>NC_091853.1:10000000-12500000 GCF_037783145.1 Equus przewalskii | reverse complement strand
GCGCCTCCGCGTCCGCGGGCCCCGGGGAAGGGCCGCAGGGCCCGCCGGGGATCGGCCCGAGCGCGACCTCCGGCCCCGCGCCCCCGGGGAGGGTCTCGGGCCCCCAAGACGTGAGCGGGACCGCTCTGGCCTCCGCTTCGAGCCCTGCTGCTGTCCCTGCGTCCCCGGAGCACCTCGTCACCGAGGGCCGGCCCGTTTCTTCGCGGGAGGCCACCCCGCGGGCCCCTCCCCCGGCTCCACCGGCGGCGCCTCCAGTACCCCCGGGCAGGCGGCGCCCCCGGGCTCGGCCACGCCCAGCTGGTGCCGCGGCTCCGGGACTCAGGGAAGCGTTCTGGGGACAGAAGGAAGACCCTGGGGGCCTTCCGGCCCAGGGAGCCCGACGGCGCCCCAGAGAAGCACCGCGCGCCCTGAGTGGGCGACCCCGAGCCAGGCCGCAAGCCCGGAGAGCCCTGGGAGCCGGCCCGGCCCTCAAACAGGTGCCTGCCTGCGTCGCTGGGGGTCGGGGACTCAGCCTTGGGCCCGGCCCCAGTGCCCTGCTCCTCCCCTGGAGAGACCAAGCCTGGCTTCCAGGCCCAGGCCACAGGTGGGGAGGCTGAGGGCGCGGCTTGTGTGCTGGCACATGGTGTCCCCGCTTGGCGGCATTCCAGTCCACTCTACAGGGGACCCTGTGGGGCCAGAGCAGGGTCACCCTCTCCTCCTCCCTGGTAATAGCTTAGGGTAGGGCGATCTAGGGGAGAAACAGTCTGTTGAGGCCGCAGGAGTCTGACAGCCAAGGGTTGGAGTGTTGGCTCTACTACTTACTGTGTGGCGTTAGGCAAGTCTCCTAAGCTCTAGGAACTTCATTTTTCTCATCTTTAAAGTGAAGAAAAATACCAATGTCATGAGGTACCTTTCAGTGTCCAGCATCTGGCAGACAATAAATGGTAGTTATTACCATTCTCATCTCTAATCGCTAGTGAAATGCTTCATGACTCACTCCATCTCCGGCCTCTGTCCTTACCTTATTCAGGAGGCAGGGCTGGCCTCATTCTTATTTTGTTAATTATAAATGATTATGAATGATCGCAATTATGAATTATTGAGATCATGGAATCTGACAAGGCAGAAACCGTTTTATCACTCTCTGTCTCTTTCCCAGGCTTAGAACAGTGTTTTGCACACTGGTAGATGATTTAATTCAACAGCCATTTCCTGAGTACCTGTTTTGAACAAGGCATTGAACTGTGGATGCCAAGATGAGCAGGACCTGTTTCCTGTTTTTAAAAGAGCTTAGTCTAATAGGGACTAATAGAGATGACAAGGACAGTCTGATAAGTGCTGCACCAGAAGTGTGGGGCAAGAGCCTTGGCAGGAAAGTGACTCATTCATTCTGCCTGGAAAGGTGGTGGTAACTGGCCAAAAGGTAATGGAGAATCTCACTAGGCAGCGAAGACTAGAAGGTTCTTCCTGGCAGAGGGAACGGCATGGGCAAAGACAGGTAGATATGAAAGTGTGCGGTTTGGGGATGACAAACAGTCTGATGTGACTGAAGTCTAGGTCACATATGTGAGAAGGGAGTGGCAAGGGATGAGGGGAAAGAGGTGCACTGGGGCCAGATTCTGAAGGACTCGATGCTGCAGTCGGGAACCATGACTGGTTTTTAGCAAATGAGCAGTATGCTCAGATGTGTAGTTAATAGGAGCAAGGTGGTTATAATGACATGGACCAAGGCTTGGATAAGGATGCTGAAGGAAATAGGCTTGATTCCACATTATACACATAATACCATCACACCACCACTGAAAGGAAACATCAACCAATGCTTAGAAAAAAGATTGGAAGGAAATGTGTGAAAACATCAGCAGTGGTTATATTCAGGCGGTGAGAATATGAGTGTTTCCCTCTTCTGTGTTTCTGGATTTTACACATTTATTCATTTCATTAAAGAAACTTACAGTACTTTGGGTGGGGAAGGAAGAGGGCATTTGGAGAGGAGGCCACCCAGGAGAGACAGGTGTTTGCGTGGAGGCTGCTGCACAGTCTGGGTGAGCAGAATGGAGGCCAGATCTGGAGCAGTGGAGTGAGGAGGGAAGTGATCTGACATCATTTGCAAGTGACATTAATTGAAGAACTATAAATATGAAAACATTTTTTAAAAAATGCTCATTTTTGTTTACTGAACCACAGAAATGCAAATTAAAAGAAAGATGCATTTTAATTTTTTTCCTTACCATTTTGGCAAAGATTTAAAAGGGTGATAATGCTGATGAGAATGTGGGAAAATCAGCGACCTCAAACACTGGCTAGGAGAGTAAACTGGTGCTACCGTGTTGGCAATGCATGTCATTTCTGAAATGTGCAAACCCTTTCATACAGAAATTCTACCCTTGGAAATTTATTCAGGAAATAACAGTATAAAGCGCACACATATATACACATCCTCCACATACAGGGTTGTTTTTGCATCACTGTTTATTACAGTGAAGAACGGGAGGCAATCTAATGTCCACTGAAAGCAGACTGGTTAGGTAAGTTATGGTGCATTCAAAGAAATACTAGGCAGCCTTTAAAGAGAATAAGGTAGATCTTCACAGATTCAAATTAAAAAATTCAAGTGTGTGAAGGATATTCTAAAGCAAACTGTTAATCATGGTTGTCCCTGGGTTAGGGGAGAGGATGCTTTTGCTTAAATATTTTATAATAACATACCACAAAACCAATATGGTTATTTCCATATTTGAAAAGAAAAAAAGACATCTGCAAGGCACTGACAGGACTTTGGTGACTGAACATGAGAGCACGTGAAAGGGAGTAAGGGAGCAGCTGAGGATCCCTGGGGTCTGTGGCTGGAGTGCCTCAGGAGATGGGCAGCCATACAGGGGAGAGGAGGTTGCTGGGGGAAGGCTGAGCTATGTTTTAGAACGCGTTGAGTTTGAGGTGCTACCCTTTGATGGAGATGTTGGGGGTCCCTGGGTGCCATGGTGGGGGCTCTGTGTAGCTGCCAGACAACATAAGGGCATTGGGCATCTTGGGGTAGGAACTACTGAAACATAATATTTGGTACTGGGGAGAAATCTCATAATATTGCCCAATCCCCACAAATCCTGATATCAGGGACACTTTATGAGAAATGGTATAGCAACTCAAGGGCTGGGTACACGAGCCTGTGGGAGTTAAGTCAAGGAGTGGTGGGGTCTGAGCCTCCCACGCTGGATGGCTTCTGCAGCAACTGTGTGCACAGCAGTGACTGCTCATGCCTGTCTTCTAGCTTGGGGCAGTCACCAATCTCAGACCACCTTGCTCCTGGTTGAATTTGCAATAATAACTCCTTTATTTTCTCCTCCTATATCTGTGACCGTGAAGCGAATGGCACTGATATGAGAGATGCAGCTACTGCCACTCAGGCCCAACATCTGAGCTCGTCTAACAACCCAGATTCTAAAGAAAAAACTCCAGCATCAGAATCAGGTAACTGTTTCCAGTTACCAAGTTCCCACTCTTAACAACTGAGCAAGTTAAGTCTGGATAGCCACTCCTTAGTACAGGGCACGCAAGACTTTTTTATGAAAGACAGCATGACCTGTTGGGAAGGGAACAGGAATAGGAACAAGGATGAGGATCCTAGATTAGTTCCCTGACTATCGTGAAAGCCCGGAGAGCAAATTTCCTCTAGAATCTCTCCTACTTCTCATCTACAAGAGGGCTATAGCAAAGACCATCCTGCCTGCATCCAGGGCTGTTGGAAGCACCCGGTGAGATAACTGTGCAAAATGACAAGATGTTATACAAATCTAAGGAGTCCTAGCATGAGGCTGTAGTTCCTGTGATGATTACAGTGGCTCACGGCCAAAGGCTGGCCTTATTTATAGACTCAGAGAACTCAGAGTTTTCTGGGGTACAGCTGGCCTTTACAAATGTGGGCCCAGGGAGAGGTATTTCCAGCATGGTGTGGAGCATCTACTTAGTAGATTCAAAGGGAGGGGGAAAATACAGGAGAGACAGAAAAGACAGTAATCCCCTGAGGGTGGCCAGGATGCGGGAGTAGAACCAGCATTGCCCTTCGGCAGGAGACTCGCCTTTCAGCCATGGGTTGGTTGGTCCTAATTGTGGCTGGGCATTCTCCTGTTCAGCAGTTTCTTTCTCCTTCTTCCTTTTGGAGATCCTTAATCTCCATGGAGCATCTATGATGTCCAGTGGGCACTCCTGACTGCTCAGAACTTGGAGTTTTCAAATGGCAACAGGGTAATTTCCCCTGAACCAGGGAGCGCTTTCTTTTTCAGGGCAGCTCTTTGGAATCCTGAAAGCAGATTTTACCATCCCAGCTCAGATGGACCCAGAAGACATGAAAGACAAATTTTTGAGCGAGGTGAGACTTCTGCCCACTTTTAATTTTGATCAGTCAGATGGCTTGACAATGCAAGGCAATACTGTCAAAACCAATATATTAGGAGAAAATGCTTTGGAAAATGAGCTCAGCTGTTCCCACTGCCATCACTTTGGCTCATGGTGACAGGTTGGTTCATGTGCTGAGATCTTCTCAGATCTTTTTCTTACACTCTCCAACATTTTTCCTGAACTCTTAAAAAAAAAATCAAGACAGCATAGTCAGAAGGACCTGAGTTTGGGTCTTGGCTTTCCACTTATTAGTCATGTGACCTTGGGTAAGTAACATAATCTTTCTGAACCTCAGTTTCCTCCTGAATTAGGAACAATAGTACCCAACTCACATGGTTGGTATTATGATTAAATGAAATATCCATATAAAGTGCTTATTTAGCAAATTGGCACATAGTAAGTGCTCAATAAACATGAACATTAGTTCCTGTTATCATCAATGTTGTTATTGTTCCCAATATACATTTGTTCCAGGCTTTTTCCCCCTGTTCTTTTAAGAGTATTGTGAGATAGGAGATTGTGAAGAGGAAGAACTGTTCCTAAATATTGCAACAAAAGCCTCAAGCTGATTTTTGAATATGGTTTAAGAGCACATTTTTCAGTTATATCAGATGTAAATCAGAAGATGTCAGAGGTCATCTAGCCAAAATCATAATTTTACAGACAAGGACGCAGACTGGCATTTATCTAGTAGCTTATTGCAATTTACTCATAGGCTGAAGAAATAGCACCCAGGCAATTCATTCTAAAATCTCACACACTCAAGTTTCTAGAAAGAACGTGTGTGTGTGTGTGTGTGTGTGTGTGTGTGTGTGTGCGCGTGTACACTGCGTGAGCCTGCCTGCCACTGAATGGGCAGGGTGACTGCAGAGCTTTCAGTGCATTTTGCTATTGAAGGCAGAACAGGTGCAAATGATGCAATTCAGCATCTGGTAAATGTTTTAGTGAAATTTCAAGTAATAAGACTACATTACTGAGTATTAGGTCTACAAAAGCCAAGGGCACCTTTTTTGGAGGGGAGGAACCAAACCAGAATCCATCTGCCTTCTATTTTAAATTAAAGCCAATAATGGGAAAATTGAGGTCAAAATGGGGAATTCCATCTTCTGGTCAAGTTTGTTGCAATGTATCTATCCCATATTAATGGAGAGAATTTCTGCCTTACAGATGTAAAGGATGAACTTGGTAGGGACAAGGTGTGTATGGGGGAAGCTATGGTACATATGATCAGTTTTAGTAGCCAACTTATCCTAGTTCCAGGGATGGGGACACAGAGACACTGTAACAGACACTCACACCTGGTGACTAGCAGTTGTTCCCCCTGGCTGAAGTGAGAATCCCCTGGGGAAGTTTTAAAAAAACCCTGGCCCCCATCCTTAGATTCTCTCTAATTGTTCAGTGGTGGAGTGTAAGAGGCAGCCCTGCTCTTTATTTTTTAAAGTTCTGCAGTGGTTCTGATGAATAGTCAGGGTTGAGAAGCACTGATTAAGTCATTTGTTTTAGTCTCTTTTGTCATCAAACTTTTTTCTTTTTTTGCTGGGGTGGTGGGAGGGGTGGCCTAACAAAATTGATTTATGTATTTTCCCATTGGTGAAGCTGTTGCTGACAAAAGGCAGGCAGCTGGAGGGAGGCTCAGAAAAATAAAGGGTATGGCTGGACATGAGGCTATATAGGTGGACCGTTTAGGGCTAAGATGACTAGTCTCTTTCTTCAACAGTCTCTTTCTTTTTGATGTTTCAGATCCAAGAAGTCTTAAAGCTTATGTTAGGTCGTGAAAAATTCAGATTGAAATGGATCAGCTTTGAAGTAAACAAAAAATAGCACACATCTACTGATCTGCAGTCTCCTTGTACAATCTTCTCTGGATTTTAAGTGAATTTTAGTTTTTTAATTCCTAATACATCAGAATTAGAAATAACTCCAGATATGTGAAGAGGCTAACTGATGGAATTTCAGACCTACACCTAGGACTAAAGAAAACTACACATGGAACCTGCATCGCTGGATTTTATAGAATGAAATAGGTAAGCAGGAGAAGATGGAGGTATTTTAGAACAATAACTTTGAGAATGACAAGCAAACAAGAACAAAAAATCCCAAGAACCAAACAACAAAAATCCTGAAACAAACCCCATTAACCCCATTAATCTATGTGGGGAATTGAGAGGACAGTAGAGGTCTGGGAAGCTAGGTGGGGCCATACTTCCAAACAAAGTGGAGGACTCTTTATCAGCGACAAGCCATTAAAGAGATTTCAAATGCTCCAGAATGAGGAGCTTTCTAAAGGTATTATCACAATGCCATATAGTTAATGGTAGCTATTTGTCCTGCATCTAAGCATCTACCTGTAAGCTGGGAAATTCTAAGACACATTGTTCCTAATATTAAAATATACCTTCAGAATAATGTTCCCTCATACATTTTCTTTCCGGTTTTTCTCCAAGTATCCTAATCACCCAGATATATGCTAGAAGTAAGATAGTAATATGTCAAATACAGTAGCAACTTTAGTCTGAAATGTTTAAAGTTAAAGTTTATTTGTATTCTTTGTAGGAATATCAATAAAAGACCTCAAACGTATCTATATCTGTACATGTACAAGAACCATCAAAAATTATTCACAGAACAAAAATAAATCTTCTTTAGAACAAACCCAGGTAATGAAATGCAGATATGGATCTCACATATGGAACAATCTAAGTGCTACTAGCACAAAAATATGGCTTTAAAAATAAAATAAAATCTTGGGTTTTGTTTTTCTAAGGTGTATTTCTCTTTCTTGAAATAAAAAATAAATTATTTAGAGCTATCATTGTAAAATAGTCATGTGTATTAACACATTCTTATTAAGGCCCTGGAGATGAAAAATGAAATCAAATTTAGAAGGTAAATTCCTCACAGGTGTGATTCAGGTTAATATGCTGCTGTCTGCTTGAGTTAATTTTAATGTAACTAGGAAATGTCTAAGCACCAGTCAAAATTTAACCTTTACTATTTATCTCAGCTTTTCTGCAGGATAGTGGTCATTGAGTCAATTAGTAGTCGACCTTTTTGTGGACTGGGAATTGAAATTTTTCACTTGGGTGTTTAGAAATGACATGAACATGATATTTATACCCCCCAGCCCCCACAGATGATGGAGGCCCCTAAAACACAGCGTCTGTGGAAGTCTCTACAACAACAGATAAATCTGGTTTTAAGTCCCAAACTAAAAAATTTCCTAGGGAAAAATGAGAATGGCATTTGGATAAAAAATAAGAACTGAATAGGAAATGAAAATGCATGCTGAAATATGCGCAAAAACTACCACTTTGCTTTCCTTGGGTGGCTTACTGCATTTGCCAAGTCTTACTGGGTTGGTTACTCAAACACCTGAGGATTACCTGATCAGGAACCAAAGCGACTTCTTTCTGGATCCTACTGTCAGATCAGTGATATTCAACTTTCTTTCTATGACTCCCCATGGTATCAATACTAATATCTAGGGCTTTTGAGATAATGTCAAACCAAATCAATTTCAAGTCACATTAACTTATATATACATATAACACATATGGTACATTTTAAAGAGGAAAGAACCACTCTCATAAACTCTAAAAAGTGAGAGCATAAAATCTAAAAAACTCAAGAAAGTCTGGCAATCGATGGTCTATAAGATGGATTAACATTCAGAAAAAGGAAGCCCTGGGAATTGTGTGCTTCGTGTGGCTGTGCGTGTGGTGTCTATAGAAACTGCCTTTACATAGATCTATGTATTTTAAGAGCAGGCAAAGGCTGTAAATCCTCCTGTTTCCTCGAACCTTCAGGCTACTGAGAAGGCTGCTGTGCATTAGTTCCCTTCTGGAGCAGGTATCTTCCTCAGGTTCTTTCACTCCTCATAAGATATTTAGTCTATCTCATGCAAATTTCATCACTTTTGTCCTTCCTAAACTCAAAAGCATTCATAACTGGGTCATGACAACAAGAGAATGCTTCTAGAAAGAATAACAATCACTCAAACATGAAAAGAGATTCTATTTAAAAATTCAACGCCCCAACATACCTTGCTTTTAAAAAACTAGTAAAGTAGGCCCTTTCAATTGACATATTGATAAAGACAAAGTATCCCAAATTCTTGGCTCCCAGGTAGGTGGTAGGAAGGCAACTATTCACTGCTGGGGCAAACAGGAGATTTCCCTACTAGACTTGAAAAAGGGAAGGAGAATGAAGAAGAAAGCCTTTTTGGCCCCTCACAATCTGCAGGAGAATGTGGCCTCCAAAGGTACACCTGGAAATGCAGGGAAGCTGTGGCATGGGCTCTGGAGATGCTGAGTCAGGCCCAGTGACAATTCTAGTCTGGTGTCGAGTCTGGGGCTCAGGGTCACTTGGGACTTAGATAATCCTGAAGAGGGTTCCTTCCACAAGTTCAGTCCACAACCAGCCTTCTCAGGGACTCCAAACTGGAGACAACTAGAACTAAAATTAGGTGGAAGGCAAACCAATTATGAATGCAAACTCACTTGATGGCAATTGTCTTATTCTGGGACTTCCACAAAAGAATTGCTCCCAAATCCAGTGTGCCTCTGAAGACAGAGCCAGAGGTCCACAGAACTACAGATCCATAAACAAAGGCGGTAGGTAGACTAAGATCTGAAAAGTTTTATGTCCAAAGTCAAGCTAATTCTCAAGGGCACACAGCAGTCGTAGACAGGAAATCCTGCTTTATCTTTCACTGTCCAACACCATCACAGGGAAAGATGGAAGCAGACCAGAGAAAGCTAATTATTGATACCAGGTGAAAAAAGCAAAAAGCAATAGCAGTATGAGTACCTCATTTTACCACATTTCCCTTACCAACAGACTGCCTGAGACCCCAACAGTCCCTTGGTGACAGTGGCTGGAACACTAAGTGCTCAAGGGTTTGCTATAGTTCCCTAGCTATCATCTCCCCTCTGTCATGGCGGGTATTGCAGAGACTCGGGGAATATGATGGCCTGATGAAAATGTGACTCTTTTTGCTGCTTTGGCCTAGAAAGCTTATTGCTCCAGCGATATAAGAGGGGAACGTGAAGGTCTTTGCCTACACTCCACCAAAATTGTCCTTGCAAATGGCCACGTCTGGTGTCAGGTCAATACGCAGCTTGCAAGCACTGCACCTGAATTCCAAATTCCATTCAGCCCTGGTCTAAGCTGAGCCCCACAATGTGGTGATGTGATGAGTGGAAGAAGGAGTGCAAGGAGAATCTTAATCCTCCTGCTTGTCTTCAACCACGTACCTCCTCCCAGCAAAACAGGAGGTATGTACCTATTTGGGCTGAAGAAAAGCCAATTAAGCAACACCTCCATAAAAATTATCAGCTGTTGCTGCCTTCCTCCATACTTAAAAAAACCTTACAGAATAATTCTAAAGATTGCAGCATTCTCTAAACAAATACTCAGAAAAATATTTGGATAGGGATAGGCTCAAAGGATACTCTAAAATTTAACATCTGGCAACAACTCTCAACTTCTAGCTTACTTCTAACCTTAATTTTTTTCACTCGTTTTCTCTTCATTCAAGGTAACCTGATAATAGAGAGCTGCATAATCTATGCAAACTTTTTGAGCATTTAATCTTCCAAAGTAGGCAGCCCTCTAGAGAGCTCTCACAATGCCAACAAGACATATGGCATCCACCAAAAACATTTAATTTTGTGTCTTCCCCAATCCCCCAATATAGGGATGTTTATCAGCCCTCTGTAATCCATAACCAACACTTGAGAGCTTTCAAACCTCAATGCAAGACATGAACCACGTTACATACTTAAGGCCATCAAAACGGACAATTCTTTTTACCAGGTTTTCTGTGGCACAGTTGAAGGCTCTTACAAAGAATTAATTAAACATGGCTAGAGCTGAGAATAGCCACAAACAAGTACAGACTATGTATACAATCCCCCCTCTTCCAACAAGGGGCACTACTATTTCAGAATTGGTAATTTTTTCCTATTAAAATAAGTGATTTTGACCACAGTATGCCCTCAGCTTGGAGGGAAGGGATGAGAATGTGTAGGGTAACTACTAATGGTCAAGAAAATATACAAGTGCCAAAACATGTGGGCCTGAAGTCTGCAGATCAGATAAGCACAAGGAGCAGAACCCTGTTTTAGATCTGACTGGGAGACATGGGAGTGTTATGAAGGGAAATGTTTTAGAAGGTTGGGGCTGGGGGGCCATGGTGATGTTGCTGACGATGCAAGGTCCGACATAAAGATCCACTGAGAGAGAGCAGTGCGCAAGCATGGCGTGGTGAAAGGGGGGCTTGGGGTCTGTCTGGACTTCACTCCTGTTCCCTTATAAACATTCTGCTCTGTAGAAACACCCACTCCATGCATATGGCTCCCTCAGATCCTTTTTTTTTGTTTTCTCTCCCCCTTTCCTTTTTAAAAATTTCCCTAAAGTTTATAATTTACTTAAATAAACATCATTAACTTATTTGAGAAATGTTGTTGCTTTCTCAATATAAACGACCGCTTAGATCTTGCTTAAAGAGATTCAAAACCCTTTTAACATTATATCTGACAGCATAGAAGGCATGAACTTTTCCTATTTGTGCAGTTATATGTACATACGTGTGAATATATATGTATATATATTTGTATATATAATATCTGTTTAACATGTAACATTCCATACTTCTGATAATCAAGTCTGCATTCAAGATGACATTTCACACCTCTGGAAAAAAGGAAGTAAACTAGCTTCCATGACTTGTTTCTGTCCCACAATAAAGCCAAGGATGACAATTGGTGAAACTGGGTCATTATTGCCAAATCTACTAAGAGCGTGGGAATAACAACTGGAATAACAACTGTGCCATCTTCACACTTTTTCTTTTTTATAAGAGTAATCATGACTTTTAAGAGAGTGATGCTTCAGCTTTGGATTTCCTTTCCAAATTTTACTGAGAGGATTAGGAAAAGAAGCAATTTAAAAGTTAAAGACTGAGATAAGATTACTGTGCCCGGAGATTTGCTAGTACAATGGATAAAATCTTCATACCAAACAAAAATTATAACTTACCAATAGAAAATGTCTTTTTTTTTTTTTTCTAAATAGGAAATATTCAGAGATTCCTGCTATGGGATGGTTAGCCCTTTTCTGTGCAGAAGAAAGGGTGCTGACTTCAGATGGCTTATGGACAGCATCTTTGAATAACCTCTCCAGGGGAGAGTAAACCCTGTTGGTGATGACTGCTCCCACATGGGGGAGGAAAGGGCAGTGGGTGTGTGAAGATGAAGGTGGTATATAGAGACACAAATATTTATAGCTTTGTAAATTCTAAAGAGGAAAAAGAACACCCTTTATTACAACTGGAGTAAAAAAAAGCGCCCCCTATCTAAAATGGAAAATTCCCATCTGCTACTGACAGAAGGAAATACACATCAACAGGAGTTCAGTAGAAATCACTCCTAAAGTCCAGTTTTGATGCAACAGCTCTTATCTGTGTCCTCTGAAACAGTGCATCCCCAAATCAGATCAGCTGTCCATCCAGAACCAGTCTTGGTTGATCAATGGGATAAACTGTTTTGTTTGGATCTTGGTATTTGCATGTTTTCCTAAAGGACAAGGGGGCCAGAGTGGGGTTATTAAACTGGCAGATGAATCCCTGAAAAATTCATTCTGACAATGTCCTATTGCACACCATGTGCTTCTATCAGACAGATACTTGGTCTCTACCTACTGAACCCCTGGGCTCATTTCTCACGCACACATAGTTCCTACTTTTCTCCTCTAACAACTGCAGTGCTTTCAACAAAGAGGAAAACAATAATAAAAATAGCAATAATTAAAAAGGTAATCTACATTATTAACTTCCTTTTGGTATATTACAGTGGTATTTTCTGTACATGGCCCAGGACTAAGTTCCCTATGTACATAGAGACATGAGGGTAAAGCATCGACCTTGGAAGTCTTAGCCTTATGCCCTGAAAGACAAGGTTCCTTTCTTCATTCAAGAGTTTCTTGCCACAATGCTTTTGAAGTAGCAACATTCTGTAGACCTGGTGGGTTTGGGTAAAGGGCTGGGGACTGGAGAGTGGGGAAATTTCCTTCTGTCTCCTCCCACAGTCTGTCTATTCACAAAGCCCGTCAGCAGCTGCTGTTTTTGAATTCACCATTCTCCGTGATGGAAAGCTTGGTGGGGTTGGTGGGGGAGATGCCATTGCGGACCTGCATGCTGTATCGCTCCTTCACTTGGGTCAGTGCGCTCATCAGTCTGGTGTTGGCCGAATCCAAGGACACGATCCGTTTTTCCTACAACACACCAATCAAGGCTTTATTCAAGCTACATGCAGGAAATCACACTGTAATACTCTACTGAATGACTGTTCTAATGCTTTCTATCAAACAGCAGTACGCATGATGCTTCCCAGACAAATGGAACGTCTCTGCCTCTTTCTGCACAGTAGTCAGGTTCAGCTTCTCCTGAGCCCAATGGGCCTGTGTTCATTTTTTCTCTCTTTTTTCCTTTCAGCATAGCAAGGTTTGTTATTAATAACCCCTTGGGATACCAGGACATCATATAAAAGTGACACCACGTGTTCCTTCAGACTATGCAACAGTGGCGTCACGCTGCCTCACGTATTAAGTGCTTTGGGTCAAAATTAAAACATGGAAATTAGGTGGCAAAGAAAGAAGCACCAGAGGTTTCATTTCACAGAGGAGAAGTGCACGTGATCTATGGGTTCTTAGCCCCAAAAGAGGGCACATCAGTCACATTTGGAAAGAATTCACATTGTGCTCAAAATTAAAACAATACATGGTGGCAGTTTATAGTCACCAACAAAGTGAGGATGCAACAGCAAGAGTAGGGAAAAGCAGCCCAAAGCTCAGACCAAGGAGTTACTTGATATGGGGAGGGAGACGTGGCCGAAGGGGGAACGCCATCAACATAACACATGAAAACAGACAGAGAACACAAGCTCCTAGACTCATTCCAGCTCAGGCTGACTCCAGGAAAGCTGCCCAATACGGAGACTGATTTCATTTTACTTTTGAGTCTCTGGAAAAAAATTGCCTTAGAATCAATATTTTGGAAACAAAGATTATTGAACACATGAAAAAAACCAAGAGGGGAAAAAAGAGGAAAAAACAGGCAATCTAAAGGAAAGTAGGCTCCTCTAAATTAAAAAAGAAAAAATCATCCCATCAAAATATTATCAGTTTCACAAAGATTAGGAGAGAAACCCTAATCCTAGCTTCAGCAGCTAGGTAAATCATTCCAGAATGTTTCCAACATGAAGTTGTTATTTTTCAGGAAACAAGTTAACACTGAGAAGGACAGTCTTTAACTACTCCCATAAAATTATAAAGAAAATAGTACATGAGGAACAACGTCCACAGCCAAAAGGAGCTTTCCTACCTTGGGAGTTTTTGAATTCACCCAGGGAAAAGCACAGTAAGGTCAGTCATGGAAAGGTTCAGAGAGGACGGATAAGGGCCAAGGGTTTGATGCTGCTCCGTGCTGTGGAAGCAGTAGTTATACAGGGCCGTATGTATGCAGCACTGCGCTGCCGGGAGACTTGCTGCCAGGAGGATGCAGAGTGAAGACCACTGCCCTGGTGGAAATTTAGGTAAAGGCATATACAACAATAACACTTCCCTTCAATCTCCTACCTTGGGGGTGGGGTGGGAATCTGCACAGCAGCAGGGCTGGTGGTCAGTTACAAAAGTGTGAAAAAAAAATAGCTCACACTTGTTATTATCACTAAAAAAAATTCTTCCTTTCCCCAATGGAGAACTCAGATGCTAAGACAGAGAAAATCAGCATTATTAACCAACCACTAATCTAGTATAAGATGCTTTTTACTTTGGGAAGGTGAGTAACTCATTTTAAGATAGGCAACATGCAAAGAAAGAAAGATCTGCAAGGCTTTTTAAAAAAATAATAAGTAAAAAAGTGATAGCCAGTGGAGTTTACTGGGATAATAAGTATAGATCTTTTAAAAGTCAGTAGGTAAGGGTTGGTCAGTGGTTACCAAAAAAAAAGGGATGGGAGACAAACACGATGTTTCCCTCCTATAGTTAGGAATAATCTCCAAACAGAAAAACTGGCAATATCTTAAAATGATTAAAAAAGAAAAAATGTTTCAGTATTAGGATAAATTATAAGGTCCCAGTACTAAGGAATGCAGGATTCTTCAGGGTTTATCCAAAAAAACTAGGCATTCATGAAAAATTATTTGATTCTTACAGGGTCAAAAAGAAGGCTAAGAATGATTGTAATTATTTATTTCCTACAAAAGTAACAAGTGAAGCCAAGCAACTCCCCTACTAGAGAGCTGAAAGTTTCCACGAGGAGGAACTCCCTTTTGTAATTCCCCCCAATGTCAACCTCTTAAAATAGAACAAAAGTTAAAAACTCCCAAAAAACAAATAGGGACTTTTGAAAGTCAAGTTCAGTTAGCAAAAGATGCTCTGACATTTCGATTCTGCCTGCAGTGAAAGGCAAAGCAATCTAATCACTCATGCCTGACAGGAAGGATTTCAGGTGTGCGGAGCACAGGAGCTGGAATGCGTAGGAGGCCAGTGCACTGGGCCAGGGCTGGGAACTGCTCAGCTAGAGAACGGACGGGGGTTACTTGCCTGTTTGAATAATCTCATCTCCATTTATGACCTGTAATTTAACACAGCGGAGATATCACTTGCAACAGTAACTAGGCAGCTGCTTTGCTTCTCATGGGAGGAAGCCCTTCTCTGTTCTCCATCTGAGTCACATGGAGAGATCCTGAGGGGTGAAAGGTGGCACAGTCCCTGGGCGGATGTTTAAGAAGTGATCCCTTAGTACAATCACCAGGATCCCCATGGCCGTGTTACAAGGTCCAGGACAGGTGATTCTGCCCTCACCAGTGGAGTGCCCATCCTCTCACAGTTTCAGTTAGCAAACGGCTGACTCAGGCTGGGCCTTGGAGCATGAACTAACTCTAGAGTAGAGACGGAGAAGCTGAATTCAGGGAGAAGCCTATCCTGCAGGAGCACAGGTTTGCTGAAAGAGATGAAAACCAGTTCACTGGGTACCTGGCCTTTAGTGTTTTTGGGAAATGTGGGCTCAATTCTAATATAAGGAATGCCAACTGTATTCATTTCAGGAATATTTTTTACCCCCAGTGGCACCAAGGCAGATGTCAGGGACATAAAAGTGTGGGTTACCTTGCTGGGAAGCTTTCACCCCTAAACACTTCTTCATTCTATTAAATGATGCCAGAAAGACTGCACTGCTCCATCAAACACTTAAGATGTAAGATCTATCCTTACAAGGAAAGGATATGATATAAAAAGTCATTCTTTACAAAGAATGCCAAAGGATGTCCAGTCTTTTGCTATAGTAAGATTTTAATGTATCAGTAAGACAACAGCTGGAATTGGGAAACCTTCCTTTTAAGGAGATAACTTTTTAAAAAACTGTATTTAATGTTTATGATTTGTGCTGTGCATGTTGCAGTGGTTTTTCAAAATGTGGTCTAGTGGATTCTCCAAGTAGTCTTAGGGATCCATAGTGAGCCTCTGGTGGAATAATTTATTACACAGTAATGCCTATGTTTGAACAGGTAATTTATTACATTTAGCCAACCTGGTCTGATTTTATCTATTAGTTGAGAGTGGTCCTTATTGTTAAGCAGTCAGTAGGAGCAGCTGGAAATTGATCTATGGAAGGTGCCTCTGGTTCCACCAAAATAGTCCAGGGAATCAAACCATTTGATAACCACTGCCTTAAGACATGGATCCAAAATATTATCTACTTTAGCTAGACCACAAGTCTGACACTGACTGATGCTTTGAGGATAACATTTCTCCCATTCCTGAACAGTGACACCCTCCTGGTTAACTGAGAGAAGGTCCTCACTTTCCAGAGCTTTTGAGCTATGATAAATCTGATTCCTTCTCTTGCTTTTATCTTCTATGCCTATGACTCTCGCTTCATACCCAGTCATCTTGCCTTAGATGTCAAAATAGGGGGCGGGGGTGAGGTAGAATTCTTCAAAGCTAACGATGAGGCGTCTTGACATGCAACCGAGGAAAGGGAAATACTGTATGCGTAGAGCCATGACTGTGACACAGCCAAGCTCCCTCTGCTTAAGACTGACACAGTTTTAGACCAGCTGAAATTACTAAAACTGTCTATCTTATTAAAACTAAAATCTCTCCTGGTGTGCTTATTAATAGAACTCTCCCTGCTTTATATCATCATATTAAAAAGTGAAAACTTATCAACACGAGTTTTCCTGACTAAATTGACTTCTTTATCCAGGCTGTTTCTCTTAAACCTCTGGGAGGAATTTTTATAGTAGGTGTAATGAGATGGTCTTGTCTCTGCTACCCTTCCCTCACCCACTTTGGGAACACCTAGAAAGCCTTTAAAAAAAGGACCAAGTAAGATAATTACAGCAGATCTTTCTCCCGATTCTTAGGAGGTCAAAAGATGCAGAAACTACAGAGCTCAAGAGTCTAAAATATTCCGGGGAGCTATGCTGAAGAGAGAGCATCAAAACTCACACTCATCTTCCAAGTTTAGTGTGTCTGAAGGAGTATGAGGCCCATGGAGCACTCTTCCCATGGCTATGCTTTTAGCCTCACTCCTAACTCCTTCGAAAAATAAACCCCACCTCACATTAACCCTGTCAGGAAACTAGACTGGAGGTGTTAAGTGCATGTTTAAGAATACTGGGGGCTCTAACATAGACTGACCACTGGCTGATGTGCAGAGAAGAGAGCAGGATAGAAAGTTCTTGCTCTCATTTTTATTTCATAGCTTAGGGATGTGATATGATTAAGGGTGAGAAATGCAAACCTGGCTGGGTTGTTTTGGGGGGTGACACATTCAGTGGCTAGACCAGCCACTATAAAAAATGCACCTGCCTTTTGTTACTTGTTTCACTCTAAGAAATACAACTATATTTTGCATTGGTAAAAAGAAAAGGAATTAGAAATGTTTCCTGCCTCTTGGATTTTGCTCTGATTGTTGATGTGTCCCTGTGAGGTGCTCTTGGCAGTCATCGTGCCATCAGTGTCAGAGGTATAAGCTACAGTGAGCAGAGGCCCAGGTTCTGATTTCATCAACCAAAAGAGGCTCTTTAAGCACAGCGCCAATAAAGAAGGGCAGCCAAGCAAATCCCAAGCACCAATGCCAAACCCTGAACCAGAAGAATAACAAGGGAAGGTATCTTCTACAACCCTATCTTTCCCCTGCAGTTCCACTACTGTTTGGGGCTAGAGGTTGATGGCACAGTGGACGTGACTGACAAGACCGTGAACATCACAGCCAAGCAATGGTCAGTGGAGGTCACAAGCCAGACACATGCAGTGTACTTGTCACAGTTACCCTCTTAGAGAAAGCCTTCCTTTCCATAAGGAAAGAAGTAAACCCCATCATGCACCAGGCTGAGATTTATCAAGCAACTGCACTAAGCACGCTAATACTTTGCTGGGTTAATAGACTTGTCACCAGTAAAAGAAAAGTAAGAGAGGTCATGTAGAAACTCTTCATCTTGAAAAGGTAATACTGAGAACTGTCTAATGACCCCTTTTCCAATACATGTCTTGGCATTTATTTTCAAGGGATGGTAAGTCAGGAAATAAAAGTTACTATAAACAAGTGCCTTCTACTAGATTCAGAGCCTGCTTACCTGTGCATCAATTATTTTTTGCTTTGCATCAATAACTGCTTGCATCTCAGCATGATCCTTTTTCAATTCTTCTTCCACAGCCATTAGCCTAGAATGCGGTAGGAAGGAGATATCAACATCTTCAAAGAGAGGGCTAGCTAATGTAGAGGACAAGCAACCCAAAACTCATCACAGTTCAATATTTTCCCTCCTTCCTAATAAAAGATCTGCAACTGTGCTTTCTTTCCTCTCTTCTACCTTGGTAGAAGACATCCAAGGTTGATTTTTCCACCTGCAACTGGATCCCGTGCATTTTCATATCCTCTGGAACAGTGGTCCCATAATCACTTCTTCCCTCTCCTCTATCAGATCCCTCCCTCAGCACAATTTACTTCATCTTAAAATATCAAACCAACCAACAAAAAACAAATAAGCCTCTCTTAATTTCAAGTTACCTTGTAACAGGGGTCCTTTCTCTTCCCCTGTACAGCGAAGTTTCCTCAAAGAGTACCCTATACTTAGCAGGTCTACTTTCTTTCTCATCCACCATTCACATCTTAACCTCCTGAAGTTTAACTCCATGAACCTGCTCTCAGTAAGACTGCTAATTACCTCTGTACCGCTAAAACAACAACCCTTTTCTGTCTTCAGTTTACTTGACCTGTCCACAGCATTTGACAATATTGAAGCACAGTGGTTATGAGCATGGACTCTGGAGCTCTGGCTTCAAATCCTGGTTGTACCACTAAGTGACCTTGGGCAAGTGACTTAATGAATTTGTTGCCTGTTTCTTTATTTGTAAAATGAGAATAATAATAATAATGCCTACCTTAGAGGTTGACATTAAACAAATTATTATTAACAGATTTAACAAATTATTACTTGTAATGTGCTTAGAAAAGTGCCTGGCCCATACTAAGTGCCATGTAAGTGTTTGGTAAAACTGACCCCTCCCTTAGTCTCCCTTGACATCCTTGGCACTCTCTTGGTGCTCTGGCCCTAAAGATATCCAAAGAAACTCCCTTCCATGTCTCTGGACTCGTGAAAATCTAAGTTAGTATCAGACATTGAACACTTAGCTTTTTAAAATCCAGTTCTCCTCTAAGACCTCTCAAGGGAGCCACTAAGTTTTTATTTTTTTTCTAATTGTTATGATTAAAGAAAAACAGACTACCTCTATCTTCAGAGGAAGTGCACTAAGGTCTCACATTTAGAAAATTTTAAAAGATACAGTCAGTCATCACACTTGTACTAAGTGCCACAAAGTATACGCAGAGTTGAAAATAGCTTTTGTCACCATTGCTTTAGGATTCTTTGGATTATCTTCCCACCTCTTTGAATCCTCAACTAGCCCACATCCACCACCACCAGGTGATCCTCTAACCTGCTGATGATGCTCTTCATCTGGCTGTCTTTCTCTTCCTGCTGCCTGCGTAGGCGCTCCTCGCTGTCCTCCAGCCGGGCCTTGTATTCCAGCAGCAGCTTCTGCATCTGCTGTTCCTGCACCAGCAACCGGCGTTCATACTCCTCCAGCCGACGGCTGGACACTCTCAGGCGCTCCTTCAGTTTAGTAATTTCCTGTTCATACTAGAGCAGAGAAGAGGCACCAAAGACAATGAGAGAAAAACTGGAGTTATGCTCGTTTTAGAAATTAGTGATTTACTTTTTATGAAAGAAACCCTAGGCATTGTAGCTGGATGCTATTTGAGCTGCCATTCCATGTGAGGCTAATGTTCCTTAAAACTATTACCAGGCATAAATAAATGGTAACGGAGCTCTGCTCTCCTGCTACAATTACATTTTTAATCTTAACTTGGCATTCCAAATCTATATATTTATGTATCTCTCTTCATATTAAACTACCAGTTGCTGCAAGCCACATTCCATCTGTGATGGTATCAAATGGGAGCAGACAAAAAAAGATGAAGCATTTAGAGACCTGACAAATCACTTAATATAAACCAGTTGTTTGCAAGAGAAAAGATTTCTGTATCATCACCTGTATTGTAGGATCTCTGACATACCTTGGTCTATCAGGGTGCTATTCCTTCACTCTACTAGAATCAGCCCTTTAGAGAACAAGCAACATTTCTATTATGTGAAGCTATGAAATCAATAAATAGAATTTTATGGCAGAGTAGGCTATTGCCACTTTCTCTTCAACTATGAAAGCGTAAAATATTCAGATCACAAGCACTAAGCAAAAGGCCTACATGTTCCCCAGGGCTCATTAACACTACCTCTTGGCCCATTTTCATCACGTGGTTCATCTGCCCAATTTGATGCTGCTTGCTGGAACACATATGCCTGTTTTCTCACAAAAGCTTTACGTAATTCAGTTGGCAACATGGTCCTTTCTTGTACTGAAGTTGCTGTGGTTGGGGTTTAGGTATACTGGAATGTCAAGTTTCTAGGTGAGGTGAGAAGCATAAGCTTTCTTGTAGATGTTCCACTTAAATTCATTACTCATTAATGATAAATCTGTATGGTACTTTGTAAAACACAACTATTTTCACAATTATCCCATTTAATTCACAGACAACTAGCTTCATCATGGTCCAGCACCATAGTACTAAACTGTGCCTGTTAATCCAGAAGGTCAAAGATGACAAGTTTTATGACATTTGAAGAGGCAGACTGTATCAATAAGCATAGTTTAGGATCATGGTGGTAAGTAAGCAGAAGCTAGATGCCTGGTTGTTAACTAAATGAGATAATGTCATACATGATGCCAAGGTTCTTGTTTGATAATCCTTTTTTTCCATGTCAACTTTTCTTAAAAAATAAAATAAAAATAAAGCCAAAACAATAGATAATTTCCTTTTAAATATCATATATAAAGCTAGAAGTTCTTTATTCAGAAAAGACAAAAACAAAAGAAAGACAAAATCATTACCAAGATACAGAAAGGAAGTCTAGTCCAAGGGTAATTTTGGCCTTGGTTCAAGACTAATAACTGTTTCTAGAAACACCAAATATTCACCTAAAATGGCTAGAAATGAATAGCAGAGTATTTTCCAAATTAAGGCAACCTACATAAAACAAATAAAAATTAGAGCTACCCCCTCCCCCCGGCCCCACCACCTCCCAGCTTGATGGACATTTTCTGCATATTTTCATTTAAGGACACTATTGAATTATTATACACAGACATGCATAGGATGGTTAACATAAGAGGTGGAGCTGAAGTTGGGGAGGGGAGAGATCATGTTCTTGGCCAGAAAAAACCTTGTGGTGGCCTATCACTGTGGGGTCGGCTGTAAGTCAGTAAAGACAGACGAGGTTCTACCTTCTCAGCATGCTTGGCTTCATCTTGATTCTGCTCAGTTTCTTCCACATCTTCTTCATATTGCCCATTGTTCAGCACCCAGGCTGCTGTCCTCTCCACTGGGGACATTGTGGCAGAGTCCACAGGTGACTGAACCTGCATCAGAAATATTTATTAGAATTTCCCAAAACAGCTCATACACAGTTATGTTTCACAAAGAGAGCTATTCTTGGAAGACATAATTGTGATTCCTGTTTTCTAATAAATGCTCTCATTTCTAAGTAATATTTTATTAATGCTGGGGCTGGGAGTGAGAAAAGAGAATATCCACTTATGTAAGAATAAACTATTCTGAACAGAAATGCCTATGTATCACATTCAAGAACCGGCCTTTTCTCCCACCAAAGAAAACCAAGGCCTTAAAATTGTTAATTAGTCTAGTGGTCCAAATTACCTAATGAAATTCTGGTGATGATAGAATGGGAGAAAGAAAGCACAACATGACGGCTGATTGCTCAGGTGAGGAAACATCTGTTTAATCTAGAGATGTTCAGGAACCAAGGAACTGATGAATGCTAAACAAACTCACAGGGTGTCCCTTTATATATTAGAATGCCAAATTCTTAATTTTTACATTAACCGTTTAGAGAAAAGAGGAAAAACAAGTGAGACTGGTCATTTTTACAGAGCACTGACTTCATGATGGGTTAAGACCACTCAGAAGTCCGTATTTTAGACTGGAAAGTTTCTTGAGGAATGCAGAATCAAAACAATGGATATTGAATTAGTCTAAGGGATATTTCTACTGATTTAGGATAGCTAGATAAATTGCCCTTTTCCAATATAGATATACAGAGTGATAAGAATTCTGGCCTTGAGTAGCAACTCTGCCATTTATTGTTTTTTTTTTTTTTTTGAGGAAGATTAGCCCTGAGCTAACATGTGCTGCCAATCCTTTTTTTTTTTTCTTTTGCTGAGGAAGACTGGCCCTGAGCTAACATCCATGCACATCTTCCTCTATTTTATGTGGGATGCCTGCCACAGCATGGCTTGACAAGTGGTGCGTAGGTCTGCACCTGGGATCTGAACCGGCAAACCCTGAGCTGTGGAAGCAGAAAGTGTGAACTTAACCACTGCACCACCGGGCTGGCCCTCTGCCACTTAAATTCTCACTTAATCTCTTAAATACTCTTTCTAATCTATTGATACCACCACCATCACCACCTATCCTGACCATCTCATAGGGAGTTGCAAGGACTGAGTAAGATAATGTATGCGAAAGTTCTTTGGAAACTACAGAGTACTAGAGAGCTTACATGCTATTACTATACTTATGTTTAGAAAACTGGCGCTGGATATTACAACTTATATTAGGCTATGGAACATTAGTGTTTTCTCCACAAACAATGCTGGAAATATACAACAAATTCTTCTCTGGCCTGCCTGAGAGAGAGAGAGTGAGAGAGAGAGCATGAGCAAGCAAGTGCAAAACATTGTATGTGAGTTAGCCTTTCTATAATTAAAATGAATTTCTATTTTGAGGACCAAAACCCCATAATCTCATAATTGAAGGGAATTTTCTCTGTATACCTTAAGAATTCTCTGTATCATTCTGGAATAGAACCCAGTTAAACCCTAAATAGACAGACATTTTAAAAGAAGGGGTATTGTGATGATTTTGAGACTTAGAAAGACTAGATGAAAAAACTGGTTGCAGAGACCAAAAGGTTATCAAAGATGGGTTGGGAGAGACTTTAAAAACCACACATACAAAAGTAACATGAGAGTATTTCTTAAAGTTTTGCAGAACCACCTTATTTGGTTGATTTACAAACAGATTATAGATATGTATCAATAAAAAATGGCTTCATGCCTGAGGCACACACAAACAATTATGAATGACTTCTAGAAATTCCTTCTTTAAAGCCATTTTCTCTCTGTGTCAAGAAACATGTAAACACGTCTTCAATATCAGTACCCTCAGTTCTTAAGTCTACCTCCATCTCCACTATGGTATGTAAGTGTGTTTCTTATTCTTCATTCATTTGTGTATCACTTTCATTATTTTCATCATTACCACACTATCATTAACATATTATTTATCTCTTTCAAACAACCTTTTTCAGTTAGTTAAGTCCATATGCTAAGCAATAATATCAGTAGAATCATGAATTGACGTTATATATATTATATATTTACAAACATATTTTTATATTAAGTTATATATATTTTTCTGTGTTAAAATAATTACATGATTAATTAAACACCTTGAATACCTAAATAATTTTGAGTATCACACTTTGGGAATGCTGGTCTATAGGATATAGTATCATCTATAAAAAGGAAGATGATAATTATCCACATCAAAAGTTATTATGAGAAACAAATGAGATAGCATGTAAAAGCACTTTGTAAACTGCTACACACACACACACACACACACACACACACACACTCTCACTCTCTCTCATTCTTTCCCTATTGGATTTTAAAAGCAGAGCACAATAACTTGCTTTAGTACTGGTAGAGAAAAATAGTTTAACAAGGGGTTTAGGTTTTTGCTTGAGATATGTACACCTGAAAGCAAAACAATGTGGTTCTGAGTCTTAAAAAATTAATAGAAAGCCAATATTTAAAGGAGACAAATGCCTTTTTAATTTTATAATCTTATCACTCTAGCACACAGGGCACAGGAAAGTGCTTTTCTGTGAAACCAGGATTTTCTATTCAATAGTGGTTTGAGATAAAGGAGCTACTAAAACTAATAACAACTTTACTGTTTGGAATTTATTACTTCAAGGCAGCTAATTGAATAGCTTTCTGCTTTATATAGTTAACAAGATGTTGCTTGAATGAACTTTCCTTCCCTTGATTTGCTCTGGGTAACTATCTATCAGGTGCCTATAAACGCACTGCAAACTCATGGTATTCCGAAGAACACACTAAGGAGAGATTGCAGCCCCTAAAAGTATATTAACAACAACTCCTCAGGGGAATCTCAGCTTTAACTGTTAACTGAGAGGCTGGAGAAACAAGAGTTTGCTTATTCCACTGGTGATGGTGGTAACTACCATACCTTTAGGACTAACAATGTCCAGTGAATTCTGAGAGATTGTACAATGGGAATTGGGCATTCAGGTCTATTCCTATTTTATTGGTTGAATCTAATTTTCAACCACTTCCTACTATATCCTAGCACTTTGTATAGCATAAGGTAGGTGGTCAACAATTGTTGGAAAAAATAAATCAGACCAATATTAACTATTCCTTATGTACATGATAAAACATTTACATAATTATAAAGAGATGGAAAAGTAATATTAAGCAAATCAAAAATAGTTACTGTGTTAGACTGGAAGAAAATAGAGGTGATTTTTGTTTTGAAATTATTTTTTGTTTTAATAATTATGTTCTTCATATGAAAAAATATATACTGTCTTTTACATTTTTTCCATTGGCCTTATGTGTGCTGGTCTTACTTCCCAGTTAGACTGTCAATCCTTGAGGCATGGCACCAGATCATACAGTTTTTTTGAACAGAAGTGACTACGTAATGCACAATAGATGCTCAATAAAATATCATTCCTTTATTAATACTCTGGATTCTCTTTAGAATTCATTTCTAAAAATGTATAGTTTATATAAAAGTATAGTTTATTACTAAGAGAAGGATACTCTGTTTTTCCTCTAATTGGAAGATATCAAAGACTTTTCCTCAATTTTTGTTCCATATCCCTTATAAGCTGGATAGACAGCAACATTTATTATCTCTAGTTTATAGTCAAAGAAATTGAGAAAAGAGGTTTGCAGGTGGTTCAGATTCCATTTTGCTTAGCTATAATAGCCTTAGGAAGAGCATTTATATCCAGTGACTTTCAACAGTGGATCATTAAAGAACATGAAGGATGAAAAAGATAAAAAGAAAAGGAACAGGCATTCCTATTAGGAATCTCCCTTTTGACTTAAAGCTATATAGGGTTTCTCTGGGAAAAATAATAATGCCTTAAGGCAAAAGCTACTGAGACAGCAGTTTCACTGATCCTACAATTTGTCATAGCTTGGCTATGCCGAGGACAATTTGAGAACAGGCCAGTTCCCTGTTCCTTGCTAGTGTTTACTAGATATGAGACTTGTTGGTTTCAGCTTCTCCACAGCCTGAAATAGTCACGTTCCCATAAATGAATAACACTTCTGTTATCAACACCAAAGAAAGGACTGACTAAATTAATAAGTAAACTCACAGTTCTTGAACAGGTTGGTTAGGACAGGATTCAACAAATGCAAACGTGAAAACTGTAGCATATTCCGATAGGCTTGTCAAATCCCTATTTTAAAGGCCTCTTCAAATCTGAATTTCTAAGGTTAGGTGATATGCTACATCTGAACTCATATACTGTAAATAAAGTCTATTTACATGCAGAGTACATGATACACGAAAAACAAAATGGAGAGGAAAGTGAGAAAAAAGAAATGTAAATAGAGGATGAAAAAGATCAAAAATTAAAAGATAGTTTCCTAAAAAAATTCCTTCTCTGTACATTGTTTCACTAGGATTTTATTTCCTTTCTACTCAGTAGACAAAGACTGAAGGTAGTTACACTGCCAACAATGGCTGCTCTTTTGTGCTAAGATACAAATGGAATTTGCACGGGACAAAGCCACTGATAATTATAGACGCCTACAGAACAATTCTCATGAAGAAATCCTCTAGTTTTTGGGAGAGAAGAATTCCCCAACACAATTTGCAATTAAAATATGTAAAAGAATTTGCCAAAAAAAATGTGCTGATTATACAGAACTTCAGAGGCTTCAGGGGGTGAGATGAGAAAAGCAAGCAAGAAATGGAAAGATAAGGAATAAAAAAAAAATAACATAAGTTCAAAAGAATAAACCATCTGTGAAGAAAAAGCCAGTATAGAAAAACCAGAAACTTGAGCAATCAAATTATAGTGATTTATACTTTAACGGATATTGACAGTGGCAGTACCAGCAAAGGCATAAACAAAGACTAATATTTAAAGCTGTTCTAGGACACCTCACTGTGGCTGTGCCCTACTTGATGCCAATGTAATACAGACATTCCTCAACTCATTAATGGCTGTGGCACAAAAAATCTGTAAAGTGGTTGTTTGCAGACTGTACGCATTTCCTGTCTCCCTCAGCCAGCCAGCCTTCTATTCACCCACAGAAACAGGTACTGAGTGCTTATGTGATAGGTGTTATATTTTCCTACAGCACAAATACTACAAATGACAATTGGTTCCAGAGGATCACACAAAAGGTTATTTAATTTGTAATATTTATAAACAGTTAGTCTGAGTCATGAGCCCCGGGAATTGATGACTACACCATACAGGAGGAATGGGTGAAGCATTCCTCTTCTCTGTCCAGGGCTGGGTGGGCCTAAGCCAACCTTCGAAAAGCAGGTGAAGGACCCTTTCCCCTGTCCTGTCCCTCTCTGCCAATCTCATATTCTTCTCTACTCCCTATCTGATCCTCAGGGCCCTCATGCTGCACTAAGCCCCCAAGAGATGTTTGCCTCCACACAGTATTCCACCTCTAAAATTGCTTATCTTTCTTTTCTCCTCTCAGTAAACACTTTAATTCTCTGAAAGTAGCTGATCTCAACTAGAAGCTAGGATAAAAGCAGTGTGTGGAAACTAATTCACAATAGGGCACGAATGACTGATAGCCTCCTAATATACAAATTAAATGTGTGTGTGTGTGTGTGTGTGTGTGTGTGTGTGTGTGTATAAAGGCATTTAATAAGCGTTTTCACTTAAAGAAAAGGGGAAAAGATTATATTATATTTAATCTTTTTTCTTTTTCTTTAAGTGAAAACGCTTATTAAATCCAATGAATTCATAAAATTTTGGGAAATATAACAAAATAAAAATGAAAGATTTAAGACAAGAAAAATTTTATTTCTCAGGAAAAGAATGGCTAACTAGGAGGCTTTGCCCAGGAAGATGGCTACCAGAATCAGCTTAAGTTGCTCATGCTTTTCATCCCTTCCTCTTCTTCTGTATCCAAGGATTCTGTAAATGTTCTAATTTTCTTAAAACAATAACTATCAAAGTAGGGGCAATGGCTCTGGTCATAGCAGAGTGAAGGCAGAAGCAGCAAATCAGTAAATGTCTACCTATAAAAATGCAAATATATTAAAGAGAATCATTAAGGTTTTATTGCAGTCTGCTCTGACCAGTGATTTTGCTGACAAAAGGATTGGTCATAGAACTCTTTTAATCACAAAGCTCCCTAGAACTTACAAAGTAAGATTAGGTTTCAAAAGAAAAATTTCAACAAATACAAAGCTTTTTAGGAGAAAAATATTTTTCAGATGAAAGGTTTTATGTATATTTACACACAAACACATACATATACCTATATATGCTTCCTAAAATTATGAGTTTGTTTCAAAGAGCAAAATATGTATTGCTGCCTCAAAATGTAATACATAGGGAAGAAATAATTAAATGCTTGGGAAACCTTTTTATTTCTTAAGAAAAAAGTTTGGAAATCTTATATTAAGATCAGGTGTGACACTAGCTGGGCTTGTCCATGTAAAGAGAAATATAAGGGATTTGTAAATGTCTAGAATACTTGTCAACCCCCAGTGTTTCTATCTTTTTCTCTCTCTCTCCTCTACCTTGCTTCTATAGGTGTTCAGCTGTTTATTTTTCTAGCCATTTCCAGGAAAAGGCACATGGGGCTTGATATTTCCAGAGGGAGCTGGGGGATGGAGCAGAGAGCAGTTACATTAAACTGTTGGCTCAGAATGCAAAACCTAATTCTGGAAGCTTAAGAAAAAAAAATTAAGGAGGATTAATGTCTAGATTCCCCAAATATCTTCTAGTTGATTTGGCCTACAGATTTTGTAGTTTAAGTCTAATTATTCATTCAGTATCCTAGATCTGTTCTCAGCGCAAACTGAGGGACTACCTCTGTGGCCTGAAGAGAAGGAAAGGCCCCCTGTGCGGTTTTTAGAGTCTCCTAAGGGTAACGAGTCAAGCTACATTCTGCTACCTCACCTAGCCAGAAGCCTCGCAAACTTTTCATTTCCTCCTTCCATGTAAAGGTTGTAGAAAATATTTCTAACTGGAAACCTTGCTAGCAATTAGATTTCTCAATGATTTTACGTATAAAGAACTGAGGAAACCATTGGACCAAGTAAAAGTGAGATCCCTCCAGCACAGGCCCCTACCTGCTGTGTCTGTTGTCTCTGGATTGCTCTCACTTTGGGAACAGGGCTTTCTCTGGAGGAAGAGGACTGCTGCCGGGACCGGCTCCCATTCTGCACAGGTTCGGCCACCAGAGCTGCAGATGCCACCGACATGCTCCCCGTGCTACGTAAGGAAGCACTGTGTGGCAGGGATGGTGGGGCTTTGGCTCGGGCACCTAACCCAGGCTGGTCCATTTTTCGAATTTGGGCCTGCCCAGTACTGTTTTGCCGTGGCAGAACAAGAGGTATGTGTCTGTCGGGCACAGTGTGCCGCCTGGAGAAGTCCTCACTCTGAGTGCTACGTTTGGTGAAATCCTCCATGCTGCTATTGCTGGGTCCACTGAGCTTGAAGTCTTCACTGTTACTTTGGCTTCTGGAACTGGCAGTGCTTAGGTTCTCCAAACTGGAATCCACAGAGGCCTTTGGCATTGCGGGAATTGGGTTATTGAGGTGATAGACCGGGTTCTGGAATGACAAGGGCTGGAGGGTGCCTGGCTGGTTCAAGGCTGGATGCAGGGGCCTTCTCACTTGGGGTGCACTCTGGGGAGTGCTCTGGGTTTCCCGCAGTTGTTTGATGCTGGCCACCTGGGTTATGGAGAGCTGGCTTCCGGTCAAGCGCATAGGCACATCAAGCATGACAGATGCATGCTCCACTTGAGCAGCGTGAGTGTCCTGAAGGTCCATGAGGGAGATGCTCCGACCATTAGGAAGGCTACCTTCCTTTTCGTCCTTTTCAGAATAAGACATGCTCTGAGAGGAGGCTTGTTGAACCAGCAACAATGTTTTCCCTCTGAAATAGCTATCCGTGTTGTCCTGGCTTGGAGATTTTAGTTTATGCAAATCACTGTGGAAAAGGAAAGAATCTTTATTTATTCTTGAGGCTAATTCAACATAATCAAGATTCCTTAACTAAGGGATATGAACTCTTCCGAAGGCTCTCAGGCCCAAGGTGGGTACTTACATTGGTTTCTAAACTCAGATTTCATCATTACAATTCTTAGAATAAAATCCAACATTTTTAGTTTTTCTCCAAAGGTGAAGAATAACCTTGTGTATACCACTCTATCACTGTATTTGATTTTTACTAGAATTCCAATCATTTCCTAGCTAGGTTTTAAACCCTCTCAAGGTATTCCAATTCATATTTAATTGGTTCTGTCTAAACTTTGGAAAAGCTCTGAGTGAACAAACAAAGAGTCCTTGCTAAAGGCACAAGTCTTGCCAGTACAGAAAACAAAGTCTAAGCATCAACATTGTATCTACCGTCCAGCTGACATGGCCAGCTATAAAATGGTTTTAACTAAGGTTCTCCAGAGTTTTGAGGGCTAAAATATACGAAAATTTCATAGAGCTCTTAGTCTTCTATCAAGCAGGACGTAGTATTTTTATGTGTCTCTTGAATATAACTCTACAACATCATTCTAGAAAATAAGTATCCTAGATCTTGTGTATTATTATGACAAACAATTGGATTTATCTCAGGTCAGATGATTCTTTCCAACTGCTCCTCACTTTCAAGTTGTAAATTCAACAAACAAGTTAAATAGGTTTTTGCCAAATCTCTAAACATTATCTCTCTCTGAGATAAGTAGTTCAAATTCTCTTTTTCATACCTGTCAGTGGGGTCTTCAAATATTTTCTGCAGCCCAGAGGAGAGGCTTCCACTGACATTTGGACTGGAGTTATGCTCAGTGAAGCGTCTTAGTTGCTGTTGTATTGGTGTAGGATTAGTCAGAGACTTGGTAATATCAGCAAGAACACGAGGGAGAGGTCCCAATTTTGCCACGGTCGCCTGTAGGAAGGAATTTTCACCCTAATTGGACAATAAGCATTGTGATATCCACCACAGATTGTTTTTGGGACAATGGTGCCCATTGATGGAGGGGTGGAGGTTGGAGGGAAGGGTAGGTGTTTGCATATGGGAGTGGCAGGTTCATAATGCATTGTTATGGAGCAGCGGAACCATGGCGTCGAGATGAATGGAGGAGGCGAAACAAGGTGCAGCAGACATTGAGGAAAGAAAGGAAATAGAAATTAGGATTATGCAAATAAAAATTAAAAGACATGCTCAAAACAACCAAACTATTGCCATTCCAACTAAAATAGGCATGCAAAGCAAACTAAATCTTTGGGAAGCTAGTAGCTCAAGGTGGGGGAGGGTTGGGGAAGAACCAAACACCTTCTAACCAAAAAGGACTTCAAGACCAGAGGATTGTCTAGTGTGATGAAACTTCCAAAGAAAAGGGATCATGTGAGGAAAGAAACGCATGCCAACATACAAAAGAGTTGCATTCAGGGGTGCAGAGCACTGCAGGGCACACAGTTGATACTGCCATTCACTATCCCATTTAATCTTGGGAACCCTGACCTATTGCCAACTGAGTTTGCATCAGCAAGACAATTGTTTTAAAACAGCAAAATCAGGTAAACTCTCCGTGAGATATGTCTAGATGTAACCCTGGTTCCCAAGACCAAACAGAGATTAAAAAGGAGAAAGTATGTTTACACAGCAAAGCCTGTTAAAAAGACCTTGCCCCTGAATAAACCAGGCTGATTATACAAGATAACTGTATCTGCATCCCACTGATGCAGTTATTCAAACAGAATAACTTTTTAGTACTTCGTTTATCTATCTCAATCATTTTTTCCTTTGGGGAATTCTTATTCTCATGGGAATCCTCAACTGTTAGCCAGTTTTACATGGCTGCCTCTGGGTCTTTGTCTTCTCAACCATCAATAGACTCTTCTACCCTGCTCAAATGGGTACAAATGCCATCTGAAAATGTCTTTACTTGCTAAACTCTCTTGAGCCATTTCTATTCAAGAAATTTATCGTCAGCATAGCTGCAACTTAAAATCTAGCTAGCGTTTCTAAAAGTGAAGAAAGGGCCCTCAAGAATAAGGAACAGTTTATTATTTAACAAATGTTTTAAGCACCAATGGACACCCTATCATTTACATTTCTTCAGGAAATTGGTCTTTGTTAATAGGTTTTACTCCTCTCCCCAATTTTATTGGTGTAACATTTTTAAGGATAATAGGAGAATGGAGGAAAACAAATTCTTATCACAGAAAAATAACTTTGTTTTTTGAAGTTATTCTAACATACCACCACACATATTTACAAAGTACCTGTAGCAAACAAAAACATCAATGAATAATTATCGTGATAAACCTAGCCAAAGTCTATCCAACTATTTTCTATTACACAATATTCCTCTTTGCAAAATTCCAGAAGGAAGAAAATGATTGGCATGGGGATACATTTAGTTAGTAATATGATATATAATAAAATTCTTAGCTTATAGTCAGAAAATGATTAAAAATGATAATTGTTTTCTGTATTCTTAATTCACATGTGAAGAAAGAAAACATCAGGATTGTCAGATCCATGTAACTCTGTAGTACTAATAGTTATATTAAACCCTCTGACTTACATGATAAAAATAAATCTCATGGGTAAAATTACTTAAACACAATAGTCTCAATATTTTTCTAAGTCCACACTTTTGTTAGAAATTATTATATGAGGTTTCATCTCATTCTACTATACATGAATAAGGCTACATACACCAATATGTGATATTAGATTCTAGGTTAAGTGTATGTGTGTGTGTGTATATATTTGTATATATACACACATACATACACAAATATATACAAATATATTTATTTATAGAAATATATATTCCATTTATTCACATAATTACCCAAAAATATATTTTAATAATTTCATGGCTTTCTAGAATTTCCTGGTTTGCAGGGCATATATTTCACTCAGAAATGATAACCATCCACTTCCAGGCTTTTAGGGTAAAAGGTTGCCTTCAACTAGCAGAAAGCTACCACTCTGTAGACACTCCAGAATTCAGGTACATCAGGGTTCTCTACCTCCCATCTCCCATTACCCTTCCAGCCTACTTTACCTTATCAAGTTGGGAAACTACTTCCCACAGTAAGGAATGCAAAACTGAAAGTTCTCGGCCTAGATCAATGTAACCATCAAAGCCTGGGGTATTTGAGATGGTGTCTGGATTAGAGATCTCCAAAAGAAAGCGTTTCATTCCACCCCATTCATGTTCTAAAAAATCATTCATGAATGCCATGTACTCCTCTTTGTTACCAAATCTGAAGCAGAGGGAGAGAAAATGAGAAAGAACATATTCAGGAAAAGAGATGTGATCATTTTGAGTTGAGTTTACACAGAGCCACAAAATTTTTTTTATTTTGGAGAGGTAAGTGACTAATTTGTTTATTATCTATAAATGATAAATGCTAAAGTATACTTTCTTAATTTTACTTTAATACTTAAAAATTTTGAATAGCTTTCTATTCTCTCTAAGGTAAAGGAAAACCCTCTTTTCTGGTATTTAAAGCTCTCTTTAAAGCCTTCATTTCCCTACCAAACCCTCCTAAGTGTAAACCTTCAACATCACTAGCTTCTTCAAAGTCTCCCAAATATATTACACTCTTTTTCCTCTCCAAGCCTTTGCTCATACTATTTATTCCCACTAGAGAATTTCTCTCTTCTTTGCTTATCTAGTTTCTACCTATCTTCTGGGCCTAGCTTAAGTCCACAAAATTTGTTCCAAAATAAACAAGAAATAATTTTTACCAGAATTAGCTCAAATATGGGTAAATGTGTATATTTCTGCATTGGCACACACAGGGCGCACAAAGTTAAAGTAGCGTACTTCTAAAAAGCCACTATTTATAAAACTAGAAAACAATCTGCTTCATTGAAGTTCTAATTTTTTCCTTCTATATACTGCTTATAGAAACTTGTCTTTAAACTTCAATATTGAATAAATCTGTGACCAGTTTTGCCAGTGTGAATTCCTTCTCGCTGAATTCTTACAATTGTTTTCCATAAATTATAAAAACTATAAATACTTAAGAAAAATTTGAAAACAATGAAAAGTGGAAAGAAACAGTATGGATGCACCCACTCTATCACCCAAACGTATCTGCTGTTTACATTTGAGTGTATTTCCCAACTGCTTTCTCCTAACTTCCTCTAGAAATATTTTAAAGCTCCAGAAAAGTTGAAAGAATATACAATGAACGCCACATACCATTCACCTATATTAACCAACTCTTCACATATTGCCAAGTTTGCTTTCACTCTCTCTATAGACACATATATGTTTTTTTCTTGGCTGACCATTTTAAACTAAGTTGCAGGCATAATCTTTAAATACATTAGCACCTATTTCTTCGGAATATGGAATATCTCTCACATAAACCAATGCCATTTTCACACTAATACTTTTAAAACCTTATTCATAAATCATTTTATATATATATAGTTCATATTTAAATTTCACCAATTGTCCCCAAAATGATTTTTATAGATTTTTTTTTCCAATTCAGATCCAATTAAAATTCAAGCATTGCATTTAGTCTCTTCTAATCTAGAACAATCCCCTCCGTCTTTTCCATTTTTTATGACATTGACTTTTTTGAAGAAGCCAGGCCAATTGCCTTAGACAATATAACCATAGAATTTGTCTGATTGTTCTTTCCACCTTTTTTATACTTAGGTTTTTGTGTTTTCATGTTGCTGGAATAACAACACATGCATCATTTGGTATCCTGTCTGTTTTTTTGGCTAAAGTTTTTAATAGCCTTTTCATTTAATATATCTTTATCATTTTCCATATTATTGTTTCTTTGTAAACACTATTTACAGTGATGGCAAACATTCCATTGAATGTATATACCATAGGTTACTTAATTATTCCTTTATGAAGTGAATGTTTAAGTCTTTTCCATTTTTTTTGCTATTTTTAATAATACCACATGAAAATCTTGTAACATGAGTAATGAGGCTCTCCACTCCCATCTAAATTTTAGGTCTCATGTATTTTTTAAATAATGTTTTTTTAAAGTGGTTATGGTAGCGACACCTACTTGGCAAAGTTAGCCAGGTTCTGAATGACTTTGGCAATTAGAGTCAGAGTCCGAGACGTGCGGTCATCAGGATACTCCTGCATAAGGTTGAAAAGACTGGGAGACATAATGGCCGGGCACAGAAAACGGAGAAACAATGAGGCACTGATGAGCCGCTCGCTGATGTCTTGCTTGCCACGGTTCAGGCACTGCTGCTTCCATGATGCAAACACTTCTTTCAACTCACGAGGGAAAACGCTGGGGAAGGAAGAGAGATCCAAATCTCTAAATATAAGAGTGCCATAAGCAATCCCACTCTGACCCAACACACTCTGCTCTACAGCCCGGCTATGAGGGCCTAGTGGAGAGGGCTCTGATCGTGGCTGAGAGGTGGAGGAAAACTCACAGAAACCCGAATGGAGATTGGAAACCCAAAGCCACAAAACTCAGGGATTAGTATAAATTTAGTTTTGTGAAGTGGGAAAAGGGCATGAGGCTCCTCATCATAATCTCTCTAAAGACTGTTCATCAAAAGTCTTCCAAATCTCACCAGTTGCTGGGGTTGAAGCAATGATAAAAAAATCATTACTGAATCTGTTTAGCATTAGTAAATATTTTAGAAAGTCATTAAAATACTTTTGGTATTAGAGGATGTGGTGTTAATATTCTGAGGAAACATCACATTTATGTAGATAGTCAGTTCAGAGGCACTTCTGCTTATAAAGGAGATTTAGATTTTAGACAGGACTGTATTACGAAAACTTTCACTTTTCCCCTAAGCCCTACCTTTGCTTGGGAAATAGTTAACACTGTGTTGACTTTTATATGGAAAAATTTAAGTTCCATAAGCAGGAGATGAAGCACTGATACCAGCTCACCAGTAAGAGTTGATGATCTTGCAGAAAGCCAGCTCACAGCACATTTTCAGGTTGCTCTGATGGTCTATCAGTTCACTAGATGAACATTTGCTGGGATCCACCTCACAGTTCTCATCTGACTCATACAAAGCTTTGATGAACTCCCCTATTTGAAGAAAGAAGATGTCAGAGAGTCTAACTATAAATAGTGTCTTCCTGAGTAGAATAAAAGGATTTAGAATCTCTGTCCTAAATTGTATAATGAGGAATTCTTTTTGAGACCTGACATGGAGGGCACAAAAGATTGTTCACGAAGGGCTACTGCTTTGGAAACCAAGAGTTACCACTTCCCATGTATCATATTTATTTTCCTTACCCTGGAAGTGGAAAAACAGTAATCACTAACATTATAGTCATGGTATTGATAAAAATAATAATGATACTCCTTAAACAATGATATAACTTTAAGTCTTTTATGTGAAACCACCAATATATTTAATTTTGTTATAAGGACCCTCTACCAGGGTAAATACCGTTGTTACTATTTTAGAAGAAAAAAATAAGCCAAGCTTGATTGAATAGCTCACCTAAGGCTTTAAGTACTAATGCTGGTGCCAAACATAGATTCGAGTAAGGGTCTCCAGGCTCACCTCTTGTAATCGGGATAGTCATTCAGCCTAGCACAAAATTGTAGCAGAATATCTCTTTGTATAATCTGTAATGTTTTTCCAAATAAATTTAGCTTAGACATCCTGTTCACATATCCTATCCTCTATAGAGATATGTCCAATATTCCCTGAAAGAACCAATTCTTACCTCACCTGTTAAACCTCCACTATACACTATACCTTGTATATGCTCTACTCCTCCATGTTTCACACTACTTTGTGCTTATTTGTCCACACATCTATCTCATCTCTAGCATGAATACTCTTGGAGGTCAGGGACCAGGTTTTATTCATGTTCAAATCTCCAGCCTATCAAATAGCTCCCAAAGCATTGCAGGTGTTTAATAAATATTTATCAGAGATGATAGTATGCATTCTTGGGTTTTTATAGGTCTTTATAAAAGAGGAGTAAGATCTTTCAGAGATTCTTTCAAATCTGCTTATATTACTTGTGGTCCAGGCTTGTTATAACAGATTTCATGAAAGAGAACAATAATTTCTGCAAAATTAAGTAGTAGCAGCAATATAAAGAGCATTTTCTATTAAAATGGTTAATACTGAGGTAAATGAAGGATTTAAAAAATAGTTATCATAGAGGATGGGAAGCAATTATTTCGAAGCAAAATGCTTGAAGAACAGGAAACTAAGTGGTACACAGAGAAAGTAAAGGCTTTGGAGCCAGACATCTAGGATCAAACCCTGGACCTGTCACTTAACTGACTGTGAGGTTTTGAAAAGTCACTTAACTAGTCTGAGTTTCAGCTGCCTTATTTGTAAAATGACATTAATAACTGCCACCCTATAGAGTGTGGTGAGAATCAGAAATATTGCACTAAACGAAAAGTGTCTGATATGGTGCCCAGCACTTAGTAGGGGCTCCATACAATAAGTATCATTATGTACAAACTGCGCAATTTTAAAATAACTTTTCATCAAGTGAAATGACCAAAATTAGTAAAAGACTTTTAAAAATGTTTACCAATTTTCCTAAGATTTGTATTCAACATGTTCTCCATGTCTCCTTATGCTATGTGCTTCCACACAATTTACCGCATTTAAAAAGTATCTAAATTTAAAACTAAGTCATCAAAGTCAAATCCTGCATGTAAAAACTGGCCCGTCTCTAAATTTATATCATAAATATCCCGTTTAGTGAGTTCCTTAAGGTTATACCTATTCTAGGGAAACAATACTACTAATAACAAATAACTCATGAATTTTAAGAATATTTTTCTTTTATTCTTCAAGAAAAGAGACAAACAAATAACTCATGGGTCCACAACTAAATTGTTTTATAAAGGTTTTTTTAATCTGATTATGATATATTTAACATCCTCCAAAATTGAGAAAAATATTTTCACTTTTAAAACTATAATCTACATCTGATGACGTAGAAGGTACCACATTGAAAGGTGAACCTTTTATAGATTTGTACCTAGAAGCTCCTTACGTGATCAAAAGTTATTGAGACAGATTCAATAATTCATTTATGTTTGCTCTCTTGCCTTTAAAAAAAATCAGAGCCAAAGGGGGTGGGTACTCACTATGTTGTTTAAATGTGAGTTTGTGCCTACGATGTTCTATGGTATGTTTTCTGTGTAAATCATTCACTCATTACTATCTAGCATCCAAATGCATGTGTAGAAGAAAGTAAATAGGTAAGGATATATTATTGCCAAAACTAAATTTGCCTCTGCCCCAAGGATGGAAATCAGGCCTTTTTAGGGACTTCTTTTTTATATCTCACAGACGGTATTTCCTGTATCTCACAGGACATCAACATGCAATCTGATTTCAATCAGAAAGGTAAAAGGGGTTAAGAGATGGAAGGTTTAATTTAAGTCTAACTGAGGCAGAATGTGTTCAGTGAAGAGTAATGCTTTTAATCAAGATAAATGAGGACCGGCTAAAAAGCAGGTAGATATTGTATAATATGACTGGCAACTTTTAACTGAATTTTCTCTGAGAATTCTTCAGGCAGTCTGGAAATAGCATCTATTTTTTTTGCCCAAAATGCACAAAATATAACAAAACTTTATTCAGTGTGCTCAACTGTACTTACTAATTTAATTTTTTTGTTTACTGAGCCTTTACTGTGAAGGCCATTTTATTTAATACTTATGAAATCTTCCTCAATTGTATTATTAGAGGCTTCTGCCATAGCAAGTACAGTATCGTACAATGAAAATAATTGAATCTTTCTCAGGTAACTGAAAATTCTGCAGTTCTTCAGGGTTACTATTTGAAAAATCACTTACTACTATATTGAATCATATAAAATAAGTGTGAATTTACACTGGCTCCAAGATGCATTCTGTAAGTTGTTTTCAAAATAGGATTTCTGTCATAAAAGTAAAATGTAGGAGAAAAAACAGCCATTGAGAATCTAAAATGTTAAGGCTAATTAGAAATATGGGAAGAAGACAGGAGAATCTCTATCCTGAAGAAACTTACCAATTAATTTTGTTTATGCTCTTGGAAGCAGCAGTCATTTTCACCACTGTGGCTCTTGTTCTTGGGTTACAAATACGATAATAGAGATCTTTGTGGGGTTACATGAATTTCTTCCTATGCTCATTGAATTAATTTTCATGTCTTGTTGAGCCAATTAGCTAATTATTAACTGTCCTATCAAAGGACTTATACCTACTTTTTACTTTGGAAATTATTTGGAAATCCTGTTTAGCACACTGAATTAGATAGAATATGAGTATTTGATTTTTAAGAAGTAGGTGGTCAATATATACTTACCCCTATGTCTACAGAATGGAGAATACTGTTTGAAACGCTTAATCATTCCTTTTATAAGGTAATATGAATCATTAAAGCAAACCATGAGATATAATGTATGATATGACTGTACTAAGCTCTTTATCTAAGTGAGACTATGAACCTCTCTGTACCTTTCCTAACGTCAATGAAAATCCATTTTCGCTATTCTCATAAATTCTCATTAGATCTTAAACTAAAGCACATGACTTAGCGAAAAGAAAAGAATATGAAGATAGGAAGGAGGAAGAGAAAAAAAATCTACTTCTCCAGATTAGGAACTAATTGCCACTACAGTGTATCTGCTTTACATAAACACAGTGGTCCTATTTCTTGAGCAGTCATTCACTTTTTGCCCTGTACAACCTAGCTCCTATCCTCCTGACAACAGTCCCCACCATCACTAGTGACCTTTCAGTTGCCAAATGGAATAGCCTGTTTTTCTTATTTTCACCTCTCTCAATCTCTGACTCAATTGATACTTTCTTCTCTCTTGGTCTCTAGGACTCAGTTATTTTCCCAGTTTTCTTTCTTTCTCTTTTTTTTTTGGGGAAGAAGATTCGCCCAGAGCTAACATCTGTGCCAATCTTCCTCCATTTTGTATGTGGGATGCCTACACAGCACGGCTGATGAGTGGAGTAGGTCTACACCTGGGATTTGAACCTATGAACCTGGGCCGCCGAAGCAGAGCACGCAGAACTTTAACCACTCAGCCACGGGGCCAGCCCCCTTTCTTTCTTTTTTCATGCAGGTGTGTATTTTCTCTCTCTCTGATCACCTCTTCTTCCTTCTACACTATAAACCCAGATGCTCTGTAAGATCTGTCTTTGGCTCTGTTCTCTTCCTCCTCTGGTAATTCTGTAGCTTCATTTATCTCCCTTCCAAGAGCCAGCCAGACAGATGTCTTGGGATTTCCTATCAGAACTTCAAATTGAATACATGTCAAGTAGAAATATCATTTCCCATCTTTCAAGCCTACTACTTCTATGTTCTCTATTTCTAAGAATCTCATCATCCCTCTAGTCATTCACAAAGACCCCAAATTCACTATATTATCTGATCTCCTCACCCCCCACCACAAACTGAGTTACTACAAACTAAGTCCTAACAGTTCAACTTTAATATTTCTCAGATCCACCTTTTCTCTTACTCTTGGTGATTACCTCATTCAGAGTCTCGTTATTTCTTGCCTTCCTTAATACAAAGCTTCTTAACTGGTCTCTCTGCTTTCAGTTGCTTTCTTCATCAACCCATTTTAATCACTCTCTTATACTGATTCTATTGAAAACACCCTGCTCAAGACTTTCAATGGCTTGCCAGTGATTACTGTAAAATCTAAACTCAGGCATTCAAGGCTGTCAACAAATTGTTCTGTTTTTCTCATTTTTGTTGTTGTTGTTGATTTGCCTTTTTCACTTCATTTTCAGTTAACTGGTTTTACTCCACACATGCCTGGTTCTCTGCCCTTCTTTTCATGTGGTTCTTTCCCCTATGCTACTCCCTACCACCTCCCTGTCCAATCTGTTTTTATATAACCTTTCTATTCGTCAAGCTACCAAATGTATTTCACACGGGAAATTTTATAATTCCATCAGCTAGAATTAATTTCTTTAATTCTTTGAGAAACCACAGGATTTCTCTCCCTTTTTGGTTACAGGGATATCCTTATCTTTCTTATCTCACTATATTGTAAGCTCCTTGAGGCAAAAGTCTATCCATTCACTCAACACACCTTACTGGCTACTTTTGGTAGTCACATGTGACTGCTGAGCACTTGAAATGTGGCTAGTGCCAACGAAATGTGCAATAAATGTAAAATACAGACTGAATTGCAAAGAACTAGTATGAAAAGTAAACTACTTCATTAAATAATTTTTATATTGATAACCTATTAAATAATATTTGGATATATTGAGTTAAATAAATGTTATTAAAATTAACTTTATCTGTTTCTCTTTACCCTTTTTATACCGTGACTACTAGAAAATTTAAATTGCTCACATGTGACTCACATTATGTTTCTACATGATAGTGCTGCTCTCCATTCTGTGTGAAGTACTGGGGATATGGAGGTAAAAGAAATGACTATGTTCTTCAAGGAACTCCTGTAGGCTTTATCATGATCTACATTAAAGTGCCCAGCACAGCAGCTTACTCTAGTGGTTAATGCTTCAATTTCATGATGAAATCTGGAACTGCAAGTGAGTGGCCTAGTCCCAAGGACTACTGATTGGACTAAAATTAGTTATTGTTAAAAATTCTGGAGGTCTTTAAAGGCAGAAATTGGGAGTTATGGGAATTGGCAACTTTCTTCAAACTTCTTCAATTTTGATGCATGATAACAAATGTTAACACTTAAGACTGAGGTAATATATTTATATCATGATATAAATATCCAGCACTTTGGGGGAAACAGGTCACCTCAGGTCTAGTAGTGACAACCACTAATATTACTGTGTATCTCAGAGTCAGGAACTTGGGGGCCTGGGGGTAGCTGCATAAGCTGATGGGCTTTCTCTTTCTGTACATACTGTAGTAACCCACTGGTGAGTACCGCAGAGACTTCTTACAGCTGAAACTCAAACTTTAACACTCTAGTCAGCTACAACTAAATAACATGCAGAATGTGAGCTTCATTTGTTTGTCTTATGAGGGTGAACCAATTTAAAATCAAAAGGGAAAGAAAAGAAAACAGATGTTTTTCTTCTTCATACCCAAAGCGTCATGAAGATACTGTTGTCCCACCAACTTGAGGTATTCCTCAATGGATTTGGTGGCAATGGTGTTCTCTCTGAAGATCAAGACATCATGCTCTCCACATCGATCCACCTCAGACATCACCAAATCGGTCAGAAAATCCTGGTAGAATAATGTTCAGTCAGGCAGAAAGCAACTGAATAGATAATATACATTAGAAGAAACTGATGAAATATCAGACATCCTCGGAATGCTGCTTTAAAACTAAAGCTACCAGGGGCTGGCCCCGTGGCCGAGTGGTTAAGTTCGCGCGCTCCGCTGCAGGCGGCCCAGTGTTTCGTTAGTTCGAATCCTGGGCGCGGACATGGCACTGCTCATCAGACCATGCTGAGGCAGCGTCCCACATGCCACAACTAGAAGAACCCACAACGAAGAATACACAACTATGTACCGGGGGGCTTTGGGGAGAAAAAGGAAAAAATAAAATCTTTAAATAAAAAAAACTAAAAAAAAAAAACTAAAGCTACCAGATTCATTTGAAAGAAAAAAGTCAGTCAGGATAAAATCCTAGGTGTCACCACTCCTGAGTTTAAAATTCCTTCAAAGGTTTTCCACTACACTTTTGATAAAGGCCATAACTCTGAATGCGGTGTACAAGTCTCTATATTTTCTGGTTTCCGTCTACCTTCCCAGCCTCATATTGTACAATTCTTTCTGCATTCTGCTCCAGCTTCAAGGGCCTTCTTTTTAGGTCCTTGAATACATCAAACTCTTTCTAACATCCAATATCGTCTATTCATTACAAAGCTTTTTGCAAATGCTGTTCTCAGTTCTGCCCTTGCTCCTACCCTTGCTCTCACCCCCACAGTCATGGAGTTAATTCCTCGAATCCTTTGGATCTTCATTTGCACATCATTTCCTCAATGAAGGCTTCTCTGACCAATACTGCCCCTGAACCCCATTAGTCAGGTCCCCTTAATCCACACTCTCATAGCATCATTTATCTTTTTTTTCTCTGCACTTCTCACTGTAATTACACATTTATTTCTGTAATTACTTGATTAATATCTGTTTTCCCCAGAATACTGTAAGCCCCATTAGACCAAAGACAGTGTCTATTTTTATTCACCTCTACATTTTCAGCACTTAACAATTTCTGACACATATCAGGTTTTCAATATATAACAGTTACAAATTGGTTCACAGTATCAACGTGGAATTTCTTTTATTTGTTTGAGAGGAAGATTGGCCCTGAGCTAACAACTCTTACCAATCTTCCTCTTTTTGCTTGAGGAAGATGGTCCCTGAGCTAACATCCGTGCCAATCTTCCTCTACTTTGTATATGGGACATGCTCACAGCATGGCTTGATGACCAGTGTGTAGGTCTGCGCCTGAGATCCAAACCTGCAAACCCCGGGCTGCTGAAGTGGTTCACGTGAACTTAACCATTACGCCACCAGGCCTGCCCCCAATGTGGAATTTCCTGAACCTAACACGAACTTATCTTCTAGGCTGACTCTCTCTATCTCTCTCCATCTATCCATTTGTCCACCCATCCATCAGAAGAAAGGCATAAGGAGAAATAAAGCCCTTAAGAAATAGCTGCTTCATTTCTCAACAGTCTTAAAGAACTTAAAATTCAATGTTTATTGTTGTTCAGTATGAAATGAGATAATATATTTTTAATGTTATAAACTCATTGGATATTTCAAAGTCTCCAAAACCAAAAACAGAGGGGATATGCTGATTTATTTTTCTTTAAAATTAAGCATTTTGCACATTAATGGGATTTACTCTGGGGAAGCTCAATAGTGTAAAAGAGTTGTACACTTACGAATCACTATTAAAACTCTTGTGTCACAGGACAGGAAGAGACTTTGGGGCATGATGGCAACATTCTGTATCTTATTGTTGTGGTTTCCACGGGTCTATGTATAATCTGTCGAAACTCATCGAATTTTACACTTTAAATGGGTGAAGTTTATTATATGAAAATTGCACCTCAATAAAGTTGTTAAAAAAATCCTACATAAACCCTTGAACCTTGAGCAACTGAAGAGCAGAATGACCATATCCGTACAATTTCAAAGATGAGACTCAAAATTCCAATGACATCTCACCTCAAACTTATAGGCTTTTTTTTTTTAACACCAGAGAGCTCAAAATTATCATCGGTAAATTCAACCACAAGAATGATAAATCAATAGGAAGGCAGTTAGAAAAGGAACTAACTACTGAATATGTTGATATATTCTGATTTGTATCAAGAAAACTTAAAAGCACTTAACTTTACTGTTTGGTTCTAAATAAATTATTCTAGCTGTGAACTCCTCTAGATCTAAAATAAATTTTACCACAATCAATTTGCATATAAAATAATATAATGGAGACTCAGTCTAGTTAAGTGAATATGCCTCAAAGTTCAGGCCTATCAAAGACACTATCAATTGACTGGTCTTCTTCTTATGATTAGCATATTTCTCTTTTTCCATCTTCCTGAATTTTTACTTGTATCCAAGATGAAACAAGTTAAGGCTATCATGAAACAGCTACCAATTATATAACATCCCTTGCTATTTTAATTCAAAATTTAGATTTTAATCCTATGAAGATTCTTGATAACGCCCAGCATACTTCTGGAATACCTCCTTCTGTGACCAAGGGATATAGTCATCAATTAATCTTAACCTAAAATATAGTAAGGAGTAAAACCACAATACAACACACTCTAGAACTAAAGACAAACAATCTTGAACGCAGTGTGGGATTATCACGCCAATCCTACATTTATTTCATCAGACAATAAAGAGCTAGCTATGGTATCCATATTTCATACAAATGGAATTTAAATAAGTATTTGTTGGTCTCTCCGTTTTACTTTTTTAGTTTTATAATCCCCATCTTTTCTGATCGAAGAACTGCTAATAGGGTTCCTTCCTAATTCTTTTTTTCTGACCAACAGCAAAGCATATTTCTCTAATTTGGCTCTTTACAGTAAAACAAACATGTTTGTTTCTTCATAAAGTGTAGGGAAGAGATTTGGGGTAATACAATCTCCTTTTCCACTTACCTTGGCTCTGCCAGTACTCTGAAGAATGTGCACTAAGGCACAGGCTAATTCTTCTTTATTTCTCACACTAATTACTGGTTCAAGGACAGAACACAGCATGGTATAGTTGCTGGTGACAAATTCTGCAAATTCTTTGTATTGCTCCATAGGCAGAATGGTGATAGTCTGGAAACGTGATTTAATTCGAATAGAAGGTCCTCCCGTCTTTCCTTTGTTGGGTGTAGGTGTACTCACAGGATACCACTTTTCTACAAATTGGCGACCAGTGACACTGGCAGTGGGGATGTTGACTAGCCCTACATAATTATTCTTGTCTTTTTTCTTCTTTTTTTCCACATCTTTATAAATGTGAACTGTGATGCTATGAAGAGGTGGAAGGCTGTAGAATTCAAAATGTTCACCCCAGAAAATATTGTCTGCTTTGGTCTTGCTGGTTGTACGAGCGAAGAGGGTATCATCAAGGCACAGTTCACAGAAATATTTCTTTTTAGGGGCAAGGTCCTTGGCTTCAATGATCCATAAACGAAGAACATTTTCAGCTCGTCTGCAATTGTCCTATAAGGAAGTAACAAAGTTGAGTTTGAGAGCTGAAATCTCAGACAACATTTTCCTCTTAAAGTAGGTGATGCTGACTATGTGCTTTATTAAGAGTAGTCAATAAATAATAAAAGGGATTCTTACCTCATTGTTCACAATAATGGCAAGCTCTAAACAAGAATGTATCAGAATCTTAGAAAGCCACATACATTCTATTTTACTTCAGTTAAAAAAATATCTTGTCATGTAAGTTCTCATAAAGCTAGCCTAGCAGCAACTGGACTACTTTCAGCAAATAAAATAGAGGTAAGTAGTTAAGACACTTGTGTTCTAGTCCCATTTCTATCATTCACTAGCTTCTGACTTGGGTAAGTCACTTAACTTCTGAGTCTTCTTATCCACACTGGTAGCATGACAATATCTGCAACAAGATTATTTTGAGCATAAAATAGCATAATATGTAAATGTGTTTTAAAAACTATATAAAAATTAAGGTATTCTTACTGTATTTATCTTCTATCAACTTACTGCTTGCAGAATTATACATTTTTTAGACACACAAAGCCACTATTACCTTATTTGGTTGAACTGTCCTGCGAAGGTTTTCCATCCACTTATCTCTCTCTGAAGCAGAGTTACAGCTGAAGCATTTACTTCCACTTAAGTAGGTAACCTTCAACATAAAGATTAGAGATAAGTATGGGAAACCTAGTTGTATCATTTAAGAGTTAGGGATATGCCATGAAGATAAACCATACTACATGAAACCAAAACGATAAGTGCTAGTTTTGTGATATCTATATCTACATCTACATTGGCTTTTTGCTTTGTTATCTAGGTAATATGCACACTCATCTCCAGGTATGAGAACAAAGGCCATTGAGAATTCAGTTCAGGAAGCTAAAACCTGCCTACAATTCAAAAAGATCAAAAGTAAAAATCTTTCAGGCCACATCTTAAACTACCTGCAAATGAATATACTCAATTCTAAGTGAGTTAATAGAAAATAACTAAAAAAGGGAAGACAGTCTCTAAAATAGCTTATCAAATTTCTCAGGATTGCCTTCACTTACAATATTATGGAGGCTACTAAATCAAGGTGAAAAGAGTTACCAGTAATGAATTACTGTCTTTGGAATCCGTTTCTACTCCACTAGGCAACAAATCTGTTGATTTCTAGTCATTTATTATGTTAGCCTGGCAATTACTATCACTGTCCTTTAAAAATGAAACATGTTGTCTATATGCCTAGCAGCTAACACTGGGCCTGGTATACAACATGCTGAACCGAGCTCCACAAATATGGGAACCTTCAAGTGACTTTTATAGAAAAGAACACCAAGAAATGACCTGTCCAAATTGCTGAAATGTGCTCACATACTAACTCAATCTCAGATTATAACTTAATGAATCAGGTCAGATTATGTGGTAGCTACTAGCCACAAGTGGCTAGTGAGCATCTGAAATGTAGCTAGCCCAAATGGAGATGTGCTCTAAGTGTAAAATACATATCAGATGTTGAAGACTTAGTTAAAAAAAAAAAGAAGAATGTAAAAAATCTCATGGACAACTTTATATTAGTTATATGTTGAAATGATAATATTTGGGTTTACTAAAATTTAAAATTATGTATGTGGCTTGCTTTATATTTCTGTTGGATACTGCAGGTCCATAAGAACAGGAATCAAACATTTTTCAACTTCTACAGCATCTACCATAGGATTGATCACTAGTTACTTAGTAAGTTTGTGTTAATTAATCAAATCCTAACCCTAACAATTACATATATTATTTTAAAATTTAATTTGCAAATGGCCGATTGTGTACATCTAATTTGGGAGGGAGAAATTACCTCATAAAAAGTAAGAGTCATAATTTTCTGGTGAAGAGCAATTTGTTCTTTCAAGAAATTAGGCACCTGCAATGTGCCAGGGACTGGGCTAGGTGCAGAGGATTAAAAAAATAAAGAAGACATAGTCCCAAATCTCAAACTGCCCATGTTTTAGTTAGAAAAATTATGGTTTTGGTCAATTTCCTCAAGGAATCATTAAAATCAGGGGCTTATGCTTTCAAGAGAAAAATAAAAACATATTGGGTGATATCTTCATCAATATTAAAAAATTAAAATACCAATTTAATAAGTTGTTAATCTTGTGACCTCTGCTGAGAAGGTACTAAGAACCCATTTATCTTGAAGCAGACTAGGCTAAAAGGAATGAGAAGCCATCATTAATAACTTTATGTATAATAACTATTATATATATTAAAGTTTAATAGTTATATATATAACTTTATATTATAATAACCAATATAATTAGATTAATAGATTTCCAACTTTTTCCCTGTAAGTAGGTAGTTTTTAACAACTGAAAACCAGTTAAGATGATCAAATCATTAACACTACAGTAATCAAATCACAAAATCACTGGATAGAAAATCTTATCCAGTAAGACTTGTAAAACAAAATGCTTGTTGTTTACTCTTCCTTCTTTCTATACTTTTTTACCTCAAAGCAGAAGTCTTGTCCAAGGATGCTGCTATGGAGTGGTTTCACTGATACAGGCTCTCCTCTACCAAGATCAAGACACTCCACCGCACTGCATGGGCTCAGCAAGGATTCATGGGAACGTGACTCCTTTAGTTTAGGCAGCCCACGAGACCTACAAGAAGAAAAAGATATTTACAATAGTGTAACTACTTGGCCAAGGAGGAAATGAAGGTCTAACACAATGGAGGCTAACAACAAATGTATAAATGCCAAAGGGAAAAATAAACAAGGAGCAAATTAATAGTTCATCTATAACAATAATAACAGTAACTATATTCATGTGGCACATATAAACCATATACATTATATATTGGTGTGTGTACACACACGCACTGTTGTTTTCAATAAAGCACAAAGTGTACTATAATTTTACTAGATTCAAGAAAGCTCAAAGTTCCACCACAAACATTGTTTTTCTCCTCATTCCTATCTTTGAGATGGAGAAATATATACTATTCAAGGTTATGTTATACATTCTTTTTTATGCAAAGGTATTATCAAAAGAAATGTTATTTCTTTTCTTTTTTTTCATGTGATAGCTTTATCCTCTTCTATCATTGACAAAATAGTAGTGGCTGAATCCCCATTCTGTTTCTTTCTGCTTTGGTGGAATAAACAGACATACACACAGAGAGTCAAAGCCAAACTTTTCAGCACAAGACCCCGCCTTTCAAAAGGTCTGATTTCCATTTCAATATGGAATCCTTTTCTGGCAAGCTTTTGGTTCTATCCATGCCTTATTACATAAATATGAATAAAGAATAAAGTGCCTGGAAGAAACCTCCCACCCTCAAATGAAATGTTCAAACTCTCATCTAGAAGAACAGATCTTTGTCAACACCATTCAGGCATCCTGGTTGATTTTGTTTCCTAGTTGTTTAAAAAACAATACTAGGAATCATGATTCTTGTCACTACAGGAGCTAGTACTTCACTGCCTTCCCCTTGGAAGAATTAACGAAATCAAACAATATAAAGCAGAATATTCTTAAATCCAGAACTGGATAGCCATGCAGTTTTACTCAATAATTGTAGTATTTATTGACTGAAACACCCAGAGTTAAATACATATATTTGAAGCAGAAGTACCTAGTAATAGGGATAAAGAAATGTCTTGTGTTAAGACATTTGTTTTTGTAAAACAAACTAAATAAGCAGCTTCATTCACTTCCTTGAAATAACCACATTAGCATTAAAAGGAATTGAAATACTTAATGCCAGAGTAGCTTTCACTTAAATTATAAAGTAATGAGATAAAGGAAACTAGCACTAAAGGCTGCCCTTTCCCTTCTATTTCCATTCTAACATTGTTTAATCAAACTCCATACAGTAAGAAGCATCTGAAGCTTAGGATTTTAGTCCGTTCTTTCCACACTCAAAAAAACCAACCCCCATTTAATGGTTAGGCTGAAAAATGTGTGTTCTGATATTCAGCAGTCTTTTTAAGGTCAAAGAGACAATAATTATATTTACCATTGTTAATACAAAGCATGCGCAAAAGCCACTTAATGTTTTGTACATAAAAATATAACAATATAACAGCTCCACATTGATTTACTTTTGTTCTATTGGATAAGACAATGACATGTTATATACCATAAACACATCACATCATCTATAAATAACTAAACGCTAAAGCAATTTTATTACTTTAATGTAATTACCATACAGCCTTGCCCAATATGCTTGATAGGCAGCTGGGTCGAGGCAACAGGATACTGTAATCTTTCTTAAACACACAGAAAATAACAATTCCAGCCCATTTTTCCCAGGAAGAGTTCCTTGGAGGGGAAAAGCCTCTCATGCTCTGAGAGTGAGCCTCTCAACAGGAAAGATGAAGGCACATTTAAATAGAAGGAGGTATGACAAAAGGCTTATTACTTGTATTTTTAAAATTCTCTAGGAAAATATTCTAAAACATAAATTAATTTTATTTCAAATAAAATAAATGTCTACCTACATGAAGCAATTATACAGCCACCTGGCAGTGCAACCCCAAATCATGGTGGTGCCACATGTCACGGTATAGCAAGTCACTTTCTGAACTACATCTCAGAAAAGAACTCTCTGTTTAAACAAGAACCAATAGAAGTTGCTGCCTTCGGTTACCGATAACATCTTTGGATAAATGTTTTGCAGGTATAATTTCAAGTCTTCAATAGAAGCAGAACGGAAACACAAACAACAGAACTTGAAGTCATCTTCCAAATAGGCTGCAGGATAGGTAATATTCCTTCTTCTCTTCCTCAGGCTGCATCCAGCCCCTCAGGTAACACAAACAAGGTTCCTGGGCTCTAGGCTGGGCCTGTTGCCATGGTGCTACACCTATAAAGAGATTAGAGCTAAAGGCAGCAGGGAGAAGCTGCCGCTTGAAGGACTCAAGGAACATGCTCTGCAAACGTGACCATTTTAAGACAGAAAGGAAGAAACGGCAAAGCTCCTACCCACTCCCATTAACAATTTCTCAGTCAGAGGCTGTAGGAGAAAACTGAGGCAACTCTGGGGGTGGAGGAGAATCTCTTAACTCTCCTAGAGGACAAAGCTGAGAAGCTTTAGCTTGCTTCCTGTATGATTCCCAGGCCCCTACTAGAGAGTGCTGGCTACATCCCACCTTGCAAGTACAATCTTCCTCTCACATCTGTTCTATTTCTTTTGCAGTGCTTATCCTAGTTTAATATTCCTAGGTACTATTCTGCATTAACTTATTTGGTGACACATTGTCTTTTTCCCTTTTACAGAAAGTTGGATAAAGTTCTTTATTCACTGTATTTCTAACGCTGAACACATTTCATTTCAACACTCAGGTCTAACTTCCAAGTGCAGCCATAAACAGATATTACAACCAAGTCCTCAGGAAACAGGATTCGAAACTCTTTCTAGTTACTGAAATTTCAATTATTAATACATAGTTCAGAATCTCCTATTCAGCATTTATGCATGTATGCGTGTAAATACACACCTACACTCACATACCCATGAATTGAACACTAAAGTCACTAATATGTTCAACATTACACTGAATAAATAAGCAAGCCCTTCCTGTATTGGGAAGAAAGCATCTCAGAGAAGACAGAAGTAATTCCCAGAGAAGCAGGATTACAGTAAACAGGAAGATCAAGCGGCCTGGGAATGGCCTGGGGGGGAGGCATTATCTGTGCAACTATTTCCATATAATAGCATTAGTAACCCCAAATCCTCTCTAAATCATATTTACCTCCTCCTGTACCTTCATATGAATTGATCTTTCTTAGATCTGCTAAGTAGAGCGTTTTAGCAGCTTTGTATGGCACTACAGTTTACTTCTCGAATGGAAAGTAGAATGTGGATTTATTGAGAGAATGATACAAGTTTAAGACAACTCAGACAACTCTTCTCAGTCCAATCTGACAACAGTCTTCACCAAGGAACCCTGCCCCAAAGTGGATATCGAGAATCCCTTGACTACTGGCCCTTCCTGACTACTTCTCTTCCCGACCCTTGCACCCTCATCCCCAAATCCTCATCATCCCAAATACCATGTAAGAATAATTCAGGGCTGCAATATGATTATTTCTTGGTTTAATTGGGAAACTGCTTCCCAGAAGCAATTTTACTTCTAATTAAGGAACACCATATTCTTTACATTTTTGTTTTAAGGTCAGCAGACAATTTTGATTTCTGTGTAAACTTGAGGACCTCTAGCAATGTGATAGGTAAGGGTTAAAAAGGTAATTGCTTTGCTGATGAAGATTACCTGCTGCTTTTGACCTCTTTAAGATATAAACTGCAAGGCAGGAAGGGCTTTCTATTACTCACTACAGTGAATTGGTATTATATTGCTTTAACCAAATCCCTATCTGAAATCAGTCTTAAAAGACAAAAGCGAAGGGTTGGTGGATTGGGAGCCAACACACACACCAGTGGAAACACTGATGAAGAAAAAGAAAAAGGAGTCAAAGAACTCTGATTAGTGCAATGTTAAGTAAAACACAGCTGGATTTTTCTCAGCTTAACCATCCAATTTTTTTAAAAGCCATATTTCCTCCAAAGCGCCAATAGTGCTTGGATGTGCTAGCTCAATGTGCCACATGTTTACAGATTCAGTTCCATCAGTTCCAAATTTGGGAAACTTTTAATTAAAAATGCTTATTGCCACACAAAATCCTATACTCCAGAGCAGGTGAATTTCTGCTTGGCTTGGCAGTTAGGATTCCAGACCACTGCACTGAATTCTTGAAGAGACAGCTCAGCCATAAGCTGGGTGCAGCAATATATGCTTGTATTCACTAATATGTATTCCAAAGACACTTTATAACCTTGTTTGAAATTTCCCAGGTAGTAATTAACAAAATTCAGTACCCTAATATTCTACCAAAAAATTTACATAAAGTCTAATCAGTTTTTTAAAAACTGCATCTGAGATCTCACTTTGGGAAAAATGTAGCTTTACTTGCTCCTCAGATTTTATTGTTTTTCAGCCTGGTATCTGTGAAAACATAGGATTTCTGTTTTCTGTTTGAAAGAGTAGATCCTTTCCTGTACTGTAATTTTAAAGGTTTCCCTCCTTGGATTAAAAAATAAAGATAAATTAGAGCTCATTCACCAGAGTTCTACTTGTGTGCTAAAAAATGTCCTCCCTGAAGATCCTGACAGGCTGGTTGCAGTGATTTACCTGCTGCAGTTAAGGCCAGTCCCTACTGCTTATATTACTCACTGATTAGTACGTTAGTTTAAAGAATTATACCATACAACCACTCACACAAAAGCTATTTATGGAAACATAACACATCCTGCTAATCTTCCCTTTCTCTGCTCTCAGACTCTAGACAGGATGGTCTAACGAGTTCAGCTGCTAATGGGAAAGAAGAATATTTGTCAGCCCGAGTTGTCACTTAAAATGAACAAATTCATGGTAAGGAAATTTATCATCATAGACGAAAATGACATTCAACCTATTTTGGCACATAAACATGTATATATACACTGAAGGCAGACATAGAAGGAAGGCAAGATTATAAATATTAAAATGTGATCTGGAGGGCAGAAAACTCAACTAGCGTCCAGTATGACACACACTAGGCAACAATCTCTTTACAGAAACTACCATGTTGTAATACACCCTTTTCTTTTGTTCTTAAATTGCAAACGGAATGTAATATACCAGTGCCTGTTAAACAAATTAAATATAAACACAACTATATTGAATTTTAAAAATTCCATGAAACTAGATCAAACCACATTCACAAATCAACTCAACTAATACACTTACTAGTTAAAGAGTGAGTGGAAAGGCTAATAACTTTTCTTTCACTTTTTCTGAATTTAGTTAGACTTTTAGTCTCATTATTGCCATAAAATTAAGTATGAGTAAAAGGAGAATAAAAGAGAAAAAAACTGATGGAGTTCAATGACATGTACTTCTTAATCATTCCTAAACTCATGACTATTTGCTTTCACATTAGTTTCTCATTTGGCTGAATAAATGAAAATATGTATGAATCCACCTATCCCCAATAATTACTTGGTATACATTATGTGTCAGGCACTATACTAGAGATAAATGTAAGGAATACAACGGTGAGTACATGGTCCTTGTACTCAAACACAGCTTATAATCTAGTGAGTTAATCCATTATAATATAATGTGATAAAACCTATGAAAAAGGATGCAAAAGAGGCTCTGTGAGCACTTAGTAGGGGCCCTAGATCTTAAATTGGGGATTCAGAGAAAGTTTCTTAGAAAAAAGGTAATATGAAGTTGTGACTTGAAGGATGAGGTGGAGTTAGCTATATGCAGATGCAGAGGTAGTGAGAGTTCTAGAGGGAATGGCTAGCATGTGAGAAGGCCCGTAGTGAAAGTATACTAGGGTGTTTGAGAAAATGAGAGTTCAGCGGTGTGGCTCTGGTGCAGTATGGATGTTTGTTGGGGCTAAGAGAAGAGGGGTGGGGAATAATGAGGCTTGACAGAAACCATGATAGAACGTATAGTACTGTGGGTATTTCAACTTGATCACAAGACCAGTGGACATAGAAAGGTTTTGGGTGGTGGAGAGGGAATGACATGATCAGATGTGTGTCTCAGTAAGAGTACTTTCTCTAAGGAGTGGAAAAAGTGAGGGGTACACAGAGAGGGGAGAGAAAAAATGAAAGACTTAAAGACTAGTTCACAGATTATGGGGTAACCTGAGTAAAGATCATAAACTAGAGCAGCAGAAGAGGGGAAGAAGTAGATAGAGTTGAGAGATAATTAGGAGGTAAATAGGCCTTAATGACGGGAAATGTTGCAGGTATCAGGGAGAGGGTACAGTCAAGGATGAGCCACTGGGTAGAAAGATGATGATGTCTTTTACAGAGATGGGAAATGAGAGGCAATGCTTTTTGAGGAGAGGGCAGAAATGAAAGCAAGTGTTGGACAAGTTAAGTTTGAGGTTCCTGTGGGAGTGTGCTACAGAGTGAATGTTTGTGTACCCCTCCCCCCCCCAATTTATATTGAAATTCTAATCTCCAATATGATAGTATTTGGAGGTGTGACCTTTGGGAGGTGATTAGGTCGTGAGGGTGGAGCCCTCATGAGTTGGATCAGTGCCTTTATGAAATAGACCCTGGAGAGATCCTCAACCGTTCCCCCATGTCAGGACACAGCCAAAAGTCAGTCTTTTGAACCAGGAAGCAGATCCCCACCAGACAGTGAATCTGCTAGAGCCTTGACTTTGGACTTCCCAGCCTTCAGAACCGTGAGACATAAATTTCTCTTGATTATAAGCCATCTATAGTCTATGGTATTTTGTTATAGCAGCCGGAACGGACTAAGACAATGTGAATTCTGAAAGAGAACATGCAGACCAAGAGAAGGTCCTAAGAAAATAAGCTGAGGAATACTACCACGTAAATATACAAAAATGACAAAAGAGACTTAACAATTTGAAAGACAGAAAGAAAACCAGGAGACTCAAGTATCATAAAAGCCCAAGGAAGAGAGCTCTCAAGAAGGGTGGACTGTCCATTGCTGTAGAAGATCAAGTGTGTTGAAATATTTATGGTAGACACCAGACATATGAACCGAGAGATAATTGGAGACTTTGGCAAGAGCGGTTTCAGGGAAGTCATGAGGACAAAAATGAGATTGCGGGGGGCTGAGAAAATGAATAGGAAGTGAGAAAGCAGAGACTAACTCATGAAGTCGGACAGTGAAGGGGTGGCAACTGGGAAATAACTAGAAGGAGACATAAGGCTGAAATGGGGTTGTAGGAGGTTTTCTTCTAATTAAACATTTTTTCGCCTTAAAGTAATAAGTGCTCTTGGTAATAAATTCCAAGAGCTCAGGAGGATAGAAGGTGAAGAATATAAATAAGGGTACTTCCCTTAATCTCCTATAGAAAATACTATTAACAATTTTTGTGTCCCCTCTCATAAATAGTTTATACATAGACAACCAAATACACACACACACACACAAATGAGATTCTACAAAACCTTTTTTCCTTAACACTGTATTTTTGACTCTTGTCCATGCTGGAACATATAGATATAACTCACCTCTTTTTAGTGACCACAAAGTATTCCCTTATATAGGTCTGGAGTAGTTTAATCAGTCCCTGATGACCACTTAAGTTTTTCTTTTCTTTTTTTGTGATTACCACCCAGGTTTAAAAAGTATCTCAGCACATATATCTTTATGTACATGTACTCATATGAAAGTGCTAGATCAAAGGGCATATACATTTAAAATTTTGATATTGATAAATTCTCCTCCATAAAAGATGGCATCAATTTAAACTCCTACCAACAGTGTATGTTTCTATATGCTATCACCAAAATGGGACATGGCTGAACTTCAAAAATCTTTGCCAGTATAATTGATAAAAAATGGTATTTCATTATTTAATATGCATTTCTTTACTTATGAGGTTAAGGACATTTTAACATGTTTATTGGCAATCTCAGTTTCTTTTTCTGTGAGTTAAGAACTACTATATCATATTTTAAACGATTTATAATGAATGCTCTTTGTATAGTAAGTAAATTAGCACTTTTCTGTCATATTTCTAATTGTTTTCCCCAGTTTATGCTTAGGAAGAGTTCTTTCATTCTAAGACCATAAGAAATCTAGCTATATTTTCTTTTAGTGTTTTTAACTTTTCATCCAATCCATTTGGATTTGAAGGGGAAGGAGGAATGAAAGGAGTACAGTAGGGAGTTAGCTTTACATTTTACCAAACTGTGGAAATATTATGACCATAAATTGACTTATTAATTATTACTGCATAGTATTCCACTTTCATTAAGAGGTGTTGTTTGGAGTATGTTTGTGTGTATGTAGGTGTGTGTGATTTTTACCTTTGATTTTTCCTTCTTTCTCAATGACCTTCTCGGAAAGTTATGATTCCTATCAACACATGCAACAAAGGGTATAATGGAAAAGTCACTGAACTTGGAGCCAAAGCCCCGCACATTCACATCAGCTCAACTGCTCACTAGCTATGTGATGAGGAACAAATAATTCTTTCTTTCTGAACCTTGGTTATCTCATTTGTAAAACATGGATAATGATTTCTCTTCCTATACATCACACAGTTATTATGAGAATCAAATGCAACAATCCATCATTTCAGAAATATCTCATAAACTACAGTTCCATACAAATGGGACTAATACCATAGACATAGAGCTTTTTTACAGTGATATGACATGCAGTAGCTCATGTTATGTAAATTATTCATCTGGTTGAGATCAGGATAGCTATTTTCTTGAATATATTCTTTGCTAGAAGAACATGAAAACAGAAGGAATAAATGTATGGAAATAATTTTTTTCTATTAAGATAAAGCATTCTAATGAATTTAAGATGTTATCACGATACAATAAGAAACTTTAACTGGACTACAGTTCACAAAACTAAGGGACTTTTAATTGGACCATAGCAGTAAACATTGGTAAGGGAAATTCTATAATCTATAGCTAAACTGTATTGATTAATTAGTGGCCTGGAATCCAATAATTTCTGAGAAGTTGTCATTCTATCCAAGTACATCATATTGAAAAAGATTATTGTTTATTATCTAGAATTTGTTTGGACTCTTCCCTTCTGTTTCAGGCCAACAAAAATTAAGTTCCTTAATAGTACAGGCGTTGTACTAAGGAATGGGATAGAAAGATTGTTTGTACCCTCAAGGAGTTTCCAATCTGCTACAGTAAGCGGAGACATGAAAAGATAAATTCAATAGAAAGTAGTTAGTCCTATAATACGGGATATGCAGTTGGCCAGGGTAAGTACGTAGGGTAGGTGCTTAGTTTAGAATGGTGTATGGGAAGAACAAGGAAAAGAAGTCAGGGAGCACATGACTCCTGACTTGGGTTTTGTTGCATGAGTATGAATTAGAAGTAAGCCTGACAAAGGACAGGGTGTAGGAATAGGAAATGATATTTGGGATAGAGAGGGCAGCAAGCTCAAAAGCAGAGAAATACAAAACAGTATGGTAAGTAAATGACAGACCTTTGGTAGGAGTGGTAGGAGATAATGCTGAGAGTTAGGGAAGCACAGTGTTATGTTGCATTTTGTTCATTATGCTAAGGACCGTAGATTAATGAAAGTATTATATACATATGTGATGAAATATTAAAACTGAAGTTTCAATTGAGACACTAAGATAAAAGAGATGTTGTATACCACAGTGAAGTACCAGATAAACTGTAAAACAAAGGAAATGTTTGGAACCAGTTCTATTACCTTGAACCCCTCAGAATAAGACTATAAAAAGTGGTTAGAGAATAGAGAAGGGAAGGGATTTTGTGAGAGAGATTTTTCGGAGAAAGCTGTGAGGCTCAACCTCCTGTCCCCTATGGGATATGGGTATGGAATGCAGAAAGGGTGAAGTGTGATTTTATCTGGGAAATCTAGATGATGAGAAATGACTAACTGCTGGTGGCAGAGCCTGAGAGAGTTGATGCTTTTGGATTAGCCCGCACTCCTAGGAGGTTTGTCAGGGCAAAGGATGTGTGGATATCTCCTGTGGACTAGAGGACTGCAAGGGTGAAGAGACCACAACTGCAAGAATTCCTTCCTAGAAACTGCGAAAGGAGCTGCAAGTGAACACCTGGAAGAGAAATGTACCTGCCAAACTCAATAAAACCATAGGTGATAGCTCCTCAGAGATGAGACATTTGTGAAGAATTCCCCAAAGACCCTATAATAGAAGAGTCAGCTTTAAACATCTGCCAGGCTCAGGGAGTGTTACGGAAGGCTAAGATAGTACTAGAACTTTCTTACCACCGTTCTCCTTTCTGTCTCCCCTTGCCCAAAAACTGAAGGGCACCTAAAACCATGCTTATTAAGCTAAAGGGGAAGAATAGACGAGGAGAAAAGTGGTAGTTTACAATACTTGCTTCTCCAAAGGCAGGCAGATTCCCTGTAATTGGTTTGGCTGGGGTAGGTTTGCAGGTTTGATTAATATCTTGAACTAAAAGCCAGTAAGTTCTGAGTCAAGACCTTTTATTTACAGGAACCACAGGTTAAATAAATGCATCACAGACCTAAATAAAAAAGCTAAAAATCATAAAACTTCTGGAAGAAAACATAGGTGAAAATCTCTTGGGATACACGTTAATAAAACCTGTAAACGTTTTCTGGTGGGAATGTAAAATGGCACAGCTACCCTGGAAAATAGTTTGGCAGTTTCTTATAAACCTAAACATATACTTACCATACAATCCAGCAATTGCGTTCTTGTGCACTGACCCTAGAGAAGTGAAAACTTGCATGTACACAACTGTTTACAGCAACTTTACTCATAACAGCTAAAACCAGAAACCACCCAAATGTTCTTCAGTGGGTAAATGGTTTAACAAAGTCTGGTACATCCATACAATGGAATACTACTCAGCAGCAAAAAGGAATAAACTATTGCTAGACGCAACAACTTGGATGGATTTCAAGGGCATTCTATTTAGTGAAAAAAGCCAATCTTAAATGGTTACATACTCTATGATTCCATTTACATAGCATTCTTAAAATAACAAAAGTATAGAGATGGAAAACAAATTAGTGGTTGCTGGGGACAAGGATGGGTGTGGGGAGGTGGGTATGACTATAAAGGGGCAGCAGAGGGAGTTCTTTTCTAGTAATGGAACAATTCTGTATCTTGATTGCGGTGGTGGTTACACAAATCTATACAGAGGATTAAATTGCACAGAACTATAAACACACAAATGGTGCATATAAAGTTGGTGAAAACTGAATAAAAACTGCAAAAGTCTCTTCCAGTTAATAGCAGACCAGTTAATAGTACTGTACCAATGTCAATTACCTGGTTTTGATAGTATACTACAGTTAGAAGATATCCCTACTGGGGGAAGGGTTTGCAAGACTTTAAAGTACTATTTTTACAACTTCTCGTGAGTATATCAATCAAAAATAAAACATTAAAAAATTAGTTCTAATGAAGAGAAACTCAAGAAGTTGAGTATATTGCTTCAAAATTCCCCCTACAAATGAACACCACACTTACTTTTCCTGACAAAGAACAAGCAGACTATTTTAAAGCCGTGCTTTGTCAGTGAGCCTCAGAATTGAGGACATTACTGTGAAGGTTTTCGTTTGAAGGACGTTTGAAGGAGGTGGGAAATTCTACTCCAGGTGCTTCTCTTTACCTCAAGACTGGTGAATTTAAGTAGCACTTCCAGAGCAGGGTTGGCAACCTGACAGGCATTCGAATCCTGGAATGCCTGACAATGTAGTACGAACGCTGTTTTCCAGCATTTCCTAGTTTTTTCAAACTTTTCAAAGTACATTTGAATGAAAGGCATAAACATCAGAGTCTTCTCCTGTCCCAACATCCTCCCACTATGACATGTCTTTAACACAAAAATGCTGCCAATGTTGATTCTAGGAAATCACTTTACTGGCTTTTATCCCATTAGATGGCTTTGGAACAATGATGACTTTGTGACATCCTACTGATTTTGCCTCTAAAACGTTTCTCCTATCTTGTCTGCCTCTTCATTCCGACTGCCACTACTCTCCTTAGAGCCTTCATTATTTCTTACAATAGGTTTTTGCTAACTGGTCTTCCACACTTAGTCTCTGCAAACTAAGTCATTTGAAATTTCATTGCTGAATTAATCTATATACAGCACAATTCTGATTAGGTCATTTCCTCACTCAAAAATGTTTAAAGGCACTCCATTGCTTACACAATAAAATCCAAACTCCTCAGTCTGACATTCTAGGACCGCCTTGTGTATGGAATATTGGGTCGAAAATAATTTCCACTCAGCATTTTGAAGACATTGCTCCACTGACTTCTGGTTTTCCATATTTCTATTGAGAATTCCAATGCAATCATCCCACTCTTCCTTTGTACGTAACCCATTTTTTTCTTTCCAGAAGCTTTTAAGATTTTTTTTAAGCCTCAGTGTTATATCTCATGATGATGTGAATTGATGTGTATGTGGCTGGGGGTCCTTTGTCTTTGTTAATTTGCTCTGTTGGAACTTTGGTGGCCTTTCCCATCTGGACATTTATGTTTTTCCATTTGAGGAAACTTTCTTGTATTATTTCTTTGACAATTTCCTCTCCAAAGTTTTTCTATGTTCTCTTTTACTAGAATCTTCTGGATTGATTTTCTCATTTTCTGTTCTACTTTCTGGGAGAGCAACTTGACTTTAGCTTTTATATTTTTAATTTCCAAGCTTTCCTTTCTTGTTTCCTTGATGTTCCTTTTCTTATAACACCTTGTTATTGTTTCAAAGATGCACAATCTTATCTCTTGAAAATATTCATTATGCTTTGAAGCTGTTTTTGCCTCTATGCATTGTCTCTGGATTTCTTCTGCGTTCTTTTTTCTCTCTCCTATTTACTTGTTTTTCTCTCTTTCATGTTGGAGACTTTCCTCAAATATGAGGAGATTCTTGGCTATCTGCTTATATTTAAGAGTAAAACACTAAAAAGGCTCAATGGAAGCTTTGTGGGCCGGATTGGAGCTTATAGACTGATGAGCTTCACTGAAGAGTACTTCCTGGCCAGCTGTTTTTTAAAAAATAATTTAACATCTTTATTGAGATATAATTCACATACCATAAAATCTACCCATTTAAAGTGTACAGTTTTCAACATATTCAGAGTTGTGCAATTATCACCACAATCTAAGCTCAGAACATTTTCATCAGTCCGAAAAGAAACCTCATGTTCACCAGCAGTCATTCTGCATGCATCACCTCCCCATCCTATATCCCCAGCCTCTCGCAACCATTAATCTACTGTCTCTATAGATTTGCCTCTTCTGGACACTTGATGTAAATAGATCACACAATTTATTCTCTTTTGTGATTGGCTTCTTTCACTCAGCATAAAGTTTTCAAGGTTTATCCATGTTGTAGCATGTATCAGTACTTCATTCCTTTTTATGTGTAAATAATATTGCATTGTACGAATATATCATGTTGTGTACATCCATTCATCAGTTAAGGGACATTTGGGTCATTAACACTTTTTGGCTATTATGAATAATGTTGCTATGAACATTCATGTACAAGTTTTTGTGGGGACATATGTTTCATTTCTCTTAGATATACTTAGGAGTGGAATTACCAGCTGGGATTATAATGGGGGAACAGAAATGTCGGTATCTGTAGGTCTTTTTATGTGGGTTGGTTCAGTTTCTCAAATTGGCTATCTGATAAATGTAAGCCTGATTGCTGGCCTTCTAGAGCAGGGTGGGAGCTGAACCTTTCCAGAGTTCTGAGGGTGGGTGGGTAAATCAACCTCCTTCTTATGTCAGAGACTGCTAGCTGTCCTCCTAATGTCCATCCCATCCTCCTTTCTTAATAACAAACTCTTGTATTATTAGGGGCAACAATGTACCCAGGCATGACATTTCCCAGTCTCTCTTGCAGATGAAGGTGGCAATGATACATGAACAGAAGTCACCAGATGCGGTTTCAGGGAAATTGCTTTAAAGGGAGATAACTTAGCTGGAAGACAGTTGTCCTTTTATGGGCCCCTCTTTTCTGGTGCCGGAAACACGGATGCTATGGCTAGAACTTCAGTAACTACATTGTGTTCACAAAGAGATCCTTGAAGATGCTAAGGATGGCAAAGGAAAAAGCCTACACAGAGCCCTGGCCCCTTAACCCTTGACTGCCCACCATCACACTTCTTTTACATAAGGAAAAAATAATTTACTTTGTTTAAGCCATTATTATTTTGAGTACCTGTTAATTAGGAGCTGATCTGAATCCTAAGTGATGGATCTTTCCACAATTTCCTTCTGCAGGCAACTACAGCTGATCTTCCTCTAATTTTAAGTAATCTATCATTCAGATTTCTCCTAGTTTCATCAAAGATGGAGTTCATATTTCTGTTTCTTATACTGAGTAATTTTTAAGACAAAAAAAAGCAGAAAGATCATAGTGCTATAAGGCTAGAAATTAATTACAAGAAAAAAGCTGAGAAAGGCACAAAGATGTGGAGACTAAACAACACACTACTGAACAAGCAATGGATCATTGAAGAAATTAGAGAAGAAATAAAAAAATACCTGGAAACAAATGAAAATGATAGCATGCCATACCAACTCATATGGGATACAGCAAAAGCTGTATTAAGAGGAAAATTCATCGCAATACAGGCACATCTTAACAAACAAGAAAAATCCCAAATAAGCAACCTTAAAGCACACCTAACTGAACTAGAGGAAAAAGAACAAATGAAGCCCAAAGTGAGCAGAAGGAGAGAAATAATAAAAATCAGAGCAGAAATAAATACTATTGAAACGAAAAAGGCAGTAGAAAGGATCAATGAGACAAAGAGCTGGTTTTTTGAGAAGATAAATAAAATTGACAAACCACTAGCCAGACTTACAAAGAAAAAAAGGGAGAAAGCTCAAATAAACAAAATCAGAAATAACAACAGACTCTGCAGAAATACAACAGATTATAAGAGAATACTACAAAAAAACTATATGCCAACAGAATGGATAACCTAGAGGAAATGGATAAATTCTTGGACTCCTACAATCTCCCAAAGCTCACTCAAGAAGAGGCAGACAATTTGAACAGACCAATCACAAGGAAAGAGATTGAAACAGCAATCAAAAACATCCCAAAGAATAAAACCCCAGGACCAGATGGCTTTCCTGGGGAATTCTACCAAACTTTCAGAGAGGATTTAATACCTATCCTTTTCAAGCTATTCCAAAAAATTAGAGAAGATGGAACACTTCCTAACACATTCTATGAGGCCAACATCACGCTGATACCAAAACCTGACAAGGACACCACGAAAAAAGAGAACTACAGGCCAATATCACTGATGAACACAGATGCAAAAATTCTAAACAAAATTTTGGCAACCAGAATTCAGCAATTCATCAAAAGAATCATACAACAGGATCAGGTGGGATTCATACCAGGGACACAGGGATGGTTCAACATCCGCAAATCAATCAACGTGATACACCACATCAACAAACTGAGGAGTAAAAACCACATGATCATCTCAATAGATGCAGAGAAGGAATTTGACAAGATCCAACAGCCATTTATGATAAAAACTCTGAACAAAATGGGCATCCTGGTGTGGACATGGCGCCACTCATTAGGCCATGTTGAGGCAGCGTCCCACATGCCACAACTAGAAGGACCCACAACTAGAAGATATGACTAGGTACTGGGGGGACTTGGGGAGAAAAAAAAAAGCAGGAAAAAAAAAAGACAACGACTGGCAACAGTTGTTAGCTCAGGTGACAATCTTTGAAAAAAAGAACAGACAAAACTAGTCGTTGGTGGAAAAAAATTAGGATAATTCCTGTGGAGAGGTGGGGTATGGACTGACTGGAAAGGAGAACAAGGAAACTTGTTGGAGTCATATTTTCATAGAGGTCTGTTATACAGCTGTATGCATTCATCAAAATTCAGCAAATGAAGATTTGTGTTATTATACTGTACGTAAATTTTAAATCAAAATAAAAAACTAAAGAAACCATGAACTCTAAAAAAAAAAAAAAAAGCAGAAAGGTTTTTACCTAATAATTTAAAACCTGGAACTTTACCTTTCCAATCTTATTTCCTATCTCACCCCCGTACATACCATGAACTAGTCAGCATTTCTCTTCAGGCTTCATAATGTCCTCTCTCTGCTTTTGTTCACTATTTCCATTCTGAGGAAAGCTCTCTCCCGGTGTCTAAGTTCAAATTATACCTGTTCTTTAGGGTTCAACTCATAGGCCACTGTCCTCTAAGGTCTTTGCTGATCTACCCAACAAGAGGTAATGTCACCTCACCTCTACCATTTCCTCCTGGACATTTACTTCTTTCACTGAACTCCTTGAGGTTGGGGGCTGTGTCTTTAGTTCTCTATATTCTGTTGTAGCACATGGCTTTCTAGTCTGTACATGACTGTTGCACATTAGACATGTTACTGTAAATCAAGAAATTTGATTTTTAGAAATATTAATTATTCGGCAAAATTTCATTTCTTATGGCTATGTCCCACAATTTCCCAAAGGAAATTCTGAGTTTAAGGATCATTATAAATTGAGCCAAAAAGCAACAATGCTAGCAAATTTCATCAGGGCCATATAGCAGAGTTTATGACTTGCAGATCATTGGCTAGTCAAATCTGGAGCCATTAGAGTCTTTTGGATCAATCAAATCTGCATGCTAAAGTACTCTATGGTATTTTGCACAGAAAAGCTTACTGATCATATGTAGTAAATCTGCTTTAGATGAAATTAACTCATTTAAAACTATTTCTCTGGCATCTTAAAGTAGTAACTCAGACTTCAACAGAAAAATTTTATCTTTTTAAAATGTTGTGAGTGCAGATAAAATTTGTGGCTATCAAAAACCTTGAAGAATTCAAAATATCATGATCACTACTTCATTATCCTCTAGATACTTCCAAACAGAATATCTCCTCCTCTTGAGGAAGAGAGAGATAAAGTGATTTGCACAGCATCATAATGAGAAATTTCCTGAGAAATAGATCTCTGGCTTCTTGAGTTCAGTGTTCTGGACAAAATTGGCCAGGCAAGCTATAAAGAAAAAGATTGACTCATTGGACCAAATGAAAATCTAAAACTTCTATATAATTTAGAGACGTGATTTTAAAACACAAGAAACAGACAGGGAGAAAATTTTAGCAACAAGCCTAAAAGTGGCGTATAACCCCTAGTCATAATAAAGCACTACTCCAAATCATAAGAAAGAGGACAAAAAGCTCAATGGAAAAATGGGCCAAGGAATTTATAGGCAAGTCATAGAAGAAAACATGTGGAAAGATGTTCAGCTTACTAAGCATTAGGGAAACAGAAATTAAAACAACAAAATGCTCCCTATTCTGCCTTTTTTTGAGACGGGATATAGCAGAAAGGTTAAGAATGTAGATTCTAGAGCCAGACTTCTTGGATTTGAACCACAGCTCTCTGCCATTTGCTAAGCTGCACAACTGACTAAAGTCTCTGTGTCTCAGTTTTCTCATCTTCAAAATGAGGTTATGATAGTAACTACCTCACAGAGTTGTGATGATTAAATGAGTTACTTCACATAAACTGCTTAGAACAGTGCTGGCACTTAGTAAATACCATACATGTGTTTATTACTACTACTCATCCACTATATTGATAACATGTAAACAGTTGTTTGAAGGATAAAAGTAATCTTAATCTGTTGGTGGGCATGGAATTAGTACAGCTTTTTTGAAGGACTATTTGATCAAATGTGCATGCTCTGCAGCTAACAGTTCTACTTCAGAAATCTGACCCAATCACATAGGGACAGAAAGGTACACGTTCAAAAACGTTCATTACATCTCTATTTCATGCTGACAAAGGGGAAACAATCTAAATAACCATCAACAGAGAAGCAAAGTATGTATGTTAGAGAAAACTGTAGCATACTAAGAAGGTATCTGTTAAAGAGTGATGTAGATTTACGTGTACTGATGAATAAAGTTGTCCAAATTATTTATACTAAAAAGTAAGTTACAAAGTAATATGTATAATATGATCTCACTTATACGAAAAATTTTTAAAGAGGTATGAAAATATACAAACTGTTAATAAGGTTATTTATATGGAGAGATGGGCAAAGTGAAAAGGGACAGGACTGCACTGCAGAGGCTAAAATGCACTAGCTACATCATAGCGATAGGAGAGACTCTAGGAGAATACAATCTCTTGCTAATTCAACCTAAGAATTCCCTTAGGCTACCTAAAGCAAAACCGAAAAGGATTGAGCACTTTGTCTGAAACTTAAAAAGTGATATTTAGTGTAAGTTTAAATAATAAAGTACACTATAAAAAATATCTCCTTGTCTCCCAAGTTTACACCTGATGCTGCAGAGTTTAAGAAACTGGTTATTAATTGGGATATTGGGGGTTACTGAACTGGGTTACTGAACTGAGCTTTAGTTGCTGCACAACATCCTTCTTCTTAAGAACCAACATTCTGAAAAAACTTGTCATTGCATTTTACTGACATTTATTTATAAAATGCTGTTTTGAATTCTTACAATGATGAAAGTTGTAGAATAACAGGACTCTAAGGAAAAGACATGAGATGAAAAAAATCAGTTTTTTTATGATTACCTTAAAACAGAGGTATAAAAGAGGTAATTAACAATACAGTTACACTGCAAATTGGACAGACTTGCAAATTTCACAGAGTCCTCTAATGTGGATCAGGGGTAAAAAGACCTGATAAAGCAGTAGTCTCTCATTAACTCAGTATGGGGGACAAATTATTTCATCTAGAAAAAAGGAAAGTAATTCTCTGTCTGGCAAATTTATAAATCTATAATCTGCCATTACAGAAATTATAATCTATATTTCTGTTTGTTATAAGATAACTTCTTACTAAAAGAAAAAAAACCCAACTATAAACCAGAGTATCAAAGATGAAAGGCAGACATGAGTTCAAATTCAAGCTCTACTACTTACTAGCTGTGTGCCCTTGGGCATGTTTCTCAGTCTCTTCTGCCTTAGTTCCTCGTCTGTAAAATGAGGGTAATAATAGTATCTAGGATTGTATTACATGAGAGACTACATTAAAAATGCTTGGCACATAGTAAGCATTCAATAAATATTGGTGATATGTCAAGATACAAGTATCATTTCCTAAATTTGGAACATTATGAAGACATGAAGTATTAAAAATGTGTCCTAGCACACATTCAACAATTTTAGAAGATCGTTATCCTTAGTGAGCTATGCATTTGAGATTTACTCAAGCTGGCAGTCCTAATTATTGAAATCCAGGCTTCCTTTTCATACGTGTCTTCTAGATGTGATGGCAAACCAATAAGACCAATTCCATATGCTGTACACAAAGAACAATGTAGCAGTGAAAAACATGGATTCTGGAGCCAAATTACCCAAGTTCAGATCCATTTTTGCTACTTACTAAGCTGTGTGACCTTGGGCAAGATTACTTAACCTCTCTGTGCCTCAGATTCTTCATCTATAAAATAAAAATATTTGTCTCATAGGGTTATTATAAAGATTATACAAGATAATTTATATAAAGCATCTAGAACAGTGCTCAAAAAATGTTAGCTATCATCATCATCATCCTTTATAGTCATTCTACAAAAGAAAGATAGACCTCTGACCACTAGCACTTGATTCTATAGAAACAACACAACTAATTCTTAAATTAGTTCTTCTGTATTCACACACTCCCCAGTATTATAACATTCTTAAAACTGGTTGGGTATTTGAACCAACATTTTGTACCTTGCCTCAATATGAGTAAGACAAAAAGTAACCTTTGTATTAGATCTTTCCAATTGCCATTGATGCAAAATTAGAGATCAAAATGCCTTATCAAAACCCACTGTAAAACTGATTTCTCTGTCTCATGCAAGTTAAATTCCTACCTGTCATCTGTATTACGGAGGGATGGAAGCCGAAAGCTCGTGTTTCTGTCAAGCTTTGACTGGCTTTTGGTCCTCTTGATGGAGCCTTTCAGGCGCTTGCTGAAGAATCCCTAGAAGGAAATGCAGAAGGTGATGGGAGAAAGAACCAAGGGGCACTTGCTGTCTCCTCACTCTCCTGCACCACCTGTGCAAAAGATACTCCGATCTTTATAACGAGGGCTAGAAACAGAACTCAGCTTTTAATTCTTTAATTTGTAAATAATGGTTGCTTGAAACCACCCAGTAATGTGATGAAAAATTGTTTTCTTCTATGATAATTGGGATAATTAAATTTTTTAATAGTGCTTAATTTCTCATTTCTTAGTTTCTATACTAGCTATGGTTTAAAAACCTCTAACTTTAATAATAGATTTAAAAAAATACAACAATATAACATAGAAAAATATAAGTTTCAATAGAAACAGCACCCAGTGATTTCCTGAAGTAAATTAAGGGAAAACAGGAAAAGAGAATAGCATGTGGAAATGCCCTGAGGAAAGAAGGTACTTGGTGCATTGGAGGAATTTTAAAGAACATACAGATAGTGAGAAGAGAAAAAGCTTTATTCTAAGATCTGCAAAAAAAAAGGATTAAGTAATCATTACAAGGTAATGTGTTGGTAAGTCTCAAAAGTGTTAAAATTTGACCTATATCACCCATGGTAAAGTTAAGTTTTAAATGTAGCTAGACTATTTTTAAATGAAATGGGGATCATTTATGAAACCACCGAAACATTTAGACTTCAGAAGAACACAGTTCTTTTTTTTTTTTTTTTAAGGAAGATTAGGCCTGAGCTAACTACTGCCAATTCTTCTCTTTTTTTGCTGAGGGAGACTGGCCCTGAGCTAACATCCATGCCCATCTTCCTCTACTTTATATGTGGGATGCCTACCACAGCATGGCTTTTGCCAAGCGGTGCCATGTCTGCACCCGGGATCTAAACCGGCGAACTCCAGGCCACGAAGAAGCCAAACGTGTGCACTTAACCGTTGTGCCACCTGGCTGGCCCAGAACACAGTTCTTTATGGATTTTGGCCTCTGCTTGCCTCCTGCCACTTCTACCAAACTATCTGGAGTTCCTTGAACATATTCCTAGTCTTAGTACCGGGGAAATAATAAGCATCAATAAAAGTTTGTTGAATAAAAGAATAAACGCAAGAATGAATGATGATGGTCACTGCTTTCAAGAAACAATGATATTGCTGGCAGGTGTGAGGACATATTACAAATATATCAAAATGTCTTGAGAAAAGTTTGTAATTCAAAGAAAAATATTTTGACACATGGAAAATGACTTTCTAATCACTCTGAGATGAGTATCATCTTATAGAAGAGGTGTGTACAATAAATATTTCCATAAAAAAGAAAAAAATACCAAGCCAACATCAGCACATCAAATCTTTTCCATTCTTTTAGTTATCACCAAAGCCCACTGTTTTGCGGTGAAGACTATATTATTCAGGATAAGCTAGGTCATGCTTATCTAACAACCCCACAATCTTAGTGGAGTAAAACACACTGCATGTCTATGAGCAGGTCAACTAAGGAGATGGGGGCCCAGCTCTATGCTGTCCTCACTCAGGGACTTAGGTTAAGGGAGGCTCCACCTTTGTGCTTCTATAGTTGCTGCAGCAAGATAAAGGAAATGTGACAAATTAAGTATTAGCTCTTAAAGCTTCAGGTCACTTCTGGTCTCATTTCACTGGACAAAAAAGTCACATGATCATACCTAACTTCAATGGGGAAAGGATGTACAGTCCTATCATGTATCCAGAAAGAGAACTGGAAATGCTTGGTGAGCAGTAGTGTGGACTACCATAGTGCTTTTTCACACCAAGTGTTTTGTGAACACATAGGCATTGTTCCTTCCATTAGAGAAAAATGGAAACAAACTTATTTGAATCAGAAGTAGAAATATTTACCTGACTCAAGAAAAATGCTTATGTTATTTCTTGTTGTTCTTGTAGCCCAAAGAATAAGGGTAAAAACTCCTAGAAAATATCACATAGATGTAATTCCCTAGGGTGTTTTTTATTCCCTAGGCTATTTTTTATTATAGGTATATAAAGATTGATTGGAAGGAAGAAAACAAGGCTATTTTTAAAAGTACCATGTTTCTTAGAGACAGGCATTTGCCTGGTCTCCTGCACAATCTTAGTATCATTAGGGAAAGTCACTATCATTTCTTCCCTAACGCAAAGGATTTATTTACTACTTTCTATGATTCAGTCAAGATGAGTCACCACATTTGCTCATAAATGTGGTCGGCAAACCAGACCTACGTTTACAGAATTCTATTAGAATCATTTATGGTTGGTTCAAAAACCACTGGCTTAAGTTGAGATCCAGCCAAGGACCTGACCAAATACCATATATATACATATTTCTAGCAAAAACACAGTTAAGCAGTAACTAAGAATGTACTAGCAGATGTTCACTCATATAGTACTCTACCTTTTTGTGGTACTTATTATTTCATATTTCATATTTTAATCCATGGATTTAACAAATACTTATTTTATGTCCATTTGTTATAAGGCATTGTACCAGGTGTTGTAAGGGAATCAGAGATAGCATAAATTCTGCCTTCAAGGAGCTTGTAGTTTAAGATTGGATTTGGAAACTAAATATAAATACATATGACACAATTTAGAAGATAAATGTTACTAATTCCTAGCATATTTAATCACAAAATAAAAGTTAACTGTCATATTTCTTTGAATCTAGCACACCACTGGTTGTAAGTCACACCATTATTTTACATATGCTAAGAAAAAAGCTGCCAATTAAACTATAACCCAATGCTTCATCACTTAGAATTGTTATTTTGTATTAAAGAAGTTTTTTAAAGACTTATTTAGGCAGGTTTTGTCATATATCACATAGTGTATACATAAAAAATATATATGCAAAATAACCCGGTTAAGATATTCTTAATGCTTCTTCATTCTTCTCAACTACTCTTTGAACAACTACTGGTTGATGACAAACAGCATATCTTAAAAGAGTAATCTACAGAGACATTAAAATGTGAAAAATAAGCATCTTAGAATTGATGAAATATGGTATAATTTTAGAAAGGTACATAGGAAATAATTTCAGGAATTCAAAGAAAAAGGAGGTGACATCATCTGGAGAAACAAGGGGGAGTTCTACAGAAGAAGTAGAACATGCCAGGTCCCACGGGGCAGACAGGATTCAGGTTTAGGAATGTTGAGGAGCCAAGGTTATTGTATGGAGCACAGCATGAGAAATGGCATGGAGGCAAGAACACAGAGGATATACATTAAGAAGATTTAGTCTGGCTGGCATATGATTAAGAGTCGTAAAAATAAGGCTGGAAGGGTGGTTTGTCCAGGTATTAATGTATAATTATTGATCTCAATGGCCCTTAAATTTTTGAGGGAAGGTATAATGCTATATCTGTCCTAAAATCTACCACAGTATCTAAAACTTAGTAAGTGTTCAGCAAATATCTGATAAATATATACATGAAATTATGGTTGTTTTAGGAATATAGATAAGGGAAATTTAAGACTGCCGAGAGTGGTCAGTGATATTTTACAGAGGTAATAGAATCTACTACAAAATTCTATTTTCATTTCCTTGATATAACTGAAACATGGTTTTCACCTGAAATATTGTTTAGTTTAGAACCCTATTTGGTAGAGGTTTTTCATTCTCCCCTACGCAATATTCAGTGGTGCCCAGGAAGAGGTGCTGGGATTTTCCTAGCTTACCATGGCTGCTTCCATATCACTATTCCATAAAATAATAGTTTGGAGTAAAGCATATTCTTCGAGGTTCACACCATCTTCATTTAACATCCTGTATCACTCTTTGCTGTTCTCATGCATTAATCTCTTTCACTTTCCTTTATTCACTAAGGACATTAGCCCCTAGCTTGATGTATTCCTCAGTCTCTTAACTCCTAACACCATACTAGTAACTAACCAGGTAATGATCCATCTAATATCCTAGTTTCACAATTCTTTGACTCCAATAACCCTTATCCTCATCTTCAGCTACCCATTCCTAGAGCCACATCCTAAATCTTATCATCATTCAGAGATCCTCCACCTCAGACATCTTAAGCAGGAATATTCTTCTTTCTGACTTTTCTTCCTGACCATATATCTCTTTCTTCCAATATATCTGGCTCTTCAACCTCACAGAAACCTCCAGTCTCTTGACCACCCCACTTTCTCCCTGTCCTTGTTTTCTTCCCTATCCAACCTGGACTCCTGGCCAATCATCAGAAGCTATTGAATCACCAAGAACATCCATTCTCTTAATGATCAGCTATCCCAAACCAAAATGAGATCAATGTTTAAATTTGCTCCCATGACCTGACTGTTCAGGAAGACCACATAGCTGAATAGACTGATGCCACTAAATATTCACTATCTCCAAGCTCAGCTTGGCTTCTACTATGCCTCTGTCCTGGAACAACCAAGCACTGAGCCTTCCAGCAACACTACCCACTCTGGGAAACCTCAGAGTGTATGGCATGCCCACTTTCCCACTGCCCTTTTCTGAGCAATTCCTTACATACAAGTCACTATGCTTTGTACCATGTAGTTCTTCTGCCCTGGCTGTAGCTGACTGGACTAGGGGTGGATAATTGACCCAAGGTACCTAAAAGAGTGGTCCTGGTAAGAGTTCTGCCTGTTAGGATACGGTATCATCTGGTAGCTACTAACCACTCCAGCCTGATCTCTGACCATTCTCTGCTGCATGCTTTATACTCCAGGAACTCTAAAAGCCTACAATTCTCTACATTCACCATGCCTCTCTGAAATTGCTCATATTCCCTCCTTTTTTCCTGGCCAAGTCGTCCTTTCAGACATAGCTCAGGCATGATCTCTTCTAGGGTGTCTTTCTTGACATGTCCTGACCTTGCCCTAGATTAGGTGCTCCTCCTCTGTGCTTCTAAGTATCTATAAATACAGCCAGCCTGACATTTAGCACACTGCATGCCCACTTATGCGTCAACAGTCTTCTCTACTACACTCTGAACTCCTCAGGACAGGGACTAAACAATCTTTGCATTGCCAGGGCAGGGCATTTTGTAGGGCCTCAATAAACGTTTGTAGAACTGAAATAAAACAGGCAGTAAAATGAACAAAAGCCATCATGGTGTGTTTGCTACAAGTGCCATCATGGAAAGAGCAGGGAACTCTGAATCAGAAAGTGTGGTTTCAAATCCTGGCTCCAGTTTCTCCTAGTTGAATGACCTTGGACAAGTCACAACTTCCAAGTTTTCAGATTTCTCATCTGTAAAATGAGCATTAAAAAAATCCTCACCTCGTGCCATTCCAAAACTTAAGATAACTGAATACAAAAGTATTTTTAAAATAATGGAAAACAGGTACCTATAAGTATTAATTGAATATGAATCTGGGATAAGAGACTACTGATTTTTCCTCCTAGAAACTACCACAACAAAGGAAGGGAAGGAAACTAGAAATAAGTTCCACAACAGCAGGGATTTGGGGCTGTTTTGTTGAGTGACATATGCCAGTGCCTACAGTGATATGTGGTACATTATAAGTGCTTAATAAACCTTTGCTGACTGAATGACTTTACTGAAGCCTTCCTGGTTATCATGCACTGGCCAGGTGCTTTCCAATATGTAATACCACTTAACACATGCAACAACTCCACGAAGTAGATGTTTAGTAACTTGCTTCAGGTAATACAGTTAATAGATGAGGATTTAAATCCAGTATATTGCTAGAAGTTAAAAAGTTTCATTTATTCATATATTTATTGAACATCTATTATTTGACAGATACTTGAGGCCCTTGAGATGTATCAGTGAACAAAACAAAAATCTTTGCCTTCATTAAGCTTATATACTAGGGAAAGAGACAGACAATGAACAAAGAACATAACCAATTAGTAAAAGACAAGCACGATAGAAAAATACAGCTGTGTAAAGAGAGTTAGCAATAGAAATCGGTCATGGTAGGCCTTACGGAGGAAGATTACACTGAGTAAAGATTGAAAGAGGTGAGTTAGCCTGCAGATATCAGAAGGGAAAAGCAGGCAACAGGAACAGGCTGGGCAAAGGCTTTAAGGTAAATCATGCCTCGTAAGTTCAGGAAAGAGCCAAGAACTCAATATGGCTGGAGTGGAGAAAGCAAGGGGAAGGGTTGTGGGAAATGAGGTCAGAGAGGTGAAGGGTGGTGCTGGTCCCTGTAGTGGGGTGGGTGGTGGGAGCGTGCAGATCCTGTAGGCCATTGTAAGGACCTCACCTTTTACTCTGATTTCTAAGGAAATCAACAATGAGAGACAAGACCATTCAAAACAGTCATAAATAAGCAAGCATTAGCTTTTCTGAGAGAAATACTTTTAGCTACAAAAATAGAAATGTGCACTGACTTAATGCGGTATTGAGCAAGAATGTGCAATATATGAACAGTTCATTTCTTCATCAACAGTAGATCACATACCAACAGCCAAGATACAGAGAAGATATCTGACTATTCTCAGGTCACACAACTGCTAAGTGGCAGAGTAGAAATTCAAGTCCAGGCAGCCTGACTCTGGAATCCTCGCTTTCAAACCACTACACTATACTAATTGTCCACATTCTAACGCCTCTTCAAACACTCTAGGCACTATGATATAATGTATTTCCCCATGTGTACTATATTTAATTTCTACACATACCTTATTATAGAATTATATAACACAAAGGGGCAGAAACACAATATGCCAATTCGAAAATATGAGGGAGAAAAGAAAACAAAGAAAAAAACCACTAGTGTGACATCTGACTTAGAAAAATTTGCCCCTACACCTCCTATATATATAATTAAACTAAAGTAAAATTGAAACCCTATTGAAATTACTTTTATATCTAACTGATTCTGTGGTTACTAAGAGAAAAAGATCAAATATAAAATTTAAAAATAGCTGGATGCCAAGAACTAAATGCTTCTATTTCACATGAATTTATGATATCTATGGAGTAAACGATGCTCCTATAAGCATATTCTAAAAACACAACAGCATAAATGGAAACAAAGGAAAAGACTGCAAACAAACTGATTTCATCTTTGTGATACCAACCTAATCTGAAAGAATACTAATAAAACTTTCCAAATCCTACTTCATCCGATTCTCCTTTGAAATGCCGTTGCTACCATCTACAATTCTTAAAGATAGTAAAAGGCTTATCATTTTAAACAACTACAGTGCCACAGAAATTGATACAACTAAAATGACATACTTTAATTTGTTGGTACTCACTATTTTCTGTCAAAATAAGGCTTAAAATTAGCAACTGCCAGTGAAAGAAAAACCAAATGCTGCCTTTCTCTGGAGCTTGGTAAATGTTAAGATAACAATAAAAGTTGTTCACGACCTGCAAATTGGAGTAACCCCCAAAGACTGAACTTGGCTATCAGGGCATGATTGGTAACTGAAATAAAACCGCTGCTACGCAACCACTCTCAGATGCCTCACCAGTGGCAATAAGAGACACTGACTTGCCAGTGTCCTAGTGCTGCTGCCGTTCCCTCAAGACATGGAGAAGTGGAGGCAGAGAAACATGTCATCACCTTCACACAAAACACAGTGATGTGCAACAGAACCCTGCTTTAATCCTGTTTGAGACTTTCACGTCGGTGACACACGAGGGATTAAGCAATTCTAGGTGATTAAGTAATTTTAATAGCAGTTCCTTAAAATGTTATATGACTCATACTAAGAAAATGCCCCCTGGTCAACTAGAAAGAACCCAGGTGAGAACTGTTTTCATTCTTGCTTTAAAGTTTTCGTTTAATTAGTAAATTAACTTCTATGTAGTTTGCATATTTTAGCAGTTCATATTATGGACTGTCAGTACCTGAGAAATTATTCCCTTCCTTGCTCTCTTAATATAACTTAGGAACTTGTAGATGTTCAGAAAGTGTTGACTAAAATCTAACTGTAGAAAATGAACAAGGAAAAAGGAAAAGGAAGAGCATCTGAAATGTTAAACTCCACTTTCCAGTCACCATATTCTACTTAGTTAGTTTATCTTCCAGTTATTGGAAGTCCAAACAGGAAGGGAAACTCTAGGTAACAAGAATAATAATGAAACAACAAACAGCTGTAACAGCTGTAGAGCGCGTTATGGTTAACAAGCAGTTTCAATGTAGGTAATTTCTTCCCTAGTGGGGGCTTTTGTTTTTTGTTTTTGCAAATTTAAGCATCAAAGGGAAAAAGAAAGGTTCTATCATAAATTACAGTTGTTTTTCTAGCTCAGAGCTGATGAATCAGAATCTTCGGGCATGGAGCACAGTGATCTGCATTTTGGACAAGCATCTAATGATTCCCTTTAATTAAGCAAAGCAAAATTTTTATTATGAAACTTTTAAACATACAAAAGCACAGAAATTAATATATTAAGCACATACCCATTAATCAGATCTAACCAATGTTAACATATTAATATGTTATTAAAAGATAAAAGTAAAATATGTATGTTATAATAGTAACATGTTATAATTATTATAATAAAACAGTATGATATGTTATAACATATTGATATGTTAAGATTTGCTAGGGGGGCAAATGGAAGATATTTAGCACTTTCTCTATTCCTAATTAAATTCACTGTCGTAGAGATTCATTTTCATTTGATAGAATACTGCTATGTCACATTTCTTTTGATTATTATCTTCCTGTTAAATATTTTCAAACCTTTTACTTTCAACTTTTATATATTATGTTTTAAAATGTATCTTTTCTTTTAAAATATTAGGTTTATTGAGGTATAATTTACAAAAGGCAAAATTCACTATTTTTACGTGCATAGCTTGATGAATTTTGACAAATGTATCCTACCACAACTGAGATATACAACATTTCTATCACCCAAAAAATTTCTTCCTGTTCATTTATAGTCAATCTCTTTCTCCTCCTCCGCTCCTAGAAACCACTGATCTGCTTTGTCCCTATAGTTTTATCTTTCCCAGAATGCTATATAAATGGAATTACGCACTATGGAGTCTTCTTTCACGTAGTATACAGTTTGAAATTTCTCCACGTTCTTGCATGTAACAGTAGTTCACTCCTTTTTCTTCCACTCTATGGATATACTAAAGTCTGTCTATCCATTTGCCAACTGATAGACATTTGGATTGTTTCTAGTTTGGGTCTATTGAGAATAAATCTGCTAAAAAAATTTGTGAACAATCTTCATGTGGACATGGTTTGGGAACCACTGAGTTAAAACCTTGGTTGGAAATTCACAAACAGCACGAAGAAATGGCAATCTTTTAAGAGGATAGGATGTTAATGAGGTGGAGTAGGGGAGAGATCTTGAGAAGGGAAGGTATCCCTGATGTTTTTGCCTTTATATTTGAAACAATTTTAGATTTACAGAAAATTTGGAAAAATAGTACAGAGAGTTTTCCTTTGCCCAGCTTTCCCTAATGTTAACATCTTAACACATTTTTGCCTCTGGCTTTTCAGTAACCATTACAGAAAGATTTTCCTACATTAAGGTTAAAGAGGAATTCAGCTATGTTTTCTTCTAATAGTTGTGTGGTTTATTTTATTTTTTTACATTTAGATCCCTAACCCATGTGGAGTTTACTCTTGTATAAGGTGTGAGATACACATCTAATTTTATCTTTTTTCCAAATGGTTACTCAGTTGTCCCTACACTATTTATTTTCAGGAAATGGTTTCCAGGAAACCATTCCCGCTTTCTTTAATAGGAGTTAGTCTCTCACTTATGATTATCTAAGATCTTTTGTTTATACTACTGTTTTCCTCTGTCATGACCAAAAATTAGTTCTATTCCTATGTTATATTCCCCTACTGAATCTTAGCTCTTGAAGGCAAATATTATCAAGCTCAACTTTGTATTTCTTCAATGCTTAGCATACAGTGGGCTACTTACATATTTCCAGAATGCTAATAATTAATCCAAACTTTTTATTAAGAAAAGTTCAATTCATTCAAGAAATTAGGGAAAATATCTAATACATATGAGGGGAAAAAAAACCCCTCAAAATTATTAAAATAAAACCAAATCTAGTTTTTAAAGAGGAAAAGTTTATTATTTGGAATATTGTCTTCTATAGACCATCTCAGTTCCTGCTAATGAAGTGTGTTGATTTTCTTATGACTAGCAGAGAGATCTTAACTCACGTTTAACAGAGTATGAATATTAAGGAAGACAGCTTTAAGGGATAAAATAATGAGAAACGATAGGTCAAAAGTAAGAAAGAGAACATCCCCTCAAAGTAAGAAAGAGAACATCCCCTTAAAGTAAGGTCTATCAGTCTATTGGACAGTCTCCCGGAGGTTATCATGGAAGCCCGAAAAAGCATCAGATAATATAATGTGAAAGTTTTTCATTGTCAGGGGAGATGGACTAGATGAATTTAATTGAAGTTTGCCATCTCTCAATTCTAGGACTCTAAGAATAACAGCACTACAGATGGAGGAGGGCTTTGAAGCCTATTAGTTATTTAAAAAAATAAAATTCTTACTGCCTCTCGTGAAACAAAATGCACCTAAAACCCATATTATGGAAATGGTGGTGAGCAAAAGGTACAAAGTAAAACAATATAATTACTTTTTACTAATGTCTATCAGGATAGGGCTTTTGTTTTTTAAAGAATAAAGTGGGGAAGGGAGGGAGAAATACATCATGGAAAAGATTTTATTAGGCATATTTACACCACTTCTAGAGGCTATTTCGTTAAGTGTACTGCTTTTAATGCTGCAAACATTCTTTTTCCATTATAAATTTAGGCCCCCAAATATTAACAAATTGGTCCTTAGTATATAGTACCTTTTTATCAGCAAACCTCCAAGCATCTTAAAACATTTGTGGAATATTTAATTATCATAAAAAAGGAATCATAGGCCCTACAGGAGGTCAAACAATTTGCTCTTGGTCACACACATGAGATGCTGGCTGAACATACATTAAAAAATACATCCTTATCACTCCTTTGCCTGTTCTAGGTATAAATTCTTAAATGCTAATGATATGAAATCATTGTATTGATATTCTGGCAGAATTAAACATGCAGGTGACACAGGCCCTAGATCACATGTCAGAGGAGTACAGAGCCTTTTTCAACTGCAGGCACCTGATTTTAATAGGGAAGTACTCCTGTGTGACAATGGTCTCACTGACTGCATAAGATATGAGCCTATGTAGTGAAGGACAATTCATCAGGTTTTGACCTTCACTTCTGCTGAATAAATTGTCTTTTTTTCCATTTAACTTTTAAAGAGTTGAGAGGCAGACCACATTCCTACACATCCAATTATTCCTTGAATGAGAAGCAAACTGAGAAAGATAGTCCCCAAGAGTCACTCTATCATTATTCTCACAGGGCTTCCACAGAAGAAAATTATTTCTTTCTACTCCCTATATTCTGCCCTTAATTCTATTTTACTTAACAGATTAATGCAGACCCTTCAAAATGCACAATATTAATTTAAAACCATCAACTAATGATGACGATGCTATGGCATAAGAGGTTAATGTCTTTGCAATGTTCCTACCTTGGGTAATCATGAATGCACCTATATATTAAATGAGTTTTCATAAACAGATCAGGAAAAAGAAAATGTCAGTGCTCGAGTTATAAGATAAATGAGATATAGTCCTGATCTTCTAGAAGAGTAGTTTATGAACTGTCTTGACCATGAATCAAATGAGAAAAATATTGTTGGTGTGCATTCCTAAAATTGTTTACCTATAAATTATAAGAATGTTCTGATGTATGACTATAAAATATTCAAGAAAATAAAAATTTAAAAAGAGTGACATTTTAAAAAAATCAAAGATTTAATATTTTCTTTCTGCAAACCAAATAGATCGTGCTGTGTACCCTCTGAGGTATATACATCCCATTCTGGAGACCATCACTAGAATCACATACTAGGGAAGGCAACTATACAAATAATGACCCCACAATACAACACTACCAGTACTATAATGGATAAATGCACACTCCTATTGGTCTCATGCTAATGAAGCCTGGTACTGGTTTACAGGAAGAATAACAAGCACTGATAACTGAAGTCAGTAAGTGGCAGTGGGGCTGGAAAAGAGGGGCTGGCTGAATTCAAAAGTGACTGAATGCGGGAGGAAGGAGAAGAGAATACTATGGCTCTTAGGTTTTTGGCTCTTGGAACTGAAGAAATTTGTAGTATAGTCATGCATCGTTGAATAACAGGGATATGTTCTGAGAAATGCATCATTAGGCGATATCGTCCTTGCATGAACATCATAGAGTGTAGTTACACAAACCTACTACACACCTAGGCTATATGGTACTAATCTTACGGGACCACCATCATATGTGCAGTCCATCATTGACAGAAACATCGTTATGCAGCACATGACTATATTACAAAGTTAGAAATACAGGGGGAAACAATTTTTTGGAAAAACATAAGCGAATACAGCTTGGGGAAAGCTGAATTTAAATTACTATGGGACATCAGAACTAAGCATTAGTAGAACAGTACAGAGGATTGTTTAGAAGAAGATTCTCTAAAACAACAATTAATTTCATTGCTATACAAGTCATAAAAAGATCCTTCTAATATGAAGATCTCAGCACTACCCCACTAAACAAGCCCACATATAACACATCTTATAAGAATGCAGAGGCAGAGGTAGACTATATATGAAATGAAAACAGTCAAGAAGTTTAGTTAATAGACATGAACTAACGGAAGAGATATAAACTACACTATATAAGATAGAAATGACTCATGAGATGTGAAAACTTGCAAAAATTAAAAAATATTCTGTATATACATGATGGCTATAATCTGCCTTTTTCTTTTAAAACCAAATATCATGCTTCCTATTTCTATATCCTTGAGTAAAAATGTATAGAACTATCTTCCTTATAGTAGGTAAAATCACAGTAGTTCACATAAAAATGCAAATATGCAAAGTATCAGTAATAAGCACCTAAAAAAAACTTGTAGAAAATAAGCAGCCAATACATAATGAAACATATTTGCCTTTTGCCTTCCTAAAATAGATTTTATTTAACCTAATATATCCAAAATATTATCATTTCAAATTACAATCAAATTAAGAAATATTCAGATATTTTCTATTCTTTTTCCCAAGTTTTTTTTAAACAGTTTTATTGAGATATAATTCAAATACCATCAAATTCACCCTTTTAAAGTGTACAATTTAGTGCTTGTTGTATATTCAAAATGTTGTGCAAGTGTTACCACAGTCTAATTCCAGAACATTTTCATCATTCTCAAAATATATCCTGTACCTATTAGCAGTTACTCCCTATCCCCCCCTCAACCCCTGGCAACCATTAATCTGTTTTCTGTCTCTATGGATTTGCCTATTCTGGACATTTCATACATAGAATTATAAAATATGAGGCCTGTTGTATCTGGCTTCATTCACTTAGCATAATGTTTTCAAGGTTCATCAAAATGTAGCAAGGTATCAGCACTTCACTCCTTCTTATGATTGAATAACACTCCATTATATGGATAGACCACATTTTGTATATCCACCTTTCAGCTGATGGCCATTTGGGTTGTGTCTACTTTTTGGCTATTATGAATAATGCTGCTATGACCATTCATGTACAAGATTTTGTGTGAACATATGTTTTCAATTTTCTTGTACATATACCTAGAAGTAGAATTGCTAGGTCATATGGTAACTCTATGTTTAACCTTTTGAGGAACTGTCAAACTGTTTTTCAAAGTTGCTACACCATTTTACATTCCCTCCAGCAATATGTGGGGGTTCCAATTTTTCCACATCCTCACCAACACTTATTGTCTTTTTTTTTTGTGAGGAAGATTGGTCCTGAGATAACGTCCGTTGCCAATCTTCCTCTTTTTGCTTGAGGAAGATTGGTGCTGTGCTAACATCTATGCCGGTCTTCCTCTATTTTATGTGGGATGCTGCCAAAGCACAGCTTGACAAGCAGTGCTAGGTCTGCGCCCAGGATCCAAACCTGTGAACCCTGGGCCACCAAAGCAGAGTGCACAAACTTAACCACTATGCTACCAGGCTGGCCCCAACACTTATTATTGTCTTTCTTTTTGATTATAGCCATCCTAGTGCGTATGAAGCGCTATCTCAGTATGGTTTTGATTCACATTTCCTAATGACTAACGATGTTGAGCATCTTTTCATGTGTGTATTGGCCATTTGTATATGTTTGGAGAAATGTCTATTCAAATCCTTTTGGAGGCTTTTCTTTTAATAACTACTCAATAGTCTGACAAAAAATTTTATAATGATATTTTAATCAAACAATCCCCTTGGAATAAAGTTCCTTTAAAATGAAATTAGTAGATGTAAAATATAAAACAAAGCATTTAAAAGTCCAGTGGAATGGTACAGGCACTGGTTATAGAATTAAAGGGCCTGAAGGCAGGAAGGCACCTCGAAGGTATTACTGTTTACCAGCAATGCTTGTACCTTGTTGAACAAAGGTATAGCTGAGAAGTATAAAAATACCTTTCTGTACAGCTAGCCCTAGCAAAATCAAGAAGTTGGCCAGGTTTCCTTTCTACATCTCTTGCTTCCTAACTTGTGTGAAATAGGAAAGCATCTGATAGTTATACTTAGTGGCTAATTATATGCTCCCTTAAGTGGGCATTAGTACTTCAAAACGTTGATCTCTAATTGTGAAATGAAAGGTGTTAAGCTTCCACTTCTCCATTAAAGTAGAAGGAAAATATCTTTGCTTTGAGGAAGAGGGGCCTATAGTATACTATCCATAAGCATGAGCTATAAGTGAGTTCATTGAGAGAAGAGTACTCTCTCAAACAGCCCTCTCCTCCTGGGCAGGATAAGTTGGAATCTCCACTAGCTAGTACGGCTGCAAACCTGCTTCTAGGAATAACCATTGACTGAGGAAGGTTTCCATCATTCTTTGATTCTTTCAAGTTTAGAATCTTGACAATCTTCCCTGCTATACCTGCTCCCTTTTCCTCCAGGTATTTGCTATCTCCTTTCTATCCCCGTTAATGGGTCGTATCTAACCTTATTCCTTTTTACTCTGCTCCAAATTTTATATTTTCTAAGATATTTATCATTAAAAGATTTTAAAATTATACCCATTCTGATTACAAAATGATTTAAAGATATAGTTAATGTTTACTACCTTCAGACTATAATTTTTCTTTCCTGACATTCCCATGTTTATTATATTATTTTTACCTCTGGAAGTAATATTTTGATAGACATAATGTGACTACATAGTCATATATTATATATTCATACATATATAAATATAAATATACTCTTTATTAAAAGAGGTATCACTGCAGGGTGACCCTATTATGGATTTCAACTCCATGCAGATGGTCAGTAAAGAGAAGGAAGATGGATATAGAATCTTTGAGCAGCAGAGGACAGAATTTTAAGTGTCCTGGAATACAATAGCAATGAGAATACAGAAACAGAAATAGTATTGTAGCTGGGTGCTATGAATTCAAACTGATTATTTCACCCTTAAGACTGAGATTCTGAGGCTGGTCAGAGGTCACTGTGTCACAATAAGGCAAGTTATTTTGTAAATTTAGACTGGTCATCTGAACTGACTGTGGCAAACAGAGAAGGGCAACTAATACCCTATGCAGCAATTTGTTTCTGAGCAATAGCAGGCCACTGAGAAAATACTGCTTGTTAGTTTCTTATGCCAGACTTGAAGGTATAAAAGAAAGCACTGATGTCCACAGGAAAGACACTGACTAAAATGGGTTCCTAATATTTTAACCAATCATTTTAGACAAATAGTTCTCAACCCTGGTTGCATGTTAGAATCATCTGGGAAGGTTTTAAAAAATACAGAAGACTGGGTTCCAGTCCAGAGATTTTGATTTAACTGGTCTGAAGTGGACCCCAGGCATTAGTATTGTTTTTTTTTTAAGTTCTTTAGGTGATTTTTAGGATGGCCAGAGCTGAAAACCACTGATTTAGACAATGAACACTTTCTGGTCTTTATTAAGTCGGCATGAAGCTTTCTGTCTCTTGGTTTAAGCTGGAAAAACAAAGATCTTATTAAGGATCTTATTGATCTTACTGAGGATTCCATTCAAGACAGAGACTGAGCCTGATACCTCGATATTTAAGCAAGGATGTAACATTGCTTTTTATACATTCCTTTTAAAACATTCCTTTTAAATTTAGGAATTTAACTAGGTCTACATTTATCTTCCAAAGCTTTACTTTATTCTAAAAAGTATGCAAAAGTATGTCTTTTGACAGTCTTTTGTAGCCAGTGTATCTGATTGGGAATGCTCAGGTGTCACCATGACAAGAACACAAGGAGAGTTCCATAGGAATAGTCAGCTACTGCCTTAGTTCAACTATGCTTTCTGGTTGTCTTGGCATATATTTTAGTGCCTGAATTTTCTCAGAGCCAAGCTCAAAGCTAATACAAAGGAAGCAGCTGCAACTGCATTGTGTTATATTCACATGGAAGGCCAACTCAGACCATCGTGTTGTGGAAATGAGAACACTAAGCTGAGCACCTGGTCCGGAACACAAGCAGCTTTCTTTAGCCAAAGCTAAATTGATGGCATCGTCTAGGGAGATGTGATACAAAAATCATAAATATCAACAGTCACTTTATAAATAGAATATTAAAGAAAGAAGTTTGTTCCAAAAACTCAGGGAATGTGAAACAAATATATACAATTACAAGATGTGATCATTTTCCCTTTCTGCATTAAATTTAAGGACTTGGATAACTTTTCATTAGTTTTCTTATTTCTTCCTAATCACCCCTGTAATATCATTTAAATGTAGTTTTAACAATGTATGAAATACACAATGGGGGCGGCCAGCCCGGTGGTGTAGTGGTTAAGTGAGCGCGCTCTGCTTCAGTGGCCTGTGGTTTGCAGGTTTTGCATCCCGGGCCCGGACCTAGCATGGCTCGTGAAGCTTCCCACATAAAATAGAGGAAGACTATTAGCTCAGAGCCAATTTTCCTCAGACACACACACACACACACACAAATACAATGGATGCTATATTTAAAGGAAAAGACAAATATCACAAAAGTAAAAGTCTAGCAGGATGTTAAAGAAAAAATGAAAAATAGGATCTTAAAAAGAGGAAAAAACTATTCAGACGACTAAAATTGTTCTTGAAGAATCTAACAGTCAAAACTCAGATCTGCAAAAACATTGTGAGTTTGTACATATGCATGATACCTAAAGGGCTCAATGAAATATCCACAAAGATATTAAATAAGGATTCTACCTAGTTTCACTTCCCAATATAAGTAGACACAGTATACACTATATACATAAAATACCATAGCCCTGAATTCCAAATATAAATTAAAATCTTTTTGTTGAGGAAAAAATGTAACTATTCTGCACAGGTACATTTATTCCAAATGATCTATCAGCGGTTATTAAATGGTTTAGTAACCAATTTGACTAGAGACATCCTCAGTAATACCAAGAGAATAGCTGTGAGAGAAACTCTAGTCCTTAGATAATTCATGCATATTTTATCCATTCAACGATTATCTGTTGAGTGTTTACTATGTGTGAGGTGCTGTGTTAGGCATTGGGGTAGCTACAAAGATGAGTAGAAGAGATATTTCTTGTCTAATGAGGGACACAGACCTATAAGGAAATAACTGCGATTGGAATTAAGGTGAAGAAATATGGAAGGAGAGTGGAGGCAGAACAGAAAAACTATTCTGCAGATCTCTGGTTTTTCTTATGGCTATGATTAGAGAAAAGTAAAAATACCTTTAAAGATTCCTAAAAACCAAGACCTTGCCTTAACCTATAGGTTCAGTGGCTATATGAATTCCCTCTTCCATTTGTCATGTCCTTGCTTTTAAACTTATTGACACTGCTGTCTACCACTGCATGAAGGTGGATTAGACTAAGTAAGAAATACACCTGAGAACACTGCTATACTAGTTATCCACTTTATGTTTTTAAAAATATAAATTTGGAGGAATGAGGAGATATACAAAAGTTTGGGGCTCATTGCTAGAGTTATTCTTTGGCTCCTTTCTGCCTCATCTAGCAGTAGTCAGCAGTATACAAGCAACTCTAACCCACTGGTTTCTTCTGAATCTCCTGAAGGCTAACCTATACTCTAGTGTCAGCTGATAGCCAGGGTGGGTGCTGGGCTGGCCTTCTGTTAAATCATGGCCCCTTACCTATCACCCTGAGTGGAGATAATGACAGCATGAGAAAGAAGAGTCAAGTAATTTACCAATACTTCACAGTATTTATACAACTTGGTTTAGCTTTTGAGCCAAGACAAATATTTCAAAAAACAAATCTCTAATGCTTTAGCAGCCAGCAAAGTTTAGTTAAGCTTGACAAACAAGTCCACTTACAGTCTTGCCCCAACCTCGCCTCCAGCCTTCTCTCTTGCCATTTTTACGTAGATGCTTTTCAGTTTCTGCCTCACCGAACCCTGTCTATATTCCCTGGAAGCATCAGTCCATCTTATGAAGTGTGTCTTTCCAAAATGCTTTTCAGTCAGCCTGGAATAATCTTCTTCCCCTGTCAACTATTTTCATTCAGCCTTTGAAACTCAGCTCAAATATTGGCTCCTTGGCAAAGCCTTAGCTTACACAGTGCATTGTTAAAAACCTGTGTCACCATGCTTATCTGCCGCCTTATCAATCTGGCAATTTTTCTGTCTCTTGCTACTAGGTTATAAATTCTCTGGGAGTGGAAAATTCTGTTGTGTTCGTTTCTGTTTCCCCAGTACTAAGAATAATGCCAAAAAAAGTATCAATAATTGGTGAATCACTAATACTTTGCCCAAAGTAACCATTCAGTAAGTGTGTCATTGTCAATAATTTCAGTTAAGACTTGCTAAAATCTATTATCACCTGCTCTCAATAAGGCTGAAAATGGAGCTGGGAGGAATAAGGGGAGAGAGTCCACTATGGCCCCTTTTTGGGTACAGCTGATGAGGAGGGAACCTGCTATTCACCATAGTAAAGATACCTGAATCCTAAAACCACAAGTACTTGTGCTTAAATCTCACATCTGCCCCTTCATAAAGTTAACATGGAAATGATCTTCTTTGAGATACTGTATAAGTAACTTAAAGTTAAGTATCTCAAAGTTTGGTTTCTTTTTTTTCTGCTTTCTCATATGCAGAGAGTCTTTCGTGATCTTAATTACAAAAATATTTTTTGTTGATCTGAAAACTAGACATACTTCTTATTGGCAATACATTTAAGGGATGTAGGTCACATCAGCTCTTGGAAGACCATGGAAATTTAAAAAACACAATGTACTTCCACAGACATTCAAGTACTGCAGTGCCTCATTTAGCCAGCATATTTGGTTTCTCTTAAAAGAATATAAATTATTTATCCAGCATTATCAAGGAATGAGGTACTTCACAAACCAGATTTTTCTTGATAGCAAGTTTTATAAGCATCACATATCTTCAAGATCTTAAATATTCTCAATGGATAACACAAAATATCACACAATATTGCAGTTCCACTTTCAAAAAAGCCCAGCACAACAAATATAATTTCACTTTTTCTTGATGACTGAGGTTCATTATTATCAGTGTCAATTATTGCACTATGCACCATACAACCTGTAACACAATGGTACCCTCAAGGGCTCCTGATAAATCTAAGGCTATTTGCCTTTATCCTAAGTGGATTCAGATTGTTTTTATGACTGCTTGCTTTTCATTTTCTCTGCTTCCTCCCTCAAATCACTGTCTTTTTTTTTTCTTTCTTTATTGCAATCAATGTGTTCTGATGGTTATTTTTCAAACAATTGTCTAGGTGAGGGCTTGTGAATGGTTATTCTCCTAGAGAGCTAAGTGCACGGGCTTTGTGACTCCAATTTGCTAGTCAGAGGCACCTTCTTTCCCTCAATGTTTTTAAATCCATGAAGTGGCTGAGATTATCAGAAGGCTAACAACTGAGTAAGAGGTTTATAAGCAGTGTTAGCTGTCACGTATATGCATCACTGGTTTATTACTTTTATTCAAGAATAATTAGTCTTATTATTAAGGTAAACCTTGAATTAGGTGTCAAATTACTGTTTAAATATAAATAAAAATTGTTGTTCCTAATGAATTCAAACTTAAAAAGCCCAGCCATGAAGTTCAGATTCAATATAGGAAGTACTTCAATGTTACTATATTGTGGAGGGATCTTCTTCTTCAGTTATTGACTTAAAAAAAAATTTAAGAATTCACCATTCTATTCTAGCGTGATAGTATGAAAACTCCAAATTGTAACTCAATGCTTTTCACCAAACTCTGTATATGGATAGTTAGTTTCACTATAACGATCTCTATTTCATGGGGAAAACAAGAAGGGGAGAGGAGAGGGAAAAACACTTTTTTCATTCATGAAAAGAACGTTTTAAATAGGTAGCTATGTCTACGGAACAAAGAAATTTAGTAAAAGGCATGAAATCTGACATTTTAAAATACTTGTCATAATTTGGTTAGAATATTAATCCAATACTTGCTTGTAATCTTTAAAAATGAGAAAATTTGTAAAAATTTGAAAGATGTCATAGTAACAGATATCCACAAACTCTACAAGGCACTGAGATACAATAAGGGGAAATCTTGCTTCTCAGGGTTAATCCAAAATAAACATTCATTTTGGTTAATTTATAAATGAATGCCAGCTTATATATCTCAAAATATCAGTCCTACGTAAAAGGTCATCCTAAAGTTCAAAAAAACCCAGCATTGGAATAAATAAATAAAGAAAGAATACAACATACTAACTTGCCTGAATTCAAAGAAAAAAATCTTTTTTTCAATAGAAAAATCTTTTTCTACTTTATATTGCTTTCCATTGTACCTTTAATAATGACCAACTTCATGTAAGTAATTCTTTTCAAGTTTAAAATCAATGAATTTTAATAAAATGATATGATTAGGAAGTAAGTATATTTCTTAACCAATAAGCAAATAAAATAGATGAATTAAAATCTGAGTTACTCAGAGTTATATCAAGAAGATCTAAACTAGGCCAGCAACTGGTAGTCAGATGACCTGATCACTTACAGTCTTTCCATCTCAGTGTTCTTTTGTATTTAATACTGATTCTCAGTACCGTGTTGTCAGTTTAAGGAGTATTTTAAACTAGGATATTTCTTCAGCACTTAGATGGCCTTCTAAAAGATGGCTTAAGCAAAGCACAGGCCAAGTTTCAGGATCAGAACTCATAAGTCTCTGATAATTTGCTCCCCAACTTTCTAAGTTTCATCACTCTTTGCTTGTACTCCAGCTCTGGAAAATAAAAAAGTCATACCCCCATCCATTAAAAAAAAAAAAATCCCACCAGTACCTTTACAGAATTGTGACAGGTTTTAGCTAGTTAGGTAGATTTCAGCTAGATAGGTTTAACTTGATAAAAGGACATCCTGCAGAGATTTGCTCTTCACAGTTCAGAGGAATTTGAATTAAATGTGCTTAGTTACATATTTTGGAAATACTCCACAAGTAAAAATAATATTCGCTAAAACCTAATAAAGCTTACACTTAAAGTAGTGGACATTAACCACAGTTAATCCATGTAAGTTGATGACTCTGTCCTTTAACCTCAGTATTGTAAAGAAATTCTTGAGGAGCAAAATATTTTGATTCCTTGGTAACTATCTCTAACTCTAAGAAGAAAGGAGAAAAGTAAAATATTCTTTTAGAGAAGAGAAACACTTACTGGTACTTTGAAGGGTGAGGTATTTGCAGTGTCCATGGAGTTGGGTTTTTCTGACGTACTGGTCCCTGAGATACTCCGTCTGCGGGGGGACCTTTCTGCCGGCACCTCTGGAAAAGAAGAAAGAAACATCAAGAATCCAAAATGTAGGATCTTTGACTAAACTGTAAAATTATTGTTTTGTTTTGTTTTTCCCCACAGAAAATCAGTTTTCTTTAAAGGTGCATCACATTCCATTTGCACATAATTTGTTTCTTTATCTCTGTGGGGTCTGAACTATCAAGACACTAGGGAGAGTTGGTCAGTTATGAATCTGCTTTAGTGTGACAGCATATACCTTTAACTGTGCACATATAAAAAGTCATTTCCTCTGATCTATGTTTAATACCTATAAGTTCACTTACTATTTGCATCTCACGGGGTATGAATCCACTTCTCTATTTGTCAGCAATGTAGGAGTTAATAGAATTCAATGAAATTTTTTTATATTCTTGTGAACAAAATATAGTCTACTGTTGCACATGATTTGATGGTGTTTGCACACAGGTCAAAGTTCAGTTCTGTGCAGACAAGATGATTCACCAGACTGCAGCCAAAGGGCCATGAGAAGACTGAAAGCTGCTGCCAGGAGAGAATAACATATATGCCTATGCAGATATAAAAATAGATCAGCTTCTCCTTGTTCTGGCAATATGACCTTACTAAGATCTTACTCTGGAATCCTAAATCTGTTCAAACTGACCTAACAAGCTTCGAATTTTGCAGATGATGTGATATTCTACAATTTAATTACTATATACTATATTAAGGTTACATTTAAAAAAATTTTTTCATAGAGTGATATATATATGCATATATATATATGCACATACACACGCACACACAGATGATAGATATATACATATTATACCTTTATCACAACTGCTTCCCATCTCCACTTCAACTGACAGACATATAGGAATCCAGCTTCTCAGATAACATTAGATAATCTCAACATGGACAAGAAAAGAAAAAAAACCACATCCTAAAAAAAGTATTCTGTGTTATCTTCCAGATCTTAAAAAATAAGGAGTAAATCGTGACTCCGGAGACTGACATTTTGATTCCTGCTGTTCTCCCTTTAAAAGATAGATGCAGTTTAAACTTCCATTTCTGGCCTCCTGGCCCCTGGGATCCGTGCTAGTTCCACTTAAGAGAAAGCCTTTTTTTGCTCGCTCCCTCCCTGTGTCTTGCTCTTCCCCCTCCCTCTCTACAGCTTGCAGAGAGAGCAAGCGAGAAAGAAACACACAGACTGCAGCTATTCAATCAATCGTTCCGACTGCACATCCTCATTAGTTACTTTCAGGCTATCGGCAGATGCCAACCACTGCCTCCCCTCAGTTACAGAAAATTTCACCGTATTACACTAATCTTCAGCAAGAAAAAACATTTACAGAAATTTATATTCAGCTAGTGCCAAAAGGACACCATTTTACACAGACCCAGTAATGCACACAAATCAATCCGGACTCCGAAAATCCTACTGGAAGTGCTTACCCTATTACTATCTTTGCACTCTGGACACTGATTTTCTTTCCACAACTAAACTATCTTCACTGTGATATCCTGACCAGTAAGACATAAGCCAACTTGCAACATTCCTAATGTCTTAGAGGTTGACAACATAGCGTCTTATATGCCCACCTGCAGTACAAGAAAGTTCCATGCTATTACTGTTTTAAAAATTATGACCAATAACTGTGAGTCTCTCAACTTCTCTCTAACCATCAGTGGTTAAATGAGCCTTAATGTACAAAGCCATTTTCAGAATTAGGCACACGTGACTTCTAATGCACATTTCTAAAAAAATGGACGTATAATTAGCTAAAATTCACAGGAATGGCACAAAGCACTGAATTTAAACAAATCAGTTTGTCAAAGCACATTGAACAACAAGACCTTTAGACTTTAGGAACACGACTTTAAAGAGTGATTATCCAAGTTAGGCAATTCTATATGGGGGGCAGGCAGGTGGGGAGAGGGGCTGGTGAAAGTAGAAGAAAATCTCATCTTTCCTCTGATAATTAACTATAATTAGGAGATACATGAGATTGAGTATTACAATATTTTAATCTCTGAATAATTGATAGAGAAATGAAAGTGGGAGAAAAGTGAGTTCCATTAGCAAGGAGAAAATGATCTAGTAAACACTTTTCCTTAATTTGCAATGTTCTGGCTAAGGAAAAAAATGGAAACTTATTTCCTCACTTTCTTTCAAACACGTAATTTTAGTCTTCAGGCATATGAACTCATTAAACAAATATATTTCAATGCTTTTAACTATTTGAAATTATATTGGCTAGCATGAGCAACCACATTTCAAACTCTTAACAAATATGTCACTCGTACTTCTTTTTCTCTTTTAGATTCTGTTTCATGAAAAAAATATCACAACTCTGACCTAAAGAATGTCATTGGGTTCAAAAAGAAGAAATTAAATTATTCTTGAAGTTTGAACAATTTTCACTAAAGAGGGAAAAGAAAGGAATCTAGGTAAGCTAAATCAACTAATGATAAGAGGAAGAAGTCTACACTTCTAGATTTTCTCAGCCTCCACAACAATGTAACTTATCTGTGGATGCAGAGAAGGCCTTTGAATATCCAGGTTCTTTAGTTCTTAGAAGATTTGTAACTATTTCAAAGCTGAGAGAAGAATATATACCTCAAGAACTTGAAATCTCCAAGAAGAAAGGAAAGTTGCTACTATGGTCTTGAAGCTACATTTCTGCTGAGCTGGAAAGAAAATCTATACTAGTTCCAATAGGCCAAAATTAGACAGCTCTCTCCCCTACGCCCACTCATGCTACATACTATCTCATTATTTTCACCTGCTGTAAAATGTAATGTTCCTTTCATAGTCACAATATTTAATTACAGTCATTTTAAAGTATACTCTCTCTCTATCACTGAGACAAGAGACTTATAATATTGTTTCAGTAGATAAAGGTCTGAAACTGTTTTGTTCACTTTCTCATCCTCTAAAAATAATATTTTTCATCTTCAGATTGAAAGGTGAAAAAAGTTACAAAAATCCTGGTTAAGTTTTAAATTTACCTCTTCATTTCCTTTGCCACTGGGTATGAACTGAGATGAGGTGACAACTCAGAACAATGAGAGAGAACCTCCAACACAGCTCCACACAGGATGATGTACTGAACAAAGAGAAATTTGGGTGCTTTTCTTAGTAGCTCGACCAACTATCTGTGTGATTCTATATAAGCCGTTTTACTTTTCCTGCTCTAGTCTTCATTAATAAAAATTAGCTTTTTGGAAGAAAAGGGCTCTCTAAATCCAAAAAGGAGTATTATAATGTCATTTCCTCAAAATACACATTTTCCTCTATGTCAATGTGCTTTCTTTGAAAAGCGTGGCGAAGAAACTGACAACTGGATATACATGGGGGCAAAGGCACTTTTGGTGGAGGATGTGCCTGTTCAACAAACAGAAGTCAACTTCTGCCTTTGACCTTTAGCTCACTTATCACAAAGCAAATGTCAAAAAGTGTTTCAGAGGAGCTGGCTCCATGGCGTAGTGGTTGAGTTTGGCACACTCTGCTTTGGCGACCTGGGTTTGTGGGTTTGGGTCCCAGGTGCACACCTGCACCACTCACTGGCCATGCTGTAGCAGCAATCCACAGGTAGAGTGGAGGAAGACAGGCACAGATGCTGGCTCAGGGATGATCTTCTTCACGCGCACGAAAAAAAAAAAAAAAAAGAGGAGGATTGGCAACAGACGTTAGCTCAGGGCCAATCTTCCTCAGCAAAAAAAAAAAAAAAAAAAGTGTTTCAGAGAGGGAAAAAAGTAGGACAGTGTAAGACAGATGAAGCGGTACAGTAATTTTACTACAGTAGTTATAGTGAAAAGGTAGCTGCATTGAGAAGGTGAGGTGAGAGCCAATAGTTAAGGAAGTGAAGAAGTCAGCCTTGTAGGTTTATCAGGAAAGAACAGTGCAGGTGGAAGAAAGCCAATATAAAGGGCAGTGGGGAAGCCAGTGGGAGTGGAGTCAATGAGTGAGGACAAACAGTAGCAGAAAGCCTGAGAGGGATTGGGGTAGACATGCTCAGATTATGCAGCCCTCATAGGCCTACACGTAAGGGCTTTAGCTTTTTTACTCTGAAATGAAAAACCACCGGTGAAGTACACTTTACCAAAAAGTACAAATCACATAGAAACACTATGGAGATACACTTACTGGCACTTTCTTAATTATTTTCTTCTCAGGATTTTGAATAATAAATGTGATTGAAATAACTCTGCAATATTACTATGTTTGAAAAGAGAACAAAGGGAAATACTATATTAACTGAGAGTTAGGGTCCAAAAACCTCTGAAAATACCTTCAACAAGAAAGGTATCTCTTATTTAACATCATTATGGCCAAATATCTATAAACATCAACTATATTTACTTTTTGTTCAATCACATTTAACCAAAATTCATATGCCATTATGTCACATATACATATATTTAACATAAACAACATAGCTAAAAATGTCATGAGTTCTGACAATGTCTACCACTTTTAGAATTAGTTACCATAGTTAAAAGAAAAAAAGTAGAGGAAATGATTCAAAAATACTTTTTTTTTTTTTAAGAGAAAAAGATGTGTCATGAAGTTACTTAAGTACCTCTTTTGTAGATAATTTGTTTAGGACAGAAATATTTTTATGATAATTTTAGCTAATGTTGGGTGTTTGTTACACGCTAAGCACTGTGTCTAGTATCTAACTTACTTAATTCTTGGGGCAGCCCCTCAGCTAGTAACAATTATTATTCTCTTGGATGAGGGTGGGGGCAAAATTTAAAAGAAGGTAATAACCTTACCAATGTGAAAGTAATTTCAGAAAACTCAACCTGAAAGATGAACAAAATTTAGAAAGATATTTATAAAGTTTTAATTTGGTAGACAATGTTGCAAGGAACCGAAATATCCTTCTCATAACAAAACTCTCTAGTTAATGACAGACCAGAAACAATATTACATGTTCACAGATGCAGTCAACTTGGCATATATAGTATACTTAAAAACTTCACATTAATAGCAACCCAAGCCAATTCCTAGTAATTTTGTGTACAGAATTACAAAACATGAATGAATGTGAATACTCTGCCAATTATAATTATTCATAGGCCCCTTTAATATTTTTGATATTATACTTAGGAGACAAGTGTTCTAGCATTATTCTCAAAAGAGGAATTCTTCAGTTCACTTCAAAAATCTTTTTGGGGGCTGGCCCCAGGTTTCACTGGTTCGGATCCTGGGCACAGACATGGCACCGCTCGTCAGGCCATGCTGAGGCGGCGTCCTACACAGCACAACCAGAGGCACTCAGAACTAGAATACCCAACTATGTCCTGGGGGGCTTTGGGGAGAAGAAAAAAAAAAGATTGGCAGCAGATGTTAGCGCAGGTGCCAATCTTTAAAAAAATAAATTAAAAAAATAAAAATCTTTTAAAAAATCATTTTAACAAAGTAAGATAAAAAATTGAATACACACCAAGCTGTTTGTGCACCCACTCAAGTCACTGAAGTTTCAGTGCATACATTGTTGCTGTAAATGAGTCTACTTTACTATTTCCCCTATATTGTGTAAATAATGACAACAATAAATAAGATATGATACGTCAGTGGCTCAAGTTATTAACGAATGAGGTAAGCAAATAACTTATCTCTCCATGCTATGAATTCTACATGAGAATTCTTCTTCCATAGGAGACACAGAGGATGTTTAAGAAACAGAATAGGAAGGAAGGAATACTATTAGGAAATGGGTTTGTACCTCTTCAGTAAAGAGGGGCTTTAATAGCAAATGGCAAAATGTGAAAGAAAAAAGCCTTCATGAAAATGAAATTTCCTACTTTTTGTTGGAGGACTCCTAAAGGCAACAGAGATTAGAGATGCAGGTACAATTTTATACAGGAAAAGTGACAAGAGTAAAGAAAAGAAAATTACATACTACATTTCTATAGTTGCTAACACGATAGCACCTGGGCGTTTTATAGACTTCTCCACCTGATTTTCAGTAGGACATTTCCTGCTGTATCCCACTTTTACTGCTTTAAAGCCTATGCACTGACAGTCACTACCATTCAGCTGCTCTGAAATACAAACCCCCAGGGCCACTGTAATTCATCCAATTTGTGTCGCTTAGACTGCAGTCCTTCCCTCAAACAAGCAGTGCTTTCAAGTCTGCACGCCCTAGACACTTACTCAACACGTACGATTGGTGCTAAGTACAGACATGTGGTAAATTCTCAGAAAGTAAAGCCATCCAGTCCCTCATCTTTTCTTTATTTCAACAAATTTATTCCCTATTATTATTATTTTTTAAATTTCTTCTTGCTAATATATTAGGATAACAGATTTCTCTCCGGTCAGGGAATCTGGATACCCACAAGTATTCCATTTCTTCAACTCAGGGCTCCACATGATGATACTGGATAAGATGGCAGAGAACAGTTTAGTGCAAATAACACTCTCAACCAGAAAGGCTAAGAAAATAGCTCAGGGATATTTATATGGTAGTTAAGTTTCAAATACAAAGCATATCTCTGGTTCTTAGTGATAACAACTTGGGATCATAACAATAACAATAGAAACGTAACAAGGATAACCATATCACAAAACTGTCATTTATTATTCCCTGCTACATGCTAAGTATTCTATATGAGTCATCTTTGTAATCCTCATAACAATTCTCTGAAACTGGATTTTTCACCCCCATTTTACAGATAAGGAAACAAGGAGATGTTTTATTACCCTGCTGATGTTCGCACAGCTGGTTAAAGGGCAGAATCAGGATTGGAACCCACGTAGTTTGGATCCATGCGTGCTATCATGTTCTCTATGTGTTTTGTATACTGGGTTGTAATGGAGATAAAATAAGATAAATAATCAGGGAGACTCCAATTTTCTTACTTTTTCCTAAAAATGACTCCAAGAACTTTAACAATATGCACATGATTCTTCATATTTTAAAGAGAATTAAATCATGCTCTTTGAGGGATAATTTACTGCAAACAAATCCCATTAAAGAAAACTCTCAACCCTGTAACACTGATGCCAATACGAATATTCTAATCAGAAACAGAGAGAGGTGAGGCAATGGGGTAAAGAGGGAGAAGGTGACTTGCTTAAAGCAACGGTGGAAAATGTGAAGAAAATAAGAACCAAGCTAGAAAGAACTGATTCCTTGAATAAAAAAGGGACCAAAATTCCTCCAAAGAATAACCTGCCCTTAAGAAGAAGGAATGAGTAAGTGGAGTACAGAGGATTTTTAGGGCAGAGAAAATACTCTGTATGACACTGTAATGATGGATACACGTCATAATACATTTGTTCAAATCCATAGAATGTACAACATCAAGAATGAATCCTACTGTACACTAGGGACTTTGGTGATGTGATGTGTCAATGTAGGTTTATCAACTGTAACAAATGTACCACTCTGGTGGGGATGTGGATAATGGGGGAGGATACGCAGGTATCAGGGCATGGGATATATGGGAAACCTCTGTATCTTCCTCTTAATTTTGCTGTGAGTCTAAAACTGCTCTAAAAACATAATCTTTAATCCCGGCTCTTCTAGCCTCACAAAGTAATCTTCAGTACACCTAAGTGGAAAGATAACTACTTAGGTCAATTCTGAGACAAACATAGATAAAAAGCATTAAGATCTTAGGTTTTACAAAGAACAATGTCTAAATAACTAAGAAAGCATTGTTCAGCATAAGCTGACTGTTCTGAGCATTTCAATCTAGTTATAAGATTTTTATTAATCTCATAGTTTCATTTTGGTGAATCATATTTTGTCTTCAACTCTGGAAGACAATGTTTTCTAATTTACGGCAATGTTCTAAGACATTTATCTAAACTTTTTCTATGAGTGACCTAATAATATGTTCTCATTATTTGTATGTTTCATATACAATTCTGGGTATAATCTTTGATTTATTCATACCATGATTTCAATAATCATCTTTAAAATCTTTAATAAAGATTTGCTCCTTGATTATGCCAGGGTCTTTTATGACTAGTTTGGGTTTTATTCTAAGACAGACATTAATACAAGGTATTGAAAACATACAAATACTTGGGCCTCTAATATAAGGAAAATTTAATCCTTTACTGAGGACCAAATATGCATATGGCACTGTACAAATACAGTGTTTACATTGGACATCCCTTATTAGTGAGGGTAATGGAAAAGGGAGGAGCCTGTAATGTTGATTTGTGCTCCTTTAGCCATCAAACACTGCCAAGTCTCTCTGCAAAATGTTTGTTGGCTTCCTTTTGTCCTCTTTATTTCCACTACCATCTACCACCTTAGTTCAGGACTTTTTATCATATTATGCAGATTTTGGCAGGACCCTCCTAACTGATGTCACTGACTCCTGTCTCTCTGCTTAAAGCTATTCTGCTCACCATTACCAGATTAATCTCCCTAAAACATTACTTTCTTGATGTAATTACCTTCCTAGAGATTAAAGATAGGACAGTCAGACATCAAAAAAAAAAAAAAAAATCGCCTGGCTCCTACCTTACATAGTCACTCTTTTCTGCCAACGCTTTCCAACAAATTGCCTTAGCCAGGTGATCTTTGATCTCAAACTGGCCATATTCATTCCCCTGTGTCTGTCTTTGCTAATAGTTTTCACTTATCTGCCAAATCTTAGGTGACTTTCAATACCAGTTTCAATTCATCTACTTCCATAAAACCAGGCCTAATTATTCACATTTCTTTAATTTCTAATTAATACATTTATATAAGTTCATATTACCTGATTATATGTTCTCTAGTTTCATGTACCAAACTATATTTATGTATTTATACTGTGTACAAACTGCCCAATACAGTGTTCTATAACTGAGATCTCGTGTTACAAGATTTTAATAATTTTGATCTTTTCTAAATTTTCAAATAAAACAAATTTAAACAAATAGAATTTTCTCAATTTTAAATATTTCTCCCAAATGCCCAGCAATTTCATATGGTTCAACTTAATACATACTAAAATTATTAATAAATTTTTGAGTTCGTTCTTTCTCCCCAAAGCCCCCCAGTACATAGTTGGATATTCCAGTTGTGAGTGCCTCAGCAAGGCCTGATGGGTGGTGCCATGTCTGTGCCCAGAATGCAAACCAATGAAACCCTGGGCCACCGAAGCACAGCATGGGAGCTTAACCACTCGGCCATGGGGCTGTCCCTTGAGTTATTTCTAATTAAAGTGTACCATCTAATCAAGTTGAAGAATCACTATCCTTTTATGTACATTAACTTGAATCTTCAGTTATAATTGAGATTTTGGTAAATAAGCTTCATGGAAGATTAGGTTTAAGAGTTTTGAGGTTTTTCCTTCTGTGCATCATTCCATTTGAAAATTCACAAATTTTAAGGTTTTATTAAGAAGCGCACAATATTGATCAATGATCACACTTAATATTGACACACATATTGATCAGGTTTAAGTCTTGGTATGTTCTTATTCATTTCCATTTTCTTTAGATATCCATTCAGTTGATTTCCTTTAGTATTTTATTTGTACATTCTCACAAGGAAAATATTTTGAAAGACCTTTTCTTTTTTCCCTGAAGGAAATTTCCTAAACAAAGGATATAGAGTTAAAAACTCTAAGGAAACCACGTCCACCCTGGGACTTAATATGGATTCAATTGCCATGCTTTTGTTTTAAGTACGGTTCTTAGCATTTTTTGTTTGTTCTCAATTTAGATACCAGAATACCAATTTATTCATTTGCAACGAAAAACTGAATCACTGATTGGAACTATTAATGCAGCTGTGATCCAGAATTCATTCTTTTTCAGAAGTCAAGCTATATGAGAAATCAAACCATAACCAGTGGTAGATTTTAAACCACCGATTCAATTCTTTAATGGTTATAGGTAGTAGGCTTACTTACATTCATATGTCCTCCATAGACAGTTTTAATAAATTATATTTTTTCTTTAAAATATCCATTTTCTCTAAATTTTCAAATATATTATCATGAAGTTGTTCGTGATAGTCTCCTGTTTTTCAAGTCTCTGATTTTCTGTAATTTTGTCCCTTTTTTCATTTCTAACGTTTATTTATGACTTCTCTTTTGTCTTGATCAAATCTTGACAGTTTTATCTACTTTCATTGGAATTTTTAAAGAAACAACTCTTGGCTTTACTGACTCTACTATGTTTATTTCTGTCTTCCATTTAACTATCTTTAATTTAAGCTGTTATCTTTATTCTTTCTTTCCCTATACTTTCTTTGAGTTTATCTTTTCTTTTTCTAACTTGTTGAATCGAACGCTTAATTAACCCATTAAGTTTCAGCCTTTCTACATTTCAAGATAAAAGATTAAGGCTATAACATTCACTTAATAACTATTTTAGCAATATCCTGCAAGTTTTGATATGTACTATTTTCAGGACGTTCAGTTCTAAGTATTTTATAATTTCCATTATTATTTCTTCTTTGACTAGAGAGTTATATATAACTTTAAAAGTTTCCAGCAGTAAAGGTTTTTAAGGTAAATTTTCTGTTATTAATTTCTAACTCAGTTCAACTATGGTCAAGAGAATGCGTTCTGTATGATATAAAGACTGAAATTTGTTGAGATTTGTTTATGTCCCAGTCCATTGTTAGTTTTCATAAAGATTCCATATGTACTTGAGAAGACTATATAATTGTTGAATTCAGGCTTCTATACATGTCCACTAATTCAAACTTAGTGTGTTTTTTATATCTTCTGCAGCCTTACTAGTTTTTGCAGATAGGATTGTAGATTTATCAATCTTTCCTTATATTTCTGTCCATTTTTGCCTTATAAATTTTGAGGCTTTGTTATTGGGTGCATGTAAGATTTTTATCTTTCTAGTGATTTCTACATTTTACCATTACTTAGGGATCTCTTTTATTCCAAGCAATGCTTTTGACATAAAGTGCCATTTTATCTCATTTTCATGCCTATGCTAGCTTTCTTTTAATTAATATTTCCCTGATATATCTTTTCCCAAACCTTTTACTTTTAACCCTCCTGGGTCTCTCTCATTCACAGCATAAAAAAAAAAAACAAACAAAAAAAACAAACAAAAAAAAAACTGAGGGGCCAGTCCGGTGGTGCAGGGGTTAAGTTTGCAGGTTCTGCTTCAGAGGCCTGGGTTTTGCCAGTTCGGATCTTGGGTGCAGACCTGCACACTGCTTGTCAGGGCATGCTGTGGCAAGCGTTCTACATATAAGTAGAGGAAGACGGGCACATATGTTAGCTCAGGTCTACTCTTCCTCAGCAAAAAGAGAAGGATTGGTGGCAGGTATTAGCTCAGAGCTAATCATTCCTCCAAAAATAAAGCAGAAGAAGAAGAAGAAAAAAAATTGAGTCTCACAATCTTATCTTTTAACATTTTCAGAATATTGTACCTTCTGATATAGTTGGATTTTATCTTTACCATCTTACTGTGTTTTCTATTTACTTTTTTCTATGCTTTGTTTTTCTGATTCTCTGTCTTTTCTGAGATTAATCAAGTTGTAAAAATTCATTTTCTTCTCTCGTGCTTTTGACATTATGCACTCTATTTCTATTCTTTTAATAGTCGTCCTTAACATTTTAACACACGTACTTAAAGGCTAAAGCTAATCCTGATTTCTATTCTTCTCTTGAATAATTCAATGATCTTAAAATACTTCAATTCCAATTACCCCCTTCCTATTTCTGACATACTGTTGTCCACTATTTTAGTTTTAGCTTATCAGAATAGCGGTTAACGAATATTCAGAGAAATTTTATCCTCCTCCCTCCCCCACCAGTCCAGACTAAGATAAATAAGATTTTTCAACTTTCTGCAGTAAGCAGACTTTTTCCTTATTTCCACTCTCACTTATCAAGGGACCTAGTCCTATGGGGAACAATGGGGCAAGGCTTTCAGTTCTAATTCCTCACACTATTTGAACCCTCAGTCTACCTCCTGTCTTGTGGCTATTAAAACTTCCTTCTGGAATTCTGAGACTGGCAAATGCCCCAGGACAATTTACTACCTGGAATTTTAGTTTTCTTTTGTCTCTTCCTGGGGATTTCCTTTCCTTCCCAAGAGGAGAGTTAGGCCATTTAGTTTAAAATGTTTGTTTCATTAATATGACATTTCTAGTTGTTTCTGTATTATTTTTCAGGATATCTAGTCTGTCATAATGGCAGAAATGAGAGTTTCAATTTTTGAATATGCTTTCCCCCCAATGTTAGGTGTAATTTTAGGAATCAGACAATAGTTGCCAATACCAGATTACTATATGTATCAGTAGAGTCATTTAGAAACTTAAAAATCTTTAGATTTTGTAAAATTACATTCTTTTACAGAATTATTCTATCACTTAAATGACTCCACTTAATGAAATGAAATGACTTAAATTCAGTTTAGAGAATGTAAAGTAGTACAAAATATCTGTTGAGTATGTTCCTTCTTATCCTAGAATTTGGAAAACCCAATTATAATCTACTGAATAATAATTGTGAATGCTACTAATGTACCTTAAATGGTACTTGTAGATATGAGAATAGAGAATAGTAGTAGAAAAGAAGAAAAGATAGATCTGACAGAATATTTTTGATAACTGTGAAACTGGCTAGATCTTAAACTTTTGGGTAAATGAATAGTATTCATTCATTCGAAAAAAGTCTTTATTAAGCATCTATTCCTTGTTATTCTGGAAGATGTCAAAATATTAAGAGAAGATCTATACCCCAAAGTAGCAGGGGAGTGCTAGATGGGTACACAAATAACTAACTACAAGGCAAGACTGGGTAAGATAAATGCCAGAAGATTAATACAATGGCTGTTATCTCCCGCATCTTCCCTACTTTCAGTTTCTAAATCTCTGCATGCATCTTTGATTCCTGTGTGAGTTTCTCCCTATTCTCAAAAGGTTAAGCTTGTGCCCTTAATCTCACCCTCACCTCCAAACCCATAAAGGATTTTGTTCTCTCAGTTATTTTTTGCTCTTGTAGGTTCAATATCTTGCTCTTTCCTCTACCTAAAAACATGCACAGGTCTCCCCAATTAAAAAAAAAAAGACACCCTTTTCTTTCTATCAGTCACAGATTTCCCCAGGCAAGAGTCATAACCCATAGCTCTCACTGCCTCACCATCTGCCGTCTTTCTCAGTATTACAAAATCTGACTTCTCCTCCCTCAACTTCAATGAATAAAACAGCACCGATACTTTCACAGGTTATCAGAACTCTCCTAACTGTCAAATCCAGTGGTCTCTTCTGACTTCTCTTTGGCTTTTGTAACCACTGACACTACTCAACACATTGTTAACCTGTTCTACCTTAACACTTAGAATACCAGACCATCCTGGCTTTCCTCCTACCATTGTGCTCATTGCCTCTGTAACTCCTTTTCCTCTCTACCCCACCCTGTGCCGACTGCTGGTGTTCTCCAAGGTTCAGTCATGCTCTCTGTTTTTTCTTGACAGTCTCTCAATAGTAGATCACCTATAGACGCTTAGAGCTTCAACTATCTTTTTTCTCTAAATGATTCCCACATGTTGCTCTCTACTTGTAACTTCATTTTCAATCATCACAACTATATTTCTATCCAGATGTGTGGTAGTAACCTCAAACTCAATATATCTAAATAGAACTCATCTTCTTCCCTCAAAAACTGGCTTCCTTTCTCAACTTTTCTGTATCTGTTGATAGTCTCACCATCCTCCTAAGTTCAAAAATAGTCTTTGACTCATTTTGTTCCCCATTCCTCCAATCTGTCACCAATTCTGCTGATAGATCCTTTGTACTCTCTCCATCTTTTCATTTCACTTATTCATCTGAGCTGTGCAAATATTCATCTGCACCTGGAATATACTGGGTGCTGAAAAGAAAGAGGATTGAGCCCTTTTTGTGAAGGCATTCACAATCTAGTTCTACTAATAAACAAGCAAACCACTAATTATAATATAGAGGGTTGTGTTAAAATAGGGACACATTTCGTATCTGGATTACTATAACAGCTTTCAAACAGGTTTAACTGCTTCTAGTCTCTTCCCTCTGTTGTGACACTTTCAGATATGTCTTCCTAAAAACCTATTTTGATCATCTTTTTCTTGCTCAAGAACCTTTAATTCTTCCCAACAGCTATTAGGATAAAATTATCACTCATTAGCCTGTCATGAAAGGTCCTACACAGTGAGCTACCAAATATCCTTCAAGTATTCTCTCTCATTATTTCTTTACATGAACTTTCCATTCGTTTCACATTAGTTTATTCATTGGTCATGAACATAATTTAATATTCCTCATGATGCTCGTCTCATACAGAAAACTCCACCATCTCCATAAAAATCTGTTCTATCTTTTAAGATTCAGATTAAATCCTGTCTCTGTAAAGCAGTCTTTGGTGTTCCTAACCAAAAAATGATGTCTCCCTTCTTCAAATTCCCAAAACAATTTTTGCCTGGATAAATCATTTCACAATCAGGTACTGGCTTATTTTATTTTCTCCATTGTTGTCTTGAATTATCATTAAGTCTTTCTCGATTAATTGGCTATAGTTCATATTTTCTCCCTAGCCAGACTCTATGCTTCTAACAAGCAGCTTTGTCTTACACTTCTTTGTATCCAGCCTCAGTAACTAGCATAGCATCTTGTTTATGAGCAAGATTTGAAACATGGGTAGGGTTTTAGAAAGTTCAGTTTGGATGAAGGGACACTGCTGATAGAAGAAATAGCACATGCAAAGGTAGGAAAGGGCAAGACATAGAAAGTTAATCAGTGTGGTAGAATGAAGTCCCTAGTCTCTAGTACACTGGAATGTCAGGTGGGAGGGTCAGAATAAGTTCCAGAGTAAGCTGTTTTACTTTGATAGGTGATAAGAGAGCCAGGGAAGGTCTTTGAATAGAATAATGAACAGGGCACAGTTTTACGAAGTTTGATCAAACAAGCAGTGCACTAAATTAACAGGAAGGCCTGAACGTCAGTTAGGTGGCTACTGTGCAAAAGTGAAGTAGAAAAGCCTAAACAGCACAAAATACTTTTCCTTCATCTCCTCTCCTAAGAGATATCTGCCATAAAATTTCTTAGGCAAAGAAAGCATAGTTTGATAGGTTCTCTGATACATTGTCTCTTTGGGTTCCACTCATTCTGGATTTACCATTAAGGAGATTGAGGTTTCTTACTTTTCTCTCGGCATCTTCTTGGGGGAAGCATGTTCTCATTAATGGTAACTACATCAGCAAAGGACTCATCACTAGGGCTTTGCTACATCTTCAAACTATAACGAACCACATCTGAGAGAGTTTTGCTACTAGTCCCTCTGGAGGAGTTTAATAAATTCCTATTTATCCACAGATGAACAAGTTTGCTCCCCATGGTCAGGAGAGCGCTTCAATCCCCAAAATGACTTGCTGACAACCAGGGCTCAGCCCTGCCACAGCAAAGCGTGGGATACACAGTTATCTACTCACTCAATAACCAAACTTCTTGTTAGACCTTGAGCAGAATCAAAACTCTGACTTACCTATGCTTTATATACGCTAAGGCTTCCTTCCATTAGATAGATAATTTGTAGGAATTTGCATTTTTCTTCTAAGCATGTTTTAACATCCTTTGTCTTTATTACCTCCATCTGTGGACAAAGAGGAATTTACTAACTCTCCTAAACAGAGGATGGGAGTGGAGGTGAGAGGGGGCACAAACTGTAGTACTTTTTATTTGCCCATTTCTATTTATTTGATCAAATTCTTTTTAGGCATAGTGGGTTAGTGGCCAAAAAAAGAAATAAATTAGTCTCAAGGCTGTATAATGAGAATTCATAAAAACACCATGCAAGAGCAAGGGAAAATGTTTAGTGATGACTCTGCCTTCCAGTCCCATGATGCTGTAGGGTCTAAGGGCTTGGTTTTACTCAGAGATATTTGTATTTGCTTTTCTTCGCTGATGTTTCTCTATGTGTGTGGGGGAAGGGGAATGGGAAGCAAGTAGAATGAGATAGGCTTCAGAGAAATGAGGAGTTGAAAGGTACACCTAAGTCACCCAAATGCCTGGGATAAGTGAAGCTATGATAAACAAATGAAGAGTAGGATTAATATCTAAATATATGTACCTGAGTCTTTATAGAATTAGAAAAGACCTGTTTAGGATGATCTTTTACATCAAAAATGCATGAAAAAAGAAATCATTTATAGAATGTTGACTGACAACATAACTGAATTAAATAAAACAAACAGAAACTTCTGCTAAATATAATAAAGAGAGAGATATCTTTTAGAATAGCAGAGGACTATTCATAGGTCATGGAGAATATTCATGAGGAATAAATTAGAAGACCATAAATTTTGCCCACTTATAATAAAGGTATACTTATATCTAGGGAGACATTATGAGATAAATCAAATTTATAAAAACGATAAATTTGAAGGCCATTATTAATCTAACAAAAGTATTCGCAAATAGGATTTTTATAAGTACCAAGTTCTCCTATTACATTTAAGATATGATTGGATTTGTAATCTAACTTTCCCAGGAATTTATTTATTATATTAATAATTCCAAGATCAATAATTGATTTACTTAGAAATTTATTAGAAAGCATCCACAAATGGAAAGTTACAGTAATGGCTGGTCCATGTGTCCTATTTTATATGTTCAGTAGTAATCTTACATATGAAAATTACAAATGTTTCACACCTGGCATAAAGGCTATTTCTCAATTCCTATGTTGGCTTTTCTTGCACACAAAGCCTACTCCCCCTCTCATGACAAGCCTCACCATTACTAAAACAAGAGGTATAGTAAAACAATGATATATTTCAGCTAGTAGAAGTTGTCTAAATACCACAAACAGCTGACGAGACAGCATGGTAAGCCTTGCATGGAGCTAGCACTCTTTGTTAAAGCAAAGCAAACTGTCTCTTATTTCTCATAGCCAATGTTGGTGGTACTATTTCTAGAGACATAAAACTTGAAAAGCAAACAACTTAAACATATTCTCTGAATTTCTCTTCCCCCTGTTAAAAATACAAAAGTGGATTTTACAAAATTTGGGGTCTTACTCCCCAAAGTAAGAGAAGTTCAGACAACAAAGGGTTAAAAGAACAAGCGGAGCCCTACCGTACCCAGAAATGACAGAAGGCTCTTCTCCTCTTCGGTGCTACTATCCAACCACTCGGCCACATCACCGGGGGAAAGGAGACTCATTCTCCAGCCAGAAAACTTTTCCATACAGAGCAAAATTACTGAATGATGAAGTGGGAAAAGAAAGATACAGAGACTAAATTCTTGGGGGTCCAACACTTAAATTGCTGGCTAGGCTGTAATGATGAAAGAGAAAATGTGATCCTCCCTCCACTCTGAATTCTGTCTCCGTGACATCAATCTAATACAACAGGGGGAGGGGGAAGGAAATAGAGAGGGTTAAAAGAGGGTGATAGAAGAGAAAGGAAGAGATTTGTCCTTCTGTCTCTCGGTGTTAAGCTTTAGCCTGAAAGAGAAAGCCAGGATAAAACTGAATAATGATTGGTGTTTAATGATAGGAGAAAGCAAAGGAAAATAAAGAATAAAGATACTCAAAGAAAAAGAAACAGGTTCCTACACTGAAGCAGCTTAGATAACCAGACAGCACAATAGCTAATCAGTTAAGTAAAGCATATCATCAAACAAAAACAAAGGCAAAAGAACAAATTCAGCATTTTGTTTTGTTCTGAGAAGAAAGGTTTTCAAATTTCCTTCCAGTTAGCGGAGAGAACTGCAGCCCCCTAACCCCTTCCTGCTTTAGCTCTTTCAACAGCATCCCAGCCCCCTTTACGAAGATTTCCTGCGAGCAAAGGCAGGTTGATAAATCTGTGAATAGGAAGCTCTTATCCCTCCTTTCTTCTCCTCCTCCACCATTCCTCCCCCCACCTCGCATGGCGACTGCATTGATCGACAATAATGGAATCTGTAACTGACTGCCAACAGCAACATTAAGGATATTACAAGTCCACTTCATAAGAATTCGAGCCGGTTGGTCGGAACTTGGGGGCAACTCTGGGCTTCTAGTCAATAGCTCTGTCTTTCTTAGCGAGAAAGAAAAGGGAGAGGGGGAGAGAGAGAGAGAGAGGGGAGAGAGAGAGAGAGAGAGAAAGAAGGAGGGAAGGAGGGGGAGGGAGAGAGAGAGTGTGTGTGCACGCACATGTGTGTAAAGAAGCCTGAAATCTGAAAGAACTAAGAGAAATGAGCTTGTTGGGCTGAAGTTTCAGGATCCATCAATGGAGCAAATGACTGTCCTTCAACTCCTGTCACACTTACACTGTCATTGTGAAGGAGTCAGATCCAGATGGATTTCTTTATATGATTTACACTACATATTTACATGGTTTGATTTAAGATTATTTCACAGGCTTACATTTTATTAATAGGCAGAGAAAAACCAAGCAGAAGAGGTATTTTCAGAGACTCATAAATCACTAATATCCCTGTTCTCTGGAGATTGATTAGATTTGTTGCTATGAGAAAACAACACTATTAAAAAGATAGAGTTTTTCCCTAGGGGCTGGCCCACTGGCATAGCAGTTAAGTTCACACGTTGTGCTTTGGTGGCCCATGGGCCTGGGGTCCGCTGGTTCAGATCCTGGGCATGGACCTAGGCACTGCTTATCAAGCCATGCTGTGGCAGGTGTCCCACATATAAAATAGAAGAAGATGGGCACAGATGTTAGCTCAGGGCCAATCTTCCTTAGCAAAAAGAGGAGGATTGGTGGAGGATGTCAAAAAAGAAAGAAAAGAGTTTTTCCCTACGTTAGCAAAACATTGGCTCTGTTTCCAATAATCTACTCGTTCTTTCTATTCTAGTAGTCTGCCTTCAGTGAGAGAATTCTCACTGCTTAAGAGTTATTATCTCAGTGTATCTTGAGTCTATACTCTTCACTCCATGTTTACTATTTTTTTTTGAGGAAGATTAGCTCTGAGTTAACTAAGGTCAATCCTCCTTTTTTTGCTGAGGGAGACTGGCCCTGAGCTAACACCCATGCCCATCTTCCTCTACTTTATACATGGGACGCCTACTACAGCACGGTGTGCCAAGTCTGCACCAGGATCCGAACTGGCGAACCCCGGGCTGCCGAGAAGCCGAACGTGCACACTTAACTGCTGTGCCACCCGGCAGGCTTCCTCCATGTTTACTTTTATTATTCTTCATCTGTACTCTAGTTCATCTTGACCGTAAGTTCCTTGAGGACACAGACTTTGTTTTATATTAATCTTTGTAATCCCAGGGGCTAGAGCCTGGCACTTAGAAGGAGTTCATTTAACATTTACTGAAGTTTTGGCTGGCTGCTCTAAAAGTTTGTTTTTTTTTTTAAAGACTTTATTTTTCCTTTCTCTCCCCAAAGCCCCCCAGTACACAGTCGTATATTTTTAGTTGTGGGTTCTTCTAGTTGTGGCATGTGGGATGCCGCCTCAGCATGGCTTGATGAACGGTGCCATGTCTGCGCCCAGGATCTGAACTGGCAAAACCCTGGGCCACTGAAGCAGAGCGTGCAAACTTAACCACTTGGCCACGGGGCCGGCCCCTAAAAGTTTTAACATCTTCAACATTGGCAGGAGACATCAGGCTGAATATTTTAGGGTCTCTTTTTAAAAGTAGTCATTTTGACAGTGACTTAGAAGTAGTTGTAGCAATAGTACCAACTGATTGAGAAGATAGAAAATGTGAAAAAAAAAAGTATTATGAATTCATTGTTTAAATTTATCTATATTTTACTCAAAATAACTACATAAAATTGATAAGTAGTGATAAACATGTATAAAAAACATCTTATCAAAATCCACAGCCTATGCTTGTTTAGCATCTAAGCATGGATTGATAATCCCTTTGTAATAACTTTATGACACACTGGTATCCCTGCAGCTCCTGGGTTGAAACAGTTGGCCTACAGCATCAAGTTCAAACGTCTTGGTGTGATGTGGCTCCTGCTTCTTTCTTGGTAGGGCCTCCAGACTCTCCTTGGCTCAGCCACGCTGTACTATGTACCTCATTCCCATGACTTTGCATTTTCCACTGGAAGTAATCTATACAAGAGCAGGAAAAATTCACTGTTTTGTTCACTGGTGTATTTCCACTGTCTAGAGCATTATCTGGCACACAGCAGGTGCTCAAAAGTTTTTGTTGATTGACTTTAGTGCCTCCTGTGAGGTGTCATTCTTTTTACCATATATACCTGACAATATCCAACCAATGCCCTGAGACTCAGCTCAAATATCACCTCTGTAGGTCATCCCTGACACCTTAAAGCACAGTCTATAGTTTTCTCATCCATACTTTCACTGTTATTCCTCCTATTTCTTTATTGAAATTATTTGTTAACATAGTGATTTCCTCCATTATACTTTGTGCTTTTAGAAGGTAAAAACTGTGTTCTACTAAAAAAAGCTTTTTTAATGCCTAGGACATAATGCATGATTAATAAATGTTTATTGAATGACGTATTAATAAAAGTGAGATTGTGATTCTATATGGCAAAGGTAAATACTCAAGAATCCTATATATTCCTGATGTAAGGATTCATACCATTAGTCTCCAAATCAAAACTAAAACAAAACCTGGTTAAAGAAAAAATTAGCCTTTTATTTTATTTATTTTACCAAAGAAAAGGCAGTACAGGCAGAAAGGTATCAAAGTAATCCAGTACTGTAAACTTACCTTTTGTAAAGAGAGAGTAACCAAGTAAGGTACCCAAGACAAAGTTCTAGATTGAAATTTTGTCATAATATATAAGGCATCAGACTGCTTTTTTCCTGCTTACAATCAGAACATAGCATGAATTAGTCCTCCTTATGTACAATTTTTCTTAAAAATAAAGCAATGAAACTTACCTGAAGATGTAGCCATTTTACAGTGGGCTGTACATTTGGCTAAAATATGAGTCAAGGGCATCAAAATACTACTGTGAGTAGGGCCGTTAGAAATATCGCTTGACTATAATCTTCTCAACAAATAACCAAATACCATACATTTTGGTGGTTATCAAGTGCCTTATGTGTAGTAATATTTATTCAACATTGGTTGATTTTATTTTATTCATTATTTTCCTAAAAGTACTGAAAGTATCTGGAAAATGCTTGGTGACTGAAAAGTTTCCATTTGAGGGCGTTTAGGTTTCCTTGTGTATATGTGTATGTGTGTATGTGTGTATATGTGTGCCCGTGACACCTACTGGGCTGCAACTTACTAAGAGTTTTCTACACATTTCACTAAGTGCTTTACATACGATATCTCATTTAAAATTCTTAAACAACTCTGCGAGATAGGTATTGTCTTCATTTTACAGATGGGAAAACCCAAGATCATAAAATTTAACCCGTGCAAGGTAACACAAGTAGTCACAGAAATGAAATTTGAACTTCTGAAATGTTTGGCCAAGGTTCTCTACCATATTCTTCTATATCCTACAAGGACTAATTTAGGCAAGAGTCAGCAAACTTTTTCCATAGAGGGCCAGAGAGTAAATATTTTAGGTTTTGTGAGTCATACGGTCTCTGTCACAACTATATTAACTCCATTGTTGTAGCATGAAAGCAGCCAAGACAATATGCAGACCAGTGGGCATGGCTGTGTTCCAATATAACTTTATTTACAAAAAAAAGGCTGTGGGCATAGTGTACTGACCCTTCATTTAGGCCCACGTGTTAACTGAGTACTTAATATATGTGTGGATCTCTGCCAGGTCCTTATGATTTAAAAAAATAAATAAAATAATTATTTGTTTGGGTCAAATAGGGTTTTATTTTCATTTTAAGAACTGAATAATTGTCTTTATTATTTTACTTTCAGGACACTAAAAACAAATATTTATTTCTTCCCACTTCCTTAGTTTCACGGTCCTACAGGTAACTTAATTTTTGTTTGAACAAAGAGTATAGAACATGTAGCTCTCTCTTCAGTTACTTCACATTCCTGATTTTTGTTACAGCTGCCTGTACTTATGCTTTTGGATTCACTCATTTGATAACATGAGTGACAATATGTGCCAAGCCCTGTTCTAAGCCCTGGGATACAGTTGTGAACAAAAGAGAACAAATCTCTGCCCTCATGGAGCTCACATTCTAGGGGCAAGAGATAAACAATATACAAGATAAAAAGTAAATATATATTGTGTTAAATGGTAAATAGTGCCAAGGAGAAGAGTAGAGCAAAAAGGGGGATAGGTAATGTTGGAGAGGTCTACAATTTTAGACTAGTCAGGGAAGTTATCTCTGAGAGATGGACTTTTGAGTAAAGGGTTGCTGGGTTTTTAGGAAGAGGGAAAAACCAATAAAAAGGCCTAGAAGCAGCAATAGTAAGGAGACCAGTGCAGCCAGATTGGAATGAGCTGTGGGAAAAATAAAAGGAGATGAACTCTATGAAGTAATAAGAAGCCAGATAAGAAGCAAGATCATGTAAAGTCATGGGTCTCTGGCTCTTATTCTTAATTATACGGGAAGACTTTGAGGCAGGAATGACTTATTAGGCCTTACCTTTTTTTTTTTTCCTTGCTGAGGAAGATTCGCCCTGAGCTAACATCTGTGCCAATCTTCCTCTATTTTGTCTTTGGGTCACTGAGACAGCATGGCTGCTGACAAGTGGTATAGGTCTGTGCCCAGGAACTGAACATGGGCTGCCAAAGTGGAGTGTGCCAAATTTAACCTCTAGTCCATGGGGTTGGCCCCCCTAGGCCTTACTTTTTTTATATGAGTCTTATTGAAATATAATTCACATACCATAAAATTACTCCAATTAAAGTGGTTTTAAATATATTCACAAAGCTGTGAAATCAGCACTACAATTTCATTCCAGAACATTTTCACCACCTCAAAAAGGTACCTTATACCCATTAAGAGTTACTTTCCATTCCTGCCAACATCCACCCCCCAGCAACTACTAATTTAAGTTTTGTCTTTATTAATTTTCCTTTTCTGGACATTTCACATAAATGAAATCATAGAATATGTAGCCTTTTGTACCTGATCTCATTCATTTAGTTTTACCCATGTGGTAGCATGTATCACTACTTCATTCTTTTTAATGGCTGAATAGTATTCTACTGATGGACATTTGGGATGTTTCCACTTTTTAATAAAATAAATAATGCTGCTATGAACATTCTTGTACAAGTTTTCATGTGGAAGCCTTACACTTTAAAAGAATATTAAAATAAGATGTATCATATAATCTGCCTTTTCTGTACCAAAAATTTTAAAATGCTACAGCAGAAAAATGGTAAAATGCTACACCAACTTTATAAGCACCCTATTTTCTTCCTAATTCATCTGAGATCTCAATCCTTCTTGAAGAAACCAAAACTACTGACTCAGTCTCTTTTCTGCTGATCTATTATTCTTGCACACAGGAAAAGAGTTATATGAGATACTCAAGAATGAACAAAGGCAGGTAATATATGATAATAGATCTCCTAAATTGAGAACTAAGGTTGGTAAAGTTGGTGGAGTTTTTTGGGTGGGGGGAGGGGTAATTTTATATTTTGATACAGTTTCAAACTTACAAAACAGGTGCAAGAAGAGACCAAGGAACTCCTATATACCTTTTACCCAGATTCACCAACTATTTTCATTTTGCTACCTTTGCTTAATCATTCTGTGAATATTATTATTTTATATACGCACATTTTTTTAAAACCATTTGAGAAAGCTGGAGACATTATGCCCTTTACTGCTAATGGCTTCAGTGTATATTTTCTAAACAAAGGACAGTCTCTTACAAAACCTAGAACAATTATCAAAAACAGAAAATGAAACACTGATATTGGTTAACATTTTAAAGATAAAATTAAATATGCTGCTACATAGAAAACCCACTATACAAACTATTTCGATATCATACACGGTCCTTTGTTTGAAAGACAAATAGTCTTCAAGCAATGGTAACTGAGAAATCACAAGTACTGACTTGTATAATTCAAAGTAATAGTCTATAGCATACTAAAATAATGTCTATCAAATTTTTGAAGGATTACTATTGAGCTTATTAATATTCAACATACTGTTGTGATAAAGGGTTGGAAGTGGGAACAACCAGTTTTCAAAAAAGGCAAGTAAAGGACAAGTAAAGTGACCTCACTTCCACCTTGATATTCCTTTGGATATGTACAACTCTTTGCCTCAAAGAAGCTTAAAGTAAACGCCAAACTATAACTTTTCTTTATATTTGAGTGAGGAGATATTCTACTGTAATACAAATAGAGTTAAATTCTATGAAATCTATAGTTCCATACTTTAAATAGTACCCCTAATAAATACATAAACCTCAAACAACTTACATATAAATTAAATATTAATGAATACCCTCACACATTGTTTTCACTTGCCAGAAACACTACCTTATATGATTAGAACGGAAGAAACTAATGAAGTTAAGGTGAATTTTCATTTATTTGGATTTAGGAAGCAACACTTTTGACACATAAAGCCATAGAGTAATAAGGACGTTAATATTATAAAAGGCATTCCTATTATATGATTATTTAAAACATATAATAGAAAGTGCTTTGATATCCTCCAGTGAAAAGGGGGTATCAAAATGTAAACTAGTAAAGTAAGGTAGTAACACTATTACAAAACAGATGCTCAAAAGTAATGTGCCAATCAAAGACTAATGGCAGATTCTGTTTAAGGAAGTTGATGACTACCTAGAATTAAAGATAAGTAGATTCCTTAAACACAAAGGCTACTCTTTTAAGAAAAGAAAAGTAAATAAAGTGACAACTGTAGTTCATGAACAGATAACTCCTCAAAAACATCCATAAAGTGGGTAATGTATAATTATGCTTGAAAGAATTATTTTTCCCTAAAACAAAGTTAAACTTTACAACTAATTTTACTCAAAGTATATGCACCTCTTAGAGTCTACTTAGCACCTAACACAGTATCAAACAAATAGTAGCTACTCAATATTTATTGAGTGAGTGGGTAGATGAATGGCTAAACCTACACATTTAAGATTATCACTGCTATCTTAGTAAACTGAAAATCATTAGGGTCATATTTCCAAGAATCTGTCTCTAGAACCAGCACTAACGTGAACTTTTGTATCAAATGTATTGTGCACTTACAATGTACTAGGTGGAACATGAAGTGCTTTACATGTTTAATCCCATTTACTCCTAACAACCACCCTCTGATGAGAAGTAACATTTTTCCCATTGTGTATCTGGGAAAATTAAAGTTTAGAGAAAACTAAGGCTTAGAGAAATGACAAAGTCATACAGCCAGTAAGGGGTGGGTGTGGGGTGTCAGGACTTAGATATTCTTATTCCAGAGCTGACATTCTTAACCACATTCCATATTAGAATGCCTTTCTATAGAATTTTTGCATACTTTGAGAGAGGTTTGAAGGGTGAAGATGAACAGACATTAAGTAGGAAGTAAAACTGTTTCTTTGCTCAATGATCTGAGATACTACAACAAGGTTAAATAAACTGTGTAGGAATCCAAAGATACCCATAAAATCAGGAAGCCAGACTGCATAGCTTCTAACATGAAGGTATGAAAAGATCAATTTGAATTTCATAGAGTACAGACATTTGTTTTTTTTCTTTCAACCAGTAAATGATTCTGATAGCTGGATTGTTTTTCAAAATTATCTCTTATCAAAAGGATTTCATTGAACATTAGTGAAACGCTTTGTACACAGTAAGTGATCAATATTTGTTAAATGAATAGACAAATGAAAATATTTTTCCATGCTAATATTTAACATGGTTGCTTGGCCCTCCAGGCATTTTAATGAGGCTGTTTGATGCTGTGCTTGACAAATTTGCTACTGTGAATTTTACAATGGAAACCATGTCAATTTTTATCCATTTTAAGCAACGCCTTTAAAGTTAGGGAATATAACAAGTTTGAAGGAGAAAATATAGTGTTTGGTGGTTTTAAGAGAAAACCTAACTTTGGACATGTGGTGCCAGATAAAACTTAGGACATGTGGGGCTGGCCTGGTAGTGTAGTGGTTAAGTTTGTGCTCTCCACTTTGGTGGCCTGGGGTTTGCGGGTTCAGATCCCAGTTGTGGACCTGTGCACCGCTTATTGAGCCATGCTGTGGCAGGCGTCCCACATATAAGACAGAGAAAGATGGGCACAGATGTTAGCTCAGGGCCAATCTTCCTTAGCAAAAAGAGGAGGATTGGCAGCATATGCTAGCTCAGGGCTAATCTTCCTCACCAAAAAAAAAGTTAACGGGTACTAATAATTACAGAGAATGTATATGGTATTACAGAAATGTTTTGGCAACTCAAAAAAAAATCAGGTGGTTTCACACCTATTTTTTTATATTGACAACCATAACTATCAAAAACTTTCAGTACATTTATTTTCACCTGGATTGTTAAAATACCATACATAGATGTGCTCAGAAAACACCCCTGGTTGAAAAAACAAACACTACAGTCAATTCTTTAATTTCCATTTGGTTAGTATTTGAGTATGTTGCAAATTGGGCTGTAGTATAAGAATGAATTAGAACAAAACAGTTGCATCAATATATATGTAAAAGATGTTCTATTTGATCTTAAATAAGTTTAAATGGCAAAATTTCTATAGTATTATCTACCTGGAAAGTTTACGCACACAAAATGAAACACATAAAATCTGTGAAATATAAAGATTAATCAGAAAAAGACATTCTCTAGAAGCTAATGGTCTATACTTCTCTGATGGTCTACCCTAATGAACAAAAAATGTAACTTCACGTCTCAAGTATATGTATATTTATTTATAAATTACACGCATGGGCTCCAAATCTAGCATCTCCAAATATTAGTAAAGTGTATTTTTTTTTTTTGATAAAAGTTAAAAGAATAAAAGCTCTTATATGTTCTTCCCACCCACAAAGGACTGCCCTCTGCAATACCCTGGGATGGATGCACTTTGGAGAGATAGCAAATATGGGGCACACTTAAGTGGCCTTAGCAGATATATCCCAAAATGATGACAGCACTCTGCCTTCAGAACCAGAGTACGGCCTTAGAATTCTTTAAAGGCAATACTCTATCAGTTACCACCAAGCTATCAGAATCAGCATACAAATTGAAACAGATTTGCCATCTCTAGTCTATATCAATGTAACACTTTTACAGAAGCAAAATAGGTAGTCCACCTGTTTAATTCACACTCACTGAAGCATTTAAGCATGCTGGGCTTATTTTCTGGATAGCTATTTATTGACACAGTCATTTTAAAACACTATATTTACTGAGGGATGCCCTTAGCCCTATCAACTGTTGTCAGATTTGGATATCTATCCGGACTTAAGGAGACAAAGTATCCTTAAGCTCTTTCTCATTTAAACTAAGCTGATCCCTAGTCAAGAGTACACTAAAAAAATAAATAAATAAAAAAAAGAAGAAGAAGAAGATGAAGTAGTACAGGTACAAGCTATACGGGCAGGATAAAAGAAGGCTAAGAGGATACTTCATTATTTGAAGGAATTTAAGGTTACAATTGTCTGGACAATCTACTCCCTACTTAGTTTGTGCACAGACTGACATAATCCTTCACCTCCCCTCCTTTCAAAAAGAACATTGAGTAGGATATTTCCTATTGCCCCCAAATTTTAAATAAACCCAAGTGGATTAAGTATCTCCACATTTCAAAGAAAGTGGAAAAGAGCTGGAGCCAGATAGTCCCTCAGGACTTCTTAGGAGGTGGCCTCTCTCTGCTACCTCAAGTTCTCAGTCTTTATGAGCAGAAGGAGAATTTGAAGATTATCTTCCAAAATGTTAGTGCCAGTCTAGAAAGGAGTGCTTTTCCTGCCTATCCCCCCTAAGCTCATAAAGCACCACCAAAGGATCACTTATAAAGACTGGATGTGTCTGACTAGTAACTGGTTCCAGGTTAGAAAGCTGAGGCAGTAGACCTGCTAGAGAAAGGCAGGAGAGGGAAGGAGGAAAACAAATTGAATTCTGTCTCCCCAAAATTCATATGCTGAAGCCCTAATCCTGAGACCTTAGAATGTGACCTTATTTGGAAACAGGGCCATCGCAGATGTAATTGGTTAAGATGAGGGTCACTAGAGTGGACTCTAATCCCATGTTAATGGAGTCCTTATAAAATCAAGAAGTTTGGACACAGAAGCATGCACACAGGGAGAATGCCATATGAAGATGAAGGCAGAGATCAGGGTCATGCTTCTACAAGCCAAAGAATGTCAAAGATTGCCAGCAAACCACCAGAAGCTATTCCAGAGGCATGGAACTGATTCCCTCTCATAGCCCTCAGAAGGAAGCTACCCTGCTAACACCTTGATCTCAGACTTCCAGGCCCCAGAATCATCAGACAATGAATTTCTGTTAAAGCTGCCCAGTTTGTAGTACTTTGTTACAGTAGCCTTAGCAAAATAATAGACTGACCAAGATACAGCAATGGAGCAGCCTGTAGCCTTGTAATTGTATGTCCAACTAAGTAAAAACTTGTGTCCCTAACACCAGAGGAGTTAGAACCAGAAAAGGAAGGGAAGGAGTGAAAGAATCAGCTGGGCATCTCCCACTCCAAGTTCAGGTGGTAGTGAAGAGTTAATCTGGAGATGAGATAGAATTTTAAATTGAAGTAGTTTTAAAGTAAAATTTAAAGTAATTTTAAATTGAATTTACATGGACTGGTTAATGACTGAAAGTAACCAAAAAACTGTTGGTTCCCCATCATATTATTAGAGATCAGATATCTAGCAGTGATAACACAGTTGGGGGCAAGGACTGGAGAAAACAAAACCATCCCTCAACCTTTCCCCAGGTCTTGGCTTATACTCAGAGGTGAACTCAAGAGTGTGAGGCCTGAAGCTTGCAGAATTTGTGGGGCTATCTTTAAAAATAACACAAAATTACAAATACAAATCTCTCTTTCCTTGTTTTCTCTCTTTTATTAAGATCTCATATGCTGAAAAGATCTTTTACAGACAGAGAAAAGAACTTACTTCAGCAACAGTAACACAGTCCAAAGTTTACTCAAAGCCCTACAGCCATTTATAACGGTCATTCATCATTCACCTAAAGATATCAGCATTTGACTATGGTGTAGAATCTATGGCAATAAGTCACAGCCTGACTTTTCTTAAACGTACCCTCCTATGTTTCAGCAGTGATGCATTTAGTCAGGATGAACAGAGACCCACCCTCCCCAGTTGTTCTGCAAATATTTAATAGATAATAAAACTTTAAATCTCTTGGAAAATTCACTAGTGACATTTTGTACAATAAAATCAGATAAGAAGTGTACAAGGAGAAGCACAAGGTCGGTATGCTGGATAACAAAACAAATATTCTAAGGGTTTTAGAGACTGCTAGAAAGGAAATATATTATCAATGACCTGCTGGACTTAAATTTCCTGGCTTTCATTTGTGACTTGGGAGAAATGAATAAACATCTTAATATAATACTATGATAGATTAAAAGATAAAAACCAAGTGATCATATCAGGATATGGTGAAAAGGTCACTGATAATTTCCAGTATCCCTTCTGTTAAGTAATCTTAGACTATTTGGAATAAGTGGAAACTTTTTCAACTTAATAAAGGATATAGACCAGAAACCAATAGCAATATATAAATTTATATACAAATTTAAAACATTAAAAACAAATTTTTATTAAGGGTAGGAGCGACATAAAGATACCCATTATCACCACTATTTTTCAATAGGATGTGACTTCACTGGAGTCTTTTATATATTACTGGTAAGAAGTTCTACCCAACGGGGTAAAATAAGACAAGCAATAAGGGATATATATATATATCAGAAAGAAATAAATGAGTGATAAATATGCAGAAAATAAGAATTATCCCTAAATGAGGATGGCAATAGGAGACCAAAAGAATCAACTGAAAAATAATAAAAGGATTTAATAAGATCATTAGAATAAAGATAAATATACAGGAACTAAAAGTTTCCCTATATGTATACCAGCAATTACCAATTAGAAAAATTAATGGGAGAAAGGAACACTTTCAAAATAAACAATAAAACTATAATTTAAGACATTTTCATAGAAATATAAAACCATAGGTATGACAGATAGGGTGCTATTAGATTCATGGGGAAAAAGGGGGATTGTTTAATAAATATAGCAGGAAAAAGTTATCAATATGAAAAAAGTATGAAAATCAACTCCTGGTTGATTAAGGACTTAACTGTCAAAAACAAAATTTAAAACTCCTAATAAAAAAATATCTTGAGACCTTAGGGTAGGAAATGATTTTGTAAACAAGAAACAAGAAATACTGACTATAAAAGATTCGTACATTTGTCTATATAAAATTATGAACTTTTGTTCATCCAATGACCTTAAAAAGAGAAAGGAAAAAGTTTAGTTACAAATTGAGAGTATATTCACAATACACATACGTATTAAAGGGCTACTATCAAGAACATACAAAGAGTGTAGTGGAATAAAAACTAAAAATCATGAAGCATATATTTTTGGCTACTAATTGGGAGATCAGCCATCAACTGGGATGGCCTTGATTAAATCATTTAGTGTCTATACTTTTATGTTTCTCTTTTATAAAAGGGAAATTTTAGAATAAACATCTTTATGATAAAAAAGAACATATAAAAAACTCCTATATTTAACAGAAAGAGCACAACAACTCAACAGAAAAATGGGCAAGAGATAGAAAGAATTTCATAAAAGCATTAACATATATAGACAGAGACTTATGAAAAAATGTTCAGTATCACTAGTAATCAGGTTATGCAAATCAACCATTTTATTTTCATTACATGACAAAAATTAAAAATTCTGACAATACTAAGTTTTAGGCAGAATGTGGATCCCTCGGGATTTCATACATATTGTTGGTGGGAAAACAGTTTGGCATTATTTACTAAAGTTGAACATTTATATACCCTAAGACCTAGAAATTCCACTCCTAGGAATATAGCAAAGAGAGACTCCTGCAAACGGATAAAAGAAGACATGTACAAGAATGTTCATAGCAGCACTGATACCAATAGCAAAATTCTTTAAACTAAATACCCTTCAATGTGAGACTGAACCCCAATATGAAACCCAACCTAAACTCTAACTCTAAATTTATTTGGTCTATGCAAACAATGTAAAAACCATACAGTAGTCAAATGAACCACAGCAATAACATGTAAAGATATTAGCAATATAATATTTAAGTGAAAAAATAAGTCCTAAAAGAACATAAAACTTGCCCTTTACATAAAGTTAAAAACAACTAAAACTTAGAAATGTGTATGAAAGTTAATTTTCCCCCAAATAGTCTACACATTCATTGTAATTCCAGTTGAAATGTCAACACACATTTTTCTTTTTTTGGCTGGGAGTATGGGACAATTTGATTTTACAGTTCATTTGGAAAAGTAAATGCATGAGTACAAAGCCAAACACATTTTGAAAGCAAGAACTAATTAGAAGGAATTCGCTATATTGGTGAGAGAAACACATTAAAATCTATAGTCATTAAAACATTTTGATATTGATGTAGGAATAGAAAACTAGATCTGTGGAACAGAAAAAGAATCCATAAAAAGACATATAGACATTCAGCTGATAATAAAAGGTACATTTCAAATCAGTGTGGAAAAAATAGACCCTTCAATAAAAGGTGTTGAGACAATAGGCTATATACAGCTGAAAAAAAATCTCATTTCACAAAACCAAAAATAAATTCCAGATAAAGACCTAATGTTAAATTGAGAAAGGCTTTTCTAAGTATGACACAAAAGCCATAAATTACAATGGAAAATAGAGACAGAATGAAAAATCTAAAAATTAAAAGTTTCGAATAGCAGAAAAAGACACCTTGAACAAATCTGTAAGGCTACTTAACGGTGTCTATCAAAATATGAAACGCAAACTACCTTTGATTCTATTTCTAGGAACCAATCCTACAGAAATATCAGCACAAGCAATTGAACTTAGATATATGTACAAAGATGTTTAACATAAAGTTGGAAAAGGCAAAACTAAAAGCAGTGTGTTCATAAGGAGGGAACAGATCACAATGAAATAATGCGCAGCCTTTAAGAACCTTCAGGTGCAAATCTAATGAAATGAAAAGATGTCTTCAATAAATTCTTTTATTTTTATTTGAAATATAATGCTCTATACAGCATACGACATAAGTGTAGAGTTTAATGAATTAGAATACCACCAAAGCAAGAATTAGAACATTGCCAGCAACCCATAAGTCCCCAAATACTGCAATCTTGATGCCCATTCCCTCTACCTGATAGATAACCACACCCCTGACATCTGTAGTAAACATTCTTTGCTTCATTTACGGTTTTAGCACCCAAGTGTGTATCCCTCAATATACAGTTTTCTTTTCCCTTTTCTTGAATTTCATATAAATGGTATAGTACAACATATCTGAGTTTAGTTTCTTTTACTTATCTCTTAAATGGTTAATACTTATATTATGCATGTAGGTATCACCACTGCTTTGTTGACTATAATAGCACATTACATATGGCTTCTTATCTACTTTGACCCTTAAAGCAGTACTTATAAATAACATCTGCATATGGCTTAGCATTTCAACCTTTATTTATATAGAATTTTTCACTAGGAATTCTATGTCTGTGTCTTTGTTTTTCCCACTGTTTGTGAGATGTGCTTCCCAGGACTTAAAATTGTACATTAGTCTATTAATAGATATTTCTGTTGCTAAGTATCAAAGATGGCAACATATGAGGCATAACATCAGAAGACAAAGAGTAACTGTTTTATGATTAGTTTATAATCTAATAAACAAAACAAAGCAAGTAAGAGTTCAAAGAAGAAGAGTGGCACGGGTTGTCAAGAACTATGAGGCATTAAATGACAGGCATTTGGAAAAGTCCGTAATTTGGAAGGCAGAATTGAAAACGAGCAGGAAACTGTCAGATGGTGAGGATATGCAACATCTTCACAGGCCTGGGGGCCTCCTTAGAGTCCAGATGTTTCTTCAACAGCAAAATAATTTGAGAATGAGAATGTCTTTAACTTTTTAATCCAGTATTTTTTTTTTTAATTCAGGACTGTCGTTTATCAGTTGATGATAAAAATGGGGGGGTGGGGTCACACACCCATCAACAGTTAATTTGGCACCAGGATCTGTTCAGCACTATTTGTACAATTAAACATTTTGCTGTGTTTTCCAACATTTTACTAAAAGTGAATGGGTGGGTTACACCAGCATCATGGCAGAGTAAGCTGTCCCCTTTGTCTCTCCCTTCTAAGTGAAAACCAGTAGGACATCCATAGATTACAACAGAAGACTCTCTGCACCGCATACCAGAACGTCTGAGAGATCCATACATCTATACATCTGAAGATGAGTGGACTGCACTTCGTGGAGGGAGTGGAACCAGAGGAACAGTGGTGGCAGTTCCAGAGACCAGAGGTTCCAAGAACTGCAGCCATGCTGTGCCTGTGACCAGAAGCCTCAGGAACTGAGGTAATGCCCACAAACAAAGACCCAAGGAATCCAGGCAGCCTATGCTCCCAGAGGTGCCAAAAATCACTGCAGGCCTATGATTGGAGGCTCCAAGAACCACAATGATACCTGTGACTCAGCCCCCTCCCTCCCCCAGTGGCAGCGCCTCCAATAGTGGCCCTACAGCAGGGGATGCATCTAAGACAGCGGCAACAGTGCCCATGATCTCAGGTCCCAAAAAGTATGCCAGCACTGAAGACCAGAGGCTGCAGGAGCCACAGCAGCAATTTTGGCTCAGCCCCTACACCTCCCCCAGCAGTGGTAGATGGCACCAGTGACTCGAGGCTTCAAGAGCCTCAGTGGTGCCCTCACCACTAACCTCCAGCAGTGGCTTCAACACTGGCTGTGCCAGCAACAGGAGCTGCAAACAAGACCCTGGGCCTCTGCCAATAGTGGTGGTGCCCATGATCTGATCCAGGAAACACACAGATGCCAGAGACCAGAGGCTTTGGGAGCCCCAGCAGTGTTCGCAACCCAGGAACCTCTCCTGCTGTGGTTGTGGCAGTGGTGCTCAAGACCCTGGCCCACCCAGCAGTGGCAGGAATGCCTGCGAACCCAGTGCCACAAACAGTGGGATCTTCAGCATTCCCAGATAACCCAGGAGTAGTAGCATGGGTAGCGCAGACAGGAGCAGTGCCCAAGCCTGTGAAGAGCCCGTTAACAGTGATAGCAGAGGCTACAACCCAAGTATCCCCCAACCGCAGAAGTGCCTGCAACTTTGGTCCCCCTACTCACAGTAATAGAGCCTGCAGACCTAATAAACCTGGATGTGGTAGAGGTGCCCATGACCCCAGCTCCTTCCTGCCCCACTCTCACTCCCCCGCCCCCTCCCCCACCACAGTGGGAGAACAAGCAACCCAAGTGATCTTGGAAGCAGCAGAGGTGCATGCAGCCCAATGACCCCAGTGTTGACACCTGCAACTGCAGTGACATTGGAAGCAACAAGGTACCAACAACCTTGGAGGCACAAGCAGCACAATAAAGGCACTGATGATGCCTCTGGCAGAGGCAGTGGAGGGTGTAAAGAGAAGACTCTCAAATACAACCAGAAGCAGCTCAGAATCAAAGTAAACAAATCCTTACCCAAATAAGAAAGGTGTCTGATACCACAAATGAACCGGCAGAAGAACAACTCATCAAGCACCATGAAGAATTACAGTAACACAGTAGCCCAAAAAGAAAATGACAACTCTTCAGAAACCAAACTTGAAGTAATGGAAGATTGTGATCTAACTGACAGAGAATTCAAAATAGCTGTCATGAAGAAACTCAATGAGTGACAAGAAAATTCAGAAAGACAGTTCAACGAGCTCAGGAATAAAATTAATGAACAGGAGGAATCCTTCACCAAAGAGACTGAAACTCTAAAAAAACCAAACAAATTCTGGAGCAGAAGAACCAATAAGTGAGATGAAGAATAAAGTAGAAAGCATTGGAAAACAGCAGACCAAATAGAAGAAAGAATTAGTGAGCTCAAAGATAGAAATCTCAAAACGATTCAGGTGGAAGAGGAGAGAAATTTAAGATTTTTTAAAAATGAAGAAATCCTTTGAGAAAAATCTGACTCAATTAGGAAAATCAACATAAGGATAATGGGTATCCCAGGAGAAGAAAGGGGGAAAGAAGCAGAGAGCTTATTTAAAGAAATAATAGCTTACAAGTTCTCAAACCTGGGGAAAGAACTGGATATACAAGTACATGACGCTAATGGAACACCTAATTATCTCAATACAAAAAGACCTTCTCCAAGGTACATTATATCAAAACTCTCAAAAGTCAAGACAAAGAAAGAATATTAAGGGTGGCCAGAGAGAAGAAAATAACTTACAAAGGAAGCCTCATTAAGCTATCAGTGGATTTCTCAGCAGAAGCTCTACAGGCTAGGAAAGAGTGGAATGATATACTCAAAATACTGAAATACAAAAACTGTTAGCCAAGAATACTCTATTCAGCAAAATTATCCTTCAGATATGAAGGAGAAATAAAGGCTTTCCCAGACAAACAAAAATTGAGAGAGTTCATCGCCATTAGACCTGCCATACAAGAAATACTGAAAGGAGCTCTCCTACCTGAAACAAAAGGCAAAGGTATATAAAGCTTTGAGCAAGGTGATAAATAAACAGACACAATCAGAAAATTGCAACTCTATATCAGAATAAGTTAGTAAACAATTAATTATAACATAAAGGCTAAATAGAAATAAAGCGTTAAAAATAATAATAACCACTTCAACTAGGTAACAAACTCACAATACAAAAAAGGGATAATTTGTGACAACAAAATCATAGAAGGAGAGAGGAAAAGGATGGAACCTGAATAGGCAAATGGAGATAAGATGCTATCAACAGAAAAATGACTATCTCATCTATTAGATCTTTTATACAAACCTCATGGTAACCACACAAAAAAAATTCAGACCAGAGTCGCAAAACGTAAGAAGGAACTGAGAAACACACGACAGAAAACCACCAAACTGAAACGGCAGACAGAAACACAAGGAAAAAACAATGGAAATCTAGAGCAACCAGGAAACAAAAGATAAAATGGCAGTATTAGGCCCTCATGTATCAATAATCACCCTAAATGTAAATGGATTGAATTCACCAATCAAAAGACACAAAGTGGCTGGGACGGATTAAAAAACAAGACCCAACAATATGCTGCCTGCAGGAGACCCATCTTTGCTCTAAACATAAACATATGCTCAGAATGAAGAGAAGAACACTCCAAGCATCCACGAAGATGACACTCCAAGCAAATGGCAACCAAAGAAAATGGGTGTAGCCATATTTATTTCAGATGAAATAGATCTCAAGCCAAAAAAGACAATAAGAGACAAAGATGGACATTATATAATGATAAAGGGGACATTCCACCAAGAAGATGTAACATTTATTAGTATATGTGCACCTAACATAGGAGCACCAATGTATGTGAAGCAACTCTTAACAAACCTAAAGGGAGAAACAGACAGAAACCCAATAATAGTAGGAGGCTTTAATACCCCACTAACATCAATGGATGGATCATCCAGGCAGAAAGTCAACAAGGAAACACTGGCCTTAAATGAAACACCAGACTAGATGGATTGATAGACATATAGAGAACATTCCATCCAAAAGCAGTGGAATACACATTCTTCTCAAGTGCACATGGAACATTCTCAAAGACAGATCCTATGTTGGGAAACAAAACAAGTCTCAATACATTTAAGAAGACTGAAATCATATCAAACATTGTTTCCAACCACAATGATATGAAACTAGAAATCAACTACAAGAAGAAAGCTGGAAAAGTCACAAAAATGTGGAGACTAAACAACATGCTACTGAACAACTATTGGATCAATGAAGAAATCAAAGGAGAAATAAAAAATACCAAAAAAGCTTCATTTGGAGACAAATAAAAATGAAAACACAACATACCAAAATGTATGGGAAGCAGCAAAAGCAGTACTAAGAGGGAAGATATAGTAATACAGGCCTACGTCAAGAAACAATATAAATCTCAAAGAAAAACCTCAAACAATAAAAATCTCAAACAATCTAACACTACACCTAAAAGAACTAGAAAAAGAAGAACAAATGAAGCCCAAAGTGAGGACAAGGAAGGAAACTAAAAAATCAGAGCAGAAATAAATGAACTATAGACTGAAAAAAAATAGAAAAGATCAATGAAACTAAGAGGTGGTTCTTTGACAACAAAATTGACAAACCCTTAGCTAGACTAAGAAAAAAAGAGAGAAGGCTCAAATAAATAAAATCAGAAATAAAAGAGGAGAAATTACAACAGGTATCATAGAAATACAAAGGATTATAAAACTATGAAAAGTTACATGCAAAAAACTTGGATAACCTAGAAGAAATGGATAAATTCTTAGCATCATACAACTTCCCAAAACTGAATCAAGAAGAAATAGAGAATCTGACTAGATCAGTCACAAAGAAAGAGATTGAAACAGTAATCAAAAACCTATCAAACAACAAAAGTCCAGGACTAGACAGCTTCTCTGCTGAATTCTATCAAACACTCAAAGATTTAATACCTATCCTTCTCAAACTCATCCAAAAAAGTGAAGAGGAGGGGCTGGCCCCGTGGCCGAGTGGTTAAGTTCGCGCGCTCCGCTGCAGGCGGCCTGGTGTTTCGTTGGTTTGAGTCCTGGGCGCGGACGTGGCACTGCTCATCGAGCCACGCTGGGGCGGCGTCCCGCATGCCGCAACTGGAGGGACCCCCAGCGAAGAGTGTACAACTATGTACTGGGGGGTGTTGGGGAGAAAAAAGAAAAAAAATAAAATCTTTAAAAAAAAAAAAAGTGAAGAGGATGGGATATTTCCTAACTCATTTTACAAGGCCAGTGTTACCCTGATGCCAAAACCAGACAAAGACAACACAAAAAGAAATCACAGGCCAATATCGCTGATGAACACAGATGCAAAAATCCTCAACAAAATATTAGCAAATCAAATATAATAATACATTAATAGGATCATACAATATGATCAAGTGGGATTTATTCCAGGGCCACAGGGATAGTTCAACATCTGCAAATCAGTCAATGTGATATACCACATTAACAAAATGAAGAATAAGAATCACAAGATCATCTCAATGGATGCAAAGAAAGCATTTGACAAGATTCAACATGCATTTGTGATAAAAACTTTTGATAAAATGTATATAGAAAGAAAGTACCTCAACATAATAAAGGGCATATATGGCAAACCCACAGCAAACATCATGAACTAAACAGTGAAAAACTGAAAGCTATTCCTCTAAGAACAGGAACAAGACAAGGATGCCAATTCTCACCACTCTTATTCAACATAGTATTAGAAGTCCTAGCCAGAGTATTAGACAAGAAAAAGAAATAAAAGACATCCAAATTGGAAAGGAAGAAGTAAAACTTTCATTGTTTGTGGACAACATGATTCTATATATAGAAAATACTAAAGAATCTATCAAAAAACTATGAGAAATAATTAACAAATAGAGTAAGGTTGCAGGGTACAAAAGCAACATACAAAAATCAGTTGCATTTCTATACACTAACAATGAAGTAGCAGGAAGAGAAATCAAGAATACAATTTTACTTACAATTGCAACATAAAGAATAAAATACCTAGGAATAAATTTAGCCAAGGAGATGAAAGACCTACACACTGAAAACTATAAGACAATATTGAAAGAAATCGAAGAAGACATAAAGAAATGGAAAGATGTTCCATGCTCATGGATGAGAAGAATGAACATAGTTAAAACGAACATATTACCTAAAGCAATCTACACATTCAATGCAATCCCAATCAGAATCCCAGTGACATTTTTAACAGAAATAGAACAAAGAATCCTAAAACTTACATGGAACAAAAGATCGTGAATAGCCAAAGCAATCCTGAGAAAAAAGAACAGAGCTGGTGGCATCACAATCCCTGACATCAAAATATACTACAAGCCATAGTAATCAAAAGAGCATGGTACTGGAATAAAAACAGACACAGATCAATAGAACAGAATTGAAAACCCAGAAATAAACCCACACATCCATGGACAGCTAATTTTCGACAAAGGAGCCAAGAACATACATTGGAGAAAGGAAAGTCTCTTCACTAAATGGTGTTGGGAAAACTGGACAGCCACATGCAAAAGAATGAAAGTAGACTGTTATCTTACAAACAAAACAAAACAGAACAGAACACTACTAGCAAACAGAAGCCTCCCTTATATACCCTTTTCAGTCATTACTCCATAAAAATAATCACTATCCTGACTCCTATCATCTCAGATGAGTTTAAACTGTGTATAAACAGAAACACACAGTGTATATAACCTTTTCAGACTAACTTTTCAGGCTCGATATACATTTGCGAGATTGATCCATTCTGTTGCATGAACCAGTAGTTTGTTTTCTGTCACTAATGTATAGAATTCTATTGTATAAGCAAACTACAATGTATCCATTCTAGTGCTGATGAGCACTGGGTGGTTTCTGATTTTTAGGTGACACAAATGCTGCTGTTCTGAACATTTTTGTACAGGTCTTTTGGTGAACCTTCTGTTGAGAGAATAAATAGGAGTGGAATTGCTGGCTCATAGAGCACTGTTCTGCTTTAGTAGATATTGTCAAACAGTTCTCCAAAGTAGTTTTACAGATTTATAACCCCATCAGCAGTGTATGAAAATTCCTGTTGTTCTAGATCCTTGTCAACATTTGGTGTTTACTGTTTCTCTCATTTTAGACATTCTGATAGGTGTGGGGTGTGTAATTCCACTTTGGTTTAAATTTGCATTTCCCTGATGATTAATAAAACTGAGCACATTTTCATATACTGAATGGCCATTTGGATTGCCTCTTCTGTAAAATGGACATTCAAGTCTTGCCCTTGTCCTCACTGATCTGTAGGACTTAGTTATATATTATGATTGGATATTAAAATTTTTAAGTTTCTCTTTTCAGACTGTCAGAGAAAAACAGCACATAAGCAACATCTGGACTAAACCTAAAGAGCTTTAAAACAGTTTCTATTCTCCTATAACACACACTTGAAAGGGGAAAAGAAAAAGAAAAAGTCTACCTGTAAGTATTTAATTCAAGAACTAATAAGCAAAATGAAAACGGGTTTATAATTTCTGACACTGGGAGAAACCTACTAGAAAGCTATCATAAATCACAGCACTTTATAGCAATAAAATAGTCACACCCTTGAAGCTCACTATTTCTTTTTAATCAAAATTTCATTGCCAAAAGCATTTTGCAGTTTGTTCACAGGAAGATATGCTTCTGAGAAAAACTGGTAAATAATTGGTTGGATTTTTCTTTTAAAAAGGATCAGACAAAAGCCTGGTTTCTGGTTTTAAATACCCTTCCATTCAAAAACAAACCAACAAAAAACTTCCCCCTCCACCCAAAAAACCCTGAAATAAAGTGTTGTCATCTAGGGTTGACCCAAACAGTTCTACTGAGACAAAGGGGACAAACAGATAGACTTCTGCTGGACTTCTGTCTTTTATATTGCAATAAATTCTCTCTGTACAGTACATTTTGGTTTTGCGTAAGCTAAAAAATGCTCCTAGGGGAGATTAATTTTCATTCTTTGTCATGACAACAGTAACTTTTAGGATTTCTTTACACCATGTTTTTGCTTTTGTTAATAAAAATGGTCAACACTGGCTGCAATTTAAAAAAAAAATACTTATTTTGAAAATTTACCTTTAAAAGTTGATCATCATTTATAAAGGAAGGAAATGAATAAAACTAAAATTACTAAAAATATATTTCAAAATTTTAGCAATTGCAGCTATGCAAATATTTATAAGTAAAATGATGGCACTCATAAAATAGAGTTATACTTATTGTTTCAGGAAACCACTGTGACATTTCACTGAACTTCAAGCGGAGGCAAAATGCTTCAAGGAAAATCGCAGGATGTATGTTAGCAAATTATGGAAGATCACGACTTTAATTAATTAAAAATCTCTTCAAATTTCAGCTGTGTAATAGAGACTCACAAACATCAGACCAAATACGATGTGATGTAATTCTTCTACCATATGCAGAAAGCAATTAAATAATCTATTACCCTTTCTTTGAGTGATTAGTTTCCCATACTTTGAGAAAATGCTAATACAAAATACTCTATAATCATACTGAGCAAATTCTTAGAAATGAGCTCTTCACAATGAGCTACTGGTACACAAAAGATGATTATCTTTCCCTGTTAACAGACTTACTACATCTTGTCTCGTCCTTCGACTGCACAAACCCAATTCTTTCTATGTATTCACATAGGCTAGATTTTTTTGTGGCTCTTCTTGCACTCACTTTGATACATAATTCTTTTTTTTAAATGAAATAAATTATTTCATCTATTTACCTGACTCTTTATATTCTAGGTGTTCTTGGAAAAAGGAGTTATTGAAGTAGAGACCCAAACAGCTTATCTCCTCCGATCTGACTCAAGAGACCAGAAATCAAATCAACTACACACAACCCATTTGAAGTACAATTTAGCAAAAAAGCTACAAACCAGAACATTAAAAAGTGAAAAAATGTCCAGTTTTTCTAGTCTTCATATTAACTAAAGATAATATATTAATAATTAACTATACAACAGTAGTGTTAAGTTTTTCAAAGGTACTCTATAGTGCGGGGAATTAGAGGAAAGACATCAGAGTTAGCAACTTGTCCAACAGGTTGGCTATCCTGGGTGACACCTGATCCTGAATGACACCTTCTTGATCCTAGCAGCTCAAGTTGCTTACTTTCTGACATAAGAAAGAGCAGGCAGAACCAGGTAATTTTTCCTCTTCAAAGAACAGGACTGCACTAACCTAAACTAATTTTTCAAGTTGCTGTTTCAGGAATTCATTTACTCATGAAATACTGTAAACCTGAGATTGACAGAAATGTAGAGTTCTGTAGAGTCAAATTATTGATAAGAGCTGGCTCCTTCTCCACGTGTTTAAGTTCCTAGCACTCCTAAGTTAGCTGAAGGATAAGATCTGAGTACGGGCAAGGAGGGTACTGGAGAAGATAAAGACTTTCATCTGAATTTTAATGACTGATTCAGTGTCTCTCCTGCTTGTCGAGGATATACAAAGAAAAGCATTCTCAGTGACTGCTTAAGGATTCCAAACACAAGGTGAGAGCATACCCATAATTAAATGTGGAATTTTGATCGACTGAATCCTCATCAGCAGTAAAAAAAAAAAAAAGAAAGAAAAGACAGCTATTAGAGGATTGATATTGCTGAGTCATGACTCATTTTCTTGAATCACTCTTCACTAGGAAACAACAGGACATAATTTTTTTCTCTCTCTGCATTAAAAAATTAGATATTTTAAGAAAGTCTATGCAACTTAAGTATAAGAATCTGTTGAACCTTATTTCACCACAGTCACTGCTTCTTCACTGGAACTGATGTACAGGGAACTGAAAACAAGAACCACTATGAACAACCGCTAGAGAGCGCGCAAGAACAGAAAGAATGAAACCAGTCCACAACACGTTTCCTCTTTACAGGCCGATAAAGGTCAAGATTGGAGCAGAAGGGGAAACAAAACCATGTTATCTACATAAAAGGATTCTCTGAGCTTCAAAGGGATAATCCCGTAACTTTTATGAGTAAATAATTAATGTGAAAACTCAGTATTTTACACATCCAGCCTTAAGCCCCTGTCCCTGGCCTGTTTTTTGTCTTCACTTTTGTTTGAAGAGATTTTATCCTTATGGTTTAAACGGGATACAAAACACAGAATTATAACCAAGAGGTAGGGAGAAATTGCAGGAGGAAAGGAGAAATAATTCCTTTGAATGAGAAAAAAGTTTTGATCAACTACTGCCAAACTTCCACCAGAAAAATGTCATAGCTATATTGCAGACCTATTTACTTTCTTTGAAAATTTAATATATAAACTATGTTTATAGGGATATATACATTTCATGAAAAAAATTTTTTTAAGGAAACTAATATCAAGGAAAAAATCATAAGTAGTGAAAATGGGCCTGCCTTCAAGAAAATACTGGTCAAAAGAAAATTATTTCACATACATATGAGAGTTTCTTTTCTCATGTTACTCATTTCACTCTACCCACTTTATTCTCATTTAAAATTTGTCTTTAGTCACAAAATGGGCATCTTACTATTGCTTTTCTTTAACACAGAAAGTATAAACCTGCATAATCTAACATTTGTATTCAGAAGAGAAAAAAAGAGTACGTGTTTCCTTCTAATATTTTTCTCTTTCTAATGCATGGTAATCAGTTTTATAATGATTAGCTTGGTTAATAAAGTAATTTCTTTCAAGTTAGGTCAGTAAAATACCAGCAACAGTTTAATGACCTCTGATTTTTTCTGTCATGGGGAAATACACTCAGGCCACAGGTCCACCTTAATATCTCTCTCTGTGTGTCTGCCTTGTCTATCTATCAATTGATCTATCATATACACACATACACAAACGCACACATATCATGGCAGTCGTTTCACATGCAGGATAAAAGATGAGAAAAATCTAAGCCCTGTGAATACAACATGAACACTGTTTAAGTTGACTAGAGCATTATGTCCTCATTCTCACAGCCACCAGCCCTCTTATAAACAGTGTGCTTAAATAATGGATTCTGCAGTAAGACAAACAGTCTCTTGTTTCCTACTGGGTGGAGAATGCACTTTGTAATTTGGTTTCCAATAGCCGAGAGCAGTAATGAAACCATTCCTTACAATTTAGTGCTCATCCCACACAGACTTGTTAATCACTACTGCATTTACACAGACCCAGTTGAAAACTGGAATGAGCAGGTCAAGCTTTAACACAAAAGAACAACATCCCTTCACTGTGCTTATAGCCAAATCAAGCTAACTTGTTCCCAGGAGTTGTAAAGGGCCATGACAGATCCTTTTGACAGTGGCTATCTTTACCATTTAGCTCACTAGAATAGTGTGGCCTCTCTCAACCCCACAACGGTCTCCAGAAAAATAGAAAGGGCAGCAACCATTTTTAGGGACTAAATGAAAATGTATGAAGACAGATGTTCACTGTCTGTTGTGACTCAAAATCCTCCACTTAAGTTATCCTCTAACACATAATTCATGAGGTGAACTAACAGAGGACACATAAACGGAGAGAAACAGCTGTACCTTGGATACTGAAATAATTGGTCCCAACAGTTGGATAATTTAAAAACCTTATCTTAAATTTTTAAAAAATAAACATAGAGAAGGCAGTGAATATGGAATGATTTTTTGCTTCCAGTAAATAGATACAAATTACAAAAATGGGTATTAGTACATAGGGAAAGCTTTACTAACATAAACTACACAGAAAATTTCTAAGTCCTAAAGTCTTTAAAACAAATTAAAATCAATTTGAAAGAGTTTTAATTTTACATACAGATATGCAGAATATGCCACAGCTATGTAATTGTTTATATAAAAGTAGCGTACAAACTATAGTCATTTTCCTTAACTGAAAGCCCTTTTTTTCTTCTAATAAATATTTTGTCATATATTTTTGTTTTTGACCAAGAGCATGGTATCAATATTGATTTGATGACATCCATTCCCCTATATCTCCTCCCCATAAAACTCAATCGAGGTTTATGATCTATTTGACCTATTTAGGCAATAATTCGTGGTATCTGAGGCCAGCAGATACAGTATAGATAAAATGAAAAGCCTAAATGTAACTGGTACCAGGAAAAAACAGTAAACTGAAAATCAGGAGATTTTCATTTCTACTCTGTTCCTAACTCTGTGATCTTGGGCGAGGACAAATCCCTCAGACCTCAATGTTCTCACTGAAAACGGAGAGCCTGGACTATGGGTGATCTATAAATCTTCCAGATGTAACTTTCAATGAGCCAGTCAGTTAAAGTTTCTAACTTGTCATTTATTGGCAGAGGATGTTAAAAGCCTACCTTGGGCAAAAGGAACAAAGTTCTCATTTGAATGCTCTTACTGTTGTCTATGGATCCAACCTGTTGAACTTTCTGAATGAGACATTTATTACGTGCTACTGAGATTCAAGCAAGGCTGTTACAATCTTATTGATGGTCAATATAGTTTTTCTCCCTCAGAGAGAAATGAACTGTATCTATTCCTAGTTATCTTAATATTTCATAAAGAATTCTGGGGAGGATCCAGACTAAGAATCCACTTCAAATTATTAAAAGAACAAGTAAATGTTGTGGCGTTACTATTTTGCTGTGATCATTACTCTTTCAATTTACAAGTTTCTCAGAAGGCTATGCTTGTGCTGGATTTTGTACTGGAATGCTGATAGCCTCCACACAGTCTTCCTGTGAACTCACTGTAATGAAAACCAACTTGTTTTTTTAAAGCCAGCAATCACAAAGGTAAACAGTCATTGCATTGTGTACTTAAAAAAAACCCAAAATATTCCCTTTAATTATATACAAACTTTTAATTTCAATCTCAGACTCTAGGAACTCTTACCTGGGGCTTGCATTCTGTGAAGTTTCTGGGTGTTACTAACATGATCTTTCCGGCATGCCAGTCAGAAACTCAAAACACTTTGTGTACCGTACTCGCCCGTGCTCGCTTTTGCTCTCTCTCTCTCTCTTTTGCTCTCGCTCTGTGCCTCAGACAGTTTGGAATGCAGAAAAGCCAGAGCCATCGCCAGTCAAATTCAACCCTTTTTTTTCCTCCAGTTCTGTTGCTAGAGAGCACTAAACAATAGCCACCCTTCCTTACTCACCACGCCTCTCTTTACAGCACTGGGTGCAGGCAATCTACTTCAGGACAAGCAATGCGATTTACCAAGCTACGTACTCGTTTTTTCTGTCCCAAGGGGCAGTAGGGTTGATGTGTGCATCTGTGTGTTTTAATAAGTGATTTTTTTAAAAATCTAGTTCAAAATCTGTCCTGTTTTAGGAATAGAAAAATAAAATAAATTTCAGAGATTCTTATTTTGAACGTTATTATACTGAATTAAAATGTAAACTTTTCAAACTACAAAAACTAGGTAAATATCTTACAGCTGATACATATCTTGAAGTCTGTTAACGCACATATTATTATCTTAAACTCACTCAGTAGAATCACCTTCACTTATCACAATGGAAATATTTTAAATTTAGAAAATTTTTATTTCCTTAAAACTCTTCATTCAGCTCTTAAACTAGAACTTCATTTTAAAATAAAGAATAATCAAAAATTAATTTTATAAACTGAGTGGCTCTTACTAATTAGTCAACTAGATGTGCTTAAATTATAGATAACGCCACTATTCTCAGTCATCATTTGGTTTGTTTTAAAATCAGACATATTTCTAAGGTATTTTTTTCTACATTCCAAAAAAGAAAGGCAGGTCAATGATGTAAGCTTCATTATTGATATGATGACCTAGCACATTATGCGGCTGCTCAGTTGCTGAGGTTAGCATATCAGGATTGATCAATTTAAAAATTCAAATTTTGAATCACTGAATAGACTCCACTTACCACTTCAGACAGTGGAACACAGCAGACATGAGAAGAGCACAGTATCAATGTTACCTACCATTTAACAAACAGCTGATGGAAGCACATATCCTCAATCTATCTATATTTATGTGTGTGTGTATATATATATATAATGTGTAATATATCTCTCATACTATCTTACTATATATGTGTACATATCTCTGTGTGTGTATATGTGTGAATGTATGTATATCCTTTGGCACCCTTTGTTTCCTCCTCTTTCTCTCCTCAAGTCTCAATGATTTAAATTTAAAGTCTCCTGTAATTCTATCGTAAATTGTAATGGGTTATCTTGTTTCATCTTCCTTTAAGAATCATAATGCTCTAACGTTGTATTTTCTTCTGCCTTTATTTCTGGATTCCTATTTCTACTTCAGATGAACGACTTCTTTAAACCCTATTGATACTCAAGAATCATAGGGAAAGAAAGGCATAAACAAAAGTTACACAGAAAGGAACAAACTATGGGTATGACTCTGCAGACTTGCAGACCACAAATTCCCACCCTGTGCCCTATACGAAACGAAACCCCTATCCTTTCATCACCAAAGATGATACAAAGCTTCATCATTATTATTAATTGTCATTTATAATTGACCTTAAAATATTACACAGCATACTGGGATTATTTTTACTTATTCCTCAGAATAATTCTAAAAAATAGGTCACGATTTCCATAATTCTATCCAAGAGTTAGAAGTAAGGGCAGTGAGTCTAAGTTATAAGGGGGAGAGAGATTCAGCTGAATGAAAGGAAGTCAGAGCCATTGGCAGCAGCTTTCTGCTCTAAGAGACAGTGACTCCCTAACTCTTCACGCACAGGTTGATTGTCCATTTGATGAATCTACTGTAGTGCAGCAGTTCCCAAGCTATGCTACCGAACAACACTGGCATTCTGAGGATAAAAGAGAGTAACAGTAATCTTCTCCCAAATGACAGAAAAAGTTCACGTATACAATTTTCTCAAGTGTGAATTTTTCTTCTTAAACATATTTTAAAATGCTAAAATCTATTGCTGTTAATTAACCTTAAAAATGTCTAGAATGGTTCCAAATTCAGATAATGACATTTTCAGACAGTTGAAGGTTAATTATAATGATAATTTATTGTGTTCTGCACAAAGCATATTTACTACCAGGAGTTCTAATACCTGAATAAATCTGAGAACTGTTGAGAAAACAATTTTTCTTAAATCTGAATATGATGCTATTCCATTAGTCAACACTCTTTCAAGGAGATTACATACCATATCTTCTTAACATCTATACTAAATCTTTGTTACAAGTTTGCATGACTATTTGTAATTCCCTGTTTCATGCCTTCCAGCTTTGGTGTTGCTCCTTCTCTGTCTGACAGTTCCTTCTTTACCTGGTCTGCCTGTCATACTCTTATTTACCCTTCAAAACTCATATTTAAAATCATTTTCTTCATGTAGTTTATCCTATTTCCTACACAGAGTTGATCACATTCTCCTCTGTACTTTTTTTTTAAAATTCTGCACTATTTTTTCCTTTATAGCTCTTATCATCATATTATGTACTGATGTTTAATGTCTCTTTTATTGGGGGTGGGCGTGGTGGCCAGGGTCTTTGTCTTGTTTTCAGCTTATCCCTAGAGCTTAAAACAATGCCTGGCATCAGTAGGTACTTAATAAATGATAGATGGATAGATGGATAGATGGATGGATGGATGAAAGAAGATATTTCACTTATCGAACCTTTTGTAAACATTTAGATTTAGAAATACTTTAAAATAATTTGAGGACAGGGACCATAGTATATCCGTTTTCTGATACCAGAGCTTATTAGCACCACTATGTTGTTATGGTGAAACAAGAACATAAAGGAACTCATCTCAGGCTTGTGCAGTTTCAAGTAACTAACTGAAGCCAATCAAATTATACACCAAGGGAAAATAGTCATTTCACCATTTACCCAATTAGGACCTACTTGCACTAGGTGGAATCCCGATTGGCAGAAGTTGCTTCTCAAAGTAATTTTTACCATCTATGAAGCTACCACCATTTGCTGTGCTGCCATGGTCAGGGAAATGCAGCTTCTGAGGTACAGAATGAAGAGACTGATAAAATCTTAATCTCCTACAACATCAGGGAGGAGTTCTCTAAGAAGCTGAAGAAATATCAGTAAACGCTTCACTCTTTAGTTAATAGGCTCAAGTTAGAAAGTGGCTAAAACCCACGTCCATGCAGAAAATTCCTCACTGGTTAGGAACAGCCTCATAGACTGTGAAAGAGTTTTGAACTGATATATTAGATCATACAACTACAACTCTCAACTTAGCACCCAGAATGTTCATTTTGGTTATGTGAGAGCACTTAAGCCATTTTATTTCTGCAGATAATCACTATGCTGTAAATATCTGTTTTCACATTTCTCCTCTGTATAGAGAGTTGGGTAGGGTTGTCTTGACTAATCCATCTTATGTAGTCATGATGCAGCATCGGACCTAATAAATGGTTCTATTAGGTTGAACTACATGAAAATGCCATTTTGTAAGTCAAAAACAAGCAATGATCAAATGAATTATAAGACAGATTCAAACACTGAATGAAGGGTTGAACTACATAATTTTAAAGGTCTCTTTCACTTCTGGAATCTCATAATATTATAATTCAAACACAAGAGTATCAATCAATTTCAATGCTTGGTTACCACCTTGTCAAACTATGGTCCTCCTATTATACATTTAACATAGCATTCTGTTCTTGTCCTTCTTGGAACTTACCACAACTATAATTTAACTATTCATATATTGGATGTCTATCTGCTCCTTGGCCTGGTACCTGTAAGCTCCACGGTGGCAGGGACTGTACCTACCTTGTTCACTGCTATATCCTCAGCACAAAATATAGTGTTTGCCTCATAGTAATTGCTTAATAAATATTTGCTGAATAAACAAATGGCTTGAAAACAAGTCTAAGTGGATTATTGAAGGCTATATTTATGTGAATTTCCAAATTCAGTATCAACAAATATTGGTTTTGTTTTAAAATACTAGGATAATTTTTCCTAGTTATGAATCAATCAAATAGTATATCTGTTGAATTATGAAGAATATAGACAGCTTATTTTCCCCCTACACCATACTGAAGTAATTATGGAATTCTGACTTTGGTACAGTTATATAAGTCAATGTGACAGCCATTAAGAAACCTTAAGACCATAAATGCATGATTTTCTGAAAATCAAAGGGCACAAAAAATAAGCTAGCTGCATATAATTAAAAATTACTTGCACATCCATTTTATTTCTCACCAAATTAACAAACAAAAACACTGCTAATACCTATCTTCTCCTCTTCCAAACAGAAACACATTTAAATAGCAGTCAAACTGAGGTGTATGCCAGTCTGTATGTATGCTCCCTCTTTTGAACAGAAGAAGATCAGAAAGACAGCAGCTTCTAACTGAAACCATAAACAGTTTGGCATTTTGATACTGAGGTCTTCCCACTGTGTTCTTTTGAGAGTTCATATTAGAAAAGGAAATCATTGTTTATAATTGGAATGACAAACACCAAAACCACCCACTTTAGAAATGCCACTGAAATTCTAACTTTTATTTGAATTTGATGGAACCACAAGACACACACACACACAAACACACTTCTCTTCTGATAAAGAGGTCTTTATAATTAAAGACCAGAGGATCTCCTAGTCATATGGTTAGCAAAGTACTTACAAGTGTTTAGAAGAGGCACATGCCAAAAAAGTGACAATTTTGATGGCCACACAATGTTTTTACAACTTATGGCTAAGCACTAGAGCTTTACCTTGCTTTTCCAGCTAAAATGATTTAGTAGATTGCATTTCCTCACCTGAAATGGCAACTGGCAGGGAGGAAGCATCACAGAGACTAGACAAAATCAGAGATCAGTAACCTTTCTCAATATTCAGGCTTTCATATGAATACCACTATATTTCAAAGAAAAATAAGCAAAATAGTAAGTGGAAAAATATAAGCAAATCATCTTCTAGTTTTATTTCATCATACTGAGTAACAATATTGTACAAGAACAAAAGCAATACTTCTATTACTATGAAAAACATTCATTAATAAACAACAAAAAGCAACTAAAAGCATTTTGGGAAAGGGTTGGATATTAAAGGATGATATCTCTGAATGTACTCACAGAGCCAAGGACATGCCTATGATACTGGCTCTACTCATTTAAAAAGATGGCTTATAGGGAATGATGTCAGCATCATGGCGGAATAAGTTGTTCCCTTTCTCTGTCCCTTCTAAGTTACAACTAAACAGACATTCATTAACCAACAGAGGATTCCCTACACAAAACATCAGGACACCTGAGAGATTCACACAGCCATACATCTGAAGTTAGGTGGACTGGATCCCTGGGAAGCAATTGAACTGGGTGAGTGGACCCCTCCCCATCCCCAGAGGCAGCAATCCAGGTCACAGATCCTCACACAGCAGCTGGTGTGACTGTGAGTGGATATGGAGGCAGCTTGGCCTGCACAGGAATGCTTTTGGAGTGGTAGGCTGGCCCACAGGAGCACCCCCTGATTAAGGTGGCTCCACCCACTTGAATGCTCCCTCCTGAGTGGCAGCAGTTCAGCCAGCACCAGCCTGAATGAAAGTGCCACCCCTGCCTAGCACAGCAGCTCAACTGGCCCCACCTGTGCAAGTGCAACCTGCCCACTGAACACAGAGGCCCTGGCTGCAGAAGCACAATCCGCAGAGAAGCTGCAGCCAGCCCATGTGAATGCAGAGAGGCCCACCAGTACAACTACCAGCAGATGAGGCAGAATCAGAAAATACAGCTTCTGACCCCATCCCCAGCAGTGGCAGGTGGAATCTGCAACATACTACTACTACAAATGCGCCAGCAAAGGATCATTTCATCTAATACCATGAAGAACCACAGTAACACTGCAGAGAAGAAGGAAAAGGACAAGTCTCCAGAAACCAATCCTGAAGTCACAGAAGATTACAATCTAAATGACAGAATTCAAAATAGTTGCCATGAGGAAATTAAATGAGTTACAAAACAACACAGAAAGACAGGTCAATGAGTTCAGGAATAAAATTAAGCAACAGAATAATATTTCACCAAAGAGACTGAAACTCTTAAAAAAATTATACAGAAATTCTGGATATGAAGAACATAATTAATGAGATAAAAAATAATGTAGAAACTATAAAAATAGAACAGATCTTATGGAGGACAATATTAGTGAATTAGAAGAGAGAAATACAGAAATACTTCAGATGGAGCGGAAGAGAGAACTAAGCTTTGAAAAAAATGAGGTAATTCTTAAATATCCGAATCAACTAGGAAAAGTAGCATTAGGATCATAGGTATTCCAGAGGGAGAAGAGAAGGAGAAAGGAGCAGAGAGCTTATTCAAAGAAATAATAACTGAGAACTTTCTAAACCTGAGGAAGAAACTGGACTTACAAGTATATGAAGCCAATAGAACTCCAAATTAGATCAATGCAAAAAGACCTTCTCCAAGGCATACAATATTAAAACTGGCAAAAGTCAATGACAAAGAAAAAATATTAAGGGCAGCAAGGCAGAAGAAAATAACCTACAAAGGAACTCCTAACAGGCTTTCAGTGTATTTCTCAGCAAAAACCTTACAGGCTAGGAGAGAGTGGAATGATATATTCAAAATACTGAAAGATAAAAACTTTCAGCCAAGAATACTCTATCCAGCAAAATTATCCTTCAGATATAATGGAGAAATAAAAACTTTCCCAGATAAAAGCTGAGGGAGTTCATTGCCACTAGACCTGCCTTACAAGAAATGATGAAGGAATCCTTCCTACCTGAAACAAAAAGGCAAAGGTTTAAAAAGCTCTGAGCAAGGAAACAGATAGACAAAATCAGAAAAGTGCAACTCTCAATCAGAATAGGTTAGCAAACACTTATTTATAACATGAAAGATAAAGGAAAAGAAAGCATCAAACATAACTATAAACACTTCAATTTAGTCAAAAATAACACAAAAATGAATAATTTGTGACAACAATAACTCAGATGGGAAAAGGACTGGGACAGAACCTGCTTAGGCTAATGGAGACAACAGTCTATCAGAAAATGGACTATCTCATCTATGAGATCTTTTATACAAACCTCATGGTAACCATTAAACAAAAAATCAGAGTAGAGTCACAAATCATAAAAAAAGAGAAAACCATTGTAGAAAACCAACAAACTGAAATGGCAGTCAGAAATACAAGCGAAAAGAAATAATGAGAATACAGAATAACACGAAAACAAGAGATAAAATGGTAGTATTAAGCCCCCATATACTAACAATTACCCTAAATGTAAATGGATTGAATTTTCCAATCAAAAGACAGAGAGTGGCTGGATGGATTAGAAAACAAGATCCAACAATATGCTGCCTCCAGAAAACACATCTCAGTTCTAAAGACAAACATAGACTCAGAGTGAAGGAATGGAAGATGGTACTCCAAGCAAATGGCAAGCAAAAGAAAGCAGGTGTTGCCATACTTCTATCAGACAAAGCAGACTTCAAGATAAAAAAAAGGTGAGAGACAAAGAGGGACAGTATATAATGACAAAAGGGACATTCCACCAAGAGGACATACACTTATGAATATATACGTACTTAACACAGGAGCACCAAAGTATATAAAGCAACTATTAATAGACCTAAAGGGAGACATTGATAGCAACACAATAGTAGGGGACCTCAACACCCCACTTACATCAATAGATAGATCATCCAGATAGAAAGTCAACAAGGAAACAGTGGCCTTAAATAGAACACTAGATCAGATGGATTAATAGATATATAGAGAACATTCCATCCAAAACCAGCAGAAGACACATTCCTCTCCAGTGCACATGGAACATTAACAAAGATAGACCATACATTGGGAAACAAAGCAATTCTCAATAAATTTAAGAAGACTGAAATCATATCAACATCTTTCCCGACCACAATGCTATGAAACCAGAAATCAACTACAAGAAAAAAGCTGGGAAAGTCACAAATACTTAGAGACTAAACAACATGCTACTTAACAACTACTGGATCAATGAAGAAATCAAAAACCCCTGGAGACAAATGAAATGAAAACACAACATAGCAACTCTTATGGGATGCAGCAAAACCAATACTCGGAAGTTTATAACAATACAAGCCTACTTCAAAAAACAAGAAAAATATCAAATAAGTAATCTTAAACTACACCTAACAGAACTAGAAAAAGAACAAACAAAGCCTAAAGTCAGCAGGAGGGAAACAATAAAAATTAGAGTAGAAATAAACGAAATAGAGACTTAAAAAAAGAAAATATAAATGATTAATGAAACTAAGAGCTAATTCTTTGAGAACATAAACAAAATTGACAAACCCTTAACCAGACTCTCTAAGAAAAAAAAAGAGAAGGCTTAAATAAATAAAATTAAAAATGAAAAGGAGAAATTACAACGGGTACCACAGAAATACAAAGGATTATAAGAGAATACTATGAAAAACTATACACCAACAAATTGGACAATCTAGAAGAACTGGATAAATTCTTAGATTCATACAACCTTCCAAAACTGAAACAAAAAGAAATAGAGAATCTGAATAGACCAATCATGAGGAAAGAGATTGAAATAATAATCAAAAACCTCCCCCAAAAAGCAAAAATCCAGGACCACATGGCTTCTCTGGAGAATTCTACCAAACATTCAAAGAAGACTTACTACCTATACTTCTCAAACTATTCCAAAAAATTGAAGAAGCAGGATGCTTCCTAACTCACACTATGAGGCCAGACAAAGACAACACAAAAAAGGAAAATTACAGGTCAATATTGCTGATGAAGATAGGTGGAAAATCCTCAACAAAATATTAGCAAATTGAAGACAGAAATACATTAAAAGTTTCATACACCATGATCGAGTGGGATTTATACCAGCAAGGCAGGGATGGTTCAACATTTGCAAATCAATCAGTGTGATACCCTACATTAACAAAATGAGGAATAAAAATCATATGATCACCTCAATAGATGCAGAAAAAGCATTTGACAAGATTCAACATCTATTCATGATAAAAACTCTCAATCACATGGGTATAGAAGGAAAGTACCTTCACATAATAAAGGCCATATATGACAAACCCACAGCCATCATCATACTTAACGGTGAAAAACTGAAAGCCATACCTCTGAGAACAGAAACAAGACAATGGTGCCTAGTCTTGTCACTCTTAGCCAACATAGTACTCGAGGTTTTGGCCAGAGCAATTAGGCAAGGAAAAGAAATAAAAGGTATCCAAACTGGAAACGAAAAAGTAAAACTCTTGCTGTTTCCAGATGACATGATTCTGTATAAAGAAAACCCTAAGGAATCCACCAGAAAACTATTAGAAATAAACAACAACTACAGCAAAGTTGCAGGCTACAAAATCAACTTACAAAAATCAGTTGCATTTCTATACACCAATAATGAACTAGCAGAAAGAGAAGTCAAGAATACCATCCCACTGGAGCCGGCCCCATGGCCTAGTGGCTGAGTTTGGCACGCTCCGCTTTGGTGGCCTGGGTTTGGTTCCTTGGCATGGACCTACAACACTCATCGGCGGCCATGCTGTGGTGGTGACCCACTAACAAAACAGTGGAAGACTGGCACAGATGTTTGCTCAGGGCAAATCTTCCTCAGCAAAAAAAAAATACAATTCCATTTACAATTACAACAAAAAGAATAAAATATCTAGGAATAAATTTAACCAAGGAGGTAAAAGACCCATACACTGAAAACTATAAGACATTATTGAAAGAAATCAAAGACATGGAAAGATATTCCATGCACATGAATTGGAAGAATAAACATAGTTAAAATATCCATATTACTTAAAGCAATCTACAGATTCAATGTAATCCCAATCAGAATCCCAATGACATTCTTTACGGAAAAAGAATAAAGAATCCTAAAATTTTCAGGGAACAAAAAAGTATTTCAAATAGCTAAAGCAATCCTGAGAAAAAAGAACAAAGCTGGAGGTATCACAATCCCCGACGTCAAAATATACTACAAAGCCATAGTAATCAAAACAGCACGGTACTGGCACAGATCAACAGAACAGAACTGAGCCCAGAAATAAAAGCACACAAATAAGGATAGCTAATCTTTGACAAAAAAGGCAAGAACATATAATGGAGAAAGGAAAGTCTCTTCAATAACTGGTCTTGGGAGAACTGGACAGCCACAGGCAAAAGAATGAAAGTAGACCATTATCTTACACCATACGCAAAAAGTAACTCAAAATGGATCAAAGACTTGAATGTCAGACCTGAAACTATAAAACTCCTAGAAGAAAATGTAGGCAGTACACTCTTTGACATCAGTCTTGGTAGTATTTTTTCAAATACACATCTACTTAAGCAAGGGAAACAAAAGAAAAAATAAACAAATGAGGGGCCCGGCCCAGTGACCAAGTGGTTAAAGTTCCATGCAGTCTGCTTCAGTGGCGCAGGTCTGCTGGTTCGGATCCTGGGCACAGACCTACTCCACTCATCAGCCACGCTGTGGAGGTGTCCCCTGTACAAAAAAAAAATAGAAGAAGACAACAACATGGATAGACCTTGAAGGTATTATGTTGAGTGAAATAAGCCAGACAGAGAAAGACGAACTCTGTATGACTCCACTCATAGGTGGTAGTCAACATATAGACAAAGAGAACTGATCGGTGGTTACCAGGGGAAAGGGGAGGTGGGGGGAGGGTAAGGGTGAAGTGGTATAGCTACAACATGACTAATAATAATGTACAACTGTAATTTCACAAGGTTGTTAACTATCATAATCTTAATAAAAAAATAGAGGAAGATTGGCACAGATGTTAGCTCAGGGCTAATCTTCTTCAAGTAAAAGAACAGAGGAGGATTGGAAACAGATGTTAGCCCAAGGCAAATCTTCCTCAGCAAAAAATAAATAAACAAACAAATGAGACAAGATCAGACTTAAAAGCTTCTGCAAGGCAAATGAAACCATGAACATAATGAAAAGACAATCCACCCACTGGGAGAAAATGTTTGCAAATCATATATCCAACAAGGGGTTAATTTCCAAAATATATAAAGAACTCACACAACTCAACAACAAAAAAACAAACAACCCTATCAAAAAATGGGCAGAGGATATGAACAGACATTTTTCCAAAAAAGATATACAGATGGCCACATAGAAAGATGTTCAACATCACTAATTATTAGGGAAATGCAAATCAAAACTATAACAAGGTATCACCTTACACATGTCAGAATGGCTATAATTAACAAGGCAAAAAATAACAAACATTGGAGAGGATGTGGAGAAAAGGGAACCCTCATACACTGCTGGTGGGAATGCAAACTGAGGCAGCCACTACGGTAAATAGTATGGAGATTTCTCAAAAAATTAAAACTAGAACTATCATATGATCCAGCTATCCCACTGCTGGGTATTTAGTCAAAGAACATGAAATCAACAATACAAAGAGATTTATACACCCCTATGTTCACTGCAGCATTATTCACAACAGCCAAGATGTGGAAGCAACCCAAGTGCCCATCAACTGATGAATGGATAAAGCAGATACACACACACACAAACACACACAGAAACACAACGGAATATTAGCCATAAAAAAAGACAAAATTATATCATTTGCAACAACACGGACGGACCTTGATGGTATTATGTTAAGTGAAATAAGCCAGACAGAAAAAGAAAAACACCACATGATTTCACTCATATGTGGAAGATAAACACATGGATAAGGAGAACAGATTAGTGGTTACCAGAGGGGAAGGGGGTGGAGGGCAGGGTGAAAGGGGTAAAGGGGCATATATGTACGGTAATGGATAAAAACTAGACTATTGTGGGTGAGCAAGATGCAGTCTATATAGAAACTGACATATAATAATGCACACCTGAAATTACACAATGTTATAACCCAGTATGACCTCAATAAAATAATTTTTTTAAAAACGGTGGAAATCTGAATAAAAAAATAATTAAAAAAATAAAAATAAAAGGAGGGCTTACATTGAACTTTAGTAAGTTATTCAAAAACTCATTTCTTCAGTGGCTTTAATATATATATATATATATAACTGTCAGTTAGGCTTGTTGATTTCCTATTAAGTTCATCTGCTGTCACAAGTGAAGCACTATTAATCTACCTTTCCTATATAATGCAGAGAACACTTCAGTTTCAGTAAAAATAAGTCATCAGGCATTTGTTTTTGCCTTAGTTTTCATGGTACAGTCATCTTTGGCATAGCACTGATACAACAACATACACATACGCTATATAATCCAAAACACTACTGAATACAGCAGGTGCAGTCCGCTTCACCCAGTTTCCATTATTCCCTTACAACTAACTGAAGCAAACTAAAATCTAGTAGAACTCCAACAGATAAGTCACAAAGCATTAAAAAAAAGAAAAACTGAAAATTCTAACAGCGGTTTTGTAGGGAGAAGAGTTCTAAAACATACAACCTAAGAAGTAAATGCTATTATTTTGCCCATTTTACAGATGAGGAAATGGAAACACAGACAGGTTTGAATAACCTGCCCAACGTCACAATGTAGTGGAGCCAGAATTCACATCTCACTTGGCTCTGGAGTGATTTCCCTTAACCACTATGGTATATACTAAAGTCAATTACTCCAAATTTATCTGTAAGTGGCATTTTAGGGTTATTATTTTCCTTCTCATAGCTTTCTGTACTCGCCAAATTTCTATAATATTATTGATTTTATAAAAGAGCTTGCATATTCCTCCACATTAGGTTTATCAGCAGCTTTGGCCCCTTTCTTCAATGTGTATGAATCCAGATGTCACAAAACATACAGCTTTGGAACAATATACTGAATTTTCAAAAGAACATTCCACTTGTGCTTTTTCATTTATGTCAGCAACTGGAGACAGCTATTCACCCAGAATCTGAGAGGCAGTTCCTGACTTGAAAATGAGTGATAATGTGTGAAAGTTTTCTGAACATCTGGGTCCTAGGAAATGGGGGCCAGTAGAGAGAGAGTCCATTTTCTTGTTTTTTTTAAAGGTAGAAGAGAATTGGTTAACTAAGGAAAGGGAAAGGGAGATATTCTCAGTAGTTTGGCCCCAAATTGTGTGTTCTCAGGAAGAAATCCAAGAGACAATGTGGGGCCTCTTTTCTCAGTTCCACAGATACTTGTTTTCCTCTTCCATTTTTAATCAGACTTTATCCTTTATATAACGATAGAGATAGAAAAAAAAATACTACAAACGCACGTACAGTCTTTGGTTTGTATATTCTATACCTTTTTGTTGTAAGAATATTATCCCTTAGTTAAACCTTTAAAAATGATGGTTCTAACCAACAAATGGGACTACATCAAACTCAAAAGCTTCTGCAAGCAAAAGAAACAATTAAGAAAATAAAAAGACAAGCTACAGAATGGGAAAAAAATTTTTGCAAAAGATATATCAGATAAGGGGTTAATATCCAAAATATATAAAGAACTCGTATACTTTAGTAACAAAAAACAAACAATTAAAAAATGGGTAGAAGAACTAAATAGACATTCTTCCAAAGAGGATATCAAAATGGCCTCAGGCAGATGAAAAGATGCTCAATAACATTAATCATTAGGGAAATGCAAATCAAAACCACAATGAGATAGCGCCTCACACTAATAGAATGGCTATCAACAAAAGACAAGAGACAACAGGTGCTGGCGAGAATGTGGTAAAAAAGGAACACTTACACACTGTTGGTAGGAATGTAAATTGATCCAATCACTATGGAAAATTATATGGAGGTACGTCAAAAAATTAAAAATAGATCTACCATATGATCCAGCAATTCCACTATTGGGTATATACTCAAAGGAACTGAAAACAATTATTTTAAAGAGATATATGCACTCTCATGTTAATTGCAGCATTATTCACAATCGCCAAGATATGGAAACAGCCTAAGTGCCCATTAATGGATGAATGGATAAAAAAGATGTGGTATACACATACACATACACACACACACACACACACACATACACACACCCCAATGGAATGTTATTGAGTCATGAAAAAGGAGGGTAATCTTGCCATTTGCAGCAACCTAGGTGAACCCTGAACACATTATGCTACATGAGGCAAGTCAGATAGAGAAACAACTGTGTGATATCACTTACATGTGGAATTTTTAAAAGTCAAACTTGAAAGAAACAGAGTAAAATGTTGATTACCAGGGAATGGTCGGTCGGGGGATAAAATTGATGTTGTTTAAGAGAACAAACTTGCAACAAGTAGTAAATAAGCTATAGTGATCTAATGCACAGTATAATGAATACAATGAAACTGTACCATGAATTACATAATGTGATAAATATCACTACAATGGGAATATTATAATATATCTATGTATCAAAAGTAGCACACTGTACACCTTAAATTTACACAATGTTATATGGCAAATATATTAAATTTTTTAAAACGATACCCCTGATTTTTTTTTGCTGAGGAAGATTCACCCTGTGCTAACACGTTACCAATCCTCCTCTTTTTGCTTGAGGAAGATTCGCCCCAAGCTAACATCTGTGCCAGTCTTCCTCTATTTTGTATGTGGGTCATCACCAGAGCATGGCCCACAACGAGTTGTGCAGGTCCACGCCCTGGATCTGAACCCGCAAACCTGGGCCGTCAAAGTGGAGCACGGCTGAACTTAATCACTAGGCCACAGGGCTGGCCTCCTGATTATTTTTTTAATAGAAAATCCATTCTCTAAAGGAAAATTTAAGTTCTTAAGTAAGGGGAAAATTAATCTGTGGTACTTTTACTCATTACTTCTGAACCATTAGAATGGTGACAGTAACAAAAATAAGGTCCTTTAATTCAATTAATGGCAATCCTGTCCCATTTTATGATAGTAGTCTTAGTACATTTTCATTTCAAATATTACATTTCAAAATACATTTTCCCTCTATTTTTTGAGAAGTGTTATTTTTGAAAGTTCCTATGTAATGAAACAAGCATTTTTTTCCTTTTTAAAAGTTGAGATGAATGATCCTCCAATCTGTTACAGCCAAGTACAAAACTTTATAGACATGAAAAACAACTCCATAAATAACCACGTTTAGTTTCAGAAAATATCAGTAAATACGAAAAATAACTTTCAAGAGGTTAAAACTTCCTTCTAAATTCCTGTGCAGACAGTAAAAAAAAATTATTATAGTTACAAAACAAAGTTCCACATCATAAGAAATAACTAGATATTCTCTTAGAAAAGGCAAAAGCAATGGTATAAAAGGTACAGAATTATGAGACAAGGCACACAATCAATTCATGATCAATTCCAAAACAGCGATCCTACAAAGAAAACATGATGGAGTTCAGCAGCACAAATACTGCATTCAAGGATTGATTTACCATTTGCTTTGAAAACAAGCCAAATTTTTCTGTCCATCACAAGCGATAATATATTTTCTCTTGGCGATAAAACACGAGATATAAATTTATTACTGCTAAGCTAAAGACAAAACATACTATTACCCATGAAAATCTTGAAAATCTTCTATGAGATTTGTTTCACTGACAGCAGTGATGTAATTCCAATAAAAAACAAAGAATTTGGTTTTCAACATATTCAAGAATTATGACTGTATGCCCATACTATTCTTTAACCTGTCTTCAATACGGGTTACTATTAACAGATAAATCTGCCCCAGGATATAGTAAACTTAGAGAGCGTATGGCTTGGGTTTTTGAACAAATTTAAAACTAAATAATGTATTTAACATGCTGGTCTTAAAATGTCATATTGATAGGAGACAAAAATAAGTGAAAAACAGTTATATTTCAGGGAAGGCTAATACTTGAGTGATATTTTATGGGTGACAAAAATTGAGAGAGAAAAGAGAGATTAATGAATTTGCTAAGGAAATAGTCATGGTGACTAAGGGCAGAATCACACTCCCATTATTAGATCTCTCAAGAGGCCATCTAGAGAAATAAGAACAGGGATATCTGTGCATGAGAATTAGAGACATCCTCTTCCCCTTGCCAGGAAATAAATACAATGGTTTCTATCTCATTGGCAAGAGAAGGTCAGACAACACCACCAATTTTAAGAATATAGTCCTGTCCATAGATAAGTTGTAGGCTTGAACTTGTAAAATTTGATTATTATAGACCATCCTTTATGCTGCACCATCAGCTGTTGCATAATTAAAACTATTCCCTACAAAATAATCAAAATTTCCTATAACTTTTATGATGCATATGTCAAATTTTACATCATACCCATGCATGTAAACATGAAATCAGAAAGAACAAGATGGATTGGAAAATGCTGAAAATACATTGTGCATTCTTGTTCAAGATTTAACTGGACTCAATACTTATTGTCATCAAGTGCCAAACATGTTCTTTGTAAAGAAGTTCTCTAAATGATGCAGGAAGTTGCATTTTAGCAAAAAGAATTTCATTCATCACAATTTGTTCTATGACTGTCAATAGCAACAAGAAACCTATGTATTCTGTTTTTATATTTTTGAATAGATGGCTACAGATTTTTCCCCACAAAATAACAGTAAAACAGACAATTTTGCTAATGAATTTATTTTTGTAAGGGTAAAGGATATAACCACTGATACTGTCATAGGACCCAGGAGTATACAACTCTGCTTCTTTTGCTCACCACTCTAAGGTAATATTAGCAGGTGGAAGAGCATAGTGGTTAACAGAACTGACTTTATGGCCAGATTACCAGGTTCAGATACCAGCTGCGCCATTTACTATTTGTATGCAGGGTCTTGGCAAAGAATTGCCTAAGTTTCATTAAATATTAAAAAACAAAAGGGATAATAATAGTACGTAGCTCAGAGGGCTACGTGAGTAAATATTTGCAAAGTGCTTAGAACAGCACATGGCACAAACCACCATATAAACATCTCCTGACTAAAATAAAAATAGTATTCTGTGTGTTTGGCAGAGGGGGACTGCAAAAAAGTGGAAAAAATAAACCAAAAGAAAATGAGAATAATTTTCATCACTCATCTCTGATTTGACATAGTATTCTTTCCCTCAAAAAGTTTACCTCTTTGCTATAATTTAGTTATGGATTTCGTCATTTACCAGGACTCACAAGCTATTATTGTCTCATACTCTCTGAAATCTTTTTCTTTTCCTTCCATTTATAGAAACGTTTAGTTCTTTTACCAGGTAACATTTTAACATGTTCATTGCATGGTCCAGAGTACATCCCATTGCAACTATAATCATGTGAAAAAGTCTGTAACTTTATCAAAAAAGTATTCCTCTTACCAAGAGTACTGTTCAGTCTTTTGTTCCATCCACAGAGAATATTAGAAATAAGACACGACATACCCTACACTGTAATCATAGCTACTTTGATCAGAAAATGCTGATTAAATTACCCACGGAGGTACAAATGGAACGCTTTGTGAAATAATTTCCCAGGTATGTAGGACAGTAGCTTGCAGAAACTTGGGTATACATTCCAAAGAGCAACATACACATAACAACACATTGCTTACGTTACTCATGTCATGGGCTAGTATTAGCCCAACCTTCTGCACTTATCCAATCAAACATTTTGAGAAAAGATTTGTGCAGGGCTTACCAGTCACCTGATAATAATGCTGTAATGAAGTGGAACTGTAATAAACTAGTGTCTTCACTTTAGCATTCAACATTTATACTTTTCCCGCCACAAATGACTCTGATAACTTAAAGAAATTTGGTCAACAACACAGACAACCAAGACTTATTGAATGCATAACAAATGCATCTCTAAATATTGTTGAAGACAGATTTTCTTGTTTTGTTGAAATAAGAAGTACATCCAAAGTGATTGAGGAAAAGTGTGTTAAATTTCATCACATTAATTTTTTGCTGTGCACTTCACTTCTGAATACATTTGTACAATCTATGACTTTTCAATGAAAAAACTTGTCTCACCAAAAATCTGGCATCTTGAATGTTTGTCATAATTATTTTAATTATGCATAACCAGTACTTAAGTCTGATATAGCAGTACACTACTTAAAAATCAGATGCAGCAGCCTACTTAAAAATCAAATGTGTTCACATACATTGATTGCTTTGAACTCAAGATATCTTTTTTTACAGAAAATACAGCAAAACTGGCAGAGAGAAAGAAACTAACATTTCATGAGCACCTATTATGTGGCATCATTCTGCTGGGGAACTTAATTTAAATATCTTATCTTTCACAACCCTGTGAAGTAGTAATTACCATCCTGATTTTACAAATTCAGAAGGTTGTTTCCTTAAAGTACACATTAATTTATTAAAGGAATATATGTACACTGTGGGGAAAAAAACCCAACCATACTTAAAATCAAATAAGCTAACAAAAAAAGCAGCCCTGTGACCCACCCCACCAAAGGCATTCCTCCTTTTAATTTTTAGCTTTTTCTTTTGATATTTATCTAAATGAAACCTAGCAGTATAAGAATATTATTTAGATGTTGCAATTAAATTGGGAAGACCTTGGAAGCCTTCCGTCCTCTTACGTGTTTGGGCTGGACGCTCTCTCAGTCAGCTAAACAGCTGCTGTCCTGAGACTACTTGCCTTCACCAATATTCTGGAGATCTCCTTTGTCTTCTTCTTATCCTTCTCAATGGACCCCTTCTCTTACTTGAAAGACACTTTAGCTTGGAATACAGTTTCAGTTTAGAAATCACATTCACTTGGAACTTTAAGGTCACTGTTCTTTGGTCTTAGCTTCTAATATGACAATCAAGAAGTCAGATGCCACTCTTATCTGAAGCCTATACAGGGTATTTTTGTTTCTGTTTTAAATCCTTGAAAACTTTTAGGAGGCTCTCCTCCTCAAAGATGTTCTGAAATTTCCAGAAGATGTGCTTTGAAGTAGGTATTTATTTATTCACTATGCTGAGCAATAGGTCCTTTTAAACTGGAAACTCATAACCTTCAGTTCTGGGAAATTTTCCTTCAGGTTTTCACCAAATGTCTCTTAACTAGTGAGACTTTCCCTGATCGTCTCTTATAAAATAATATTCCTTTGCCCCCTTCACCCACAGCACTCTCCCGGCCCTTTACCCTACTTCATTTCCTCTCCACTGCATTCATTACCACATGACATACTGTGGAGCTGTTGCTTTTTGTCAGTCTACTCCCACCTGAGTGGAAGCTCCATGAAAGCAAGGGTTTTGTCTGCACTGCTGACTATTCCGAATCCTTTGTTCACAAAGGCCAGAACAGCGTTAGGGACATACAGGAATTTTAAAAAATATATTTGAAGAGTGAAAGGATTGACTCTATAGGGCAAGGTAATTTGCTGCATCAGTCACTCTAGGACTTTGAGTCATGAACAAAATCTAGTTGGAGAGAGGAAGGGAAGAGAGACAAGGTCTCACAGCTGCCTGTAAGTATTAAATCATTCTTAAACCAGAAATAGCTGATCAGTAATTGTGATTTGTACAAAGTGGTGGGGAAGCATAATAAAAAAGTGGATTTGAAGTCATACAGCTCTGGATTTGAATTCTTGTTCTGCCCCCTATTTGGCATCACTATTTTTATCTATAACATGAGGATGATAACAGCACCTGTTTCACAGGACTACTGTCAGGAGTAAATGAGATAATCCACATCCAGACCTTAGCACTGTCACTGTTTCGTCATCATTATGTCTATCTGATCACATTTCTTGTTTCTTCACATTCATAACTATTCTTCATTTTTATTCCAAAAATGTAAAGAGAGAAATTTGAGGTGGCAATCAGTGATACTGAGAAATAAGAAGAATCAGAGACTCACACTTAAAATTAGCCATTTCATGGTACTGTATCCTAGAAAACATAATAGGAGATGACAAAGTTTGTACAGCATACTAATTATTCAAGAATGTATGGAATTTATCAGGAAAAAAACCCCAAGTGTATTAGTTTCCTAGGGTTTCTGTAACAAATTACCACAAACTGAGTGGCTTAGAAACAAGACAAATTTCTCTCATACAGTTTTCGGAAGGCCAGAAGTCCAAAATAGACAGAGCTGCATTTCCTCCAAAGGCTAAGTGGGGAACCCTTCCTTGCCTCTTCCAGCTTTTGGGAGCTCTAGGCATTCCTTGGCTTGTGTCTACATAACTCTAATCTTTGCTTCTGCTTCACAAGGCCTTCTCCTTCATGTGACTTGCCCTCTTCTGACTCTTATAAGGACTCTTGTCATTGAATTTAGAACCCACCCAGATAATCCAGGATGGTCTCACCTCAAGATCCTTAATTTAATTACTTTGGCAAAGACCCTTTTTCCAAATAAAGTCACATTCACAGATTCTGGAGATTACGACATAGACCTATCTTTCTGGGGGGCCACCATCAAGCTACTACAGCAGGTATATATTTTGTTCTTCCCACTGGATTTTGTACCATATATTCCTATTGGATTTTCTACACTGTTTTTCTAGGTATAAGAATCAACAATGTTGTCTTCCTGCCAATTATGCTTTCAGATTTAACAACAAACTGTTGCTATCGATTACAGTCTCTAAGACATTTTAATAGTTTTTTGATATCTAGTTTCTAATTTAAAAAGATTTTCTAGCCTCAAGAATGCTCCTTCTAATTTAAATAGATACCAGAATATAGTGTGCTTTAAAAAAGCTATTTAAGATGCCCTCAATGATAGCAACTAAACTTAGATATATACAAATACTAGAATTTTAAAAAGAGTTCAGTAATTTTAAAAATTCAAAATAGAGAGAAATGTTAGTTAGAATGAAATTATTCTATTTACCTGGACAATATTACTATATCAAACTGGTTCTTTAGTAAGAGACTTACAATAGCTATATGACGGCATCTTAGTTTAAACCATGGAGATAATCCTATGCTTTTGATTGTCCCTAGAAAGGAAGAAGCATCACTTAAAATCTATAACCAAAAGTCCATAGGAGAGAAGGCAAAATAGAGAAAATAAGAGAAAAAGAGGGTTATAGCAAAGAAAATACAATTTAATTAGATTTTTTTTGAGACGTAAACTTTTGGTACACCAATTCTGAAATAGCATGGCATTATTACCAATAAAATGGAAACAGTATACATTTTCAAAGACAAGTATATGCTAAAGGATGACTTTTTAGAGTCTAATATTTCTTCTGGAAATCCATTCGTCAATCCCACTTATTAACAAAGAATAACAGGGAGATAGGTTTCTGCTAATGAAATCTTGAATCTCTTCTTTTTCCTTGATAGGAATGGATACAACGTACCTTTGCTTGACCTACGGTTCTCCATTTCTAATGTGGAAAATGCATAAACTAGCCTTTTAGATGAGCTCATGATATTCCACAAGATTAATTTTTCTTTAAATTGCTATGTCAATTAAAACAGACATACTACTGCAGTGGACTAAATGTTGGTGTCTCTCCAAAATTCATGTGTTGACATCCTAACCTCTCATGTGACAGTATTAGAAGGTAGGACCTTTAGGAGGTAATTAGGTCTAGCTCTCATGAATGGAATTAGTGCCCTCATAAAAGGGACTCCAGAAAGCTCGTGTGCCCTCTTTCTGCCACAAGAGGATACAAGAAGACGGCAGTCTGCAACCCAAAACAGGGCCCTCAACAGACACCAAATCTTTGACTTCCCAGTCTCCAGAACTGTTAGAAATAAATGTTCATTGTTTAAAGCTACCCAGTCTATGGTATTCTGTTATAGCAGCTCGAACTAAGAAAACTATTACACTGGAATGTATTAGTTAGGCATAAATACAACAGATCAGTTAAATTCACTGCTATGCCTTGAGAAAGCTTCTGAAAATATGTCTAATTTACTAACCAAAGTTACACATTTAGTTATAAAAGCTCATCTTTTACCTATAACCCTGTGCTATACCACTGATGTCAAACATGATTAGAAGAGGCCAAATTTTCTCCTCACTCCTATTCTGTGTGTAGTTTCTTTTTTGGGAGGCTTATCTACCATCGTGGAATTTTCTAGCTTTTAGTGGCTATTCTAAGGCTATTTTTATCTAATTGTTATGTGTACTGCCAATGATATTCTACTTTTAAACGTATTTTTCTCTCTCATCTTACTTCCGGTCGCACCCAATGTATTATGTCACTAGCTCCCTCCTTAGCTCATCTGGTTCCTAATACATATATTTGAATATTTCTCTACAATTCCTACTTTTAAAAATTAATTACAAATGATTTGTTTAAATATGTTTTTGACTCTTTGATGGAACTACTCTGATTAAAGTGAGAGGGGAAAAAAATCTAAAGGCCTTTAAGTGGAAAAAATAAACTGAGATAAAATAATAATCCTTTTTTATTACCAGTTCTCCTTCTAATTCAGTCTCTTTTATCCTAGTCTATGAATTCATGTTCTTTTCACTCTTTTCTCCTTGAATTTTTCCTATGTTATTCTCTACTCTCTAGAGTTAGAAAGAAGATGCCAAACACAGAAAAAATAAGAATTATTTTGTAGGGGCTGGCTCCGTGGCCAAGTGGTTAAATATGCGCGCTCCGCTGCAGCGGCCCAGGGTTCGGATCCTGGGCGCGGACATGGCACCGCTTGTCAGGCCAGGTTGAAGCAGCATCCCACATCCCACAACTAGAAGGACCTGCAACTAAGATATACAACTGTGTACAGGGGGGGTTTGGGGAGATAAAGCAGAAAAAAAATTTAAAAAGATTGGCATCAGTTGTTAGCCCAGGTGCCAATCCTTAAAAAAAAAGATTGGCATCAGTTGTTAGCCCAGGTGCCAATCTTTAAAAAAACATAAAAAAATAAAAACTAAAAAAAAAAAAGAAAGAATTATTTTGTAAGCAGAAGGAAAAAAAATGAAATAGATGGGAATTTCCTGTTGTGCTATATTAAATATCAGTTAAAATGGGAAAATAAGTTAAAGTGCAAATTTCTAAAGACAACAGGAGAGAAAACAAGGTGTACATTTCAGAGAAAAGAAAGTAATCAGAACAATCCAGTGAATATTAGAGCTTTATGAGAAACTCAGGCGCTTCCTTTCTTAAGTATCGTCACTATAGAAATCAGATGGCAGGTGGGTGCCAAGAGGGTCATAACAAACATGCTTCATCCCTGGAGGCAGCTCCAGTCTGTTTTAGACACACACACAGCAAAATTTTCCACCAACCTCATTTATAAATCCTTCTGTTGAAATACAAACTAAAAAGGCTTTGGTAAACAGCTTAGCCAATCCTGGACTATCACAAAAAAGGAGAGAGAAGAGCATGTGAGAGTAAGAGTGTGTGTGAACACAGCTAAAGTAAGTAGTGTTTAGCTAATTTTGCTCAACTTATCGGAATCATATATTTTTCCTTTTGGAAACGGTTCTATGGCAGCCAAGGACCTAGATCAACTCTCAAAAATAAATCTTAAGATACATTATAAACAACTCTACCCCCATTTTTCTACCTCCATTACATAAGAGAATGGTGAATTATGACTGTACTTTAGAAGAAAAGAATCTGCCAAAGTGCACAAGTAAAAATGGAAGAAACAAGCCAGTAAAGTCATGACATAGAGACAGGAGGCTTCCTAACATGTTACACCTCAGATTTCTTTATTGGGTTGATTCAAACCTGTCCAAGCAAAATGAGAAACAGAACACCTACTCTATTATCTCATTGGATCCATGATTTTATGAGTCAGAGAGAACTGACGTTTGCCTCAAATCAAAGTTTATGCTGTTGGTCTTGCATTGTTCTCTCAAATCATAATAAAAATCTCATCCGGTAAAGAAGCTGAGGCTCAGGATTAATGATGAGAAGAGATGGAATGTGAATCCAGGTTAGGGCAAGTTCAAGGCTTGTGCCATTTCTACTGCTCCACCACTGCCTCTGATTAAAGGCAGTCCCTCCAAAGAGGATGGAGAGTTCTAGTCACAGGCATGCATTTTCTTTCCTAAAGCAGTAAATCTTCTCTATCTGTGAATTAACTGCTAAATCTGCTCATGTGACATTGATATACTAATTAGCCTCTTAATAACCTAAACTCCAACAATAGCACATACATTTACGCTAGCAACTTGAAATGTAGCACAAAGGATAAAAAGGTCATTTTCTTTCATTAAAAGAATTTATTTTCTCTTACCATTCTGTATAGGAACAAGAAAATATTTCACTAAAGCTGTTTAATACTAAGAAAATCTTAAAAATAAGCACAGATACTTTGCTCACTAACACAACTACGGTTATGACATCAACCAGCAGCACAGTCTAAGAGTTCAGATCTGACATTTGCAATCAGGCACATTCGACACTGTGACTTATTTACTTGGACAACGACACTTACCAACTTTGCACTTATCAGAACCAATAGCTGTGACTGTAATAACTGTTTATAATCCTTGTGGCTGCACAATGATATTTAGTAATTCTTTAATTTCATCCCTAAAATATTTCTTTGAAGTGGATGTGGTTTTCCCTGCAGGAAAAAAAGAGTATTTCCTACACTGAAGATTATTTTTCACTTTAAGGTGAAAAAGTCAAGCAGGGCCTGGCCCTGTGGCCAAGTGGTTAAAACTGTGCATGCTCCGCTTTGGTGACCTGGGTTCATGGGTTTGGATGCCAGACGCAGACTTACTCCACTCACCAACCATGCTGTGGAGGTGTCCCACATACAAAAAAAGAGAGGAAGATTGGCACTGATGTTGGCTCAGGGCTAATCTTCCTCAAGCAAAAAAAGGAGGATTGGCAATGGATGTTAGCTAAAGGTGAACCTCCCTCAGCAAAAAAATAATAAAATAAACAAACAAAAAGTCAAGCAAGGGTTTCTCTAATGTGTGTCACATCAGTCATTTGCTCAACAATCACTCACTCAACGTGCAACAATGCACAAAACAACCTGCTAATTGCTGTGGTGATACCAATGTGAATAAGATACAGTCCTGTCATCGAAGGTTCTGATCTGGTAAAGAAGATGCATATACCAACAGCTTGTTGAAAACATAAGGATATATATCCCAGTATTAGAGGTACAAAAAAAGCTGTTTATCACAGATAAATGCTGGTGAATTCTGATTAGTGGAATGAAGGAAAAGATTGCCAAGAGGTGATATCTAATTGGGCCTCAGGACAAATGGGATTATCATATATGAGGGGGGTGGAGTGGCAGAATAGAGCAAGACATTCTATGTTGATGGCCCAATGTGAGCAAAAGCCCATGTGTATGAGAACGCCTAGGGAACCTCAAGCAGTCCTGGGAGGCCAGACCCCAGAATATCTGTGGCGAGTAAAGAAAGATGATTAAGTTAGAGAGCCAACTCTGGGTCTGAATATAGAGGACTTTTAGTGCCACTGCAAATTTGGGCTTTATCCTATAGATAATGAAGATCCAGTAAAGGTGTTTAAACAAGGAAAGTAATATGACTCAATTAGTGCTTTAAGAAGAAAATGCCAAACAGGCAGTGAAATGAGTATTAATGAAGGAAGAAAACAAACAAGAGATAGATGGGTAGTTATTAAGATACCTAGGTAGAAACAAACAAGTCATGTAAAGTTAGAAGGACTAGAAGGGTGTGGCCATATTAACAGAAAGAGCAGTCACATGAGAACAAGAGGGTGTAGGGGAGGAAGGGAACGAAGGTGGTGAATTACACAAAGATAATGGCTTCAGTTTTGAAGATTCTGACAGAGATGTTCAGATGACCAATCGGAAATTCAGGTCTGGAATTGAGAAGAGAAACTGAAGCCAGAAATAGACTTAAAAGGGATTGGCACACAGGTAATATTTGGAAAAATGAAAGTAGGTGAAGTCATCTACAGAGAAAGAACAAAGTAAGTGAAGAAGGGTAAGGATAAGACCCTTAGATATCTGCTCTTAAAAAGTGGGAAATAGTAAAGAAGGTACAGTGAGGCAGAAGCACAACCAACAGAGGAAAAAAGTTACACGAGTCAAGAAAGGGAGCTTCAAAGGGGAAGGGGGAGTCAATCATTTCAACTCTGAAGAGAGTTCGAGTGGGAAGAGGACTGCAGTTATGGACTTACTATCACAACTCTGATGGGGGGGCAACTTCAGTGGCAGATGACATCATATTTCGGGTACAGAAAAAAATAATCAGGGAGTAAGCACAGATAAACCACGTTTTAGAAAAAGCTGATGAAGAACTGAGATACTCCTAAAATGCCCTCACTTTTACAATCATTTCTAGAACCAGTTAACATACTAAAAACCTAGAATGTGCCTGTTACAGGAGAAGGATGTTAACTGAATCAGTGAATCAGAATGTAACTGGAAATGACTCAGGTGTGCTATTTTGGCTTTAACTTATCTAGCTTCTAATTTGAGTAAATATTATGAATTAAATAGTTACAATAATAAAGTGGGAGGAAGCAGCTTTTAGTCATAAAAGTATTTATTTATGATGCCTACCACCTCAAACCTAATAGGATGTTACAACTAGTATTGAATAATCACAGAAACTTGCCTTGCTTCACAGAGAACCGCTAAAAATGCTGGACATCAGTGAAAAAACCAATACTGTGGAAATACTGAAAAGTAATATCTTTAGTATTTAGGGGGAAAAAGGAGACAAAATCTTAACACGAGGCTAAACAATAGAACATTAGAAAGTAGTCTGAATTCATAAAGTGGTAGTTTGAAATACAACACTTGTCCAGTAACCCTGTACTTCATATTTTATTTTAGTTTTTGTGCAGATCATTGGCAAATCTGTAATCTGAAGCGAGAAGCTGGGGCCATTTTAAGAGGTGGAAGAGGATTATTTTGTTAGCCTAATATTATTTGTTAGCCTCATCACAAATAATACTTGGAAAACTGTGAAATAAAACAAAATAAAATTACTTAAAAACAACTTTTCTTACTAATGTTTTTCTGAATTCTAATTATCCAACACTACCAGAAACATAACAAAAACATTCCTTACTAAGATAGAAAAACTGCATTCTCAGACCTTGTCATATGAGAAAGGGGTTACTATCGGTCTACAGGAGACCTATGTAGAAGGATTCTTCCATGTTTTATTATCATGGTCTTTGGGTTTTGAATTTGTCAGAAGAAATACAAACAAAAACGATGCATTAAAGCATAGGCACAGCAATTACGATCCACAGAAAGCTTGTTCCCTAGCACTATTTCAGCTAAGTTTTATTTAACAAAAGGCAAGGAGAAGAAAATATCCTTTTAAACATTCCTGAAAAATCCACCAGAGGTTACTTTTATAATCTATTAGCTTATAATCACCTAACATAAAAACATCAAGAAGTTTTAGTCTTGTTTAGTCAGACTCCATTTCTCTTCCTTCACTGCAGATAAATAAAAACTAAGGTGTTTTAATGCTCAACGTAATATCCTACTACAAATTAAGGACTGGAGAGTGAGAAGAAACTTGGGTAATTTTTAAAGTCAAGTTTTGTAATGTGAAACCCATTGGTTGGCATCAAGATAACATACCCTTCCAGTTAATTCTCTAAGATTTTAGTTCATTGTTTTCCCTGTTTTTGAAATACATCATGAAGAAGTGAAATGTATTTCAGTACAGGCAGGTTTCTTCTTCCCTCTTCTTCCTCCTTATTATAGTTATTAGCATCACTGCCATTATTATTGTCTAAGAATATGAACTCATTCATTTGATTAAAAGTTAAAAGACTAAAAAAGGTTACACAATGAAAAGTTAATCTTCTTCCTACTGAGATCCACCAGGTCTCCAGTTCTCTCCCCAGAAGCAACCACTGCTAAAAGCTTCTTCTATACAATTCTAGAGTTACACACACACACACACACACACACTTATATGCACATAGCATTTTTTACAGAAATCATAGTATAATATACATACACATTTCTGTACCTGTTCCCCGACCCCACCCAGGTGCTTAACAATGTATCTTGGAAATTGTTTCAATTACTACACACGGAGTCACTTTCTTTTTGATAGGTCCATTACATAGATTTAAGATAATTTATTTAAATAATCTCCTATGGATAGATATTTAGGTTGTGTCTGCATGACACAATGACTGTAAGAGTAGATCTGTAGGACAAATTCTTAGAAGTAGGCTGTTTCTGGGGCAAAAGGATGGATATTTTTGCCAAAATGCATCATGCAGAGACTGCCTCTGTAGAAGCAATTTGGCAATAATGGACTAGAATCCTTGTTTCCTCCTAACCTTCCAAAACAAAGTTTTTTATTTTTGCTAATCTCGTAGGTAAAAACTGACAGCTCATTGTAGTTTTAATATTTTATTCATTATAAATGAGGTACAGCATCTTTTTCTTGTGTTTAAACTGCATTTAATTTTCTTTCCTGTGAACTGTATATCTTTCCCTATTTTTTAAGTTTTTATATGTTAATAAAATAATACATGCACACAGTTTAGAGTCTACTGCTTTTACAGGACTTCTTGAAACAAACAGCAGTCCCCAGTACTTCTCTCCTAATACTTTTCCTTCTCCAGAAACAACTTTTATCTCTCAGCCAATTCTTTTGATAGTTACCACCAAATCTTAAATAATATGACTGTACTGATATTTTTCAATTTTTCCATTTTAGACATTATCTATTGACTTTCCACTATGTAAGATAAGAATTTGATTCTTTCCTCCTCCCTTACTACCCCAGTAGGTACATACACACTTCTTATTCTCTTACCCTCCCTATACAGTTACGTAGTAATTTCGCTAAGGACAAAAAAATATTATGACTATGTACGCTATCTAGAGTGCAGTTACACAGTAAATCCTATGTATAATATAGTGTAGTGGTCAAGAGCTTAGATCCTAAAGGCAAACTGCCTGGGTTCAAATCCTATCTTTGCCATTTACTAGCTGCCTAGTTATTTAGGCAACTTACATAGCCTTGCTTTGCCTTAGTTTCCTTATCTGTAAAATAGTACCTTGTGGGTTTACAAGGATTACAAAGTTCATATATATAAAGTGTCTGATATGTAGAAGGTGCTATATAAGCATTCCCTATGTCCTGAACTACTTTTTTGTTTCTCCTGTAGTTAGTGTGTGCTTATTCATTTGCTTAGATTTCTATGTGTTCATTGTTAATTCAATCCCAAATTTGCTTCCTGTTGTTTAAATTCATTAGTTACACCAATTTTGTCTTCTTGGGGAAGTCTTCACTACAGCCTTCTGACTGCTCCAATCTGAGCTGGTCGTCCTCATTCTACAGCTGGTACAGAGTGTTTAACTAGGTTCCCTCTCTATCATTCTTCCGAAGGTTTTCTTTGTCTGTCCCCTGTGTTGGATCTCCTATCCTATATCCCCCATCCTGCTCATTCTTGGTGAAGAATATATTCCATTAGCTTCAGGAGAAATGATGTGTAGGAGGAAATTTTTTTTCAAAAATCTTGCACATCTGAAAATACCTTTATTTTGTCCTTATGCGTGATTAATAGCTTATAGCTAAATATAGAATTCTAAGTTAGAAATAATTTTCCTTCAGAAGTTTGAGGGCATTCCTTATTGTTTTCTAGCTTCTGATTTTGCTGACAGGAAGTCTGAAGCCATTCTAATTTCTGACCTTAGTATGTAATCTGTTTTTCCTTTCTTTGGTAATTTGTAAGACTGTCTCTTCCTCACTAGAGACAAACTGAAATTTCCCGAAAATGTGCTCTGTCATAGGCACTCAGTAAGTCCTTTCAATCTGGAAACTTATATCCTTCAGTTGTGGGAAATTTTCTTGAATTATTTTGCTAGTGATTTCCTCCCCTTGTTTTTCTTTTTCTGGAACTCTTTGTTTTGATGTTGGACTTCCTATTCTGGTACTCTAATTATTGTATCTTTTCTTTCCTTTACTTTCTGGGATATTTCCACATTTTCATCTTCCAACCTGCTACTGAGTTTTATTTCTGTTACAATTTTTTTTTAATACAAAGCAGCTCTTTGGCTTTGTATAACATTCAGTTCTTCTCTCGTGTGTAATATTTTATCTCCCTGAGGATAGCAATGATTTTCTTTCAGGTTTTCTATTCCCTGCCTGCCTCTCTTGCTTCAAGCTTCTTTTTCCTTTTGTTTTTTTGTTTAGGTCTTTCTCTTTCCGGCTAGAGGCTTTTCTTCAGATGACCGCTGGTCTTGTGAATTTCAGTATCTTTAGGTCTTTCCTCTCGGGCTGGTTAAATACCCCAAATGGCACTCTTCTGATCTCCTGCAGAGAGGGTAAAGGGAAGTGGGGGAAGACGGTGGAGGAGTCTCATCATTCAGTGTGCAGATGTTCACTCAATTCCCTTGTATTTGCTGAAGTGCCCTATGTTCTCAATTTTGCCTGGCAAGCACCAATCTAGAGACCCTTGGGGGTTTCTTCTCCAGAGAGTTAGCCTGAAGTCTTTTTTATTTCCTTCCTCTTCTCCCCAAAGCCACCCAGCACATAGTTGTATATCCTAGTTGTGAGGTCCTCTGGGTGTGCTATGTGGGATGCTACCTCAGCATGGCCTGATGAGCAGTGCCATTATCTGTGCCCAGGATCCAAACCCGTGAAACCCTGGGCTGCCAAAGTGGAGTGTGTGAACTTAACCACTTGACCACGGGGCCGGCCCAGCCTGCAGTCTTATATGAAGGTAGAGGTGGGGGTGGGAAGAGCAATGACTCACTGGAATGGAGAAGAGGAGAAACCTAGGGATCCACTACCACCTATTCCTGGTACTATCAATTCCTCAGCTATTCAAAGATTCTGTGGTAAAAATCAGGTTGGCTCTTGGCTTCCTTCATTGCCAGATTAGGACTTGGCTTTCTCAAGTGAGTGAGGTCATTTACCATACTCCATTTGCTTTCCAGCTTTCAATCTATTATTATTATTTTTGGTATGGTTATTTTCTTCTTTCTCATCCTCCTTATCCTTAAATGACTGTGTCTTTAAAAGAAAATCCCCTTACTATAGTTATAGTGGGGTTTCTGGAAGAAATATAATTAGATGCTTACGTTCAACTCACCACTTTTCTCCCCAGAAGTCCAGGCTGAATCTAAAAACCATTGCTAATTGTATATGCCACTCATTCTCCAACCACAATAGTAGATTACTAAGATCAATATTGCCTTAGGACTGGTCAAGAGGGGCCCCTTGCCTGGGCATCACATTTTAGAGGACTCTATTCTCATGCTCTGGGGCACCAATTCCCACAGAGCTTGAATGTACAGGCTGAGCTGTCCACATGCATGTTTGTGGAGCCTCTCATGACGTGGGATCAAATGTGAAAATTTTAGCCTAGCCTTCCACATTGTTACAAAAGCATACAGTCAAGGCTGAAGGAAAGAACACATTTTATTTAAGTTTGTTCAAGAAGAAAAAAAGTTTGCTGGACTAACTTAACTTAAAGACATATGAGACAGCTTTGTAAACCTAGCAAGGAACTGGTCCACAGTTAAGCACTGACTTCCTTCATGGTTTCTCCTGCCCCAGGTCTTTTGGCTTCAGAGCAATCCTGACAAGAGCCTATACAAATGACTTATGTAAATCAGAAAAGAAATCCCTTATTTAAGACACTTCACTGCCATCTGCTGAAAATTTCACGAAATAATTACAAATCAACGATGACAAATGACATGTACCCCTAGTTATTGGACAATCCATAATTTGCGCAACCAGAGGGGTAGTACTGCTCTCGAACCATCTTTCACAGAAGTGAACGAATCCCTACCTTGCCAGGATGAGGATGGGGAGGAAGATAAAAGAGCAAATCAGGAATCCAAATTTCCACTTACAAGTTAGAAGGAATTGTGGTCTGGCACACTGACTTAGAACTGAGAACTTTTTCCTCATAGAAAAACATGTTCTACCTGCTAATCTAAATCTAGTTCATAAGAGTAAAATAAAAATTGGCTGTAGTACGTTAGCTTGAGAACTTAAGAACTACTAATTTTTATTTTATTCATACTAGTTTTGAGTTCAAATAACTAACTTCCCAAAGAAATTTAGGAATGTGTTCAAAATTAACCGACATTTTGAAATTCAACTGGCTAACAAAAGCAAGCTGCTTCTTTCTAATGGACAAACTTGATTAAATCAGATTGGTAGTAAAGTCAATTCTGTTATAACGCTTGCTTTGAAAACTTGAATGCTCCACCACAATTGACACATTAGGGAACAACCTGTGATTACGTGAATTTTTGTTTGTGAATGATTTCATCTGTAAGAAACATTAGGTGAACAAAGAAAACTGCACCAGCTGAACCAAGCCACGTATGAATACACAAAATACTCAAACGCATACAAACTTCAAACATCTACCAGCTGCCTCACTTCACTGTGTGTTATGAGCCACACCCCTCGACATCTGGTGTGACAATGTTCTACTCAATTTTCAAAAAATCCTCCTTCCATCAATTCACAATAACTTACAAATACTCTGATGCCCACTACCACAAGTAAGTTTCAGGATTTTTTCAAGGTGAAGTGCTACATTTATTGTCGTATTTACGTTATTTCTCAACCACTTAACACATAAAACTGTACTACCATTTTGATGAAGTTCCAATCTTTTTTTACACATCATTAACCAAGTTTTTGAGTAAACTGCCCCTAATCCCTTTTCCCCATAAGCCCTGTCATTTTTATTGTGTAATTTTGCATAGTACAGTGATTTTTAAGAACAGGTATGTCACACTATATTGTGACATACTATATTTCTGACTGTACATAGCTATTTTAACTAGACTCAAGCCCAGTCTTCTAGAATACACATATCATCAGTACTACCACATATACCTTATAGAATTTTATAAATTGCAAAGAACAAATATATGGTTTTTAAGAAAACCCCAAACTCGAGGCTGGCCCCGTGGCTGAGTGGTTAAGTTTGCACGCTCTGCTGCAGGCGGCCCAGTGTTTCAGCGGTTCGAATCCTGGGGGCCAGACATGCTCATTGAGCCACGCTGAGGTGGCGTCCCACATGCCACAACCAGAAGGACCCACAACTAAGAATATACAACTATGTACCGGGGGGCTTTGGGGAGAAAAAGGAAAAGATAAACAAATAAATAAATAAAATCTTGAAAAAAAAAAAGAAAAAAGAAAAAAAGAAAACCCCAAACTACCCAACCAAAAGCCTCAAAGGACATTATTTCAGGGTCTTCTACCTTAATTATCCATAATGTTTCTGATAATTCTTGAGCTCACTTGATCATTCCTCAAAAAACTTATTTATCACTGAAATCTAAGAATGATGGAATACAAGCATAAAGGCCAGATATTATGCAGCTGTCTTAGTATGAGCTTGCTTATACATAATTGTGAAATGGTCTTAGTTTATTTTATAGGAGGGGAACAAGACTTGACATTCTGGGGATATTTCAAAGAAACCAAGTGCTGCCATTATCCATTGAGCTCTAACTTTCAGAGCTAGAAATACCAGGTTACTGATTTTTTCATAAATATTTTGATCATTTGTATGTATATTACCCTAAAGTTCTAGATCTGCTTCTACTGGTTTTACACACACACAAATAAAAATTTAATAGTCAATCTAGATATTGAGTGCTACCAGACACACACATTATTTATTAGCATTTTTAATTGTATTATTTAAAAAATGAAAGGATATATTTCTTGTAATATTAAATTTTCTTTACTCGCATTTCTCCTTGTTTCAATATTAATATTACTACCCTATATTTTTATAGAAGATTCTAGTATCTTGAAAATACTTCTTAAATTATCTAGATAATACTAATAATGTCTTGGGGAGAAAAAGAAAGTCATCATTAGTTTATCCATAAAGTTGAAACTGAGGCTAATTTAACAGAGAAGGTCAGGGTTAAAGCTAAGGTTTGAATAATCAATATCCTCTAATAATTTTGAGTAAAAGAGTTTCTCTTTAAAATAATTTTATAAATACCTTGGAGAGGATACTCCGCTTTAATATTCATTTTTTTCAGTTTCCTCAAATTTTTATCATGTAGGTCAACAAACAGGAAAACATAGGTACAAGGTTGACTTTTCTCAAAGTTTTTCCAATTTGGTTTCCTTTTTCAGTGGTGGTATTTTTAATTTTCTGTTTGACTTTTTCATTTACATAAACATGAAAATTTTGGACAGCTAACTTTGACTCTAAAATACTTTTGACATATTCTTTCATAACGCTTGTCAGCATGTATCAAAGGCATGCTAGTTAAATTATGATTTTAAGTACATTTACCCAATGTTTCTGGGTTTTGAGGACTCTATAACAATGAACCAAATTTACTTATCACAGGGAGTTTTTAAAAATCCAGAGATTTTGTAAGACCATGGGGTGACTTTGAGATTTTATCATAATATAATAAAATAGAGGCATGAGATCACTGCAGCTTTGAGTCACTAGAAGTTTGGTTTTGAATTTGCCATTCAGTTTGAACCTTCTGTTTGAGAATTGAGAAAGCATGGACTTACAAATGTTTGGCATTTTCTAATTAAAATAGCTTTATGATCACGTTTATGATGTCACCTGCAAACAAGTATTCTCGTTTATTTTAGGCTCCATTTGGGCATGAGAGCATGAAATTTATTGGAATGTCAAAGAAATGCAACAAACAGATTGGACAGAGTTTCTGATTCACCTTTGTGCTGTCCATCAGACCAGTCACAGAGAGCATGCAATAGTAGATACATATTTTCTTGCATAAATGTATACTTCACAAAAATACTGTCCACTGTGTTCATGTGGTCAATTTGGTACAAACAATACTGGTACACCTCCCAGTATTGTTTTTATACAAAGACCTTACCATCTGAAGAAGCCATTTCCTTTCGAAAATTCAGCAAATCACGCTTTGCATGGTTTGAATTTGAAAAATCTCTTTTTTTTTAATGAATAAATTAAAATCTGGATTTTGTCATCAGGGAAAAATAGTTTTTTCTAGGTTTTCTAAATCTGGAAATAGGTGTTTCAGATGTGAAGTTCATATGCCTCAAGAAAACATTCATTTTCAGTGGAAAAGAACTTGGTGTCAAATCTGTGTCAAATTCCAATGTAAATATAAATTTTAGTATCTTGGGTAACCTGTAAACTGCTGAATGCTGAGAACTATTGAGTGAGAAGTACATTCTGTGCTTAACCACTCCCCCCCACCTCCCCATACACATTTTTTCCCCCTAAGTTCTTGATGTTTATGAGGTTTCTCATTAGTGTGAACTTGCTCATGTTAACAATGTGTGAGGCACAAATACAGGCCTTCTCATCTTTTTACGCTCAAAAGTCTTTTCACTAGTTTGAAATCTCTGATGTACAGCAAATTGGCGGCAACCATGAAAGTTCTTCACAGATCTATTACATTCATAGAGCTCCTTTCCGTTATGAATTCTCTTTAGTAGAGTAAAGGTGCATGTTTCTCATGAGTGGGCATTTCTCCACAGCTGATTGCTTATACCTGAAATCAAAATGCATGCCATGGTTTTACACCTGCAAAAACTGATCAGTCCTCCTTGGGGTTCCTCTACTGGTGAAGAACAAAGAGAATCCAGAGCTTGCAAAGTGTGACAACTGTGCAAAAACAGAAGGGCTTCCCCATACACATCTGACTCAACTTACTTATTTGGAAACAAAATTCTGGGTTTTCATTCTTCTTCTCTGGTCCATCCTTTGCTAGTGCTTCCTGCTCTTCCTAACCTCTAAATTTTGTTCCAGGGCTTAGTCTTAGACTTTTGCCTTCTACCTATGCACAGTTCCCTGGTGATTTCATTCAGTCTCATGGCTTTGAACACCATCTATTTGTTAAAGGTTTTTATATCTCCAGGCTGTACTGCTTCTTGATTTCCAGACTCACATATTTCCACTTGAATGTCTCTCATAAGACCCTCAAACTTAACATTTCCAAAATTGAGCTGCTGGTCAATCCCACTCTCAAACTCGCTTCTCCCACAGCCTTCCCATTTTAAAAAGTAACAACTTTATTCTTCTAGCTGCTCTAGCCAAAATTCTTCACTCTTCTGTTTCTCACCTACCACATCCAATCCAACAAGCAAATTCTGTTGGCTCTGCCCTCAAATATATTCAGAATCTGGTCATTTCTCAGCCCTTCCACCCATCTCTTGTCTAGCTTATTGCAATCGCATCCTAATTGGTGTCTGAAGTCCCATTCTTGCATCCCTATTCTCAATATAGAAGTCGGTGCTCCTCGACTCACACAGTAAAAGCCAAAGCCCTTATGTTGACCTGTAAGACCTTCATGATCGGCTTGCCAAAGAGCTCAATGATATCATCTCCTACGACTCTTCCACTTGTTCATTCCACTCCGGCCTCACTGGCATCTATGCTGTTCCTGGAACATTCCAAACATATTCCTACTTTATGCTAGCTGTTTCCCTGGTGGAACTCCTCACCCCTAGGTATCCACATAACTTACTCCCATATTTTTATCAGATCTTTATTCAAATGTCACTTATCAGTGAGGCATTCCTTGGCACCTTAGCTAAAATTATACTTTCTTGACACTTCCTATCCCCATTCCCTCCTTTACTTTTTCCTTTGTACTTATCACCATCTAGCGTGGTATATATTTTACTTATTACTCTTGCTTATTGTCTGTCACTTCTCAATAGAATGCAAGCTCCACAAAAGGACAGATGTTTTTACTTGTTTACTGCTATATCTCAAGTGCCTAGAACTGCACCTGGCGCATAGTTGTCACTCAATAACTATTTCCTGCACATAAATGGTTTTTAAAAACAGAAAAAATCAGTAAAATCCATACAATATAATATACCACAATATTAACATGTACTGTGAATAGTCATCAATAATCTATCCTCCTAACTACATAAGAATCTTCTAATGGCAGAAATCTTATCTTACATCTCTTTTCATTCTTAGAGATTGGCATAGAATATTACATATACAGCAACTACTCAATTAAACATTTGACAGCAGGAAATTCTGCCTAAAGACAAATTACTAGGAGATAAAAATAGAACAACAGAATGATTACCTAATTCAACATTAGATTGGCATGAAGGAAAGAATGGCTTTAAAAGTAGTCTTTTTCCCTCTAATATTTATAAGCGTTAGCTTCCAGTGCTAATTTAGAACATTCACTCCAAAAATGATCACGGACTGCCATGGGTCAAGATGGCCACCAGACTTGTTAGTAATAACAAGGACAAAAGGTTGAGGATTGGCTCTGGACTTGACACGTTGGCCACCTCATCTTAGTTTGTCTTTGGGACCAAAACATGGAATATTGGAGATATTTAATAATTAACTATACAGTTCTCTCTTCTATAAAATTATAATATTTCTTCAGACTACAATTATACTTCTTCAAAATCAATTGACTTTTGTGGGTCACAGCTTGAATAGTCAAAGGTTCCTGGAGAAGTGGCAAAGACAGTCATCAACATAATATTACAAATCATGACAGCAAAGGAGCTGACAGAAGGCGATTCTGAGCCAGTCCAATTCATGTAGAACTTGTATGTGAAATGTAAACAGACTATAAAATGGTTACACCCAGACAGGTTTGCAGACCCACACCTAAACTCGTTTCAACACACACTAAAGAAGTACAACGGAAGCAAGATGAGAGGAAAATTTGATTTCTCCAAGTACGACTCCTTGGAGAAAAGTGTTTGCTAACCTGACTAATTTCTAGAAAACCAACAACTATTATAGGATAAAACAAAAAATAAAAGATTTAAATTCTAACCAAGAATTCTGAGTTCAATTTAGAAAATGAAGAGAAATGAAGAAAAAGGCAAAAACAAAAAAAACAAATCTTGATTTTCAAAAATTCAACTAAAATCACAGAATTATCCATATCAACCAACATACAGACAATACTTGATTCTGTTTTATCTACCTACCGAATGTCTATGACTAAATGTCTAGGTTCACTAAGCAAATAATAACAACAATGCAAAGCACTTCCTACTTTTCAAATTCTTTCATTATTTTATTTAGTCTTAATTATGTTCCCTTAAAATTACCTGACTGGTCTAATTATTTAAATATCCATTGGTAGGCATGCAAAACACCGAACAGAATACATTTGGTAGGAAACAGGGGAAGAGTTGCTTTGATACTGACGTTAATTCCTAGTGTGTAATATCTCAGGTAGGGTTTTTTTTATTTCTCCCTTCTGTCAACCACTCCAACCATAGCTAAATTAGCCTGTTCTGACATTACATTATACAAGACAACATCAGCAGCTGTGTGAACAGGACATAAACCACTCAATACTAAGACTCCACACAACACTGGCTCCCCAGTGAATTTCAGGGCTTCAATAAGATCACCTAACACTCTTTCAAAATGTAAAGCCAAGCAGTAAACTCAGACACAACACATCATCCAACTTGTCTATAACTGTACAGCAACATTACTAGGGCTCAGATAAATTTTTATTTCTGTAAAATAACTTTGCTGCCACTTGGTTATAAAGAATAGAACTTTCTAATGACCTCTAATTCTCAGTTAACATACTATAGTTCAACTTGCTTACTTAACAGGACATGCAGGATGTTTTGTTTTATTGTAACACTCAATGACAAGTCCACAAATTACTGGATAAATGCTAGGAATTTCTTTCCTTTTATCAGCTTACCCAGTTTAGCTGCGCCCTCTGGTGGGTACTCAGGAAACTGACCCTCGGAAGGGACACTGACAGTTCTCCTCAGACATCGCCCTTTGGTGGAATCTGTCTGCTGCTCCTGTCCTCCCTCCACAGGTATCTAGTTAACCAAAAGAAAAAGAGACGCAACTTAATGCTTAACTCTATTAAATTAAAACATGGTAATTAACCATAAACGCCTTCTGTTTGAATAATGGTTTTAGTTAATGAAGACAGGAGTTTGTAATCGTCAGTGCAAAGTAGAAGAAATGGAGAATATAAAGTACATACAACGGTAAGGTATTACCACTCCTTTTCAAGTTTTTCTGTAAAAAGAACACTTGAAAGATCAGGAAAAGTGAGTGTGTAAGTTAACTTACATGAAGTATATACAAATAATATCCCGGTGTGTATCTGCTTTGGGAGCTCCAGAAAATAAAACAAAACACCCACACAAATAAAAGATTCTTTTACATCAAAAACAGGTTCACAAGCTCCATTCTGCCCAATGGTCAGTAAGGTAAATGGAAATAAAAGTCAACAAGAAAGATTTAGCTCCCAAATTCTCCGAAAAGAAGGTTTTGTTAGATAAAAGTAGTAAAATCACTCAAATTTTCTTCAATTTTAGAATTAAGCACTTAGAGATAGTTAATAAAACATATTTTCAGTGGTAACTTGTATAGATAATTATATAAAATGGCATACTTTCTTCCAAAAGTGACATTAGTTTTTGAAATCCTAAAAAATATTTTTTTCTGGCATAATTTCAGGAACATATCAAGTGTTCTTTGTATATGTGGAATGAGAACTATGAATGGTATAAAAGATCTGTAATGCCAATAACTATTTTTTAAAGGTCAATTTTATTTTAATTAATCAATTAATTTATTTATTTAGAGGATTAGCTCTGAGCTAACATCCACTGCCAGTCCTCCTCTTTTTGCTGAGGAAGACTGGCCCTGAGCTAACATCCATGCCCATCTTCCTCTACTTTCTATGTGGGACGCCTGCCACAGTATGGCTCGACAAGCAGTGCGTTGGTCTGCACCCAGGATCTGAATCGGCAAACCCTGGGCTGCTGAAGCAGCACATGCAAACTTAACCGCTGTGCCACCAGGCCAGCCCTGCCAATAACTATTTTAAAACTTACAGGGTATCACCGTAGACTAATAGGATGGCTCTAAGTTCTTTTTCCCCCTCCCAGTAATGCTAAAAGATCAATCACTTTAGTTTGAGGGAAGAGGCCAAGGACTTTTCACAATGAGATTTTACTAGTAAACTTTACCAGAACTAAGAATAGCATTGGTAACATCTTAGTTTGGCAAAATATGTCAGTAATTAATCACAGTCTCTAATTTCTTATGGCTCCAATATTGAAATTTCAACAAATTTCAACAATAATGACTAGAACCCAGTTCTTACTATGTGTAAGGCTAAGGAATTTGCATGTGTGACATTATGAGGGAGCCATTATTATCATCCCCCTTTTAGATGAGAAACAATTTATTTCTCCAAATGACTACAATGTGCACATATAAAAGCAATTGATTAGGGGCTGGCCCCGTGGCCGAGTGGTTAAGTTCGCGTGCTCCGCTGCAGGCGTCCCAGTGTTTCGTTGGTTCGAATCCTGGGCACGGACATGGCACTGCTCGTCAGACCACGCTGAGGCAGCGTCCCACATGCCACAACTAGAAGAACCCACAACGAGAAATATACAACTATGTACTGGGGGGCTTTGGGGAGAAAAAGGAAAAAATAAAAAAAATCTAAAAAAAAAAAAAGCAATTGATTAAACAAAACTGATAGATAGAGGCTTAAGTGTATAGGTGTTCTCCTTTGCCCCAGTGATCCAACTCCTATGACTGGGGTCAAGAGGATAATAGCAAGGGAAGCTTTCTCTGTGTTACTGAAAATCTGAAGAGCAAAGTCAAAATGTCTTCATAAGGACTGAAAATTTTCACACTCTTAAAGGACCAAAAATGCCCATTTCTTCATTACTATAACTATGGTTACTCCTTGAACACTGAGAAACTAAAAGGCAGAATTAAGAAAGGCAAAATTCTAAAAAATAAGGGAGACCAAATAATAGCATCAATAAGACATGAACTCTTCCAAAAGTACTCTGTAATATAAAACTTTATGAACAGTAATCTAAGTCATCCATCCCTTTCAGGATGGAAATTATATTATCTCTACTTAAATAATTAAAAGAGTAGCACCAAGAGGTTAAATAACTCCCTCCAAGTAAGAAAGGCAAAACTATATCCTCTACCTGCCTTAAAAGTAGGAAAGAACAGGGGGAAAACAAAAATAGTTGGATCCTTGAACAAAGAGATAAGCTTAAATAAACATAACTATTTCCTTAAGAGTTCTAAAAATGCCTATTATCTGAAAAAATGGGGGTCTAAGCCACACAGAAAAAAGGTGTAATTTTTGATATTTTTAGGAGGGAATGACCTATGATATTTTCTGTGGAAATTTATAAAGGCCATATCCAGGAAAAAGTAAGAAATGGCTTCTACATTCACAAAAATAAACTCAAAATGGATCAAAAGACTTAAAAAGTAAGACCTGAAACCATAAGACTTCTAGAAGAAAATATAGGCAGTACACACTCTCTGACATCAGTCTTAAAAGGATCTTTTCGGACACCATGTCTTCTCATGTCTAGGCAAGGGAAACAATAGAAAGAATAAACAAGTGAGACTTCGTCAGACTAAAGAGCTTCTACAAGGCAAGGGAAAACAGAAGTGAAACAAAAACACAAGCCACCAACTAGGAAAAAATATTTGGAAATCATATATCCAACAAAGGTTTAATCTCCATAATATATGAAGAACTTACACTACTCAACAACAAAAAATGAAACAACTCGATCAAAAAATGGGCAGGAGATATGAACAGATATTTCCCCAAAGAAGATATACGGATGGCCAATAGACACATGAAAAGATGCTCATCATCACCGATCATCAGGGAAATGCAAATCAAAACTACACTAAGACTTCACCTTGCACTTGTTAGAATGGCTAAAACAACTAAGACAAAAAATAACAAATGTTGGAGAGGTTGTGGAGAAAAAGGACCCCTCATACACTGCTGGTGGGAATGCAAACTGGTGCAGCCATAATGGAAAACAGTATGGAGATTTCTTAAAAAATTAAAAATAGAAATACCATATGACCCAGCCATCCCACTACTAGGTATCTATCCAAAGAACTTGAAATCAGCAATTCAAAGACTCATGCACCCTATGTTCACTGCAGCATTATTCACAATAGCCAAGATGTGGAAGCAACCTAAGTGCCCATCAACTGATGACTGGATAAAGAAGATATGGTATGTATATATATACAATACTACTTAGCCATTAAAAAGAACAAAATTGTCCCATTCACAACAACATGGATGGACCTTGAGGGTATTATGTTAAGTGAAATAAGCCAGATAGAGAAAGACAAACTCTGCATGATTCCACTCATATGTGGACAATAAACAAACGCATGGACAAAGAGAACAGATTAGTGGTTACCAGGGGGAAAGGGGCTGTGGGGAGGGCACAAAGGGTGAAGTGGTGCACCTATAATATGACTGACAAATAGTAATGTAAAACTGAAATTTCACAAGTTGTAAACTATTATAACCCCAATTAAAATAAATTAATTAAATAAAATAAAAATAAAATTTAAAAAAAGAAATGGCTTCTATTGTCATATACTTTGTCTCTACCATATCTAAGGAGAGGATAAATAAATATATTAAACTTATTTGGGCCTAGAATTCACTCACAATGATTTTCTCCAAGTTTTAACAGAGACTCTTTGTTTTCCACTGTTGAAACTTACAATATGATCAGAGGTTTTATTCAAAGCATCACTTTTAAAAGTTAGGGCATTTTACCTCTGACTCCGGGATATAAGGAAGAATAGTGTTCACTTTTATTCTAAACCCACATTTCTTAAGAATATTTCGCTTTTACAACACTATTGATTGCTCCTTACCTAAAATATTTTTTTAAAGATATTGATCTACTCCTTGAAAATTAGAGGGTTCATATTTCAAGTATCTTCCAATGAACTAAACTAGAGTTTACAAATCTTAGTAGACAGCCAAAGAGAATCAGTTTTAGAAAGTCAATTTCAGAAAAGCAATTTGGTTCACTCTGTCTTATTTTAGTTTACTACTCCACATTTACTTGTTTATACTGAATTACTCTTTAAAAATTGCCTATCTTCCAGATTCTATAACATGAAAGGAATATTTCTTTCTTTTAACCTCTTTGGCCTTGTACTATGCTTTGAGTACTCCTTTTCCTCAGGGAAAAAACCTAAAGCACTTTAATACATTCCATTGTAGATGAGCAAAGCGGAACATAGGAAGAAGTAAATGGCTTCTCAGGTATCTCAGATGTGTTAATAACAAAGTCAAACTGGATCTCTGACTCCAGTCCTCTTTACTAGTTCCAAACCATCCACAACAATGGAAGAACAATATGGCACAAAAAAATCAAGTTACTTCGAAAACATACATATTTTTTTCCTGTAAAATTATCTTTCATTTTGTTTAGAATTATATAGATATTAATTTCAATTTCAATCTGAGCACCTACAGATTAAATAGTCAATATATAGTCAAATACAGGAAACCAAGATTATGTTAACTAGCAAAAGAAAGATCTTCTCAGTTATTTCTTTTCCTAAAGAATGCTTAAAGGATGTTAGTCCCCTGTATCTTTAAAAGGATTTTTTTTTTCCTTTAAAAGGATTTTTTTAATCTTTTTAAAGAAAGAAAATTCCTCAACTTTCTTATCCCCTTAAGGTAGCAGCTCTCAAAGCTAGTGGGATCCAGGTAACGGCATCAGTTTTACCCGGGAATTTGTTACAAATGCACATCCTCAGGCCCCACCCTAAATCCAGTGAATCAGAAACTCTGGGGGTAGAGCCCAGCAATCAACGTTTTAACATGCCTCCAATTGATTCTGATGCTCCCTAGGGTCGAGAAACACTGCCTTAAGGTTTTCTCTCCTTCCTATCTTGGTTCTCAAGATAACAGTGGTTCTTAACCTTGGCTGCAAATTATAATCACCTAGGGGAGTTTTAAAAAATACTGATGGCTAGACCACTCCTAGACATTCTGAATTAAGTGACTGGTGCGTGGCCTGGGATTTTTATAACTTCCGAGGTCACTCTAATGTGCAGGCAAAGTTGAGAACCACTGATCTATATTCAGTACTTTCAGCTCTAATTATTCACTTATTAATCCTTGACCACCAGTACTAAGTGTGGAGGCATAAATAAATCACTTGGCCTTACCAAATTCCAATTTCTATTATTTTTGGGGCATGATCTTTCTGGTATCTCAGCTAGATGCCTGGGGTGGTAAGGTATTAAAGAGGTCTCTCACCAGCAGAGGCAACCCTCTAACATTGCTCAATATGACCACCAGTATCTCTATTTTGTTCTCAATACTACAGTTGCTCTCTAGAAAGTCCGAGTAGTCCTGCCCTGAGCATGTGTAGTCCAGCCCTGGGCCAAGACGCACCAGTGTCCAGCCCAGCAGATTCCAGCCCCTTCACCTACAGAATTCTTTTCTCTGCCTCCTGAGCTCAGTGGGACTACTGCACTCTGCCTGGACTCCAGATCAAGTACCACAGTTGGGAAATGGTACACAGCAGACAGCCAGGGCAATGGTGACAATCACTGTCTTTGGCTGCCTATTGTCCAATGCTTGAAAATAGTTTCTCTCTCTCTCTCCATATACATATGTGTACTGATATATACATACATATATATATAGATACAGATATATAGATATACAGTCCAGTTTTATGTTGTCTGTAGTGAGAGGGCTAGTTTTGTATCAGTTACTCTATCATGCTGGTGCCAAAAGCCTCTTATTATCTCTTATCCAAACTACTAATATGGTCTCTTCACTGGTGATGTTCTGCCCCTTAAATCTACTCTTTACATAGTTATCAGAATATTTCCAAAACGCAAATATGATTATTTCATTCTGAGGCTTAAAGTCCTTCAGTTGTTCTCCTTTGCCCTTTGCAGTGGTTTTCAAAGGACTGGTAGTGTGTTTGTACGTGGACGTATATGACAGGGGGAGGTATTTCTCTACTTCAATCACAGCATAATTCTGAGTTTATCTGTTATAGAGGTCTTCTGCTTAAGCTTTTCTACCAAGAAAGGGTTCTTCTGCTAAGAGTGTTTTAGAACCACTATTATCTTACAGAGTAAGTGCAAGCTCTCGAACATGCTATATACCAAGTTTTCCACCATCTGGCCACTGTCTGAATGCCCAGCTCCAGGCTTTACATTCTACGAACACCAAATTGCTTGCATTTCCCTAATAGATTCCTTATTTCGTAGTTCAGTGCCTTTGCTTAGTTTGTTCTCTGATCCTAAAATATTTTCCCTCACTTTCTTTCCTATTCTATACCTTCCAGGTAAACGCCTATTCATCCTAAGGCTTAGGACAGGCACTGCCTCTTCCAGGAATCTTCCCCCTCTACCAATCCCCTACGGGAAGGTTAAGGTACACCTCCCTGAGGTTCCACCAATAACAGATCTTTCTCTGTCACTATACTTATTATATTGAATTATAATTATTCATTTGTGCAACTAATTCCATGTAAGTTAACAGCTTGTATCTCACCATAAGTCAATCTCCAAACCTTAAAATAGTTCCAACCCACAAACGAATAAATATTTGACAGGTAGCAATGGGGGTCATTTTAGGCAAAAGAAAAAACATAACATCAGCCAAGAAGTTGGCAAGCATATGAAGTTTTTGTTTTGCTTTGGAACAGGGAGTAGGTCATATTTAGCTAGAGCCTCTTAAGGGGGAGCCGTGGGGTAGAACACCAAAATATATCATGACTGCATTGGGAGGGCTTTAATACCAGGTCACGCGTAATTCAGGGAATACTGGGAAACCATTCAAGTTTTCAGATCAGAGGAATGGTAGTCTCTTAATTGGTCTGTCTCCTTCCTATCTCTTCCTCTTCTAATACATCCTACAGATTAATATTCATAATGCATAACTTTGATCAAATCTCTTCCTTTCTTAAGCTTCCCTTGATAATTGCCCATTACCAATAGCATCTTAATAACACAGTTAGACTATAGTCCTTTAGAATAAATGGATTTTCTGTTATTCTATCCAGTTTACTTGTGCTATTTCTCAAATGCCATTTTAAAATTATTTGTCTTAATTCCACAACTAAAATTGGTATGGGGGGAGAGGGGAAAAAATTGTGTCTTATTCTCTGCAACTTCTAACAGAGTGAATGCACATACAGGGGCACGTTACGTATCTGCTGAATAACTTGAAAGTGACTCTGAATGAAACATGCCATGGGAAGTTTACCCCAGGATAAATAACAGTTGATTTTAGCTGTTTGCACAAAGTCTAACTGCTATTTTCATCAGTATATCTGAATGTAAATACTGCTTTCCAAAAGCAAGAAAAATATTGTAAAATTGCATTACTACCAACTTGCTGCCTGTATGCTAGATGCAGCTTAAAAAATTCCAAATACAGAAAGTAGAGTCTGAATGAAGAAAAATGGAGCCACATTTACCCTTCTTAACGGCTTGTTATCGCCAAAAGAAAGAAACTCACAAATTCAGCTTTCTTTTGTATTTTTATACTGGCTGCACCTCAGAGGGGTTCACGATTGTCTTCTCTTACCATTTCCCTCAACTCCTTAATCTCTAGTTTACTTGGTCTTATCTCTTGCAAGCAAAATGGAATTCAAATGGCCTCCTACGCCCTCTTTGAACTGGGCTGGTGCCAAGCCAGCTGGGGCCTTTCCTGGCATCCAGGCAGGGAAGTCTATTTCGTAACCACAAGCAATGTCTATTTGGCACAATTTGCATGAAGCAATTTACTGAACCAATGAGTCATTTCTCAAGGTGATACTCCTGGCAGACTTCTCTTTCAGCATTCTGCCCAGATCTGTCCTTCTGCTACATTCCCAAACTGGTAATTGGTATATTTAACACTCTTCCCATGTATATCCTGCAAGCAGAATTTTTTCCATTTCTGACAGGAAACACGCAGAGTTAAGAGAGAGCACTGAAAGATCCCACACACTGAATATATGAGTGATACTAGACTAATATAATCCTCCCACATTCCAGCAGTGCCTGGCTAAGGACTCAGTTTAAATCCTTACAGAACCCTCTTAATTGATCCCTTTAACACAGCAGTAAACACCCCCATGATTAGGTGATTAAGGTTTAAAACAGCCTTTTTAGATAATTTTAGCAGGAAATTCCTTAAACTCCTTGTTTCAAGGAATTCTAAATTGTTCAATGCAAAACTCCAAGGGTTAGAGTTATACTCCTCACGATAGTGTGAGTGAAAGGTAGAAGAGAGACAGCATATTCTAGTCCTTCCACAAAAAACCGCTTTCTAATCCTTTCCTGTAATGAAATTAATAGAATATTAGATTTATCACTCAAATAGCAGGTACAGTAATGGCTTAACATTTTCTTATCCTAGAGACTTAATTCAGTTTTTCCAACTTAATAATGGTAGAACATACTCATCTTAGGGCATTCAACTATTTTGTAAACTTTCTGTAAACTCATCGTCCCTTCATGGTCCCTCACCTGTTCTACTGCAGTAATCTAACTTACCTATTTCCTTCCAATCCCTTTCACTCAATTTTCTATATGATCAACAGAGTTACTTTGCTAAGAAGCAAAAGTAATGATGTTACTTCCCTATTAAATACCTATCTATGGTCCAAATCATTTCCAGAATAAAGTCCAAATTCCTTATTATGGCCTTCAAAGCACTTAATTACTTAGTTCTCGCCAGCTATCACTCTTCTTCTGGCAAATCATATTCCAAGAATTCTGAACATTTTGCAGTTTGCCAAAGAGATATAAGATGCTTCTTGACTTTGTATCCTTATACATGGGACATCCTTCCCTTCCTTTCCTTATCTTACTAGAAGATAAGCTTCTATCTGTCCCTAAAGACATGGCCTAATCATAAATTTCTCTGTAAAACCTTTTTTGGCATTCCCCACTTCATACCATAATCCACCCCAGACAATATCTCAGTTAATCTTTCCCTTATGATTATATTATAATTTAAAAAGTAATAACTTATTGAGGTGAAATTGACAAAACATAAAATCAACCATTTCAAAGTGAGCAATTCAGTGACATTTAGTACATTCACAATGCTGTGCAACCACCACCTCTATTTAGTTGCAAAAGATTATAACTTTTAATTTACCTCAATGTGTCCCCACTAAAACTGCATCTTCGCAACCACAATAGTGCATACCTAATAGATACTCAATAAATAAAGATAGAACCACATATTCAATAATGGAAAAGCATCTTATGGAATATTTTTCTCCTCTTTTATTATCCAGTTTTAGAAAAAATATGAAATTAAGTCTCATGTTCTGAGAAGACTTATCACACAAAAAGAAAAGAAGGAAATAGATATTCAGGAATTAAAATTTATAATTTGGCTTTTCAAGTTTATTCAACAAATGTTCATTGAGAAATTACTAAAGTGTCAGGAAGTGTTCTAATCACAGAGGGCTACAACAATAAACAAAAAACAACCCATGCCCTAAAACTTACATTCTAGCAGGGGAAGAGAGATAATAAACATAATAAATAAGTTATACAGCATTTTAGAAGATGGCAAATGCTATGGGGAAAAAAATTAGAGCCAGGTAATTCGATCAGAGGTTCCAGATGGTGATATGGGGAGAGGGTGCAATTTTAAACAGGTTGGTCAGGGTAGGCCTTATTGAGCAGGTGATATGTAAGCAAAGAACTGAAGGAGTTGAGAAAGTGAGTCATGCAAGTATCTGAGGGAAGAGCCACGGCTAAGGCCCTGAGGCAGGAACGTGCCTGATCTGCTCAAGAACAGTGATGAAACCAGAATGGCTGGAACATAGTGAGCTGAGGAAGTTTCTGGCCTTTGAAACCTGGAAGGATGGAGTTGTCATAAATGGAGATGGGGGCGGCCTCTGGAAGGTCTGGGAGGGAAGATTAGGGGCTCAATGTGGGGCTTTTGGAGATGATTATTACATATCCAAGCGGAGGTGTATAATGGGCAGATGGATCCATGAGTCTACAGAAAAGAGATGTGTAGGTTTGAGATACAAAATTAGAAATCATGAGCATTAGAGGGTATTTAAAGTCTTAAGACTGGAAGAGATTCCTAAGGAAGTGAGATCTAAGGACTGAACGCTGTGGCACTCTCCTGTTAAGATTTGGAGAGAAGAAGAGAAATCTGCAAAGATGACTCAGAAGGAACTGCCAGAGAAGCAGGAGGAAAACTTTTCTTAGTACAGTGTCATGAAAGCCAAGTGAAGAAAGCAGTTCTAGGAGAAGGAATGAGCGATCAATTGCATTAAATGCCACTAACAGATCAAGTAAGACGAGAACTGAAAATTGACTACTGAATTTAGCAATATGGAGGTCACCAGTGAGCTTAACACAGCACTTTTGGCAGAGTGGTGTGCATAAGAGTCTGGTAGGAGTAGGTTTAAGAGAGAATGAGAGGAGAGAAGTTAGAGACAATAAGTTTAGAAGTTGCAAGAATCTTTGCCATTAAGGGAAGCAGAGAAAGGAGTAGTAACCGGAGGCAGAAGTGAGGTTAATAAAGGCTTATTTTTTCTTTTAAGATGGGAGAAATAATTGCATGCTGATGGGAATGATCTAGTAGAGATGGAAAAATTGAAGATGTAAAAGAGGTTGGGAGAATTGCTAGTGATATATACATCCTTGAATAGGCAAGAGGTAATGCAATGGACACATGTGGAGAGGCTGACCATTGGATTGTGGACAGTTCAACCACGGTTAAAGGAAGGAAATCAGGGTATAAGGAAATAGTTGCTGATGGATGGGTAGACATGGTAATGGAGTATGCAGAAGTTCTCTTCTGAGTGCTTGAATTTTCTCAGTGAAGTAAAAAGCAAAGTAACCACCTGTAAGTGACAGTAACAGAAGATTTAGGAATAGAGGAGGAGATGTAAAAAAAAATCATCTTAGAAATCATTTTAGATTGTACTACTCAAAGTGTGGCCTAAGGTCCTGTGCTGTTCTGCAAACTGTTACTGGCCCGCAATAAACAACTTAACAGTAAAGAAATTGAGAAGAATTGTGTCTGGTGTGATCAGTGGATTTGTCTCATTATACAGTACACTTTCCATGAACATGTACAATTTTTGTAATTTTATTCCTTCTTTTCCTATGTTATGATTATTCTGTGTATACTTATTGAATTGTAATTTCATTTTTATCAAATCTAATAAAAATTGGGGCTTGTATTTTTACTTCTTCTTAAATTTCATTTTTTTGGGGGGGGCCAGGCCCGTGGCCAAGTGGTTAAGTTTGTGCGCTCTGCTTCGGTGGCCCAGGGTTGCGCCAGTTCGAATCCTGGGTGCAGACATGGCACCACTCATCAAGCCATGCTGAGGCGGCATCCCACATCCCACAACTAGAAGGACCCACAACTAAAAACACACAACTATGTACCTGAGGGGCTTTGGGAGAAAAAAGGAAAAAAAATAAAATAAAAAAATTAAAAAAAACACAAAACAAATTTCATTTTTCATAACAATTCATTTCATTGTATTTTATTATTCATGATGACATGGTGGAAAAAACTGGTTCTTCACCACACATAGATTGAGACGCACTAGTCCATGAGAGTTGGACAGTAAATGGACTAAGAAAATGTCTTATGATTACCAAAAAGCATTAGGGGCTCACAGGAGGTTTGCAGCCATTAGTTTAAAGGTTATCAGGATGGCAGAGTGATTTTCTTCAGACACATTATGTTGCATAAAAGTAGGGCAGGATAGATGAAGAACAGGATTTAACTGCACCTATCTATTGCCAAGTGAGTATGATGATACAAGAGGACAAGGAAATAGTATGCAAGGGATGACCTTGGAATGACTGACCATGGAATTCAGACTGCGTGAAAAGGGAAGAGAGGATATCAGAGATATGAGGGAGAAAAGGTGACAGGATCAATGGGCCACAGGTCCCAAAAGGATTGAAGAATTGTTGGAACAAGGGATGGGCTACACCGACAGAAAGTGATAGAGAATAAGATGTGCACAACTGAGACTATGAAAAAGTTGTAGCAAGGAGGCAGAATAGAGGAAAAGATTCTTGGAGGAGAGGAGTTCAAGGAACTGAGAGCCAGTGTGTTGAATGAATCATCTCTGTGGACACTGGAATCATCACAAATTAAGGCTAGAGCAGTGCTGAAGATAATGACAATGAGTCAGGGGCAACAAAAAATGCCAAGGGCAATAAAAAATCCAGGAGCAAGAAAAAAAAGAGGAGGAATGATGACTACACCATGAGATTCAGAGTTTGGGCTTTTTAGAGAAAAATAGATAGGAAAAAGATAGGAAACATTCATGAAAGGAGACGGACACCTACTATAGGCAGCATGGTATGAGGGCTGTGGGAGAAGAACAGCCATCACTCAACGGTATTTCACAGAGGATAGTGTCCTTAGACAAGATACAGGTTCTCATGAGACCAAGAAGTTAAGGGATTTCCTCAGGGAAGAGGTGGAAGAAACAGCTGATTTTGCTGATGACGGGCCATGAGTTGTAGAGGGCATAGTGAAAGGGTTTAAGGAGGTAGGAAAGAGGGGCCGGCCCAGTTGCCGAGTGCTTAAAGTTGCATGCTCCGCTTCTGCAGCCCGGGGTTTCACTGGTTCGGATCCATGGCACCACTCATCAAGCCATGCTGAGGCAGTGTCCCACAAGGTACAACCAGAGGCACTCACAACTAGAATGTACAACTACGTACTGGCGGGGGACCTTTGGGGAGAAGAAGAAGAAGAAAAACATTGGCAACAGATGTTAGCTCAGATGCCAATCTTTAAAAGAAAAAAAAAAAAAAAGAGGTAGGAAAGGATGAGTGGAAGCCAGGGACAGAAAAGAGGATTTAGAGAGCCATATGCAGAGTATGGGAGATGAGAGCTTCCCCAGGTGTCCAGGGATACGCATGATGACTGGCATAAAAAGGGATAAATCATGTAAGATATTATTTTAGGAAATTATTCATCATGGATAGTTATTTTACCAGACAAAGGGGGCCCAGGTCTGGATTACTCAATTGATCAGTAATATTTAATCAATAGATTATATCTTGGTTCTAGGTAAGGCATGCTTCTTGACCTTACGCTACGTATCCTCAGGCTATTTAATTTCTTACAGTACTACATTGAATAAAATGTAAGTATGGGCAAAAAGGTGGCAAATGATCTGTTTATATAACTCCTTACTAATAGCTCTGACTGCTGACAGAGTAGGTTGGTTAAAATGAGTATTTTGAATTACCTGTTTATTCAAATTGGATAATTAGAAATCTTCTACACTAATATTCACTCTCTCTCTATATATATTATATATATTAATATTCACTCTACCAATTTTTATTATGTATCCATTTAATATAAACACAGCAACAAGTACTAGACTGAACCAGAAAAAGTTGACCTTTATTAAGTTATTTTAATAAAATTAAATTTAATAATATTAAAATTCTAGGAAAGGGTCATGGGTAGGGAGATAGTAACAAAAGTAAGAACATTTTTAAATGGCTGGAGAAAAAGAATAAGCAAGTTTTTCATGGAGGACACATTAGCTGGGCCTTCGCAAATAAGGACTGTCTATTAAAATAAAAGAAGAAACAGAAATTGCTTTACTGTTATTACCTTCCTTTACTATATTAACAATTGCTGAGTAAGAGAAAGGATGGAAAAGAAAAGGGACAGAGAGGGAGGAGAGACAGAAGAGGAAAGGAAGGTAGGGATCCACAAATGAGAACTGAGAAATGTATTCCTGTTCATTGCTTCCTCTTCTTACTTTTCAGGAGGGATGACTTAGTAAATTGATATTCTCCCTACAGCTTTCTAGTTATTTATATATATTTTTGGCAAGTAATCTTTCTCCTTCATTGAATCAGATCTTTTCTTCTCCTTTCCTGTCATTATCCCTCTTCTTTGTCAAGATCATATTCACTCATTTTTTTACGTTGCGGAGGTTGGGAGTAGGATGGTTTTATAGCCCTACCAAATCAGAATGATACAAAATACAATCTGATAAATGATCAATAAGCAAATAAATTATTTGGATGTAGAAGGATTTGTACATGGTAACAGTTTGAGTAGTAAAGTAGTAATAGTATAAGTTCGAGAGTTTTTTAATTCAGAGGGATATAAATTTCACCTAGAACTAGATGTCTGTGCTAATTATACTCTGCATGCCTCTCCAGATCTACTCTCTGCCTTTCTCTCCCTTGCTGTGTATTTCAGGAAGTAAACCTTTACAGAACACATCAAGGGCAATCTTTTCCTGTCTCCAAGTTAGGTTTGGGCAGTAGGTAACATCGGCAAGAAATCAGAAGACAGGAAAAGAGAATTGTAGTATTTATTCGCCCTTGCTTCCTCCCTGCTGGCCATTTTTGTTTCAGAAGAGGCTGTGTTCTTTGTGTGTAGCCACGGCAACTGTCATGCAGCCCTCTCATACAACCACAGTTCTCTGGGTTCCAGAAACGTTGCTCTCTTCCCTTACCCTGAAGGTCTAGGGTAATACTGCCTTTGGCTGTTGGTAGTTCACGTGCGCTTCACCACCTTTTGGTGGGTCCCTTATGTTGCCCATGCCTCTATAAATAGTCCCTTCATTAAACCTCTTTCAATTAATCCACTGACTGTGCCATTTGTTACTTGCTAGGAGCTAGACTGATATAATTTCCAATAGTCCCTCTGGGTCATTTTTGGGGCCAGGTCTACACAATCCAATCCATTCTCACTCCAAAGTAGTCAAACTCAGTATCTCTTGCACTGGTCCTTAATGAAAATTCAGCCCTATCTTGTTGAACTCACGCCTTCATGGCAGTCATTATGATGTATCATTCCGACATTAGCCACTCTTTAGACTTACTTATAGTTTATCATTCATAAAGTCTCCATTTTCATAAACGTGACTTATCAAAATACAAATAAAAACTAGATTATTTCAAGAATTTGGTCAGAAAAAGGAAGTAGCTTTTCTCAATAATATCCCTCTCACCTCCTTCTCTTTGTTGAGCAACACCAACTGGCTGTCTGTGAGGATGCAATATTTCCGTTCCCATGTTGTCGTCTCAGTGTAGGGTGACTGGCCACAAGACAGACGATGGGTAGGTGGCCCTTTCACATCTGTGTGACAAATACAAAAACCAGAAGTGAAAAATTATTATCATGCTTAATAAACCAGTATTTCAAATGTAAGATTCTTCAAGATCAAATTACATAAAGAGGTCTAAACATGAAAGTAAATGGTAAATTGAAAATTTAACTTCCTCTTAAGAGAGTAAAAACTGTTAGGTACACAGGGAAAAATTGGCCCTACAGTCTGCAGAAAAGAAGGCTGAAACACTCTAAGAAGAATGATTAGCATAGACTTGACACAGTAGCCACCACTGTATAGGCACTAAAATAACCTAAAATCTAAAATATCTCTGAAGCTGAGGTAGCTTCAGAACTAAAGCAATATCATTCAAAATAAAGAGGTGGGGGTGACTTAGAGACAAGAACAAATGATAGAGCCTCCGGTCTTTAGGAGGAAGATGATGTTGCAAGTACATTTGAGAGTACAGTTGACCCAGAACTGAGAGAGTGAAGCTATTGGCAGCTTATGCCTTCAAAATAGCTTTATTTCTAGTCACCCATAAGAATTAGAAATGTTTAAACTGTAGCGTCATATTACCACTAGAGGCCAGTAAGATCTTAAAAACATAGAAAGCAATTTCTTCAAGGAAAGATCTAAACATATTACCATGATGTCTCTTAGAGGTAGAGGTACGCAATATCAAAGCTGTATCTCAATTCTTCTCAATGTCTTATTTTCCTATAACATACCAAGTGGTTAGTACTACTTTGTTAAATTTTTTTGATATGAACTGTTCACTCATTTGGGCTGCTGTAAAACTTAGAACGTATCTTAATCATAAGTACATATTAGATCCAGTAAATAAGGCTTTTATGACAGTTCGATATACAGTATTAAAAGTTCTTTAGCGATGAAGGACTAATTCTTCTCAGGAATATACTGCAGGGATCATTTAAAATGCATTATTTATTATTATTTAGTTTTTATGCTGGAAGAACACCTCAAACTAAAGAAATTAGAAAACAAACACCTGTGAGGGTAGGAGACTCGTAAACTATAAATAAGCACATTTTATCTATTAGATGAGTGTTTTCACTACTGTTACATTCTACAGACTGTCTTTTTATCACAGGATGATAGGTACACCTGGTATTGACGTCAAGGAAATTCAAATGATTTCCTAGATGTTTTATACTCTAGTTACCCAAAGATGCATACTATAACTGGCGTTCTGTAGAAAGCAAACAAGTCAGTAATGAGGGCAGTTAGGTCTATGTCTCTCTTATATCCCCTTATGTGTCCAATATTACCTTCAGTGCTCCTTCTGGCTTAGCTTCCCTTGCTTCTAAAAATCTATCTAAACTTGTTGCTCTGCATTTTTGGGGGAGCTTATCAACTATCCTCCAAGATAATTCAAAGTCCAAGAACCAATAGGGCTTGGCTGGACATGTTACTAATCCTTAGAAGTTTACTGTTTCTCCTCCCCCCGCCACTCTTATTTTCCTGCTTCTATCTCCTCTGCACTATGCACAGCAGTACATGCTGCATCCTAAGCTTCTCCATTCCACACCAACTCTCTCCCCGCCACCTGTAAGTCTCCCCTTGTATTCTAAGCATCTTAAATTACTTAAAAGTTTTCTTTATATTTCAAATTTTCTTAAAATTATCACCAAAAACTCTAAAAGAACTGACTCAATCCTTTTTGACACATATAGGAGATACTTGTCCTTAAAAGCCACGTCAAAACTGATTTTCTTCACATGATTTGGACAAACAAATGGGTTAGATTTTTACCACAACGTAGGCCTATTTTTAAAGTCAAATACCAAGACCACTTCAACAGAGAGGGATGCAGCTACTTTATGTGGAAATATGGTGGTTTTGTGGTCCAGACAAGTATTCATTCAAATGACTAACCTTCTTATGTAAGTTAGCCATGGGTGACCTAAACTGCCCACTATAATTGAATTTGAACTGTAATCTTATGATCTATACTAAGCAAGAAGACATTGATAAACTCTGTCCATAAAAATCAGAACACAGAATACCATATTTATAGCATAACCCAGGTTTCCTGCCAAAATATAAATCTGTATCAGCACTGAATTTACGAAAACCTAAATTCTCTTCTCTATGTCATCCTAAGTAATTCTCTTAAAGTCCCACTGTCTCATGTCTCTTTCTCCCACCTGACCTGTGTTCCTCATTTCTTTACGGTATTATGAAACTAGACAATGTCTCATAAAGCATTTTGGGACCCCAAACTACTTCAACCCGGGCTCAAGGTAGAATGAAGTACAGACCAATACCTCTATATCTTAAAATTTTCTATCTAAATTATGAGATTGATTAGTTGTGTTATAAATTTTATAATTTCATTGTTGTTTTACTAATGCCCACTTTTTGACAATTTTATAAGAATGCATACCAAGGAAGAAAACAAAAAAGAAGGATAACTAACTTAGAATTACAAATAAGAATCTTAATAACAAAAGAGGAAAAAGAAATTAGATTTGCACTGCTCCATTCCGATAAGGATACTAAGGACACTGGATACCGGCCTAATTACAAAAGTTGACTAATTTGAGAAACAGTGTCCGAAGTTACTCTTTGAAAGCACTTCTCTAAGCCTGGATAGTATCATGTAGACTAGTAATTCTCAAAGTTTTTTGATCTCAGGATCCCTTCAGGCTCTTAAAATTATTGAAATCTTGAAACAGCTTTTATTTATGTAGGTTACATTTATCAATATTTACCATATTAGAAATTAAAACTGAGAAATTTAAAAAACATTTATTCATTTAATGATATAACAAATCTATTACACGTTAATATAAATAACACATTTTTAATGAAACATAACTATTTCCCAAAACAAAAAAAATATGTGAGAAGAGTGACACTGTTTTGAATTTTGCAAATCTCTTTAAAGTCTGGCTGAACAGAAGACAGCTGGGTTCTTATATGTGTTTCAACATTCAGTCTATTGCTTTATGTTGTTTTGGTTGAAGTATATGAAGAAAATCTGGACTCACACAGATATGTAGTTGGAAAAGGGAAGAGTAATTTAAAAGCATTTTTAGATAATTATGGATCATCTTTTTTAATACTATACCAAAACCTGACAAGCAGTTGCTTCTTAAAAGTGAGTACAATGTGGAATCTAACACCACATCAATGAACTTTTCATATTCTATTACGTTAAAAATCATTGGTTTACCTTGCTCTTTCAATGGATATTTTACTCATATGCATGAATTTGTAACACTATGCATTGATCATTTAGAAAGCATTGGTTCATTTAGTTTTGCAGATCTTACAAATGTTGATACTTTTCATTTCATAATATCAAAAAAAATCACATTCATTAATCTTCAGAAAAGTCTTGATCTCATCAGAAAAGTCTTTAAGTACTGGAAAGCTGTTAAGCTCAAGGTGGCAGATTCAAGTTTTCAAAATATACTGATTTTCATTTTTAGTCTTGGATTTTATCACTGGCAATAAATACTGTTGGCTTTTTCCCCATAAATGATAGGTTTATGTCTTTCTTTTTCCAGAAAATGTCTGCCAAATAACCAAGACCAAATAACAATAGTTTGTTTTTCAGTTGTTCTTTCAAATAAAAATAGTGTTCCATGAAAAACAAGTGGCAAGTCCAGCTCGCATATGAATTTGCACAAATGCTTTCCATTGTTAAGACCATGATACTTCAGTTTGCACCTGATGAATACCTTCCGTGTCATCACACAGGATGTTAAATAGTTGTAAACTCCTGGGTTGAGATTTAATAAAATTAAGGATTTTCACTGAGTTCTCAAGGATATTCTTAAGTAAAAGTTCTTTTTTTCCCTACTGTGTAGCAGACAAGAATACAACAACTACTGGTATAGCTTGGTGCCATGCCTTGATTCCTGCTACTGCATCAGTAGTTTTACTCATAATTGCTTTTGCATCATCAGTATAAAAGTCAACACAATAAAAAAAAAAAAGCCAAGTTTTATTATGAAAAGAGGTTTAACCTAACAGGATCAGGGGGATCCTCGGGTTTGGCTCCACAAATCATACTTTAAAAACCACTGCTTACACAACAGGAAGCCAATAAATGATTCTAAGAAAATCTGGCAGTAGTTTGTAAGATGAAATAAGAAGAGAAAAGACCAGAGATCTTATACAACGAATGGGAGACTAATGTAATGGCCTGCGTAAGGGATGACTAGGGTCATATATTGGTGACAGTGGAAACAGAAAGAAAGGGATCGTGTGAGCTAGATTTCGAAATAGGAATCAATTGCACTGCTAACTCTCTAGTTGTTTGTGGTGGAAGAACAGGACAAGAGATGAGAGAATAAAAGAGTAATTAATACAAATATAGACTGATAAACACTCATGAAGCAAGTTATATAACTGTAATTCTGCTTCAGTTTTAGCAGAGAAGTCCAAGCAAAGTTTTTCAAAAAAAGGAATAAAGAAAATCTAAAAGGGAAGCTTTTGAATTTGAATTGAATTTGAAGGATTCAATGTATTCCATTATATCCAAATCATTTCAAAACAGCATTCAAAATACCAGATTATTTAATCTACCCATAAAACTAAAAGTCAAACCCTGGGCCTCTCCAACTGCTAATATTAATTTAGTAACCACTTGGCAAGGAAACAACACAACAAAAAACTTCTCTTATGTCTAACCCTTCCTCATAACCCTTCCTTGTAACCAGAGACAGGAGCTTCATGGCTTGTCACATCACTCGACAAAGAAGATGAACAAACATGATACGCTAGAGCTGGAAATTCCATTAGGTATATCTATAAATATCCACAGAGTAACTTTTCTCTTACAGGGTAAGCATCTTCTTGTCTCTTCCTGACTTAGAAAATATCTCAAAAGACTTAGGAGAGTAAATAAAGGGATCTAATTGGAAGCAGAAACAGGGGTAAAGGAGAGTGGAAAAGAACAAGTCTATGACCCAGATATGGAGAATGTCAAAGAAAAAAATTGCTGTGGTAAATTTGATTTTTGTATGTTACAGCTCCTAAGAAGTTCATCTGAGCTGCTTTTGAATCACATCATTTACTAGCCACGTGTTTTTTAAAATTCCAACTTTATAAATTTAATGCAATTGGTAATATCCTAAATCTATCTACTGCCATCCAAAACAAGCTTTACAGAGAATTCTAGAGAGAATCTTTCAGCAAACACAAACCCTAATGTTTCATTCAGTCTCAACAGCCTTTCATAGATTCTTAGTACCAACCTAAGAAATTAAAACAAAACATAGTTTTGGGAAATCTATCTATACAGGGGAGATTTTAATACATTAAAAGAGAAACACATTTCTAACAAGTAGTAGTTGTAAATTGCAGAGGTCTGAACTGCTGTAGAAGGATCTCTATTTCCCTGTTCCTGTGTGTACATTCCATGCCAGAGATAACCCGGGTTAGCAATGGCAAGTGCTTCCCAACATTCAAATTTCAATTATCAGACTTGTTTTGATTCTGAATTTGGTTAAAATTCAAAGCCAAAATACAAGGATTACTTTATAAAGTCTCAAAATTGGAATGATCATTTTCTTATAGAAATAAAAACACATCTAAATAACTTTAAAACAGAGCTATGCTACTTAAACTAGTTAAGAACATGTCAGTTTCCCGAAACATACTAAGGGTTATTTTTCTCCTCACCAAAATGTCCAAAACAGTTTCAACAAAAGCTCAAGCTTAAATATCATTTATATTAATAGTCCTATTAATAGGTTTAAAAAGCTATATTTTTAAAAGACAGTTCTTTATTTTTCTGATAAATAATGAAATCCTTGCCCTGCCAGACAGCTTTAAAAATGTGATACATACTATCTTCTAAAGGCAATTTCTGCTACAATAGAAGAAATGTTACTGTTGTCACGTGGAGATGATTCTTAATAACGTCAATAACTGTAAGATGCTGCTCAGCAGCAGCCTTCTAGACAGTAGAGATAAATGACCAAACTATTTTATAAATGTGTTAATGCTATCTGCTCAAGACCTAGTGTAGCTGCCATCAATTACTGCCATCAATATACTTTGAGTCACTCTCTTTTATTCTTAAAGCATAGAAAGAAAAGGCAAAACCAATATAGACATTAAAGTTTAATTCTATTTACTTTATCCCCTCATTACCCTTCCACTCTCTTTATTCTGTCAAAATGTCAGTTTCGAGAATAAACAAACAAAAATTTTCTTAGATTGATAACCACCCAAACATTAAAATTACTGCCTGTGACCTCTGCTTTGTCCTGACATACAACCACCTTTGGGCTGGCAAATTACATTATCGTGCCTATGAATCAATGGACCCAGTAGATTTAAGTATGGTCACACTCACCTTGGTAAGTAACAGGGTACTAAGCAATAAATGATTCAATATGTTTAAGACATGAAATCAGGAGGTCAGAAATGTTTGCCTTTATGGAAATATGTCTTAATCCTTATCAAAAATTCACTATGAGAGCATATATTTGTTGAAATGAATTTATATTGTGTTTTTTAACCTTAGCTAACCATTCTTAGTTTCCTTCTCAACTACGGAGGTTTAATTTCCAGGCTACTTAATCACTGATGTCTAGTCAGTAAATCCCCTATGCTCAGCAACACCCTTCTTAAGAGAAAGAGGGGCCAGGTAGGAGACAACATGTGACACTTCCTTCTGGCAATGCAATTTCCTTTAGTCTACATTTCCACAGAGTCCCTCTGCTGCCTCCCTCTCAGTCTCAGCAGCACCAGGACCTAAGCATTGGGGGTTCTAACTCTGCTCCACCACAGGGCAGTGAGTTACTTGATAATAATGTAATAAGTTCCTTGAAGGCATGATTTATTTATAGCAGACAATCAGATGTTTGATAAACATTTCTTTTCTTTGGAGAACTAATTTTAGTTTGATACTACTACCTAAGTATTTTAAGATGGCCAGGATGGGAAACAATTCCTATGATGGTTCCACCTTGCTTCTCCCTTCCACATCACTAGTATACAGTCTGGAGGAAGGAGTCGAGTCGTGAAGGGGGACAGACCTAATCTTAGCTAATCTTAGCTAATCTTAGCTAATCATCCATGAGATAAAGAACAAGGAGTTGGAAGGTCTAAGTCCACCGTTTACAGCACGATCAGGAAAAAGGAGAGAAGTCTATGTTTGGTCTCATCACAGTCTACAATTATTTGGACACTCATTGCTTAACAAAGGATATCCAGACAGCATCTCAGGACGTCTGAGAGACCCACGTGACTATACATCGGAAGGTGGACGGACTTCCCTCCGGGAGGATGTGGAGATAGATGAAAACTCTCAGACCCCGACCGAACAGCCTAGTACCTGCAAGCGGCTTTCTTCCAACGGATGCCCCCAGAAGATCAACACACACCTAGGGCAGGAGGGAGAGCACACCAGAGGAGCGACAGTGGAAACAGGTGACCAGAACCCTACCTAACCCCCCCGCAGTTACTCCTAAATGCAGAGGGAAACTCTAGAGTTACACACCTGAGCCCACGGGGAGAGTCTCGCCCTGCCGTTGGCGGGGAGATCCCGTCTAGTGTTCACGGCGCCCGGAGGGTCCCAGAGAGAATCACTGAGGGTACGGCGGCCCCCCGGCTGCCACTGCCTGCACGGTGGGGAAAGGGATTGCCGGAGATCTTGGAGAGGACTGGGGCTGGGTGAAGCTCCAGAGGCCGGCTCCGTGCCCCAGAGGGGAAGCTCCAGAGTTCCGCCTGGGCAGCAGACAAAACTCTCTGTCTGCCATTAGTGGAGAGACCATGCCCAGCATTCACAACTCCGGGAAAGTCCCGGAGAGAATCCCAGAGGGCGAGGCGACCCCCAGCTGCCGTTGCCCGCCCCGTGGGGCTAGGGATTGCCAGAGATCTCGGAGAGGACTGGTGCTGGGTGAAGCTCCAGGGGCCGGCTCCGCGCCCCGGAGGGGAAGCTCCAGAGTTCCACCCGGGCAGCAGACAAAACTCTCTGTCTGCCATTAGCGGAGGGGCAACGCCCAGCATCCACAACACCGGGAGGGTCCCGGAGAGGAGAATATCAGGCAGGGCAGCAGCTGACCAGCTACCACTGAAATCAGGATCTCCAGCTATCCCCCAGACGGGGCAAAGGGCTCCCCGAGTTCCTGGGGAATAGGACTGGGGCTGGGTGGAGTTCCAGCGACCCAGCTCTGTAGCCTAGGGGGAAACCCTACAGGCTCACAGCAGCCTCAGGGAAAGCCTTGCACAGCACTAGTAGAGAGCACCCATCTGGCAGCCACAAGGCTGGAAGACCCCGGGACAAAAGTAGCATAGCTAGGTGAGCTAACCACAGACTGTAGAAGATGCCAATAGCTCTGCTGCAACCCATAGTGGACAAGTGAGATTTTGTGGGTGCCGACAGAGACGGAGCGGCAAATATAAGTGATCCTACCCCTGGCCGCTGGAAAAGCCCATAACACCATTGCAGACCCCAAGGAGGGAGCACGTCTAGGTGGGCTGCAACAGTAGGCACCAGCAGCCTGAAGCCCCCCCGTGACGGCCCCCACGGCAGAAGAGGGAATCCAAAGGACCACTGTGACTACGAGGAGGGGCCCAGGCCCAGTTAGCAACTGCGGATAGGGTTCCTGGTTGGTGCAGTATAAACAGCTGCTCCCCCACCACACCAGCAGAAACAAGTGGAAGGAGCAACTAAACTCTATCTCTATGCGGAGGCACAAATCAACAACATCAAGCAACATGAAAAAATACATTAAATCTCCAGAACAGAAGGAAAATAACAAATACACAGAAAACAATCCCAAAGAAAATGAGATATATAACCTAAATGATGATGACTTCAAAACAGCCATCATTAAAATACTCAATGAGTTAAGAGAGAATTCAGATAGACAACTCAACGAGTTCAGGAGCTATGTCACAAAAGAGTTTGATACGATAAAGAAGAACCAAACAGAAATACTGGAAATGAAGAACACAATAAAGGAGATTAAGAAAAATCTAGATGCACTGAACAGTAGGGCCAATAATATGGAGGAAAGAATTAGCAATTTGGAAGATGAGAATATAGAAATGCTGCAGGCAGAGAAGGAGAGAGAAGTAAGACTAAAAAGAAATGAAGAAACTCTCCGAGAATTATCAGACACAATTAGGAGATGCAACGTAAGGATTATAGGTATACCAGAGGGAGAAGAGAAGGAGAAAGGGGCAGAAAGCCTATTCAAAGAAATAATGGCTGAGAACTTCCCAAATCTGGTCAGAGAGATGGATCTTCAGGTGACAGAAGCCAATAGATCTCCAAACTTTATCAATGCAAGAAGACCAACCCCACGGCATATAGTAGTGAAGCTAACAAAAGTCAATGACAAGGAGAAAATACTAAGGACAGCCAGGCAAAAGAAACTAACCTACAAAGGAACCCCCATCAGGCTATTAGCAGATTTCTCAGCAGAAACTTTACAGGCTAGAAGAGAGTGGAATGATATATTCAAAAATCTGAAGGACAAAAACCTACAGCCGAGAATTCTCTACCCAGCGAAAATATCCTTCAAATACGATGGAGAAATAAAAACTTTCCCAGATAAACAAAAATTAAGGGAGTTCATTGCCACAAAACCTCCTCTTCAGGAAATCCTCAGGAAAACCCTCATTCCTGAAAAATCAAAAAAAGGAAAGGGGCTACAAAACCAAGAGCAGAGGAGATAAGTAGAAGGACAACAACAGAGAGCAGCAGCTCTTCATCAGAACAGATTAAACCATGGGACGAAAAACAAAGGAAATTGAAGAAAACCATAAAACAAGACATAAAATGGTAGTGGTAGGCCCCCACATCTCAATAATCACTCTAAATGTAAATGGATTGAACTCCCCAATCAAAAGACACAGAGTGGCAGGATGGATCAAAGAACAAGACCCAACAATATGCTGCCTCCAGGGAACACACATCAGCCCCAAAGACAAACACAGACTGAGAGTGAAGGGATGGAGAACAATACTCCAAGCTAATAATGAACAAAAGAAAGCAGGTGTCGCTATACTAATATCAGACAAGATAGACTTCAAAGCAAAACAGATAAAGAAAGATAAAGAGGGACAGTATATAATGATAAAAGGGACTCTCCACCAAGAAGACATAACACTTATAAATATATACGCACCCAACACAGGAGCACCAAAATTTGTAAAGCAACTCTTAACAGAACTAAAAGAAGACATCAACAACTAGTATACAGTCTGCACTGCACCTGATCACGTGTACCACAAAAAAGCAGGCACAGCAGATCAGGTGGTTTTCTTCTGCTTTTTAGACATGGATTAGAGGGAGTAAGTTCCATAATTCCCACACTCGGCCAAGCACTGCTTACACAACTATACAACTTGGGTAACTGAAAGGAATGTTATGAATGATGCCAGCATTAAGATGACAGAACGCAGTCAATCACAGCCTGTTCTTCAATCCTAATAGACCACTCACATCTACAGTTCATTCTCTTACCTAAAGAGAAAAACATAAAATACCAAAATAAAATAATTCATTTATATACCAATCCTTAGAAGGTCTATAGGCAAAAAAAAAAAAAAAAGGTCTATAGGCAAGTTTTCCTTAAAAACTCAAGTATTATGCAAACCTATGGAAATACTAGTCTGGCTCTTAAAACATAACCATAGTGTTATATAAATAATCAAAACTCAAGAACCTTTTCTTGTCTCATGTTCTTGTTACTATTATAGAAAAATGAACTATATTAAGAATTAATCTCAAACATCATTTAATACTCATTCCTTTTGTTACATTTAGTACCTCTTCCTATATTAACATATTCTCCTTATTTTACACGTTTCCAGTATAAAAGGAATATTCTTATATTAATATAAACCCATGCTTGCTGCTGCTTTTTGTTTTTTTTTTTTTGGTGAGGAAGATTAGCCCTGAGCTAACATCTACTGCCAATCTTCCTCTTTTTGCTTGAGGAAGATTGTTACTGAGCTAACATCTGTGGCAATCTTCCTCTATTTTGTATGTGGGACACCACCACAGCATGGCGTGATGAGTGGTGCATAGGTCCACGCCCAGGATCCAACACCACAAACCCTGGGCCACTGAAGCAGAGTATGTGAACTTAACCACTAACCACCAGGTCGGCCCCATGCTTGCCTCTTTTTGAACTGAATTCCATCACTTTCCCTTAGGAGCTGATGCTATGGGGAAATAATTAGAGTTTTTAAAGGAATGTGATTCACAGTGGAAAAAGGAAAAAAAGAGTAAATAAATAGTTTGCCACTCTTGAGAGATCAGTTTCTGAGATTTGAGCAATGGGTTACACAGTCAATTATCACAGACAGCAGAAGGCAGACTGCATTTAAAATAAAACTTATTAAGAGTTTGCCAGCATTAAAAAATTTTAATAGCTCTACTTCTCTCCACAGTATCAACTGGAATAGAATACAGAGCTAAATATGCGTCTTTTCTAAAATGTGACCTGCTTGAATCACAAATCACTAAGTTTGCAGTGAAACTACCAAGAAGATAATATAAGCTTCTCTAAAGAATCCTATCAGTCACTCACTGGTAAACTGACAACCCAATTCAATCAGCTTGATCCTGACACAACTTAGCTGACTTACATTAGAAGTGAAAAATCTTTCTTTTTATCAAAAACCAGTGACCTCAAATGAGTAGGAGGAAACAAATACCTAGAATATGAGACTATAAAGCAGTAAAAGGAAGCAGTTAGCTTTTTCTCTTCAATACAGCCAACACAAATAGAACAGACATCCCACCTATCCAAATCTACTCCATTCCTGAAAATGTGTTAGATGGCAAATTTTCATATAACAGGAGACTATATTCTGATTTTAAGCAGAAAAAAAAAATTTAGTTTAAGCCCATCTAAAACTCCCAATTAATTTCCCCAAATATTAGGAAGTATTTTTAAACCCCTACATACGATCTACCCCAAAACTTCTAAATTGAAAATAAATATACAAAATCATTTAATATTCAATAAACTGGTTAGTGAGTGTGTTTATGTACAATATATAGTATCAGATACAAGTTACATTTTCATTTTATACTGTAAACATGTACTGTAAGGTAAATAATCTGTTAAAGATGCATATGAATGCAAATAGCACAAAATAAAATTAAGACTTTCTAAAAGTAACGCCATTTTCATAATTTTATTTTTTCTCACGAATAGGTAAAAATCATATGCATAGTACATGGGGACACGCGCACAGCCAAGTTTATGTCTTCGTCTTCTGTCTCTCATTAGCCTTTATCATTTCCATCTTTTCTCCTAGGTAAGAGCTTTTCTAATCCTCCTAGACTCACCTACTTTTCACAGGCTTTCCCATTACCTTAAAAGATATTTAGATTGCATAAAACCTTTAAACATTATCACAGAACCCAATCCTGTTCGGAAAACAGCTGATACAGGATGATAGTCTACTCCATATTCTCTCACCCAGAATTATGTGCAACTTAATGTTTTTGGTCAGAACACACATGTGAGTTTCTTTTAATGATATTTCAATTTGGATAGTCAATTTTAGGTTAAAAATTTCCCAGTCAGTGTAGCAAATATATGGATGGTGGGAGCTTAGGCATCAAGGGATACATTCACATTACAGACAGTAAAGAGAAAAGAATAAATATAGGGAAGCAAGTAATAATGAGGATCAAGTAGGAGAAAAAATTAAAATAAAGGTCAACAAGAAAAGAAATGCATACAAGAGGAAGAGGGAGGTCTGACGGGAAGAAAATCTGCATTGAAAGATATCTTAAAGGTCAGGGAATTACACTCCCTCAATTAACAGATTAATAAAATGAGGCTCAGAGATATAAAATTACTTGCTCAAAGTGATACACTTAGAACAGTTATCTCAGAATTCAGTTATTCTGATATACAATCTAGGATGTTTCTTCTAGTATGTCAATAAAGCTTCTCCTTGTTTTGGTTTGAATTCAGTAAGTATTTATTTACTGTGTGTAAAGCACTATACTCAAGCCTGGAGATACAACAGTGAACAAGACTGACCTAGTCACTGGACTCACAAAACTTAAATTCAGCAGAGGAGTCAAATACTGTACAATTAGTATACAATTCATTTAAACAATTGTGATAAACATTATAAAGCAGCAGCACAGGGTGCTGTGAGAGCACATAATAAGAGCAATGGACTAAGTCTGGGGTATTACTGCAGCTGGGAAGATAAGTCAGGTGGTGGAGAGGAATGTGAGTATCAGCATTTCAAGCAAATAAAACTGTAGGCCCAAAAGCCCTTGAGGCAGAAAGTGGTTCTGCTCTTCCAACAATATGAAAAGAAGGCCCCCATGACTGATGCATCGGAGCAAGGAGGCAAAGGCAGAGTCAGGAGGCTGGTGAAACAGTCTGGGCCAAGATCATGCAGAGACCTATAAACCAGGATAAAGATGTAGTTCTTGATCCCAGGAAGAAAAGGAAGCACCTGAAGGGTTTTAAACAGAAGAGTGACACAACTGATTGGCATTTTTGTCAAGACGTGAATGGGGGTTTCATTTACTGAGATTAGGAAGTCTGGAAGAAGACAGCGTTTGAGAGAGAAACTGATAAATCTAGTGTGAGTTATATCCAGTCAAAACAAAAATCAAGTCTAAAGCTAGAAAAGATAGAATCTGTCTATCTAGGTTCAGGACCTCCAACCCTGGCCTACAGAAGAAGCTGGAATTGCTTCAGGAATTCCAGAATTTCTTTACTCAAATATTTCATTTTAAAAAATATATGGTAGATACTAGGTTAAAATGGCAGATAGAACATATATAATTTCATTCCTTCTGAAAATTCCACTAAAACTACAGTAAAGATAAATTTAAATTTATATGTAAAGATAGAGCCAAAACCCCACAAAGACAGCGAAAACAATAAATGAAATTATAGAAGGTAGAAAGAATATGTTCAAGTAGTAACAATCCTAGGCTAAGAGTGAGGAAAGCTAAGAACGGACTCAATTAATACCAGAGAATCCTCAAAGAGTTCAGGGATGGGCCACCACCAGGTATCTTGATGGGAAGAGGGGTGGTCTAAAATAAGAACTGGGTAAAACTCATTCAAGAATCAGTCAGAGTCCCAAGAGCCTTTCTCCAAATTATTCTACAGATAACTGTCCTCCCCAACCCAGGTAAAGAGAGGAGGTTGCTCTCTTGGAAGGAGAAAACAAAGGGCTGGCCAAGGGCAACTGTCACAGGCAAGACGAGCATGCTGAAAACAGGTAAGAACACTAAGCAGGGCTTCCCCAAAGTTCTCTTCACTCCCCATTTGACTCTCAGAACTGGCAGATAAGCCTTTTACCCTCCAGATGGGCAATTAGAAGAACACTCTTTGGTTATCAGATCAGCTCCAGAGGAAAAAACCAAGGATGTTAAAAAAAGGAGTTCTCCCAACAAAAAGCCCATCCAGATCACGTTATGGTAAAGCTTCCAAAGGACAAGCCCCAATCTTATATTCAGATCTTCCAGGTAACTTTCTCTCATTCTTAATCTGGAGCAGACAAACAAGGATTACCAGAGATCACAGGAAAGCCTCCAGCATGAGAAAATAAGATCAAAACAAAGAGAAAAAGGCAGCTTGAAGGAGACACAAATGATACAGGCAGAAAAAAACTAAACAACCAATCATCATTATCGCCAAAGAGATATGAGAAGAAATGACATCCACAAAACAAAAAAAAGGATGCTTTTTATAAAAAACAACATTCAAAGATCTAAAAAGGGCTTTTGTTTATTAAAAACATGATAGCAGAAATGAAAACAAAACAAAATTCAACAGCATGATTAGAAGATAAAGTTCAGAAAATATCCCAAAAGTAGAACAAAAAGACAAAGAGATGGAAAAGAAAAAGGAAGAAAATTGAAAAACCAATCCAGGAGGTTCAAGATAAAAATAAAGGAAGAGGAAATAGAAATAAGGAAAGCATTATGAAATTTCACAGTACTAAAGGATATGAATTTCCAGATTGAAACCCACTGAGAGCCTAGAAAAATCAATGAAAACTGATGCCCACCAAAACGTCACTGAGAAAAAACAGTTTACATACAAAATCTCAGAAATAAGAATGGATCTAGACTTCTCAAATGCAACTCAGGAATTTAGAAGACAATGGAGCAATACCTTTAAAATTCCAAAAGAAAATTATTTCCAACCTAGATTATTCACTTAGCCAACCAACAATCAAGTGTGAAGGTAGAATAAAGATATTTTTAGATATTCAAGGCCTCCAATTTTGCCTGCCATGTTCTGTTTCTCAGGTAGCTACTGTAGTATACCCTCCTTCAAAATGAGAGAGTATCTTAGTCTGCTTGGGCTGCCATAAGAAATTACCACAGACTGGGTGGCTTCAACAACAGTAATTTATTTTCCCACAGGACTGGAGGCTGGGAAGTCTGAGACCAAGGTACAGGCCGATTTGGTTCCTGGTGAGAGCTCTCTACCTGGCTTGCAGATGGCTGCCTTCTTGCTCTGTCCTTATATAATAAAGATAAAGGCACTAGCACTATTGGATTAGAGTCCTACCCTTATGACCTCATTTAACCTCCTTAAGGCCTCATCTCCAAGATACAGTTACAGTGGGGCTGGAGCTCTAACAGAAAATAATTTTGGGGGGACTCAAACATTCAACCCAAAACAGGGAGTAAACAAAGAAAGCAGAAAGTATACAACATTAAAAAACAAACAAAAAACAGGGACTCCAACACAGGAGAGAAGCAAAGAGTAACTCAAAATGATGATGAAGAGAAACAGGAGGTTGATAACTATGCACCAGATACAAGCAGTTCTGGACAGAGCAGTGTGACTAATGAGACTGGCATGCTGAAGGCTGTTACACCTATGCTTTTTGCTACTGTGCCATCTTTTAAAACTTCCGGAGGATGTGTCTGAATGAAACAAGGAGGTAAATAAAAAGAGGGGAAGACTTAAGATCCAGGAAACAAAGCCTTCAACCTAAAAGAAAGGCAAAGGGAATTCTAAGGATGACAGCAGAAGAAACACCTAAGATGACAGCTATTCAGGAAACAGTCCTAAACATAAAACTAGGGGGACTCCATGAGAAATGCTGTCAAGAAAAAAGAAAACAAAATAAAGCTGGCTCTAATAGATTACCTGATATTACTGGCCTTGAGTAAAAATGTACTGCAAGACTCCAAGACGGGATGGGAAGAATAAGTAATAGGTACAAAGAAAATTGAGCAAATGAAAAAACAAGGCAACTATTAACCTCAGGAAAAAAGCAAAAACACAGTAAGAAAGGAAATGTAATAACGATATTCAACCATGCCCAGAGTAGGCATAATAAAATAAACATTGAATACTGATTTTAAAAATATATATAACTATGGTGAGGAAGTTGAGATGATTGTATATGACAGCTAAAACCTCATCTACCATAATGGAAAATCAATAAAAAGCTCTAAAATTGATGAATAAAAAAAGCAACAGTATATGCATATTATTTAGAATTGAAGAGATCTGTAAATGCCAGAATAAAAAGCCAGAAGAGGCAGATTTTCCCTCAGAAAAAGGCAAACGGGTGAGAAAAACCAATGCATTCTGTTAAGGGCAGACAAGCCAATGGAAAAATAAGCAAGACTTGAACAGCCACTTCATAAAAAGGAATAGCCAAATGTCCACAAAACATGTAAAAAGTTGCTCAAATTCATTAACCATCAGGGAAATGCAAATTAAAACCATAGTGAGATATTATTACACACCCACCAGAATGGCTAAAATGAAAAAGATACTGTCATGCATTGCTTAATGACAGGGGTACATTCTGAGAGATGCCTCATTAGGCGATTTTGTCACTGTGTAAGCATCATAGAGTGTACTCACAAACCTAGATGGTATAGCCTACTACACACCTAGGCTGTATGGTACTAATCTTACGGGACCACCATCATATGTGCAGTATGTCATTGACTGAAACGTCGTTATGCGACGCATGAAGTGTACCAAATAAGGGTTGGTGAGGATGTGAAGCAACTGCAGACAGGAGTATGAATTGGTACAATCACTTTGGAAAACCATTTGACAATATTTACTAAAACTGAACATACACATATCCAGCAATTCTACTCTTAGATATATACATAACAGAAATGTGGACACATTTTCACTGAAACACATATACAAGAATGCACACAGCAGCACTATTCATAACAGCCCAAACTAGAAACAATCCAAAAGGCCTACAAATAGTAGAATGGATAAGTAAATTGTGGTCATTCATAAAATGGAATATACCAATGAGAATGAAAGAACTACAACTGCATCTAACAATATGTATGCAGCTCATAAACATAATATTCAGCGAAAGAAGTCAGAAGTCAGAAATCAGTCTATATAAATGATGTATAATTTTGCTTATTAAAAGTTAAAAAATAGGTAAAATTCATCAAAGATACTCAAGTCAGCAACAGAGTTACTCTTTGGTTGTGCAGTGACTGGGAAAGGGCATAAGGTGGACTTCTGGGATGCTAGTATTCTGTTTCTTCAGCAGGATGCAAGCTACTCGGGTATGTCACCTTTATGCAAATTCATCAAGCTATAAGATCTGTGTACTTTCCTCTGTGTAAATTATATTTCAATAAAAATTATACATAACAAGGATTCCAGTTCTACCATTTGTAAGTTGTATGACCTTGGACAACTTACTTAACTGAACTTCAATTTCTTCGTCTTTAACACAGGGATGAGACAGCACCTAATCTCTTAGGGATTTTTGTGAGGTTGAAATGAAATAATACATGTCAAGTGCTTAACAAAGTACTTTACACATACTAAGCACACAATAAAGGCTTATTTGCTATTATTATTAACCATTTTGGCATTGACAAGGAGGGGGAAATCATTATACAGTCCCATTTTGAACAAATTTGACTTACATGAAACAGGAATTTTTAGCTAGGTAATGAGATGACTAGATTCAAACCTGCCATTTAGATTTCCATGATTTTGGGCAAATGATTTAACCTCTCTGAAACTCCATTTTCTCAATTATAAAAGGGAATAAGATCATAGTGCGTATGTGTGTGTGGGGGGGTTTATGTTTAGAGAAAATTTTTTAAATAGATTAAAAGAGGAAGACAGTTCCAAACAGTGTGAAAGTATGTAAGTCTACCTACATTTTTATGTCTGCATTTACGTATGTGTGAAGGCATAAGTTATTTAAAAATCTGAAGGCAAGTGGTGGAAAAACCTCTAAAGAAGTTAAAAGTGGATGCCTCAATGGAAGAGAAACTGGCAGAGGCAGTAGGTAGGGAAGCTAACTGCTTTTTCATTTCAATCATTGTAGTACACACTTGTAACTATGTACATCTGTCACTTTAACGTAAGATTAAATTTCAAATAACATTATTCACTTTAAAAATACAAAGCAAGGTCCTACCAAAATAGAAAATGGTTAAAGAAATCCCAAACTAAGTTGATCAATATCAAGCTCATAGACAAAAAAGAAAACAAAGTTTAAAACACTTCAATACATCTATAATTGAACTTCTCTATCATGGTACAGAGTGTGGGTGGTATAGAAACGCTAACTTTAAGTGAGTCCACAGATGCTTAACTTTCTCTATTATTAGTTAGAGAACCCCCTGTTACTAGGGAACCACTTATTTTTAACTAGTTCAAGTCTACTTAAAGACCCTAGGAATCAGAAAAGAAAAGCTGGCTATACCACTTTTTCTTTTTTTTTTTTATAAATATCTAAGTAGCACTTGGAACATCAGGTTGAAACTTATACTTCTCATACGACTCTCTAAGGCTTTAATCTTGCCCGTAAGTAATACAGTGCTTGAACATACAAGAAGGTGATACTAACTCATAGTGCCCCAGCACATACTGACCTCTGCTAAGATTCTCATATAGAGCTGCTTAACATAACTCAATCTTGGTTTTCAGCACGTATGAATTGTTTACAAAGATCTTTGAGGCTAAAAAAGCAAAGAAATTTGGCAGAGTGAGGCTCAGAGTCATGGCAGGACCCATGTCCCCAACCTAGGTTATTTGATTAAGTGAATTAACACACTAGAAAGAGCTGAGAACAATTTCTCAATTTCTGGCACACAGAAAAGTGCTCAATAAATGTTAACTCTCATTATTATCATTGTTATTAAGAGGCATCTGGTCAAGTGGTTAAGAGCACAGATTCTGTGGTCAGATGGCTTGCAAAGGAAACTTGCTCGATTGCCTACCAGCTGTGAGACTCTAGTCAAGATACTGAACCTCATGGTGCCTCAATTTCTTCATCTTTAAAATGGGAATACGGTCTCTACCTTACAAAGATGTGGTGAAGATTAAGTGAGAAACGTCAAGCATTTAGAACAGTCCCTTCAATAAATGTTTGCTCTTATTATTCTTTTTACTTCACACACCTGAAATAATGAATTGGTTTCTTAATCCAATTTGAAACTACTGATGCTAAAAGTATTGTAATAAAATGCCAGGGGAAAAAAACTGACAAACTGTAAATCATCTTCAGAACTATATGATATATGTAAATAACATTTTCCTTGGAAATATTCCGGAGAAAAAAAAACCACACAGGTTTGCTCCAACAAAAGGAAACTTCCATCTGATACCACTGGACAGGTTCTGGTACACCAATGCGCCGTGAATCTACACATGATTCTTGATGCAAGCCTTACAAAGGAAAGGCCAATAAACCTATAGCCTTTGGGCCACAGAAACAATTACAAGCAGAAGTGAATATAAGGACAGAAACATTGTTTTATTTAGGCTGGTTTGGTCAACTTAATGTACATCATTTAGGTCAGTCTATCAATTATCTCCCAGATCAGGAAAAACAAAAAAAGAAAAAGTAAAAAAGGAGAGAGAGAGAGGGGGAAGGAGGAAAAAAGAAAATAATCTTTTTAATGGCACTGTTTTAATCTAACCAATTAGTTCAAATACCCCCACTCTATAACCCTCTTACCACTGCACAGCTGATGGCTAAACTTGAGAAGAACAATTAATCCTCATCTGTTTCTCTACAAGTTTCAATTAGGACCAAAATGTACACATACTTCTCAAATGCAATCACAAGAATGTAAAACAATGAGGAATTTGGTGAGTGATATTTTATTGCTTTTTTTAAAAAGCTGAATCTAAACTCAAAAGATTAAGGAATGGCTAGTAAGGCTGTCACTGCTTCTTAGAATTAAAGCCTGAGAGAAAATTCACACACACACACACACACACACACACACACACACGCTCTTAAGCCTCAATTCCTATGGGTATTCAGGTGCTTTCCAAAACTATCTGAACTCCTCTGTAGGTCCAGAAACAAGAGATCTATTGTGTGGATCTGTAAATTGTATGACATCATTGAAACACAAGCACCAATTGGTATCACAAACAGTTTGCGTTTCCAAGGATACCAGGAACTTTAAATACCCCGCAGTTATACAAAGCCCAGGAGCATGACCTTCCTAACAATGCCAGGAGCCTGCCCACTTTCTCTCTTTTTAGTCACTGTTTCAATAGAGAAAAGACACTGATTTTGCCCCAATAATTCCTCCAAATAATATACTCAGGAACATTCCTCAATCATTCAATTACTCATTTTTATATTCTCAACACAATGACAGCAAAAAAGAGGATTAAGAATTCACATAGCCCTATTAATAGACAGACTCTCAGAAGGCCAGCCTGGAGTCCTTTAACAAAACTTCACATTACAGATTTTTAAAATGCAGTGCACACAAACACTTCTGATTAATCCCTACAGTAATGTTCCTCTGTGTTACGGACTACCCTTTTAGTAACACAGAAAAATAATTTCTTCCTTGTGTGCCTTTCCTGGAAAAGTTATTTTTCCTTACTTAATATTAGCCTTGAACTCACATATGAATTTAGTATGTAAATGTGTTTATTCTAGCTACAGTAACTACTACAGCACAGAAACAAAGGTTAAGTGTGAGGTGATTAACTAAATTATTGTTAAAGTCAAACAAGTTTATAATCCTTTATAAAGGTCTCTTTAAAAAGGTAGTACCTTGGGCTAAATTGTTATAAAAGGTCTACAGCTAGGCTCGTGTCTAATACCTATCTACCCTGTGTTAGGCCTAAATATTTGTATTATCTTTACATCAACTTTATTTATGGAATGTTTTTGATTAATTATGTGCACCACTGAGGTTTTGGATAGTTCTAGAGTTCTTATTTTTCTATTAAGGAGATAAATATTTTAAGCAAGTCTTTCTCAAAATGCAGGCTGGAAACTGACAAGGAAAACAGGGAAAACTCCGTTTCCAAGAATGTTTAACGATGATGGCAGCAGCAGGGAGCTCTGAGATACAGGAATGGAAAACCACACCTTGTAGCATCTCTCTTATTTCACCACACATTCAGACTGTTACAGAGGCAAGATTACAGAGCAAAGAAAGAGAGTTTCTATTTAGCTATTTTTGTATATTATTTAAAGTAACGTCATGTATTACAAACTCCGTTGGGTGAAAGTTGTATTGGATGCTTATTTATTTTAATTCAAGTTACTAAGTCTTGAGTGTATTTTTGGGAATTTATACATTGCTTGGTACTTTTGAAGATATGTATTACATTGTTCTAATCCTTAGAAAAGTGAGAATCTCAGTGAAGAAAAAAACTATTTACACAAGTGGCTTAACGGTTCTTAAAACGTTTTTAAATAAACGATAAAGGATGGTATGTGTAAAGGGTCAGTTACAAGACTCAAAATATAGGAGAGAGATAAAATTTTTAAATTTTTCCTATTTTACTTTAGAAAGCCATTGCAGGCTCTAAATAAGTCCCTTAGAGCCTCCAAAAGTAACAAATACAGTTTTGTCATCAGTGTCCATATAACAATTAATGAGGAAGGGTGGAGAAAGGTATCTATTAAGATTAGTGAGGCACCAGTACAATTCTGAAGCAAAAGAAAGTTTAAAATACAGTTCTCAATGGCAACAATTAGAACAAAGAACCAGATCATAGGTTCTGTGACTTCCAATTCACTGTTGAGTTGAATTTTCCAAGGATGTATATCTTTATCAAGCCAACATTTATATGCAGGTACATTTCTTTATACAATAGACCACAACCCTAAGATGTGATTAAACATATTTTGCTTATAATACATCACACTTAATTTTGTCAAGACAGGCATCTACTAAAAGTAATTTTCTAAGTGGAAGCACCTCATCTTTTCGTAAAAGTACATAATTTCATTGATTAAAAACCAGTTTCACTATTAATGACAGTGCTTTCAAAGTGTCAAATCTAGTGAAGAGAAAATAAAGCAGCAGTAGATGAAGAAAAAATTAAGCTTAGAGGAGCTAAGCTATTCAATAACTTCTATAATTTCATGCTCTTATACCAAGTGGAGACAGGGAAAAGTGGGAAAAAATGGCCAGGACCTTCATATAGCAGGACAAAGGGAAGAAGCAATGTCCACTGAAGCACAAGGCAAAGAGGGAGATGGCAGGACACTACTTCTAGAGGTTAGGCAGATTGAATCCTTCTCTAGCACTGCAGACCAAGGACCAAATTATCTATTTTCATAACTGTGCCAAGAAAAATCATGAAAATTACCTGGATCAAGAGGATGAAGCATATGAAACTAACCAATTTCTAGTGGTTTACTACATAGTTATACTCTCAGTCTTAACAGTAACTTGGATAAACAAGATGGTATACAAAGTAAATTTACTGATGATACGGAACTGAGTGCAATGGTACATATGATGGACACTCAATCAAGATGCAAAATGATCGTGACAATTGAAAACATGTGCCAAATTAATAAGCTGTAATTTATTGGGAATATATTGCTTCCATTGTCTAATGTCCTTTATCAGTCTTTGAGAATGATTTTTAACATAGTATTGTACCATATAAATGTACCAAAATTTGTTGAATCCCTTGATGCTGAAAATATAGGTTGGTTCTATTCTCTCAATTTTGTAAATAATTTTGCAACAAATATCCTACCCAAAGTTTGTATGTATCTGTTTCTTAGTATAAACTGCAAGAAATGTAATTACTGAATCAAAGGTTTACATTTTTTTAAGACTCTCATACACATTTTGGCAAACAATCCTTCGGAAAAGCATATGTACAAATTTACATTCACCAAAACAGAAGATGAAGACATTCATTTTGACACATCTTGATGAACAAAGCATGTTATTTAAATCTACCAATTTTAAAGGTTAAATAAATGTATGTCCTTACACATGTATTGACTACTACTATAAGCTAATCATTGTGCTAGACATTAGGAAGAAAAAGTGCAGAGTCCATTGTGAGATAGAGATGTAATCAGATCTTAGCAATACAGTGCGATACACACAAAAAAGAAGAACAAGAATTAAGTGCTGTGGGTAGACAGAAGAGGGAACAATTTATAAATTTAACAGTTACAGGTATCCAGAGATAGAACAGAAGGTAGTATACCCTATCAATGGTTAACGATAGGGAGGGACAACAATTTACTGCAAACTTCTTGTAAATGATGGCATGACTATTAGGAAACTAGGTCCAAAGTATACAAGATGCCTTTTCATGTGATCATTAGCTGGTAAATTGCAAACGTTAGCTAAAGTAAAGAATTTTTTAAAAGTTGTACTTGCATACCTTAAGAAGCATATTTTTAAATCCCACATGTAAATGCAAACTCATTGGCCCATCTTTTCATATAGAGCCAAGCCTTCTTTTAGAATGTGAGTCTGTTGATTCATAGTTCTACATGGTATTTTTGCATTAACCATACCCATTATATACCTACTATAATTTCCAGTTATTTTATTTTTCTTTATTTAATGAAAACTTAAAGATACTGTTGAAATAACTGGAGCACAGAGTTCTTCCAGACTTTTGCCGCAGTTTTTTTACAGTTGATTCACCAGATTACAAGCAATTATTCATAGGCAACTTCCATTAATTGAGCCTTTCCAAAATATTAAAGTTTAACTTAATGGAAACTTTTTACATTCACATTTCATCAATTCATAAAACATTACAATTTAATGTAATTACAACAACAAGAAAAAACTGGCAGGTTTGGGAACAAACATCACTGATTCTTGGTAAGCTTCCAACTTCACTGAAAGGTACAGAAGTGAGTGGGCAGGTCGGAGAGCAGCCCTCCAGTCCCAAATGCCCAGTGTACCCTGAGTGACAGGAAGAAGGTTTCACCGAAAGAATGAGGAGTTCTGGGGAATCAATCATATCAGTTAATTCAGCAAGTCTTTTCTAAAACACTCCAGGTATTTAGTGAAGTTACCTATTTAGGATACAGAAAGATGCTGAAATATGGAAATAAAATAATGTAAAATAATTTTACTTGTAAACTTGTTTTCTCTTCTTTGGAGGACTCGAAGAAAGACTGTGTGAATCACTCATCTAACTGACTTTAAAAGCTGATAGCAAAAGTCATAGTGTTAAACATAATGAAAATTTAAAATAAATCTATTGAGATAATATAATTCTAATCACCTTAATCAAGAATAAGATGAACAAAAAAGATCCTAAAACCATAAAAAAATACCATTACATTTCTCCCTTCCATAAAACTAAAACACAAAATTTGCAAACCTCTCTATTAAACCCACTTTCTACAGAACAATGGTCTTTTTTTTTTTTTGAGGAAGATTAGCCCTGAGCAAACATCTGCCGCCAATCTTCCTTCTTTTGCTGAGGAAGACTAGCCCTGAGCTCACATCTGTGCCCATCTTCCTCTACTTTATATGTGGGACGCCAACCACAACATGGCTTGCCAAGCAGTGCCATGTCCGCACCTGGGATCTGAACCAGCGAACCCTGGGCCGCCAAAGCAGAACATGCGCACTTAACGGCTGCACCACCTGGCCAACCCCAACAATGGTCTTTTGTACATCTTTCTTTGGCTAACTATCATATCATCTTTCATATTCACGTTTAAATTTCTACCCGGCAATAATGTTTTTCATGTCACTGTTTGATACAATTTGATTTATACTAAGCAGAAGTCTTCATGAGAACTCTAAAAATGTTAACAAAAGTTAAGACTGTAGAGGAAGATAAAACTAAAAACATATACACACAAGATAAAAGACACCAAACTTTCTTGGATCTCCGAGTGTGCTAAAACAACTCTTATCAAGTTTATTTTAAAAATAAAATTCACATCTATTATGAAGGCAGAAGGAACCTCACATTTGAGGCAATTTGGAAGATCACTAAGTCTAAAATAGAAATTTTTTTTAAGTAACAAACTGCTAAGGCTGTACTCCATACTTTGAAGTCTTTTGAAAAAGAAATACAATGATTATAAAACAAAAATCTGGCATCAAAACACGTGTAATTTATCTGAGAAGACACACATTTCTTTTATAAGAGCTTTATTGAAATATAATTCACAAAGAATAAAATCCACCCATTTAAAGTGTACAATTCAATAGTTTGTAGTATATTCACAGATCTGTGCAACTATCACCTCTGCTGATTTTAGAACATTTTCATCACCTCACAAAGGACTTTCATCACACTTTAACTATCACCCTCAATTTCATCCCCCTCAGCCCTAAGAAACCATTAATCTACTTTCTGTCTCCACATATCGCTCTATTCTAGATATTTCATATGAATGGAATCATATAATATATGGGCTTTCATTTTGCATAAGTTTTTAAAGACTCACCCAAGTTGTAGCATGTATTAGTACACCATTGTATGGGTGTACCACATTAGGTTATCCACTCATCAATTAAAACATTTGAGTTGTTTCCATCCTTTGGTTCTAATGAATAATGCTGCTAGAAACATTAGTGTATAAGTTTTTATGTGGACATATGTTTTCATTTATCTTGAGTAGTTATCTACAAGTACAACTGCTGAGTCATATGGTTGTTCTATGTTTAATTGTTTGAGGAACTGCCAGGTCATTTTCCAAAGCAGCTGCACCATCTTACATTCCTACCAGCAGTGTATGAGGGTTCCAATTTCTCTACATGCTCATCAATATTTGTTATTATATAACTTTTTTATTCTAGCCATCTTAACGTGTATGATGTGGTATCTCAAGGTAGTTTTTTTCCACTTTAACAAGTATAATTGACAAATAAAATTGTAGTGTATTTAAAGTGTACAATATGAAGATTTGATACAGTGTACATGGTGAAAAGATTCTCTCCATCAAGTTAATTAACACATCCATCACCTCAGATATTCTTTTTTTTTGTGATGAGAACACTAAAGTTCTACTCTCTTAGCAAATTTCAATTATACAATATAGTACTTTCAACCACCATCACCATGTGATACATTAGATCATCAGACCTTGTTCATATTATAACATAAAGCTTGTACACGTTTACCAACCTCTATTTCCCCCAACCCCAGCCCCCAGCAATCATAATTCGACCTTCTGTATGAGTTCAACTTTTTTTTTAATTACATTCCACACATAAGTGATATCATCCAGTATTTATCTTTCTCTGTATGACTTATTTCACTTATCATAATGACCTGCAGGTTCATTTATATTGTTGCAAATGGCAGGATTTCCTTCTTTTTCAAAGCTGAAAAACATTCCATTATACATATACATGAGATTTAGGTTACTTCCATACCTTCACTATTGTGAATAATGCTGCAATGCACAAGGGAGTACAGATAATATCTTCGAGATAATGATTTCATTTGGATATGCACCCAGAAGCTAGACTGCTAGATCATATGGTAATTCTATTTTTAATTTCTTGAGGAACCTCGTAATGTTTTGCAAAGTGGCTGTGTCAGTTTACATTTCCATCGACAGTATAAAAGGATTCCCTTTTATCCACATCCTCAGTAGCATTTGTTATCTGGTCTTTTTGAAAAGAGCCATCTTAGCAAATGCGAGATGATATCTCATTATGGTTTTGATTTGCATTTCTCTGATTATTAGAGATATTGAGCACATTTTCACATGCCTGTTGGCCAATTGTATGTCTTCTCTGGAAAAATGTCTATTCAAATTCTCTGCCCAATTTTTAATTGGGTTATTTGTTTCTTTGTTACTGAGTTGTGTCAGTTCCCTGTACATTTTGGCTATTAACCCTTTATCAGATATGTGAATTGCAAATATTTTCTCCCATTCCAAAGGATGTCTTTTCATTTTGTAGATGATATTCTTTGCTGAGCAGAAGCTGTTTAGTATGATGTAGTCCCACTTGCTTATTTTTGCATTTGTTGCCTTTGTTTTTGGTGCCACATCCACAAAATCATTGTTAAGACCAATATCAAAGAACTTACCCTCTATGTTTTCTACTAAGAGTTTTAGTTTTAAGTCTCACGTTCAAGTCTTTAACCAACTTTGAGTTGATTTTCATGCAGTGTAACATAGAGGTTGAGTTTCACTCTTTCATATGTGGATATATAGTTTTCCCAACACGACTTATTCAAGAGGTTATCCTTTCCATTGTATATTCTTGGCTCCTTCATCAAAAATTAAATGACCATATATGTATGGGTTTATTTCTGGGTTCTCTATTCTGTTCCGTTGATATACGTCTCTGTTTTTTATGCCGATACCATACTGTTTTGATTACCATAGCATTCTAACATAGTCTGAAATCAGAAAGTGTGATGCCTCCAGCTTTGTTGTTCTTTCTCAAGTTTGCTTTGGCTATCTGGGGTCTTTTGTGGTTCCTTATGAATTTTAGGATAATTTTCTCTATTTCTATGAGAAATGCCATTGGAATTTTGATAAGGATTACACTGAATTTCTAGGTCACTTTGTGTAGTATGAACATTTTAACAGTATTAATTCTTCCAATCCATGAACACAAAATATCTTTCAATTTATTTTTGTCTTCAATTTCTATCCTCAATGTCTTATATTTTTCAGTGTACAGATCTTTCACCTCCTTGGTTAATTTATACTTAAGTATTTTATTCTTTCTAATGCTATCGTAAATGAGATTAATATCTCTTTTCAATAGTCCATATTTAGTGTATAGAAATGAAAGTGATTTTTCTCTATTTATTTGTATCCTGAAACTACTGAACTCATTTATTAGTTCTGACAGTTTTTTGATGAAGTCTTCACAATTTTCTATATATAAGGTCATGTCATCTGCAAACAAAGACAGTTTTACTCCTTTTCCAATTTGGATGCCTTTTATTTCTCTTTCTTGCCCAATTGCTCTGGCTAGGATTTCCAATACTATGTTGAATAATGGTGACAAGAGTTAGGCATCCTTGCCTTGTTCCTGATCTCAAAGGGAAAGCATCCAGCTTTTCACCATTGATTGATTGCTGTGGGCTTCTCATATATGGCCTTTATGATGTTGAGGCACAGTGCTTCTATACCTAAATTGTTGAGAGCTTTTATAATGAAAGAATTGTGAATTTTTTCAAATTATTTTTATCTACTGAGAAGATCATATGGTTTTCATCCTTTATTTTGTTAATGTGATGTACCACATATGTTGACTTGCACCTGTTCAATGCCAGGAATAAATCCCACTTGACTGTGGTGTATGATCTTTTTAATGTACTGTTGAATTTTGTTTGCAAATATTTTGTTGAGGATTTTCACATCTTTGTTCATCAAGGAGACTGGCCTGTGATTTTCTTTTCTTGTGGTGTCCTTCTCTGGTTCTGGTATCAGGATAATGCAGGCCTCGTTAAATGAGTTTGGAAGCTCTCCCTCCTCTTCTATTTTTTGGAAGAGTTTGAGAAGTACTGGTATTAATTCTTCTTTAAACGTTCAGTAGAATTCACCAGTGAAGCCATCTGGTCCTGGACTTTTGTTTGTTGGGAGGTTTTGATTTCTGATTCAATCTCCTTATTAGTAATCGGTCTGTTCAGATATTCTATTTTTCCTGATTCAGTCTTGGTAGGTTGTATGTTTTTAGGAATTTATCTATTTCTTCCAGGTTATCCAATTTGTTAGCATACAATAACTATAGTAGTCTCTTCTGATTCCTTGTGTTTCTGTGGTATCACCTGTAATGTCTCCTCTTTCATTACTGATTTTGAGTCCTCTCTCAGTTTTCCTTAGTCTAGAAAAAGGGTTGCCAATTTTGATTTATCTTTTCAAAAAAACAGCTTAGGTTCATTGATCTTTTTTATTCTTTCTAGCGTCTATATAATTTGTTTCTGGTCTGGTCTTTGTTATTTCCTTCCTTCTACTAACTTTGGACTTAGGTTCTTCTCCTTTTTCTAGTTCCTTGAGGTGTAAAGCTATGTTATTTATTTTAGATCTTTCTTTTTTCTTAATGTAGGCATTTATCTTGATAAACTTCCTTCTCAGAACCGCTTTTGCTGTATCCCAAAAGTTTTGGTATGTTATGTTTCCATTTTTGTTTGTTTTGAGATACTTTTTGATTTCACTTTTGGTTTCTTCTTTGACCCACTGGTTGTTAAGAATATGTTATTTCATCTCCACATATTTGTGAATTTTCTGATTTTCCTCTTGTAATTGATTTCTTGTTTCATATCACTGTGGTCAGAAAAGATGCCTGATATGATTTCAATCTTCATAAACTTATTAAGACCTGTTTTGTGGCCTCACATATGATCTGTCATGGAGAAGGTCATGTGTGCACTCAGGAAGGTGTATTCTGCTGATGCTGAATGGAATGTTCTGTATGTGTCTGTTAAGGTCTATCTGGTCTAACATGTAGTTTAAGTCCAATGTTCTCTTATTGATTTTCTATTTAAATCTATGATCTATCGTTGAAAGTGAAGTATTGAAGCCCCCTAATATTATGGTGTGGCTATCTATTTCTCCCTTCAGATCTATTAATATTTGCTTTATATATTTATATGTTCTGATGTTGGGTACATAAATATTTACAATTGTTACATCCTCTTGATGAACTGACTCATTTATCACTATATAATGACCTTCCTTGTCTCTTGTTCCCATTTTTCGTTCAACGTCTATTTTGTCCAATATAAGTATAGCTACCTCTGTTTTCTTTTGGTTTCCATTTACAGGGAATATATTTTTTCATCCCTTTATTTTGAACCAATGTTCAAATATTGAACCAATGTTCAATGTGCCCTTAAAGCTGAAGTGAGTCTCTTGCAGACAGCATATAGTTAGATCTTGTTGTTTTATCCATTCAGCTACTCTACATCTTTGGATTGGAGAATTCGGTCCATTTACATTTAAAGCTGTTATCATTAAGTATGGACTTACTATTGTGATTTAATTGTATTCTGGCTGCTACAAAATTCCTTTGTTCCTTTCTTCCTCTCTTCCTTTGTGATTTGATAATTTTCTGTAGTAGTATGCTTTGATTCCTTTCCCTTCATGTTTTGCATATTTACTCTAAGTTTTTGCCTTGTGATTATCATGAGGCTTACATAAAATATTTAATAGTTATAACAATCTATTTTAAGCTGATAAGAAGTTAACTTTGAATGCATACTAAAGCTCTACGTTTTCACATTTTATGTTTTTAACGTCACAATTTACATCTTTTTACATTTTGTATCCATTAACAAATTATTTTATTTTTAATTATTTTATACTTTTTAATTTTTATACTATAGTTATAGTAGTTATAATGTACCTTATATTAGACTTATAAGTGATTTACCCACCATTGTCACAATATTCTGAATTTAACTATATAGTTACCTTTAACAGTGAGTTTCATACTATCATATATTTTCATGTTACTAATTAGTGTTCTTTCATTTCAGCTTGAACTCTAACTTTTTTTTTCTGCTTTTTTTTTTTTAAGGTTTTATCTTTTCCTTTTTCTCCCCAAAGCCCCCCAGTACATAGGTGTATATTCTTCATTGTGAGTCCTTCTAGTTGTGGCATGTGGGACGCTGCCTCAGCATGGCTTGATGAGCAGGGCCATGTCCACGCCCAGGATTCAAACCAACGAAACACTGGGCCGCCTGCAGCAGAGCGAGCGAACTTAACCACTCTGCCACAGGGCCATCTCCTCTAAAATTTTTTATAAAGCCAGTTTAGTGGTGACCAATTCCTTCAGCTTTTGTTTGTGTGGGAAACTCTTTCTCTCTCCTTCATTTCTGAAGGACAACTTTGCTGGGTAGAGTATTCTTGGTTGGCAGTTTCTTTCTTTGAGCACTTAGACTATATCATACCACAACCTTCTGGCTGGCAAGGTTTCTGCTGAAAGTTTTATGATGGTTCCACTGTATGTAACAAGTTGCTTTTCCCTTGCTGCTCTTAAGATTCACCTCTTGACTTTAACTTTTGACAATTTAATTATAATGTGTTTCAGTGTGGGTCTCTATGGATTCATCTTCTTTGAAATTCACTGGGTTTCCAGTGTCTGGTTGTCTGTTTCTTTTCCCAGGTTAGGGAAGTTTTTGGCCACTATTTCCTTGAATAAGCTTTCTGCCCCTTTCCTTTCATCTCCTTCTGGGACCCCTATAATGTGTATATTGGTCCACTTAATGGTATCTCATAAGTCCTTTAAGCTACCTTTACTCTTTTTCATCCTTTTTTCCACCACCTTGTCTTCAAGTTTGCTGATGCTTTCTTCCACTTGATCTAGTCTGACGTTAACCCCTCTACTGAATGTATTAATTCAGTTATTTTATTTTTCAGCTCTATGATTTCTGTTTGGTACTTTTTTATATTTTCTATCTCTTTGTTGAAATTCTTACTTTGTTCGTACATTGCTCTCCTGATCTCAGTGAGTATCTTTATGACCATTAATTTGAACTCCCTATTGGGCAAATCACTTAACTCCATTTCATTAAGATCAGTTTCAGGAGATTTATCTTATGCTCTTGTTTGGAACACATTCCCTTGTTTCTTCATTTTCCTTGAGCCTCTGTGTTCGTGTCTGCACATTAGATAAAGCAGCCACCTCTCAAAGTCTTGACACGCTGGGCTTGTGTAAGAGATTAACCTCATTAATCAGCCCTGTCTGAGCTCATGGTTGCCTCTCAAACCTCTGTGATTGTTCAAGCCACCTTCTTTACTTTTAATGGTTCCTAGTAACTGAGGGTTACTAGGACCTGGCAGTATCCCACATGTGTAAGAATTGCCCACATGGCTGTTCAGGCTCCCAGAGTACAACTAATTGCCTGACCCTTTGGCCCCCTGAAGCAAGCTAATTGGAAACCCAACTTTCAGGTGGCAGCTGGGAAAGCCAGGGTATTTATTATTTAGTCTAACTCTAATCAGGCAGAAACCAGGAGCTGGGTGTTTCTGCTTACTCGCTCTGTGCTCAGAGGAAATAGTTGCTGGGAGCGATTGTGCACCCAAATAGAACCACTTCTATGTTTTGTGTGGACCTGGGAAATTCGTTAATGCCAAGCCCTGTCAGTTCCCAGAGCTGGGTGATTTGGGAGCCAGTTTCTTGGGTGGCAGCTGTAACAGCTAGACTGCTACATATGTGGACAATCTCCTTCCATGGAGATGCTGGTGACTTGGTTTAACTGCTGGAGTGAGCCAGGTGGGGACAGTGGGGGACATGCCCACCAGCTCTATTAGGTTCCTTGGAAGATCCATTCAGAACATGAAGGCTGATTAGAAGCTGGAACCTCAGGCAACAACTAGGAAAGTATGCAGTCAAATTCCTTCCAGGCAGAAACTGGGAAATGAGTGTTTTTGCCTGTTCCTTCCAGCTGAACTCAGTGGAGATAGCTGAAAGAGGTACCTGTGTGTCCCTTAGAAAAGAAGTTCTTGTGTGTCCATTTTGTTTTCTTTTGTTTAATATGGTCCTGTGGGACTCATGAACACCTGCTGGTTATAAGAGCTAGGTGATTTGATAGCCCACCCCTTAGGTGGCAGCCATAAAAATTGGGGCACTAGATGGATGGATATGGTCCTTCCAATTAGAAGCTGGAGACATGGATTTTTTTTTTCATTGAGTTCATAATAGTTTACATCAATGTGAGATTTCAGTTGTACATTATTTCTTGACTGTCACCACATAAATGCTCCCCTTCACCCCCTGTGCCCACTCCCCACCCCCGCCACCCCTCATAACCACTGAACTGTTTTCTTCGTCCATGTATTTGTTTATATTTTACATATGAGTGAAATCATCTGGTGTTTATCTTTCTCAGACTGGCTGATTTTGCTTAGCATAATTCCCTCTCTAGGTCTAGATCCTTCCATGTTATTGCAAATGGGATGAATTTGTCTTTTTTAATGGCTGATTAGTATTCCATTGTGTGTGTGTGTGTGTGTATATATACACACATACACATCTTCTTTATCCAGTCATTGGTTGATGGGCAACTTGGCTTGCTTCCATGTCTTGGCTATTGTCAATAGCGCTGCATATGGGTGCACATGTTACTTTGGATTGTTGATTTCAAATTGATTGGGTACATAACCAGTAGTGGGATAGCTGGGTCATACGGTAGTTCTATTTTCAGTTTTTTGAGGAATCTCCATACTGTTTTCCATAGTGGCTGCACCAGCATGCATTTCTTCCAACAGTGTATGAGAGTTCCCTTTTCTCCACACCCTCTCCAATATTTGTTATTTTTAGTCTTAGTGATTATACCCATTTTAATGAGCATAAGGTAGTATCTTAGTGTAGTTTTGATTGCATTTCCCTGATGATTACTGATGTTGAACACCTTTTCATGTGTTTATTGGCCATCTGTATATCTTCTTTGGAAAAATGTCTGTTCACCTCCTCTGCCCATTTTTTGATCAGGTTGTTTGTTTTTTTATTGTTCAGTTGTGTGAGTTCCTTATATATTATGGAGATTAACTCCTTGTCAGATAGATGATTTGGAAATATTGTCTCCCAATTGGGGGGTTGTCTCTTTGTTTTGATTCTAGTTTCCTTTGCCTTGCAGAAGCTCTTTAGTCTAATGAATTCCCATTTGTTTATTTTTTCTTTTGTTTCCCTTGTCTGAGAGGACATGGTATTTGAAGAGATCTTTTTAAGTTCAACGTCAAACAGTGTACTACTGATATTACCTTCCAGGAGTTTTATAGTTTCAGGACGTATCTTTAAGAATTTGATCCATTTTGAGTTTATTTTTGCATATGGCGTGAGAGAGTTGTCTACCATCATTCTTTTGCATGTGGCTGTCCAGTTTTCCCAACACCACTTATTGTCAAAGATTAGCTGCCTGTAGATGTGTGGTTTTATTTCTGGGCTTTCAGTTCTGTTCCATTGATCTGTGTGCCTGTTTTTGTACCAGTACCATGCTATTTTGATCACTATGGCTTTGTAGTACAATTTAAAGTCAGGGATTGGGATGCCTCCAGCTTTGTTCTTTTTTCTCAGGATTGCCTTACCAATTCAGGGTCTTTGGTTGCCCCACATGAATTTTAGTTTTCTTTGCTCTATTTCCGTGAAGAATGTCGTTGGGATTCTGATAGGGATTGCACTGAATCTGTAGACTGCTTTGGGTAGTATGGACATTTTAACTATGTTTATTCTTCCAATCCACGAGCAAAGAATCTCTTTCCATGAAGACCTGGATTTTTAGTAAGAGCAAGCTAGTGGGAAAATGAAGCAGAAGTACCCACTGGCTCTTTCAGGCTCCCAAGATGATCACAATCAGCACGTAGATGCATGCTAATTAGAAGCCAGACCCTCAGGCAGCAGCTTATAAAGTATGCAGTCAAATTCTTTCCAGGGAAAGATTGGGAGACAGCATTTTTGCCTGCTCCATCTGCATTGAGCCCCAGGGGGATAGACACAGCAAGTGTTCACACACCCATCAGTAACTTCTTTATTTGCTATACTCTTGTGGGACTCTTAAACAAAACCTCTGTTGGCTTTCAGACCTAGGTCATTTGGGGGGCCCATCCTTCAGGTGGCAGCTTTAAAAGTTGAGGGGCTAGATATGCGATCCAAATCCTTTACTCCTCAGGGAGAGGCAGGGAGAGGAGGGTTCTCTCTTGATTGTATGGTGCTATGTCAGGGGTTGGGTTTATGGCACAAGTGAGTCTCAGGCTTTCCTACCTTTGTTTTTTTTTTTTTTTTTTTTGCTTGAGGAAGATTAGCCCTGAACTAACATCTGTGCCAAGCTTCCTCCACTTTAGATGTGGGTTGCCACCATAGCATGACTGACAAGTGATGTAGGTCCACGTCCAAGATCTGAACCTGCAAACCTGGGCTACCGAAGCAGAGGACACTAAACTTAACCACTACGTCATGGGGCCAGCCTCTTTCCTACCTGTTTTGATGTGGGGTTTTTTTCTCAGTTGCCTGATCTGTAGGAATCACTCAGCTAGTTTCTGGATTTCTCTCAGAAGAAATAGCTCCATGTGTAGCTGTGTACTCAGTGTATCCAGGGGAGCAGGGAAATTCAGGAGCCTCCTATGCCACAATCTTGGTGACATCTTTTTTTTCCATTAGTGTTTATTCAGACATCTTTTCATGTGCTTATTGGCCAAGAGTATATCTTCCTTGGAGAAACATCTATCCCTTTGCCCATTTTAAAAACTGAGTTGCCTTTTTATTTTTGAAATTTAAGAATTCTTTACATATTCTGGATAAAAGTCTCAGATCAGATAGTTGATTTGCAAATATTTCCCCTATTCTGTGGGCTTGTCTTTTTTCACTCTTCCAATGGTATCCTTATGCACCAAAATGTTAATTTTAAGTTCAAATTATCTGTTTTTCCTTTTGTTGCTCATGCTTTTGGCATCATACCTAGGAACCCTTTGCTAAAGCCAAGGTCATAAAGATGTACATTCATATTAATTCTTCAGAATATTATAGTTTTAGCTCTTACATGTTGGTATTTAATCCATTTTGAGCTAATTATTATCTGGTGTGAGATATGGGTCCAACTTCAATTTTCACGTATGCCTCTCAAGTTGTCCCAGCACCATCTACTGAAAATACTATTCTTCCTACCATTGAATGGTCTTGTCACCCTTGTTGAACATCAGTTGAATTTAGACACACAGTTTTATTTCCAGACTCTCAATTCTAGTTCATTGATATATATGTCTATCCCTGAGCCAGTACCACACTGTCTTGACTAGTGCTGCTTTGTAATAAGTTGTAAAATCTGGCAATTATTTCTTCTTCTATTGTTCTTTTTCATTTTCAAGATTGTTTTGCATAATCTGGTTCCCTTCCAATTCCTTATGAATTTTAGAATCGTCATTTCTACAAAAGAGTCAGCTGGAACTCTGATAGGGATTACACTAAATCTGTAGATTGGTTTAGGAAATATGGCCACCTTAACAAGATTAAATCTTCCAATTCATGAACATGAGATTTTTTCCAATTGTTTAGATGTTCGTTAATTTATTCCAATAATGTTTTGAAGTTTGCTGAGTAAAAGTTCTGCACTTATTTTGTTAAATTCATTTCTAGGTAGTTTATTCTTTTTGATGCTATTGTGATTAGAACTGCTTTCTTAATTTCAGTTTTGGATTACTCTTGGCATGAGTATAGAAATACCATTGATTTTTGCATGTTTATCTTATATCCTGCAACCTTGCTGAATTCATTTATTTAACAAAGTTTAACTGCATTTCCTAGGATATTATTATATTTGAACACGTCATTTTCAAATATAGATAGTTTTACTTCTTCCTTCCCAATCTGGATGCCTTTTATTTATTTCTGTTGCCTAATTGCCCTGGCTAGGACTTCCAGTAAAATGTCAAATTAAGATGAGGTCATACTGGAGTAGGAGTCATGTCCTTATAAGGAGAGGGAAATTTGAAAACACAGGAAAAACACACAAAGAAGAAGCCCGTGTGATGATGGACAAAGAGAGTGTAGTGACGAAGCTAAAAGCCAAGGAATGCCAAGGATTGCCAGCAAACACCAGAGCTAGGAGAGAAGCATAGAACAGATTCTCTCTCAGAGCCTTCAAAGGAACCATTTCTGATAACACCTTGATTTCAGACTTCTGGCCTCCCGAACTGTGAGAGAATAAATTTATGTTGTTTTCAGCCACTCAGTTTGTTGGTAATTTATTAGAGCAGCCCTAGGAAACTAATACAGAGGCTATTATGGTTATCTGGGCAAGAGGAATGGTAGATTGAAACTGGCACAGTGGTACAAAAAGATAAAGGAAGGTCATATTAGAGAAATATTTAAGTGGTAAACAAGACAGGATTTGATGATGAACTGGATTTCTGGTGAAGGGGAAAACAGATGTTAAAGAAAGACTGTTTCTGGATTACTAAACTGGATGGTATATTGTGATTTATTAAGGTTTATTGCCATTTGATCCTTTTCTATTGTAAACTTCTTTCCTTTAATTTCTATCTAAAAATTCCTTCTTGAGCTTTCTGGACAAAAGCTTGTATTTTAATCTTAACAATTAATTGACTATTCCATTCCTCTTCCCTTAGTAGCATTTCAGAGATCTGCAACCAAAGCAAGACACAGAGTGATTGCCAGTCCCAAAATATCATGACAAAAAGTCCCCTTAAAAACAAAATAGGGAATGGCCTCGTGGCATAGCAGTTAAGTTTGTGTGCTTCACTTTGGCAGCCCACGGTTCACCAGTTCAGATCCCAGTCACAGACCTATGCTATGGCAGGCATCCCACATATAAAAAAGAGAAAGATGGGCACAAATGTTAGCTCAGGGCCAGCCTTCCTCAAAAATAAATAAATAAAAAATAAAACATCTTTAATTTTCCAATCTTCATGCAACTTATAAACATTAAAATACAGAGTTTACATTTTACTTAAATATCAATGTTCATATTGTCATATCACTTATCTGATATGAACATATCACAATGTTCATATCAGATAAGACATTTCTATCCTAACATTCTCCCCTTCAAGTATAAATGAACAGCAAGATCCCAGGGTGAGCACACTATCTGAATATGCATAATCTATACCTGGATTTTTGTTAACTTCAATTTTGTATTTAAAATGCAACAATCCATACATTTGGAATATAATTTTCCTCTTAATTTTATTTTCAAATCTTGAATTTCTTTCAATTTTTCAAAATTACTTTTGAAATGAAAATCATTCAGACGGAATCATAATCTCAAAGCGAATTATGGAGAAATTATCTAAACATAAACCCTCCCAAGATAACTTTTCAGATTATACCAGTTTTCAAGTACTTCTTTCTCTTGAATAACATTCCTTTTATTAAAAAACTATAAATTAGCACTGATTCTGGACCCCAATGAGAAATCAATTTGGCAAATATGAAACCTTTATGTAATGTCTTTCTGACCTGACCATTTGACTCTTTGAACCTTATAAAAACATTGAGCGAAATCTAGCTAATTTAAAATAGTAAAAAATCTTGCATAAGATTTAATTTCATATACTATCTCTATTTGCAACCAACTTGAAAAGATTATCTGCACCATTAATGATAATGAAATAAAATAAATGGTTATCTTTTTATTTTCCCAACTAGACTGTAAGCATCTGAGGAAAAGGTCTTACCTTTTCACATAGTAGCCACTTGATCAATAATCACTGAATTTAACTCATTAAAATATAATTCTACGATAGCAGGAGAAGAGGCTAAATGTTATTTTCAGATATTTTTTAGCCCATACTTTGTTGTCATTATAATTAATCAACCATTCCTTGTCCCCACTTCCATACTTTTTCATTTTTTTAAAAAGAATCAGTGGCTGGCCCAGTAGTGCAGTGGTTAGGTTCACACGCTCTGCTTTGGCGGCCCAGGGTTCGCAGGTTCAAATCCTGGGTGCAAACCTATACATTGTTCATCAACCCATGCTGTGGTGGCATCTCACATATCAAGTAGAGGAAGACTGGCATGGATGTTAGCTCAGGGACCGTTTTCCTCAAGCAAAATGAGGAAGATTTCAACGGATATTAGCTCAGGACCAATCTTCCTCAAAAAAGAACAAAAAGAATCAGAGCTACATTTTAATTAAAACTAAGTAGAAAAATGAGAAATTATTATTCAATCACTATCTATAATTTACACATACTAATTTTTACATGTATTTCTAATATAATGTGGCAATAAGGATCTGCATTTTTTAAATGAGGAATAAAACACAAAAGGAAATATTCTAACAGAAGTATCAACACCCCCACATTATATGTATATAGTAACTTTGGATTACTAGTTAAGCTGATTAAAAACTGTATACATATTTAATGAGCAAGTTAATGTCAATGCAGAGATGAATAAAGTTATAAGCTTATATACCATCTTTCTCCCACATATCTCAAAGCATTTTCCAAAATTTTCCTTACCATCTCCCATGAAGTGAGCAGATGGCAAGACTCTTCTAGCTTCAGATGGCAAGATTTAGACACAAAAAGGTTAAGCAGTTTCCCAAAGAGACCAGGTGAGTCAGGAGCAAAGAGAAATAGAACCCCAGATTCTTGACTCTTAATCTCACCCTAAAGCTACCAGACCTCACTTTTAACACTTGCCATTTCTAATCTTAGAATTTTAGAGAAATAATAACAATAATAATAGCACCAGTAAACACGGTACTTAGTAAGTGCTAGCGCCACTAACTGTAAGGGCTTTCTATACATAATCTCATTTACATCTCACAGGATCCCTGTGAGGTTGGTACCATCATTACTCCCATATCACACATAAAGAAACTGAGGCACAGAGGATTTGAGTAAAGTGATTACAGTCACACTGTTAGTAAGTAGCAAAGTCAGGATTTGAACCAAAGTAGCCTGACTCTTTGACCCATAATCATAATCATAATGCTATCTACATCTGGGCTACCCACAGGAGTCAGGAGTTTTGGGATCTCATTAAACTAGATTTTACACTTCCTAGCAATTTGGTCTAGGTATAATTATCACATGTCCCAGATTATATCTGTTGTCTCAAAGTAATTGTTAATAGTGCCCTCTTTCAATCTTCATAAGCCTCTCTGTTTAAATTAAAAAGTTATCTTAATACTAGGCATGTCTTTTACCTTTATTTGACTTTATTTTACTCATTTGTAAAATAGAGACATTTGATTAGAGGACTTTTAAGGTTTTTTAAAATTCTAAAATTATGTAACAAAATAAAGTATAAGCACTTAGATAAACAGGAAGGTTTTTGCTTATACAAGTATTCATTGTAGTCCTCACAGTTATAAATTTTTACAGCAAAACATAAAAGTTTACCAAACACAAAAATGTTCACTAGTTAACTGACCCCTTATAAAAATCAATCCCCATTTGAATACTAGCCATCCCTGAATCTTTGTTGATCATTGTTGAATACTGTATGAGTGCAAAGTAACCACAAAGTCAAATTGCTAATCTTGCAAGAGAGACAGGATTTCACAAAGATGAGAGAGCTATGTTAGAAAAGAACTCAGATCTCACGTAAAAGTTCTAATAAGTAAAGATATATAAGAGTTATATCATTTAACAACTGCAGAAAACTGACATGAATGATGACAAGCTAGGCACATCAAACAAAAATATAAATAACAAAGGATTAAAGAAAGAGTCCTGGGCCAAACAAGATAGCTTAGACACATTTCTTCCTACTGTTCCCTGCTAAATGCAACTATAAATTCTGGAACTTCAAAAGACAGCCATAGAACTCTGAAAACGTCAAGAAGGCTGACGTGCTAGAGGCCTTAGGACTGAGGAACAACATAGTGGCAGGATATCTTACCAACCCTGGTTCAAGAGAAGAAGGTAACCTAGGCCTTGTCCCAAACCTAGCAACAGAAAGTGGCCTAGGTAGGCTCATTCCTTTCAATACCACTAGGAAAGCTCAACACCACTGGCAAGGGGGTACTGATAGGCCTGCAAACAATGAGCAGCCAAGGGAAGCACTCTCCTTCACTTCCAAACCTAAGACCCCTCTCCCCCACTGAGAACACTAGGTAGCCCATGGGGCACTGGAAAGAGGGAACTCTACAACAAGGGCCTGGTCTACGAATTGCTCTCCATCTCTCACAGGCAGGGGACCCCTCAACAGGAGTTTGGCCCAGAAAGCCTCATTGTCCCCATGGGCTGAAGACTCCTATCTCCCTCCTAGAGGCACGGATGGCCTGTCCTGGGGAAGCTCATCCCATTCCCTCAACTAGCAGAAACCAGTAGCAGGTCCAGATAAACCAAGCAGACCAAAATAGTACTGCAAAGGATCTGAAAATTAAATTGTCATTAGAACCATATTCCTCAACAATAGGCCTACAGCTACATGCTAAACCTAAACAGGGTGACTGCCTGCTAAAATAAAAGATTTAAATAGGACCCAGAGTTTCCTAAGGTAACAGCCAAAATATTCAAGATTCCATTAAAAAATATCATCCATCATACCAAGAAACAGGACTATTACAATTTGAATGTGAAAAGACAACCAGTTGAGATGAATCTGATACTGAAATTATCTGAGAAGGAATTTAAAACTGTCATCATAAAATGCTTCACAATCAACTGGAAATTCTCTTGGAAAAAATTAAGAAAACAGAAAATCTCAGCAAAGAAACAGAAGTTATAAAAAAGAACTGCATGGGAACTGAAAAATACAATAACAGAAAAAGCTCACTAGAATAGCTCAAGAGTAGAATGGAGATGACAGAAGACAAAATTATCAAACATAAGAACAGAGAAACAGTTTACTGAATGTGAACAACAGAGAGAAAATAGACTGAAAACATAAATTTAAAAAGAACAAAAGACCTGTAGAATGCTATCCCAAGATCCAACATTCATATCATCAGGGTCGCAGGAGAAGAGAAATAGAGTAGGGACAGAAGAGTATTTGGAAAGATGGAAGAAGATCTCCCAAAAGGGTAGGCAAGAAACATAAGCCTAGAAATTCAAGAAGCTGAGTGAATCCAAATAGGATAAACCCAAAAGAATCCAAGACGAGATATATCATAATTAAACTTCTGAAAACTAAAGACAAAGAATAAATCTTGAAAGCAGAGAGAAATGACATATTACCTATAGGAGAACACCCAATCAAATGACAGTAGATTTCTCACCTGAAACCACGGTGGCCAGAAGGAGGCGGGACAAAAGTTTTCAAGAGCTGGAGAAAAGAACTATCAACTGCAAATTCTGTATCTGGTGAAACTATCCTTCTGAAATGAAGAGGGAAATAAAGACACTCTCAGAAGAAGGAAAAGTAAAAGAATTTGTCACTAGCAGACCTACCCTTAAAGAACAGCAAAAGGGAGGTCTTCAAACAAAAAGGAAATAATAATAGAAGGAATTTTAGAGCATCAGGAAGGAAGAAAAAATAATGGAAAGAGCAGAATTATGAGAACATGTAACATTCTATAATCCTCATGAGTTTTATAAACACTTATTGATTGAAGTAAAAATTTCAATAGCATCTGATACTTAAGACAATGATATTTTAAAGCGAGAAAAGTAGAGGGACCTAAATGGAAGTAAAGTTTCCACACTTCACTCACTCAGTGTGGTAAAATGTTGATACCAGGAAACTGTGATGTCACATACGAATATTTTAAAACCTCTAAAGCAATAAATAAATTTAATTTTGTATAGAAAACTATACAACAGATACAATCAAAAACACTATGAACAAATCAAGAAACCTCTATCCTGGTGCTGTCAACAGTGTTCCCTGAGTAAGTGACCAGTTGAACTGAGGAGAGAGCTAAATGTAAACACCATAGCAAGAGAACACACAATCTTCATATGGAAAGAACTAGAACTTTCCAGACTAAGAGGTCCAACTATAGCCTCTGCATGTACCACTCCGCATTGATGTACATGTTTGAGGAGGGGGGCAAAATTGATCTGTACTATTATTATCTCCATTTAACAGTTAGCCAAATGACGAGTAAGTAAAGTTGTCCAAGACATTGCATTGCTAAATTGGTAGGTTGCTTGCCACCGCTTGCCACCCTTTGCTCACTTTTCCCAGTGCAATCCTTGATCATCCATCTTTGGCAGAGAAAGGAAAGGTATTAAGAAAAGGTTATTGAATCTTATCCATGATCAAGGCTGGATTCATTCCGGTTAAATTAATGTAAACACAGAACGACAGAGATATCAGATTGGTAGAGGATTTGGGTCTACCTCTCAGGGTCTCTCATCTCTCATTTCCAAATCCACAGCCTTAAAAGCAGCAGCAGCTTCCTTCTGAAAATATACTATTTGTCCCCACACACAAAATGTTTTTCCTCCTATATAAAGTAAACTTACTACCTTCTCCACAGTGCACATTACTATCAAATTACCTATGTGAAAGGGTTGGAAAACTATAAAGAATCCCAAAAATATACAGAACTTTTGTTGCTTATTTTATAACATAGTTCAGAGATCTTTTGATATCTATACATAGAAAGTATTTAATTCTTTTTTTTTTTTTTGATGAGGAAGACTGACCTTGAGCTAACATCTGTTGCCAATGTTCCTCTTTTTGCTTGAGGAAGATTGTCCCTGAAGTAACATCTCTGCCAATCTTCCTCTATTTTGTATGTGGGACGCCACCACAGCATGGCTTTCTGAAGGGTGTGTATGTCCGCACCCAGAATCCAAACCTGTGAACCCTAGACTGCCAAAGCAGAGCATGTGAAGTTAACCACTATGCCATTGGACTGGCCCATCATTCTTTAACAGTTACTCAGCACTCTGCATTTTATCCCAAGTACAGACACAATTTACATCAATAATATTCATTTAGGACATATAAGTTCTAAATATAAAGCACTCCAGAAGGGAGCACGATTATCAGAACTTAAATATTCAGTTGTATTCACAAATTCATTCTATTTTATCATTTTATTTATAAATTGTAAACTATTTATTCTTTCCCTAGAATTCACCTTGTGCTTTACATCTGGTGCTTTTATTTTATCTTTTATTTTTTTGCTGAGGAAGATTCACCTGAGCCAATATCCACTGCCAATCTTCATCTTTGTGTATGTGAGCTGCTGCCACAGCATGACCACTGACAGACAAATGGTGCAGCTCCACACCCACGAACCGAATGTAGGCTGCTGAAGCAGAATGCACTGAATTGTCAGAATGCACTGACAGTAGGTCACACCAGGGCTGGCCTTTTATGTCCAGCGCGTTTATTTTAAAACTGTGTAGTTAAATTAGAACAATGTGGCAATAGGATATAACAGAAGGGCTTAGTTTTCCAATCAATTGAAATAGGTATAAATAAAAAAAAGAAGGAGCCTTGAAAGCACCATCTAAAGAACTAACAAATTCTTCTAATGATTTTGTAAAAAAAAAAAACTGTAATAAAATAATAATGCAGAGAAAATAAAATATGAAGAAGGATGCCATCACTTGCAATCGCATGATTTTGCTCAGAAAAAATACTCCAAACAAAACTTCGTTATTTTAATAATTAGTGCATAGTTGTAATTATAACCTAAATTTTAATTAAAAGATTAAACAGTTTTTCATAGATCCCATTTCATATTTTTTCAAGATAAATTCTCAGTCATCATCTATCTCCTCCCCATACACACATGTATACATTATTTAGTATGAAATTCTGACAACTGCTTCAAACAATTTATTTTAAGTGGTATTTTTCCAATACCATTTACTCTTGGATAAAAGATCCTTTGCATCTAGTATTTGAAGTAAGTTAATGCTAAAAAAGAAAACTGGCTAAAAACAGCAAAAAATGGTCCTATTAATAGTGTTTAAGTGAACATTCCTTATTGCTGGAAAAAAACCATAATGAACACCAGGCTTCAGAAGAGATGGGATTCACAAGAAAATATTAAGTTCCTCGCAGCTGAACAAAATGGTACATTTAGAATTCCAGAGAGAACAGGAACAGGAAAGCATTATTCAAAGGAGTGCAGTCTCAATATAGGGACTAATAGTAATATCTGAGGCATAACTGTCAATCAATAAATTGATATAAAGGCTAGAAAGGATTAATAAACAAGCCACAATCATGATTTCTACTGACAAACAACCTGTGTTCACTGTGGACAACAGGTGTTCATAAAACATTGTTTGAAAGGCCATGCCCTGAAGTTAAGTCACAGGACAAAAAGCAACTCAACAAGTTGATATTAAATATAAAATAATCAAATATAGAAATTTGAGTTAAGTTAAATACTTTGTATTTTATTATAGACTAAGCCAGGTACCAAAATGTTAAGAAATATTCATTAAAAAATTTTAAATTAAAAACAAATTTTAAATGCTATTCATCTGTTTCTAATAAGAGACCTTCATCATCTTATTTTAAGGGCAGAACACTTCTGCCCAGCTCAAAGACCAGTAATATTACAAGGGCACTTATTTTTTAAAACCCCTGCTTTAGGATATTGTCAAAGGATGGAGGTACATAAAATTTGAACATTAGTGCCTAGTGTCCACGTGTCAGAATCATCACACAATCTTAAAGCATGTTCCTTACTCTGAGATTCCAGCAAGTACTACTGTGAAATGAATGAGTTGCATTAGGTAGAGTTTTCAGCAGTCCCTTGGATGTCTAAAACACTTTGAATAAAAAATGTTCATTATAAGTTGCTTAAAATACCATCACTACTACTTAGGATTGTTGATCATGCCTTTCTCAAAGAAAGCTTAAAGAATGCAATCACTAAGCACCTATGACAGCTATCATTATTTTACATATATAGTCAGTAGTTTATTGTATATTATTCTGCCAGTAGTATAAAATCTTCACTAGTCTTTGCAGTACATCTATAGCATATAAAGCAGAGTACTAAACATATACCAAGCATGGACTCTGTCTCTCTCTTAAAAAAAAGTTTGGATCTGGGAATAAAACCACAAATGCTGACAACAACTCATATGTTCTAACCACCAGATACCACTTTTCTCCAGAACAACAAACCACACACACAGCATTCAAAATACTCTTCATTTTGACCAAGGTTATGGTTATATACTGTGCTAAGCTGTAATTGAATTGGTATCCCTTAAGCTTTAAACTATTTTGACATTTTGGTGACGATATCTAAAAACATGGAAAAAACACAGAATTTCTATTTTGTAAAGGCAAGCGAATAAATAATCCTCAAATCCAGAAATTAGAAACTAAAAGAAAAAGAAACTAAGGATGTCTCAGTGAGAAAATTCACATGAGAATGGCAGGATAAATGCCTGTGGTTTATTGACTTAAAGCTCAGTCACTAAGAACCTGTACACTCATATGGATACGGTTTCATAATCACAGATTCAGTCATTATTCATCTTACTCTTCTCTTTGCTTCCTCACAAAAATTTATCAGGCTTGAGCGTGAGAAACTGACTAAAAACTGCCTCAGGCAGATAGAAATATGACAATAACCCTGTCAATGAAAACAAATCGCCATGTTCATTATAATCAAGCTACCAGTGGGAAGCTCTAGATCACACTGAACTAAAAACACTGATATTTATGTTTTCAGCATAGCTGTAGGAAACTGATTAATGAAAGTATGCCATTAAGACCAAAATCTTGCTAATACCTTGCATAAATATTTATTGAATGAAAGAATACATAGATCCAAAACAAGAATAAAACAGCAAAAATGTTACATGTTTAGATAACAAATGAAAAACTTAACGTAACTTAAGGTCACAAAACATCAAATCATTATTTTGGATGCAGGAAATGTACTTCGCAAAATATAAGAATAAATACCCAAGAGAAATGAAAACGTGTCCACATAAAAACTTATCCATGAATGTTCATAGCAGCATAATAATAGCCAAAAAGTAAAAACTTTACATCAACTGATGAAAATATAAATAAAATGTGGTATATCCATATAATAGAATTTTATTCAGTTATAAAAAAAATGAATTACTGATAGATGCTACAATATGCACGAACCTTGAAAACACTATGCTAAATAAAAGAGGCCATACACAAAAGGCCACACATTGTATGATTCCATTATATGAAATCCATAGGCAGGTCTATAGAGAGAGAACGTACATTAGTGTTTACTTATGGCTGGGGAGGAGGTAGTTGGGAAGTAACTGCTAATAAGCACAGAGTTTCTTTCGGTGTTATAAAACTGATCACGGCATGATTGCACAAGTCTGTGAATACACTAAAAACAACTAAATTTTACAAAACGACAAATATTGTATGATTCCACTTATATGAGATATCTAGAGTAGTCAAATTCATAGAAACAGAAAGCAGGATGGTGGTTACCAGGGGCTGGGGAAAGAATGGCAAGTTATTGTTTAATGGATACAGAGTTTCAGTTGGGAAAGATGAAATACTCTGAGCTGGATGGTGGTGATGGTTGCACAACAATGTGAATGTACTTAATTCTACTGAACTCTACACTTAAAAATGTTAAAATGGGGACTGGCCCAATGGTGTAGTGCTTAAGTTCACATGCTCCGTTTCGGCAGCACAAGGTTCGTGGGTTCGGATATCAGGCACAGACCTAAACAGTGCTCATCAAGCCATGCTGTGCTGGCATCCCACATATAATACAGAGGAAGACTGACACAGAAGAGAGCTCAGGGACAATCTTCCTCAAGCAAAAAGAGCAAGATTGGTAACAGATGTTACAGGGACAATCTTCCTTGCCAAAGAAAAAAACTAATTAAAAAAAAATGTTGAGGGGCTGGCCCCATGGCTGAGTGGTTAAGTTTGCGCACTCCGCTGCAGGCAGCCCAGCATTTCGTAGGTTCGAATCATGGGCGCAGACATGGCACTGCTTGTCAAACCACGCTGAGGCAGCGTCCCACATGCCACAACTAGAAGGACCCACAATGAAGAATATACAACTATGTACCAGGGGGCTTTGGGGAGAAAAAGGAAAAAAATAAAATCTTAAAAAAAAAAATGCTGAAATGATAAATGTTATGGTATGTATATGTTACCACAATTCAGAAAAACCCAGTTGAGTTATGTACTTTAAACAAGTAAATTGTATGGTACCTGAATTGTATCTCAATAAAGCTGTTAAATGAAAATAAGTAAGGCGTGCAAGGCAAAGGAAACCACAAACAAAACAAAAAGCCAACTGACCAACTGGGACAAAATGTTTGCAAATCATATCTGACAAGGGGTAAATATTCAAAATATATAAAGAACTCATACAACTGAACAACAAAAAAACAAACAACCCCATCAAAAATGGGCAGAGGATATAAACAGACAATTTGATGAAAGAAGATATACAGATGGCCAAAGGCACATGAAAAGACGTTCAACATCACTAATTATTAGGGAAATGAAAATCAAAACTACAATGAGATATCACCTTACACCCATCAGAATGGCTACAATTAACAAAACAAAAAATAACAAATGTTGAAGAAGATGTGGACAGAAGGGAATCCTCATACACTGTGGTTAGGAATGCAAACTGGTGCAGCCACTGTGGAAAACAGTATGGAGATTTATTAAAAAACTAAAAATAGAAGTACCATATGGATCCAGCTATCCCAATACTGAATATTTATCTAAAAAACATGAAATAATTCAAAGAGATTTATGCATCCCCATGTTCATTGCAGCATTATTCACAATAGCAAAGACGCGGAAGCAACACAAATGCCCATCAACTGATGAATGGATAAAGAACAAATTTTATATATACACAATGGAATACTATTCAGCCATAAAAAAGACAAAATTGTGCCATTTGCAACAATATGGACAGACCTTGAGGGTATTATGTTAAGCGAAATAAGCAAAAGAAAGACAAAACACCATGTGATTTCACTCATATGTGGAAGATAAACACATGGATAAGGAGAACAGATTAGTGGTTACCAGAGGAGAAGAGGGTGGGTGGCAGGGCAAAAGGGATAAAGGGGCACATACATATGGTGATGGATAAAAGCTAGAGCAAGATGCAGTCTATACAGAAACTGATATACAATAAAGTGCACGTGAAGTTACACAATGTTATAACCCAGTATGACCTCAATAAAATAATTTTTAAAAAGACATTATGACAAAGCCAAGACTACATATATGTTTAGCAATAGTTGTAAATGTACCTAATATACACTTAAAAAGAAAAGACTTTCAGCACAGTTTTATAAAAGCCAAATATATTATAAAGTATTTCAGAAAGGTAAAAATAAAAGCTTGGGTAAATTTACTTTTAACAGTACACACAAAAAGAAAGCACTAGTTATAATTTTAACATTAAAAATATAGAATGCATGGGTCAGTCTGGTGGTGCAGCGGTTAAGTTCGCACGTTCCGCTTCTCAGCGGCCCAGGGTTCGCTGGTTCGGATCCCAGGTGCGGACATGGCACTGCTTGGCATGCCATGCTGTGGTAGGCGTCCCATGTATAAAGTAGAGGAAGATGGGAACAATGTTAGCTCAAGGCCAGTCTTCCTCAGCAAAAAAGAGGAGGAGTGGCAGTAGTTAGCTGAGGGCTAATCTTTCTCAAAAATAAAATATATATATAGAATGCATGAAAATTATCAAAATAAAAAAAGATACTTTAGAATGATAGATTCTAATTCACAATGAAGACTTAGCAGTGAGTGTTATCAATGCAAATAGTAAATAGTAATGTAGCAACAAATATCTTAAAGCAGCTAACTCCTCATAGAGGAGATGCAAAGACAGAAATAGAGAAAAGGATTCTAACATTAGAAAAATCTATTACACATATATTAAATATTTTTAGCCAAGAAAATGTTAATTAACTGCATGTGAACATGATGTAGTCTACACAGGAATCAAAACATAATGAAGTACACCTAAAATTTATGTAATGTTATAAATCAATGTTACCTCACTAAAAAAAAAATTAAAGAACTACAAAAAGAAAGAAAAGTAAGGAGGTTGTGTGTCTCTGTGTGTGTATATAAATGCAAGAATATTAAACTCGCCACCACAATGGGTAAACTCAAAGTCTATAATCATAAAAGGTGAGTGGCTCTGCTAATAAACTCTGGCTAGCCTGGAATAACATGGCCAGATGTGCCACAGTCGGGGTGCTAGTCTTGACACTCTCATTACACTCACACTACATGCTCCACCTGAGTGATTTCATCCACTCCTGTGGCTTCAACATCCATGTGCTGATGACTCCCCAATATATATCTTCATATGGGAACTAATCCCTGTTCTTGAACCCTTGCCACTCTATTCCTCAATACTCATTGGATGGATGTTCCCAAAATCTTGAAAACCTCTCAACAACCATACTCTCAAAGAGGGCCACAAAATGGAGGAGTAAGAAGAAAGGCTTGGAGTCAGAGAGACCTAGGACCTATCATTTACTAGCTGGGTAGTTTTAGGGAAGGAAATGAATGAACCTTTCTGAACCTCTACTTCCTTACTTTTAAAATGAGAATGACTCAAGGGGCTGGCCCAGTGCTGTAGTGGTTAAGTTCACATGCTCTGCTTCAGTGTGTAGGATTTGCAGGTTCGGGTCCCAGGTGCGGACCTGGCACTGCTCGTTAAGCCAGACTGTGGAGGCATCCCACATAAAATAGAGGAAGACTGGCAATAGATGTTAGCTCAGGGCCAATCTTCCTCACCAAAAAAAGAGAAAAAAACCAGAGAGAGAATAACTTGAGAGGTAACAGCAGCATCATGGCAGAGTAAGTTCTTCCCTTACACCCTCCCCACTAAGATACAATGAAAAGAACGTTCACAAAACAATGGAGGATATTCACACAACATAAAAGACGTCTGAGAGGCCCATGTAGCCATATATCTGAACACGGAAGTGCTGGACGCCCCCAGGAGGAAGCGGAAGGAGGTAAGGGGATTGCCTATCCTTCCCCAGGAGCGACCTAGGGCACAGGACCACATGCAGCTCTGAGAAACGAGGAGGGAGGGGCAGCTCTCCATGGGAACACCTTTACTCTGTAAGGTCCCTCACAGCCCATGGGAAAGCTCCACACAGAGGGAGCTAAGATATTGTGGGGGTGTCTTCATCAAGCCAGCACTCCAGGAGGGCAGATAGCAAGGGCAGAGCAAGAACACCCCTGAGATTGCACACGTCAAAGAAAGTGCCTGTCTCCCCACTCAGCACACCAGTCGGCCAGAGCAAAGGTATCCCTCCACCAGAGTGCCCATGCATACATTAGTAAAGCAGCAGCTGCAAGTGGGCAACTGCAGACAGGCCCTGTCAGCATAGATTCCAAAGGACAGGCACAGACGCCTGGGATCACAGTGGGCTCAGGATACACAGCTCCTGATCCCCAACAGTGGTGAGAGGTGGAATCTGTGACCAACACTACCAATATGCAAAGGCACAAATCCACCCCATCAAATAGTATGAAGAAGTATCTTAATACTCCAGACAAGAAGAAAAATGACAAGCACCCAGAAATCAATCCTGAAGCCACAGAAATTTACAATCTAAACGACAGAGAATCCAAAAGAGATATCATTAAAAAAAACAACTCAATGAGTTACCAAAAAGATTCAGATACACAGTTCAATGAAATCAGGAATAAAATTAATGAACAGAGGGAATTTTTCACAAAAGAGATTGAAACTATAAAGAAAAAACAATCAGAAATGTTGCAGACAGAAAACACAACAAATGAGATACAGAAAAGTTTGGAGTCCTTGAATAACAGAGCTGATATTAGGAGGATAAAAATATGGAAATGCCTCAAATGGAGGAGTAAAGAGAACTAAGACTAAAAAGAAATAAAGAAATTCTCCAAGAAATATCCAACTCAATTAGGAAATGCAACATAACAATTATAGGTATTCAAGAGGGAGAAGACGAGGAGAAAAGTGCAGAAAACTTGTTCAAAGAAATAATAGCTCAGAACTTCCCAAACCTTGGGAAGGAGCTGAAATTACAAGTGAAAGAAGCTGAAAGAACTCCTAACTACATCAATGTAAAAAAAAAAATCCTTCTCCAAGACATATAGTAGTAAAACCGGCAAAAGTCAATGACAAAGAAAAAATATTAAGGGCAGCAAAGCAGAAGAAAATAACTTACAAAGGAACCCCTATCAAGCTTTCAGCAGATTTCTCAGCAGAAAGCTTACAGGCTAGAAGAGAGTGGAATGATATATTCAAAATTATGAAAAACAAAAACTTTCAGTCAAGAATACTCCATCCAGCAAAAATATCCTTCAGATATGGTGGAGAAATAAAAACTTTCCCAGACAAAGAAAAGTTGAAGGAGTTCATTGCCACAAGAGCCCGTCTACAGAAATAATCAAGAAGGCCCTCATACCTGAAAGAAATAGGAGTTTACCAAGCCTCAAGCAAGCAGATAAACCAGACAAAATCAGAAAATTGCACCTGTCAGAACAGGTTAGCAAACACTTAATTATAACATTAAAGATAAAGGGAAGGAAAACATCAAGAATACCTACAATCTCGTCATTTTAACCACAAACTCACAACACAAAATGGAGTAAGTTGTGATAACAATAAATTAGAAGAGGAAGAGAAAAGGGATGCAATCAGCTCAGACTAAGGAAATAAGAGGCTATCAGAAAACGGACTATATCATCCATGAGATTTTTATACAAACCTCATGGTAACCATTAAACAAAAACTCAGAACAGAAGCACAAATGATAAATAAAGAGTAAACTAAAACGAGAATAACTCTAACTACTTCACAGGATTATTCAGAGGATTAAACCAGATAAATGCATATAAAGTGCCCAGAGGTTGAAAAAACCAAGCAAATAGAAATTACTTAAACACACATTCACTCCCTTCTCCTTTGGACTTGCTCCACTTCTTTATTCTCAAACTTGTTAAAGGTGTCACCATTTTCCAAATCTATAAACCTGGTTATCATTGGTTACTATTTGCCTTCTGCATTATTCTTCAAATTTTATCAGTCTACTTCAGAAATGTCTTTTTATTTGAGTCTCTACTCTCATTATTATCAACACTTCTTTAATTTAGGCTTTTATCATGTCTCACTTAAACTCTGGCACAATTTAATTTTATTTCCCCCATCATCAGTCTATTATGCATGCTAACATAAAATTATTTTTCTAAAGAACAAAGCTTATCTTCTACTTTAAAATCTCTATTACCTTTGAAATCCAAAAACTTTGGCTTGGTACTCAACATAGAACTCTTCAAACACTGACTTTCCACCTTCCTTTCAGTCATATCCACTCATATTTCCATTCTCTACATTTTTTACTTTGTCAACATCTCACCACTCCCTAGATGTACTCCTGGCCTTCACATTGTTCCCTCTGTCTAAAATATCCCTAACTCCTTTCCTTAACTTGGGAGACTTTTATTAACCCAAATCTATTTCAAATGACATCTTGCGAGGGACTGTTTCATCTGTTTACACATCTGCCTCCTCACTACATTGTAAACTAGTAGAGCATGGATAATGGGCTCTGTTCATTTTTGTATCATCCTTGGTGGCTGGTGACGAAGAAAAAATGAAGGGAGTCAATAAGTAAGGAAAGATACAGATCCAGTTACATTAAGAAATGAGAACCCAAGATAAAAAGTCACAGGTTAATTTTTGCTCCAGGGTAAATGCCAGAGATGCCTAGTGTTTGGTGCAAGTCACACCATAAAGTTTCAACCATTTAAACAGACAATCACAATATTTAAAACCAAATCCTTTCTGGGTTTCTTTCGCTTTGCTTTTTAAGACTTTACTGGAAAACCATAAGCAGTCAAAACCAAGGAATTACTAATCTTTATAGGCTTAAGGAGTAAAATACTGATCCAGTTGCAACATACATCAAAAAATATGACTTGGATGACTAGGCAAGTTTTAGAGTGCTTATGGAGAATTCTACTAGTTTTTTAGCCTAGGCCCTAAAATTAGAATCTCTGATTTTGGAAACTGAGATTAACAGCAAATTCTAAAGCTGAGAGACAGGCACAAGTTTATGGTATCATACCCCTAAGTAAACCACCAGATTATATACCTACCACAAGATAAATTCTCTTCTAGGTTAGGGGCGGCTTAGCACTCAAGACTATTAGGCGTAGTCTAGGAAAACTACTAAACGGTTAGTGTCACCATTTACTAACACTGACTACATGGAGTCAAATCCTTTGCACTTAATATCTCAATAAAGAACATCTTCTGGGGGCCAACCCAGTGGTGTAGTGGTTAAGTTTGCACACTCTGCTCTGGCAGCCAGCAGTTTGCAGTTCTGGATCCCAAGCGCAGACCTAGAAACCACTCTTCAAGGCATGTTTTGGTGGCATCCCACATACAAAAAACAGAGGAAGACTGCCACAGATGTTAGCCCCGAGTCAATCTTCCTCACCAAAAAAAAAGGGAGGGGGGGAGGATGTCTTCTGGTTATCTGAGGGTTTGGTGATCAATGGCTCTCCAACTCAAATATCTAGAAGATTAGCATGAGAGCCAGTAGAAGGTGGGATAACAGCTGAATAGTCTTTCAGGAAAATGAACCAGGAAAATGAATAAATTGGCTATGAAATTTTATTCCTTAGGATACTGGCTCCTCTAACTTATTTATTGATTTACTGACTCAGTGAATTTAAGTTAAATTACTTTGTTTTAGATAAGAAAATCAAACCAGTTGGTTATTTGTTAAGAAAAGTCTTTGCATATAAAGCACATATTTTTTTCATTTTATTTGTCAGATTGCTCAGAGATTGCATAACCACATGGAAAGAGTGAAATCTGATATTTGAGCATGAGACAAAAAGGACAAAAAAATTTTACTTTCAAGAATATTTGGAGCCTTTGATATAAATTCAACAAGGGAAGCAAACTAAGATATTCAAATAAGTTTTTCTATTGATTATACCTAATAACTTGAATTTTATATTAACTTGATTTACTTAAATATAGGGCAAAAATAAATACAAATTTTATTAACAGTGGATATATTTTACTTAGCACATACATAACCAAACTGAAAATCCAGGTGAAAATAATTTAAAAAGATAAAGTACTAAAATGAACACGAAAGACAAAAAGTTATTAATAACAGTGAATGCAAAATTTTAAATCATCTTAAAAAATATATCACCGAATAATCAAGGTCCCATGAATGAATTTACAGAGATAATTTCCAACGTGTTATTTATATTATTCTAAAATTCAAAAGAGGCTTATATTTTATTCAATGGGCTAAAAACTAATACATAGTTTTGATCTCAAAATCATTAGATAACAGGATCCAAAAACATTACCGTGTAATCTCAGAGGCAAAAACATAGTAGTTACACATGATTTACCCAAAAAAAAAGATCCTAACAGAAAGTGTTAGCATACCTCAGCAAAAACTACCTTAAAATAATTATCTACCATACACAGGTTATCCCAGACATTCAATACTAGTAAAATAATAGGAAAAAGAATGATAAAAAATATCCCTCAATAGACGCCAAGAAGGTATTTAATACAACTCAGTATTCAACTTTGATTTCCTAAAATATTAAATACAAAATTTCTTAATGTGAGAAAAAGCATATTTACATCTAGAGTCAAAATCCTATTTTCTGTAATAATGCTGGTTATTAACTCTAAAGATTTAAACAAAAATAGGAGTTACCAATGGTACGTTGCTAAAAGTTCAGCAACTGCCTGTCCTGAAATACCACCACCCACCACCACCACCTCCATCCTTGGGTGTATAAATAGTCTCACCAGAGTTAATTTGAAGCTATCAATGCAATGTCACTAAATGGGGATTGGAAATAGGTGCACAAAAGTGGCTTCTGCAAGCCGGCTCCAGCACACCACCGGGTATTAACTTCCATTGAGCTCTTACTACTGGAAAGCACTGCGCTATGGACTTTACACATCCCATTTCATTTAATCCTCACAACAACCTACAAACGAGGAAACTGAGGATTAGAGAGAAAAAGTAACCTGCCCAAGGTCACATTACTAATAAATGGTAGAGCCAGGATTTAAAAATATTTTTAATCATTTTAATTATCATTCTTCATTCATGACCCGTTGTTATTAATGGGTCATGCAAGGCCTGATTTTTAAATTAACTGACTCATCCATTCATCTACTTATTTGTACTACAATAAATACCACTAAAACTATGTTTCAACCCCTGAGAAAAAACAATGCCAGTAACTTACATCAACCTACAAGCTTCTTCCCTTTTTGTCTCCTTAGTTCTCCACAGCAAAGGTAAATCCTAAAGTTGGTGTTAATCACTCTCTTTAAAGCCAGGTTTAAACCCTAAATATCTCTGAAGAAAGCCTCAGATTCTTAATGACTACATTATGTTGCTTTTTTTTTTTTAAAGATTTTATTTTTATTTTTTTCCTTTTTCTCCCCAAAGCCCCCCAGTACATAGTTGTATATGCTTCGTTGTGGGTCCTTCAAGTTGTGGCATGTGGGACGCCGCCTCAGCGTGGTTTGATGAGCAGTGCCATGTCGGCGCCCTGGATTCGAACCAACGAAACACTGGGCTGCCTGCAACGGAGCGCGCGAACTGAACCACTCGGCCACGGGGCCAGCCCCCTACATTATGTTGCTTTTTAATAATCTTTCAATGTAGGTATTATCCTTATTTTAAATAAGAGGAAAGTAAGGCTCAGAGAGGTCAAACATAACTCACCAAGAATTACATGGCAAACGATTACATAGACAGAGTTTGAAAACAGGCCTTTACCGTCTCTAAAGACTGATCTCTTTCCACTAAAATATTCTGCTTCTAAAATAAGGAAAGCTGATTTTAAATATCAGATAATCAGTAATTAACTAGAGCTCACTACAAAAATCAACATATTTCTTTATCACCTTTAAAATTAATTGTAAAATATGCAATAAAAACAGAGCCAAATCACAAGTATAATAAAATATTTGAAGGTTAATTTTTTTTATTAAAAACATTTGCAAAATCCTAATGGAAAAATTAAGTCATGAACAAATGGAGTGTACACATGCACACACAGTGTTCTTGGTTGGGGAGACTACACAGTGTAAAAAATTGCAATAGTTCTTCTATTAATTAAACAGTGAATAAATAAGAAGCTAAAGTAAAGTATTCCCAGAATTTGAGAACACATTTAGATAATATCACGTAGACAAAACTGGTTATTTTAAGAAATGATTTATAAATGTACAATTAAGATTGGAACATTTATTATGTCTACTCCAAGATTCCAAGGAGATTCAGGGTGTATCCTCACGAACAGATGGCTTTATTTTAAAGCTACCATTAATTGAGCCCTTACTATGAGTTAGGTAAAGCACTTGACACATTTAATCGTTATAACAACCCCATGACATCTATATTACCAGCTCTATTTTCTTGTAAAGAAAACGGAGGATCAGATAGGTTATGTCTACTTCATAGCTAAAGAGGGAGAGTCAGAATTTAACCCCAGATCTGTCTAACTCCAACATAAGGACTAAGCAGTATCATACTACATAACTATCCTGTTTTGTATCTGAAATTAAAATTAGAAATTTTAATTAACTTAATTAAAATTAAAATTAAAACCCTTAGTTTGGCAACTAAGGATTATGGCCTGTTTTAATGGTCTTCCTTATATTTTTGTCTTTGATAAAATTTATAAAGTGATATTTTTTTTTTACTTTTATAACTGGAGAAAGGGCTATTTCATTTTGTGGGGAAAAAAACATTGCTTTCAGAAATAGTAAAATCTGTGAAGTAAGAGATCGAAGCAACATTTTAAAACAGACATAGAGACATTCAGAATTATTTTAAACATATAGTGAATCCATGTAGAAAGGAATAATTTGGTACAACTCTTATAAACATTGTTAATAATTTACTTAGTTCTATATCTCATACCATACAACTAAATCAATTCCAGAAAGAATATAATTAAGCATTTACAAAATTTTTTTAAATAATGAAATATAAGAATATATTTCTACTAAATGTTAAATTTTCTAAATAAGGAAGAAATGAAAAGAGACCCGAAACCTGCTTTATAAGGTTGAATAGTTCTTTTAAACTGCTCAAATTTTATTTGAAAACAAGAATATTTGGGATAATGTAAATAATTTTAAAACCTACAATGTAAAATAAATGAAAATAAACAAATGAAATATTGCCACATATACTTAGATTCCATTTAATAAATAATCAAAGTAAGAGATTCTACTTGAAAAATGATCAAATATTATATTACGAATATAAACCATTTTATGAGAAAAACGTGCCACTTCACTAACAAATAAGATAAAAATATAATAGTAATATTATATACCCATTAAACTTATAATCATAAAGCTTTTATTAACTAAGCATCTAACATGATCTAGGCATCTTACTTCATTTACTATTTATACCAACCCTACAAAATAGTTATTATCATCCCACATTTTATTGATGAGAAAATGGAGGCTCAGAAAAGTTATAGGAAATTTTCTCAGGCATGTAACTACACAACAGCATGGGTAAAAATTCAAACCCATTTGTCTACAAAGATCTTTTCCTTTACCTCACTCCATGCTATGAGTAAAACATAAAACAAAAAAACAAACAAAAAACCCCTGGGGCCACCGGTGGCATAGAAGTTAAGTTCATGTGCTCTGCTTCAGCTGGTTTCGATCCTGGGCATGGATGGACCCACGCACTGCTTATCAAGCCATGCTGTGGCAAGCATCCCACATATAAAGTAGAGGAAGATGGGCATGGATGTTAGCTCAGGGCCAATCTTCTTCAGCAAAAAAGAAGATTGGTAGAGGATGTTAGCTCAGGGCTAATCCCTCTCAAAAAAAAAACCAAAAAAAACACCCAGAATGCTTAAGTCCAAATTTGGTAAGGTCATGGGGGAAAACTGTACTCAAATTGTTACAGATGTTATTAACCTGTTATATCTTTCTATTGGAAAATCTTACAATATATAATGAGCTACAAGACAGTCACATTCCAAGGTATAATTACTCCTGTAGATCCCAAAGAAATAAGCCAACAGGAAAAAAAGAAAAAAAGATTTCCAGAAGTAGAAACTGTAATGAAAAAAAACTATAAACACTCTAAATGTCTAGTAGAGCCTACTTCAACATTTCAATATAATAGATTACCAGACAGTCCAACATCCTTGACATTGTTATTACTGGTCAATAGATGGGAATGTATACGAAATAGTCTTAAATGAAAAAAAGGAAGACAACTTAGCACATATTTTATACTGAATATATCTATTTTAAATATATACATATATAATGAGAAAATAAGACAAATTTAAAGTGATACAGCCTATTTTTCTTCTTCCTTATAAAGCCACTTCATAAGGAAATTTTTTTAAGGTTTGAGCATATATATGACTACATCATGTAACACTTTTCAATTTATGCTAATATATTTCATTAATGATCTCATAATTGTTGAAACCTTTGTTCCCTAGTGTTGTAGACTGAATTGTGTCTCCCTGAAGTTCATATGTTGAAGCCCTGACCCTCGATGTAGCTGTATTTGGACATAGGACCTTTAAGGAGGTAATTAAGTAAATGAGGTCATAAAGGTGAGGTCCTAATTCAATAGGACTGGTGTCCTTATAAGAAGAGGAGGAGACACTAGAGGCATGGGTGCATCTGTGTGCAGAGGAAAGGCCAAGTCAAAATACAACAAAAAGATGGCCCCATCTGCAAGCTGAGGGAACCTCAGGAGAAAGCAATCCCGCTTCTACCTTGATCTTAGACTTCCAGATAGTGAGAACGTCAGATCACTCCAGAATGGTGAGAAAACAAATTTCTGTTTTTCAAGCCACCTAGTCTGTTTTTATTTTATTTTGGCAGTCCTAGTAGACTAATACATCCAGAATACATTTATTTAAAGTGAAAGAATTATATTAATATGTTGAATAATTTCAAATATAATAGAAGTATATGTAAATAGCTTAAAGTTCACTGCCTAAATTTTTAAAAACTTACCTTCAAAGTCGCTTAACAATAGACAACATAAATATCATAAGTGGCAAAATATCTAATGAATAACTGCAGGACAGCTTAGATGCAAGAGATGGGTAATAAAATGTTAGCTGGTAGGGGTTATGCACGCTGAAATGCAGTGATTCTTAGGAGAAATGGCAGGAAGGGAGCATATCTCTTGGTGTTTTGCAGAGACATCTCTTCTGTTAACTCATTATGATATAATGCAAATAGAAGTTCAATTTATAGAGAAGATCTGTGGCACTATTTAAGTTCTTATAATAACTAGACCTTACTATTTATTATATGTACCTAGTGAATTTAAAGTACTTTTTTTTCCTAATTTACTGATTCCCTAAAATAAGTGAGGAGGCTGCTAGTTACTTAATAATGTGCTGTGCTGCCAGCATCAAGAACAGTGTCTCAGGAACTCAATAAACATCTGTTAAGTTAATGTTCAAGGCCCTTTCTAGTAAGATTTTTATGAAAAAGTTATTAAGAACGGAATGAGAATATTCAAAGAAAATTCTCTAGAAGAAAAAAAAGTTTTCTAATTCTCAAATTAGGAGGTCTTTAAAAACTAACACTGAGAAGAGAGGATATTCTTGTTACCATGACATTATAAAGAGAAAAGATAAATTATAACTAGAAAGGAGAACTACATAGGATATATTTAATTTCCTTTCCTACTTTTTTTTTCTCTACCTACTGACAGAGGAAGAAAAATAATTTAGGAATGAAATTGCCTGCCAGTAATTTCTACTTACTAAGTATTATACACTTTAGATATATACAGTTTATATCCCATGAATGTTTACAATATTTTAGTTTCTTCTAAGTTTCACATATCTAGTAAAGTGGCAACCATGTAGACTGTATGGTATTTTGTTGATTTGATATGCCATAATCTGTTTAGTTACTCCTCTCTTACTGAGTGTTTCAATTTATTTCCACTACTGCAAGCATGTTGACTCCATGGTTAGACATGGGCCCAAAGCAGCTGGAATTACTTTTAGCTATAAGAAGCACAAGTTTTATCTTTTATACAGTATCATTTGACCTACATATTGTATCAGATGAAAAAATACAGAATACTAGTGAAGTTTGTGAGCTTCTCCCTTTTAAATTGGTTAGGAATCTTGAATATGGTAAATTTCATTGCTTTAAGCACAAGAGTAATTGTATTCAGCTCTCATACAAGAAATTATTACTTGTTTATGCTCAGAACATGCACATGCTCAGAAGAAGTTTGGGTTCACAGAATTTAAGACTAGAACATTACAATTTATTTACATTTGTGAATTATAAGAAACTCAGAAATCAGATATCCTCGGCCCAGCTGGTGGCATAGTGGTTAAGTTCCCGCACTCTGCCTTAGCAGCCCAGGGTTCCCAGGTTTGGATCCCCGGCATGGACCTATGCACCAATCGTCAAGCCATGCTGTAGGTGGCATTCCACATACAAAATGGAGGAAGATGGGCACCGATGTTAGTTCGGGGCTAAGCTTCCTCAGCAAAAAGAGGAAGACTGGTAACAGATGTTAGCCCAGGGCCAATCTTCCTCACCAAAAATAAATAAATAAATAAATGAAAATCAGATATCCTCTTTCTTCTATTTTTTTAAAAAACTATCTATGCAAGTTCACTTTCTTAATAGAAACAATATCTAATATATACTGAACAACTGCTATGTGCCAAACACTGTCTTCAATGCTTTAAATACATGTGTTATTTAATGCCTCTCACATCTGGCAGTTCATAATGAAGAAGAAAAGTAACAAACACTAGTGGGTTTCAAACTAAGAAATATATTGACTTTCTTAACACAGTCTGAAAGCCATCTATGTTCTAATGATTCTGTACCTTGCCACAATACTGTAATAGCAACTCTGATATCAACACTTTTTATTCACATAGCACTTGTGAATAAATGTTATGTAAATTATAGCATTTTCAAATTTCATTTATCACTTGTGAGGAAGGAATTAATATTCCACAAAAGGGTAAAGAGAAATTCAGAGATTAAATTTCACAAATGGTAACTGGCACAGAGGGAATTAGAATTCTAGTCTCTTAGGCCAATCATATTCTTTCCCTTGTGAGCAATGAGAAACGAAGAAAGATTCACAACCGCAGAAGGTTAGAAAACCACAGACACAGACTGGGTGCTGGGGAGAAGCTACTGCCCAAAAAGAAAAGAAGATCTCTTGACAAGAACTAGCTCCAATCTTTGTATTGAACAGTACATTTCAGTCTTAAGAGCTCGACTCTCCACTAGTGAAAGCACTCAGGAGATACCACAGTAACTGTTTAATACAAATTGCTCATCTCACTGGTAGGAATACTATGTACTGTTTTTTAATTATTGGCTTGAAATGCCTTATAATAGCACTTTAAACTCTGTATATGCTTCCACATGCACAATTATTCTATAATTAGATTGGATATTAGGAAGTAATAAATACAGAATATTTGATATCTCCTTAAGCAGACCATAAACGTGCAAAAAGCAGGAACACATTCTCAGAGCAACTCACACATAGTAGGCAGTCAACAGCTTGGCATTTTTGTTAAAAACTGAAAGCTAACTATAAAAGTCCAAAAACGTTTGTAAATATAAACATTTTTAAAACCCCTATAGGCTTCTTTTATTAAATGCACACGTTAACCACTGAGAAGCATTAATTCTAAGAATTTATCTTAAATTCATAATTTCCTTTGATGCTCCTTTGTATCATCCTATGATCACCTGACAAGGAAATACTAGTATCCAAGGAAATGTAACAACCTAGTCTTTCAAAAATGTTAATAGAGGCACATCAAGAAAGATTGTACTCTTAGCAATTATCTATAATCCAAGGGTAAGAAGAAAATATACACACATATAGTACCAAAACTCACTAAGCAAAACAAAATTTAGAAAGGACAGTGTTTAGGAGAATTACTGAATTATGGGCATACACGTATTTGGTAAATTACTTAATATTTCACTGACATATCACCCTTTTGCGTTCTCCAACTTTATTTTAAAAGGAATTAAATTGTACTCTGATTACAAAATTCTTCAACAATTCCTACAATTTTAGCAAAAGTTTAAACTTCTGCTGATACGGTCAAGCTCATAACAAAGATAAGCTAAAGTTTTCTGACGGGAAGAGCTTGCCCAAAAATGACCTCAACTGGATGGATGTATCATCAGAGTTTCAGTGTTAAGGTTTGCAAAAACAAACACGTCCTAACACATAATTGAAATAGTTCATCAGATAAGGTCAATCATTTCGAAGGCAATCAGATAAAAATTTAAGAGGTTTTTCTGGTTTTAACAATGCTACCTACCATCTATATAAAACATTTTTTAATTTAAACAAGTCCTAAATAAGGTTTTAAAAAATTCAATGATTCTGTTGTCTCAAATGAATCAAATACAAATTTCTATTTTGTCATCTGAACAAATATTCAAGATTTGCATCTTCCACTTCTATATTCAAATTGCATATGTTTATGACCTAAGCAAATCAAAATTTCACATTATTAAAAGCTATCAATACAATTTTTCTCTAAATAGTTCTAATAATATTTGCTAATTTTTATGAAGACATAACAGTATAAATTCTATTTTTAATTCTCAACTTGTCATGAGGAAATTATTTGATTATTTCTCCCTTTAAATTGCATTTAATTTGCAAAAGCAATTTGCAAATTTGCAAAATTAATTTGCAAAAGATCAATGGGGATAAATAAGGGTAAAAACAAGACAAAAAACTTTTATACAGGCCCCAAAACAGAGTTCAAGAGTATAACCTAATAAAAAAAGTCCTTAATTTAACCAAATCCATTTCTTACAATTACTTAGTATCACTCATTGAAAGAGGGTTTCTAAATAGTGTTCACCACTTTTTAAAAGTTGTAATAATTAAATTTGTTTTATAATGAGCAAATTAATGGTTTAGCTTATTACAAAACACAAAGAATTAAAATTCCAATAGTTATTAAATCTGAGCCATCCCTTCTTTCCCCTTATTCATCACAATATACCTTCTCTTACTGGCTCATTGGTTGATTCTCCTTTTAGACTCAGCATCCTGGAGAAGCCATTGGAAAGAGTAGAGAAAATGCCACGGATGAAATATCCCTCCTGCTCAGACTGCACTGACCTCACTGAAGTCGGCCATGGTCTAACAAATCTAATATCGCAGCGAGGTTCTGGCTCTGAAATAGATCTGGTGAATGGAACCCGAAGTGACTGGGTGTTGACCAGGTTCAGCTTCTCTGTTGATGTTCCAAGGACCTCATTAGCAGAGGAAGAAGCATTATTATCAACCATCTTTGGCAGGACCTCTTGTTGTGGTTCATCCAAGTCTTCTTTACTATTTTGCAATCTCTCCCTTTTGCTCCCTTTCCACCTAAGGCTGGAATGTGTTTGCCACCGATAAGCACCCAGTGGCTTTCCTAGATTAGAAACAGCCTGTTCATTTTTCTTTCTCTTGCTTTTCGCTGGACCACACCATGGATAACTCTTGAAGCTTGTTCCTATCTCTGAATTCGCATAAGCAGGTTCTGACAAAGATCTTCGATAGCTTGGAGGACAAGGTGATGTTTGTCTCTTAAAGATGCTCATCTTCCACGACTCCATTTTTAAACAACTTCTCTAAACTTTAAGTTTCCTCTATTCCGCACGCAGTCTTCACAGTTGAACCACACTTGTCCGTGCAGTCCAAAACATTCAACTGCTTAAGCAGCTTTCTTTGTGTGGCTTTGAACCACAGCAGATGTTGCTGCTTAAGAGTTGGTGTCATGTTATTATCCCATTTTCCCAGATCTCCGAAATTTCAGCAGCACCCAAAAATCTCTTGCCTGAAGCAAATTATCTTCAGAGTACAGCGAAAGTAAAGATTTCCAGAAGATCATCTCGCTTCCTGCAGTAGGTTACATTTCTGTACTAAGTCTTCAGGAAATGATTTATAAAAAAATAAGAAGTGAAATAAAAGTCACACAAAACCCACAAACACCTTTATGAACCAATAGTAGTTAAGTGTTCACCATGCAAATGATAGTGGGTTAAAAACAGATTGTGAAAGTACTCAAGCTGCCATCCACACTTTCCGGAAGAAGAAAAAAAACTTGCCTAAAGCCTGCTCTTTAAGTGACAGCTCTTCAGAATAGTTTTTACAGTCTGCATTTCAGAAATTTAATTTCAAGAAAATCATTGCTATTTATACCACAACTTCTCTCAAAGTTAATATTGTTTTTCAACCAATAGGTAAAGTCATATACTATTTTGTTCAACTAGACACTGCAAAGGAGAAGAAAAAAGGACAAAAGAATGCCAAAATTTAAAGACATTTTTATCGTAAATATACTATGGAGAATTAAAAAGGCATGGATGGATATAAAAGTGAACAGGGATAGAGGATATTTGCTACGAACTACAGCAAAGGAAAAGGAAAGTCTTGAGGCAAGATCTTGTGGCAACTGGAACATAGGAATGTACATACTTAAATGATTTCTAGAAGGGGAAAGTTTGCTTTGTAAATCTAACTGGGATAAGTTGTCTGGAAAAACATTCACTATCTATTTAACCAAAGAAATTCCTTCACTCCTCTTTGTGCTGCTTACAACTTTGAAAAAGAGCTGACTATTTAAAATTTTGTTAAAGCAAGTACCTTATACTGAACCAAGATCATGAATGCCAAGTTTTTGGCTGGTTATTTTTTTTTCAACTGTCTGCTCATAAACTCCTGAAAATAGGGGTTTGAATGGAAAGCCTGACAGAATTAGACCACCAATAAAAGAGCTATAACAGAGCAATCAAATCACATTGCAAGTTGTATAAAAGATGATTTCATCTGGAAAACTAAAAAACTATGCATTTACTTGTAGAATGTGTACAATGAAACCAGTTCTCACACTACGTCTCTCTCTCTCTCTCTTTACCATAGAAATAGTAAATTTAGTAACATACCTAGTCTTTCAAACATATTAAAATGTTCTAGTTATTTCCATTACCATAAAGCAATAATCTCGTTTTCATTTGTTTATATATATAGTCTCTAAATTTATAAATTTCTATATTAAAGAAATGTTGAAGTATTCAGCTTTCTCAAAAGCATATCAAATTAGACTATCTTACAATCCTAAAATTTTCCCTTGTTTACAAAGAAACACTTAGAAATATGAATTCGCACAAAGAGAAAAACAATAAACATTAAACTCTAATCTCTACTTATGGCACATCACACCATCCACAAAAATTAATCTGTGATGGAAAATAAACCTAAATGTGAAATGTAAAACTAGGGGCCGGCCCCATGGCTGAGTGGTCGGGTTCACGGGCTCCGCTTTGGCAGCCCCGGGTTTCACTGGTTTGGATCCTGGGCACAGACATGGCACCACTTGTCAGGCCACGCTGAGGTGGCGTCCCACATGCCATAGCTGGAGGGACTCACAACTAGAGTGTACAGCTATGTATTGGGGGGATTTGGGGAGAAAAAGCAGAAACAAAAAAAAAACGTAAAACTATAAAGCTTGTCAAAGAAACCATACGAAAATTTTTTGTGAACTGAGGGTAGGCAAAGATTCCTTAGAACAAAGAAAGCAATAACTATGACAGGAAAACGTTAATAAATGTGAATTCATAAAAATCAAAAGCTTCTGTTCAACAGAAGACATATTAAGAAAATCAATAAGCAAGCCACAAAATGGGAGAAAACATCCACAAAGCAAACATCTCACAAACAACTTGTACCACAATATATAAAGAACTCCTACAACTTATTAGTAAAAGGAAAAACAACCCAATTTTTAAAAACAGACTTAAGCAAAACCCTTCACAAAGAAAGCTATATGAATGGTCAATAAGCATATGAAAAAAGTACTCAACCTCATTAGTAATTAAAGAAATGCAAATTAAAGCCATAATGAGATATCACATCCACCAGAATGGCTAACATTTAAAGGGCTGATAGCACCAGATGTTGGTGAGAACCTGGAGCAACCAGAAATGTCACAATTGGTAATGGAAGCATAACATGGTACAATTACTATGAAATAAATTCAACAATTTTTTTACAACGTTAAACATACATCTACCCTACAACCCAGCAGTTCCACTGATATGCATTTACTCAAGAAAAATTAAAATATACATATTTGTATGTGAATGTTCACAGCAGCTTTATTTATAATAGCCATAAACTGGAAACAATCCCAATGTCCATCACAGTAGAATAAACAAATTGTGGGTATTTTCATACAATGGTGTACTACTCACCCACAAAAAGAATGAACTACTAATACACAAAATAATGTGGATGAGTATCACAGATATTATGACAGGAAAAGGAACTACGCCCAAAAGGGTACACACTGTATAATTCCATTTCTAGAGAGCTCTAAAACAGGCTAAACTAATCTATAATGGCAAAACAAATCAGAAAAGTAGTTCCCAGTGGTGGAGGGCACTATTAACAAAAAAGGGGCACCAGGAAGCTACCGAGGGTGATAGAAACTTTCTAAGTCTTGATAGAGATGTGAGTTTGGGTATATATATTTGTCCAAACTCATGAAACTGTTTCCTTAAGATTTATGTATTTTGCCATAATTAAATTGCACCTTAACAAACTGTAGGCAATACTGAACTCTAGTTAGTAGATTTGCTTATCCTGTCACAGGTTAGCAATTTTAAAACCACTTCTGTCTATTTGAGGCTTGAGGAAAGGAGAAAATACATCGAAGAGAATGAATAAATGGATGAATAAATAAATACCAATAATAAAATAAACTAACATTATATGCCTTCTGATATGGTGAACTGTGAAGGATACAACACTTGTGTGTTATTCCTGCAAAAAATGCATAACCTAAATCTAATAACAAGCTACCTCAGATAACCTTAAATTAAAAAAGATCTACAAAGTAACTGTGCTCCTTACTTCAAAAATGTCAAGGTCAAGAAAATCAAAGAAAGGCTATGGAGCTATTGCAATTCAAAGAAGACTAAAGTGAGACAATGAAAAGCAAGGCATGATTTTGTATTGGATCCTGAACTGTGGGGGAAAGAATAGCTGTAAAGGACATTATTGACACAATTGACAAAATTTGAATATAGATTATGAATTAGATAATAGAGGTCGGGGTCAGCTCTGTGGCCGAGTAGTTAAGTTCGCGCACTCCGATATGGCGGTCCAGGGTTCAGATCCTGGGCGCGGACATGGCACCACTCCTCAGGCCACATTGAAGCGGCATCCCACATCCCACAACTAGAAGGATGTGCAACTAAGATAGACAACTGTGTACAGGGGGAGTTTGGGGAGATAAAGCAGAAAAAAAAAATAATAATAGAGGCCTATCAATGTGTAATTTCCTGATATTGATAATTTTACTGTGGTTATAAAAGAAAATGTTCTTATTCTTAAGAAATTCACACAGAAGTATTTAGCATATATGCGCATGATGTTTCCAAGGAACTCTCAAATGATTCAAGAAAAAAACTATGCATGTAAAGGTAGATAAAATATGATAAAGCAAACAGGGCAAAATATACATAATTGTTGAATCTAGGTAAAGAATATGTGGGAGTTTCGTATACTCTTGCAAATTTTCTATGGCTTTGAAATTACACCAAAATAATATATTACACAAGTAAGTTTTTAAAAATTTCACAACTACTTCCTTTGGATCTATAATACAGATATTTTTATTACTAATAATGTAATGGCCCCTGTTTCAGAGTATCTTTGGGGCAATATAACAAAATATCTACTTTCACAGGTTTTATGGGAGAGGGAAGTTAATCAAGATCACCCTATTAAAATATCTCAATGGAAAATTAAACTAAGGCTATAACTTTGAGAAAAGTTGAACAATAGGAGTAGGAGCTGGGCCCTATAATCAACACTATGAAATTCAGAGACTCAGTGCTACATGAGAAAATACTTTTACAAACTAAACAGGTACAGTTAGGGGTAAAAATAATTATCGTTGTTTCTAAACTCATCAACTCAATTCTTTTGAGGAACTACCCTAATTCTTCTTACCATAAACTTCTCTATTTGAGGAATATGGAACTGGAAAATATTAAATAACAGAAAAAGATTCAAGCGAAATCAGAAAGCAAAAGAACAACAGACTGAGGAAGTGGCAGTCTCTAACAGGAATCATCAAAGAAATGAAGATTCATCTCAATCACAGCTGACTAAAGTTCAATTTGACAAATGCTTCAAATTATCTTCACTCATTATGAAAGTCTAATATCATTTATGTTAGTTATTTCTCCAAGTTTTATCTCTCATCTGAAATTAAGATGATAACCTCATACTCTTCATTTTCTGAATTTTCTCAAATACATATAAATGAATCTACGAATTTTTAAGAAAATATTCGCAGGACTCATAATTTCTTAAGATTAAAAACAATGACACTAGTATCACTAAATAACTACATTCATTACGAAACCTACTCTAAAAATTGGTAGCTGATTCAAGTGTCAGAACAGGAACATTTCTGCCACCTCAAGTATCAACTAATTACCTTAAAACTTTCTTAATAGTAATTTGTAATATTTAAAGCATAACTCTAAGAATTACTCTGGTTGCTAAGTCAAAAGAAACACCTAGGGGCTGGCCCCATGGCCTAGTAGTTAAGTTCAGCACACTACGTTTCAGTGGCCCAGGTTCACAGGTTTGGATCCTGGGTGCCGTCCTACACCACTTGTCAGCCATGCTGTGGCGGCAATCCATATACAGAACAGAAGATTGGCACAGATGCTAGCTCAAGGTGAATTTTCCTCAAGCAAAACAAAAAAAGAAACATTTGAATTCCCTAAATAAATATGCAAGTACTTATACTGACATAGAGTCATATTTCAAATTGTTATTGAGCACCTACAATGTATCAGGCACTGTATTAGGACTAGAAGAACAACAAAAAACAGGACAGTCACTGTCCCTACCCTCTTGGAACTGCCAGTTGATCAGGAAAGGTTTACATTAGGAAGGGTGTTAGAGAAGTGTATAGTCAGGAGATTTTGACCAAGTCTAAGGAATAAAGGATAGAAGCAATTTCTTCTTGATCTCGAGATTCTACCGTTATAGTCAATTCTGCTATAAGGTGATATGCATTCCCAAAAGTCACTACACTATACAAAATTGCACAATAAAACTGCAGGGCTTATGGGGAAGATGGGGTTGAGAAACAACACTCAGAAACTTCAACAATGTCACAAAAAAAGATAAGAAGCTAATAAAAACTGTAGACCAATTTACACGTTAAATGGTTAAGAAACAACCAAATGCTAAAATAAATATGGCACATTACCTTGAAAAATGCCTGAAGTTTGACTATGGAAGTGAGCGTCAGAAAGGCTGCAGCTTTGTCATTTTCGTGTAGTGGTGGAAGGAGTGTTATCTGAAATCCAAAGTGGATGGGTGTGGCTCGTAATAGATGTGGAGAATTGAGGTAGCTCGTAGTGGACTAAAACGTACGCTTTCTGAGTATTTCCTACATGCATGGTTCACTTGGATACAATTTTCTGTGTTCACCCAGTATTTCTCCGACAAATGGCACATAAGCAAACACAAAATTCAGGTAATGCTCAAATCAATCCCTAACATCAATCTCATGGTACAAATCCTTGTTTTCAAAACAAGCACAATAAAAGAACTGACTGTATTTTCTCTGCTCATCCCTGTAATTGGTATGGTAAAAACCAGGTGAACATCAACAGGAGACCTCACCAGTGACAGGCACAATAAAAGCAGAGGGGAAAATACTCTTAACCTTAGTAAATTCAGCTCTTTAGTTCAAACTTTTTTATTATTTTCTTTTCTTCCTCCTCTCTTTATCAGAGCAGTAAGAACCAAAAGACCCAACTCATGATGTAGGCACGGAGAACCAAGAACAAGATCTGCTTCCAGACCAGTGCTTCTCATGTTGCGATGTGGCTGAATCACCAGGAGATCAACTAAACGTAGACTGTGCTTTAGTACCCGGCGCTGAGGGCCTGAGAGTCTACATTTCTAACAAGCTCCTAGGCAGTACCTGTGCTGGTGATCCAGGAACCAAACTGTGAATAGCAAGCAGTAGATAGATTTTTAAATGAAAAGACTAAAGGAGTTTTCAGTGCTCCCATGGTATTCAGTTAGGTTCACCAAAATACAAAATTGTATTGGGATGTGAGGACGAAGTGAGAACATTTGCCTGAAATACCCTGTGAGAGTGTGTATATATCACACAGAGATTTAGTAGTTATCTTGGTAGTGTGCTGAGAATCAAAGACATAGTAATCTTAGCCAAATCTCTTCCTTGGAGACAGCAAAGACTATATCTACAACATATAAATAAAGCCCAATTAAAAATCCAACAATCTTCCGCACTTTATGAATTGCAGCATTTCTTTAATGGAAGGCAGCAAGGGAGGGGTAATGCTAATGACCATCAACAGGAGAGTAACTAAATAAATCACAGTACATACTTATACAAAAAGAAACTCACATGTATTTAAATGTGCTACAAAGACACAAAAATTTTTTAAGAGTGATTACCTGTGGAAAGTACAACTGAGAAATCACCTTAGATCTTTACAGTTTTAATTTTTAACTGTGAGCATATACTAAATTCATAATAATAAGAAAAAACTTTAAGAGAGAAATTTATGCGGTACGAGGTCCAAGAGAAAAGGGAGAAAAGCAAGATACACTACAAAAAGTAGAGGTTGATGCCACTTTTGTTAAAGATTATCATTAATATGTCAGTATGTACAAGGTAGAATATGCAAAGAGAGACAATGTGTTGTTTTCTTTTAGTTATTTCTTTTTGACAACAATAAAATCTGTTATAACAAGAGATTTTCATTTTTATATTATTAATTTCTGTAATATATGAAATTTTACAATGAGAATGTATGTTTTTATTCCTTTTGAAAGAAGAATACTTTAAGAAATATATATGTATATATATTTAAATCTACCCACAGCAAAAATAAAATCCTTAACATTAACCCACAGAAGAGGAATTAGAGAACAGATAATTGGACAAGTTATCACAGATCAACTTAACCAACTCTTTCATATAATCAAACTAGGCCAGAGAGAAAAGACCTGTCCATAATTACTTAGTTAACAGCAAAAAAACCAAGAACATATATGTATTCTAATTTCCAGTTCAGGATTCCATAATCTGCTTAAATTAGCATTTTCCAAATGATGATCCACAGAACAGAGTTAAGAAATGCAGGCATAAAGAGTATAACTATGACATTAAGTCCAGATATTCTAGTGTTATTTAGTTTAAATGCTAAAATCCTTTCCTTTTTAAAGTTCAAAATAGGATATCAGGTTTTCATCAAAATGTTTTTTTAGATTTATTTCAACTAAGGGAAGCAAGCAGAGATGAAAAGGCAAAACTTGAGCTTCGTCAGTTTACGAATCGTCTGCGATCACTTTCTATCTTAAGACACACCTTTTCTATACTGAAATTCTATTCTATATATCCCACATGCTCTTTTGTAATTGAAGACATGACATATGCTACAATTAAAGAGTTCTGGAGTTCTGTTACTAGAATAAGAGTGTACATACCTCTTAAATCAACTCATAAAAAGCTTTAAAAATAGGATTAATTTCTATAAGCCAGAAGAAGACATCTTTCAAAAATACAAAATCCTTGTTTATACAAAGCTAAGTAATTAATAACAAAACATCCCCTTCCTATCTCCTATCACTGAAGCACATCTGCTTCCCGATGAAACACTTCCTGTGGCAAATACGACCTCCCTTCTAAGTAGCAGAACTCGAAGACACACCTGACACGTACACAACTGCTTCTCATTTACGAGACAAAGATATGTCTAGAAGGGCTAAATAAAGATTATTTCTAACAGACAAGTGTTGGAATCAGTAAGTTTTTAAAATAAGAAAATATTTTAAAATAAAAACAAAAATACAGATGATTCCTAAAGCCATTATTAAAGCCTTTTTTAAAAAATAAAAACTTCTGGTTTTCCTCTAACTTCTCTGATCACATCTTCTCGGTCTTCTTTGAGGCTCATTCTTTTCTATCTAGTCTCTAAATGCTGCAAGTTTTTCAAACTGTGTCCTTGGCACCCCCTCTCCACATTCTCACCATGCACATCATCATTCATAGTTACCACATCAGCTTACACCTCCAGTTCAGACTGGTCTCCTTTGAGCAACATACTCATATATTCGATTCGACATTCTGTAGCTACATGTGATTTTGACATTTTGTGGCTATCTCAAATTCAAAATGTATAAAACCTAACCCATGATCTTTCCTTTAAAATTTGGTCTCATTCAAGTGTTCCTTATCCTAATAAAAGGCACCACATCCATCCAGCTGTACAAGCCCCAAACCTTAGTCATCCCCCTCTCTTACTATTCAATATGCAACCCACAAGTCTTACTGATTTTCCCTCCTAAGTATTATTTAATCATCTACTTCTTGCCATTTCCCCTAAATCCACATACTATCATTTCTCACCTGGATTACAACAGCCTCCTGAATTCATCTACCTACATCTACTATGGCTGCCTGCAAACCATTATTCTTACCATACTCAGAATAATCTTTTCAAAATACAAATTTACTACATCCTGTTTAAAACCTTTCAATGGCTTCCTGCTACTCTTAGGAAAACAACACAAAAGAAAACAAAATTCCGTAACATAGCCTGGTCCCTACCTACCCCACCCCTTTAGCCCCCCTCTGAAAGACAAACTTGAATCCTTTCAGTCCTTCATACTAGCCACTCTCCCTCCTACTGCAGGGCTCTTGCTCACACTCCTCCCCTCACCACCTGCCTACTCATGCTTCAGGTTTCAGTTCGAGTGTTATTTCCTGAGGGAAGTCTTTCCTGACCTCCCCAACTAGGTTAAATCTTCCTTTTATAGGCCTTTACAGCCCTGTGCATCTCTTTATTACAGTATAGTTGTATTTGAACATTTCCCTGTGAGACTATTAATCAATCCTCCAGGCTTTTTTTTTTACCCACAAGACTAATCTCCACGTTTGTTTTTATTCTCCATAATGTCCCCACTGCTTGGAAAATGATGAACACTCAACAAATATTTGTTGAATTAATTAATAAAATCTGAGAAAGATCTAAAATAAAAGTACTAACTTCAGACTAGTAATGAGAGGGGTCAGTGATCACATATTTCAGTTTATCATTATCTCTGATACTCTGAGGATCACATAAAATACATATCATAAGGTGGAGACAAGATAGTCAAATACACTCCAGGGAGTTGTTTTTCCTGAATCAAGTGGTTATTTGTTTCTTCAAAGATATGGATAGAGAGGAGTATTAAATAAGGAAAATAAGAAAAGAATAATGTGAAATGGGAGGAGGGCAAGAAAGAGGCAAGAAATACTGCTCTAATTGTTAAGAAAATTTTTTTTTCCAGAAATGCCAACTTAGTTGATACAGAAACTATTATCTGGCTTTTCCACGTTTTCTTAAAAATTATTTTTAACCCACAACAAAGAAGATACAACTATGTACTGGGGAGCTTTGGGGAGAAAAAGGAAAAAAATAAAATCTTTATAAAAAATTATTTTTAACATTAGCATCACCATTTGGAAAAAATCTTACAAAAAAGTAAAGAGATAACTATAAGTTCTCAACAAGTTTCATATGCTCTTTAATGAATACATACTTGGAAAATGAACAATATTCTGATAACCTTAAGTAAATATCAGCATTGTACATCTGATAAATAACCAAGCAGCTTGTACTAAGGTAGACTTAGCTAAGCACCAAAACTGAGGGTGCCAGAGGAAGGAATTAGGAATATTTTGTTATTATAAGGTACTTGTACTACCTGTGAAGTGATATAGTGCTACACAGACCATGTTCTGGGCCATAAAAAACATGTTAACAAATTTAAAAGACTAGAAATCATACCAGGTATGCTCTCAGACCCCAGTGGAATTAAACTAGCAATCAGCAACAGAAAGATAGCTGGAAAATTCAAAAATATGCAGAGGTCTAACAACACAATTCTAAGCAACACATTGATCGAAGAAGAAATCTCAAGAAAAACTTTAAAATTTTGAACTAAATGCAAATGAAAATAAAACATCAAAATTTGTGAGATGCAACAAAAGAAGTACTTAGAGGGAAACTGAATGCATATATTAGTAAAAAAGAAAGGTCTAAAGTCAATAATCTAAGCTTATACCTAGGGTACCAGAAAAAGAATAGGAAATTAAATCCAAAGTGATTATGTCTAAATATAATTCTTAATGCAACAATGAGATTCAAACACTTCAAAATTATGATATTTAAAGATAGAAGTCTAAGTCAGACATAATGACAGTCAGCATGACTGAAGGAAAATGATAAAGATAAGGCAGTAGGTGAGGTAAGAGAAACTCTATCTCAAAGAGGTCAGTTCCAGGAAGAAAAGGTAACCTTGAGTCAGACCACTCCCAGCACTAGGGAGAGCTTCCACCAAGTTGTACTGTTCTGGCAAGAGCTGAAAAACCTGAAGTGTTTGGTCCCTGGAAATAATAAGACTGCCAGATTATCCCTCTTCATGGGGCTGAAATCCCTAAATCTCAAAGGGCCTTTAACAAGCAGTATTGAGGCTAATCAACTAAAAGCAAAGGATTCTCCTCATATTTTTGCGTTTGTGTTTTAAAGTACAGCCACATCGTTAGGCAAATAAGGAATTAGTGATGACAGCCATGTGCTCGGTAATTCTGTTGAGTTACAGTCTGGGTAATGGAAAGAAACCCAGGCTCCTCTTCATTAGACTCTTCCTCTATCCTCAGTGACCCAGTTACCTTCTGCGAGAAGAACAAAGGAACAGATACTGTGGATCAAAACAATGAAAATTCCATCAAAAATGAGGAGCCTGGGCTAGATGGTCACTTTCCAACTCTGACTTCATTTTATCATTTGGTTCTTATGAAAGATTTTTAAAAATCCCACACATTTCACAAAAGCCCCTACACATTTGCTGTCCTACATGAGAGTATTCCTCAGGCTTCTCTTTTACACAGGTCTGCATTATTATTATAATTCTCCTAGGAATTATGTTCAAAAATTTACCACATCACTATTAAGTGGTAGAGATTGCAACTGGTAGGAATATTATAAGATTATTTGTTGATACAGATATCAACATAGGGGCTGGTCCCGTGGCTCAGTGGTTAAGTTTGCATGCTCTGCTTCAGAGGCCCAGGGTTTCCAGTGTTTTGCCAGTTCGGATCCTGGGCACAGACCTAGCACCACTCATCAAGCCATGCTGAGGTGGCATCCCACATGCCACAACTAGAAGGACTCACAACTAAATTACACAAGTATGTACTGGGGGGCTTTGGGTAGAAGAAGGAAAAATAGAAATAAATAAATAAATAAAATTCAAGTGACCAAAAGTAGCATCACCAAAAAAAAAAAAGAAATTTTTTAAGTAGATAGCAACATAATTCCTACATTTAAATATCTCAATTTCACAATAGCTTTCAAAACTAAAATTACAGTGTTGTCAACATTTTTTTTTTCTGTCATCTAAAAATCAACCCTTTCACACATTTTTATTCTTGTTCTTTCATGGCATGTTTCATACTGAAACTCAAACTATGTCCCTCAAACCCTACAAGTGTGATGATGGGCCATCTCCTGTTAAAAGCAGCCATATGGACCATTGGTAAAGCTCAAGCACGTGAGTAATAATCTTAAATTTCTTCATTTCTCCTAGTCATTCTTTCCTTCACACTATTAGCAATCGTTATTGAAATGCAGTTCTTCATCTCCCCTGCTGAGATTATTTATTATACTGCTGCCTCTCATCCATTTCCTAGTACTAATTCTTACATGTGCTATTTGGCATGAGCATTTAGTAGGTCATAGTAGGTTCTCAAAAGACAGACAATCTGAAAATGCTATTTTTATATTTGTTCAGTTATTTATGCTTGTTACACTTCACTATATTATTTGTTGGATGAGTTCGTTTGTAATTTATTCATTCAACAAGTACTTATTAAATGCCTACTATCTTGTGATGGACTAACCTAGCTGAACATTTACTCTGCTGGTTTTTGGTGTCTTATATAATTTTACAGGGTAATTTTCACTTTAGACATACTTTTCCAAAGCATAGACTATCTCCACAGGTACTGGAATCCTAGAAATCTATAAGAAAGTACTTGAGAAACTATACACTGTACTTCTTCATTTTATATTTTATTGCGAATATTAAATGAGAAAGATTAAAATACTGCTCAGGTCAGAACATTCATTCAATTACTTCAACAGACATTTTTAAAGCATTGTATTCTCAGAGTTATGCAAAGGATTAGGCATAAATAACAACGTATTCTATATTCCCTAAATGACCTTATAGTTTAGTTAGGGGAAACAGACATGGACACTAATAACTGCTAAGATGGATTGGTTAGTCCAAAAATATAAGTACATACAAAATATAATGAGGACAAAATGGAAACCACAGTCTACTCTGCGAAATGAGATGAGAGAGAACATGAAGGAAGCTCTACAGAAAAAAGCAGTAGTCAGTGTTGCCAGGTTTTAAAAGATGAGGAGTTTTTCAGGCCAAGGGGATAGTGTTTGAGGGTAAAGCAAAGGGACTCCTAGCAAAGAGAACAGCACAGGCAAAGATATGAAGACATAAAAAAGCATGATGCATATCAGGTACCGACTATAGTCCAGAGTATGAGGAGAGAAGGAATGGATGACAACACTACTGTAGAGGTAGACCAAGGGAGAACTAATGAGTCTCTTGTTTGCTAAAGAATTTGGACTTCATCTTGTAAATAATGAGGAGCTATAATAAAGTTTAAATAAGCTAGCAATGTGATCATGTTTGCACGTTCATAGATAACTATTTCTGGCCATGGTTAGGAAGTTAGATTGGCAAGGGATATGGATCAATGAAGGGAGACCAGCTAGGATACCACTGGAAGTAAAACAATGAGAACACGCACTGAGACAGTAAAGTCAGTGATCATTGCTGGCTCCAACACCTACCAAAGACTTCAAGTATCAAACAACTAACCAGTGATGAGGAATTACCTGCCTGAGACAATAATCCAGAGGAGTGAGCCTGGCACTTAGGGGTCTTCTTACTTGGGGGCTTTTGTTACACAGAAGAGGTCCTAAGACACTGAGCTATGTCATTAACAGGCACAAGTGGCTAAAGAGATAAAAAGTCAAAGACAGGGCTGTAAATCAAGGTTACCAATCCCCCTCCCTTTAGACCACTTTGGACTCAGACTCCACAGAGTCACCCTAGGACTAAAGGTAAACCAGATTTGTAAGGAGCCTGGCTTTGAGTCTTTTAGTAGCTTATCAAAGATCTCAAGTCATGAAATTGGATTATGGTAATTTCAGTTTGTTAGAAAGAACCTCTAGTGTTTGACAGGGGATAAAAATCTTATTGAGAAAAATATAACATTATATTTCTAGAAATAAATTTTCAAATAGATCCACTATTCTTTATCAAAACTTTCAGGTTGAATGTGTTTGAGAATTCAGAAGATCTCATATTTTAGAAAGGTAATATGATGCATATACCATATACTGTTAAATCACCAGAACAGTGTGGGGCAGCACCCTGTTATCAACCTGAAGCAAAATGTACAAACATTCACACTAACGGGGATAAGACTAAATAGCTTTGTACCACTTCACAGCAGCTTTGCCCAATAAATGAGTGATGAAAAAACTTTTAGTTATCAGAAGTTTTTGGATTTTGGAACTGTAAATAAAGGATTGTAATGCTATATAATGCTCAGCACACAATCAAAAATATTGACACATATGAGAAAGCAAGAAATCATGAGCACAAACAAGTAAAACCAACATGCAACAAACACACAAAAATTAACAGAGACATTAACAGAGGATGTATTTGAATTAAAGGCCAAGTCTATATAGTTACATGGTTACAATATCCAGGGCAACAAAATTCAAGCCTGAAAATCTGGCAGAGACACTGCAAATTATAGAAGTGTCATAACAGATTAGAAAAAGAAGTAAATAAAAATTCTAGAACTCAGAAAAACGATTAGACACTGCTGAAGAAAGAATTAGGTCACAGGAAACTAACCAGAACAAAGCATGGAAAGAGACACAAAAATGTTAAAAATATAGGAGGTATTCAGGAGTAAAAATACAGGAGTAAAGAGACCTAGATGTTACAGGGAGAAAGTTTAACAGGTTAAATTGGAGTCCCAAAAGGAAAGAAGAAAGTAAGGCAAAAAGGTACTTTTTCAAAGGTAATGGCAGGATTCTCTATATTTGATGAAAGATATCAATCCACAGCTTCAAGAAGCCTGAAGAATTTCAAACAGAAATAAATAAAAAGAAATCCAGAAAATAGAGATGACGTAGGAAAGATAACTTTGAACTTTAAAATAAATAATAAACCCTCTTATTATTGCTTTCAGAGTGATTCACGAAGATATTCGCCTTCACTAAAGAAAAACAGGATGCAATAGAAAAACAGCAATTATGTTATAAAAAGAACTCCTGGGAATTCAAAATTGCTAAAACAAAACAAAAAGATAAAAACAAAGCCTCAAAGACCACTTGAAAAATAAAGTTAGGAAAAGGTCTTAGAAAGAACAACCTAACAACAGAGGCAGAAAAAAATGAGAAAAAAAGAGAGATCAATCTATAAGGTCTAACATTTGATTAATAAGAGTCCATGAAAAAATAGAAAAATAGATGGGAGGATGTTGTCATGTAAGAGAGACACAGAAAGAGAGGGAGAGAATTTTCCAGAACTGAAATACAAATCTTTAGAATAAAAGAGCCCATCAAGTGTTGAATGAAAAAGACCCAACCAGTGTACATGTTTCAGAATACTGGGAATAAAGAGATGAGTTTAAAACTTTAAAGGAGAATGGAATAAAAATGTCTCCCACAAAAGAATAAAAAAAATAAAACTTTGGATTTCTCAGGAATCACACTGAATACATCCAAGATACTAAAAGTGTTATCAGACCAGAATGACACGCAACGATTCAGAAATTTTGATCCCAATGCACCATTTCTTAGGAAGCTACTTGATGATATGCCTCAGCAAAATGAGAAGTAATTCAAGAAAGAGGAAGACATGAGATCCAGGATATAGGATACCTAATTCAGAAAAGCAGTTAAGGAAAGTCCCAAGATCAGGTCACAAAGCAGATCTAGAGAGCACCAACAGAGATAGGAGGTGGTGGACACAAAGCTCCAGGAGGAACACCTCCAGGAAAAGCAAAATGTGTGCGCAGGTGGGGGAATTTAATAAAAAGTATTTAGAAGCACTTGATACAATGGCACATTTGGGGAAAAAATTAGGCTATAAGAGAAATCAATGCAAGGAGAAAAACAATTAGAAATTTAAGGAAAAATAGAATAAGATGTACCTTATATATATAATATATATAAATATAATCAAAGTACAGTATGATCATGTTAAAAAAAAACTCTTTTCTTCTGAGTTTACTAAAAAATGTACTATAGCTATTTTGAGGATGTGCGGTATAAGACTCCTAATGTTTTATCATGGGAAGAAGCAAATGAATAATATCTAAAATTGAGAAATAGAAAATATTGTCATATTACTTATTGATGTGGAAGTAACCCAAACAAAACTATCTAAAAAGTTTAAAAATAGTTGCCCTGGAAGTGGAAAGCTGGAGGGAGCAGGGGACTATTGTTTTTCATTATAAGCCTTATAAGTTATTAACCATATGCATATATAAGTCTGATGAAACTTTTTTAGCAATGAAAGAATCATTTAAAATCCCATCACTCAATTAACATTTTAGGTTATTCCCCTCTGGTATTTATTTTTATGTATATATGTGTTAGGTATGTGTATATTTCTTTATATTTGAGATCATAATATTCTTCTTTTCATATAACACACTTCCAATCATCATTAAAATGCTTTGAGATCATTACTTTTATTGTCTGCATTATATTATATGAATGGATTACCACAATTTATTCAGCCAGTCCTTTACTGATGGACTTTTAGTTGTTTCAGGTTTTTCACTGGTTTGCTTTGTTTTTGCTTTTAGAAGAAACACTGTGACAAACAACTTTGCAACTTTGCAACTTTGGATCTATGCAAAATCTTTACTTTTCAGGGGTAGATCCTTAGAAACAGAATTAATGGTTCAAGGAGTAAAAAAAAAAGTTTAAGGCTTTCACCAAAGAGTAATGACTGGGATGGGATCTTAAACTGAAAAAGAAGATAATGGCTGAACTGCAAAGAATGCAAAGAATGGCTTTGTAGCCAGACAGGGTTCTATGCTCAGTATTAGCTTCATTCCTTATTATCTGTTTGATTTTGCTTAGGCTTGTCACTGAACCCATTTCCCCATCTGCAAAACGGAAATAATACTTTTCTCAGAGAATTTTTGTGGACATTGATTGAAACAACATATCAAGTGTGAAGTGTCATCCACACTGTCAATAACTCTTACCTGAGAGTTTGACCAAGTAAAAAGGGGAAGGTTTACTATTGAGAAGAGAACACACTGGTGCAGCAAGATGCGGTAGGGGATGAAAAGGTGAAGGGAATACCAGAAGCAAAGTAGAGTTTAGCCATTTGTTCTCTAAAATGGAATCTTTACATAAGAACAAAACAGAATGCTACTCCTCTTTCCTCTCTAGCTTTCTTCACTCCTATCTTTCCTGAAAATTTTGTCTGAAGTTGGCTTGTTTGGGTTTATGGGAGTATGGAGAGGACAGAGTAGAGAGAGCAAGAGAAATACATTAAGGAAAACTATATAAAGTGAAGGGCAAAAGACTAGAGCTAAGAAACAAGGCTGGAAAGGAACAGTCAGAAAAATAAGAAAATGAGGACAGTAATGTCAAGGAATCTGGGGGAAGAAAGATTTCAAGGAGAGGATACTCAACAATAATGAAGTCAATAATGTTAAGGATTTAGAAGTTGCTATTAGATTTAGCAAGTAGGAGATCTGTAATTTCTGGAAAATGTTATATATGGATGTTGAGTTCAAAAAGGCTAAGAAACAAGTCTTACTTCAAGTCTAAAGTGATCTAATAGGAAGTAGAGGTGTCAGTGTAGAGTCCTTTATATAACAAAGTTAGTGACGCTGAAAAGAAAACTTGGCCTGACTCATGACTCTGTTTTTGGCCTTCAATTAAGGCATTCTGGAAAGAAGTCACTTTACAAAAAATTCTCTAAAATCTGGTATGGCCTGTTAATTGACATAAACATCTATTTTTCCATAAACATGAACAAACTTTTGATAGTATCTAAATGTCAGAAAAGATACTAAATAACTGGCTTTACTAATTGCTTGACTACATATTTTCAACTAATAATTCTAATATTTTTCCTTTTTTATCATAGATATATGGTAGGCCCTAATTATCGTCAAGGAATGAATTTGGAAGTCTTTATATATTCCTCCAATTATGAAATACCACTCTGAAATTAAATTCCATTTGCTGGAAGAAAGTACATGATAAACTGTAACTGAAATTAAAATGGTAAATGATTAATCTCTAAGTTTATAAGCATTTTATCTACTAATTGAAAAAAGCCATGAAACAATTTCATAAATTGCTTTTATTCTTTCGGTATGGGTTTACTCAAATCTTAAAGTCAAAATGTCTCAGAATTCAGTGTTCTGCTTTCGAACCTGTGGAAAACTCCAATATTTGGCTTAAGAATCATTTCTTTCTTTCAATTCTTTACCTCCATCAAGAACAGCAAGTAGCTTTCTGTGGGGGATCAATTTAAAAACGCAAAATCTTCCTATTTGTATCACCCCCTAGGAGGGCACTGAGTCTTGTATATGCTCGAGGAACAGAGTGCAATCATCAGAGGTGCATGAGACACTGTTAGTAGAAGGCTACCTTTGCTTAGTGGAGGGTCAGCCTCCTGGTGGTTGAGACTAGAATTTTTGCCACCAAAAAGTCACGCCAAGTGTGCATACAGAACTTGTAGACCCTCACATATTCAATGTTGCGTGTAGCTGTAGCTCCTTCACTCTCACTACTGTAAAACATTCCACTGTATGAATCTGCCACCACTTATTCAACAAACCTGCCAATAATGGACATTTGACTTATCTCCAGGTTTTTGCTATTATGAACAACGTTCCCAGGAATTTTCTTATACATGTGTCTTGGTACACATACTCAAGAATTTCTCTAAGGTAAATATGTAGAAGTGGAATTGCTGGGTCATAGGCTATGAGCATGTTTAACTTTAGTAGGTAAAGCCAAAGTATTTTTCAAAGTGCTTGTATCAATTTACAGTCCTGTGAAACATAAATAAGAATTTCTAGGACCACACGTGACAGTCTAGTGGTTAAAGTTCCACGTTCTCCACCTCAGCGGCCCAGATTCATTTCCTGGTCATGGAACCACACCACCCATCTGTCAGTTGCCATGCTGTGGTGGCAGCTCACATAGAACTAGAAGGCCTTACAACTATGATACACAACCATGCACTGGGGCTTTGGGGAGAAGGGGAAAAAAAAGAATTCCTCTTGTTCTGCATCTCCTTCGGCACTGTCGACCTTTCTAAAGGTTTACTGATCTGATGGTGTGTGATGGTGTTTCCCTGTATTTTAACTTGCATTTTCCTGATTACTGATGAAATCGACTATCTTTGGATGTAGGCACTAGTAATCTGTGTTTCCTCTTTTGTTAGGTGCCACTTAAAAGTCATCCACTCATTTTCTATTGGGTGGTTTGTCTTTCTCTCTCTAACACATACGAATTGTTCATTTTAGACGTTAATCCTTTGTTTTATACACTGCAAATATCTTTTCTCACTTTGTGGATTGACTTTTCCCTCCCTTTATAGTGTTACAGTTATTTTTTTTAACATATTTTTAGTGAAGGTGAATGGCCCCCAAATTTGCAAAGCAATAGATTTTTAAGCAAAAATGATACCACTGGCAACTATTTACTCACTTTTTTTTTTTTTTTAAAGATTTTATTTTTTCCTTTTTCTCCCCAAAGCCTTCCGGTACATAGTTGTGCATTCTTCGTTGTGGGTTCTTCTAGTTGTGGCATGTGGGACGCTGCCTCAGCGTGGTCTGATGAGCAGTGCCATGTCCGCGCCCAGGATTCGAACTAACGAAACACTGGGCAGCCTGCAGCAGAGCGCGTGAACTTAACCACTCGGCCACGGGGCCAGCCCCTTTACTCACTTTTTTAAACCAATGAGAACAAGCACCACAAAGAGAGATAAAACTTTTTCAGAATTAAAGATTCTAATTTATTTCTTAAATTAAAAGTCTATAACATTCTACATTCTTTTCTCGTTTTTTTTATTTGATATGGTTATACCGATATCCTCAAATATTCATGAGATCCAGAATTCTATTAAGTCTTTGGCCTTGGGGTAGTGGATTTGTCTCTTTAATATGTTATAGAATCCTAAGATTTATATAAGTCCCTTGAATAGTATGGAAAATATATATGAATAGTATGAAACAATATATATATATACATATATGAATAGTATGAATTGAGGGGAAACTGTCAGTAACCTTTATGCTTTATAATCACAGTAAACAGCCTTGGGACAATGGACCTAATGTATTTAATTCATAGTCCACCATAGTTAGCTTATTTTTTTCCTGGATATATAAGTGTCATACTTTCAAGAGTTCTATCTAGAAAATAATGTGTAGTTTGAAGAGTAATTTTGTTTAGTCCTGATGTCACAAAAAGTGATTCATCTTCCGCAACCATTTTTTGAGAGGAAAAACAGCAAGTGTATTAAAGGATAATAATATCTACCATTAACTGAATACTTACCATATAGTGAACATCTTATATAGTTTTTTTTTTTGATGAGGAAGATTGGTCCTGAGCTAATATCTGTGCCAGTCTTCCTCTACTTTATATGTGGGACATGGCTACAGCATGGCTTGATGGTGGTGTGTAGGTCCAGGCCCAGGATCTGAACCTGTAAACCCCAGGCCGCTGAAGTGGAGCAAGCGGACTTAACTACTACGCCACAGGGTCAGCCCCTTAATTATCATTTTTAATTCTTACAGCACTCTATGAGGTAGGCATTATTCCCATTTTATAGATGAATAAAACGAGGTTCATTCCCAAAGTCACACAATAAGTACTGAAGCAACAGTTACTAAGTGCTAGAGCAATATTTACCAAGAGGAAGAATGATACTTCAAACACAAGCCTAGTAATTCTTTTTTATTTAAAGACTGGCACCTGAGCTAACAACTGTGGCCAGTCTTGTTTATCTTCTTCTTCCTCTTCTTCCCAAAGGCCCCCAGTACACAGCTGTATATTCTAGTTGTAGGTCTCTGGCTCTGCTATGTGGGATGCGGCCTCAGCGTGGCCTGATGAGCGGTGCCATGTCTGCACCCACGATCCGAACCGGCCAAACCCCAGGCCACCGAAGCAGAGCGTCCGCACTTAACCACTTGGCCACGGGGCCGGCCCCAAATCTAGTAACTCTTAACCTTAGTGCTAAGCCACATTGCACGTTAGTGAAAAGATCACTTACAATTAGCTGTTCAAACGCAGTTAAATAAATAAATAAATATTTAATAAACTTTTACTATGGGGAAAGTAGTATACTGACTGCTGACAAATTAGAAGTGGTCTGGATTGTAGGATAGAATATAAGCTTTAAAATAAGAAAAAGATGAGATCTAGTTGGTCCTACCCATAACTATCTAATTGACTTCCCTTAAGCAAGTCACTTAATCTCTCTTAGCCTTACTTTACCCAAATAAAAAAGGGGCTTTGATGGAACTGCATTGTGTATGTTTATCTGTGCTGAATGAAATGGGAGCAGGGATGAAGTTAGGTTTTAAAGTACATGAGTAAAGCTAAAATTGGGTATAGACAAAATTACTCTTGAAAATTCTTAAATCGTTCAAACTACAGTATTAGAGGTACCATCTCCTAAGTTCCCTACACAGCTAATTTTTTTATCATTTGAACATGACAGGTTGAGCAGCAGAAAAATAGTCGGCAAACATTTGGTGGGCGGGCTGAGCCAAAAATACCTACATTTAAACCTTAAAATCATTCTTTGTGTAAAGTACTTAAATTTAAGTAACATGTATGTATAAGGTAATGTAAGTTTTGTTAAGTTACAAGGAAACAAAGAGTAGATCCCTCTCAAAGGGGACATTTAAATGTATACAGAGAGTGATGTATCAACTACCTGTGCTAGCAGCTGAGAGAGAGAGAGAGAAGAAAAATTTTAAAGAAATAAAGAAAGGTTAAGGAATTTCCAAATAGAATTAAGTTCTATGAAGCATAATGTCACAAATTGGTTTTTCAGGACAGTGGACAGAGAACTCATAAAATTATAAACAAAAGTAATTTATTTTACTGTTATAAGGTTTTTCTAACAAACTTCTAATTATAAAAAAAGGACACAAAGGAGGGTTTGTAGCATTTATTGTGCCCTTTAACATTTGCTTAATAACGTGACCTGTGCTTATCCTATTTAATATATTTAAAAAGCACTACACAGCTGGGTTAAAATACAGCAGAGGATTATCAGTCAATGTTTGTGAAGAAGAATCAATAAAGGTAACTGCCACATGAATCCACAGTGATTTATGTCACGGAAGAATAATTTGAAATTGTTGGGATGGATTCTGTCAAATGTGATACAGATTTAAATATATTTTCTCTTTGGTTCCTGTGTAGCTACAGAAATTTGATCCTACTAAGGGCCTTTATGCCTTTAAAAAAATAATTTCCCTGATTTTCAAGTTGTGACTCAGTCTGGCTGTGTCTATCTGCCTTCTGCCAGGGCTCAGCTTCTCTGTGGGAACTGGAAACGTGTGCATACCCAAGAAGTGATGCAAGAACTGAATTTTCCCCAAAGGCAGTGCCAGCATCCTAGGACTTCCGACTTCTGTACTTCTTCCGTCTCTTAAACCATCTCTTGGAGATGGAATACAAAGGAAATAGTTGTGCAGCTTCAGGAGGGGAAGTACTGAAAATTATACATTCATTTGCCTACTTAGTTACACACTAAAGGCAGGAGATTGCACATCTCTAAATTCCTTAGCATCATCTTCTGTAGATTCATTTCTAGCTTTGGAAGCTAAATTTGTCCTTTATTGATGGATTGCTTAAGCTAAGTCAATATAATCTATCAATCTATCTATCCATCTATTTATTATTTCAAGAAAATATTAAATCCACTTCAATACACAAGTGTCCTCTATAAGAGCTGTCCTAAACATGTTCCCAAACTGACTCAGAAGAAACATAAAAATTTGAAAAGCTGGGGGCCGGCCCCCTAGCCAAGTGGTTAAGTTCACACGCTCCGCTTTAGTGGCCCAGGGTTTCACTGGTTTGGATCCTGGGTGTGGACATGGCACCGCTCACCGAGCCATGCTGAGGCAGCATCCCACACGCCACAACTAGAAGGACCCACAACTAAAAATATACAACTATGTACCAGGGGGCTTTGGGGAGAAAAAGGAAAAATACAATCTTTTAAAAAAAATTTGAAAAGCATCTTATACACACTTTTAATTTTATAGTAATTTATACATATTTTTTAAATTTCTTCTTCATTCTTCTACTGCACTTTCTATGTAATGCATTTTACTTTATGTTTTGGTTAGTTTTATGTATTTCTGACTTCTTTACAAGACTTCAATCTCCTCATGTTCAAGCTCCTTTGTATTCTCCAAGGTGCCTAGCAGAGTACTCACAGGCTGTCATCAAATATGCATCGCAATAAATCAAAGGAATATGATAGGATATCAGATATTTACAGTTGGAGGGGCATGGAGAAGAAAAAAGATATAAGTATAGCACAAAGTATCCTTAAAACTCTTGGGGCACTGGTTTTCAACCCCTTTCCCCATCCTAATACCCTCCTCCCCTGCCAAAAATTATTACACCAGTGTTGCTAACAAGTTAGCTTAAGTGGTTTGCATTTGTTTTGTGTTCGTGTATTTTTTTCTCCCAATCTGTGTTATACAGTTATGAAATGTGTGCATGTGTTCATCTGTCTTTCTATCAAGGGTTATTTTTATAAGGATTTGATTCACATTAACTTTTGAGATCAAGAAACTGTCTTCTTTCCACAAAATGATGTTTTCCTTCATCTAGTATGTGTTGATATTTAGAGCCTCAGGATTTTGCTGCAATTGACTTATTCATATCTATTTCATTCATTAAACAGATTTTTACTTATTGTCTGCTATGTGCCACAAACCTTCCGAGGTCCCCAGGTCTTAAGGACTATTTTTACATTTTCTTTAGATGAAATATAAATGAATTAATATAATGGTAAAATGGAGGCCCTTTTGGAGTGCAGTGAGAGCACAGATGATGGATTACCCAAGTCATCTTGGGGAAGTCAAGGAAAGCTTTGCAGAGAAGGTAATATTTCAACTGAGATTAGGCAGAAATTTGTACGTACTGAAGGCTAAGATGTAAACAGTAGAAAAAGAAATTTTATTTCAAATAATTTCTATTGAAATCAATTCTACTCAAAGCTTGGTTCTCAGACCCCTGGTGGTCCACAAAGTGTCTGTTATGAGGCTGCATCAAGATGAATACAAAAATAGAAAAGAAGTACTTAGAAACCTATACAGAAATTTGATAGAGTAATTTTATGTCTGTTGAATCTAATAATTTTTAAAATACAGCTTGTTCTAATTTCATTTCTCTAGTTACTCATTTTTATTGTATTTTGCTAAAGTATTGGTTCACAACAGAGCAAAAAATTTTAAAAACACATACAAGATAGTTTATTATTAAATGCATCTAATTCTGACTATAACTTTCTAGTTGTTCCCTATTTTAAGCTTCTTTTTGGATCTAGAGGGAACTGTAAGAGGCTTATCCCCTATTTTCAGGAAGATCCTCATATATAAATTAAGAGTATGATCCATTTTAATTAAGGATCATGCTAACAATTCAGCTATGCTGACCGAACTCCTCAAGCATCTCAGTGGAGCAAGGAGCAGCAGCTGGTTCACATTCTTTGGCACATGTTATCAAAAGTAGAAGCAACTAGATGGTGATAGAATACTGTTCTATTTCAATTTTCCAATACTTGAAGCCATTAATCCTTAGGACTCTTGTGAGGCAGGCTTTGCACCTCTTTGGAATCATCTTTATTTAAAGCACACAAGTGCATATAGAAATAAGACATGTTTGATTCAGATATTAAATTCAAATAAGGACAGGTCATCACTATCTAAAAATTTCCAATCTAAAATGGAAAACTCACTGAATGCTTATTCCTGCTTTAAATAGAGGTTTTTCCACCCAGACCATGAAACCAAAACAAAGTTTAATATGAACAGGATCATGTACCAAAGGCACATAAACTCAGAAATAAAACCTCAAGTCAGAATCTTTCAACAAAATCAGTAGATCATATACTCTTTGTTCTTTACTTTGCAAAACAGTTCACTCTAGCTGACAATGGATTCTCTCCGTCACTCTTATTGGTAGCTCTTTCTTTTTAGATTTCAATGAATCCGGACATCAACTTAACTTACAAAATATCAAATGGCTTGGTAGGATACAAATACATAAAGTAGAATTTAATGACCATATTTAGGTAATCTCAAAAATGTGAAACCACACAATATTTAAGATACTACTATGTAGGGCTTCATACATTGTTACCTCTTTTCCTCTAATTACTCAAAATATCCTTTTGGTTTTACAAAATTCTGGATGTTTATAAGTACCTTCCATTTTTTTGGTGCCTATTTTTGAGATATTAGAAAATACAGACATGCACATAGGAAAGCCAAGTAGTCTACAGTGAAATGAAAAAGAAAACAAACATAGGTTAGACTCACTTCTTTGCTATCCCCCAAGGAAGAGGAAATACAGTCTCTAGCAAGGTTTCTCAAATTTATTTCAGACCTGCTAACTGCTTATGTGTGTTTGATGGGGTGTGTTGGGGGAGAACTGTCCTGTGAACTGAAGGATGTTTAGCAGCATCCCTGGCCTCTATCCAATAGACACCAGAGGTACACCCTCACTCCCTAGTCATGACAATCAAAAATGTTTCCAGACACTGCCCCCAGTTGAAACCACTGATCGACAGTACAGAATAATAGTTCCAAACTTTTTTTCCCAATGCATACCACCAGTAAAATATTTTGAGCATGCATCTCTAAGTATATCTATTTATAAATTACTACTATAATTTATACTACTGTACTAATGCTACATACATCGTATGTATGAACTACATACATGAACTACTGTACTAATGTTACATACACTGTAAAACACAAATATAAATTTAAACACAATGAGATAAAAATATATCAATAGAAGTGTTAATACTTTTATAACCTGAACCCTAGGGGATTATCTTGTGTACCCCCTGGGATGTACACACCACACTTTTGAGACAACTGGTATGGATTATATTCACAGAAGATTTGTTTCTTTTATTGGCTCAGCTACTGACTTACAGTGAGACTTTGAGACTACTGGGTTATGACATCTTCATGCCATTTTTAAACTGAATATAGCTCTAATATACAGTGTAACGGAGATATCATGACCTTTGTTGAAAAGCGAAAGTATTCTAAAGCTTCCAAGAAAATGTATTAATTAATTAATTCTTGATATTATTAAGAAGTATGACCCCAAGACCAATGACTTAGAATGAATTTTCAGGTTAACTATGGTCTTTCCTTCTCCTATATCTGGTATTTGTATATATTCTTAGTTCAAAAAGATGAAGGATAGATGTCAGTATTCCTACCAGTTCCCACAAAGCTCCACAACCATTATTTTCAAACTGACTCCACTACTGGACCAGGAATTAGTTGTTACATCCTCACATGACAATCAATTTTTATTAAAAATATTTGGAGTATATAGACCAGGGAATATAAGAACTATAATAAGTATGGCTATTGCTGAAAGTCCCTTATTTATGCCATAATGATGCAGCCATGTAACAGTGGTTTTGGAGAATATTATGAATCCTTCTCTTATAGTAACTCATAGCTGATAATGACGCAGTTGACATCTGTGCAATTACTCCAGATTTTACAAAGGTAACATAAATCAACATTTGAAATGAACAACAATAATTGCTATGGTTACTTGCCTTTATCTTGGATGCTTCTAACTACCATACGGGTTTTTATTTTATAATTGGTGCCAGTGAAAGTGTCTCCATATTAAGTAAACTTAGTGGTCCTATCTATGAATTACTGAATTAAAACAAAAGAAATATCTGAGAAATAGCACTCAGTAATTTTTAGGGTGGTATACAATTGAAAAATTAGGCACTTTTAGTGACTCCTGTAATTCTTTACCTTAGAACAATGCTATTTAGTTCACATTTAGGCTAATACGCAAATATTTGTAAATACTGAGTATAATTTACCTTTTAAATAGTAATACTCCATAAATGTTGGCTGAATTAAACACAGAATCAGAATACAAGTTTAAGGATTTTACTATTTCAAGGTTTTATTTAAACATTCTTCGTGATAGGAAATATTTTAAATAATCTGTTAAGTAAAATTACTTTAGTGGTAGATTTCTGGATACATAATTAATATTGTGCTAAAAATTAAACTGTAGTCATCCATTTCCTGCCACGACCAAGTAACTAATATTGAACTTTCTCTCTTGCTGTAAACAACTAGAAAACCAGACAAAATAGACAAAGCAATTTTTTTCAGATATTAGAAAACAGGAAGCACAGGATGTGTCCCTGAAAGAAGGAAAAGATATCAGATAAACCTTATGATAATCCTGGATTTAAAGCTGGTGACATTTTCTGGGAGAGGGAACACACGCAGACCGCAATGGTCTCACTGAATTTGAGGAGACAGAAAGGGAAGCTCAGGGAGACTGAGGCTGATGGAGTTTGCAGGGTAACACACCAGACAAAAGAAAATTACACAGAGCAAGAGATCCAGAAATCTGCAGGAGGAGCCCTTTGAGTTATTGGTTGCATAATTAAGCTGCATGATTGCTGGCAAAGAAAACTGCTAGGGAGCTATAAGCTAGAAAATCCTCACAACTCACTCAGGACTGGAAGACATTTGAGATCCCTCAAGTCAAAAGAGAAGAAACCTTCTTTAATACCCAAAGCATTTGTAGATATCCCCAAAAGGTTACACAATTGGTAGTTGGACTAAATTAGTCCAAGAAAAAAGGCTACTTTAGAGTCATCCTGACACAACTTTAAATCAAGCCTCGAAACTAACAAGCTGATTCTCAAGAAACATAAACTCAATCATAACTAAAGGAAGACAGACAACAAAAAGCCAAAAATCAACAGGGTAAAACTCACAATGTCCAAAATCCAATAAGAAATTACTACCAATCTTAAGAAGTAGGAAAATGTGAAATATAACCAGTAGGAAAATTAGTCAGTAGGTACGATACCAGAAATGAAAGAGATAATGAACTTAACAAAGACACATGAAGACAGCAATTCAAAATATACCAACTGAAAAACAGAAGGCGCTTGAAAATAATGACCAGTGGTCTGTGGGGCCACATTAAGCAATTCCTAAAGGAGAGGATAAAAACAGAGGGGACAGAAATAAAGCTGAAGAAATAAGGCTGAAATTTTTTTAATTTGAACTAAAAATCCATAAAACCAACAAATCTCAAGCAGGATAAAGCCAAGGAAACAACATCAAGACACATAATTATTAAATTACTGAAAATGAGTTTTGAAGAGAAAAATAATAAAGTCAGCCAGAGGGTTGAGGAACAGAGCACGAAGAGGAACAAATATGAGAAAGACTGTTGATTCCTCATCAGAAAGAATCAAGCTTCAGGGTGGGCCTGGTGGTGTAGTTATTCAGTTTGCCTGCTCCACTTCGGTGGCCCGGGGTTGGCAGGTTTGGATCCTGGGTGTGGACCTAGCACTGCTTGTCAAACCATGCCATAGTGTCATCCCACAAAAAATAGAGGAAGATTGGCACAGATGTTAGCTCAGGGCCAATCCTCCTCACCAAAAGAAAAAAAGAATCAAGTTTCAAGAAAATGGAACAACATTTTTATGTACAGAAAAAAACTCTGCCATACTACAGTCTATATTTAGAAAAAAAACTTTCAAAAGTGAAGGTAAAAAAAGACATTTGGGGAAAACATAAGAGCTGAGTGAATTCACTGCCACTAGACCTTACTTAAGCCGAAAACGCAATTTGAACAGAAATCAATGCCACTGAAAGCAGGAAAACAATAGAGAAAAATAAACAAAACCAGAAGCTAGTTCTTTGAAAGAATCAACAAAACTTATAAATCTCTACTCAGGCTAACAAAAAATAAGACAGAAGACACAAATTATCAATACCAGGGAAAAAAAAGGAAAGTCATAACTACTGATCACATGGACATTACAAAGATAATAGATGAATATTACAAACAACTCTTTGCCCACAAAACTAACAATTTAAATGAAAAAAGATATGATTTACCAAAACTCACACAAAAAGAAATGGATAACCTTAACTGTATGTCTATTAAAGAAACTAAATAAATAATTAGTAATATTCCAAAAACAAAAAACCAGACCCAGATAGTTTCAATGGCAAATTCCACCAAACATATACGGAACAAATAATACTAATTCTCCATAATCTCTTCCAGAAAACAGAAGCAGAGAAGCTACCTCCTAACTCATTCTATGAAGCCAGCATTATCCTAAAACCAAAATCAGATAGAGACATTACAAGAAAAAATATATATAACAACTACAGAACAATCTCTCTCACAAACATAGACATAGAAATCCTCAACAAAATATTAGCAAATCAAATCTAACAATGTATAAACAGAATTAGACACCACATCCAACTGAGATTCCAGGCATGTAAGACTAGTTCAACATTTGAAAATCAATTAATGTAATCCACCACATGAACAAGATAAAGAAGGAAAATCATATAATCATATTATCTGAAGACAAAAACAAGATTTGAAAAAGATCTAACATTCATGAATTTTAAAAAAGAGAAAAACCCTCAGCAAATTTCCTCATCTTCATAAAGAACATTGACAAAAAAACTTACAGCTAACATCATCTTTAATGATGAGAGACTGGATATTTTCTAAGACAGGAAATAAGGCAAGAAAGTGCTCTCTCATCATTCCTTTCAACTCTGACTAAAAGTCTTAAGTAGTGCACTAGTACAAGAAACTAAAACCATCTAGATTGAAAAGGAAGAAATAAAACTCCCTTTATTTGCAGATGGTATCAATGTCTGTGGAGAAAAATGCAAAGAATCTACAAAAAATCTCCTGGAACCAATAAAACTGATATAGCAAGGTCACAGAACACAAAGTTAATAAACAAAAGTCAATTATTTGTCTATATAATAACAATGAACAACTGGAATTGGAAATGGAAAAAAAAATACCATTTACAATACCATCTTCCCTCAGAAAAGAAACACATAGGTATAAATCCAACAAAGTATGTCAGAATCTGTATGCAAAACCTGCAAAATATTAATGAAAGAAATCAAAGAAGATCTAAATAAATGGGGAGATATTCCATGTTCATGGATTGGAAGACTCATGATTGGAAAAGTGTTAATTCTCCAAATTTGATCTATATATTTAACACAACTCCAATAAAATTCCTAGCAAGTAATTTTGTGGGTACCAACAAACTGTTCCTAAAGTTTGTATGAAATGGAAAAAGACTAAGAATAACCAGCCTAATACTGAAAAAGAACAAAGGTGGAGGATCACACCACCAGACCTTAAGACTTACTATAATGCTACAAAAATCAAGACAGGGTGGCAGTGGCAAAAGAAGAAAGTAGATCAATGGAAGAGAAGAGAAGCCCGGAAACAGACCCACACATATATAGTTAACTGGTTTTTAATAAAAGCAAAAAGAGAGAATGGAGAAAGGATAGTCTTTCAACAAACGGTGCTAGAACATCAAGTGTCTATATGTAAAACAATGAACCTAGACACAGATCTAACATCTTTCACAAAAGTGAACTAAAAATAGAACATAGACCTAAATGTAAAATGCAAAACTATAAAACTTCTAGACAAAAACAGAGGAAATATTCTACATGACCTGAGGTTTGATGTTGAGTTCTCAGATATGATACCAAAAAAACACAATCCATGAAAGAAAAAAAATTGATAAGTAGAACTTTATTAAAATTAAAAACTTCTGCTTTACAAAAGATACTGCTAAGAAAAAAGACAAGCCATAATAAACTGGGAGAAAATATTTGCAAAAAATATATCTAATAAAGGATTTGTACTCAAAATATACAATGAACACTTAAAATCCAACAGTAAGAAGACAAACAACCCAATTAAAAAGTGGGCAAAAGATCTAGACAGACACCTCAGCAAAGAAAATAAATAGATAGCAAATATGCATATGAAAAGATGATCAACATCATCTGTCACTGGGGAAATTCAAATTTAAACAGCACTAAGATGCCACTACATTCCCATTAGAAAAGCTAAAATCCAAAACACTGACAATAATTCATTGCTGGTAAGAATGCAAAATGGTACACAAGCTGTGAGACACACTTTGGCAGTTTCTTACAAAGCTAAACATAGTCTTACATAGTCATATGATGCAGCAATCATGCACCTAGGTATTTACACAACTGTTTGAAAACTTACGTCCACAACAAAACCTGCACATGGATGTTTATAGCAGCTTTATTTATAATCACCAAAAACCAGAAGCAACCAAAATGTCCTTCAATAGGTAGTGGTTATTGAACAGGCTATTCAACAAAAGAAAGGAATAAGCTATCAAGCCACAAGAAGACATGAATCTTAAATGCATACTATTAAGTGAACAAAGCCAGTTTGAGAATCTTACATAAGCCATGATTTCAATTGTATGACATTCTGGAAAAGGCAAAACTACAGAGATGGTAAATAGATCAGGAGTTGCCAGGGGATTGAGGGGATAGGAGTGTTGACTAGTGGAAGTACAGGGAATGTTTTTAGGCAGTAGAACTCTTCCACATGATACTGTAATGGTAGATACTATACATTTGTCAAAACCCACAGAATTTTACAACATAAAAGAGTGCAACTTAAAGGACACAAATTAGAAATAAATCATTTAGGAAGTTGGTGAATCCCAGGATTGAATGCAGAATGCGATTAAACAATCTATCTCTAATAAGAATGTGTGAAACAATCTCACTGAAGACAGTAGGGGGAACAGGTGCTACCTTAAGTAACTCTGGAAATTAGTGAAGCCTATAAGACTAAAAGTAAAAATAACTATATACAAGTACTGTACTTTAGTTGATGAAGTTGTTTCCCACAGGCATCTGGATTAACAATTCTGAAACCCCCATACATGCATATTGGAATTAAACAATTAAGTAAATGTCTCTCTGACTGTGGAAGCTAGATTTCTCATTGTTGGAGTGGGAGTTTACAGATCAGTCATGGAAGAACGGAAGAATGATCCATGTGGTAATAGATAAAGAGTTGGAGACAGCAGTAGGAACTCATGTTTCAGCTTATATAGATACAGATGGTTACATTTAGAAATATTTACTGATATATGTATACCGTACACGGGTCAGTATACACACATATATTTCCTTGCTCTGTCAACTGAGAGGGCTTAGAAGCAACAGTGCCCCAGTATAAACAAGCACACTTAGCTCCAAGATCTTAAATTCTAATACCATTCTCCAATAAAAGGAACAAGGGCTCTTTGGAGAAATGGCTGATTCTAGGACTGGGGTAGGAAATATACAAGATGGGCCTAGAGCATCCTATGGTGCCAGAGAGTCAGGAAAGTGTTCAAATGAAAGCATAATGATGGGGTATATCAAAAGGACAAGGAGCCAACTGAATGAGCTCCCAATGGCCAAAGCTAGAATAATCCAAACAATAAAAAATATAAAGTACTAGTGGACTATAACCCAAAGTATGAAATAAATATCCTTGAATCTATGATGATATAAATAAGTAAATGGGGGGGTGGGGGTATAGACAAGGAGGAATAGAGAAATCTCCTGTGCAGAATAATTCCAAATAATTTATGTAGATATGTAGGTATCCTACCTTGAAGCAGAGGGAACATAACTCATCACTCCTTAACTGTGCTGACCATTGGACTTCCTTCCAAAGAGTAATGTATGAAAAATGGGAGAAAAAGTAACTTTACAGCGGAGAAACTTGACAAACACTACCTCAGCCAGGTGATCAAGGTCAACATCAACAGTGGTAAGTCATGTTCTTAAACATAAGACCTGCAACAGTAAAACTACTAGATGAAAACATGGCATAAATATACAAAATTTTTATTTGTCAATTATACCTCAATAAAGCTTAAAAAAACACCAGTGTAGGTTAATAGTATGTACCCTTGATGTAATAAAAATGGCACTATATCTCTACATCTTTCTCCAAAGACCTCCTAACTAACTCTAGCCTAACCATGAGAAAAACAATATACAAATCCCAATTGAGGTATCTGACCATTACTCCCTAAACCTGTCAGGGTCATCAAAAACAAGGAAAGCCTGAGAAACTGTCACAGCCAAGAAGCACCTAAGGAGGCACAACTAAATGTAATGTGGTATCCTGGATAGGATCCTGTAAGAGAAAAAATATATTATGTAAAAACTAAAGAAATATGAATAAAGTATGAACTTTAGTTAATAATAACACATCAATATTGGTTCATTAACTGTGAGTAACACATATGCATTAGTAGTGTAAGATATTAATAGGGGAAAACACATGTGGAGCATTCGGGAACTCTGTTCTATCTTTGTAATTCTTCTATAAATCTAAAACTCTTCTATCATTAAAAGTAGATTTAAAGAACACATAAAAACATCAGTAACAATAAAAGCAGATTCTTTGAAAAGACTAGTAAAATTGAAAAACCTCTAATCAGATTAATAAAGAAAAAAAGATACAAATTACCAATACCACAAATGAAATGAGGCCATCAATACAGAGTCTCTAGACTCTAAAAGGATCAGTAAATATTATAAATAACATTATGTCATTAAATTTAACAATTTAGAAGGGAATGCATATCGGCTTCTCACCTGATATGAAAACTGGCAAGCAGAATTAAATTTTAGTGGTTTCTTCTCTCCAACTTCAATTGGTATCTTTGGTTGTGGGCTATGATTATTTGGACACAAAGTAAACTAAGTTTCTTTTTCATAAGTCCCTGTTCAGGATTATTTAAAAATTTTCCTGCATAGACATTTTAAATACTTCGAGTTGCAAAATTAATTAAAAGCTGTGGTTAGGGTAGCACTGATACTTTCTTTTTCTCTTCTTCCAATATCATGTTTTGAGTACCAGATAATTTTGCAAGAGTGGGAAAGGGGGAGATATATAAAATTAATAACGTGTTGTCTTTCTTGTCGGGTATTACAGCTACTTGGCTCAGCTTAGACTTTATATGCCTTATGAAAGAAGCTAAATACCATTAAGATAACTCAGAACATTTCAGTAAAATATATGGCTTTTATGTGATTGGTTATAAACACATGGAAAACCTTTTTAATCTGGCACCTTATACATCTCAAAGCTACATATAATAATAGGATTTTACTGTAGACAGAATGTCCAGATTAATAAATATTTCATAATCAGTCTCTGAAAAATTCAAGTGAATGAACATATTCTAGATGTGCTCTGAAAATCTCTCCCCTTGTTATTTACAACAACAAGCAATTTTGTAAATGTTGAATGTGTCATGATTAGCATATCTGGCTTTTTTACCTCCAGAAAATTGTGGTTATTTTCTGTCATATGAATAAGAGATTGTTATTTATTATCTACATTAGCTACTTTGCTGGACTGTTTTTGTGTGCAGCAATGTAGTCATTGGTTGAAGTCGGTATGTATAAGAGCGGTAAGAATAGATCATCAGTTGCAGGAAGGGAGTTGTGCGAACATAGTCCCACTTAAGATGTGGTAGCCATTATCATCATTTCTGTATGCTGGGTATCCCCGTGAGAATGACAAACTACAGCAGATTGCTGCCTATTTTGATAAAACTTCAGTTATAACTTTAGTAAGACTTATGTTTTTCTTCCCCTACCTCCAACATGCTCTGAATCAGCTGCTCTCAATATTCAGTCTCAAAGCTCCTTTCTTCCTCTTTCCTTTCCTCCTCCTTCCTTCTACCTTCTCTTCCCCTGTCTCTTCTAGCTCTTTCTCTCTTCCTCAAGTTAAAGGGGCAGTACTCTGCTATTTTTGATGCAGAAAGGAAAAGGAGTATTGTAGGGAGACTACAGTCTTGAGACAGAGCAACCTGAGTGTGAATTTTTGCTTTATCAAAGAGAAGTTACTTTGTTTATTTTAAAGATTGGCACCTGAGTTAATATCTGTTGCCAATCTTTATTTTTTCTTCTTCTTCTTCCTCTTCTCCCCAAAGTCCCCCAATACATAGTTGTATATTCTAGTTGTAGGTCCTTCTGGTTGTGCTATGTGGGACACAGCCCCAGCATGGCTTGATGAGTGGTGCCATGTCCACGCCCAGGATCCAAACCAGCGAAATCCCGGCCCCCCAAAGCAGAGTGCACGAACTTAACCACTCAGCCACAGGGCTAGCCCCAGTTACTTTGTTTTTAAGAGCCTCAGTCAGTGGTATGCTAGCGCCTGCTCATACTGCTGGAGAGCCAGTTGTGCCCCTTTCTTCCCAAGTCCCCTTCACTAACTTGAAGTCAGTTGGTAGCTTGAAATCAGCATTTACAGGTCAGAAATTGGCAAATGCTACAAAACAGGACTTCTTTTACCAAAGGAGAGAGTTGTTAAACATTCACCAACACGTCATTGGACTCAGTTTCCACATTTCTCAAATGCAACTAGTAACACCAACCCTGCAATTCTGTTGTAAGAATTTCAAATAATATACGTAAAACACCTAGCAAAATGCCAGACACACAAAAGACAGTTAGCATGTGGTAGACAGCAATATTGTTATGGTATTACAAATAGAGTCTGGCTATATGAAAGTAGAGCATTAAAAAATCCAATAAGGCATGAAATCTCAAATGTAAAAGCATAAAGCCCTTAAACTTTATTTTAGTAGGGTTGTTTGGTCCTTCAGAATTTCTAAATGGAAAAAACTAGTACAGTATTCCATACACTACTCCTCACTTACTGAGAACTTATTTTTTTTTTTTTGCATCTTCTCCAATTTTCTAGATTCCCTTTTAATAATGATCTCCTCTGTTCAAGTGGTCAGCCACCACTATATATCATATAAATGTAGACTTTTTGAGTAGTGACTTGGAAGAATTCAGAAAGCCACAAGACCTATGAAGAAGTACTATAAAAGGGAAGTTATAAATAGAAGTAATTTAGTAACTATAATTAAGCATATAAAGAACTCTTAGGTGATCACATGTCCACCATTTCTTCTGACAGCTGAACCAAGATTTTGGTTTCTATTGGAAAAAGAGAAATTTAGCTTAGGTGTGGCAAAGCAATCTGAAAAATTATTCTTATGTTCAACAAGAGATTTTTCTCTCTCCTTGGAAACATATGAAAACAGAATTGATATATATGCACATATATATATGAGATTCTCCTAAAGGAAAAGGGGGAAGAAAAGAATGACCAATGATCTTGGACTGTAACCTCTACTTCTGGGCCGTATGTTTGAGGCTTTCACAATTCATTTTACTGAAGGCTTCAGAAATTTGAGCAAATCCCTTGCCTATATTTTATGCATAACAAACTGACTTGCAATACTTCATTTAAAAAGATCACTTGGAGGCCTCCAAAGTGTCTCAGGGTAAAATACGTTTATGAATCTGTCTAGAAAGATAATGTTTTTCCTCCCTTCACTAAATAATGATTTGAAAGGTTTTTTACTTTAGCTATTATAAATAAATACCAGGGGCCTGCCCAGTGGCACAGTGGTTAAGTTCGCATGTTCCGTTTGAGGGGCCTGAGGTTCACCTGTTCAGATCCCGGGTGTGGATGTGGCACCACTTGGCAAGCCATGCTGTGGCAGGTGTCCCACGTATAAAGTAGAGGAAGACAGGCACGGATGTTAACTCAGGGCCAGTCTTCCTCAGCAAAAAGAGGAGGATTGGCAGCAGACGTTAGCTCAGGGCTAATCTTCTTCAATCAATCAATCAATCAATCGATAGATAAATAAATATCAGGTCTTCATTTCAGATGCATTACAAACATCACATAAATGAAATAAATTATTAAAATAATTTATTTTCACGTTCTTTGTTTTAAGTGGTTAATAACCCACATTTCCCACTCAGTCCTACATATCTTCTGATGTTGATTTATTATTTGCATTGAAGTTAAATTTTTTATGGTCATCTAGTGTCTAAATGTTTGCACTGGTGGTAAGAAGCCCTTAAATTCCTTTCTTATCCCTAACACAAGTCTTAAGATCATTAATGCTCTTAAATCCAAAAATCAATAAACAACGCTCAACAGAAAACTCAAAAACTGTAATCACAAGAGAGATAAATAAAACCCTTTAATGTGCAATTCAGTTTTAGCTATGAATAGTTTGAAACGTTATGGAAATGATGAACATCAAGATTGGAAATGTTTTTCTAATCTAAAACATAATTGTGGTATAGGGTATTATCCACTATTAATTACAAAGAAGTATTTACCAAACACTTTAGAATTAATCATGTCCTGTGGTCATTTAAATTAGTTATTTATACTACAGCTGTAGGCCTGTTCCCTGCCTACCTCTCTGGAATCATCTTACACCTCCAATTACCCTCCACACCCAGCATTATGTGTTTTCTTGAGTTTTTCTAATACAGTATCCTTCCTCATTCCACAGGGCCTTCCCCACCCATGCAGCTCCCTCAGACCAGACTATTCTCCCGGCGTTCCCTCCACTTTGAATCCCAGTTCAAACATCACTTCCTCAGAGAAGTCTTCCCTTATCTCCAGTAAAGGTCATGTTCCTTTCCTTGACAGCACTAACCAGTTTATATTTATATATTCACTGTCTGTGTAACTAACTAAACTTTAGGCCCCAAGAGAGCAGGGACCTTGTCTATTCCTGATCACTATTATAAGCTCAGGATGCAGCATGGTCTTTGGCACACGGTAGGTGAATGAATGAATGATACACAAATTACTAAAATTCAAGCTTCAAGATACATGACTCAACATTAGATGTAATTCAAGATCACAGCATAATTACTGAATCCCAAATAACACTGATTTGGAAACAATATTATCAAAACTTAAGAAGAAGATCATACTGAAGCCTACTGGCACCACTTCAATGTATCAGCTTCCAAAGACATAACTCAGGCTTTGCATTTTTTTCAATAGCAAGGAGACTTTGAGTAATTCTCAGGCAGTATCACACCCTGTATTCATGACACTGACACTGTTCTCTCAACTACTCCTGTTACCCATCATTCCTTTAAAAACCTGAAGAAATATTCTGATGAAGGAGATTCTGGAAAACGCAAGATTTAGACTGGTTTTGGTGACGTCAGCATCATGGCAGAGTGAGGTCTCTCAGAGATCTTTCCCCTCCAATATACAACAACAAAAAAATCCATAATCCAACAGAGGACATCCAAACACAACACAAAAAAACGTTGGAGAGACCCACGCAGACATACAATGGAGGGCAGAGAGACTGGAGCTCCCCCCTCAGAGGAGATGGAATGGGCTAAAAGCAAAATCTTCGCTCCCTCCCTTAAAGACTGCAATCCGGGGCCACAGGAGGCCTCCAAGAGGGAAGGAATGGGGTAGGGGAGGTTCATTTGGGGGAACATCAAGGACTCCCAAGGGCCCTTGCAGCCTAAAGGGAAGCCCTAACCAGTGAGAGAGCTTTTGTAGGGGGGTGACCTTATCAAGCCAACACCCCACGGAGAGCAGACCGTGAGAGCAGAGGGAGAAAACCCCAAGAGCGCAGGAGAAAGGGCCCCTGCTCCCACCCACTCAGCACAGCTCCAGCCCCTGGGATTTCGCTGAAAGCAGAGGGCTCAGAATATGTGGCTCTTGACCCCCACCCAGTGGCGATAGGCAGTAACTGCGGCCAAATAACACCAAGATGTGAAAGAACAGAACCACCCCCTCTAGCAATATCAAACATTATATTAGATCTCCAGACCAGAGAGAAAATGACAAGTACCCAGCAATCAGTCCTGAGGATGCAGAAATATATAATCTAAATGATAAAGAATTCAAAACAGCTATCGTCAAGAAACTCAATGAGGTAAAAGAGAATGTAGAGAAACAATTCAACAAGTTCAGGAGCAACTTAACAAAAGAGATTGAAACTATAAAGAAGAATCAATCAGAAATATTAGAAATGAAAGACACAATGGAAGAAATAAAACAAAATATGGATTCCCTGAACACTTGAGTGGACACCATAGAGAAGCGTTATCAGCATAATCGAAGATAGACATGTTGAAATGCTACAGAGAGAAGAGAAGAGAGAACTAAGACTAAAAAGAAATGAAGAAAGTCTCCAAGAAATATCCAACTCAATTAGGAAATGCAATATAAGAATTATAGGTATTTCAGAAGGAGAAGAGAAGGAGAATGGAGTAGAAAGTTTGTTCAAAATTTAGATTGGTTTTCTGTATAAAGGTCTACACTGATAGAAAACCAACATTTTTCTAATGTTTAAAATAAATATAAAACAAAATATGATTAAAAAATAAACTAAAATATAAAATGAATATTTTGGGGGCTGGCCTGGTGGCATAGTGGTTAAGTTCGCACACTCCACTTCGGCTGCCTGGGGTTCGTGGGTTTGGATCCCAGGCACAGAACTACACACCACTCCAGCATCCCACATACAAAACAGAGTTAGATTGGCATGGACGTTAGATCAGGGACAATCTACCTCAAACAAAAAGAGGAGGATTGGCAATAGATGTTAGCTCAGGGTCACTCTTCCTCATCAAAAGAAAATAACTAAATAAAATAAAAACGTTTAACTAGAGAAAAGAGGGCAAACACATGCATTCACACACGTGTGCTCGTGTGTGCAAAGAATATTTCTGGATAGATACAATGGCAAGATTGGTTAGTTCTGGGAGAGAGGCCTAAAAACCTGGGGGATCTACAGTAGGAAGTGGATTTTCCTTTTATCATATACCGTTGTAAGGTGTTATACTGTTTTCCATACTCATATATGACTTTTCTGCAAAAAAAAGTTAATAAAAATTTTCAAAGTTAAATGAATGGGATTGAATGGGAATAATTAGTCATTCCCATAATTTAACTAAAAGGGAAAAAATACATGTTAAAATCACGGAAGTAAAAGAGACCTAAGATCATTCTCTTCCCTTTTATTAATGAGAAAATGGAAACAATTAAGAAAATTTTGTTCTCCCAAAGTTAGCAGTCAATCAGTCACATTCATTCTAAAATCCAGAACCCTGGGGCCGGCCTGCTGGTGCAGCGGTTAAGTGTGCACGTTCAGCTTCGGCGGCCCAGAGTTCACTGGTTTGGATCTTGGGTACGGACATGGCACCACTTGGCAAGCCATGCTGTAGTAGGTGTCCCACATATAAGGTAGAGGAAGATGGGCACAAACGTTAGCTCAGGGCCAGTCTTCCTCAGCAAAAAGAGGAGGATTGGCAGCAGATGTTAGCTCAGGGCTAATCTTCCTCAAAAAAAATCAATCAATAAATAAAATAATAAAAAATAAAATCCAGAACCTTATTCTCAATAATGTGCCATGTACTATACAATTCTTACTATGCCACTTTAGTTATAGAAGTATCAAAAGCTCCACAGAACACTAAAACTTTCCTAAAATCTTCTTGTGACTCTAGGTAAGCAATATACAACAATTAGGACAACAATAATTTTTACTGATTTGAAAACAGGCAACTCAGAAGCTGAAATCTGGCAAGGATGATTATTTTTTAAAGCAAGCTCAGGAAGCAGCTGAATTTAGCTCATGAAGGAACTAGCTGCTGCCTGTAATTGTCTTTGGAGAGTAAATGCCGAAGTCAAAGGGTTCATGCATGAACCCTTTACACTTCTTAAACCCAGAGGCAGAAGCAGGAAACTAATTAGCCTCTCATTTATTATCTGTTTAGGACTTCTTGACTGACCTAATTATAACTCATCTCCAACACAATCTAATCATTTAGGGAATTTGGTCTAGAAACAGTTTAACTCCATCTAACCTATGGAATTCATAACTTAGGTGCCACCCTGATAAGAGAAGTCCCCATTAACTCTTCTTTCCCCATGATGTCCTTACTTGAAAGTATATGTTAGGGCATCATTTGGATTATATGTGTTAGAAAAGTACACCTTTTGTCTTAGCAAAAACTGATGAAAGCTTTTAAATTTGCCAACTTAATAGAGTAGAAACTGTATTATCAGGTAAACATTAATCTTAGACAGCAAATAAAAAAAGGAATATGAAGAACATTAGAAGAAAGAATCTTGAAACCAACTCCCAAATAATTAGGACATAGAAAGATACAGACAGATAAGGGACATAAGTATTCTAAAAAAAATTACTAGCAAGAGATAGCATATGACCTAAATTAAGCATTTAAAGAGAGGTCTAAGAATACTGCTGACATTTTCCAGAAGGTGAAAAAGATAATATGCTAATACTTCTTTCGTATCATACTCATTTATTAGGTGACAAAGATTTTTCTTGGAACTTCTTGGAATAAGTAATAAAAGGAAGAGGCGGGATCAACTAAGTAAAATTTGTCCTAACATCAGTGCCTCTCTTAAAAGTAATTTCCATAGGGTATGAACTATGGTCACATATATGGGAATAACTGGAAGGGAGGGTAGAGTTAAAAAGGTTTTTCACTTTTTTATTTTCTTTTTTTAAATGTTAGGCTTGATTACAATACAAAATACTTATTTTTTATTTTTATTTTTTAAAAAGCTTTTTGTCATAACTGATATTCCAGAAATCTTTACCCGATAATTAAAATTCTTATTCTGGAATGTGGCAGAATAAAGACTCAATATGTTAGCTTTTCTTCTGAGTTTTAATGCCATGGTTTCAAGAGACCTGAATTCAGGAGACCTAAATGGATTTCCTCAATTACATATTTTAATCTCTATTTCTTCAAGGCAAAAGGGAAAGAAGTAGTGGTAAAGGTAAGACTACTCTCATCTGAGTCAACCTCAGGGAGTGCCACTGTGCTCCAGGGTTCATAGAAAGAGAACAGACTCCTTCCACACTTGTTAGACTCCATGATGACCTCAGGGACTCTAAGGATTTACTCAAAACCATGGGCCACCTGCCCAGAAAGAACATACACACAAATTGTATAATTTCAGCAAGTGCCCAAACCCAAGATTAGGTCCTTTTGCCCTAAAAAAGAATGACAGCTTTATAAACTTTCAGCCAAGGCAAGTTCTATACTTAGATGTATACTACAATGTGATGATGGCCTTTTATGTTTCATTTATTCTATGCATCCTATAGTAAGATCATTATCTCTGGAAACAGGAATACGAAGAATGGGCCACAAATGCCTTACTAGAGACACAATGGACTGTTAGAACTATTTTCCCATTGACCATTCCTCTAGGGCAGTGGTTCAAAATAGGGACCATGCACCATTAGGAGGCACTCTGGAAATATGTGAGGGTGTTTTTGGTTACCACAGTAACTAGAGGTTGCTGCTAAGGTTTAGAGTTCTCGCCTCCCCTAACCCCATGGGGGACATGAATGTTAGACATCTTGGAATGTCTGGATAGTCCCACACAATGAATAACGTCCTACCCGACATTCATATGGGTGAAAACCAGATCATAATTATCGAAGCCTAAATCTGTTCTACACATAAACATAAGGTATTTTTGCACAATTTTAATATACGTTGAATTTCTAGGAATGCAATTATAAAATAAAGACTGTTTTTTTGTTTTGGTTGGAATTTTACCAAGGTTGTTTACCTTTTTGGAAAATACTGTCACCAATGGCAACACTACTTGTGGTATTTTAACTGCCAATGAAGCACACCTTTATCAATCTGCATTTGAAAGTGCCACAATTATGGTGATTCTATATATAGATGTAAGCACCTACTACTTCATTATGTCTCCTAGAGTAGTCATGATTGAGTATTTACATATTGAAATACATATTATTTTATTCTAAATTATTTTCCTTACTGTTTCCCATTTATATTACTTAAGGTATTATACAGTTGGCCCTCCATATCCACAGGTTCCACATCAGCAGAAAACCAAGTGTGAATCAAAAGGCAGAGGATGGTTGCATCTGTACTGAACACGTACAGACTTTTTTTTCTTGTCATTATTCCCTAAATAATATAGCACAACAGCTATTTACATAGTACTTACATTGTATTAGGTATTATAAGTAATCTAGATATGATTTAAAGTAGACGGGAGGATGTGCAAGTACGGCCTTTTTATAGTATAAGGGACTTGAGCATCAGAGGATTTTGGTATCCATGAGGGTCCTGGAACCAATCTCCCTTGGATATGGAGGGATGATTTAATTACTTTTAACTTATGTGTGAGGTAAATGTATAAATGTACACTATATAAATATAGATATAGATATACTTAATCTATAACTATACACACACACATATGTATGTGTATGTGTATATATATATATATATATATATATATATGAATTTTGTTTTAGGATGGGATAAAGAGAACATCACAAAATATTTGCTATAACAAGTGGACGGTGAGTTTGATAGGGTTGAGAATCACTGATCTAGGGATAACAATGATAAATTTAAATGGAAAACCTGTCAAATTTCTTTATAAACAGAACATAGTATCGTTAAATGGCAGTTTGTAGCATTAATTTGTAGGATATTTTTACGTATCTCATTATGCTAGAGGCTGGGATTATAGTCAGCTTCTCTTAGACCACTACCATTTCCACAAGTTGTCTAGGCCTTAGTCAGAAGTGGCCATTCCTCTCACCTTAACCCTTGACACTATTACCTGGGCCAATTTGTAGGTATAATTGATTTTGTGAAATTGGATAGGAAAAGAAGATTAAAATGGCATAAAGGACTTGCAAATTCATGAAAGAGACATCTCTTTCATTTCCTATTAATTTGTCATTGACAACCTCTCCAAACAGGAAACAGTCAATAATAGTTTCAAATTTAGTTAGGACTTGCCCAGGTTCAAGGTTTGAAAAAGACTGCCATGAATGAATGGAAGGAAGAGAAGAATAGATAGAGGGGAAAAGAAAGGGAAAGGGATAAAGAATCTTGCTCAGGCTGGTAAAGCAACATATGAAATAGAACATGAAAAAGGCTAACATATAAAATTTATATACCTATAAACTTCTTAATGATTCAAAAAATACTAGGAATAATAAATCCTTTTTAAAAGCCTTGAATGATAGAACCAAGAAAGAGGGCAAAATTATGGACATGGTTACTCATACTCCCGTAAGAGACCATGAAAACAGAAAGCAACTAACACTTGGGAGGGTTACTGCTCCTAGCACTTCAGTCTCAAATCTTCCCCTCTTAGACCAAAGCTTCATAAAACATCTCCAAATGGGCCAAGTGATTAAAACAACATATGTTTTTATTAAAACAGCTTACAATAAATACTAGGTAAAGAACTTTTGCCAAAGAAACTGTTCATAACTTTTTCTCTCTAGTAGGATCCGATCTACACCAACCTGTTCACCCCAACTCAAGTCCATGAGTACAATATTGTCTGAATGGACAAAGTACAATCTACCCCATTTTCAAATAGTCAATCCTTATTTCCCTCAAAACAGCTAACTGCTCACACTTCAAGTCTGAATCTCCCAGACCAATATTTTAAGCAAGCTACTCAAGTATCAATTATTATTTTCATTCTTCTGTAGAGAAAGCTACTCAGATAATGTAAGAGTTTACAGGTTTCGGGGCTGGCCCCGTGGCCGAGTGGTTAAGTTCGCGCGCTCCGCTGCAGGTGGCCCAGTGTTTCGTCGGTTCGAATCCTGGGCGCGGACATGGCACTGCTCGTCAGACCACGCTGAGGCAGCGTCCCACATGCCACAACTAGAGGAACCCACAACGAAGAATACACAACTATGTACCGGGGGTCTTTGGGGAGAAAAAGGAAAAAATAAAATCTTTAAAAAAAAAAAAAAAAAAAAGAGTTTACAGGTTTTATTAATGTTTCTTTAGTCTTTACTCTGTGGGTGGAAACGAGTGACGGATTAAACCGCCTGAGCTCCATCGTATTGATGCTTCTCAAAACAAAACCAGGGACCGGTCCCCACGGTTGAGTGGTTAAGTTCGGGTACTCCGCTTTGGTGGCCCAGGGTTTCGCTGGTTCAGATCCTGGGCGTGGACCTAGCACCACTCATCAAGCCATGCTTAGGTGGCGTCCCACATAGCACAACCAGAGGCACTTGCAATTAGAATATACAACTACGTACGGGGTGGGCTTTAGTGAGAAGGAAAAAAAAAAAGATTGGCAGATGTTACCTCAGGTGCCAATCTTTAAAATATAAACATACATAGATACATACATAGATATATACATACACAAATAATAAAAACAAAACCAGTATCCACATGAGAATAGCAGTGAGCAGGAACAATGTGCTGATAGATCAGATCACTTTAAAAGCCCTATGTTTTGTTCCTCATCTTTTCAATTCATATCTTCAGGATTAGAAATTGCTTTTGAATGGCCTAGACATATAGTATGTTGATAAAAATACTCCATACCCTCAGGAACAATTGGTGTAGAGTAGTGGATAAATTTACTGACTGATAATTAAGTAATAATTAATTATTAATTTATTAAGGACATAAAGACAAGCAAATTTATGTTGAAGAAGACTACGTGCCAAAAAATTTAGCTGAAATGAATTCACTGTCCCCATTAAACTGACTGAGATAAAGTGTCATAGAAAAATAAGTTAGGAATGATGAAAGGAATGGAATGACGAACACCACAAATCAACAAAACTAAAAAAAGAACTGATAATTTTAAACAGAAAAATACCCAGACTGGCACGTATGTGCATATGTGCACATATGCATAAAAGTGTGTATGTGTGCATTTAATTGTAAACAAATGCCAATGCATGAATAACTTTTGAAACCTGAAGATATTAAAAAGGGCTAAAGCTAGATCAGAATTTCAGAATAAATAGGATATACGAAAAGAGCATGAAATATGAATGAATAGCATGTCTTTCAGAGAAAACGGCAAACAAAATCAGCTTAAAAAGTGAACACAGAAGGACCAACTCTTAGAACAAGAACCACCAAAGAACTCCCCTTGAAAAGCATGCTGTAAAACTGGAGAGAAAATTTTAAATACTTGCACATGTGAATGAATATTAAAAATATTTTAATCCTCCTAAGAAATCTGTTTCTAATTAGATATTCCTTTTTCTGATTATATATTTTATTGCAACGGAGGAATTAACTCTGACTTAGCTCTTCCCATAATAGCAGCTGTTAGATTTAACTCAGCAGCTTCCTCTTTTATGCTCCTACCAAAACATGTGTATACTATGTCTTAACATACTTCTTCTGGGGAAAAACCACAGAATTTCTCTCTCTCAATTTAGCTAGTTCCTGGGGCAATTTACTGTATCTTTTTCTATGTTCAAATAGAGTGGAAATTCTTTAATCTAATTCATAAACATTTAATTCTCTTCAACATTTTATTCCCTATAATATGCAAACATGCAAGTCAAGAATCCACTTTCAAATGTCTTGGAATCTTTCTGGCCAACAAAGTAAGGGAGAATATTGCCTATTTTCAATTTATCTATTCAGAAATAAGGAGCAGTTTAAATCAAACACGACAAATCTAAAATAAATCAGGGCAAGGAGAATGGAGGAAGGACAAAATCACATACTAAGGATTTTAAGAGTAGAAATAAATGTATTCATAATCACTTAGCCAAACTGTTAATCTATTTTAAACTTTCCATTCTTCCATGACGCATATTTCTTTAAAATATAAAATGGAATGTTAAGAAGGCAGCACTCTGGAAAATATAAACACTCTAGTAATTTTTACAAGTTGGTTTTTTGGAAAGGCCCACCCACCTAACTTCATCCCCATTTTAAAACTGTAGTGTCCCATAATTAAATACTATAGCCTTCATTTTAAAGGTTGAAAGCAGAACTGCAACTGTACCCTACATTGGGAACTCAGCATATGGTTGCAAACCCTAAAAGGCTAATTTCAATAATAAATAGAATAGCTGGAAAAAGGCACAAACTGGAGAACTGTGGAGAGGAATCTTCAATTAACAGGTGTGACTTAAGCAGGACCAATTAAGACCCTGCATATCTCTTGGCTTGAACCTCCTCTAAGCGTAAAAGATAAAGATGATCTCTTGGGCCTATTCAATAGTTAGCATCCTCACTAAATACCCAAAAAGGGAGGCAAATAGTGTGAACTGTAATGACTAAAAAGAACACCTTTCAAAAATGAATTCATCAAGCAAATGAAGCTACTGAAAAGTCAAGCAAGACCTTATCCAAAAGACATATAAAAATAAATGAACACTTCACCAAAACAAAATCTTCTAACAAGAATGGTCACCAAAATCCCTTGGAGTTTTCCGAAACTGTGAACACAACTTGTCAATCATAGATGGAAGAAAAAGTAACCATTACAGTTAAGTAAGACTTACAGATATTCAAATATAAAGAATAGATATTAGACTTTTTCTTAAGTATACACTGGCTAAGAAAAAAAAGAAAGAGGCAGTCACAAAAATAAAAATTTGACAAATGGTGCATCTTTAAAGGGCAGGTAGGCAACTGTGTATAGCAATGTCAAAAATAATTTTAAGGCTGAACAATCCCAAAAGTCCTGTGCACCCCAATGTTTATTGCAGTACTGTTTACAATAGCCAAGACATGGAAGCAACCTAAGTGCCCATCAACAGACGAATGGATAAAGATGTGGTACAGACATACAATGGAATACTACTCAGCTGCAAAACAAAACAAAATCATTCCATTTGCAATAACATGGATGGACCTTGAGAGAATTATGTTAAGTGAAATAAGCCAGTAAGAGAAAGATAATCTGTGTATGACTCCACTCATATGAGGAATTTAAAACTATGGACCAAGAACAGTTTAGTGGATACCAGGGGAAAGGTGGGGTGCGGGGTGGGCACAAAGGGTGAAGTGGTGCACCTACAACATGACTGACAAACATTAATGTACAATTGAAATTTCACAAGATTGTAACCTATCAATAACTCAATTAAAAAAAATTAAATTATAAAAAAATAATAATAATTTTAAGGCTGAAGATTACCCTTCTATTGTTCTATTACTGCCCAAATAAAAGATGAAAACTAAGGATAGTTTCATTGATTTTGCTTCATTGTCTTGGAAATCTTAACAGTAAATGATAAATAGTTTTGTAGTTAAAAGAACAAACTCATAGAGCTTCAATTAACTTCAACATTATCACACATGTTCAAAAACATTTTAAAAGACTTTGGTTTCCATATATGAGCTGTACAACACCTGACAAACTCTAAAACTCCACACAGTAAGGAACAGTAATAAGAATGACTATAAAAGAGTTCCTTCTGTGTGGCCGGCTACCCACTTCTCACCTGATGGTACAGACAGCCTCAATGACTGCCATGAGGTGGAGCATAAGCTTGTAGGCAAAAATCTCAGAAATACACAGCCTGGTGGGCATTTCAAGGGACTCCAGAGCTAGCAGTGCTATTGTGGAGATCCTGCAGGCCACATTAAAAATAGAATATAACACAATCCCAAATTTTAAAATAAGACATGAAAGTGGGAGTAGAAAATATCATACTCAAAATAGGAGAGCTCTCTCACAGATTACCAGTGAAAACTTCTGATTACAAACTGGTCCTTTATAAAGTACTTTAAAGGAAATAAGCTCTAGAAATTAAGCTAACGGTATAAAAAGAAAAAAAGGTTTCTGGTAATAATATCTCTGATAAATTTTCTCCCTGAGGAAATATTTTATATATGTAGTATTTTGCCAATAATAAGACAGTCTACTTTCTAGTCTGCAGTTTTCATTTTTTGAGTTGTCACAGGATCTAAAATAAGACTACATCTTAGCTATTTGTGTGCTATCTCTGATTTCAACTTTAACAAATGTGTTTGTTAAAACTGTAGACAGTATTTAAATTTAAAAGTGCACAGGATTTTATGAAGACTAGAACATATGCAGGTGGGTGCTTAAAGAATTTTCTGCCCATTTTGCCAGAGCAGGATGCCATCTGCTTGTGCTATGAATCAAGCTGACCCTCAGCAGTTTCCAAAGTTGACAGGAAAATCTGGTTGTTTAGTTAACATTGAAAACACACTCTAAATCCAAGATGAACTGTTATTTTAAAAAATGCTCTTAGACATAGTTAAAAACTTCCCCTTTAAAAGCAGCTGTCTGTTTTTATATCCTTTCCTCATACGACTTTAAAAAGAAATACTGAATTATGCAAACTGCCGATTTCAAAATAGTACTCTCAAGTAACTGAAAATCTATTCTTTTGACTCATTATCTGAAAAAATAAGCTCATCTTTTATATGAGAAATTATTTCCATCTGTATAGTACAAATATCAACAAATAAGAAAAAAGCTTAATAAAACTATTTACATGGCTGTTTTATAACAGTCAACCGGAAAATAAAAATCTTCATTCTCTCACTCCGCTATTGCTTTATTTGTCTCTCTTTTAAAACTATAGAGAACTTTTAGCCACATTTTAGTCATATTAGGCACCTACTAATTTTAGTTCCATGAGGATTATCTGCCATTTCATACAAAACTTTCACATTAAAATTGTTGCTATTTGGATAATATGCCTGGAATTTTTTTAAATGCATTAATTTAAAAATCTATTACGTAATCACATTGGTATCGTCAAACAGCTATTATTTTCACACTTTGCAACACTGACACTGATCACAAGCACATGACTTGTTAAAAAAGATCCCTCCTAACTTCCTTGTTTCTAGCACCTTTAGGAAACAAGGTCTTGTCTTACTTTCAGGAAGGTGAAAACAGATGAATTGGGCTTTGGTGAGATCATGGAATACTTATTGGAAACTGGGTTTGTTGACACCTGCAGTGGAGATGGATAAAGCGGGTCAGGGGAACTGTGTAAGAGTATGAGTGTGTGTACGTGCATAAAGAAGGGAAAAATACTGTGAACGTAATTCCACTATCTCACTCATTTATAACCAAGCCTTTCAAGTGCGACAGGCCAACTATTAGATTGATGTTTGTCATGGTTGAGACACTAGTGAGCCAGGCAACTTTACACAAGAGACATTAACTCTCTCTGGAACTCAGCTTCTTCATTAGTAAACTTAGGGGAAGGTCTAGTTTGGTCTACGAGGTCCCTTTCAGTTCTAAAAATCACTCACTGAATACCAATTACTAGGAACATAAAGATGAATAAAACATAGTTCTAACCTAAGACTGATTTGATGAAAAATTCAATCACCATGTTCACTGTTCCTAAATAATTTTATACACACACACACACACACAAATATATATATGAAATGTTTGAAGAACACAAGAACATGTTCCGAAAAAACTTAAATCTTTGGTCTTATAAAATGGCAAAAATAAGTGAAAACTGACAACATATCACTCCACCAAAATAAGTAATCTATCAACCACAGGAATACTCAATAACAAGCTTTTAATAACATGCTCTATAACCAGCCATACACACTTCTGTCTTCTTTAAAAAGGAAAAAGATCCTGCACTCAGAGAAAAATGACATCAACAAATTCAATGACAGATTAATTTCAGGAAATCATTTAGAACAAGGAACGGGAAATATGGTTTAAATACCACATATTCACACCTACCATAATGCCTCTTATCATTATAATTCTTGTTTAGCTGCTTAAAAATTAAAATAATTTCCCCTGAAGATTTAGGGCCTCTTCCATTTGGAATGAACCAGCTTTTTCAATAATTAGAAAAGGCAATCTGTCTGATTAATGGCATAATAATAATTGCCAAAATGGAAGAAAGATTTCACAACTGACGTTTTGAACTCAGAAATGCACCCCATTTTTTCCCAGCCCCTTCCCAGAAATAAGACCTGACAGCCAATAAATAGTATTTGGGAATCCAAGACTAATTCCTATGTCTATGAGTTGCTCTATCTTCCTTTTACATAACGTTTTTAAAACTTTTTATTTTGAAGTAGTTTCAGACTTTAGAAAAGTTGAAAGAACTGTACAAAGAATCTTCATAAACTCTTCATCTAGATTTTTCAAATGTTAATATTTTACCACATATGCTTTATCATTCCCCCACTTTTTTCTTTTATAAAAGCATGAAAAAGAATAAATATTTAGAAATAAACTTAACAAAAGAAGTGAATGACCTGTATATTGAAAACTATAAAATACCACTGTAAGAAATTTATAAATGACCTAAATAAATAGAAAGACATCCCATGTTCATGGATTGGAAGATCTGATATCATTACAATGGTAATATTCTCCAAATTGATCTACATATTAAAAAAAATCCCTATGAACATCCCAGCTGATTTTATTTTTGCAGAAACTGATAAGCTGATTCTAAAACTCATATGCAATTGCAAGGGATCCCTGACAGCTAAAACAATCTAGAAAAAACAAATTAAAATACACACACTTTTCACTTTCAAAACTTACTACATGGCTACAATAATTAAGACTATGTGGTACAGACATAGGATAGACATATAGATCAAGGGAACAGAAACAAACTCATCCGTTTATGAACAATTGATTTGACATGGGTGCCAAGACAACTTAATGTGGAAAGAATAGTCTTTTCAACAAATGGTGCTGGAATGACAGGATATCCACATGCAATAATATTAATTGGACCTTACACCATAAACAAAAATTGATTCAAAATGGCTCCTTCGAGTCGTGCACTTCTGGATGCTGAGCCACCACACAGTTGCAAAGCCCACTGGAAGCCAAAGCTGCACCTTCCACATGGCCCCTTCAACCAGTCAAGCACCTTAGGTGAGAGCTGCACCCAGGCCAGCACCAGCAGCTTAGTGACAAGCAGTGGCTACACCATCTGCTGTTGGCTCACCTGCAGCTGAACCCTGGCAGCCAGGTCTGATAGGTCTGATGGCACAGACCTATCAGACCTGCAGACTACCAGACCACTGCAGCTGGTGTGGCGGTGGGCTCTGCTGTCAGGCGCACACTGGGTCATGCCACCACTGGGGGCTTCAGTGGAGGAAGTAATGCTGAACCTTCAAGGCCTGACATCACTTACCAGGAGCCCAGGGAATCCGGCTGGCATACTAACAGCAGCAGTAGTTTGCCCCATGCCACAGTGAGATGAAACAGTTTTTGGAGCGTGCCCAGAACCAGGTGACCTTAAGCTTTGTAAGAGTTTCAGCGGGGTGCTCAAAAGGTGCAGATTTGCAAATGGATTAGCTTAATCAAGAAATTCAAACTGAAGACAGAAAATCACCTCTCATAACCAAATTAATTTAGCATAAAAACATAACTGACAGTGAAGATATAAAGTATAAAACCATCAGTTAAACCTCTCCTCTATCACTAACAACTTCCTTGCTTCAGATTGCAATGTAAGAGGGTGTTCTCACTATACAGAAGTTCACTGAGATGGTATGGAATGTGGACCTGGGCAGATGTTTGCGTGGCCTCCTTAAAGCAGCTTTTGTGATGCTATTGTTTGTGAATTAATCGGAATAAAGTGATTTTCTTCCCCCAAAAAACAAAACAAAACAGAAATCGATTCAAAATGAATCTTTATATATTGTAAATACTAGTTCCTTATCAGTATACTGACATGACTTGAAAATATTTTCTCCCATCCTACACAGAGTCTTTTTACTTTCTTGATGTCTTTTGAAGCGAAAACTATAAAACTTTTAGAAGAAAACATAGGCATAATTCTGCATAACACTGAAGCAGGCAACAGTTTCTTTGATATGACATAAAAAGCACAAAAACAAAAGAAAAAATAAACAAACAGGACTTCATCAAAATTTAAAATTTTTGAGCTTCAAAAGACACCAAGAAAGTGAAAAGACAAAGCCAGCTCTAATGGCCTAGTGATTAAAGTTCAGCGTGCTCTGCCTTGGCAGCCTGGGTTAGGGTCCTGGGTGCAGAACCCCACCACTTGTCTGTCAGTAGCCATGTTGTGGTGGCAGTTCACATAGAAGAACTAGGAGGACTTACAACTGGAATATACAACTATGTACTGGGGCTTTGGGGAGGGGGGTAAAAAGAGGAAGACTGGCAACAGATGTTACCTCAGGGCAAATCTTTCCCAGCAAAGAAGAGACTAAAAAGCAACCTGAGAATGGGAAAAAATATTTTCAAGTCATATATCTGATAAGGTATAGTATCTAGAATATATAAAGAACTCTTAAAATCAACAATCAATTAAAAATGGGCAAAGGACTTGAATAGACATTTCTCCAGAGAAGATGTACAACGTCCCGTAAGCACATGGAAAGATACTCAATATAGTTAGTGACTAAGAAAATACAAATCAAAATCACAAAAAGATGTCACTTTACTAGGATACGTATAAGGAAAGAGATTAACAGTAACAAGTGCTGACAAGGACGTGGAAAAACTAGTCTTCATTCATTGCTGGTGGGAAGGTAAAATGGTACACTTTGGCATTTCCTCAAAAAGCTAAGCATAGTTATACCACATGACCCAGAAATTTCACTCCTAGGCATATACCCAAGAACACTGAAAACATGTCAACAACAAACTTCTCCACAAACGTTCATATGAACATTACTTATAATAGTGAAACACTGGAAACAGCCCAATGTCTAGCAACTGATGAATGTGGTATATTCATACAATGGGATATTATTCAGTCATAAAATGGAATGAAGTACTGATACATGCTATATAACATGGATGAACCTTCAAAACATGCTAAGTGAAATAAGCTAGTCACAAAGCCCACATTCTGTGATTCCAAATATGAAACGTACAGAATAAGAAATTACATCAAGACAGAAAGTAAATTTGTGGTTGCCAAAGAATAGGGGAGGAGAAAATGGGCAGTGACCTCTAATGCATAGGGGGTTTCTCTTTAGGGTACCGAATGTTCTCGAATCAAATAGTACTGATGGCTGCACAAGGTACTGTGCAATACACTAAAAACCACGTAAATGTACTTTAAAGGGAGAATTTTATGGTATGTGAATTATATCTCATTTTTTAAAATTATTTGAGAAAAAAAAACCAACATATTTGAGACCTTTGTGGGTGAAAAGAGGAAGAAAAAAGAAAATAGCAGGGGGCCAGCCCAGTGGCGCAGTGGTTAAGTTTGCACATTTTGCTTTGGTGGCCCAGGGTTTGCAGGTTTGGATTCCGGGTACAGACATGGCATCTCTTGGCAAGCCATGCTGTGGTAGGCGTCCCACATATAAAGTAGAGGAAGATGGGCATGGATGTTAGCTCAGGGCCAGTCTTCCTGAGCAAAAGAGGAGGATTGGTGGCAGATGCTAGCTAAGGGCTAATCTTCCTCAAAAAAAAAAAAAAGAAGAAAGAAAATGGCAGGACAGACACTTGGAACCCTTATCCATGAGAAACAAAGAAGAAAAAGAGGCCAGAGAAGGGATCAGAGAGAACATGGAGTTTACTATGTCCAAAAGAACACACAGGTGGCAGCATCAGATTCTTCTGGGAACTGATTCTGAATAATCAACATGCTTAATACAATAAATCTCACCCAGTTTAAGTACTCTCTCTTACAAAAGAAGCCTGGTTACTATTCTATCCTCTTCTCTAGTTGGGGGCAATCCTGCAAATTATTGAAAGCAATCAAGTTATTTTCTTTCAAAATGTTCCATAAGTCAGGCTTTTCACTGTCCCATCTTTCCTTCATTAGACAGGATTAGTAAATGTTTACTCAATAAATTTACTATGAATGCAATTCTTTTATTACCAACCTGATCCTGATCTCATTCCATGAGTTTAGTGATTAAAATAAAATCTATTCTTTTGACTATCTAATAAAGTAATAATTTTATTTTGTACAAATTCTACTATAGTTTTCCAAAGCACAGAACAATTTTCCCAGAATATGACTGGAAAATTAAAAGCTTTGATTATTTTGATTTTTGCTTTGGACACACTCACCCAAAGCAGCATTTTATGGAATATATGCACAAGGACAAAAAAAATGACAGATTTTCTTATTTTTCAATAATTTGTCTAATAATTGAGAGCAGTTTAGAAAAGAATAGGTAGATGTGTAAATCAGTTTGTTGTGAAACACTTTCCCTGCATCACACTGTTTTGTTTAATTTTATTTTCTAGGGCATCTGAAAACAACCACGCTGTAAGCAGACTGTGTGGTCAGCTAAGACAAAGTCTTAGCGCTACTGTGAAATAAGATATGCCAGGTCTACCCTCCCGTATTATGTGACTGGCCGAGTTAGAGGATATATATACATGACAGTCAGAGAGACATCAACAATATGGATGCTATGGTATCATCTCATGAGTAATGTTTCTTATAGCAATGATACGCATGCTAAATTTAAAAAGACTAAAATATGAATGATAAAGAATCCAAAAATAAAACCCAAGATATCTAGTGTAATACCAATTTGCACAATTTAGTCTGAAACACCAAACAGTATAGGCTTAAACTTTCATTCTTTTAAAACTATATTTTATTTTCCAAGAATAATTTCTAAATTAAGTCTTGTTATTTATATTCTAAACTTCAAGTTTTTTACAGACTATACTTTGCCAATATAGAGCTCACAAAGTAAATATTATCCAGTAATCTGAATTTAAGCCTTAGAATTTAGAAGTCATCAAGAAACATTTTTATTACAATACTTTTTCTTTTCCTTTTTTTTTTTTGAGGAAGACTGACCCTGAGCTAACATCTGTGCGAATCTTCCTCAATTTTGTGTGTGGGACATCTGCCACAGCATGGTTTGATAAGCAGTGTGTAGGTCCACACCATGGATCGGAACTGGCAAACCTGGGCCACCAAAGCAGAGTGTGAGAACTTAACCGCTATACCTCCAGGCCGGCCCTTTACTACAACAATTTTTAACACTTGCAGGTTGCCCCATGCCCTATGACCTCAGAAACATCAGAATGAAACTGACACCTATTAAAAGAAGCATCAAGTAAATTTTAAAAGAGAAATTTAATTCCATATTTCCACAAAGAGCAATTTGGGGATTTGAATTACAAGGGGAGAAAGCCTGAGGGAGCAAAGTAACAGGTACTACTAATATTTTGAGAAAGGTGCCATGATACTAGTGGTTCTTTCATTAACTCCGTCTACAATAAGAATCACTACCATTCTATGGGGTATATATTATGTGCTAGATGCCACAAATAAATTGTCTCATGTGATCCTTAAAAATAACATTATTTTCTCCATTTTACAAATGAGATAAATAAGACTTGATCAACTTTGTCCAAGGACACAGACAAGGTACAGGGCACAGGAGGGTTCTGAATCTAAGTTGGCCTAATTCCAAAATGTATTCCTTCACTATATATAATGCTATATATACACAACACTATATATAATGCTCTACTCTCTGTTCTTCTAACGCAGAGCTGCAAACTCAAATGCTAATAGGAGCCCTGAAATAAAAATAAACCGTATGCAGTGAGTTAAAAAAAATAGACAAGATGGTTTTGCCACCAAGCATACACCTGCCTATCTAACGTGGCCTCTTGATACATACTGTGCAAGCATGACAAAGCAGCCAAACAAAATATGTCCACTGGCCATATTCTGCTGGACCCATGTTTTAAAAAAAAAATCACCATTTGGAAATCAGAAGAAGACGAAAAGCAATCCTACTAAGAAAGTATTCTTCTGAAAAATTAGTGATTTTCAAATAAGATGTGTAGGGCTGAAATTAATCATCATTGAGCAAGTAAAGAAAACATTTACTTTTTTATGGCAACTCCTTTATGTTTGAACCTTACATAAAAACCTTGTAGCAATAATAAACTTTGTAGTAAAGCATCATTTAATACTGGCAGTTCCCTACTTTTACATAGCACATTTCCAAAGAGGCACCTGAAGGCTAAATGTATACAAGTCTAAAAATAGATGCATATGATATACTGGTGGTTATGTTCTCAGAGTACTAAAAGATATAATCCAATCTAATTAAGGCTTTGAGGACACTACCTATTGCCTGAACACCACCTTTACCCCAAACCAGCAACTCAGGGAGCAGCAAATCTCAACTCTGTGGCCTTAGGAATTAGAACCAGGTATTTCTCCTTCCTACAGGCCTACAGCCCTACCACTGACCAAGCCCCAATCCCCACAAGAGCAAAAACTGGGTGGTAAAATGGCATAGGGGTGACAGAAAGGGAAGGGCAGGACATGGGGGAACCCTGGGCAGATGGGCACCATAAGCAAAGCAATTCCAGGCTCTGGCTGTGCAGTGATCCAGAGAAGCACCTGGTAATCTAGAATTTCTGAGAGGCTCCCTCCACAAGGCAGGACACAGTGAAAATATTTAGACCACTGCCAGCTCAATCACCTAAGCTAAAAAACTGTCAATGATCTGGGGCAAGAAGTGCCACAATGCAATAGTTCAAATTATCAAGATTCAGAAAACAGAATACAGAAGATTCAATCCCACATACAGAAAGGAAATCAGAAAGTCAATATAATGTTCAAAAACAAGATTTTTATAAAAGTCAAAGCCCAACAAATACACACTATCACCTTATACACAAAGGAGGATATTCATAACGCCAGATATTATAAGAAGATATTCATAAGTAGGTATTTAGGCTAAATAGAATTGCTCATTTATAGATGAAATACTACATTGGTTTAGGCATCAAGGATCTTACATACAATCACATTTTTCAACCTGTTCTAACATTACATTTTATTTTATTTTAAATAGTATTATCCAGGGTCCAGCCCGGTGGCGCAGCAGTTAAGTGCGCACGTTCCGCTTTGGCAGCCCAGGGTTCGCTAGTTCTGATCCTGGGTGCAGACATGGCACTGCCCGGCACGCCACGCTGTGGTAGGCATCCCACATATAAAGCAGAGGAAGATGGGCATGGATGTTAGCTCAGGGCCAGTCTTCCTCAGCAAAAAGAGGAGGATTGGCAGCAGTTAGCTCAGGGCTAATCTTCCTCAGGGAAAAAAAATATATATATATATACATATATAGTATTATCCATCTACACATCACTGTATCGGGTTTTTAACATTGACATTTTTCATTTCTTTTAAAAATAGTATTTATTACAAAGTCTAATAATGTTTGATGCTTTTAGCTCATTTTCTCTCTTCTCTACCTACTCAACAAGACCTGTTAAATGCCAACCATCCAAGAAGTCTAATACGTTAGCTGACACTAATAATTTAGCCACTCTAATTTCATGTTTATTTCTTTCAAATAAAAAAGTATGCATCTCAGCACAGCTGACATTCTGACAACAAAAAACATACATCTCCCCTAATTCCACCCACAATTTACTATTAAAACCATCAACGTTCCACATTAACATACATATCATAGTTTAAGTTTACTGTTTACAAAGAATCCACTAAACCAACACATTACTCTACACATTCTAGAACTACTTGATATAATAAGAAGGGGAAGAGAGTAGAAATCACACAATCACTGCTTAGAGATGAATGATTTTTGGAGGAGGCGGAGGAGCAGGAGTAGCCCTGAGCTAACATCCACCAACAAGCCTTCTCTTTTTGATGAGGAAGACTGGCCCTGAGCTAACATCTGTGCCCATCTTCCTCTATTTTATATGTGGGACGCCCGCCACAGTATGGCTTGCCAAGCGGTGCATAGGTCCACACCCAGGATCCAAACCAGTGAAACCCAGGCCGCTGAAGCAGAGCATACGATCATAACTACTATGCCACTGGGCAGGCCCCAATGAATGATTTTTATAATACACAAAATGCAAATTAAAGGCAAATGAGAGAAAATTCTCAAAACAAAGAATAATTTAAATCACTATTGTTCCTAAATCAATAGCTTGATTTCTTTGCATTTATGTATGTGCTTTCAGCAGCAAACAGTGAATAATTTGGTGGCTCAATTCCCCTATTTTATCTACCTTAAATGAAATCCATTTTAAAACTTTTAGGAATTTTGGAGCTGCAACTTTCTATTATAAGGTAGTAATTACGAGCTCACAGCTGTGAAGTAAATATTATCTGAACAGAATTTCTTAAAATACTCTTTGCAATTAAATACCTACTAATCATTAAACAGGGAAGAAACATAAGGGTTACGGGGGGGGGGGGGGGGGAATCAAACACTATTTTACAACAGGTTTCTGGAAACTATGAACTCAATTGGCAGATTACTAATTGCCAGGAAGGAGAAGGGATCTTGGTTCTAAGGATCTTCGTAACAACTTAGATACAGACGTAACAGGACCTAACTAAGTTGCTCCTTGCATAGCACAGAGGTACAATATTCTCAACAAAGCCCTGCAGAGTATGCCCACAGCCTGTTGAAAGATAGTCATCAGTAGTAAAGTCATTCATGGGGACTTTAAGTAGAACTGAGAGAGGAATTTTAACATATTCAACATATTCTCTCAAGAGAAAGAAAAAATTAGGCTGGCAAGATGACAGGGAGTCAGCAAGATGTGTCTCCCACGTTACAAAGATGTAGGAGGCTGCTTGAGAATTGACTTAAAAAAATCCCCTGGAAGACAGTAACAGATTTTTTTAAAGATAACATGTATATTATAACAATAGGATGCCACCACCACACTTCTAACACTTTTTTTCCTCTGGTTTACAATGTACTAAATGAGCTATATTCTTTAAGTAGGGGGGAGACTTCATAAAATATCTTAAATTTTAAAGTAAAGGGCAAGTTTATCAGGGGAAATATGCATAGATTATAATTAAGAAATTTTGTTAGAAGACAAGGCATGCAACCTGATGATGACGACTCAGAATTGCGTAGTTTGCATCAGAATGGCATGTCCTGAACATTCTAATGACCTCTGGGCCAATAAAAGAATATAGAATCGAGATCCTGTTTCCTGGTACAATATCTAGATTATCTGTCTGACCCTGTTTATAGTTTAAAGAACTGGATTTTAGTGGATAAAAAGACTGAATCAATGACACAACCAAAGTGAATAACTCTATTTCTTTCAACAACATAATCAGGCTCAAAATCTGGGAGTTCTTTTCCTTCCTTTTAGGCCTTATAATTACTAAAAATTAAGAAGTGTTCTCTCAAAATGTTTCATATCTAATTGGCATAGCCTCAAAATATCTCCCTCAAATACTGATTAATTATGAGGTAAGTTTAACTCTGTCCACAAATTCTTTTACACTCCTTCTTCCGGGAGGTGGAGCTTAACTCTCCTTCCTCTTGAACGTGGGCTGGATTTAGCAACTCGCTTCTACTGAATAGACTATGGAAAGAGAAAAATAGCAACTTTGCAGTGGAGAAACCTGGCATACAATCACCTTACCAAGTGATCAAAGTTAACATCACCAGTGGTAAATCATTTTGCTATCATGCATCCCTTGATATGACACAATGAGAAGGGTTCTTCACATCTGTGGTATTCTTCCCCAAAATGTGTAAGCCCAGTCTAATCACGAAAAGACATCAGCTAAACCCAAAGTGAGGGATATTCTACAAAATATCTAACTAGTACTCTTCAAAAGTATCAAGGTAATGAAAAACAAGGAAAGCCTAAGAAAGCACCACAGATTGGGAGACACTAAGGAGATGTGACAATTAAGTGCAACATACTATCCTGGATTCAATTCTGGAACAGAAAAAGACTATTAGTGGAAAAACTGGTGAAATCTGAATAAAGTCTATAGTCTAGTTAATAGCACTGTTATCAATATTAATCTCTTCATTTTGATCTACGGTTATATAAGATGTTAACATTAGGGGAAAGTAGGAAAAAGGTACATGGGAATTCAGTGCACTATTTTTGCAACTCAAGTAAATCTAAAATTATTTCAAAATAACACTTGCGTTTTTTCAATTTCTTAACCATAGCTCCCCTACTTTTAAACAGCTAACACAGCTCATAGGCCTTATTCCTATTACTGAGATTTTTCCAGATTCCCATGTCTTTAGGATCTGCTGTCTCTAATTTATCTGATATATAGTGAAGGATCAATCTTAACAATTTACATCATCTCCCTACTCAGAAACTACCAACTACCCTACTCAAAACTATAAATGACTCCTCATTGCCCCAGTATTATTTATCACTAAGCTTATCACTAAAGGGCATCTGCAAAACAGCCATACACTGTTTACCTAGCCTTATCTCTCCACTAGAGATACTTATTTTTTACTTTTAATCATATACCAATGACAATTTTTTAAAGAATTTTAATCTGGTAATATATTGCGCATTCTGGACAGTAATGGGAAATTCAAAAGACATAAGCATGGATTTTGCTTTTAGAAAATTTACAATCTTGTAAGGTACATGATGGTTATTTATTTTATATTTTTATCTTATTTCCCATCACTTTATTAAACTTTTTTTAGTTTTTTGTTTGCTAAGTAAGATTAGCCCTGAGCTAACATCTGTTGTCAATCTCCCTCTTTTTTTGCTTGAGGAAGATCAGCCCTGAGCTAACATCTGTGCTAATCTTCCTCCACTTTATATGCAGGTTGCCATGACAGCATGGCTGACAAGTGGCATAGGTCCACACCTGGGATCTGAACCCACAAAACCAGGCCACCAAAGTGAAGCATGCCAAACTTAACCACTACACCATGGGGCCGGCTCCTTTAGCAATTTTAATAGGTTTTGTTCAACTGATTCCTTTGTTTCCTAAATATTTAATCATATCTTCTATAACAAAACATAATTTTATATTTCTCAGTATTTATATCTACTTCTGACAATGGTTAAGAGTCTAAATTACTTTTGCTTTCATTTGAAAGTACTGATTAAAATCTCAACAATTACAAATGATGATATTATAAATGGCACAGTAAACACGCAGCTGACCCAAAAGGGGACAACCAGTAACAGAATTCCCGAATCTTATTAACACACCCTAAGAAATCTTCTTGGAAGCTTCTTATTCCCTTTTCCAGGAGACTTTTTCAGTTCAAGTTAATGAACAAATAGTTTTCTAACTACCCACCTTAAAAATATGTTAATTATAGCCAACAAGTTATTTTATGGATGTCAACAAACTGATTCTAAAGTTTATATAGAAAGGCAAAAGACCTAGAATAATAAACATAATACTGAAGGAGAAGAAAAAAGTTCTGACACTACCCAACTTCAAGACTCACTATAAAGCTACAATAATCATGACAGTGGATATTGGCAAAAGAATAGACAGACAAATCAAGGGAATAGAATAGAGGGCCCAGAAATAGACCTACATAAATACAGTCAACTGGTGTTTGACAAAGGAGCAAAGCAATACAATGGAGAAGATAGTCTCTTCAACAAATAGTGCTGGAACAAACAGACACTCACACACAAAAAATGAATCTAGACACAGATCTTACATCCTTCACAAAAATTAACTCAGAATGGATCATAGACCTAAATGTAAAACTCAAAACTATAAAACTCCTAGAAGATACCATAGGAGAAAATCTAGATCACCTTGGATATGGTGATGCCTTTTTAAATACAACACTAGACACAATCCATGAAAGAAATAATAAGCTATATTTCATTAAAATTAAAAACTTCTGCTTTGCAAAAGGAAATATCAAGAGAATTAGAAGACAAGTCACAGACTAAAAGAAAATATCGGCAAAAGACACATCTGATAAAGGACCATTATCCAAAATATATGAAGAATTCTTAAAACTTGACACTAAGAAAACAAACAACCTGAATAAAAAATGGGCCAAATGGACACCTCACCAAAGAAGATATACAGATGGCAAATAAGCATATGAAAAGATGCTCCACATCATATGTCATCAAGAAAATGCAAATTAAAACAAGGAAATACCACTACACACCTATTAGAACAGCCAAAATCTGGGAGACCAACAACACCAAATGCTGGTGAGGATGTGGAGCAACAGGAACTCTCATACATTGCTGGTGAGACGACAAAAATGGTACAGCCACTTTGGAAGACAGTTTGGCACTTGTTACAAAATTAAACATACTCTTATCATATGAGTCAGCAATTGTGCTCCTTGGTATTTACCCAAAGCAGCTGAAAAGATATCCACACACAAACCTGCACGTGGATATTCAAAGCAGCTTAATTCATAATTGCCAATACTTGGAAGCAACCAAGACGTCCTTCTATAGGTGACTGGATAAATTGTACTACATTCAGATAATGGAATATTATTCAGCACCAAAAAGAAATGAGCTAGGAAGCCATGAAAAGACATAGAAGAACCTTAAATTCATATTATTAAGTGAAAGAAGCCAATCTGAAAAGGCTAAATATTATGTAATTCTAACAATATGACCTTCTAGTAAAGGCAAAATCATGGAGACAATAAAAAGATCAGTGGTTGTGGTAGAGGAAGGGAATGAATAGGAACATCACAGGATTTTTAGGGCAGTGAAAATACATTGTATGATATTATACTGAAGGATGTATGTCATTATACATGTCTCCAAACCCACAGAATGTACAATACCAAGAGTGAAGCCTAAGATAGACTACGGATTTTGAGTGATTATGATGTGTCAATGTAGGTCCATCCTGGGTAAAAATGTACCATTCTGATGAGTGATGTTGATAACGACGGAGGCCAGGCATTTGTAGGCGTAGGGAGTATGTAGGAAATCTCTATACTTCCTTCTCAATTTTGTTGTCAACTTAAAACTGCTCCAAGAAAAGTCAAAAATTTTTTATACTTATACACACAATATATATTCTTATTTATATCTGATTCTTTATAACTGTTTCAATTGGTTACTTTGCTTCCCTTTCCCTCTTTTCATTTGACCTTATGAAGCAATTAAATCTAAGTATCCATATTGTCTTTGTAAGTCATCTGACCTCCTCTTACATTGTCCCCTTTGCCTCGGTGCTACAGATGTGGGAAAGGGCACTGATGAGAGTCAAGCCAAAGGGGGTATGGACCTGCTTCTGCTTATAACCATACAACTTCTCCAAGTCTCAGATTCTTCATTCTGAAATGAAGTTTAGGGACTAAATGACCTCCCAGTTCCTTCTAGCTCTTAACTTTTTACAATTCTTAGTAACTGGTACAATTAAAATAAACATGAAGGGATTCTGGAAAGATGATGATGAAGGCTGCATACTTTTCAGTTTCCCTAAATTCCCTCATAACAACAGACCAACTAGGACACCTAAGCCAACAATTTACAGACAGTATTTATAACAAAATTAGACAATAAAGTACTCCCATGAACCTCAAAATATAAGCAAAGAAATAACACCAACAGCTACAAGACATGTACAACCAAAGATATTGTATCAACACAAACTGACCTCAAAGTATAAGGCACACACTTTCATGAATATGCAAGAACCCAGGGAATATTGCTCCCTTGAGCCCTTCCTGAAAACACACTGTAAAATGGCAGTGTCCAGTAAAAATTTCCGCAGTGATGGAAATGTTCTCTTTCTATGCTGTTCAATATAGTAGTCACTAGTCATATGTGACTATTGACCACCTGAAATGTGGCTAGTGTAACTAAAGAACTAAGTTTTTAATTTTATTTTAATTAATTTAAATAGCTTCGTAGCTAGTTTTAGATGGTGCAGCTACAGAATGAGCATTAGACAACTAAAATGGAGTGCCATAAAGACTGGCAAAGTATTCCAGCTAATACATGAAGAAGGAATGACAGAATCAAAATGAAGGGATGAACTGATTAGTAAATTGACTGATTATGGATCTACCAATGGTTGGTAACATTCCCAAAAGAGAGACAATCTTATCTCTGCGCCTCCTGATAGAAGCACACAATAACTTAAGAAATGGTCTTGCAACCTTTCTCCAAAGAAGACTTACAAATGGCCAATAAGCACACGTAAAGATGCTCAACATCATTAGTCACTAGGAAAATGCAAACTAAAACAACAATATTACATCACACCTCACCCACTAGAGTGGCTATAATCAAAAAGTCATGTATTAACAAGTATTATTGAAGATGTAGAGAAATTGGAACCTTCAGACATTACTGGTGGGAATGTAAAATGGTACGACCATTTTGGAAAACAGTTTGGAAGATGTTTTTAAAAGTTAATTACAGAAATATAACATTACCCAGCAATTCCACTCCTAGATATCTATACAAGAGAACTGAAAACATATGTCTGCACAAAAACTTGTATACAAAAGATCATAGCAACATCATTCTTTTTTCTTTTCAGTTTTCTTTTTTTCCAGCTTTGAGATATAGCTGGCACATAATATTATATTAGCCAAGGTGTACAACATAATGATTTATGTATATTCTGCTAAATGATTACCACAGTAAGTTTAGTTAGCATAAATCATCTCACATAGTTTCAAATTTTTCTTGTGATGAGAACTGTTAAGATCTATTCTCTTAGCAACTTTCAAATACATTATTGCTAACTGTAGTCACCATGCTGTACATTACATCCCCAAAACTTATTTCTCTTATAATAGGAAGGTTTTTTCGTTTGTTTGGTTGGTTGGGTTTTTTTGAGGAAGATTAGCCCTGAGCTAACTACTGCCAGTCCTCCTCTTTTTGCTGAGGAAGCCTGGCCCTGAGCTAACATCCGTGCCCATCTTCCTCTACTTTTTTTTATATGTGGGATGCCTACCACAGCATGGCATGCCAAGCAGTGCCATGTCCACACCCAGGATCCAAACCGGCAAACCCCGGGCCGCCGAGAAGCAGAACGTGCGAACTTAACTGCTGCACCACCGGGCCGGCCCCGGAAGTTTTTATCTTTTAACTACCCTCACTGATTTCCATCACTGCCCTACCTCCTTGCCTCTGGCAACCACCAATCTCTTCTCTGTACCTATCTTCAGTTTTCGTAGATTCCAAATAAAAGTGACATCATACAGTATTTGTCTTTCTCTGCTGACTTATTTCACTTAGCATAATGCCCTCATGGTACATCCATGTTATTGTAAATGTCAGGATTTCCTTCTTTTTACGGCTAAATAATATTTCATAATATATACATATACCACATTAGGTTGGGTCCAGGTCTTGGCTATTGTAAATAATGCTGCAATGAAAATGGGACTGCAGATATCTTTTTGAGGTGGTGATTTCACTTCCTTTGGATATATACCCAGAAGTAGAAGTAGTAGTAGTAGTTCTATTTTTAATTTTTTGAGGAACCTCCATACTGTTTTCCATAGTGGCTGCACCAGTTTACATTCCCACCAACAGTGCACAAGGGCTCCCTTTTCTCTACATTCTCACCAGTACTTGCCATCTCTTATCTTTTCAATAGTAGCCATTTTAACAGGTGTAAAGTGATATCTCGCTGTGGTTTTGTTTTGCATTTTCCTGATGATTAGTGACGTTAAGCACCTTTTCATGTACTTGTTGACCATCTGTATATGTTCTTTGGAAAAATGTCTATGCAGTTCTTCTGCCCATTTTTTTAATCTATTGTTGGTTTTTTTTTGTTGTTTTGTTTTTTGCTATTGAGTTGTATGAGGCAGCATTACTTTTAATAGTCAAAAAAGTATATCAATTGCTGAATGGTCAAACAAAATATGGTATAGCAATAAAATGGAATGCTATTCAGTAATAAGAAAGAACTAATTACTGATACCTGCTACAAATGGATGAACCTCAAAAACCTGCTCAGTGAAAGAAGCTAGAAACCAAAAAACACATATTTTATAATTCCATTTATATGAAATGTCCAAAAAAAGGCCAATCTATAGAGACAGAAGTAGATTAGTGGCTGCCTAGGTCCATGGAGAGAAACGAGTGATTATAAATGGGCACAAATTTTCTTTTTAGGGTCATGGAAATATTCTAAAATTGGATTGTTGTAATAGTTGTATAACTGTAAATATACAAACATTCATTGAATTTATTCACTTAAAACCAGTGTATTTTATATTATGAACACTATGCCTCTATAAAGCTATTTAAAAATAAGATAGTCTTGCAAAAAAAATCTAAATCAGATCAAGCCTGTGGATCTAACTACAAATACATACAAAGAGCAGGGGCAAGATGACATATTAAGGACATCAAAAGATGCAATGAGCAAAACTCAAATTTGTGGGAAAGTGTAAAGGACAATCAATTGTTTCTTCAATAAAACATTGCAAAGGAGGGGTGGGAAAAGGAGAGAAATAGAGGAAGAACCTATAAATTAAAAGAGACATAAATATATCAACACTATGTATGGAACCTATCTGGATCACATTCAAATAAACTAAATGTAAAATGAAATTATAAGAGAGGGGAAATGTGAGTACTGACTGGATATTAGATGATTTTTAAGAAATGATTAATTTGGAGGGATATGATGATATTATGGAGAATTCTTATCTTTTAGAAATACACACTGAAATACTTAGAGATGAAAAGATGTATGGGATTTGCTTCAAAGTAATCTGAAGAGTGGTGAGTGGAACTGAACAAGTAAAAATGAAATAAGATTAGGCATGAGGGGATCATTGTTGAAGCTGATTGATGGTTACATGGAATTCATCACACCATTTTCTCCACTTTTGTGTATGTTTGAAATTTTCTATCAAAAAAGGTTTTTGCTTTCTTTAAAAAAGATACACGTATCAGTTCCTATGCCTGCACAACAAATTATCCCAAAACTTAAAGGCTTAAAAAAAAATAACCATTTATTAGTCTTACAGCATCTCTGAGTCAGGAATTTGACAAGAGCTCTGCTACTTAATTCTCACTTGGGGTATCTCATGTTTATAGTCAGATATCAGCTTAGGCTGCATTCAATTGAAGGTTTGATTGGATATGAAAGACCAATTTCCAAGGTGATCAATTCACCTGATTGGCAAGGTGGTGTGAGTTGTTGATCTGTGTAGGGTTTTTCTTACCCCTGACACCAAATATATGGTGTCTTTTCCAAGACCAATTCTCCAACTCCTCAACACCAATTAGGTGTCCAAACAATTCAATTCAATTCTGACACTAACTACTCAGACTTAGCACAGACCTCACAGGTTAGGGGTTGAGTCCCACAAGACTGCCCCCACTTCAGGTACTAGTCACAAGTCTAGAGGGGGCCACCCATACTTCTGACCAACTGGTTATAAATCGGGGGTTCCCACAACCCCCTCCTCAGGCTCAATAATTTGCCAGAACAACTTACAGAAGTCAGGAAACACTTTACTTACATTTACAAGTTTACTATAAAGAGCATAATTCAGGAACAGCCAAATGGAAGAGACATATAGGGCAAGGTATGGAGGGGCAGTGGAGGTGGAGCTTCTATGCCCTTTCCAGGCATGCCACCCTCCCAGCACCTCCATATGTTTACCAATCTGGAAGCTCACCCAATCTCTCTGTTCAAGAGATCCTAAAGAGCTCAATCTCTAGCCTCTTCTACCTTCCCTGGAGGTCCGTGGGTGGGACTGAAAGTTCCCACCATCTATCACTTAGTCTTTCTGGCAACTAACCCCATTCTGAGGCCAACCAGAGGCCCCACTGTAAGTCAACTTACCGACATTAATTCAGGTGAGATCAAAAGGTGCTCATTATAAATAACAAAAGACACTCCTAACACTCAGGAAACTCCAAGTCTGCTAGGAGTTCTGTGCCAGGAACTGGGGACAATAACCAAATATATGCTTTTACTATACCTTAGCTGGGATCCTCAGTTCCTTTCCAAGTGGGCTTCTCCACAGAAGTGCCTAGATGTCCCCTGGGTACCATAGCTGGCTCCCCCAGAAAAAACAATCTAAGCACCAAATTTGTAATGTTCTAGCATCAGAAGTTACATATTGTCACTTCCATTGTATTCTACTGGTCACAAAGGGTCAATCAGCTGCCACTCAATGTAGAAAGGGGTGTGAATAACAGGAGGCTTCAATCATTTGAGGCCATTTTGGAGGCTGGCTACCACAATATACAAACAATTCTCATTATTTGCAGTAGTTATGAATTAGTAATTACTGAATTAGTGACTACTGAACCATCGTTCCTAGGGGAAATACATGGTTAAGTTCCTGTGAGCCTCTGGTCACAACATGTTTGTCATCTGATCACTACATAATCTTGTTTTATGGGTGTTTCTGTTTAAAGCAGCTTATTTTATATAATAATACAGGATTTGCTATAAAATAATCTGAAGAGGTGTGAAAGGAAGTTCATTAACACTGAACTCACAGCCAACAGCACTATAAGTCATGCCTGTATTTATGAAGTGTATTTAACATACATATTTTCTCTGTGAGGTACATCAGTCTCTTGAGCTCAGAAACACTGGATACAGCACTTCAGTAGTATGCTTGGGTGCCATTTTAGACAGCAAATCACCAAGAAAAACGCAATAAAATGTGGAATTAGCAAAAAAGGGCACATGTTTACAACATGAGAGTTAAAACAAGAAGGCCGAGCACCACCTTGTTTCACCTCAGCTGGGAACCTGCACATCTGGTGGCTCAAAGTTTTTACTGCTCTACAAATGGCTGCAAAACTGCCAGAGTATTGATTTTGAGTTACAAATAAAATTTAGTGAGCAAATCTGCAAATACAGAATTTTCGAATAATGAGGATCGCCTATACATGCAAAGCAGTGGGGGGAAGAATTTTCAAAATCTTCATTTTTAATTGCCTCAAGTTATACATCCATTTAGGAAGTTTCAGTGATCATGTGTGTTTACTAAATACTAAGTCCTCAAGGAGGATGGTCTAAAATGTAATACCCTACAATGCCTAAGGGGATATAGAGTCAATTAAATGAATTCTTTTTTAATATGAGAAACTTCAACAAATTTTATTGTGATATCCCTGGAATTTTACAAGCAACTAGCTGTTTTTTATTAATATTCATTCTGCTTTGCATTTTTAACCCCTGGTAAGCATCTTGTTTGATGCAAATGTTTATTTTCTTTCCCACTGGGGAATACTTCTGAAGAAAAAAAAATCTACCAAATTTTCCTAATAATCATTTTAGGGTTATAAGTAGCATTAAAAGTATTGTTTCACCCATAAAATAGAAAATTTACAGAAGACCGAGATAACCTCTTATTCAACCCCCACAACTATAAAAAGCAGGCAGACAAAAAATAAAATATAACCTCCCCCCCAAAAAAGTACCATTAAAATCTAGGCACAGCTTTACAGCTTTACACACAAACTTCACACATTTTGAAACCTGGAGGCAACAAGCCATATTTTTTTTAAAAAATCAGAAAGCTACAGGTCTTTAAAAATGTCGGGCCCATTCAAAACAGTGTTCATTATACTACTATAGAGAGAACACTGGAAATGTATTCAGGACACACAAATTACTATACTAACTCTTCCTATGCTACCACCTTTGGTCAAGTTATTTATCTTCTCTGGACCTCAATTTTCTTATCTTTGAAACATAAAAACTGGACTGTAATGAGGACCTTTCCAAATCTACAATTTTCTAATTACTTCCTCATAAGATATAATACAGCAAGAATCCTCATCCTATAGAGATCTACATTTAGATGTTAAAACCATATCTCTAAGCCAGCTGTGCCTGCCACATCCACCTCTCCAAAGATTGCAAATATTTCCAGTGAAGAAAGCATCTCTCCTCCCCAACTTACAGATTTTTACAGACTTTACTTGTCTTTCTCTTTCCCTTTCCCCCACTCTCCAAAGTTCAGGGAAATGTAGTATACCTAATTGTTGAGAGATCCTAAATTACAGTCTAAAAAAATAACAATGATGATGAAATTTTGAACTACATACACTCCCCACAGAAGCGGAAAGTTTTAGAAGTATTCACTATTTCTATATCACAATATTTGAATTTAAGCCCTAATGTCACCATCAATATAATAGCAGCTGATACTTTATCTTTCATGGAGAAAATAACCAGTGGATTCTTACTTTGGCTTAAAAAACCCAAAACAGTTAAGTACAAAAAGCTATAATTTCTTAACTTAACCAGACAACGAAACAAGGGTTTTAATTTTTAAAAACATCTCAGAAAATCTCTAAGAGATGAAAAGTATGAGAAGTAAGTTTACCTAAAGACTTGTCAAGGAGCTAATTTACAATTCTAACTCTCCTAAAATAGGACAATACTTTTAAAAGGGGGGAAATTACAAGTTGAAGCACGTAAAGCAGAAACCAACACTAACAACTCACAAAGTTCACATACTGGAGGTTGCGGCAGTTTCCAAATCCAGCCCAGTAACAGCCATTCCTAGTCTAATTGTTCCCATTAGCTACTGAAAGGATAACTGATGGTCACACAATAGATAATTAAATATTAGAGTGATCCTATGTGTTTGTAAATGTAATTTATTTTAAGTGCAACAGAAAATCATTCAGACTGCACTATTTGATCAAATCTGCCTTCCATTTAGGAAGGTGGTGGAAGGAAAGATGACGGGAAAAGTGTTTAAGTAGAATAGAGAACAATATAGGCCATATATGACAAACCCATAGCCAACATCATACTCAATAGGCAAAAACTGAACCCCATCCCCCTGAAAACAGGAACAAGACAAGGATGCCCTCTATCACCACTCTTACTCGACATAGTACTGGAGGTCCTGGCCAGAGCAATCAGGCAAGAAAAAGGAATAAAAGGAATCCAAATAGGTAGGGAAGAAGTGAAACTCTCACTGTTTGCAGACGACATGATCTTATATATAGAAAACCCCAAAGAATCCATTGGAAAACTCTTAGAAGTAATCAACAACTACAGCAAAGTTGCAGGGTACAAAATGAATTTGCATAAATCAGTAGCATTTCTATACTCCAATAACGAACTAACAGAAAAAGAACTCAAGAACACAATATCATTCACAATCACAACAAAAAGAATAAAATACCTTGGGGTAAATTTAACTAAAGAAGTGAAGGACCTATATAATGAAAAGTACAAGGCCTTTCTGAGAGAATTGGATGACGACATAAGGAGATGGAAAGACATTCCATGTACATGGATTGGAAGAATAAACGTAGTTAAAATGTCCGTTCTACCTGAAGCAATCTACAGATTCAATGCCATCCCAATCAGAATCCCAATGACATTCTTTACAGAATTAGAACAAAGAATCCTAAAATTCATGTGGGGCAACAAAAGACCCCGAATTTCTAAAGCAACCCTGAGAAAAAAACAAAACGGGAGGCATCACAATCCCTGACTTCAAAACATACTACAAAGCTACAGTAATCAAAACAGCATGGTACTGGTACAAAAACAGGTGCACAGATCAATGGAACAGAATTGAAAGCCCAGAAATAAAACCACACATCTACGGACAGCTTATCTTCAACAAAGGAGCTGAGGGCATACAATGGAGAAAAGAAAGTCTTTTCAACAAATGGTGCTGGGAAAACTGGAAAGCCACATGTAAAAGAATGAAAATTGACCATTCTTTTTCACCATTCACCAAAATAAACTCAAAATGGATCAAAGACCTAAAGGTGAGACCTGAAACCATAAGGCTTCTAGAAGAAAACGTAGGCAGTACACTCTTTGACATCAGTATAAAAGGATCTTTTCGGACACCATGCCTTCTCAGACAAGGGAAACAATAGAAAGAATAAACAAATGGGACTTCGTCAGGTTAAAGAGCTTCTTCAAGGCAAATGAAAACAGGATTGAAACAAAAAACAACCCACTAACTGGGAAAAAATATTTGCAAGTCATATATCTGACAAAGGCTTAATATCCATACTATATAAAGAACTGTCACAATTCAAAAACAAAAAATCAAACAACCCAATCGAAAAATGGGCTGGAGACATCAACAGACATTTCTCCAAAGAAGATATACGGATGGCCAACAGGCACATGAAAAGATGCTCATCATCGCTGATCATCAGGGAAATGCAAATCAAAACTACACTAAGATATCACCTTACACCTATTAGAACGACAAAAATATATAAAATTAATAGTAACAAATGTTGGAGAGGTTGTGGAGAAAAAGGAACCCTCATACACTGCTGCTGGGAATGCAAACTGGTGTAGCCACTATGGAAAACAGTACGGAGATTCCTCAAAAAATTAAAAATAGAACTACCATACGATCCAGCCATGCCGCTACGGGGTATTTATCCAAAGAGCTTGAAGTCAGCAATCCCAAAAGTCCTATGTACTCCAATGTTCATTGCAGCATTATTTACAATAGCCAAGATATGGAAGCAGCCTAAGTGCCCATCAACAGATGAATGGATAAAGAAGATGTGGTACATATATACAATGGAATACTACTCAGCTGCAAAACAGAACAAAATCATTCCATTTGCAATAACATGGATGGACCTTGAGGGAATTATGTTAAGTGAAATAAGCCAGCTAGAGAAGGATAATCTGTGTATGACTCCACTCATGAGGAATTTAAAAATGTGGACTAAGAACAGTTTAGTGGATACCAGGGGAAAGGTGGGGTGGGGGGTGGGCACAAAGGGTGAAGATTGTAACCTATCATTAACTCAATAAAAAAAAAAAAGAATAGAGAACAGTTTTGATTTCATACAAAGAAGAGCATCCTTTATAAAGTGCCTACTTTGCTCCAATGCAGCTCACAGAGAGAACATGGAATCTCTCTCCAACTGGTACTCAAAAAGTAAGAGGGAAATTAATGACTAAAGCAAAATATGAGAAAAGGCAAAGACAATAAACTATATAAAGGCAAATAATAGAAAATGAAGAGACAACAAGCAGAAGGAAAGACTGCCATGATAGAAGAGGCACTTGCAGAAATATGGAGGTTAAGGGAAAAAAGCAATTAAGATCACAACAGTTTTAGAATTTCTTATACTGATAAAGTGTACAACAACCAGAAACAAAATATCTGTCTTATGATACATGTTTTACTTAATCAGATTTTAGCATGTTCCTTAAAATAATAGGTTAAAACTCCACCAGTGCCTTGTACATTCCCTTGCACATGGCAAATACTTTAAAAGTATCTATTAACACTGGGGACGGCCCCATGGCCAAGTGGTTAAGTTCGTATGCTCTGCTGCAGGTGGCCCAACGTTTCGTTGGTTCGAATCCTGGGCGCAGACATGGCACTGCTCATCAAACCACGCTGAGGCAGTGTCCCACATGCCACAACTAGAAGGACCCACAACGAAGAATATACAACTATGTACCAGGGGGGCTTTGGGGAGAAAAAGGAAAAAGTAAAATCTTTAAAAGTATCTATGAACATAAACTCTTCCTATCTTGTTCTCTTTAAGTTAGGACTGTCTGAAAGGCTTCTTAATTTTCATATCACTACCTAGCACATGAATTAATGAATAGTTTAGAGACAGTTTATATCCTAGAATAATCTAGCTCAACAAGGACATTTTTACACTGGTTTAGATCAATCACATAGCATAATCCTCACTAACAAAATAGTTTTAATCATTTATATTTAAAAAAAAAAAGAAGGAAGGAAGGGAAGGCAAAAGGAGGGGAAGAAAGAGAGAGTAAGAGTAAGGACCTGTAATAGCAGTCTTTTTTTTTTCCAGATCAGAGAAAAAGAAAGTGGAAAATTAAAGTGAAAAAAAATGTAATTTGCAAAATTACAAAGGCATTCTCCAAGATTACCTTAAAAACCTCGCATATTTACACATTGCTATTCACGTAAATGTAAAGTAAACAGCTTTAAGCAGCCATGGACAACTCTAGGAATTTCTAAACTCTAACCTGGTTAACAGTAAAGAATGAAATAGATGAAGCACATTAAGCCTGTTGATTATACTTTTAATAACATCACTGATTAAACTTGACAGTAACTAAATGGTTTTCCTTCAGACAGTTTTAAGGTGTATATATGAAACTCTCCCCTGAAGGGTCAAAATTAGAAGTCAAAGCAGTTCACCAAGGCTTACCCTTTCCTGTCACTTCTTTTCTCTAATCCTTTTATTCATGGTTTTATATCGCTTTTTAAAAAATGAGTAAAGAAAAAGATGAACACTAGAGAAATACTAGTTATTCCAGTATAGCTGCTTATGGTAAAAAAAAGACAATCATTTGTGGTAAGGCAGAAAAGTGAAATCCACCTCATTTCAGGAATAAAGTTGCACAGTAAGGTGAGTTTTCTCCCAATGTACGAATACAACCTAGTTCTACTACTGCATCTCAGACCACCAGAGAAAGAACATCTTTCCTTGTATAATCTCATCTATTTGCCAAAGGGAGCCCGTGTGGTCATATATATTTTAATGGTTCGTATTCACTTACCTATTTTACTGCTCATCTAAACTAACTTAAGGAGAGTAGAACGGAAGGTAAAGGTGAAGACAATTAAAATATCCAATCTTCTTCATATAAAAGTTCAAAATAAAACAATTTGAGTTGTTTACCATAAACATCTACTTTGGCATAACCAATTTAAAGGGAGATTTAACCATAGCTGTAATTTGCAACTTCAAAAATAATCCAAGTAGTATGAAATAAATGAACCAATCTTAAAACAGTTGGAAACAGCCAAAGGCTACTGCTAAAAGGAAGCGTTTTATGCTATTAAATAACTTTGGCATTCATACTAAGCTTTTATATAGACATTGCCACCCACAGGTTAGCCTGACACACACCATGCTGAGACTAGGTCAGTGTGAGAAAGGTTACTGCCATCCATTACTGTGAAAATTAATAGCTTTATAATAGTTGAAGAAATAGAGGTATGGCACAGCAACCTTGTAGCAAATATAATTTGCTACCAAAAAAGTGTAGGCAAAATCCATTCATAACATTCCCTTCCCATGGCCACCTACCAGGTAATTCATTATTCAAATGCCAAAGACAGCAGCAGGTGCGAATACTCAGCCAATAAGTCACCATTATAAAAGGTGCATAAACATTTCCAGCTCAATCATCTAAGAATAACAGAATGAGACAGGAAGACGTTTCTCAAGCATCTCAGCAGTAAAACTTGTTAACAGCTTTGAAAACAACATGATATCATGCAAAAATGGACTCAACTAATATTTTTTTAGTATCTCATGGAATAATTTATGTATCTCAAGTTTTCTCTAATTTTCTTTTTGAACATCAGAAGACAAAGAATGCAATCTGACTAGAACTAGCAAGCATTAAAAAGCTAAATAAAGCTTGTAAGACTATACCTACGTCAGTTTGCAAAGGATAACGTCAGAACCCCATGAGGACTTGAGTTTGAGTATGAGGAGTAAAAGTAAGAAAAATTATTCCTCTCTACAGTGAAAAATCAAAATATAATCTCTCTTATTTCCCAGAAGTACCTTTTTAAAGCCCTCTGAATAAAAGTCCATGGCAATCGTCCATGTTCTTGCCAATAAGGAATTTATCAGAGATCTTGCTAATAGATGACTAAAATTAATTCACTGCAAATTTCAAATAATCATCTAAATTTTCACAATTACCTATTATATCTCAGGAGAAACAAAAACTATTCTTTCCCTCACTATGATAGAGAATGCTACTTTCCTATCCTCTATGTACTCTCTCTTCCTTCCTTAATAATGGAACACCAATTTTACTTGTGACAGCAATGCACCTGGTTTCAGTTTTCACTTATAGCTAGGTGGGACCACTGAGATTAAGTGGAAATATCGAGACTTTCTGGGAAAGTTGTTTATATGTAATTGGCTCAAATGAAAGGTGGAATCTTTAGGCACTTTCCCCTTCCTCTTTGCTGCTACCTGGAATACTGACACAATGGCTAAGCTCCTGCAGGCAGAGTGGTCCATAAGGTCACCTTAAAGACGGTTCTTGGGGCCAGCCCGGTTGCACAGTGGTTAAGTGCGCAGTTCCGCTTCGGTGGCCCGGGGTTCGCCAGTTCGGATCCCAGTGTGGACATGGCACTGCTTGGCAAGCCATGCTGTGGTAGGCGTCGCATATGTAAAGTAGAGGAAAATGGGCACGGATGTTAGCTCAGGGCCAGTCTTCCTCAGCAAAAAAGAGGAGGATTAGCGGTGGATGTTAGCTCAGGACTAACCTTCCTCAAAAAAAAAAAAGACGGTTCTTGGAAGACAAAATATTTTAGCTACTAAAATGGTTGATGGCCTGCTAAAGGGCCACAGCACATTAATAAATGCACATTATATCTATGATATTAAAATTTCATAGTGGGGTCTAAAAGGCTCCTTGAGATTTTGCTTTTCCAGTCCAACAGTGAAGAGTTCACAAATACATAACCATCAAAAACTAGAAGCAAACAGAGTGTCCTTCGATAGGTAAATGTATAAACAAACTGTGGTACACCCATATCACGGAGCATTATTCAGCAATAAAAAGAAATGAGCTATCTAGCCATGAAAAGACATAGAGGAACCTTTAATGCATATTGATAAGTGAAAGAAGGTAGTCTGAAAAGGTTACATACTTATGATTCCAACCATATAACATTTTGAAAAAGGTAGAACTATAGACATGGTAAAAAGACCAAAATTGCCAGGGATTCGGGGGGAGGGAGGAAAGGAGGAGGATGAAGAGGTGGAACACAGGGCATTTTTAGGGCAGTGAAGCTATTCTGTATGATAATGTGATGCTGGATGCATGACATCTGCATTTGCCAAAACCCCCAGAACTGTGCAACATAAAGGGTGAAACCTAATGTAAACTAGGGACTTTACTTAAGAATAACGCATCAATGTCAGCTCATCAATTGTGACAAATATCACCACATTAATGATAGAAGAAATTATGCATTTGTTTGGGAGTAGGGGACATATGTGAACTCTGTACATCCTGCACAATTTTTCTATAAACCTAAAACTGCTCTAAAAAATAAAGTGTATTTTTAAAAAAAGGCTGGGGGCGCGGCGTGGGTTGACGGAGAAAACAAAGAAGAGATTGAGAAGCACTGATCTAGTCTGAAAAGAGATGCCAGCTATTTAAGTTTTAAACTTTAATCAACTTTCAGAGATTTTAGAATAAGATAGAACTGGGTTCAAATCCTGACATCTACTAATAGTGACAAGCTCTTTAACCTCTTTTAGCATTGTAAAATGGAGGTAAAAATATCAACTTTACATAGGGTATATGTAAAATGGAAAATGTTGTGTATAGCAAAGCAAACATAAGTGCACAGGTAAAGTGCTCAGGCTCTGACAGAGAGGAGCTCAGTAAACGGTACCCTTCTACTTTTTTATCATGAAACAGCAAAATCTGTGTACGTTTCATTCCCATAAAAGGTAATAAGACATCTAGACTATTTTACCACTACTTCAACTTACCACAAAGGAAATCACTCTGGAAAAATCCACATTTAAAAAAAAACATATAACATGATAATTAATAACTTTATATGACAACTGTAATATGACACACAGTTCATGTGATTCAGTGAACAGTATAGTACCATACCAAAAGAAACAACTTCTCTATTTTTTCCCCTATCATAGGCAACTTTCCTACTTGGTAAAAACTGAAGAATATTTTGTCTATAACTCTGTACCAAATTGATAATCAGAATGAAGAATGGAATAATGATAAGGAGTTACTTTAAAAAATTCAAAAGCTCTTGTTATCACTCAAGATATCTATTTTAAAGTCAGAAGCAGTCTATATATCAGGAAAGAGGCCAGTGAAAAAGTTTACAAAGATAATCAGATAATGACTAATTATTACAGTAATCTATTAGATTTAGTCTTGATCATCTAAAAACCACAATTAGAAGAAAAATTCAATTTTTCACAAATACAGTCCTCTAAGAAAAAGCGTTCCCTTACTTCCATCAAAAACAGAAAGAAATCTAAATAAAAAATATGTACCACTAAAGATTGACAATCTTTCAAAAAGAATTCACTACATATTTTCTTAAAATCTACTGCCTAGTATCAATATCAGAAAAACAAACAGAACTTAGATTTCTTGTATTAAGTATAAATCATAAAGTCTGCTTATTACTATCACTTTTATTACCCTCATTTACCTCTTCCCCCCAGTAATCTTCTCTCCTTTACATTTATTATTTATCTATAACATTAAGGAATTTACTTTCCTTTTTCAGAATGTCCAATGGAAAATGCTTTCTGTTCCACAGAGAAAAAGCGTTATATAATTGTAAAATTATAAATAAATCAGCCAACCACTATTGTTATATTTCTAATAGATATTAAAAATAGCTAACACTTATATAACATTTACTAGGTGGCAGGTACTAAGTACTTTATATATATTAATTAATTTGATCCTCAAAAAAACCCTCTGAGGTAAGTACTATCATCAAATCTAAGAGAGTGGCTAGATGCTGTGATCTTACCAGAAGGTATCAACGAAAGCATTGCTTTTAACTACATCTCCATTGTCATCTGGCTGACAGTAAGACAGAGCAATCATAAAAATATATCCTAATTTCAGAGCAGTTGGAATGTGAAAAAAATGTTTGCAGCTCAGAATCAAAGGAAATAGGACATTTCCATCTCATTTTAGAGATGAAGCAACTGAGGAATAAAAAGGTTATGCTACTTGTTCAAGGCTCATAGATATAATCTTACCATCACTCTCCACTGTGAAAAGAGATCATGTCCATGATGCATCACAGAGAACACATGCATGATAAAATCCATTCTAATTCATGATACTATTCTGAAAGAGCATTTTGTAAAAAACTTTTACATTTGAGATATATCCCTAAGGCATAAAAGAATCACCATTATGATAGCAATATACAAGAGTACATGACATCAGTCATTTGACAATGTTGAGGAACTTGAAGAGAATTAGATCATGACTTTAGAATGGTTATCAACTATTATTCTCCCTTTTTATAAGGTGGCCAAAAGATCTTCAGATTCCAAACAGATTCTCTCCCTATGCAGTCACATGCAGACATCAATCACCATTTTTCTAGTCCTACAATAATCTGAATACTTAAATGACGTATCTAAAAATATTTAACCTTAAATTTACCTTTATCATTCATGTGGAAAATTTGTGAAAAATATAAGAGCGACAGAAAATTCAGACTAACCAGTTTTAGGAGCTAATATGTGAATATCCTCTCAAGTGAGTCTTGCCAATGACTTTATTCTCAAGGACTGTATTTGGGAACTTATTTAAAAACAAGCAAATGAAATGCATGATACCAGACTGATTACTACTAGTTTGGACAAATCAATTGTAAAGGAAACTTTGGGGTTAATCGACACATTAGATGAGATGAAAATTTATTGAAATGTAGAGTTGGTTGGGAAAAAAAGCAAGTTAACAATAAGTGTCCATACAAAGGTAAGCTCTACCTGGTAGGAATTTAACTTTCTTTCTTATCCAAATATTTAAATAAAATATAAATTATATATTTTATAATTTTCAACAATATACCGAAACTGCTTCTGTAATAATAAAAGGTTATTTTTTTAAGGAAGGAAACAGAAGGAAAGGAAAGAGAAGAGACAGGAAGAAGGAAGGAAGAAGAAAGGAAAAAGGAAGGACAGAGGAGGGGAAGAAAGGGAAGCAAAAAGAAAAGAAGGCGGCGGCCAGCCAGGTGGTGCAGCGTTTAAGTTCGCAGGTTCTGCTTCTCGGCAGCCCGGGATTCGCTGGTTTGGATCCCGGGTGCGGACATGGCACAGCTTGGCACACCATGCTGTGGTAGGCGTTCCACATACAAAGTAGAGGAAGATGGGCATGGATGTTCGCTCAGGGCCAGGCTTCCTCAGCAAAAACAGGAAGACTGGCAGTGGTTAGCTCAAGGCTAATCTTCCTCAAAAAAAAGAAAAAAAGAAAAGAAGAAGGAAGGGAAGGGAAAAGAAGGAAGCAAGGACAGACATGGCTTCAGAATTAGACAGATCTGGGTTCAAATCTTGACTGCACTACTTAAGAGATGTGCGACCATGGATGGGCAAGTTACTTAATCACTTTAAACCTCAGTTTCTAGAGAATATTATCTGTGTTATAAAAATGCTTATAAGGATTAAATGAGATAATGAAGTTCTAATATACACTAACACAAAAAGGATTCGTTAAATACTAATGGTCTTCTTCCTCTTTCTTTTCCCAGCTAACAGAAGGTAGGAAAACACACTTGGCTCCTCTCCTGAGTGCTTCTGGAAAGCGCAAAACGGGAGAGCAAGCAGAGCATCTATTTTTCCACAATGTCTTTGACAATCTAGAAGAGCAGAAATGGTGAATAAAAACAGTACCTACTCTAGACACATTACATATTTTTAGTTAGTTAAAAAAGTATTTGGTATGGGCTTAACCAAATCATCCAAGTCTCAGCCAAAATTTTTTGGCCACAAACAAATCATTTCACAAAATCCTTAACTCTGCTTTTTGTTGACTATTTAAAAGCGTCAGTCAGCATCTGAGGCTGACTCTCTTCCTAAAAGTGCTAAAGATTTTCATTCTGTGAAATAAAACTTCCAAAATTTCAAAAAGTCATTTAAAAGTTAACAGAGGTAAATAAATTAAACTCCAATATTATTCCCTACAGATGACAGATGTATAGCAATAGAATGCTGTTAGCTTAAAGAGAAAAAAAGAGATGGGAGTATGTGTGCCTTAGAAGTGTTCCAGAACATCTGCTTAGCCAACATCAAAAACTGTGCAACGCTCCACGGAAAAACAACAGAGGGAGACAGCAGAACTCACTTCAAATGCTCCATCTCTAACTTCCTTAAAAATGCAGTTAGTGGAAGAAAGAGCACAGAGGAAAAAATAACTTCAATTCCGGGAGCAGACGCAAAACAGAGAGGAGGGGGAGGTTCTCTCTCAGTCCCCGCAGTTATTTTAAAGTTCTTACTGAGAAAGGAGCACAGATCTACATGGATCTCCTCTACAAAAGTTTACTCTTTGGATTTTGAAAAAAAAAAATCCTGAAAGCAAGTAATAAACATTAATTATCAGATTCTGGAAAACAAAAGAAAAATGAATCTCTCCTTTAGAATTAACTGCATGCTATTGTCTCAAATTTGAGAAATCAGTGTTACAGCCCTTACGGATTTCCACTCTCCAATGGCTTCCACTACACTCAAATACAAACAAACAATACAAACAAATGCTTACCACAACCTGGAAGGGCCTTAAGATCTGGCTCCTATCTACCTACCTCTCCAGTCTTATCCCCACTATGTCCAGGCGCAAAGCCTTTGATTAGATCTTCAAACCATAGAGCTCGTCTTCACCTACAGCTTTGCACATGTACATGTTATTCCCACCACCTGGATAGGGCTGGACCTTTAGGTCTCAGTTTAAATCCATCTCCTAAAGAAAACCTTTCCCGACTGCCTTATCTTTTCACTCTTTAAAGGAAAGGAGTAAAATGAAGGTAACTAAGATTTACTGAGTATCAAGAAACTCTAGGGAACCCTTGACATGATTTCATTTAATCCTGAGAGATAGGCACTATTCTTATAGATGAGGAAACAGACTTATCGACTAAATAGCTGGCCCAAGGTCACGTAGGTAATACATAATGAAGCAAAGATTTGAGCCCAAATTTGTCTAATCACAAAGCCACAATTTTTTTGCTATACTATATTGCCTCTGTTTAAAAGGAAACTATCTTACTAGGAGGAAATGTTTAATTAAATACAAAGCTACAAAAAGGACCGCAGTTTACACACACATCTATAAACTAACAGTCTGGATAATTGTCTGTATTCAGAACTCCCATTACTATCTGCATTTCTTTTATATTAGCAATTAGCTAACTAGGATCATTAAAGGAAAAATGGCTATTTCTCCTAAGACTCAAGAGTTCATAAGGTATATTTAAAATGCTATTTCTCTTCTATACTTTATACATTTAGTATAATAGGTAAATCAAGTAGTTAAATTACAGAATTTCTGAGTTTATCATAAGGAATTCAACTAACACATACTCACGAATGGCAATGTTTTTGTTGTTTTTTAAATGAAGAGACAAGATTTTTAACATTCTCCAATTAAGGTTAATAAATTGGAACAATATTTAGGCAAAGTTAATTTGAAAAAGCATTTGTATTCTGAAAATATATCATATTTTATCTTGGTTTCTTGTTGCTTACATACATGCCTAACTTTCTCACCTAGGACTACAAAATTCTAGAAGGCAGTCTTTAACCTATACATATCCATAATATCTTGCAATGAAAGGACTCAAAATCTTTTTTTAAATGACAAGTATTGAAAAAAGGAACCAATTTTCTTTTATATCCCATGTGTTAGCTTTAAACTATGTCCACAAATTCTTTAGCATTCCTCCCATTAAAATATGAAGCCTAGGGGCCAGCCCTGTGGTTGAGTGGTTAAGTTCACGTGGTCCGCTCCGGCGGCCCAGGGTTTCACCGGTTAGAATCCTGGGCACGGACATGGCACTGCTCATTAGGCCATGCTGAGGCAGCGTCCCACATGCCACAACTAGAAGGACCCACAATTAAAATATACAACTATGTACTGGGGGGATTTGGGGAGAAAAAGAAGAAAAAAAGAAAAAAAAATATGAAGCCTAATTCCCCTCCTCCTCAGGGTGGGCTGGCTTGGTGACTCCTTTCTACGGAAAACAATAAGGCAGAAGTAACAGTATATGACTTCCAAAACTAGGTCATAAAAGGCGCTGAGTCTTCCTCCTTTCCCTCTCTGGGATCACAAACTCTAAAGGAAACTAGCAGCCACGTCCTGAAAACACTCAAACAGCTCTACATAGAAGTCTACGTGGCTAGGAACTAAGGCTTCCTGCCAACAGCCAGCGAGGAAGGGAAGTCTCCTAACAACAGTCATATGAGTGAGCCATCCTCCTGCCCCATACAAGACTTCAGATGACTACAGCCCGGGTGATCTTGACTGCAATGTTCTGACACCCTGAGCCAGAACAAGTCTGCCAACTGACTCTTGAATTTCTAGCCCACAAAACTGTGTGAGATAATAAATGTTCATTGCTGTTTTAAGCTGCTAAGTTTTGGGGGTGGTCTGATATACAATAATAAATAAAGAATTAAGAACTCTCTCAATTATTAAATTCCTCACACTGTTTCCTATAAACATCTGCCTCAACCTTTTTCCTTTCCCAACACTCATCAGAATCTCGGGGAGCAAGGTAGCTCCTATTTAGAAAAGGCTCCCCGCCCCATGTTCCTGTCACATCTCTCCCTGATTTAACAATCACAATAAAGAACAGTTATCTGAAATTATGATGTGCCCTTGAGATGTTGAGTGCAGTAAGAAAGATAAGAGGCTCTGCCAGACTTAGACAGCACCCAGGCTCTCCCAGGACTTCCTAACTGGTATGACTTATTTAAGCCTCAGAGGGTTTTCCCCTACTCTTTCTTTCATATGAGTCCTATGAATAGGCTTTCATAAGGAGCAGGGCAAGAGCCCCACCCAGAATTTTTATGGAAACTCTAATAGACTAATGTGCCTAATGACATATAAGACAAATTTTCAGTTTTATTAGACAGTAAGTTATAGAGCAACTTAAATTACTAACACTACCACCAAACACGTCCCCCCACCAAAAAAAAACAAAAAAACAAAAACAAACAGTTGTCTTCTGGTGGCACTTCTTTAAGATTAAGAAAAGTAAATAACCAGGGTGGCCAGGTTGTGTAATAGTTAAGTTCACACACTCTGCTTCTGTGGCCCTGGGTTTGCAGGTTCAGATAGATGCCAGGCGTGGACCTAGCACTGCTCATCAAGCAACACTGTGGTGGGGTCCCACATAAAGTAGAGAAAGATTGGCACAGATGTTAGCTCAACGAAGATCTTCCTCAAGCAAAAAGAGGAAGATTGGCAACAGATGTTAGCTCAGCGCCAATCTTCCTCACAAAACAAAAAGGAAAGAAAAGTAAATAACCTCCCTAAGCACATGCCACATTCAAGTCTGTCCTGCTGTTCACAGAATTGACAAGTTTACTCATGGCTGATACAATGTGCCAAAGTGATCATGGAAAGGCAGATGACAAGCATTTCATTTCATGCCATTTAGACCTCCCACCACCTAAAAGAAGGAAGTAAAACCCATAAGACTGAAGCTCAGCCCTTAGGCAAGCTTACTAAGGGGTTGGAAGCAGGGAGAAGAAGAGAAGGGATGCGGTAAAAAAGAAGGATGACAGGAGACAAAGCACTGAGCTTTAGCAGACACCAAACTGTACCCTCAACTCATGGATTTCACTTCCCCATCCCAAACTCTTGTACGAGTATGATTTAAATTTCCAAATTGCAAAAGGTGAATGAAAGCAACATAAAAAGATATACAAATCATACAGTTATAGCACTCATCCTCCAAACCTCAAGAAAAACTTGATGGCTATTCAAATTCTATCTCCAAGTTAAACACCCAAAGAGACTTCTCCTCCACTTTAAACAGGTATCACTCATCGTTCATCACTGGGGAACTGCCTCTACTAAATAGTAGTCCCCCCTTATCACAGGGAGTACGCTCCAAGAGCCCCAGTGGATGCCCAAAACCACAGATAGTACCGAACCCTACTTGTGCTGTTTTTTCCTATCCGTACATATCTATGATAAACTTTAATTTATAAATTAGGCACAGTAAGAGAGTAACAACAGTAACTAATAATAAAATAGAGCGATTATAACAATACACTGTAATAAAAGTTATGCAAACATGCTCTCTCTCTCAAAGTATCCTATTGAACCGTACTCACCCTTCTTCGATGACGTGAAATGATAAAAACACCTAGGTAATGAGATGAAGTGAGATGAATGACGTAGGCACTGTCACGTAGCACTAAGCTACTATTGACTTTCTGACCATATGTCAGAAGTAGAATCCTCGGCCTCAGGACCGTGGGTAACTGAAACCGCTGACCGCAAAACCATGGATAAAGGGGGACTGCTGTCATACTGCACTGTTACTTGCAGTTACTGTTATTCACTTTCTCTTTTTTTAAGCATTTATTTATATTGTGAAAATAAAACAAGCTCACAGCAAAAATTTCAGAGTACAAAAAGTTATGTTCTCCCACATCTAGAAAGCTAAGTACTATTTGCCAGACCTAATGGTCATCAACAGTTGCCTGTGTATCCATTCAGTTAGAAATTGTTTACTCTTCACATGCTTGTATTCTGTTTCCTTCTGAAGGGAGGGACCATGCTTTATATTTATTTCTATCCCACCCAGCACCTTGCATACAGTAGAAAATAAATATTTGTGGATTTAACTGTGACTAAAAAGTACCTGCTGTTCATTTATTCCCAGAATTATCTGATCCTTCCGGAAAAAAATCTTAAGTGTCCTACATGATGTCTTACTATAGTAACATTCTGCATATCTGGTAATTTATGTTATCTTCACTACTGACCTACTCACTTTTAGATTAGAAACAACACTAAGAAACTGCTTATCTCTCTCATCTTCAAACCTACAGAAGATTAGAAAGAAATAAGAAGAGGGATAAAAACAGGTATGCTACGCTGACAGTAGTAAGTTATTTTTCTTTTTTAAAGCTTCAAAATGAGGGAACAGAAATTAGAAAAGCAAATATAAAGACTCAGAAAAAGAACAGCCAAATCAGGATTTTAATATAGGGATGATAGTCTTACCATGTCAAAACCCTGTGAGGGCATTCCAGTAGCATATAATTGCTAATTTTTATAAAACTGTTGAAGTAATGCAGCATAGTGATTAAGAGTTCAGGCTCTCTGGTTTGACTGCCCAGAATTCACAGCAATATTCCGCCACTCACAATTCATGTGACCTTGGGTAAACTAAAATTATTTTACTTCCCTGGGGATACTCACCTAATCCTTAGTCTAAAGATACTAATATCTAATTTGTGGGCTGATGAGGAAATAAGATAATTGACATAAAATATTCAGCTTAATTCCAAGTCTCTTGAAAAACCATCAACACCCCCCACCCCCAATAGTTATAAAGAGAATATTAAATCAACTTTGGTACATACTTTCTAAGAGGGCAAGAAAATGACTGAATATTCCCATCCAAGAAGCTTGCCGTTAAAAGGGTCTTAGCACTTAATGTGTTACACTCTAATTATGTGGAAGTTTAATTACATAAATTCATCTCATAACCTAATAAAATCAAATTACAAATATTTTTTAAGTGTAAGGAAAGGAGGAAGGAAGGGAGGAAGGAAGGAATATATGACAAGAAAAGCAAAGTCAGAAGACCAAGATTAATATTTGATTATATCTGCCCAATAACATAAAGAAAAAAACCTTTAGCCTTCAGCTTTTTCCCCCAAAGGTGACTTCTAAAGACATCAGATATACTGTTTGTGACAAAGGGCTTCTTTATATTTCCCATACGATAAATGAGTCAAATCAATACACACTGTAGTCAAGATAGTATTCAAGATTCGACTTGCGCAAAATATACAAAAAATAAGAATAAATTCTCTCTCACACAGAGGTGATATGGTTGAAGTTACATAAGATTTTTCAGAAAAGAAAATACTCTTTCACATGCCAAAATAATAAGGGTGTCCTTGGGGAATATTTAAGGGCAACTTAACATAAAACAGAAAAGAAACTTAATTAAGCATTTTTCTTTAGACTTTCATCCTCTGAAAACTGTATGACCTGCCAATTATCAACTGCATACTGCTTATGTGGAAATTTTGGTAGAATTTAATATTAGAGGCCCAGAATGACAACGGAATAATGATGGAGGGATTGGTTGTTTAAATAAATTATGCTTACTATAAACCATAATTTTAAATGTGCTATATGTTTTACAGATTGCCCTGCTGAATTTGGATATAATATGGAAAAGACCCTCTCTATATTTGAAATGAAGATTTTTCTTCTACAATTACACAAATGTCCATATCCTATAAAAAGTGGAGGGCTATAATACTAGCACTTATGTTAATTTTGAAGTATAAATCTTGCTAATGAGTTGATATTTTAATTATTCTAACTTAACTGTTGTTAGAATAAGAAATAGAAAAAAGAAGAAAAGTTTCACTGTGCATACAACATATCAAAAATTCACAAATAATCTTACTTTATGGTCAATTGTTCTTCAACAAAGACGCCAAGACCATTCAGTAAGGAAAGGATAGTCTTTTTAACAAACGGGGACAGGATAATTGAATACCAACATGTAAAAATTAAAAAATGAATGTAGAGACTCTTACCTCATAGCATACACAAAAAGTTAATTTAAAATGGATCACAGATCTAAATTTAAGAGCTAAAACTACAAAACTTCTAAAAGAACCATAGAACATTATGATGACAATGGGTTAAGGAAAGAGTTCTAAGATAGGATACCAAAAGCATGATTCATAAAATTAAAAAACTGACAAACTGGACTTCATCAAAATTAAAAACTTTAGCACTTCAAAAGACATCATTAAGAAATAAAAAGATAAGCCACTGGGATAAAATATCTTAAAATCACAAACCTTTATAAAGATTTTGTATTCTGAATATATCAAGAATTCATACAACTCTATAAGACAAACAACTCAATTTAAAAATGGGCCAGGGGCCAGCCCAGTGGTACAGTGGTTGGGTTCACGCTCCCCGCTTCGGTAGCCCAGGGGCTTCTGCAGCAGAAGCCCTGCTTCAGATCCTGGGTGCAGACCTACGCACCATTTATCAAGCCACGCTGTGGCAGGCATCCCACATATAAAGTAGAGCAAAATGGGCACGGATATTAGCTCAGGGCCAATCTTCCTCAGCAAAAGGAGGAGGATTGGCAGCAGATGTTAGCTCAGGGTTAATCTTGCTTAAAAAAAAAAAGAAAAAATATGGGCCAGGGGCCAGCCCCATGGCATAATGGTTAAGTCTGGCCCGCTCTGCTTCGGCGGCCCAGGTTCACAGGTTCAGATCCCAGGTGCAGACCTACACCACTCATCAAGCTATGTTGTGGCAGCAACCCACATACAAAACAGAGGAAGACTGGCACAGGTGTTAGCTCAGGGCTAATCCTCCTCAAGGCAAAAAAAAAAAAAAAAAAAAAAGGGAAGATTGGTAATGGATGTGTTAAGAGTGAATCTTCTTCACCAAAAAAAAAAAAAAATAGGCAAAAGATGTAAATTGACATTTCACTACAAGAGACAGGAATATTTGAGCACACTGAAAAAGGGAGCACATTAAAAAAGTGCTCAATATATCACTGGTATCAGGAAAATGTAAATTAAAACCAGAATGAGATACCACTTCATACCCACTTGGACGGCTGTTTAAAACACACACCCACACCCACACCCAGAAAATACTGTTGGGGAGGATATAGAGAAATTAGAAGCCTCATACATTGTTGGTGGGAATGTAAAACGGTGCAGCTGCTATAGAAAACAGCTTGGCATTTCCTCAAAAGGTTAAACAGAGTTACCATATGATACATCCCTTCCATTCCTAGGTCTATACCCAAGAGAAATGAAAATATAATAACACAAAAACTTGTACATAAATGTTCATAGCAGTATTATTCATAATAGCCAAAAAGTGAAAACAACCCAAATGTCCATCAACTAATGAAAGGATAAACAAAGTGTGATATATCTATACAATGGATATTATTCAGCCATAAAAAGAAATGAGATACTGATTCATGCTACAACATGATGAACCTTGAAAACATTATAGTGAGTGAAAGAAACCAATCACATATTATAATTCCATTTATATGAAATGTTCAGAAAAGGCACCTTTGACAGTCATAAGTGGATCAGCTGTTGCCTAGAGCTGGGAGTGGAAATTAACTGCAAACAGATACTTTTGGGGACTTTTGGGGATGATGGAAATATTCAAAATCGAACTGAAGTGATAGTTGCACAACTCTATAAATTTACTAAAAATCAGTGAATTTTACAGTGAGTGAATTCTATGATCAGTAAAATACAACAAAAAAGATACACAAAAAAAAACAAAAACAAAAAAATGTACAGAGCATTATGTTTCAAATTATATAAAATGATTCTCTTCTGTTATAATGTTACCAATTTGAGATACTAAGTAACTCACTCAATCCTCACAACAAGTTAAGGGGTAGATTTCTATTATTATCTCAATATCACAGATCAGGAAACTGAGACATAGGGAGATTAAGTAACTTGTTGTTCAGTTAGTAAGCTGCAGAACCAGGACTGGAACTGTAGTTTATCTGACTGCAAATAGCAAAAATTGATAGGTATTGCCTTTGTTTATAAAACGAAATAAGCATTTTGTATATGAATCAATTTTTAACCTCTCAGGTTTTAAAAGGGAAAGAAATTCTTTAGATCACCAAAGAGATCATAAATATCTAGGGTATAGAAAGAACACTTCATCAGGGTCAGAAGGCCTCTGTTGATAAACCTTATGTAAAAATGAGGGAACTGACCTAGACTATCTCTGAAGTCCCTTTCAATTTTGTTCCACAAAATGAAATGTCTTCCAAAGAACATACAGACATTTTCACCACTGGTTTTCTATAGCTTTAGTAATGTATAGCAATCACTTGCTCCCTACTTATTTTTTTCATATGCTTTAGTGAGTAGGCTAGAGCTCTACCCTACTCTGAAGGTACTCAGAGGCCCTACTCAGAGGGTCTATCTGGCCCTCTTTTTCACTAGTTATTTATCACAAACTTCTATTCTTTAGAAACAAAGCAACAAGGACAGAATTCAATCAAAGTTATGTACAACTGTCCTGATCAAAGATCGGAGGGGAAATGTGTCTATGAGCTAAGGGAACATATGTATGAAAAGTCTAGATTCTAGAGTAAGTTTTAAGAAAATAAAAATATATTAAAGGCCTTTTATACAAAGATCGCCATTATAGGAATATATCTCCAGTCTAACAGTAACAAAGTTACAAAATGTAACATTTATTCCATTTCCTCTGTAAGTCCTGAGTTTCATTTATATCATGTTCGTATCTCAAAGTTCCAAAAAGAGGTGATCTTCCCAAATAATCTATCCTTAAAATTTTTTAAATCAGAGAAAGCACTATCAAAGACACAAAGGAATGCTGTCTCATTTTTACTTACTATTTGGGAACAGAAAAAGTTAATGCTGCTTTTGTCATTCCCACAGGAAAAGGAGGAATACCATTTCCCTGTGCCTTTAAAGGCTTCCATTCAGAACAGAAAGCATTTTTTCATGCTGTCTAATTTTAAGAGGCTGTATATCTCACTAAAACTGAAGAATAATTCAAAGCCAAGAGAAAACGCTCAGCTTAAACATACTTAAATATATTACCACTAAGTCCTGGATAATAGTGATTGTTAGAAGAAAAGTGACTTTAAAAACTTGAATAATCTTTGATAAGTCTCTATCTTCAAACCACTATACCACCTTATCTGTGACACATTTTGAAAATAAAATTACTCAAAGAAGAGGAGACTCAACCTATAATCTGTGGGTCACATATGACTAAGGGCAAAAGAAGCTATAAAATGAAGGACCAAAGAATAAAGAGCAGCCTGAAACTTTTAGCTGCCCTGAGTGGACGTTTGTTTCCCTTGCACTTGCTTGAGGCCAGGCCTCAAGCAAACCACTGAGTCAGTTTTACTGAAAGAGTCATGAGGAGGCAGACTGCACATGACAGCATGCTGTGTAATGCATGACACACCCTATTTCTGAGCAGAGATCTGAAGAATTAAAACAAAGTTAACAGAAGTCATTTATGGGACTGAATGAATGCAACTGTCCCCTTCTTCTCTTCTCTCTCCCCATCATCTCCTAAGAATTATGAAGAAGAACAATTTTCAAAGAGTAGTGCAAGCAGAAATCCCTTAAAAAGGCAGCTAGGTTGTAAATATATACCTACTCTGGAAGCTTCCTCACATTTTTATTTAAATAGACTTCAAAAACAAGTGAGAGAATTTTAATAACTACATTTACCTGGCTAAAAAATTTTTACTGAATAAATAAATTTAAAAGGTGCTGCCTAAAAGAAGAATGTTTCTTTTAATCTTACTCATGTAGAGTGCATATGCACAGTGCATGTAGCCCATCCCAGCTGCTCAATAACATCATGCAACAATACTGCCAGAGTCCAGAATTCGGATTCTGCCTTGCTATGCCAATCTAGTCAACTAAGAGGACTCATCTTTCTACTTATAGTATTTATTTACAATCTACGGCCTTTAAAAATACATATTATATATTTTTGGCACATGTTTGAGACTTGTCACCTAGAGTATAGTTATCTGAGGGCAGGAACCATGTTTTCTACTTTGTAGTATAGAGCCCCGGTTATGAGCACAGGCTCTAGAGCCATGCCCCCCCGGGTTCAAAGCCAAGCTCTACCATCAGCTTTGTGACTTTGACCAAGAATTTACCTTCCCTGTGACTCAGTTTTCTCATCTATAAAATTAGGATAACAGTATATGATAGTTGTAAAAATTACATGAATAATAAATTCTGAGTGCCTAAAAAAGTGTCTGGCACATAGTACGCACTATAAAATATTAGTTATTATAATTATCTGTGTCCTCTACAAATAATACCAGCACCAAGCCCTTCTCCTTTAGTAGATGTTCACGCATCTGCCAAGTGGCTAAAAAATTGACAACCGTAGCATTAATACAATTTCTCTCATCACTACCATATAATTTATGAACAATGAAGTCTCTACTATTCAAGAATACCTTCTTTAGGGGCTGGCCCCGTGGCCGAGTGGTTAAGTTCGCGCGCTCCACTGCAGGCGGCCCAGTGTTTCGTCGGTTCGAATCCTGGGCGCGGACATGGCACTGCTCGTCAGACCACGCTGAGGCAGCATCCCACATGCCACAACTAGAGGAACCCACAACGAAGAATACACAACTATGTACCGGGGGGCTTTGGGGAGAAAAAGGAAAAAATAAAATCTTAAAAAAAAAAAAAAAAAAAAAGAATACCTTCTTTAACTCTTCAAGATGATTTGCTCAATTAGTCTAAAATGTAGCATCATAATCCCTAGTTTTCAATCTAGTGCTAGAGTATTTTTCATATATAGTATTTAATAGCAAACTGCTATGATAGAATATTCTAAATATTTTGTTATATTTTTTGCTGTAGTAGAAAGACTATACTTGACCCAATCCAGTATCTTTGTGGCTCCAACTCACAAGATAATATAGTTCCTAGGAACTTAAACTCATGGGATGTTTGCACAGAACGACTAGCCATAGCAAAACTTTGCACTAGGAGTGCGAGAGAGGTGAGAAAAATCATTTATTTGGTCTAGTACTAGAATCACAGCTCCTTAAAATGAGTGAGTAAGATGATACCACCAGTGAAGAGGATGCAGATACGTACTCTGGCAGAGTTTGAAGAGGAGGAATTGTTAAATAACTACGAAAACACAGAGCAAATTCTGTAGCTGTTTGTTCTGCATCTGTTCGACAGTCCCAGCTACTAAGTATGAGACAGCAGGAAACCTAGGGCAAACCAACTTTAAGACGGTTAGAATATCACATATATTATCAGAATGTAGGAAAGTTTACTCTTATTCTTTTGAAAAATATTTAAGTTCTTAATTTCAAAAGCAAAATGAAATAAGATCCTTTTAGAGACATTTTTCAGAGCATTACAAAAATATTTGCGGTATTAAAACCACAATGAGCTACTACTTCACACCCATTAGAAGAAAAAAACAGAAATAACAAGTGTTGGCAAGGATGTGGAGAAAGTGGAACCCTTGTACATTGCTGGTAAGAATATAAAACGGTGCAACCACTGTAAACAGTATGGCGGTTCCTCAAAAAATTAAACACAGAATTAACATATGACCCAGCAATTCCATTCTAGGTAGATGCCCAAATGCATTGAATGCAGGGATTCAAACAGATATTTATCCACTAATGTTCATAGCAGCATTGTTCACAATAGCCAAAAGGTGGAAGCAACCCAGGTATCCACTGACAGATGAATGGATAAACAAAATGTGGTATATATGTACAATGGAATATTGTTCAATTTTAAAAAGGAAGGACATGCTGACACATGCTACATTATGAATGAACCTTCAAGACATTATGCTAAGTGAAACAAGTCAGTCACAAAAGGACAATATTGTATGATTCCACTTATAAGAGGTATCTAGATTAGTCAAATTCATAAAGACAGAAAGTAGAACTGTGGTTGCCAGGGTTGGGGAGAGGAAGATGGGGAATTATTGTTTAATGGATACATGGTTTCAGTTTCAGAAGACGAAAAAGTTAGAGATGGATGGTGGTGATGGTTGCACGATAATATGAATGTACTTAATGCCATCGAAGCGTACACTTAAAAATGGTTAAAATGGTCACTTTTATGCTATGTGTACTTTATCACTGTGTGCGTATCCATATGGAGAGAAAGAGAGAGAGAAAGGAGGAAGGGAGAGAGAGGGAGGAGAGAGAGGGACTGAGGGAGGGAGGGGCAACAGTCATTTAGAAAACAGTTTGGCAGTTTCTTATAAAGTTAAACATACTCTTACCATATGACCCAGCAATCCAATACTCCTAGATATTTGACCAAGAAAAATAAAAACATATGCCTACTCAAAAACCTGCATGCCAATGGATATAGCAGGTTTATTCATTATTGCCAAAATCTGAAAACAAAATAACCATCAACCTGTAAATGAACAAATAAACTGTGGTAGATCCATATAATAGAATACTACTCAGCAATGAAAAGGAATGAAATACTGACACATTAAAAAATTAAAAACTTAAAAATGGGGGAATCTCAAAAGCATCATGCTAAGTTAAGGAAACCAGACATACAGAGCTATATACTCTATGATCACATTTATATGACATTCTGGAAAAGCTAAAAGTATAGGGACAGAAATAAGATCAGCGGTTGCCAAGGTCTAGGAGTGGGAAAGGGGAGCTGACTAAAGAGGGGCACGAGACTACCTTTTGGGAAGATGGAAATATTCTCTATCTTGATTGTGGAGGAAGCTTACATGACTGTCTGTACTTATCAAAGTTTGCAGAATTGTACACATAAAAGGGATAAAATTTACTATATGTAAAGTATAACCCAATAAACAACAAAAACCTGGACTACTAAGATCAACTTAAACATTTCTGCTTATTCCATAGTAGGTATTCAATTATGTAAGACAACAGCTGACCATCTAATTTTATACTACTCTGCTCAAATAGAACAGAGGTAAAAATCATATTTCTAGTTTTGCCCTCCAAATTTGCATTTTATTTCTAAAGATAAGAGATTGAATTCATCGTGGCAATACACTAGAAATAACCAAAAAGTGAGCAATAAATTGAAAAATAGGTTATCACAACATAGCTTTTTGGGAACTTACCTTACAAATGATGGTAACCAGATATCGGTGGCACTTTTCATTCACTGTGAACTCATAAGTACTCTCCTGTGTACACTAAACTAGCAAATGTCACATAAAACAGGATGACACATCCTATTGCATGTAAAAATTACTGTTTTCAAATGCCTTCTGTTTCTACTTAATAAAAATCATTTCCCATCACTTCAATGTTGAAATAAGACAACAAACATTAGGTAAAACCTGTGTTAATCACCATGATTGACCATAAAACTGGGTGAAATTGTAAGTTAGTTAGCTATTGTTTTCTACATCTACAGAAAACACTGAGGTACTAAATTTTCTACAAGATCTATGAAAAATTCCATGACTAGTTATTAGATTCCTAACTGACCCAAGATAATAAGTATATATTCTACATTGTATATTAAAAGATACCATTCCAATGCCTTAGGAATAGGGAAAAACTTTTAGATAAGGTAGTAAGAACACAGGTCCAACAATCCTCATCAATCAGATACTTCAATATCCCCTGAAGCAAAGAAAAATGATCTAAAATATGGTACATTTACTCAATATATAATGCCACAGGAACTGGCTAAAATGCTACGTAGCCACTAAAGAGGAAATAAGGGTGAAGGAAGCATTTTGGGTGACCAGAACTTCCTCAACATAATTTTCCTAACTAACATTTGGGCATCAATTCCCCGAGGATATTTCTATGACTGGCTATTAGGAAGGACCTAAGAAGGGTAGGAGATAATTTCTCAAAGATTGAAATACAACATGTTAAACTCAAGTTTTTAGCACTTCCTTAATACTTAATTAAAATGATGCTGCATTAATAGAAACAACTTTATGGAGAACAGAGATTGTACAACTAGAAATATTTCCACTTTAAAAAAGTCAACCTACTTTCATAAAGGTGATTAGAAACTTCTCTAAAAAAAAAAAAAAAAGTCCAACTGGCTGTTAAGCTGGTCATAAAATAAAAGAGAACCACCCCCAAAGTGGGGAGGGCAATTCTAAACGAGAGGCTATTATCATCTCATACTGTGCACATCTAATAGGTTATCATACACAAAATATAACAACATTTTCTTATTAAAGATTTTGCTAAAACTGTTGAAAGAAAACTTATGTTTAATCAAAATATCTACAAAATAAATACTCTAATGAAAGAGTAACCTAACAGTAACATCACAATTTACCCAGCTACTCATTTACAAAAACATTTGCCTCTGAACTCTTATTTATAGAGAACATGGTCTGTAAACCAAGTCATATTTTAGAATATGGTCTATAAACCAAATCACATTTTAGAAAACTTACTTCACTAAGGCAAGGTTTCTCAACCTGGGCACTACTGACAATTGAGGCAGATAATTCTTTGTTGTAGGGGGCTGTCCTGTACACTGCAGAACGTTTAGCAATATGTACTCTGACCTCTACCCACTAGATAACATTGGCTCCCCTCCCTCTACCCCAGATGTGACAACCAAAATGTCTCCAGACATTACCAAACGTCCCAAAGTGGAGCAAAACTGCCCCAGGTTGAGAATCACTGCTCTAAGGATTGAACAGCTTTGACAGCACTTCAGATTCTCCCTTCTTCTTTCTACTCATAATTTAATAAGCATTAACTACCTCTCCTTCCAGTGGTTTTCAAATTTTATACCCAACGCCCTAGAGTGCCCAGGAAATGCCTCAGGAGCATCCATGGGGTGTACCCAGAGCAGATCCCACTTTCATTTTCTGGGGTTCTGGATATTTCCTTTGGGAGGAAATAGTTTGAAAATCCTGACATAGATAGACATATCATAATACCAAATTCCACACGGCAATGAATAAGAAACCTCAAATTTTTTCCCTCCTTTCTCTTTTTACACTTTACATCAAGGCCAATTTTGGGAAAAACTGACACCTGGAAGAGTACTAGGAGTGAGAGAGTAAGTGAAGTAGGGACCAGAAGGCAAGCTGAATGTGTAGCTTATCTGTATTTCTTCAGTCCATCAGGAACTGAAATGTAGACTTTAGAAGGCTTAGGGTACTTTCTACCCTGCTTAAACAAACATTAGATGTTCCAAGCCCTGAATTACAAAATTCAAGTCCAAGTTTCACCCTCAGCAGAAACTAATAAATGAAATTAACATTGTAATTATATGTTAGCTTAGTTTAAAACTTCTAAAAATCTGTTTGATTCTTAAATTGAAAATAGATATCCTTATTCTTCCCTGCCTTCAAAGATCTCCTAATTTAACCATCTTAAACAGGAGAGGAATGTGTGTAACACGTTTAATCTTCTGTAAAAGGAGATCTCAAATTTTAATGTGCATCCAAATTAGCTGGGTGCTTTTGAAAATGCAAATTCTAGGCAGAGATTTTGATTGGTGGGAGATGGGGATAGGAAGAGTCCAAGGATCTGCATTCTTTTTTTAAAGGTATGCTTTTTTGGTGAGGAAGATCGGCCCTGAGCTAACATCTGTTGCCAATCTTCCTCTTTTTTTTTCCCCTCCCCAAAGCATCAGTACATAGTTGTATGTCCTAGTTGTAAGTCATTCTAGTTCTTCTATGTGGGACACCACCACAGCATGGCTTCATGAGCAGAGTGTAGGTCCACACCCAGGACCCAAACTGGTGAACCCAGGGCTGTCGAAGAGGAGTGCGTGCAAACTTAACCACTCAGCAATGGGGCCAGCCCCCAAAGGATCTGCATTTTTAACAAGCATTCCCGGTGATTCTCACATAGGTGGACTGAAGGACTCATTTTTAATAACACTGGTCAACATGTTGAATTTGGCACCAATGTTATATTCTAGCATTCTCTATCCAGACACTATGCCATACTTGGTATTTATTACCTCTGGTCAACTCAACTAGGATCTAAAAATGAAAATATATTTTAAATACTATACAATTAAAATGGTCCAGAGTAGCGTGTGAACAAAGAAATGGAAAGTAAATATTACAGATGCATTTTATAATGAATAGCTAGACTATAAAATCTGACAAATCTGTATCATTAATTCTTCCCTCCTGCAAAAACTACACTTATCCCAGCTATAATTTTATATATTATAAGGTATACCAAAAAATAAATAAAACTTTACTGGTTATAAAAATCCTAGCTCTTTGATAAAGGTTTCTCATGCAACACAAACAAACTTGCCTCTAACAAATCAGTTCATGAATCAGTCAGTTTGATTCATTTTCTTCCTGGATATACATCAAGATGACATGCTGGGATGCAAACAGATACATGACTTCTTGTGCCATTTTTGACATCCAGTCATTATTACTGCACTCCTGCTATCATCTTCATTCCTCAAGACCTGAAAATATTACTTAGGCAAATGGCCATGTCAATTTCGTTTTCTCCATTTTCTACTTAAGCAGAGTCAAAGCAGATACCATCATTTTCTTTTTGACTTAATGTGCCTCCCAAAATACTCAATTTTTTCAACTCTGATATTGGCTTTATAAAACAGATGATCAGTCTCATACTTGTCTATTTTTTCTTATACCAGACAAAAACAGGATTATTGATAAAGCACACTAATATTTTCACCTAACATTCCAATCACTTCACCTAACATTCCCAACTCATTCAGTTGAACATTTTATGAGTCTCAAGCTGGTGGCACATTCAGTCATTGATTTTTTTTTCATCAGTAACAACAGGAGTTAGCTCCATGGCTTCCACGCTCCTTTGAGAAGACTCAGGGTGCTCTGTCTTCAAGGTAGAGAATACCAGAAATAAAAATCAGGTAGTCCTAGAGCCAAGTTTAGCTTTTAAAGAACACCCATCTCCAAAAGCTTCCAAAGAAATCCAGAAATGAAAAACAGTATCAGGAACATTAAAACCAAAACTGAGGTGAGGTCAGTGGAAAAAGATAAAAAAGCAGGACTAGGTTTTCTGTTTGTTCTTTTGTTTGTTTGAAGCTATGTACAGAGAAACATGAACAAAGCAGAGAGAGGTCTGGGACTTGGGGGAAAAGAGTGTAATAACAACAAATGACAAAGAAAAAGCACAACTACTTGATTTCTATTAGTAGAAAGTAGATCCCACACTGGATTGGCATGTCTAACTCTGAGCAAGTTACAACTTGTTTTAGATTCAGTTTGTTCATCTATAACCCTACCTATTTCACAAAGTTGCTACAAGGAACACAAAGGTAAACGCATATCATACATGTCCAAGAGCTACATAAACACAAATTTTTAATCCCTTAGTGAACAAAATACATTTTTTTAAAGATTTTATTTTTCCTTTTTCTCTCCAAAGCCCCCCAGTACATAGCTGTGTATTTTTAGTTGTGGGTCCTTCTAGTTGTGGCATGCAGGACGCCGCCTCAGCATGGCCTGATGAGCGGTACCATGTCCGCACCCAGGATTCGAACCGGCAAAATGCCGGGCCGCCGAAATGGAGCACGCAGACCCAACCACTCGGCCATGGGACTGGCCCCGAAAATATATTTTTTTAAAGAAGAAACATTAAGAGGAAATTGGAACAAGAGATAAAAAAAATTTATCCACAAAATTTCTGAAGGTGATCCTATATAAAGAAAACATTGTACTGATTTTCATGAAGCAGTCAAGAGTAAGTCTCAGAAACTAGAGACCAGTAAGTCTAATGACACTTACCTGGAAAAACTTGAAAATGTATCATGAAAACAGGTGATTTGTGAAAACTTGGGGAAAAGGAGGTTACTGGGATCATGCTCTGATTCTCTATATCACATTAAAAGAACTTGAAAGAATCATATTATCATATTCCAAATCTTAACTGTGCTTTACTTATAAGATCTTAATATTTCCTTCAATCAAGGGATATTTTATTTTTAAATATAAATCAATCGATTTTTTTTTTCAGGAAGATTAGCCCTGAGCTAACATCTGCTGCCAATGCTCCTCTTTTTGCTGAGGAAGACTAGTCCTGAGCTAACATCCATGCCCATCTTCCTCTACTTTATATATGGGATGCCTACCACAGCATGGCTTGCCAAGCACTGCCATGTCCGCACCTGAAATCCAAACCAGCAAACACCAGGTGACTGAAGTGGAGCACACAAACTTAACCTCCACGCCACCAAGCCGGCCCATAAATAAATCTATTTTAAAATGCAGTTTACTAATTATTTGGAAGACAAATTTAAGACCCTTTTTAATAAAAATATGAAAACATCACATAAGGCTTGAACAGAATGGGTTGGAGTTGAGTTCATCTTGGAAATTGAACCTGATTGAGATGGTAGTCCAAAAAGTTATGTCAAACCATCAAAAAGATTACTATTTACAATAGTATCACTGACTTTATTAACTCAAAGGCTTCTATTAACTCTGTTAGAGAAAGTTAAAGGGAATATTTTGATCTATGAAAACACCAAATAATCTCATTTCAAGGTTTTCAAAAGTATCCTTCAATATATGCAATGGATCTGCAATATGACAACAACAATATTTATCTTACCTATCTAACAGAGTTGTTATGAGACTGGATTGAGACATATGCGTGAATATACTCTGAACATTCATTAAGTCCTATACAAATGTTAGGCATTATATAACCCTATGCTTTGCTCATCAACTGCAGACTGATGAATTAAATCAATAATTACAAACATTAACAACCTATTTTGTTAAAAAAACTCTGAGCAAAAGTATTCATATTTAACTGAAGCAGTACCTTTTTTAAAAAACAAAAGGTCATGTTTAATAATGGTTAATGATCTAAATAATGGAATCATGGATGAATTCTTCTTGTATGTGGATATCTTAATGGACACAAGAGTTTTAATTTATGGAAATAGCATACTCCCTCATGAAACCCATACCTTCCTAAGGCCACAGTAGGTGTTCATTAAAGAAATAGTTACTGTTAGTAGTGAAACTATCAAAATGAATAAAATTCCCTTTTAATAAGCAGTTTTCAATACAATAAGGGAAATAAAACATATGTATAAATAAGCAGAATATAAGTTAGATGATGAAATGTTTCATAATAGAAATATAAACAAAGTTTAACAGACGTTCAGAGAAGGGAAAGTGGCTTCTAGCTATAGGGGAAAGCAGGCAAAGCAGGCAAAGAGATGTCAAGAAAGACCTCAAGGAAGAAGTCATATTTGTGCTGGGTCCTAAAGGATGAATAGGATTTTGAAATATCCCTAAATAAAATACACATTTCCCTGGAATAAAAATACTTCTAGTTCACTGGGGAAAAAACTATATCTCAGCAAACAGTACCAACACCCCTCCAATATCCATTCACCATTCACCTGGAAGTTACCCTTGACACATCTCCCCAATTCTCCCCATATCTCACTGCCCCATGTCTAATCCTTGACCAAAGCTTATCCATTTTAACCTCCTAAATCTCTCTCACATCTGTCTACTTTCTTCTCCACCACCACATCCCTCGCCTGAATTATCATCATCTCTTGCCCAAACCACAACAATACCTTTTGACTGGTCTCCCTGCTCCACACCAATCTATCTTCTACACTGCAGCCAGAGGTCTTTTCTAAAGTAAAGACACCAGGCATCGCCTTCCAACTGAAATCCCTGACACACAGCTACTCCTCTAGCTTCACCTTATACCGTGTGCCCTCTCATTATCTATGCTTCAGCCACTGCAGTCTTTTCTTTCTTTTTTCTTTCGTATTGATGTATAACTGACATGCAACATTACATTAATTACAACATAATGATTTGATATTTGTATATATTGTGAATACTCTGGTATTTATTCAGAGTTCCTCAAACTTGCCAGGCTAACACCAGGACCTTTGCACATGCTGTCCGCTTCGCCTGGAACACTCACTCACTCCTAACCCCATTCACCTCCTAACCCCATTCACCTAGTTAACTCCTACTCACCCTTTAAATTTTAGTCACTTCCTCGAGAAAGTCTGCCTTATTCTCCCAAACTAAATTAGATCATTTGAGTTATACACTCTTATCACACCATGTACTTTCTTATATGGTATTTGTTAGAATTGTAATTTTACATTTATTTTGTGTTTATTTGACTAATAATTACTTCCCTGACTAAACTATAAGCACCATTAGGACAGGGCCCATAAATAATTTTGCCTTAGGTTAGACCTGCAAACATACATATTTGCTCCTAAGTCAATGTTTTCTTTTCAGTCAAAATATCTATGGTGAACCAACAAGTATAGACATCATTGTCATGCCTGCACTGCAACATGTAGTCTGTGTGCCAAAGGCAGACCCCTAACCAGCTCCTCTCCCTCCCTTCTCTTCCCACTGTATATTTAGCAAAAATTAGGGGTTTTTTTAACCTAATAGCATGATTTTGTAGCTTAACTGCCTGCTAATAAGAAGCATAGGGGGGCCGGCCCCATGGCCGAGTGGTTAAGTTCACACGCTCCACTTCAGCAGCTCAGGGTTTCACTAGCTCGAATACTGGGCACGGACATGGCACTGCTCATCAGGCCATGCTGAGGCGGCGTCCCACATGCCACAACTAGAAGGACCCACAACTAAAAATACACAACTATATACCTGGGGACTTTGGGGAGAAAAAGGAAAAATAAAATCTTTAAAAAAAAAAAAGGAAGCATAGGAAGTTTGGCCTAAATCTAGAAAACCTGACTTTGCTTGCCAAAAATCAGCACCTTCAAAAAGGAGAAGAAATGGGGCCGGCCTGGTGGTGCAGCAGTTAAGTTCGCATGTTCTGCTTCGGCAGCCCAGGGATCACTGGTTAGGATCCCAAGTGCGGACATGGCACTCCTTGGCAAGCTAAGCTGTGGTAAGCATGCCACATATAATGCAGAGGAAGATGGGCACAGATGTTAGCTCATGGCCAGTCTTCCTCAGCGAAAAGAGGAGGATTGGCAGCAGATGTTAGCTCAGGGCTAATCTTCCTCAAAAAATAAATCAATAAATTAATTAACTAATTAAACTCAACCATTCATTTTAAACCCAACCAATCACATTAAATATAAACAATTAAATATAATCACATTAAATATAAATGGCCTAAATACCCCATTTGAAAGACTAGATAAAAAACCAAGACCCAACTCTATGTTCCCCACAAGTAACTCACTTTAAATATAAAAAGACAAGTGGGTTAAAAGTAAAAGGATAGACAAAAGATACTCCATGCTAACATAAATCACAAGAAAGGTGAAACGTCTATATTAATATCAGATAAAATCGATTCTAGAACAAAAAATATCAGCAGACATAAAGAGGACCATTTAATAATGATAAAGTACACAATGACATTATGTCCTCAACAGGAGACCATAATCCTCCTAAATGTTTACGCTCCTAACGATAGGGCTTCAAAATACATGTAGCAAAACCTGATGGAACTACAAGGAAAAACAGACAAATCCACAATTATAACCAAAGACTTCAACAAATCTCTCTGAATAATTGATAGAAAATCAGGAAGAATAGAGAATACTTGCACAACACTATCAACCAACTAGGCCTAACAGATATTTATAAAACACTCCATTCCACAACAGCAAAATACACATTCATTTTAAGTGCACACTATATCCTGGGCCATAAAACAAGTCTCAGTACATTTAAAAGGATTCAAATCATACAAAGTATATTCTTGACCACAAACCAGAAATCAGTAACAAAAAGATATCTGGAAAACCCTCAAATATTTGCAAAGTATATAACAGACTTCTATATAGCCCATCGGTAAAATAAGAAGTCAAAAGAGAAATGAGAAATTATTTTAAACTGAATGAATATGAAAATACAACATATTTCGGGGAAACATCTAATGCAGTACTTAGAGACATTTATAGCACGAAAATGTGTTTATTAGAATGGAAGAAGGGTCTCAAATCAATGGATCAATGGCCTCAGCTTCTACACTAAGAAACTAGCAAAGGAATAACAAATGAAACTCAAAGTAAACAGAAGAAAGCAAATAATAAAGACCAGAACAGAAATCAGTGAAATTTTTTTTTTAAAGAAAGAAAAGAAATAGAAAAAAAGACAATGAAACCAAAAGCTGATTCTCAGATCAATAAAACTGATAAACCTAAACTAGGCTAACTGGGGATAAAATAGGGAAGACACAAATTAATATCAAGAAAGAGAGAGGTAACGTCATTAGAGATTCTAAAGACATTAAAAGGATAAGGAAATACTATGAACAATTTTATGCTGATACATTTGACAACTCACAAAAAACAGACACATTCCTTCAAAGACACAAACAACAAAAGCTCATCAAGAAGCAATGAATAACCTAAGTGGCCCTATGTCTATTAAAGAAATTGGATTTGAAGTGAAAAATCTTTCCACAAGGGTCAGGTCCAGATGGCTTCTCTGATGAGTTGTGCCAAACATACAAGAAAGAAATAATACCACTTCTACACAAACTCATCCCCAAAATTTAAAAAGAAAGGAATAGTTTACAACACACACTATGAAGTTAACATACTCTGAAACCAAAGCCCAGAGAGGTATCACAAGAAAACTATGAACTAATATTCCTCCATGAATATAGACACAAAATTCTTTAACAAAATTTTAGCGAATCAAATCAAACAACACATAAAAAGGATAATAATACATCACAACCAAGTAGCAAGTTGGTTTAAAACTCAAAATTCAATGTAATTAATATTAACACTAAAAAATAAAAACCATACGATCATCTCAATAGACGCAGAAAATACATTTGACAAAATCCAACATCCACTTCTGATTAAAAAAGAAAACTCTCAGGAAATTAGGAATAGAAGGGAACGTCTTTAAATTGATAAGGGGCATCTACAAACAAACAAACAAACCTAAAGCTAACATCATATTTCAATGGCAAAAGACTGAAAAGTTTCCCGCTCAGAGCAGGAAGAAGACAAAGCTGTCTGCTCCTCACCACTTCTACTAACATTATCCTGGAAGTTCCAATCAGTGTAATCAGGCAAGAAAACGTGATAAAAGTCATCCTGACTAGAAAAGAAATAAAACTATCTTTGTTTACAGACGATATACATGATCCTTTATATAAAAAAGCCAAGAGAATCTACAAAAAATCCACTAGAAATAACAAGTGAGTACAGCAAGTTTGCAGGATACAAGACAAAAATGCAAAAATTTATTGTATTTCTATATACTAACAACAAATAATTGGAAATTAAAATTTTTTAAATCATACCATCTATAATTTCATCAAAAATCATGAAATACTTCAGCGTAAATCTAACAAAAGATGTGTAAGACCTGTACACTGAAAAGTTTGTAGAGAGAAATTAAAGACGACAAAATGCATAAAGAGATGTATGGTGTCCCTGGATTGAAAGACTTAATATTGTTAAGATATTAATTCTCCCCAAATTGATATACAGATTCAACACAATCTCAATCAAAATCCCGGCAGGCTTTTTGCATAAAATTGAGAAGTTGAGCGTAAAATTCATATGCGCATGCAAATGACCTAGAATAGCCAAAATAACTTTGAAAAAGTTAGAGGATTTATACCTGATCTCAAAACTTAAAATAAACCTATAGTAGTACAATATAATATGATATAATATAATATAATAATATAAATCTATAGGAATCAAAATAGTATGCTTGTGGGCCAGTCCCAGTGGTTAAGTTAGGTGTGTTCCGTTTTGGCAGCCCGGGTTCAGTTCCCGGGCGTGGATCTACACCACTCATCAGTGGCCATGCTGCCTACATACAAAATAGAGGAAGACTGGCAACAGGTGTTAGCTCACGGCGAATCTTCCTAAGCAAAAAAAAAAAGGTATGCTTGTGAGTCAAGATAGACAATAGAAGGATGGAAAATAATAGAGTCGAGATATAGACACACATACATTTGATTTTCAACAAAGATACAAAAGCATTTGAGTGCAGAAAGAATAGTCTTTCCAACAAGTGGTGTCGGAACAATTAGATGTCCATATTTTTTTCAATGAATTTCAATCTTATTTTGCACCATACACAAAAACAAAATCAAAATGGATCATAGACCTAAAACTATAAAACTTTTAGGAGAAAATCTTTGTGATCTTGGGCTAGACAAGGATTTCTTAAATAAAATACTGAAAGCACAATGCACAAAAGGAAAAGAAAATATTGATAAATCAACTCTATCAAAATAAAGAGCTTCTATTCATTAAAGATACTGTTAAGAGTATGATAAGGCAAGTCACAGAATGGGAAAAAACAATTGCAAATCACATATCTAATAAATGACTTGTATCCAGAATATATAAAGAATTCATACAACTCAATAAGACAAACCTATCTTAAAAATGGACATATGATTTGATTTGATATTTCACTAAAGACAGATGAGTGTCTAATAAGCACATGAAAAGAAGCTCAAGATCATTAGTCATCAGAAAAATGCAAATTAAAACCATGACAGATATCACTACACACCTCTTAGAATGGCTAAAATTAAAAAGACTTACCATACCAAGTGTTGGTAAGGCAGTGAAACTGGAACTCTCATACCTAGCTGGTGGTAAAATGGCACCAGCACTTAGAAAAACAGTTTGGTAGCTTCTGAAAATGTACCTACATATACCTACCACATATGACCCAGTCATTCCACTCTTAGGTATTTGCCCAAGAGAAATAAAAGCATATGTCTATACAACGACTTATATGCAAATGTTCACAGAAGGTTTATTTGTCATTGCCAAAAAAGTGGAAATAGGGGCCAGCCCCGTGCCTTAGTGGTTAAGGTCAGCATGCTCCACTTTGGCAGCCCAGGTTCAACCGTTCCCAGGCATGGATCTACACCACTCACCGGTGGCCATGCTGTGGCAAAACACACCAAATTATACTTTAAATATGTGTAGTTTGTTGTATGTCAATTATCTTACTAAATTGTTTTTTTAAAGATATATGAATTGATCAGAACATAAGTCTATATAACTCACTTCCCATTGCTAGATCGCCCATCGCTCAAGAGAATCACAGATTTTGAAGAACTACAATCAACCAGCAGGAAAGAAGCTAAATTTCGGGACTGATTCACACTCTTTACTGTGTATAAATCTTGCTTTAAGTTTAGACTTCTTGAAATACAAACCTTAGGATATGTCTAAATCATAAAGCAAACGCACCCTAAGGATAGCCAGGTTCAAGAGGAACCAACTAAGATGACAGCGAACCAGGCCCACCAAGAGGCCAGTGTTCCGGGCTTTCAGGAAAAAAATGTGAATTCAATAAATACCCTAAAATGTCTGTTGTACAGCCAACCTCTGACCAACATTTGGGTTTACCTGGTTCTATGAAAGTGGGTTCTCTTTCCTAGAATTATTGATATTAAAGCAGAGAGCCACTTGAAATGTAAATCCTGGAATAAATAAAGCCATGCCCCAGATGAATACAATTCATGGTTCTTCCAAGGTTGTCTGGTCTCTTAAATATCAGTATTCTCACTGGCTTGATCAGTAGGCCTAGAAAGGCATGCTTTTATATAAAAGAAAAACTATTTTCATATTTTCTATTACTGCTCAAAATACATAAATTTTAGATAGCTAACAGACTTTGTTTAACCTTTTAAAATATAGAAATATTCACACCACTCACCCACATACAGCTTTCCCACGTTGTCTACAATTAATAAAACTTGAACAACTCTATTAAGATGTTCCATAAATGCAACATAACATCCAAAGCATATCCAACAGATCAAACATCATTATAGTCATGGTGCTATATAAAACACACAGGTAAACTACAGGTTCAAGATTCAAATTAACAAACATCACACTGAATGCTCTTTATTAATAACAGTTTGAATTTTTTTTACTGGTGAGAAGCCAAATTATATAGTAGTTAAGAGCACAGACTCAAGAACAAACTGCCTGGATTCAAATTCCACATCAGCCTCTGATTCCTCATTGATAAAATCAGGATAACAATAGTGTTTACCTCATAGCATAGTTACGAAGATTAAATAAATTAATAGGCAAAAAGCACCCAGAACTGTGCCTGGCTCATAGTAAGCACCCAAGAAGTTTTACCTTGTCATTGTTATAATTATGATTATGACTGTCACTGTTACTAGAGTTAATATTAATACATAGGTAATTAACTCTATCACTAACAATTTGAAAAATACAAATACTTCTACTAAGAATTAATACCAAAAAAAGAACTTGAATAGACATTTCTACAAAGAAAACATACAAATGGCCAATGAGTACATGAAAAGATCCTCAACATCACTAATCATTAGGGAAATGCAAATCAAAACCACAATGACCACATCTAGAAGGACCTGCAACTAAGATATACAACTATGTACTGGAGTGGATTGGGGGAGATAAAGCAGAAAAAAAAAAACACAACGAGATACCACTTCACACTGCTAGGATGGCTATAATCCGAAAGAATGGAAAATTACAAATGTGGCTAAGAATGCAGAGAAACTGGAACCCTTGTGCACTGCTGGTAGAAATGTAAAACAGTGCAACACTATGGAAAAACTTGACTGTTTCTCAAAAGGTTAAACATAGAACTACCATGAGACCCAGCACACTCCTAGGTAGACATCCAGACGAACTGAAAGCAGGATCTTGAAAAAATACTTGCACACCAATGTTTAGGTCAGCGTTATTCACAATAACCAAAAGGTGGAAGCAACCCAAGTGTCCATTGACAGATGAATGTAAACAAAATGTGGTATATACATACACTGGAATATTACTCAGCGATTAAAAAAATGAAACTTTGATATATGCTACGAGGATGAACCTTGAAGACATTATGCTTCGGTAAAATAAGTTAGATACAGAAGGACAAACTTTGTATATTCTACTTATATGAGTTACCTAGAATAGGCAAATCCCTAGAGACAGAAAGTAGAACAGAGGTTACCAGGGGCTAGGGAGGGGAAAAGGGAGAGTTATGGTTTAATAGGTAGAGATTTTGTTGGAAATGATAAAAAAAAAATTGGGGGTACAGATGATGGTGAGGGTGATAAAACACTGTCTATGTATTTAATGTCAATGAATTGTAAACTTATGAGTGATTAAAATGAAATTTGGTATGCACTTTTACCACAATAAAAGAAAATGAATTAATGCAAAAGAATTTACTGGTTACTCCACCTGGCATCCTCACTTTTATTCCCGCCACTCACCAATGAAGAAGTCAATATTCGTTCTGACCTACATGGCTCTGAAAATGGCAGAAAAGCTAGAATAAGACATACTGCTAAATTCTAAGACAACTCAGAAAAGCATAAAAATGCTACTTTAAACAGCTTGTGATACATTTTAACACAAATACATTAAATTGGAAATAGTAACGATGAACTTAAACAATAGAGACAGGGTAATCTTTCAAAAAAAAGTACTAGATTGGAACTCCGATTCTAATCTTAGTTCACCAAGAACCTTTAAACTACTTTTTCATAATTACTTCCCCAATAGAATGGAGAAAAGGTTTATCATGTTTCACGAATTTGTTAAAAGAAAAAAAATGCAGGGTATTTTGAGATTGTAGGAAAAAAACAACTTTGTAAAAACATAACTATACATAATACACTCACAGGTAAATGGAATAACATTATTGGTTACATATGGGAAACATTACCATTGCCAGTAAAACTACAGAAAAAGAAAGATTACCAGCCAATAGACATTACAACATAAAACCTCTCTCAATCACAGTGTACACCAAAAACATAATCTGAAGTGCAAATAATTAAAAATTTCTTCTTAAAGTGATTTCGTGTATACTTGCAAGAGATTGACTTAGGACTTTCTAACCTGAACAAAACAGCAAGAAATATGGCCATATCAAATCCTCTGGCGTAACTTTCTACTTCAACAAGAATCATCACATATGATTCTGTTCTTTCTTAATTATGTTATCAAGTTAGAGCCAAAAATAAGTGTATACATCTTCAGTCTGTATAAAGGAAAACTACTAAGAAGTCTTTATGAAACCAGAAAATACCAAAGGTAGAGTCATTTTTTAGACATTGAAACATCTTTTGTTAGCTACTGTACTGGCCATCTTTTTCAAGGTCTGTCCATTGATACAGACTAATCACCAACCACTTGGGCAAAACTGGCCCATTTCAAAATAGGAGCATGCTGAGAAAGGCCTTGGGTTTCCTCAGGGGCATTCTTGAAATTTACAAATACACAGAAAATTAGAGACAGTCAAGCCTAAGGGAATCAAGGGAGCAAGATATTTACAAATTACATCCTGACCAAATTTAATTCAAACAAAATTTCCTACAAACCTCTACAATATTAACTGGCTACAGGAGTCTTTTTTTCATTTCACTCTGAAACTGTTCTATACCACTGTGAAAAGTTAAACGATTTTCTTCCTAAGTTTGCTCCTTTCTGACTTAGCAAGGCAAGCTTATGAATACGTATTACATGCTAAACAAAACAGCTAACTGATAAAAGAAAATTTAGGTATGATTCCAACTATTTAGCGTCCTGGAAAAAGCAAAACTATGGAAGCAATAAAAATATCACTGATTTCCAGGGGTTATGACGTAGAGAGAGATGAATAGGAAGAGCACAGAGGATTTCTAGAGGAGTGAAAATATTCTGCATGATACTATAATGGTAGATACATGTCATTATACATTTGTCCAAACCCACAGGCTGGCCCTGAAGAAAAGATTTTAAATTAGTTTTGTCATTAATATTAGTTCTTGTTGTCATTCTTTGAATTTGGCTTTGACATTATAATAAACTTCTCTAGGACATACCTAAATTAATCCAATTCTACAAAATTCAGTTATTAACACAGTACTAGACTTTTGTGGGTGAAAAGAGGAAAAAGAAAATAGCAGGGGGCCGGGCCAGTGGGACAGCAGTTAAGTGCCCACATTCCCCTTTGGAGCCTGGGGGTCGCCGGTTCGGATCCCAGGTGCACACATGGCACCGGTTGGCAAGCCATGCTGTGGCAGGCATCCCACATATAAAGTAGAGGAAGATGGGCATGGATGTGAGCTCAGGGCCAGTCTTCCTCAGCAAAAAGAGGAGGACTGGCAGCAGATGTTAGCTCAGGGCTAATCTTCCTCAAAACAAAAAATATTTCAATATATTGAAAGTAGCAATACAGAAGTAGGACTTAAAATTATGAGCCATACTTTCATATACTTGTGGCAGTAACTGCTTTCCAGGAAGGGTGTACCAATTTGGCACTAAGTCTCCGGTCTTTAAAAACACACTCTTCTAGGAATTCAGCCTAAGGAAATAGTTAGAAGTTCAATTCAAAGACTTCTGCACAAAGACAATCAGTAGACTTAATATAACAATTTTGAAAAATGTTAATGCCCAAAACAGGATAATGGTTAAATAAGTTATGTTTTAAATTAGAGTCACTAACAAATTATACTTTCATACTATAAAGCCCCATAATAAAGCAGCGTGATACTGGCATATGCATATAGACAGACCAACAGAATAGAAAACCTTGAAATAAACCAAAATACAAATGGCGATCTATCTAGTAAAGATAGAGGAGTCTCAAATCAGTGGGGAAAAGATGGATCAGTCAACAAGTAGTTTTAGGACAACTGGAAAGCCATCTTCCTAAAAATGAAATTGTACCTATATCTCATATCTTCTATCAGAATGAATTCCAAATGGATCAAAGATTTAAATGTGGAAAATGAAACAAAGAAGTACCAGACAAACCATGGGAGAATTATTTTATAACCTCAGAATGGGAAAGGCCATTCTAATTATGACATAAAACCAAGAAGCTATAAAAGAAAAGACTGAAACACACAACTGCTTAAAAATAATTTCCTCATGGAGTGAAAAAAAAAGACAAATGAAAACACTGGCAACTAATCATCACCGATACAGGGCTCTTCATTTAATATAGGATGAGTTCCTACAAATCACTAAGAAAAAGATCCAACAGCTCAATAAAAATGATCAAGAGATACATACAGCTCACAGAAAAGGATATATTTAAATGGCTCTTACACTTGAAAAAATATTCAATCACATTTAATGTAAGAGATGTGAAAAATTAAACTAAGACTATTTTTTACCTTTCAGATTCTAAGATTTAAAAATTCATGATAATTCCCTATGTGTGGGGAGATAGGTAATCTCATACATTGCTGGTGAAATATAAATAGGTGCAACCCCTAGGAAGAGCAATTTGGGAATATTTTTCAAAATTACAAATACATGTTTCTTGACCTAGCAATTCCAATTCCACGAATTTTTCTTATATAGGTATACCCAACCAAAATTGCTTACTTTCAAGATTATTCACTGCACTATCACTTGTACCAGCAAAACCTGGGAACTGGTTAAATAAATTATGACTTATCCAAGCATTATGCAGCCATAAAAAGAATGAGGAACTGTTTTACAAGTTGACAGGAAAATATACCCAATATGTATCAACAAGTGTGTGTGGAGGGGGGAGGTGAGGGAGGAATAACACAAGGTGCAGATAGATTCCTATAATGGGTTATCACTTATGTAAAAAAGGAGGGGCCAGCCCTGTGGCCTAGTGGTTAAGTTCATCACGCTCCACTTCAGCAGCCCAGGTTCAGTTCCTGGGCGCAGACCTATACCACTCATCAATGGCCATGTACATCACTCACTGTGACGGCGACCCACATATAAAATAAAGGAAGAGGAGCACAGATGTTAGCTCATGGCCAATCTTCCTCAACAAAAAGAGGAGGATTGGTGGTGGATGTTAGCTCAGGGCCAATCTTCCCTCCCAAAAAACAGGAGAAAAAAGCATACACAAAGTAAAAACTATGATATCAATTCAGATATAAAGCAATTAACAACTGGCTCCAGACCCCCAGCACACCCAGCCAACCTCCTTTTTGCAGGCCTGCTCTAGTCATTTCATTAACCTTGCAAAAACATGACCCAGGATTTTTTTTAACTAAATTTCTCGGACTCCATTCTTGGCAGAGTTTTTACACATCTATTTATCTGCTTCTATGTGGATGGAATAGGTATGGAAGCATAGCCAAGAATTTCAAACATTTATTAATTGTGTAGAAGGGACAATGATTGCCTGCCAGATGGTAAGAAAGAAGTGGAGAGGAGGGGTGAGAGATACCTCATGGAATATCTTTTTATACCTTTTGAACTTTGAAAGAAGAAAATGTATTACCTATTTTTAAAATTAAATTAAAAATAAGAATATATTTGAAAAAATTTTAAACATTTTCAAAACATAAGAAAATACACTGTTAAGAGAAAAAAGGCAGGATACAAAGTATATGCACTATGACACCAAATATGTACAAAAATGTACATTTGTACACAGAAAAGACTAAAATAAAATATTAAAAGAGTAGTTATCTCTGAGACATGAAATTACAGACGATTTGGATTTTCTTTGGATTTTCTCATAATTAAAAATCCTTTATATTAAACACAGATTTTATTCAAAATTAGAAAAAGATTAATTTTTTAATGATATAAATGAGAGAGGTTAGAAGTTAAAAGGAAAGGTAGAAAGTTATTAGGTATTTCTAAGGTTCTAAGTATCATAAATGAAACATTCAAATTTCCTTAAAACATCACTTCCAATTGCAGAATAAAGAATTTAGGAAAACAGAGAAGAAAAATATCTAATCTGCCCTCTTAAGGATCACTATGAGATTATTCTCATCCTCCTACTTTCTGGATGTTTTGTCCATTTTTGTTTTCTGTTACCTAGGTAATGGTACTTCCAGCATTTCCCTTAAAGACTGTGAAACTAACAATCTGGTATTTCTCACTGTCGAGTTTTCCTGACCTTCAGCTTTGAAAGGCCACCTCCCTAAGGGAAAGCAGTAAGATCTAGATGCTAAAACAGGAGGCTAAGGAATCTGAGGTTAAGAGTTCTAATCCTGACCAACTGTGGAATTTGTCTCCAATTTTGGGAATAAGCTAAACTTCCTGAGCCAGTTTCCTTAATGAGGAAACTTACAGAACTGTTTTGAAAAATATTTAGGACTGTCAACTTTGAAGTTTCTTTGTAACTTTTCACACTAACCTCCTGAATTTTGTTCTCCTGCCTTATGTTAAATACTTTCCTCTCTAAATTTTCACCCTCCCAAACAGTATCTGCAAGTGTTATCAATCTCTTAGACTCAGGAGTAGCGTAGGGGGTACTTCTAGAAAGCCTACTGAAAATGACACAACATGAATAGAACTTGAGCGATGTTGAAGACAATTGATGGAGGAATAAAAATACAATCACGATCTAAATGGGACCCTTATGAGCAAAGCAGACACAGACGACTAAGTAATGTAACCAACACTTGGTAAGGGAAGGTAAAACTTAGACTCCCAACATTTGAACCCTGCATAGAGATAAGGAAGATGACTTCTGTATCACAGGCAAGCAAATGAAATGCTGTCATGCCTTCAAGGGTTCAATTTTTATTTCTTTTGTTTACCAGACACCCACTAACACCAAGGCACTGGGCTTCCTGACAGCTTTTCCCTACTATTTGCATATCAGGTACTTCTTGATGGCTGCCTGTCCACTAGAAAATAAGCTACATTAAATCTGTAAACGGTTCTCTACCTACAGGTCTTGAAGAGCACCTGATAGCCTTCAGGAGGAAAGGTGTTTTTAGGAACATCAGAGAACAATTATCCCTCCGCCTAGACAGGACAAAGCAAATTCAAGTGTCCTCTGCACACTTTAAACTCCTCCTCCTTGTTAACAAGACCAAACACCTCTCTACTTACTTAAAAGTTATTCCAACAGGGAGGGACAAGGGAGCAGACAGCTAAATTTTTTCTGGATTAACTCAGTCATTAGTTGAATGCTTTTTTGTGGTTCACCTGCTTAAAAGGTGATCAAACCACTTTGTGCCACTGAAGAGAGGAACTGTGAAGAACAATTACATAAACCCTCCCTTCAACTTACCTCATCCTTCTTCCTAATGAAACAAAGCATTGGAAACCGCGGCCTTGCCACCATTTCCTTCGTAATCTCAATAAAACCTACTTTCTCTGTCACGTGAATCTCTTTTCCTTAGCAAATAAGAAACTGATTTCATTCAACATAACTGGACACAACTGTACATCATTTTTAAAGGTGTATGCACTGAATTTTATTATCTGAACAAGATAAAGGCAATCATTATAAACTATTATGAAATAAAGAAGGGCGTTCCAGAACGTCATATAATTTACGTCAGATAATTTGTACAGATCCTCAAATCCACACTTACAATTCCTAAACCCAGAAAGCTCTGAAAACCAAAGCTTGTTTCATAACTTCTCTAGCAGTACAATCTGACCTACGCCAACAAAACCATACTTAATGTGAATATTCATTTGTTTAATTGCAGAAATATAACATGACTGATTCTTGGATGTTGCTCCAGACCCCAATAGGGGGTTTATGTCACTGTATATATACTATATTTCCTGAAATCAAAAAATTTTGAATTCTCAAGCACTCTAGTCCAAACAATTTTGAAAAACAGATTGTGGACGTTCCCTTCTTCAAAAATATTTTCATTCTTTGAAAATGAAATAGCAATAAACCAACAGGATAGACAGTAGAAAAATACTAAGATGTTATAAAGGAAATTGTCCATCATCTGTAAACATTAATAGAATATACAATTTAAATGAGATATACAAATTTTCTCTCAAAGGAAGAAAAAAATGGGGCTATCTGAAATCAATATAATTTAAGACAAACAGCGTGTGCCTAGGCATTCTTGGAAGTTCTTATTTTAGTAAAGAACTGTCTACTCTTAATGTGTATAAAATGTATTTGGTGATCGTGGGAAATTAATGTGTCAACATTCAAAGTCAATGCTACAACCTAAGTACTGAACACAAGCTTAAGACCCCAAGAATTCCTAAAGTATTAATACTAGTTTGTAAACATTCAATGAACAGTACTGAGGAAATTAAAACACTTAAGTAACATGAACAGGTTTTGCGATGTAATGGGTACACATTCACTGATTTTCTTCTAGCAACCAATTAACCAGACAGAGCACACAAAACTTTTAGTCTTGGTAGAACAATTTCATTCATCCACAAATTTAAAAAAACAGGCGTCAGGAGGTGCATATATAAGACATGTAAGAATGAGTGATTCGCTAAGAATATTCAAAGTTAGTTATGTTAAGAACATTTTGTATAAGGCCAGTGAGTCACATCTAATTCATACTGAACCAAAATGAAACAATTTCCTGGACTTTTACTGGTTGCAACATTTTAAGTAAATACACAGACAATCTCCAAAAATGCAATGACATATATCTCATCCTTGTCTTAATTCGTGAAGAATAAGCAACATTATTTACTACAACCAGGTTTAAGACTTCTGCCCCCATCAATTCATATCCAGTTCACAAGAAATTCTTACCAAATTCCCATTGTCACACTTCTAGAATTATATGGTATTTGATGCAGATGATTAATTCCCTTTTTTTCTGCTCCCTGAAAGAGGATCAGCCTTTAGAAATTTTCCAGCAGGTCCCTATCAGTCATCAATAAACAATGAGATGCATACTAAGCTTAACAGAAAACAATAATGTTAATGTTATTTATTTTATTGGCTGAATATTTTAGGTAAGACCTGCTGATACTATTAAAATTAAAAAGTATTTGATTTCTTGGTGATCACTTTATTGTGATAACAATATCTCCCTTCTAGTTATCCAAGAGCACATCTGTGCATACACTTGCAGACCTGTTGTGCTGATGCCTGCAGAGCTCCAATGCAGCCACCGCTAGAGAGGGATATCTTAAATTTCTCCCAAATAGTGCCCTACACTTGCCATCCATTCATGGTAAAGTAGTTAATTTTAATGTTCTCATTGTTTACCAGAAAGCACAGACAGTGAGGCTGGCTTTGCTGCTCCCGTTTCCTTTTGCTAGGCTGCTGAGCTTTTTCAGCCAATTGACTTTGCTTTGAGGCTATAAATATCCGAAAAATGTTCTGCATTTGATGCTCTTGGGTTCTGCATCCATATTTAGCTGTTTGTGGCATGCCTTTGTTTAAGCTACTCTACCACCCATACAGTCAGGTTGAGATCTGAATGGTCAAAGGACAGATGGATCAACATTCAACAGACAATAACTTACTAATAGCAAGGTACCAATCTGCTAGACACAGTGACAATAAAGGGGGTGGCAAGATAGGAATACAAAGATAAACAAGACAGACTCCCTGGTGTCAAAAATTTTATAATCTTGACAGGGCACAAGCACAACTTATTATAATACTGGAATAAAACAAATGAAACATTTTACAACTAAAAGAAAATGAAGGATAAGACAGCATAAATATTTTCTTAGCTGTGTCTCAAAGATGTGCATTTGTTTGTGTTCTAAATATAGATCCACCTATTACAAAGCTCTGAACATACTCCAAAAAAGTTTTCCAATAACAGCAATCCACAAAACTCTGGATACACGTATTATCGACCACAGAGCCAGACCTATCAATAGGAAACTCAAAACAGTGCCCAGTCTTTACATTTTGCTTCAAGTGAGGCAAACTAATAAAATATTGTTCCTAAAAGATTCTGTTAAGATATTCTTTGGGGGAGGGGTACTTTTGTTGTTGTTGTTTGTTTGCATACTGATTTCAAACATAAATCTATTGCAGAGGATGTGCACCACAGCCAGAAGCCAGCAGCTCTTAACACATCTCCTTATTTTGCACCTTATCTTTAAAGCCCCCATGGCTATTTTAGGTTAGGTCTCAAAACTGAATGAGCTAGACCTGAGCAAGAGCCCCATCCCCACCTTCCTATCATTGTGAAAACATTCCAAACAAATATACATCTGCCCTCAACATGTCTTCTTTCAGAACTCAGTTCATTGACCTTTTGATAAAAGTGCTCCCCAGGATCCCCTGACAATCATGATTTAAATGCATTAAGTTAGGGGCTTGCTTGATGCCTGGCCCCAAGAGTTAAGCTGGAACTGGTAGGCCAAGTTGTAGGTAAAATAATAGGCCAGGCCATAGAATCAGACAACTCTAAAGCTAAAATGGACCAGAGACACCAATTACTCCAGATTCCACATTTTATGTAGAAACCTAGACCCACAGAGTTAAAATTACTTGCCCAAAGTTAGACAACCAATTTGTGGCAAAGGCAGAATGAAAACCCAGGTTCTCAACCCCTAGTTGTATGCTCTACACTAGTTTCTCATTTCTGGATTTCTTTAAAAAACATTAGACTACACTCATCAAAGTCTCTTTAAATTGTGTAGAAGAACCTAAATGTTCCAAAACAAAGAGGTTTTTGAACACACAAAACAAACAAGTAAACAAGAAAACCAAAACAAACCAGTATTTTCCAAATTGATTTTCTACATTCTATTCTTTTTCTTCACAGCTTTTCAGAGTTACACAATAAGCGACTTAAAAACTAGCTAAGGACACAGAACAGCCAAGAGTCATTCAGATAGTTTTGGAATATTTACATCAAACTAAAGAGAACAAAGGAGTATCCAGGATGAGCTGCCTTAGAGGAAGGAAAGAAGCAGTACTAAACAGTAAATAAAAACAAGTTCTGGTTAATTGATAGTGAAGGAAAAAAGTTACAACGCAGTGGAAAGTCTGTAGCTTGGCTCTGAAATACACAGTATGTATGTGTGCATGAGAGAGAATATATACATATGTATATGTATACACATATATATTCAAGAATATATGTGTATACATATACATGCACACACACACACACTTCTCACAAATCCAGCCCTAGGAATGAACAAAAACAAGCACATGTTTTTATGGGTTACGCGCAAAGAATGATAGTTAACACTAGGTCTTGAAAACCAGACGGAACAGTTTTGGACAATAAAATACTGAATTATATTATATACATAATCTTGTAGTAACATGGCCCTATCTCTAACTTCACATAAAAAACAATATGCCAAAGAAGTGTGTAAGGATAGGAAGGAGAATAGAATGAGAAAATGTTGTAACCACAATATACCCTAATTCAAGCTCATTTTCAGATTCTCATCAAGCTCTGTTATAAATTATCAACTAAGCGGGATTAGCAGTGGATGGAAAATCAGGCAGTAAAGTTTTTAATCTGCTGAGAATGAACTCGGTGACCTTGCATCATCTCCCACTCCTTTGCTTTAATTCTTTCAGTTAATTAGAATAACATCAAGAAACATTTTATAAACATCCAGCAAAATAAGTGGTGCATACGTAAATCCTTAAGAATTGGCTATAAGAATTACTGGATTTTTAGAACTGAAAGGGTCATCAAAAGATTATTTAATCCAATCCACTCATTTTACAGATGAGGAATCAGAGGTCAAAAAAGTGACCTGATCTCCCCCAAATCACAAAGCTACTTAGTGGCACAACTGAGACAAAAACTCCAATCTCTGTACTCTTGGGTCTGTGGTCTTTCTGATAGTGATAGACTTGAAGTGAAATCAACAGAACTATGCAGAGAGACAACGTCTAAATCTTGGTCACTCCTGAATAGTAAATACATACCCTGTTCACAAGGATGAAGAAAAAACAACATAATGTACTTGATGACTGCAGGCTTTGATGCACATGACTGCAGGATAACATCTTAACGTTGTGTTTGATCCCAGGTGCCTCAAATTTGCTGTCTTATACTCAGCCACATTACTAATGTGTTTTGTGCTCATGTGAGCTAAGTAATAAACATCGTGACGTTTCAATATTTTGGAAAGCCACAACTCAGTCCTGAATGCCAGGCTATAAATCCTTGGGCTATGAGTTTTCAAAACCAACGTGGTTTTAATGCTGCCACAAGGCTCACTCTAATACAATCTCATCATTCAGTTTTAATTAAAGAGGTGGTTACTAGGAATACAAAAAAGGGAAAGTTTTAGTGTGTTCATCACTTTTAACTTGCTGAGTAGCAACCCAGTCACTTTACAAAGAGAATCAGAAACAATAGTGCAAGCTGAAACAATCCACACCCCCTGGACTAAGAGGTTGCCTTTGGAAAGTGAGGTTCAGAAAGAGGTTATAGATGAGTCTCTTCCCACCAAATAAGTATTCTGGGGTTTTCATCTTATTATTATCTTATCCTCTGCAAAGCTTTTTCATAGCATCTTGGTTTCCAGTCTTGCCTCACTCCAGAGAAAGAAATGAAACCCCATTCACTCGCTTTCATGCCGTATTCTATCATACCTTCTTGAAGACTGGCTGACAGTTCCCGGGAAGTAATCGCCTAAGAATTAAGTCTGCAAAGCCCAACTCAACCTTAAACTTACTGCAGGTGCCTGAAAGGGTCCAAAGACCACTCTGAGTCACATCTCTCTCCCCAAGAGCTAGCGTGGAGAAACTTGTCAGAAACGCACCCCAGGACAAAAAGGGATGTAGGAAACTGACCCGGGAGGGATGGGACTGAGACTAGGGGATGAATTTAGCCTGAGCAAAGAAACACCAGCCTCTACAACGGGCCGTGGTCCTTACCGTACACCCGGACCCAGCTCTGCTGCTGGCACACGGACTCCAGAAGGATCCGATCCAGCATGCCACCGGCCACGGCCCCACTGACTGGGACAACCGCGTCCAGCTCCTCCGGGGGCAGCGGCGAGTCGGACTCCAGTGCCGGGTACATCTCCGGCCAGGACAGCGCCTCTGCGGCTCCTCCGGACGACGGCGAGAGCTCCATGGTGCCCGGAGGGACGAGGAAGCGGCGGCGGCGGCGGCGGGGCGGGCGCGCGGCTCGGCGCCCTGCCCGCGGGGAGGAGGAGGAGAGCGCCGCGGCGGGGGCAGGACCGAGCGGCGGCCGGCGCGGAGCCGCTCACCTCCGTCCCCGCCGCCCACTGCCCGCGGCTCGGGCGCCGCAGCCCACCTGCAGCCGGCGGGCGGAACCCAGGCCGGGAGGCGGATCCAGCGTGGCCCCGGCCGGGGGTGGGTCCGGGCTCAGGTGTGGGTCCCTCCCGGGAGGGGACGTGGAGGACCCGGGAGGGGCGGCTCGCCCGCCTGCTCCCCCGGCGCCGCCTTCCTTAACCCCCGCCGGCGTCTCTCGCGGCCAGACCCGGCTCGGGCTGGGGCTGCGGGGAGGCCGGCAGGGCTGGGCTGGGCTGGGGGCGTCGCCGCCAGGGGCCGCCCCCTCTGACCGGCTCTCGCCGCCGCCGCCGCCTCAGGGACTCCGAGTGTCCGCTCCCTCAGCCTGAGGTGGGCCGGTGGCCCCGGGCTCTCGTCCGCCTGTCCTCAGCCCCCACGCAGGAATGAGCCGGCCCGCCCCCCCTAACTCTCACTCCGGCTCCGGCTCCGGCTCCGCCGCGGATCCCACAAGCCCGGCAGCCGCGGCGGTGGCGGCGGCAGGCGGCATCCCAGGGTGATAGGCCTGAGCAATCGAGGGCCGAGAGCCGGCCGCGTGTGCAATCGAGTAATGAAGCAGAGGAGGAACTGCCACCGAAGGCAGGAAAAATCGGACCCCGAATGATTCGTCTGGCCAGTCCCGCTTCCCCTGCAAATCCCCTTCCCCGACCGCCCAGCCGTGCGTGGTCCCGGTCTCCCGAGGCGCGGCTGCAAGTGGAGGCGGCGTGGGGAGGCGGGGAGGGAAAGGGGTGCGGGAAATTTAAAAAGAAAAGAAAAGAGTTTCCCTTTCTCCTCTTCTCACCCTTTTCCTTTTATGTGTGTATTGATGTTTTTATTTGTTCGGACCAACATTTCTTTCTTATTGGACGAAGAGATTCGGAGAGGTTGCTTTATTTTACAGTCACCCTAGAAGAAACGACTCCTTCCTCCCAGGGAGGAGAGTTGGCACCGGGGTCTGGGATTGTGGGATATGTGTGGGATCCGCGCTCTGCGCCCTGTCCGCGCTGAAGCTGGACTTGTCATCGGTTTAGAATAGCATGGTTAAGAAGTGTCGTGTGGATGGATGGACGGGCCTCGCAAGCACATGAAATGCTCGAAAGCCCAGTATTGACCAAACATGTTTCTCTTTTTTTGCCTTTGATCTTTGTGCAATTTGTTGGCTTCTTTTCCTCTCATGATGTCACTTGTGTTTTATTTTTGGTCTATTGGTGGACTCTGTCTCCCTTGACCTTGGCTTTAATTTTGTGCCCACTCAAGGCGGTATTCACCAGTTGAGGTTTAAGAGATTGCTGGCAATGTAATAATAACGTTAAAATTGAAAATAGTGTCTTGCACATAGTAGGTCTCCAACAGTGTTTGTTGAACATGGTTACTTGAAATGGAGCAAGAGTTCCACAAGTATATGTGGCTTCCTTTTTTAACACTTTTTGGGGGTTATTTTAGTGGTTTTTTTCCCCTCATTTGTCCCTACTTTGCACAGAGACTGGTCTACAAGTGGAGATTTTCATTTTCTGGTTTTGTGGGATCCTGGTGTGTTGTTTGGGCTTTTCAAGAGCTATGAATATGCATTTTGTAATTTTCTCCAAACTCTTATTTAAAGTCACAGTATTTCAAAGTAGAAAGTGGCTTTAGAGATAATCTCATCCTGCCTCTTGTTTAACAGGTGAGGACACTGAAGAACAGCCAAGTTACCTGGCAAATCAACCATGAGTATAGATAGGTCTGCAATGTCTCAGTGATGTTGATTACTCCAACTTCGTTCCTCAAGAAACTTTTTGGTTAAGTTTGCTGATATGTGGCTTGGTGATGTATTGGAGTGATCATTTCCAATAACTAGAACACTGATTTCTTCTAATCTGTCTTCATAGTCAGACTTCCAAGTCTAAACCATCATATTCTTCACTGCTTGAGTGGACAAGGGAAGGTGTTGAAGCACAGAGACTACAGGGTCCAGCACTGAACAGAGCTAGAGCATTTTTATTTATACTAAATTACTGTTGAAGTCATGGTAACAGAAGTCAGAGAGCAAGTGAATAATGGGCATCAGATGTACAAATTTGAGCATCTCTTTATTAGTCATATAAGGAATTTATTTTCCCAAGCAATTATCTCAAAGCAGCATTAGGAGTGGTGTATGAAACATTCACAGAAGTTTTTAATCAAGCTTGCTCTCTCATGGCATCATCCATTCTTGAGCTGAAGAAGCAGCTTCTGCCAACCCTCAGGAATCCTACTTTCTTCATCTAGACTCTCCAAATCCTGGTCCCTGCTTCACCTCCCCGTTCAGACCCCAGACTAGCTGCAGTGCTTATCTAGTCGCCTAAGTAATAGTACATCTGGAATTTATCTAATGTTTATAATTTAAAGAGAAAATACTTTTACACCCTGAACAATAATTCTATGAGATAAGTACAACCAGTATTTTTTAAATCACCATTTAGCCTATGAAAAAAATTGAAGCATAGAATTCTATGAAGCAACCTACCTAAAGTAACATAGCTAGTGAGAAGACAGATTAAAACCCTAGTCTCGTAATTTTTTAATTCACTGATGAATCTGGATTCCTTAAGTGGTTTTTTTGTTGTTGTTGCTGTTGTTCTTTTGGTGGGTAGAGTTGTTGTAACAATTGTGGAGCCCAAAGTAAGTATTTCGTGGGTTTTTGCAAATTATTATCACATAAGAAAAATACAGAAGAAAAACAAAACAAACAAACAAAAGTGATAAACCAATTTGCACTGCTGGGAGGCAGTTAATCCTACTCGGATTTGTGCCACTGCTATCTCCCTGATGTAATCCCAGATCCTAATGTGAAGATAAATCCTTGGCTGATAAAGTCTTAGTTTACATTGTAGTTTGCAAACAGGCCTTTGTGTGTGAACTACAATAGAGCTAAAGTCTCATTTCCCTGCCTGCCCAACCCCCTCCTCTTTTTTCCTCCCTCTAGAGCTTCAGACACTAAGCTCTCAGAGGTGATCTACATATTTATTGTTATTGGAATTCCACTCCAGGAATCAAACCCAAGACCCAGGACTAGTGGGAACTAATCATTGGGGAACTTTGGAGGAGGAAAAATAATCTTAAATTCCCCAGGTATTACTAGTCTGAAAAACAAAGGCTGGCAGTAATCTGAGATTTCCGAAAGAAAGAGGCCTTGGTTTCTGAGTACACATCGCCAATATTAAGGAGAGGTGAGGATTTGCACTGTTGATGTCACAACCTGAGGACCTGGTATGTGTCCAATTTTCTCCTATGTTCGTCTATCAGAAAACACACACATAAGAGGTTCCCTCTTCACAAATGCTCTTAACTATTTTCTTAAAGCCAGTTCCTATCTAGATGCCACCTCTAAGCAGCTAATCCCCCAAGCAGGAATGCAACTTTCAAACTGTAGTTCACCAGCCGCTCCCTTTCAATATTCCCTCTCCCCTTGGACACAATGATGCAGGACTCTCCTGATTATATTTTATAACATTGACCGTGCCCAGTTCATTGTAAGGAAGAATTTCGACATTTCTTGGGACTCTGTTGTCTGTGTTCTTGTCTCACTCTCCAATTCCCTGGGGTTCTATTAACTTCTATGATTTCCTCTCGCACTTGGATAATGTCTTTGAGATACCCTCTCCAGCCCCATGCACAGTACTGAGGTCGAGTCAGGAGTTTGTAAATGTTAAACACCTCTGCTAAGATATGCCTCCCGTAGTTCAGACTCAATGCCTGAAAAGTGAACTCCTTCCCCCCCTTTCCTGGCCCAAACACCCTTCCTTTCTTGAATTTCCTTTTTATGTTAGTTGAACTAGAAGGTTCAACCTCAGACTTGCTTAAACATGAAGTTACCTTTGAGTCCTCTCCTCCACCCTAGCTTGCATAATCCAACCGCTGCTTTCCATTCCCATTGACACCATCCTGGCTCAGGCCTGGTTAGCTTTCACCAGGATTATGCATTAGCTTGTCAGCTGTCCTCCCTTCCCTGAGGGCTTTCCACCTCCAGTTCCTGCTACACTCTGCTGTAGGTGAATTATCCTAAGGCACAGTTCAGACCAGGTCACAGACAAGCTCAAAAACAGCTCCCTGCTGCCTACTGAGTAAAATGCATGCTCTATTGAGGTTAAAAGGGGCTTCCAGGGGGCCGGCCCCTTGGCATAGTGATTGAGTTCCCTGCACTATGCTTCTGCAGCCCGGGTTCACCAGTTTGGATCCCAGGCACAGACCTACACCATTTGTCAACCATGTTGTGGCAGTGACCCACATAGAAGATAGAGGAGATTGTCACAGATGTTAGCTCAGGGCACACCTTCCTCGGTAAAAAGAGGGCCTCCCAAGTGTGGTCCTGAACCACATGACTACCTGACTCATTGCCTGTGCTCAGCCAACCCAAATGGCTCACTGTTCCCTAAATACATCAGCACTTTCCTTGCCCCTTGCCTCTGCTCTTTTCTTATATTAGGAATGTCCTTTCCTCCATCCCTGCCTGCTAAAAGCCCAACCTTCAAGCCCTCCCCTCTCCATCAAATGCTAATGTCCTCCTCCAGCAAGTCATTTCCTATCCTCCAAGCTGGCAATGATCTCTGCCTCCTCTGAGTTCCCATGGTATTTGTTCCTGTCCATCTTCTGGAACCAATCACAGTATCTTGTGCTACAGTCCTTTGTGTAACTCTAATATTTGCTGTTAGCTTATCAACATCTTGAGGGCAAAGGCCTTGTGTTATTCATGTTTATCCCCAACGATGTCTTTCACGTATCAACCCCTCAGTGAAACCAGAAGCCAGGAAACAAAAAATTAAACTGAAAAGGAAAACCTGGTTGTGTTCATAGATGTTTGGGGCTGCAAAAGACACTAAAAAAGCAATTTAATGAACTCAGCCATGTACCCCCAGTCTCTCCCCTGCCCCTCCCCCATTTGAAAAATAAACATATATAGACCAGGAACATGACATGGTTTGCCCAAGGTCACACAACTATTGACAGAGGAAGGATTAGAATTCAGATCTCCTGAATCTCAATTCATCAACCCATCAACAGATTGTTTCCTTCCTGCCCTTTTCCGTCCTTCTCTAAATGGATATTTTTCTTGTTGATAAAGGTTTCCTCAGCAAAGTAATTTTATTCTTTTACATATCATTTAAGCTTAAAGCATTTGTGCCACATTCCTGGCCCCACATATAATTTTAGCAAAATTATACTTTTTTTTTTAAACCAAAGGACCAAACAGAGACATCAGAGAAACATCTGGTCTGATTCATCAGGGTAGCAGCAACATTTCTATTTATACATGAGCACAGCCCTATCTTTGTAGCTCTCAGCTGTTCCTCATTGCACAGTATGTCCCCCTTTTCAACCTTGTCTGTCCCTTATCAAGAGCATCCTGCATCCTCAATCTTAAGCAGAATCTAATGCAATAAAAGAAAATATAATGCTAATTCCCTGAAACGGGTCTGTATTTAAAAGGAACTATTTCTCCATTTTCTCAGTCTCTTTGTTCAGGAGGGCAGGACAGCAAACCTCGAGTGGTTGGGTAGCTGCCATTCATTCCACTGCATTCTGGGTAGAAAGAGATGGATAAAAACAAAAGCTGTGGCGTAAGTCAAGTTTGGAAGGGGGTCAGGTAGAAAGGAAGTGAGTCTTCTAAATGGGGAAACTGACTGAGGTTGATGTAGAGAACTTACAGAGGTCTGACTCTCCTCACAGCAACATTTGAAGGTGATTATAAATTTAGAAACCGTTTGATCTTATGCATTCATTGGTACCAAGAAAGACTTGGGAATCTTCCTGGGTTTTGTGAGTCCTCTTTTATACCTGGCCCATGGCCCCTAAGAGAAGGTCACTGTTTGTACTAACCAATGATGATATTGTTTGGGAAAGCAGTGGAACAGGCCAGAGACAAACAGACCTTCACCAGTCATTTCTTCTTGGCAAAGCTTCTCCAAAATAATGACCTCACCTCAGCATTCAAATAGAGGAATGCAAAAAGAATAAAAACACTCAGATGGAACCACAAGGGCCCTTGACATCAGGGCCTAATTAAATCCTTTAGATTAATCCTTTAGATTTAAGTCCTAAGCACTGAAAATAATAAGGTTCCCCACTTCACCCCATGTAATTAAAAAGAAATTTGCAAAGTGTTTAGAAAGAGCAACAAAATTCTTTTTTTTTTTTTTTTTTTGAGGAAGATCAGCCCTGAACTAACCATCACCAACCCTCCTCTTTTTGCTGAGGAAGACCGGCCCTGAGCTGACATCCATGCCCATCTTCCTCTACTTTATAGGTGGGATGCCTACCACAGCATGGCTTTTTGCCAAGTAGTGCCATGTCCGCACCCGGGATCTGAACTGGTGAACCCCGGGCCACCGAGAAGCAGAACATGCCAACTTAACCACTGCGCCACCTGGCCGGCCCCAAAGAGCAACAAAATTCTGATTTTTTTTCAGTGATGACAACTACAGAACTTGATTTAGAAAAGGCAAATCTCAAACTCTTAAAAATGTTGTATGTATTCTTGTTTGCTTCTGCTTTTGTCAGTGCTCTAAACACCACATCTTTTGTGTAATCCAGCTGTGCCTGGAATACACAGTACCAACCATCTATTAACTAACACAATCTCTGAAGGAGTTAATCTTCAGCAAGTTAATTTCTGTGTTCTTCCAGTAACTATAGAAACACCAAGTTACTTCACCCTCACCAAAGAAAATGATCACTTCTTTAGCTCTGTTGTTCTAAGGAGTCCTCAAAAGATGCAATAAAAAAATTAAAGCCAATGATTCTAGAGGAGAGATTTTTTTGGTGAGGAAGATTGTACCTGAACTAACATCTGTGGCAATCTCCCTCTATTTTGTATGTGAGACGCCATCAGAGCATGGCTTGATGAGCAGAGTGTAGATCCACACCCGGGATCTGAACCCATGAACCCCAGGCCGCCAAAGCAGAGCATGTGAACTTAACCACTGTGCCACCAGGCTGGCCCCTAGAGGAGTGATTTTTTAAATGATTCCACTATCTTCACATTACCCTGAAAGGAATATTATCATAATTGGTCAACATGTGGGAGGCTACACTGGCCCATTTTCATTTTGCCTTTATTATAATAAACGTATCAAGACATCAGTTATAATAGCCAGAGCCTATTTAAGACTCTTGTGAGCAAAGACAAAAAATAAAATCAAAAATATATGCCTAGTAAGCTGTTGTCTAAATATGGATGAAGATGGTCATAGCAGCTCCTGAATGTGTCACCATTATTGATCAGGGTTGATGGCTAGTATAGAGAATAAGAAATCTGGAAAGCTTTTTGGGTCATTTTCCCATTGGTCTATAACAGGACATCCTTAGGCTATTAGAATTTAAGATTGCTGAGGCGTAATGTCTGAGTGATGATAAGATATAGAATGTGCTCCTGGGAAGTGGTGACTTAAGTAGAGTGGAGGAGAAGGTGACTAGGGTTAAGGAGGTACAAAAATTAGGAAGCTAGGTTATTGAACTCCTAGGATGATGGTCGGAGGTGGGGTAAAGAGGACAACTGTGAATTATATCTGAAAGTCTTTGGGGAATGAAAGGAAGCAACCAGAAGGTTGGTTAGTAGCAGGGAGGAGCAGAGGGTAGAGCTTATTCTCAAGAGAAGGAAGAGTTTTTACATGAAAGTTAAAGAGTGATGGTCTGGAAGTAGCAAGGGGAGGCCAGCCAAATGCCAACCCCTGCACCCCAACTCCCTCTACAGCACATCAGTACAAAGTGCATGAGAGAATGAACAGCACCGGACTAGAAGAATTTGCAAGGCAAATCCTAGCCTTGAAGGAGACCCCCTAATTCAAGGCAAGAAATGGAGAGTATACTTCCAAGAAGAAATATTAAGAATGTAGAGTATTTTATTGACAATGGAATAACGGTTCCTGATGGTTCCATGAAAAGGATGATTAAGGGCTTTGTGGTGATAGGCACAAGAGATGAGAAAGAGGCAGTTCATAGCGATAAGCTGAAGACGTCAGAAAGTACTAAACTGTTAAGGGGATGAGGGTAAAAGAGAGGACAGGTGACTAGAAGTGTTTCCCTTTTAATCAGTGACTGAGGATTATAGGGGTGAGAGAGAGATGGGCTTCAAATATTGTACTTTGGAACACATTTTTTAATGTCCCAGTTGGGTAAAGTTTCCGTCAAAATGCAGAGATGGGGTGAGGGCGGCCGCAAAGTTTTTGGAGAGGCCATTAGGACTTTGTTCTTGCTCAAGATTTGTTTCTATGTTTGGAGTGGTAGCAATGAGCCTAGTTAGAGCAAAGTTTCTCTCTAAATTTGTGGCTTAGCAAAGGCGCCATTTCTACATTTCATGAGACCTCAAATCTGCTGATCTCTTTATTTTATTCCTAGACTCTCCTAGTCCATGCCCTGCCTAGGACTAATGATTGCTCATCTGAAATACTCTCATACTACTCTCTTCCATTTCCTTGCACACTGTCAACTCTGGATCACCCCCACAGTCTGCTTTTTCTGTTCCTCCTTCTCAAACAGCTGCAGGCTAGAGAAAAATCACATAATCTAGAGTCTTGTGCTGCTACAGATTCAAGCTCAGCTGGGCCCTCAGAGACTCCATCAGTTCCTTAACTTGTCTTTGATCAATTCCTTCTCCATTCTCTCCAGTAAATATAACTAATCTTTGTTTTTCTCCTCAAGACCTAGTCAACTCCCAACTCTCATTCTCCACAAATCTTTCTGCCCCCAATTTCAAGGAGAAGAACTGAGGCCACTGAGCAAGATGTCCTTCAACATCCCCACCCACCACCATCTTTCCCCTCAGCCTCAGAGGATGAGAGGTCCTTCCTCTTTTTCAAAAACCAAATTCTCCCACGTCTTTCAGGGCTTGAGCAGTGATTTTCTCTCTCTTTTCTTTCAACTGTATTTTCAACATTGGCTCCTTCCCTCAATTTATGTGTTCATTTCTTCCATCTAATCAAAAAGCTCCTGACTGATGAAGTACATTGATGTCTGCAACTTTCTTCGAAATGCATCCACAAAATTAGATGAGTTGATGGATGGATAGATGGATGGTGTGATAAACTAAATATAGCAAAATTCTCTTTGTAGAATTTAGGCGGTGGGTACACAGATTTTCAGTGTACAATTCTTCCAACTTTTCTGTATGTTTAAAAATTGTCATAAGAAAAACGTTGGGAGGGGTCTCCCAACTCAGTGTCCTCCTCAAGTCACTGTCCATCTTTCTTCTTCCTTTTTCCATCTGAACTTTTTGAAAGAGTAGACTAAACTCACTGTCTTCACTAGCTCCTCACCTCCCAGTCACTACTTTTTCTTTTCTTTTCTTTCCTTTTTTTTTTTTGAGGAAGATTAGCCCTAAGCTAACTACTGCCAATCCTCCTCTTTTTGCTGAGGAAGACTGGCCCTGAGCTAACATCCGTGCCCATCTTCCTCTACTTTATACGTGGGACGCCTACCACAGCATGGCTTTCGCCAAGCAGTGCCATGTCCGTACCCGGGATCCGAACCAGTGAACCCCGGGCGGCCTAGAGGGGGAACGTGCAAACTTAACCGCTGCGCCACCGGGCCAGCCCTACTTTTTCTAAAATAAAGAAATATTTCCTGTACATATAGCTGAAGTCCCCTTTACACCCCAACCAATCCCCTTCTCTCCTAGCTACCAAGATGTCATGACTACTCTAATGTTGGTATGTATCTTTCTCACACATGCACATACATACGTGTGTATGCAAATACTTTGGTGATTTTTTCTGCTGAATTTTTATGTGGCTTCATGAAATTTACATATACATAATATATCCTGGAGTTTATTTTTTGCATTCAGTGTTGTGTTTTCAAGATTTATCTATGTCAATATTCATGGATCTAGTCCATTCATGTTAATTGCTGTATAGTTATCCATCATATAAATAGTCCATTATTAATTTATACATTTCACTATTGATCATTGTTTCCAGTTTTTTACTATTGCAAACAATAAAGCATTGACAATCCTTAAGGCAATTCTCCTTGTGCATATACAAGTGTTTCTCTAGATATATGTCCAGAAATTGAGTTGCTATGTAGTAGGGTATACATTTATTACCCTCTACAAAATATTTGCAAATTGTTTTCCATGGTGGTTGTACCAATTTACTGTCCCATCAGCAGAGTATGAGAGTTTCTTATCTTCACATCCTTGCTGGTATTTAGCACTATCAGATTTTTTAATTTTGCCTTTCTCATATATATGAGAAGCAATCCATTTTTACATTTTGCTTTATCCTCTAGAGAGGTTAAGCATTTTTTCATATGCTATTGGCAATTTGATTTTCACTTCTCTGAATTGCCTATTCACATTCATTGACTTTTTTTTCTATTGCATTTTTGCCTTTTTCTTATTGATTTATGAAAGTTCTCTCTCTATATATGCTGTGCCCTAATCTTTTGTCAGTTATTTGAATTGGAAATATTTTTTCCTAGTCTTGTCTTTTAACATTGTTTATGATATCTTTTCTCAAAAAGAAATTTTAATTTTTTTTTTTTGAGGAAGGTTAGCCCTGAGCTAACTACTGCCAGTCCTCCTCTTTTTTTTGCTGAGGAAGACTGACCCTGAGCTCACATCCGTGCCCATCTTCCTCTACTTTTTTATATGTGGGACACCTACTACAGCATGGCGTGCCAAGCGGTGCCATGTCAGCACCTGGGATCCGAACCGGCGAACCCCGGGCCACCAAGGAGCGGAACGTGTGAACTTAACCACTGTACCACCCGGCCAGCCCCAGAAATTTTAATTTTAACTTATCATCCGTTTTTATGGTTTAAGTTTTCCATGCCTTAAAAAAGAGTTCTCTTGGGCTGGCCCAGTGGCGCAGCGGTTAAGTGTGCACGTTCTGCTTTGGCGGCCTGGGGTCCGCCTGTTCAGATCCCAGGTGTAGACATGGCACCGCTTGGCAAGCCATGCTGTGGTAGGTGTCCCACATATAAAGTAGAGGAAGATGGGCACGGATGTTAGCTCAGGGCCAGTCTTCCTCAGCAAAAAGAGGAGAATTGGCAGATGTTAGCTCAGGGCTGATCTTCCTCAAAAAAAAAAAAGTCTTCCCTACTCTGAAGTAATGAATACATTCTTCTCTGTTATCTTCCGAAAGCTTCATTATTCCTTCTTTCACACTGATGTCTTTAATTCACTTGATATTTATTTATGTGTACAGTGGGAAGGATCTAATTCTTCCTTATATGGTTACTAATTGATCCAGCACCATTTATTGAATAGTCCAGCTTTTCTCTGTTGCTTTGAATTTTCACTTCGATCATATACCAGGTTCTCGTGTGTTGCTTGCTGGATTGTTCTATTGGTCCATTTATCTATTTATGCTCTAGTACCACACTGTGTTAATTTCTCCCGTTTCTTACTTTTCTTTTTCAAAATTGCCTTTCCTATTCTTGGCCCTGAAGTCTTCCATGTGCATTTCAGAATCAACTGGTCAAATTCCAGAAAACACCCTGTTGGGATTCTGACTGCAAATTTAGCAAAAGTTATACACTCAGGAGAATTGCCTCTTTATGATATTGGGTTTTCCCTTCAAGAACATGGTATATCTCTCCTATTTTATATACATCAATAAAATTTTATAGTTTTTTCATGTAGGTTTTAGACATTTTTTGTTAGTTTTATTTCTGAGTACATACGTTATGGCTTTTCTTGAAACTATAATTTAGGTATTATTATTATATTTTCTAATTGGTTATTGCTGATGTATAGAAACACTATTGGTTTTAAACATTGATTTTTGTGTCCATCAACCTTGAAGAACTCTCTTATAAGTATTGATTACATGTCAAAAGGTTGTCTCGAATGTTCTGTGTAGATAATCATATTATTTTCATATAATGATGACTTTGTTTCTTCCTTTCTGATGCCTTGTCTTTTTTTCTTGTCTTTTCTTGTTATTGGTTAGGACCTCTAGGACAATGTGGAATGGATACAATAGCCATATCTTGTACTGACTTTAAAGAGAATGTTTCCATTATTTCACCCTTAAGTATGATGTTTGCTGTACGTTTTTTATTATTTTTGATATTATATCAGACAGTCTATTTCTAGTTTTCTAAGGGTATTTTAAAATCATAAAGTGACTGTTAAGTTTTATTAAATGTTTCTTTTTCTATTTATTGAGGTGGTCACTTAGTTTTCTCCCTTAATTGGATAAGACGGTGAATTATGTTAATAGATTAAAACAAATAAAGTATCATTCCACTTCTGAAATTAAATCCTCCTTGATTATATTATATTTTCAATGAACCGTAAGTATTTATTTAGTTTTTGTGTATCTATATTTATACATGAGACTAGCCAATAATTTTCCCTTCTGGTGCTGTCATTGTCTGGTTTGAATATCCTCCCTGGATATTCAAGGAGGTCGCCTCCCTACTCGCATGTTAACCTCTTACTACTCTATGACAACGGCTCTCGAAATGATATCTAAGAGGATAGATTTAAAGTATTTTCCTCGATACTCTGGTTTCTCTTCAGATCGCATAAATCTTTCGCCTTTTAAAGTATTTCCCTCGAGCCCTATATTGCATCGCCTCTGTTACACATAATACTATTGACCTCTTCCTTCTTTTCTTTCTTTTTAAAGATTGGCACCTGAGCTAACATTTGTTGCCAATCTTCTTTTTTTCTTCTTCTTCTCCTCCCCAAAGCCCCCCAGTACATAGCTGTATATTCTAGTTGTAGGTCCTTCTGGTTGTGCTATGTAGGACGCTCCCTCAGCATGGCTTGATGAGTGGTGCCATGTCTGTGCCCAGGATCTGAACGGGCAAAACCCTGGGCCACTGAAGCGGAGCACATGAACTTAACCACTCAGCCATGGGGCCGGCCCCTGATCTCTTCCTTCTTAAATTTATTATTTATTTTAAGGACACCACACTCTCCTCATTCTCTAATACATCTCTGAGCATCCTTCTCTACCTTCTTTGGTGGTCTATCTATCTTCTCCCTGGAATCTTCCTTGACCAGCCCTCCTCTCACTCTGCAGATGTTCCCTGAGTGATCTGATGCACCCTCAATGTTCCAGCTCCCACCTGTACAGAGATGAGTTCCAATGCTGTCCCTTCTGGCTCATTCTGGCTGTCCCACAGGCACCTGGGACTTCACATGTTTAAAATGGACCTCTTCATCTTCTCCATTAAACTAGTTTCTCCTCTGTAGACACAGTCTTAACTCCTGACCCTATCATCCATATTTGTCATCCAAAAGAGAATTCTTTAGTAATCTCTCTCCTTCACTTCTCAAATCCAATCGATTATCATGCCCTGACAATTTAACTTCCTAAACATTGCTTGATCTGTTCCCACCTCTTCATCTTCGCTATCCATGCCTCAGATCTATTCATCTCTTACCTGAACTAGAACAACAATTTGCTAACAAATCTCCTTTGTTTTGTCTACCTCAAATATAGGTACAACCCTAGGTGCCACTACAACCCTTTTTGAATTGTTCTCTTTACAGTCACTGAAATAATGTATTTAAAGCTCTAATTTTGCCATGTCACTTTTCTGCCTTAAAACAATGGAGTGTTTCTCCATTGTAGACATGATGGTCTACACTTCTCTCTTTTTTTATTAAGGGTACATTGGTTTATAACATTATGTAAATTTCAGGTGTACATCATTATATTTTGGCTTCTGTATAGACTGCATCATGTTCACCACCAGAAGTCTGGTTTCCATGCATCACCATACATATATGTCCCTTTATCTCTTTCGCCCTCCCTACTCTCTTCCTCTCTGGTAACCACTAATCTGTTCTCCATATCTATGTTTTCGTTTTTTTTTAAATCTTCCACATATGAGTGAAATCATACGGTATTTGTCCTTCTCTGTCTCGCTAATTTTGCTTAGCATAATACCCTCAAGGTCCATCCACGTTGTTGCAAATGGCACAATTTCATCTTTTTTATGGCTGAGTAATATTCCATCGTGTATGTATACCACATCTTCTTTATGCATTTGTCCCTTGATGGGCACTTAGGTTGCTTCCAAGTCTTGACTCTCGTGAATAATGCTGCAATGAAGATAGGGGTGCATGTATCTTTTCAAATTAGTGTTTTCATGCTCTTTAGATAAATATCCAGAAGTGGAATCACTGGATCATATGGTATTTCTATTTTTAATTTTTTGAGAAATCTCTGTACTGTTTTTCATAGTGGCTGCACCAGTTTGCATTCCCACCAGCAGCATAGAAGTTTCCCTTCATAGCATTCAGAGCCCACCATTATCTATCCCTTACCTTTTTCTCTAGCTTCATTTGCATCTTCTCCTTGTCTCTAGCAACTCAAAACTGCTTGTGGTTCCCTATGTAGCCTATTCCTTCCAGGCCTTTGCCTATGCTATCCCTTCTAGAAGGCACATCTCCACTTCTGTTCACCTCTCCTATTCCTAACCCAACTCTAATTCCCTTCCCCATCTCTACCTCACTAGACCTTCACGTCCTTTAAGATCCAATCAGCTGTCAGCTCATTCAAAAAGCCTCACTACCCCTGACCCCTCCTGCAGGCTTCACTAACTGCTTCTCTTTAAAAACTCATAAATGCCATTATTATTACTACATTTTGCACTTACTATATTATACTGTAATTATTTGTTTATGCATCCCCATTAGACTGTGAATTCATCAAGAGAAGCAATTGGGTTTTATCCCTATTTAAAGTTCAAGAACCTAGCAAAGTATCTGATATATAAATATTTGTTGAGTTCAATGAATAAATGTTTAGTTGAATTGAAAATGCTCTTTGAAGAAACTTTTAGTTTTTCTGTCTATTACTGCTTAAAATTTAGTTTTCACTAGACTTCTCCCAATACAAAGACTTCATAAATTTAATTTTTTTGCTCTGGCTAACCAACTCTAAGAATAATAAAAAACAATAACTTATGAGTGTGGCTAATATGGTTTAGACTGGAGTATGGAACCACAGGGAAAATGGAAACAAATCAAAAAGAATAGAACAATGAAAGGAGAGGATCCAAATTGGAACACCCACTGCCTATCATCCCTAACTAGGGTTTTCACTAATACTGTGGTGAGGAGTCATTAACACTTATCAGCAGAGTAACAATCAGTGGCTCTTGGATTATTTGTGAAGTCAGATATCTTGATGAAGATACCTTGATGTTTACATAAATTCATCTGGGAACTCCTTCACATGTCTTATGGGAAAACCAATGCTCTTCCCAAATTCCCTGCAGTTTTTCTGGCCTCCCCATTCTCTTGCTAACCTCAGGTTTGATTTCTGGCTTCTGCTGAATTCCCATTCTCCACTGTGTATCTTGCAGCTGTTCCTTTATCTTCATTTGGCACTGGCCCAAGGGTGGGTTACAGCCCCTCCTCCTAGATTTCCCACCCCAAATTCATGAGAGGCAGCTGCACGTAGTAGACTCTTCCTGGAGATTTAAAGACAATATTTGCTATATTGGGGGGCTATACAGCAAATACTCAACACTTTCAGCAGCCAATTTAAAACTGAAAATTTTATTTCCTTACTCTGTTTCCACCAACCCAAGTTAAGCCTCCTGACATTTTGCTCAGCCTTCTCTCCCACTCTTCCTCCTCATTTACTTCTTCTCTATTCTTCCCCTGTTTCTCAATTTCTTATGCAGAATGATTTTGTAACCTTTTTGTTGTTTCTTTCCAACTCATACCGAGCCTCTACTTCCACTCTTTTTTGTTTTTTGAGGAAGATTAGCCCTGAGCTAACATCTGCTGCCAATCTTCCTCTTTTTGCTGAGGAAGACTGGCCCTGAGCTAAATCTGTGCTCATCTTCTTCTACTTTATATGTGGGACACCTACCACAGCATGGCTTAGCTGAGTGGTGCCTTGTTCGCACCCGGGATCCGAACCGGTGAACCTTGGGCTGCGGAAGCGGAATGTGCAAACTTAACTGCTGTGCCACAGGGCCAGACCCTCTACTTCCACTATTTAAGCATATCTTAAGATATTATTCTAAACAAAGACAGTTCATTACCTAAAAAGAACTCTTGTGCCAGTTTTCAAAATAATATTTTCACATTCCTCAACTACACTTCTATTTATAGTGTATATATGTTTATGTGTCAGGTAACTAAAAATTCAATATTGTTTATTCTAATCCATGTGATTATTTCTTCCCAACTAAATCTTTTATAAGATATTATGTAGAGGAACATTTTTAGTTATTGCTAATGATTGGTGCCTGAACCAGGTGGTACCAACCAACATATAGAGTCACCATCCTGGGGTTTAGGTTGGGACAAACCAATGAGTAGTCTATACAGAATTATGTCTGAAGTGGGCCTTAAAATAGTCTTGCTTAATGCCTTTAAATAAGCATTCCCCATATTTGATACAGGTATACGTGGGCAATCTGAATGGGATATTTCTGAACAATAGTAAATATTGATGGTTCCTAAACTTTCGGAATTCCAAAGAGATTTTTTTCTTTTGGAAAGACTTGAATTCATTTTTTCCAGCAAATATCTGCCAAGAGTCTACTGTGAGTCAGGCCCTAGGATAAGCCTGGGGACTGAGTGGAGAAGAAAAGAATTGAACTCTCTGTTCCCATGGAACTTATATTCTAGCAGGCGACACAGTTAGTAGAAAGGAAATAGATAATTACACATTGTGGTAAGTTCTGTGAACAAAATCAACATGGTAAGTCGTTGGAGAACAAGTTGGAGGAGAAGAAGGTACTCCCTATGGGGTAGTTTGGGAAGTCCTCTTTGAGCCTTGACCTGTTATCTGAGACCTAAGTGATGAGAAGGAGCTAGTCATGCAAAGAAAGGAGGAGACCAGTTAAGAAGCCACTGTGGCAGTCCTGGTAAGAGAAGATGGTAGCTTAATGTAGGGTTGCGGCAGTGGAGGGAGAGGGAAGGAGATGTAGTCCAGACATGTTTTGGAGGTAGAACTGTATAGTAGTATTTGCTGATGGGATGAGATGAGAAAAAAGAATCAGGGATAACTTCTATTTTTGTGGCTTGGACAACTATATGGTTCATTTTGACACTAAGATGGAGAAGACAAGAAGGAGCACAAGTTTGGGTAGGAAAATCTAGTGGTTCATTTTGGACCTATAAGTTTGAGATGCCTCTTGGATATTCAGATGGGGATATTGGATATATGAATCTGGAGTTCTGGGGAAGGTTAGGACTGGAAATATATATTTGGAGTAATCAGCACACAGATGCCATTTAAAGTCATAAAATTGAATGAGCTTTCTCCAGGGAGAGAGTTATTCTTAGAGAAGAGGGCCCAGGGTTGAGCACTGAGGCAGTACAAAATTTAGAGGTCAGATAGAGAAGTGGGAGACAGAAAAGTACTAGAAGGACTACCCAGTGAGGCAGGATAAAGCCAAGAGAGCACGGTACCTTGAAAGTCAAGGAAAAAGTGGGACAGTTAAGTTAGACACAGAATCGACGTCCACTGTATATTGCACACCCAGCTCAAGAATCTGCCCAATCTGTAAGCTTTCTTAGCCTGAAAATAAGGTTTCCAACATCAAACCTTCCAAGAAAGGTTTTGCGACCTAACTGGGCATCTGAAGAGGCAGCAGCAGCTCAGGGCATTTGCATGCATATGGTTCTTCCAGGCTCGTGATTGAACACGTAGTGGTCGGCAGTGAACAAGTGACTCCAGGCTGCCTTCATGCTGGCATAAATTTGTTGGCTGATTTTTAGTAGACAATTCCAAAAGATCTTCGTGATGAGAACAAAGTGTAAAGGCTGATTATAAAATTAGTATGGGAGTTTCACAATTTCCATGGCAAAAGCAGGATCATCTTTGTTAATTTGTAGCTAATTCCTTTCTGCAGAAGGCATTGATCACTAGGAATAAACAGTGGTGCCTCTTTGTCATCCAGTTCCTTGTGGTTAAGTCTGGCTCCCAACTGAAAGTGGAAGCATCAATGGAAAGAAACAGAAATTTTCATCTTATCTTGTTATAAGCAACACTGACATTCTAGAAAGCACTCCTTTGATGGCAAGTTTTATGCCAATATAGGTTACTGCCATTTTGATACAGGCTGTTTTGTGATAGTCAATTTGCTGACACACAGCTTTGACAGTCATTTTGATGCCAGGAACATCTTGATGTGGCTGCCTTGAAGTGGCCGTTTTGATATGGGAACATTCTGACTCTGCCTAAAAACCAACCAATAAACTTTTCGCTTAAAAAATTTTTTTACCAAGAAACATGCATTGACAGATCTCTTCACCCACTCCCTGAGCCCCATCTCATCCCAAGCACCCCACAATAGAAGCCCGACTGCAGAGGTGGACGGTGGGACCCTTGAGAGGAAAAAAATTACCATGAGGGAGGGAGGAGACTAAAACAGTGGACCCAACTCAGCAATACAACCTGAAGAAAGAGAAGGTAATTCTGTTTTTGATCCCATCCTGACTCAGCCCCTTAAACAAGTCAGTGCATCTCTACAACGCTCAGGGAGCTCTGCTGCCAGAGAAACCCTCATCCTCTCTCAAGAGCTTGCAAGAGCTATGCTACCAGACATTTCTTTTCTTTTTTCTTTAAATAGGAGAAAAACAAAGAGAAGTTTAATAACATGTATGTCTCCTGTATACATGGGAGATAGCCAGGAAAATTGAGCAACTCCAACCAGGCATTTCTTTGACAGGACATGTACCATTGAACAAAGGACAGTACCATTGAGCAGGGAGGTTAAAAGGAGCCACAGCCCTGCACATGGAAACAAGAGGCAGCAATCCCGGGGTGCCCAGTGACAGATGTGGGCATGGAGGAATCAGATGGTTGGATTGATCTAAGGTTGACATTTTGTCATTCAGGTGTTGATTAGACAGTAGGGAAAGGAAGGTAAAATGTCTTGGACTCATTGTCCCACTCATATTATTAGGGATCCATCAGGGATCTATTATCAAGTGTCCTATTGGTTGAATAGAGAATATAAACTGACTTCCTCTAAAGCAAATTCTTTTTCTAAGAATTCTCTCTTTAAGCAAAACAGAACTGAAACACTTACTCTGGGAAACCAGTTAAATCATTAATATGATTAATGGTATAATTTCTCCAGTACTAGTTGTTCATATCATTTAAGCTCGTGAAATAAGATATTAAATATTTTCAAAAGATGAATTTCTGTCTATTTCTGCCACCATTATCTCTTTAAAGATTTGAAATGTTATTTAATTGAATTTGAAGATGTACGTGGAGGGTATTGAATAATATGTAATATGAAAATCTAGGGGCTGGCCTGGTGGCACAGTGGTTAAGTTTGCACATTCTGCTTCTCAGTGGCCCGGGGTTCGCCGGTTCGGATCCCAGGTGCGGACATGGCACCGCTTGGCAAAAAGCCATGCTGTGGTAGGCGTCCCACATATAAAGTAGAGGAAGATGGGCATGGATGTTAGCTCAGTGCCAGTCTTCCTCAGCAAAAAGAGGAGGATTGGCAGTAGTTAGCTCAGGGCTAATGTTCCTCAAAAAAAAATAAAAAGAAAGAAAGAAAATCTATACAGTGTATGTGACTTGTTTCCTGGAAATAGGAATTTTCCCTCTCCCAAAAATCTATTTACTGCACCTTTCACTGCAAACATTTCCTATTTTGTTTTAATTTCAATCCTTTCCAAATATTCTGGTTTCAAGTTAGGTCAACAGATAACATATTAAATACTACTATGTGCCAGCCATTTTGCTAGGCACTACAGGGAACACAAATATAAATATGAATAACAAATAGCTTCTGCTCTTAGGGAATATATTGGGGGAGATTAGAGTTGACTATAAACAAAATATAAAACAAATAGAGATATCATGAGGCACCCTGACGCCTTTAAATATCATCTGATGAATTTCAGATGCCATAAGTTGGCATAATCAAAACGATTTGGGACCGCAATGACAGGAGCAATTAACCCCTACTGAGAAGGAAAAGGAAAATGGCATTTACCTCTGGGTAGCCTACTCTGTGATAAGCACTGTGCTAAGTGTTTTACGTATCTAATCTCATTTAATCCTCCCAACAGGCCAATTTCACAAAGAAGACGGCAGCTCAGGAACATTAAGTAACTTGCCCAAGGTCACACAGCTCAGATTTGGTGTTAGAGGCCAAATTCAGCCCTGGCAGAATCTACACTCATTTCAGTCCCCTGAAGGAAGGCAGCAGTGTGGGTTACCATCGAGGTAAGAGAAGAATTTGCAGCTCTTAACACTAACGTTTGAAAGAATGACTTTGGGTTATTAAAACTGTATGAACATGGGCCAGCCCCAGTGGCCCTGTAGTTAAGCTCTGCTCCCTCTGCTTTGGCAGCCCCGGCCCAGTTCCCAGGCGTGGACCTGCACCACTTGTCCGTCAAGGGCCATGCTGTGGTGGCAGCTCACATACAAAAAGAGGAAGAGTGGCAGCAGATGTTAGCTCAGGGTCAACCCTCCTCAGTAAAAAGATTTTAAAAATAAAATAAAATGTCATGTTCATTTAAAAAACAAAAACAGAGACCAGCCTGGTGGCACAGCGGTTAAGTGCACACATTCTGCTTCAGCAGCCTGGGGTTTGCCAGTTCAGATCCCAGGTGCAGACATAGCACCGCTTGGCAAAAGCCATGCTGTGGTAGGCATCCCACATATAAAGTGGAGGAAGATGGGCACGGATGTTAGCTCAGGGCCAGTCTTCCTCAGCAAAAAGAGGAGGATTGGCAGCAGATGTTAGCTCAGGGCTAATCTTCCTCAAAAAAAAAAAAAAAAAAACGAAAAACTGTATGAACAGAAGGTAAAACAAATGGTAGTCATAGCCAACCTAGATCCACCACTGAACAATTCAGGGAGCGCATTGATCAAAATGACTATTTGATAAATATAACTTTTTATAAGCTTTGTCAGACTGTCTATGAGAATAACAAAAAAAGTAATGAAAACAATATTTACCTTTCAGAATGACTGTACCAATTCTTTAGTTTCTTGACTAGAATCTAGAAAGGTACTTTTTCCTCTAATGAGACAGATTAATAATAATAATCAATGTTTAATGAATACTTACTAATGCTGGGCTCTGTGCTAAATATATAGAATAGAAGTTGAGATCACATATTTAGAACCAGGTTGAGAGGATTCAAATCTTGCTTTCAACACCTATTAGTTATTACTTTCACCAAGTATTTTAACCTCTTCAGGCCTTAATTTCCTCCTTTGAAAAGCGAGTCTATTTCATAGCTTCTGATAAATAAACACCTAATAAAATTAGCTATTATTATGAAGTTGGAGTATATTTAACTACTGTCCCAGATCGCAAGGGAGTTTCCTGAGTACCCCCATCCATGGATAAATCCAGGCCTTCTTTGGGGACTCATTGCAAGGTGGGGTCATGCACACATGATAACCAGGAATGAGCCAAATCTCAGAGCATAGTGGCCCTCACTTCTGCTGCAAGGCCTTGAGGGAAGTCTGCTGTACAAGTGAAGTCCTCAAACGATGCCAAAGGAAGTGGAGTTGTCACAGCCACAGATGCTCAACAAAATTCCAGGGAAGTCAGGTGATCTGCTCCTACTCAGGCCTGGCTGCAGTGTCTCTGATAGCCAGTCTCGGAAATAACCCCCAACGATGCTCATTTCCTAGTAGTAACATTCTCCAATAGTCCCTTCCCACACTGTACCGGGGTTGATCTGTGTAATACAGTAGAAGAGCAGGACAGAAGAGATGGTATGAAACACCCAAGATTAAGTAATAAAAGACATCGTGGCTTCTGTCGTGGTCTCTCTCTTCTTCTCTCTTTCAGATCACGCACTCTGAGGGAAGCCAGGTGCCATGTCTTGAGCATCCCTATGGGGAGCCCCAGATGCTGAGAAACTTGAGAGTTGGTGCTAATAGTCATGTCAGTGAACTTGGAAGTAGAGTCTCCTGCTCCAATCAAGTCTTCAGATGATGGTGGCTCAGCCAGTAGCTTCACTGCAATCTCATGAGATACCCTGAGCCCAAATCACCCAGCTAAGCCACTCTCAAATTCCTGAGTTCAGAAACTATGAAATAATAAATATTTGTTTGTTTCCTCTAACTGCTAAGTTTTGGAGTAAATCATCACAAAGCAATAGATAACTAATAGAGCGTCCTCTTTGCTGAGCCATCCCTCAGTCCTATGGGCTTGGTTCTGATAAGTCTGGACTTCTCTTCAGTGACGTACACATACATGTCCCCCTCTCACCTCCATACACACCCTTCTCTCTCAGCTTCTCTTAAGGAGGGAATCTTTTCTACTCTTCAGGGAAAATCATTTGCTCCAGAGACAATCCTTCTCTTGCTATTGGCTTCAGATGTATTGCCTGGCATAATCTTAATGGGTTTAGGGGTTCCCAAATCAGGAAGAAACATTTTTGTCTTACTTGTTCCCCCTCTCCCCTCTACTTCAATGAGTAGACCACAAGGAGCAGTTCCAGGAAGGATATTTGTTAATAACTTAAAAGTTAACACATCCAAAATATTATCCCCCCAAATACATTATCTTCTTTAACAACCCTATGAGGTAAGTGTTCTTATCATCCCCGTTTTACAGACAAAAAGTTATCTTTCTTTAGATCACATGGCTGTAGGTAGCCTAATCAAGAATGAACCCCAAGTTTGACTGACTCCGGAGCCTGTGCTTTTAACTATCAGGCAATATAGGCTCCTTACACAGTTATTACAATGTCATGATATTAGAATCTAAAGAGAAGATGAGATTTGTGGAGTCTGTATATCCATTGTAAACACAGCACTTAAAATGAATATTAATTCTAAGAAATATTTATTTATTCTAAGTCCAGTCAAGTAGCTGACATGTCTACCTATGTTTCAAACTTATTTGTGGAGTAGGATAAAGTACTTTCCAAGGAAGCTCCTGGGTCTCATACGAAGCGGGGAATTTGGCTAAAAGTGTGCAGCACAGTGGAGAAGTTTCTCTGACTTTACGGCAGACCCAGCTGGGACTCTTGTAACATGTTCCCCTCCATTCTCCAAAGCAACTCTCTCACATATCCTCCACTCTCCACAAATCTGCAACCCTCCCTCCCACCCACACATGTCACTTCCCCCTCACTCTCAGCAAATGACTCAACACCTACTGATAGGGAAAGTACAAGCCACTCCATGATAACCACCTCAACTTCCCACCACCAATCCTAGAGCCCAGCCTCCCACCAGACATATCCCATCCTCCTCCTCCCTGAAGCTAAAGTCCCTACCTGTCCTTTGGATCCCAAACCCTCCCACTTTCTCAGGAGTCTTGCTCCATTGATTTCTCCCTCTCTCTTCATTGTCTACCTTTCCCTCCCCTACTAAATCCTTTCATCAATATTCAAAATGCTCAGGTTTCTGCAATGAATAAAAACAAAACAAATCATGAAACAGTCACGCTTTTATGGCCTCTCCCCTTTCTCTCTATTCCCCTTCTCAGCCACATCTTAAGGAGTTGTCAACACTTGGTGTCACTACTTCTTTACCTCCCACTCACTCCTCACCCCTTCACAGCTCAGCTTATGCCATCTACATTTCTCTCAATCTGCATGACCAAGGACACCAATGACCTCCTTAATGCAAAATCCTAGGGACGCTGCTTACTGCATGTATTTCTTCACCTTTCAGTGTTTGATGCTATTATTTACTATCTTTTGAAATGCTCTCTTCACTCAGCTGGATTTTCTTTCTATCTCTTTGGCTATACTTTCTTCTTTTTAAGCTCTTCACTGGCCATCCTTTTCTCTTGGGGTTCTCTACTGGGTCCTCTTCATTTCTCAGTCTACACCATTTCCCTTGGTGGCTCCATCCTCTCCCTTGACTTTAGTCAACATCTATTTGCCTGTGACTCCCAAACATATAATTCTGGCCTAGATCTCCCTTCTGAGCTTTATACTTGAATATGTATCAATCTGTCTCCTGAACATTTCCACTTAAATGTTCTACAGCACTTCATGCTCTTCAAACTCAACTGCTCCAAACTCAACTGCTCCACACTCACCTGTTTTTCCCTCCCAGCCTATTCTTCCTGCTTGGTTCCCTGTGCCAGTAAGTGGTCCTACCATTCAACCAGTTACCTAAGCCAGAAATGTGGGAGTCATTCTCAACCTCTTCTCCCTCATCTGTACCCCATTTGCAATCAAGTCGGACAATCATACCTTTAAATATCTCTAGAATCCATTCACTTATTTCCATTCCCACTACCACTACCTAGGCCAAACCCCTACCTCCTCTGGTCAGGATTACTGCAAGCATCTTCCAACTGGTCTCCAACCGTGTCCTTCTCTAATCCATTCTCTACCCTGCAGCCACAGTGATCTCTCTAAAGTGCAAATCCTTCAAGCTAAAACTCTAACTTCTCAGCATGGCATACACAGCCTCTTGTGACCTGACCATCTGTCACCAAGCTCTCCTTTGCCTTCACTTCCCTCCCACAGTCTTCTATCTGGACTTGATGAACTGATACTGGATTCTCTGCTAGAAAACTGTCCTTAATCTCAATCTAGAGTAACTCTCCTCTGGGACATCTCTCCTCCACCAACCTGTATGTCCGCATATGTTTCTACCTATTGTGGATTAGGTGGAAGTGCTTTCCCAGGCATGCTTTTGAGTCTCATACAAATTAGGGAATTTGGCTAAAAATGTATGTCATGGTGATAGGTAGCTTGGGTCAATATATCTCTTAAACACTCTCTGATTCCCTACACTTCCTTCAATTGTAGTACGTTTGTCTGTTTTCTCTCTTTAGACCCAAGGCCCTTGAGACTATGGCAATCAAGTACAATGGTTAAGAATTCAGGCTCTGGACAAGATTGCATGGATTCAAATTCAGTCTCTGCAGTGTCCTGGTTCTGTGGCATTAGACAACTTGCTAATGTGTGCCTCAGTTTCGTCATCTGCAAAATGCAGATCATAATAGTATCTATTTCACAGAATTGTTCTGAAGATTAAATGAGAAAAGCTAAGTAAAGCATTTGGAATTGTGCCTGACATGTAGTGAGGACTCAGAAGAAGGCTGTTATTACTTTTGAAGGCAGGTACTATATCATTTATCTCCGTAGAGCTACTCACTAAATATTTATGAAATGAATAAATGAAGGAAATGTTTGTTTCTAAACTTGTCACCAAAATTCTTAACATTAACCCCAAAGTGAATATTAAATCCATTACGCTAGGCACCGTTCATTAAAATACACCAATATGGTTGCTGGTCACTTGCAGCTTTTTGGAAATGAGGTCATTCTATTTCTACCCAAGCTCTCAGGGAATGACGCTCCCCTGAGGAGGGATGTCTGAATCAAACAGGACACCTCAAGGTTCCTGAAGGCACGTGACTGACTGAGGTAATGTCTTCTTTACGTAAACGTGACTGTTAAAAGCAAGAAAACATTAAGGTAACTGTTTTAACTTGTTTTCCAGTAATTTAAGACTACTGGGCCCTCCATTCTCCCAGTGTCACAGACACCTGTAATCTCTCTCATCTGCCCAAGGAGAGGGCTGTGTTCTGTGGGTGCTTTCTCTTTCAAAGGCCTAGAAGCTAGGCTTTAGTTCGAGATTCACAAGCTCGTGTGATTTAAAAGTCAATTTTTAATAACGAAAGTAGTGCCACCAGATGCATAATTTGGTCAGGGGAGAGACAGAAGCAGAATAAAATTGTTGAACGGGGGTGGGCTTGTTTCCAAAGAAACAGTCTAAGAGGGAACTGAGGTGACCTAAGAGAAGTTTCAGAGTAGGAGAAAGAGCTGGACCAGACATCCATATGGCACCAGGCTGCCAAATCTATATATACATAAATAAAGAAATGTGCATCCCACTCTTATTATTGCTTGCCTTTCTCACTGGCCTTCTGCCTCTTCTAGGGATAGACAGACACTGACACACTATTTCTATCTTCATAAAGAAAGGCTGGCATCTAGGGAAATGACCTTGATAGACTGAACTATAAATACAATATTAATCAGAGCAATTTGCTCTTGAATTGTGCCCCCTTTCCCAATATCCCAAAGCAACTCTGGGAGAGAGGCAAAAAAGCACAATCACTAGCCATTTAATGAGTGTGCAAGTAAAAGCAAAATATTCCAACATGGTGGGAAAATAACCTGAGTCCTGCCTCCAGAGAAAGTTATTTCCCAGGATCAGCTAAATCTGAATAGATGCCACAGGCAGCGCCCTGTGCCAAACAGTCTTTGTCTTGGTGTCATAGATCAAGGTACCAAGGAAAACAAGGTGAGGGGTTTAATCCACATATAACGAGTCACCATTGCTGTCTGCAAGAGTGACCAGCACAGCCCTTACTCCTGGGCTAGCCATCTTGCAAATGACCATCCTCTAAAATGTCTGGGGTGGGCAGAAGGCTAAGAATGAATACCAGCTTATTGTCACTAATGAGGAAAGGAAGTAGCAACTCACAGTCACAGCCTATTGGCAATATGAATAGCACCTCCCATTAATTTGTTCTATGTTCTCAATAGACGTGAGCATTATTTTTCAGGTCAAATGAATCTTGATTGCAACAGGACCGGTACTCTAAATGTCCCCCAAATAAATGTCATCAAGTGGACATTCCATCCAGTGAAAAGAATATTTTCATCAAAAGGTTGAACACAGAAAAGGGAGCCCCTTGTTCCTCCTTGCATAAGAGCCTCTGTGGCCAATATAGCTGCTGTTTTACAAGTCAAAAGGTGGCCTTTCAACTGCCAGCACTGGTCCCTCCACGTGAGACTGGAGAATTGAGCTGCTCTCTCTCTGCCTCTAGTGACCTGCTGAGTAACAAAGGTTTGTGGAGTTGCTTTGTTTCTTTCTTTTTTTGTTTTTAAATCAGAACTAAGCTGACGGTCTTCGGGACGACGGGGAGGGCAAGGGCAAGTTAAAATCCACCTCCAGCTCCGCGGGGAATGAAGAAGCTGAGGCTCATTCCTGTCAGCAGGTGTGAGTCAGACACACAGGGAGCAGCAGAATTGAGTAAGAAGGTGCCATTTTGTCGTCAATGTTCCCACCACCACCGCACAGAAATAAATAGTTTCAGAAAATGATCCAGGATAAAAGAACGATCCGGCTGGGAGTCAGACTGAATAGAAGGTTCCCATTGAATGCTGCTTCATTATGCAACTTTCCCTTTCACTGAGGATTCCAACTCTTGGTGGAACCAATTGTGACGAGGAAGTGCTGACAGCCCTGGGAACCAGCAAAGCTAGCCTTTGATTTGTTGCTTTGAAGCTGAGTCCTATCACTGAATTATTAGCTGAGTGTAAGCAAGTGAACTTGGCCTGCTTGAGTCTCCTTTTTAAATCTGGAAACGGGGATCCATAATCTTTACCATTAGATTATGCTTACGTGTAGGGCCTGAGTTGCAGATGCCATCTTGCCACTTTTTAACCATTACCCCAAATCTCCCTGTAGATGCCCTGCTTGTCTTCCTGTTTATTTTACATTGGAGGTTTGTCTTTCCATCTCTTCTCTTCTGGTCACTGCTGGAGGGATGGTGATTGGCTTGATGTTTACATAGCCCATGCTAGGTAAGCATCAAAGGAACCTAAATATACTCTGGGCACAACTGCCCCGTAACCAATTTTCTAGCGAGAGAGATTGGAATTTAACCTCCAGTTTCATTCTGTATCATTTATCATTTCTGTTTGCTTAAGCTTTAACTGTTTTAGTAAGCTATATGCAGTTCATTTGGAGTAAACTCTGAAAGGAGGACCTGCAGGATATAGTTCATCCCAGAAAGTGGGAGAATTGTCTATAAATCCTTTCACTTATTTCTTTATAACGTCCAGAATTTTAAACACAAAACCCCACCAACTACTGTTTTACAATTCTGTGGTTCTCAACCTAAAGTGTACATCGAATATATATTTTGGGGTTCCACTCTAGGCCTACTAAAGCAGAATCTCTGGGGTTCTTGGGCCAGAGTAACTGAAAGTTGCCGCGCTGCGATTCTAATGAGCACACGTGGATGAGAACCGCGGACAAAGTTCCTCGGATCAAATGGACCCCAGGGGACCCTGGTGCAGCCTTCTCTTTCTCAGGTGAAGCTTTCTTCTTCCTTCCAGTTGCTCAGACCAAAAGCCTTCGTGTTGTCCTTGGCTTAACTCTTACTCTCACACCTCACATCCCATCTATCAGCAAATCTTGTCGGCTCTGTCTACTTTCAAAATATAACCAGGAAAAAGAAATGCTCATTATACCTAGGATTCATCACTTTTGCTGATTCTTTAATATAGTCTTTTTTTTTCTACATAGCAGCCAGGGTGATTCTGTTAAAAAATTTAAGTCTAATCATTCTATTCCTTTGCTCAAAAACCTCCTGTGGCTCCCTCCCTCACTCAGAGTAAAAGGGAAAGTCCTTACCACAGCACTGGGGGCTCTGCTGACCTAGAGCCTGCCACCGCTGCTTTCTCCTCCTCTTCTCTCCTACTCCAGTCATAGCGGCCTCCCTGCTGTTCGGGGGCATTCTCATCTCAGGTCCCATGCATCAGCTCTTTTCTCTTTCAGAAAAGTTGTCCTCCATAGACATCCACAGGGCTAACTCCATCACCTCCAACAAGTCAGTGTCACCTTCTCAATGACCACCTCCTGACTACCCTGACCCTCTATTTCAACTGCAGGCTGCCTCCTTCACCCCAACTCTCCCAATTGCTCTTCCTCTGATCTACTTTTTCCTTTTTGCCCAAGCACTTATCACCTTTTAACATAAAATCTGTTTATTGTGTTTTGTTTATTGTTTATCTTCCCCACTAGAATGTAAGCCCCACAGGGCAGGAATCTGTGTACGCTTTGTTTCCTAATATATCCCAAGCACCCAGAACACTTCCTAGCACACAGTAAGTGCTCATTAAATATTTGTAGCATTTAATGAATGAAGATTCTTGAATCCAGGGAGAACAAACCAGGTGCGTGACACACCCTGCAGAAGGCGGTGGAAACAAAGTTCCCTCCTGATTGGGTTTGCCACTACAGGAACAATCACAGCTTATATTTTAAGACTTTTGCAGTGCTGTATCCTACAAATGCCATAAAATATGCTACTTTGTTTTTCAAATCAAGAACTAGGAGTTGGTGAACTACTTCTACACTGACAACCAACAGCTAAAGCAAAATAGATGCTAGAAATTAGCTGGACACCTGCATGTAATATGTAGGAGACGGGGTGAAACAGAAAATGGCTTTAGTCCTGTGACCTCCAGCTTCTACTAGGTGGGTAGGGGTCAAAACCCAAACTGTTGGAGGGCCCATCTCTGAAATGAATTAGCAATAGAAACTCAATTCATTGCAGAGAGAGTGTTTAAAAAAAGACAGGTTTCACTTCACATATCTATTTTTATTTTATTGGGCTTTATCACATTCTCCCCCCAAAATGGTTAGCCCCGCAGGGCAGAGAGATCAAGAACATCACAATAGCGATCAGAGGCAGCTACACTCACCCCTGGTGGAAAGGACCTCCGAAACCTCCCCCTCACAGGACAATGCCCTTAATTAGCTGCACCATATTTCCCCGAGAACAAAAGCTCCCCACCCCTCACAGGAAAAGCTTTTCCAGGAGATATCTCATTGGGGAAGCGCCAGGCACACAACAGGGAGAGGAGAACATACAGGCTGTTCTGAGCTCTGCAAAGAGACACAAACTCTGGATTCTCTAGGGAGTTGCAGAGGCTAGCCGGCACGTTTTTTCTCCACGTGACAAGCATGTGCTTCACACACCCTGAGGTGGCCAACTTCAGAGGGCCCCTTTCCTCTTCCCTCTCCCTCAGTCCCTAGCTGAGGTTGGGAACCTTGGGGGTGGCAAAGTAAGCTGGAATAATCTTCAGAATTGAGCATCTGGGGAGCAGGAGGGAAGGAACTGGGAGTTTATTTCAGGTGACAGACATAGAGCAGGCCCCTATTTTTTCCTGAGACTATAATAATATTTCTGGCACAGGGATGCTTGAATCATATGTCTCTTCATATCACTGTGTGGGAAGTCTCAGTTATGAGCCCAACAATGGAAGGGATGCTGGTGCTTTTAGGACTTGGTGGGGGCTGTGCAACGGAGTCGGGAAGCATGCTGGGGGCGGGAGGGGGGACGGGGAGGGAAGCAGAAACACCAACTAGAGGGAAAGGACCACCTCACCTAAGCCTGTTTGGGGACCAAAGAGGAGGGGCTGAAAAGTCTTCTCTCCACACAGTTTGGCTCTCCCCATTAAACGTGTTTTTTTGAAAAACACAGAGGAAAAAAACAGTCTTGTTTAAGTGCCTCTTCCTGAGTAAGTCCACTGTCAGGAAAGGAAAATCCAAACGCTCAAATATTCTATTTTTGTACCCACAGGCTCCAGGCTCTGCATACAGACTCTTCCTTATTCTGAAGGAAAGGAAACTGGGTGTGAGGCCTCCTGTCACAGAGGCCGGAATTGAGGGACCTGTGTTACTCGAAGGCCTAGTTTTCCATACAGCCTCCATTTTAGGAAATAAGGATATAATGCAGGATGCTGTCCCACTGGCCTGAGGGCGTGGAGTTGGTAAAAAAAAAAAAAAAAAAGTACTTCTCTGATTATTCTCTAGGCAAACAAGTGTGGAACTAGACTTTAATTGGAAAGTCCAAACAGCTGCAGTACTGTTGGGCTTCTTCTGGTCATTTAGGTTTACTGCCATCACCTGCCTCTCGGCTGCCGTGTAGATAAGGATGGGAGGTCTGATTAAGAGTTTGATGTGTGGGCCAAGTGAAAGTCATAAGTCAGTAATAAGCGTAATAAAACAGCAGTTACCTAGGTAGATAAGGCCTCTCTTTGTACATTTTGCATAAATTTTGTGCACCGATTCACAAGTTTGATGTTGCCCTGCTGTGTTGCCTTTGAACAGTTCAATAGTGGGGTTTAGGGCATCCAACCTAGGAAATGGGGCTCAGATCACTCTTCCTTTCAATTCAGTGTGGCCCTGCGTCTCTCTCCACTTTGGCAGAGGTCAACTTTTTCAAGGACCACAGGGTATGCCAAGAAGGGCAGTCCAGCTTGTGAGAGTCACATCTTTTAGGCTATTCCTGCCTTCTCTGCTGTCTGACATGTGAAGCAGACGTTAAAAAGAGACCTCCCTTTCTGAATGGTTTCCTGGGAAGCTGGTGAGCAGGGGATGGAGCAAGGAAACTGGAGAGGTCCAATGAAAGGGAGAAGCTGATTCCTTTGGTTTCCCTGGCTTATTAATATACAAAGGGAGCACTGACCCTGGCACAGGGAGATCCTCCTAAAATGCACATCGGATCAGGGCACTACCCCTGCTCCTGACCACTCAGTGGCTTTCCAGTACCCTTATGATAATGTCCAGATATCCCCATTAGGATTTACCAGGCTCCTCAGGTCCTCAGCCCCTCACACTGTTTAGCACATTTTTCCTGCCCGTACCACCACTCCATCAGCTCTACTGAATTTCTTCCAGTTCCTCAAATATGATCTGCTTCTTCTCTTCCCCAACTTTCAAACATGGCTTTTCTCACTGCTCTTATCTGATGCTTTGTTCTTCCATGGAACATTTCTACCCCAGGGAAGTCTGCCTTCACCAGCCTGACTCGGTGGGGTTTCTCTCCCATGAGCTCCCACAAGCCTCCTACTTAACCTATCACTTACGCAGGACTTTGTAATTATGTGTTCATTTGTCTCTTACTGGAGCGTAAACACTGGAGGGCAGCACTAAGGCGTCTGTCTTGCCCACCATGTCTTCACAGTGCATGGCCGGAGCCAGGCACACGGTAGTGCCCCACAAGTATTTGTTGAATAAATGGGCACTATGCCAGTGTGACAATACGAGGCCCAAAGGTCCTTCCCAGATTTGCATTTGCCATGTTTATTTTCGTTAAGTGTCTTTTGGGACACAAGGAAGCACCCTGAGTTAGAAAGACCTGTTGCAGTAGGGCAGGCCTGGTCTCCCTCCTCCTTCTTTCTCCCATCCCACCTTTTCCACGTGTCTTCCCAGGGTTTCCTGGTCTGTAGTCATCCCAGTCAGCTTAGGGCCACTCGTGGAGCTCCTTGTTTGTGCATATACTGGCACCTGTCTGTGTCAGATTTAGTAATTTATTTTATTTGTTATTATTTTGAAAATTAATTTAACATTAATGATAATGATTTTTAAACGATTTCATATTTATTCCCTATCTTTCCCACATTTTTCTTGAGAGTAGGAAGAACGTGTTCATTTATCAATCCTTTTAATACCTAATGCTGTTGCAGTACACAATTTGTAAGTATTTACTGAATAAACATAGGATGATTTAAAGTCTAATTTTTCTTTAGAAATTGAATTTATTACAGTGCGATTGTGGAAACGCATGCTGGACATATTTGGTGATGTGGCAATTGGACTAAGTTTCTTAAAGGAAACTGTGGTTCCAGGCTGGGCTTGGAAACCGTAGCCCAGAACTATGTGGGCGCCACAGCCCTGGTCGGTTGGCAGGAGCAGGAAGCCCGCAGCCTGGGGAAAATGTTGTTCCAGGGTGCCCTCTAGTGATCTAAGGTGCCACGAGGTCAGAAGCCAGGCCCAGAGGCTCCTGAACTTCAGCACGCAGCAGAATCGGGGGGAGCCTGATAAAACTATAGATGCCAGGAGGCCAAGCCAGCTGGGAAACCAAGCCTTTTAATGGCATCTTCAGGGATCTGATGCATGGTCCTCAGATCACACTTTGTGAAATACTGATTAGGTGATGCCCACAAGAAAATCTTTCCAGTTATGTAGTCTGAGAATACCCGAGCTCATTCTTCCCTTGTAGGGATGGATTGCTGACTCATTGCTGACTACTCATGTGTGGACTTGAGTGAGAAAGACAGACAGACATAGACGGCCTCGACCTCTGGTATGAAATACAGTCCAAGACACACAAGAACAGTCAGCAGCATAAAAATGCGGGACCACTGAGGAAATGTTGTAAGGGGGACTATGTTCACCTTCTCTCGATGTCTGTTCTCCAATCCAGTGGTGGGCAGCCCCTGTCCTCTTCTTGTGCCCTTCCTGGCAAAGGCGCCTGGTTTCCACTGAGCTCACACTCCGTGGCCAACACTGTGTCAGACTGTTCACATATATCGTCTCTGAAAGTCCCTGGAATCTTCGAAAGGGAGGCAGTCTCTATGCCCCACAAGCAGAGGGAAGGATTGCCAGACAACTGGTTCAAGCATAGGCAATAGCTAGAATTTGCTTTCACGTGTTCTGTACTTATGTTCATCTAAGCAAACTCATTAGAAAGATAAATAAAGCAACAACCACATCATTTTCTCTATTGTAAAAAGAGCTAATTCATGCTCACGAACCCTATAGACAATGCTCATCAACGATAAAAAAAAATTACATCTCTGAATCCCCACCAGTACTTTTCTTCCTCCCTCTTGATAATTTCAACTGAAGGCTGCTGCTTTAATTAGGGGCTGTTAGTGCATTAAAATGTTTGTTGAACCTTACAAGATGATAAATTACTCTGATTTGCAGTCTGGTACTCAGGTCTAATTATTTTACACACTTTTTCATGTATTAATAGCACCTAACGAATTTAGTTAAATGGCAAAATCACATTGATTGAGTGTCTACTATGTGTCTGGACATTGTGTTAGGCTGTGGAAATATAAAGGAGGCTAGGTAAGGCTGAGTGCTTACCCCACAGGGGTCAGAGCCTAGACGGGACGTTATCTCTGATGCAATGTGATGAGTACTCTACCAGAAATACGAACCCAGGGCTAGGATAGCAGGGGACAATTACTTCTCTCCATGGGAACCAGCTGAATAAAGAAATGCTATCACAGATACACTCTAATACTCTAATAATTGATGAACATCAGAATTTTCATGGGGATTGGGTAAAACCACATCATTCATTTTCAGATTATCTTGGACAAAAGAGTTATTAAATCTCTCTTGTCACAAATAACAATGTTTTTGTTCATACCCCCTCCTCCCCATTACTATATTTTTAAAAACAAAACATGAGGTGCTGGCCCGATGCCATCTGATTTCAGTCCTGCTCTTTTGCTTGTCCGGAAAACTTTCAGCATAGGCTCACAGAGCCCTTAATGAGAAAGCTCATTAAAAAGCCGCCTGAAATCGGGAAACAAATTACATGCACAACACAGCCCACTGTTTTCCTCTTCATTTCCTTCTCCCCCTCCCAGGCTGCAGCATTACAAACGACAAGTTGAAGTGAGTCACCAGGTCGAGAAAAGGCACTGCCGAATGGGTCTATCTTTACCTTGCTGCTTTGATGACATTTATCTCGCTTCACTGCAGCACCAAAATGCTGCCCAAACAGCAGGAGGGCCCTGTGCATGTAATGATGGCCTTGGTAAAGCCTTTGATTCTGTGTATTTGGGTGGAACTTGAGCTTGTAATTGGCAAATGCACGCATTGTCTGATTTTAGAGGCTCTCCCTAGAAAGCTTGTTTGTTCCTGGGGAAGGGGCAAGTTTCCTTCCTTCCTTGTGTATCTGTGACCATTTTATGAAAGTTTCCTCAAGAGTATTGCTTCAGGATGGCAGTGATCATGTTCAGGCCTGGCCCAGCTACAAAGTGTCTTGCTAAGTCACTCCACTCCTCTCAAGTTGGGAATTTCATGAGCTCAGATACGCTTCCTGCCTCCTGGCTCAAAAGGAAGTGATGGTGGTGATTGTCCACTGGGAGGAAGAGATGGGAGGCGGGTTTTTAAATTTTTTCCTTCCTTCTTCTCTTATCCTGGAGTTTGCAAAAGGGAAGGTACAAATTCCAAACAATCCTTCCACACCTGGTAGCTGGGGCAATGTTTGTGGGGAAAAGGAAATCCTTCCAGCTGCCACCTTGCCCCTTGACTTACATAATTCACTGGGGTTGAGGTACTTACAGTTAAATACTTGCAACATGGCTCTTTTCTGTGCTGAGGTAGAGAGACTACATCCTTTAAAGTCAGAGAACCAGGGTTTAGGTCCTGCTTTTATCATCTGCTAGCTGTTTGACTCTTGAGAATTTGCCACACACCTCTAAATCTCAGTGTCCCCCGTGTACCAGGCCCTGTGCCAGGCCCTGAGAATGCAAAAACAGAGACGTCGCTGGCTCCACTCTGAAGTTTTTCATAATTTCCTGGGGAGACAGACGCATAAACAGTCACAGCACAATGTGATAGCAGAAGAGTTGCCATGAAAGCAAGAGGAGGGGATTGTGCATCTTTGGGAGGCGGGAGAGAAGAGTGAGAAGGTGAGAGGCGGTGAAACCATGGTTAGGGAAGGCCTCACAAATCAGAAGCTTGAGCAGGATTTTGAAGAAAAAGAGTTCACTTACAGGGAGAGAGTAGGGTGGTAGAAAGAACCCTGGTCGACAACATTAAAGGGGTGGCAGAGGATAAATAATCTGAGGACAAGACTGAGAAGGAGGGGCTGAAAAGTAGAGGAGAACCAGCGGAGCCTGGCTTCAGTGCTACAGCAGCCAACTGCCATGGGGACTGACAAGCATCCATTGGTCTGGGCAAATGGGAGATCGCTGGTGACTTCAGCAAGAACAGTTTCAGTGGCATTTTAGGGGAAGATCCCAGCGGAGAGTGAATGGGAGGAGAGCAACAGAGCTAATGAGCGTATTCTTAACATGGACGTGGCTGTGAGGAGGCGAGGAACAGGGTGCTGGCTAGAGAGGGATGAGGGATGAAGGGAGATTTTTGTTTATGATTGAAACTTGGGCATTGGTATCCACCACAGGAAAGTAGGTAGTAGAGAGGGAGGAGAAATTAATTTAAAGGAGAAAGATGGGATTAAATGGGGTTAATTCCTACTTTGTAGAGTCCTTCTGAGGATTAAATGAGATCCCCTAGGTGAACCTTTTTGTAAAGAGATACACACATGTGACTATGATTATCCTGCTATTGAAATAAAACCCCCATGCATCAGGAGGCATTTGAGCTCACTTATCACTTGGCTGCTGAGATAGGCAAATCTCCCTCTCCATAGCCTTTTTGTGTGCGCTGCTTTCCTATTTCCTCCTGCCATCACTTCAGACTTGGAGCCCAAGAATGAACTGAGCCCTTCTTGACATTTCTTCCTGCCAAACAACACAACTCACCAGTTCCCGTGGATCACAACAGGAAGCTGGGGGTTGATAAGTGAGAGGCGATTAAGGGAGGGGACAAGAGCCTCCTCATTGTTGTGAGGAGATGGAACTCACAAGCAGACCTCTTGGAACCTTGCTTGTTCAGTTTATTAGCTTTTCATCAGATAACCTTGGGGCCACATGGGCTGTGAAGTAGACTGTCCCCTTACAGACACCTGTGGCCCCCTTTTCCATCTTAATCCATGAACTGAGAGTCCCAGTAGGGCAGAGATTTTTGTCTGTTTTGTTCACTGCTGTATCCCCAGTGACCAGGACAGTGTCTGGCACTTGAATTGTGTCTAATAAATATGTGTTAAGCAAATGAATTTGCCCTTCCATTGATTCAGTAAAAAATGAGTGTATACCACCAAGCTCATCTAGATAAACTGAGATAAATAATACTTGCTATGTTTTTAAAAAATGTACATTCTGTGCCAGGCACTTTACATACATTGGTGTGTGTACTTATAATCATTTTACAAATGGGGAAACTGAGACTCAGAAAGAAGTCACGTGGTTGAGAATATACGGCTGGAAAGTGGTGAAGCTGGAATTCCTCACTGCCTGGTTCCAAAGTCTTTGCTCTTTCTGCACAACCACCTGCTTCTCCAGCCACATCCTGTCGGTGTCGCAATCCAGTGTACACATCAGGATAGATGCGGAGAGGGCTGATGGCCACTCTGAGTTTATTGTAACCAGCGTTTCAATATATACATAGCTTACATCTGTTAGACATACACAGGTGTTCTGGATGAAATAATTAGCGAATGCCAAGAATTCTTAGTGATTTCTCAAGGAGCCCTCCCTTGGCCTCTGTTTTGATATTATCATGTTATTGCTGTGCTCCTATATTTTTATCTCGGAGCAGGCAAGGTCTCTTAGGCAACGGTCCCTCCTGCTCCCAATATTGATATCGTTTCTCCATCTGTGCCCCTGGGCGGCCGCCGCCTGGCTTAGGTTGCCCCCCCACCCGGAGGTCTTACCCGTCATTGGCTAACCGGCCTTCTCACCTCCGGGTCACAGTTTGTTGGAAAGCCTTTTCCAGTGATTATTAACCCTTCCTGTGTCAGGGGCGGCTCCACATCCCTCATCTTTCTCTGGCTCAAACCACTACCTCAGTCGTAACTGACCACTTAGCATAATTTGAACATGCCGCATTCTCACTCATGCACTCCTTTGCCTGGGATATACTTAGCTGTACCCTCTGTCTGGCTAATTCTTCCTCATTCTTCCTGAGGGAGGCTTTCTTGAAACGATGCTCTCCAGATGGGGTACGTTGACCTTCTCTGTGCTCTCAAGCCCCCTCTGCAGCCCTCCGTCAGGACATATCACAGGCATTTTAGACGCCCATTTATGTGTGCCTCTTTCCTCTAGATGGTGAGAGGTTCAAGGGCAGGGACTGTCTTCCTAGTAAGAGCTGTCCTTTATTGAGTGCTGCCATGTACTCACTTTCCTTGTTTAATTCTCACAACTACCACCTGAGGTGGGTATTATTATGCTTGTTTTCCAGATGAGGGAATAGAGGCTCAGAGAGGTTAAATAACTTCCCCAAGGTCACAATGGGTAAGTGGTTAAGCCGGGAATCAAACATAGGTACATCTGATTCCAAGCCCCAAATTCTTTTCACTTCACTATGTTATCATCAGAACCATCCACAATGTTCACAGCTTAGCGGCTGGGATACATAAATAGAAAAATACCATTTGAACAATGAGATTAGCGAGCTAATACAGGTTTACACAAAGTTCTTTGGGGGAACATATGGAAGAGAAGAATTTGTTCTCTCTGGGGGAAGTAGGGGTTGGAAACGCTTCACAAAGTTACCAGAATGCTCGGGAACTTGTAAACTGTTTCCATAATGACGGTCTAAGGAGGAAAATAGATCCTTGCATCAAACACTGACTGTTAGTTTCAGGGGCCATGGCAGCCATTGCCCAGGTCACCACTGCTTCCAAATTATTCCATCTGGATGCCAGGAATTTAGCCCAACTCCTGCAGGTACCTGCTTAAGTGATGACTGGTAACCAGGCAACACAGCGCATTGTTTCATGAAAATCATGTGTGTGTGTGAAAACTGCTCTACATAATCACAGTTTTAATCTTACACACTGTACTTTAAATTTAAATGAAATCAATACATTTTCAAGCCTGTGGCCATATGGAATAGGGCAGTAACTCCTAATTATGTGTCAGCTTCTCTTCCTGCTCTTGTCTTTCAACTGCAGGCATCCTTGCAGGCTGCTTTCTCTATAGACTCTCCTTCAGGAAAGCCATCTATTTTCTAGGCTTGAACTACTGTAAAATTCCTATAAAATTAAACTTATAACTAGAAGCAAAGCATGGCTTTAAAATCTATGGTACAATGCCTTCTTTGTCTGCTCCGGAGGGCATTTGTGAGCGAAGGCACAGTGGGCAGCCCAATACCATTGTCGGGCCTCTGGCATCAGGCAATTAGGAGGCTTCTAAACTGGTCCATTTCCTAGCTGTGTGGCCTTGGGCAAGTTACTTAACCTCCGTAAGCCTGCATTCCTGATCTATAAAAGAGTGAAAATATAGTATCCTGGTAATAGGACTATTGTGAGGACAAATGGAATAATGCAAAAGCACTTAGTGGCTGGTTTGTTATGTTACCAGTAAGCACTGTTTTTTTGTTTTGTTTTCTTTTTTGCTGAGGAAGATTCACCCTGAGCTAACATCCATGACAATCTTACTCTATTTTTTAGTACTTGTGCCGCCAGCACAGCATGGCCACTAACGGAGCTGTGTAGGTCTGTGCCTGGGAACCAAATCCCGGCCACCAAAGTAGAGTGAGCCGAACACAATCCCTAGGCGATAGGAGCTGGCCCTAAGTGCTGGTTGTAATGATTATTATTACTCTCATCATTGGCAGAATGAAGCTGTTTGAGTGACAGTGATTTCAAACCTGTGAAGTGCTACGAAATTATGAAATGTTGTTATCATTGTGTATACCGTTGAGTGAAATCCAAAGAACTTGGTAGAAAGAGAAGCGAACAAGAAACCGGGAAAAGCAGATCCCAATGCTACTACTGCCACTAACCTGCAGTGTGAGCTTGGGCCACTGTCTCTCTGAGCCTCTGCTTTCTCACTTGTAAATGACCCAGTTTGATTAAATTCTCTTGGAGATCGATCCCAGCTCTGAAATTCTATGAATCCATGAGCACTGGAGCAAAGAAGTTCTGCAGCAAACCTCACACAGCCTTGGAATACAATAGAAGGCCAATGTGTACTACACATACCAACGGCCAAAGCTCACCTCTGAGGTTGGTAACAGTTAACCCCAACTGCAACAATCAGAAACAGAATTCCGGGGGAATTCAATGAAAAGGCAAACTATATACACTTCAGGAATCTTGGAGCACATCATCATGGCAGAAGATAATAACACATCTATAATGGCAATACTGACCGAGTCAGAAAAAACTTCAGATTCTGCCCAGCAGCTGTATACTTAGGGAATTGGGTGCAAGACCTCTCAACATTTTTTGGATGTGGCTTTGGCTAGTAATGTTGTGCTAGTAGCTCTCTCCCACAGCTTGCAGAGCCCCATTGCTTCCTACCTTCCTAACACACTGAGCACCTGCTGCATGCCAGACATGGTGGTGAACCACACCCGGGCCCCTGAGACACAGTCTCTGTTCTCAGGGAGCTGACAAACATTGGATAAGGCATTTTAACAGCCGGGGATACTTTTACACTTTCAGCGTAGTCCTCCATGGTGCTTATATTGTTTATATCTTGTCTGTCTACTATTCTGTGAAAACATAGCTGTTTGTGTATTCAGCTCAGATTTGCTTCTTCACCCTCAGCCCTCCAGGAGCTTCTGGATGTTAAATATTATCTCTCCATGTGAGTCGTACCAGAAGGAAGAGTCATCTGTTACTCTTTCACTTGCTAAGGAGCCCTCACACTGGTTTGCAGGGCAGTTACTGATTCTTTCTCTTTCTTCCCAGAGGGCCAATCAGTTCAGATTCAGCGGCTTGGTCTTATTCTCCCCCAGGACTCAAATTTTATCCTTCTCATGCACTTCTCCACTTTACCCCCAAACAAAACAAAATAACCAGAAATGATAATCAAAAGTAGGCAGTATGGTGTGGTGGCAGCACTTTGATGAACAGGCTAAATATTTCTTTTGCTACTATAGCAACTACAATTAAATGCCTTGGCACTTTCTTTGAAGCTCTTTGGAAATGTGAATGTTATCTTGTATATAAGTGCTTAAAATCACCTCAATTACCTAAGACACTTTCATCTCTCTCCAAGATTCTTCTTAAAGGGACTTTTACTATTTTCTTCAGATACTGTTATGAATGTAGAACGTGGTATTGATAGATTTCTTCAAACTCACTGATTTTCATATTCCCTGAGAATGACAAGCATGTTATGAAAACCACAATAGAAAAAAATTTCCATAAAAGTACTTAATAAAAAATAAAAGACTTGATGCTTAAAGATACTTCCAATTATCTGGAAAATTGATACTAGCTAACTAAGTGCTTATTCAACAATTCATTAGATAAGCACGTATTAATTGCCTAAAAGTGTTGCATTGTGCAAAGTACTGTAAACGTAAAGGAGATTAAGAAATGGTTGCTGCTTTCAAGGGGCTCAATTAAAAATTGCTTGCTTTATATCTTGTGTAAATACCTAATACTTTACAAAACATTTTCCATATGTAACAACTCATTTCATCCTGAGAACAATCAATCCTGGTTTCATGCTTCATAAACTTGAGATTTCTTGTTGCTCACTGTTATTTGGCAACCAGAATGTCCATTTTGGTGATGATAATGTTAGTATTTCTCCATTATTCCTCATTTGAATTTATGTGCCTAATGACTAAGAGTTTACAAAGCGTCTCATTGGAAATAATTATTTTTTCGTCTTCTCACCTTTCAGGCCTTGTTCCTCTTATGTCTGAGCTTCCTCCTGAGGGGGCTGGGGCAAAAATGACTTTCCAAATTCTGGATGAGTGCTTTTAAGATAACTGTGGCCTCTGCTACATACCTGTGGTGGGGACTTTGTTCTTGGATTCCTTTCCCACCAAAGCCTTTAGGTCACAATCTCAGAAATTTCTACTTCATTTTTGCTCTCTGTTTTTCCTTTATTCCATTCCCAATCATTCCTTCCAGGTCATTTGCTATCTTGGAATATTGGTTTCTGCCAAAAAATAGAAACAGAGTTTAGAAACTTGGGAATTATCCTGCCCAACGCTTTCACTTTATGGAGGAGAACACGGAGGCCCTCAGCCATCAGGTGTCAACGTCAAAGCCACACAAATAGGTGGTAGAGATGGGCTTCAACCTGAGACACTCTACTCTTTGACATCATGCTGTCTTTAAAAGCTGCCCGTCAAATGAAACATTCTTCTCAGGCTAACATGCGCCCCTCTTATATTGCTAGTATATAAATATTTGGTTACTATTGCAACAGAGATCTACCCAGTTTTAGGATATTTCCACAGATTATACCGTTATGTTTCCAGTTTTTCTAGAGCATACCTGTTCACCTAGGAATTATGTGGTCATCGACTCAATTATCAAGCATCTACTACGTGCCCGATGTAATACAGGCATTGGGAATATGAAAACTACAAGGGTTTGGCCAGATCTTAATTGGAAGTATTCTTTGGATTTGTGTAGGGTCATTCAACACTGGATTACTAGTAACCGTGTAGTTTTAGTGTAAATGGTCCCGTAAGTGTGAAAAAATCAGCAACAAGACTTGAACTCTAGTAACGTGTTGAATGCAGACATTAAAGCCTTTACCTAAGCATTTAGCATTTCACACGTGCAGAGGAAAGAGAACCGCTATTTAAATATTGCCGAATGTGGTTTTAAAAGTCTCCCAAATTTGCTACAGAAATCCCCAAAAGTTAATCTGGTAGTCGATTTCCTTCCACTCGTCCGTCCGCCCGCCCGCCCGAGCGGGCTCCACCTGCGGGGAGGCCTGGGGGACGACTGGGCTCGGGCTCCCGGCGAGGCGCCGCGCCCTGCGGGGAGCTGGCTCGCCGCGCGGTCCCGACACGGGGCGGGGCGGGTGGCGTCCCGGGCTGCCGGGCGGACGCTCTTCCGCTCCCCGGGCTCTGCCGGGGCGGGGCGGCGGGGCGGGGGCGGGCGCGCTCTTCCTGCCGCGCTCGGACCGCTGCCTGCTGCGACGCCGAGCGTGGGGCCATGGCGGCGGTGGTTTGGGGACGGGGCTTCTCTCGGGCCTGGCTCCGCAGGTGCGACCCCCACACCTCCCTGGGCCCCAAAAGGCCTCCCCGGGGGTCGCCCCGAGTGATCCGGCTCTTCTTCCGCGTTGCAGGAGCGCCGGGCCGGGCTGCGGCCGACACTACCGCGCCGCGGTTTGCACCGAGTTGAAGCAGCCCCTGGCCATTGAGGAGGTCACCCCCCGCCCCGTCCGACCTCACGAGGTAGGGTGACCGGCCTATCCCCGGGACCCCTTGATACCCCCTTCACTCTTCCCTCGGTCACCACACCACACACAGCAGGCTCCCGTCCTGAATCAGGGTTCCAAGCGCTTCCCTAGGGCGCCACTGGGAGACTGGAGCCCAACTTCGTCCTGGGCTGGAAGGGCCCTTTCAGGGTTCACAAAAAGGCCAAAAGCGCTAGAGAAAGATTGCTCCCCCAAACACAAATGTGGCCTTTTCTGATGGCCCCAGAGCTGTTGCCTTAGAAACAGAGAATTCGGATTTGCACCCAACTTTGCGTAATCACTTGCAAGTTATTGATTTAACACGGATAAATGGACCCCATCTTTAGCTTCCTCTTTAGTGTCAGCATCTAATTACCCACCATTCCAGCTTCCCCGAGCCAGCCCCACAATGCCCCGTATTTCCACGTGAATACGTGCCTTGTGCCCTCCTCTGGGGTGCTGCAGTGTCTGGGGTGAACTTAGTTTAGGGTTGTGGGCGTTTCCACTGAAATGTAGAAGTGACTTTGGCCTTGCCTGTTGATCACCCTGGTGTGAAGATTGAGAACCTCTGATGAGGTGAAGCAGGCAGGGAGCCTCAGTGTTGGGGACCACTGGTGAGAGGGAGAAATGTGGCCGCAGCCCTCAAGTGTCACTAACACAGACCCAGGGGCTAAGTGGATTATTTGGTTGAGTACATGATGGCAGCCAGTGTGCTTCCTGGGATTCTCGGACTGAAAGACATTCATCTTTGAATCATCCTTGAGTCAAGGTGGAGTGGCTTGGGGATGTATGCATGCCGTACACGGCAACAACTAATGTGTCATGCACACAATATGCGCAGGCTGAAGGCTGAGTTCCTTTGTTCTGTTATTTGCCCAGACACTGCCTTGTAAGGAATTAGCTCGTGAGAGCTGGGTCTGTGCGAGTCTACTCACCATTAAATCCTCATAGTCTGGAAAGGCGCCTGGCACATGGCAGATGCTTAAAACATTGTTGAAGGAATGCATTTTGTCCATAAAAAGGTCTTCACACCAACATGGCCACTTCTGTATTAAATTGAAATGTAAACAAACAAATAAATGAATGTCGTCGACTCTCTCTCTCAGCCTTCATTTCCTCCTGGGATTCCAAGCCCCCTGAGATGGGTTGGTCTACGGCAGTAGTCCTCTCACTTCAGCCTGCATCTGAATCACCTGGGGCTTGTTAAAACAGACTGCTGAGCTTTGTCCCCAGAGTTTCTGATTCAGTAGATTGAGCTGGGGTCTGAGAATTTGAATTTCTACCAAGTTCTCCGGGGACTTTAAAGCTGGAGGTCTGGGGACCATACTTTGAGAAGCACTGGCTTATAAGGTCTGAAGAAACTGCTGGCTGCACTGCTGCAGCCTCCTCAGCTCTACACTGCCATGAAACACAGAAGCCGAGGATCCAGGACTGGCCTCCAGGATGACTCCCTGATTCCCAGAACAGCTGATCATGTTACCCTTCTGCTTAAAATCCTGTCGTGGCTTCCCCTGATTCCTACTATGAAGACTAAGATCCTCGACAAAGCCTACAAACCCTTGGATGGTGTGGTCCCTGTTCTCTAGTCCCATCTCTTTCTGCTGTTTGTGCTCTAGGCTCACTGGTTTTTCTTTTGTTCCCCCCACAGGGCCTTTGTATATACCATTGTTTTTGGCCGTGCCAGGCTTTCCCACTCCTGTTTTGAATAGTTAACTCTTAGTTGTTCTCAGTTGAAGTGTTGCTTTCTCAGGGATGTTTTCCTGACTTCCCCCAAAGTTCAGATCCCCCCATTAGGTGCTTTCAGAGCACCATATGTTTCTATCTTTGCCATTTTGTGCAGGAGTTGTAATTTAATGTATAACTCATCATAATTACTTGGCTAATGTCTGTCTTCTCTACCATACTTCTAGCTTTGGGAAGGCAAGAACCTTGTCCATTTTGCCTCATGATTGTACACAGGCATTTAGTTCAATACCTGGTGTATTGTAGGCATTCAGTAAATATTTTGTTATAATTGAATGAACTTTGCCTCCACGGCTGTGTACTGCTCTGCTTTCTGGTTCTATTTCCTTTGCAGGTCAGAGTTGATGTCCATTTCTGTGGAGTTAATTTTGCTGATATTTTAGTCTGCCGTGGTCAGTATCAGGAAAGGCCCCATCTTCCCTTCACACCTGGTGAGTCTGAAGGGGCCAAGTGACTGTTTCAGGAAAAGAAGATACAGTGAGGGGCTGGCCCCGTGGCCGAGTGGTTAAGTTCGCGTACTCCACTGCAGGCGAACCAGTGTTTCGTTGGTTCGAATCCTGGGCGCGGACATGGCACTGCTCATCAAACCACGCTGAGGCAGCGTCCCACATGCCACAACTAGAAGGACCCACAACGAAGAATATACAACTATGTACTGGGGGGCTTTGGGGAGAAAAAGGAAAAAAAAAAAAAAAGAAGATACAGTGAGTTTTCAGAACTGTGTGCACCGTCTCAGGCACTGCCCTGGCAGTGACTGCCTGCTGTCAGTGATATCTCAGATATGTCAGCCTCACCACTACTTAGAAGCACTAGATTGTGAGTCCTGGAAGTTTCTATGACTGTTTTGCCCCGACTTAAACCCCCATCTTAGCATTGTACCTGGTTCATAGGAGATGCTCAATAAATACTTTAAAAATGAAGAAATGAACAAATGAATTTTTACATATCATAATGTTCACCAAGATTCTGATGAGAATCATCATTTGCCCTAGTCATTCACTTTCATTTTTCAACAGTGCCTCAAGTTTGTTTTTTCACTGAAGGATCGTAAACATCTGTTTGTAGCTAAAACTCTCAGTCCGCACAATCACATTCCCAAAGAAACCTGATATCAAACAATCAGAAAGAAGAAAAAGAACTCATACATTTTTTAGCAGCCCACTGTCTGATTTTCATTATGCCCAATCTGATTATGTTTAGATCCTGAATATGTGGACAAAGGACTGATTTTTGTTGTTGAAATTTATTTAAAGAGATAGAAGTACAGCTTAGCATGTGTACAGAACATGTATATTTTATACAGATATATACTGTTAAGGATGTAGTGATTGCAAAATAGTTGCTGTGTTTTGGCCTTGGGGTGTTTGGTTGTGTCTCAACAGTTGGAACCATTTCCCTCTGTATTTGCTGAAATGCTGGATCGGGGGAAGATGTCATACTCAATTGAGTTATTCCTCTGGCAGCTCAAGTGGGAAAACCATGATCATTAAATTCAGGAATTTCAGAGGTGGAAGAGGAAAGGGCAGACAACACCACTTCATCTGATTGAGCCAAGTACTGTATGAATAAATATAGTTCAGGTCCTTGAGGGCCTCCTAGTCCAGAAGAGGAGGCATGGAAACAGAAATATGATGTGACGAACTTTGTAAGTGGGGTGCTGTAGGAGCCCAAGGTCCCAGTGCTGAGGGTCAAAAGTACTTGTGTATCTGAGATTCTCTGTGCTTTTGCCCATTCTTGAAACTTTCATTTGTGTCATGGTAAGAATGGGACTGCTATAGCTTTTCGGGTTGTGATCATGAAGTCTTACGTTCACTTTCCTGTGCTTTGGGTACAACACTCTTACCCCTCTTCCCTGGGTGGGGGAACACTTAAACCCTTTCCGCTCCAGAAAGCAGGTAGGATAGCCTGTTGATCGGGGCTTTCTCATCTCCATGGTACTGGGCTTTACAGATAACCTAATCTTGACACAATTTGTTTTAGGAATGGAGTTTTCTGGGACAGTATTGGAGACAGGCACAGATGTCTGCACAGTGAAACAGGTAAATTAGTTGAAATCTAGGCAATTGACGTGTGTGTAGCTATGAGAAATGTGCAAACCTCGTTTTTAGCCTAAGGGTCTTGCTTCTCCTGGCCTTTGCCAGCAGACACCAAAGGGAAACCGAGATGGAGGGGGAAGAACCTAATTTTGAATTGGGAGAAGGAAGCCAGTAGAAGCTCTTGGCTTTGTTAAACTTTTTGTTACTAATAGAAGGCAGCACCTTGGTCTTTAGTTACTGGGATAGAAAATTCTTAAGTTGCAGCTTCTTATGAAAGAAATTAACACTGGATTCTAATTCATCTCAACCTTTTCCTTCCTTGCTCTATCCTATCACTGTCCACAATGTGCTCAGATTGACTTGGCAGCCTGGTGGTGGTGGGCAGGGAGGGGGGAGGGCGTTGAGGAAAGGCTGAATTATTTACTAAACATTAACTCAATAGGTAATTAAGGCAAACTTGTGTCTTATGGGGTCAGAAAGAAAGGTTTTCTTCCTTTTTTTGATTAATTCGGGAAGAGGTAAATGGCAAGGTCGTGCATTTCAACATACCCTTAGTGGCATTTTCCTTTCAGGGAGATCGAGTCATTGGCGTGAGTGGCTTGAATGGGATGGCTGAAGAATGCGTCATTGACCAGAAGGTATCCCTGCTTGGAGACTTTTTTTCCTTCTTCCTTTTCTTTAATTTCCTCCTAGCCTTTATTCCTCATTCTTCTCTCTCCCTTTTTTCTTTGTATTCCTTTGGTCATATCTTGTTTCCCAGCCAAGCACTTCTTTCTTTCAAATGCTAAACCCCTTTTCTATATTGGTGTGAGAACCCTTGCACAGAGCTTTGTCTGGAGTGGTTTAATGAAGCAGGGCATTGTGTTTTCTGAGTCCTGGAGCAACTGGCTGGTTGTCCAGTTGGACCCTAGTTAGATAATTTTGGTGGAAAACTGGTTTGGGGCATTGAGCTGGATGTAATGGGTTTCTCCCTGACATGAAGCTTCTGAGAGAGAGCCCCGGGAATGGAGCCCGCCTGGGTGGCCCTGTATGGTTGTGCAGGGTGTGCATGGTGCCCCCTAGTGGCGAGCAGTACGTATTTTTTCCCCCCACAGCCTTATTGAGGTATCATTTACGCACCATTCAATTCTCCCATTACAGTATAGTGGTCTGTGTTCTGTTCTCTGTAAGTTGGTTCCTTCCTGAGTCAGATGCCAGCCTTAGGATTTTTGAAGACTGATGCAACAGTCTTGAACTCTGTCACAACTTGCTTGGTCTTGACTTCCACTGGGCTTGGTTCCTGATGTGTTTCCTTTTGCAAATCAATCAAATCATAAGATGTACAGCAGCCTTTATGAACAGGTACATGGACTTAATTCCTAAGTCACTGTTATCTCTTTTTATAGAGACTGTGGCAGATTCCAGAAAGCATCCCCCTCCGAGAAGCTGCTGCCTTGCCTGCATCTTATGGCACTGCTATTTTGGCCCTGGAGCGTCGGGCCTGTACCCAGCCTGGGTGAGGACTGTGTAGACAACAGAGGGGTAGATGGGACCCTTCTATGATATCAGAAGTGCCCACCAAGACCTTGTCCTTTCCCTTCCCTTCCCTGGTCTTTAGCTCACGTTCAGCCTGTCTGAGGAAAGGCCAAAGGAAGGTGGTGACCTGCAGTTGGGGTCTGGTGATGGTGGAGATGTCCTTTTGTCTGAGAGGGCACAGTAGACTGTGCACTTGGCCAGTATGAATCCGGAGAAATCTCTGTCTCAAACCTGACTGCTCTGGAGGTCACCTCCTAGAAAACCTTAAAGTTTAGAGAGTTGGTTTATTTAAACTGTCTTCACTCTGATTTTAATGGAGGCCAGTGGTATTTGCTTCTGTGAGGCTGGGTTGGGTGGGCCTAATCCGGGTATTTAAAACTCAGCGGTGCTGAAGCTTCCCGCTTTACCTGGAGCATGTGCCTTCTGCTCTTTTCAGAGAGCCTCAGAATTGTTCCAGAGGAGTGGGGTTAGTGGAGCAGTGGCCAGGACATGAAAATCACCTTCTAAAATTTGGCAGCGTTTAGTATGAGAATGATTTTAGGACAGAATTTCTGAAGCAGAAATCAGAGTGGTAGCTCAAAGGAAGGTTGCCACTGGCGTGAGGAAGAGGCTACCTAGAGAGATTAAGGGATCTTTTTCCTGGGACATCTTCAAAACTGGATCAGATTAGCAGTGGTTCAGCAGTCGCCAACCTAACCCAGACCTAAAGGCTGGAGAACGGCTGTCCATGAAGCGTTGAATGAGCTGCCACTAATTTCTCTTCTTGCCTTAAGATGTCCTAGTTTCAAAATATTCATGAAATCATATTGCTGGATGATTTTTGGTTTCTGGAGTAACGTTCGTCTTTCTCTGGCACAGGGAAACGGTTTTAGTGACAGCAGCAGCTGGAGCCACAGGCCTTGCTGTGATAGATGTGGCAACAAATGTTCTTCAGGCCAAGGTATTTGCATGTGAGATTCTCCATTTAAAAAAATCATACCTCCAGTTTTCAAACATGGAATCCATTCATTCATTTATTAAAAATCATGTGCAAGGCACTCGGTATCTTGAGTAATCTAGAGTAGGTTCTTGCCATCGATTTGCTTGCAGACTCCTGAGGGGACCCAGAAGTAAGTCACTCATCCTTCTGGTGACTAGAATTTGGCAAGCTCCGACTTGCTTCACAGCCTCTGCAGATTCTGTTCCTTCTACCTGTAATGCCCTGCACTTCAAATTTAAACTCACATGTCGCTTTTCCAGGGAAGTATTTTTTGGTCCCTCAGGAGCTGTTAATCCCCCACCCTCCCCACTATTTGTGTGTGGTCTCGTAGCATCCTACATTTCTCTTTCATAGTGCTCACCTCAGAGTGTGGTGAGTCCTTTACTTCTGTCATTATTGGATGAATGTCTTCCTCCTGCTGGACTGCAATCCCCGTGAAGGCAGGGACAGTGTCTGTTCGGTTCATTATTGTAGTCTGAGCACCTGGCATGGTGCCTAGACCATAGTGGGCACTCCATGTCTATTTCTTGAGTGAATGAATAAACAAATGAAAGGAAGACCCAAGTCTCTCCAGGGGCATCTCTGTGAGGCTGTGGGGTTCAGAGACGGAGGATTTCTTAGAGAAGGTGGACATTTAAGCTGACTTTTGAAGGACCGGTAGCAGTTGAATAGAGGAAGAAGGGAAGTGAAGGCCGTTTTCATGGTGGGAGGACATATTAGAAGACAGAGATGTGGGAGCTAACATAATGCGTTCAGGGAATTGCAGGCAGTCTATGTGGAGCGAAGGATCTCTGGGGGTTGGTGGAAGATGACTCTAGAGAGGTGGGCAGAGATATGATCTTGAGGACTGAAGAATTTGAACATTTATCGGAAGCTCTCGAGCTACCGAGGATTTTAAGTAGGGAAGTGACAAGATCATCTTTGCATTTTGCAAAGTTCTCTTTGGTAGCAGTGGGGATGAGGGGTAGGGGCAAGGCCAGGGTAGTCTGGAGGCAGTAGGGAGACTCTCAGAGAAGTCCAAGCCAGAGGTGATGGTACTTGAACAAGGCGGTGGAGGCGATGAATTAAGAGATACTAAAGTGGAAGAAAATAGAGCATTTGGTGACTGGAGAGCATCCTAAAATAGTTGAAGGAGAAAAGACTTTGAAGTTAGCCTGACCCAGGCTCAAATTCCAGCTCTCCTCTAGCTTAATCACTTCAGTTTCCTCAGTGGTAAAATACTGCTTTCCTACTAGGGTTGTTGTGGGAATATTGAAATTACACGTGCAGTGCGCCTGTTAGAGGGAATGGCACATCGGTAAGAATCTCTTAAAAAGGAATCCTGTTATTATTAGACATTGAGTGGGAAGGAGCAAACTAGGTTAACCTGTGGATTTGCCATTTATTTGCGGTTGAGAACACAGGAGGAAATGATGAGTTCCATTTTGGACATGTTGAGTGTGAGGTTCCTGTGGACCATGCACTTGGGAGGATATCCAGAAGGCACCAAGATATCCAGGTTTGGAGATAATTAGATTGGTCTGCAATTTCTTCAGGTGGCATCTCTCCTTTCTCACATTCAGTTCCTTTTGGGAAGGACATGTGAGTTCTGAAAGCAATCTTAGATACCAGGAGGCTCCTCACGGAGTGTTAACACATTTCATGTCAAAAGCAAGGGCTTTTAGCACCTCTTGTAGGAGGGGAACCAAAATTAGTCTCATTGTCTAGAACCATTGATTATTTAACATTTCTAGGAAAATAAAATTGTACATTTGTTTTAAATAGTTATAGGAAGTAGAGTGAAAAGTTCATTTCAATCCATATATTAAAATGAATACAAGCTGTATTTTCTTTAGCATCAATAATAGTTTTCAGCAAGAGCGAGCAAACAAACAAACAAACAAAAATAGAGGCCAGGCTGGTGACGCAGTGGTTAAGTTCACACGTTCCACTTCGGTGGCCCAGGGTTCCCCGGTTCAGATCCCAGGTGTGAGCATATGCACCACCTGTCAAGCCATGCTGTGGCAGGCGTCCCGCACATAAAGTAGAGGAAGATGAGCACGGATGTTAGCTCAGGGCCAGTCTTCCTCAGCGAAAAGAGGAGGATTGGCAGCAGATGTTAGCTCAGGGCTAATCTTCCTCAAAAAAAAAATAACAATACCAAAAAAAGAAAATGATGTCGTCATGCCACCTGCTTGGAACAGGTCATTTTGATAACACCTTCCATTCACAGCGTTTCCAATTGCGTTCAAAGTGCCTCTACAGCTGTTATCTTACCCTTGATCCTCTCAAAACCCCTAGGAGTTGGGTAATGTAAGTGTTTGTTATCCCTATTTCACAGATAAAGAAAGTGAGGCATCAAGAGAGACAGTGATTCCTGGCAGGCCTGGCTGGGACCTAGTGAGAATCCTGGATTGGACTCAGAGGCCGGGCCCTAGCCTGTGTCCGCCCTCCGAGGCACTGTGTGCTGATAGCCGGCGGTGAACTGCAGCTGTTTGAGGGTTTCACTGGGGAGCATTTGAGGGTCGCTTCAGTTTCAAATAGTCCTGAGTGAGTTTGTAGTATTTTAAGGGCCCTGATGTTCTTGCGTGCCTGAATGCAAGTTCTGAATGTCACCTTGGGGCCAAGTGCTTGGGCTGCTGGGTGCTGCCCAGTGATAAGGTCCCTCTAGGCAATGCTTGAGTATTTGAAACTTTTCTGAAGACTTCCAAACCCCAGGCCACCTCAAAGTATGGCCCACAGCCATCTATGCCAGGCCTTGAGCGTGGTTTACTCCTGGGGTGAGGGCTTGCAAAAGCATGGGCTTTGGAGTCAGGCAGCAGTGAGTCTGATTAGTTGTTCTGCCACCTACTGCTTGGATGATCCTGGTTTAATTACTTAACCTCTCTGGGCCTGTGTCTCCATCTATAAAATGGGAGTAATTAGACCTCCCCCATAACGTTCTTCTGAGGTTTAAATAGAATAAATGATTGCATAGGTGTAATAGTAGATTCAATTTATCTAATACTTCGTTTTCCAAGTGCGTTATATACAGTATTCCATTTAATTTTTAAAATAAATTGTATTTTATGGATGAGGTAACTGAAGCTTAAGAGAAGTTGGCAGGCAGGATAGAGGTTAAAAGCGTGAACTCTGGACGCAGATTGCCGGGATTTGGATCCCGCTTCTGCTTCCCGTTAGCTGTGTGACCTTGGGCAAGGTACTTAACTTCGTTTGCCTCAAGTTCTTCATCTCTAAATTGGAGATAATAGTGTCTATCATTGGGCTATTGAGCTTAAATGAGTTATTAATGTACATAAAGCATTTAGAATAGTGCCTGGCACGTAGTAAGCATTATGTAAATATTAGTTCTTACTAAGTAATTTGCCTTAGGTAACACAGCTAGTTAGTAGCAGAGCCAGGATTTGAACTCAGGTCCGTCTGACTTCAAGATCTTTCCACTGAATCATATTTTACCCTCTGGGAAGCTTTTCCTGATCTTCGGGATCTAGGTTGGATACCTCTTGTTTGCACTTCTGGAACCCTCTGTACTTCCCCCATCACACTGCTGTATCTTGCTTTCTTGACTCTAAGCTTCGTATTTAGCTTGTATCCTTACTATTTGACTCATAGTAGGTGCTCAATAAATGGTGGCTTTAATTTGCATTTGGAGAAGACTTTCTGAGTGTCTCCTGAACCATCTCCTAGTTAGACCCATTGGGGTTCCAGGATTCCTGGAAATGTAGAACCCCTGGCCAGTGGGGCATGAAGGGGCCAGTGATGGATGGATTGTGTTGGGCCTGATATGTTGGATTGTTGATGCTAGGATATCAAGGTCACATTGGTTTCCTTGATTAGTACCCTTTGGTTGGAGTCTGAGTGGGTGGGGTGAGCCCCTCTTGGTATATATTCTGGACCATCAGAAGCTTTGTGTTCTTTATGCAGGTAATAGCTGCAGCCGGAAGTGACGAGAAGTGCAAGCTGGCGATGCAGAGGGGTGCACAGTCCAGCGTGAACTACAGTCAGGGCAGCCTGAAGGAGGCAGTGAAGAAGCTGGTGGGCAGTGGTGGGGTGAATGTGGTCATTGACACCGTGGGAGGAGATGTCTTCCTGGAGGCTCTCCACAGGTGCATGAAGTGGGCTTTCCATAGTGGGCTGGACCTGTGGCTCTGTTGAAACCTTTTCAGGCCTCTGTCTTCCTTCTGGCCTTGCTTCTCTTTCGTCTTTGCTGCTCACTTTTCCTGTAGGCATCAGCATCAACGAGAACAGCTGAGTGGGTGGTGAAAGGAATAGAAGCAGAGGGAAAATCAGGAAATGCTTAAATATAGCAAAAACAAAATATCCAACTGGAAAATATCCAAAAAATGACTGCAGACTCTCTAGTTGGCAATATCAAATGCTTTAGAAATTATGCATGTGTTAAATTCAGCTATGCTGGCCCCCACTAACTAATTTATATACATGGTGTGGGTAATTTTCGGGAAGGTCATCGTTCAGATGTGAGAATTACTGGGGTGGCAGTTCCCTAGTTCACCATGCACTAAGGTACAGACTCTTGATCTTGCTGGTTTCTGAAGCAGCCAGCAGTGTAGGTGTCTCTTCAATTTGTTTTATTAAAAAAAATATCACTGAAGATTTAGTACGACTGCTGTATCCACACCAGTTCTCATTCTGTTTTCGACCAGGGACTCTGGAGTGCTCTGATAATATTGGTTTCATTTCTCGTGTCATCCTGGCAAGCACAGTTTTGTGGTTTATCTCAGTTTGAAGTAGAAGAAACAGAAGCAGAGAGAGCAGCTTACCCACAGAAGGGGCCCAGTTGGTTCTGTAGCCCCTGAGTCTCACCTTGCTGTGCTTGGTACTGTGCTGGAGAAGAAGTGAAGGAAGGAGCGTGTTGATTAAATGAAGAGCCAGCACAGATTGCTGCTAATAATGCTCACCCTTCTCTTGCCTTCTGGATAATAGTGTTTTGACAACAGCTTCTCGTTTGCCTTCTGAAGAAGAAAAGCAAAAATCAAAAACCAAATAAACATACGCATATTTTATATCTAAGATGCTTACAGAATTTATTTTTGGAACTCATTGCTTCATGTGCACTGTATGGTACTTCTCATAATGGCCTGCAGAAAATTTGTGTGAATTTTTGTAGATTATTCACAATTCTCTAGAGAAGCACATGACTAAAGTTAAGTCTTTGTGTAGAGCAAATGATGCCTCCTTAAACTGCCTGTCTTCTTATTCCTGCTTCCTAAGTTCCGAATCTTCAAACTGAGTTGTCTTGAAGGAGAGCATGTGGAATGATATTTGTTTACACTCAGTTCCCTTCCACAAAGTAGTTGACGTGATCATGGGCCACATAAGGACATTTTGGTCGATGATGGACTGTGTAGACAACAGCGGTCCCCTAAGATTAGTACCATACAGCCTAGGTGTGTAGTAGGCTGTACCATCTAGGTTTGTGTAAGCACACTCTAGGATGTTCACACAATAACGACATCGCCTAATGATGCATTTCTCAGAATGTGTCCCCGTCGTTAAGTGATGCATGACCGTGGTTAGACAGACAGCCTTGATTCTAAAAGTGGGTCCCCTTAAAAAACTGGCTAGTTCTTCTGGCCCCCTACTGACCTGCTTATGGCTTATTTTTATATTTTCCTACTGAGGAATCCAAAGTGGTACAGGATGGTTCACCTCTGCCAGTTTGTAAGGTCAAGTGGAATTCTCAGCTGGGAGTTTAATTGTTGCTTTTCTTTTTTTAAATTGTGATAAAATATGCATGACCTAATATTTATCATTTAACCATTTGTAAGTGTACAATTCAGGGACATTAAATACACTTACAGTATTGTGTCACCATCCCCAACAAAAACTTTGTCCAGGGGCTGGCCCCGTGGCCGAGTGGTTAAGTTCCTGCGCTCTGCTTCAGCGGCCCAGGGTTTTGCTGGTTCGAATACTGGGTTCGGACATGGCACTACTCGTCAGGCCATGCTGGGGCGGCATCCCACATGCCACAACTAGAAGGACCGACAACCAAAATATACAACTATGCACTGGGGGGACTTGGGGAGCAAAAGCAGAAAAAACCCCAAAACCAAAAACTCTGTCCGTTACACAGTAACTGTTCCTTTCTCTGCTCCAACTCCCCACCCTGGTAACATCTATTCTACTTTCTGTCTCTATGAATTCATGTACATTACTTTTTATTTCATTCTACCTTTTTATTGTGGTAGAAAAATACATAACATAAAATATGCTATATTAACCATTTTTAATTATATAGCTCAGTAGTGTTGAGTATATTTACGTTGTTGTGAAATAGATCTCTAACTTTTCTGTCCTGCAAATCTGAAATTCTGTACCCATTAAACAGCAACTCCTCTTTTCCCCTTTTCCCCAGCCCCTCGTAACCGTCATCCTACTTTCTGCTTCTGTGAATCTGACTACTCTGGGTACCTCATATAAGTAAAATCACACGGTATTTGTCTTTTTGTAATTGGCTTGTTTCGCTTAGCATAATGTCCTTAAGTTTCATCCACGTTGTAACATGTAATGGGGTTTTCTTCCTTTTAAGGCTGAAGAGTATTCTATTGTATAAATATCTGTCTAACACATTTTGTTTATCCGTCCATCCATTGATGGACATTTGGGTTGCTTCTACCTCCTGGCTATTGTAGACAGTGCTGCTGTGAACATGGGTGTGCACATACCTCTTCAAGGCCCTGCTTTCAATTCTTTTGGATATAGACCAGAAGTGGGATTCCTGGATCATATGGTGGTCCTATTTTAATTCTTTGAGGAACCTCCGTACTGTTTTCCATAGCAGTTGCACCATTTTACAATCCCACCAACAGTACATGAGGATATCAGTTTCTCTATATCCTTGTCAACACTTGTTATTTTGTTTTTTCAATTAAAAAATTTTTTTATAGTAGCCATTCTAATGGGTATGAATATACATTGCTTTTTATAATTTCTTTTCCTTCTCCTTTTTCTCCTTAGCCTGGCATGGGAGGGCAGGATTGTGGTGGTGGGTTTTGCTGGAGGAACCATCGCTTCTGTGCCAGCCAACCTCTTGCTCCTGAAGAATGTGTCTGCCATGGGGGTGATCTGGGGCCGATACAAAGATCAGAACTTTCCTCTCTTCTCTGGAAGCATTTCCTCGGCTCTTCAGTACTGCCAGCAAGGGCGCATCCAGCCATACATTGGAGCGGTTTTTAAGCTGGAGGAGGTAAGATGCTCTTAAGGAGTGAGATGCTCTTAAGGGATGTGATGCAGATAAGGCTAGGAAATAATCTGTGTCAAACTCCTGGATAGTTTCTCCCTGGATACCGTAAATCCTCCTTCTATGGAATGAAAAGGTGAAAATGCAGCACAGTTAATGGGGTCTCACAGGCTGCAGTGTCACAGGATTTCTTCCTGTCTTCTAGGTTGTATGACTGTAGACTCAGGCGTAGTGAGCCACCTGGGAACCTGAATCTGCAAAGGCCATGAAGGAGCTGGATTTTTAGGACTCTATGTACTTAACTAGTGTCTCAAAGAGAGGGAAGTGATGGTACTTTAGAAAATAATTTACTCGTGTTAATATGAACTCTGAACTCCACCTCATACGAGTCTAAGAAGGAAGCACTTAACTTGACCTTTGATGTTAGAATCCAGACGCTTTAAAGTGCAACCAGATGATCTAAGCTGGGGTTCTGTGAACAAAACACTAAATCATACCCAGCATCATAAGACTATAATTCATCCATTAGTCACTGCAGTTAATTTTGTTGGCCGTTCACTACCTTTTGCATTCCCCCACGGTCCCGTTAATGTGGCTTAAGCTTCCTCCAAAGTGTAATTGTGTGCATGCATGTGCAATATAGTTGTAAATGTGAATCTGTTAGACTTTCACTGTGAAGTTTTTTTGGGGGCTTAATTTGTTTTAATGTACAAAAAGCTCTTTTGGTAACTGCTGTCAGCCATTGATAGAGGTGGTGTTTTGTTCATATGCAGATTAGCGGAGCCCAAGCTGTCAGTGCCAGACTTCACTCTCACCAGCCTTCCATTTTTATGTTTTTTCCCATGATGAGGCACATTCTTGTCAAACACCGTTTACCTTCTTCCTCATCTTTTTGGTGTGTCAGTCAAGAAGGTAGAAAGAGAATCTGACTGGCCGTCAGAGAACTGGCTGGGTTCTATTTCCAGCTTTGGCCCCTCTAGGTACAGCTCTGTTCAGCCCCCTCACCTTTCTGACCTTCAGTTTCCGCGTCTCTAAAATTGAGGGGTAGGACAATATCAGTGGCTTTCAGACTAGGCTTCAGGAGCCGCAGTTGGGATGTGGGGGAGGCAGGTGTAGACTTGAGCTGCCGGGGCTCTGGGACCCCATCTCCACTGGGGCCTGAGTAGCTGCATGTGGTTACGTTTTTGTTCATACTTTTAGAAAAGGTTTTATGGCTTAAAAGCTTGAAAACCACCAGTTTGGAGAATTTCTGAGTCCCCTTCCATCTTGTGGCTTTTATCCTATGACTTGTAGACTGACGTTTGCTTTACCTGAGGCCCTCGTATACCTGTTGCTGGAGGGTAAGGACAATCAGGCAGCAGAGGGGTGGAACCGCGCGCTGGTTTGAACGGTCTCTTCTCTCCGCTGACGTCTTCTAAGTGCTGCTCAGGCATGAAAGAAGGCCAGAGGTGGATTATTGTTTTAATTACCCACATTGAAGTGCTCTCTCCTCTTACACACGAATTAACTATCTGCTCACTGACCTCCTGTCAGCTTCCATTTGCCTTTCTCCTTTCCAGTGAGGGCTGTACACATAGGATTTGTCAAGTTCCTCCCCCTCTGCTGACCTTCCTGTTATCAGCCGGCTCTCTGAGGCCATGCCCCTCAACAATTTCAACCATCTCATTCACACACCATCCATTTACTGTTTCTTCCCTTTCTGTTTCTTTCAATATGCAAACTATTTAGAGGAATAATAATAATAATAATAATAATAATAGGCAGCTTCCAAACATTAGGTGCTTACTCTGGGTCAAGAACTGTGCTAAGCACTTTATATGCATTTTCTCATTTAATCTTCACAACAACCCTTTGAGATATGAACCATTTTTATCATGTTTTACTATGAGGAATTCAAGACTTGTAGAGGCTAAGAAAGCTGGCCAGTGAAATGTAGTAAGTGACAGACCTGGAATCCACTCCGGCTTGGTCTGACGTCAGAATCTGGCCTCCTATGGCCATGTCAAGGTCTCTCCTCAAAAAAGCCAGGAAGTTTCTTCTTAGAGACATTATTCTAGGGGGCTGGCCCCGTGGCCAAGTGGTTAAGTTCACACACTCCGCTTCGGCGGCCCAGGGTTTCGCCAGTTCGGATCCTGGGCGTGGATATGGCACCAGTCATCAGGCCGTGCTGAGGTGGCGTCCCATATAGCACAACCAGAAGGGCCACAACTACAATATACAACTATGTACTGGAGGGGTTTGGGGAGAAAAAGCAGAAAGAAAAAAAAAGGAAGATTGGCAACAGTTGTTAGCTCAGGTGCCAATCTTTAAAAAAAAAGAAAAGAAACCTCGTTCTAGAGAATGAAGTTTATCCATCTATCAGTGAATTATCTATGTGAAAGAACTATTTCATAGTTAAAACTACGAGGAGTCTTGAATTTTCCCGAGCAGTACCAGAATTTATGTATATATATTTTTTAAAATGATGATTAAATGACTATATAATTAATTTCACTTAACTTAAAGCCTGGTTAATATTTTTCATGTATAAGGGTGCTCTGCAGTTTCTATTTTCTCCTGCATATGTGGACTTAAAGGTTTGACCTTGATAGTTGATATTACTATGACCAGATACTTTGTCCCATAGCCTTCGTAGTCGGCACAGGGTGCGAATTTTCGTAGCCCTCTGTGTGTCTCCTTCATCTACTTGTAATCACTTGTTCGATGCCCGTCATTCCCGTACACCATAAACTCCCTGTGGGCAGGGGCCGTGTGCTGTCTGCACCTCCGTGTCTCCAGATTCTGGTGGGTACGCATCTGTTGAATGACTGATTGAGAGTTTGGGGCTCTAGGGTCAGATCTGCCACTTAATTGGCTGTGGACAAATGACGTCCATCTTTGTGCCTTAGCTTCCCCCTCTATAAAGGGGAGTAATATACTGTACATGCTAGGGTGGTTATGAGAATTCAGTAAGATAATACGTGTAAAAGCACACAGTAAACACTTAGTATATTTTTTAAAGCAAAATATATAGCCATTATTAAATCCAGAGTTGAGCTTTTTCAGTTCCCGTGAACTGTAACACTTTTGCATTGACATTTCGGAGGGCAGGATTAGAGAGACAGTCTTTAGGTTTTGGATTTTAACTAGAATTTGTCCTCTGAAGGGTTGTCTCTGTGCCATGGTGGGTGGATCATGGATGAGCCCATGATCTGTTCAGAGGATGGCATTATTTAGATGTGCGGAGTCTGTTTTCTGTAGGGAGCTGCCCACACACATCTCGACCTGACCTGCTACTTAAACCTCACAGATCTGAGCTTGTTTAGTATATAAAGGTCAGGTGAGATCACCACATGTACAGATTTAGTGGATAGAAATTGTTTACTCGAAGTTTCCTGAGTCTATCTGTGGAATATTCTTTAAATTACTCTTTTAGTTTAGATGGTATATTAATTTTAACCCATTGTTCCAGACCCAGTTTATGAGCCTCCCCATATTTGCCAGCCCTACCAGCCCCAGGCCTTGGACACTTGTCACACTTCTCCAGTGATGGCTCAGGCCGCTGATCCCTGCAGCCAAAGAGCCCAGACTCTGTGCCTAGGGCCCACTCCTAACATCGTTGATCGTTTCATGCTTTCCCCGGGGGGAGAGCTGATCTTAGGCAAGGTCTCCATTTTGCTCATTGGCGGGGAGCTGCTGCAGCTCCGATGCAGAGTCTGGGCCGGAGGACCTATTGAAGCTCTGGCTTCCGGGGAAACTGGATGCAGGGGTCTGGGTAATGCAACCCAGGGTGTGGGGAGTTCACTCCATGGGGCGAGCTTTGACAAATGGAAGACAGGAGATAAATTGCTGCCTTTTTCCCTCCTGATGGACTGTTTTGACGTGCAGTGGGTTCCATACGGCCCCTCTGGAGAGGTCCTGTGTGAGCAACTACTAGCTGTGTGCCCCCTGAAGCCATGACCAGTTCAGGATCAGTAACACGCACCGTATCCTTTTCCTTCTTCCTCGGTTCCCTTCACTTTTTCTCTCGCCCTTCCCTCCCTGGGATTGCAATGAAGCATTAGGGCATATGTTTTGATTTGGCTTTATTTTCTAAGGAACCCAGGGTAACATTTAATTTTGAAAATGTATTTATTTCTATGTTTCATAATATGTAGTTTGACTTTTTTTAAAAAAATAAGTCAGGTTTATTGAGGTATAATTTCCATATATTAAAATTCACTCTGAGTCTTAAAAAACATATATAGTCATGTAACCACCCTCTACAATCAAAATATAAAACATTTCTATTACTCCAGAAGGTTCCCTTGTGCCCCTTTGTAATCAATCCTCTTCTCTTACCCCACTGTCCCTGGCAACCTCTGATCTGTTTTCTCTCCCCATAATTTTGCCTTTTCTGGAATGTCTTATAAATGGAATCATACAGGACGTAGCCTTTTGAGTGTGGCTTCTTTAATTTTGTGTGATGCTTCTGAGGATTACCCATGTTTTTACAATATGTCAGAAGTTTTTCTTTTTTGTTGCTGAATAGTATTTCATTGTATGGATATACCTCAACTCGTTTTTTCATTCACCCATTAATAGATGTTTGGTTATTTTCAGTTTTTGGTGATTATGAATAAATCTTTTGTAAACATTCATGTACAACTTTTTTTTTTTGAGGAAGATTAGCCCTGAGCTAACATCTGTGCCCATCTTCCTCCACTTTATATGTGGGATGCCTACCACAGCATGGCTTGCCAAGCGGTGCCATGTCTGTACCCGGGATCCCAACTGATGAGCCCCGGGCCACCGAAGCAGAACGTGCAAACTTAACCAGTGCGCCACTGGGCCAGCCCCATTCGTGTACAACATTTGTAGAGACATATGCTTTTCCTAGTTTGGGCTTGGGATTTCTGGGTCATGTGCTAAGTGTATGTTTTAAAAAAATTTACACAGACATTTAGTTGACTTTACTTACAGAGCAGGTTTTTTTTTTTTACCCCCAGTCTCCAATGCTGCCCAGATAATATCATTAGATAGAATGTCAGTTTAAAAGAAATCTATGCAGAATCCTACAAATAAGAGATGTTGATGCTCCTCAAGAAGGGTGAGCTTGACTATATCAGCAGCTCTCTGTGCCTCAGTTACTCAGTAGAAATTCTGTTGAGTCTCTGCCCTTCATGATTTTTAAGACAAGGCCACAATTACTGCATTCCTCTCAAAGCCCAGAGCACATAGGTTTTCTACTTTTTGGTGCATTCTGGATTAGAAACTGGTGCTCCAGCATACATGATCTGTTTGAACATTTCAAGATTCTGTTTATGCTGATTGCTACGCTATGTTTAACTTTTAGTAAACTACCAGCTATTCATTTGAGTGTCATTGCTTCTTGGCCTTTTGGCTAAGATCAAGTGCAGAATGGTTGTATTATTTTGGGTTCCCACCAACAATATATCAAAGTTCTAGTTCTTCTGCATCTGCCAGAACTTAGTATTGTCAGTTGTTTCTTTAATGTTAGCCGTTCCAACAGATGTGTAGTGGTATCTGATTGTGGGTTTAATTTGCATTTCTGTATTGAATAATGATCTTGAGTCTCTTTCCATATGCTCATTGGCCATCTGTATGTCTTTTTTGGTGAAATGCATTGACTGACTTTAAAAGAAAATTCAGATCAACTTGTATCAGAGCAATGATATGATGAATATAATTTAACTTTGACAGTGTATCACTAACTAAATATTTTTACCTTTTAAAAACAATCCCACTCAGTCCCAGATATATTCGCTCATTCAAGAGTTTGTTTTATTCATCAGACATTCACTGGGTACATTCTGTATGCCAGTCAATAAAAAGTAAGACAAGCAATTTATCTTTTAGTTGGGATGATCTCAGACTAGTGCTGTGATTGGGGGGAAGAGCTGGTTTCTAATGAAAGCGTGAATCAGCATAGTGTATTTAGGGAACTGTAGGTTACTGTGATTATTCCCGCTTGATGAGCTAATTAAAAATTCCAACAGCAGAACCTAAAACAAAAACAATATCCTCACCCTTCCTCTCAATTCCAGGTTGTATATCTTTAGAGACAAATTTAATAATGGCTTCATCCACTGCGAGGCAGAGAACCAGGGTTCTGGGAACAGCCTGTGTGTCTGTCCAGGCATCAGGATGGAGAAGCCTCCCTGTCTCTGATGCAGCCTGTCCAATCCAGGAGGACGATGTCCCAGGCATCTGAATGAGCTATCAAAGACGCTGGCCTAAAGTGGTACGCTTTTCTTCTTAGTCTCTCTCCCAGAGCCTTATCACATCCAGTCCTTAACACCGCTGGTTGTCTGTTTTCCCAGTGCAGATAGAAACCACACGGTAGAAAGGGACAGAGTTGGGTTATTTTTAGAAGCAGCTACAATCACAACAGAAGTGGCAACTGGGCATAGAAGTAACAGAACATTTGAGAGACAGGAGGGAAAATACTGGATGTTCAAAATTATGAAATTCCCAAGTCATGGACCAAAAGGTTATTCTTTCTTCCCAATGTTATCTTTTAAAGAAGTCAGGTCAATATGTGCTCCATTTTTATGAACATTTATTTGCAAAATGATTAAGAATAAGCCTTAGCACTTGAAGGGACAACTTTCTTTTTATGTTAGCGTTTACTTGCAGGAGACTCCTCATTTTTCTAGGATGCCAGGTAAAAAAAGGATCACTGTCTCAAATTATGCTTGTTTTCCCAAGGATTTTCTGTTGTTGGGCTCTGACAGATCTCTGGGAACAAGTGCCTTCTAACTGACAGGGAGAGTGATGCAGCTGTGAGTCGCTTGGAGCTGTACCTTTGAGTGACTGACATGGCGGGGATGCGGGTTTCAAACATCTGTCTTAGACCTCTCCATCTCCTCTGAGTGCGTCTAAATTTACTTACATCGGAAAGGTCTCTGTAAGGCACAGAGCCCTGAAAGACAGATGTTTTTGAAACCGGGGATTTCATGCTGCACAGAGATTGCCCTGATTGATTTGTTTCTATGCTTATTTTTACTTATTTATTTTTCTTAGGCTCTTTGGGGAGGATTTCAAGTGGAAAGGGTTGGGTAATCAGAATCCTCATTTCAAAGCACATTTTCATTGTTGGATGTGTAAGACCCATCTTTTGCTTTTATGTCTGTGTCTTTATGGGTGTCTGAGTTTACTTATTCCCTTTATCCACATTTCCCATTGTCATTCACTCCTTTTCCTGCCCTCAGAGTCAGTCTTGATAATGTGTTTAATACATATCTTTGGATTTGTATTTCCTTGTAAAACATAGGATTGTTTTGTATGCTAATTTATTTTCAAGTTACGTAAATAGTGTTGTGCTGTAGACCTCATTCTGTTTCTTAATTTTTCATGCAGTGCTGTCTTTTTAAGATCCATCTGTGTTGCTGGTCCTGTATTCAGGTCGTTGCTTCCCAGTGCTGCATCGTAGTCCATGGCGTGCGTCCACCATGGTGTACAGATCCATTCCTTACTGATAAACTTCTAGGTTGACTTGATTCCCTCCCACCATAATCAATACTATAATAAACAGTCTCATAGGTGACTGTAGGGACTTGTGCAAATGTTGCTCTGGGAGTATTTTCCCAGGAGTAGCATGGTTGGGTCACAGGTTGTATGCATTTGATTGCCAACTGTTCTCCAGAATGACTTGACCAGTTTATGCCCCTACCAGCATCCATGCGAATTCATGTTTATTTGCCACCCTGTCAATGTGTAGTGTTGTCCAACTTTCTGATTTTTGCCAAATTGATAGGCATAAGGTGGTACCCTATGGTTTTAATTTGCATTCCCCTGGTTTCTAATTCATTTAAGCATCTCTCTATATCTGCTAGCCATTCATATTTCCAATCGTTTAAATTGCGATTTAAACCCTTTGTGCAGTTTTCAGTGGGATTTCCTGTCTCTTTCTTACTAATTTGCAAAAGTTCCTTGTATAATCTGTGGTTCTCAAACTTTAATGTGTGTATGAGTCACCTGAGGATCTTGTTATGAAGCAGATTATGATTCACTAGGGTTGGGATGGATCTCAAGATTGTGCATTTCTAATGAGCTCCCAGATGGTGCGGAAGACTATGGTCTTGGAACCACCCTGTGAGTAGCAAGGTTCTAGATGTTAGCTTGAGACTTTACAAAAGTCTGTCCTTCCAAATTTGTCATGTACCTGTCACCTTTGTCTAGATTTAATGTAATCAAACACATCAATATTTTGACTTATGGTTAGTGCTCGTTGGGACTTATTTAATAAGTCCTTTGTCATCCCTGGGTCACAGTGATTTTTCTTCTTTTTCTCTATTGACTTTGCACTTTTATTTCTCACTTAAGGGTTTAATCCATCTGAAGTCACGTTTGTATTGGGTATAAATTAGGTAATCAATTTTTTTTCTCCTTATGGTGAGCTAGTTTTCTCAGACCAAATAGTTCATTGTTTCTCCATTGATTTGTGGTGCTACCTTAATCTTATTTCAAGTTCCCAGCTGTACATGCGTCTGCTCTCTGATTTCCATTCTATCGCTTGGTTCACATATCTGTTCCTATAATAGTATCACACTGTTTTTATGTTTATAGCTTCAAAGTATGTTTTAGTATCTGGAAGGGAACTCTTCCACTTTTGTTCTTCTTTTTCAAATTTGCCTTAGCTATTTGTGAATCTTTATCCTTTTAGGTAAATTTTGGAATAAATTTGTTCAGTTTCTCAAAAAATCTGGCTGAAATTTTCAGTGGAATTGCGTTGACTTTGTAGATTAATTTGGAGGAGCGTTGATATTTTTATAATGTTAAACAGCCTTATTTGTGAACGAGGATATGTTGCCATTTATTCAGCTCTTTCATGTGTTTAAATAGAATTTAAAGTTTTTCTCCATAAAGTCTTGTGGATTATTCTTAGTTATGTTAATTGCAAGTACTTTACTGTTTTGGTTGCCTTTGAGAACAGTATTTTATTTCTGTTATATTTCCTAGTTGATTATTTCTGATATAGAGAAATGTCAGTAATTTTTGTAAGCTGATCTTGTGTTTCACAATTTTGCTGCCCTTTCTTATTTGTTTGTCTGTTGCTTTGATTACATTTTCTATGTGGGTTATTATATTGTCTGCAAATAATGACACTCTTGTCTATTTCCTTCCAATCTTCTTTGCCTTTTAAAATTTAAAATTTTTGCATTTATTATTTATTTTATTAAAAAAATCAATAGACTTTATTTTTTGAGCAGTTTTTGGTTGCCAGAAAATTCAACAGAAAGTATAGCATGTTCTCATATACTCTCTTTCCCACCTCCCAGTTTCCGCTATTATTAACATCTTCTATTGGTGTGGTAGATTTGCTATGATAGGTAAACCTATATTGATACGTTATAATTAACTAAAGTTTTTAGTTTACTTTAGGGTTCATTCTTTGTGCTGTACAGTTCAAAGGTTTTGCCAAGTGCATAATGTCATGTATCTACCATTACAGTATCAAACAGAATAGCTACACTACTCTAAAAATGCCCTGGGCTCCACATATTTACTCCTGCTCCCCAACCTCAAATCCCTGGCAGCCACTGATCTTTTTACTGTCTCTATAGTTTTGCCTTTTCCAGAATGTGATGTAGTTGAAATCATACAGTATGTAGCCTTTTCTGACTGGTTGCTTTTATTAGGCAATATGCATTTAAGATTCTTCCATGTTTTTTTGTAGTTTGATAGCATATTTCTTATCACTGAATAATATTCCATTGTCTGATGTACCACAGTTTGTTTACTCAGTCACCTATTAAAGGACATCTTGGTTGCTCCCAGGTTTTGCCAGTTATGAATAAGGTTGCTATAAACATTTGTGTGCAGGTTTTCATGTGGACATAAGCTTTCAACTTATTTGAGTAAATACCTAGGAATGTGATTGCTGGATCATATGATAAGATTATGTTTAGCTTTGTAAGCGACTGCCAAACTGCCTTCCAAAGTGGCTGTACCATTTTGCATTCCCTCCAGCAATGAATGAGAGTTCCTGTTGCTCCACATCCTTGTCAGCATTTGGTGTTGTGAGTGTTCTGGATTTTGGCTATTCTGTTAGGTGTGTAGTGGTGTCTCATTGTTGTTTTAATTTGCAATTCCCTAATGACATATGATATTGGGGATCTTTTCATATACTTATTTGCCATCTGTATATTTTCTTTGGTGAGATGTCTGTTAAGGTCTTTGGCACTTTTGTTTGTTTGTTTGTTTGTTTTTGGTGAGGAAGATTCGCCCTGAGCTAACATCCATTGCCAGTCTTCCTCTTTTTTTTTTCTTTGCTTGAGAAAGACTAGCCCTGAGCTAACATTCATGTCAGTCTTCCTTTACTTTGTACGTGGGTTGCCTCCACAAAGTGGCCTGTTAGTGGAATAGGTCCACAACCAGGATCCGAACCCCCAAACCCAGGCTGCCGAAATGGAGTGTGGGGAACTTGAACCACTCAGCCCCGGAGCTGGCCCCACGTATTTTAACTAAGTTGTTTGTTTTCTTATTGTTGAGTTTTAAGAATTCTTTGTATATTTTAGATACAAGATCTTTATCAGATATGTGTTTTGCCAAGATTTTCTCCCAGGCCGTGGCTTGTGCTTTCATTCTTTAAAGTTTCTTTTGCAGAGCAGAAGTTTTTAATTTTAATGATGACCATCTTACCAATTTTTTCTTTCGTAGATCATGCTTTTAGTGTTATATCTAAAAACTCATTGCTAAACCCAAGGCAACTTAGATTTTTTTTCCTTTGTTTTCTTCTGAAATGTCATAGTTTTGCCTTTTACATTTAGGTGTAAGATCCATTTTGCGTTAATTTTTGTGAAAGATGTAAGGACAGCATGTTGATTCATTTTTTTGCATGTGGATGTCCAGTTGGTCTGCACCGTTTCTTGAAAAGACTATCCTTTCTCCATTGAGTTTCCTCTGCTCCTTTATCAAAGTTCAGTTGACTATATTTGTATGGGTCTATTTCTGGGCTCTCTAATCTGCTCCATTGATCTGTTAGTCTCTTCTTTCCCCGATACCACACTGCCATGATTACTGCGGCTGCTTTTTAATTCATGTTTTATAAGCTTGTGCTTCTAAAAAAGGATTTGAGATAGACTGCAATTTCAGTTACACTGGAAACAGGACAATTTTAATAAAGAGATAAAAACTGTAAGAAGTTAAAGGATTGATTCTTCTGGCAGTGGCTCTGTTCTTTCAAAAGCTAGAACACATAGAAATACTACAGTAGAGTATAGACAGGCCTGAGGACTTCTTACCTGCTGTCATTCATCTAACAACTTTGAAAGTTATTGTTAAACAGAAAAATTCTGGGGTTGCATTATTCTTAAATATTACTGTTTTCCTTTGAGTTTGTGGTGATTAATTGGTTAGTATTGCGTAGTTAGCAATATACAGTTCATTGGAGACACATCTTAATGCTGATTCAATTCTCAAAATAGCTCAAGTAACAAATATTTGTTGAAATATGCCTATGTACAAGTCTGACCACTTTTTTGGGGATTTGTTCTTTTAGGTGAATGATGCCTTCCTTCATGTGATGCAGCGCAAATCCACGGGCAAGGTGCTTCTCTCTCTCAAATAAAGACTCACCCCAGCAGCAAACTCAGCGTGTCTGAATCCAAACCCATCATCTTTCCAAAAAACCTGATTTGCCTCCTGTGTTTCTAAAGGTGTTACCACCTTCCTTATTAATCCAGATTAAAAATCTTTTAGAGTCACCTTTGATTCTGTTTTTTAATTTCTCATAATTAGTGTGATCATATACTTTATTGTGCAAACTTCGACCTGTTTGAGAGGGAAAGGTTGCTGTTAGTAATTACACCAGGAAGACAGGTGTCCCAGGCAAACCAGGATGTATGGTCAGTGATGTATGCATCAATGGCCAGGGCTCTGTCGTCTCTACCTCTGAGGTATCTCTCACCTCCATATCCTGTTTTCCATTTCGGTTAATTCTGTCTCATGTGCTAATTCTGGTGACCTCCTAAATGGCTTTCCTATCTTTAAACTACCCACACCCCCTCCATCCTGATTATCCATTATTGCCATGTTTTACTTCCTAAAACACAGCTATGATTATGTCTCATCTCAGAAAACCTACAATGGCTCACCATTGTCTATATGGTGGAGTTCAGATTCCTTGAGCTAGCATTTCATTTTGACCATGATTTTGCCCCTCTCTGATTTGCAGCCTTATGTTCCACAACTCCACTGGTCCCTCATATGTACTTAGATTTTTTGCCTCCCCACTTTGCTCTGCTCAAGCAGTTTCCTCTACTCCCTTATCTCTGTCAAACATAAGCCTTCTGGACCTCTAAGACCTACCTCTGCCATGAGCCTTTCCCCTCAGGAGGGTGCTCATCTTTTCTCTTCCCTTCTCCTTCCTGTGGATTCTCTCCCAGGATTTGTCTCATTTTGCCTTGCACCAAATGGAGCAGCATGTCCGGTGGAATGAACTCAGGATTCTGAATCCAAGATGTGGTTTTGAATCCCAGTCTCACCACTTTGGAGGTGGTTACTTAAGTTCTCCAACCAAATCTTCATTTTTCTCACTGTAACGTGGATATTACAATATCTACCTCACAAGGTTGTTGTGAGCAATACGCATAGTGATTGGGCAAACACCTGGCACACGGGAAGCGATTAGCAAATGCTACTTACCTTCACTTCTTTCTCTCCTCCTTTCTCAAGGTAGCCTAAGTTCCTTGATAGTAGGTACCATGTCTGACTCACCTCTGTACCTCCCACAATACTAGCACAGTGAGTTACCCTTGGCAAATACTCAATAAATTGAATTGAATTTGAACTATCTGCAAGTCTTAAATTGCGGGAAAAAAATGTATCTGTATATAATACAATGGAATATTATTCAGCCTTACAAAGGAAGGACATTTTGATACATGCTACATCATGGATGAATTTTGAAGATGTTATGCTAAGTGAAATAAGCCAGTCACACAAGAGCAAATATTGTATGATGCCGCTTACATGAAGTACCTAGAGTAGTCAGATTCCTACAGACAGAAAGTAAAATGGTGGTTGCTAGGGGCTGGGGGAGGAGGAAACGTGATTTATTGTTGAATGGGTGCAGAGTTTCGGTTTGGGAAGAAGTAAAAGTTCTGGAGATGAATGGTGGTAATGGCTGCACAACAGTGTGGATACACTTAATGCCGCTGAACTGTACACTTAAAAATGGTGAAAATGGTGGGGCTGGCCCCGTGGCCGAGTGGTTAAGTTCGCGCGCTCCACTGCAGGCGGCCCAGTGTTTCGTTAGTTCGAATCCTGGGCGCGGACATGGCACTGCTCATCAAACCATGCTGAGGCAGCGTCCCACATGCCACAACTAGAAGGACCCACAATGAAGAATATTACAACTATGTACGAGGGAGCTTTGGGGAGAAAAAGGAAAAAATAAAAAAAAAATCTTTAAAAAAAAAATGGTGAAAATGGTAAATTTATGTATATTTTACTACAATAAAAGATGTTAAAAAAATAAAAATATATTACCCTCATATTTAAGTGAATGCATTCAGAGAAGAGAACAGAGAGTGCAAGTCGAGGGCCTGGCTGAAGTAAGCTCCCGTCTCTGTCCTAGTCCTCGTCTGTGGGGCGAGGTCCTCTACCTTTGCTGCGTGCTAAACGTTCTCTACTCCTCCTATTGCATGAGTGATAATTCCCAAAAAGGGTGGTGGAGATAAAAACAGACACCTGACACCACAGGGATGGGGGTTCTTCTTATTCTTGATGAGGTCCTGTTCCAATAAATGGGGTAAGACGCTTTGTTTTCTGATAAGTACCTCAGGCCATTTGAAAACACCTATCTTCTTAGGGTCTTCTCACCAAAAGAGCATTTGGGAGAATTGTAAACTAGCTAGCGAACATTTAGAGAAAGAATTTGAAACCGAGAAATTAGCAGGAGGAAGAGGGAGGGGAAAGCTGTCAGGGAAACCACCCAGGTGTCTGCTGTGGGCCACGGGCGGGGGGGCTCCTGTGAGGCCAGAGCACCTGCCGTGCCTCTTCCTGCCCAGTTGCCACGTTTTCACCTGCTGGGGGCTGCATGCCCTGTGGTTCTATTTAATGATATGCCTCTCCCCAAACTTACTTCTGTGAGCTATTTTTGTATTTAAATGAAAGTTGGTTTTCAAAAATATCAAGACACCAACTTTGAGGCTAATTTTAGAATTTCCTGACACCGTTTGGGATAATTGAAGACATGCTGGAGAGACCCCGGGAGAGAAAGAAGAGAAACCAGGGTTGGGAAAAGTGCACAGGCCCTGCTGGAAGCCACCTGTCCCACTGTTCCGTGCTGATCAGTAGGTGTCACTAGTAATAAAGATCGATTGTCCCCAGCTCACTAACGTCAAAGTGACTTAGATTGAAAGAGGCAGTCATTAAGGAGAGCGAGTTTCCTCAGGTTTAACAAGTATTGGTTAGAACCCCTAATGACCTCCTCTCTGCTCGCCTGTGTTCCAGCTTCATTGGAATGATTTGATGTGAAAGCATTTGACTCATATTTTAGTCATTGTTTGGTGGTTCCATCTGAGCCATTAGTTAGTCTGAAAAAAGAATCAATGCAGCTCCAAGTGACAGCACTGGTTCTGTATTCACAGACTTGTCCCAGCTCTCCCTTGCAGGCTGGCTGCTGGAGACATCGCTCCCACATACCTGCCTCTTCTTTTTCAGTAGCTGAGGGTCTGGCCACCTGCACACACTTCAATCAACAGCTGAAGTGAGGTTTTGTCCTATTAGCTGTGGAAAAATCCTGTCTACACATCACCAGTATATTTGTCCCTGCTCCTTCCCTGCAATCTGCATGGTTTTAGAAAGCTGTCTTTTCTCTTGAAGCTATGGTATAGCCAACAAAAGATTTGTTATTTGGCAAGTGAAGGAAAATAAAGGTGTCTTCACATAATCACTTTTACTTAACCAAAAAATCTAAGTAAACTAAGAAAAATTCATGCTATTGTTTCTTTCTCTTATTTTTCCTTCTAAGGTTGTCTAAGAGAATCAAAAAGCAGTGAGTTTTCAAAATGTTTATTGTTTATAAAGTCATGTGAGGGGAAGACCTAATTAAATGATCAAATACTGGCTTGTCTAATTGTTCTTTTCCATTTGGCTTCTTTATCACAGCTTCTTGCTAGAGTGAAGATCTGAATTGGAAATATGCTGGTTTCTGGAACTTTATCATTGTTGAGGAATCATATATATACAAAGTGGTTATTTTAACTGTTTTTCTTTCCTGATGTATTTAGAAATAGTTTCCTGAACTTTAGTGAATTGCATCCTTATTTCTAAAATAGTGTTGTTAAAATAATTACAAGAATACCGCATGGTCATTGAAAAAAGTCAAACCAGCCAGAAGTTTATGAGTAGAAATTGTTCTATTTTCCTCTATCCTGTCTCATTCCCATTCTCCAAGGAAACCACTGTAAACAGTTTGGTGTTAGTCTTGCAGATCTTTTAAAACTCATACACACAGGTTTGGTTTTTTTAAATAAAGACGTACATAGGTTTTAAAAATGAGTGATCATAGTACACATGCTGTTCTGTAATGTGCTGTTTTTAATCAATAATATGCCATGGACATCATTCCATATTAGTAAATATAGACATCTCATTCTTTGTGACAGCTGCTTAGTATTCCACAATGAGGATGTATATCATACACAACCATTTCCTTATTAGTGGGCTTATGCATTCATTTAACAAACATTTATTGATGTGCCTGTATGTGCCAAGCTCAGCACAGCACAGGGCATACAATGGTGAGGGAAAGGTTACAACTCTAGTGGAGGAGACAGACATTAACTAAATTCACAAAACCTTGCCAATCTAGTGCCGTATAAAGCATCATTGGGAAATTTAACTCAGGAAGGTCAAGAAAGATTTCCCTAAGGAAAGACCTTGAACCTCTATCTGAAGATTGAGGCTTCCAGGAATTAAATCCTAGGGATTTTGAATAGGCAGGGAAGAGAGGAAAGACTAGCATCCCATGGCTAATGAAAGCACGGCAAGTAAAAGGGGCTGAAAGAAGGCTGGTGGAACTGTAGCTTGAGAGATGAAGGCAAGTGCTGTGAGATGAGGCGGGAGGTGGGGACAGATTGGGCAGGGGCTTGTGGGCCAGTTATGGGAGTTTTGCCTTTACCCTAAAAGCAATGGGATGCTATTGAAGTGTTCTAAGCAGGGGTGGGGCAGAGGCAGCATGACCAGAATGGCATTTTGGAAGAATCCCTCCAGCTAGAGTGGGGAGAAAGGATTGGAGAGAAATAGACCAATAGGAGTCTGTGAAAGTCCACATTAAAGATGATGGCATCTTGGACTAAGGTGATGATGATGGGGAAGGGGAGAAATGGACCTTGGTGTTAGATTGGGTATAGGGGCGGGGTGAGGGGGAGTGAGAGGGAAATGTCAAGAGGACTCCTAGGTTCCCGGATAGATACTTGAGAGGAGGAACATCAAAAGAGAATTGGGTTTTGGCAGTGGAAGGGAATATGATGGGGGCAGAAAATTAAGTTTTGTACATAGTGAGACATCCAGGAGATGTCAAGTATGCACTTTTATATACCTGTCTGGTGCTTGGAGAAGAAGTGTGGCCAGAGATACACGTTTGTGAGTCACGTGCATGGAGGTGCTATTGATGCCGTGACATGGCTAAGATCGCCCTTGGAGAGCCTGCAGAGAGCAAAGAGGGTCTAGACTAGCCTTAAACAGTTTTCCTTTCAATAGAACTACAGAGTGTTTCGTGAGTGTGCTGTGGACCACTGAAAGAGACTTAGAGAGGTGTAGTTTGGTGATTTGAAATAAATCCCAAGTGGTTATAAGGAATGCTGTATTGCACAGTGGATAACACTGCATTCTCTCTATGGAGGGCCAGCGTCTGGGGCTCTGATTCCAGCTGTTTGACCTTGGGATGGACTCATTTTTTCACTTTTCTCACGTGAAAAATGAGGATAATAGTATGTGTTTTCTACCTTATATGGTTCATCTGAAGGTCAGATGAGATAATGTATGTGAAAGTGCTTTGCAAATTATCATTTTCATAATAGATTACAAGCTCGCCTAGTACCAGTGTGTTCAAAGTCATTTCAGAGTTGAAGCAAAATGTGCATTTTTCACCATGCACTGGGATGGCGTGGAGCAAAAGAGTTGTTTGATTTTTAAAAGTCTCTCTCAAATATTTCTACATTTTATTTTAGCTGAAGTCATTGTGTTCTTTTATACAGAATAATGGACAGAGTAATGGGGGCCTGGTGATCTGATGTACCTCAGACATACAGAGCCAGACAAGGCCTGTGCAAGGACGCCTCAATTGATCCAGAGGGTAGGGAGTGTTCTTTGTGAGGGATGATAAAAGAATTAGGGCTCTTCATTCTGGAAAGACACAGGCTGAGAGGGGAATATGATTGAAATTTGTAAAGTAATGAAAATCATAGGATAAAAATATGAACTTATTAAATCCCAGAGCACAAGAACTAGGGACAACTTTATCATTTTAAAGAAATAGTTTTAGGGCAAAGTAAAAATAGCACTTCTTTACACAGGAATAGTAAGCCTATGGAACTTAACGACTCTCAAAATTTGCTAGGACCGAAACCAAACAGAAGAGAAAGACTTAAATTGTTGGAGGATAGATTCATAGGAGATTATAAAATAAAATTAAAACTATTTGGGTAAATCTCCCTGATCTTGGAGGATGGCACCATAGGCAGTGACCATTAAGCTTTCCCATCCCTATCTGGCCTCCTTGTCCAAATCAGGAGTTCTGAGTGGATATGCCGGAGAGGACAGAGCACAGAATTTGAGCTCAGAGGGTGTGGCTGCAAGTTTGACCTCTCTGATCTTAGGGAGTCACTTCCTTTTTATGTACCTCAGTTTCCTCATATGTTAAACAAAAATTAATATCAGCAATAAAACCTGCCTAACTATTGTGAGAGATTCAAATGAAGGGATGTTTCTAGAAGTGCTTTGTAGTTGATAAACAGATATTATTTGTAGGAGCATAAGAATTTCCACTTTTATTGTAGCATTTCCAGTTCTGTGTCCTCCAGGTGGACTGACCTTCACCTTGTGCTTTCTGATCCTGACCTCATTAGGCAGCAGTATTTCCCAACTCGGAAATGCAGGAGAGGACTGAGGGCAGGGAACAGTCCCCTGTCCTCCAGGGAGGCAGAGAGAGCGCAGACCCTCTTCTCTCATCCCCCTTTCCTCCCTGCGAAGGTGGAGAATCACAGGTAAGGAGAACTTTGCAAGCATCTCTTCTCCTTTGGATGTTTTGGGTGGTTAAATGCCACTTAAAAGACTGGAGGGTTCTGGTGTCTGGGTGACTTCCAGGATTCTTGGGGATCTTAGGAAAACAAAAAGGCCAGTACAGGGGCCAGATGAGGAAAACCGTGAGGACTGGTTTCTTATGGCTTCTCATAGGTTTAGGATTTGAGGGAGAGAGAAAAATATGACTCTAAAGTCTCCTTTCAAGATGGCCGTTGCAGTTCACTATGGTAGGAAAGCTGATGGAGAGCTGGAGGGAGAGAGTATGTCTTACTGGGAGGGTCCTCTGAGTTTCATGTGTAGCTGTTGGGAATCTGACTCTGGCAGAAGGTATAGTGACAGGAGGAAGAGAGAACTGATAACAAATAACTTCTTATTTCCTCCATAGCAAATGTGAACTGTGTTACCTGGCTTCCCAGCCCACCACCATACAACCTCACCTGACCTCATTTCCCATGGGGTATAGTGGAAAGAGAATGGCCCACAAGCCAGGCAGCCCTGGATTTGAATTTGGCTTCACCACTAATGAGCTCTGCGAGCTCAGTTTCCAATCCATAAAATGAGGATGATAGTAACCCCCTCATCCTTGGGTTGCAGTGAGGATCAAACGAGATTATATTTGTGAAGCACTCCACATAGTCCTGGCACATCATAGGCCCTACATCAATGCCAGCTTTTGTTGTGACCCAGCAGCACCTCTACTCTAGGGAGACTGATTGCCAGCCTACAGGCTCTGTAAAAGCAGGGACCAGGTTGGGGCCGGCCCGGTGGTGTAGTGGTTAAGTTTGTGCGCTCTGCTTTGGCCACGCGGGGTTCACAGGGTCAGACCCCGGGTGTGGACTTATGCACCGCTCATCAGGCTGTCTGTGGTGCATCCAACGTACAAAATAGAGGAAGATTGGCACAGATATTAGCTCAGGGTCAGTTTTCCTGACACAAAGAAGCAGGGACCAGGATATGCTTTGCTCATGTTGTGTTTGTGGTGCACGCATAGCGCCTAAAGAAACAAATCTCTTGGCACCAGGAACCTGTCATTCCCTTTCTCTGCGAGTTGTATCCATTCAGGGCCCAGCTGAAGGCTCACTTCCTCAGTGAAACCAGCTTGCATTGATCTTGCTCTCCTAGGACCTCCCAGAGCACACAGTTGCGCCCTGAGACAGCCATGGGTTTGAAGAGTTGTCTTGTGGCGTTGTGTAGGTTAGTCTATCCTTCAATGATGTTCAACAGTTAGTGAACATTTTGCTGTGACCGGGGCGCTGGGTGAGAGATACAACCAGGGAGTAAATTCCTTAGACTCAGGACCTATATCAGAGACTTTCCCCCAACACGGGACTCAGTGCAGGAGAGTGCCCATCTTGCCTCTGGCCTGTTCTGTGCTGCTTTTGACACGTGACACAGTGGGATGCTTTGCAGGAAAGGTCCTGGGAGACAGATTTTCTGGCACTTACAGCTGCTTCATTCCTGGCATCTTTGAGTTGATGGGAAAGCTGTGCAGGGGGTTTGTATTATTGCTGATTAGTCTTAAAAACATAAAGCAGCACTCAGAATATCTTTTTACCTCATAAGAACAGCATTCACATGTCAATTGGTGCCACTTTGCTGTAACACAGGGCGATTGCTTAAAAGATTCCCTGACCTTTCCTTTTGTTCTGAAAATTGCAAAAGCTAATGGTAGAACCTGGAACACAGTCACTGAACTTCTTTCTCTGAAGAAAGGATCCAGGGCAATGTCTTTTTGAAGGCAGATATGGGGAAGTGGCGCTGGCACCTGCGTGCCTCCTGCCTTCACTTGCTGCTCATGTCTCAGGTCCACTTTCTGATGTCGATTCCAGGCCACCCTTCCCAGTTCTGATGGAGCCAGGAACCATTATGACCCACCAGGGACCCCTCCCTGCGGCTTCCTAGTCAGGGTCAATAACCTAGCTGTTCCTATTGAGCGGTTCCCTTTTGACTTCAGCTTGTAAAATTTCTGACATTTTTTTCATTTTTATCCTCTCCTTTTCTTTAAAGGTTATTTTTTTTTTAAGTTAAAAATACCCATAAGGAGACCTTGTGATCCTCTTCTCACTGACCCAGATATTTTAAGAGCTGGAGGATTGACAGCAGCTTCTCATCTGGGGATGCAGGCCGGCTCTCTGGAGCCGATTAGCTAAATGTAATAATAAAATATTAATCCTATTTCCCACACATAAAACACTCTCCTCACTTTTCCTTACCTATCCAAACCCAACTCATCCTTCAATGCATTGTAGAAAAAGTCATGGACTCAAGGACAAAGGACTTGGGTTTAATTCCTGACTTGGAAACTCACAAGCCATCTGACCTTGGGCAAGTCCTTTATGCATGTGAACTTCACTTTCTTCACCTTTGAAACAGATGCTGATGATCTTCTGGAGTGAGGGCTGAGGGTTCAGGGTCCAGCCCAGTGACTGGGGTGCACAGAATAGGCTCCGAAGAGATACTTATCAAAGTCCAGAAAGGCCAATTTGAGTAATTCTGGAATCATTCATCTCTCTTATTTTTGGAATTCTGTATTTTTGAGTCTGTCTACACTGGACAATTTAACAACGAACTGTACCTTCTCTTTCATATGTGGCTCTAGTTTCTTCACATGCTCAACTGGCAGACAGGTTCTTTGCAGGATGGTGCTGTGCGTTTTATTTTTTTTGTGTCAATGTTGCAATAATAGGCTCTCAATCCTTGATAACTGATTGCCAGAGGACATTACCCATTTAACTAAACTTGGGTTCTGCAGCACGACACAGGCTATTGTCTTTGTCTCTGTCTCTCTAGTTTCACTGCTTGTTGTTAATGGTGAGACAGCAGGAAATCTTTTATGCTTTCATTATCCTGTCAATTTGTAGCTTCTCATCAAATATATGCTATACACGTGTGTTCAAAGATACTGCTGGCCTGCCACGAACACAAACTTTGTTTGAATTGTTTACCAACTATGAGGATGGCTTTTCCCTGAATCAGATTGTTTTCCTACTGGGGCGGGGTTGAGGATGGCCCACCAAGCTGCCTGTGTGCCTGGTGAGACCACCCTTTGCTCTGCGCGGGCACTGAGGTCCATAAGGGAGGCCCAGAGCAGCCCTGTTCTGCCATGACAAGCTCTCAGCAGATTTAACAGCAGCCCGAAGAGCCTTTGTTCTTTGGGTAAGAACACTGTTCCCAGCTGTCACATCACCTCCAGGAACTGCCTGTTGTGCATTGGATTGTGTCCCCCCAGAAGACATGTTGAAATTCTAGCCCTTGATACCTGTGAATGTGACCTCATTTGAAAATAGGGTCTTTGTAGATGTAATCAAGTTAAGATGAGGTCATATTGGATTAGGGTGGCCCTCATCCAGTGACTGGGGTCCTTTAAGTAGAGAGAGATTTGGATGCACACAGGGAAGATCTGGCCATGTGAAGACGGAAGAAGATACTGGAGTGATGCATCTATAAGCCAAGGAGTGCCAAGGATTGTGGGAACCACCAGAACCTACCAACAGTCAGGAAGGATTCTCCCCTGGAGCCTTCAGAGGGAATGTGGTCCTGCCGACACCTTGATTTCAGACTTCCAGCCTCCAGAACTGTGAGAAATAAATTCCTGCTGTTTTAAGCCACCAAATTTCTGGCAATTTTTATGGCAGCCCTAGGAAACTAATACACTGCTCAAGAGTCTAAATGAAATGCGAAAGGGAGGCTCCAAATACAATTGGTTACCCATCTTCCCCTGAAAGTCCTCGGTACTAATTCCATCATGTCTTCCCTTGTCATCACTTCAATCCAAGACCCCCGGATCCTCTTTCGCCACACAGCTCTGTACATCTCATTTGATGTTATCTCCCACCCACTTGAGCCCCAAGCCCTTCCCCCTATGTCCTTGGCCTCTTCTCTGAGTGTCCCCCTCACCTTTTTGCTCTTACTGATACCTGATTCACTCCTGGGGACATGGGGACACCCCTCAAGTGTCCCAGGGCCTGACGGTGGGGTAGGTGTCTGCTTTGTTCCTCATGGCCACTCCCAGGCCATTGCTCCTCCCTAGCCACCCTCTGCACCCCAGCTTTGAAGCACAGGCCATTGAATCTCCATAAACCTCCCATGCTGTGGTCCTCTGCCAACCTGTGGTCACTCGTCCTCATCCAGGGATGCTTTGAGCCCCACTGGCTCACTCTCACCTTCTTCCCCACCACTTCTTCCCTCACTCTTGGTGGTTGGTTCACTTAGATCAGTTGGTCCCAACCCCGGCTGCACTTTAAAATTATTTGGGAAACTTTTTGAAAAAGCCCAGGGACTACACCCCCTGCCTCCCAACCACTTGAGCCAGAAGCTTTGGGGGTTGGAGGCCTGTGTATTTTTTTTTCCCCAAAGATTGGCACCTGAGCTAACATCTGTTGCCAATCTTCTTTTTTTCTTCTTCTTCTCCCCAAAGCCCCCCAGTATGTAGTTGTATATTCCAGTTGTAGGTCCTTCTGGCTGTGCTATGTGGGATGACACCTCAGCATGGCTTGAGGAGCCGTGCCATGTCCAGGCCCAGGATCCATACTGGTGAAACCCCAGGCTGCCAAATCAGAGCGCACGAACTTAACCACTCGACCACAGGGCGGGCCCAAGACCTGTGTATTTTTTAAGAGCTCCCCAGGTCATTCTAGTATGTCACCAGGTTTGACACTACTGGCCTAGGTGATCCAAGTGATATTCTGGCCTCTTGGATCCTTAACTTCTTTATTTCCAACAGTCCTTTATCCCACCTTAGCTGCCCACTCTTACGGTAATACCCTGGAGCTTGTCCTTACTAGTACTTGCCCCAACTCAGAAATGTGTGTTTCCAGCATCCCACTCTGACCGCTTGCTCCTCACTTCCAGCTCAGTCCCTCTAGAACGCCAACTCCAATCGTTTTTTGACCTCACCAGGTCCACCAGTCCATCATCCCTACACATTTTCACTGAGACACAGCGTTCCCTACACCAACATGAGTCCATGGCCCTGGCTCAACTCCCTTGCTCTCTCTCCCTCTGCTGCTCTCCCCTGGCAAAGCCCCGGACCTGGTAACACTGTACTCACCTGTTCATGCCTGGCCCCAAGCACCAAGTCTCAGAAAGTGGCTAGATGATATTGGTCTTAATTTTATGGACACAGATTCACGTGGACTCCCAGTGCTTCCTGGCAGCGCTGGCTCTTTTCCCTGGTCAATCCCCTTTCCTAATCTTTGAGAGGCTTTTTTACGTTTTTCTGTCTCGGAACCAGCTCCCTCTGCTCCCTCTGACCGGCTTCCTCCTCCAACAGGCTGAACTCGTTCCTGCCTGGGGACCCTGGCACTTACAGTTCACCCTGCCTTCCACACTTTCCTCCAGATCTTGCCATGGGACACCCTCACTGGATTCATCTCCCTTCTCAGGGGAATATTCCCTGACTCCTCTACCTGAAATATCCTCCCACCTCCACCCTGACGCTCTCTGTCCTCTGACTCTTTCTCATCGTCTTTATCGTACTCACCACCATCTGATATTACCGGATGGGTTTATTTCTGTTTGCCTGTCTGTCTCCCTCGCTAGCATGTGGGTTTCATAAAGGCGGTTCCTCCTGGTCTGCCTAGTTCATGTCCAGATCCCCAACACCAGGTAAAACAGCAAAACAATTGATAAATTGGACTTTATCGAAATTAAAATTTTTTGCTTATCAAAAGACAGTTAATAAATGAAAAGTCAAGCCATAGACTGGGAGAAAATATTCCCAATACATATATCTGACAAAGGACTCACATCCAGAACTAGAACTTCTACAAATCAATAATAAAAACAAAAATAAAGTTTAAAATGAGCAAAATTAAAGAAAAAAAAAAAAGAGAGAGAAAGGGGATAACAGGAGCTACTCCATAAGGCTGCTGTGTGGATTACATGAAATTATATATGAAAGACACTTAGCCCAAAGCCTGGCACATTGTAAGTGCTCAACAAATGGTAAACAATAGTAGCAGTAGTAATAAGGCTATAGAATAAGGCTGATTATTAGGCTGGAGGTATGAAGCACAGACTGCAGTGCTTTTCTAAGTTCTTTACCTGTAGCGATCCAATTATTCGGGGTAGTTGCTATCAACCCCATCTTACAGATAAGGAAACTGAGGCCCAGAGAGATTCAGTGAATTGCCCGATGTCAGTGAAGCTAGGGAGTAGTGGAGGCAGGACCCCAGCCTGGCAGTGTGGATCCAGAGACCACGCACGGAACCGCTGAGGTAAGTTGCCTATGCTCAGAACCTTTTGCATAATCTCTCCTGGGGAGTTCCAGATGTTCTCTCATCACCGGACTCAGTCTCATGGTGGGTAAACAAGAGATTTTTGGTCTGTCTTATAGAAGTAACTTAGTTTAAGGGATGGAGCTTAGAATTATTTCAAGGAGAGACATTTATACCTGTTTCCTGCCACTGGTTTTGGTACAGCGAAGCCTGAGCTGGTACCTCCAGTCTGCTGACAAAGCTGGGAAGAATGTGCCTACAAGACCCAAAATGTATGTGTCTGTGAGCTCAGCAGTCACTGCATTTTCCACTTCGTGGTCAGTTGTTTAGTTACATACAGACAAGTCTGTAACTTCCTCAATTTACCCGAGATGTCTGAGCCAAGGAAAATGCAAGTTTATGAATATATGAGTGTAGGTTTTTTGCACACTTTTCAAATGTGTCTGCTTTTAAGTGAGTGGAATGTGTGGAAAATGAGACTGCTGGATTGTCTTCGGATCAGGGTCATGAGTCTTGTGTAAACTAAGGCCCAATATTGTCAATAATAACCTGAACAGTAGAAAACTTCTCCAAAAAGGAACTTTGTATTGTTAATATTCTTTCCTAACTCTTTTTTCATTGATTTCTTTTCTCACCCTCAGAATTACCTGAGATTTATCTCCCTCTCCTGATCTCTTGTAGCACCTATGGCTGCCATCACAGATTTGGCATTTGTCTACATTCTGGTTTTATGGATGTCTGTTTGTATTCTTCATTTCATCTAATTGAGTGATTATTAACAAGATAAAGGAGAATAAACTAATTGTAAGACAAGATGGCACATGCAGGTCATAGCTAACTATGAATAAATCTGAGGAGGTGCTCTATGCATACAAAGCAAGAATGTGATAATTATGAGTGTCTTCTCTAGTTATGACAAGTCAGGTTGGGGTCTGTTCTTAATATTTACAGCACAATGTTGTGGGATGACCTCTGAGAGTCAGAAGTTCTAAGGTCCTACTGTGTGAGCTTCAGTCCTACTGAATCTGTAATTATTTCTATGTAAAATGATAGATTGAATTAAAGATTCTTTTAGGATAAAAATTTTTTTGGACTCTACTGTGGATTATTTTTACAATTGAAAGTAAAAGAGCAATATTTCTTTTTAAAAAGTTATTTTTAAAACAGTTCTATAATTCAGACATTTTACCTAACTCAGGCCTTTTCCCCATTTAAGTTTAAAATTGAGAGCTTCCCCCACACCAGGGTAATGGATAAATACAAACAAGATATGCCTTCTGTTTCATCACATATCTACTTCCTACACAGCCTTTATGATGATGGGATACCTTGAATTTTCTACGATTACTCCAATTGAAATAACCTCTGTGTTGATGTCCATAAAATTAAGATAATGTAATGTCCGAGTACATTCATATACCTCCCTTCATTTTAATTCAGAAAATGTGGCTGTGAACACATAGTGGCCTTTCTTGTGTTCTAATTACGTAAAATGTGTTGATTATTTGGTGATTGATCAATAAGAGCTTATTTCCCAGCTCCTGGCTCTGTTGCTGAAATACAGGGATTGGTTGGTGAATTCCAACTCCCTTCTTCTTTTCCTCAATTGGCATTTTCCCGAGTGATTTCTGAGTTACCCCTAGAGGCATCATCTGAGACAGTATGGCTTGAACAGCACTGTCAGCAATATCCCTCTGTGTGCCTGTGCTGTGGGGCCCTCCCCCTGCACCACACATCATGGAAGGGCGTGAAGATGTGACCCACCTCTGACATCAATCTCAAAGGACAGGCGGGCAGTGTGAGGTCTGGGCTAGAAAAGGGTTTTACATTTCTCCTTGGCCTGGCCTGTCTGTTCCAGATAAGCACAAGAACCTCTTTAGAATTCTTGAGTGTATTTGGAACACAGAGAGGAAAAAAACCGGATCTGTTTAAGATTCAGCAGAGGAACTCAGAAGCACAAGAGTCCAGGCGAGCTACCACTTGTCAATAATTTTTACATAATAGAAACAGCTTTATTGTTTCTTCTGATTACATAAATAAATTTTGGGAGGGCCAGCCCAGTGGTGTAGTGGTTTAGTTCACATGCTCCACTTCAGCGGCCCAGGGTTCATGGGTTCAGGTCCTGGGCGTGGACCTACACACAACTCATCAAACCAAACTGTGGTAGCGTCCCACATACAAAGTAGAGGAAGATGGGCACAGATGTTAGCTCAGCAACAGTCTTCCTCAAGCAAAAAGTGGAAGATTGGCAACAGATGTTAGCTCAGGGACATCTTCCTCACCAAAAAAAAAAAAAAAAGTTTTTTCTTGAAAAAATTGAAGTATACATGAAATTACAGTCATGCGTCACATAATGAGGGGGATACGTTCTGAGAAATGAATCATTAGGGGATTTTGTCATTGTGTGAACATCACAGAGTGCACATACATAAAGCCAGATGATATAACCTATTACACACCTAGGCTATATGGTACTGATCTTGTAGGACCACCGTCATATATGCAGTCTGTTGTTGACTGAATCGTCGTTAGGCAGCGCTTAACTGTGTAGAGAATAAAATAAAAGTTACCTGGAATCCCACCAGATATATATCTTTTGTATACTTTTATCTATATAGATGCAAAATACTTATATATAATAACATATATGCATATATAATAGCATATGGGATAATATTATCCTTTTTCACTCAGTAATATGCCATAGAAACCCCTCCAAGTCAACTGGTATAGCTCTAACTTATTATTTTTTATTAGATATCCTAATATTCCACAACATAAATGTCTCAATCTATTCAACCATTTCTCTATCATGAGCACTCATTTTTTCATTTTTTGCCACTCCAAGATTGTAATTTTTTTTCCAGCTTAAGCCCATACTTTTTTAATGACCTAAAATCCTATAATGTTAAGAGTCTCTAAATTTTACTTTTTCACCTTCTAATCCTGATTTTTTTCTGCCAGTTATTAACTTGCTGTCATGATTGTTTAGAAAGCTAACATAATATTTAGATTCTCCTTGGAACTCTGATTTAAACACACAAGGGGTTTGCGTGGTTTCTTTCTGTGATCTCAGGTAGTGGCCTCTTGTACTCAGACCTTCTCATTATGGAGGTCAGATCATGTTTCCAGCCTCAGGCTCTACATACAAAATCATTCCGTTGGGAAACTGTTGCTGAAGCAGAAAGATTCTGGGCGGCTGACGTGGCAGCGCAGTTTACAGCGTCTGCCAGTTGTGAGTAACAGCAGGCTGTCATGATGGGATAGAGCAGCGGCAGCAGCAGCAGCAGCAACTCCTGATTTAGGGGCAAAAGATGTAAGTACTTATTTTACCATTAACCAGTTAACCCAAATCAAACCCAAACTGAAGAATACTAAGAGGGAATACAGTTCCCGCCAGAGACCTTTCCAGCAGATTCATTTGAGAAGCATTTATTCTCAACCAGATTAGTAAAGCGTCAAGCCAGCACATGGTTTTCAGCAAAATGAAGAACCTCACAGGGTCTTGTTTGAAAAACAAACTTCGACAGTGGTTAATGCCACTTTCAAACCCTAACTCCTCGAAGTGCCTGCACTCTGGCAGGGGCTGTCCCTGTGGGATGGAACGTGTGGCTAAGGTGCTAAAGGACGTGTAATTTCAATTTACATCAAGATTTTAGGCAGGTGTGATTATGGGAAGATGAAAGGAGGCTTAGCGGGTTTAGCATTTAGGGGAGAGGAGAGAGCCTGTTAAATATTTTAAGGAGGATTCAAGCTGGTTAAAGCCGACTTAGAGGCAAGTGGAAACCTCTGTTCTCCAGCTGTACAGATGACAAGGGGCATGGTGCCTGCCAACCCAATGACAAACGAAACCCTGGCAGGGATCCATTAGCAGGAGGTGGCTCTACAGCTGCTGTTCCCAAGGTTTCCAGCCTGGAAGTCCTGTCTGGAGTTTCTGGAATTTTCAGAGTTCATAAAGCATGTGTTTATGGGTTGGTGATTTTTTTCCTTTTCTGTGGAGACCTTTAGCTCTGATGTTCAGCTCTGCGTGAAACCTCACAAATGACGAACTGTGATCCACCCTGAGTGTGGTCAACTTACTGACACATATTTTTGATGGTCACCCTTATGCTGGGGATACGTAAGTGACAAGATGGACGAGGTCCCTGGCCCTGTGTCATTTGCTGCCCTGCAGGAAAAACAGATGTTCTGAGAGGAGGAAAGAATAGTGGGTGGGTGGCAGGAGACCTGGATTTGAGTCCTGGCCCTGATCCCAATTAACCATATGGCACCCTGGGCTTCAGTTTATGTGCTATAAAATGAATGGGTTGGAAAGGATAACCTCTTCAGTCATGGATTCCTCACCCTCTGTGAGTTTTTCCCCTGCTGAACAGCTTTTCACACAGCATTGAGTGTGCTCCCCATCCAATATGGAAACAGGTGCTTTATTTATGAAAGGGACCTCACATCTCACCAAACCAGACTTCATCAGATTGTGAGTTTCTGTAACAGAAACTTGAAGGGTCCTCCTGGATGGGCCCACATACAATATGATACTAGTAGGAGGAAAGGCTGCTTCTGAGAAAGATGTCTTAAAGCTAGCGATTCCACACAGACTCATGTTAAATATCCGTGTTCTGGTTTTCAAATGGTTACAGATTGGAACAAATACCTTTCCAACTGCTGCTGATTGTTGAGGGGCAAAGACACAAGAGCCTGACACGAAGGAAAATGAAATTGCTTGAAATAGGTGTTATTCATAGGCTGCAGCTTGAAAGAAATTAAACTGAGTCAAAAAAAAAGCCAGGTTGTGGTTTCAAACAGAATAGAAATTACCAAAAAAAAAAAAAAAAAAAAAGCAAATAGCCACCACTGATGACTGTGCTGTGCATCGTTAGCTTCCTGAAACTCATCACCATCAGCTCAGTCATTTTTAGCTTTGGAAATTGTGGGAGTCTCATTAGCATGTTTTAATAGAATGAAGGGTAAAATCAATTTCTTTAACATAATTAGTACGCATACTTTTTTCCCATCGGCCTTGCCTAGCCTAGCTCACAAAATATCCCCGTGGGCATTCATATATCCCTTCCTGCCTCCTTGCTCCGCAGTGGCAGACGTGTGCTTCCTGACGCCCGAGTAATCTCTTCTCTCTGGCTATGAGCTCCATGACCCTTGGCCTCCTGGGGAACCACGTCCATCCCTCATTTCCTTTATTCCTCCATCTCTTCAGTCTCTCCCCTACAGTGGCTTTCCACCATAGGTAAAAACGCATTTGAATGTCCCCCATTTATACCAACCAACCAGCCAGCCAATGAACAAACACTCATGGTCCCTCTTTACTGTCCTATCCTTTTCTGAGCATCCCACCAGCCCTATGTAATCCAGTGTATGCTCTCAAGTTCTTATATAGCTTGATCTCTTATTGTGTTTGTTCTCTTTACCTCACTCCTCCCTTCACTTCCTGGATGCTGTTTTGACTCTGCCTTCTCAGTCTTCACAAACTTCTCTTTCTCTGCCTTTTACCTTGAACTATTATTTTCTTACTTTGAAGTCCGTGCTCTTCCTTGACAATCTCATCCATATCCATGGTTTTAATTATGATTTGTGTGCTGATCAAAGCATGTACAAATCTTCAGGAAAGAAGCAACGTATAAACAAATGAGTACTACCCACTGCAAATGTGAGTCCCTGCAGACATCTCTCAGGAGCTCCTGACTCATCTCCATTGCCTGAGACACCTCCAGTAGACTGTCCAGCAGCCAACTCCACTCACCGTGGCCCAGCCTGAGCTTACCTTGCCTCACAACATCTGCTTCTTCCAGTAAAATGCATTTCAGTCTTGTTCAGGGACATTACCATCTACCATCACTAGGCCAGAGCTGCGTAAATCCAATCAACCTCCAAATCCCATTTTTTCTGCTTCATCACTCTCTCCTGATTCTGACACCCACCCCCTGCTCACCTTTTCCCCTCTACCAGTGCTTTCCTTTGGCTTGCATTGACTTCAAAAAGGAGGATGATGGCAACTGCCCCATAAGGCTCACGCTGCCTGCAGTCTGGGGGTCCCCAAGCCATTCTCTACAATGGGACTTGTGTGGTTTTCTGAAATGCCAGCTTGATGGAGTCACTCACCTGCTTTGATCTTTCAGAAGCTCCGTCAGTAAGAATCCAAGGCCTCCGTGACTTAGTCCCAGCTTGGCCATCTGGCTTCCTTTCACTTACCTTCCTGAATGGGGATTATCTTCCAGTCTGATTGAATATGGTGGGTCACCAGAACTTGCCCAGCTGAACCCCCTCTCCAAGACTTTGTGCTTACTGATTCCTCTTCTGGAACCACCCCCATGCCCAAATTGACCCGATTAAGTCCTAATTATCCAACAAGTTCAATGAGTATTTTCTTCCCCGGGAAGCCTTGCCTGAGTTGGCTGCGCCTTCCTGCACAAATAATAATCTATGTAACGTTGATCACGTGTTATTAAAGTGATTAGTTTACTTTATTTACCTCTCCAGTTGATGGTGAAAGCCTAAAGGACAGAATCATGTCTTTTATTTCTGTATCCCTAATGCCTACAAAAGCATGAGCCATGTAATAGTTATTCAGTCAACTATTATTGACTGAAGGACTGGAGGACAGATGGCTGCCTGCAGCTCCAGGTCGGTGTTCTGTCATCTCAGTGAACCCTAATGGAAAGCACGCTTCTTTCCTAGTAGTTCAAGCATAAGTTCTGGGCACATGCTTCTTAGACATGTCCCTGGACATACACTAGCCACTGAATTAATCACTATGGCCAAGGAGCTGCAAAACTCTTACTATCCAGGTATGAATTTTGTGTCCATTCTTAGAGCAAGGGATGGGGTCAGTCCCACACATGCTATATAAACTGAGAGGGGGCAGGGAAGTTCATCAAAGGAAAACTGATGATTTATTACCAGAAGCCAGAGGTTAGGATGCTGGGCAGGCTGAAATAGCACGTGCTCACCATAAGTGTGTGCACATGATCTAGATATTGGGGAGAGCTGGGCTGCACTCTGCTCTTCTTGGCCGGGTGAGGCAGCTAGGACAGTGTCTTCAGCATCAGTGCTCAGCACTTCTGTCTTAGTATGTTTGAGCCGCTATAAGAGAATAACATAGGCTGGGTGGCTTATAGGCAAAGGAAACATTTCTCACAGTCCTGGAGACTGGGATGTCCAAGATCAACGCGCTGGCAGACTCGATGTCTGGCGAGGACCTGCTTCCTGGTTCAGAGACAGAGTCATCTTCTCACTGCCACTTCACATGGCAGAAGGGGCAAGGAAGCTCTCTAAGGTCTCTCTTTTTTTTTTCCTATTTAAAAGAATTTTTTTTATTGAGTTTATGATAGTTTACAACCTTGTGAAATTTCAGTTGTACATTTTTGTTTGTCAGTCGTGTTGTAGGTGCACCACTTCACCCTTTGTGCCCACCCCCCACCCCACCCTATCCCCTGGTAGCCACTAATCTGTTCTCTTTGTCTACATGTTTAACTTCCACATGTGAGTGGAGTCATACAAAGATTGTCTTTCTTTATCTGGCTTATTTCGCTTAACATAATTCCCTCAAGATGCAACAGTGTTGTTGTGAATGGGATGATTTTATTCCTTTTTACGGCTGTGTAGTATTCCATTGTATATGTATATACCATATCTTCTTTTTCAATCATCAGCTGATGGGCACTTAGGTTGCTTCCACGTCTTGACTATTGTGAATAATGCTGCAATGAACATAGGGGTGCATCAGTCTCTTTGAATTGCTGATTTCAAGTTCTTTGGATAGATACCCAGTAGTGGGATGGCTGGATCATATGGTAGTTCCAGTTTTAGTTTTTTGAGGAATCTCCATACTGTTTTCCATAGTGGCTGCACCAGTTTGCATTCCCACCAGCAGTGTATGAGGGTTCCTTTTTCTCCACAACCTCTCCAACATTTGTTATTTTTTATCTGGGTTATTTTAGCCATTCTAACAGGTGTAAGGTGAAATCTTAGTGTAGTTTTGATTTGCATTTCCCTGATGATCAGCGATGATGAACACCTTTTCATGTCCCTATTGGCCATCCGTATATCTTCTTTGGCGAAATGTTTGTTCATGTCCCCTGCCCATTTTTTGATCAGGTTGTTTGATTTTTTGTTGTTGAGTTTCTTTTTTTTTTTTAATGGACATATAACTGACATATAGCATTGCATTAGTTTTAGGTGTACATGATGGTTTGACATATGCATATATCCTGAAATGCTTAGCACAATATGTTCCATCACCACACATAGATACAAATGTTTTTTGTGATGAAAACTTTTAAGATCTACTCTCTTAGCAGCTTTCAAATATGCGATACAGTCTTGTTAACTGTAGTCACCATGCTGTCCATTACATCGCCAGGACTTATTTATTTTATAACTGGAAGTTTGTACCTTTTGACCACCTTCACCCATTTCACCCACCCTCCACTCCTTACCTCTGGTAACCACCAATCTGTTCTCTGTACCTGTGAGTTGTTTTTTTTTAGATTCCACATATAAATGAAATGATACAGTATTTGTATTTCCCTGTGTTACTTATTTCACTTAGCACAATGCACTCAAGGTCCTCCCATGTAGTGGCAAATGACAGGGTTTCCTTCTTTTTATGGTTGAATAATATTCCATTGTGTGTGTATCTATCACATTTTCTTTATCCATTCATCCGTCAGAGGATGCTTAGGTTGTTTTCATGTCTTGGCTATAGTAAATAATGCCACAGTGAACATGGGGGTGAAGATATCTTTTTGAGATAGTGATTTGGTTTTCTTTGAATAAATACTCAGAAGTGGAGTTGCTGCATCATACGGTAGTTCCCTTTTTTTTTTTTTTTTTAAAGATTTTATTTTTTCCTTTTTCTCCCCAAAGCCCCCCGGTACATAGTTGTGTATTCTTCGTTGTGGGTTCTTCTAGTTGTGGCATGTGGGACGCTGCCTCAGCGTGGTCTGACGAGCAGTGCCATGTCCGTGCCCAGGATTCGAACCGACGAAACACTGGGCCGCCTGCAGCGGAGCGCGCGAACTTAACCACTCGGCCACGGGGCCAGCCCCTGGTAGTTCCATTTTTAATTTTTTGAAGAACCTCCATCATGTTTTCCATAGTGGCTGCACCAACTTACATTCCCACCAACAGTGCACGAGGTTCCCTTTTCTTCACATCCTCGCCAACACTTGTTATTTCTTGACTTTTTGATAATAGCCCTACTAACAGGTGTGAGGTGATATCTCCTTGTGGTTTTGATTTACATTTTCCTGATGATTAGTGATGTCGAGGACCTTTTCATGTAACTATTGGCCATCTCTATATCTTTGGAAAAATTCAGAAACTCTGCCTAGTTTTTAATCAGATTTTTTTTTCTATTGAGTTGCATGAGTTCTTTATATTTTTGGATATTAACCCCTTATCAGATATGTGATTTACAAATATTTTCTCCCATTGTGCAGGTTGTCTTTTCATTTTTTTGATGGTTTTCTTTGCTGTGCAGAAGCTTTTTAGTTTGATGTTGTATCACTTGTTTATTTTTGTTTTTGGTATCAATCCAAAAAAATCATTGTTAAGACCAATATCAAGGGGCTTACTTCCTATATTTTTTCCTAAGGGATTTATGGTTTCAGGTCTTATTTTTAAGTCTTTAATCCATTTTGAGTTGATTTTTGTGTATGGTGTAAGATAGTGGTCCAGTTTCTTTTGCATGTGGCTGTCCAGTTTTCCCAACACCATTTATTGAAGAGTGTGTCCTTTCCCCATTGTATATTCTTGGCTCCTTTGTCATAAATTAATTGACCACATATGTGTGAATTTATTTCTGGACTCTTATTCTGTTCCATTGATCTCTGTGTCTGTTTTTATGCCAATACCCTACTGTTTTGATTACTATAACTTTGTAATATAGTTTGAAATCAGGAAGTGTGATGCCTCCAGCTTTGTTTTTCTTTCTCAAGATTGCTTTGGCTATTTAGGATCTGTTGTGGTTCCATACAAATTTTAGGGTTATTTGTTCTATTTCTGTGAAAAATGCCATTGAAGTTTTGACAGGGATTGCGTTGAATCTATAGATTGCTTTGAGTAGTGTGGACATTTTAACAATATTAATTTTTCCAATCCATGAGCATGGAATATTTTTCCATTTATTTGTGTCTTCTTCCATTTCTTTCTTGAATGTCTTATAGTTTTCAGTATACAAATCTTTCATCTGAGGTCTCTTTTTAAAAGAAACTAATCTCAGTCATGAGGGTTCAACCCTCAGGGCCTAATCACCTCCGGAAGGTCCCACCTCCAAATACCATCAACTTGGGGATTAGGTTTCGACATAGGAATTTTGGAGTGACACAAACATTCAGTCTATAGCAACTTCCTTTTGCGCTCTAGGCTCCAACCGCACTGAACATAAACCCATTGACGATGTGATGAATGCACACGCCCTCCTTCACCCTGGAGCCCTTCTGTATCCCTCTCTCTGCCGGGAACATACAAATTCTCTCTTGCTCTCCTTCCCCTCCTTCCAGGCTGATGCTCTCGCACCCTTCAATTCTTACTTGAGATCTCTTTCTGCTGGGAAGGTTCTCTGACTAGGTCTGGCACCTTTGCTGTGTGTTTCATCTGTTTTTCACTGGCATCCTCTTCCAGCACTGATCATTGGAAATGCCCGTTACCTTGTTTGCATCTCTATTAGGCAGTTGGCTCCAAGGGGACAAGGAAGAAGCTCACCTTGGTCACTTAGTGTGGCCTGCATGTAACACCTAAAGCAATGCTTGGCACATAGTAGGCACCGATAGATACATGATGAGTGAAGTACTCGGTTTCTCACCCATTCCTGGGTTATTAAAGAGGAGCAGGGTCTTTTTGGGTTTCTTCTGCATAGTCCAGGGGCTTATAAGCTTTATTAGAGGAGCCATGGAGAGTCAGCTCATACAGGAGAAAACACTTTTATTATAATGAACAATGACAAAATTTGTCTAAAATATTATTTGTTGAATGAAGAAAATAATTTTTTTCTCTCCAGGGGTAAGACAATATACCCCAGTCAGATTAGTTTAGTGACATCATTCATTCAATGAATGACATTTAGACCAGCACTAGGACGTGGTGTCATAGTGGCATAATGTCATGGGGCATACAAAATATTGCATCCTTAGTGAAATAGGAAATATTCTTGGGAAGCTTGTACGGAAACTATGTCACAGAAGCAATGTTGAGATATGTACTTACTCAGCATGCAGAGAATCTATAGCATTCATCTATGGGATGCTCCCAGAAAATGATGAACTTTGTCCATCTCCTTTGTGATGGCTGCAGATATTTGTGCTTAGAAAAGAAACTTCTCCATCATCTTGTTGTGCCCTTCAATGTCCTCCAGAAATTGAAATTTGAACTTTGTGTTTTTGGCTCCTATGGGAATGGCCCTGATGTGCTAAATTCAGCATTAGAATGGCACTCCTGGGGATCTTTGCTCTATCTGCAGTCACTTATTCCAGATTGAGAGAATAGGGCTGTGAGGGCCACTAAAATACGTGCATGCACTCATGCTGTGCACACACACGGGCTGTTTCTGTACATGGAACAGTGGGCAGAGAATCGGAGCAGCGAAGTGCTGTGCACCTTTATTGACTGACAAATGGGACAAGGGGAAAATACAGAAATTAATCTTTGAGTTCTTATTTTGTGATTCTCTCGCTCTCTTTATATATATCAGGTTGAATGAACCTATTTACACTGGCTGGTAGCTTTGAAGATTGTAATCGTTGTATTTGCATGGAACGGATTTTTAAATAATTGCATTTTTGTGTTAAATCTATCACCAGGCTATTACTAACCAGTGTCCTTTTCTGAAGAAAGCTTTGACTAGAAGTCCTGTGATTGCTTTTCCTCCGTTTGATCACTGATATTGACACTGTGTGAGCTTGGTGAAATCTCTTACCCTTTCTGGTCTCACTTCTAATTACTCCCCAAATGGACAAACTCTCTACTGATGACACTGGGTAGTGAAAATAATGAGCCAAGGATGGGTGTCTCTGGGGATGACAAGCTGTGAATGCAGTGGATTACTATTATTTTTTTAAATTAATTTTATTTTTATTTATTTTTTTATTGAGGTTATGATAGTTTACAACCTTGTGAAATTTCAGTTGTACACTATTATTTGTCAGTCGTGTCGTAGGTGCACCACTTCACCCTTTGTGCCCAGCTCCTACCCCCCTTTCCCCTGATAACCACTAATCCGTTCTCTTTGTCCATGTATTTTCTTATCTTCCATATATGAGTGGAATCATACAAAGTTTGTCTTTCTCTATCTGGCTTATTTCACTTAACATAATACCTTCAAGGTTCATCCATGTTGTTGTTAATGGGACGAGTTTATCCTTTTTTATGGCTAGGTAGTATTCCATTGTATATATATATATATACACACCATATCTTCTTTATCCAATCATCAGTTGATGGGCACTTAGGTTGCTTCCACATCTTGACTATTGTGAATAATGTTGCAGTGAACATAGGGGTGCATCAGTCTCTTTGAATTGCTGATTTCAAGTTCTTTGGATAGATACCCAGTAGTGGGATGGCTGGATCGTATGGTAGTTCCAGTTTTAATTTTTTGATGAATCTCCATACTGTTTTCCATAGTGGCTGCACCAGTTTGCATTCCCACCAGCAGTGTATGAGGGTTCCTTTTTCTCCACAACCTCTCCAACATTTGTTATTTTTTATCTGGGTTATTTTAGCCATTCTAACAGGTGTAAGGTGAAATCTTAGTGTAGTTTTGATTTGCATTTCCCTGATGATCAGTGATGATGAACATCTTTTCATGTGCCTGTTGGCCATCTGTATATCTTCTTTTTTTGTTTTTGTTTTTGTTTTTGTTTGGAGGAAGATTAGCCCTCAGCTAACTACTGCCAGTCCTCCTCTTTTTGCTGAGGAAGCCTGGCTCTGAGCTAACATCCGTGCCCATCTTCCTCTAGTTTATACGTGGGACGCCTACCACAGCATGGCTGCCAAGCAGTGCCATGTCCGCACCCGGGATCCGAACCAGCGAACCCCGGGCCACCGAGAAGCGGAACGTGCGAACTTAACCGCTGCGCCACCGGGCCGGCCCCCTGTATATCTTCTTTTTTTAAACTAAAAAAAAATTTTTTCCTTTTTCTCCCCAAAGCCCCCCGGTGCATAGTTGCACATTTTTTAGTTGTAGGTCTTTCTAGTTGTGGCATGTGGGATGCCACCTCAGCCTCCCTTGATGAGCAGTGCCGTGTCCGTGCCCAGAATCCAAACTGGTGAAACCCTGGGCCACTGAAGCAGAGCGTGCAAACTTAACCACTCGGCCACAGGGCTGGCCCCTGTATATCTTCTTTGGAGAAATATCTGTTGATATCCCCTGCCCATTTTTTGATCAGCTTGTTTGATTTTTTGTTGTTGAGTTGTGTGAGTTCTTTATATATTAAGGTGATTAACCCTTTGTTGGATGTATGATTTGCAAATATTTTTTCCCAGTTGGTGGGTTGTGTTTTTGTTTCAATCCTGTTTTCCATTGCTTTGTAGAAGCTCTTTAGTCTGATGAAATCCTATTTGTTTATTCTTTCCATTGTTTCCCTTGTCTGAGAAGATATGGTGTCCGGAAAGATCCTTTTATGACTGATGTCAAAGAGTATACTGCCTATATTTTCTTCTAGAAGTCTTATGGTTTCAGGTCTTAACTTTAAGTCTTTGATCCATTTTGAGTTTATTCTTGTGAATGGTGTAAAAGAATGGTCTGTTTTCATTCTTTTGCATGTGGCTGTCCAGTTTTCCCAACACCGTTTGTTGAAGAGATTTTCCTTTCTTCATTGCATATTCTCAGCTCCTTTGTCGAAGATTAACTGCCAAGAGATGTGTGGTTTTATTTCTGGGCTTTCAGTTGGGTTCCATTGATCTTTGTGCCTGTTTTTGTACCAGTACCATGCTGTTTTGATTACTGTAGCTTTGTAGTAAATTTTGAAGTCAGGATTGTGATGCGTCTAGCTTTGTTCTTTTTTCTCAGGATTGCTTTAGCAATTCTGGGTCTTTTGTTGCCCCATATGAATTTTAGGATTCTTTGTTCTATTTCTGTGAAGAATGTCATTGGGATTTCGATTGGGATTGCAGTGAATCTGTAGATTGCTTTAGGTAGTATGGACATTTTAACTATGTTTATTCTTCCAATCCACGTGCACGGAATGTCTTTCCATCTCTTTATGTTGTCATCAATTTCTTTCAGAAAAATCTTGTAGTTTTCATTGCATAGGTCTTTTACTTCCTTGGTTAAATTTATTCCAAGATATTTTATTCTTTTTGTTGCAATTGTGAATGGGATTGTGTTCTTGGGTTCTCTTTCTGTTAGTTCATTATTAGAGTATAGAAATGCTACCAATTTATGTAAGTTGATTTTGTATCCTCCAAATTTGCTGTAATTGTTGATTACTTCTAGTAGCTTTCCAATGGATTTTTTAGGGTTTTCTATATATAAGATCATGTTGTCTGCAAACACTGAGAGTTTTACTTCTTCGTTGCCTATTTTGATTCCTTTTATTTCTTTTTCTTGTCTAATTGCTCTGGCCAAAACCTCCAGTACTGTGTTGAATAAGAGTGGGGAGAGTGGGCACCCTTGTCTTGTTCCTGTTCTCAGAGGGATGGCTTTCAGTTTTTCCCCATTGAGTATGATGTTGGCTGTGGGTTTGTCATATATGGCCTTTATTATGTTGAGGTACTTTCCTTTTATCCCCATTTTATTGAGAGTTTTAATCATAAGTAGATGTTGGTTCTTGTTGAATGCTTTCTCTGCATCTATTGAGATGATCATGTGGTTTTTGGTTTCTCATTTTGTTAATGAGGTGTATCACATTGATTGACTTGTGGATGTTGAACCATCCCTGTGTCCCTGGTATAAATTCCACTTGATCATGGTGTGTGATCTTTTTAATGTATTGCTGTATTCAGTATGCCAATATTTTGTTGAGGATTTTGGCATCCATGCTCATCAGTGATATTGGCCTGTAGTTTTCCTTCTTTTTGTTGTCCTTGTCTGGTTTTGGGATCATGGTGATGTTGGCCTCATAGAATGTGTTAGGGAGTGCTCCATCTTCCTCAATTTTCTGGAATAGTTTGAGAAGGATAGGTATTAAATCCTCTTTGAATGTTTGGCAAAATTCTCCAGAGAAGCTGTCTGGTCCTGGACTTTTATTTTTGGGGAGATTTTTGATTACTGTTTCAATCTCTTTACTTGTGATTGGTCTATTCAGATTCTCCATTTCTTCTTGATTCGATTTTTGGAGGTTGTAAGAGTAAGAATTTATCCGTTTCTTCTAGGTTGTCCAATTCATTGGCATATAGTTTTTCATAGTATTCTCTTATAATCTTTTGTATTTCTGTGGTATCAGTTGTAATTTCTCCTCTTTCATTTCTGATTTTATTTATTCAACTCTTCTCTCTTTTTTTCTTCATAAGCCTGGCTAAGGGTTTGTCAATTTTGTTTATTTTCTCGAAGAACCAGCTCTTTGTTTCATTGATCCTTTCTACTGCCTTTTTTGTTTCAATTTCGTTTATTTCTGCTCTAATTTTTATTATTTCCCTCCTTCTACTGACTTTGGGCTTTGTTTATTCTTGTTTTTCTAATTCTTTTAGGTGTAGTTTGAGATTGCTTATTTGGGATTTTTCTGGTTTATTGAGGTGAGCCTGTATTGCAATGAATTTCTCTCTTAGGACTGCTTTTGCTGTATCCCAAATGAGTTGGTATGTTGTGTTTCCATTTTCATTTGTCTCCAGATAATACTTGATTTCTTCTTTGATTTTTTCAATGATCCATTGGTTGTTCAGTAGCATGTTGTTTAATCTTCACATCTTTGCCCCTCTCCCAGCTTTATTCTTGTAATTGATTTCTAGTTTCATAGCATTATGGTCAGAAAAGATGCTTGATATTATTTCAGTCCTCGTAAATTTATTGAGGCTTGCTTTGTTTCCCAGCATATGGTCTATCCTTGAGAATGTTCCATGAACACTTGAGAAGAATGTATAACCTGCTATTTTTGGATGGAGTGTTCTGTATATATCTATTAAGTCCACCTGGTCTAGTTTTTCATTTAATTCTACAATTTCCTTGTTGACTTTCTATCTGGATGATCTATCCATTGGTGTTAGAGTGAGTGAGGTCCCCTCCTATTATTGTATTATTGTTGCTATCTCCTTCTAGTTTTGTTAATAGTTGCTTTATGTGCTTTGGTGCTCCTGTGTTGGGTGCGTATATATTTATAAGTGTTATGTCTTGTTGGTGGAGCATCCCTTTTATCATTATATACTGCTCCTCTTTGTCTCTCTTTATCTGTTTTGGCTTGAAGTCTACTTTGTCTGATATAAGTATGGTGACATCTGCTTTCTTATGTTCACTATTAGCTTGGAGTATCGTCTTCCATCCCTTCACTCTGAGTCTGTGTTTGTCTTTGGGGCTGAAGTGTGTTTCCTGGAGTCAGCACATTGTTGGGTCTTGTTTTTCAATCCATCCTGCCACTCTGTGTCTTTTGATTGGAGAATTCAATCCATTTACATTTAGAGTTACTATTGAAATGTGAGGGCCTAATGCTTCCATTTTATTGCTCATTTTCCGGTTCTCCTGCATTTCCTTTGTTTATCGTCCCATGTATTTTGGACTACCAATTCAGTTAGGTAGTTTTCTATGTTGGTTTTCTTAGTTTCCTCCTTATTTGTAATTTGTGTCTCTGTTCTAATTATTTGTTTAGTGATTACCATGTGGTTTGTATAAAACTTCTCATAGATGAGACAGTCCATTTTCTGATAGCCTCTTATTTCCTTAGACTAAACTGGTTCCATCCATTTCCTCTTCCCCTTCTAAGTTGTTATCATCACATCTTTTTTTCTCCTTGTGTCCTGAATTTGTGGTTAAAATGACAAGATTATATTTATTCTTGGTGTTGCCCTTCCCTTTATCTTTAATGTTATACTTAAGCATTTGCTAACCTGTTCTGATGGAGAGCTGCAATTTTCTGATTTTGTCTTTCTACTTATGTCCTTGCTTAGGGTTTTGTAACCCCTTTCTTTTCTTTTCTTTTTTTTAGGTATTAGGGCCTTCCTGAGGATTTATTGTAGGGGGGTCTTATGGTGATGAACTCCCTTAACTTTTGTTTATCTGGGAAAGTTTTTATTTCTCCATCATGTTTGAAGAATATTTCCGCTGGATAGAGTATTCTTGGCTGAAAGATTTTGTCTTTCAGAATTTTGAGTATATTGTTCCACTCTCTCCTAGCCTGTAAGATTTCTGCTGCAAAATCTGCTGACAGCCTGATAGGGGTTCCTTTGTAGGTTATTTTCTTCTGTCTTTCTGCCCTTAATATTTTATCTTTGTTGTTGACTTTTGCCAACTTCACTGCTATATGCCTTTGGTCTTTTTATATATGGGTTGGTCTTTTTACATTGATAAAGTTTGGAGATGTATTGGTTTTTGTCACATGGATTTCCAGCTTCCTCCCCAGGTTTGGGAAGTTCTCAGCTGTCATTTCTTTGAATAAGCTTTCTGCTCCATTCTCCTTCTCTTCTCCCTCTGGGATATCAATAATCCTTATGTTGCATTTCCTAATTGAGTCAGATATTTCTCGGAGAGTTTTTTCATTTCTTTTAGTCTTAGTTCTCTCTCCTCCTCTATCTGAAGCGTTTCTATATTCCTATCCTCCAGACTGCTAATTCTGTCCTCCATATTATCAGCCCTACTATTCATGGAGTCCATATTTTTCTTAGTCTCCTCTATTGTGTTTTTCATCTCTGAGATTTCTGATTGGTTCTTCTTTATAGTATTAACCTCTTTTGTGCTGTAGCTCCCGAACTCGTTGAGTTGTCTATCTGTATTCTCTTTTAACTCATTGAGTTTTTTTAATGATAGCTATTTGGAATTCTTTGTCATTTAGGTTATAGATTTCTGTGTCTTTGGGATTGTTTTCTGGGTAGTCGTCATTTTCCTTCTGTTCTGGAGATTTAATATATTTTTTCATACTGCTTGATGGTGTGGATTTGTGCCTCTGCATAGAGATAGAGTTTGGCTACTGCTTCCACTTGCTGCCAGTGGGGGGAGGGGGCAGGAGCTGTGTAATCTGCACCCACCAGGATCCCTGTCAGCTGTTCCTGACTGAGCCTGGGACACTCCTTGGGATTTCAGTAGTCCGTTGGTGTCTCCTGTAAACTGTGGGCACAATCACATGGGGACTTTGGGGTGCTGCTGCCTGCTCCCACAGACCTGCCTAGACACACTCCCTCCTTAGGGACTGTAGCAGTGTTGTGGGCTTTCATGGCAGCCGGAAGCTTGTTTGCCCAGACTCACAGCTCTGCCGCCATCTGGTCCCTCTGGATCTCACTTGCCCCCTCTGGGCTGCAGCAGAGCTATGGGCATCTAACGTAGCCAGTGGTTAGCTTGCCCAGCTGTGCTTCATCTGCTCCTAGGTTGCCCAGCCTTTGTGCTTGGTGGGCGGGACCTCTCAATAGGGCCGAGCCAACACTCTCCCTGGGGCTGCTGTGAGATTGTGGATTTTCCCACTGGACCAAGAAGCAATCATGCTGGGGCTCCAGATTGTCACAGCCTGCTCATGTGGTCCCACTGGATCTCACCTGACCCCTCAGGGCTGCAGCGGAGCTATGGGTGGGTAACGCAGCTGGTGGGTAGCTAACCCAGCCCAGCCACTTCTGCTCCAGCCTTTGTGCCTAGTGGGCGGGGCCTCTCCACTAGGGCCAAGTGGAGACTCCCTGGGGCTGCTGTGGGACCGTAGATTTTCCCACTGGTCCACAGAGCAATCATGGTGGGCTTAGGGCTGTGGTGACCTGTTTCCACAGTCGTATAAATGTGCATGCCCACCCTTGGGGCCATGGCAGTGCTATGAGCATGTCAACTGGGAGAGAGTCACTCACAGGTACTAGGCTGTCTGGGGGCCCCAGAGTTCTCACTTATCTCCACCTCCTCCCTGGGGTAGTCCATCTATCTTCTGACGTAGAGCAGCATGGGTCTCTCTGGCAGCCTGAGGTGCTGTGTGAGTATCCTCTGTTGATCAACGAATGTCCATTTAGCTGTAGTTCGAAGGGGGAGAGTCAAAGAAAACTGCTCACTCTGCCATGTTGCTGATGTCACTCCTCAAGCCACAATGGATTATTTTGATGTGAGAGAGGGCAGAATAAAAATAAAAACAATCACCTCATTTTAGATTCTATGCCAATGATAAAAAAACCCAGCTGAGATAAAAATTAAATATCAATTGCTATGATAAAAGCTAAGTAAGAACAGATCCCCTGAATAGCCCAGAAAGTGCTTCTTCTGCTCTGCTCTTTCCAACAACAAAGTTGACAACACCATTTGCTGAATGCTTACTGTGTGTGGGCACTGTGCTAAGTGCTTTTCCTTGACCATGCATTCATCTCTTCATCGAATGTTAAGTGAGCAGCTACCACATGCCATGAATAATACATTATCTCATTTATCCTACAACAACCTTGTGATGATATCTATTGTTATACAGTCATTTAATAAATGAGAACCCTCGGCCTGAGAGGTTTAGCACCTTGCCTGAGGACTCACAGCTGGTCAGTGGAGGGACTGGGAGTCACTCCAATTCTGACTGCAAAGCCTGCCTCTTCACCACTATCTGCTACCAGACCCTGAGCTTTGGGTACATTCAGCTTGTCACACCTTTAACGAAATGTAAGGAGCCTGGAAGAGGGAAAGGCAAAGATTGATTGAAAACCCACTCCTCTATTTAACAGACACTTTGGTGTTTTTCCATATAGCATTTCTTTTCATCTATGCTGCAGCCTGCGAGGTATTTTTAGACTCATTTTAAAGATGAAGAGACTGGGGCTCATAGAGATTGTCATTTTTTTCCCCCAAGTCTCATGGCTGGGAAATGACACAGTTAAAACTGAATCCAGGTTTAAATTCCTATTTCTTTTTCCCTGGGCCTTTGCTGCCACGCAAAATGATTGCGGGAAGGAAATTTTATAAGGAAACCTACTAGGATTGGGATGATGGAACCTGGAAAGGAGCAGGCTGCTGAGGGGCACGATGACTGTTTTCCCCTATTCAAGAGTTCAAATGAGAGTTTGTCACCCATGTGTTATACAGCAGGAAGAGCATCTTGATGCTAAAATATTGGGGTGTGTTTCTGTAAGGAGCCTGAAGACCTCTCTTCACTGGAGAATAAACACTCCCTGCCCAGGTGAACCGAGAAAGTCCCTGGACTCCTGGGTCCCCCAGACTGTCTTGTATAATAGAAGATTTTCATACAGCCTTAGAGAGCTTGTAGTGCTGGGTCTGTAAATGAAAGAGCTGTATGTGCCCGAGGGCCTTGGCCCCTGGCGTGGACACTGCCTCACCTGCAGGGATGGCCTTTTTCCAGCTCATCAGTTATGCGTCTGAATGTCTGCTCCTGTTCAGAATGGGTTCTCAAACATTTCCACCAGATGGCAGGCAGCGACTTCTGGGAGTGCAGGCTGTGTGTAGGTGAAGGCGTGCTCTGTCCCATTGAAAGCATGAAATTTCTTTGAAGTCTCATTCTTCACTGTAGAAATTAATACAAATTTGAATTTTATTCCATAATAGTCAATAATACAGCATTTGTTTAAAATTAAAATACATTTTAAAATTGCTTATATAATAAAATTAATGCTTATCCTGTGGCATCCTGCATTGTCCTTGGGGCTACAAGTACTCCTGTGTGAGAAGCACTGGGCTATATTTTCTTGAAGTTTCTAATTCTGATGTTCTTAACTTAACCCATTCCTTTTTCCTATGTAATCATGTGATATAGTTTCTCTATTTTCTCCTGATCTCATGGCTCAGTGGGGCACTGAATTAACAGTTAAGGAGGAGCTGTGGATTTCACAGCAGCAATGGATCATCAATCCCTTTCTGATGTCTTCTGCAGAAAACTTCCTAGACGCTTTACAGTATTTCCAGGGAAATGATAACAGTTACCATTTATTGAGCATTTGCTAAATACCAAGTACTTTGCAGGTTTTTTTTTTTCATTTTATTTTTGGTGAGGAAGATTAGCCCTGAGCTAACATCTGTGCGAATCTTCCTTTATTTTGTATGTGGGACGGCTGCCACAGCATAGCTTGATAAGCCGTGTGTAGGTCTGCACCAGGGATCTGAACCTGCGAACCCCCTGGCCACCAAAGAAGAGCTCAAGAACGTACCCACTTCGCCAGCAGGCAGGCCCCCTTTGTAGGTTTTTAATCTAATTTTACCCTTGTAATGACTCTGTGAGGTGGATTGCATCATTATTCCCATCTTATAGACGAAGTAAAGGAGATACAGGATAACTTGCCAACGTTCACACGGCCAGCAGATGGTGGAGCTGAGAGGCACATCCACGCAGCCTTATTCTGGGGCCACCAAGGTCTACCACACCTCTGGGGAATTTATGTCCCGTTGGCCCCGGGGGCTCAGAGAACACTCAGAGCATGCTACAGCCCTTTATTTCATTTAGGAGGTGTGTGAATCACCAATGTCTGCGCATGTGGGGTCAGAAGTCACAGCAGCGTCCATCTGCCACCCCACTTATTCTGGGTTCAGGGGCGTCAATAAAATGGGAGGGGGGAAGAGAGGTGAAGTTGGGGCGGCCTCTGCCAGCCCAGGGCTGAGAAAGAAGGATGGAGGTTTTCTTCCTCTTGACGGAATGCGCTACTTCTCCAGCTCTCGGCAGCAGAGGTGGAGGCAGGGGGCAGGTTTGCAGGCAGCCAGGTAGGTGACATTTAAAGGAGCCCTTTTGTTGGGGCTCATTCACAGGGTTCCTTGAGCCTGTAGGAAACCTGCATTGTGCCCAAACTTTCACATCTAAGACTGAGGGAAGAGCAACAGTTCCAGGATTGGCACTGGTAGCTTATGGCGCCTGTGCCAGGCTAATTGTCTCTGGCCCTCAGACCATGTTTTCCTGGCGCAGTCCTTCCTGATAAATGGAATACTGACTGGCGCCTGCTGCTCTGCATCTGGCATGCCACGCAGCTCACCAGAAGGAAGAGGTCAAAGCCTTGGCACCCATCACTGGCCAAGGCCACGAGCTCCATAGCTGTAAAGCTGGCTCCAAGTGGTGGCTTTCCTGGAGTCATGAGGCTGCTCTGCACCACACCTTCACCCCCTGACTCATTCTGGGAGTCAGGTATGAGACACTTGCTGACTGAAAAGAGCCTCAATGTATCAGATGTTGTGGGAAATGCAGATGTGGACATTAGCCAGTCACTCCCAATTTGACTGAGGTTTTGTTTTGCTTTTTCAGTTGTGGTTTCATGTTTTTCTTTCACTGTCCTATTGGAGTGTCTCAAGTATCGGTAGGGACCTCAGTTTAACCAGGTATGCAGATAACTTGCATCTGTTTTTGTCTCATTTGTGTCCCAGATGGCATCTCTTTAACCATTCTCTGGTCAGTCCCCTTAACTCACTGCCTCAACTTTCTCTTTTACTTTCTCTAGAAACTGCCTGTCAGAGTCTAATTCTGTACTTAGGATAACGAGAAGGAAAACTGCTGCATGCCATCATACAGCCAGGCTGTTGCAGCTATACATTCTAGCTGTCTATTGATTCAAAGATGAAATCTGTGAGCTCTTGTCATTTGTCAGGCCCTGTGCTGGGCACTGAGGGTGTAGCAGAGAGCAAAGCACAGACGGTCAGTGTCTCCGTGGAGCTTCAAGTCTGTTAGGTGAGCACTAACGCTGCATCTCCAGCCTGCTGGTTACTCTGAGCACGTGTTCCTAGTTAAAGCACACCTCCGTCTTCCACACCGGCCAGTCCAAGTCTTCACAATGTTTCTCGAGGCTCTTGCCAAATGCTCACCCTGATCTCTAGCCAGTAGAGCTCGGCAGTCTGCTCCACAGAGAGTTCTCCGTATCCGGTCCCTTTACGTGCAAATCTATGGGCCTCCATCTATGCCCACCTTCACCTCCCTTCATTATCCCTTTCTCTGAGGAAGAGGTGCCCTTCCTCTCACCTGGGCTTAATTTTTGCTCCTATACTCTGGATCCCATGTGACCAGCCTCTTTTGAGATTTATTCTTTTAGTAATGATGTTTCTTTTCTGTATCTCCATATGAATCAGCATGTAACTCTCTTTTGTCTTTTCCGTCCTAAACCCATTCTTCAAACCTGGCTGCCTCAGTCTTCCCAGCTATTGCCCCCTTTTCTTCACACTCAGGCTTCTAGAAAGATGAATTTTACTTGGAGCCCCCATTTCCTGACTTTCCATTCTCTGTGTAAGTGATTTCTGTGTCTAATTCCTCACTCCTTTGACCTTAATTCTACTGAAATTGTTCATAATATGATCATCAAACCTTCTAATTGTTGAATCCAGTGAGGAAGAGAATGCTTTTGCTTATTGCCTTTCTCAATATTTCTCCTAAGTTTGGCGTTGTTGACCACTCTCACTTTTTTTTTTTTTTAAAGATTTTATTTTACTTTTAAATTTTACTCCCCAAAGCCCCCTGGTACATAGTTGTATATATTTTAGTTGTGGGTCCTTCTAGTTGTGGCATGTGGGACGCCACCTCAACGTGGCCTGACAAGCAGTGCCATGTCCGTGCCCAAGATCTGAACCAGTGAAACCCTGGGCTGCTGAAGCGGAGCGTGCGAGCTTAACCACTTGGCCACGGGGCCGGCCCCCACTCTCACATTTTTGAAGCCACTACCTCTCTTGGCTCTGGGAACACCATCCTCTCCTGGCTGTCTGCTTACCTTTCTGGCATCTGCTTATTGTCTTTCCTAGGCTCCTCTTTCTGTGTTCAGCTCTTAAACGTTGGTGTTCCTCAGAGCTCTTTCCTAGGACCTGTCTTCGAATTCTAAGCTTTTCTTAGGCAATACCATCTATGCCTGCGGCTTCATCACATCTCTCTCCTCAGACCTTTCTTGAGCTCTACACTCTTACAGCCAACTACTTATCGACCATCCTTACCTTTGTCAACACACAGAGACCCCTCACAATTAGCATGTCCAAAACTGGAGCCATCTTCTTCCCTACCAAAGCGGTTCTTCTTCCAAGAGGATTATCCAAAAAAAGGCAGCGTGGTCCCCTCTTTACAGCCTGAAAATGGAGCTGGACTTCACTTCTCCTTCACCTTCATTTTCTACGTTCAACAGAGTGTGGTTTCATGTTGATTCTATTTTATAAACATATAATATGTGTATACGTATATATTTCTCCCTCCCCTCTCCTGCAGCCTTTCTGCAGCTGCCCTAGTTCAGGTGTTCCTCTGTCAGGAATAACCTTGAACAGCACACCTCCCGGTTTCTACTCTCGTGCCTTCTCTTGTGCATCCTTCCTTTAGAAAAATCAGTGATATATCCATAGAGTAGTGATTGCATTGCATAAGGATTGCATATTTGAGTGTCTGCTGCTCCACTGGACTGAATGATTCTTTGGGACAGAGATTGTATGTTATTTATCTTTGTATCATCAATGCATGTGACAATGCTGGGCATAGAGTGGCTGCTCCATAAACATTTGTTTAGTGCATGATTTCCAGAATCTTCTTTCTAGAAGAGCAGTGTGAGCACAGTTAACTAATCTCGAACTCTTTAGGGAGTCGTTGCCCCATTTTAGCAACTTGGGTGCGTAATTACTTAATGATGTGACAGTACCACATTTGGATATAGTATTGATTAAAAATAATGTTGATTTTTGTCTTTCAAAATGATACATGCTTATTGTAGAAAATTAAGTTAGAAAATACGGACAAGCAAGAAGAGAGAAACAAAATCATCCACAATGCCATCACCCAGACTGGAGTAATTGCTGTTAACCTGCTGACAGAGAGCCTCTTGGTTTGTTTTCTAAATTTTTACTTTCAGTAGAGGAATGAGATCAAGTCTGAGGGATGTCTCAACTGCTGAGCTGTCCCTTGCAAGTGTAACTAGTCATTAAGTCATAGTGCTCAGGATTCATGGCAAAGCTGACCTGGATCTAGGTAGGTGATCACATCCAGCAGTGTTGACCTGGTGGGTAGGGATTAGCAGCATCATTAGTAGTGATGGTAATTTTGTTAGATGTCAAACTAGGGTAGGTACTCTTGTTTGATGCAAGATCTTCTCAGTGGTTTGGCATTTGGAAAGGGGAGCAGGGTCTGGGAAAGGAAATTCAGCAAGGGGCCAGGGCTCCAATTCTGGTGACTAGTTGGGATGCAAAGCAGGAGTCAGGCATGAGGACAGGACACTCAGGGGAGGGATCCCATAAAGACTATAGCTGTTCTGGCACCAGGGAGGGAACTGCAACCAGGACTTGGGGTGGCAAAACTGATTGTAGCCTATCTCTTGGTGGAGAGGAGCTGCTCATGTACTGTCAAGCTGGATACATTTGATTGGAAATCAGGAGGAATTGAGCTCCCAAGTTGAAAGACTTAGTAACTGTAGATATGTGGGACTGGGGAAAGCAGGGACTGATAAATAAATCCCAAGCCTTTTGGAGTGATAAGATCCCACTACAACCTATTTCATTCCATGACCCATATAACTGTTGAATGCCATATGTCTATATAAAATAATTAAAGCTAATTAAAATTAATTTTGGTTAGTGAATGTTTGAAGAGTTTCATAATAACTCTTGAGATAATTAGAGATGCTTTGGGATGTCACAAAAGGAGCATTTGGAATAACTGGGCTAGATGTTTCAACTAGAGATGTGCAATGAAGGCTAGTCACAGAATGACAATTCTGTAGTTGAAAGAACACTGAATTAGGTACCAGGAGTTTGGGGTTATAAGCAGGATGCTGGTAAACTGGCTTTCTGAAAACAACAACCTTGCTTTGTAGCATTTGCCAATTTCTGTGTAAATATTCCCATATGGTGGATTTCAAATTACCAATGTTTTAACTATCGGTACACACGATTCCTGAATATTTAATAATCAGCTCTTGTAATTCTGGTGCGAGCTAACTCCAGCACACCAATATAATGCTGCCTGAGCTTCTAGTTAGCTTTGTGATCTTGGGTAAATCACTTCACTTCTCTGGATATTAGTTTTATTATCAATAAAGTGAAGTTGCTAAAATAACCTCTAAGGTGCCCTCCAAAGTTAACATTCTGGTAATGTAGCTGGTGTTATAGGGGCAGGACTAACATCACCTTATAAGTCAAAAGGGTTACAGCAGACTCTCATGAATGTTGTTGTGACATATCAGAGCACATAATTTGATATCTGAGTTTGTGTCATAATCAATCAAGTTTTGATTTCTGTTTTTTTTTTTTTGAGGAAGATTAGCGCTGAGCTAACTACTGCCAGTCCTCTGCTTTTTTTGCTGAGGAAGCCTGGCCCTGAGTTAACATCCGTGCCCATCTTCCTCTACTTTATATGTGGGACGCCTACCACAGCATGGCGTGCCAAGCAGTGCCATGTCCGCACCCGGGATCCGAACTGGCGAACCCCAGGCTGCCAAGAAGCAGAATGTGTGAACTTAACCGCTGCGCCACTGGGCTGGCCCCCTGATTTCTGTTTTTAAGGTGTGTGCCCTTCTCCAGTTATCTCTTCCCAGGAGGATTAAAAGTGGCAGTGTAGCCATTAATGAGACAAGTTTCACAGCCTACCAGTGGGGTAAGAAATCCTTAGCCACAGTCAGAGAATTCTGCACTCAGTTGTCAGGTCCTAGGAGTCAGTTGAGGATCTGAGACAAAATCATATAGTTTAGGTTCATTACATGATCTGACCACGAGACCAACCATGTGGTCTTCCCTGGACTAGTAACAACATGAGAAGTGAATTTGCTCCGAGCTTTTTTTTTTTGCTAAGAAAGATTAGCCCTGAGCTAACATCTGTTGCCAATCTTCCTCTTTTTTTGCTTGAGGAAGATTAGCCCTGAGCTAACATCTGTGCCAATCTTCCTCTACGTTATATGTGGGTCACCACCACAGCATGGTTGATGAGTAGCATAGGTCTGTGCCTGGGATCCAAACCTGTGACCCCGGGCAGCCAAAGCAGAGTGCACGAACTTAACCACTATGCCACCAGGCCAGCCACTGCTCGAAGCTTTTTTGAGGGCAAGGACTGTGTCTTATGTATTTATGTGTGTCAAATCATGACACACAGTAGGGACTCAGTAAGTGTTTGTTGAAAAAAAGAATAGACTATTTTGGCCTTTTTAGAGCAAATTCTAAATTTTGTTTATTTTTTTCCCAGCTTTATTGAGATGTAATTGACATATAACACTGTGTAAGTTAAAGGTGTAATAACATGATGATTTGCTGAATTTTAAATAGTAACTCAAAAGTAGACACGAGTTTCTCTGTGTTTACCTTAATAATGATGAAAAAATGCATTTTTTGAACATGAAAAGTATTTTCTTGTTGTGAGAGAAAACTTTTCAGTGCCTTCAGTTCAATATTGGGCTTTGGAATTTGCCTTCCATCTGGATAACACAGTTGATATACAACCAGAACCCAGTGGATAGAAACATGGATGAAAAAATCCCAAACCAGACAAAGCGGGTATTTATTCCCCACCTGTGAGTACCCCTGCCTCACTCAGTGGAATAGCTTATCTCTTTTGAAAGGAAAAGATACTACTTATGTATAGAGCATACATATTTATATATCAGGTGCCATTTTACCAACATTTAATCCTCATACTGACCTTGATACGCTAAGCATTGTTATTCTCCTTTCAGAGAAGAAGAAATTGAGACTCAGAGAGGTTAAGTAAGAGAGCCAGCCAGTGGGAGAGCCATGAGTCAACAGCCCAAAGATGGTTCCCCTCTCACCAGGCCAGGCTGCCTCAGGGCTTTCTGGATGTCCTCTCCTCATGTCCCTGTTCCTTGTTTGTGTGGGGTTTGGATCCTTTCTCATGTGAGTATGTCTGGTTCAGCCCTCGACCAGGCAAACAGAAACACGAGTCTCCGACAGTGTTCTGAGCAAATATGTCAAGTCACGTCAGTTCCAGACTGAGGTAACTGAGCTGTACTTTGCCCTAGTGAATCAGCTCCCTGGAGGCCGGGCGGTTGCAAAGGTAACTGCCAGGCTGTAGATCTGAGGGCCAGGTAAGTCTTGGTAGATGTGGCACTCGGACTTTGACAGTCTCCAAGAGGAGAGGAGACACTCTTGGGCCAGGTTCCGGAGCTGTGCCGAAGGAAGGTGGGGAGCCGTCAGAGCAGGTGTGTGGGAGCGCTGGTTCCGTTGTTTTCTTTCTTTTAGCTGTGCTTGCTGTGCTGTAGATTAGGAAAGGCGATATTACTCTTCCTGGGACCAGGGAAGGTCATTTACGTGAATGCACGTGTGAGACTTCTCAACGTAGACGTAGTTCCTTCATTTTGAGAGTCTGTGGTGCTTTTCTCTTGGTGTCTTTAATTATAATCCGAGGTCTAACCTACTGGAGTTGAAACATCTTGGCAACAAGATGATGTGATTCTGGTGGAGAGATCCGGTATTGTGCCTTTGCAGTCGGGGAAGGCTGGCTGATGAAAATACGTGGGGACAAGGTGAAAGAGGCTTCCTTCTTGTTAAGATTACTTGCGTCCAAACGGTGCCGAGTTCCGTGGGCCTCCAGGGAAGAACTACTCACCCTTTTCCTGTGTCTGGGGCATTTGGCCTTTGCTGGGGTTTACTGGAAAAAGCTTTTTTGCACCTGGTTTTTTCAAGGAAGTGGGCTGACACGGAAGGAAAGTGCCAGCTCCCTGAACCGTGATTGATGTTGAAGTGGAAGTCACTTCTGCGCCTTGCTCTTCTGGCATGTTCTGCTTACAGCTCTTGGCTCAAAGCTGTGGACCCCGGCTCCATGGCATTCAAGCAGAGTGACGTTTTGATTTCGACACACACCCTTTGACCTTTTGTTCCAACAAGAATTTTTATATTAGTCTGGGAGTTTCAGGAGCGGGAGCAAGTTAACTGGATTCAAGGAGAATCTTGCAACCGAAAACAGTCCCAGGGAGAAAAAACGCGGGGTCTGACTGAGCTAACGTGTGTTCTTGACACAGGAGGATCCCCGAGCCGGGGTGGGGTCTGTGTGCTTGCCTTTTGGGAGCAGCTGGAGGCAGGCGCTCCTCTTGATGTGGGCAGACGAGCTCGGAAGGCAATCCATGCTCTGGCGCTATGTCCCATTTTGGAGGATAAGTGGAGAATATTAGTTTGATTTGGGGAGAATTCCAGGGTTTAAAAATCTCCAGCCAGGAAGATGACTGAGACGTGACTCTCTGGTTTTTCATGTAAGCAATCCCAAACCTAGAGGGGCAGGCGTGCCCACATCGTAGGGCCTAGTTTTTCTAAGAGGTTAATTTAAGGATTTAGAAACGAGGTCTCCGAGGTCAATTTAAGTTTCTTTTTGTTTAAAATGTCTTTAGCCACTCACACTACCCTGTCTTTATCTCTGATAACACCACTATTTATTGAATGATTACTGTTTACCAGGCAGTGTTTTGGGCAATTTTCATATATCTCCTTTTTTTTTGGTGAGAAAGATTGGTACTGAGATAATATCTGTGCCGATTTTCCTCTATTTTGTATGTGGGATGCCTGTCACAGCATGGCTGGATGAGCGGTGGGTAGGGCCATGCCTAGGATCCAAACTTGCGAACCCTGGGCCACCAAAGCGGAGTGTGCGAACTTAACCACCACGCCAGCAGGCTAGCCCCTCCTACCTTATCTCTTGATGGAGGCTTGAAAAAATTAATTTTCTAGTAAGTGGCAGAGTTAGGATTTGAACTCTGGTCTTTGAAGGATCTGAACTCTTTCCAAGGCCCACTCTATTTCTCTGATAGCATGGGGCCTCCCTGGGAAGTGTTGAATAAATATTTGCTGGTGGAGTAAATGAACAAACGCTTATTTAACTGGAATGCTTTGACGGTGTTTTGGAGTTTCTCTTCTCTGTCTCCCACGCCTCCCACATCCATTATTGCTCCAAATAGACTTTAACATCTTTTAAGCCACATCAACGTAATCGTCTAGCCTGTTAATTATTTCATGTATCTGCCTGAGATTTTTTTCCCAGATATCTCTGTATCAGTGCCCATGTGGTTTGTTTTAGATAGAAGATTTTGAGGCTCACAGGTGCTTTTTTCATCAAACCTAATCAACCATCACATTTGGATATAGGCCTAAAATGATGATAATTTTTTTGTCTTTTTGTTTTGTCTACAGGAAGATAAAATAACTATACGACTGACTCAAAACACGAGAGAAATTCTGAGAGTCAAGGATGGAACCTTGGGTCCCCCAGTGGCCACCTCGGCCCCGGGGGTGGCCCACAGCACCGTCAAAGGATCCAGACCGAGGGCTTTGGAGAGATGGATATCATCGGCCTGTTCCTCGCTCTTGGCACGATGGAGAGAGGTTCCAGCAATGGCAAGACATCCGCCAGAGCCCCCAGCCACAGCAGGACCCCAGGGCAGACCACCAGCAGCCTCCTTATGCATCCAGGCCTGGCGAGTGGCGTCAGCCTGGGTCTGGGGTTGACTATTATGAAGGTTATTATCCCAGTCAGGTGTATTCAAGGTACGGTTTTAGAGCTTGGAATTGACCCAACTCTCCTAAACGCTTATGAACAGATTGTTCTTTTCCTTCTTCCTTTTCCTTTTATTTCTCCTCTTTTTCTTCTTTTTCCTTCTCTACCCTCCGACTTTGACTTAGCTAAACCCTTTCCCCTCCCAAATTGGATTTTGGCGACTGAAGATAGTATTTCCCTCCTCTGTATCCCCTAGTGGGGCTTCTTAAGGAAGCCATCATAATGTGATTGGGTGTTGGGGGCTGGGGAGAGGGTAAGAACAGTGAAATTCAAGATGGCACAGGGGTCCCTCTTACTCTGGGATTGCAAAAGGCAATGTTTGTAGACTATGGAAAAGCCTTTCCTCCTAAACGGAGTTTTGTGCCATCTTTGGATGACTCTGACCCAGGGGGAGCGTGACACCACCAGCACCACGAAGAGCTGTGGTGCCTGGGACAGTACCTAGAGTGATGGGCAAACAGAACAACAAGCGTGGAATGAAGGAAAGGGAACTTAGAAAAAATCAGCCTCTGAGAAAGCAGATAGAAGCGTGCAGCCTTCAAGTTCAGAATGAAGAGGTCTCGGTGAGGTTGTTCTGGGAGAATCTGGAATTTCTGCTCCTAATTCTGACTGATAGCACTGGACTTAATATTTTATGGAATATTGTAAGCCATCTATGTTATACTTAAGCTTTTGAGGTGGGGTGATACTTACCTGCCTACAGATTTAGGGTTCAAATTATGACAATTATTGTAAAGAATTTTGCCCCTATGAAATACTAAAGAATTATTAATTGGTGTAAACACTAACAACAGGATGTTCCTTTCCCCAATCTTTCTGTATTGTTGAGTTCTCGAAGGAAGATAGGTTAAACTCAGAGGTGTTAAAAGCAATCAGATTTAAGGTAGTCCAACTTAACTTTTTCATCTCTTTCCATCTGCGATATGCATGGGAATTACGATGGCATATTGAGCACTTATATCGTCATCCCAGGAAGGGGTTTTCTAAGATAATATCAGGGCAGTGTTTTCTAAGATAACATTGGATGTGTGTATTTGAGGAGAAAGCGGGATCATGGGGAAGGAGAATGAGACACTCGGCTACGGTTTTGCTATAAAAATTCCAGCCTTGTTCTGAAACAGAGGTCCTACTCCTGCTCTGGTTCTGAATTTTGTGTTTATAGGATCTAGAATTAACTGTGGTTTTAAAGCAGATTTTTTTTTTTATTTAAAGACTTTATTTTTTTTCCTTTCTCTCCCGAAAGCCCCCCGGTACATAGTTGTATATTCTTAGTTGTGGGTCCTTCTAGTTGTGGCATGTGGGACGCCGCCTCAGCGTGGCTTGACGAGCAGCGCCATGTCCGTGCCCAGGATTCGAACTGACAAAACACTGGGCCGCCTGCAGCAGAGCGTGTGGACTTAGCCACTTGGCCACGGGGCCGGCCCCTTAAAGCAGATTTTTGAGTGGGGTAGTAATTCTGTCCTCTAAAATTGTTTAGTTTGTCAAGTCCTCCAATGGTTTCTCTCTTTACCACACTCATCCTTGAATGACCAGCCTTCTTTGTGCTATTTTAGGCCAGGCATCGAGGATCCATATCAGAGCTATCATTCTCCAACCCCAAGGGAAGAATATGCTTATGCAAGTTATTATTACCATGGATATCCACGGCAGCTACAGGAAGAAAGAGGTATGGAATAATCGCCAAGAAGCCTTTGGGATGGTGCGGCTGGTCTGATAGGCAGGGCAGAGGCCAGAGGAGCCGTGCTCAGAGCCTCTGCTTGGGCATCCTGCTCGGCTGATGTACAGCTCCTGCCCCCAGCTGCTTCTTTCTTGGCCAGACCAGGCCATGACAAAGACACTGCTGCTAGATGTCCTGAGGAGAAGAGATAGAAAGGAGTCATTTTTGTTTGTACATGTAGATGGTAGTACTGAAACTATCATTATGTTACTAGTATTGTGGATAGTTTGTACTTCATCCACATCTTTTGTTCTGCTCCTGATTATAGCCAAGATTATAGTCTCTGACCAAGTAACAGTGAAGTCAGTTCTTAACCGTGATGTCATCCAGTGTGTGGCTGAGCTGTAATGAGTCTGACCATTATTTACCTTGAGGGTGGCAGAAATGCACCAATAGAAATTTATACCCTACACCAAGAGTAAGGCTTTAGGTATGTGCTAATGGCAGCTTCTGACCTGCTGGCAAAGCGAAATCTGTTTCAACATAGAAAACACAAATAGACACACACACACGATCCCCACCGTTGTACAGTTGTACAAAGCCATGCTATTGGTTCAGAGAGAACTGAGGGGCATTTATGGACTTTCATTGGTAGCTCTCACTTGTCAATTTTATTCCATTTGGCAAATACGTTTTTATACCAATAACAGCCTCACAGCTTGCTAGTGTCTTTCTGAACTTCTAGGAAGAGGAAGTGACCTGTCTTTATTTTGTTTTCTCTGAGGGTGCAGTGCCAAGGCAAGGGAGTCCTTATATCTGGCATGAGGATTATCAAGATCAAAAGTACCTCAATGAACATCATCATGAAACCCAGAATAATCTGTTTGGAACAAACAGTGAGACCCGGTTCCAGTAAGTGTGAAAGGAGAGGCTAGTTCAACACGATTCAGCCAAACTCAGACTATGTTAGGCAAATCTATGGCATCTGGTGCTGGTCCCTCATCTCTGGATGCCTTGTTGCTTTTGTTCTGGCCACAGGGACATGGGAATAGCCTAGGATGGCCTGGGACTCTTAAGAGGGACCCTGGGAGGAGAGATGCTTAACTCTGAGAGGAAGTTCCCACACCTGGGCTAGTCCGAGTCCTGGGAGGTTACTTGAGGTCCATCCTAATGGAGGGCCTTAATTTACGTTGGCCTCAGAACAGATGTGGCCTTGCAAACGTCCTCATGATTGGGTCCTGCCTGGGGCTGGGGTGATTCTCCTCTGCCCACTCCTGTGCCCCGAGAGTGGGATGAGGCGAGCAGGGAAGTGTCTTTTGCGCAAGTACCTGTCCTGGTGCCCTTAGGCCTGGTGACTTTACCCTGCTTGGAACTCACCTACCCAGCTCCTCCCATAAAAGCCATTCCTGGCTGTCGGGCTGCAGAGGCCAACCCTTCTCTACGGGGTTTGGGGCCGCTTCTAGCAACTGCAGTATTGAACCCAGGAGCTCCTGTTTTTCTGGTGTTGATAGATTGAGGAGCTGAACAGCAGGACAGTGCTTTTTGCTGTGGCACACAGGCTGACCTGACACCTGCCGGTGCAGAAGAACAGCCTCCAGCAGAGAGCAGCTCAGCCTTGCTGGCTTGCCCAGGACCCCCTCTCATCTGCTCCTGTCATTTTGCTGCAGATCTCAGAGTCGGAACCCTTATAAAGACAGTCCTGCTTCTAACTCTGGACAGGAGAGGCCTGGGGACCTGCTTCCAGAAAGTCTGCTAACTGGGGCCCAGAAGAATAAGGTAACCTGAAGTGACATGGGGGTTGGTGGCCTGTGACAGTGCATCAAAACTGACATCGTCAGTGGTGGGAGGGCAGGGCCCTTGGGGATGGGGGTCTCTAGCGGCCATCAGTCTGAGAGGTCCCATTCCTCCTCTCTCGGCAGAGCCTCAACTCCCACCTCCTCCTTTCCCTGCGTTCTTGTCTCAGTATTGTGGGTCTGGGGCCCTGATCTGACCTTTTTGCACTTATGTCAAGTTGGCTGGATCAGGAAATGTCACCCAAGTCACTCCAAGGTGCTGGGAAAGAGGAGAAGAGGCTGCCACCAATACTCCAGTGGACTAGCAATTGGGTTTACCCAGGGAGTTGCAAGAATCTTTTAATTTAGGTCTGAAAAGCAGAGGTTGAAGCCTTTCTTGACTTTTCCATCTCTTCTAAAATCTTACTGTGTGTACCAGCTGGGCTTTAATTTGGAGATCTTAAATTTATAAAAATAAACTTTTATTTTGGAATAATTTTAGATTTACAGAAAAGTTGCAAAGATACTATAGAAACCAGCTCTTTAATTTTTGACAGTCTTGTGTTAATTTTCTTTCCCTGATTGGATTTACATGATTTTGAGAACAGTTTCTTCCGTATACCTAATGCTGAACAGGGCAGGGCACATCTCATGTGACTAAGAGTGACAACCACAATAACAGCAGCCACACACGTGTACAGCACTTTACAGTGCACGGAGAGCTTTTGCATCCATTATTTCATTTGTACCCTCCCAGGATGTAAGTTCCGTGAATTTCTCATACACCTGTATCGTCAGGGGAAGGACGGTGCCTGCAGCATAGTGAGTGCTCATTAAATAGTTGGTGAATGAATGCACGAGTACGTACTTGAACTGTACAGGGCAGATGTGACAGCTATATTACAGATGAGGGTACTGAGCTCAGAAAGCCTAAGTCGCTTGTCCAAAGTCACAGCAGCTAAGGGTTGATAAAGCTGGGATTTGAATTCAGGCCGCCGGACCTGCACTCATTCCCCTAGGACATAATGGATCCTTTAGCAAACACATGTCAGTTGAATTATCCCTTCTTCTCCTTTCAATACATCCACCTTAACTGTATTTATTTGAAAGTTTGAATTTTGTTGCTTTGGAGGAACCCTTGGGAGAACCATCTCTTTAAAACTGCTTCTGATTCTTCTCCTATGTTCTCATTGTTTTTAACTCTCAGTTATCACCGACCGACGAGTCCAACCTTCTCCGGCAGCACGAGTCTGGTCTCAGCTCCAGCAGCTATGAGCTCAGTCAGTACATGGCAGATGCCTCTGAGCCGTATGACCGCATGGCTTCAGCAGCTTGGAGTCCCATTCAGGCTGGTGGGTCCTGAAGAGATCAAAGGAGTTGGTTGAGTCTGATGAGAAGAGGGTTGGGTGGCAAGTCTCTTGGAAAGTCGCCCTTAGCCTGTGTTTCCCAGAGTGGATCATTGTCCACCTCATTTGCTTATGTAGGTCTCCTGGGCAGAGAGGCCAACTTTGGCTCCATTTCCCACCTTTTCTCTTGAACTGGATATTGCATCACAGCTGATTCTTGGAAGGGAACAGTGCCCCTAGCCATCTTCAGGCTGGGAGAGGAGGCCCTCGGAGGTACTTTTAAGGACCAGGCGAAGACAGTGAAGACCGGAGTCAAGGTGGTAAAGCAAAGGCAGCCCACAGGGCGTAACTGCTTTGTCTGGATATAGGAGACTCGTCAGGAGTATCGGGGCTATGAAAGCCAGCGAGTCCCCAGCCTCTCACTGTCACTGAGAGTCTGGGCCTGATGCATTATAATTTGGACCAAACCATCAAATCCTTGCATTATATTCTGACATAGTCTTAGAGGCTTAAATCTGACTTGGAGCATGGTCTTCTTATAATGATGTAGCCCTTCCAGAATCTTATCTTGGTCCCAGATGGAATTTGGACAGAAAGGTGTCTGTGGTCTATTTCTAAAGTAAAAAAGAGCAGTGCCAGTAATGCTCACAATGTCCACCTGTGTCTGTTGGTCAGAGGAAGTCTCGGCAGCTGGTCCCAAGGCACCCATGAAGTTCTATGTCCCTCATGTGCCTGTGAGTTTTGGACCAGGAGGTCAGCTGGTGTGTGTGAGTCCCAGCTCTCCCCGTGATGGACAAACGGCCCTTGTTGAACTGCACAGCATGGAGGTAAACAAGATTTGGTGTCCCTGGAATGCCAGCACGCTGCTCCCTGCTTCCCTTTACCTGAGCCTGGGCATCTCCAGGAACGGGGTGCTCTCATGGGGAGCTGGGCCATGCACCCTGTGGATTGGGGAGTGTATGTGTGTGAAGGAATGGGTGGGGCTCTTCTCTGAAAGAAGTGATGCTAGACTTATGTTTTTCCTGATATGCTATTGGCTCATTTTCAGCAACTGGAGAACTCACTTTCATCCTCTGCTTTCTCCATGAGGCACTGAGCCACATCCTAGGACCACGGCTTGGCTTCTGATACTAGACTTGGCTGAAAGGAGCATTGAGTGGCCATAGTCTTGAAGACCAAATCTTATTTTTGTTCCAGATTATTCTAAATGATTCTGAGGAACAAGAAGAGATGAGGACTTTCTCAGGACCCCTGATCAGGTAAACTGCCATACGAGCTGCCGAGTACGGGCTTTTGAAAGCTGCAGAATCTTCCGGCACAGCAAATGTTTCCAGAACAGCATTTTGGGATTTGTTCTCGGCTTCCTGGAAAGAAAATGTCTATCCCCATTGGAGTAGAATTCTCTGTGCTACAAGATAGAGCTCAATGTGGCCTGAGCCATTTTGACAAGCAATTCGATAGTTGAAGGGCAGAAAGAAAAATTAACTTAAAGGTTTAAATATCTGAAATCAGTTCCATTTTGCAGGGGCTACATGACAGGAAGTTTTAGCATTCCGTGTACTTAATAGATATTAATGGAAAAGCGGAGGACAGCCTGGGAAATCATAGTCAAATGGATCACAGTGGAAAAAGCGCTTGCCTTGTTCTAGAGAGAACACAGTCAGTTTGTTACTGGATAGTGTGCAAGTCTGCCCTCTGCAGGATTGAGTTAGAACTGCTTTTAAATTCCTAGTCATTTCTGCTAAGTATTTAGGGCGGCCATTGTTGTGAAGAGTCCTGGCCTGTGTCAGAGGACCTGGGTCCTAGGCCCAGGCACCCTGCTAACTAGAGGTACCATGGCGGACAGGTCAGTTAGCCGTCTCCGAGCCTTAGTTTTCTGTTTAAGAAATGATGTAAAACCGGCTGTGCCTACTCCAGGCAGTGACTATGCACGTGGAAGCCCTTTAAATATCATCACTGTTATATAAATGTATTCTTATCCTGAATCTCCTCCTCCAAGAAAATCCCACATAGTATTTTGACAGTTCCTTCTAGTGAAAATGAGTGTTGTCTCCATTTCTTCCACACAGGTACACAGATGTGGGGGACAGACGAGTTGGGTATTTTGACACTGGAGTACTGGGCCCAACTTGGCGTTGATTTTATGGGATGATCTGGAGCAAATTATAATGCCCGTTTATTGAGCACTTCAAATATGCCACACAATTTGCTAAGGCCTTTTTGTATGGAGATAGATTTTTTAAAAATTATCCCTATCTTGGGGCTGGCCCCGTGGCCGAGTGGTTAAGTTCGCGCACTCCGCAGCAGGCGGCCCAGTGTTTCGTGAGTTCGAATCCTGGGCGCGGACATGGCACTGCTCATCAGACCACACTGAGGCAGCGTCCCACATGCCACAACTAGAAGAACCCACAGCGAAGAATACACAACTATGTACCGGGGGGCTTTGGGGAGAAAAAGGAAAAAATAAAATCTTTAAAAAAAAAATTATCCCTATCTTAGGGGGAAAAACTGAGGCTCAGAGGAGAGAAGAGATCGTGTAAGCCTAGAAGCGCAGGCCAGATTTAAGCCCGGGGTATCTGACTCCAAAGTCTGTGCTTTGACCTGCTACCTTCTGTAGTCATTTCCGGTACCTGGGCATCAGCCTCCTCATCCGGAAAATGGAGAGGGTGTGTGAGAGAATGTCTGGAGTCCCCTCCCGTTCTACGAGGAAACAACTAGCCTGTAGCCAGAGGCTCATTCCCCAGTCCCGGGTTGTCAGACTTGCACCTCAGTCCCAGCGCCCCCGGCGCCCTCACGCTGTGGGAGGGGCCAGCGGCCCTGTACGGGGAACCGGGGAACCGTCTGCCCCTCACTCTTTGCTCCCTGAATCTCTCCCCAGGGAAGACGTACACAAGGTGGATATCATGACGTTTTGCCAGCAGAAAGCAGCTCAGAGCCGCAGAACTGACACACTGGGGAGCAGAGACTCGGCTCTGCTGTGGCGGCTGTTGGTTCTTCTTTGTCGGCAGAATGGGGTGAGTGTCACCGCCCTGACGCGTGGGCACAGGCAGGCTGAGTTGAAGTTGAAGTCTTCCCGGGACGGATAAGATTCGGCTTATGGGATGATTATAAAAGGTGATATTAAAGAAGCAACAAATGGCCTCAAGGGAAAAATTGCTCAGATGGCAATGCCAGTCTGCTACTGCTAACCTTTCCGCTGCCCTCTGCCGTGGCCTGGGGTTATTGTACGGTTCTTGGGTTACCGCCCCAACCAAGCAATACACCTGTGAGAGTGTGAATATTTCACAGAACCTTTGTGGCCTCTGACAGGCAGAGAATAACCATGAGAATGAAGCTGCAGCTTGAAATACAGCAATCCAAGAAAGGACTGCCTTGTGTTTGCCTGTTGGCCTCCTCATGAAGGAGGCAGGTGATCTGGCGCCTCCTTTCTCAGCCTGCGCTGCCAGCGTGGGGACGAACAGCAGTGTTCCTCAGGATGTCTGTCTCTCTTTGCCTTGCAGTCCATGGTGGGGTCTGACATTGCGGAGCTGCTGATGCAAGACTGCAAGAAGCTGGAGAAGTACAAGAGGCAGCCCGCTGTGGCCAACCTCATCAACCTGACCGATGAGGACTGGCCGGTGCTGAGCTCGGGGAGCCGGAACCTGCTCACCGGGGAGATTCCCCCCAGCGTGGAGACGCCCGCGCAGATCGTGGAGAAGTTCACTAAGCTGCTGTACTATGGAAGGAAGAAGGCAAGTCGGGGCCCCCGCACGCTGTTTTTCAAAAGTCACCACCATCCCCACTACTCCCCCCTCCCCCAATTATATATGAGTACCAGATACTCATTTTACAGCACTGTAAGTTCAGAAAGCTACAAAGAAAAAAACATCCACAGTCTACCATTAAATAATCGTGCCTGTTAACATTTTGATATATTTACTTCTAGCATTTTTCTATGCATATATATTAAAAATCAAATTAAGTTACATACACAATTATTTCTGTTTTTCACTTAAGATTATGTGGTGAAATACTCTCATGGCATTAAAATGCATCACTTAAAAAAATGGTTGGACAATATTCCATTGCATGAGTGTATCATATTTTTTTTTAACCAATCCACTATTGAATATATAGGCTAGCTACAATTTTGTCACCCATTATAAATTATTCATTTTGAACATCTTGTTACATAAGTCATTGGCAGATCTTTTTATTATTTTTTTTAGGATAGATTCCTACAAGTGAAATTACTGGGTTAAAGGGTATGCACTTTTAAAATGTTCTTCCTATATACACTAAATTAGTTTCCAGAAAGTTTGTTTACAAATGATACCCCCACTGGCTATATCTAAGGAATGCCTATCAATATTGAATACTTTAATTCAACAGATGAAGAATGATGCTTCGTTTAATTTTTTGATGTATAAATTGGGCTATTTTTATTAAAAAATTTTTATTGAGGCATATTTGACAGATAACATTGGAAGATATTTGAAATGTACACTGTGATGATTTGATATATGTATATATTGTGAAAGGATTCCCCGACTGAGTTAACACATCCACCACCTCACGTTTACCGATTTTTAAATGACTTTTTAAAAGTTGAAGTTGAACTCACATTTCAGAAAAGTCTTAAAGCAAACTTAAATATTTGAATATATGATTAAAATCAATTTGATTCAAAAATCAAAAGATAAAAGATATAATAGGGGCCATGATGCTCCCACCCCTAGCCACTCAATTTCTCTCTCTGAAATATCCAGAGATATTTTACGTATATCCAATTATTTCCTCTTTTTTTTCTTATAGCATACTATATTACCACCTCTTTAACTTCTTTTTTATTAAAAAAATATCTTAGAAAATATAGTGGCTTGGCAAATTTTTTTCTGTAAAAAGACAGTCAGTAAATATTTTCAGGTTTGTAGACCATAGTGTTTTTGTTGTAATTACTCAATTCTGCCCTTGTAGTGTGAAAGCAGACACAGACACTGTGTAAATAAATGGGTGCGGCTGTGTTCCAATAAAACTTTATTTATGGACATAGAAATTTCAATTATATATAATTTTCATGGATAATGAAATACTATTCTTTTAATTTTTTCCAATCGCTTACAAGTGTAAAAACTATTCTTGGCTTGTGGGCTTTACCAAAATAGGCAGTGGGCTGAATTTGGCCTTCAGGCCACATATTGCTGACCCCTGTTCCTTATATATAAATACCTTCCTCACTATTTCTTATAGCCACACAGGTTTCTATAGATAAATTATAATTAATTTAACCAAACTCCTCTAGATTGATGTTTAGATTCTTTCCAGTCTTTTGCTATTACAAACAACAGCTGGAGTGAAGAACCATTGTCATTTTGCCCAGTGTGACGGACTCTATCTCTGAGAGATTTCTAGAAGTAGAGGTGTTGGGTCAATGGGTATGTGGTTTGTAATTTTGATAGATAGTGACAAATTGCCTTTCTAGAGGATGACCCGTACCCTACCAGTGCTGTACGAGGCTCCCTGTTTTCCCACACTCTCACCAACCCTCTGTGTTTCCAGTCTTTTGATATGTGCCCATCTGTGGGGTGAAAAAAATATATAATTTAGTGTAGTTATTTGCATTTCTCTTGTTGTAAATGAAGTTGAATATCTTTTAATCTGTGAATTTTTTTGTCATGGATTTTCCACATTTTTCTCTTGGGTTTTTTATCCTCACTTATTGATTTGTAGAAGCTCTTTATTTTTTTTACGACTGTCTGTCCAAAATCTAATTTGGGGGGGCCATATTTAGAAAGACTTTTCCTACTTCAAAATGAATTTATGAAAATGAAGTTGAAGTACTTTTTTTTTTTTTTAAAGATTTTATTATTTCCTTTTTCTCCCCAACACCCCCCAGTACATAGTTGTATATTCTTCGTTGTGGATTCTTCTAGTTGTGGTATGTGGGACGCTGCCTCAGCGTGGTTTGATGAGCAGTGCCATGTCCGCACCCAGGATTCGAACCAACGAAACACTGGGCCGCCTGCAGTGGAGCGCGTGAACTTAACCACTCGGCCACGGGGCCAGCCCCAAAGCTGAAGTACTTTTGTACTTCATTTAAATCTTTAATCTCTGGGTTTTTTGGTATATGATGTTATCTTTTTTTTTTTTTTTTTTTGAGATTTTCCTTTTTTCCTCAAAGCCCCCCGGTACATAGCCGTACATTCTTCGTTGTGTGTCCATCTAGTTGTGGCATGTGGGACGCTGCCTCAGTGTGGCTTGATGAGCAGTGTCATGTCCGCGCCCAAGATTCGAACCAACGAAACACTGGGCCTCCTGCAGCGGAGCGTGCGAACTTAACCGCTCGGCCACGGGGCCAGCCCCTATGATGTTATCTTTTAAATGAGTGTTAGACATGATACTCAGTGAAAATTAGTGGGATCAAATTATAGCCATCCTATATATATATATAAGGTGAAACAGCAATATATATATATTCACTATGTAGTAGAGACTTGCAATTTCACCAGTGATTTACTTATTCAATAAATATTTATTAAGCAGCTCCTACTTCTAAGGTATTGAATCCAGTGGGGGACACAGAGATATATCAGTGATGATCTCTTTAGAAAGATAAATAATGACCACCACCACCACAATAACAAAAGCAAAAATTTAACAAGTTCTTTCTACGTGCCAGATGCTCACTTAACATGTTACATACATTATTTCATTTATCTTCACAGAAACCCTGTAAGTTAGGTTCTAAACTTGTTTTAGGTATTTACAGATGAGGAAAGTTAGTAAGTGATAGAGCCGGGGTTTAGATCTAGGCAGTCGGATGCCTGAGTTTGGGCTCCTCACCACCCGCCACACCAGTGTCATCACATTGACCCAAAGGTGAGCGCGGGATAGATATGGGAGATCAGAGAGATTCATGAGGAACTGGATACCAAAATATCTTTAAAAGCTTTATTAATATTTGACTGGCGTCTTATTTCTGGCATTGTGCGAGATTGATAGCCTCGATATAAATTCTCAATTTCTTCACTTATTCTTAAATTATATGTTTTGGAGGAGCAGATTTTTGAGTAAACTGGTGATTCCAAGCCAATCATTACTAACTCCTTTTTAAAAAAATCCTATTATGAAATAGTTTAAACACACAAACAGAGTAACTCTTAATGTCATTTTTTATTTACTTTGGATGTAAGGCTGAATTCCCTGTGGCTGTTTAAATTTCTTCTCTCTTTCTTTCTCTCGTCAAATAAGAAAACATGGGGAGATGTTGAGATGATCAAAGACATCTTCATTTGGAGGTGGAATTACCTCATTAGTGACTTCCTGTCCCCAAATCACATTATTTGGGGGCACTAAGGAAATTATTAATACCAGGTCAAAACCTCACAAGTAAGTTAAGCCCCTACTAAAGAGTTCTGAAAATTGAATGAAAAGGTGAATATGTGTATGTTTTAAAATTTACAGTTCTAGTCCATCTTGCTACATTAATGGTGTCATTAATTTGGCATATGAAGGCACTTGATAGTTAACAAACAGTTATGGTGTTCGGTGGGCAGGTTAACTGCTATGTGTACTGGCTCAAATGTAATAGCTTCTTTCTATTCGTGTGAGAGTACTGGGCAGGAAGTCTCCACGTGTGGGCAGCCCTCCTCCATGTCGTCGTTCAGGGCCTGAGGATATAGGAGGCTCTACCATCTCAACACATAGTCTCTAAGGTTTCTCAGAAGCATCTTCATTCCAGCCAGCCGGCTGGGGAAAAGGCCAAGGAGGACTGAGCGGGGGGGTGGGGGTGGGTCTATGGCCAGACCGGAAGTGGCACGTGTCACTTCCGTTCCCATCCCACCGCCTAGAACTCAGCCACATCTAGACACAGGGGAGGTGGGAACATGTAGTCTAACTCTTTGTGCAGGAAGGAGAACGTGGATTTTGGTGAGGAACTAGTGGTTTCTGCCACAGTTATAAAGAGAAACTCATCCTTTGACATGCCTCCACGAATGCCATCTTGCCACTCATGATCTGAGACTCAGTCCTAGGGGTGCGGTGCTTCTCTTCCTTTTGATGCTTCGATTCATAAGAGTTGTGTGACTCTTGCTAAAGAGATAAAGCTAACTGGAAACTATGTTTGAGGGGGAGACATGACATGCTAATGAAATAGCACAATGGATTTTGATCAAGTGAAGACTGGAGAAGGGGACAACTTAGAGAGAAATATGTGCCAGTGAGGCCTCTTTCCCCACTATTGTTTTTCACATTCACCTGTGATGCTCTCAGAGTCTTCCTGGAAGCCCAGCCCTGACTGCTCGGGAGCGGCAGGACCTGAGCACAGTCATTTGTTGCTGTTGTTAGAGGAAGGCGAGTAAGGCAGTACTGAATGTGATGCTTCTGTTGTCAGGAAGCCTTGGAGTGGGCCATGAAGAACCATTTGTGGGGCCACGCTTTGTTCCTGGCCAGCAAGATGGACGCAAGGACCTACAGCTGGGTTATGAATGGGTGAGTTGAGGACTTGCAAAGGAGACCAATGGAGCAGAGAGACCCCCTGCCAAAGGTGGGGGTGAGGGTGGGGAGAAGTGCCAGATGCACTGAGAAGCCCCATGCTCAAAACATCTTTCCAATTTCTCTTTTCTGAGCTGGACATAGCGTTTCTCTTCTCCAGATTCATACAACCTAGACACAGACACATTCTTTCTACCTGCTAAGTTGAATAAAAGATTTTAGTAGTATTTCCCAGGGTCAGAGTTTCCAAAAATTAAGTTTCTGCGTTGCAGTAGCCCTCTCTCTTTGGGAGGGGCTGTTCTAGATAGTTCCATCAGTGAGGGAATAGGTGATCACTTCAGGTTAACTGACGGAGCCTTAGGACTGACGGTGAGTAACTGTCTACAGCTTAGTCTTGCAGTGCAGATGTGGGTGCTGAGAAGAAGGTAGAGATACTGGGTAGCAGGACCATAAACTCTGGCAAAGGGGTTTATAGGGCTGGGAATTAGACCCAGAAGTCTTCCTCTAGGGCAGTGGGAGATGACGAGACTGAAGGGGTGCATTTAGTCAGAAATCACGCTGGCACACTAAGATCCAGGAGCCAGGCTGGACCAGGAGGAATGCCCAAACAGGGACAAGATAGGAATGGAGTGAGTCCAGAACCAGGAGTTTGGAATTAGCGGGGTGAAACAGCAAGGAGAATCAGGATCGAATGGAGATGGTGGGTGTAGGGGGAGCTGCAGTAAGTCCTTCAGGCTGCTCTAGTATCCATGGGTGGCAAGGACAGATACGTGGCAGCAGTGGGGAGACCGGAGTGGGGGGACCCTCCTATAAGGAGCAGGCTTGGGTCGGACGGTGAGAAGGATGTTACCTCAAAATGTCTATCTTCTAGTGTTGGTTAAAGCTGTGAAGCTACCCTCTCAGCTTAACCTATATTTGAAGCGGCCACAAACCCTGTTGGGTGGAGATCTGGCTGAGAGAGCGACACTCTAAGTTCTGCAAGGGTAAGGGCTGTCACACTCTCAGAAGCCTGTTCTTCACGATGGCCCCCGTCTTCATTCCTCTAACCCTCGTCTTCCCAGACTAGGAACACCACTGTGCACTTCATTATGTTCAGAGACTGGAAGGGCAAAGGGCACTGAATTTTATGATAAGTGCTCCGAGCTCCCGGGCAAGGGTGCTATGAAATAAAAGATGCTGTTCTGAGGGACGATTTTCCTCTGGGTTTTGGAAATGAACATCCCACAACCCCACGTTGTAGCATACATCTCCGTTACAGATTTTTGCCTTGGGCCATTGATTTTTGATGGGGCCCAGTGAATTGTGAAAAATCTCTCTTACTGAGTATGCTTAAATCTCAAATCAGCTATAGAGCTTATTATATCCTTGTTAGACATATCCCACGGTTTGTCATCAGCAGGATCATTTCTGGTCCCTGTTCTACGCCTCTTTGGTTACTGAAATGGCTATTTAGTGCTTATAAGTAAAAGCACTACAGACCTAGGCTAGTGATGAGCCAGAAAAACAGCACCAAGCGCTGTGGGCTTGTCGTGGAGGAGGGCTGCTGTCGGGGAGGGGAGTGGAGGGTCGCTGGGCAGGAGGGACCCACAGAGAAGAGGTCAGGTTAACTGCGAGGGCTCTCCAGGGGTCTCTGAGATGTTGGTGGGTCATCTCTGTGATGGAAGAAGGCCCACAGAAATGGTTACTCGAGAGTCAGGGTGTCAGTGCCAAGGTGCAGAAAATATCCCCCAACAATGAGATCTACCTGGCATGTGCGGTAGAATAAAGATCCTGCCAATCCCTCACTCCCTAGGAAAGGGGGTGTGACAGAGGCACAACTGAAAAGCTCCCTTTCCAGAAGAAGCTGCAGGAATCAAATAGAAATTCACGAGGACTTATACCTCGCTGGTGATGGTAAAAAGCTCTCTGGCGTGGTCCCCACTGATGGTCCCCTCTCTCTGCAGTTTCACCAGCACGCTGGCGCTCAACGACCCGCTGCAGACCCTTTTCCAGCTCATGTCGGGGAGGATCCCACAAGCGGCCACGGTACCCTTTGTGACAGGACTCCTCCAACACCCCAGCCTCCTAAGGGTTTCGGGGGTGGGGACCGCTCAGGCACGAGGTGATGGTTTTGAAGACGAAAAATAAATAGTAGTTCTTTGTTAATCACCTACCATGTGCCTGGCCCTGTGCAAAGGGCTTTGATGCATATCATTTCATTCAATGTACAGAGGCAGAAATTCTCATCCCTGGTTTGCACACGTGGAAACTGAGGTGCAAAGGTGTAAAATGACCCAAGATCACAGAGGTAGCAAGTCGTGTAGTCAGGATCAGCTCAGGTCTGTCTGATTCTAAAGACCCTGCCCTTTCCATGATACCTTGGCTGCCTGCTTTGTCGTGAGAAGCGAGAAAACTGCCCTCCAGGCTTCCCCCAGCAAGGTTGCCCTTCTCCTGCACCGCTGCTCATGGATCCTTCACAGCTGGACAGAGATGTGACCTCTCGTCTAGAATTGCCTATGGCTCAGAAGTCTGAGGCCAGCTGGATAGTTTTCCCATTGTAAGAGACTTGATCTTTTTGCCCCTAAGTATTCCTTCCTTATCTTTGAAGTCCAATAACTGTGCTAGGACATATCTTGGTGTTGACTGTCTAGGTCAGTTTTTTCTTGGGGCACACCCTACTCTTTTACTAGGTGCATTCATATCCTACAGTTCAGGAAGATTTTCTTGAATTATATTCTCTAATGTTTGTTTTGTTTCATTATTTGGTTTTCTTTTCAGGAACTCCACTATATACTTTACATATATATGTACATGACATATATGAACTACGTATATATATATGTGAATTATATATAATTTTCTCTTTAAAAAAACCTTTTTTGTTTCATTTCTTCTTATTTGCTTTTTTTTTTTTTTTGCTTTTCTCATTTCCATCCTGTAGCCCTTACTGTGTTTTCATCAGTGTCTCCTCACTTTCGTGCTCTTTCCCTTTCTGTCTTTATTTCTTTGATTTTCCTCCACTTCTTTCCTGACCTCTGCAGGTCACATTTATCCCCTCGTGTTGTCTGCCGTCTCTTTCCTGAGCTCTTAGAGCTCAGCTTGAGGCCCTTGCTTCAGAGAAGAAATGGTTTCCGTACTTAAATTCATGATGAGAGTTTGGTGACCAGTTTTCGTCTGTTTTGTGGTAACATTTTTTCTGGCAAATGTTCTCTCCATCTTCTGTTTATTTTTCCAGTTACCTCCCTCCTTTTATCTTTCTAGGATGTTTGTACAGATCCTGTGCTTGTCCCTTTACAGGAGCCGAGTCTTCCCTGGACCAGTTATTTATGGGAAGTTTGTGCTGGTGAGGGGCTGGGGCCAGATTCCAGGCTATCTGGCAAGTTCCACACGACCTAGAGTTTTCTGGGAGCACTTGTGTAGCCTTTGCTTTTCCCCAGCCAGCGGAGATGGCTATGGGGTCCTCTCCCTCTGGTGTTCTCTCTCTGCTTCCTCTTGAACCACCTCTGTTCCATCTCCGTTACCTTTGGCCACCTTTTCTTGTATTTTGAGGCTTGGGCTTTTGCTGACAGCTAGTTTTAATGAAAATGGACTTCACGCTTTTGCTTTTTACTCTTCTTATTGCTTGTGAACAATTCCAAGAAAAGAAAAGAGAAATGATAACTTTCATGCCCCATCATCAAACCAACTGGCTATTTTGGAAAACAGAACGCGCCTCACAATTCAGCTGAATGGCCTGTGTTCTGCAATGAAATTCTGTCATGTCCTGAAGCACTAAATGCAGGAAATGATGTCATCAGCTTATGGTCCATTGGGTCTCACTGCAATGGTAGAGTTAGCTAAATGTTCCTTATTTTTAGGTGAGAAAACTGATGAGCCAGAGTTGATGTGCTGATGCAGTATTTGATCTTAGTGTCGGAGAGTTTCCTAGCATCGTAGCATCCAGTAGAAGGCTAGACTTTAGCTACTTGTAATGAGTGGTGAAGTGGAACAGACATGGCAGCTGGAAACAGACTTGGGCTTCTATCTCAGGTTTAAACTCCACTCTTCTTACTGCTGTGTGAACTTGGCCTTGTTCCTTAACCTCAGAGTCTCAGTTTTTCATCTTTATAGGCATTTTGGTGCCTAACCAATAGAGTTATTGTGGAAATTAAAGGAGACAATATCTGAACATTATCAACCACCACGCTCGGCCCATTGCTCTCTCTCTCTCTTTCTTTATAGTTCTGCTTCTCATAGTTTGACTTTTTTCCAAATCACTTGGGGAGGAGACAGAAGAATGACTTCCAAGTTTTTGTTCTTTTTAGCAAAAGGGCTTTTCCTTTGCTGGTTCCTTTAGTTCTAGCAAGAAAGGGCCTGGCTGACATGTTCAATGGTGATAATAATAGGACCCTGTGCATGTGACTGTTCACAGGAGAATTACTTAGCACAGAGAGGGTCTGGTTCATGGTCAGAGGCAATAAGTGAGACCGGCTATTATTTTTGTGAGTTATTATTATCATCATCCTCATTCACACTGCATTGCCCAGATAAACAAAGAGTAACTATAAAATGGAGTGGAATTAAGCATCTTTTGTTCCTTGGGATAATTGCAAAGACCAAATCACTGTGAATTGTTTGACCTCCAAGTCTTAGCTATTACTGTCAATCTCCTGCTCTACTCGTTCTCTGCAACAAATTGGAAGATAGACGGGTCTGCAGATCACCTCTTTCCTTTGCTGGGCTTCCCTCCGTGTGCGTGCATGGGTGTGTGTGTGTGCATTTATACCTACATGTGATTTATAAAGTGCAAACCTAGTGTAAAGCATTATGCTATGTGCTTTACCTACCTGTCTTATTTTATTATCAACAATAACCCTGTTAGGTAGGAATATTATCTTCATTTAAGAGAGGAGGAAACAAAGGTTCAAAGATATTAGGAAACTTGCTCAAGGTCACACAGCTAGTAAGAGGCAGGGCTCCAGTTGAACTCAGGGCCTGGGTTGTTTCTGTGACATTATGTTGTTTCTTTATTGATATTTTCTGCCCTGAAATTCCCCTTCATTCGGGAGAAGCGTGGCCCTGGCCCCATTTGTGTGGGGCTTCTTCCCACTTCTCTGCTAGCATTCTATTGCCCCCTTGTGGAGTTCTGCTGCTGCATTGTCACCAGAGGGAGGCGGCACAGTCCTCAGTTGGGAGGAAGATGATTGGGGACTGAGTGCTGGCTGGGCCACTCGGCTTGGTTTTCTCTTTCCTCAAGTTGCCATAGGAATTAGACTTCATGGGGTTGTTTTGAAGATTAAATAAGGTGATGTGTGGGAAAGGGCTTTGTAAAGCCAGAAGACACAAGCAATTGGGTAAGGTATCGAGGAGCTCAGTGTTCCCCTGCCTTCTAACAGGCTAATGTGGGCTCTTCTTCTCATGAGCCAAGGATGCTTGATCTTCCTTCTCTCACTGGAACATCAGGGTTTTCCAAACTTTTTAATTTTTAAAAATTTTGTCCCTAGCTATTGGGTTTAGGGGCACCAGGAAGAAATTTGGAAATTAGTAAGTGAGCAATAGTGTCATTTTATTTATCTCCCAATATCCCTATGTATGTATGTATGTATATATATATATATATATATATATATATATATATATATATGTATTTGTCTGTCTGCCTATCCATCCTTCCAGAATTTTTGCTTTTTTAAAAAGAGAACTTGAAATCAATGACTAGCAGCATTGCAGGCGGTATAATGGGCGTTCCCTGAACTCCTCCAAACCAGGAAATAGAAAACAACCTTTACCTACATTGTGTCTAGTATGACATTATTCAGTAAATCTTCAATTCTTTCTGCTGCTTTTCAGTGTTGTGGGGACAAACAGTGGGGAGACTGGAGGCCTCACTTGGCTGTGATTCTGTCAAATCAGGGTGGGGACCTGGAGCTGCATCAGCGCACGATTGTCACCATGGGGGACACCCTGGGTAAGTAGAAGGCAGCACTGTCCCTCTCTCCTCTAGGGTATCTCCAGGCCAGCTTTAAACATTCTGTCCTTGGGTTCTGGGGTTCTGGAGAGGGCCCAAGTCTATGCCTCAGGCTTTCCTTTGATGCAGAAGCCTCAGTGTTTTGGGAACAGAAACTCCAGGGAAAGGAGTGTCCTTCTTGCCTCTCTGTTTCCTGGAATTTCTGCTGCAAGCCAGAACAGGCCAGACCCTGAGACTCTGGTGCTGTGCTGCGGTGGGAGGCTCCCCTTGGCCCCTGATCTTCTGTCCCTGTCTGATTCCCCTGAAGACAGAGTTAACACATGGGCATCTTGCCTCCGGTTACCGTTAGTCTCACAGTGACCCAGCTGAGTCAGAGAGGAAATTCTATTATTGCCTGAACTGTCTGGGTCATTGTATAATCTTTATTTCCGTCATCTCCCTGTGAACGTGGCCTTGGAAACACATGGGGGCTATTGAATGTTCCAGATCAGTGGCTCTCAAATTTAGTCAAGAGACAGAACATCTAGAAAGTGTGGTACTCTTTGTGGAACTTTGTGAAATATTGCTTTGTTAAACTTAAAACAGTGATGTGGGAGGTTGTGCCAAGTCAGAGGGCAGATTGTTCACCCCCCGGGTAGAAAGGGAACTGACTTTTGTTGAGAATTTCTTGGATGCCAGGCTCTGCTGGCTACTTTATCTACTCGAATTAATCCAATTTGAGGTAATGGAACATGTACGGGAGAGCATTTTAAAATTGGGAACAATTTGGTAATTAATGTGATTTTTATGGGCACCGGGAAAAGTCTTCTATTGTTTGATTTTAGCAGGGGAGGCGTTAGCGCCCCAAGAAGCCTAGTCTAAGAAGTGCTGCTCCCAGTGGCCCGCATCCTCGCTCAGGTGTAGGCATCTCTGCTCACTTCTCACCCTCAGGAAGGACTGAAATGCTTAGAGAATTCCTAATCGAAAACCTGTTAGGGGGAACGTGAAATGGTGTCTTATTCTGGTTGAAGAGAATTGAAATGTAATGTCTGAGGCCGCAGATGCGGGTGGGAGAGGGAGCGGGGCTTGGGGTCTATGACTCATGCTATGAGAAATTTATTCTTTTATTCCCTGAGGTTTCTCCCCTCTGATCTCTGAGCCCACACTCCCCTCTCTCTCCCATCCCACCCAGAGGATGGGTTCCCACGTGGGCGTGTTCCATGACTGGGGCTTGTTCTCCTCCTGCAGCTGGGAAGGGGCTGGTGGAGGCAGCTCACTTCTGCTACCTCATGGCTCACGTGCCCTTCGGCCACTACACCGTGAAGACAGACCCTCTGGCCTTGCTGGGCAGTAGTCACAGGTATGCAATCTTCTGGGGGGAAAGGCAGTGGAAAGAACATTTTCCATGGGATTTTTTTAGCCCTTGCTGGGTTTCATGGCTCCATTTTCCGTTTTCTCGTGTGAATTTCGGCAACCGCTGGTCCCCTCCTCTGCGGGTCTGGGCACAGGTCGGGGCAAGGAGATGCCCAGTGGGTGCAGCATCACACCACCAGGGGGCCTCAGACCCCAGGTCCTGTTCCCGGAAGCTGCGAGCTGGTGTCTTTGGGTTGTGTTGTGCCCCTCTGGCCACTCGGTGGCGCCCTGGCTCCACGACCGGAGACTGTCTCTTAGAAAATACCGTGAGCGTAGTGGCTTGTGGCTCTGTGTTAGGCAGCCCTGAGGCTGATCTGAGAGACCACTCTGGGCAAAACTGGAAAGTGGGCGAAGTTTCTGTTTAGCTGCTACAGTCCTATACTGACTGGGTGCACAAGCTACTCAAAGTCTCCTGTCACTTTTTATCTCTTGGCCATAACTTTAGGCTTTTCACACAGAAGGACCTTAATGACAATGGATAATAGGCGAAAAGACCAGTTTGCTCCCTGGTGCTCCTCCACGTTCTGGATCTCTCCTTCCCCCTCTTTGTAACAGTTATGATTTCCTAAGCTCTGATGTTGTGTCAGTCATTTTATTTTCACTATTTAATTTAATCATTTCAAATTTGCTCTATGAAGGTGTATGTTTAATCTTCACTTTATAGAGGAGGGAAACCGAGGCACAGAGAGGTTAAAGAACTTGTCTAAGATAGCATAGCTGATGGGGGGTCAATTTGGACTTGGGATTCAGACTGTCAGGCTGCAGAGCCCTTACTTTCAGCTGTTGCCCCAAACTGCCCGCACTGTGGAAAGGTCCCTCTCACGGTCTGCACTCTCAAGGCCCTGGGCTCTGACAGCGTGTGGTTAGCTTGTCGAGGAAGCTGATCCGCCACATGTGACAGTCAGTGTGCCTGGGTTAGTAGCTCTCCCTCCTGTGTCCATGTCGTACGAGGATATTTCTGAGATACAGTCGTAAGCCAGGGATAGCCCTGGTGACTGTGACTTCAAACACCCTGTTGTTGAGGGGAGACTGGGGTGCATGGGGTCTCCGATGACCTCTCACATCACATTCACGGGGTCTGCTTCCTCATTGGCTGCTTGAGCTTCCAACGCAGGCATGTCATTGATTTCGGCCTGGCAGTCCCCCCATTCTCCGCCTTGCCTTCTTTCTCCAGGGCTCCTGAAGCCTCACATTGCTCCCTCTTTCTTGCTTTTCTGCTCAGGCTAGGAGGGCCCTTTCACAGGGGCACATCCTAGGCTTTCAGGGCACTAAGGTTGGCCCTCAGGGCATTTAAGAGGAGGACCCAGTGCCCCGCCGAGCTGGGATGGAGAGCAGCTTGCCTAAGTGACCCCCCCAGCAAAGAAGGCGGAGGACCCGTCCCCGCAGTCTCTGCCTCCAGCGCCTGTGGTGCAGGCTCTGTTCTGGTCCTTCCTCAGCCTCCAGGAGGTGGAGCGAAGGAGGCAAAGCTTTCCCTCTGGGAAGCCCAGAGTCTCTCTTCTCTTTGGAGTCTCCCCAGGGATCGGCTGCGGACAGAAACTCCACCAGGAGCTGGTGCAGCTGGTGTTTGGCTCTCTATGAGGATTGAAATTCCTCCCCCGCCCCCACCTCAATCTCTTTTATTGTTATTCCCTGGTTTTAGTCAAGAGTTTTTGAAATTTGCAACAACTGAGGCTATCCAGAGGACGGAAATCTTCGAGTACTGTCAGATGCTGGGCCGCCCCAAAGCCTTCATCCCTTCTTTCCAGGTAACTGATCCCACACGAGGCCCCTGCCTTAGCTGTGTCAGCCGGCCGCGGGCGGCTGCATGTTCCGCTTTGCTGTTTGGCGCACAGTAGCTGGGCTGAGTCAACTTTCCCTCATTAGCCTGAGAACGGGAAGGGTTGCAATTTGTTTCTAGGTTCCCTGAAAGTCTGCATTTTTTTTATTTTTTATTTTTTCCTTTTTCTCCCCAACGCCCCCCGGTACATAGTTGTGTATTCTTCGTTGTGGGTTCTTCTAGTTGTGACATGTGGGACGCTGCCTCAGCGTGGTCTGATGAGCAGTGCCATGTCCGCGCCCAGGATTCGAACCAACGAAACACTGGGCCGCCTGCAGCGGAGCGCGCGAACCCAACCACTCGGCCACGGGGCCAGCCCCCCTGAAAGTCTGCATTTTAAGACATGAAAGCACAACGCTGCAGTGGCGTCTGTGGAGGCTCCTGCCTCACTCTTGACCGATGAGAACCATGTGGAGGCCCGGGGCCCGGCGCTGGCACCTGCAGCTCCTGCTCTTCTCTCCCCAAACAGCCCTACTTCTCTGCGGCCCTCAGGAGCAGGAGCATAAAGGCCTAACCCTTTATGGGCTGCTCCCCTGCTCCCTTGCCTTCTGACCTGCTCCTCCCATCCTTTTTGGACCTCTCTGTCCAACTCTGAAGTTCCTCCCTCCTCTGTCCGTGGCCCCCATCCTCCTTTCTTCCCCTCGGGGCTTCAGCTGTGCAGGTGGTGTCCACGTCGCACGTTCTAACCTTTCTTCTCAATTTCTCTACTTGAGGCCTGTTGTCCCCTTAATTCATAAAGACTCCTTCAGTGCCCGTTTTGAGAGGGCGCACGACGGCGGCAGCACACTCACACACAACACGAACACAACACAAACAAAACCTTGAAAAGGAATGAATTACTGTAACCGTGTGTAGGGAAATGAACCAGTTAGCATCTTCTTGAAGAATCTTACCAAAGACTCGCCTTCTCCAGCAAAGCCTTGCCCGGCCAGCTCCCTCCGGTACAGGCCTTCGGTCTCCCTCCCTCCCTTCTTCAGTCATCCCCCGTCTCACTTATCCTTGGCTGATGGTAATGAGATTACCTAGGGGTAGTGAACGTGTTCGACATGGCTATAGTGTGCTGTCGTGCTTTCAGTGCGTCATTTCGACCCCCTGTGAGGCCAGCGTGGTTCCGCCCACCTGTCGCAGGAGGGAGATGAGGTTCGGAGGAGTTACATGCTGTTGGCTCGCATCTCTTGCACACCATTTGTTCTAAGTACTTTATGTGGATTATCTCATTTAATCTTTACAAACATCAAGGTGTAAGTAGTATAATCCCCATGTTATAGTGAGGAAACTGAGGCACAGAGAGCAGGGATAACCAGCTCAATGTTCCACACCCAGCACAGAGCTGGGATTTGAACTTGGGTCTGTCTGATTCCCAGGTCCTCATGTTCTGTCTCACCCTGTCACTCATGCCTCTGTGAACGATCAACTGTATTTGTCTGTACTCTCTCCCTTGGCCTTTAAGCCCCTTGCACAAGAGTCATTTTTTCTTCTTTTCCCTGTCCCCCTGGGGCCTGGTCCTGCCCCACATACACCAGGCTTTCCAGAGATGTGGGCTGTCTGATGAGAAGTGGTCTGGCACATTTCCATGGTGACCAGGGCCTAGGGAGGTTGAGCTGATGGGACTTCATCTGTTTCTCTGTGATGCGGGAACTGCAGGCTGGGTTTGGAATTGTGCCCACACACAGGTAGAATGCCCCAATGGCACAGAGCCCTCCTTGATATCTGGATGCCAGAGTTAGAGGAAGCTGGCAGTCAGCTGACTTCCAAGAAGTCTTATCTACATTTCCCCCTTTCTATTCCTGCCTGGATGGACGAGTCACCGGCCCTGTTCCTCTTCACAGGTGTATAAGCTCCTTTATGCTTCCCGTCTGGCAGATTACGGCCTTGCGTCCCAGGCCTTGCATTACTGCGAAGCTGTTGGCACGGCCCTCCTTAGCCAGGGAGCGAGCAGTCACCCTGTGCTATTAGTGGAACTCATCAAGGTGAGCTTCGCAAAGCGTTCCCTGCAGGTGTTTTATCTTCAGTCTTCAGAGAAAGCTAAGCAAAGCAGCTTAGACTCCACATTTCATCTTCTTTGAACGTGCTGTAAAATTGGAGCCCGTGGCTGTCTTTGACCACGTATGCATGCCCAGATGTGATAAGCAGAGGCCTGACACTGCACAAAGAAGGATGCTGTGGGTGAGGGGTGGTGCGACTGGGGGCCTGGAAACCAGGCGTGTGCTACGCAAGAAATTCCTTCTTGCATCTGCTTTTCTGGTACAGTCAAACTGCATTTCCGGTGAACCATTCTAATTATAAGCGCTGGGCTTAGAAAGTATATTTTAGTGATTAAAACAGGAAATGATCCTTATTAAAATGCTTTTAAATGCATGGAATTTTTATCACATGTGGGATACATTTAAAAAAGAAAACAAAAACAGATCAACTTTTAGTTCCCGGGGAAGAAAACAATCAGGCAAATAGTTATTCCACTTAATTGAGGAAAAATCTATTCGCTGGAGAGTGAAAAGGCAGCCTACCATCATTTTTTGCTTTCCTTTAGGTGAGGCCCAAGTATTGGATGCTGTAACCAGTGAAAGCCGTGGTGCTGAGCCCCCTTACCCAGAAATTTTGGCCAACAGGATGATGGTTGTAGGGAGCTGAGGGACCCAGACTGGAGGAGTAGGGGACTTCATGATGGAATTGAGTCTTGCAACACAGAGTAGTCCCTGGACCAGCAGCATGGGCGTCACGGGGGAGCTTGTTAGAAATGCCGACTCTCAGGCCTCACCTAGACTTCTGGAATCTGCATTAGCATTTAACAAGGTCCCAGGGGGTTTCTCTGTGCACTGAAGTTTGAGAAGTGCTGCTACAGGGCAGACACCTTTGCAGAAACATAAAGCCGAGTCACAGTTTCTCCTCATATTTTATTTAGTATCTAACACCAAGATGGGTTAATTGTTTATGGTGCAATTTGGGGAAGATATCTGCTGAATTTGCTCCCTCTTAATTATTCTTTCTAATCTAATTCACAAGTGAGTTGAGGCGCTCTTTCTTCTTTTCCCTTCTTGCCTCTTTCCCCGTGGTCTTTGCACTTCTCTCACTTCTCTCTCCCCCGACCCCCACCCTTTACTGTCTGCCACTGACCCGCCTGGAAACCTGGCACAGCTAGCAGAGAAATTGAAGCTGTCAGATCCTCTGGTTCTGGAGCGACGTCGTGGAAGCACGGACCTGGAGCCAGACTGGCTAGTGCACCTTCGGAGGCGGCTCAAGGAGCTGGAGGTGAGTGGGGTTGGAGCCAGGTCAGTGGGGTGGGCCGCTTGTTTTCCTCTTGGCTCCTCTAGACACAGAGGAGGCAGGCACTGACCCCATGGAGCATCGTGGGGTCCTCCGTCACCCAGGAGGCTCGGTCTGACCCGGGAAGGGGTGGCACTCAGCTTCTTGGCTGCCGCCTCTCTCCTGTGTTTGCTTGTGAGACAGTGGGGCCCTCTTCCAATTCACCCTTGCCACACTCTCTGTGGTCCCAGAAAATACTTTTTATGACCATCAAAGCTTCCATCTCTCTGTTAGGAACAATGGATCACAGTGGACCCATGTCACTTTCATGTAATGTAGGGCAATTGCCTAAAAGACTTCCGGGCCTTTCCTTTTTGTTCTGACAATTGCAAAAGCTGCTGGTAGTAATTGCAACGGTAATTGGGACAGGCCTCCTCCGTTTTCTTTCTCCCACTTCTCTGAAGAGAGCACGGGGGAATTTTTTTTTTTTTAAAGATTTTATTATTTTATTTTTTTTCCCTTTTTCTCCCCAAAGCCCCCCAGTACATAGTTGTATATTCTTCGTTGTGGGTCCTTCTAGTTGTGGCATGTGGGACGCTGCCTCAGCATGGTCTGACGAGCAGTGCCATGTCCGCGCCCAGGATTCGAACCAACGAAACACTGGGCCGCCTGCAGCGGAGCACGCGAACTTAACCACTCGGCCACGGGGCCAGCCCCGAGCACGGGGGAATTTTTAAAGGCACACATGCACGGCCCTTACTCCCTCCATGCACTGCACGCTCTGGGGCCCACAGTTTGGTTCCTTCCACTTGCCCCTTCTCCTGGGAGACGATGGATGGCCCTGGTCTCCTGGTCCCTGCCTGTTCTGAGCAGACCCGAGGGACAGGAGGGCTGAGCCCCGCTCCCATGACCCTCCCAGTTTCTTTTTGGTTTAATTTTTAAACCACTGTTCCCTGTTCTTGTTTTTCTCTGTGTTGCTTAAAAGGATTGTACTTTATTTTAAATAGCCAGGAGATGCTGGGGATCCTTGTTCTGCTCACTCAGCTACTTTGGGAGCCACAGGAACAACAGGTACCCAAACTGACGAACTCAGTGTATAAATGGCTGACTCTTAGGATCTGATTATATGAGATAATGTACACGCCCTTCCCTTCCCAGAATGCCTTCCATGCGTGTGTCAGTCTGACCCTTGGTCCAGGCATCTTCTCCACACGGCTCCAGGGGCCACAGGCATCCTGACACTTGTAACTTCCTGTTTACTAGTTTCTGTTTCACATTCAGGTTTTAATACTTGTTGCACCATGTTGTTATCTAATTGTTTCACCTTCTCCCCAGCTGAATACATTTCTTGAGGCCAGAGATGGTGGATTATCTGTATTTCATGTTAGTGTTGGGGACCTAGAAGCTCTTAAGATGTTTGAGCTATCAATTTCCATATAAATGTGAAATATGTTTCAAAGTGTTTTCAACACATCCCTCCTTTCCCCTCAGCATGCCTCTGAGCGTGGCGTTGGGCAGACATTGTTACCCCAATTAATTCCGTGCCCTTTTCCCAAAGTACACTCCATGGTGACGTCAGGACGGCTTCATTTCTTTACTTGCAGTCATTTCCCAGCCTTTAGCACTTCCTTCGGGAATGAGCGAGGGCAGGCCTTGGTTTGTGTTCCTTGGCTTTGCTGCTCTGTCTCAGAATCTGTGCAGGTGAAGGGCTGGAGGAGAGCCAGGCTGGGTGTCTCTGAATGGCTGCTTCTGCTAGGAAGCAGCAGTGTCTCCTGTCACTCATCTGAGCAGGTGGGTTGGCTGCTGACACCATTCCCATGACCTTGGGGCAATCATTGAACACGTCCACACATTAGTCCGCCTCATCAGCAAAATGGCAGAGCCAGAATGAATATCACCAAGGTCCCTTCCAGGGCCGACGCTCTGATCCTTTGAAAGCAAAATCATCACTTCTGCAGTCTGACTTGAGTTTTAACTGGAAGCTTACTAAGTTTCAAATATCTAAGTCCATTAGGATATCTTTAAAGGAGAAAGTTTATCCAAAAATAAAAAAGTGTGGAGTTAAATGAGATGGTAATTTCTGCCTTCCCAACCCCCTGGTTTAAGGCTCAGAGATCATACAAGGCAGTGAGGGGAGTGATTTTGTCAACTTCCAGTCATAAGCAGCAAGGTGTTACAGTCACTGCTGTGTGGTACTTGCCATCAGAGTAATGGCAGCCACATTAAGCGGCCTGTCCTTGTGGTTACTTTCCAAAGAGGACACAGGCAGGAATGCTCATGTCCATGCAAAGGCCACCTTTCTGGTCTCACTTCTTCTTTGCCCTGTGTCCTTAGAAAACACTTTCTACCAGGATCTTTCGGGACTTCAAGGCCACTCAGAAGCCCTTGGGGACTGCTCGGCCCTGGGGCCAACACCGGAGCAGACGGGCCCAGCCTGGTCCAGCCCACAGCTGCACTTTCCCCTCCAGCCCAGCTCCTATCCAGCAGGAGGAGGTTCTGGGCAGATGGCAGTCCCAGTGCCTCTGTACTCAGTTCTCGAGACCCGTCTGCCAGGACCTGGTGGCAGCGAGGCAGTGACAGGGGCTCCTGGAAGAAGGGCCTGGGAGGAAACCCAGCAGATACACCTACCCTCTGGTAAGACCTGCCAGCAAGGCTGAAAGCCTTGAGAGAGAGGAGTCTTGAGGGGAGGACGCAGATAAGGAAGGTGCAGAGACTCAGGGGAGGAGGTGGGGTTGGAGCTGGTGAGACCTGAACAGTGGGTATGCAGATGACTGAGAGCCCATGGTGTGTCAGCCGCAGCGCTGGCACTCTGCATGCATCTGAGGGAGACTGCGCTCTCCGTTCCCGTCTGCCTCTACTGGGACAAGCATAGCAAAGCCAACGGCCGCCACTTGCACCCTTCCCCGGGATCACATGGTTCCTAGGAGAAGAGGCTACAGAGTGGAGAAGCCAAGAAAATGCCACCTGCGCCTCAGGCTGCAGTTGAGGCTGTGTCCTCCTTCTGAAGTCACCCTGCATCCAAGAGCTCACTGGCAGGGACTGCCAGGCGAGGCCCGTGCTTTTGTCCTGTCCTGTTTCTTCAGGCCCATCAGGCCTTGGACAGCAGGGGCTAAGTGGGGTGAGCAAGGCTGAGTGATGCCAGGAAAGTGCTGGAAACCAAGGAGGAGGATAAGGACCTTCTAAGAGAGGGTCCTGTCCAAGAGGGGAGACTCAGTTGGCTGGGGGTGGGCGGGTGGGGGAGGATCCCTGTGATGTAGCACGATGTGGCTCTGATTTCCATGATTCCCAGGGAAGGACCTTGGTGTTCAGGGTAGAGGTTGGGTGACCAGCATGTCCGGGGGCGGCTAGGATTGAGAGGGCCATGCACGTGGACTTCATGTTTACTGTGATCTGCTTGGGGTTTTGGGCTCAGAGCTCCAGCTGCTTTGCAGTTAGGAAAGCTGACAGTGTCCCCATCACCCTTCTTCACGATGGATGGAGAAAGCACAACTTCAAATCACTATTTTTGTTTGTGTTTTGTGCCACAGGAGAGAACACAGTGTCTCAAGAAACCTTCCAGCAGCCTGATGATCAAAATGGCATTTCCAAACCACAGGTGAGAGGACAAAGCTTAGGAAGCCCACCCGAAGCTTCAGGTTTTTTCCAGACGCCCTGCTTTCTTAGCCACACACAGACTCCTTCCTGGGCCTTGCACCAGCTCTGTCTTCCACATTGCGCCCTGTCCCTCCTGTTTCTTTCTACACGGCATCCTGAGAGGCGGGCAGGGGGCTGTGTGTTTATGTTCAATCTCACCCACCTGTGTCTATGCGGACAGCAGGGCTGGGCTTAGTTCTGGCCTCACAGATCTGTCCCCTCTGACACCTTATTGCTGTTGCACCAAACCCTCCCCATGCCCAAACCCTCGCCATGCCCTGCCCCATCATGGAAAATTCCTGGTATTTCTTTCTTTATTTTAATCTTTACCTTGCTTTATTTCAAAGAAAGATCTACAGTAGCTGTGTCTTTGCTCCTGAGTTAGGCTGTAAGGTCTTGGAGGTGACCGTGTCTAATCAATCATTCTATTCAGCTGTTGAATGAATGCCCTTCTTCCCCCAACAATGGGCAGTGCTGGTCCCAAATTTAAGAAGTTCTTCGGCTTTGCCTGGCTGGAGGGTGATTTCATGTAACTTTCTCAAGTAGTAACCGGGCTACAGGCCATAAAAAACTTTTATGCTTTACAATTTTTTTTCTGACTGAAAAAGTAGTATATTATTGTTATAGAAAACTTGAAAAATAAAGAAAAAGCATCCTATAAAAGACTCAAACATCTTTCATAATCCCACAGTCAAATATTTTGGTTATTTCCTTCCAACATTTTCCCCATATATATGTATGTATGTGTAAATGTATATATGCACATGTGTTTTTTTTTTTATTGTGGTGACATTAGTTTATAACATTATATAAATTTTGGGTATACATCATTATATTTCTATTTCTGTGTAGATTACATCATGTTTACCACCCAAAGACTAATTACCATCCATCACCACACACATGTGCCTAATCACCCCATTCACCCCCCTCCCTCCCCCTCCCCCTCAGGTAACCGCCAATCCCATCTCTGTCTCTGTGTGATTGATTGTTGTTGGTTTTTATCTTCTACTTATGAGTGAGATCATATGATATTTGACTTTCTCCATCTGACTGATTTTTGCTTAGCATATTACCTTCAAGGTCCATCCATGTTGTGACAAATGGTCAGATTTCATCTTTTTTATGGCTGAGTAGTATTCCATTGTGTATATATACCACATCTTCCTTATCCATTTGTCCCTTGCTGGGCAGCTAGGTTGCTTCCAAGTCTTGGCTATTGTGAATAATGCTGTGATGAACATAGGATCTTTATGCATTCTTGTTCTCATGTTCTTTGGATAAATACCCAGCAGTGGGATAGCTGGATTGTATGGTAGTTCTAGTCTTCATTTTTTGAGGAATCTCCATACTGTTTTCCATAGTGGCTGCACCAGGTTGCACACCCACCAGCAGAGTATGAGAGTTCCCTTCTCTCCACATCCTCTCCAATGCTTGTTATTTCCTGTCTTGTTAATTATAGCCATTCTGATAGGAGTTACGTGATACCTCATTGTAGTTTTGATTTGCATTTCCCTGATAGCTAATGATGTTGAACATCTTTTCATGTGCCTGTTGGCCATCCAGATATCTTCTTTGGAAATGTCTGTTCAGCTCTTTTGCCCATTTTTAAATTGGGTTGTTAGTTTTGTTGTTGTGGAGATGTATGAGTTCTTTATATATTTTGGATATTAACCCCTTATCAGATATTTGGTTTACGAATATCTTCTCCCAATTGTTAGATTGTCTTTTCATTTTGTTGATGGTTTCCTTTGCTGTATAGAAACTTTTTAGTTTGATGTAGTCCCATTTGTTTATTTTTTCTATTGTTTCTCTTGCCCAGTCAGACATGGTACTTGAAAATATGATGCTAAGACTGATGTCAAACAGTGTACTGCTGATGTTTTCTTTTAGAGGTTTCATGGTTTTGGGTCTTACATTCAAGTCTTTAATCCATTTTGAGTTAATTTTTGTGTATGGTGGAAGATACTGGTCTACTTTCATTCTTTTGTATGTGGCTGTCCAGTTTTCCCAACATCATTTATTGAAGAGACTTTCCTTTCTCCATTATATGTTCTTGGGTCCCTTGTTGAAAAGTAGCTGTCCATAGATGTGTGGGTTTATTTCTGTGCTCTTGATTCTGTTTCATTGATTTGTGTGTCTGTTTTTGGGCCAGTACCATGCTGTTTTGATTGCTGTAGCTTTGTAGTATATTTTGAAATCAGAGAGTGTGATAACTCCAACTTTGTTCTTTTTTCCTCAGGGTTGCTTTGGCTTCAGGGTCTTTTGTTGTTCCATAAAAATTTTAGGATTCTTTGTTCTATTTCTGTGAAGAATGTTGTTGGAACTTTGATAGGGATTGCGTTGAATCTGTAGGTTTCTTTAGGAAGTATGGACATTTTAACTATGTCACCTCTTCTGATCCAAGAGAATGGAATATCTTTCCATTTCTTTGTGTATTCTTCTATATCTTTTGTCAATGTTTTATAGTTTTCAGTGTACAGGTATTTCATCTCCTTGGTTAAGTTTATTCCTAGGTATTTTATTCTTTTTGTTACAATTGTAAATGGGGTTGTATTCTTAATTTCTATTTCTGCTACTTCATTGTTAGTGCATAGAAATGCAACTGATTTTTGTACGTTGATTTTGTATCCTGCAACTTTACCATATTCTTTTATTATTTCTAAATGTTTTCTGTTGGAATTCTTTAGAGTTTTCTATATATAAAATCATTTCTGCAAACAGTGACAGTTTTGCTTCTCCCTTTCCAATTTTCGTCCCTTTTATTTCTTTTTCTCGCCAGATTGCTCTGGCTAGGACTTCCAATGCTATGTTAAATAAGAGTGGTGACAGTGGGCAGCCTTGTCTGGTTCCTATTCTTAGAGGGATAGCTTTCAGTTTTTCTCCATTGAGAATGATATTAGCTGTGGGTTTGTCACATATGGCCTTTATGTTGTGTTACTTTCCTTCTATCCCCATTTTATTCAGAGTTTTTATCATAAATGGATGCTATATCTTGTCAAATGTCTCTGCATCTATTGAGATGATCAGGTGGTTTTTATTCTTCATTTTGTTAATGGGGTATATCACATTGATTGATTTGTGGATGTTGAACCCTCGCTGGAATAAATCCCACTTGATCATGGCGTATTATCTTTTAATGTATTGTTGTATTCGATTTGTTACTATTTTGTTGAGCATTTTTGCATCGATGTTTATCAGTGATATTGGCCTGTAATTTTCTTGTGTTGTCCTTCGCTGGTTTTGGTATCAGGGTAATGTTGACTTTGTAGAGTGAGTTAGGAAGCTTCCCCTCCTATTCAGTTTTTTGGAAGAATTCAAGAAGGATAGGTATTGTCTTCTTTGGATGTTTGGTAGAATTCACCAGAGAAGCCATCTGGTCTTGGACTTTTATTTTTGGGGAGGTTTTTGATTACTGTTTTGATCTCCTTGCAGGTGATTGATCTATTCAAATTCTCTATTACTTCTTGATTCAGTTTTGAAAGATTGTATGATTCTAAGAATTTATCTATTTCTTCTAGATTATCCAATTTGTTGGCATATAGCTTTTTGTAGTATTCTTATAATCTTTTGTGTTTCTGTGGTGTCTGTTGCAATTTTTCCTCTTTCATTTCTGATTTTATTTATTTGAGCCTTCTCCCTTTTTTTCTTGGTGAGTCTAGCTAAAGGTTTGTCAATTTTGTTTATCTTTTCAAAGAACCAGCTCCTAGTTTCATTGATTTTTTCCTTTTTTTTTTTTTGTCTCTATTTCATTTATTTCTGCTCTGACTTTTATTATTTCCTTCCTTGTACTAATTTTGGGCTTTGTTCTTATTTTTCCAGTTCCTTTAGGTGCACTGTTAGATTGTTTATTTGAGATTTGTCTTGTTTGTTGAGGTAGGCCTGTATTGCTATAAATTTTGCTCTTAGAACTGCTTTTGCTATATCCCATAAATTTTGCCATGTCATATTTTCATTTTCATTTGTCTCCAAGTATTTTTTGATTTCTCATTTGATTTCTTCATTGACCCAATCATTGTTCAGTAGCATTTTGTTTAATCTCCACATATTTGTGGTGATTTTCTTCCAGTATGTAATCTATCGGAGAATGTTCCATGTGCATTTGAAAAGAATGTGTATTTTACAGTTTTTGGATGGAATGTGTATATCTATTAAGCCCATCTGGTCTAATGTGTCATTTAAGGCCAATCTTTCCTTATTGATCTTCTGTTTGGATGATCTATCCATTGGTGTAAGTGGAGTGTTAAACTCCCCTATTATTGTGTTGCTATCTATTTCTCCTTTTATGCCCATTAATAGTTGCTTTATATTTACGTGCTCCTATGTTGGGTGCATAGATACTTAACAAGTGTTATATCCTCTTGTTGGACTGTTCCCTTTATCATTATGTAGTGTCCTTCCTTGTCTCATTACAGTTTTTGTTTCAAAATCTATTTTGTCTGATGTAAGTATTGCTACCCCAGCTTTCTTTTCATTGCCGTTTGCATGGAGTATCTTTTTCCATCCTTTCACTTTCAGTTTGTGAGTGTCTTTAGGTCTGAAGTGTGTCTCTTGTATGCAGCATATATGTGGGTCTTGTTTTTTTATTCAGTTGGCCACCCTATGTCTTTTGATTGGAGCATTTAGTCCATTGACATTTTTTTTAAGATTTTTTTTTTAAATTTTTTTTTTCCTTTTTCTCCCCAAAGCCCCCCAGTACATAGTTGTATATTCTTCATTGTGCGTCCTTCTAGTTGTGGCATGTGGGACGCTGCCTCAGTGTGGTTTGATGAGCAGTGCCATGTCCGCGCCCAGGATTCGAACCAACGAAACACTGGGCCGCCTGCAGCGGAGCACGCGAACTTAACCACTCGGCCACGGGGCCAGCCCCAAGTCCATTGACATTTAAAGTAGCTATTGAGAAGAATGTACTTATTGCCATTTTGTTACTTTTTTTCTGTGTTTTAGTAGTTCTTCGCTGTTCCTTTCTTCTTCTCTTGCTCTCTTCCCTTGTGGTTTGATGGCCTTCTTTAGTATTATGTTTGGATTCCTTTCTCTTAATTTTTTGTGTATTTATTATAGGTTTGTGGCTTGTGATTTACATGAAGTTCATATATAATAACCTACGTATATAGCAATCTTTATGAAGTTGATAGTCTCTTTAGTTTGACCTCTTGCTAAAATCTCTACTCTTTTACTCCCTTCCTCCCACATTTTATTTTTGACATCATGTCTATCCTCCTTTTCTGTTCATGTGTCTCTGTTACCCTCTTATCATGGAAATAGATAATTTTAGTACTTTTGTCTTTTGACCTTCATGTTAGCTTCATAGGTGGTTGATCTCCTTCCGTTACTGTATATTTGCCTTTACCAGTGATTTTATTGCTTTTTTTTGGTGATAATTTTCTTATTCCAATTTGTGGTCTTCTCTTTTCCACTTAAATAAGTCCCTTCAGCATTTCTTGTAAGGCTGGTTTCTTGGTGATAAACTCCTTCAGTTTTTGCTTATCTGGGAAACACTTTATTTCTCCTTCCATTATGAATGATGACCTTGCCAGGTAAAGTATTCTTGGCTATAGGTTTTTTTCTGTTCAATACTTTAAATATACTGTGCCACTTCCTTCTAGCTTGTAAGGTTTCTGCTGATAAGTCAGCTGATAGCCTTATGGAATTTCCTTTGTATGTAACTTGTTGCCTTTCTCTTGCAGCTTTTAGGATTCTCTCTTTATCTTTAATTTTTTTTTTAAGATTTTTAATTTTTTTCCTTTTTCTCCCCAAAGCCCCCTGGTACATAGTTGTGCATTTTTAGTTGTGGGTCCTTCTAGTTGTGGCATGTGGGATGCTGCCTCAGCATGGCCTGATGAGCGGTGCCATGACTGCGCCCAGGATTTGAACTGGTGAAACCCCAGGCTGCTGATGTGGAGCACATGAACTTTACCGCTCGGCCATGGGGCTGGCGCCTTTATCTTTAATTCTTGACATTTTATTTATAATGTGTCTTGGTGTGTGCCTCTTTGGGTTTATCCTGTTTGGTGCGTTCTGTGCTTCCTGTACCTGGAAGTCTGCTTCCTTCTGTAGCTTAGGAAAGTTTTCAGCTATTTTTTATTAAATAGATTTCTGCCCCTTTGTCTCCCTCTTCTTCTGGGACACCTGTAATACGAATTTTAGTGCACTTGATGTTGTCCCAGAGATCCCTTAGACTGTCTGTTCTTTTTAATTTTTTCTTTTATCTGTTCAGCTTGGGTGACTTCCTCTAGTCTTTCATCCAGCTTGCTGATCCATTCTTCTGTATCATCTACTCTGCTATTGAGTCCCTCTAGTGAATTTTTCATTTCCATTATTGTATTCTTCATTTCTGATTGGTTCTTTTTTTATATTTTCTAATTCTTTGTTGAAGTTCTCACTGTGTTCATCCATCCTTCTCCCAAGATCAGTGAGCAGCTTATGACTTTTTGTTTGAACACTTTGTCAGGTAGATTGCTTATTTCTGTTTCATTTAGTTCTTTTTCTGGAGTTTTGTCCTGTTCCTTTACTTGGAATGTACTCCTTTGCCTCCCTATTTTGCCTCTTTCTCTGTGCTTATATCTATGTGTTAGGTATGTCAGCTATATCTCCCAATCTTGGAGAGGTGGCCTTATGTAAGAGATGCCTTCTGAGGCCCAACAGTGCACTTCCCTCTCATCACCAGTTCCAAATGTTCCAGGAGTGTCCCTGTGTCGGCTATGTGTGTCCTTCTGTTGTGGCAGGGTTGCTCTTGCTGCAGGTGCCTGGGGAGGCTGGGCTGTCCCCCTGGCCAGCTGGTTGTAATGCTCAGTTGCATGTGGCTGCTGTGGACCCTTCAAACACTTTATTGTGTGTGGGAAGCCCCAGCACAGTTGACTGCAAGGTCTAATAGCACTTTCCTGTTGCAGTTTTTCTGTTAAGTCAGTAGGCCCCAGGGGGACTGGGTGCAAGGCTCAAGGGCTTACAATTGCTGCAGGCCTCTGGCCTGCAAGGCTGTTGTCAGCTCTCTCAGGATGAAGCTGAGTGGGGCCAACCTCAGGCATGGGAGCACCCCATTGTTTCAGCCTTTGGAAGGTGGGGCTGATCTGCTATATGGCTGTTTGAGAAGCACAAGTCTGCTGCAGCTGATAAGCCCCACTGCCCACAGGGCCAGACACCCTATCAACCCGGTCCTGCCCCATGCGTGTACCCCGACTCACTGAAGCAGACCCAGTTGACCCACTGCAGAAGCCCCACACACTCCACCAACACAGACTGGCTCCTCTTGCATGCCCTGCCAACAGAGGCAGACCCACTCACCTGGCTGCAGAGGATCCAGGCATCCAGCCAATGTGGGCCCACAAGTTGCCTGAGGGCTTGCTGTTAGGCGGGGCCATCCTAAGGGTGGGCTGCCTGCCTTGTCTGAGCTGGATTAAATTGGTGTTCTAGTGGGTGGGGCAGACTCCTGGGCTAACAGACCAGGGGAAGAACTCCAATGGCATCTTCCAGCATCTGTGTCAGCATGCCTGTACTAGGTCACAATAATGGCTGCCACCCATGTCTCAGACCCTGGGGAGGTCCCACCTCTCACCGTGATGCCTCCAGAGCCTGTCAAGTGAGTTTCTTTTCACCAAAGGACTGTGAACCTTTCTTGTGATTTTAGGTTGCTTTCTGAAACTGGTGAATTTGTCCGTGGGCCCTTTAAGAACTGGCTTTTCCCCTGATATGCCCGATAGATTTTCTAGGAGTACTCTCTATTGTAGTTAATAGCCAGAAAAGCCAGATATTGTGACCCTTATCTCGGTTGTGCTGAGTCCAAAAGCTGCTTATTGTGGTGATGTTCCCCGGCTCAGATCCCACCCCCGTCGTGTACCTTGGGATTGCTCCCTGCTGGCTGTGAGGTGCCGCAGTTCAAAGGGGACTTTGTTTCTCTCCAGAAGGGAATTTCTGCCTCTTCCACCTCAGTCAGCACTGTCCCTTGTTGTGGGGGTTTTTTCATCCAGTTTTCCGTTCTCTCAGGGGTAATTCTTCCAAGAGTAGTTGTAAATTTGTTGTGTCTGTGGGAGGAGGTGAGTTCAGAGTCTGCCCACGCTGCCATCTTGACTTAAATTCCTCTACGCATGTTTTTAAATTGTTAAGAACATGTTTATGTGGAAGCTTTATTTCCTATTTGTTATTTAATACTATATACTGAGATTTCTATGTCATTCATAAATATGATTTTTAAGGTTGGAATGATACAATCTATTGTATGAACGCATTGCCGTCCGCTCATTCATTTGTCCACACGTGCTGAGTTCCTCGGTGTGCCTCGCGCTGTTACAGGTGCTGGGGACACACAGGAACCAGACAGAGTCCACCCTCCTGGTGCTCCACTTAGTGGTGGTGACAGCAAGTGAACAGCTGACTCCTGGGGGTTTACCTAGATGGGGTGGCTGGGGGAGGCGTCGGGGGGAAGGCGTCTGGGAGGACGCCTCCAGCTAGGTCAGGCTGGGCCGTGGGCATGAGCCAGGTGAGTGTGTAGGAACAAGTGTTCAGGCAGAGGGAACAGCAAGAACAAAGGCTCTGAAATGGGACTGACCTGGTGCCATCAAAGAAGAGCAAGGGACTCAGTGCACTGAGAAGTGGGAAGCCACAGCGGGGAGCCCTAGGAAGCCAGGCCAGAGAGGTGGGGAGAGGCAAGACCACCCACCCAGGGCGTGGTGGGCCCTGCTGAGGAGCTCGGGTTTTCATTCTCATTCCCACATGCGGAGCTCTGATGCTAGTTCCTCATTCTCACATTGTTAAACCTTTCAAGTGCGTTGCTTCTTGTTTCCTTTTCTTTCTTTCCTCCTCTTTCTCTCTATCTACCTCTTCCTTCTTTCCTTTCTCTCATATAAAACACAGTGATGGAATCCTAGCATATAAACCCTTGTCTATTTCTTGAATTTTTCCATTAGGAGAAATTCTTAGAAGGAGAGCCAGACTGCTTAGGTTTGAATCCTTGCTCTGCCATTTACTAGCTGTGTGACCTTCAACAGGATCCCTAACCTTTCTGTGCCCTAGTTTTATCATACGTAAAATGAGATGATAATAATGGTACTGACCTCACAGGACAGTTGTAAGGTTAGATGAGTCACTATAGAGAAAGCACTTAGGACAGTGCTTGTACGTAGGAAATTCTCTGCTCAGAATAAAAACGAAAGCTTTTTCTATATTTGCCGAAGTGTTTTCCAAAGGTTGTACCAATTACCCCCCCTTTTTTTTTAAAAGATTGGCACCTGAGCTAACAACCGTTGCCAATCTTTTTTTTTTTCTGCTTTATCTCCCCCAACCCCCCCATACATAGTTGTATATCTTAGTTGTGGGTCCTTCTAGTTGTGGCATGTGGGACGCCACCTCAACGTGACCTGATGAGCAGTGCCATGTCCGCGCCCAGGATCCGAACCCTGGGCCGCCGCAGCGGAGTGCGTGAACTTAACCACTCGGCCACAGGGCCGGCCCCCCAATTACCCTTTTTTTGAGAGTGGGAAATGTAAATACAACACAACAGGGCAAATGTAGTATGATTCCACTTATACGCGGTACCTAGAATAGGCAAATTTATAGAGACAAAAGAGTAGAGGTGACTGGGGCTGGGGGAGGGGAAATGGGAAGTTGGTGTTTAATGGGAATAGAGCGTCTGTTGAGGTTGATGACAAGTTCTGGGAATGGATTGTACAACATTGTGAATATACCAAGGCCACTGAATTGTACACTTCAAAATGGTTAAATTGGTAAACTTTATGCTATGTATATTTTACCACAATAAAAAAGTTAATATAAAGGGATGTGGGCACACTGTACTCCCCTCTGGTGCATTTATTCACAGTTGATCCGGAGTAGGTCTGTTAGGAAGTGAGCTCTCGGATGAGTCAGGTCCAGTGGTTGGTGCATTCTCTGCTTGGGTTCATGGGTCCCTGTGGAGTGTTTCCTGGCTCTCTTCATCCCTAGCAGTTCCACACCCCCTGCTCCAGGCCTTGGTGTGGTTCTGGAAACCTTGTTTCTGGGGAGGTTGCACAGCGAACAAAACCCCATAGGATTAGGGATAATATGAGGGCTGGGTTTGGGCTCTGGCCCTGTGCTGAGACCGTCAGCAGATCGTCTCTCATGGCTGAGCCCTGCTCTGTCACCAGTAAATATGATCCTGTAAGACGATTCCCCCAATTTATTGAGCAGGTCAGGCGAGGGAGTACACAGAAATGCGCCTTTGGAGCCTGTCAAGTGTTACACAAACGTTAGTTCTTATTTTCTTTAATTCCAGGCACCACTGATTCCCAGAGCACGAAATATTTCCGAGAGTTCCACCATTTCATTCAAGGAGGATGAGGAGGAGTCCTCCAATGAGGCAGATAAAAAATCTTCCCAAAATACTGCACACAGCGAAAAGCCAGGAGACGTGAAAGGGAACACGAAGGTGGGGGACTTCCTCTTCTCCTCCCTTCATTTCCCTCCCAAAGGGTGGAGTGGACGTGGGAACCTGGGCTTTGGTTGTGTCCCCCCACTGTCTCACCACCATCATGTTGGGGGGGTTAGTCTCGTATTTAGGGGGAGAAGCAAACCTGTGGGCCATGAAACTTCCCCTTCCCTTCCAGAGCTCAGGGTTTGGCTGGTTCAGCTGGTTTCGCTCGAAGCCCACCAGCGTCGTGTCCCCCTCTGGAGACGAAGACTCATCTGACAGTCCCGACTCGGAGGTAGCTTCGCTGGGGGATGGGAAGCCTCCTCCCCTGTGGGCCTTCAGATGAAGTGTCCTCAGCACTTGGGGCACCCAGAGCTGGCATAGACTCTACGATGGGAGATTGTGGGAAATAAATTTGTCCTGTGAGGGGAAAGGCAGATGACGAAAGGCCTTACAAGTTAGGATGAGGAATATTGACTTTAGAGGGCTGGCAGTAGTTTGGATTGTTGAGCAGAGAAGTGGCGCGAAGAAAGTGGAGTTTTGGGGAGAGGACCCAGCAGCAGGCTGTGAGGGGAGGCCACCGTTGTGTGCGCTGCAGGAATCCAAGCAGGAGGACGTGACTTTGTTAACCTCCAGTGCTGCCTTTCTTTCTTCACTAAGTAGGAGACCCCCAGAGCATCTTCTCCTCCCCAGGCTAGCCCGGGCCTCTCATTGACACCTCTCCCAGGGCCCCAGTCTCTGCTGGGCACCAGCGCCTTCTCCAGGGGCACAGGTACCACCAATCCCATGTCCTCTGGGCTGTCTGTGGTCCTCTCTGTGCTCCCTGGGGGTGGAGGGTACCTTCTGGGAGTAGGGACTCTTCAGTCCTGAGCAGTGGAAACAGGTCTGACCCATTGCTTTCTAGGTGAGGGTGAGGTCCGAGGATCAGCGTCCAGTGGGGGAACAGCCGAGGCCACTGGGAGTGGAGGCTTGTCTGGGCCTGAGGTGAGCAACCCGTAGGCTAAGCCTCGGCCCCTCCAGATGCCTGTGTGTGTCAGGACTGAACTTTCAGCCTGGCCTGGAGGTGCCACCCTGTGAGGGCCTGACTCACGGGGGACACGGAGAGAGCTTTTGTGTTAGTCTGCTAGGGCTGCCATGACAAGACGTCACAGACTATGCAGCTTCAACAACAGAAATTTATTTCCTCACAGTCTGAGGCTGGAAGTCCAAGATCAAGGTGTCGGCAGGGTTGGTGTCCCCTGAGGCCTCTCTCCTTGGCTTACAGATGGCCGTCTTCTCCCTGAGTCTTCACATGGTCTTCCCTCTGTGTCTGTGTCCAATCTCCTCTTCTTATAAGGACACCAGTCACATTGGATTAGGGCCCACCCCAATGACCTCGTTTTACGTTAGTCACCTCTTTAAAGACCCTGTCCCCAAATACATTCTGAGGTACTGGGTTAGGATTTCAACATAGGAAGTTTTGGGGGAACACGATTTAGCCCATTACTGCTTCCTTAGGTGGAGTCTGGAGAACGGCCTCTCTCCCTGTGCCAGGAGGGGCCAGGGTTCACTGGCATCCTTAGCAAGGGCTGCGATAAACTCTCAATGAATTGTCCACACTGGTATGGTTTTCATGCTGAGTGTTAGGAAAACGTTTTTATTTCTTGTGGTCTGGTTAGAGCACTCTTGTAGTATATTAAGCCTTTCATGAATATGATATTACTTTTTATGATGCTATTAATATAATTTCTTTCTTCTCATGTGCTCCAGCAGCACCTGAGCCTCTGCAATGCCACCCCACACCCTGGGGTCAGCGGTGCCCGGGTCATTGAGCCACGTTTGCTTGAGATACCCTGAGTTGTATCAAGAAACCCTTCCCACTTGCATCTCTTGGCCAATGTTGATGCTCAGGGAAGCCCTTGACGTTCTGGAATCTGGGAAGTGGCGACTGATGGCACTTTCTATTGTTTTCCATCACAGGGTGTCTCCTCTGAGCTCTGCTTCAACCCTGGGCTTCTACCTCCCTCGCCTGCCTTGAAAGGGGCTGTTCCTCTCTACAACCCATCTCAGGTCCCCCAGGTAAGGAAGCCCTGAGGGAGGGGGGTTAGGGGCACAGGCTTCAGATTAGGGAGAACTGGGTTTACAATCCTAGTTTATCACTTCCTCCGTGTGAGTTCTTGAGCAATGACTTAACCTCTCTAAGTCTCAGTTTCTGCATCTGTAAAATGGGGTTGGTGCTTGCTACCTCACAGGGTAGTAGTGAGGATTAAATGGGAGCATGTATGTGAAGGGTCTGGCTCATAGAAGATGCTCCATAAAGGTTGCTATGATTAATATTGCTTTTGACCTTTCATAAGTCTCAAGACTCAAGAGACACAATTGGTGTTGGTATCACTGGAGTGGTTGTGTTGTCCCTCTGTCCTGGGCATGGAGGGATCATTGCAAACTGTGAGAGAAGCGGAACTCCCTGTTTCTCAGTGAGCTGGGGCAGACTGATCGCTCCAATGCATCATTTGGCCTCCCCCTTCATAAGATCCACCTTCTTTCTCCATATTTAAGACGGCGTTGGGGGAAAGTGAATAGTTAGCACACCACCACGGGAAGCCAAAGGCAGCTGCTGTTCTAGACGCTCAGGATGCCCTAGCTCAATGCAGCCAGGCAGCCCCAGTGGAGTCATGCTTGGGGCAATAATCTGATGCAACGTTTGTTGTTTTCCAGCTCCCCACAGCTACCAGCCTGAACCGGCCGAATCGCCTAGCTCAGCGCCGCTATCCAACCCAGCCGTGAGGAGAACGGCCACCTGTCCCAGGCTGGTCTCCCTGAGGCACAACTTTAATGTTGCTCTCCTTTCCTAACCTCCCAGCCCCTCTGCCATACTGGGGCCCCCAAGAGGGTGGTGCTAGCCTATTGCCTCCCCTGGGCATGGAGAAGGCAAGGGGACAGGGTCTCCCAGTACACAGCTCAGGCCAGTCTCCTAAGATTAGCTTCAGAACCACGGAAGGTACTTCATCAGATGGAAAAGCTGAGTATAGCAGCAGCCTGGGGGTGAGCAGAATGCCATGGCGGCAGCTTTTGGGTGGTGGCTTCCGATCCTCAGGAAAGTCAGAGCCTACGAATACCACTGCTGGGATCAACGATGACACCGCTGGGCTCTGCCGCAGGAAATTATTGAGGGGGAGGCGCTTAGAGCAATATTCTAAATGAACTTTGCCTCCTCCCTCAGTCTTAGTTATAGACTGATTCACGGCTCTAGTTAGCAAAGTTTTTATCCTGAAACTTGGTTGGCACATCCTGTCATCATTCTCTCTCCAGTGACATTTCAGCAGTTTCCCTCTTGGTCCCAGTTTTGTGCACATTTTTTATGTGGTTCAGATTAATTATATTTCTCTCACTTTCTTAGCTGGTCCTATTTTTTCACATTCTGGCAACTGGCTATCAAGTTAGATTGCTGTAGGCATCATATCGTCATGGTAACTACTGAACCTAATGATGCAGATGGATGGAACATCAGTATAATAAACGATGGAAAATGTTTCCTAAAAATTCACTCCTTCCAGAAGAGAGGAGGAATAAGTGCCTGATATTGTTAATACCTCCCTTTCTACCTCAGGCCTTTGCAAATTGATGTTCGGAGGGTCACTGGAGCCAGAGGGAGGGGGGAGACCTCTTGGAAATTTCCATTTCTCCTTTCAAACCCAAAATAGGAATGACTCTTGCTGTTTGTCAGATTTGCTGAAAATTGCTCCTCACAAAGAACATTTTTTTGCATGTGTAATTGTACATACAGGTTTTGTACTCTAATGTACTACGGTTCTGATGTCAATGGTGATTAAACCAGATAATTTTATAGCAAAGGCTTGTCTCTGGCTGGTTTTTTGCAGAGGGAGAGGACAGAGTGAGTGTGTTCTGAAGTCTTTCTGGAAATGGTTCCATTGTGTGATAAGGAGCGAATGGCTGGAAAGAGCCCTTTGTTAACAAAGAATCTAGGGACCGGTCTCTTAACTTGCAAGTCTGTTCTAATGTCGTTTTTTCAATTAAAAAAAATACGGACAAAAGCTCCTCTGATGCAAATTAGTCATTCCATTAACTAAACCGTGCCTATTGTGTTCTCTAAAGAGTTTATTCATCTCTCAGATTAAATTAGGAAATGTAGGCATAAGTATTTTGCACTTAGAAGGCCCTCAGGAAAGGCTTCCTTAACAGACTGCTACTCCTTGGGATGTTATGCTGACACCCAGTGGTGGCACTGTGGCAGTAGGATGTGAGTTTTGTAGGAACCAAGCTGTTTAGACTTGAATCCTGGCTCATCCACAGTTCACCTTGCAGCGTTGGGCAAGGTGACCTAACTGTCCTGTGCTTCAGTCCTGCTATGTATAAAATGAGATGATAATTACAATCATACCTACCACGTAGGGAGCTTCCAAGAATTAGGTGAGTCAAGGGCTTAGAAAAGTTCCTGGTACGTGCTGAGCACTCTAAGCATTTATTATTAGTATACAATCTACTGAGTAAACTCTTGACTGTCTTGTTGCCCACCAGATTAAACTGTGGACCCTTCATTCCTGGTATAGGTGTATAACGGGAATAATAATTTAAAACTGCTTTGCAATATGCGTCCTTATTACTAAGCCAGTTTTTCTTCCTGCATCCCATCTGCCACCCATGCTAGGCCATGTGGCTCAGTGCCCGTGGGAACAATGACGTAGGGGAAGACCTACCCCCTGCAAAGGAGCACTTTGGAGGAGGAGAGGGAGGACGAGAGAGCGGGGCAAAGACGTGCGATGCCTGTGTCCTCACTTCCTCCTCCTGTTGGGATGATTGATGGAAAACCAGTGGCCACAGTGTCCACAGAGCAAGCGCTCTGCTCAGTTACTTCCCAGGCAAGGTACACAGCAGTGAAGAAATTTCTGAGGGGGAATGTCAGGGGGTTTTATGCACAAGAAAGGGAGGAGGTCACGGTATTGATGCTAATTCTTGACTGAAAGCTTGGACTCTGGCAAAGTCAGAGTGCATCCCTGAATCAGTGTGTGATTGGCTAAGACGAGTCCTGTTGTTCATTGGTCATTTGGGTCCAGTAAGGGTCTGACGAACCCGGGTCACTTGGAGTTCTTAGTTGTTTGTCAGTTTTAGTGGTGGTGAGGTTGCTAAGGGTCATGACCATTTTACAGTTTCAGCTGGTTAAAACCAGTTGTGGTGAAACAAAGCAAGTACAGCTATAAGAGGAGAATTTTTTTCTGCTTTACAAGGTAGAAGCTTGGGGAGTAGGGGAGGTTGTGATGGAAATCTGCTGCTAGGGGTGGGAGCCTGAGAGCACTGGGCTCGTGGCCCCCTTCCGCATCCATGACTGGGGAAAGGCTGCAAGCCTTGAGCAGAAGCTGGCTTTGCATTGGCACTTTGTCCAACGTGGCTCGGGAACTGTAGAAGCTTGACCTTGGGGATGACCATGGTCTGAGGCAGAACCTCTAGCTCCCTGCAGCCTGGTGTATGTGGACAGGGAACGATTGCGTCAGTGTCCCAAAAGGCCACAAGGGACCAGTCATGCCCCAGCAGACTCCGGATCAGCGCTGGGCCAGGCCAGCCACTGCAAAGAATAGGGCCCCCCGTATGGGCCACTGGCCCTCCTTCCCACCACTATGAGCCATTTTGGGGAGAGAAAACAAATAGAATTCTCTCTCTCTTAAAAAAAAGGAATCACCAAAGACACTGTCTAAAAGGGAAGAGACTGAGATATTATTAATTGGCAAGTTTGTCTTTTTCCCTTACTCCTCAGTGGGGTGTGAGCTTGGAGGAAGAATGGTTATAGGAAATAAACAAGCTACATTTTCCTTAAAAAACTGAGTGGTAATGTGAAAATTTGCCATCTGCTATATACATATAGTTTAATATTTATACGAAAACATTTAAACTTAATGTTTAATAATTTGGAAGAGAACAAACCGTTGAACTCCACTTGTGTCTGTCACATATCACATTCCAGCCTTCTGTCTAATCCCCTTATATGGCTATAAAACTGCAAACAAGCCTTGATTCCTCAGTCACCTATAGAGGCTCCCCTTTCAGCCTTAACTCCAGCTTCAGGCTGCTCAGGATCAAAGCCTCTGCTGGCTTTTTTCCCCCTAGAAATCTTCTTTCTCTTTGGTCTCTTCCTCTGAGCAACCAAGAAGAAGAGCAACAGCCTGCATCCACGTCTTCACTCAAATCAGAATATTTTCTTCCCAAGAGGAAATATGCAAAATACTCTTCTGCTTGAAAAGAATAATAGGTATGGAATTTGGGTCTCTCCACTTGCAGGAATTTCTCTGACACTTTCCCCCTCGGAGAGTAGAATGGCAGTGACTTTCCCCTCATCTATTTGCCATCGTAACCTGGAAATTGTGTATAGCATGATCTGCACACAGTAGGATGTCAGTATGTACCTGAGGTTCCTCTGCACACGGCCCCCAGCGCTGCCCCCTATCATGAAGCACCTACACCAGGCGCCATTCATCCAGGTCCTTCGGAAATGGTTTCTTAATGAGATTTGAAGTTATTTTGAATGAGGATTAGCCGCATATTAAAATATTTTTGTTACAATCTCAGTAAGTAGAGGGATCTGCTTCCCCCACTTTCTTTCCGTTTTGTATGTATCTCCAGGTGATAGTACTTCCTTGGAACTAGGTCAACAGCAGAGTAACTCAAACTTGACTGCCCGAGCCAACTGCTTGTTACTTTAACGTGAGATGCTCTCCTGGTCTTTATCCATCTTTGAGCGAGCTGGTTAAGTATCCAATTTTTAACGAATCTCACGAGAGGGGACTCCATGGCTTCCCTTGAAGCTTCCGCCTAGAGTTCCGCACTCTCAAACACTGGGATGCCATTCCTGATGCTTTATACCCAAATCACTCCTGTGGCTCTTTAAGGCTCTCAGCTGGTCTTCAACAGAGATGGAAAACAGCTGCTCACTGCCACCTGCACCCGGAACTCTTTCATGTTCTGGAAGGCCATTAAGCTGTGTCTCAGCTTATGAAATAAAGGCTTACAAAATGGCTTTTTCTTGACTAAAGTTGGGGATTAAACGAGCTAAATGCGTGTTGTCTTTTGGTGGCTACCTCGGCCAGACATTCTGAAGTTCAATTATAATAGTAATAGTGTTTATTGAGTATTTACTTTGTGTTGGGCACTGTGGTATGCATTCTATGAAGTATATAGTATTATTGCAACATATCATAGATGGGGAATCTGAAAACTCAAGAGAGAGATTAAGCAATTTGTCCAAGGTCACACAGCTACTAAGGTGGAGCTAGGATTAGAATCCGGGCAGTCAGACCTCCGAATCTGGGCTTTTAGCCACATAGACCCCGGACATATGTACATTTATGGGTTCACTTATCCATCAAATATTAACTGAATGATGTGTCAGGCTTTGCACTGCTTTCCCAACAAGATGCTCTTGACACTTAAAATACTCGTAGGCTAGTGAGAGAGATAGACATATAAACACAGAAATTACTGCATAATTTGAGAACTATTATACTTAAAGATATATTCAAAGAACTTTGTACCTTGATATCTCTTAACAATATAGGGGTTTCATCTATTTATATAATCTGGGGGCTAACATGTAATATGTTCACATTGTACCACTTCTTGTAGGTTAAGATCAAAGTTAAGTTCACTGCTAGTGTGTAGAATAGCAACCCTGTTGGCCAGAGTTTGAAGTGGCGTTACTATGTGGCGGATGTACATGAAGTCTAAAGGAACAAGGGTAGTGGTGCACTGTGACCACGAACAACACGGAGCAACGGCATCTGAAAGGCAGGTAATGCGATTTAATCTTGCTGAACTGCTATCACAGAATCCCTTCTTGCTTCTTCCTGCCCTTTACTGAGTTCTGAGTCAGGAGAAGACAGTGAATACTGCAGTGGAACTCTCCGAAGGGAAGGGTCCAAGGTGGGGAATGTTGTGATTGTGTGTGCGCACATGCATGGATGCCGTTCCCTGAGGATCCCTTTGCAGTGCATCTAAATCTCTTTTCACCTAAGCTCCATCCCCATCTGTTTATTTCCTCTTCTTCACAACTACTACTAAGAGACGATTATCTAGAAGATGGCCTCTCCAGTAAGCATCTTCCAAGTGGCTGATACTATGTAAGATATCCACGGAGTCTCACATACCAGAAGAGGATGTAACAGATCCTCTGTCAATAAATCCTAACTTTTGGCTAGAAAATTTTAGCTACTTTTTTATGTTCCCCAGAACTGTGTTCTTGGAAATCAAAGGCCTTGACTTTTTTTTTTTTTAAAGATTTTATTTTTTCCTTTTTCTCCCCAAAGACCCCCGGTACATAGTTGTGTATTCTTCGTTGTGGGTTCTTCTAGTTGTGGCATGTGGGACGCTGCCTCAGCGTGGTCTGACGAGCAGTGCCATGTCCGCACCCAGGATTCGAACCAACGAAACACTGGGCCACCTGCAGCGGAGCGCGCGAACTTAACCACTCGGCCACGGGGCCAGCCCCCAAAGGCCTTGACTTTTAAAACTTGTCTTTGATTTCTAAGAGGCAATTTTGGAATATAAAAGACATCAGCTTGGAATATAAAAGAACAGTTTCTTTTTCACTGTTCTTGTGTTCTATGATCATCATTTGGGATCATAGGAGATCTCATTGTCCTGGAGTAGAAATAATTTGATTTGGGCTTCAAGATTTCGTTTCCACTTCTTTGGGTATTTGGGTAAATATCCAGGAATTAAGAACAAACCAGAGCCTTCCAGCCATGACTTCTTTATGTAATGTTTCAGCTTCTCTTTGCAGACAACGACAACAGCCCACAGATGGTGCCAGTCATCCCAATAACGTACACCCGTTAATTCTGTGAGTCAGGATCCAGCCGCACTTGCTTTGTGCAACAGGTCTGTCACCGACAAGTTGCAGATACACTGACATTTGCTAAATCAAATTAGTTTTTAAAGTAGCTTGCAATTTAAAAGTAATTGATGTTAAGGCCCGAAAATAAAGAATTCTTTGCAAAGAAAACAATCGCTCCCAATTTTCCACTCTGTAGAGGCTGACTTTGTAGTCTCAGGGAAGACGTTGTAATCAGAATAAGACTCTCAGTTCTAGGCTCACATCTTCCTCTAGCTAAACTGGTGACTTGAAGGAAGTTAGTGGAATTTCTCAGTGTCCCCAAAGTTCTCGGCTAAAAACTTGGATTTGCTCATTCAGTAAACATTTATTAGGACCTCTCATGAGGTGGATAGGTGAAAGGAAACACCAGCTCTCAAAGCTCACAGGCGAGGGGGGAGACTGCCGCCAGGCTTATCCCAGGATAGGCCTTGCTCCAGGCGCCGTTGAGGAGGCCTTCATTCTGCCTACCAGGCGACTGGGTGGGTTCTGGAGGAGGTAACTTTATCCATCAAAAGACCACGGCCCAGAGAGGTTAATCAATTTTTCCTAAATCCCCTTAATTAACTTTCTGATTTCCAGGCTGATACTCTTTTCCTTTGAATATGAGAACATAATTTAAAATGTAAAGTTTTAAAATTATTTCATTGAGAGTGTTTGTAGTAATAAAAACATCAATAATAATAACTAAGATGTGCTAGGCATTGTTGCAAGAGTTTCCACGTGTTTATTCATTAAATTCTCTTAACATGCTATGAGGTAGGTGTTTTGAAGAAACTAAGCACAGAGTTAAACAACTTGCACGACGTCACACAGCTGACGATGGAGCCGGGAGAGCACTGTGCTGGGTGCCTCACGTATGTTGTCTTCTTTGATCCTAAAACAACTCAGAGAGGTTGCTTTATTAGCCTCACTTTACAGATGGGGAAATGGAGGCACAGAGAATTTAAGTAACTTCCCCAAGAGTGCACAGTAATTGGAGGAACTGGAATTTGAACCCTGGCCCCAGAGCCTAGACTCTTACCTCTTGTTGACTTAGTTTAAAATCCATAGCAGTTGTACCTGTTCTGCAAAGCAAGCAGGATCACTGAGCCGTATTCCAGGCTTATGGTGCTGTCTCAGCTGGGGCCAATCTCTGTTCCTCTGTTTCCCACCTGCAGCTGAGGGCTGCTACTCACTATCTTGTGTTTATGCATATGTCTGTTTTTTCCATTAGACTTGTGACTTCTGGGGGACAGGGGAGATATAACTTGTTCATCTTTATATTTCCAGCACCTTGCACAACGCCTATGCCTAATAAGGGCTCCATATTCAAAATAGACCTGAATGAATAATTTCCCATCAGGAGAACCTCAAAACTGTTTGCAGAAAAATGTCTAAGATTATTTCTGCCAGGAGATTGCCATTTGGGTCATCCTATTTGATCCATCTCTGCATCTTTAGAAGCTGAGATGGGTCTTGATATATAGTAAATGCTCAAAAAAAAAAAAAAAATCCATGAATGAATGAATGGCTTAGTAAGGGAGGCAAGGGGCACAAATGAGAGGCTCATTGCAGCTTTTGAGAAAGTGTCCCTAGGAGAGATGACAGTTCTTCAGAAGAGGGAGCCCCATGCTCCTCGCAGAGACCCTCAGGCAGGCCGCCTTGGTGGCAGCTGACGGGAGGGTGGTACCCTGCTTGAGTGATGGCCTGCATTTACACTCCTCCCTTGAGCCTCAGGGGTGCTTGTTTCTGGCAGAAGCATTTCTTGGTTTTAAAAGGTACTTCACCCCTTTACAATCTGTGTAATTGTTATTGGAATGCTTTGCCCCGGTAGTGTCTTAATTAGGTCAAATTTAATACCAAGGGCTATAGCTTAATGCTGTATTTTCAATTCTAAGGCACCCTACTCTTGACCCTGCCAGGAAACATTCACATTTTCTAGACGTGGGGGCACCCTGACCCAGAGCCCATTTTTGCACTCTTCCAGGAGGCAGGGTAGGGATGGGGTCCAGGGGAGCTGGGCCAAAGGAGATGTGTGTGCCAGGAGAATCATCTAAATGCTTCTAGAAAGAAAATCCTCTCTGAGTTACCCTGCTCCAAGCATCGCTTGGAAGTTGCTTGGGTAATTGCAGGATCCGAAGCTCTTTGCATTTGGTTAAATTATATAGTTTTGTTCTCGGTGTGTTAAAAAAAAACCTCCATCCTCTTTTTTCCTGCCTTTTATCAGGCAGAACACGCCCCTAGAGTTACACCCTTCTTCTCCCCACCATGCCACCCCAATAATGAGAAGTAAGCCATCTGCCAAGAAAACAAACACAGTATAAAAATTACGCAAATGCATCATCCCCAACGCAGAAGGAAAGGAGCAGCCACCACCTGGCCTCCAACAGAAGAGAGGGCCCCCTACAGGCTGCCATTCTCTGTGGGCTGGAGGAGGCCGAGGGGAGGTGAGGGATGGAAATCACTGCACAGGCCCGGTCTAAAAAGGGACACGGTGGAAATCAAGTCAGCGAGCTCAGTGTTGCTGTCCCCTGTCACGGGTGCATACAGAAGGTGCCTGAGGAGGCCATCAATCTGTCACTGGAAAGAGGAGAGGAGGGGGGTAAAGGAGGTAATTGGAACTGAGGTTCGCTGGGGCCTGTTCCTCCAGCTGGAAGTGTAGCTAGAGAGATGCAGAGCAGAGCCAACCCCACAGTAAGGTAAACTGGGCCTTTTGCCCCTGGTCTTGGGCAACAGTGCCTGTGAGAAATGAAAATCTGCTCTGACTATACCATTTCAGACAAGCCTCTTTGCTAACTCCCGGTCTGGTCCCGGCTCGGGATAAAATTTTACTCCCCTCGCCTGAGAATGCACTTTCCATTGCCCCACTCGACTCCAGGCTTGCACTGATTTGTACGTAATTTGTATCTAACTCCTTAATCAAAGGTTGTCTGAGGGAACAGAAATTCCATTATTAGAAATTGTGCGTGCATGGAAGCTAGTCAATCTTCCGTTTTATTGATAAATTGGAATGTTAAAACAACTATACCAGTCGACATGACAGTTCTTTCTAAGAAAGAGGCAGTTTACAGAGCTGTGCAAATCAGAAGTGTCCTTAAACTGTGGTTGGGGAGACATGATCTGGCAAAACATCTACCAATAAAATGGAGTATTACAGCAAATTACCCCGTTTACACATGCAGGCAAAGCTTCACTTCTCATGCCATGTTTGAGAGCCAATAAAGCTTGCAAATGTGATGGGAGCCACCATTTCTGCCTCCGTGCAGCTGTTTATCAGCAGCTTTTTAACACATTTTCACGTATTAATGAGGTGGCATAGCAGTTCCAGAATTAGAACAGTGGGATGTATCATTGTCTGCCTTATCTGAAGATACGCCTGCTGTCAGCATCGTTACCATGGCGTGTACAATGGCAGATGGAAATTTCGGCGGATGTAGCACACGCACAGACCCCTCCCTCCCTGTGCCCCAAAGCCCCTCATCTTCTGACCACACCTGCGTGGGCCCTGGCACTGCTGTTTGCAGGTCTTGCTGCATTTTGCAACGTTGTCTCCTTGTTTCATGATTTATGTGCCAGTAGGGCTTGAGAATTCTTCTTTCCCTCCCTATTTCCTAAAATAGTTCCTGGCATTCAGCAGGTGCTCTGTAAATGCTGAGTGAATGAATGAGTGGGTAGGTGGATGGATGAAAGCATTTGTTCCCCCAAAGACTACCCTGTGCCAGCACAGTCTACCTGTCACTGTGGCTTCAAGGCACAAAATAGGTACGTGACTCGGCTTTCCTTGAGTCTGGATACAAACGGTAAAATGAGATCTATAAACTGAGAGTCGTCAGAGGGCTCAGGAGCATTTAACCCAGAGACTTCCAAACACAGGTCTGGCCCTGGGGCTAGAATATTGCAAAGTTTTCAACAGTCTGCAATGAAATGAGAAAAATAAGGACAATGTAGTGTTTTCGTAGATCTACATGAATTCTCTGTTAGAATTCTGAGATTAGGTCCTTTTACTTTATTTGACATAAAACGCCCTTTCTTTTACAGAATGATGGTCATAGCAGATGATAGCAATTTTTTAAATGCCTTCACTTGGCAAAACAAAAATTTCCTAAGTCCCCCACATTTATTTCGAGGAAGGAGGGGAAGTTTAATGGGTCTGTGAAATCCCAAAGTCTGGACCCACTGGTTTAATTCATTTCCGTCCTTCTGAAAAAAATTCACTGAAATCACCTATTGGCCTTAAGTGAGACACTAAGCTACTTAAAAGAATTAGCTCATTTTGGCAAATGATAAGACACTTCCAGTCCTACAAGTACCTCTCTGTCTTGTCTCTTCGGAGCAGGGATCCGGGCTGGGTCACCTAAGTCTTATAGTAATGCCATTGCTAAGCAATAGATTTCTTTAATCCAGGTCACTCACTAGAACAGAGGAGCACAGAGGCCCGAGCTCCTAATGTCTAACACATTCTCATCTATTGTATTGTCTTTAGGGAGAACATATACGTGCTCTGACCGAGGAAGGACGGAGCACCTCCCTGAGCTACGAGAATTCTAGTTGGTATGAAACGTGGGGAAAAAAGGCATAGACACACCTCCACAGTCACACGAATGGCAGCCACACGCCTTTCTCTGAATTCCTGCAGCTCTTACTGTCTATGCCACCCAGCATAGCCCGTGGTTTCTACACTGTCTTCTGTTCTCTCGTTATTATTCACGTCTTATCTCCTCTAAAGAATGGGGACACTCTACTTGAATCCTGTTATTAATTGATACTTCTTTTTGTAAACACAGTCTTTTCTGGATCTTGTTGGCTGCTGCTGGTTCTACGTATGTTGGAAAGCTCTGAGACCCTGTTGACCTGGTTTCCAGCCTCGGCTCTGTCACTGATGGGTGACAAGTGTAGGAGTGAGGGCTGTGTCTCCCAGCAGCTGGATCCCTGTGGCTAAGAGGGAGTAACAGAACTGCCCTGGCACATCGAGAGAATGTCGTGTGTTTAACTTCCTAATGATGCTGATGCTCTCTGGGAGTATAAACGCGAACCATTATCACTATGGGTAATACTAGTCTTTGGTTTTCAAATTTCTCTTTCTCAAGGAGGAGAGGCAGAAAGATTATTTAAAGAAACAGTGAATAGAAGGCTCCAGTTTGCTCTTAGTTCCTGGTCGACTTTGATGAGGACGGCATAAGCAGCAGGAATGCGGTCTCGAAGGCCTGAGGTAATTATTTCTACTTCAGGGCATCAAGTCTTTTCTTTCTCCTCCTCCCTTTGGGGAAAAAAGAAAGAAAGAAAAAGCTAGGAGAGCTAATGCTCTTAAAAGAAAAAAAGATGATTTCTGTATGCCAGGTCTGGAAACAGTGTTTCCTAAAGCTTCTGCTACAAAAGAGGCCAAGCTGAGTAGACAGGGACTGGCCCAGGGCTGGCTCAGCCTCCACCGTCTTGCCATGGAAGGAGACAGGAGCAGGAGAGACTGCAAGAATTTTTTAAAGTTCCTTTAGTTTCTTAGAATTTCAAGAGTAAAAGAATTCTTCTTTTGTGTGTGTGAGGAAGGTTGGCCCTGAGCTAACATCTGTTGCCAATCTTTCTCTTTTTTTTCTTTTTGCTTGAGGAAGATTGTCACTGAGCTAACATCTGTGCTAATCCACCTATGTTTTATGTGGGATGCTGTCACAGCGTGGCTTAATGAGTGGTGCTAGGTCCACATCCAGGAAAAGAATTCTTGCAGATCCATCAAACTTGTCCAGTGCCCTTCATACTTGTGACAGACATTGGTGGTTCCCCAGGTGTATCGGTTCTCCATTGCTGCTGTAACAAATTACCAAAACTCAGTGGCTTGAAAAAACACAAATTTGTTATCTTATAGTTCTGGAGGCCTGAAGTCTGAAATGAGTCTGAGGGAGCTAAAATCAAGGTGTTAGCAGGCTGGTTCCTTCTGGAGGCTGCCTGCATTCCTTGGCTTGTGGCCACATCACTCCAATCTCTGCTTTCATCATCACCCTGCCTTCTCTTCTCTGTCAAACCTCCCTCTGCCTCCCTCTTATAAGAAGCTTTTTCATTACACTGGAGTTGCCTGGATAATCTTCCCATCTCAAGATCCAGGCCAAGGGAACAGCAGGTGTAAAGGTCCTGAGGTAGAGCAGGCTTGGTGTGTAACAGCAAAGAGGCCAGCATGCGGGGGGAGATGCAGGGGGTGGGCGCAGTAGGAGAAGAGCTCAGAGAAGGGGGCAGGGTCAGGGCATGTAGGACAGAGAGGCCAAGGTAAGGACTTCAGCATTTACTCTGAGTGGGAGGAAAACTCCTGATGGGTTTTGAGCAGAGAAGTGGCTGACATGATCTGACTTACAGTTTTCAAGGATCACTCTGGCTGCTGGGTGGAAACTAGACTTGGGGTGGGAGATGGGAGGCTCTTGCAATAATCCAGGCCATAGATCATGACGGCTGGACCATGGTGGTAGCTGCGGTGGGAGATGGTGGTGGGAAGTGGTGGGATTCTGGGTATATCTTCAGGGTTGAGCTATTAGAATTTTCTGATGGATTGGCTGTGGGATGTCAGAGAAAGAAAGGAGTAAGATTGACCCCCGGGTTTTTGGCTCTGCAGTGGGAAAATGGGGAAGACGGCAGGAAGAGCAGATGTTGAGAGAAGATGGAGAGTTTGGTTTGGACATATCAGGTCTGAGATGTGTATGAGAATTACAAGTGGAGATGTGCCCAGTCCATGCAGCTGGATTTGCTAGTCCAGAGCTCAAGGGAGGGATAGGGGAAGTCTTCAGAAAAACGAATAGTCACAGCCTGTAATCTCTGCCTACTTGTTCAAGGACAAAGGCCAAGCCCTTTAATGTGACCGTTAAGGTCTTTCTGTGGGCTGGTTTCAGCCTCATGTCTTATTGAGCTTCTATACGCGAAGCTTCAGTCATTGATATTCTTCAAGACCCTACACCCTTTCATGCTTCATAGCCCTTACTTGCGTTGTTCTCTTGACCTAGAGTGTGCCTCCCCTCCCTTGCCATCAAAATCCTGTCCATTCTTCAAGGGCTGTGAAGCCTCTTCTGACGCTTGAGTGGAAGTCCGTCATGCCCTCCTCTGTGTTCCCAGCTAGACAGACTGTGTGTTCCCTGTCTACCTTATAGCTGACCTCTTGCATTTGTGTCTATAGCCCCACTAGATTGTAAGTTCCTTGAAGGTGGGAAAGGACCACGGTTCGTTGATCCTTATATCTCTAAGATGTCTCCAAGATGGAGATGGATGTAGATGGGATCCTGAAAACCAGAATCCTCAATCAGGCACAGTTCACCACTACTGGTTTTGAAGTAGACCTGCATGGAGGACATGGAGAGACAATAGCACACTGTGGATTACTACAGGGTGTTGGCCAAACCCCCGTGCGGAACCCACAGCTCGGGTGAGCAGGCTTCACCGTGTGAGTCACAGCTGCTTCTCTGGCCTTCCAAAGAGCTCAAAGACTAGACTGAAAACTTGTTTCCTTGGTCCCTTTCTCTGAGGCCCCCACTCAAATCTTGACCAAATCTGAAGGTAAGAGGGCAAGGACAACTGAATCTATCAGAGAGATGCTCTGGGGAAATACAGCCTAGAGCAGAGCTGGCCTAAGTCATCCCCCGAGGGACTTGAGAGAAGCACGTTGGTAGGAAGCCGAAGGTTTAACTTACCACCCTCACCAAATATGAGGACACAATCTGGAAATAAAGTCAGGGACTAAATAAGGAAGGGAGAGAGCAGGTCAGGGATGCATGCGCGTTTAACTTCTTGCTCATCGCACAGAATGTGCCACCCTGCCTTACGGTCCAGCGGGGTTCTAAACCATATCCCACATCAGTGCAGCTCCTCCTTGGAAGGGAGCTGCAGTGTGGAGAGCCCTGTCTCCCACACCAGAGGGAGCCTGCCCCTGCATCTAGCCCTGATTTTCACCTAGCACGTGCTGAAAGGTTTCAGTGGATTTGCTGAATTGAATAAATCCTCAGGAAGACATATATATTCCCAGTGGAAAGACCAAGGGGTCACTCTGTGCCGATGACTGTGAGATAAAAATCTAAGACAGTTTCCCTGGGATCCTAATACAAGACACAGTATAGTGCAGTGGGTAAGAGAGAGGGTCCCGGAGCCATGCGATCTTGGACAAGTTAACCTCCCAGGGCCAGTTCCCTCATCCGTGAAATGGCAGTAATGATATTTCTCACCTTATAGAATTTTTTGCATTTATTAAATGAGTTAATACTTGTGAATACTTATAACAGCACTGGGCACATAGAATGTTGGATGTTTTCTGGCTGTTTTAGAAAAGTGAGTTAGCTGTATAATGGTAGAGCGTAGCCATGTCAGAGGACATCTCTAGGTCTTTGTTCCAAGAAGGTTTGAAATTTCTGAGGAAGAGAGAGAGAGATTTTATCACATTGTCAGCCTCTTTTACATGAATATCTCTTCTTGCCTTGCAACCCATATCCTGGCAGCATAAATGACCCTTCTCATCCAGTGGGAAAATATTCCTGGAGCTTGTTATGGGGCTGTTATTCAGGCAGCTGCTTTTTGGCATGATCCCAAGTGAAATGTTTGAGCTGGCTCTTTCCTCAGGCTCAGAAGTCACCTGGCAAATGTGAACTCCGAGAGTCCTGGGATGCTCAGCTGGAATAGCTGGCTTGTGTCACACCAAGCAGGTGGTTTGAGACCAAGGGCACAGCATTGGCAACAATGGTTGTTGGAAGGTTACCAAGGCCTGGAAACAGTCTCATCAGTTGTGTGTGTGTGTGTGTGTGGTCTCTCCAGATGGGTAAAAAGGGTCTTATTGGGAATCTTAGAAACAGTATTTTCTTCCCCGTTTTCCTGGCTTTCATTGTTCGGAATTTTCATTGTTGTCCTGGTAGTCCGAGGGTCTTTTGCAAACGCAGCCCTCTGCTCTCTCTCCCTCCTATTAATATTTGTCTGACCACTCAGAACTTTGACCTGAAAAGCCTGCCTGCCTTTCTAATGGTGCCCTTTTAACTCTTTTATTTGCCTTTTCAGGCCGCATTTCCCCTCATTTCCGCGAGGATCAACCCTGAGAAGTGGAAGCTCTTCACAGTCAGAGGCATCTGGCAGGAGCAGAGGGACTCAGGCGAACCAAGATTTCTGTTTGGATACCGATTAATTCAGTCTCCCCGTCCCCAGATTCCAGTGTCAATACCTCCTGCCACTTTCTGAATCCTGAGAGGAGGACTTACTTTTGGAATCAGAAAAAAAAAAATCACTGCTTAAAGGCTTCTCTTTTTTGAACCGTGTTTAGTTGGATCAGTTATAATCTCTTATTTCCCATGATAGATTTTACACAAGAATATTCATTCAATGAATATTTACTGAGTGTCTGTGGGAGGCAAGGCCTGGTTCTAGCATTGAAGGGGGATGTAAAATATACAACACATCTCTTTCTCTGTATCTACACATGTAATATAGATTATAATCCAGTGGCGGGACACAACATATGCAAAGGTGGGAGACCCTAGCGGAGAAAAAGTTGAAAAATGCTGCTCCTGGACCTCATGACTCCAGCTTGTAAGAAAACCTCTCTTTCCTTTCCTCAGGGGGAGGAGATAGTTCTGATGTCACTGAAATGTGTGAAGACTCATTCCCCTCTCCTACTGTACCCATGCAAAGGGGGTGGCCCAGATTTAAGCTCTTCATAGGGCATTGTTGCTCATTGCCGTGAGCCCCATGGGACGTACTATGTGGCTGACTGCAGGCCCCATGCCGTCATGAGAGGAGAGCAGCTCAGCGTGAAGCACGTCCAGGTCCACGCCCAGCTCCTCCACCTCCCGTGGGCCTTCGTGTGAGCTGTTTCACTTCTTTGAACCTAAGTTGCATCATCTGCAAAGTAGTAGCATCTACCTCATGATGTAAAAATTAGAATGAGATCATGTATGGACCACACATGGGACACAGAAAATGAGCAGTTCACGTAAATTCCCTCTGTTCTAATATCAAGATTTACTTTATCTTTTCTTTCTTCTTCTTTTTTTAAAATTTCCTCTTCTTTTCTCTTGGGGTGGGGGTGAATGCCCGAATCATCTCAGTTAGTCTTTCTGGGTTCCAGGCACATCTGAGATTAATCTTGGTCAGAACTTGAGCATCACGGCCAAATTGTCAGCTCCTTCTGCTAACACGTGGACCACATGAAGGGACTTCTCTCAGTGCTAGGTGATGCTAATTGCCGTCTGATCTGAAGCCAGAGTTGCTTTCCTTTGTTTAATAATTTACATCTTCTCTGAGAACACTGAGCTGAAGTTTAAAATTACAGAAAGGGATGATATATCTAAATGCCAACAAAGCTAAAGCATAGTAAAATCACCCAAAGCCCCTTTGTGGGCTGCCAATCACTCACCACCCAAACACGGGTGGCATTTGAGGGAGTGCACACGTGAGACAGTAAGAGCGTTAAGCTCTCGAGATGCTGGGTCTTGGTCAAGCCTCGCTCTGTGGGCGTCACTGGCTCGTGCTAGCTGAGAAGCATGGCAGGTCATTGAAATGAGCACAGTGGGCGTGCCCCGACTGGACGGTACTGCACTGTACTTTCCATTTATTTTTTCCTCAAGAATTTATTGAATACCTACTACGTGGTAGGTCCTCTGCTGGGCACTGTGCAGAGTTAGAAAGTTCTGGAGACTGCTGCTTCAAGCTGCTCACAGCCTGGCAGAGAAAATACACATTAATAGCCGGTTAGCCCTCCTCCCCCTCCCGACCCATGCTCCCCATGTAGCAACAGAGCAACAACCTCCTCCAGTATTTTTTCTGCTTTGTAGCACTTTGGAAGTGTGGAAGTTGGGGAGGGTGAGGGAATAAGACGAGAATAACAGGAATAACCACTTACAGCAGTTACAACGTGCCAGGTTTAGCACTAGGCATTTTTATATAATATCTCAATTAACTGGCGAATCCAGGAGGGAAAGAGATTTATGCTCCATAGATGGGAACAGATCGGGAATTTTCAGCTGTGTCCCTTCCTGATCAGATTGAGAAATCCAGTTTCACTCTACAAACACACTTGAGTTAACAAAGTTGGTGGTACTCTGACTTTGTGGAAAACTCGGTTCTGTAAGCTGACTTTGATCACTCAGGTGCTGAAGGCAATACTCCCCGTTTCAGAGAGACTGTGACAGCTGTCCCTGAGGGGCCACCAGTCAGAGCACAGTGAAAACGAGCTGATCCTTGCTCTCCCAGGTCCCTCTAACTGGCAGGCTCTAGCCCTGCATCCCCGTGGCTGCTCCCTCACTCCTCAGCAGACTGCAAGGGGCCCCCTGTCAGGCCCGTCTCCCCTCGGCTCTCGGGGTACACTGAGCACCCCTGCTCCTGGCATTCTTGCCATTCAGTTTTTCTCCATAGCAGAGACCATCATCTAACATACCTACTTTACTTCTTTGTCACCTCCCTCCCCCTATGAAAGGTAAGCTCCTCGAGGCCTTGTAATTTCTGTTCCCCTGCTGTACTTTCAGCTCCCGGAGAAGGACCTGGCCCAGAGAAGGTGGCCAACAAGTATTTGTGGAATGAATTGATGACCTGACAGTATTAGGAGGAAATGACTCTGCAGCCAGAGGAGGGAGAGAGCCTTTCCTACACGGCAGGATGATGGAATGTACCATTCATTCATTGATTCGTTCATTCACTACGTGTTCACTGAGCAATTAAATGGTGGCTGGCACAAGGCTAGTCTTTGGGGGAACAAATATAATGAGACACAGTTCCTCCTTTCAGGGAACTCAGCCTACTGAGGGCAATGGACACAGAAAGAACGCTAATAGTAGTAATGACGATGACTCACGTCTATGGAGTGTCCTATGTGCCGGGTGCTGTTCTAAGCACGTTTACGTGTATTAACTCTTCTAATTCTTACAACAAAAATGAGGTAGGGACTACTCTTATGGCCATTTTGCAGATGAGGAAACAGAGGCACAAAGAAGCCACCCTCCTAATTACAGTGCAGGGTGAGAAGTGTTCTGAGGTGCGGATGGGGTGTGTGAAAACAGCTTCCACTTTAACCGGGCACTCCCAGGGTGGGCAGGGGCAGGTGGCAGCTCTGAGAAGCCTGTCGGTGATAATTGCTCTCCTGCCCCCATCCCCACTGACCGGCCCTTTAAGTTGCTGGACGCCTCTACCCTCCCTCCTCACTCCCATCCAGCTGCTGGACCTGGTCTCCACCCCGCCCCCCCCACCCAGCTCAGTGAATGCTCTTGCTCTGACGCTCGCGACCTCCTGCTGTTCTGATCCTGAGTCTGCAGGCCCCTCCAGTGCTCTAAAGCAGGCAGATGGCTCAGCCCAGATGCCCCAATTCCCCACCCTGTGCTCTCGAAGCTGTGCCCTCAGACACCCCGTATTGAGTCCTGCTGCCCTCTGTGAGAGGGGAGAGTGTCAACAGCCCCGGATTCTGTCACTGCTCCTCTGCCCCGGACCCTGGAGGTCTCCATTCCCTGAAAGGGCCTTCGGGAGTCTCCCAAAGGAGAAAGTTTAACCCCTTCAACCTCTCTCCTTCTCTGCTCTCCCCTCAGTCCCTTCTGAGTCTTGGGTGACCACCCTTTGTGCTTCAGAACTCTAGGAGGCCACTTGTCTTCCTCGCCTAATGATGTGTTACAGAAAACAAGCTTCTATTACTTGCAAAAGTGTGACGGGAACATGAATATTAATAACTCCCATGGGTTTCCTGCAAACATCCATCACCTCGGCTTAGAAGGCTTGTTCTGACTTGCCTGGCATGGGGGTAACAGCTCCGCCGAACAATAATAAAGCATTCATGAGCCCAGCTTAGGCGGAGTCTTCCTGGGGCTTTGAACTTCAGTGCTCCTGCAGGGCCGAGGTGGGGAACATGCGCTCCTCCACCCGGATTCCGGCAGGAAGATGTTGGACTTCAGTCAGGGACAGGACTTGGCAGCTGTGCCCGGACCCGGTGGAGCTGGGGTAGGGATTTCTCTTTATCAAAAAGAAATTCTCCTTGGTGACAGAATCTTGGTGAGCAGGTGCATTTGACCTAAGCTGAATCCGGATGCTGAATCTGGAGCTGGAGAGCTACCTGGTCCAGTACAGACTTATAGAACTTCAGGGCTCAGAGATCATCATTTTGGGTAAACTGAGGCCACAAAAGGCAGAAGAAAAAGCAGCGGCAGGGTCAAAAGTAGAGAATCTGGAGATGACCATTTCCTTTGGAGAACCCTAGAGCAAGGGACATCAGGACAATGCCGTCCTTGTCCTTTACTCAGTGTTTCCATCGAAATCTGCTGACATATTCTTCTCAATGAAAGTCCTTGTCTCCTGGGAGTCTCCAAGTAGGAGCTGTTTTCTGCTCTGGGTCCCTGGATGCCAGATGAGGATCTCAAAGGGTAGGCCGAGGCTGTGATAGAGCTCACAGGATTCCCATCTCAGGCAGTGCCCTTCTAGTAAAAAGGGCTCCTGGGATCTGAAGGGAATTCCTGGCAAGGCAGTAGAGTGGATAGAGCACAAGGAGATCAGAGCCCCCGAGGCAGAGAAACACGATGGTCCTGTTTCTTGGGTTCTGTTGTCCCGGAAACCCCATGTGATCTTTGGGGGTTCATCTCCTGGTTTGATGGCTGTTCAAGAACACTGCATCCTGGGGCCCCTAGCTGAAAAGCCACTGTTGATATTTATTTTAATGTCTTGTGTGTGCTTTTCTTCTTATTAGAATTTAAACGTCATCCATATCTTTAGCTCACAAAAGTAAAATAGAAAATCATTTGGATTTTCTAGAGAAAAATATCTTCTTAGGTAATTTCAATGTGATCAAGCTAGCATCTCTTCTGCTGAACTTTAGGTCACTCATTAAATCCATGGTGTTAATGAAAATGCTCATTTTCTTGGGCAGCAGCATGCAAAATCTCTCTGCTGGACAATTAACAGTGGTGGGGTGATCTCTGCCATTTCTGCTAGCTCTCAGATTTTCTTGTGGTTAGCATTCCAATGTCTTGCGTCGGGGCAGGCCATGCAGATGGAAGTCATGGAAACAGTCATGGCTTTCCCCCTAAAAGCCTTTATTGCAGGAGGTCCTGCCCCCGCAGGGTTCTGACATAGGATGCTCTGGGTCACAGCAGCTTCTGCCTAGCTATGTTTACTTGGAAGGCAGCTTGGTATCCTCATGGAAGGAGTGAAAGAGTTGGAGCCAGAGGATCGGTAAAGTGAACCCTGGCTCTGAAATTTGCTAGCTGTGTGATTCTGCCCTTTCTGAGCTTCGGTTTTCCCATCTGTAAAAAGAAAATAAAAGTAACTACTTTTTCTACCTTATAGAATTGTCCTGGGGATAGCATGAAACCGTTTATGGGAAATTGTTTTAAAGACTGTGCATTGCTAAAGGGTTATTGTTTTGGTTGGATATAGAAACAGAGTTAGTCAAACTTTTTCTAAGGATATCCAAGAACATTCTTTGAAACATCCATAAAGTGGTTACAGGGTATGTACAATCAAAGCTTATAATACAGGAAGGCTATTTTCCAGTCAAAAAGGATGAAAATTAACATGGGATTATAACAGATAATGTTGGCTATCTATTCAACATCTATTCTTCTTTTGCTACTTCATAAGAGAACCCCCATTTTGTTTATATATCCATCCTTCGTGATGACCACATGTTTCAAGGGAGGCAGATTTTAACCCAGAAGAAGGTCTGGATTGAGCCGGTAGTTCCTAAACTTTAGTGTGCATCAGAATCACGAGGAGGGCCTGTTAAAACACAAACTTAATTGGCAGGGTTTCTGATTTAGTAAGTCTGGATCGGGTCAGAGAACTTGCATCAGGTGATGCTGATGCCGCTGGTCTGAAGACCACGCTTTGAGAGCTGCTGTCTAAGCCAGTCATGGTGGTCCCATTCTCTTCTCCAGCTGTTGGTTAGATAGAGATACATGAGGCAGTTCTGGCCAACGAGATGTGATAAGTCTGCTGGGGGCTTGTGGAAAAGGTTTTCTCACTCTTCAAAAGAGACACAAGGAAGAGGTGGTTCCCTTTCTACCTCTGGACCTTGTCTCGGGATGGAGCACCCGGGACTGCTGCAGACATTGACGGACTATGAAGGGAGAAATCCTAAGGACAAAGTGGACACTCTGAGGGTGACCAAGAGAAAAAGATGAAAGGCATCTGGGTCACTAATGATGTCCTTGGGCTGCCAAATTAACTGTGGAGCTGCCCACCTCTTATTTGCTGAACCATTTTGAGTTGGAATTCTCTGCTACTTTCAGTCAAAGGGAACTTAATGGATAAAGGATAATGTTAAAATTTCTTTTCCCACATGGGGACATGGGCATAGGTTATGGAGCCCTGAGCCTTACCAGAGACAGTGGGAGATGTCTGGCGCTGAGATTACACTCAGCCCGAAGCCATGCACCTGCGTCAAGGTCTAAGGTCTATCAGAAAAGCTGGGAAGAGACCAATTTTAGGAAGGGCTGCAGGTAGCGAGGCTAAAGGACCACAACCTGGGAGATGTGGCCACATTAGAATAGTTTGGGAGCACATGGTAGGCGGAAAGGTATACCGGGTGTCTTAAGAACAGAAACTTTTGAGGATTTTGTGGTCTGAGCGGGACATGATGGGTGGGAAGACAGACCCAGGTTTGGAAAGAAAAGCTGAGGAAATGCAAGCTAAGGGGGTCAGGATTGGAAATTAGAAAACAAAAAAATGGCAAGGGGACTTGGGAGCTTGGGTGCTGATTGGGACATTATGCCCCCACATGATACATTATTTTCTTCTATTTTGACACAGTACAGCTTGTCTCGGTTAAAACATAACGTGGGGTCCTGAAGTGGTCCTCATCCAGGGGTATGCATGCCATCAGGGTGGCCAGTAGTTTCACAATACTTATGAAAAATTCTCTTTTCCTCAAACTCTAGGACTTGTTGTGAGTGTTTTCTTCCAGTAACCAATGGGCCTGGTCTGTGACCTTCTGGGGTTTGTCCCATTTCCTTCCTCATCTCTCCAGAGCATCTTCAATGGGCCAGTACCTACCAACCCCACCTGTAAACATTATCTACTGTGGTTCTGCCCCTGCCCGTCTGCCCAGAGCCGGGTCTGAGTGTGTCTGCTCTCAGCATTGGTGAGGCAATAATGGCAAGGCGGGAGCCTTGATCTCAAGGTGCTCAGTCTAGGGCAGCGCTGTCCAGTAGAAATACAATAGCAGCCACAAATGCAAGCCACATGTGTCATTTTAAATTGCTAGTAGCCACACTAAAAACAGTAAAATGAAACAGTAATACTAATTTTAATAATATATTTTATTTATCCCAGTGGTTCTCAACCAGGGAGATTTTGCCCCCTTGGGGGGCATTTGCTAATGTCTAGCAACGTCACTTGGCAACGTCCTTAGGCAATTCTTGGTTGTCACAACTGGGAGGGTGCTACGGTATTTAGTGGGTGGAAGCCAGGGATGCAGCTAAACATCCTACAAAGCACGGAGGACAGCCCCAACAGCAAGGAACTCTGGGGCCCAAAATGTTAATAGTACTGAGGTTGAGAAAACCTGATTTAACCCAATATATCCAAAAGATTTCATTTCAATATGTAATCAAATATAAAAAATCAATAATCTGATATTTCGCATTTAAAAAAAATCTGTTTTAAAATCTGGTGTGTGTTTTATGCTCATAACACATCTCAATTCAGGCCAGCCATGTTTTAACCACTCGATTGCCACGCGTGGCTAGCAGCTACACCATAGGCGAAGGGAGTGTATAGTTACAGGGCAGAAAGCTCTCCGTGACCCCTGTTCCCTGGGCATGGCAAATATGATGAGACACAAAGCCCTACTACCTTTAAGAGACCCACACGATAAGGAATTAGGATAAAAGAATTGCACGAGGTCTCTCTGATCGTCAAACTAGGTAGGAAAGAAGTACTCAAAACAACATCTATCCAACCGCTTGCATTATTTCCTGCAAAATGCCAGCGAGAGGTTGCAGTTTATGATTCCCCTGAGGCAAAGGTCACCGGACCCGGTGGGAAGATTACTGAGCGAGACAGCTTCAGCGCAGCTCTGAGGATTTAGATATTGATCACTAAGGCTTTCATGTAGTTAAAACAACCAGCCGAGCAACACCCTTTGCCTCCTCCAAAACAATCTATAATTTTTCCCTTTTGAAAAACGAGAAATAAAGGTTTCAGGTTCAAAAGAAGGCTATCATGTAGTAATCAGAGCTTTAGAACAACCCAAACCGACCTCAGCGCCACACGCTGCACTTGGTAATCCCCGACTTGAAGGCTTCGCAGCATCTCATTAGTCTGGAGTTGCAGCGCAGATAATTCTGTATTGAGTGAGTAATTAAATGTGACACAGAAGCAGGCGAATGGATTAGCGACACACCCAGGGGTCCCTCTGAGCAGGCCTTTCCTGTCTCTGCCCGTGAGGGAAGGCGTAGGGAGGCTTAGCAGAGTCCCTATGAGGGGGATGCTGGTGCAAAGGCAAACCAAGGTTTTGTGCATTATCTGTGGGCCAGGGCGGTGTGCCAGTCAGTGTGGGGACAGGAGCTTGTGGAAGGACCCTTATGGAAGCCAGGCCCCATCGTGAGGCAACAGGGTCTACTCTGTGGTGCTGCTGATCCTTCCCGGGCTAAAGCTAGGGGTCCGCCCTTAGCTTTCCCGAGTGGGCTGCTCTTTCTGTCCTCGGTGGGACGAAAGCCTGCTGTGTTTACTTTAAGTCAGAGTGGAGAATGCTACCCGTTATTCCAGAGCCCTGGGAAACCTGAGCATCTCTGACAAAGCCAGGCTTTGTCTAAAATGAAGGAAGACAAAAGAGCGTTTTCTCATTTTTACAGTGTCAACATGACACATTTTCATAGAATTGAATGCTTGGAGAGCGACTCACCTAGTTTACCTTTCAGTTTGCAGAAAGCTTTTCACTCAGCTTTCCCACACACCTGAAAATCTATCCTATTTTTCAAAGTCCGCCAGGGAAGGACTACATAAAAATCTTTTTGGAAACAGTCCATTTCTTGTCAGCTCTCGATGAACATATATCGGGGAGGGACTCTGTGCAAGGAGTTAGGAGCCAAGAGATTCAAGGAAAGAGAAGACACAACTTCTGCTTTTCAGGAGCTCATGAGAGAGACATAAACAGATGGGGTGACAAGCGCACAGCCATTAAGGCCTGTAGGAGTTGAGAAGGGGAAACTCATTTAAGGCTGTGGTGGAGAAGAGAGATTTCCTGGAGTAGATGAAGTTTGAGTTGGGCTTCAGGGCTTGGATGGAGGGGGAGGGCTTGGCGCAAGGAAATCCCATCTCATACTCTCCCTTCCCCTGTCCTCCCTTTTTAAGTTGAGTCACTAATGTCTGAGCAGCAACGCTGGGCACCACAGCTACAAGAAGAGTCAGGCTCAGTCCCAGCTTATAATCTACAATGGACAGATGCAAATTTCCAAAAACATGGTCTTCCATAGAGACGTGACTCATGATTCACTTGCTCACTCATTCAACAAATATTCATTGAGCTTCTCTTCTGTGCCCGGTCCTGTTCTTGATGCTAAGGATGTGGTGGGAAAGAAGACAGACACAAGCCCTGCTTTATAAAGTCCATGGTCTAGAGGGGTGAAGACAACGAACTACTAATTCCAAGTGTGATGAGAATTATGAAATGGGAGCAAGACGTGCTGTGGGAGGACATAGCAAGGTATTCGACCTGGTCTGGGGAAGAAGGGTTCGCTTGGGAAGTGCCGTTTCAGCTGAAAGGTGAATGCAGAACCGAGTACCCAGGTGAAGGGAGAGGGGGCAACGAGGGAGAAGAATGTGCCCGTCAGAAGGAGGAGACGGGGAAAGCCCCAAAGTGGACAGAATGTGGCACTTTTGAGGCACTAAAAATTGTCCAAGATGACTGTAGCAAGGATGGAGATGAAGCCCAGAGTTTGGGCAGGCCCTTCCTGTGCTGGAAAGTGACCACATGTTCCCCATGGCACAAGGGTCAAAACAAATCAAAGCTGAAACAAACATTGTCTCTTGTCTCCCACCGCTAGCTGGGGGAGAGGAGGCTGCCTCCTCGCACGGTTGCGGAGGGCTAGTGAAGACCACGTGCATGTTGTCTAGGAGGGTTCCTGCACCCACTGCCTCCTCTCTTCCCCCACCAGCCCCTCAGCACAGGACTCATGGATGCCCTCGACCAACAAGGTCCGCCCCCGTGTCCCTAGGTTGATTCTGACCATGAAGGAAGTGCTATGAGATTGTGAGTTTCTTGAGTGCCTGGAGCCGAGTGTGCTCTGTGAGTGTGTCTCTGGTGAGCCAGGAGGGCGCCTGGTATTCAGCTCTTTCTTGCAGTCGAGCTGAGTCCTGAATACCTGAGAAGGCTCCAGGTGGCAGTCTTTTTAAATGCCACTGACTTAGTTCATAACTGGGCTTCTGCCTCAGTTTCCCTGCTTAATATTCTACTTACCTGCTGAGGCTGGAGTTCTGCCCGGAAACTCCAGTCCCCATTGTTTACTGAGTACCTGCTGAGTGTAGAGACAGTGTCAGGATGTTGAGGACTGCATACATGACAAAAAATAAACGCACTGGAAGACCTGGCCTGTGATCACTTATAGCTGAGTGTTTGTAATAATTTAATGTGCTGGATTATCATTAGTATTTTGAAAATGTGAAAATCATCTTTTTCATTACTTCAAAGGAAAAGATGATTCTTATTATAAATATGACACTTACGCAATTTCACCCTTTTTAAAAAAAAATTTGGTCTTTGTAGGTGCCAACAATTGCTTCTTTCTTTTTTCACTTGACAGTTTTCACATTCATTACATTTTTATGTTATGAAACCTACATGAAGTAAAAAGTGGCACCGGTTCAGGAGACAGAGTAGAGTTCAAAATTCTTAATTAGACACTGAAAGCCTTTCACCATCTAATTCCAACCTCTTCTATTCCTTTTCACTTTCTCTACGCTTTTGGCTTTCTCCTCTACATTTTTGCTCAAACCCTCCCCTCTGCCTGGAATGTCCTTCCCCTTTATCTGCGAGCGGCCACATTCTCTTCCATTCCCACCTGCTCTCACTCTTCCTTCTCCATCTCTGACTTCTTCCTCTATTCTTGGTTCCTCACTTTCCATCTTCATCTTTCTCATCTATTACTTGGTCCCCAGCTCAGACACATGTTCTCATAAATCAGCTGTGTGTAGCTAACATCAATTTTTGAGGGCTAGCCTAGAAAGCTAATGACAAAATATCTTCCTAATTGTACAATTAAAACTGTTTATTTTTAAATTTGAGAAATGTGGAAAGTATGAAGAACATAAGGGTCTCCACTGACTATGGAGCAGTGGTGAAGAGCTCAGGTTTCAAACCTCAGCTTTGTTGCTTTGTGATATTGGGCAAGTTACTTAGCTTCTCTGAGCCTTAGTAATCTCATCTGTGAAATGGAAATGATAAACCCTATCTCATGAGTTTACTGTGAGTATCACATGAGGATTACGTGCAAAATGCTTAGCACACTTTCTCGCAAGTAATAAGCACTCAATACTTGGTAACTATTGTTATTATAATAATCATGGTAACATTTTCAAACTCTTATTTATAATGTCATTTCTATTAAAAACACTTTTCACATTCCAATCAACAATCTCGAAGGCAAAATTTGGATCCATTTCATTATCAAGCTGTGGACTGCTTTTTCTCCCAGTGTGGACAAATGACTGGCCTTACATCAAAGAAGAAATCACAGGTGTCACCAGGAAATGGAACACACCTACTTGACTCTCTTATCCGTGCCTTCAGATCGTGTTGAGGTGCTGAACACAGTCATCTCGGTGTGAAACCAGCAGCAGGTGAGTGCTGAGGGCTCAGTCACTTGACTCAGTAACAGGTGCCATTTATAGCACCCAAATTCTTCCCCGGAGCCTCTTTGCATTTGTGACATGGACCGTGTGTGAAGAGTGCATGCAAACCACATTTTGTCACACGTGACACACTGACGGTAGAAACGACCTTTGGTTTTGACAATGCAGTGGAACCCTGTGGGTCGAGCAGGGGCTTCTCCTCCACCACCCAACCTTCCACCCCATGCCACTCAGGCTGTCGGGATAACTGGCTCACCTCCCGTTAGGAAGAATTACCATGATCACTAATGGGTAGTTAGGGACAGCATTTCAGTTTAAAGGTTTTCATGGGCTGTGAAAACTAGTGAGTAAATAACCATTTATCAGCCAGTCACTTAGAGGACACAGCACGAAACGATGTTCCAGGACTTCCAAAGGCATAGGAGCCATACATCATAACGGCACATAAAAGTTATATGGGAATAGGCTGTAAAACTGAACAACTGTTTACCTCCATGAAGGTTTTATTTACATGCCCTCCAGCAGATACTTAAATGCGCTTCATTTGAGGCTCCGATCACAGCTTCAAGCAGAGCCTGTAAGGCGGCGAGGCATCGGGTAGATGCCAGTTGCAGCGTGATTGCAGGGGCCCAGGGAGAGCCTCTCCGGCTCCCTCCAAGTCTCATTTTGCCTGCTCGATGCTTAAAACTTCTTGAAACTATAGCTTTATTTCTATAATTGAGGAAATTTAGTTTGACAAGTTCAACGTTGGATCCAATACGAAATACTGTGTAATGCACGGACAGCCGACATTTGTAGTGCTATATTCTTTACAGAGCGCGTCTATGTGTGGATTCTTCTTTGTCTCTTATCTGAATTTCTGCTTACACTCCGATAAGTGGAATCGTTGCCCCCAGTTATGAGGAGGGACCTGTGACGTGGAGAAGTTAGATGGCCTGTCTCAGGCACATACAGGTTATGGCAGAATTGGGACTGGTAAACACTGTACGGGAGGAAGTCCACGACTGCAATTTATACCATCCTGGAAGGCAGTTTCGCAAGGCAGAGATGTGAGCGGGAGAGTGGGTCCTCAGTCTTCCTGGGCCCTGCTCAGCTGGGGCAGCCCTGAGCTCTCCTCCTCTGCAGGGCTCCCTGCCCCCTCCTGGTTGATCCTGCCCCGACTGGCTGGGGAGTGTGCACACACTTCCTCTAAGCTTTGCTGAGTGGACTCCATTCCACACTGGCCTTCCCTGGGGATTGGAGCCCTGTTCCCATCCTCACTCTCCTTGCCTGAAGTCCTGGAAGCCTGCTCCTTCTTTGCCCGTCCTCTCGCCCAGGAAGCTAAGCTCTGTTGCTTCTGCTCCCACCCTCAGCTGGGGTTGTATTCCTCTGGAGAGATCTGCCAGAATTGCATGCTGATTGTTGTATGTTCCCTCTGACTCCCGCTATTGCAGAGAACTGCCAGTTGTTCATTATTTCTTCACTCGTGGAACACGTTTTCATTCAGCACCTACTACATTAAAGACACAATCCAGAGTGGATTCCCCCGGCCTCTCAAGGTAACCCTAATGAAACACGAGTTTGCCACGTGCCTTTGGAAACCGTACTTTGTTCTACCGTTGACCAGTTCACCAGATGCCTTGAAGCTGGGCCTTGGTTCCCTACCTCTCCCACCCACTGTCACTCACGGGAATTGACAGCTTAATGGGAGCACTGAAGAGGCTGGAGGGAGGGTGGGTCATGGTTGGGGCAGAACACAGGAAATGGGTTCTAGGAGACCCTGAAGACATGGGGATTTCTTATTATCACAAGGCCTGGCTGGCCTTAGCTCCAGGTAAGTCAGCAAGCGAGCGACTCTGCTGAGTGACAGTCGATGAGCCAAAGCTGAAGTGGGATAATTTATAGAAAAGGGTAACAAGGAATGACCTTCAGCATCATTGTTTAATAACATTACCTTCACAAGCTGCAATCTTTTAGTTTCGCAGATACCGGTGACAAGATTTAGGGAATTTTATCTGAATTTCTACTTTATTTATCTCCCTGCTAGCTTCATTTCTAAAATCACCTTTTCTGAATGACAACTCAATCAATTCAATAACATGCAATTTTACACAGCAGGAACCTATTCCCGTATTCCACTTCGTACTTGTAATTGTCAGCTGCTTTCCTGAATAGCCTGTGTGTGTTTCAAAGCCGAGTTATTTTCATCTCTGGACTCCCAAGGTGGAACGACACTGTGAGATGGATGGAGTTCTGAGGCTGGAGCTGAAGAGTCCCTCCTCTTCCCCTCTTTGTTCACATTCATCCGTCGTTTGTCACAGCCAGAGCTGCCAGCTCACGTCCAATTTCCCATCAGTTCAGTTGTGTTAAGGATGCTTCGGCTTGATCAGCTTCATTTTAGAAGCTTTCTGAGATGCTGGGATTTTTCACTTTGTTTCCCATGCTTTTGGAATCCTGCCAAAGTAAATGAAGGTAAAATGAACACGTACATTTTGGCTTTGTTTTCCAGGGCCGGGTAAGGCTTTGGACAGGACTGTATTGCTAGAGGAATTAAGGAGGAGAAGGGCAGCACGCATTGGTTGATCCACAGAGTCTGCGGGTAATGAACTGGAAAAAAACCTGCTGATTGAAAATTTGAATAATTAAAAGCACTGAAATCAACAGCATCTTTTAGAATTTCAGTCTCCTCTGATTTGCTTAGAGTCAGTGCTGCAATGGTCTGAGCCACAGGCCAAATTGTCAATCAAAATGAGCACGGTTTGCTCACGGTCTCTGTGGTTTCAAAGATTATATTAAACACTTCAAAAGGCTGCAGGAACTCTTCCAGGGCACCCGAGTGGTCAGCATGGCATAGTGTTCCCCCGACTTTCATTGATTTAGAATTTGCATTTCTCATTGTTTGCAAATGACCCTCTAGGTTCAAAATATATTATCTTCTGTATTTTTGTTGAAGCACGAATTAGAATTGCACTTGTGGCTGGGATGCTGGAGTGTAGTAGTTAGTTACCATGGCTGGTGAATGAGTCTAATACCCTGCCCCCAGCCACCCAAAGAAAAAATGTTTTTCTCTCATTGTATACCAATACCATAGGGGTATTATGTGATATAGTGGTTCTTTGTGAATCGGAGGGATTCGTGAAGGTCTCGGATAGAATTACTCTCGACTATCAGGCTGTTCTGTAAGTATATCTTATTGTAATGAAACTGAGGAAGGCAATGCCCTTCTTATCTGTGGATGACTTATCTGGACATTACGAAATGATTTCTTTTGTCATCAGTGTGTAAAGAGAAAGGGCTGCTGAGCAGGTAATGTAGATGTTCCCACACCTATCCACACTAAAACTCATGCTCTTAGCTCAAAGGTGATCTCCTCAAGTTCTCATCCGGAGCTACCCTCTGCCCCTTTTTCTCCAGTTTGGACCTCAGGGGCACAGAATTGAAGTCAACATCCTAAGACGCTCATGGCATCTGCCTGTTCACGTTCTCACCTAGGTTAGTTTATTTAGTACGCCCCCTTCATGCCCATCTCTATGCCGAGTCTCTCCCTTCATGTGTAGTAAACATGCATACTGATATGTTTAGAATATGGCATTGAAATGTATGACATTTAGATTTATATAATGGTATTTCAGTATATATCTTTTTTCTCCATTTTTTCTTTTTATTGTTTCCACTCAGCATAGTTTTTCAGGATTTATCTAGGATTTGTCCACATTCACCGCGTTTGTGAGTGTGTATCTGGTTAATTTTTCTGCTGCATTGTCTTGCAGAGAATGCGTCCACCATGTTTTACTTAGAACCCCAGTTATAGACATCACTGTTGGCTCAGTGCTTTGCTACCACAAACCACACTGTGAGGACCATCCTTACCGTCCTGGTGAGTGTTCCTGGCGTGTTAGCCCTAGAGTGGGATTGCAGATTACAGGGGATATGCACACTTCATCTCACATAGTACTGCCAACTTGCTCTCCAGAATGGCTGTTCCACTTTCCTCTCCTACCGGGAGTGAACTATTTCTCCTATTGTCTCACATTCTCATCAATATACACTTTTTCCCCAAATAGATTCATATAAATTTACTTCTTTAATTTTATTTAGCATATTTCTGGTTACTAGTGATGTAGAACATCTCTTCATATATTTATTAGTCATTTGAATTTCCCTCCTGGGAATTGTCTAGTCATATCCTTGTCCATTTTACCATTGGGTTTCTTGTCTTCCTCATTAATTTGTTGGAGTTCCATGTATATTTTAGACATCAATTTTTGTCAGTCTTATTTGATGCAAGTTTATTCTGACATCTTTTGTTGACGAGCAATTATTTTTTATATGGCAAGTATTTTATTTTGGAATAATTTCAGATTTACAGAAAAGTTGTGAAGATACTATAGAAAGCTCCCATATTATTTTCACCAAGCTTCCCCTGTTGTTAACATCTTGTATAACTTGGTACATTTGTCAAAACCAAGAAATTAACATTAGTATGATACTATTAACAAAAGCACAGATTTACTCAGATTTCACTGTTTTTTTCCACTGATGTTCTTTTACTGCTCCAGGATCCAATCCAGGGTACCACACTGCATTTAGTTGCTGTATCTTTTTCATCTCTTTTGTTCTGTGACAGTTTCTCAGTCTTTCCTTGTTTTTCAGGACCTTCTCAGTTTTGAAGACTATTGGTCAGGCATTTTGTAGAATGTCTCTCAATTTGGGTTTGACTGCTGTTTTCTTATGATTAGACTGGGCTTATGCATTTTTGGAAGAAGACCACAGAAGTGAAGTGTAGTTGTTATCACATCATATCAGCGGGTACACAATACCAACATGACTTATCACTGGTGTTGGTAACGTTGAACACTTGGTTAAGGTGATGTCTGCCAGTTTTCTCCACTGAAAAGTTAAACTTTTTCCTTTCCTGTTCTTTGTTCTTTGAAGTACTCTGTTCTTTGAAGTAAGGCACCAGGTTCGACCCACACTCAAGAGGAGAGGATTTAAGCTTCACCTATGGACAGGAGAGTATCTACGTATATTATCAGGAATTCTATAAGAAAGAAGAAATCCTTAATTTTAATGTAATCGAAATTGCCCAGTTTTCACCATACAGCTTGTGCTTTTGAGGTCTTGTTTAAGAAAACTTCTCCATCCCAAAGGCCATGAAGATATCCTTTTACATATTTTTTTCTTTATACACACACACACACACACACCCCTCAATACACTATCGTTAATATTTAGGTTTTTAATCCATCTGGATTTTAGCTTTATATGAGATGTGAAGTAGGGCCCAGATTAAAATTATCTCCAAATAGTTTTTTTAAAACTCTTTTCTTAGGGGCTGGCCCCATGGCTGAGTGGTTAAGTTTGTGCGCTCCGCTGAGGAGGCCCAGGGTTTCGCCAGTTTAAATCCTGGGCGCGGACATGGCACCACTCATCAAGCCATGTTGAGGTGGCGTCCCACATGCCACAACTAGAAGGACCCACAACTAAGAATATACAGCTATGTACTGGGGGACTTTGAGGAGAAAAAACGAAAAAATAAAATCTTTAAAACTCTTTTCTTAAATAGATGCTTCCCCACTGATTTATCATGTCAGCTGTCCCATATATCCAATTTCCAACTTGGAACTCTTTCTGGGCTCTATTTTGTTCCATTGGTCTACGAGTCTGTTATTGTGCCAGTACACAATAGAGTTATACTATAGCTTTACGGTATGCCTTCATATCTGGTAGGGTAAGTGTTGTGGGTTGAATGGTGGCCTCCAAAAAGTTGTGTCTACATCCAGATGCCTAGAACTTGTGAATGTTACTTTATTTGGAAAAAGACTCTTTGCAGATACAAATAAATTAAAGATCTTGAGATGAAATTAGCCTGGATTACCTGGATGGGTCTTAAATCCAATGACAAGTGTCCTTCCAAGAGACAGAAGAGGGGAAGATGCAGACATACAGAAAAGAAGTGATGTGAAGACAGAGGCAGCGATAGAAGTGATGCAGCCACAAGCCAAGGAAGGCCAAGGAATGCTGGTGTCCAGTAGAAGCTGGAAGAGGCCAGGAATGGATTCTCCCCTCGAACTTCCAGAGGGAATATGGCTCTGCCAACACCTTAGTTTTGGACTTCTAGCCTCCAAACTGTGAGAGAATACCCTTCTGCTGTTTTAAGCCACTCAGTTTGTGGTAATTTGTTACAGCAGCCCTAAGAAACTCATACAGCAATTGTCTGCTTCTGCCCCGTGTTTTGCAAAGTTGTCTTTATTATTCTTGGACATTTATTCTTCCATACTCATTTTAGAATCAGTTTGATGAGATGTGAAAAAAATCCTATTGAAATTTTCTTTGTGATTTCATTAAATTTTGTAAATAAATTTGGGATGAGAATTTACATCTTCACAGTGTTAAATAATCTCATCTATAAAGCATTAGGTTTTTCTGCATTAATCAGAACTTACATGATTTAATGGGTTTTAAGATGTTCTGGATAAAATTCTTGTGCTTTCCTTGTTTTTTGCAAACAATGGCAGTTTTGCTCTTCCCTTACCATCTTCATGTCTCACTGCATTGGCCGAGACATTGAGAACTATGTAAGGCAGTGGCAGTAATAGTGAGCATCTTTGCTTCTTCTCGTATTAAAGGAGGTCTATTTAAAATGCATTGATTATGTGTGAAGGTTCCTGTGGGTCTTTTTGGTAGATCTCCTTTCTCCTTTATCAACGTAAGGAATTTCCTTTTCATTCCTGATTCAAGAGGATGGGAAAATAGACCCCACATCTTGATAAAAGTAGATGCAAAATTACATTGCAAGGTCAAGGACATAGTGACTAGTGGACAATTGTGATCATTTTTGCCCATTGTGACCATGTATGTACCACGCCCCCACTGGGTAAGTTATCAGCTATATTTGGCGTAGTGAGTTTCTGGATGGAAGAAAGATGAAGAGATTGGCAGGTGTGGAGTCAGGGACTCCTTAGTCTTGAAGGAAACATCCATGGCTTAGAGGTGGGTGTTGGTGAAAGGAAACTAATGGCAACAGGGACATCATAGGGCAGAATACTGAAAAATGCAGTCATATTTTGTGAAGATTTTTTTCAGAGTAAATTACCAATAGGTAAAACCTTGTGTATTATGGAATTGACCATTAACTTGAGCACCAACCCATCAGCAAATATTTACTAAATCATTACCATAGGCCAAGCACTGTCATTGTGTCTGGAGGAAGACAAAGAAAAGGACAGTTTACCCTCAAAAATCTTTCAATCTATCGGGAAGATATGACATTCCCCCGGAGAGGGTCAATAATACAAAGTAAAATGTAACAGACATCAAAAGAGAGGCCCATAGAGCTGGCAATAAAGCATTCATCTCTTTAAAGAGGTTTAAAAAAACATGAATATGTCTTCAATAATGTAACGAAAACCAGTGGAGAGGAGATTCACTTTTCATAACTAGGCCACCAAAGTGTTTAAATTCCAAAAAGCAAAGAACGCTTATATTAAAATTTCGTCACAAATGGCACCCTACTAAGCGAATTTCCTAGAGGTTTGAAAGAATTATTGTGACTTTGAAATTAGCTTCTCACAATCCGGCTCTATGAATTAACTGTAAGAGACATGAAGAGGTTCCCAGACCTTTTGTATTTGAGTCTCTTTACTTGCAAGCCACTAATAACAAAACTAACTCAATTTATGTGTTGACGTGAGAATTAGCTAATAGAAGCCATTGCAAAGCCCTATGGGAATCTTAAGTGCCATGGAGTTAGGTCAGTAATGGACTTTGGCTTGCCTCCAGTTGCTCCTGAAAGGGAGAAGGAGTTTGATGACAGTTGAGTGACCATTTAACCTGCTAAACAGGTGACTGGAGGGTTGCCTGGTGACAAGCGGAAGAAGAAAATTTGTAGAAGACAAAGATGGTGCAGCAAAAGAGATCAAATACTATGCTTCTCAACAGAGGCACTGCTGGCGTTTTGGGCAGGACGAGTCTTTGTTGTCCGGACTTCCCAGTGTGATGAGGATATTTGGCATCACTGGCCCTTGTGGAACTAAATGCCAGTTTACCTGCCCTCCCCCTCAACTTATGAATATAGCAACAAAATAGAAGAAATAAGAAATGCCAACTAATTTTCAAATCCTTTGCCTCTCCACTGGTTGGAAATCACTGAGACAGAGAGCTGGGAATCCTTAGGAAACAATATTGCCAGGGAGTTTTGAGGGAGCAGAGTTTGAAGATGCAATGAACGGGGAAAGTGAAAGGTCTGGTTAGAATGACAGCAAGGCTTTAGTGTTTGAGCCATTTCAGTCAAGTTAATCCGTTTTGCACAGGGCTGCCAGACTATTCTCAAAAATTTGCTTGCATCTCATCATGGCTCTGCTCTAAAGCCTTCAATGACTCCCTATTGCTAACAAATGTAGACCACATTCCAAGGCCTGACATTTACCTTCCCTCCAAAACTCATTTCCATCCCCCCATCTTCCATTTTCTCATGTGGACTTTTCTGGTTCAGTTAGAGCCTGACAAAAGAAGCTTGACTGATCCAGAATGACCAAGATGGGCAGAGAACTAATGTTGAACTATTTTGTGATTGAAAGTGTTGATGAAGAGTTTCAGATGGGCTCACCCCCTAGGCGTAGTCCTTTGGTGCTCCGTACTGGGACTCGTTAGCAGTAGCACCCTAAGTCGCAACAGTTCACTCTCTCCTTGCAGTTGCCTCACTTGAAATCACCTCTCCAAAGTTGTCCTCATCACAGTCCTCCTATCTGGACGTTTGTTCTGAACCTAGGAAGCTTTGCTTCCGTATGTTTCCCCCAGCCCTTCCATCTGGTCTTCTTTGTGTGGGTTGTCATTTCCAGGGGACTGAACTTCAGAAGAAGATGCTTCGGTTGACTACAAGATCCATTGCTACCTGGAAAATTTGTCCATTTGAGGCTTCAGGGTCTAGAAATTAAGTTTGTTCTTTGTTATCCGGTTGGTAAGATTAAATCTGTATTTAACATTGTCTTGAAATTAAGAATAAGTATCATGTAAATCCAAATACTCTTAGGATTTCTAACTCATAAATTGAAGCTGGATTTCTCATTTATGACAGAAAGCTGGGACTCATTCACTTCCATCTCCTCTCCCTTCTCTTCCTAACCAGTCCCATATCCTGAGGATCTAACCTCCTAAATAGTTCTGAAATGTTTTCACTCCTTTCAATCCTACCGACAGGTCCTTAGTTCGGGTTCTTACCATCTCTCACTTGGATTATTATAAATAATCACTAAATGGTTTCTGCTTCTAGATATTCTCCCTACTCCTTGCCCTCCCCTCCCCCCAGAAAAACCCTCTCACTTCTACCCCAGGCCAGCTTTTATCACATTGCTCCCAGCTAGAACCCTTCAATGTTTCCTCTTTCATCCCAGGGTGATATCTAAAAGACTCTAGTCCTCTCATAGTCCGGTATCTGCCAATTTTCCCAGTCTCATTTCCTACCCCTCCTCCTTACCCTGTTCCCTCCAGTGGTGCCAAATGACCATAGTTACAAAATCACATTATATTTTTCATGCCATATGATGCTTTCTAAATATGCTATTCTTTTGTTAATGACTACTCATTCTTCAAGACCCATCTCTGGAATCACCTCCTCCTGGCAGCCTTTTCTGACCTACCTGTCTGGGTGGGATGCCTCTTCTCTGTTCTCTGCGAACTCCCTGTGCATTTCTCTGACTTAGCTCTCGTCGTACTGCATTGAAGTGATCTGTCCAGCTGCCTGTCTACCCCCCGACTATGACCTGGAAGCTAACGTATGCCTGATTCAGCCTTACATCTGCAAAGCCCAGCACAGTGCCTGGCACAAAAATGATGCTCAATAAATGTTCCCTGAAAGGTTGAATTCAAATTTGTAGACTTTATAGGTGAGAGAGGCCAAAGAAAAGTGTGAAGTTGAGAAATACCTGGTAATTTGAGTGATAGTGACAATTCAGACGTTTCAGTCCAAAAGACACCACACAATTTTTATGGTCTCTCAACAAAAGATTAGACCAGGAGTTTCCATTTGACCTCTGACCTCTCCTCTGCTGAGATGGGAGAATTGAAGGCAGGCCCCTGAGTTATGCAGGTCTAGGGTGCTTCTGAGGACTGACAGAGCTTCCTCAGCAGAGGGTGGCAAGGGGTGCTTATTACTGAAGGTTCCGGGGAATCAGTCTTCTCTTGTCTTGGGGTCTGTTGAGGGGTGTGCATGTGAGTGTATCAGACACATGCATGTGGTGGTTGTGACAGCAAACAGGGTGTTTGGAAGAAGCCCGTGGGCATTGAAGGAGTCATCTCCATTGGCCTGATTATAAGGTGCCAGAGACCTTGAAGGTGGAGGACTTTATTCACCAATTCTATCAACCAACATTTATGGAGCACCTGCTATGTGCCAGGCAATGTTCCAAGTGCTTTGTGTGTATTGACTCATTTGATCTTCACAACAACCCCATGATGTAGGTACTATTATTGTCTTCATTTTATAGATGAGGAAACCAAGCCACATAGAATTTAAGCAAGATGTTCAAGATCTCCCAGCTAAGAAACATCAAAGGCAGGGGCAGTCACAGGCCCTCCGACTCAAGAGCCCAGATTGAGGCTAACCTGCCTCGAGCATCATTCTATCCTGCCTGTCATGCGCTGTGATGGTCCTGAACCAGTGCTGCTCACTCTCTGAGAGCCCAGGCCTACAGCCAGTCACTAGAAATGACAAAGGGATGTTGCTCTCTAAGGAGAGGTGGGGATCCCTACCCGGTGGGCCTCTGGGTGCCGGGGCAGCCGAGCGCAGCCAGAGAGGAAGTCTCCTTGGGAGTGTATCCAGAGCTGTGATCTTTGGAGGAAGAGCGGTAATTGCTGGCCAGCCAACAGGCTCCCAGTGCACCCTCCAGTCCTGGTTAGAAGTTGGACGGGACCATGGGAGGCTGGTAGAGTGAACCCGCCCCGCGAGAACTGTGGGAGTGGAACCCGCTGGGTCCAGAGGTGGTAGTGGAGTAACACAGTCATGATCGAGAAGCTAAGTGCCAAGATCCATGCCTGGACTCTCCACATGCTTACCTGGACTCTCACACCAACCCTGCAAGGTGGATATTCACCCTGTTTCACTGATAAGGAAACAGTCTGGGGGTGGCTAAGTCACCTGCCAAGTTACAGCATTGATAAGTCTCTGAGCTGGAACTGAAGCCAGTCCTACTCGATTCCAAAGCCCATCTTTTAAACCCATACCCACTCCCTTTCCTACAGAATGCCTGTTTCTTTTCTTTCTTTCTTTTTCTTGTTTTGATCAAACTTCCTTCTGAATCTTTGAGGGAGCACTGTGGCCTGCCTTGTGGACTACATGGTGGAAACACTTCCCCAAGATCTGGGGGAGCACCAGAATCAGGAGGACTGTGACACTCCCCGCAAAAAAGTAGAGTAAAATTCACTTTTAACTTCCAGGTGTCTGCAGTAAGAATTCACCTCAAATTTGGTGTCGTTCCTTTTCCAGCTTGTCACATGCTTGGGAAGTTGGTATGTGAGCAAAAGCTGCGAGTGTGGAGCCCAGAGTACTCTCCGTGCAGCTCTAGAGAGGGCTCAGGGGGCAGCAGTGGGATGCATAGCTGCTGGGGGGCTGGAGGCCTGATGGCCGAGAGCCTGCAATTCAGCGAGGGCCTGGAGACCTAATCCTGAAAGCAACAGGCGCTCCTAGAGCCTTGTTGACTTGGAGATTGGTAAAATCAATACACACTTTCTGTGGATTATTCTGGAGACATGTGCATGGTGGGTGGGGAGGGGGAGTGACTGAGAGAGAGGAGGTGCGGCAGGAATAGAGACAATGTGATCTGGGGCTGAAATTAGACAACGGAGGGGCCCTGGGAAGCCAGGGACAGATGGGAAAAGCATGAAGATGCTGCAAGGAAGGAGTAACAGGACTTGCTGGAGTGTGGGGAGTGATGGAGAGTGCCGTGAGATGAGAAAAGTAAGACATCACAACAGAACAGAGGAAATCAGCATTGGGAACTCCTTTGGGGAGAAAGAGAGGTTAATTTTAAACAGTTTTAGCATTTTGGAGTTTTGGGGGTATTGTGAAAAGCATCAGGTTGGCAATGTTTCCATTGCAGAGATTGTCTCTTGCCTTTCAGAGACCCTGTAATTTGGGAAATGTGAATCTTGTACCCATCTATTCAGGACTCCTGAAGACAAAGATGAGCCTTCTGTTTCCAGTGATCATGGGCCCCAGATGAAGCCAGCCTGGGGGTAATAAACCAGGTAATTATCTCCATCCTTCCTGTGACAATAATGGTGTAGAGGCAGGTAAAAATTCATCAGAGGTGGCTTCGCAAGTCACCAGGGAGACTCACGATAAAGGGGCTGATTGTCAGAATCCGCCTCTGCAGCATTACACCAGGGCTCTGTAATGACGGCCCAGGGCCACATTGTGCCTCCAGAGTAAAGAACTGTGGAGATGAAAAAGAGACAGACACCTACATTCCAGCACGGTACCCCACCAAGTCTGCGTGGATGGCCTGGATCAGTAATTAGAAACACAGTGCCGTAAATATTGAAAGAAACTTCTGTAAACATTCTAGAGGACAATGAAATTGGAAACAATAAGCAGATGGGCTTTTATTCAAAGCAAATCCTGCCAGATGGACCCAGTACTTCTTCTTCTTCTTTTTTTTTTGATAAAAGTACAAAGTTGGTGATGAAGGGAAAATGGCACGTTTGATGTCATATGTTTGAACATTGTTAAAACATTTGAGTCTTCCAAGAAGGCTGATTTGCAGAATTGGCTCAGAATGCTTGGAATAGAAGCACATACCTGACAAAAAAGTTGGATAAATGCTGCTAATTGGGCAAGAGAAAGTGCTGGAATACTGGGCTGGCGGGACAGCCTCAGGAGCGGTCCTTCAAGGAACCATGGAGCTTTGCAACCTGAAAGGACCTTAGAGATCATCAGTTCCAACCCTCTCATTTAAGGCTAAGGAAACTCAACCAAAAGGAGACAATGACTGCACACAACCAGGGCTAGAAGAGCTTACTTGACAATTCGTTCTACAGAGTGAGGGCTAGGTCTCCTCTCCACCTGGCAGCTCTCGTATGTGGAAAGGAAATAAAATGTGGTCAACTACAATTCTGAAAGGATTCTCAATACACAGATGAAATAATTGGACCCTGAGCAAATCAAGGCCAAGATATAGATCATGCGCCCTTAACATGGTGCGGCCTCAGACACAGCGGAGATGGTGGTTGAGAAGTGGAAAGTTTTCCTACAGACCATGCTTCCAAGGTCCCTGCAGTTTTTAAGTCCCTTTCAATGGTATTAATTCATCATTGCTGTGAAGCTGAGAAGATGTCAAAACTTGGGGAGATTTGATGACTTGTCCAACTAAGGTCAAACAGCAACATGTAGTTGATCGGGGACAGAGCACATGTCGTCTGAGTGTAGCCAGGCTCCACCTCACCCCAATTTGGCCTTTGGTAAAATTCTGATGAAGGCCTAGCCTTCTCTTCTGCCCTGGGACCCCCTCAGAAGTCTCCGCTCTTTCTCTGCTGGGCCCTTGTCCGACTCAGGTTCCTGCCCTTACGCAGTTCCCCAGAAGCCCATCGTTCCTAACTTCACAGCCCTGCCCGAGCCCTCCTCCCATTCCCTCCCCATTCTTCGCCAGAACCTCTGGGTCTCCTTTCCTGTTTCTGCCCAGCTCTGTGCTCAGTGTTTTGTCACCCTAAAATGCATAAAGCTTTCATAAACTAATTTCCACCATTGCCTTCACAGGTGATAGTTTCACCTTCAGGAAGTCATTTCTCCTCCCAAGCCTGCTTCCTCATTAAAAAACAGAACACAGCAATGATGTTTGTGACTTACAGTGTGTTGTGACCTACAGTGAAGGAGCGTGCGTGAACACCACCTAGTCAATGCCTAATACAGGTAGATGCTCATAGTGCATTTATTTATTGATTTTTTTAAAGATTGGCACCTGAGCTAACAACTGCTGCCAATCTTCTTTTTTTCCCTTTTTTCCTGCTTTTTTCTCCCCAAATCCCCCCAGTACATAGCTGCATATTTTAGTTGTGTGTCCTTCTAAGTGTGGCATATGGGACGCTGCCTCAACATGGCCTAATGAGCGGTGCCATGTCCATGCCCAGGATCCGAACCCTGGGCTGCCGAAGCGGAGCGTGGGAACTTAACCACTGGACCATGGGGCCGGCCCCAACATTGGGTATTTATTAAGAGAATTTTAGGTTGGGAACTTTCCTCAAGGCACCTCACAATAGCTCTTCCTTTCTTATGTAGAGTAATTTATTGCCCTCAAGTCATATCGAAACACCCCTACTCTACCCGCTAAACAGGAGACCCTCTGCTTAACAGGACCCAGTCTTTTGGGTGGATTGCAGGGTGAAGCGGGAGGTAAAATGTTCACAAATGATTTTGTTCCTTTCACACATAATCCTTTCTCTGTCAGGGTGTGGAAGAGCTTTTTTAACAGGCAGCTTTTTTTTTTTTTTGAAAGAGGAGTTACTGAAATTCAGGAAAAAAATGGAAGCTTGTCTGCATTTCCTGCTACTGCTGAAAAATGGCTCCTTGGTCTTCATTGGCCCAGGTTTTCTGCTCTGGGTGACCCATGAGGCAACACAGTTAAAATAAAACTCTTGCAGTTATTTTTTGCCTTTTCTTTTCTTTTTTTTGGAAATAACCTTTATTGCACTCTTACTAGGAAACACTCTCTTTACCATCTACTATGGACTGAATATTTGTGTCCCCCCCAAGTTCATATATTGAAATCCTAACCCCCAAGGTGATGGTATTAGGAGGTGAGTCTTTGGGAGGTGATTGGACATGAGTGTGGAGGACTTGAGGCCTTCTAAAGGAGGCCTAGGAGAGACCCCTAGCCCCTTCCGCCATGTGAGGACACAGCGAAAAATGGTTGTCTATGAACCAGAAAGTGGGTCCTCACTAGACTCTGAGTCTCCTGGTGCCTTGATCTGGGACTTCCCAGCCTCCAGAGATGTGAGAGAGAAGTTTCCGTTGTTTTAAACCAGCCACTCTATGGTATTGGTTGTAGCAGCCCAAGGGGACTGAGACACCATCTGATGACTGTGGTGTTATTTTTTCTTTTACTTACCTTCCACAGAGGGGCACAGCAGCTAAAGAAACGTCCTTTCCCCGCTTCTCACGAAATGTGAGCTATTGGAAAGAGCAGTGTCTGGGGGTTACTAGACCTGTGTTTGCGTCCCGTCCTACCACACGGGGAGCCTTGGACAAGGGTCTTCACCTCTCTGTGCTGCAGCCGGTCCTGGGTCTGTTGAATTCAGTGCACTATGACCTCCCTGAGGGCAGGAAACATAGCGCGTAGCTTGTTTATCTTTATAGTGCTTGACGTAAGAGGAACAAATTTAGTCAATGTTTGGGAATCAGACCTCTAAATGCTGCTGGAACACATCATCACACACACACATCCATCGCTAACAAACATCGCTCAATAGAGTGCCAAATGTATGCCTTTCACTGCTTAATCTAACCATCGTAACAACTCTGCGATACAGCTGTTACTGTCACTATTCTGCCGATAAGAAAACTGAGGTGTAGCGAGATTAAGTGATTTACCTCTTTGCTAGTTGGTAGCAGAGTCAGGATTTGAACTCAGGTCCGTCTGCCTCTGGTCTTCTACTAACCTGCTTTCAGGGTCTATGATGCTCATTTAATAACACTTTACAGTTGCAAAGGGCTTTCGACTTTTTACGTGTAATATCTAAGAGACTTTGCTCCAACACTGAGTAAGAAGAAGCCACAGATTCTGAAAAGGAAGCTCCAAAGGGCTTTGACTGCGAAGGGGAAAAATCTAGTCTTTGAGATGTTTTTCTCCAGGACTGCCTCTCTAGGCCCCCTCCCTCTGCGGGTCCTTGACCTGGTTTACCTTGGATGTTGGATGCTGGCTGTTTTGGGGTTTGCCCCACACCTAGGTTCAGATGCTCCATCTCTTCCACTCAGAGACTTCAATGAAGTCAGCATGGTTATTGAGCCCCTGAATGTGCAGCACGTGAATGAGATATGCCTTTCCTGTTTCTTCTGGGAACTTCTAGTCTAGTGGGGAGACGGAGAAGTAAACAGACAGTTCCTACGAGGTGGTGATTACAGGGAGCCGTGCAAACACGTGGCGTCACGTAGCTCAGCCTTGGGAGCTGGGGAAGTTGGGCTACGCAAAGTGGGCTGTGTGTAAAGACCACATGATGAGTGGGCTAGCCTGGGGTAAGGCAGAGGCAACAGCCTAAACAAAGTCCTGGAGGCCATACGTAGAGAGCAGCTTAGGTTTGGAGACTGAATTTTGCATTATTTTCTTCTGATCCAGAGCAGCAATATTCCGGGAAAACATTCACCCCCCCCCAACCATACCCCAGTTTCACTCAATAAGGCCACTGTACTTATTTTCTAGCTTCACCATCAGACACTCCATCTCCTTCCCTGTCCCCGCTGGTGGTGTTTGCTGGAGTCCAGGCCTCTCAGGCGCCGACTCCTCTAATGAGGTCGTTTCAGCACTTTAGGAGCTGAAGGGCTCTGTGCCACACCTGCTCTGTATAAAATTCAGCTCAAAACCAGTACTATTACACCTGGGAGCTGTCAGTGTATTTATCTGGCCTGCATTTTTACTCAGGGACAACTGGGTGCTTAGAAGGAGGCTCCGATACTCAGTTTATGTGTTTTTTTATGTAGAAAATGTATAAAGAACATCCCAAGTGGCTTTTACTCACTTAATTATCGTGTTTCCTCTTAACCTTCCTATGCTAATAGTAAGCAAATCCTATATATTTTTTTCTCTTAAACCTTTCATTGCAATCCCCACTTGAAAGTTTTTCTCTTTCTTTCTTTTTTGTACTTCTTTGATAGGTTTGATTAATGTCTTCAGAAAAAGAAGAGATTGGTTTTTCTTACTCCGTAATTAGCATTACTGCAGAGGGAGACAGAAGCTGGAGCCCAGGGAAGAAAGCCTGGGACAATGGCTTCATCTCCAGCGTGACCTCCACACCCGCATGGAGCCAGCAGTAATGGAGCAGCCCTCATTGTGTTGAATCTTCCGTCCGTCCTATTATTTACTATCTTTGCGGCTAAAGACAGAAATCCTTCCATTTTCCCGTATGCTCGGAGAGGTCTCTCCAAACGTCCTGCCTACTGTCCCCAGAGCAAAACTATTCCTCACAATGTGAAATATGGCATGCACAACTTTTTCTAGTTTTCTCCTTCTTTTTTCTCCCCCCAGGTTTTGCAAAGTAACTCTGAAAGCAACTTCTGCAGTGATGTGAATCTGCCCACGGGGTATTTTTACCCTGAATAACAATAACTCCCCATAGAACCGAACGGCTCCTTTTGGCAGAGCTCTATTATTGTTATTTGGGACTGACGGCCTGTCAGTCTTTTCTTCCAGAAGCAGAAATGCTAATCAGGCCTTCAGCATGATGGGACTGAGGACTCACACTCCTGTGCTTTGCTTGGGCCCACGTGGACAACGGTTTTGCTGAATCTTGTTTTTGGAGGTCCTTCTGGAGAGGCGGCCTGAAAGAAACTCTGGCAATCAAGAGAATGTTGTTGTAACCCAGCTTGCTGTACGACATGGTTCACCAAATTACATTAGCATATAAAACTTGGACTATTGATTTCTTCTTGACTTGTTGCGGTTTCTGGGCAAAAGTCCAGTTTATAGAAGCAGAGAGAACATACACACACTTGAGTTGGGAGTCGTTTATTTATTTATTTTTTCTCTATTTTAGAGACTGCTGACATGATCCAGAAAGGGAGTACGACTTCGTGCTCTGATTTTCCCCACCCAATGCCTCCATCAGGCTGCACTCAAGCCTTCCATGGTACAGGCCTTCCAGACTCGAGAGGGAGGAACAGGCAGGGGACCGTTTGCCAAGGACAGCAGAGAACTTGCCTGTGTTAAGCACCTACCACGCATCAGGCAGTGAGCGCACTGTGCAGTGAGGGTACAATGAGAAAGTACCCTCATTTTGCAGATGAGGAAATTGGGGCTTAGTGAGGTGCAGTGACTTGTTCCAGGTCATCTAGAAGCAAGGGCAAGATTCATGGCTATTTACTGTGAAAAAGAATCTGGAAGTTCTTCAAAAGAACTAGACATAGACTTCTAAGTGTATACCCAGGAGAAATGAACACATATGTTCACACAAAAATTTGTACACCAGTGTTCATAGCAGCGTTATTCATAATAGCTAAAATGTAGAAACAACCCAAATAGCCATCAACTAATGAATGGATAAATAAAATGTGGTCTATCCATACAATGGAATATTATTTGGTGGCCAAAAGTAAAGAAGTATTGATACGTGCTAAGCCTGGACGAATCTTGAAAACATTATATGAAGTAAAAGAAGTCAGTCGTGAAGGACCATGTATTGCAAGATCCCATGGATATGAAATGTCCAGAATATAGAGGAGGTAGATTAGCAGTTGCTGGGGGCGGGGGGTGAGAGCTGGGGGGAGATGGAGGGTGATTGCCAATGGATTCAGAGTTTCGTTTTTGGGTGATGAAATATTCCCCAGAATTAATTCTTTGTTTGGTTCTAAATTCTAAATTGGTTTTAAAATTGATTGTGATGATATTGTACAACTCTGAGAGTATATTAAAAACCGTTGAATCGTACACTTCAAATGGGGAATGGTATTGGTATATGAATTATATCTAAATAAAGTTATAAAAAAATTCATGACTCCTGTCTACTGCTCTTACAGTGAGAGCCAGTGACCACGCAGACTGGGGAGTAACCCAAGGTGCTCCTCGTGGTAGAAAGCCAAGTACCACGTAGCAGCAGCAGCATCTAGCTTTTATCGAGTATTTACTACATGCCTGGCACTGCGCTAAGTGCTTCATGTGCACTGTCTAATGTAATCGTCACACTAACCCCATGAGCTCAGTGTTATTCTTACTCTCCTTTTCTAGAAGACGAAACCAAGGCTTAGAGAAGTTTAGTAATTCTCTCAAGGTTACGTATCTCGTAAATACTCCTGCTGCCTCCTACTGAATAAGAACCTTGGAAACAACTGTGTTTATTTGTCTAAGTGCCAGCATTGTACGTAGTGGCTAAGAGAGTAGGATCAGAGCTAGATGGGCTGGAGTTGAATCAGAATTTTGCCTCCCATGTCTTGTGTAAATGGAAACAAGTTGCTTGGGTTTTGGACTCCAGTTTCCCCATCTGAATAATAGAATAACAAAGTGTTAAACTCATAGGGCTGATGATTAAATGAGCTAATATGAAAACCATCTGGACAGCGCCTGGCACACAGTAAGTGCTCAATACACGGAAACTCTGATTATATATGGTCTTTGTTGGGGGATGGGCATAAGACACAGACTGTGGTTCAGCTAGTCCAGCGGGCAAGACAGATGTAGACATAATTGGAATCGGGACCGATGGTGACAGCAGGCAGGAGGCAGAGCAGCAGCACAGAGTCAGAGTGACGCGTGATTAATTAGAGCCACTCGTTCTTGTGGTCCTAGATCTTTGGTCTTTCAGGCTCTGGTAAGAGTCTTTACAGCAGCAGGATTTTCTTCCCTTTCCCTCAGGGTTTCAGGCATACACAAGAATTATGAAATCTGGTTGGGGAGTTTCATGATTGTGTATTTCCTGACAGCTTGGTAAAAATTTAACACTTGAAAGGGCAGAGCAGAGAGAGTAGCAAAGGTTCTTTGTCTGGGCTTCTTGAAAATTTAGCATCAGTTAGATCTTTAGGCTAACACAATAGAAACTTGATCAGGAGGTGGAAAGTCATGAAAGGAGGGTGCGGGAGGTGTGTTCATACTCTATGTGGGCAGTTTCTCATATTTTAATTACACTGAATCTTAGGAATCTGTTGAAAATTAGTCTTTTATTGATGAGCATGAACTGTCAGATTTATAAGTAAACGTCTATGTATATGAAAGTATATGTAAAAGTCAAGAAAGAGAGTGAGAGAGAGCAAGGGAGAGAGAGAGAGAGAAAATGAATTTGAAGCAGAAAACTAGGTCTCCAAATATGAAGGGGCCAAAGGGAGAGCAAATCAAATGGAGAAACTGATGCACATGCTGTGTCTTATCTCCTAGCAGAGCATCTGGTGCATAGTAGGTATTCAACGAATATTTGTTTAATGTGAATAAATAGATGGTTTGTATTCTAGTTCATGTAGGGGAGGAGGACATTTCCTCTCCCCAAATGGGGGTTCGTCTGGCCGGAGAACGAATTAAATTCACATGAGACAGAATAGCAAGAGAAAATTAAACAAAGCCTTATGAGGAGCCATGGCCCGGGGCCTTTCTTCCCGAAGGAAGAAAGGGCACCGAAGAAGTGGGGTGCACTTAGTGGTTATATACCCCCAAACAGGGTGTTTCACATATGATTGAAATGTCCCTTTTACAATAGTCACGAGGCCGCTCTGTCAGCACAGAACTCGATGGAAACGACAGATAGGTCTGCTGTCCCAGTGAACGCCGTGGGGTGGCAGGTGTGTTGCCTCGGGCTGGGGGGGGGGTGGTCACAGATGAGCGCCACAATCGGTTCCCAGCCTAAAGAAAGATGCTTAATCTTTAAGGAGATGCCAACGTTGGGAGGGGGAGGGAAGTCAGTTACAGGAGGTTACCAGACTAGCACAATAAAATGCAGATTTTAGTCCTTGCCTTTGGTATTGATTAAGAGTTTTTGGAGAGAAGGTCATCTCCTTTCTTCTTCCTGGTACAGAGAGGGAGGCACCTTTTACAGATAGAGATTTACCTTACAAATGTAAACGTGTCCTAACAAAGGGCAAGTTCCATTCCTCAGAGCCTCCTTCCCTGTCCCAGTTTATCAAAAGCAATCAGCCTCAAATAATCCTGATGCCAAAGAGACACATCTTGGGGTGGCCAATTTCAGGTCCCCACATTCATAGGTTGAAGATGACCTCTATGGCCTTCAGATTCTGGGTTTAAGTTTACCCCTGGAGGGTTTATTCAGGAAGACAGTGATAACTGAGACCACCTTTGTCACGTATTCCCAAGAGCAGGTGTCTGTCCTTGCAAAGAACAACCCGGAGGACCTGGGGGTGATGTGAGCCCACCTTGGCTGCACGTTAGAATCACCTGGGGAAGTTTTGAAACACACAGCTGCCAGGCTGGACCTCTCTGCAGACCAGTGAAACCGAATCTGTAGGGGTGGGGCCTGGGTGGTGGCCTTTTTCTTTTCAATCACTGCCCAGGTGATTCTAATGGGATCCAGGGGTGAGAAGTACTCGACTAAGGGATCTACAGGAGGGCTGGAGGAGTCTGCCAGAGACCTCTGTACATAGTTGGCCAGGGGTAAACCACAGGTTTTTCCCGAATGAGCATGTGGAAGTGTGTCAGTCACCCTTTAGATTTCCAGGGTCGTTTTCTGAGAGACCTCTCTGAGCTTGGACTGAAGACATCCCAGCACAAGGACAGGAAGGGCGCCGGGAGGGTGGATGCAGAGGAAGGAGCTAAGCTTCAGTAACTGGAACAGGCACTGAGCCTTCAACTACTTCGTTGCTGTAATTTTGTGATTTCGCATACCCTGGACTAGGTACCAAGAGGAGTGTGTGAGGGAGAGAAGGGCGCTGAGGAATCCTGGAGCTCCGGACCTTGCCTCATTGAACATACTGGGCTGGGTCAGCAGGAGGTTCAACTGCCTGTTGCAAAGGCTGCAAGCTTTCCCTGAGACCCGGCTCCCACAGTGCGCTGGCTGCACCGCACCCTGCGACTCCCACTGTCACTCTACAGCAAGCCCATTAAGATGATCAAAGAGTCATCGGAGAGTTGTGAGCGGCTCTGGAGGGTCCATGGAATGTGACTGTGACCTTGGGAGCACATTTCGTCTTGCCCTGAACCAAACTTCTGAGGGACAATTCACTGGTATTTTCAACAGGATGGGGGTATCAGTCACCAAATAGCTTGGAGCACTCCTCTAGTTAGCAAACAGCATCCTGAAAAGACATTAGAAGTTTCTATAGGCAGCCTGTCTCATTTGAGATCTAAGCGCTCCCTTAGTGAAGGATGTTGTTGGGTTCCATGCTGAGTTTGGGGAGATCAGAGAAAACGTAGGCTTAGGGAAGGAAATTTTCATTGTACTTGAATCAGAAGAATTAGATTATCAACATAAACCCTTCTCTAACCGGCATTTGAGCTAACACTCTGCTTCCTGCTGGCTGCCTCCTTCTCCAGAATCTCTCTGCAACCCTTCCCCCTATTCCACCTTGGTCCCTTCCCTCTCTCCCTCTCTCCTCCCTCCCAACGATTCCATCTCAACCACATGCGCTTGATAGAATCTCGCACATGGGCACATTTATTATTGACCGGCTTCTTTATCTTGGATAGTATGTCACCAGTAGTCAACACTACAGCTCTTGAAGGTAGTTTCACAGATTTAAGATGAAGAAACAGTATCCATATAGTTCTGGAGTCAAGAAAGTCTGATAGCCAGCCAGTGAAAAAAAGCAGACTGTTGTTGGAGGGTGGAATTTTCCTCCCTGGAGCCGGCTTGGACTTTAGATATGAAACATTTGATTTATAGTTTCTATTTCACTCCACTAGAAGACTCGGCTTACCCTTATTGGAAGGTCGAATGTGTTGGGTTCTTTAGCTAAGGTAGCTGTTAAAATTTATTTCACAGTCAAGGAAAGGGGCACTTGTTATTCACCATGTTGCCATTTTAATTATGATTTTCCTGGCGTCATTTTTAACAAGAATAACCTAAGGCCTGCAAGGAGTGATTTCCCTTAATCAGTTCTTAAACCCGCCCTCCCCCCTCCAACTAACCGCCAGAGCTGGAGCTACACAGATGAAATGAAATGGAGAATTGAGCAATTACCTGAGGATCTGAGCAGCGTAGAGTCAGCTGTCAATTAGAATAGTTCAATTAAAAACTCCTCTTTTCTCTCTTCTTTTTGCTCTGTAGAATTACCACCTTAACTCTGGCCACTCTGTCTGCCCCATGTTGAAGCTCTTCCTTACCCTTCTGGCCCTGCCGACCCCAGAGCCCTTGACTGGATGGCCTTGCCCTCTCATCTCTACTCCTCTTGGGGAGAGGCCTCACATTCGTCATCCCCCAGTTGAGTGGGCTCAGAATTGAGCACTCCCTCATGGTAGGCTGACCCCTGACTTCTCATGTCGTTTCGCGAGTATGAGTCCGCATCCCCCTTGCCTTCTCAGATTGTCGGCCTGGGCTTCTAGAACTTTCCCCATTCTGAGACTCTCTTTGCACACCTTGTTGGCTCCTCAGACTCTTTTACTGATGGGGATGCTACTTAGTTTTGCCAGCTTCCCTCACTGGGGACTGATGCCTGACCCTGGCCAGTGTGAGGAGGGGGCCTGCTCCCAGGCACAGTGCTCTCAGATAAGGGCGTCCAGCCCCAGAGGCCTTCTGAGTACAGCTGTGTCGCCTCCAGTTGGGACCTCCAAGGACTTCCTTTTCATCGCAGTGTCAAGCACCTGTCTGCATTTTGATTAGAGATAGCCAATTCCACATTTGACGGATCCTCCCCTGTCAGCCACATCTTCTTCTTGGCACCAGTCTGGTTGTGGGCCTAAATATCATTCCTCTGGCATGTTTTTCTGGGAATACGAGGCACCGTACTAGACATTTATTTATTTGTTAACATGTATTCACTTAATACATGTTTATTGAGCAGCAAGTATTCCCAAGCCCTCTGCTAGCTGCTGGGCACTCAGAGTTCAACAACATGTACTTCTTACCCTTGAGGAACATGTGTAGTTCGCTGGGGCTGCCATAACAAAGCACCACAAACTGGGTGGCTTAAACAACAAAAATTTATCTCACAGTTCTGGAAGCTGGAACTCTGAGATCAAGGTGTTGGCAGGATTGATTCCTTCTGAGGGCCGAGAGGAAGAATCTGATCCCGACCCCTTTCCTAGGCTCGTTGATGGCCATCTTCTCCCAGTGTCTTCACATCGTCTTCCCTTTATGCACGTCTGTGTCTGCGTCCAAATTTCCCCTTTCTCTAAGGACATCAGTCATATTGGATTAGGGACCCACTCTGCTCCAATATGACTTTATCTTAACTAATTACATCTGCAATGACCCTATTTCCAAATAAGGTCACATTTGGAGGTACTGGGGGTTAGGCCTTCAACATATTGTTTTGGGGGGACTCAATTCAACCCTTAACGGTGTGCATCATTTTATTGGGGCGATGATGATAGTGAGACATGTATATATATGTTCACTGTGGATCCAGTGGGTTGACTAGTTCCTTTTCTTCACTTTTCAGAGCAAACACACCCTCAAGATAGCTAAAATTTATAAAGTGCTAACCATGTACCAGGATCTGTTTGTATTTCTTTTTTTTTTTTTTAAAGATTTTATTTTTTCCTTTTTCTCCCCAAAGCCCCCCGGTACATAGTTGTGTATTCTTCGTTGTGGGTCCTTCCAGTTGCGGCATGCGGGACGCTGCCTCAGCGTGGCTCGATGAGCAGTGCCATGTCCGCGCCCAGGACTCGAACCAACGAAACACTGGGCCGCCTGCAGCGGAGCGCGCGAACTCAACCACTCGGCCACGGGGCCAGCCCCTATCTGTTTGTATTTCTTGAGCACTTACTCTGTGTTGAACACTTTTCAGTGATTTACATGCACGGACACAATCCTAGGAAGAAACCGAGGCCCTGAGAGGTTAAATAAACAGCCTAACTCCACATGTGCTTGACAAGTGCTTAACACTGCAATGAAGAGGAAGTCCTTGGAGGTCCCAAATGCAGAGAAGCAGACCAGGCGTATTTTGTGGGAACTGAATCACTTACACCTTCTCCCCCACCTCCCAGCGACACTGGGCTCTGCCATGGAGGATCTCTCCATTGCTTTAGGCTCCACCCCCTACAGGGCCCGGCTCAGAGGGATTACCATGTGAGGAAGCTCTCTGAGTCGGGCAGTGCAGAAGCCCTACTGCTCCAGGCTTCTAATCCTTGTGGTCAGAACCTCTGCCCCTATGTGCCCTTAAAATAAGCACCTCCAATTTATCTCAGGTCCTGTTTATTGCCTTCACTATATCTGTCAAATATAATCCTCATTCATTTGCTAACTCATTTGTACACAGAATGTAAGCCCCATGAAGCAAGGACCAGCATTGCTGGTGCCTAGCACTCTACCTGGCCCACAGAGACATTCCGGAATGACCTTCTGGTAAGTGGATTTTGCTACAGATAAAGCAGATTTCTTTGGGGACGTCTCAGAAATGAGATTTTATTTTTTTTCCAAGTGCAGGGCACAAAATGACTCTAGGAACTCATATATTAAATAAGTACCAATGGGACATTTAGAGCATCATTACTCATCCCCAGCACAGCTGTGGAAGACACTGAAGATGTGGCTTTCTACACCAAAGCCATATTACAGGATTTATTGATAACTATCATCCTAAGTGGAGCAAAGAACCTTCACACAGCTCTAGCAGTGTAGCTACAGGTGTCAGTTTCACTTAAAGTACTGCCTTCCCATCCAGGGCTCCATCAGCATTTTCTCTCCTAACAGCAGCTCACTCCCACTGCTCTGTGAGAACAGGCCAATATTCAAGGCAAACTTGACCGGACTGAGTTCATGTGTGGGAGGGTGATGTAATTCACGGACACTCCGCTCGGCTGAGGTGGTAGAGCGGAGAGGGTGGGGCTGGCAGCCGGAAGGCCTGTGTTCTTACTCTGGGCCACAGGCAGCTCACCATTTATGTTGAGATCGAGTGTCCTCATGTGGAAAAAAGGGCAAATGATTCCTGCCCAGCGTGCCTCACCAACCACTGCAGGGTTCAATTAAGATAATGCGCAGATAAGTGCTTCTGGCCCAGCATACACACATGTAAAGAATAATTACCTGGGAGCAGCATGGTGTAGTGGAAAGGGCAGGAGCGTTGGTATCTGACAGGCCTGGGCTCAAATCCTGATTCTGCTACCAATTAGCTGTGACTTCAGCTCTTTAAAAATCTCCGTGCTTCAGTTTTGTCGTCTGTGAAATGGGGGGAACAACACCAACCTTGCCTGTTTATGAGGGTTAGAGGGAATGGTGTGTGAGGGGCTCTCGGCACATAGTCGGTGTAATAGTAATATTTTTCCCATTCATTTTACTTGGTCACTTAATCAGATAACGCCATTCTATCAGTTTTCGATTGCCGTCATAACAAATTACCACAAATTAAGCTGCTTAAAACAGTACAGATCTATTGTCTCACAGATCTGGAGGTCAGAAATCCAGCGGGCTCGGTCGGGTTGGTTTCTCTGCCTGTCTCACAGGCTGAAGTCAAGGCGTTGGCAGGTCTACCACCAAGCAGGATAGTCTGCTTCTGGGCTCATTCCATTTGTTGGCAGAACTGAGTTCCAGGTGATTGTAGGACTGAGGTCCCCCTTCCCTTGCTGGCTGGCGGCTGGGGGATTGTTCTCAGCTGCTAGGGGCCACCCATACTGCTTGGCTCGTGCCTCCTTCCTCCATCTTCAACGCCAGCAGTGGCAGGGGCAGTCCTCACATTTCATCACTCTGACCCCCTCTTCTGCCTCTCCCCTTTTTAAAGGCCTATGTGATTACACTGGGCCCACCCCGGTAATCCAGGATAATCCACGGTCCTGTCTTCAAGTCAGGAACCTTAATTTCATCTGCAAAGCCCCTTTTGCCATGTAACCATATTGTACCAATGTAATACATTCACAGGTTCCAGGGATGAAAATATGGACATCTTTGGGGGCCAGTATTCTTCCCACCACAGCCATATGTTGATATCCTACTGTTTTGTATGTATTAACAATGTCTCCTCTGCAAGATCTAATATTCAAAGTAATTAGCTCAATGCCTGGCATAGAGTAAGCTCTTGACCAATATTAGTTTCTGTTTTTGCTATTGATAAGCAGATGACAATAAGTCTCTTTTTCTCCACAGATCCTATCAAACCCACCTGGCTGAGAGATACCTCCTTTACTGCTTATCTTCGATTTTCTCCAGAAAGCCTTTCTGATCTCAGTGCTTGCCCACCAGGCTGGGTTCAGGGCCAGTCTTCTGTGTTACCGAATCATAGTCCTCATCTTGTTTAATTGTCCCTGTCTCTTTCCTTGTAACTTTTCTACCAGACTCTGAGCTTTTTGAGGATAGAAACTAACACTTTTTCTGGTATCATTTAGTAGAGTGTCCGGTACATAGTAGATACTCAATAAGTGTTTATTGAATAAATGAATGACGAGAAAATCTATTGCACTCTTAAAAACAATTGATCAAATAACAGCTGGTTGGGATGCCTCCCTTAAACGAGAGATACGGAAACATTCCTTCGAGAAGGGTTAATGCATGCACATGGATGCCGTACTTCCTAGGAGAATTATCTTTACACAGAGGTTTCTTGAAAAATAAATATAGGTGGTGTTCGTGAATTGTCTAGATCCAGATCTTTTGGGGGAAGGCAGTTCTGAAATTGCTGCAGACTCCTGGCAACTATTTCACTTGGAGTTTACAGAATGATTTTGTCACTTTTTTTCTCTGAATGCATCAGGGAACAGACACACACAGTATTCAAAGAAAGCCACATCAGCTTGGCTTACTTGTCATTTGCATACTTACTGGGACTTATTATATCTAACAGCAAAATTGGACCCAGTGTTATTTCTCTTGGAAATGCACAAGTAGCTCTTCCTTCTGCTTTTTTTCCCCAGTATGTCGAATGCTCATTTTCTATCCATTTTGTGAAGTACCCTAACAATACTGCAAAGAGTTAGGGACAATAACGATCAAATAAGAGCAAGGTTCATTGGGAAGTACATTTACTGTTGCTCCATGCGTGTTTGTTTTCTGTACTTTAAAATTTTGCCTATTTCAGTTTGTCAGTCGGCCCACGTCGACTCAGATCAGCCGGGAGGCCGGCTCGTCTTGCCTGGGCCAGCATCCTTTCACAGCTGTCTGGAGTTTGGCCGGTCCTTTGCAATGATTGCTCCCGCTCAGGGACTTTGGTCTTTTGATACTTATTTTTAGGTTCAATATAGTCTCCATTATTTTAAAGGAACAGTTTTATTATCTGAAACGAACAACCACAAATGGAAAATTGGAGCCAAATCACAGGCCTCAGGACCCAGATGAGGAATAAAGAAAAATTGTTTATAGCCATAAATGCTTTCTTTGCAGTTTTCCTTCTGTCTATCAGGCTGGGGTACGTTTGCTATGATCACAGACTGGTGATTGGGCATCAGATTATGTCTTGGTGTTACAAATGTGCTGCCCTCTATTGGGAGTCTGGAATCCTAATTTCCTTTGGATTCAGCACTCCATTTTGGGATTGTGGACCAGCTCAGATGTGAGTCTCGTATGTATCATGGGATAGTTTTAGTGAAGTCAGTTCTCAACGGCCACCTCTGATTGATCTTGCTTGCACAATTACTTTCAATTCAGCAAATATTTATTGAACACTCACTGTGTGCCAGACATCATGTGAGGCACCTGATAGATGCGCAGATGCCTAAGACGTAGTTCCTGATTTCAAGAAGCTTATGACTTGGTAAAGGAGACAGACTTATACACAAATAAGTAGAATAGAAAGCTGACTCTGTGAAGTTCCATGGCTCCAAGGAATTTTAAGTGCTGTGTAGGCAGAGGCACGGCCAAGGAGAGTCCGGACTTAGTACTGGACCAATTGTTGGCTCTGTGCCTGACATAAGGTAGGTATTTCACTGTGTGGTGTGCATGATTTTGGGAAGGTGACACAATTAGAACATGGAGGTCAGGAAGGGCTGCATAGGAAGGGACGCAACCAGAACCTCATTGGCATCTTCTTTTGCTCACGCTCTGAGCCTTACAAGAACCGTGATGGGTGACTTCAGCATCAGCACAGTAGGGTGGCAGCATGATCAGGAGCAACACACTGATGGAGTGTCCAGCAAGACCTTGTTCATGAACAGACATGGCAGACTGGTGTCACACATAGCAGTACTGTGCAAGTCTGAATATGTGTATGTAGAGGCCCAGTTTACTGAGTCTGGAGAGCGGGCAATGGGGGACCCAACCACACCAGCCACCCAGGTCCCTTTCCTAGCCTAGAGTTCTTGCTCCAGTGTGACCCCTCTCTAGGAATTCACTCCTCCACAAAGTCTCTGAACAAAGAAAAGTTTTAGCTGCAGTTGAGGCAAGCTTTGCAGCAGGGCCTACAAGGCCTTCCTTGATCTGGGCCTTGACTATCATCCGTATCTCCCCACTTGGAACTGCTCCTCCACCCCTCTGCTTCCTCTGACTGATCCAAGCTGCTATAGTTTCTTCTTATACCTCCATGCCTTTGCACCACCTTTCTGTCTGCTTGGAATGACTCTTACAGAAAGGTCCTACATATCTTTTAAGATGTAGCTCAAAGGCTACCTCTTTTGCAAAGCATACTTTGGCCTTTGTAGACAGTGAAGCATCCCTCTGAATCTCCATAACCCTTGGTCATATGTCTGTCCTCGTACTTACTCCAATTCTCCAACTAGTTGGCTCTATGGTCATCTCCCCAGAGGTCAAATACTCTGTCCTATTGGTCATTTTAGTCCTAGGGGCCTAACACAGTGCCTGGCATGTAGCTAGCATTTAGTGAATGATTTTTTAATAAATGAAGTGGATTTGTTGAAAAACTCTACCCGAAGAAAGGATTAATGGAATGCTTTTTATCTCTTATGTATAAATGTCTACCACAGTAAGATGGGCCCATTCTCCATAACCTGTAGTGGATCTCAAGGACTGACAAAGGGAGAACCCTTCTCAGAGAGCGGAGGAAGGAAAAGGCCAAGCAGGCAAAGCCAGAAGGCTCTTTAGCGGACAAGAGAGCAGAAAGGGTGTGAATATTTGTTCACAGCTGGTCTTGTGAAATGCCTGATGAAAAAGGAATTTGTGTTAGAATAATTTTGGGAAATGCTATTTACTCTTTTATATTCATTCATCTCTTCATTTAACAAATATATTTAAATGCCTACTATGTGCTAGGCATTGGTGTAGACACTAGAGATACAGCAGTGGACAGCACAGATCAAAGTCCCTGTCCTCATGGATCTTACATTCTATCTAGTGTGACAGACAGGCAATCAAAAAATAAGAACTTGAAGTTCGTAGTGTTTTAGAGAAGGTATTAACTACTAAGGAGAAAAAAAATAAAGTGGGAAAGAATATTGAAAGTGTTGGGGAGTGGAGTGTTGGAGTTTTGAAGGGGAGGTCAAGGAAGTTCTCATCAGAAGGTTACATTTGAGTAAAGACCTGAAAGCAGAGAGGGAATGAGGTGGGTGACTCTCTGGCTAGAGAGCAAGCCAAAGAGAGGGAGCTGTGTGTGCCCAGGGTTTAGAGAGAAGAGTTCGGAGGCCAGTGTGGCTGCAGCCCAGGAAGGAGGGGAGAAGATGGAAGATTTGGGTAGAGAGGTCACTGAAGAGTGATCGTGTAGAGTTTCAGGTCATAGAAGGACTCTGGCTTTCATCCTGAGTAAAAGAAGAGGTCATTGCTCATCATTGCCAAAACCCATCAAAAGAAGGGTTTTGAGGAGAGGAACTGGGCATGAAGAGAAAGAATCAGATGAAATGGGTATTTAAGAAGCTTAGAATCTACAGGGTTTGATGGCCTGTTAGCTATTGTGGGTGATGAACAAGATTGTATGATAACCCTGAGGGTTCTGGCTTAAATCGGATTTTCTGTGATTACCTGCATCCCTTAGAGAGGGCAACCAATGCACGCTGCAAACTAACAATCTATGCAATTAACTTTTATTTTTAACATGGTTCAAGTTATATTCTAATGAAGAAAAATGTGAACTGATTTAATGTTCAGACAATGTTCCCTTCCACTTTTGTTATTCGTAAGTTCATATTAGTTTTTTATTAATAGAAAAACATTTTAAAAAGGTACTCGATAGAGTGACTATGATGGACTGCCTGAATGTGTGGGGGATTATCTGGTATTTTCTTTAATATTAACAGCTATATTTTGGAATTGAGGTGTTCTAATCTTTTATATGGAGAGTGCAGATTTAAAAAAAAAGCAGATTATACTGACCTGGAAACCATTCCTAGTGGTAGGGTTAAGGACCTTGGATATACGCTTAGGCCCTGTTCTCCAACATTGGGAAAAGGTGGCCGACACTTCTAACGTTGCTCATTTTGATTTTTCTATGTTCAGAATGCTGGTATTCCTTTGGCTCCTCCATGGACCCCGGAAAGAAGGCATGTTTCTCTAGTGTAGCTCTGGGATGTTTGAAGCCTTTTACCTTTTTAAATAGCCTCGAGCTTGCAATAGTGGCATCTCCCAAATAGCTTAGGCTCCAAACACCAAAATGAGAAGCAGAACCAAGTTGTCTAGGGTCTTGTGAATGATGCTTAATGTCACCTCTTGTCTGCTAATGAGGCACAGAGGAAAGACCTTCAGTTTGACATCTAGTTAATTCTTAAGAATAGAATGAACATTTTTTGAGTAGTAAATATTGGTTCTGTTCATAAATATTTCTAGTTTTCTTCCCTCTAGGCATATTTAGTAGGATTAAACTTCCCAATCTGCCTTATGAAAAAGTAGTCATGTGACTTACTTTGGCCAATGAACCGTAAGTGGAAATGACTTGTCTGGATGGAAGTCAGTAAGAGCCACTGTATTATTTGCCATGTTCCCTTTCCCTTGTCATGGCGACCAGTGGTCCTCCAGACGATGCAGGCTCCATCAGTTTCTGGTCATGAGTGAGGCAACAGGAGGAGGAGGCCCTAGTAGATTTGCAACATTTTTTGTTTTAAGTGACTGACATTTGGGGTTGGTTTGTTATAAATCCTATCCTGACTAATACACTTTTAATCCTTTATTTACATCATTTTAAAATGCTGCTTGCATTTTCTGATTACCATATGTTCCCTGTGGAGAATTTTGAAAATACAGAAAAGTATGAAAAAGGAATAAACATCCACTGAAATCACCTACACAGAAATAATTTCTGTTAAAATGTTGATGTATTTTCTTTCTTTCTCTCATATATATATTAAATTTTAAAAATTGGGATCACATTACATATACAATATTGCCTTTTTGCTTCATAGTATATCATAGTCTTTAAAACACATAAATTTGCTGCATAATATTAACTAGTGAAGGAATGTTGCAATCTATTTTTATATTTATATTGTATATTTTATATTTATATTATACAATTTATAACAAAGTAATTTTTTTTGTACTTTTTCTTGTACTTTTTTGGACTTTTTCTTGTTGAAAATAACTTCTCAATGAAACATTTGTACCCAGCCTTGCTTGGATTACTGCTTATGTCCATAGGGTGGATCCTAGAAGGGGAAGGCCATGGAATATGCATATTTTCAAGACTTTCGCTACATATTGCAGGATTGCCCAGGAGAAGGGTTGTACCAATGAGCACTCCAGCAGTGAGAGATGGGCCATCTCACCACCCTTGTTGAGTATTAGAGTTCCTTTTAATCTCTGTTAATTTGATAGGTGAAAATGCTATCTTGTTGTTTTATATTTGCATTTCTTTGATTATAAGTGATGTTGAACATTTATTTCATGTGTTTGTGAGTCATTTGCATTTTTTCTTCTGGGAATTGTCTAAATGGATTCTCGAGCCCCGCAAACACCAAACTGTTAAGCAGAAAGCAACACAGGAGGCAGGCAGCGCCGCTCGGTTGCCAAGGAGCCTCAGCGTTCGTTTTGAAGTATGACTGTTCAACAAGCTTCTCTTATTCCCTCTCATCTTCTTGTTTTGATTATTTTCTCTCCAGTCATCTCCCTCCACAGGCCATGTCTCCCTCAAGCCTTCGTCCCCCTCCAAGCATGTTATTGCACTGGGCTCCAGTCATGGCTAAATCTGAAATTTTGGAGACAAAGGGACGAATGTGACCAAAGTTAGTTTTGAGTGAAACAGAATGATTGTGGCAAAATCCATCACGTGTTCCCCTTACGAAGGTCCCTCCCTACCAACTGATATGTTCCCATGGCAGAGGCAGTGGGCACACCCTCTCCTTGAGGGTCAGTGATGAAGAGCACAGCCTGCTTCTCTGGCTTTAGGCTTGAATCCCTGGTGGTAAAGGTGAAATTACTCTTCCTGGAAGCATTCTTATTTATTTCATAGATGTTGCATTACCCTCGATTGTCTGTTTGGTGCTTTTAAGAAGGGAGAAGAAAGAATCTAAATTTCCCCAAAGTGAGTATTACTTTTTAGCTAGTGTGAGATGAAAGACAGATCGAAATGGAGCCAGAGGGAGCTGCCCTTCACTCTCCATCTTCATTGGAGTTGGAGGCTCACATTGGTATGTCAGGCAGCAGCTGGCAGCCTCTTTTATCATCATTAATTGTCCGCTGAGTTGTCACAAGGAGAGACTAGAATTCAGGTTTAATTACATCTGTATCATCTCTGATAAAGTTCGGGAGATTCTGGTGGTGCAAAAGAGGCGTGGGCCAGTGATGTGCCAAGGATACTCCGTGAAGCAGAAACCGTGTGTATCCTTGAGGGGAAAGGTGAATTAACTGAATTCCGAGGGAAGTAAGGCTTTATCAAGGCTGGGCAGCTCTCCTGAGATGTTGTGAAGGGGAGGGGGTAGAAGGGAAGCCGCTAGTGGCATTGAGCTGGTTAAGGGTAATTTAGTTTCTATGGGGCAGGTGTAGGGGGCCTTCCCAGGGAACAAGCAAAGATTCGTTGAAGGAAATTTCCTCGTTATTATGGATAATAACCTACTGCCAGTCAGGGAGCAAAGAAATACATTAGGTTTTAGATAAAACAGTGGCATTCCCACTTCTTTTATGGGCTAGATCTCTTTGGATGGGCTCTGATTTAGTCCTGGAAATACTGGTGCAGAGTGAGGCTTAAGGGACAACGAAGCTGGCTTTGGCTACAGCGAGAACTGATGTGCAGCTTAAGGGAAATTGCAAGGGGCAGGTGGCACGGGAGCTGAGAGTATCGGAAGCTCATTGTTTCACGAAAGAAGTCAGCAAGTGCTAAGAGCCTTTGCTGCACTTGTGACAATGGCCCCCCTGCCTAGCTTAGCCCACAAGGTCTCCTGATCGTTTATCAACCCTTAGGGTCCTCTCGTTCTGCTTCTGGTCCTTTAGTTACTGAGCAACATCTGAGCTTTGTACCTCAGGTAGAGCTGTGGCCCCTGCTCCATTTCCCTTCATTGGCGCCTGGGTCTTGTGCTACGAACGTTAACCACTCAGCTTCATCTCAACTCTCGCTTCCTGAAAGAAAATCTGAAACCATCTCATGAGCCATCTCTTGTGGAATTAAGTGCTTTCAAAGAATCATATAGATAGGCCATCTGGCCCTCTGCTTTTCAAAAGGATAATTTCAGTGCTACTCCCACATCTTAAGAAGAGCAATTTATTTTAGTCCTTAGGCCCTCTTTCAGCCTTAAAAAAAATAGTAGGTCACGTAAATGAAACCTGAGAAATCTAAAAATAATAATTGTATTTGTGTGCATGTGTCTCTGTAATACTACACACAACAAAAGGGTTTTGTACACATTTGAAGTCTCCAGTAAGAGAAACTCTTCCCAATCTGAAGTTTGTGGTCTCTTATGTTAAGCTTCTCATTCAAACCACAAAACTAATCTTTGCTCTGATTTTTATAGCCAGGAACAAAACTCACAGGGGTAACTTTGGAAAAACAAGTAAATCAAATTCAGAGCTCTAAGAATTTAAAATACATGTTGACCAAGAACAGATACATAAGAGGATTAAAACAGAATACGAGATATATATAGGCATACCAGAGTTTGCATTGATTGGAAGTTTCTTGAAGCCAGAGGCTCTACATTTGTACTTCTATCCAACAATCCTAGGCACAGGGTAGCTGCTCAACAAATATGTATGGAATGTGGAAAGTATTTATTGAATGTGTTAAACAGCTTTTGCAGTTACCACATACCCTGGTGGACCAATTCTGTTAACTGCGATGTGAGCAGAAGTGGAAGGAGCTGCTGTATGCTGAAACACGGAGCTGTGGCTGAGCTCGTCCCAGTTCATGGAGCCTTCCAGAGCCACCCGTGAGGTACGGAGAGCACCTGCCCCCAGCCCTAGGGCTGGGCCTTTGTGCTGCAGGGGCTGGCAGCTGGTATAACAGCAGACCTCCGATCATGGAGGAGGATATATATGCACATGCAACCATGGAGGGGAGTCAGGTAGTCACTTTTGTTTGTCTCCCACTGCCTTTCTAGGTCCACTCTGTGGGACTAATTTTTTCTTTGTCCCCCGGTGAAATACAGACACATGCTATGACACATGACACATGCTACACGCCAGAGTAGCACAAAGAGTTCTCCCATCACTTCTAGGCATGCAGCATCATCTTAGGGTGGTAATTAAGATATCTGCTCCTGTGCTATAGTTAAAACTCTAATTTTGTTTTAAAAGAAAAAATTCTCCCAGTTCACACTTATTCTAGGCAGGAGGCCCTCATGGGGACAGGGGGTGTTCTCAGCCCCTTATCTCTCCCCTCTCCTCACCCGGCACTTCTAATTTTCCTTCCACGTTCCACTAAGTCTTGGGTTCTGACTAGGGAGATCATACATCCTGGTTTACTTGGGCTGGTCCCAGTTGCTTGTTGCCCGGACCTAGTTATGAATAGTTCCCCTTTGTATCAGGGCTCTTGAGAGAAATAAAACCATATATATAAAATATAGGTATAATATTTATAATTGGCTCGCACAATTGTGGGGGCTGGCAAATCCGAAATTTGTAGGGCAGGCTGGCAGGATGGAAACTCTAGCAGGATTTCTATGTCTACAGTCTTCAGGCAGAATTCCTTCTCTCTGGGAAACCTTACTTTTTGCACTTAAGGCTTTCCACTATTTGGATGAGGCCTGCCCACGGGAGTGAGGGTACTCTGCAGCACTTAGAGTCAGCTGATTGTCAATGTTAACCACAACATAGCCTCACAGCAGCAACATCCAGGCTAGGGTTTGGCCAAACAACTGGGCACCAGAGCCCAGACAGGTTGACACATAAAGTGAACCATCACCCCTCTTCCCTCTCAGAAGTCTCTCTGTATGTAAAAGAAATTATATGGCCACCCCAGAAGGGTGACCCCTCTCAAGGGCATGCAGGAAAGGACAGCAAGAAACTTCTCATTTGGTGCCTACCTCAAGATACCCAGTGTTGGCGCTCTTGGGCTTGGCAGATGTTTAAACAGGACTCTTGCTCTTGGGGGCATTTTTTGGGGTTCTTTGGAGATGTTACCTTCCCTTCCCCAACACTAGGTATCTCTACTCTTGGTTTCCCACAGCGCACAGGCACCTCTCCTCTGGGAGCCCCAAGACTTGGCCCCCATGTAATGGATTCTCTTTCACTCCGCCATCAAGCCAGCTAGGAAGCCCCGGGCTCACCTTTTAGGTTCACAGGTGGGAGTCAGGTGTGTGCACAAGAAGCACATATTAGGCCCTCCAAGGAGTTCTTTTGAAATCTCTTCCCCTAGGTGTGAGGGGAGGGCAAGACCCCCCACCTCTTATACATGACTTGGTTGGGGGGAGTTCAGCATATAGACAACTCTTACCAAAGGCCCTTTCCAGAAAACATTATTTATGTATATATATTGATTATAAATATCTATTTATATTACTCACACATAGTCTGAATGATCTCTTACTCTTGCAGTCTACACCCTTGATGTAAGTGAGAGGATGAAGGGTTGAACCGTTTTTGTTTACCTCCTTTGAAATCTTGCACATGACGAAATAACGTCTGTTTCAAGACTTTAGCCTGAAGTCCCATTTTAACATTCTGTACAGACACACACAAATATGCATACCGGTGTACGTTTATCTATAAACATCGTCAGTCCATAGAACTCCCAGTAGCGAAGAAAAAGCGGGCTGGGGACTGTGCCTCACACTAGCCCTTCTTTGTTTTCTGTTTAATACTGTTCTCTATGTTTGTTGTGACCTCACTTTACCGGCTGGTGTGTGTGTGTGTGTGTGTGTTTGGAGGTGGTGGGGAGCCGGCGCGGGGTATGACGCTGCAGAGGGTGGTTAGTCTGGCCCTCGTGGTCCTCTGGGTCTCACATCAGAGGGGCTGCCTGGATGCTCTTTAAACCCAGCAGCAGGAGGAAGGCACCGCTGGCATCCCCCATCGCTACAAAGGCATTTAAAACAAGGCTCGAGGCAATTAGGACATCAAATAATCCTATTGCTCTTATAATACCTAAATATTGAATATTTAAAAGGTAAGCAGGCTGGAAATTTGTAATGGAAAGAAAATATGCCTCATGAAGTCATTAAGGAGTCTGAGGAGGGCTAAGCCTTTGAAAAATAGTTGGAAAAGTTTGAAGAATTCGTAACTCAAAAGAATCTGGGTTATCTTCATAAATATGTAGAGCTTAGAGTAATAAAATAAGGGCCAATTCAGAGGTCCATTTAGGAAGGTGACCAGAGTATAATTAAAGTAACTGGCTTCATAGCCAATTTGGAATTCTGTCTCCAGGAAAATGGTTTCTGTGAGATGTTCACAGACATCCCAGAGAAAATGAGCATACAAAGCTGCAATGGAGAAGAAAATAAGCTAAGGTGGTTAAGAGAACAGAAACAGACCCTAATTCTGCCTAAATAATTTATGATCGAGGTGGCCTTAGGCACCTGTAGAACTTTTCTCTGGCTTAATTTTCTCACCTGTAAATTGCTGCCTGACTCATAGGGTGGTTGTGAGAAGCTTGCAGTGTCCTCGTATGTAGTAAGTGCTCAATAAATACATTATTATTATATCTAGGTTATATTTTTTCTCCTAGAAGTACCAGGAGTCTGACACAAAGATGAACATTTCCAACAAAGAGAGGTTGTCAGACAAAACTGGTGGATCCCAGCTATTAACAGAAAGAGAATAGTTTGGATTTTATATTAATTGGATTTGACTGTACAGTCACAAAAATGAATAACTGACTCAGTTTCAGATATAAAAGAGCCCAAGTGTGCCGAAGAAAGTGTTTAATTCCACAAATAGAAGGAGAGACTTTGTTTGCTCTGGTTTTTTAGTGTTTAGTTTACTGAATCGCTTTTCTCCAGAAGAGAGGAAAATTCCATGAAAATTGTTTCATCTTCTGATTATATTGTTTTTTATTGGTTTATATCTGCCTATTACAGACTCAATTCTTTGGTCATGAAGATGTGACCCATATTAGGTAGAACCGACTCTATGCTGTAACCAACAAGCCCCAAGTCTCGTTGGGGATTGAATTAACAGAGGTTTACTTCTCACTCATGCCACAGCCTGCTGGAGATCACACAGTCTCCAGAAGGGTGCTCCTCCCAGTGTTGATATGGGGACCTAGACCCATTTTATCCTGTGGCTCCCCTGTTTCCTTTGTGGCGTCTTCCATGGGATCTTCGGCTTTCCCCGGCTGATGAGCAAAGATGTAGAATGAGGATGATTGTCTGGGATGTTTTATATCCAGCTTGGAAGTGGCAATCATCATTTATTCCCAATATTCATTTGGCCGGAACCTGGTCACATGGCCCCAACCTAACTTCAAGGGAAAGTAGGAAGTGTAGGTTTCCTGTATTCCCGTGATGGGAAAAAGAGACCGGAGAGCATTTGTTAGCCTCTGCTGCGTGAATTTGTCGATGTGAAATTAAGGAAGAGTTTTTGTGTTGGGTAAGGCTTTATAGGATGGGATGCAGCAAGGGGTGTTGAGAGACCTTGGCCACTAGATCGAGACAAAAGCTTTTTGTACTTCAAAATGTGAATACATGCATTTATCTGCATAGTGGAGAGAACCTCTTTGAGTAGGATGGCCCCTGATCCACTGGGTAGGCAGAACTCTTTTCTACTTCTTTAGATCAAGATGCTGAGAAACTGGCAGTAACCTTTTGTTTGCTAGATGTTCTCACAACATCAACACCCTTCCTGGTTACTCCAGAGGGTGTTGAAACCCTTTTCCTCTGGCTGATCTAATTTAGCTTCATGTTCACTTGATATTACTTATCTTCTGGGTCTCCTCTCTTGAATTTCCCTTAGCATGCTTCAATTTTTACATCTAAGTCCAGACTTAAACTTTTATATCAAAATGGCCCTTTCCTTGTCCTTAATCATGAATTTATATATCAAACAGTTATTAAGAAAACACAATTAGAATAGTTTTGGGTATATCTTCAGCTAATAAGGTGGCTTTCCAAAGGGGTAGAAACTTTCAGTTCACAAAATAATCTATTCAATAATAGTAGTTTGTAGAAGCACAATGCAATGTCCCAAAGTAATAATCGTACTCTTTGGCTGCCAGCTTCTCATCCGAGTAATTAGTGCCATGAGAGGGTGAACAAATACGGCAGAGTGTTGATACACTTCGAGAGGAAGAACTTAAGGTTGCCCTCACAAAGTTTTTGAATGTCAAGTGGGCTGTATGATGTATGATTTGGTACTATTTTGGTCAAGGCTGGATTGTCTGTGGACTTTAACATCTCTATCCCTTTGTTTCTCCATCTCAGTCAATTCAGTCAATGATAAGCTGGACCAGATCATCACTGGAGCTCACTGCAGCCCTTCGAGGGGATCATTTGTTCTTTCTGCCATCCAGCACACTTAAGGACTGGCTTGCTCTACTTCTTCTCTACCCTGGTGTGAGCCCAAGAGAAAGGAAAAGCAATTTAATTTTAATGTTATCTGAAGTCAGACATAATTAGGAAGACAAATCTGCTGGAAAAAAAATCTGCATTCCAAAGCCAAATACTGTGGCATTGGCAGTCAGATCAAAACCCAACCTAAAGCATTAACTGCGCTCTATGAGGCTTTCACTGAAGGTAATAGTTATGTTTCAAGGGGGTGTGATGTGACCTTTGGTATTTCCAAATTCTCAAGAGTAACAAGCCATGAAAAAATAGGATTTATCTGCATGCATGAGTTCTAAAAATCATCCTTTGATTTTGCATGGTAGGAAGAGTATCAGACTGGGGCAATGTTATCAAAGGGCCATCTAGGATGTTGCAAAAACACAGATTTCTGGGCCCCACTCCATCCTTATTGAGTTCAAATTTCTAGGGTAGGACCCAATAATCTGAATTTCTGACCAACTCCCCAGTTTGAGAGCTCATTAAAACTTTGGCACCATTAAGCAAGTAGTCACGTCATAGAACTGTCCTCATCTATAGAAGGAGAATATTAACACTTGCTCTGTTTGTCACTCAGAGCTGTTTTACAGGTTAAAAGGAAACCACGGGCCCTGAGCCCTTTGCCAGATGAAAATCCCACTGTGAATATAAGCTTGTGTTGTTATTGTCAGGGGCAAAAGGATAGACAAACAGCCATCTTTTGCTTTTGCATTCTCGTGAGAATGTCTCAGGTCCCCCTCCCCTCAGGAGCGTAGGCAAGGAGTATCAGAGTGTGATGCATTTCTCCCGAACCCCTGCCTTTGTTGAGTTTATGCCAACTGCAGCGCTCCGGAGTGTGTGTGGAGTTAACTATAAGCAAGCTTCCATTTGCGCACTTACAGATTTTAAAGGGGACAAGCGCAATGTTCTCTTCTGTTGATCAGGGACACAAACAAAACTATTAACTCTAGGTCTAGGGAAAGGAAAAAAAAAATCACTTTTCATATTGCGCAACCAACCCTGAATCAGGTCAATCTCTCCTTCATTCCTGGCTAATATCCAAGTCACAGTGAAAAGCTTCTGTTTTTGTTTAGAACGGATTTTTGCAGTGTTTATAAACCGAGACTCCTTGAAATTTTCATTAGGAGGATCATACAGTTCACCTCTTGTCCTGCCCTTTATCCTTTCTCCTGGAATAGTTGAGTGGTTCTGAAAATTCTCACTAGTTTAATTGATTAGGAAGGAGAGTTATTTTTGAAAGTCACCTTCTGCAAAGCAGAACCGAGACTGACATGCAGTGAAGACTCTATGACCTTGGTTTATGCAGCACAGGGAATGACGAGAACATGACCTTCATTACAGCTTTGCACGTGTGAGGAAGGGATGGGAACATTCATTTATGAACTCAGTGCTGGGCACTGAAGAGCTGTGCTTTGCTGGGCACATAAGACCCATTACGTCATTGAATCCTAGAAATTGATAATCCTGTGACATAGGTATTATTATCACCATATTTATAGGCAAGAAAACTGAGGCTCAAAGTGGTTAACTTACTAAGAGGTGGTGGACCCTGGATTATTTCCCTGTAACAAACCACTCTAAAACTTAATGACTTAAAACAATAATTATCCATTATTGCTCACAGGTCTGCAGCCTGTATCAGTTGACAAATCAGCCAGGCAGTTCTGCTTATCTGAGTCAGGTTCAGCTCATCTTGGCTGAGCTTGCTCACGTATTTGCAATTGGCTCTCTAGTTGGCTGGGGGATGTATGTGTGTGTCTGACTGGTTTAGGATGACCTCACTCCCCTCTCTGGCAGCTGGTTGACTGTTGGCCAGAGTACGGGGGTGAGGGAGATTGCATTTTCCAAAGAGGGCCACCACAGTATATTCTATCTCCCATGTTCTTTTGTTTTGCTGAGGAAGAGTGGCCCTGAGCTAACATCTGTGCCAATCCTCCTCTATTTTGTGTGCAGGATGCCACCTCAGCATGACTTGATGTGTGGTGTGTGGGTCCGTGCCCAGGATCCAAACCTAAGAACCCTGGGCTGCCAAAGTGGAGTGTGTGAACTTAACCACTACACCACCAGGCTGGCCCCTGTCTCACGTGTTCTTTTAGCAATGGGACATTGAACTTTCTTCATCTCTGTCCATTTCCCTTGAATCTTGGCAGAATTTTGTGACTGCTTTGACTACAGAATACATCAGAAGTGATGCTGGGCTGATTTCCAGGCTTAGGCTGGTGGCTTCCATTTTCTTCCCTTCAGGACTTTGCTCTTGAAACCCACCTACAATGCTGTGAGGAAGCTGAGCAGCCACATGGAGAGGCCACGAGTAAACATCCAGCCGACAGTCCCAGCTGAGGTTCTAGTTGACAGCCAGCATCACCCGCCAGATGTGTGAGTGAGTGAGCCTTAGATGGTTTCAGCTCCCCATCGTCGAGTCACCCCCAGCCTTTGAGCTGCCCCAGCTGACGCCATGTGGAGTGGAGACGAATCGTCTCTATCAGGCCCTGCCCTGAAAGCTGATTTGTAAGGAAAATAAATGATAATTGCTTTTTTAAGGCACTGAGTTTGAGGAGGTTTGTTATGCAGCAATGGATAACTGGAACAGAGAGTTGTGAGATCACGTCTCCTATCATTCAGCAGGCTGGACCTGGCTTGTTTGCAGGGTGGCCAGGAGGATTCCAGAGAGAGAAGAGAAGCACAAAGAGGTCTCTTGAGGTCTAGGCTCAAAACTGACACACTGTCACCTCCAATGCATTCTGTTGTGCAAAGCAAGTCACAAGGCCAGCCCAGATGCAAGGGAAGGGGAGATAGACTCCTGAAAGGAGGAGCTGAAGAGTCACATTGAGAAGTGCTTGGGTATAGGGAGGAATGAAGTCTGCAGTCATCTTTGCAATCTACTGCGTTATGCAACCTCCCAAGGCTTGTGGACAATTCAGGTCAGCAAGAAAGGTGAAGTGACACTTTAAAAACCCTAGAAACCTTAACGATTGTGTTTCATATAACAACATATGGAGAATAAGGCCTGACTTCTGGCAAGCTTGGCCATATAGAATGTTACTTGCATGAAAAAAGGGTGAAGAAAACAGCTCTTACAAAGCCCATATGCTTTACCAAGAGAAGAGGCATGGACTCTCCCACAGGCCCCAGTGGAGTAGCAGGAAATAAACCTGGAAGGAATGAGAATAATTTTATTCCTTTATGCTGCAGAATGCACAGGGCATGTGTCAAAACCTGACTTACATTCATTCGTTGATTCATTTGAGAAACAGGTATTCAGTGTACCTGTCAAGAGGTTGAAGTGATGGTCTTAGAGCTATTGTCAAGGCCCCTGCTGGGTCTAAGATCATGAACCCCCACCTCTGAAGGTGGGTTATCTAGGGTGTACAGGAAGCCAGGTTCGCTCTGGGGCAAACAACATATTTGGGTCAGATTTGCAGTAAGTTCGGTGGCTTCCAGTAATGGCCTGACTTGTGGAAAAACTCCATCAGTCACCAACTTGCTGGGCTGGGGAACACATGGAGGGTCCTCTGCTCTGGGGTGTCCAGAGATCTAGGCCTCTTTTGACTTTTTCATACTAACTGAACCAGATTCACTTCAGTTCAGGGCTACTCAAATCAACAAATAGTTATCGAGTGCCCCCTATGCTCCAGTCACCCTCGTGGGTGCTGAACACACAGAGCTAAAATAAGATCCATGGGGCTGGCCTGGTGGTTCAGTGGTTAAGTGCACACATTCTGCTTCGGTAGCCCGGGGTTCGCCGGTTCGGATCCTGGGTACGGACATGGCCCTGCTTGGCACTCCATGCTGTGGTAGGCGTCCCACATATAAAGTAGGGGAAGATGGGCATGGATGTTACCTCAGGGCCAGTCTTCCTCAGCAAAAAGAGGAGGACTGGCAGCAGTTAGCTCAGGGCTGATCTTCCTCAAAAATAAATAAATAAATAAATAAATAAAATAAGATCCAGGCCTTGCTTCATGAGTGTTCACGGTCTTGAAATAAGTCAGTAAACAAATTTTTACCATTCAGTGTACTGACTACTATGATCATGTCGATGAGCGTGTGATCAGGAAGCAGTGGAGAGGGACACTGAACTCAGCCTGCGGGTCTGGGAGGGTTTCCTGACAGCCTCTGGGATGAGGTGAATTCCCCAGGAGAAGTGGGTGCCTATAGGCAGAGGGAACAACACATGCAAAGACCCAGGAACAAGAGGAGAGCTAGAGCAAAGAGTCCGGATATGTGCAGGAGAAAGGCAAGAAACGAACTCACAGAGGAAGGTGGGGCCCAAGGGAAGTGACATGATTGGATTCGATTTTAGGAATCAGGTATGTGGAGAATGGATTCAAGGGAGAAAACAGACCGGGGAACTTTGAGAGGTGGTTGTATTCTGGGCCAACAGTGATGAGGGACCTCACCCAGGCAGCAGTCATCGGCCTGGAGAAGAGGACATTTTAAGGAAGGGCTGTCACTTGACTTGGTTTTGGATGGAGCAGCGGGGAGTCCGGTGACGCCCAGATTTTGAACAGTGGGGGGCTGGTGCAGCCGTTGTCTGACAGAGGGCACATAGGAGGATGAGAAGGTTGAGGTTGGGACAATGCTGAGTTTGGCTTAGAACATGCCGCGTTGATGGACCCATGAGACATCTAGTCCAAAAAAGTATACCCTGAAGCCTTCAGGACTGTGTTCTGGGTTGTTCCAATTCTTATTTTCTCCCTCTCTTTGCCTGCTTCCATCGTTGCCTCCCCTATCCCCTACAAAAACCAAACTTCAAACCAAAATACTGAAAAATGCATTTGAAACAGTCTCTATGTTCATATGGAGTATCGGACATGCCTTTGCCATCTCATGGAGCTGCAGCATCCTCCCTTCAAAGACCTGGGTGTGTACAGTACATTGCCTTATACATTCCATAAACAACTGTTTATACGAGTGTGGTCAAACACCAGAGTGAGGCCACTCCAAGCTCGCTTTAATGCACATCTTGGAGAGTAGAGCCATGGGTCTGTCTGTAAACACCCTATATCTGCTCCCAAACGTAAAAGCTATTATGTAGTTTTCCAGTTACTGTACAGGAAAGTTGCTTCCTTTGGTTTTATAAAATTTTTCAATTTATGAGTTACAACTCTAATTTATACCTCACAACAGTCATCTCATGCCTATAGGAAAGATATTTTGAATTCTACTTTGTTGATAAAGAAATTGAGGCTCAGAAAGCTTGTCACTTACCAGATCTGGAACATAAACCGGGGCCTTCTTCTCCAAGTCCAATGTTCTCTCTGTTCCAGCATCTTGTCCCTCTTTGGGCAAGAACAGCCAAGAAACGGGGGAGGGCCTGGGACCAGATCCTCTAAGCAAGCATGACATGGTCTGGCTTAGGTGACATCAGCCTTACCTACAGAGGTGAGCCTTCACCACTGTATCCTGGGTTGTTTCACTGGTCAGAGGCTGTTGCATTTGTCTGCTGGGTCTTTACCGAGGTTGTCTGGTTACAGTGGAATTGCTACAGAACTTTTGGGAGCACTAATTATATGTATATCTGTATTGATATCCATGTCTGTCTATATCTATATCTATATCTGTATCTATATCTATATGAATTACAGCTTTCTGCTTTTCTGCACAGGTATTACTTTTTCTTGCCACATCATATTTCTTTCCAGCTCAGTAGCCAGTGAAACGCAAGTACCACCACTACATCAAGGGTCAAATTTCATCATCTGAAACTGACGAAGTGGGTGTGCAGCTTGGCAGTCCTTCTCTTACAGCCTGGGTCGACAGGGCCAGGGATCTGCAGAGGGCAGGATAGGGTAAAACTCTCTCACTTTTCTTGGTTACTTGCTTGATGAGCCTTGGTGTGCCAGGCAGATAGTGGGCACTCACACAGAGTGTTTGGAGAGGGTATATTTTAAAAAGATATGTTACAAACATTTGCTGGCAACCTCTGTGTTCCCACCCATATGACAGGAGTGGTATTACCCACAAGGAGGGGGAGCTAATGAGAATATAATTATAAAGGACTTTAGTGAGTGTAAGATAAAGGACGCTCAATGTAAAAAAGAGAAAAATACATATAGGTAAAGAGTCTAGAAAAATGGTTCCCAAGAGGCATTCTTTGAATAACTGATGGGTCATTTTAAAGTCATTGAAAGATATAGCACCAAGTTTCAGTATGGACAAATGGGCATATTCTCACGAGAATAAATGCCATTATTGTTATTCATTCTGGGGAGAGATCCTCTACTTTTTAGGAAATTGCCAAGTGATAGTGACTTCCTGGCTATATTTCCCTGCCCAGTGGCTCCCTCGGAACTCTGGAGATTGAGGGTCACTTGGCAGGCATGGGGGGCTGCTGAGCCAAGAGTCAAAGAACCAACATCTCAGTCTTCCTTAAGCCATGGGCCTGCTTTGTGGTCTCATCTCACTTTCTCCTCTGTCCACTCTCCTACGCAGAGACGTCATCAGGATAACTGAGAACAACCTGTAGGAGGGACATGAACTGGTGGCACGACAGCTTTGAAGCCTTAGCAAGTGCCGTCCGAGAAGAACCCCAGGGATAGACGAAGCACAAAGAAGCCAGCTGGGTTCCTGGTCACCTCTCCCTGAAGCCCTTTTGGGTTGACGTGGAGCTGGGCAGCAGGAGGAGACAAACAGGCCTGTGGATCTCACAGCACGTGGTCCAGGCTCAGGAGCCTCTGCTCTGGCCTGTTGAAATGCCAAACCATACCCTCTCCAAGCGGGTGGTTGCTATTCCTACACTGCCTGCTCTATTTTAGCTTTGTCTGAATCATTTGGGAAGTCCTTCATTTGTTCAGAGGCAGTGTGGCTTTTTGAGAAGAGCCCAAACTGGCAGCAGAAGTCCCTAGGATCAGAGACACTCAACAGTTAGCTTCCCAGAAAGTTCTACACCTCTAAGACAGGAATGAAATGACTATATATGGGTAATTCCTACCTTAATGTTTGCCTGCAATCAGAACTCAAAAATAGTGATTATTATACTTTCGCTTCTGCTGTCAATGGGGCTGGACGAAGGTGATAGTGGAGCTCCCTTTCTGACTTTCCCTAATGCTGTCCCCTGCCTGCCCCTGTCCCCATGGTGCGCTGTCACTGCTGAACTCTCCTTGATGGTTCTTTGAGGGTGCTGCTGGTTCTTGTCCCCTTGATAAAGATGATCACCCAGCTCTGCGAGTCTACTGCAGCATGCCTTGCCGGCCCATTCCAGACTCTCCCAAATGTGGATGCTCTCACTCATTGCCTCCTGCTCCTTCCCCAGGCCCCAGGTAAAGCAATAAAGAGAGGGTTGGGTGACACCCTGATAGAAACTGTTTCTCCCAGGCTGCAGATGGTTTTAATAATGATGATAAAAATGTAATAATAGATACCAATTTCAGAATACCTGCTACGTGATTAGGTGCTTTCCCTTATCATTTCATTTGCTCCTCATTGTAATCCTTTTGGACTCCAAGAGCATGTTTGTTCCGCTAAACCTTGACCAAACGTGGAGGTCCCACCATCCTGCCCTTCTTACGCACCATCCATTCTTAAGGATTCCCAAGGCCTGGCGTTTAAGCTCATTTATTCACTAGGAGTCAGCTCAGAAGCCACAGAAGGCGATTAGTTTCATTACCTGATAGTCACAACTGGTTTCCTTTCTACATCAATCAACACCCCACAGCCTACTGGACGATTTAGGAGTATTCTATAAATAATAGAATATAGCTTATTATGAGAGAACCTCCAAAGGTTCACCAGTGGTTCTCAGCCCCTGAGTTTCTCTGTGACCTTCAGCAGCACCGCTAGCCTTAAGCCAGCAGGAGCTTGCAGGGAGGGTCTGCAAAAGAAAGAGAGGTTCCTTTGGGTGTGAACATCTCAAGCCTCGCTTGAGCCTGGTCTCCGGGCATGCTGCCTCCTTCCTTAAAGCCCACACAGAAGGGCACTTCTGACTCGCTTGTGCTCATGCAGTAGGACTCACGAGAGAGACGAAAACGTGAAGATGTGTTTATGTGGGTGTGTGTTGGGGGAGGGGAATGGAAAATTGTGCTTCAGCTGGGTGACTGATCATCCCAATTTCCCTAGGACTGAGGGGTTTCCTGGGACACACGGCTGTCGCTGCTAAAACCAGGATCATCCCAGGCTAACCAGGATGGTTGGCCACCTTAGCTATAGGAGGGGGTCACACTTATTCAGTCATTATTCTGGGAGGCAATGCACTGTTGTGCTTAATGGTTTGGAGTTGGAGTCAGACTTCTTGTGTTCAAAGCCTAGGTCTACCATATACTGTGAAATCTTGGGCAAGATAGACACCGTGCCTCAATTTCCTCATCTGTAAAATGGGTTAGTAAATGTACCTACTTCATAAAGTTGAAGATTAAATGACACACCAAATATAAAGCCCCCAACACATAGAAACAGCTGACGGCCACTGTACTGTTACCTCACCTGGGAGCACAGCCTGGTCCCATGGACACTCTTTCTTGAGACTAAGACCCCCCTAGAAGCCATGGTGACAGTGTCTGGTACAGAGACTGTCCCATCTGGCGGCTGTATGGCGACTTCCTGTGGGGTGTTTGTGAGTCTATTGGAGGGCTTTTTGCCAGACTGAGAGCTCTGCAGGGGGTGGGGAGAGCCGGAGCTGCTCCAAGACTGCATCTTTCCAAAGAGAGCGTCTGTGTTCTGAGCACAGACTATGACAAATGTCATAGCCTAAGAAGGGGCAGCTTGAAGAGTCAGCTGGCAGAGGACCCACGTCCCCATTACTTCCCGTCTCAGAAGAAGGTGTGTGGGCCTCTAATGTGGTGGCTACCAAACACTGGGGTCAGTTCCATAAAGGCACACCAGGCGTTCTTGTCATCTGATAGTCACACTGTGATGACGCAGTCTCTTTTTACACACACACACACGCTTTCTGCTGGTTCAGCCATCCTCCAGAAGGCAAGTTGTATGGGTTGCTTTTCCCAAATTGCTTGATTTCTCTTCTCATCTCCATTAGATGTGCAGACGCTGCAGACTTCCTTCTCCAAATTTCTCCTAGTGCCTATTTCTGTCCCGTGCCTGACTTTTCTTCCCTTTGCTTTGAAGAGTGGGGACCCTGCTTTGCAGGATAACAAATAGAACTGTCAAACACATCAGCGCTGCTGCCTGCAAAGATAAATGGGGCGACACGTGGAGCAACCTCTGTGGATCCTGGGGCCCCAGCAGGAACTGACATTGTGACAGATGGGGGGACAAGTGGCACTGACACAATCGGGTCGCAGGAATGTCGAGGGGGTGAGGGTGGTATCTGCTCCTCTGTCGGCTCGCCCTCCCTCTCTACCTCACACATATTATGTTGCTGGAGATCACAAAGAGATAGCAGGCAGGTCACAGCTTCTTGCCAGCCTTGTGAATCTTCCTGTTGGCGGCACAGGGCAAGGAAGCAGGCAGAGCATCCTGCTGTCTCAGGGGTGACAACTGAGCTACCTTGCAAAGAAAGCCAGTCCTGGGCTAAGACCAGGGCCAAGTGTATTGTTAACCCTAAACCTCATCTTCTTCCAGGCTTGCCCTGCTTGTTTACACTTTCTCATCAGTCCTGTATATCCAGGAGGCTTACCTCTTCTCTGACTCTCACTCAGAAACCCCTCCCAGGCCTCTTCAATCAGCCCATGCAATGGATCTTTCCATTCCTTCCTCGTATCAAAATTGTACCCTCTATCTCCCATTTCATCAGGAATTGGAAGGATGTCCTGCTGATGGCTCCCAAACTGCCCCCTTGCTGAACAGGGTATGCATCACACATTCCCAAGGGGGATGGGGCAGAGCGTTCTGGAGCCCCTGATGGAGTATGGCTGTCAAGGTTGGAAACTACTCCAAAGGGATCCAAATGCTTGATAGCGTTTGGAGACATAAATTCTGGGTGGTAATTGTTCACTTTCAATTTCCTTTTTCATTCTGCCTAAAGAGGAGCTTTCCTTTACTCATAGGTGCTGTTCTGAGCTGGGGTCTTCACTGGGTCTCTGCCTTCAATAACCATTGCTGATGGGCCTCCTGAGGTGCAGTCAATTCAACTCATTGAAACATGTATTGAGGATCCACTTTCTGTAAAGCAATGTGCTGACTGCTATGAGTAGGGGAGGGAGAGGAGTGGCTGCCAAGATAGATAAGCCATGGCCTGCCGCATTTAGGGGCTCACAGCTTAGTGGAGCAGAGAGCCATGTGTATGAATAACTTTAACACAAAGCCAGCAATGTAAAGAGTTAAAGGGACAGAGTGAGAACAGGAGGAGGAAGATTAATCTTGGCTTGAGAGGAACAAGGACATCCTTGAGGAAGAGGTGGGATTTTGTAGGGCCTTGAAGGATGCAGAGGACGTGGACCAGGTTGAAATGGTGGGAAAATGACTCTATGTAGATGGAAGAGGATGAATTCAGAAAGATGGGAGATGTAGAGTGTTCTGGGGTCTGGATTTGGTCAGATATGACTGGGGCATATGAGGAGTGTGTGTGTGTGCGTGTGTGTGTGTGTGTGTGTGCATGAGAGAGAGAGATTGAGAGAGAGAGAGAGAGAAAGAAGGAGAGAGAGGAAGAGAGAAGGAAAGCGAGAGAGGGAGGGGGAAAGAGAGAGGGAGAAAGAGTTCTGCACTCAGCTTTGGCTGAGAGCAGAATGCTCCTTCACTTTCCATTTTATCTCTCATTGCAGATTCTCAATGGAATTGGATGCTGCCCTTAGTGATGAGTAAGGAAATAATCATCACATAGTTCTCTTGGACGCTTCCAAAAACTGGGGGGGATGGGCAGTAGGGAAAGGAAAGGGCATAGGGGAGGACCAGTACAGAGTCCCTTCGAGAAGAATGAATAAGCCTATGCCAACTGCTTAACCATTTTCCTCTCCGGTTTCCCTGTAGTCAACTGGGATACCATATAGCACCTGGCCTAATGTGGGGATAATAATACCTCCCCACAGGGCTGTTGTGAGGCTCATGAGGGAAAACATATGTAGAGTGTTTAGCACGGTACATCTCAATCCCTGGTGGCTACCATTATGATTATCCCCCTGCCCCCTGATCCATGTTAGCAGGCAAGAGCACTCAGACACTGTTACTGGGCAGCTGTATGAAAGGCACACGTGGTTTGTCCCCAGGAATGATGCTGCTGAGGGATGCTCAAAGTCTAGATGATGAGGAGACTTAACAAGATCAATACCACTTTTGGAAAAGATTATATGCTATACTAGGCAGCAAATAGACCGTTGAAACCGGATTTGGAAAGCGTTTATGGAGTCTATTAGAGATGGTTAAACATACCAACTCAGAGAAAAATAAATAGTGGATTATATACACGCAGCCTCCTCGTTCTCCTTCTCTGTGTGTCTCTCTTTCTCTCCCTTCTGCCCTCTCCTTCCACATTTTCAGGTTTAGGTAAGGAGGACTGATCAAATAACTCTTCTGAGAAACGGTGAAGGAGAAAACTACGTGGTATTATGGCTGTGCAGATCGAGTTACTTAGAGTGTGTGAAATTTTAGGAGCTGAATGAGAAGTGATGCCTCAATTTATAGTGGGCTGTAGATGAGGTCTCCCTGATTAATAAGCTGATGGGTTTCCAGGAATAAGTTAAACCTTTTGGTTAGCTTTTTAAGGCTACTAGTGAGCAATTTAGTGCACTGGAGCAGTAATTTCATGTTCTCTGGTGGCTTGAAATAATTAGATTATTTTGTGGAATGAATAAATGAGATGTTAATTCACTGGCATGGACCAGTGCGGGAACATGATTTATTCCTTGTAAAGGCGAGTGCTCTAGAGTCTTGACCCTACAGATAATTGTTTTGACTCCCTCCCCTTTCTCATTTATGATGTGTTTTGGGTTATTTTGTGAGGGAGGCTGCCCAGTGGAGTGGGAAGAACATATGAACTTTGGGATCAGACAAATCTTGATTCAATTTTTACTAGGTGTGTGACCTTGGGCAAATCACTTAACATGCGAGGCCCCACTTCCTAATCAGTAAAGGGGTGGTAATAATGCTTACCTTATATGAGATGCATATGAATTAAGTCTGTTACTGAAAGGAAAGTACCTAACACAGCTCCTAGCCCACGCTGGAAACCCAAACAAAATATTAGATTCCTTTTAGGCTCCCTCCCACCATATTATTTTAAAATGATTAATGTTTGTACCAACAATAAACAGCCAGCACATTAATTAATTATGGTTTTCCTCATTTGTTAGGTTGGAAAGAACTTCCGCCTTGATAAAGTGCTTTAATGAAAATGTTTACTGAGCCTACGTTTTTGGGGAAAATAAAAGGTGTTTGAAAGCCAAATGTTCTTGTGGAAATCTATATTAGCATTTTACTTTATGGCCACTAATGACCTGATTCAAGGCAAAACCTCTCCCTTCAAACCAACCAATGATTACCTTAGTAGATAAAGTTTCAACAGAATCTTGATGGGGGAATTGGCTTTGCATTCTCTTCTGTTGTGGCATTATATACAGTGAAGATTCTACAGCCCTTGCATAAAGGACAGAAATGAAGAAAATTCAATAACCAAATAGCACTGGGAGGTTGGAGAGCAATTAGTGCTTTGGCAGTTGGTGAAAGAAGCAGACCTTGCTTTTCACAAGTTTGCTGCTTTTGGATAGTAGCAGACTAGCCAGCCACAACAGGCCCATATTAATTCAGCAGGGTGGGATGGGACATGTACTCTCCGTTCCTGCTAGAACATCACAGCATTGGAATTCTTCTTATGATTTATTCCAAGCCTCAAATCTGTATATCACTCATCCACTGAATCGAACAATTGGAAAGTGATTACATTTAGGAACTATTGGTGGGAGGTTGGTACTTCCTCCTCTTTAATAACATCTTGAGAGCTAACGGGCTCACTGATGTTCCTCAAATCCATCCTACCTCCCTCTGCACAAATGAACTCAGTTGGAGGTCGGGTTTATTGACGTTTAAATGAGTGTACTTAGCTCACTGTAGCGTCTGTCTAAATGAACACTGCTTTGGCGCATTGAAACTTAATGATTTACTCTGCATCCAGGTGAGAGAGCGGAATGTTGTGGCATGCAGGTGGGGGATGTATGCAACTCATGTCTTCCAGCCAAGAATAGTTGCAAATTGAAATAATTTCTTAAATATTTCATGGAAGGCTATTTTGGTATTGGGATGGGAGAACTTTAGAAATGTCTACTAAGGCTGGAAAAGTAAAACAATAGCTAGAAAGGGAGAAAAAAGTCAGGAGATACGCCCAGGTGAGACTACTGCCGTATGCCCAGTGTTTTCCTACAACTTCATGCTCCCTCTTAGAGGACAAAAGACATAACCCGTTTGGGCTTTGGTGACTAAGCTTAGAATACCTCAGGTAAAATAATGGAAACCAAAGTTCGCTGTCTGTAAATACCAGTGATCTGTCATGGCAGAACTCCTTCCTTGACTCCACATGCCCTCCAGCCACTGCCCTATTTCTCTGACATTCTTCTTAAACAAACTTTTCAAAAGAGCTGTCTACACACATTGTTTCCATGTCTTTGCTTCCCAAGTTCTCTTCAACCTACTCAAGTCAAGCCTCTGACACTACCAATTGACTGAACTCACTTTTGCCAAGATTATCAATGACCTCCATGTCACCAAATCCAGTGGTTGCTCTCTGTTCTCAACTTCTTTGAATCCTCAGCACCTTGAGGCTGACTTTTCCTCTTCTACCCAACCTCTGAACGTTGAGATTCTTCAGAGCTTGGACTCGGCACCTCTTCTTTGACTCTCCAAATCCTCTTCCTAGCTGATCTACTCAAGTCCCATGTATTTAAATGCAACTTTTACACTGATGTCTCCAATATTTATATCTTCTGCCTCAACCTCTCCTCTGAGATCTAGACTTATCAATACGATTGTCTACTTGACACTGCTGTTTGCAGACATTTCAAACTGAGTAAGTCCAGAAAGGTACTCTTGCTGCCTGTTTCCCAGCTCCTCTCCCAAGTCTTGAACATCGTATCTGTCAACAAGTCCTGTCAACCCAAATTCTACAAGATGCTTTGCCATGTCCATTGCTGTTCTGAGTCATGGCCTACATCATCTTCCATCTAGACCAGTGCACCTGCCTCCTAGTTGGTCCTTCTCCTTCCAGTCTTACTCTACATTACTGTCCACTCTATAAACAGCAGCAACTTCCCTGCTCAAAACCCTCCAAATTTTCACCTGGCCTCTAGAATAAAACTCAAGTTCCTATTGTGTATACCAGGCCTTGCCTTTCTGGCCCTACTTCTCCAATCTTTTTTTTTTTTTTTTTTTTTTTACCATGTTTTCCTCCTTATTCACCATGCTCCAGTCATGCTGGCCTTCTTTCTGTTCCCTGAACATATAGTACTCCCTTGCACATCAAGGGTTTTGCACGTGCTGTCCCCTTTGCCTGGAATGGTAATTTATGTCCCTAACTTAATGGCATTAATTATGGGCCAGGCCAGGTCTAAGTGCTTTCAATGGATTAACACATTACATTCTCATATTACCCACACGAGATAGGAACTGTTATTCTTCTATTTAATAGATGAGGAAATTGACTCACATTTACTCATCTGAATGCTCTTTCCCCCTTTTCGTGTGACAGCTCCCTCTTCTTTTTTAGGTCTTAGCTTCAATATCACTCTTCAAGGATGTTTTCTTTGATGTCCCTACCTAAAGTGCTAATTTCATTCTCCGTCTCCTGTTTTGACTTTTATAGTATTAATGATAATGTGCAGTTTCCTTGTGTACTTGTGTTTTTGTCTGTATGGACTGGGATTAGCTCTTTCTCACTCACTGCTATATCCCCATGGCTCAGGACGGCGCATGACTCTTAAAATCTTTGTTGAATGAATGAATGAGGGAATGAATGACCACCTTCCATGGAACCTAGTCAATGAACTAGGGAGAAGGAAGGAACAGCGTAAGAGGGTATGTTGTACGGAGACACTAAATGAATCATAGACGTGGTGTCCTTGGCCACGTGACTTGTTCCTTTCCATTTTATTCTTCCTGAAACAACAACAAAGCAAAATAAACAAACAAAAATGAGTGAGAAAGAGCTTAAAGAGAGGACAGCCTACTCATATTTGTTTGTCTGATCATAGCCTAAGCTCCAAAGTAACAAAGACCCATTGGGCACACACTCACTGGGAGATACGGCATAGACAAAAGTATGGGCCAGAGTCAGGGTTTGAAGGAGTGACTAGAGCAGCCTGTCTAGGGCAGAGGGTTTGAGTGCGAGCGCAGTGAAAGACAGCTTCCGGAAATCAGGGTGTGGCCTAGGGAGTGTGGGCGTGAATCACTGAAGGGGAAAAGCCACGGGAAATGTTTGTACAAGTAGTTTCAGAATTACTGAGAATTACACACCCCTCAGTATATTACAGATATTAAATCTGTGGTCTAAAGGCCTTACTGTTATGCCTCCAGCTTGCACTGAGGGAAATTACAAGAGAAGTATTTTCTCTATGCCACTTACTGTCCCCTCTAGGAGGACCTGCAGTTTCCGTGCTAGTAAAGCTATGTTAGATAAATTTAGGATATAATTATCTTGTAGCTAATTGTGTTTCTACCTTTGCCAGGGCTAAAAGGAATCTGGACATTAAATTTAAATGATTTAAATAATTGTGTAAGTCTTTTCATCTTGCTTTTCTGTCTACTATCACTTCCTGGCTTCATTTTACTATTAGAGGTTGATTATTTCTTTATTTTAATGTTGTTATTCTTGTTTTTACTATTCTGTATTTTGCATATTTTTATACTCTCCCACAAATCTTTTTTGATACAAGAAGGTTCCCCTTTGATTAATACATACACAAAGGAAAGGTCCCATGTTTTTTGGTGTATTATTCTTGTCTTTACTAGTGCAAAGGTGACATATTTATTTGACATGGAATTGGTATATGGGTAATTGATGGTAACTTTTCTTTTAAACCAACTTCCTTTATCCTTGTAAGTCATTTTGTCCTCAAGAGGATGAAACAGGATTAATGGAAACACCCGTGTAGTAATGACTCTGCCTTAAACGTCACGGGGCCTGATGTAAAGAGTATTGAAAGTTCCTGGGGAGTTGCTGTCCAACCTTCAAAAAATAATTAAGTGGGCATGGAGGGAGGCCAGGTCCCAGCTTGAACCTCCATTCTGAATGGGCTCCTGTTTAGAGGCTGGACATATCCAGGTATTAGCATTTTCCTTTCCCTTATAATTTTCCAATTCCCTGCTTCTTTCCATTTCAAGGGAAGATTAAGTTACATTCAGAACAGTAGTTCTCCAAGTGTGGTCCAGCGATTTCTGAGAGGTCCTTAAGACCTCTCAGTGGGTCTACGAGATCAAAGCTAGCTTCAAAATAATAAAAAGACATTATCTGCTGTTTCCGCTTCCACAGTCTCACGATGTACAGCGGAGTTTTCCAGAGGCCATGTGATGTGATATCGCGAGAGACTGAGCGCAGAAGCAGGTGTGACAATCTAATTGTTTTCTTTAAGCCAGGCATTAAAGATATTTGAACAAACGTAAAACAATGCCATTCTTTTCACTAAAGTTATTTTCATTTGAAAAATATGATTTTTTAAAAAATAAAAATATTATTTATGCTAACATGTGGCGGGTTTATTACAGTTATATTTAAGTGAATAAATAAATATTTTAAACGTTTTTTATTTTTAATTTCACGTATGGTAAACATTGTTAGCACTAACAGTTCTTATGGAAAACGAAAGAGAAACTGCATTAAATAAAAGCCCTTTGCGGTCTTCAATAATTTTTTAAGAATGTAAAGGAATTCAGAGGCCCAAAAGTTTGGCAATTATCACTTCAAAACTACTAGCATACCAGTAGTACTTTTTCCTTTGTGAAGGGAAGGATAATTGAAGATTTAAAGAAATAGAATAAACAGGTGGTATTGGTGAGGAAGTCAGAGTGGTGAGGGGCTCACCTTAGACCAGGGCTCTTGGTGGGCCGGGGCTGTGACCTCCCACAGGCAGCTTTGTCACCCCAGTGTCCTGCATTATATCCAGCACCCAGGAGCAGCTCAATACAATTTGGATATTGAATGAACTGATGAATGAATGGTAAAACACAATTCATCTTGGTGAAAAGTGCATCTGACACGGTATACAACGTCTAATTAGGGCCAGTGCTGCCTTAGCAATCGAGGTGAGCTTTCATTCAGTCAATTTTTACTCCATTTATTCAATAGCTTTTTTCCTGAGTATCTATTATGTGCCAGCTACTGGCATGTATGTATAAGACATTACATCTTCAATTTTCTCATCTCTAAAAAGGAAGCTCGAACAATCTGTGAAAACCCTTCCAGCAATGTCTTCCTCTGGATAATACAAGAACTCTCTCTTTGTTTCTCTTGGATAAGCTAACACAAGAAGGAAGATAACTTTCCTCAGGCAGAAAGCATTGTCTACTTTAAGTGCTGCTGCAGACACTTAAGTGGCAGATGGCCGACTGCCTTGGTGTTTTACAGATACAAATGGTCAAGTTTGGAAATAGAAAAAATGTAAAGCATGAAATCAGCTAGCTCCATCTCATCTCCTGGATTTATTCACTATTAGACTCCAACTGAATCATTTCAGTTTAGGGAATTTGGAAAGCCTACCACCGTCTCTCCCCTAGCAGAAAGATGATGATCAAAGGTCTTTTGTGAGAAATCCGAGAGATTTTGTGCAGAGAATGCAAGCCAGGAAACTGTGTCATTGCTCTAAATGGGCCATGACTTTGGAGAGAATGAATGTCCCTTTTCCTTTAGTCGTTTGTCTGCAACTTCCATTCTGGTTGGCAAAGTCTTAAATGCTAAAGCTCCATATGCCTGTTTCTTGGAGACTTGGATGGATAGGTTTTTGCTTGTGTTTGTCACTTTTCATTAGGTTATGTTGCAGTAACAAGCAACCCCTACATCTCAGTGGCTTACAACAAAAGTTTATTTCTGGATTGCATTTCATATTGGCTGTGGGTTGGAATGGCACTGTTCCTGCTCCAAACTTCTTCCTTTAAAAATCTAGGGTAAAGAAAATGCCACTGTTTGGGATAACAGTTCTTAAGAAAAATGAAAAAGAGACATGGTTGAATCACGCAATGGTTCTTATGTAGAATGTGGCATATGTCACTTTGGTTCACATTCAGTTGGCCAAAGCATTTCTCACGCAGCCTGCGGGTCAGTGGAGGGAGAGAACATACTCCTCTCACAGGGAGTTTTTGTAAATCATTTGGCAATGGGCAGGCATGCATATTTCTCCTACAGAAAGGGAGAGTGAATAATTGAGAACAATAATATAATCTAGCACACCATTCTTTCTTTGCAAGATATTATATAAATGAATTGCTTTCTCTATCCAGTTCATTTTACGTTATGATATCTAAGAAGGGAAGAGGATCTTCCCGGAGTTCATGAACTTAAGAGATAAGCTTATAGGCCTGTGAGAGCACAGTTCTGGGGGCATTTCTCAGCACCGGAGACGGGTGTTGGTCTCTCTGCCATGGACTTAGAAAAACACAGGAAAATGAAAGAACACAGTTCTTCAAACAGAAACAAAATAAACACATACTCACTGAGATCAGCACCCTCCTTTGTCCTGGCATCCCATAAAGGAGAGAGGCCGTGAATAAGAGATCTGGCTAGTATGCGTTTTCTCCTTCATCTCTATACCCTCCCTGTGGAAACCCCACCTGTCGAATCTCTGAGCTGAAGTATGAGCAGAGGCAGTGCCCTGTCATTGAACTCTACAGCTCTTCAAGGAAACTGCCTAGAAATACAAGATATACTCCTACTCCCTTCCCCCAATTCTCTAATCTCTCTTCTTCTGCTTTAATTTAGCCCATTAACACTTTGCACCTGGGCTATTGTAATAGTCTCCTCATTGGTTTCCCCGCCTTCGCATCTATACCCTGATCATCTGGTCTCCACTTGAGGGATCTTCCTAATGTATGAACCAAACCATCTTGCCGCGTTGTAAAAATTATTTCCCAATGCCTACCTCCTTGTGCCACAATTTAATTACCTGAAAAATGGGGTAATAATATCTACTTTGTAGGGATGGGTGTGAAAGTAAAATGAGATAATATATGTAAATTGCCTAACAGTGTCTCAATAAATGGCAGCTTATGATGAATATGATGATAAAATTCAGAATCCTTTAGCAAGACCTGCTAGGCCCTCCAGAGCCACTGCTAACAACCAAAGCAGCTGTCTTGGGTCCCCCATCCCCAATCCTCCATCCCTACCTGCATCCTATGATCTAGCTTTGCCAAGCTACACTCAGTTCCCTAAGCAGCCACCCTGTTCTTTGGCTCCATGCCACTGCCTGGGTGCCATCTCTGGACTGCTTTTCCTCACTCAGTCCTCTTGGGTCCCACTGCTCAGAATGAAGATGCATTTCAAAAGCCACTCGCAGTGTGAGGCTGCTCCTAACCCTCCGGGAGAACTAACTGTTCCGTCTACTGGTTCCCCTGAATCGCCCCACTTCTCACACTGTATTGTCCTCTTTTGTTTTCGTGTTTATTTTTTCTGCTGGACTCTGAGTCCTCTGAGGACAAACCCTCTGCCTTAACTATCTCTCCATGTGGACCACATCGCCTGACATGCACTAGGTGCTTGAAGAAATGACAGACTGCAGGGAGGGGTTGAATAAAACATAGATTATGATCAAGCAAAGTCCACACTACGATTCTAGGATTTGAAGCTTGATGTGAGAAAACGCAGAGAAGGCCCATATTTTGGGCCGTGAGGGGATCAACACAGACTTGAGTAAAAGTGGCTTTAGCGTATAGGTCTTTAGGAAGATAAATTTGTCATGAAAAAAATCCTGAGTTAAAAAGACCTCCAGAAGGGCTTTTTCTTGATATAGTAAGTAGGGCCTTTATAGATGTGCTCCTTACAGTCCTAAATCTTGAGATGTCACAGGCTCCTGGGGTTAGCCAGCCGCCTTAAGCTGAGTAGGCATGCAAGGGTAAGATTATAGGAGCAATTCTATTTGCCTGCTGCACACACTATTGTTTAGCTCGAAAAATCAAATTCCTATTGAAACCTCTCGGCGTGTTTAATAAATGCTTCAGGTGCATAGAACTGTGTGTGAGGCAGGAAGGAGCAAAGTCATGCTCTGGGGGTGATGTATTTATTAACATGGCTGAGTAATGCAAGCCTTGCCCTTGGGATGCTGGTCAGGAAATAGGCGAACCTGCAAACAAGGACAAATAAGACCTTCCTGCCGCACACCTGTGCTTCCGGGACACAGCATGGCTGGGAGGACAGCATGCCCACTTCAGCACGGGCAGATCTGGATTCAAATGCCAGCTCTGCTGCTCTGAAGCTTGTTACCCGGACCTGTTCATTGTTGCTCTTTGCATCTCCGTCTTCTCAGCAGCTGCCATTTATGGAGAACCTTTTATGTTCTATGCCATGTAGTTTGTCTGCTTTAAGCTTATTTATTATTTTTTAATTGTGGTAAAATATGCATAACATGAAATTTGCCATTAAGTACATTCACAATGCATCTGCTTTAATCTTACGTCAACCCCACGAGGAAGGGTTGACGTGTTATTCTCTTCTTTTCACAGATAAGGAAACGAAGCCTCTGAGAAGTTAGTAATGATGTTTCTTAGAAGATTCTTGGTACATCTCAGGTGCTGAATATGAGGTCCCTGTTAATATTATTTTGCTTGCAGGCAACAAGCCAGAAGATCCTATTTAGACCCTTAGAAAGGGAAAGAAGAGAATGGAAGTTCTGGATTCCTTCATCTTCCCGATGCATTAGCAGAGATGCTGTGTCAGCCAATGGAAGGAGTGACAACAGGGAGCACCTTACGTCTCCTGCTCCCCTGTGCCCAGCAGATGGGTGTCCAGGCCCCAGCTCCATTGCTCGTCTCCCAGGGCTGACCCGCTCCAACCACAGCCCCGAGGGGAAGGAAATGAGTTAAGCCTGTCTTCAGACACGTTTGTATTGATTCCGTCAGTTTCTTGCTCCTTGCTGACAGGAGATGGATGGCTCATAACGCAGCTGGGCACAGCACATTACGTCCCCATCTCGGGGCTCCTAAATCATTTCGAAATTTTAAATTCCCTAATCAATATTTCATGGCTAGCACAAGACAGTGATCAGGCCTGCTCCTCTCCAGGGCTTGTGCTCGCACACTGGGATCCGGTGTCCACCTGGTGAGCAGTGGAAGGGGGTCAGCCCTATCTGGGGAGGACTGCAGGCTGTGCTCCCCAGAGGGCTGTGATTTAGTGCAGGCCAGGACCAGAAGGGCCCTCGCAAGTCGTGGGGTCCCAGCGTACGCCTTTAAAGCGGAAGAAAGCTGCGGCTAGAGAGGTGATACGGTTGGTCCTTGGTTGCCCAACTCATGGCAAACCTGACATCAGAGCCTAGGTCTTCTGACTTCTAGCCCAAAGCTCTTTCTATGAATCCATGCCTAGCAGAGTGCCTGGCAGATAAGAGATGCTCAATGAATATTTGTTCAGTGTCGAACAAATGTTAAAACTTGCAAAAAGCCAGTCTGGGTCAAATAAGGCGTTGTGCTTATTAAGCACTTACTAAGTGCCAGCCTGTGTTTTAAGTTCTATACTTGTAAAGTATCAGTCCAGGCTCACCATCCCAAGAAGTAGGATTATCCTCATTTTACATATGGCAGCACCAAGGCTCTGAGAGATAAGTGGCTTGCCCAAGGTCACATGGCTGATGAGTGAGAAGGAATCTGCATTGAACCCAAGCATCCGGGTCCAGAGCCTGTGCCTTAACTGCTGGGCCATACTGGCTCCCCACACAGATTAAAAAAAGATAGGAAAAAAAGAAGGACTTTGGTTCTATAACCAGCTAGTGGATCAGAAGGTAAGCAGTTGGCTGTCAAATCTGAGGCCTTTAGTGATGCTGGGTGAAGAAAGATGATGAAAGCACTGGCCAGACTTGAGGGTGTTTGAAGGAAGTGGCAGCTAGATGGGAGGAGAGGGCCCTGGCCTCCGAAGGCTTGTAGCAGGAAGTGGGTGCTCAACAAAGACGTTTTGATGATGCTGGCGATCAACAGACCTGTTTAAATGCTGCAGTGGAGAAAGAAAAAAGATTCTAAGACCTTCCACTGGCTCACCAAGCCTTCCCCACTGGATTTGGGCCCTCCCTGCCTTTTTCTCCTTCCCCTCCTCTTGCCACTTGCCCCATTCACTCTGCTCCAGGGTTCCCGCATTAAGACCTGCCTCGCCACCAATTGTCCCCTTAGCCTGAAATGCTCATCCACATGGTTGTCCCACAGCTGGCTCCTTCTTGTGATTTAGATCTCAGTCAAAAATATCACCTGTTCAGGGGCCTTTCCTGCTCACCCAGTCTAAACTGCCCATTAGGACATGAGCTTCTTGGGAGCAAGGCCCTTCACCTGAGTGTCTAAGAGGGTGCCTGGCACGTGGTAGGTGAGGAGCAAATAGTGACTGAATGGGGCTTAGGGGATGTTTTGGAGGCCCCTCAGGTGTCAGGCAGAGCACACTGCAACTGGGAGAGTTGAGTAGGAAGGGAAGTTATGAAATAGCCCTTCAAGAGGGTTGGTGGCCCACAAGCCACCATCTCCTGCGTCAGGGATTTCACTCCCCACCTACTTGGGAAGTTCATGCCACGTTTGGGTAGCTCTGACAGCTGCAAAGTCCTTCTTTATTTGGGTGGGAAATCTGGCTGTTTGTAGCTTCTGCCCATTCATTGGTCTTGACTCAAATCCTGGGGCCCCCCTGGAAGCCGTGCTCCACTAGCAGAAAGCTCCTGAGGCATGGAGATCCCCACCATTCTGGGCCAACTGTGCAGGCCAGAAAGCAGAGGGACTAGCTGTCAGGTCTGAGCTGCGGGATCCTATGACATACCATGTAGCAGTTTCCATTGTCAGAGGTCACTTGCTTTTCCAAGGAAACATGCAGGGACTTCTGGGCCACTGTTCTTGCAATGCTCCCAGAGCAGGAGGAGGTTTGGCCAAGAGTGGGGAAGGAAAGCCAAGGACTTGGCTGTTGGCCCTTTAAAGGGCCCTATTACAAATGCAGGGTCAGAATCTGGCTCTCTTGCATTCCCATGTTGTTTGATATGTTGCAAAGTCCTTGCAGGCATGTTATTGGATGCTCTCATCAAACTTACAAGATATCTGAGACAGGTACCACTGCCCCGGAGAAGAAAGGCCTTGCCTAGATTCTCTGCCTGTGACTTCAGGCATATCTGTGGTTACACAGAGTCATGCTTCTCAAACCTGAGTGTGCATAAAAGTCACCTGGAAGGTTCTCTAAAACACAGATTCCCAGCGATTCTGATTCTGTGGGTGGGGGGTGAGGTCCAGGTCTAACAAGCACCCAGGTGATGCTGCTGCTAAGTAGCACCCATACAGATGACCCCAGCCCTGCCCAGGTGGCTCTCCCACCACTGCCCTTCTCTGAACTCCGGTGGGTAGCAGGTAGCTGGGGAAAGCATTCTGCATATGGTGTCTCATTTGATCTCACAACGACCCCATGAGATAACTACATTTATTATCCCTATTTTGTAGATGAGAAACTGAAGGTTCAGAGAGGTTGAGTAACTCACTCCAAGTCCCTCATTTGTAAGTGGCTGAGTCTGAGTTTTGCTGGACTTCAGAGCGATGGGTTTAACCACAATGTCATGCCCCTCCCGGCAGTGGGAGGGATTTCTGGCTAACTGGGTCTCCTGTCCTCACTCTTCCCACTGGCACTAAGATGAAAGCTGAGGTCCCTGGAGTTTAGGAAAAAGCTATCCTGACAGCCAGGTGCTCTCTACACCACCTTGGTTCATGAGGCATCAGATCACACCCACAGGAGCACTTTAAACCTCTGCTAAGATCCAAATGCCATTGTACAGGGAGAGCAACCCTGGGAAGGACTGCCGAACAGGTTTTTTTGTGGGAACCGCCATCCCTGCGTGCTCCTCCCTATGTGCTCCATCCCTGTGTGCTCCTCTCTGCATGCTACATCCCTGTGTGCTCCTCCCTGCATGTTCCCTCCCTCTGTGTTCCATCGCTGCATGCTCCATCCTGGTGTGCTCCATCCTGCACGCTCCATCCCTGTGTTTTCCATCCCTGTGCGCTCCTCCCTGCGTGCTCCATCCTTGAGGGCAACTCCCTGCATGCTCCATCCCTGTGTGCTCCATCCCTGTGTGCTCCATCCCTGTGTGATCCTCCCTGCGTGCTCCATCCCTGTGTGCTCCTCCCTGCATGCTCCGTCCCTGTGTGCTCCATCCCTGCACGCTCCATCCCTGTGTTTTCCATCCCTGTGCGCTCCTCCCTGCGTGCTCCATCCTTGAGGGCAACTCCCTGCATGCTCCGTCCCTGTGTGCTCCATCCCTGCATGCTCCTCTCTGCGTGCTCCTCCCTGCCTTCCTAGATAGCCTTTTGGAGCTTTCCTGCTTTTTGATCTTTTGAACAGAATGAGAATTATTAAACTCTCAAAATGAAAAGGTTAGCAATTTCATGAGTAACCCGTCCCACAGGTCTTGCATTTAACAGAAGATTAAGGGAGAAAGCAATGATTAGCCAGCAGAATTCATTTCTAGATGCCGAATTTCCGGCATCATGGTGGACAGGCAGGACTGATATTCGGGCAGAGGTCTTTCTCTCTTTCCTCCCTCTTCTTTCTTTTCATAGCACTGAGCACAACTGTTGTCCTGTACTTATTGTGGGATTGCCTGTGTAATGATGCCTTCCCACTGCACTGTCAGCTCCCCAGGGAATAGAGACTCCATCTATTTTGCTTTCACATTGCCCAAAACCAAGACATGAAGTGGGTTTGAAGTGTAGTCACAACTCAGATGTGCAAAATGTGACATTGTTTTTCTGTAACTGTCACCAGCTACCAATTTTTGCTATTGTGGAAAGACTTATTCTTGACAATTAAAGGTAGCTTAGTCAAATTCTAGCTCGATTTAGTCTCTTTTCACTAATTATCCAGACAGTTAAAACTCAGATATTTTAAAATCAAACTTCGTATCAGGACCATTGTCCCTTATCAAGTGTTCTTCTCTTCTCTCCTACCTAGGACGGCAGCTGCCTTCAGGAAGAAGCTATAGAATCACGGCAACAAGAGGTGGGAAGGTTTCTGTCTGCTTTGTGTTCTGGCTTCTGGTCCTGGCTGGGTCCTTCCACCCCTCCACTCTGGGGTGGAGTAGTTCGTCCTTCCTTGTTGGGCGTATTACCCTCTGTCCTCAATGCACTGGTTGCGTCAGTATCTGCAGCTGGTGGAATGTGTGGTCTGTCCTCCTAGTTCAGTCCAAGTGGCCCTGCCCACTGTCCAACCAACTCGTGTCTTGACCCAGTTCTTACTAGCCACAAAGATCCTCTGAAATTTCCAGGGTTGAAATGCATGCATGTGTGTGGTGAGGGGTCATACATCTCCTCTGATATGGGTCCTTTCTTCCCACTTGGAATTCTGGAAGCAACCACCTGGACAGGTGTCCTGGAAGGGACAGGCTGGGTCCTCTCAGGACATTCACCTACAGATAACTCTCTTTTCTATGACTTTCCTTGAGCTCCTTCCCCTCCAGTAGAGGTAAACAGTTCCCAGTTCATAGCTTTTGTCTGATCTCCTCTACAGAGTCCAGAAAGACTCCTTCATTTTCTCGAATGCCTTGTTCTTGTGCTGGAAAACCAGGGCTCTCAAGATTATTGTCTTCCTGTACATTTAAAAAAGTTAAACTTGAATGTCAAAGCCTTCTTCTTCCTGGAAAACTTAACTCCCTGTTCTCTGTCCCATTCCACCCCACCCCAAAGCCATGGCTAACTTGTCCTCGGAGGGCAGAGGGCTGGTGGGCAACATAGCTACTGAATTACCAGGAATGAAAAACACATAGAATAGTATTTCAAAATATTATTCCTTTTGACTGTCGGCACAAGTATTTACGGGACAAACAATGGTGGTGTGGACTCAGAGAAAGTGCTGGGTTAAAATTGGGGCTCATTTTGGGTCCATTTTGAAAGCCTTGGAATATTGAGTAAATTAGGACCAATTGGAGACTCAAGATGCTGTGTTCCAGGGAGGGTCCAGAGTAAGAGGGTGATGATTATGACAATAACATTTCATTTGCAAGTATTTTTCCTACAGACTGTTTCATAATTTATCCTTTATTTTATTAAGCAATACGTCGTGTGAGTCATAGTGCTAGGACACGTTCCTATTTGAGGAGACAAAATTTATTAAACTGGCAGTGTTTATGAATTCCTCTCTTTCTCTAGCCCATCAAAAATAATCTTGTTATCTAGCCCAATTTCCTCCCCTTTTCCTTCCAAAGAGAAAGGATTCTTATTTGTTGAGACAGAGCTTAAGTTAATCTATATCACAAAGTGCTGAGAAGGAGGGCAAGAAGATTTGGAGGGAAGAAACTCTCCCTCTGCTCCCTCCTCCCCTCCTCTCCGCTCCCCTCTTCTCTCCTCCCCTCCTCTCCTCTCCCCTTCCTTTTCCTTCTCTTCCACTCTCTCCCCTTCCCAGGCATTCTCACCCAGGTTTTGGGTTTCTTTCCTTTGTGACTGGCCAGAGGTGACAAGACACTTGAGGTCTGGATTCAGGCTTGGGAGAACCAAGGGCCTCTACTTGGATTCCAAGCCTGAGTTTCATGCTCACTTAGCTCCCCCTGAGCTCTACTGAGGGGGAATTGAGCACTTGCCCAGCTAATAATAAAGTGGCTCCTCATGGCCCATTGGGCCGTTATTCCTCACATGCACATCTTCCTCAGTAGCGTCCTGGAGAAAGAGGGATTGTCAGGTTGGAATTTAGGCCATTGTGTATCAGGTTCTGGGTATCAAAGGTGATCAAGACAATGGATTCAACCCTCAAGGAGGTCCCTGTGTAGCGGTGGGGAGGGACAAATGCACAGGAAATGACAGCATTGCAGGGTGAGCACTATACTAGGGGTATGTGCCAGGTGCCATTGGAGCATACTGAGGGCATCTCGTCCTTCTGACCTGGGACGGGTGCCTGGAAGTCTAAGTCGAGAAGATGAGAGCACTGACAGTCAGGGAGTCAGCAGTTGTGTTGGTTTGTGGAGTAATCTGACGAGGATGTTGCTTTTAGGCAAGTTGAGTAGAACAGGCAGTGGGTTTTCAAGTAGCAGCAGAGGAAACCAGGGCCCAGAGTCAGGAAGGAGAATCAGGAAGAGGCAGAGATGTGGCATCTTCTATCTCCTCAAGGGTGACAACTGGAGCTGGGAATGGGAGTGAGGCCAGGAAGGGGAAGGAGAGAGAAGAGCAGAGGGCCAAAGGTCAAGCCTGGGAATACCCAAGTTTCGGGATAGAAGAAGGCAGAGGAGATAGAGAAGAAGATAGAGAGCCAGGAGGTATATCCTAGCAACCAGACCAAAGCACCACCAAACCCTGGATCTTCTTAGTGTCCAGAGAGAGTGTGTAGCCCTCACTCCCTTTGCGTTGCAGGCATTGTAGATGATGCTCATCACAGCTACCATCTTTCAAGGGATTACGGGGTGGCAGGCTCTGGTGTACACTATGCTAAGCTCTAGTGTACATTATCTTGTGGAATTCTTAGAATTCTGTGAGGTAGGCATGTTTTCCCATTTTGCAGATGAGGGAAAAGGGTCAGGGAAGTTAAGAGACTTTCTCAAGTTCCCTGTGTCACACAAGCTGGTCCAGAACCAGGCTTGGAATCCAAGCTTACACCCTATGTTAAACAGTGTTACTATTGACCAAAAGGGCTCCTGGAAGGGCAGCATCAGCATCTCCTGGGATCTTGTAGAAGAGCAGAGTTTCAGGTTCCATCCCAGATTTGCTGAATCAGAATCTGCGTTTTAAGGAGTGAATAATACATGCAATAAAGTTGAGAAGCTCTGCTGTAAATTACATTCACTCCCCTGCTTCCTTGGGACCTTGCATCAGGTGTCCGCTCTGTCCCCGATTCTTTGCCTTCTGTCCTCTCCTCCATCCCTTCTCTCCCAGGAAGATGCCAGCTGGGCATTGTCTGCTTTACCTTGTAAGGGACCTGCTCTGCTCTGTGGTGACAAGAGACTTGCACATTAGTGTAGCATTGCACTTCAGCATGGCGCTTGGAGTTTCTCAAAGGAATTGTTTCTTAGGGGAGTGTTGGTGTGAAGGAGCGAGGCAGCTTTTCCTTGGTGACATTCTGTCCCTGAAGATCTGGCTATGGGCTTCGTATCTGTTGTTCCCCAACTGTGCCGATCAGATTGCTGTGATCCTGTATTCCCACTGAGCACACACAGAGCCCAATGCAGTTTGAACCGCCCCCACGCGGCTCTCCAGGTGAGGGGGAGGAGTCTGCCAGTTCCTCTAGGAAGGTTATCACTCCCCCTGTGTGGATGTTCCCTGTAGTCTAGCTATGGGAGAGAAAGGTACTCAATAGCTATTGGCTGTGGTGCTCAGTTGCTGATTGACACGAAGCATCATCATCACAGTTACTTTTTATTTAGCACTTTCTGTATGCCAGGCACTGTCCTAGGTTTTATGATATCCATTTTACAGGTGATGTGACTAATTCTTAGAAATGTTAAGTGACGTGATCAAGGTCACATGGTTAGTAAGTGCCTGAGCCGGGATACAATTCCATATTCACCGGACTCTAAAGTTCATACTTTTTCCACATCACCTCCTTTTTAGACCTGCTTCTCTTTAAAGGCTTATGGTTCCTAATTTCTCTTAGTCAAAGGGACAGATTCTCACAATTTTGAAGCTTTTCAGACTTCTGGTGCAGTGACTCTGAAATTTTAGTGCAGATCAGAACCAGCGGGTGGCCTTGTGAAAACACTGATTGAGCAGTTACCGGCTTGGGGCTGGAGCCTTTGCATTTCTCACAGGTTTCCAGGTGCTGCTGCTGGTATGAGCCACGCTTTGAGAAGGCCCTAGCGGACTGAGGAAGCAAAGCACCCATTGTTCCCGTCCCCTTGGCCCCATGGCGGCCGGCAGGGCAACACTGTTGTAGCGCTGTGGCTCACTTCTTGCTTTCTGGACATTATTTCACAGGAGAGCAGAAGGTGGGTTATTTGCATGTGTTTGAGTTCAGTGTCTCCTCTTATCTGGGTGGCATTTAGGCCGGTCCACTGCCCTAAACTCATGAGGGTCACCTGCTAACAAGGGAGGATGTTAAAAGCATATAATAACATAAGTAAAGGCCTGGAAACGGAAAGCATGTTGATTTATGGGCATTTCCCAGGAACAAGTAATCCAGTGCAGAGAATAAAAAAGCCCTGGCTCATCCACCGGACTAGACGGCTCATCTGAAATTTGTGAGATTTGAGAAGATGGGATTCACCATTTGCCTTTCCCTGGAGTTCTTTCCTTATTGTGCATGGTTCCAAAAAGGGTCAAGTTTGAATTTCTGTCATGGGACATCAAGCATGCTTGGGTGGACCACCAGGGTCTGTCTACATGGAAACCTGAAAGGCATTCTGGCAGAGAGAGCGATGATGTACGGAGCATCGGGACTAAGAGCACTGGGCTGTGGAGTTAGATAGAGCTGGTTATGAATGCTGGCTCTGACACTTAACAGCTGAGGGTCCATGGGCATATTACTTAACCTGTCTGGGCCACATTGTCTCCAGAATCAAGGCTGATACAAAAAAATATTTAGCCAACAGATACGGCATGGGCATCAGCCAGTCAGAATGGATGGAGTCCAAATCAGGAGCAACGCCAGCTGTAAACAAGCCAGAATCCGTGTGGACGATTGGCTTGCATTTTCAAGTATGATGTGGGTCCCATCTGTGCTTTATCTCTGTGCAGGGGAAATGGGTTTAACTAAGTAAGGAGGAGATGGTGCGTGTGTGTGCACTTAGAGAACAGCAGGAAGCCTTCCTGGGAGTCAGGCCACACACACTCTGGCTATTTGGGGGTCAGGAGGGGGAGACCTCTTTTGGAGGCTTTGTACCATGGCCAATTTGGCCTGTCCCACCTCCTTTCCACAAGCTAATAGCCAATGGATGTAAAGCCAAGGAGGAGAAAGGGTTCTCTTGGTTGATTCTTCTTATTCTGCTATCTTTGGGGAGAGGCAAGGCCAGAAGCCTATAATTGCCTGAGATGTTCAAAGGCACAAAAGATTGTGTAAAGGCCTTTCTACCCAGACACGGTGGGGAGGACCTGAACACTTCTTGCACTACCATACAACCATCGGCTACTCTGGCTTACCTTTTCTGGAAAATAGGACAATACTGGTACCTGCCTCACTGGCTTGAATTGAGAAGGAAACAAGGTAATAGGTATGAAACATCTGGCACAGAGTAGGAACTCGATAAAAGGAGGCTCTGTGTTGGCCCATTGATCTCCTAGGCCATGTGCCTAATGTGGAAGGAGCAATTTGAGGCTCAGGAGGGCTCAGTCTCCTGTCTGAGGGCCAGTGGAGCAACAGGGTTTTACCTGTGATGCTGTATGGGCTTTGCTCATTGATTCCCATGCAGGTCCTTTTGGGAAACTTATATGAAGTTCTAAGACAGAGGAGCTGTTTATTATGCTGGGAGAGTGAGTAAAATAAAAGTACTGTTGAGTTCTAACAAGCGGCGTGGAAGAGGTCTTCCTGTTTGGGGCCTTAGGCGAGAATTTCAAGGTTGGTGGCAGTAGAGTGACTTTGGTGCAAACAGCTGGGACAGCTGTGGAGGCCAGGGGATGGCAGGCAATGGGGTGAGCGAGTGAGTCAGTGTCTTTGAGGTTGAGTGAGGGTGACAGTGGGGCAGATACCCACCCCAGTGTCCTCCCCGAGGTTAGATGTAGGCTGCGACAGTTCTTGCGAGGGCACATGGCAGCCATGAGGGAGCAAGTAGGAGAAGGGGCTTCTTTGCTCCAGCTTTAGGGAAAACCGCTGATTTAGGCTGCTGCAGCCCCCTGGAGAGCCTGGGGTGGGGCAGGGGTCCAGCTACAGGGCAGGTGGAGGCGCCGAGCCAGAGCCTTCCATTGTCCTTGTGCGCTTCACAGTTCCCATTGCCTGGGAAACAACCGCTGACACATCTGCATCTTTGGACTTACACCCTCTGTTGCTTCCCTCAGTTGCCTCAGACACTACAGGCCTTAACTTACTCTTGGATTATTTCACAAGTGCCCTGAGTGCTGGGGGACTGAGGTAGACAAGCCACAGTCCCTGCCCTCAAGGATCCCACAGGCCAGTGGGCGAGGAAGGCAGATAATAACAACAGCAACACAACCAAATAAGTGTCATGACTGCGCCATGTGTTATGCTGCTGTGGCGGTGTCAGCGGGACCAGAGACATAATTTATGGGACTCAGTACAGAATAAAAATGTCACTTCCTCCTCCCTGAAACCCCGTTGTCTCTTAAATAACGTGATTGCTCTTTGAATTATCATTTCATCTCTAACATCCTTCCTCTGAAGTCTCTTTCCTCCACCTGCATCTTTATTTTTGGTGGCCACTCCTTCCCTCTACAGGTAACTGCACCCACACTCAAGACTTTAATCGCCCCTGTGCTTGGATGAGCCCCAAATCTCTCTCTCCAGCCAGAAACTCTTTCTTTAATATTTGGATGCCCTCTGGATATTTCCTCTTCGGTTCCTGCCTGGATTATTGCACTGATTTCCTCACTTGGGTCCAGCTCCAGGCTCACTGGCTTCCTGCTGCCCAGGTGTTTTTTCCTCAATTACCAGTTAGATCTTATCCCTTGGAAGCTTCAACGACTCACCAATACCCACAAGATAACTGCCCCGTAGGATTTAAAAGAATCTTGATGACTGGGGTCTCCTTCCTTGCCAGTCTTATTTCTTATTATTCCCTCACCTGCGTCTCATCTTCTGGCCTAACTGAACTTGCCGTGAGTTCTCAAATATAGTGTGTGCTTCCACCTGTGCCTGCCTTTAGACATGCTATTATCTTTTTCTGGAATGTTCTTCCTCTTCTATCTGTCAGTGACTTCTTCGTCTTTTCACACATGGCTATAGAAGCACTTCCTCTGTGAAGTGGAACCTGACACCCAGGGCTGGCATCATGGGCCTGCCACCTGTGCAGTCACACCCAGCCTCATGCTCAGAATGTCCCTGCATTTGGTTTAATGCTGTTCGGTCCCCATCTTAAAATTCTTAATAATTTTTTTAACAACAAGCCCTGCATTTTTATTTTGCATTGAGGCCCATAAATTATGCATCTGGTCTCGCTGACACCCCCACAGCAACATGCACACAGCGCCGTCGTGACACTTACTAGGCTGCTGCTGTTTTTAGCTGTCTGCCTTACCGCTGGCCTGTGGACTCCTTGAGGGCAGGGACTGTCTCATCATCTCTGTTCCCGGGACCCAGGGCAGTGGAGGACACATAGTAGGGGCTTGACAAATGCTTGTTGACAGGATTAATTCATGTCGATGTCTCCTTTTCTCTTAGTCTGTGCAAACTGCCTTTCCCTTTTAAAACATTCCCCATGTGAAAAGCAGGCGCCGGAGACTGTGGGCTCCAGTTTTAATTAATTTTTTGTAAACGTGGCTTTGTGATCTAACCCAACTCCACTTACCTCTCGGGGCCTCAGTTTCCTTATCTGTAAAATCTGTAAAATGACTGAACAGTCCGACATAAGAGGGGTTTCTGGGCTGTAACCCTCCGAACCCTTCCACGTTCATCGCCTTCTCGAAGTTCTGGGTCTTTCCTTCAGGACACCTAAGAATCTTCATCCTTTATCCTCATTTTTTTCTGACCTTCTCTCTCACTTCACCTCTTTTGTTTTACACAGGAAAAGCAAGGCCAGACTCTTCACTCAGCAAAAGCAATATTTGTTGACATTTGGAGGAAAAAAAAGCGAAGAGAAAAGTCAGAGATCCTTCAAAATCTTGGTGTTTGAATATTTAAAGACTCTGAATGCTAGAAATGTTGACAGGTCCTGTGTCAGGCTTCATTCTGATCCCTAGACCCATTATTTACTCTCTAAAAACAAAAGAAGCTCACTTCAAGGGGCCTCGTGCAGAACAAATTTGCTGTTCAACTCGCCTGCCTGTCCCCTCCGGCTGCCCACAGCCACCCTACTGCTCTGCTGCACCGCTCTCAGATCGCTCCTTACCCCGGCACCCCAGGGGCCAGGGGGGCGGGCAGAAGGAGCTGGAAGTGGATCAGTGGGGAAGACCAGATAGCGGGGGCTCTGGGACCCCTCTCCCTCTTCCACCACTTGTACTGCTTTTCTATTTTGGGCTTCGGTGTAAGATTTCACCAGAAAAAAGTGTCGTAATGCTAAAAAATGCATGAAACCCTCTGTCTACTGACCCAGGGTTAGATCTCAGTCTGAGCGTGGGGGCCTGGCTGGCTGCACTGACTCTGTGGCAGGACTCTTGTCAATAAAAAAGAATACAAATTAATAATGCTTCCTGTTCTTACTCTCAGCCAAATTGTTATGCAGGAGTAGGGTTCCTGGACTGGCCTCCTCACCATTTTCCCTTGGCCACAGGCTGGGTTTTGGCTGAAGGTCAAACTCTTTGGCAAAGGCTGGGACAGAGTGGTTGATAACATTGCCACAGCTGTTGAATGGCTGTGGAGCTCACTTCTTCACCTGAGAGCCTGGGCATTTGCTGGGAGACCGTGCACAGCAGACAGGGACCAGGGGAGCTCTGCTGGCTCTGAACACTCTTGCCCTCCTACCCTCAGACCCAATAGCACCTTAATTTTCCCCAGAGGCCCTTCTGGTCAGCCCAGCCTTGGAAGACTATGGCACAGAGGAAGGCACGTGGTGTGGAGCAGAGGTAGTGTGGAAGTCTGGAGTCTGACAGACCTGGGTTTGAGTCCCGCCTCTGTCGCACAGCTAGCTTTCAAGCAACTAAATGGACCTGGTGCTATGTTAGAGCCTGTGGGGGATAAAAAGCAATTTGCATTTTCCCTGCAAGTTAAAAAATTCCTAACTTATTTGGGTAGCAAGATAGTTCTCTTGCTCTCCTCATCTCTATCCCCGAAATAAGCCACAGAGAAACCCAGAAACTGAGCAGGAGAAAGTGGGCACAGTATCTTTCACCATGCAGGATGGTTGGGAGAGGACAAAGGCTTTTGGTAGAGTAATTAATTCAAAATTACATTAGAAGGAGAAATATGTGTCTCTTCAGTAGACTTGGTGAAGGGTTTCAGCAGGAAATGAATCCTTGCAGTTTGAGTTGTGTCTAGTATATTTAGGTATTTGGGGAAAGAGCAAATTGCAAACTGGAATGGTAGACCCTAAAGTCCTTTCTCCCTGACATGGACCTGCGGCCCCCAAACACATGCCCAGCAGCAGAAACTGGGGGCCGAGTAGACCCATCTCTGACTCACCACAGAGAGCGGAGGTTGAGCAACCCAGGAGGACCAGGGCTACAGAGTGCATGGAGGGAGGGAGTGGGTTCTGTAATGGGTGGGGGGAGAGTAAGGGAGGAGTGGGAACTTCAGGAAAGGGTTGAAAGAGACGGGGACTGAAGGAAAAGGAAGAAAAAGCAGCTCAGGGAAAGAGGGCTTGGTCTCACGGAAGATCTTTCCGGGTTCCGGGATTTGTCTGTGTGCAACCTACAGGCGTTATGGGAGTTCAACCTCAGAGAAGTGAGAGTATCTTGAAGTGGCCAGGGATGCCCCGAGGAACAGGCAGGATTTGAGCTGAACCCTGAAGGACCAGAAGATTTTCATAGATGGGTGAAGGGGACAGTGAGGACATTTCAGGTGCAAGACTAGTGTGATTGATATGCCTTTGGTCCTGGCCTCTCCTGCATCCTCCTGTCTCCTATACACTCCCCTCCCCCAGACAGGGCTGCTGAGCCCGGACATTTCACAGGGAGCTGGCGGGACCCATGGCCCCATCTCCTCCCCGACGAGGCTGGAACATTTACTCAAGACTGGGATGGCCCTTTCCAGGGTTTGGAGGAAACACAGACAGACCTTGCCCTGCCTTAAAGTCTAAGCAGCGGAAGGCATATTTCACATTTCCAATTATGACACAATCTGGTCGGTGCGGAAGTGGGAGCCTGTTGACTTTAACAGCCCAGCTGTTCCTGTCTTCCGGACAGCAGTCAAAATATCTTCTGAGCAGAGGGGCGAACAGTCTGAAGTTCTGATGGGAGTCCTCCAGCCTGCCATAGGAGAGCAGTCTGTTATGGTAATGTGGCTCTGGGGGCCTGTGTGTTCCCGGCCCGCACAACGCAGATAGGAGCCACTAGGCTGGCTGTGCCGGGAGCTGTTTCCTAAATGTCATTACTGGCTGACAGGAGTGAGTTAAGACTTCTTAAGGCCTGATTCCAGAGGTGTCATTTATTTGGGCCTCCCCCTGCCTTGCTTCCCTGAACCCTGGCCCCCTCTCTCCCTCCTTAGGAGGAGGTAGAAGGAAAAACCTTCATTTCTTTCTCATCATCCCAAACTTTGCCTTGCCTGCTTTCCCCAGCGCTCTGTCCTGTCCCTCTCTTCCTCTGACCCCCGGGGCACGGATGTCCTCTCACCTGGCAGGGCTTTTCAGATGTGGCTCCTGAATGTGGGTTTCTAACTCCTAATTGCCTTTTAATGCCTCATCTTCTTCTCCTATCCACCTTTTGAATCCACTACTTGTTTCCAGCCTTATAGAAGAGTCTGTCTCACAAAATTAATTGCAAAGCAATGGACAATGTAAATGTTGTAGAAAATATGATGAATCCCTCATCCAGAGCTAAAGCGTTGGTTAAGAATGTGCTCGTTTGCAGCTCAGTCCTTCCTCTGATGAACAGCCGAGCTGGTGTAGTGCTCGGGCTCCCTGGGGAGGGTCTGTACAAGCAGTCGGACTCTCCCACCACCTTTCCATTTGAGGTTTTACTATAAAGCAGTGGGTGTGATTCTTTTACGCAAATATACCAGGATTTTGAGAAATGAAAATTACCCTCTTCAAAGTTGTCAGCTGATAAGTACTTTCCACAGCCCACTTTTGTGTTTAGAACTGATGATGCAAAGGTTCTTCATCAAAATTTCGTCTGGTTCTGTTCACAATTGATATATGTCAGAAAGTCCAATATTTCTGCATCTAAGTTATACTTGCAGGATAGCTTCTTATATCTGCAAGTGGCTTAAAAAGTCTTTGTCAGGCCATGGGTCCTGATTTTTAGCTTCAGAAAGTGTCACCACAATAACCGTACCCTCATGCCCAGGATGCCGCCATTAGGTAACAACCCTGATCGAACTTCAGGATCGGTTTATACGTCATGTAAGAAAACCACATTCATCTCTCCACTGTCACCTTCATAGTGGCCCAGAAGGTTTCTCTGCACTTTACTCCAGTGACTTTTGACTAGCTCATGCTCAGAGATGAAACTTTGCTATAACTGAAGGTATTCAAAGAACAGCTAGAGGCTCTGAATAGGATTCCTAGAGAGGAGCTCGAAAATGTTCTGAACAATTGTCACATTGAAAAGAGATTATGTCCCAAGGGAGTCACTTTGAAGGCAATGGTTATTGGGTTGGGGGCTGAGGAGGTATCTTCCCCCTGACTTCATGTACTCATGTAGGGGGCCATCCTCTAGAATAACACTGACGGCCATTACCCCCGACCCCCGCAATTCCTCCCAGGAGCGAAGAATAACTGAGTCTGATGGTGAGTTCGGGAGAAGGACCAGGCGTGGGTGCTCAGTCATTCTCGGCTCTATATCCGGATCTGCCAGCCTGCAGATCTCTTGGGCCTGAAGTAGGAGGGCTGCACAGGCGGGTCTGATTAACTTGGAGATAAAGTATTAGCAAACCCTCTTGGCCACAGATCTAAAACCTCATGGTCAATAATGTTGGTGATATTTTGAATTCTATCCAAATGACTCCTGTGTATCTCTCTCATTTGGTTTTAATCCTCAGGTGATGAAGAAAAAGGTGTTATTTACTATCCCTTTAAAACACCATCAGCCATGTTCATTTGGAGGTATAAATTTCTGTTGCCTTTATTATGAGATCGGCTTCCTTGCATTATAGTTATGCCTGACACAGTAAAAAGTCCAGCGCCACAGAAAGTCTTTCTTGGCTCTATCCTTTTGCTTTATTAACTTTAAAAATTCCTCCAGAATATAAGGAAAAAGAGGGAAATGCCCACTTCCTTCTTAAGCATGGGGGTTGTGAACAACTCTACGTGCCCCTTGTAAGAGAGGGTGATCGTCTCTGATGGGTTATTTTCAGAATTGATGGACACAACGTTCACTGTGATTCTGTTTTCCCCTAGAGCCTAAGTTCCTACAGGGCAGGACTGTGTTGTGCACTGTGAGCGCACCTTCTTTTGCTGCTGGAGGTATTGCTATTTCTCTTTGCCTCCTCACCGAGGCTCAGGGGTGGCTGTTGGAGAACCTTAAGTGGAAGTGTTCTGGAGAAAGGCCAAAGGATTTCCACCCCTGAGGAACAGTGTGGCAGCTGAACTCTGGGAAGGCCTTCTTTTCTTCCTGGTCTCCTTCGGCCTTCCCAACCCAAGAGCAGGGAGGACTTAGCTCACCTGTCCTTGGAGGCAAGGAGAACAAGACCCTCACCCAGGACAGATGTACACCTTTCCCTGCTGGGGTGTGAGAGTGTGTGTGTGTGTGTGTGCATGAGCGCATAGGGCCCCCATGCACATCAAGCTTCACTATGATCTGCAGGTTCTGACCTGGGCACTCTGAAGCTGGGTCTCTAGGCTCTTAGCAGGCCCCCTGTGGAGAAAGTCTCACGAGCTTCTCTCACAGAGTCCCTGAGCCTTCCCCATATTTATCCTGGTGCCAACAGGCTCCAACAGCTCCTTTGCTCAGGAAATAGAGGTAAGTTGAAGATGGAAGTACAGGGGGTACATTCTGTGGCCAAACCACCATCTTTCCCAAATCCTCTTGACTCTAGCCAATCCCAACCAGGTATCAGGCCCTTGTCTGTCCTCAAGAAGCAAATATCCCAATGGTTTATAGTAATCTTCTTGGAATCCCTACGCTCTTGAGAGCATATTTGGCCCCAATGGAAAAAAAGTCAGGTCCTCCAGCAAGGGCTGATTTGATTGACATGCGTTATAATCTGACCGCTTCCTAGGCTGGGCCTGGTAATTTGTCGAGGCTTCCCTCTTGTCGTGGTGGCTGCAGGAAAGTCTTCTTACCTAGTCCAATCTAATTTCCCTTTGTGCTTTCTCTGTCCAGCTCTGCACTTCTGGTTTCCTTGCCTCTGGTCCCTCCGGTCTCTGGACTTGGGTTTGAATCTCATCTTTTCTGGGGCTTTGTCTTGGTTGCCTCTCTAGATCTTGTCTCTAGTAGGAAGTGCCCTCCATAGAACCCAATCCCAACCTGGATGCTTGGCTGGGGACCTGGATGGGGCCAGCTGTCCCTCTGTGAGTGGTAGAAGTCAGACAGGTGCCTGATGTCAAACACGACAGAACCTGGGGGCTGCCTCAAGGGAATTTTGCTTTGAATGAAAGTAGCTCCTTCTTATTAGCAGGCCTGGAATTGAGTGACCACATCCTGTGACATTTCCAGAGTGGGTTTGGCAATAATGGTTTTTGGATACTCCAGTGTGTCTCCCGTATTTTTATAGCTTTCATGAAGTTCTCATATGCTTCTCAAAACAAAGTTGCTTTTACCTTTATTTTATGGAGAACAGAACAATAAGCCGTAAAACAGGATGAGCAGGAAAAGAAGTGGGATTGTCAAACAAATTGGAGACAACTTCGGTAAGATTCCTTTCTGTCCTACTGTCCTTGTATCTATGCATGTGAAAATTAGGCCAAAAGAGGCTTAAGTAAGGAAAAAAGATTTTAATAGTAGAGAAGGCTTGCCTCTTGATGTTTTATTTTCTCCCTCCTCAAATACCAAAACCAGGCCCATAAGTCTGAGACTTTAATTTCTGTTTCTAGGGCAGAAGGGAATCCAGAGTTTTTAGAGCTGTAAGAAAATTAGAAGTGATTTGATTCAAAACCCTTGTTTTATACATGAGGTAACTAAGGGCCGAATTAGTGACGTGAGCCAGCCAAGGCTCCATAGTCACTTAATGGCAGGCATCGAACTCGACGCCAGTCTCCCGACCATGCAGCTAGTTCTCTGTCCACGTATGTCACTTCCTGGCCAGAGGAGGGAAAGGAAGCCAGAAAGGTGGGAGAAATGAGGTCTCAATGTCCCTGCTCTCAAGCTGACACCAAGGATGCTGAGTGGAAGCTGAGAGACAGAAAAATGCAGGCAATTTGTTAAAGTATGGCATGATGCTTTTAAATGTCAAGCTTAGGTCAGCTAGTTAAGATAAATGCAGAATTCATATCTAGGTGTTCACTGAATTTCTCTAAATTTTGCTATATAAGGTATGTAAGTCGTGTGTTTAAAACAGTATCCGAAAACCTCACAAGAAGCAGTTATGAAATATTTTGTTTTACTGGCAACGGGACAAAAAATAATTGGGCATTAAATCAAGGAAATGGGGAAAAGGGAGCTGCAAATCAAGAGAAACGGTGGAAAATTAGGTCTTAGTGGAGAGAAATGTGTACATATGAACTGCCTGATGCCTCAGGGAAGAAATATGGTCCCGTAAATCTCCCCTTTAACTCTTTAAACTCGAGGGCTGGGTCGTGCTGGCCCTCATGCCAGCGTCTGGGGGGCTGGCCACTCTCGGGTGGAGAACAGGCTTCTCCCTGTCCCATGTTGGCAGAGGTGGGGTACGATGCTTTAGACGCAGCTCCTGTTGTAAGTGGGATGCTGAGATCCATGCTGTGATCATATTCCTAGGACAATCACAATGTCCCCGTCTCTCCTGCCTCCGACGAGGTAGAGGGTGACTTCAGTCTGATGGCAGCTTCGACCCAGGGTGGCGAGCTTGTGAAGCCCTTCTCTGGAGGGCACTAGGGCCCCGCTGCTGTGCCACCTGGCTTCATTAAATCCACGGAAAGCGTGCCTTATTATCTGCCTACTATATACATAATTTCTATAAATTATAAATTAAAAAAATAAATAATAAACACCTTTTTAATTGCATCTCCTCTTTTTCTCTTGTCAATTACAGTGAACTTGCAAAGCTGCTTAACACAAAAAAGCTACGCAGACATCCACTCTTATTAGATGTGGTACAAGCCGTTACACTGATTTTCCCATAGCTGTGGGGATTAATCACAGATAATCATCACAAAAGGATCACACCCATAGAAATAATATAAAAATAGCCAAGTGCCCAAAGTGGAACTACCGAGAAAGAAGAAAACCACTTAAAAATGGATAGCTCTGAGTTACCACGTAGAGGCCGAAGGAGAGGAAAAGAAGAGGAATCAGTGCTCCTTTTTGAAAGAACCCATATCTTCTCTGTTTGATTAGGGACTTTAGATGAGAAAAGTGGCTGAGTGACTGGCCCTGGGATGTAAGTAGCCTTTTCATCCCTTGTCCTTGATGGTATTTATTTGTTGGAGAGCAGACTTTAACATATATCGCCTCCATGTGCCTTAAGTCACCGGATCTTGGTAGAGACAGAGAATGTGCACAGCTGGGAGAGAAGGCTCAAGCTTCCACAAAGTCCGGTTAGACACGAGGGAGAACTTTTTTAGAGGAGGCCAAATGATGACGATGATGGAGGAAAGAATGAGTCTGTTTGCTTAGAAATCTTTAAATTGAAAATCAGTTCTCTCGAATGACTTAGGCCCCGTCTGGGGTGATGGGACCAACAAGATGGCATCGGGGACTTCCCCTCATCCTGGGTTCTGTTACGTTTTGTGTCATTCGGAGGCATGTGGCAGCACTTAGACCAAAACCATAAACAAGGTCATTAAGGAAAGAGCCGTGAAACACTGTCCTTCACTCTTATTCTGTGGACAGGATGTGGCAAGTAAAAGCCCACATGGCTGTCTGTGATGCGACAGTCTCAGTGAGAGAAGGGTTAGCATGATGGGCCTGCAGGAAGGGGAGGGGCAGGGGCAGGACAGAGCCCGCTCCTTGCTCACAGGAGGGCTCCAACACAGGTGACAAGGGTGGGCAATCTCCAGCGCTGGGAACCACATCCTACCTGCAGAAATGCTAGGGAAGGGCTTCATCCACCACATCTTTGACTGAGGGCCCTTCTCGCCCCAGTTGCCTGCAACCTTGCACAGGGAGCATATTACACGCCCCACTCTGGGGCTATCTGGCTCGGTCAGTAGAGACTCTTAATCTGCACCACACACCAGATTATTCTTTTGGTTCCTTTTTGAATGAGTCACATGAGGGACAAAGTGTATGGCAAGAGTTAGACCAGGAGAAGTATTTGTCTTTCCACCCTGACTTCAAGGTTTCATGAAGGGACAGGAGCTTGAAGTCATTTTTGAAGCAAGAGAGGCACTTGTTCTGGGAAGAGGCCTTGGACCAAAGGGAACACCATCTGGGAAGAATAAAGATACTGACATAACTGTGCTATTTTAGGACCAGGTGCCTGGTGACAGAAGGGGCAGCTCACGGGTGCTGGTTTGAACATTGCTCTATCACTGTCTGAGGCTGTCATTGGTGTCTTCCCTGTGTGGAGTAAAATAAAATGGAGCTTAGGTGAGATCTCAGAGGTTAAATATACCGAGGGCTGAAATGCTTCTCTTCAGATCATTGATGGGAACTGTGCTTCGAATCTGACTGAATCGGCTCAGCATTTGAGTTAACAGGGCTGTTGAATCAGCATCTTTTACCGACCCATGAAAGCTAAAATTTAAAAAGGAGAAGGCTTTGCCCTTGCATCCTACTCCCGTCCACCTGTATGATAGGTCTTCCAGCATCTGCATAAGGGGCTTCTCTGCAGCCTGTGTTGGGGTTTGCTCCACTGACTGGGGCTGAGCCCTAGGCCACCTCCCAGAGTGCCGTGTGCTCACCTGGTGCTCCAGGAAGCCGACACAGGGCATCTCAAGCTGCTCTGCACGTTGCTTTCCAGTTTAACCTTCAGGTAGTTCTTCCCTTCCTCCTCAAATTTCCTGGTTTGCTTTGCTTTGGAATCGTGTGCCTGTCAATCCTGAAGATGGCAAGGCGAGGCGTCTGCGGGCTAATGAACAGCTGCGGGAAGATAATTAATGCTCTCCCACCTTCCTTGCAGCCTTTACCACCTCACCACGACACAGCCTGCAACATCTGTGCTTCCTAGCAGCCGAGCTGTAAAACACCCCTCCCTGCTCTTCACGAAACAACTGTCAGACGGGCCGACACCCACGTTAAGGGCAAAACTTACAAAACGCTGCAAAAGATGAGCTGTGCTATTCCCGAGTCGCAGATGTTGAGTCTTTCTGCGAGAGAGGCCCGTCGAGAACTTGGTTTGGGACTTGCCTGGTTCCTGTGTGGATGGGGAGGGACAAGAGGGGCCGTGAGGAAGCAGCTTCCAGTCCTTTCTTCCAGGGAAGGTAGCTGAACCTGCAGGCTTTTGAACCAGCCTGGAACTGCTTTGACAATCACCCAGGACAGGATGGAGTTCTCATAGACTTTTTAGTATCTCATCCAGGGGCGACATTCAAAACAATAAACAGAATAGCACAGGCACCATTCAGAGCAGACATCAGTCATAAGCACTTGGTAGTGCTGTTGTGTGTACTGGCTGCATATTAGACCTGGGCTCATAGTCCATGATCCCTCTTCAACCTCATACATAATAAGATTTATTGAGTATCTACTTTATGCCGGAAATGGTCCTAAGTACTTTTGGTAATTTTGCACATGAAGGGTATGACTAAAATTGCTTCAACTATAATATTAATTCTTTTTCTGGCTTATGAATGCTAATTTGCCTGTGTAAGACTTTAGCTTCACCTACATTTGTGAGATCTCAGCCTCTTCTACATCTTGCCCACCCTCCATCCCCCATCCAGGTATTCCTGGGCATTCCCAGAGGATAGCTCATCAATGACCAAGAATGGTCCTCTCATGTTCTGTTCCAGGCTCCTGATGGTGTCTTTTACCCACAAGACACTGGAGGGAGGGTACCCTGCTGCTGGAACCCTCCATGGGAAATTGCTTTCCTGACTGGGGTGCTGTCTTCTGTTACTCTCACCTGCAAACTCTCCTGACATTACTGTGCTAATAAAGTAATAAAGTGTTGTACTTCCTCCTCTGTGCCTTAGTGTGGCACTGCTGCCCCCAGAGTATCACAAATGTTCCTGTGAAAAAGCTCCTTCACGTCTGCTTGTGGCCTCTGCCTGTATTAGGCAAAGCCCGACTGGAAATGCTACACACAGGATCTTCTCCATTTCCTTACTTTCCTTATCTCGCCACGCCCAGAGCCCCGAACTTCTCTCCTTGCAGGCCGCTTTCTCCCAGTCTAAGTAAGTATCTGGCATATGTGGTGAGGGTGTCACTGGCCCCACGTAGGCCCTTTGTGGCCTTAGCCAAGATCACCCAGCATCAAGTAATTCAACTAACGTCAAGTCTCAAATTGCCTTGCCCAGGGGATGTTTACTGGTGTTATGCAGGAAATAATGTGGCACTGTGCAAATATGGTCCAAATAAGTTTGACCAGGAGCCGGAAAAGACTCTTTCGACAAGACTCTAAAACCATTCTTGCCCAGAGGAATATGGAGCCTTCCCAGAGACTGCTGGGCAGAGAGACCACAGACAGAGAGCTCAGGATAGGAGTTTATTGCTCTAGTGTTAAAGAGGCACAGCCAGCATGTGGCAGGGCTGCGAAGAGCAGCACCTTCCTAGAAAGTAACTGAGGCCGGTTCTTAAAAGATTATTCCTTGGCCAAGTGCTTACGACAAGACTCAAACTACATTCCAGGCCTGACCAGGCCACAAAGGCAGACCGTGTGGGCCTGCAGAAGAGGGCCCAGGCAGGCCCAGAGCTACTCTCTGCATTCACTTCATCAATGGTTCTTCAGAGAGGATGCCAGGAGAGGTACATAAGAATCCTCTGCCTCTCTCTACAAATTCTTAATAAAGCCTTTAAAAAAAATCCTTAATAAATTCCCAAGTTAAAAAACTCTTCAGATGTTTTAAAATATAGACACCTAGCTGGAGAGGATATTACCTGATTAATAGAGCTTAGCCTCCGGTGCCTAGACTTTGCAGAGCCGTTATCTATTAAAGAGGTCTAATTATTTCTGAATGTACAAACTAGTCACTCTTCGTTACCTGATTGAACTTTCTTCCTTGGTCCCTGGATTCCACTCAACTTGAGCCTGGCATAGGAGCTCTTCACAATAATTGCCCCTGGGGAAAATGGGATGAAAGGCAAACCCTGACCCTCAAGATGCTCGTTGTCTAGTGGGTCACAATGGCATAGTGTGTGATGGCTGGTATACAGGAACACAGAGATGAAGTAAAAACAGATAGAAGAGATGCCAAAACAAGATGTGGCAGGGGTGGGTGAGGGGTGGGATTAAGGAAGACTTCAGAGTGGAGGGGACTCTAGAGCTGAGTCTTAAATGCTCAATGTATTGATCAGGTGAAGGGGATTCTCAGAGTGAACAATCTGTCCAAAAGTGTGGAGCCTTGCAGAACACAATGTGTCTGAAAAACTGTCATTAAGTCACTGCAGTTAAAAAATTTGATGTGAGTGTATCAGGGCTGAGATATGAGACTTCAAGCCAGATCATGGAGGGCCTTATAGGTGGAGGATGTCACACTAAGGAGACCATAGTTTGTCTAAAAAGCAATGGGAAACCATTGACTGATTTTAAGCATAGGTTTGACTCGACTAGACTTGCCTTTTAGAATGCTCGCTGCTCAGTCAAGCTCCAAGTTTAATAGTAGCTGCGTCATTCACCATTAGGGCTGAGACAGAACTCGGTCTTGAAGGCAGTGTTGGAGACTCAAGTGAGTATCTGCATTTCTTGTTTCTTCATGGTTTTTCAAAGCGCACAGGAGAGAAGCACATCCCATTGGTTGGAGCCATTAGCTAACACTGTGAATCCTCCAGGATTGGCATCTGAAAGGCTTTGGTTGACTGTTCTCAGTTTCCATGTTTAGACTAGCTCCAGCTCGGAGAGCCTTTGATGTGCCCATTGTAACAGAGTGAATGATTGAGGAGTTATGTCAAAGAGCCTCAACTCTTTGTCCTTGGAGAGCTATCTTGGTCTTGGCAGAGGACAACATGTTGACATGGACTGAAATCACCACTCTAACTGAGAAGATCAGGGGGCTGCTGGTTGATTTAAGGCAGCTTCACTGGCTGGCCAAGTAACACTGTTCTCAGCCTTATGGATTTCAAGAATTTTTATTATCCAGCACACCATTATTTGGACAGAAATAATACTTTTTTCACACCGTGTTATTTCTGAAAATTTAATGCATTCCTCCACTGCTGTACCTGCCTGGAAGATGTTTTTCTAAAGTCAGGCAGAAGAAAACCTATACTAGCTCTGAAAAGTGGATGCCTGCTATTCACAGTGCAATTACCATGACAAGTATTTCTAATTGCCACTTCCCTTCCTCCAAGCCCTCGTTTTTTTTCAGACATTGCGAATTTCTGGTAATCTTGGGTTATTATCACTCGGAGCTGCTAACCTGAGTCTTGACACTCCTCCTGGAGACCCATGTCAGAAATAATTACAGCTCAAGAGAGGTGATTCTTCCTTCGTTATGAGCAGTTGCTGTGTTGGTATCTAACATTGATTAGCAATTTGGAACAACGCATTCCGTGGGCTCCGACACACGTTTGGTTCTTTTTCTGTGCCCTGGAGAACAGCACGCATTGTTCCTCTTCATCCCCTTGCCTCCCTGTGCCCTTGTGTCTGTCTGTGTGTTTTGAGAAGGTTCCTTTCATGCTCCAGTAATTTATTTACTTCCAATGTTATTTTCTCCTCTCTTGTTTCTCAAGCCATTTGCTGGTTGTGTTGGTGAAGCAGAGAGAGTTCGCTTCTTGGAATTGGATGCTGTGACTGGTTGTGGGAGTTCTGAGAGCTGAGACAGGGCTCTTTAGCACCCAGTAACCCAGGTCTTCAGCAATGGCAGTAGGAGGGGACAGGGGAGATGAGGCTGGTTTGAACAGGAAGGAGGGAAAGGTAGGGGTTGCTACTTGCACAGATGCCTGCTTCTCAGAAGCCCACTTCTTTCCTTTTAGACAACCCCTTATCCTGCTCATTAGCCATGCAGCCTGCAATTGCTATGGGGTGGGAGTGAGGGCTGAAGTTTATAACCATAGCTCCAGAAGGGGCCTAGTTTCTGTCTGCTCTGGAGGATGAGTAAAGGCACGTACCTGCCCAACAGTTCCTCATTAAATGTCACCCCCGTACTGGAGAGGCTTTTTTGCGTATGGTCATGGAAAGTCAAAAGAACTTCAGGAAGGCTGAGAAATGCATCATTAGGTGATTTCTTTGTGCAAGCATCATAGAGTACACTTACACAGACCTAGATGGTGTAGCCTACTACACACCTAGGCTGTAGGTACTAATCTTATGGGACTACTGTTATCCATATGTTCTGTCATTGACCGAAATGTCGTCAGGTGGCGCGTGATTATATGAACAGAGGGAAATTCTTCATGGGAATTCCATTTCTTTCTTTCCTTCCTCCCTTTCGTCCTTCCATCCTTCCCTCCTTCCTCTCTCTCTTGAATTAGTCAAGCAGGAAAATATCATTAAATGCGATACTTTCTTTCCTGATCTGTTTATTCTTCTTAAGATTCAACTAGAGCCAGCATCTTTGTCCCCAAGTATATTTGGGTACTTTTGTGTTATAATGTGGTTGCTGTGCTTTAGTGAGACTCTTCCACGCTTCGGTCCTTGGATAGACCTTTCCTTGACTCTGGCTCCCAAATCTTTGAAAAGGCAGCTGCCCTGAAATCTCCCAGGAATTGGATTTACTATACCAGGGATTGGGTGGCCACTGGATGTCCAGGATCTCAGTGTAATGGCCTTCTACGACATACAGTTTATTTGCTCATTTATTCTTCCATTCAATAAATACGTATTAAAATAAAATATTAAAATTAATAAATATATATTAAAATTCATCTTATTGGGTGATAGTCTAGGCGTTATTGATATTTATTGATAATCTATTACGTTCCAGGAGCTTGTGCACACATTATTGGAGTGGCTATGTTACATACAGGTTACCAATAAGGGCTTTGAACTCGAACAGATCTGTTTGAAGTCCCAGTTCCGTCAGTTGGTACATGTGTAACTTTAGTCATGTCCACTAACTTCTCCAAGCCTCAATACTCTTATCTGTGAAATGGGGATCATATTAATTCCCATCTGGCAGGGTTGTTGATAGAAATAAATGACTTAGTGCGTATTGAGTGCTTGTATTACCGGGCACATCATAAATTTATGTTATCTGTTCTCATTTTCTCATTTAATCTTCACAAGACCCTGAAAAGTAGGTATGATTATCCCATCATTCTATATAGAGAACCCAATATTATAGATTTTGGAGAATTTCTATCCTAGGTTTTAGAACTTTACATCACTATGTCCATACCTACTGTTTTACAGTTAAGGAACTAAGGGACAGAGAAGTCATGGAGTCAGGACCACAACCCAGGTTCCCTGACTGAGGCCAGGTCTCCTTAATTACTTAACATTCCCCCTCATTTGCGTTACAATCTGCATGTTCATCTGAAGGAAGCTCTTTGAACTGTCTGCAAATGTCTGTCACCTACTAATGTTAGCACCAGCCCTCCCTTATTTGAAGGCTGACTGCACAGTTCCTATTTTCCAGACCATTTTCATCTCTCTCTCTGTGCACTTTGGGCCTTTCCGTCCTCATTAACACCTCGACCAGAAAGGAAATGTAAAGAGAAATAAAACTTACACCACTCAGTTTTGCTCCTTATTAGCAGCCCTTTTTAAAAGATGTGGTGGATGGGGAGGCTGACTTTTAGCTACAGTGGGGTTTTTTGATTATAACCATGGATTTAAATTAGCTAGGCTACCTTTCTCGCTGTTTCCATGGATAAATGAGAGTCAATTGTCTGAGCCCCAGTGGGCCTGTGGCCACAGAGACCCCCTGTCTGCCCAGCCAGCAGCTCCAGCCCTTGGCCTCTCTGCCCCCGCTGCTTGCGTCTCCACTAGAGGTTCCTCGTTTCAGCTTGGAGATGGAGAGGATCCTCTCTAAGGTCACTGTGGCCTTGGCCACATTTGTTAAGGCCACCATGTGCATATGTGAAAGGAGGCCCTGGATTCGTGCAAGATCGTGGCCCTTGGTTGACCTGAACTGGAAAAACACAAAGCTGGAAACCAAACATGTCAGATGTTTCGCTTCGTTCTTCTTATGTTTTAAACCCTTGTCTCTTTTCTAGCTACACCACCTTCTCCTCAGAGAGTGCACGCTTTCCTCTGTCCAAGGTCCTTGGGGCTTCTCTGCCGCTTGTTATCCGGACTGCATTCAGCCGCGGCCTGGGCGGGGAGCCTGGCAGCCTGTTAGCCCTGTCAAGTGGGCCTCCTTCTGCTGGTTTTTGATGTTGGGAGTGTCAGCAGAATACAGTCCCCAAATCGCTGTGCCCTTTTGGCCTACTCCACTTCTTAATTCCTTCCGCCCAGTTTATCATAGACCTTAGACACATCCTTTTGTCTTTTATTACCTAAAGGCTTTCTCCTGTGACCTGACTTCCAGCAACCAAGCGTGGGCTGCATTTTAATGGTGGATGTGGTGTTGAGAAGCCACTTGGGAACAGGGGATGGTGGCTTGTCTGAATGTCCTCAGTTCTCTCATCTGTAAAAGCATGGGGCTGTTCTAAATGATATCAGTGGTCCCTTTTGGCACTAACTTTCTATGATTCTGTAAATACTTGTTTTAGGAAGTTCCTCTTCAGAGTCGTGGAGCCAAATAACTACATATAGGTAGGATTCAGACAACTGCAATGTAGTCTAATATTTTCATTAATCATATGATTTCAAATTCTGTATCTCTTTTTTCTCATAGAATCTTCTGTTAAAAGTCCTAGTAATACTGTGAGAAGAAATGGGATACTGTTGGTAGAAAACTTTGAGTGTTTCATGATGTAATAAGAAAGCCATTATTATAAACCTAAGGCATTATTACTAGTATTTTAAGATGTCTCTGATATAACAAAAGAGTATCTTATTTGTTTTTAGAGGCTGCAGGTGACGCAGCCCCAGAATTTACAGATACTCTTTTCATACTGTATGCTTGGAGTTAGAAATAATTGGTCTTACAATTACATGTTTTTCGTAAGATATTTGAAAATTTTGGGAAAAATATTAAAACGATTTTTTTTCATAAGTAAGGAGATCAAACTCAGGAACCGTGATGTGCTAGAGGAGCAAGTGTGCTCCTCCAGCGTCAGAGATTCCGGGTTCAAGTCCCAGCTTGGTCATAACTGGACTATAAGCCCCTTGAGGGCAGGACTCCGTTTCCCCAGCACCCTGAACAGCTCCTGGACTGAATCCTTGGGGCCTGAAGTGCTTCAGACATATAATAAGTATCTAATAATAAATAAAAAATAATATACAAAACAATAAAAATAAACAAATAACTGAGTGACCTTGGGCACCTTGTTTAACTTCTCTGTGTCTTATTACATTAACTCAGAGAATTCAGGGCTAGGCTGTGTGTGGGACACAGGACATAAAGCATCTCTATTCTTGAGGAGAAGGTAGTGTGAGAAGAGATGATGTGCCCCCTTAACTGACCTCTGAGGCTGTCTGGAGGAGAACAGGGAAGAGGACCATTATTGTTACTGTCTGCTGTTCACAGGGCTATGGAGAAGCTCGGGTACCCCACTCCTGGGGAAATCCTTCACAGAGTCGGGGAACTTCCAGGGACTCTCTCTTTTCAGCCCTGTTTATTTCTGCATCACTATCCTCCACCACCAACAGGTAGAATTTATCCTGCTGAAAAGGCTTGAGCCTTCATTTCTTTGGAAATCCTCTGCAAACAACTACTTGCGACTGGGGTCCAAGGCGCTGTAGTTATACGGAATCTTTAAGAAGCTTCTGTGAACACAGCCAGCCTTAGTGGGGATACATAACCTGGCCTGTTCTGATTGGCGTGCTCATTTTCTCCCAGTCCTCCCTTCTCCTTTAAAGAAATTTGAGTCCTTTTAACTTACTCTGTCGCTGGCTCCCACTAGGGTTTGGGACTGAATAACCTTTTTAATAGTTTGAGAAAGAGAAAATTTGAAGGCAGGGAGATGAGAGGGGAGAGTTGGTGATGGGAACTGGAGCTTTTGGGGTTGAGCCTTGGGGGAGAGGAAAAGAAGAATCGTGCTGTCTTTTGGGAGGAAGGAAGGGAGACGTGGCTGAGCGGTGGGGAGATCAAGGGCTCAGACCCTGCTGGGTCTGGCTGCTCCAGCCTGGAATTTCCGGGAGGGTGACCTGAAGCCAGTGCCCTGTAAACTGGGAAAAGAGTTGGAGAAGACCCTCTGGTAAGCAGTGAGGTGATGGCGGCACCATGTATGGTACAAATGGACCCACAGCTTTTCCCATCAGAAGGATTTAAGTTACTCTGTCTCAAGAACCATAAATGTACTGGAAAAAAGAAGTTAACAAACAGGTCCCTCTCTTCAATTCTGGGAGACAGCTATGCTATATAAGCTTAACAAATATATTTTAAACTCTGCTGGGTTTTTGATTACAAAAGTCATGCTTGTTCATTGTAGACAATACAAAAAAGCATCTAGAAGAAAATAAAAATCACCCAGAACTGCCCTCCTGGAGATGGCCACTGTTAACATTCTGGCATGGGGCTTTGCCCTCCACATGCATATGTTTCTAGCAAACAGGATTGTAACACCTATGTCATTTTGTAACTTGCTGTTTTACTTAACCACCAATTTGAAACATTTTTATATGTCTTTAAATATTTGCCTTCAACATAATTTTTAACGTATGCCGCTCACTCTTAGCTGGTTCTTCATGGCTATTGATGCACTGAGAAGGTTGGGGCTGGTTTGGATTCACCAGCTTTGCTCTTCCCTGGTCTCCACCTCCCTCTGCTTTGCTCCATCTCAGAGATTGAAGGGCCCTCACTCCTTGTCAGGACTCCTGCTTCAACCCTTGCTCTTTATCACATTCCCTTCAAGAAACTTGCTTGTGCTTGGCCCCCACACCCCAGCTTTCCATGTCCGTGGTCATGCCCCTAGTTCAGGCCCTTCATTCTCCCCATTTAATAGACTATCATAAAAGAGTTCTTAGCTTATCTTCTCCCCTGCAATGTCTCTCCTCCAACAAGTTTTATACATTCTTAGCATATTAATCATGTTAAGTTATAGCCATGATATATTACTCCTCTGCTCAGAAACATTTAGTGTCTCCCCACCACCTACCATGTTAAGCCCAGGCACCCTGGGTTGGCACACAAGGCCTTTCCTGCATGGCCTCATTTGCCGTACAAGAGAGGAAACTTTAACCCTTCTCTTGCTGTCCTCCCACTAAATCCAATTAGTCACGGTCTCCTATTGATTCTATCCCACTGTTATCACACCGACTGGCCTTCCTCTCCACCCGCTTTGCTCCTGCCTAGCTCACACCCTCCTGATGACTGAATGACTACAAGAGACTTGCCCCTGGCTTTCCACTTCCAGTTCTTCCCCGTCTACACTGCTCTTCACACTGCTCACAGAATGCTCTTCTAAAGTGAAATATGACCATCATACATGACCTTAAAATCCTTAAAGTCTTCCCATAGCATTTGGAAAAAGTCCTAATTTCTTAGCATAACCTAAGGGTCCTTCCTGATGTGGGCCCTGCCTCATGTCCCCTTCTCACGTCCTTGACATCAGGCTTGAATCACACTAAGTGCTCCCGTTCCCTGAATGGCCCGGAAGTGCTGTCAATCTTGTCCGTGCTGCCCCACCCCTCTTTTGTCTGCCTCGCCTTCCCTCCCTAGACTTTGCCCCTGCCCCTTGGTTAAACACCCATCTTAAGTGCTTCCATGGCTCCTTGCTCTCCCTTTTATCCCGATTCCTATCATATGGCGTCATAATTGCCCTTTTACTTGTCTGTTAAGGAAGAAGACTTGGGCTCCTAGAGGGCAAAGATGGTACTTTAAATTTCTTACTATTTCCCCAACACCCAGTACAGGGGATACAGCAGGTTTATTCAATCATTTTTGGTGTATGAATGAATGGATAAGTGTCCTAACATTCTGTAGTGATGTATCAAGCATTCAGATACCGAGAATGGGGCAGTGGGTGCTCGTGGTCCCTCAGTGGCAGTACAGACAAAAGGAGTTCGATAAATAGTTAGTCGTATCTAACATGCAGTTCCCATGATTGCTGTAAGTCTTCATCCTTCTGTCTGTGCCTGGGGCTGTTGGCACATGCTCCGTTTGTGGGCTCTTTGGGTGTTTGTGTGTGCGTTGTGGCTGGGGCCCTGTGCAGTGAGCTGTGATCCCAGACGGGAGTCTGAATGGGGTCATGATTAGCCTGGGGCCATTTTGACCTTTGCCCCCAATTTGATAGTGATGGCAAGGGCAGTGATGATGATGGTGGTGATGGAGAAACACAAACAAAGTTTTATCAAGTCCAAGCTGGGGATGTGAGTGATGCTTTTATTCTATACTGGTCACAAGGCACATCCTTTGTCTATAATAGATGTGACATGTCCCTGGCCCAAATCCCTAAACTATTACAGTTGCCTTCTAAGGGCCCCCATGCTTTCATTCAAGGCTCACACCATGGAAACATTCTGATCAGCTTGCCCTTCCTTTTAAGACCCTCTCGTAGCTTCCTGTTACATTCGGATCTGAGGTTTTTAATGATGAGCTATGAAGTCTTGCCACCATCCAGATCCTGCCTTTCATTCCAGACTCACCCCACTTCCCTTTCTTCCTTGATCTCCCCATTCCAGCCACTCTAGCCTTCTCTCAGTTTTTGATCTCTTTCCCATGTCAGCATCTCTCTTCCACTTGGAATTCTCTCCCTTTGCTCTTCATAAGACTGACTGCTTCTCTTGCTTCAAGTCTCAGCTTGGGACACCCTGACCACTCTTTCTAGTGGGCTTTCCGCTGAATACATAACTGAGAAGCTCCCTCCTGAGCCCTCTGGATTTCTCTCTGAAAGCGTTCTGCATGATAGCAGGAGCCTTTGCCAGCTTTCTCGATCCATCTAGAATGCCTGGATGCCCCCCACCTTGCCCCACTTACCCTCCTTGGAAGGAAATGTGGCTTGTCTGGCCCCCTGAAGGCTGGAAAGCAAGCTGCAGCCCCCAGGCGGCCCTGATGGGGTGGAGGCATGGGCCTCCCGCCTTTGTGCAGCAGGAGTAGGTTTTAGACAGATGCGCCCTGTGTGCTCCTGGCTGCATCCGCTGCCTACAAACATCCTGCTACAAAGACTTCACTCTGGGTTGATGATTCTTTTCTTTTCCTTGACAAAGGCAAAAAATGTGCAGGGAGGAGCACCTTTACTCTGAAAAGAATTGTTAAGTGTGGAGCTGGCCTAACCGTTCCACCGATGAGTGCGGAGGACCCAGGAGCCCGGCAGCAGGGGCAGGGGGCTCAGCTCAAGAGGACCCAGGATCTGAAGCCCCAGTTTCCCTAGTGATCTTGCTGTGGGTCCCTGACCTGAGGTGTGAGAGGTGCTGCGAGAGACAGGGTTTGCCTCCCAGCTGCCGATGACAAATCTCACCACACCCGGGTCCACATTTCCATTTCCAGAGCCTTCTCCTTTTTTATGAACAGAGTCTATTGAGGGCCTGTAGGGATCCCTTGGAGCAGGCCTCCTAGTTGAGGAGCCCCACCCTTGGGGCTTTGCCTGCAGTAACTGCTCTCCTCCTCTATCCTTCATTCCACCAGATACATCTCTGCGTACTAGGCGTGCAGCAAGAATCTCATACATGAACATATAACCCTTAATGACTCTCACACGACCCTGAACGAGTCTCCTCTCCTGCGCGGAAGGATGTCATAAAGACAGGAGGTGGTGTGAGCAGAGGCATGAGATCAGGAAACTGTGCATGAATTAGGAAATGGGGAGCTCATGCGCTTGCCTGAAGACAGCATGCTAGTGAGGGAGTGCATGGGTTACTCTCCTGATGTCGCTGATATTTATTCTTTGCCTTTCTTGTCCCTGCTCTGTGCCCCAGGAGGCTGACTTCTATGGTTCCATCACACGGGCTCCCTACCCCTGAGTTTTCCTGTTGGAATTGACCAACTGAAGGCATGGTAAAGCCATCAGGGGATGGGAGGAAGGAGAGGTTGGTTTGTTGTTCCTCTCCCTCCTCCCAAGTGGGCTGAGCTTCTGGCAGAACTACAGGCCTCTAGCAACACTTCTGTCACAGACTCATCTTCCTTCAGCTGTAGCTCTCTGAGATCTGCTAACATCGTTCCTCACTGTCACTCCTGCAGACTGAGTGGTACTTATGGCTTCTCATTGCTTGCTGGTTCCTGTAGGATTTGCCTTCCCTTGCTGGTTCCCTAAACCCTACTCACAGCCCTATAAAGTCCCCTGAGTGATTTCTCTGCAGTTGACCCCTTTAGTGTGTGTGCCATCTGTTTCCCGGTGGAACCCTGACCAATACCGCGAGTCCTGGGAGATGAGTCTCGAAAGACTGGACATAGCTAGATTTTGGAGAATACTGAGGGCTATGCTCAAGATTTTATCTTTTTTTTTAATCAGGCAACTTGGAAATCATTACATGTTTCTGAACACAGGAAGGACTCGAGCAGAGGTACGTGGCAGCAGTCAGAATAAAGAGTAGTGAATGCAGGAGATGGTGCAAACGTGGAGAAGTAATGGAAACGGCAACTTATTGGACAGGTGAGAAACGGAGAGGGCACCTTTGGAGTTGGGTCCACGTCTCCAGCACCAGGCTAAGTGAGAGGGTAGTGGTGCCACAAGCAGGACTGGGAAAGGGCAGGGCAGTCACTGTTACATTTGGTTTGAGATAAGTTGAAAATGCCTCATATCTTCTATAAATTGTGGTCATGGTTGTCTGCGTTGGGGGGCTGTGTATGAAATAGTATGAAATGATTCATCCATCAGTCCCGAGCCTGTGATGTCACTCAGAGGTGCTGCCCTTCTGTGGAGGGGGCTACTTAGCAATCACCCAGTGCAGTTTCGGTACTTTCAGAGAGTGAGTCCACAATTGCCCTCTGGGGGTTGCTGGATGACAATGAGATCTCAAATCGTTTTTGCAGATGTAGTTAGTATTTAGAAATGAGTTGTGGCCACAAAATATATCACACGAAGACGTCTTGAGGGAATGAGGGCTACTTAGCTTAGAGAAGAGAAGGCTGAGGGGAAAAGGAGATTCATTCTGTGCAACAGCAGAGGGCAGCTCTGAGAGCGATGAGGGGCGTTGTCATGGAGGTCAGCTTCAACTCAGAATAGAGAAGGGCCTGCTAAATGTTAATTCACTCTGCCCATTGGTGGGACGAGCCTCTTACACAGTGGTGAGAACCTGACCCGAACGCGATTAAGTTGAAGCTAAATGATTGCTGGTCACTTCCTATACTGTGCTATAAATTGGGTCGAAGAAAGTCACATCATATTTCATTTCCCGAAGTTCCAGCCCAATGATTCCATGATTCTCCTATCGCCTAAACACAGATGCAGAGGGGTTGATGGCCACGAGACTAAAACCAGCAGCTGTCCAGATTCCTGGCCTCTCATTACAGGTATGTTCTAAAGGGAATCGACAGGGCAGAGAGCCCACAAAAAAACCTTTTGTGGATTAGAAGTTGAATAATCTTATTTGTTCCTATTCCTCCACTATGATTATCTTTGTCTCCTTTAAATAATATCCCGTTTCCTATCAATTCAGATTAACAGCGTGAGTTTGATTGGTCAGCCGCTTGGAGAATATGTAGAAGAAAGAACAAATGCGCTTTCATTCCCTGGTGGGTCCACCAGCTGGGGAGTTTCAAAGATTTCCTTTTAAATCTCAATTGAAGATGGGATAAAGGAAATGTGCCGTGATGAAACATGTTTGGGATGTAAGAAAGGTGGCAAGTGAGGACTTTCTTGCTAAAAGAGGGCAGAGAAGAATCTTTTTCTTTGGGGCGGAGGGGGTTTAAAAGATACATGCCTACCTAGAACTGCGGGCTCTTGAAGGTGTTCAGAGGTTTTTCTGCCTCAATCTTCCATTTGATAAATCATACATGGTATCTATACATCGACTTCATTTTAAAAACTGTTATGTGCGTTATCTCATTTTATCTTGTGAAGCAGGTGTGGCAGATAATGCTCTTTCCATTTACCAGATGAGCAAACCCAGACCCAGCGAGGACAAGTGTCCCGTTCAAGGTCGCGTGCATGACAGTGGACGAGCTGGGCTTTGCGCTTGAATCGTGTGGTCTTCCTCCCACATCATAATGAGAGATTAGATGGTAAACTAGCACTTACAGTGTATTTATCTCATGCCAGACACTGGGCTAAGCACTTTACATGGGTTAGCTCATTCAATTCTTAAAACAATCCCCATTTGCCAGTTGTGGAAACTGAGGATGCTGCCTCCAGCCTCTGGTTCTACCGAAGTATAGACTGCAGCGTAGTCTCAAGGTTGTTACAGGCTCACTTCATCTCGAACACCAGGATGAAAAACAATGTCAGTAGCATTCAGCTCAGGTGAGCAGGTGCGTGTCTGTGTGTAGGGAGTGTGTGTGCCAGGAGCCCTCCCAGAGCTCCACACTGCATCTGTAACTGCCTGCTGGGCATCTCCACTTACTTATTCTCCCAGAAACTGAAATGTTCCATTTCTCAAACTCAACTCATTCCCTTCTCCCCAGCACTGTTCCTCCTTTTGCATTCCTGTCTTGGCCAGTGCCATGACTCAGGCTCAGCACAGGTGTTGGTGTTGAGGACCTTTAGATTCTACTTCAACAAAACTGCTCCTGGCCATTCCAGCCTTTCTATTCCCACTGCTGTGCCTTAGGTCAGACCCAGAGCTCCGGGAGGGCTTTTGTCACACAGATACCCCATATACACACGGACAAGCACATACTCACTTGAGCTGACCTCTGGTGGTAGATGTCTTTTTTTTTTTGCTGAGGAAGATTGGCCCTGAGCTAACATCTGTTTCCAACCTTCCTCTTTTTCTTTTTTCTCCCCAAAGCCCCAGTACACAGTTGTATATCCTAGCTCTAAGTTCTTCCAGTTCTTCTACATGGGATACCACCTCAGCATGGCTTGATGAACGGTGTGTAGGTCTGCTCCCTGGATCCGAACTGGTGAACCCCAGGCTGCCAAAGTGGAGTGTGTGAACTTAACTACTATGCCACCAGGCCAGACCCTGGCAGTAGATGTCTAATGGAGCATCTCTACTCCTCTTCCATTCCTACGTATTGTCTCAAGTTACATTTTCCAGAAATAAAGATTTTATCCAATTATTCTCTTTCTCCAAAATCTTCATCGGCTTTCTGTTATGGTCATTCATTCCTCAGATGCTCATTGAGCAACTGGTAAGTGCCAAACTCTCTTCTAGGTGCTGGGCATACCAGCGTGAACAAAGTAGTTACAAACCCTGTGGTCGTTCAGCTTGAGAAGTGCACGTTCTTCAGCCTAGCATTCAAAGCCATTTACAATTTGGCTCAGCTCAGCTTTCTGGCCTTTGTCATCTCTCCATACACCTGCAGGTAACATCCACATTCCTTGTCATCCACTCACCCTGAGCCTTCTTGGTGTCCTTTCTCGTGCCTAGCTGGGCGGTTACCTTGACCTGGAGTTCTGCTCACCTGTCCACGTTTCTGTGACCTAGCTCAACTGCATCTCTTCCCTGCGTCCTTTCCAGATCGTGCTTCTCCCTCGACAGCTCTAGTCAGAATGAATCTCACCCAGACTGTGAGCACAATGCTTCCGTACATTACGGTCATTATCCCATTATCTCTGTGTGTATCTGTCTCCTCCTTAGACTGAGCTCCCTGAGCAGAGGAATGTCTTATCTGTGTTTGTATTCTTGGTACTTTGCTCAGTCCCTGGCACATAGTAGGTGCCTACTAAATGTTAGCTACTTTGAAATGGTTAGATGTTGAAGCTTTGACGGTACCCCCCACCCCACCCCACTTTGCTATCATCTACCTCCCCCTTTTCAAAGCTCCTCAGCAAGCTTACTTACACGAACAAATAAACCTTGCACGCTGGTGTACAAGTTCAGGAAGGCACTTTTAAGCCTCTAGGTGGCACTGTTACTGTGTTCAAAGTGCGGCTGTTGTCAAGTTGGGAAATGATATCAACCCCTTAGGGTCCCTGCCTTCCCGTCTCCTCTTCCTCCTCCTCCTCTCCTTCCCTGCTTCCCTTTCTTCATTCCTATCTGTCTTCTCCTTTCCCTCTCCTCCCACCTCCATGTCTGTTCGCCTATAAAATCTCCTCACAGATTTTTAAAAACAACGTGGACTGAGGAAAACATACAAGGCCCCCTGGAGACCCTGTCTCCTCCTTCGCACACCTTGTGTAGAATTTTAAATTTTATTATTTCTAATAAATTCCATTCAAATTTTGGAGGTGTGGGCGGATTCTGATCTTCAGAGATGGGGAGATAGGAAGTAGTTAAGTAGTTGGTTTTTAGAAGCAGGTAAGGAAATAATTCAAAAAGGCCTCTCAACACGTCTGGCTATCTACCTCAGCTCCTGGACATGTCGTAGGTGTCAGGAGGGAGTGGAGCCCTGGGCTTTGCTGGACAGATCTGAAATGGACTTGTTGACCAGGTTTAGGAGGGCTGTGTCAACAGAGGATGTTTCAATTCAACTCAGGACGGAGGTGGACTGGCCGAGCGTGCTGGGAGGCCAACTCAGAGGAGGAGACGGCGGCGGGCAGGAGAGAGGTGGTGGCAGGGCCAGGCAGGGTGGGAGCAGTGGCAGAGCTCCAGAAAGGCAGGGGAATGCAGCCGGGCTTGGCTCTCTGGTAACAAATCTAAATCTCTACCTGCCTATTTTTCTATAGTGCCCACTGCTCTAACAAGTCAGCAAAGGGGGATGGTGGAGGAGGGAATTGGTAATTTAAGCTTGAAAAATGTCGTTTTGCCTCAGAACAAACTGCCTTTCTATGCCCTGGCTCCTTTTGTGTGGTCTAGGTTTAGGCGTTTCTGGAAGATCATTTGCCCCGTACTAAGAGGAAGGCTCACTCTGCTCATTTGTTATGAAATGTAATGGGACTGCCTCTCACGGGAGAAGAGCAGCCACCGTGTTCCATGGGTTTCTATTTTTCTGTCAGCAAGAGCACCTTTCTCTCTCTCTCACAACAAAGAAACCACAGATTTCCACTTATAAATTTCTCTTCAAAACAATTAAAAATCCATTCACTTTCTTCCAAATCCTGTTCCTATATTCTTGTCCTGCCTTAGGTTTGAGGTCATTTGGTTTGGAAGAGGGGCCCTCTACTTGCCTGCAGTTAATTAATCCGACTCTCCTCCTGCCAAATTCCTCAGCATCTTTTGCTTTCTAAACGTGAGCCGTATTTCCCCTCATTTCTCCTTCAGGCGGCACGTGTTTGTTATCTATAACTTTTGGGGACAATGCGTTTATCCTTCAGTACTTGATTGCATTGCTGTTATTCACCATTAAAAAAAATTTGGCTACAACTTTAAAAGAGGTTCAGAGCTTTATTCGATTTTTTCTGTCTCCTTATAAAAGTGTGTTCCTTTTCGGGGCCAGCCCGGTGGTGTAGTGGTTGGGTTCACATGCTCTACTTCAGCAGCCAGTAGTTCGTGGGTTCGGATCCTGGGTGCGGATCTACACATTGCTTGTCAAGCCAAGCTGTAGCAGCATCCCACATACAAAATAGGAGAAGATTGGCACAGGTGTTAGCTCAGGACCAAGCTTCCTCACCAAAAAATAAATAAACAAAAAATGTTCCTTTTCAGAAATCTGTTTTTACTTCTGTACCAAATTGTTTGATCAGTGTCATTGATCTCTGCCATGCTTTGGGAATGTGGAGGCCCATGTGTGAGGGACCATGTTCTCCTGAAACTGGTTAGAGCCCTGTAGCACTGCTGTCTGTTGGAGAGTAATCTTCTTCCTTCGCTGTGCTTTAAATATGGGGAGAAGGAATAGAAGCATCTGTCAGATGGATTTGGAATATGCTCAAAGTCTTTATAGTTCCCCAAAGCTCCCTGAACAAAATAATATCCATCTTTTCCTTTTCTTGCCTTCTCAGATGGTTTCTCAAACGTAGCTCAAAGTGCCTTGCCCCTGGGCCATGGCTGGCACCCCCTGTAACTCCTTGCTGGGTTTCTCTTCCTGTCGTAGGATTCCTTGCAATTTGACCAGGGCTCCAGAGCCTTGGGGACCATATGGAAACTCACTGCCCACCAGTGTGAAGTGCGCCGAGCCTGCCTGCTGTGTCCCTATCTGCCAAAGTCATTGCTAGCAGTTTTCTAATAATTTGGGTATGATGGAAAATGAAGGTGTTTAGGAGAAGTGACGGCCCCAAAAGACACCCAACAGCCTGAGGCGTGGCTGTGGAAGAGGGATCGGCATGGCTTAGTGGTTGAGAGTGTGGGTTTCCAAGTAGGTTACACTTGGTTTCCAATCCCCAGTCCACCCCTGTGTGGCACTAGGAGAGATACATAGCTTCTCGAGGCCTCCTTTCTTTATATAAAATAGGATAATCACAGGACCTCAAAGGGTTATTCTGAGCATCTCCTGAGATAATACATGTGGCACAGGCGAAGTTCTTAAGACAGTGGCTGAAGCATGCCAAGTGGTCAGTGAATGTCACCTGCAATCTACGAGTAAGATGATGAATCTTAAGACTGAAAGCTACCTTAGGGGTCATCCACCCATTCCTTCCTCTTACAGCTGAGCACAAGACACTCAGGCAGCTGTCCACACTCAGCCAGGTGATGACAGCAGCTTCTCCTGACTCCTAGCCCAGCACGCTTTCTCCTGCAGATGCGAGCCCTAGGCTTCCCATCCTATTCTCATGATGGTGGCAGGGGTGAGACACTGGTTAAGGTTGCATAGTGATTCACTCAATAGATATTTATTGAGCAGATACAATGACAAGAATACACAGATCCTATATTCAGCAATCCTGTTGTGTCACAGGGGAAATAAAATGTGCACCAGTAACCAAAAGTCAGAGCACTGTAAGAGCTTATTAAACAAGGATTTAAAAAAAGTGTCATGGAGGGCAGAGAAAAGAGGCCACATAAAGCTGAATGACTGGGTAACACTCAGTGACCACTTATTGAGCCCCTGTTGTGTGCAAGGCACAATGGGGCATCCAGACTTTTAGAGCAGGAATTGTGTCTTGTTTATCTTTGAATACCCAGCATCTAGCACAGTATGAGCATGTGGTAGGTAGACAGCAAGTATTTGTAGGGGGAGTGAGTAATCTCAGGTCTCTATCTTCCATCATCAGCCTAGAGGCCATCATGAGGACAAGCTGGCAGATCACCATTTCTGCTGCTCGCTGATTTCTCCAGTCCTGTGCCCGCAGGTGCCCACAGCAGGACGGCAGCCCTCAGAACTTCGTCCTGCGGTGGTCGCCATAATTGCTGTGCCTTAGGGAGGCCTCTGCTCACAGGTGTCTGACTTTCCCTCGGGGGCCATTCTCTCCTTACTGTCAAAGCTCTTGTGTCCAGCACCCCGTCCCCACAGCACTCTGTGCCATGCTAATCTGATCAATGATTCCACTTTGTGGTGTTACTGCCCAGCTTGGCTGCCCTCTTAGAAAGCAAGCAGGGAGGCGTGATCTAATTTCTAGAGGGTTCTGCTGCTTTGGCTGGAGGATTGCAAGAACCGTGTGGGTAGATTTATTTCTCAAATAATCCTCCCCAGAAACCTGTGTTGGCTTTCTTTGTGGAACAAATGGATATCGCCAGGGTTATTGATTTGACCTTTCCCCCTCTCCCGGTGGACAGTGTCTGTGCCCTCACTGCTCCATTCTCTTGAGCTCAGTGAGACAATTTAGAGCCATTTCTAGGAAACCCACGCTCTTCTTTTTGGCATTTTGGAGAAAGAAAAACATTTTTGATATGAGCACAGAATAATGGGACTGAAACACCCCAGACACAGCTCTAGGTGTGTGGTGCATTGGAGTCCATGGAAAACAACTCGGTGGACACAGTTCTAATGTGGGTTTTTAACTCTGATGGAGGCTCCATCTCTGCTGGGAATCCAGTTGATTGGTTGGGTGGTACAGAAAGGGGAATATTCTGATTTTTCCCTCATTTTGCAGTAAGGGAAGAGTGCAGGCTCAGGGAACTTTCTTTTTAGTTTAGTACTTAGGTTGCTGCTGTATGTGGCACTATATGTTCCTCATGTGGGAGGAGTGGGGAGAGGGAAAGTCCTCAGAAGTGTATGCCTGGGTAGCATAGTCGATTTTTAAAAGAATAACCTTTAGGGGCCGGCCCAGTGGTTCAGCAGTTAAGTTCATGCGCTCTGCTTTGGCAGCCCAGAGTTTGCTAGTTTGGAACCCAGGCATGGACCTATACACCACTTATTGAGCCAGGCTGTGGCAGGCATCCTACATGTAATAAAGAGGAAGATGCACACGGATGTCAGCTCAGGGCCAATCTTCCTCAGCAAAAAGAGGAGAATTGATGGTAGATGTTAGCTCAGGGCTAATCTTCCTCAAAAGAAAAAAAAAGAATAACCTTTGTACTCTTTTGTTTTTTAATTATGAAATTATACATGTTCACTAGAGAAAAATCAGGAAATCAGATAAACAAAATCAAGAAACAATTATTAAAACACCACAATGCTAACAACTTACAGATATTTATCTTTCCAGACTAAGCATGGCCGCCTTTTGAGCTCAGAGGGTAGAAATGGCATAACTCCTTCTTCACTACTAATTTAAAAAAATCAGGGCTGTTTATGTGAACTGAAATTGATAATCAAAATATATTGTATTTGTCCACTTTACTGTGTTTACAAAACACATTTAGGTGTGTCATCTTATTTAATCTTATAATGATCTTAAGATTTAGGTTGTTATTACCCTCATTTTATAATAAAAAAACCCTGAGATTCAGAAAGGTATAGTGACTTCCTCCAATTAAATAGCAGGTAAGTGGCAGGGCTAGGACTTCACCTGAGGTCTTTTGATTTCAGAGCTAAAGTGCAATTTACTAGATTCCAGCCACCTCATCATTTTAAGGGAGCCCTGTGTATCAATCAGCGATTGCTACAATAATGCTGTGTAATAAACCACCTCAAAATTCAGTGGCTCACAGCAAGTGTTTATGTTATCACTTACAGTTCTGCAGATGGATTACAGTTAGCTGATGTAGCCTGGCCTCCCCTGGGTGGCTCTGCTTCAGGCTTCAGATTGGCTGAATTTGGCTTAAGCCTGTGTCTCGGGTTTACATCTCTTCCCTTTGTGTTTATTTTGATGATCAGATAGAAGAGGATGCTCTTCTCATGACAGATCACTGGAATACAAGGTCTATGATGAAATATATAAGCATATTTAAAGTCCCTGTTCCCACCGTGCCTGGTGACATTCCATTGCTGAAAGTCACATGGCCAAGCCCATGCAATGAGGAAGGATATGCTACCCACAATGGGAGGGGAAGCGGAGTGTATAATAATACAAGCCATCACAATCTGGCCTCTTATTCATCCTTCTCCTGCATGCAAAATGTACTTAGCCCCATCCCAATACCCTTAAATGTCTCACCCAATCTATATCAGGCTTGAGGTCTAAGATCTTGAAATTATACCAAATCCTGATATGGCTCCTATTGACCGCGACACTTATGAAATAAAGAGACTAGTTATTTGCTTTCCAACCACCCAACATACAATGTTATCAGGGGTAAAATAACTGCAATAAATATTCCCGTTTGCAAAAGGGAAGAAGGGTAGGCACACTGCTGCTACTGATCCGCGGCAATTCTGAAATCCTGCTGTGCAAATGCAGCCAGATTTCCTTATTGTGTAGGTGGAGAGTGTTCTTTTACTAGGCTGGGGGTTGGCAATTGTAAAGGGACAGATAGTAAATATTTCAGGCTTTGCAGGCCATATGGTATCTGTTGCAACTTCTCAACTTTGTGTTGTAGCAAAAGCAGCACAGAAAATATGTAAATATATGGGTGTTGTTGAGTTTCAATAAAGCTTTATTTACTAAATTAGGTGGCAGGCAGGGTTTGGCTTGTGGGCCATGGTTCACTGACTCCAGGATTAGGCCCTGGTTCTGCTCCCTGGCAGTGACTCATGGGTCCATTGTTCTCCACGTCTTTTGGGTCCAGCTCTCAAGAGGTCCCTCCTTTTCCATCATTCACCATGCATGGCCATTTCTGAAGAGAACTTTAGAGAATAAGCTTTTTTTTTCTGGGTCAGAAGTTTTTTCAGTCCGTTTATAGAAATTTGGGGACCAGAGATCTTTTTACATCTCAAACAGTCTCAGGTTGATGGCATTTTACCAATCCAGATATCTCAAAAGTTTGGGTGAATTTCCTATGTTTGATTCCAGTGAACTCCATGTTAGTTACATCTATGATTCATTTTGAGACATGTCTCTCTCTTGAGACTTAACTTTGGCTAGCTTGGGTTTATTAGGGCTCTGTGGGATCATGCCTTCATCTTTCTAAGAACACTTTGTTCAGCTGAAAAGAACTGATAGGCACCACTTCGGTCTTTTCAAAAGTTGTAGCAAAGGATGTGACAACCACATTTAGTCTTTGTCCAAAGGCTGATAAGATCGTAAGGTGAAAAACAGTTTCACTTTTCAAACCTGCAAGTCCTGGAAATTCTGGGCTTTTTATACTCTCTCTCAGTTTTGCTCGCAAACTGGTCAATTCCTTTATAAATTCAACTTTGCCTTGCAATACTTTATCCAGCTAGAAACAAGCAAATTACACTATCAACCTTCTGCCTTGACACTTTCTTGACCAATGCTTCAACTTCATTAGGCACATTTCCTGTTCCAAGTTATCACAGATGAGTTTTGCCAAGTGCTTCATCACTAAATAATGTGGGATGGCATGTTTCCAGCTTTCCATAACAGTTTCCTCATCATCTGCCGCCTAATCACCAAACCACAGTCACATATTTCAGATTTTTATTATGGCAGTACTCCACTTCTGATACCAATTTCTGTGTTGGCCAGCTATTGCTACAATAATGCTGCATAATAAACTAACCCCAAAACTCATGACTTACATTAACAAGCACTTATGCTCACATTCACAGGTTTGTGGGTTGATTGTTATTCAACTGGTCTAGGCCGAGGTCGGCAAGTGGCCATGTTTTAGGTTGCACATTAACTGGGGTGGCTCCAGGTGATGTTCTGGTCTCAGGCCTTTTCCATATCTGTTTCTTTCAGCCCAGGCTGTAAAGGGGCAGCGACTACTCGTAACTGCTCTTATTATAGTGTATCACTGGAACACTAGCCCAGTTGAATCATAAAATACAGTTAAATCTTTTGCTTGCATCATATCCATTGACATTCCATTGGACAAAGAAAATGCATGGCTGAGCCTAAGATCAGTGGAATAGGGAAGTACACTCTGCCCAAAGTGGGGAGAGGAAGGAATGAAGTTTTTGCTGAGTAATAATTCAAATGATCACACTAGGATTCATTTTCAAGACATTGATGTCAAAAAGAGAAGAAAAAGAAGTGAACATTTATCAAATGCCTTACTCAAGGCATCTGGTTTTTCAACTTATTTCTCACAATAATCCTATGACCAAGTTTGACCAATGGGATGCAAGTGACGTGTCCCACTTCTGGATTGTATCCTTCAAAGAAGGATACCTCCTGCTGGCTGGGACGTGATGATGGGAGTTAAAGATTCACTTTGATCCCCAAAATGGAAGCCACGTTGGTGATGGCAGAATGCCTTCCTAATCCTGGACTATTATGTGGAAGAGAAACTTTGATCTTGTTGAGTGACTTTTTTTTTTTATCTTTGTTGCAGCAGCTTAGACTGCACATAATATTTCTTCTAGATTGCTACACAATAGGGGAAAACTATCTTGTTTAAGCCACTGCATTTTCAGGTGTCTTTGTTAAAGGAATTCAGTTTATTCTTAACAAATAGAGATTGTGGTACTACTATGCATGGTTGTTGAAGGGATTAAATGAGATAATGTGGAAAAAAAATCAGAACCTATTAAACTTTCTGAATAAATGGCATTTGTAATAATAATATTTGCAATATAATTGATATCAATGTAAACATATTTAATATAATGTATACAATACAATTAATATAATAATAATTATTATTATTATTACTACTGATCAAGTACTGGCCATATCCAGTGCAGATTAGCTAGCTCTACTGAACTCTCAATATTGGTTCCCTGGGGAACTCCTCTTTCTTCTGCTCCATCTCCCTCAGTGTAGTAGTTTCTTCTGTCATTTTCTTCACTTGTGGCCCACTTAGACTTCAACTAGTTTGTCCATAAATAATCCTGAGAATACTGAAGAGTTAGAGGTGTTTAAGTGGGAGAACCCAGGGCTCTAGCGAGAGATGTTGAGTGTGGTTGGGGTGTGGCATTGGTTTCCAAAATAAGATAGCAGAAGTGTTGTGTATTTCGTCTCCTCGGCACCGCATATTCTGGACTTTTGAAATATAGTTCAGTCCCTGTTAGATCCCTCTCAAATGCGTGTAGGTGGTTCAAGGAAAATTCATCACCATTTCTGGAAAAATAGTCTTACATTTAATAGACTAAGGACAGAAGATCAATAATATTCTCTATGCATAGGAGGAATAGTATATTTTCATTGTAAATTCAGGGTTTATAGAGAGGTGTTGTGAGACTGGCAAAAAGAGTGGCTTTGGTGCCTCAAAGAAAGTCTGTCCTTCATTCCTGCAATAAGCACTTACTGAGCATTCTCACAAGCCAGGTGCTGCGTTGGGGATACGAAAATGGATAGGATGTATTTTCTACCTACAAAGAGCTCACTATCTGGTAGTTGCAAGAAGGCAACATACGTAATGCTTAAGAAAATGGACTCTGGAGTCCATCTAATTGGGTTCAAACCCTGCCTTTGATGCTTAGTGGCCTTATGACCTTGGGCAATTTACTTAACTGATTTGTGCCTCAGTTGCTTCTTCTGTCACATGGAGATAATGTATGTACTTCATAGAGTGGTTGTAAGCATTAAGTAAGTTAATACAGGTAAGGCACTTAGAACACTGCCTGACACATAATAAGTGTCTATTAGACCGTAAGCTCTGTGAGAACGGGGGATCTTGTCTGCTTTCTCACTGCTGTATCTTTAGCAGCTAGACCAGGGCCTGGAACCAGTAGGCACTGAATAAATATTTGTTGATTGAATACAAAGGCATTCAAGCTTTTTGTTCTCTTTAGACCCCCCACTCTCCAAAAAAGGGTAATATTTATTGAGCACTTACTATGATTCAGACTCAATGGTAATTTTCTTTTTCTACTACACTACAGATGACTTCTCTGCTTTCTTAGATCTCCTCTGAGAAAGGGAGTAAACATCTATCAAATGGTTTCTGAATTAAACTCAGTGTCCTGGAAGCCTTACAGGCTATTTTTCACGGACAGCTCAAAGGCTTGGGAATTCCAGTGTGCTGCTTTTTATAATTTGAAGTGCCATAAAGACCTTTGACGCTGAAGACTTCTCATATCCTTGCCTGCACTTGGCGTCTATGATTAGACTACAGGTCATCAAGACAGGCCTCTAACTTCCTGAAGCATTCTGTGTTTATTTTTGCACATTTTATTTCTTTTCTCTTAAGAATACTTTGTAAATGGTAACTAAAACCCATTTGAATAAGACTTAGACTCAGACTCAGTGCTCACTGATTTCATTTAGTCCTCCATAAACTCTGTAAGTTAGGTGTTATCATCATCACATTTTACAGATGTGGCAACTGACGCTCAGAGAGAGAAAGTCACTGGCCTGAGATCACACAGATGCTAACTGGTAGATTCAGGATTTGAACACAGGGCTCTCTTGCTCAGGTTCTTGTGCTTTTGAATCACTGCCCTCTCCTGCCTCCTGAAGTCCCTGCAGATGCCAGGTTGATGGCTCTATCGGTGCTCTTGCACACACCAGCCCATGTGCCCTTGCACAGGTGCATCTACAGGACAAAGGGAGGTGGGCACCTCGGGGAAAGAAAACACACAGAAACCTGCATTTGGCGTCTTGGCTGCTGTGTGCTCCTCACATGGTTTATCAGCTGAGAAGTGGAGAGCGAGCGCTGGCTCCGAGTGTTGAACGGCTCATTGCCTTGGCTGCTCCTGTCTTCCTTCACGTTCAGGAAACAGAAGATGCAGTTGAACTTGGAGCTAATGGGTCTGTTCCATTCATTATTTACCCAGGACAGTGCTTTATCACAGGAGCTCCTAAATGTCTGACAAGGAAGAAAGCGTCTCATTAGTGCCCGGGAGGTTATGAGGTGGGCAGATGCTTGCTGTTTTCTTCTTTTCCTGGACAGAAACTCAAACGTCTCAGAGAGGGTGGTGGAAGCTTAAAATCTGGAAACTCCAAAAGCAAGTTAGACCAATCCTTCTCCCTGTTTCCTTTCTTACCCTTTGTTAAATGTGAAATAAAACCCTTTCTAGACTCTTGCTATAATGTAGGTGCTGTCGAGTTGGTATTTACATGCAGTCTATAGGGACAAGAGAGGGCAAAAGTTTCTAGATGTGCCTCAATTTACGTTCTTCACGTAGCAGCTGCCCCCAGCCCTGTGTGTGTTGGTAGAGTAGATGGGGTAGGGGTGAGGTCTGCAGGTGACCTGGCACCTTTAATCATTGGCCAGTGGTGTCTATGTGTAACAAGATGTCATATAGTGTAGGAAAACTCTAGCTAATTAAATCTAGGTCTTCTGTCTCCAGGAACCAAGGGCTGGAAGAACCATGACCTGATTAGTTAATAATATCCTCATGTTGGACGGACTGGCTGGGTGGTACAGCGGTTATGTTCGCATGTTCTGCTTCGGTGGCCCAGGGTTCGCAGGTTTGGGTCCCTGGTGGGGACTTACGCACTGTTTTTCAAGCCATGCTGTGGCGGGCATCCCCCATATAAAGTAGAGGAAGATGAGTATGGATGTTAGCTCAGGGACAGTCTTCCTTGGCAAAAAGAGGAGGATTGGTGGCGGATGTCAGCTCAGGGCTAATCTTCCTCAAAAAAAAAAAAAAAATTCCTCATGTCGGATGGAAAATAATAACCATCACAGTAATAGTATCCACTGTGGTAACAACAGATAATATTTATGGAATGCTTCTGTATGCCTGCCTCAAGCTAGGTGCTTTGCATTCACTATCTAATTTAGTTATTAGAACAATCTTACGAGGTTGTCCTATAACAAAAACTAAGCACCTGCTATATGCTCTTCATTGTTCTAGGCATTTGGGATAGATCAGTGAATAAAACAGCAGGGAGAATAAACAGACATAATGCATGAGTTGTATGGTATGCTAGAAGGTGATAGTGCTGTAGAAGAAGAAAAAGTCAGGGAGAGGGGTATCTGGAGTAAGCGGAGGGACAGTTGGCAATTTTAAATAGGGTGGTCATGGAACAGGTGACGTTGCATCAAAGACTTGACAGAGGTGAAGGAGTGAGTGGTACAGAGAGCTGGAGGAGGGGGCACCAGCAAAGGCTGGAGGTGAGAGCATGCCGGGTACTTTCGAGGAACAACAGGGGTTGGGGGGTGGCGCCGTGTGGAGTGAATTGGGGGAGCCGAGTAGATGACGTCAGAGTGGCAATGAAGTGGGCAGACGGTGCGGGAATGTAATGAGGGGCCATTGGAGGGTTTTGAGCAAAAGAATATGACCTGACTTACTCTGGCTGTTGTGGTAGATTATTAGTCCATCATTCCTATTTAATAACTGAGGAAATTGGGGTTTAGATGGGTTCATCTGCTTAGGGTGACAGAACTGGTAAGTGGAAGAGCAGGACAGACTTCCAGGTCTACCTGACTTCAGTTCCCATCCTTTAAACTACTACACTCTATTATTTACATAATATGCTCAAAACTACCCGTTGCTGCAAACGGACGATTTTCATTTGCTCCTCGTCAGTCTCCGTCTGCTGCACCTGCCCCTCCTCTCCTTGTCCAGTCAGGCTGGATGTGGTAATTTTTGTTCAATCTTGTAAACAGCTTTAATCTCTTGCTATCAATGCATCCCCTCACCTGGTTGTTTTTTTGCAGATTCATCTCATACTAAGAGAGAATTCCTTGAGACTCCATCTCTCTTTTGTTCCGGCACTAAGGGAGTGGTGAGTGTGTGGAGATCGTGTTTCAGTTCCGCGCCCACTTTGGGACTACAAGAACGATTCCAGGCATTGCACACTCTTAACATCCTGTTCAGTGGCCCAGGGAGTTGATGGCAGAGGGATCATAGCCACTCAGTGGGAAATCGGGGCTCTATTTCATTCCTTTTCCTGGAACTAGCACTTATGTCTCAGTAGGCGCCCTTTTAATGAATCAATTAAGGAGGGTATTATTATTGGACGCTGTTTTCAGTCCAATTAAGACCTTGCGACATGTCAGTTGTGATACTAAAAGTGAGTTAAGTCTCAATTTTTCTTTATTAGGGTGTTTATTAGAAGATTGAAATGTTCATTACGTGGAGTAAAGTGATACATTCATCTTCTGCTCATCAGAAGCACAGTGGCACCCCTATTGCACTCAGGGTTAATATGCTGGCCTTTCTTTATACACAGAGCTGAGTTCTAACTCTGCTCTGGTGCACGTAAAAATAAATCTGTGAAGTCCACGACTCAAGTTAGAGAGTTTTCTTTTGCGTCATGTGACCATGGAAAAGGTGGCTATGTCTGCTTATTTAGGAGTAAGACAGTAACTCTATGTCTGTAACCTTGATCAGCCAAATAGGAGGTTTGGGGAGGGTGGAAGCTCATGCCAGCCCTTGTGATTAGCCCAGGGACTAAAAATCACAGACTCTGTAAGGTGTACAATTTTTGGCCATAAAATTTTTCAAATATATAGAAAAGTATAAGGAGTAAATTATTTACACTTATTTATCCTCCCAGCCTTAGCAAATCTTAACATTTCCCTTATGTTTAGTTCCATATTTTTTGTCAAAACATTATGGATTTAGTTGAAGCCTTTTATGTAGCCCTCCCTGACCCCACTACCTGCCCCCATCGCATTCCCAAGAGTTAACTACCCTCTTGAATTCGGTATTTATCAGCTCTTCCAGGTTTTTATACCATTACTCTACATAATATATGTGTGTACAGTCCCGCGCCACGTAATGATGTTTTGGTCAATGACAGACCACATATATGATAGTGGTCCCATAAAGTTAGTACCATACAGCTTAGGGCTGTCGTAGGCTAGACCATCTAGGTTTGTGTAGGTCCACCCTATGATGTTCACACAATGACAAAATTGCCTAACGACGCATGTGTCAGAATGCAGCCCTGTTGTTAAGCGATGCATAACTCTTTATAACAATACAGTTTTGCTTGCTTTCAAACTTTGTGTAAGTTTTAGCTTATAGTATATCTTTCTGTAGCTTGCTTGCATTCATGGAAGATTTTGTTTTTGAGATTTATCCATGTTGAAATACATAGGTTTAGTTTGTTTTCTTTGTTGTATGTGTATTTATCTCAATTAATTTATTCGTTCTCCTGTGATGAACTTTCAAGATATTTCCATTTTTTCTGATTAAAAATAATACTGAAGTGAACATCCCTGTAGACATCTTCTTGCACACACTTCCAAGAATTTCTCTAGGCTGGGGTTTCTCAACCTTCAAATAAAAAAGGGAAGAGATGCACTTCACATCACAACATAGTACATGCACGTTTGCATACACACACACCACAAATGAAAGTTTCATAAGACAGTACTCCTCATATCCGTGAAGCACTCTGCTATGTACTTTGATATCTATTCTGTTCTGTCCTGTCCTATCCTGTCCTATCCTACTTATTCCTTTTCCTATTCTATTTTTTTTTTTTAATTTTAAAAAAGCTGGTTGCAACTCACTAAATTGATTCCATGACCCAGGAATGGGTCACAGAATGCAGTTTGAAAAATATTTTTCGGTGATACATTACCAGGAAGTGAAAATTTTGGCCATCTTGAATTTTACTAGATATTGGTAAATTGCTCTCCTAAGTGTTATACCCCTTATTTTTAATTTTTTGGATGTTTTGCTTTAGCTGTGTCTGTTTTAAGCAATAATAGTTGTATTTAAAAAGAACTCTAATATGATATTCTCTCCTATCTTATTGAAAATTTAATCTGTATATACACACAGTGATATATTTGGACTTATTTTGATATTTTTGTTTTGTGTTTTTATCTTTTCTCCTTGCATCTTTTATTTTTTCCCTTCTTGCCTTCTGTGGATTGATAAATTTTCTATATCTCCACCATCAACTTCTTATATTTCCTCTGTTGGTCTGGAAGATAAAGACTGTGGTACTATTCTTTTACGAGTAGCTTCCCTTACTCTTCGAAAAATACGCACTTCACTATAAATATTTATAAATAATTTCAAGTTAAGTACTTTTATCTTTCTTTGGAACAGAATATGGACATAATACCCTTCTCCATTGAACATAGCTCTTGCATCCTATCTTGTTATTTTTGTCTAAAGTTTAGTTTTACCCCATTTTAAAAACATACAAAAATGTTATCAATTTTTATGGCAAATAGTTAAATTTATTGACAAATTACTTTCTTTTCTCACTTATTTCTTGTTTTCCCTTTATATTCACTTTTTCTTTTTGCTGAAGTATAACCTTTTGTGCATCTTTTAGTAAGGATATATGGATAATACATTCTTTGTCTTTTTTAATGGAAAACTACCTTTATTTTGTCCCTACTTTTTTTTTTAAAGATTGGCACCTAGTTGTGAGTGCTTCTGGTTGTGCTATGTGGGATGCCGCTTCAGCATGGCCTGATGATTGGTGCTGTGTCCACGCCCAGGATCCAAACCAGCGAAGCCCCAGGCCGCCCAAGTGGAGCGCGTGAACTTAACCACTGGGCTATGGGGCCAGCCCCTTGTCCCTATTCTTGAGAAGTATTTTAACTGGGTCTATAATCCTAGGCTGACATTTATTTTTCCTTAGCATTTCAAAGACAAAACTCCCTTGTCTTCTATCTTCTTTGTTGCTGGTGAGAAGTCTGCTGTCATTCTAAACATCATTCCTTTGCAGGCAACCTGGCTTTTCTTTCTGGTAGTTCTGAAGTATTTTTCTCTTTTCTCCCTGATCCGCAGGTTTAGTAGTGTCAGATGTGGATTTATCTTTACTTTTCTTGCTTGGTAGTCAGAGGGCAGTCTTGATTTGATGACTCTTGCATTACTAATTTTGGGAAATTCTTAGTTCTTATTTCTTCTGGAACACCATTAGAAATCTCTCATTCCGTTCTGTTTCTTAATTGCTTTTTAATTTATATTTTTGTTTTCTCTGTGATACTTTGAGTCAATTTCTCTGTACAAAAATTTTTCAATATATGAATTACCTCTTCGAATGTCCATTCTAGAGTTTATCCCATTGAGATTTAAATTCAATGACATCTCTGATTTATAATTTTTTTTTTCAGTTTTATTGAGGTATAACTGACAAATAAAAATTGTATATATTATAGGTATATGTGATGATTTGATACACATATACACTATGAAATGAAGTGATTACCACAATCAAGCTAATTGGGACTGTTTCATTTCCACTTGGTTCCTGTAGTCTCATAATTACTTGCTCTTTTAAAGTGGAAATTGTACTTTATTACTGAGTTTTCTAAACATAGCTCCTTTAAAGTCTTTGTCAGGCTGTTTCATAAAATCAGTTTAATTCAGCATGAATTTATGCTCCAATGGGTGATTCTGTTGACTGTTGTCTTAGCATTAGATTTCTTCATGTGTTTTGAAATTTTAGTTTTCTGGCTAAAGTTAGTGGCTTCATGTTTCTGTTTCTCTCTCTTCCTCCCCCTCCTCCCTTTACCCATCTTCCCTGTCCAATGGTTCTGTCATTTATTCCACCTTGTTTGTGGCACCCCAGGTTAAAACCATTTGGGACTCTTGTTCTGAAGGGACACTGGTGATAGCACAAATCCATTCATCACATCATCAGCTACTGACTTCAATTTCTGATGGAGAAGATGTGGCTGGGTCTTCTAGCCACTCTAGGCCTAGAGCTTGCTAAAAGCTCTAGCCATGGGGAGGCTGTGGGACAGGGAAGTCTCCCACTAAACTCCTGGCCTGAAGCAATAAGCACTTTTCTATTCCTCTGTTTAGATGGCTAACTTCCCGGCCACAATTCTTTGTATTCAGACTCAGGCTCCAGCAGCCTTCAGTTTCTGCTCCACTCAGCATTTTGTATTTCTTTTCTGTTTTTGGTTCGCAGGAAACTTTATCTTGTTATTGAGCTTGCCTCAACCTTTTTTTGATTTCTATTTTCATATTTTGTCTTTCATTCGTAAGTATGTGGAGCAGAGAGAATGCTACAAAGTGTAAACTCCTTGTCACTCTCGTCCAGGAGCCATTGGTTTTCCCCTAATAGTCTTCGTTTGTTTCCTCGTCTCCCAAGTTAATTTTTCAGAAGAGCTTCCGATAGCCTCTCATTCTCTCGTCAAATATAAGAGCCAGATCTATTTTCAAGTCAGTTTTTTCTCTCACCACAATAAGCCTAGTTAACCTCGTCACGACACAGTTACATCTTTTTTCCTTGTAATGAGAACTTTTATTCTCTTAGCTACTTTCAAATATGCAATAAAGTATTATTAGCTATAGTTACCATGCCGTATATTACATCCCCAGGACTTATAACTGGAAGTTTTTCCCTTTTGACCCCCTTCACCCATTTTACCCACTCCCCATGCTTCGCCTCCGGCCACCACCCATCTGTTCTCTATATTTATGAGTTTCTTTTTTGGTTCCACCTGTAAGTGAGATCATGTGGTATTTAACTTTCTCCATTTGACTTATTTCACTTATATATAAAATATATATACACACACATATATCTCACATTTTCTTTATCTATTCATCCATAGATGGACACTTAGGTTGTTTTCATATCTTGGCTACTGTAAATAATGCTTCAGTGAACATGGGGGTGCAGATACCTTTTTGAGTTAGTGTTTTCATTTTCTTCGTATAAATACCCAGACATGGAATTGCTGGGCCATATAGTGGTTCTGTCTTTAATTTTGTGAGGAACCTCCATGCTGTTTTCCATAGTGGCCGCACCAATTTACATTCCCACCAACAGTGCGCAAGTGTTTGCTTTTTGCCACATCCTCACCAGCACTTGTTATTTCTTGTCTTTTTGATAATAGCCATTCTAACAGGTGTGAGGTGATGTCTCATTGTGGTTTTGATTTGTATTTCCCTGATTATTAGTGATGTTGAGCACTTTTTCATGTACCTATTGGCCAATCTGTATTTTCTTTTTGAAAAATGTCTATTCAGGTCCTCTGCCCCTTTTTTAATTGGATTTTTTTTTTCCTGCTATTGAGTTGTATGAGTTCTTTATATATTTTTGACATTAACCTCTTATCAGATGTATAATTTGCAAATATTTTCTCCCATGTAGTAGGTTCCCTGCTCATTTTGTTGATGGTTTCCTTAGCTGTGTAGATGCTTTTTAGTTGGATGGAGTCCCATTTGCTTATTTTTGCTTTTGTTGTTAAATCCAAAAAAATCATCACTGATGGTTTAAAAATCAAGACTGATGTCAAGCAGCTTACTGCCTATGTTTTCTTCTAGGAGTTTTATAGTTCCAGGTCTCATATTCAAGTCTTTAATCCTTTTTGAGTTAATTTTTGTGTATGGCGTAAGATAGTGATCCAGTTTCATTCTTTTGCATGTGGCTGTTCAGTTTTCCCAACACCACTTATTGAAGAGACTGTCCTTTCCCCATTGTGTATTCTTGGCTCATTTGTTGTAAATTAATTGACCATATATGCATAGGTTTATTTCTAGGCTCCCTATTCTGTTCTGTTGATCTATGCATCTGTTTTTATGCAATACCATATTTTTTTGATTACTATGCTTTGTAATATAGTTTGAAGTCAGAGAGTGTGATGCCTCCAGCTTTGTTCTTCTTTCTCAAGATTGCTTTGTCTATGTGGGGTCTTTTGTGTTTCCATACAAATTCTAGGATTCAAATTAGTTCTTAACAATTTAATCTCATGTTCATTCTTCTTTGTGGAACTCTGGTGTGGGCTATGTGCCTCTTCTGAATGGTCTGGTCCAAGAGCTTCAGGATTCTCTCGACTCATCTAGGTTGGTTGAGACGTGTTCAAAGTTTACCATAGGTCTGAATCTCTGGAGTAATCATCAGATGGCTGTGAGATCTTGAGAAAGTTACATGAATTCTATGCTTCAGTTTCCTCACATGTAAAACAGAGATTCTAATGGAACTGGTCCCAAGAGTTTATCATGAGGATTAAATAAGATAATGCCTACGAAGGGCTTAGTTCAGTTTCTTGAGATGATAAGAACTCACTAAAAATAAATGGTGGCTATAGTAATTATTCTTACATTTACAGATAACCCTGGACATAATCCATCAGGATGGGAGGTTGCTGGAGAATTATTCTGAACGAAAGACAGGAGACAGTCGGAGGCTATTGTGAGGACACCAACAGGGTGAGGGAAATTTAGGAAAGAGACCAGAAAATAACAAAGGGATGCCCTCTGATGCATTTGTCTCCTAAATCTATTACAGCTTTTAGTAACTTGCCTAATGTGAGTGGCTCTTTCATATTCTAAATGCAGAAGTCAATAGGAAAAAAATGATGTTCTCTTTCTCTTGGGCCAAAACCTGAAGCCTAAGTCCAAAGGCAGCTGGGATGCAGTGGAAAGAGCACTATTCTGGGTAAAGGAGGATCTGGGTACGATCTTGGCTCCACCTCCTTGGATTAGTCACGCCTCTTCTTTAAGCTTCAGTTTTCTTCTCTGTAAAATGTAAATGGTAATCCTACTTCTTAGGGCTGTGTCAAGGATGAAATGAGATAATGCGTGTGTAAATGCACGATACCTAACAAGTGCTCAGGGACTTTGCAGAAAGAGAAAATCAAAGGGATTTGATGACAAATGCCAAAAACACTGTCTCCCTGGATCCCAGCCTCAACCCATATTTGTGTAACTCTTACCTGCAGGCTGGTTCCCCTCCACTTTCTCTACCTTCAAGATTTCTGCGTGCAAGAAGCAATAGAGGGACGTTATGAGTGGGCAAAGAAGTCCTGTGGCAGAGGTGGTGGAGTCCCATTTCACATCTGTCTGATAGACACTGCTCTGAGGAAAAACGACTTTCCCAGCCACATCAGGTTTTTGCTTGTTCAGAAGTGGGAGTGACCCATGGACACTCCGAAGACTTGCGGTTAGAGTGCTAGGGGTTGGGGAGTGTGGCTTATCCTACTCTCTTTGATTTTTTTCTCTCCCAATGTCATACTCTCCTTGGGGCTTCTCAATTTTGTTCCTTACAGTATTCTTTTCCATTCCTTCCCATTCTGTCCTCTAACTTAGCCTTCCCCCGTTTTCCCTTTCAAGGCTCCTCTTTCATTCTCTTTGAGTTCACATAGGGGTTGGGGGGACGGGATAGACTCCCATCAGCACCTGGTAAGGGGACCCTTTCATGGCCACTGAGTAGGGAGAGTGCTAAGTTCTTATTCACATCTCTTTTCCCACTTCCCCTTTCTCCTGCGTCAAGTGTGTTGTCACTGTAGCCACCTGTCTGGTGTCATTTCCAATGGGAGTTCTGTGATCCTAAATCAACTCTAACCCTAGCCCTAAACGTTTTCTCAGATACTTCAACATAAATTCTAACTGTACAAAGGAAATGCTATAAACACTTTTAGGAGGGATGCTGGGGAAGGGGCATCAACACAGTTCAAAGTTTGGGCACCATTTTAAAAGAAGACGGTTGAAGAACGCTACGATAGAAACTATTCAAGCAAGAGAGAACTGTCAAAATAAGTGGTTCCTCATATTGGCTGTGCATGAGAATATTCTGGGGAACTTGTTTTAGCTTCAGATTCCTGGTTCCTACTTCAGACTTACTGGATCAGAATTTCTGGGGATGGGACCTGGCAATCTGGGTTTTTATTTTTGGTGAGGAATATTTGCTCTGAGCTAACATCTGTAGCCAATCTTCCTCTTCTTTTGTCTTGAGGAAGATTAGCCCTGAGCTAACATCTATGCCAATCTCCCTCTGTTTTGTATGTGGGTTGCTGTCACAGCATGGCTGACAGTGGAGGTCCACGCCCCGATCTGAACCCGTGAATCCAGGCTGCTGGAGCAGAGTGCAGGGGACTTAACCACTATGTCATGGGGCCAGCCCCACAGTATGGATTTTTTTTAAACTTTTTATTGAGATTATGATATCTTACAACCTTGTGAAATTTCATTTGTATGTTATTGTTTGTCAGTTGCATTGTAGGTGCACCACTTCACCCTTTGTGCCCACCCCCCACCACCCCCTTTCCCCTGGTAACCGCTAATCTGTTCTCTTTGTCTACATGTTTAACTTCCACATATGAGTGGAGTCATACAGATTGTGTTTCTCTATCTGGCTTATTTCGCTTAACATAATACCCTCAAGGTCCATCCATGTTGTTGTGAATGGGACGATTTTATCCTTTTTTATGGCTGAGTAGTATTCCATTGTATATATATACACCATATCTTCTTTATGCAATCATCAGTTGATGAGCACTTAGGTTGCTTCCACATCTTGGCTATTGTGAATAATGCTGCAATGAACATAGGAGTGCATGGGACTTTTGGAATTGCTGATTTCAAGTTCTTTGGATAGATGCCCAGTAGTGGGATGGCTGGGTCATATGGTATTCCTATTTTTAATTTTTTGAGAGTCTCCATACTTTTTTCCATAGTGGCTGCACCAGTTTGCATTCCCACCAGCAGTGTATGAGGGTTCATTTTTCTCCAAAACCTCTCCAACATTTGTTACTTTTTGTTTTGGTTATTTTTGCCATTCTAATGGGTGTAAGGTGACATCTTAGTGTAGTTTTGATTTGCATTTCCCTGATGATCAGTGATGATGAGCATCTTTTCATGTGCCTATGACCATCTGTATATCATGTTTGGAGAAATGTCTGTTCATGTCCCCTGCCCATTTTTTGATCAGGTTCTTTGATTTTTTGTTGTTGAATTGTGTGAGTTCTTTATACATTATGGAGATTAACCCTTTGTCAGATATATGATTTAGAAATATTTTTTTCCCAATTGGAGGGTTTTTTTTTTGTTTCAATCCTGTTTTCCCTTGCCTTGAAGAAGCTCTTTAGTCTGATGAAGTCCCATTTGTTTATTCTTTCTATTGTTTCCCTTGTCTGAGAAGAGATGGTGTCTGAAAAGATCCTTTTAATACTGATGTCAAAGAGTGTACTGCCTATATTTTCTTCTAGAAGCCTTATGGTTTCAGGCCTTACCTTTAGGTCTTTGATCCATTTTGAGTTTATTTTTCTGAATGGTAAAAAAGAATGATCAGTTTTCATTCTTTTACATGTGGCTGTCCAGTTTTCCTAGCACCATTTGTTGAAGAGACTTTCTTTTCTCCATTATATGCCTCCCACTCCTTTGTTGAAGATTAGCTGTCCATAGACATGTGGTTTTATTTCTGGGCTTTCAATTCTGTTCTATTGATCTGTGCACCTGTTTTTGTACCGGTACCATGCTGTTTTAATTACTGTAGCTTTGTAGTATGTTTTGAAGTCAGGGATTGTGATGCCTCCAGCTTTGTTCTTTTTTCTTGGTATTGCTGTAGCAATTTGGGGTCTTTTGTTGCCCAATATGAATTTTAGGATTCTTTATTCAATTTCTGTAAAGAGTGTCACTGGGATTCTGATTGGGATTGTGTTGAACCTGTAGATTGCTTTAGGTAGTATGGACATTTTAACTATGTTTATTCTTCCAACCCATCTGCATGGAATGTCTTTCCATCTCTTTATGTCATCATCAATTTCCTTCAGGAAAGTCTTGTAGTTTTCATCGTATAGGTCTTTCACTCCTTGGTTAAATTTACCCCAAGGTATTTTATTCTTTTTGTTGCGATTGTGAATGGTATTGTGTTCTTGAGTTCTTTTTCTGTTAATTTGTTATTAGAGTACAGAAATGCTACAGATTTATGTAAGTTGATTTTATACCTGAAACTTTGCTGTGGTTGTTGATTATTTCTAATAGTTTTCCAATGGATTCTTTGGGGTTTCCTGTATATAAGATCATGTCATCTGCAAACAGCGAGAGTTTCACTGCTTCCCTCCCTATTTGGATTCCTTTTATTCCTTTCTCTTGCCTAATTCCTCTGGCCAAAACCTCCTGTACCATGTTGAATAAGAGTGATGATAGTGGGCATCCTTGTCTCATTCCTGTTCTCTGGGGGATGGTGTTCAGTTTTTGCCCATTGAGTATGATGTTGGCTGTGGGTTTGTCATATATGGCCTTTATTATGTTGAGGTAATTTCCTTCTATCCCCATTTTGTTCAGAGTTTTTATCATAATTGGCTGTTGGATCTTGTCAAATGCTTTCTCTGCATCTATTGAGATGATCATGTGGTTTTTATTCCTCAATTTGTTGATGTGGTATATCACGTTGATTGATTTGCAGATGTTGAACCATCCCTGTGTCCCTGGTATGAATCCCACTTGATTGTGACGTATGATCCTTTTGATGTATTGCTGAATTCTGGTTGCCAAAATTTTGTTTGAGAATTTTTGCATCTATGTTCATCAGCGATATTGGCCTATAGTTCTCCTTTTTTGTGCTGTCCTTGTCAGGCTTTGGTATCAGAGTCATGTTGACCTTGTAGAATGTGTTAGGAAGTGTTCCATCCTCCCTAATTTTTTGGAATAGCTTGAGAAGGACAGCTCTTAAATCCTCTCTGAAAGTTTGGTAGAATTCCCCAGGAAAGCCATCTGGTCCTAGGGTTTTATTCTTTGGGATGCTTTTGATTAATGTTTCAATCTCTTTCCTTGTGATTGGTCTGTTCAGATTGTCTGTTTCTTCTTGGTTCAGCTTTGGGAGGTTGTAAGAGTCTGAGAATTTATCCATTTCCTCTAGGTTATTCATTTTGTTGGCGTAGAGTTTTTCATAGTATTCTCTTATAATCCGTTGTATTTTTGTGGAGTCTGTTGTTATTTTTCCTCTTTCATTTCTGATTTTGTTTATTTGAGCTTTCTCTCTTTTTTTTCTTTGTAAATCTGGCTAAGGGTTTTTCAATTTTATTTATCTTCTCAAAGAACCAGCTCTTTGTTTCATTGATCCTTTCTACTGCCTTTTTTGTTTCAATAACATTTATTTCTGCTCTGATTTTTATTATTTCTCTCCTTATGCTGACTTTGGGTTTTGTTCGTTCTTCTTTTTCTAATTCAGTTCAGTGTAAATTGAGATTGCTTATTTGGGATTTTTCTTGTTTGTTAAGGTGTGCCTGTATTGCGGTGAATTTCCCTCTTAATACAGCTTTTGCTGCATCCCATATGAGTTGGTATGGCATGTTATCATTTTCATTTGTCTCCAGGTATTTTTTGATTTCTTCTTTAATTTCTTCAATCGTCCATTGCTTGTTCAATAGCAATTGTTTAGTCTCCACATCTTTGTCCCTTTCTCAGCTTTTTTCTTGTAATTAATTTCTAGCTTTATAGCATGATGATCAGAGAAGATGCTCATTATTATTTCAATTTTTAAAAATTTATAGAGGCTTGCCTTGTTTCCCAACATATGGTCTACTCTTGAGAATGTTCCATGTGCACTTGAGAAGAATATGTATTCTGCTGTTTTTGGATGGAGTGTTCTATATATGTCTATTAAGTCCAACTGCTTTAGCTTTTTGTTTAATTCCACTGTTTCCTTGTTAATTTTTTTAAACAAAATGGATATTTTTTAATTGAGGTATAATTGATATGTAACACTATATTAATTTCAGGTATACAATTATTCAATATTTGTATATATTGTGAAATGATCACCACAATAAACCTAGTTAACATCCATTATCATATATAGTTACAGAATTTTCTTTTCTGTTTTTTATTTATTTATTTTTCCATTTATTTGTTTATTTTTGGATGTACGTCATAATACATTTTGAATTCTGTGTACATTACATCATGTTCACCACCAGAAAACTAATTATAGTCCATCCCCTCACATCTGAGCTTAACCGCCCCTTTTGCCCTCCCCCCCTTCCCCTGTGGTAACCACCAATCCAATCTCCAATGCTATGTGTTTGTTTGTCGCTGTTTTTATCTTCTACTTATCAGTGAGATCATATGGTATTTGACTTTCTCCCTCTGACTTATTTCACTCAGCATAATACCCTCAAGAACCATCCATGTTGTCACAAATGGCCGGATTTCATAATTTCTTATGGCTGAGTAGTAGTCCATCATGTATAAATACCATATCTTCTTTATGCATTTGTCCCTTGATGGGCACCAAAGTTGCTTCCAAGTCTTGGCTATTGTGTATAATGCCGCAATGAACATAGGGGTGCAAGTATCTTTATGCCTTTGAGTTTTCAAGTTCTTTGGATAAATACCCAGTAGTGGGATGGCTGGATCATATGGTAGATCTATCCTTAATTTTCTGAGGATACTCCATACTGCTTTCCATAGTGGCTGCACCAGTTTGCACTTCCACCAGCAGTGTACATGGGTTCCATTCTCTCCACATCTTCTCCAACATTTGTTGTTTCCTGTCTTGTTAGTTATAGCCATTCTGACCGGAGTGAGGTGATACCTCATTGTAGTTTTGATTTGCATTTCCCTGATAGCTAATGATGTTGATCATCTTTTCATATGCCCGCTGGCTGTCCATATATCTTCTTTGGAGAAATCTCTCTTCAGATCTTTTGTCCATTTTCTAATTGGATTGTTGGTTTTTTTGTTGTTGAGCTGTATGAGTTCTTTGTATATTTTGGATATTAACTCCTTATCTGATATATGGTTTACAAATATCTTCTCCCAATTGTTAGGTTGTCTTTTCATTTTGTTGATGGTTTCCTTTGCTGTGCAGAAGATTTTTAGTTTGACGTAGTCCCAATTGTTCATTTTTTCTTTTGTTTCCCTTGCCCAGTCAGACATGGGACTTGAAAATATGCTGCTCATACTGATGTCAAAGAGCATACTGCCTATGTTTTCTTCTAGAAGTTTCATGGTTTCAGGTCTTACCTTCAAGTCTTTAATCCATTTTGAGTTGATTTTTGTGCATGGTGTAAGGCAATGGTTTACTTTCATTCTTTTGCATGTGGCTGTCCAGTTTTCCCAACACCATTTATCGAAGAGCCTCTCCTTTCTCCATATGCTCTTGGCTCCCTTGTTGAATATTTGCTGTCCGTAAATGTGTGGGTTTACTTCAGGGCTCTCAATTCTGTTCCATTGATCTGTGTGTCTGTTTTTGTGCCAGTAGCATGCTGTTTTGGTTACTATGGCTTTGTAGTATATTTTGAAATCAGGGAGTGTGATACCTCCAGCTTTGTTCTTTTTTCTCAGGAATCCTTTGGCTATTCATGGTCTTTTGTTGTTCCATATAAATTTTAGGATTCTTTGTTCTATTTCTATGATATCCTTGTTGATTTTCTGTCTGGATGATCTGTCCAATGATGTGAGTGGGGTGTTGAGGTCCCCTACTATTTTTGTGTTATTTTTAATATCTTCTTGTAGGTTTGTTAATAGTTGCTTTATGAACTTGGTGCTCCTGTGTTGGGTGCATAGATATTTATAAGGGTTATTTCTTCTTGATAGAGTGTCCCTTTGATCATTATATATTGCCCCTCTTTGTCTCTCTTTACCTGCCTTATCTTGAAATCTACTTTGTCTGATATAAGTATTGTGATACCTGCTTTCTTTTGTTTGCCATTAGCTTGGTGTATTGTCTTCCACCACTTCACTCTGAGCCTGTACTTGTCATTGGAGCTGAGATGTGTTTCCTGGAAGCAACAAATTGTTGGATCTTGTTCTTTAATCCATCTTACCATTCTGTGTCTTTTTTTTTTTTTTTGAGGAAGATTAGCCCTCAGCTAACTATTGCCAGTCCTCCTCTTTTTGCTGAGGAAGCCTGGCTCTGAGCTAACATCCGTGCCCATCTTCCTCTACTTTATATGTGGGACGCCTACCACAGCATGGCTGCCAAGCAGTGCCATGTCCGCACCCGGGATCTGAACCAGCAAACCCCGGGCCACCGAGAAGCGGAACGTGCGAACTTAACTGCTGCGCCACCGGGCCGGCCCCCCATTCTATGTCTTTTTATTGGAGAGTTCACTCCATTTACATTGAGAGTGATTATTGATGTATGAGGGCTTATGCTGTCATTATATCACTCGTTTTCTGGCTTTCCTGCATTTCCTTTGTTTCTCATCCTGTGTATTTTGGTCTACCCATTGAATTATGCAGTTTTTTATGCTGTGTTTCTTAGTTTTTTCCTTATTTATTTTTTGTGTCTCTGTTCTGCTTTTTAGCTTAATGGCTACGCTGAAGTTTGTATTCAGAATCTTGTGCATAACATAGTCCATTTTCTGATGGCCTCTTATCTCCTTAGTCTAAACTGATTCAGTCCCTTTCCTCCTCCCCATCTAAGTTATTATTCTCATATCTTATTCCAACTTGTGCTATGAGTTTGTGGTTAAAGTGACAACATTGTCTTTGTTTTTGGTGTTTTCCTTCCCTTTATCCTAATGCTATAGTTGAATATTTGCTATCCTCTTCTATCTATTTGTCTCCTTACTGTGTTTTGTGACCCCTTTCTCCCCTTTTTTTTGTTTTTTTCATGTATGAGGGCCTTCTTGAGGATTTCTTGTAGGGGAGGTCTCATGGCTACTAAGTCCCTTAGCTTTTGTTTGTCTGGGAAAGATTTGATTTCACCCTCATATCTGAAGGATATTTTTGCTGGATAGAGTATTCTTGGCTGAAGATTTTTATCTTTTAAAGTTTTGAATATGTCATTCCATTCTCTCCTCGCTTGTAAGGTTTCTGCAGAGAAATCGGCTGAAAGTCTGATAGGGGTTCCTTTGTAGGTTATTTTCTTCTGCCTTGCTGCCTTGAGTATTTTTTCTTTGTCATTCATTTTTGCCAGTTTTACTACTATATGCCTTGCAGTAGGGCTTTTTGCATTGACAAATCTAGCAGATCTGAAAGCTTCCTCCACACATATTTCCATTTAATTCCCTAGATTTTGGAAGTTCTCTGCTATTATTTCTTTGAGCACGCTTTCTGCTCCATTCTCCTTCTCTTCACCTTCTTGAATATCTATAATTCTTATGTTGCATTTCCTCATTGAGTCAGATATTTCTTGGAGACTTTCTTCATTTCTTTTTAGTCTCACTTCTCTCTCCTCCTCTGTCTGGAGCAATCAACATGTCTATCTTCGATTATGCTGATTCGCTTCTCTATGGTGTCCACTTGAATGTTCAGGGAATTCATATTTTGTTTTATCTCTTCCATTGTGTCTTTCATCTCTAGTATTTCTGATTGATTCTTCTTTATAGTTTCAATCTCTTTTGTGAAGTAGCTCCTGAACTCATTGAATTGTTTCTCTATATTCTCTTTTACTTCATTGAGTTTTTTGATGATAGCTATTTTGAATTCATTGTTGTTTAGTTTACTTATTTCTGAGTCTTCAGGACTGAATTTTGGGTATTTATTGGTTTCTCTCTGTTCTGGAGATTTGATGAAGTGCCTGATGCTGGAAGAACAGGGTTTTCCCATTGTGATATTATTCGGTTGCAGTTACAGCCTATCGCCACTGGATGGGAGTCGAGAGCTGCATATTCTGAGCCCTCTGCCTTCAGCTGAGATGGCGCCTCATGGCACGGTACAGCATGGTGCAGGTGGGGGGGGGGGGCTGCACATTCTCCTGTGTGCAGTCCCTGGTTTCCTGATCAGCTCTCACTATCTGGTCTTCTGGGGTCTTGTCTTGATGAGGTCACCCCGTGTGAAAGCTTTTGCCCCATTAGAGGGCTTCCCTCTAGGCTGCAAGGGTGCTAGGGAGTCCTGGGTGATCCTGCCAAGGCATCACCCAAGAAGGTGACCCCTCCCTCACTCCTTCTCTTATGGAACCTCCCATGGCAGTGATCCCAGTCTTTAGGGGAGGCAGCGAAGATCTCTCTTACCCCATCCCAGCTCCTCTGAGGGGGGCTCCAGCCTCTCCGCCCTCTGTTGTTTGTCTGCCGTGACTCTCCGGGGATTCCTGTGCTATTAGGATATTTTCTGTTGAAATATGGTTGGTGCTTTTTGTTGTGTGTTGGAGGGGAGGCAGTCCTGGGCAAGCTCACTCCACCGTGAGGCTGACATCACTCCCCACAGTCTGGATTTTTAACATGGGGTAATGAGCAGGGCACAGAGGATTCTGATGCAGCCTGTATTGTCGTTGGAAAATACTAGACTAAATAACTCTAACATCTGTCATAGTGTTACATTGAATTGGGAATCTCAGAGAATCTTAGATTTCAGTTAATATTTAAAAAACTTTTTCACCCTCTTTCACTGTTGTCAGGGGAGGGCTGAGTTGGTTCATGTCATATCCTGACACCTCTCTGAAAGATCTTATTTCTCTAATTCATTAAAAACCATGCCCAAACCTAATCAACAAAACCAGTCAGTCCACAGCTAGGCAAATCACGAGCAGAACTAGCCTCTCACGCCAGCAGAGTGGGCGACAATCCCATTGCTTGTCGAGGGGAGGGACATGGGTGATGAATTTATTTCACACATTAGAGTAGTTGTCCTCAACCTGGCTGAATATTAGAACCACTCTCCAGAGCAATTAAACCAGAATCGCTGGAGGTGGGGTCCAGGTGTTGGTACTTTTTTAAAGAGCACCCCAACATGATTCTAATATGTAACTGTGCTGAGAACCACTGCATTAGAAAAACAGACACTCTCTGCTCTCCAGCCAAAGGATAGAGAGGCAAGTTGTTAGAGCAACACAAGTGAATCTCCTGGCTAAGGATGCCAGCTCCTTTCTCATTTAAACAGTCAAGCAGGTGGGCTTATTCTCTCAAACTTTGAGGAGACCAGGCAGGGCCTGAGAGGGAGAAGGAAGGAAATAGGATGCGTCTGCACTTTAATTTGGAAGAAAGCTGGAAATGCTGGCTAAGCTCTTTCTAACGTCCTAACATGTGTCCCTGTCCTTATTCCCACCCAACACCTCTGAACTACTAAGTCAATGACTGAAGTTTAACCCTAACCTCAAAGAATCCAAAATAGGACAACAATATTTATAATAACCATGCTGCAGAGCTCTTTTGATGAGGCTAACCCATGAAGCAGGCAGACCGTGGGGAATCTTATCCTTATCTTTTTTTTTTTTTGGCTGCAAAAAGCTGTACTGTTTCCATTTGGTCCTCAGCGAGGGCTCCAGCATGGTTAAAAAGCTGCCTTGTGGCTGCAGGGAGAGGTGCAGGCAGAAGCTCTGATGCCAGGCGATGCCCCGCAAAGGCCGCTGGGCTCTGGAGGCTCCTAGCCGTGCTCTAGGGGGAGCCTTCGAAGAGACCCTGGTGCAGCACCACCAGCTGGCCAGCCTGCGGAGGTTAGGCAGGTGCTTGCCATCTGCTTGATGTGTTTCACCTCCTCCTATTTAGGAAGTGATCTCCAGGAAGTCACAGAGCTGGGGTCTGTGCGGGCAGAACCCAGGGCACGCAGACCCCTAAGCGCCTGGTTCAGGTGCTTCTGCGGGCCACAGCAGCTGCCGCAGTGTCAGGGGCCTTGCCTCGCTCAGCAGAGGCCGCGCTGGACCACCGTGCTGCTTCTGCATCTTCAAGAGCACCGGGCTCCCTATGCTCCTCCTCAGTCTACTCGCGGAAGAAGAGGCTAGCGGCCTCTGGAGCCACATTGTCAAGGCCGAAATAGAAGCCCAGAGAGAGGTCAGTGTAGGAGGTGGTTGATGGTTGACCAGGCAGTTGACAGCAGCCTCCACCTGGGAGGAATAATTCTGAGGACCCTGGGAGCCCCTGGTTGGTCAGCAATAAGGAACTGGCCACAGAAACCGTTAGCTGGAGGCGGAGGATGGCTAGAAGATGGTGCCAGAGGTTGCTACTGGAAAGGAGGTTAGAGGGTGGTCAGAGGCTGGAAGAGGTGGGGTCCTGGGGTCTGTGCTGTCAAGGGGTTGAGGCAAGAGACAGATCTGCTGGACCATGGCTGCTGTCTCATCCTTGCTTCTTAGCAAAGAAATAGGGAAGTTAAGCCAAGTGTGGGAGGCAGGGCTAAGAATAGGGTTGGGGTCTGTTGAAATAAATTTCTAGGCCCAAGATGGAGCCACTCCTGCTTGGAGTGCCACCTCAGCAAACTGAAACTTAGATAACTTTCACGTCCTCATAAATGCTCTGCTTGACCAGAAATGCAGCCTCTGCAGTCAGCCAGTCCCCAGAAACCAAGCCAACTCTGGGCTTTGTCACCCTACACAAGGTTGACCGTGTGGCTCCAGCCATTCAGATATTTTCTGTTTGTTTCTTCGTGTTCCTTATTATTTATCCTATAAAAGCTTCTTGCCTTCCTCCTCATTTTGCAGTTCTCCTGAAGGAGACTGTCTGCTTTACAAAGTGGTAAAGTTTGTCTGTATCACCTAAATTCTTTTCTTTAGTCGTTTTTTAACAGTTTTTGTTGCTAAGGAATGGGATCTGAAGTTGCCTGCTAATGGCGTGTGGGACAAGAAGATGCACAGATGAGGTGCCTCCTGTAACCTCTGAATTCACTGCTCTGCTACCCGAGGGTCCCTGGGTAGGTCACTCTTTGATTTGAGCTCCACTCCCTTACATGCAGCTCTCGGATCCAGACAAATTTTATTTAAAAAAAACCCCCAGTATACATTGTTCCCAGAAAGGTTTTTGTCAGGTCTTTGATTACTTAAGAAAACTCAGTCTTGTAAATATTAAAAGAGCTAAGTTTTGTTCACGGATATGTAACGTTCTGTATTTACCTTTAAAATCTTCTATTGTCATTTTGGTTCAATAGATAATTATTATTTCGTAACGATCTATGATTCTATTTAGTCAAATGTTCAAACCTTTTGATGTTTTGGCAACTTCTCTAAATCAAATTCTTTTTTTCCTGAGGTAAAATTGACATATAACATTATAGTAGTTTCAGGTGTACAACACAATGGTTCAACATTTGTGTATACTGTGAAATGACCATCACAATAAGTCTAGTTAACATCTGTCACCATACATAGTTACAAATTTTTTTCCTTGTGATGAGAACTTTTAAGATTTACTCTCTTAGCAACTTTCAAATATGCAATACAGTATTTTATTAACTAGTTACTATGCTGTACATTACATCCCTAGGATTCATTATTTTATAACGGGAACTTTGTACTTTTTGACTCCTTTCACCCATTTCTCCCACCCCACACCTCTGGCAACTACCAATCTGTTGTCTGTATCTATGAGCTTGTTTTTTTTAGATTCCACATATAAGAGAGATTAAACGGTATTTGTCTTTCTCTGTTTGACTTTATTTCACTTAGCATAGTGCCCTCAAGGTCCATCCGTGTTGTCGCAAATGGCAAGATTTCATTTTTTTTATGGCAGGATAATATTCCATTGTATATATTTACCGTGTTTCTTTTTTTTTAATTTTATTGAAGTCATATTGGCTAATAACACTGTGTAAATTTCGAGTGTACATTATTGTATTTCAGTTTCTCTATAGACTGCATCATGTTCATCACCAATGGTCTAGTTTTTATCTGGTACCATCCGTATGTGCCCCTTTACTCCTTTCGCCCTCCCCCATCCCTTTCCCCTCTGGTAACCACTAATCTGTTCTCCTTGTCCATGTGTTTGTCTTCCACATATGAGTGAAATCATACAGGGTTTGTCTTTCTCTGTCTGGCTTATTTCACTTAGCATAATACTCTCAAGTTCCATCCATGTTGTCACAAATGGCACAATTCTGCCCTTTTTATGGCTGAGTAGTATTCCATTGTATATATATCTACACATGTACCACATCTTCTTCATCCATTCAACTGCTGTTGGGCACTTGGGTTGCTCCCACATCTTGCCTATTGTGAATAATGCTGTGACGAACATAGGGGTGCATAAATCACTTTGAATTGTTGATTTCATGTTCTTTGGATAAATATCCAATAGTGGGATAACTGGGTCATAATATACCACATTTGTTTATCCATTCATCTGTTGGTGGATGCTTAGGCTATTTATATATCTTGGCTATTGTAAATAATGCTGCAGTGAACATAGGGGTGCAGGTATCTTTTTGAGGTAGCGTTTTTATTTTCTTCATATAAATAACCAGAAGTGGAGCTGCTAGATTATATAGTGGTTCTATTTTTGATTTTTTGTGGAACCTCCATACTGTTTTCCATAGTGGCTGCACCAATTTACATTCCCACCAACAGTGCACAAGGATTCCATTTTCTCCACATCCTCACCAGCATTTTTTACTTGTCTTTTTGAGAATAGCCATTCTACCAGGTGTGAGGTGTTATCTCATTGTGGTTTTGATTTGCATTTACTTGATGATTAGTGATGTTGAGTACTTTTTTGTTTACCTGTTGGCCAATTTATACGTCTTCTTTGGAAAAATGTCTTTTCAGATCCTCTGCCCTGTTTTAAATCAGATTGTTTGTTTTTGCTATTGAGTTGTATGAGTTCTTTATGTATTTTGGATATTAACTCCTTATCAGATATATGAGTGGCAAATGTTTTCTCCCATTGGGTAGGTTGCCTTTTCATTTTGAGTTGATTTTTGTGTGTTGTGCAAGATAGTGGTCCAGCTTCATTCTTCTGCATGTGGCTGAGTTCTCTGTCTCTGCTTCTAAAACAATTCTCGATTGATTCCAGCTCCGCTCTCTCATTTTAGCTGCTAATCCTATTTCTTCATGAGGAAAGAGAAAGAAATGTCTACCACCCTTTCTTGGCCAAGCACATGCCTCAACTTCCAGGATTGTGTAACCCTCAGTGCGAGAAACAGCACCAAAGGACAGGTTGTTGGCAGATGTTGACAGCACCTGCATCTCCACTGACTCCATCTAAGCTGCAGCAAAGTAAAGCAGTGTGCTTGTGCTGGCGATGCGCTTTGAAACAGCGTAGTTCCTCCCTCCGTGCCTCTACCATAAAGACATTCTGAAACTCCTACCTACCTCTCCCGCCCCGCCCCTCCCTCCCTCATGAACTCCATTGTATGAAGTCTACAGCATGCAATTTTGTCCTTATTATATGCTGCCTGCCATTGTGTTAGGTCTTCTCGTTGAAATGGTTGCATGTGGGGTGCAGAGGGCTTGCTCTCACCACTTGTGTATCTGACCAAAAGCCCAGTGTGGTAGGTAAGCCGTGCACGCTCCTGGTGGAGTGGACTTCCTACCAGTGCCCTGCCTTCTTCCTTTCTCCCTTCCACCACTTGCTTCTGGTCTACAACAGCAGCCTGCTGGTAAAATGCTCACTTCTAGCAACGCTGTCTCAACCCAAGTTGGAGAGGAGAGGTTTGACCTGAGGAACATAGAGACCCAGCTGAGGGGAAAATTTAACCAAGAAAATGTTCACAACCAGCTAAGTCACTGTCACACAACATTGCATGGTGACCTCATGAGGGCTCCTGTTGGGGGACCTGCCGAAATGATTTCTTTCTTTTCGAAGGCACTGTGGGAAGGTGGGCGAGGAGCTGAGGAGGTATCCTGGGTTTTGGGCAAGCTGGCCATTTAAAGACCCTGAAAGTCCAGTCAGAAATGCACAGAAGCATCCGTAGGCTGAAACTAAAGCCTCCCCTTCAAGCTGGAGTTCCCTGAGTGTGTCTCAGAAGAAAGGCTGTGCTGGCAGCTTTGGAGAGGGAGCAAAGATGCTAATGAAGCATGAACTGGCTGCTTTCCGCAGAGCCTTCTGGGCACCATGCCACCATCTCGCTTTCTTTCCTACCCATTTATTTATTTATATTCTTAATTAATGGAAATTTCAACTCCCATTAGATCAGGAGGAGTCAGGAATAAACAGCCGGAGCATTAGGCAGGCCGTGCTGCTGGGGAAGGGCAGAGGCTCTTTCTGCTCCTGGATTCCAGGCACACGGCTGGTCTGGGCTCAGGGAGAGAGAATCCACGTGCTGGTTCTCTGTAGGAGACCCGGGAGCCTGTGTCAATGGGCCGCTGACCTCCACGGTGTCAATGAGTTTTTTTCTTTAAGCATCATTGAGACTTTCTCTCTTTCACTCTCTTGGAATCAGGCAGCCCAGCTTTGAATCCTACCTGGCTGTGCAACCTTGGGCAAGTGAATTAACCTTTCAGTGTCAGTTTCCTCTGTTAAAGAAGGTAGTGGTACCTACTTCAGAGGGTGGCTGTGGGTCTTAAATGGGGTAATGTGTGTGAAGTGCTTGGCACAGTCCCTGGCTCCCAGTGAATGCTCACTGGATGTTAACTACTCTCATCATCGTCTGGAACCCGCGTGTGCACGTATCAACATTGCCTCTTGTTCAGGTGCCCCACACAGCCCCGTGGAAGCTCCTGCCGGGAGCAGGGCTGTGAGCACCTTCTTTCAGGAATGCCCCAGACACTCTGCTGCCCTGGGTTCTGGCTTCTGATTTGGGGATGGCATTGAGAATCGTATTCACGTGGGGGTTTTGAACCCATAGTCTTGAATCTCTGACCTCTTGGCACCACTTAGGAAGCCTGAAGACCTCTGCATGGGTGTAGCCCAGGGCTCAGATGTTAACGTGGGCCTTAGGCACAGCCAAAAGCCACTGATGGATTGAGATGTGGCAGAGTGATAAGAAGAGCTGGGAGAAGTCACTGACTTCGACAGCAAGAGGGAAGCTCTGCAGCTTGGCCTTCAAGGACGGCCTCAGTGGGCTTCCAGATGGCCAGGCTGAGCCCTGTGGGGGCACGGCCAGGAGGGGGAGCGATTAGAGCTTCAGCGTGATGTCACACCTACTGGGTTTGGCTCCTGGCTGCACAGCTTACTGCCTGTGGAACCTAGGACAAAGCTTAGAACCTTTCTAAGCCTCAGTTTCCAGACTTGAAAAACGAGCATGATGATAACAGCATTCTCCTCGTAGAGTCACTGAGAGGATGGCATGAGACGACATATGAAGTGATTAATAGAATGCCTGGCAAGTTCTCAGAACTGTTAGCTGTTATGATTAGATCTGTTTTATTCGTCCCCGTATTTTCAATGCCTATCACAGTGTCTGCTTATAGCAGGTACTCAAGAAATATTTGATCAAATGGAGAATGTGAGACTTGGGGCAACTCACTAAGATTTTTGGGCTTACTAGCCCTCATGGAGGGCGTCCTATTAGATGGCCTTGAGTGCCACTTGCAGATCAAAATAGAGGGATTCTGTGCCTGGGTCACAGATACCTACTGGGCCTGGTATCTCTGGGCCTGGGAGGAGCATGCTGTTTCACCCGAAGGGAGAGATGCCCTTCTCTCTTTCTCGAGAGATGAAGAGCAAAGTAACCAAGGTCCTGGATGTCACTGGAGGGAAAAATTTAACCTGCTGGGTTTGATTCTTAAATTACTAGCATCTTTTGGGTAAGAAGGATGCGCTAGTTGTCTTGGATATGCTACTGGCTTTCGTTTCTAAAGGGAAGGGGCACTTCAAAAGGTGAGCAAGACATTAGTGGGTATTAAGAAAGACCTGGAGCACCCTGGGAGAGAATTGTTATTCCATCTGGGAGATCCGTGCTCTCTGCTCACCTTGACTACCTCATTCACTTTGCGGCTCTCCTAATCTTGGATAGGACACAGCAGAAAGAGACAAGGTCCCTGGAAGGGCAGAGCAGATGGATATGGGGGAAGCGGTGACTTCCACACCAAGAAAGATGCAATATTTCCTTCTGAAAGGAGCAGAGGAGAAGGGTGAGCACTCTCCGAGGTGGTGAGTGTAATGAATGGGGAGCAGCAAGCCAAGGGCAGACTCCTCTTGCCCTTTCCCCTAATCGGAGAAAGAGGCGGCACTTGACAAAATTAAAAGGGAGCAAATTTAGCACTGATGAAAGGAAGTGCTCTCCGCACAATGTATAATTAACCTGTGAAGGAACCTAACCCGCCCGCTGTTAACTGAGGCAGGCGGTGAGCCGCACTTTCAGGCAGCTGGAGGAATAACAGCCATTTTGGTGGTTAACGCTGGTTAAGGCTGCAGTTTCTGAGGCACTTCATCCTTTGCTGCAAGATATAAGATGATCGCCAGGTTGAGAAAAGGCACATCCCCTGGGATGCAAGGAAGGGGAGGTGAGATTGGGCCTTCAGATGGAGAGATTAGTACTGCGAGAGGCCATGGAAACGATCCAGGGAAACTAGGAAGCTTGCTGAGGGGGCACAGCCACTTAGGGGTAGAACCCAGAATCCCAGCTTCTGGCTCCTCCACCAGTGTCCTCTCCATTACGGCACATGGCCCTGGGAAGGGTTCAGAGTATCACTGTGCTGACTCTTGTTTCTGCCTTGCTCTTTTCCCACTTCTGTGCCCACTACACCGTGAGTGGGCTGTTAGTTGTCCCCTACTGAAGGATATGGTGAGAATCGAGGCCCAGGAAGTCATAAGGACAAAGTTGGTCGGGGGAGCTGTTCAGTGTTTATTGGTTCTGGGTGGGAATTCTGACCCACTTTATATCCATGTGATCTCAAGTCTCCTGCAAAGAGCAAGGCAACAGTGCAGAATAGAGTAGAAGGAAGCTTGTTTTTTGGGAGGAGGTCAGTGTAACCGGTTCAAATGCCATCTTCACTTCTTAGGTCTGGGACCTTGGGCACCTTTCTTAATGTCTCTGCATCTCAGTTTCATGATCTTACTACTAGCTTCTTCACAGACATGTGAGGGTTAAATGAGGCCATATTGAAAAGCATGTAGCCTGCAACGACACGTGGTAACCATTCAGAAACTGGCAGCTAAAATTATTCTTAGAATTGGAATTAGCATGGGCTGACCCATTAGGAGAAAATCTTGCTTTAATCTTTTATGACTCTCTATCCATTTCTCTCTCTCTCTCTCTCTCTCCTTTTATCCTCTCATTTACTCAAGAGATACTTTTTGAACACCCAGTATGCACCGTGTTGGATACTAGATATCCAGTGGTGAATGAAATATGGTTCCTATCCTCCTGGATGTCACAATTAAGTGGAAGAGACAATCATGCAAAAAGGAAAAAACTAACATGCTGTATGACACATGCTGTGTTAGAGGTGGGGGTCTATAAAGTGTTGTAGGAGGAACTTTAGTCCGTTAAATAAGCATTTATTAAGCATTCACTATGTGCTAAGCACTGCAATAGGCATCCATCAAGTTATTTACTTGTCAAGTAGATTCCACCCTTGGGAAAAGTGATGTCTTGGAAAGGCATTCTGTACTTATTGGGAATCCCAGAAAACATTCCAAGGACCTGAGCTTGCACTGACAGTGTAATCAAGCATAGCTCCAAGTGAGTATTATTTATTACCAGAGGATATTCTGAATCACTCAGAAGTGGTTCAAGGTAGCTTTTGTTGTCTTGGTGAAAGATGCTGGTCAAGAAACCCCAGAAAATGATCAAGCAAGACCCTGGAAGGGGCTGGCCTGGTGGCGCAGCAGTTAAGTGCACATGTTCCGCTTTGGTGGCCCAGGGTTCGCCAGTTCAGATCCTGGGCATGGACATGGCACTACTTGGCAAAAGCCATGCTGTGGTAGGCATCCCATGTGTAAAGTGGAGGAAGATGGGCATGGATGTTAGCCCAGGGCCAGACTTCCTCAGCAAAAAGAGGAGGATTGGCAGTAGTTAGCTCAGGGCTGATCTTCCTCAAAAAAAAAAAAAAAAAAAAAAAAAGACCCTGGAAGATAGCCAGGGCTCTTCTAAGAATTTGTAGGCCCTCTTACATTTGAGGCATTATCCTAGATCTTATCAAACATCCTAAATATATAATGGGATGTGAAATGCCTTCATACTCCCCAGTAAATTTATTTATTTTTGCTGTAAAATTTAAAATTATTTTCTAATTTTGGTTTTAAAATGATTTATGATGGGTGATTTTTGGAAATTACATCCATATTCAAGAATTCTCATGGGATGAGAAAATCTTAACTGGTTTTCTAATATAATGACTTTTTTTGATGAATATGAAATTGAACAATTAATGAAGTTGACATAATATTACATCTTGTAGACATTCAATTAAACACTTAATAATTTCAGTTTTACACTTTCTTTTTGTATTTGGAGCCGCTTCCTTTTGTTTTGTTTTTTGGGTCTGAGACATTGCTGTAGGCCTTTGAGGAGCTCTTAGGCTGGAGGCGGGATGCCCCTGGATGAGGAACCCAGAGGCAGCAGGAGGTATCCCCTGCAGGCTAGCACCTACCCGTCGCCTCAACCTTGATGACCTCTGAGGCTGACCTGATGAGGTGGACCCCTCGAGACGGCTGTCACTGAGCCACATGAGGGTAGATTTAGGTCCTGTGGCTGGACAGTAACCTATCAGGCAGTTAATGGGACTTTCCTCAGCTCTCAAATGAAGCATGGTTCTCTCTTTTCTTGGCCTATCTTCCTTTCTATTTGTCTTTCTCCTGTTCTGCTTCTTTTCATGCTCTCTTTTACCTCCTGTCCTGCCTATGGCTTTGTCTATCAATGGAGAAGCCAGTGGCTCCCTCAGATCTGCCCCACTCTGCTGGTGCCCTCGAAGTCCTTTCTGATCCCAGTGAAAGCATCACGGAAGGAGGGTTGACCACAAATTTGGCACTTGTAGAAATAAAAGACAATTATGGAGACACTTTGATTAAAACTGGAAATATAAAGTGCTCGCCATGAATTTCTTTACAAAACCAATGTCCTAGTGTCTTTTCAATGTGAAATGAGCTGCTGAACTTTTGTCCTTGGTAAAGTCGATCTGAGCAGAAATACTGCTGGAATTTACTTGTTGGACTGTGTGAGAAGTGTGCTTTGCTCAGCCGCTGTTGCCTCTGAACAGAACTCCCTTCCCCTGTCTGCTTCGTGGCTGCATCTCTTGCCTCGCAGCTCAAGTCACCTCCTAGTGAGCCCTTCTCTGACTCCCTGGAACGATCTGAGTGCTCTTTCTTTGGTGCTCCCGCTGACCTTAACAGCGTTCACACATCCATGAAAGCAATACCTATCTTTTGTCATAATGGTTTGTGTTATTGGCACATCTGATCCCCTCTGTAAACTCTTTGGGCAAAGGCCCTGTCTGCCTCTGTCTCCATATCTTCAGCTCTGAGCACAGCACTTGGCACATGGTAGGGTCTAAAGAATGAGATAACTGTCTGGAAACCATGGACCCTTCTTTGTGCATGGGTATTGAGTCCTTTCAACTTTGTCTAGCCATGCCAGAAAAGAATGCAGCTTGGTCCATCTCCAAAAAGAAGACTTGTCGTACATCCATCCACCCTGAGGCATTTCTTCCTTCGAACGTCCCCCATCCATGAATCATCAACTCCAGGATCTACCACCACCAGAGACATTTTAAAAACTGGGATAAAGAAGCGAGGGTACAAATAGGAATAAATGCTTCTAGCCATAAAAGTGAAATAAATCAACATCACTTTTCCGTGGCCAGAGATGCATAATGGGCAGAGATCACTGCCAGATTGTAAAAAATGTGTTTAGCGGGCAGTGGGGGCAAATTTAAGCTGTAGGAATGAATAGCCCAACTGCTTTTCTCATCTTAGAATGAAGCAACTTTTTCTTTGGCATTAGATGGTGAATATAAGTCTGCGTCCTTGGCATTGATTTGGAAAGCGCTGGAATTAGACCTAGAAAGTGCTTCCAGGATCTAGACAGTGTGAGCTGTTCGGAGTCACTGGCTGCTTTCAGCTGGGGTCGGAGATGCCGGTTCAGGCTGTTCCATTGGCTTGGGAGGCCCCAGAAGTCCGTTACCAGCCCCTTCAGTGCGTCACCTCACATCCCATCGTCTGATTAGAATAGGGTAAAGCACCTGCTGACACTCCTGCCTACCTTTCCGGTCTCCTTTTCACACCCTTTTCCAGGCATTTCTCTGTCAGATCCTCTGCTCAGGCCTCACTAGGCTGCTTGGACCTTCCCTGGCGCGCCCTGTGTGTTCTTGCCACATACTTCCGTGTGTGTCTCTCTCATCAGCCTGGAATGTCCCTTTGCCCCGCCTTGTACACAGGACTTGTTCTTCAAGGCTCAACCCCAAAGTCACTTTAACATGTCTCAGGGCATTTTTGCCTGGGAACCCTCAGCTTCCTGGAGGAACTGATTTCTCCTTAATCCTTGATCCTGTATAACCTTATGTATCCCTTAATTATGACTCTTACCACATTTCTGTCATAATTTCTACAATAATTATAATAATTAATCCATCAGCAAATCTTGTCAGCACTGCCTTCAAAATATATCCCAAATTTGACAGCTCCCCACTACTTCCACCTCTGCCCCCCCAGTGCAGGCCACTGTCATCTCTTGTTGTGATTACTGAGCGCTCCTTTGACCCAGTCTCCTTACCTCCTCTCTGCCTCCCTAGAGCGTCCTTTCCACATAGGGGCTAGACTGATCTTTACAAAGCATGAATAAACTGTGAGACTCCTCTGCTCAGAACCTTCTGTGCTTCCCATGTGTATTAGGGTTCTCCAGAGAAACAGAACCAATAGGATGTGTCTGTACATGGAAGGAGATTTATTGTAAGGGATTGGTTCACATGATTGCAGAGGCTGGCAAATCCAAAATCTGCAGTGTGGGCCAAATCGGCAGCCTGGAGACCCAAGAGAGCTGATGGTGGAGAAGAAGTCTGAAATAAATTTGCTAGAGAATTCCCTCTTGCTTGGGGAGGCTGGTCTTTTGTTCTATTCAGGCCTTCAACTGATTGGATGAGGCCCACCCACATTATGAAGGGTAGTCTGCCTCCTCAGACTTTACCAATTTAGATGTTAATTTCATCCACAAACACCTCCAAGCTGACACATAAAATTATCCATCAGGCCTTGTGCCTCAGGTCTCATCATGTTCCCACCTGGCCCTACACTGAGGGAACAGCCTCTGGCCATCTCTCTTTTTCTCTGTCCCTGTGCTCCAGCCACTCCGACCTCCTTGCTGTTCCTTAAACATGGATGGCACATTCCTGAATCAGGGCCTTCTCTCTGCTCTCAAAGAGCACATTGAGGATTACTCTCCTCCCAGATATTTGTGCGTCTCTCTCCATCTCCTAGGTGTCTGTATTCAAATGACACCTCCTCAGAGAGGTCTTCCATGACCTATTTCTTCTCTCACATTATTCCTCTGCCTCTGTCATCCTCTAGTCCCTTCCCCTGCTTTATATTTCTTCACGGTTCTTACCTGACATTGCATCATGCACTTATCTATTCATTTTCTGTCTCCCTCATCTAGAGTGCAAGCTCCATGGGGGCAGGGACATCATCTGTTTTGGTCACTGTTACATCTTCACCCAGTGCTTTGACCTTGGACCTCAGTTTTTCTATCTGCACAGTGAGGATCATGGTAATGTCTACTTTCAAGAATTATTTTTAAGGTCAACTGAAATGATGGATGTAAATTATTTAGCTCGGAGCATGGTGCACTCTAACTGCTCAACAAATGCTAGCTGTTATTTGCTGACCTCCTTGCTCTGAACGTCTGCAGCACATCTCTTGTTGTTTGCACTTGGTGTACCACTTCTCAGATATCACAGTGCATCATTTACCTCGCGGTGAGCCTCTGGACATGGGTGGGTAGAGACTGTGCCTTACGCTTTGCGTCCTTGCATAGGTGGGAGTGGTGCTCTGTGCCTCATGGGTGGTTAGGATTTAAATGAATCAGTTTATTTCTGCAGCTCCCACAGGAGAGGTCTGTGTCACCAGATCTCCACGATGATTCCACGGAAGTCTGAGGCAGGTTTCAGCTCCTGGACTTGGGGATTTTTGTCTACTTCAGTATTCCAGGGACCCTTGAGTTGGGTAACAGTTTTCTGACCTGAAAACAGAATGGAAATGTACCCTTCACAACATTCCTTCAAGCTCCTGTCATCCATTTCTTTTTACCCATGAGAAGAATCATAGTAATGCAAATGTCAAACAAAAATACTGAAAAACTCTGCTTTGACCTTGATTCCCAAACACTTGAAGTGCAAATCAGAGCACCTAGAATTCCAAAGGAAGCCAGACCATAACACAAGCAGAGTGATGAGGTTAAGGGAATAGGGAGTCGCGGGGGAGAAATATTTGATACGATGATTAGGGAAGGAGATGTTTGAGCAAAGATCTGAATGACATGAGAAACCAAGCCATGCAAATCTAGGGGGAGGAAGAGCAATCCGGCAGAAGGATTAGCAAGTGCAAAGGACCTGAGGCATCAAGTATTAAGTGTGCTGGAGGAACAATAAAGAGACCAGTGTGACAGGAATGCAGCGAGCAGAGGGAAGTGGTTGGAGATGAGGAAGCTGAGGAATTGGGTGCTAGGTCATCAAGAGCTTCATAGGCCACGGTGGGGACTTGGGCTTGTGTTGTGAATGAGATGAGTAGCCACTGGGGAGTTCTGAGCAGAGGAAAGTCAAGATAGGATTTACATGATAGACTTTTCTAAAAGATCTCTCTGGCTGCTTTGCAGCTTGCAGGGGGACAAGAGCAAAAGTAGGAAGACCAGTTAGGAAGCTTTTACTTCATTTGGGTGAGAACGTATGGTGGCTTGGTAGAGGTGGAGGTGATGAGAAGTGGTTTATTTCGAGATATATTTTGAAGGTAGATCCCCTAGGATTTTTGGATGGATTTGAAGCAGTATACAGGATTAAAAGAGGAAGGTTGTTTTGTTTTTTTTCCTGGAGCAACTGATTGAAGGATTTGACGCAATGAAATGAAGAGGATATAGGGAGGAAAAAGCTTTGGGAGAAGAACTGTGGAAAGCAATCAGTTTTAGATATGTTAAATTTATGTTTCCTTGTGGAAATATTGACTAGGAAGATGGATAGAGAAGCCTGGAGTTCGAGGACAGAGCTAACGATACACATTTTGGAATTATCAACAAAAAATGGGATTTAAAACCATAGGAGTGGATGAGATAATCTAGGGGGTGAAAATAGGTAGGGAAGAGAGTAGCGGCAAAGCCTCAGTCCTGGGGCTTCTCAATATGTAGAGGTTGGGAAGAGGAGGAGCCAGCAAGGGAAAGTGAGACGTGGCAGCCATGTTGGAAGAAAGTAAGAAAAATGTGGTGTCCTCAAAGTCGAGTTAAAAGTCCGTTTGAAGGAGGGAGTGATCGTCTGTGTCAAATGTCTCCAGGAGGTCAAGTAAGGTGAGCACTGAGAATGGACTGTTGGAGGCCATACAGGATACACACAAGAATGCACTTGTATATAATGCACTTGTATAGAAGCACTGTTTCTTCTTAGCAAAATATTGGGAGCATTCCCAAGTGTCTATCAACAGGAGAATGGGCAAATACATCGTGGTCCGTTTGCATAATGGAATTCTCCTCACTGAAAAAGTGAATGAGCTAGGGAGCCACATGTGTGAATCCCATGGACATGGTGGTGAGTGAAAAAGTTGAAGAATATGTGCAGTTAAATACCATTTAAAGTTTAAAGCATGCAAAACAAATGTATTGTTTAGAGGAACTTACATAGTGAAAGTATAAAGAAATACATGGAGATGACAAATACTAAATTCAGGATACCAGCTACTTTAAGAGTGGAGGGAAGAGGAAGTGATTCAGGAGGGGTACACAGGAGATGTTAAGAAATATTGGTGATATTTTGCTTTTTAAGCTTGGTGGTGGGTACACAGATAATCACCGAAATATTTATACTTCTTATGTGGTCTAAATATTGCCAAAGAAATTCTAAATGAAAAGAAAAACACTAACCACTGAATTTGTCGCTGTGGAAATTGTTTGTGACCAGGACAAAAGCAGTTTCAGGGGTGTTTGCAGGGCAAGCCAACTGAAACGGGTTGAGAGAGAAAAGGAAGGAGAAAGTGAAAATGATGAAGGACAGCTCTTTAGAGAAGTTCTGGCTGTAAAGGGGGCAGAGAAATGGAGTGGTAGCTGGAGGGGGGTGTCAGATAAAGGAGGCTTTGATTGACAGAGTGACTCCAGATGTAAAGTTTGCCAAGGTCAAGTAATGTACGAAATTAAAATATGGTTTATATTTAATTATTTAACCTTAGCAGATAACCCAAACCTCCTGGTTTCCCGTTGGTGTTTTGGTATTTGACTATCGGTGTTCATTAGCATCTTCAACAGGGGAGGAAGAACTCAAATCAGTCCCTTTGGATACTGGTGAAAATAATTTAGGAAAAGCCTCACTTGAGTAGGAGTTGGAAATAACTCATTTAAATGAGGTTTGGGATTACTTGTGGATTAATATAAATGGAGCATTGAATGAAAACATCACACAGAATGTGCAAATTATTTCAGGTATTTTACAGTGCATGGTTTCTGGAGTTAGGAAGGTTCCTCCAAATGATGTGCAAAGGCCACTTATAACCATAACTTTCAAGAAAACTTCTTGAAGATGGTGGATTTTGGAAAGCTTTTAACATATTGTTATTCTGCATACGACATCTATTACCGTTAGGAATGGGCATTGGGTTGTTGCTGTGGTGGTTGTTTTTCTAGTAGCTGGCATAGATTTCTAAAGATCCTTTCACTCTATCTCCTAGAGCTCATTTAGACTAAGGATTCCTGTTAGCAAGATAATGATCATAACAATAAAATATAAGTTTTACTGAATATAATTATAGAGAACCTACTGTGTGACAAGCACTGTTTTAGGCATTATGGCCAATTTCCTTAAACTCTCTCAACCACCATGCAAAGTAGGTCTTATTATCCCCATTTTACAGACGAGGAAACTGAAGATAAGCGTTCCATAGATAGTAAGTCCTAGAACTGGGATTGGAGCCCAGGATGTCTAATGCCAAAGCCTGGACTCGCTCCACTTTTCTGTACAGCCTCTCAGAACGGCTGTGGTTAGGATCTTGACACAGAGTCAGTTCGACCTCCATCTTGGACTGCAATTTCTACCTAAAAAGGCCAGTCTTCTCCTTGCTTCAGGGTGCTTTGTGTTGCCACTGAACTTGAGACAATATGAGTAGGAGTGACCGCTATGGGAAACATAACAGGACATCAGTTGGAAGTTTTGAAGATCTGTAGTGAATTGGGAATAAAACTGATTACACATTTTGAGGCCTTTTACTTTGGAGAACATCCTGTGTTTCTAAAACATCCACAGCGATGACTGTTGTTGCTCTGTATTATTTAAATGAGCAAGTGTCCTAGTTTCAGGAGAAAGAGATTTGTTTTTCCATCAAATTTACTGCACATCTGTTTAAAGAATGTGGCAACAGTATGCATAAATCTCCAATCAAAAAATTACAGAACAAGCCAATTTTATGATATTAAAAATGTATGGCCAGACACAATGTGCTGAAAATGTGAAATTACCACGTGCTGCCTTTTCTGCTCTGCTTATATTGGACTGTTTAGCCCCAAATTAAATCTTGTCCAAAAATATACCAAGCAAAAAAGGAGTTAAACTTGGCCCTGAACAATTAAACTGGTGTTATAAAAGTATGTCTGTATAATATGCCAACATTGCAAATATATTTTTATAGCAATAGAATTTTTATAATATCTTAAATAGATTTTGAAACATTCAAATTATATATGCCAATACATATAATTATGTTTTATGGCTATTGGATAATATCATAATATAGAAGAATTTTAAAACTCCTTTAGTAGAAAATCTTCAAATGTTGTATAAGCGACAAGGAATCTCTCTTGGCAGATTCCTAGTGCTTATTGGTAGTTTATTTCTTTGGGTAAGATCAGCAAATCAATGAAGATCCATCTGGACTTTTATATGAGCAGGTTAATACCTTTACATTTCAAAACAGGGACGTCATCATTATCTTCTTCCATGGACTTCTGCCACTACCATCACCATCACACCAACATCGAGCTGCAGGATTGCCTTCTGGTTACAAGCACACTATTAGTGATCTTCCAGACAATACTTCACTCTCAAAGTGGTCCTATGAGATGATCCTTGTTAGCCCATTTTATGGATTGAGAAACTGAGATTTGGAAGGTTAATTAATTTGCCCAAGGTCACACACGAAGTTCTGTGCCCTTGGGAAGCCTGCATGTGTGTAACATTTGACAATTTATGTCAAATCTGGGATTTATGTATCATCTGGGATGGTTCTCACAGCGGCTCTAGATGAGGTGTGCCGCTCAAAAGCCAAGTGGCTCTCTCAAGGTCACCAGTGATGAAGCATGGTCTTTGGATTACTGGCTAGTGTTTTCCACGAAACTTCACAGAAAGCGTCACTGTGAAAAGAAAGCCCTGTATTGACTGGGTCTGTGATGCAGCTCCAGGGGAGACATGGATGGCAGAGATGGGGATAGGGATAGAAAGGAATTCAGAGAAAAACACTTGATTTTTCTTACAGAGATCCTCTCTGCCAGCCGGTCTCCATGGCCTTATGTCTGATTCTTAGGAAGAGAACGATTGCAAGCATGACTTCACACAAACTTTCTGTGAGACGTTGGGGATAGCCAGAAGCTCTCTTTTAGGATTACAAATTCGGATCATGGTCTTCTGGGGTATGTTGGGAGAAGGGAAGTCTCCCCTCTTTGGTGGCCTGACTGCAGCTCAGAGTGGTACAGACTGAGGGAAACTTGGGTGGGACTACATTCTGGGAATGGCTCTCTCACTGGGGGGAGGTGTCAGCACGTGGTGCACTGTGGCCAACATTGCTGACGGGACTAGAGCAGAAGAGGAGACAAAGTGCTGGCTGTAACAGGTGGTGAAGGTACTTTGTAGTACCTTCCAGAAAAACTGGGAAGACTTTGGGGAGACCTGACACTGAGCTAGCTTTACAATAATGATTCAAGATACATAGTGTGGGGTGTTGGAGATACGGGTGGGAAGTGAGATCAGGGTGACTAGAGAATACTAAAAGTGGACAGGAGCAGAGTAAGATAAGGCCAGAGAGGTGGGTTGTGTTGGCGAGGCGCTGGAATGTAAAGCTCAGATGGGTGAAGTTACTTTGATAGGCAGTGGGCGTCACTTGAAGATTTGTGAGCAGAGTAGTAGGTGATCAGAGCTCGGCTTTAGGAGAATGAATTAGGAAGTGATGTACTAGATGTTTCCAGGTGGAAAGAATCTTAGAATGTGAAGAGACCTGTCAGGAGTCTTTTGATGATACATGGATACCCCGTTTAGCACAGGGCGTAGGTTTCTGAAAATAGAATTGCTAATTGAATTGGTTCAATATAGCATATCAGCAAAAGAGTCATTCAAGTAATGGATCATGGAGGAGAAGATGCATGTGGAGTAGGGAGGAGTCGAGACATCAGAGAGATCAGTGGACTAGAAGTCCCAGTGAGGGGCAAGAACTGGTATGATGGGAGTAATTGAGTGAGGAAATAGAAGGATGAAATGTTGTTTGATTATCGAATACATTCTTTGGAGGTAGAAGAGTTTCTGGCAAAGACAAGAACCTGGATAGAGAAATTCTTTGGAGGTTAGAAAGTCAAAGAACTTGATTCAGGGTATTTGGGACCAATCAGGATGGTGGCGGGACTTGGTGAAGATCCTGACTAGTTCAGTAAGTGAAGAACAATGTCCGTGAGGGCAGTAGGTGACAGAGCTGGGGATGGCTCAGTGTGCCACAGGGAAAGGAGCTGGGCTCATTAATGTAAGAGGGTGCAGTAAAGATCTGGGGGCTGCAGGTAAGAGGATTTTGGACCTGACTCCCAATTCTGATGACATGGAGTGTTGGATGAATGAGAAGCTTCCACTTGAGATGGCTACAGAGGAAGTAGGGTTCTCAGGGGACAAGCACGTCAAGATAAGGGAGTAAAGGGACATTCAGTGGAGAGGTTAAGGGTGTAAGGGAATTTGTTAATCAAGGAATGGAAATTCTAGAGAGCAAAGGGCAAGAATGTAGGAGAAATGTGAGTGCCAGAAGTTGGATCAGGGGAGAAGAAATACTAAGCTGTTGGGAATAAGAGAACAGAAGAGGATAAACCGTGAGAGGGTCCTCAGGTTAGGAAGGCAGATCATGTGGCTGTGTGTTTGCCATGGCAAGAGTTCCTGACAGTCTTCTGGGGGTGAGGTGCTGTTTGGCCCTGCGGGACTCATCTGCAGCCCAAAGGGGAGGCCCGGTCTCTCGGTGGTAATAGCCTGGAGAGGCATTCTAGGGCCTGGTGTGCTCTGGGTGCAGAGACAAAGCTGGGTGGGAGACATGCTCCGAGCATGTAAGGCTGGATACCAGGCTCTGAGATGTGAGGCTGGGCTCTGACAGGATAATTTTGCTACAAAACAATCTGTGTCACCTCCATGCATAAAACCTCTCACAGGGTTCCACCTCCCCTTCATCCTAAAGTGAAAGTGAGGTAATATGGTTTACAAGAGCCCCAAACATTGGGCTACCGCCTTCCTCTTGAGATTTCTGTCTTGCCACTTCCTTTGCAAAAATATTCCAACCCTCCAGAGATGCTTGTAATTTCCTGAACAGTTTTTGCAGCTTTTGACTGGAATTCTTTCCTTCTTATACACTTTCCTCTGTCCTTTTCACGCCAATGGCCCTACGGCCTCCACTTTGAAGAGTTATCTCAGGAATCTCCTCCCCCAGGAGACCTCCCCTGACTACCTTACGCTGGATTAGACTCCTCATCTCTCATAGAACCTCTATCATTATCGATACCCTCTTCTATCAATACCCTTTTATTACCATCATCATTAAACCCGACACATAATGTGACCTCCTTTTTATAGAAAGCTTCCATCAACAGCACGTGACTGAGAAACTTTCAAGCAAGGGAGTCTTATTCACCATCGTATCCTCAGCATCTCACAATCCCTGGTACATAGAAGACTTTCGATAAATATTCAGAGAATGATTGAGACAAGAGGAGCTGAATTAGGTCAGTGCTGTGGGGGAATAAAACGAAGGCATGTATTCCAGAGGCATCGTGATAGAGAATTGACAAGAATTAGCCACCCTTTTAATGCGTGTGCATGTGTGCACATGTACGTGCACCTTTGAGTTTAGTGGAAGTGAAAGGAAGGTCTCGAAGCCTTCCTTGAGGTTTTGAACGTGGGTCATAGGTGAGATTGCAGTGCCACTACCAGAAACAGGAAACATGAATGGAGACACAGTATTGGGAACAAAGCTGGTGAGTTCAGGATTGCGGCTCAGGCAAGACATACAGATGTCAAAGAGGCAACTGAAAATAGTAGCCTGGGGTGCAAGGTGATAAATTCAAAGTAACGAAAATCAAGGGAGGAGAGAGAGACAGAAGTCAGTGGCTGGCAAGGTTTTAAAGGAAGAGCAATCACTAGAGATTCATCCTCTTTTCTACAGGCGTTTAGTAGAACAGAATTATTATTACTCTTCTTAATACATGAATACCACCCATGGGTTTAGGCTTATTTTTCTTAACATAGTAATCTCTGTTTCTCCTCTCAGCCTCCCAACAATTTTATGAAGTAAGTAGAGTAGATATTATTCCCATTTTGCAGATAACAATGAGATGCGGAGTGATCACAGTCTCAGTAGGGGCAGAACAGACATCAGAGTGGCTCTCCCAATTTCCAGCTGTTGCTTCTTCCACTGGACCACCCTGCTTCCCCTCAGAGAGTGAGGGACACACCCTAAAGGAGATATTAGGCTTCTTAAGTGTACAGCAGGCCTCCACTTCGTTATAGTTTTTAACAACATACTAGAGTTGGAAGTAAGACCTATGTGTCTGTGGTTCTCAGGTCTTCTCTGCAGCCCTTGTCATGGAGAGAAGTCACTCTGGCAATCTGCCACTCTGGTGGCATGTGGCCATTTGTAACTGCAAGGTTACAATTTGGCCAACAGCTTCACAATTTCACCCTTGAGTTCCTTCAGACCCTTGGGTGGATGCCATCCACTCCTGGTAATTTATTTGTTTCTAAATTTGTCACTTAGGCCTAAAGCATCTAGTGTTTTACACCACATTTTCTTTTCTCCTAATCTCTATGTTCTGAAAGATAATTTGTGGCTAAGAATTCCTTCAGCATATTTCTCAGTAAGCACTTTATAAGTATAGCTGGGGTTTATGTAGCACCAAGACTGAATTTATATTGGCTAAAGGCTCAGAATATTATCTGTTACAGTTTATATCCAGATAGGAAGTAGGGAAAAATATTCCTTTTCTCCCAGGAAGGGTTGTGTTTGAGGTTGGGGATTGTGTAGACATAACAGTGATCTCTTATTCATGGGTGATATTTATCCCCTGCCCCTTGATTCATCATCCCTATTATCACCATCCTTCTACTGAAACGTTAAGAAAAAGTCTATAAATGATCCCCTGAATATCAATGTAAATGGCTGGATTGTCCTACTGGAATTTTCTGTGACATTTGACACATTTTTAAGGCCAAAATCCTAGCATTGATCCTTGATTCTTCTTTCCCTCTTGTTTCCCTTATGTTGATGATAATCACATGTTCTTTTCTGTTTTAGCTTGTTAATATGGTGAATTGTATCGATTGATTTTTGAATGTTAAATCAGTATTGCATTCCAGGGATAAATTCTACTTGGTCACGATGTATTACCCTTTATATATATTGTTGATTCGTTAAAATTTTGTTTAGAGATTTAGCATCTGTGTTCATGAGGGATATTGGTCTGTCATGTTCTTTGCTAGTAATGCTTTGTCTATTTTGGGTATTAGGATAACATTGGCCTCATAGCCTCAGCTGAGAAGTATTTCTTTCTATGCAATTTTTTGGAGGAATTTCGTTTAGAGTTGGTGTTCTTTCTTTCTTTAGTATTTGTTAGAATTCACCAGTGGAGCCATCTGGGCCTGGAGTTTTTTTATGGTAAGATTTTTAAGTGCAAATTCGATTTCTTTTTGTTTTCTCTTTGGTGAGGAATATTGGCCCTGAGCTAACATCTGTTGCCAACCTTCCTCTTTGTAATTTTTTCTCCCCAAAGCCCCAGTACATAGTTGTAGATCCTAGTAGTACATCCTTCTAGTTTTTCTGTGGGGAATGGCACCTCAGCGTGGCTTGATGAGTGGTGTGTAGGGCCACACCAGGATCCGAACTGGTGAATCCCGGGCTGCTGAAGTGGAGCGTGCGAACTTAACCACTCTGCCACTGGGCTGGCCCCCAAATTCAATTTTTTAAACATAAGTAGGTCTATTCAGGCCATATATTTATTCTTGAGTGAGACTGATATTTTGTCTTTCAAGATATTTGTCCATTTCATCTAAGTTGTTGAATTTATAGGCATAAAGTTGTTCATAATATTTTTATCATTTTTTTACTATCTATATAATCTGTAATGATGTCACCTCTCATACTCAGTGTTGGTAATTAGTGTTTTCTGTCTCTTTTTGTTTCCTGACCAGTGTTACCAGACATTTATTAATTTTATTGATTTTTTTTCAAAGAACCAGCTTTTGGTTTCATTGCTTTTTTCCATTGTTTTCCATTTCATTGATTCCTGTTTTGATCTTTATTATTTCCTTTCTTCTGCTTACTTTGGGCTTAATTTGCTCTTCTCTTTCTAGATTATTAAGTTTGAAACCGAGGTCATTGATTGGTGACTTTTCTTCTTTTCTAATTTAGGTATTTAGTGCTATAGGTATCCCCTTAAATACCATGCTAGCAGCATCCCACAAATTCTGGTATGTTGTGTTTTCATTTTCATTCAGCTCAAAATTCTAACTTGCCTATTGATTTCTTATTTGACCCATGGGTTATTTAGAACTGTGTTATTTAGTATCCAAATGTTTGGGGGATATTTTCCATATATCTTTCTGTTATTGATTTGTAATTTAATTCCATTGTGGTCAGAGAACATACTTTGTATGATTTGAAGCCTTTTACATTTATTGAGACTTGTTTTACAGCCCAGAATGCTTTTTTAAAATCAGAGGGATTAAACTTTTGGGGACCACACTTATGATGGTCAGCCAGCATTGCCCTTGTTAACAATTTACTCCTCTTCAGTAGGCAGTGTCCAAATGGACCTCTCCTCATAAAACTCCCTGGCTTCCTTGCTTCATTTTCCCACCCTCTGTATCCTCAACTCACAGAGAGGACCTTTCTAGAGCAAGCATGGAATTCACTTGCCTTATTTGATATAATGGGAGGGAGGAGTGTGGAGTGAGGTTGAATAAATTCAGAAGAGAGGATAAGAGAGCAAATAAAGAAGTAATCCAAGGAAGGCTGAGCTGTGGCTATAAAGAGCCCTTTTATTCCATGGCTTATAAACTGACTCTGACGGCAGTTTCAGAAATGTTCTGAGCAATGGCCACCTTACTGGATGGAGAGTTACAGCCTTGGAATCTCTTTGAGTACAATACTCATTTGGCTGTGTGAGTTCCTGAGTGCTTTAGAAAAAAACTAATCATTGTTTTTAGCTAAATACGTGATTATTTTAGTGAACATTTCAAACTCAGTGCCGTATAAGCATGAAAGAATTTTCCTTCCTCTCATCATTGCTTCCGACCATATTTTCCCTAACTTTCTTTTCTTTGAGTGGTATCAGAGATGTTTCCCCACAGCATTTTGATCTCTTTCAGTTGTTAAAAGTCTTATTTAATTTCCCAGTCCTACATCTTGGACTGACCATGATGGAGGGATCCACCAGGAGGAAGGGGTGGGGCCCTCTTTGGCATTCCTTTTACCCTCCAGCATGTTGGGAAGAGGGACTGAGATTAACAAACAGACACATATCTCGTAGTCAACTGTTGCTTACCATCCTGCTCAGCCAAATGAGGTGTGTGTGATGACAGTGGAGGAGAGGGTGCCAAGGAATCATTTCTGGAAGCTGAGAGAGCCTGCACACAGGGAATACTAGATCACATTTCCCAGGTAAACATTTGCTTGTGCAATGGTCTTGATCATCTGCACTTGGGTAGAATCAGCCTGGGTAATGGAAGGTTTTTCCTTTTGGCCCGCATGAATCTCTCACATCCTTGATATGACAGTGGATGTTTAGTCAACTGAACTGCTACTCCTCTCTCTGCTGCCTCCCTCTCATCTGTTTTTCACTTGCTCAAAGAGGCATCAATTCTGTTACCTAAGCAGATATTCAGCAGGGAAGAGAAGCACTTCTCCCTTTTTGCTGGTATCTCAGTCTCTCAAAATGCTTCTCTTTGAGCCCCCACGTTTGGATTGGAGGATGATAAAACCCTAAGTTGGAGGGAAGGAGAAAACCATGTACTCCCTCTTTTAATCACAATATGCTAAGTTCTGTTGTGGTAACAAAATCCCCGAATTCTCAGGAGCTAAACACAACTGAGAAAAAATTCTAGTTTGAGTTACTTGTCCACTGCTAGTTGGTAGGGAGGCTTTGTTTATCATTGATGACTTAGAAGCCACCATGTGAATGGTGCTGGCCACTGTGTCAGAGGGAGGGAAAAGAGCTCTGGAAGGTGTCGCGCTGGCAGTTTGCCACTCTGGCTTAGAAGTGACGCATGATCTACAGCTAGTCACATGGTCCCATCTTAACAAAAGGGTTGGGACGTACAACTCTACTGTATGCCCAGAAGGGGAAGAATCAGAAATACTCCACTGACAGCGCTCATAACCACCATGTTAGTCTCCATCTCATGCCTCCCAGCGGTTCCCTCTCCTCTCACACTGCCCATAGTCTTCTGCTTTCATGGACAGTTGGGAGGTGGCAGAGGCGCACAAGTGGCTGCGGCAATGGTTAAGGACGGCAGAATCTTATTCTACATATTGTTACATATATATTCATGCCACACACATTCGTATGCACATGAATGACACTTGTTGTAGCAAGACAAAGTTCAAGGTCACTTGCAGGGATGAAAAAACTTGGGTTTGTGGATTCACTATCCAGCTCAAGACTGGGTGTATTTGAATACAGCCTCCATTATAGATCATAGTTATTTGAAGAACATTTTATGAAAAATAATGTGGCAGAGGCCAAAGGGGCGAAGTTCAATGTAGAGAAGATTTGGTTTATACGTTTTAAGACCCAGGTCTGTTCCATGTAGGATAAAGGTCAGTGTGAATCCGAGGGCTGAGGTGAAGCTGTAAAACTTGATAAAACGGCAGTGTAAGAAGCTGAGACCTTTTTTACTTTAAAAATACCTGACGAGTAAATAATATGATGGCAACGTGTATATTTGTGACAGGGATTTCTACTGAGAACAATGTACAAAAACAAAAGTTAGCAAGCAGCCAGTGAAAAATCCTTAAGCCTTTTAAAATTCCACCACCTAAACAAGGGTGCTTGTGCACCTTCTGATTTGTTGTCGTTAAATAAAGACATTATGCCATTTCTCCCTGCCAGGCATCTCCTCATCCTTTGACGTCTTTGTTCCAGGGCGTTCTGCCCTGCCAAAGGATGGCCCCCTCCATGAGTCTCCTCACACCACTGCAGCCCACACTCATTTCTCTCCTCTTTGAACCGTTGCATGTGGAGTCATTGCCACCCGGCTGTTCCGTCCGCGAGCCTCAGTGGCTGAGCTGGGTGATGATTTGAGAGCGGGGACCCACACTGTGTTTGAAACACTACAGTGCAAGGATCCCATTGATATTAGAACAACTGAAGGACGAAAGGCTGTGTTAGGAATGTCTGGGGGCCAACCATTTGTGAGATGGTTACTCTACTCACTTAAGCAGATTTTAGTTCTGAGACATTTCAGTAACATTTCAGTTCCTGGTGGGAGTGGAGAGCGATATGTTGACTTTGGAATCTGAGTCTCCGACACGTGCATTTAAGCTTCTGGGCTGCAGAAGTCAGCTTAGGGAAGGGAAGATAGGTGTGGGGGCGGAGAAACTGAACAAGCCTTAATCCCTTACAATTCCTACATTACAGTGTTTCAGCAAATATTTTGTAAGAGGATTTTCTGGATGAATTTCAAACTGCAAGAGGTTCGCTTGGTGGCTCAAAGAACTGTGCAAATGATTTTTTTTTTTAAAGGAAATGAACATTGTTTCAGCTGACATTTAAACTTCTATTCTCTTTTACTGGCCTGTCACATTGCTTCGTATATTTTGGTCAGACACACTCCCAGAAGAAGAGAAAGATATTTATAGGATTCTAGGACTATAATATGGAATCCTGGTATCTGTCATTTTCTGCTTATACAAAACTTCTAGTAATAAGGCTCAGAACCTGACCAGCTTCTGCCTCTCTTATGGATTTGGTAGCTCCTATGGAAGTAGCAATTTAAAAGACTAGTGGAGTTTAAATAAGAATACCCCTACCTAGAGATCTTTTTAATTCTATCTCCTCTTCTTGACTGGAGTCTGAGACAGTCTATACCCAATGGTTGTTTGAGGAAGTTTTGGTTCTTTACTCCATTCTATTGCTCACAAAGTATATTGGAATATTTTAGGCCACATAATCAGATTTTTGCATCTGTAAACGTAGTCTTCATAACAAAGAGTCCTTTAATGAACGTACTTGATGTAACCTTGGGGGTTTAAATCAGTGGTCAGCAAATTACAGCCTGTGGGCCAAATCTGGCCCACCACCTGTTTTGGTAAATAAAGTTTTATTGGAACGCAGCCATGCTTGTTCTTTACATGCGGTCTATGGCTGCTTTCTTGCTACAATGGCAGAGTTGAGTAGTTGAAACAAACTATTGCTTGCAGAGACTGAAATATTTACTATCTGGCCCTTTACAGTAAAAGTTGGCCAACTCCTGGTCTAAATGACTGACACGTTAATGAGAAAGACCATTTCCAATATCAACTTCTCAGAACCTTTTCCTTCCTTCTTTCTTCTTTCCTTTTTTGGTGAGTAATCTTCAAGAAGAGAGTGTTGAACTAATCATACTCTTTAGCATGAATATTATTACCATGCATCTGAGAAGGGCCCTTTTATTTTATATTTTATTGTTTAAATTTTATCCCCATATTCAACCTCCGTTCCCCTCCTTCCTGTAGGTAATCATCTGCTTTGTAAATGTGTATCATTTTGTTTACGTGTTCCTATAAAATGTTTGTTTTGTGTGCATGTAGTTTTAATTTTTGAAAGATGTACATATTATGTATTATGTATCTCATTATATTTCTGACTTTCCCGCTAAGAGCGATGCTTTAAGGTCTCTTCGTGTTGGTATATGCATATGTATCTGTTGTATCTGATGCTGCATGGTGCTACATAGTGCACATCCTCAGCATTTTACTTAATTACTCTCCCAGTGATGGACGACCAAGTTCAGGCCTACTGGGTTGTCACCTGCACCACTCCAGGAGTTTCCATTTGCATAGATTACAAATAATCCTTACAGTGTACATATTGAACACATCCCCTTTTTCTAAAAACAAAACAAAATAACTTTTTGTGTGTGTGTGGAAGATTGGCCCTGAGCTAACATCTGTTGTCAATCTTCCTCTTTTTATTTGAGGAAGATTGTTGCTGAGCTAACATCTGTGCCAGTCTTCCTCTGTTTTATGTGGGACGCTGCCACAGCATGACTGGAGGAGCAGTGCTAGGTCCATGCCCTGGATCTGAACCTGCGAACCCTGGGCTACTGAAGCAGATTGCACGAACCTAACCATTACACCACTGGGCCAGGCCTGAACACACGCCCTTTGGAACCTGTGTGAAACTTTCTTTTAGATATACAATCTAAGGACAGACTGGAAGGGTTGTAAGGTATGTGCATTTAGTTTGTGTAAATAGCACAAGACTATATCCTCTGAAAACGGTGTTGGTCTATATTCCCACCAGCAATGCAAGGCAATACCAATATATCTATATTTCCTGCCCCAATGCTTGGCATTATCCAGTTTTCTAAGTTTTGCTAGTCTAAGTGGTATAGAGTGAAATCTCACTGTTGTTTTAATTTGCATTTTTCTGACTACTGATGAGTTTCAGCATCTCTTGATATGCTTCTCAGGTTTTGGATTTCCTCTTTTATGAGTTGTCTGTTTGTATTAGTTGCCCACTTTTCTAATGGAGGTGCTCTCTTCTCGATGTTAGTTCGCAGTTCTTCTAGACTCTAGATGTTAATTTCTTACGGTTTGAAACATTGAAAATCTCTGTCTTCTAACTAACTTTGTACCGACATAATAAATTTTGTTGCCATAAAATTCATTGAATTACTGTTTTAGGATTTACACTTAGAAATTTTATTTAGAAAGTCCTACACTCTTATATCACAAAAATATTCTCCTGTATTTTCTTCTATGTGGTATTAATTAGGGATTCAGTTATACTTTTCTCTAGTGAATCAATTTCTGTCAAATGACTGAATAATTCTCTTTCTTCATTAATTTATAGTGCTACTTTACCGTCTATTATATTCCTATAATGTCATAGATCTCTGGGTTTTCAGTTCCTTTTGTCTGTTTACCTGTTTTTGTGTTAATACCACACGGTATTTTTTTTTTTTAATTTTTATGATTTACTCTCTTAGCAACTTTCAAATACTCAATACAGTACTATTAACAAGAGTCACCATGTTGTACATAGGGTAATTTGTTAAAACTATCATCTTACAGCAATAGTTTGCAAGGCAAGTCCCTCCTATTTAGTTATCTCCTTTAATGATGGCTTATCTATTGGTGGAGCTATTTTTCCATACATGTTAGAGTATGCTTATCGTGTTTCACAGAAATTTGACTTGATTTTAATTCAGTTGCTTTAGTTTGTATATTAATTCAGAGATAATCATTATCTTTAGAAAGAGCATGGTATCTCTTCATGTATTTCTTACATGCATATTATCTTCTTTGTCCTTTATTCGAGTTTTACATTTTTTTAATAGAGGTCTTGTGTACTTTTGGTGAAGTTAAATTCTAGACGTTTTGTAGTTGTTTGTTGACATTGTGATTGGTGTTTTCCTCTTTTTAAAACGAAATTTTCCAGTTGGGTTTTACTAGTATAGAGAAATTATTTTGATTTTTGTAGGTTGATCTTGTATCTGGCAGCTGATAATTGTGTCAGTTTTTCTGGGTAGATTATCACATCTTCATAGAAGACAATTTAAACGCTTGCCTTTCGATCCTTATACCTCTTATTTTCTTTCACTTTCCTTGTAACATGAACCTCCTATACTAAGTTAAAATAGTAGAGATGATGGAGTGCATCATTATAGGTGTCAAACTTTATCAACTGCTCTTTCCGTATCAATTGATATTATTATATAGTTTACTGATAAAATTTAAATAATTTATATATAATTATTATAAAATTTTTATTCATTCTGAATGTGGTAAATAAATCATGTTGTTTGATTTTTGATGCATTCCTGGATAACTTCACCTGAGGTTGATATACACCCATGCACATGTGCACGCACACATATTCATTCTGTTAGCCACTATTTTATTTAGTCTCTTTGCATCGAAATTTATAGGTGAAAACTCTAAAAGCTTCTCTTCTTATATTGTGTTTATCTGGTTTCAAAATCAAGATTATATTTTTCGCATAAGATGAGCTAGGTTGATATCCCTCTTTTTCTATTTTTTAGAAACAGTGTTTAAAATTGTAATTAATTTTTCCTCAATAATTTTTTTTTGCACTCTCCCATAAACCACCTGGCTAGTTTTGGGGCAGAAAAGTCATTGAATTTCCTTTCTAGCACTTTCAAATATTTGTTAGTCTCTTTAAGCTCCTCAAATCTTGTTGTTATAATTTTGGCATTTAAAAATTGTTCATCTTTTGTTCATTTTATCAATGTTTTCAAATACCTTCACTTACAGCTGTTTCTTTTCATAATTCCTTCCTTCCTTCCCTGCTTTCATGAGGAGGACATGCAGCTTTTCTCTTTTTCTCTTGTTCAGTTTTGCCAGAGAGTTTTACGTTTTATTTTTATTAGGAAACAAGCGAAACATCTTTTGAGTTTGTTAATCTTCTGCTGTTGCTGTGTGTTGTCCATTTCGTTGATTTTTATCTTTACTGCTGTTATTTCCTTACTTTCCATTTTGGGGTTTGCTCTAAGGCTCTTTTCCCAACTTATTTAGTTGCACACTTAGCTGATTTATTTCTAACTTTTCTTGTTTCCTGATGTTTATTTAAAACTGTACGTTTTTCTCTAAGCACGGCCTTACTAATGTCCCACAGATTTTGACAGGTGGTGTTTTAATTTCATTCAGTCCTGAATGTTTCTAAGTTTCCTGTTTCTAAATTATCATTTCCTGTTTAACCCAAGAACTGTTTAATAAAATGTGGTTTTATTTCCAAATATGTTAAGGTATCCTTTTGTAGATAATTTCTAATTCTATTTCATTATTGTTGAAGAACATAGTCTGTTTGATACTGTTCTTTAGTAATTATTGAAATTGCTTTAATGGTCTAATATGTTGTCCATCATTGGAACTGGGATGTGATAAGAACCATATTCTCTATTTATTGAGGCAAAGTTCCCATGTATATTCTTTATATACTTACTAGAATTTAGCTAATTATGTTATTTAGGTTTTTGATATCTCTGCTATTTTCTTCTGTTTTTTTGTATTGGTTTCTAATAAATCCACCACAGCTGCAATTGTTGATTAATGTTCTTCCTGTAGTTTAGAAAACTGTGGCTTTATGTATTTGAAGCTGTATTAGATACATCTGTTTGTGTTGGCTCTACCTTCTTTTTATTTCTTTCTGCTTTTATAAATAGGTGATATTCTTTGTTCCTTTCAAATTTTTTAGCTTTAAATTCCATCTTGTCCAGATATTAAGATCACTACTAAGCTTTCTTTGAGTTCATATTTTACTAATGCGTCTTTTCCATCCTTTTATGTCTAACCTGTCTGTGTGTTTTTACACCTGTATCTTACCAGTCAATATAGTGTTGGATTAAAAAAATCAGAGAGTTCTACATTTTAATTAGTGAGTTTAATTAATTTATATTTATTCTAATTACTACTATGGTAGAACTTAGTTCTGTCATCTTGATTATTTTTTCCATTTACTATACTTTCTTTTTGTTTCCTTTTTCTTCATTCCTGCTTTTCATTGGATACACTCCTAATTTTGATTTTGTGATGATTTCTCTTAAGACCCAGACTCAGATTTATTTATCTCTATTGGTTTTCAAAGTTATCTTCCTCCCTCCCTTCTTTCCTTTCTTTTTCTTTCTTCACTTTCTCTCTCTCTCTCTGTCTTCCTTCTAATAACACAGAAACGTTGGCATGCTCTTGTACTTTAGTATCACCACCCTCCCCTACCCCCACCTCCTAGGTTGTTGTTAAGATCAGTGTGATAAGTATGTGTAAATACCTAGCACAATGCAGGACACAAACTAGATATCTGATAACATTACTTCCCTTTCCCCTTTCAAGGGAAAGTTTCTCTACTTTTATCCCCAAACAAATGTTAATAATTGAAAGTTTTTCTATTAAAAACAGTATCAATCAGTGTATTTATTAAACTCCTATAAGGTGTTATAGCACATAGAAAATAGAAAATGGCACATGTGCGTGATGTCTGGAGAACAATACCTCGATGCTGTTCTTTAAGTGTGATGGATAAACGTTTTTGTGGTAGTCCAGATGACCTGACGTATTTAAAGCATAAATGTGAAGACATGGAAGACCCAGAGAAACGTGGAGCTTTAATTCCTCTTTCCCTTGAACATTGGGTCTTCCTTTGCTTACTTAGTGGTAAGGTAAAATCTCCTCTTTTTAAATCCCTCATAATGGCATTTAATGGTAGTTGAGATTTAAAGTCAAGTTACTGAGCTTTATGTTATCTATTTTAATAAATATGTCTTCTATGGAAAATGTCTAGAATAACTGTCTTCTGCTTGTAGCCAAAGGGTTCTCACTGATAGCGGCGTTCTGGTACCACATATTGGGTTTTATAGTACAAATTGTTTTGGGGTCTCTAACACAGGTTAGAAGCCTCACTTGTACTCATTATAATAGCTGCTCAGAGCTTTTTCAGTAACAAGGTGCTAGGTTAGTAATAAGGTGCTAATTTAGTAATAATCGTGAGCATTTGTGAATATTTATCCTGTTATAGGTGTTTGTAAACATGAACCATTTAATCCTTTTCAACTACCCTTAAAGGTAGACGCAGAATCCCAAGAATTCAGCTGGGGACACTGAGCATCAGAGAAGTGAAGGAACTCACCCAAAGTGAGCTAACTAGGTGTCAGGGCTAGGATTTTGAATCTGACTCTGCTGACTCTGGCACTTTTCTTCTTTCCACTGTCCCACAACAGCTCCATGTTTAAGTTCAAGAACTTAAATGAGAAGAAAACTCCATATCCTTTTGAATCTTCCCTTGTTTTATTTCAGCTCACTCTAAGGGGCTCACTTATACAACTTATCAACGACGTGTGTATGGCTAAAACGTCAGTATCCATCTAACTCATTTCACTTGTGATCCAAAATCAGATTGAACTCTGATCTCCTGAGAGAGGAAATGCTGGTGGGTTATTGCATTCTTTAGTTTGTTGCTTAGAAATAATCACTTTTTTTCGTAAGTCCTCATCTGTTTCTCTTTCCCTAGTGCCAAGGTGGTGGACCGGGCTGGGGCCTAGGGGGAGGAGCTAGGAGGGGAGGCAGGTCCAGCTTTGCTTTGATTGGCACTGAAGGCAGTTCACAGCTTAGGGAGAGCAGGCTCCCTTGCTGAACTTGGCTGCCAGCACTGCCTCTGGAGAGGGGGAGCTGGGCAAGGGGATGCCTGGGGCCATCCCTTGGTTGGGGGGAATGCTGGGGCAGATGATGATAAGAGATCTCCCTCTTTCTCTTTATTACCAATAGTTTCAAAAAGGTAAATGCAGGAGGAGGAGACCATAACGAGAAAAAGTAGAAAACACAGCCTGGAGCCCTGGCTCAGCTTCTCAGGGCTTCTCCATCTGTCCCGATGAGGCTGGTGCCTTCTGTCCCTGCCTCTTGCTCCTGAAGCAAATCTCTCTTTTATGAGGCTCAGAATCTCCCTAGGACTGAGGAGTGCAGTACATATTCCTGAAAGTCACAGTGACAGGTGGGAATGTGGCCAAATGACCCACACCATTCATTCATCATTCCGTGTACCAGGCTGCTACTGTGCAAGGTTCCCCTGGGCCAGTTGTCCCAGCCAGTTCCTCAGCATCCTGATTTCCTTCAGGGAGCTGGCGGTTTTACCTTGACTGACCTTGGGGTAGGGTGCTGGAGAGTTTCCGAGAAGTGGATCAACTTTGTCAGAAGACCTGCCTACTGTTTTATTTTGTGTTACACGTATACAGTAAGCTCATTTCATTTCCACAATTACTCTTTACTTAAAAGTCGGTATAATTTCCACTATTTTACAGAATTGATAACTGAGGTCTAGGAAGTTAAATAAATTCCCTAAGACCCCACAACTAGTAAGTGGTAAGAGTGGGATTCAGACATGTTTGGCTCTCTGTCATCTTTCTGATTACGTTGATTCCTCTCAGCTGTGCTATTCACTCTAGTTGCGAGGACAACCCCTCCCCAGCCTTTTAAAAATGTGAACAATAATGATAATGATGAACAAGGATGGTGATCATCCTGGGAAGGAAGAATAAACCTTCCATTGGAAGCTCTTGGATTTTGTTTGACTTTCATCTTGTCTGAGTTAGAAAAATTAATGAGCTACTAGATCCGAACCTGGTGTGCCTTGATGAAAGGACTTATTTTTAGTGTCTTAGCATTTAAAGGATCTGTTATAATTTCATGCTTAAATAACACTAAATAAAGGCCTGTGTTTGTGTAGCATAATTGGAAGAAGCAAAGGAAAAGGGAAAAAGTTACTTCCAAACAAATGCCATGAATGCATCTTGGGAGAAGTTTGAGGATAGAGAACCCTTCAAATAAAACAAACACCAGGGGTTTAATTATCCTCTTTGGAGAACATTTCCCACAGGCCAGGGATGGCCTTTAAGAACACAAGGACCCACACAGCTAGGTTGGAGACTGTAGGGTGGCAGTGGGGGTTAGAAGCTGGGGGCAGGGTTGCCTTAGTCAAGGAGGGCTGCTGTCCATCCAACAGCTTGTGTGAGTTGCCTGAGGATGGGCTGGGGGTGGGGACAGGAGGAGGGAAAGAAGACATAAGGAGTGACTTTTCCTCCCTTCTTGACTCAGGGATGATTTGTTGACTTGTCCTTGTGCCTTTAACATCATCATCCTCGTGGCCTCTGAGCCCACCTAAATCTCAGTACCCAAGGCAATGAGAAAAAGTTGGCTGAAATAAAGAAGGATGGGAGAGGGTAGAGCCCATGACAATAAAGGGACTCCTCACCGAGACCTCTGGACCAGCCCAGGCTCATTGAGGCTTTTTCGTTTTCTGCTCTCTCTAAGGGCTTTTCCTGCCTAGGAACCTTTTAGTTGCGCATCCTCTTCCAGGCAGCACCTCTTGGCCCCACCCCTCTCCACTCAACCTGCACCCAGACCCGGCTCCCACCAACCCCTTTCTTCCACAGTAAAATTTTGCTCTCTGTGCATTTGCATTTCTGCTGACTACAAGGATCAGTTTAATTTCATGGGTGTCATTTCCTTCAAGAAATCTCTCTCTGAGCAGCGGCCCATCGAATCCCCGATAAAACATATTTTCCTACGGTAATGATTTTATAGGCCCATAAGTCATGAATTTATTATGATCTCAGCCCCTGCTGCTGATTGCTGTAAAATGCAAAGTAATTAACAGCGAGCGGTAGCAGTTATTCCCACCTGGTAACGTGTTCCTTCGTTTGCTGATGGTTTTGATTAAAGTAATGACTAAAGAGTGAAGCCCGGCTGTAAAATATTAGCATGATTAATGCTGTATCCTAAATAAGAAACAAAACTAACGGGCATGGTCTGAGAAATTAAAAAAAAATACACAGACAATCTTTCCTCTTCCACCCTCTCCCCCTTAAACAATCGTTCAGGCTCATTTAGGGTATGTCTTCCCTCCCATTAAATAATGTGTGGATTCCAAGGCCAGGGGCTGGCTAGCAGAGCACGTCACACAGTTTCCATAACATCTTAAGTGCTGGTGTTAATTTTTTCCCCTTTCCTCTTGGATTTGTAGAACGGAGCTTGCATGGCAGTATGCTTTGAGCTAGGGCCTAGATAGCTGCTTTAAAGGGTTCCCTTTCTTTCTGACATGGGGCCTGGGTCTTCATAGGCCACCTGGGCATGAGTGAAAGGGGCTTTGGTGACATTGACCACCCCTCCCCTGCCCTGGTACCCCCGACAAGCTGGAGCCAGGAGAAAGCTGTGGGGTTAGGTAAAGAGTTGCTAGGACCATCCCCAACCAGAGAGCTGTGGTTGAAGTTGCTGACCTTCAACTTCACCTTTCACAATGTTAGGGAAAACTTGTCTCCAGTGTTGCAGTGGTCTGGGGATAAACAAGAACTCATACCAATGCCTATTGTGGTGCCTAACACTCAATCGTCTTTATTCCTGATGCTATGAAGAGGTACAACTTTCTTGAAGCTCCATCCTCCCTGGAAGGCCAAGTTGGAGGCCCACTCGACTGTGGGCTTGGAGGCAGTTTTGCACACGGACCTTCAGAGTGTCCTGCCCTCTCAATTCTGAGACCGCCCACATTCCAGAGAACCCAGAGACTGTCAACAGTCACCATCCTTCTAAAGTAGCTACGGGGAGGTAGAGGTGGGCAGGGGGCTGGGCGGGCTGGAGGAGGTGGCCTGCTGAGGGGGGGTCATGGAGCTATGGGAGAGGTGTGCCTTTGCCCTCCTCCAGTGGCCCGGGAATTAATTTCACTCTTACCTCTGTAGGTTGGGAGAGAAGGAGACAAAGAGAAGAAAATCAGGATATGCAGGCGTATGTGTGCAGGAAGCAAATCCTCAAGCATTTGGATCTGCAAAGATTTAGGAGGGTCTTTCTGATAGAAGGATTTTTGGCCAAGAGCTGGAAGACTGGGGCTATAGGCAAACAAGAGCCCAGTTCAATAACTCATTATTAGACACCTACTATATGCCAGGTAAGGGAATACAGTTTCTGCTATTAAGAAACTCCCAGTCTAGAAACTCAGTTAAAGGGAGGATGATAAAGAAAACCTCATTGGCAAGGCACAGGAGTAAAAGGAGAAATGGGAACACTGCGAAAGGGCTCTTGGCCATCACGGCCTTGGGGAGGGGTGTAGATGAGGGGCTGGAGAGAGGATGCCGTCAGCTACATGGGAGGCACAGGTGGCTCACAAATGCAGTACACTTTGTGAATTTGGAAGGGGAGAGACCATCTCTTATGGGAGCAGTGGGCATCCTTGTTCCAACTCATAGCCATGGAGAGCAGGGGCAACAGTGCCATCAGTTTTCATTTTTTCTTGCTTCAGGAGAGCCGAAAGCATTTCAAATACAACAAGATACCTGAGGGGGAAGAGGTGAGGGACTCATGTAAGGATCCATTTTAAGGATCTGGGGACCTAATTATGAAGAAAGCGATGGTTGGGCCAAAGTCGTGCTTAGGGAGGGGCAGATGCGAGGTCAGATCCCATGTCTTCCCCGTTAACCACTCAGTGCCCATTTGCTGAATGGATTGTGCATCACACGCCAAGTTTCTGGAGGCCATGCTTCCAAACCAAAGGCCACCTGACTGTGTTTGGGCAGACCACCCACAAAGGCAATTTTCATGACTCTGCTATCAGTCCCTGGAAAGTCACTTGTGTCGCCCTCGGACAGTATCTGGCAGAAAGGCATCACATTTTTTTCCTACAGCAGAAAGACAGCTGCTGTCCAAGTGGAGGGTGTTCCTGAATTTTCCTAATCAAGGATGAAGCAGTGTTGAGGGAGGTTGTGGGTCAGGTGAGAGGAAATAAATCTATTAAAAATAGTTTTTATTTTCCTCTTCCCTTCCCTTTTTAATAAATTTTTAAAAATAACCCTAGTTGCAGGATGTTTGAGAAAAAATATAATAAACAGAGGTTTCTCTGCCTTTACTCCTTTAGCCCCTGCTCCTCACGGGGCAGATGAAGGAAAAGTTATTGCGATCGAGGTGTTGGCACCGGGAAGATAAACGTGGAGCCCTGCCTCTCTCCACCGCTGAGCAGGTCAAAAAATGATTGCGTTGGGCATGAAGGATTTATGTCTGCCGTGAGTCAGTCAGAGTGTCGGGGTAAATCAAGGCTGACGTTTTTAGCATCTGGGAAAAAAAAGCAATTGCATTTTATGTCTACATTTTGCTCGGCTAATCAAGGTGCGGAAGAGACAGTCTGCCTGGGGAAACTTTTCCACTTTTTATTATTGAGGTTGGGTTTGGTTTTCCCCGCAGAAGCATGGAGCAAGTCTATAAAGGCTTTAGGTTAGAGTCAAGAAGAAAGGAAAAGCCTCTCCCTGTCAGATTCGATTTGAAGAGGGAAGTTGGCGAAATGTGCTGTCGGCTGAGGAAGGGGATCTGGGGAGGGGCTGGACGTGGGCGACGCCTGAGCAGTCTTAGGAGCAAGGAAATAGATGGTCATCTTTGCAAAGAATTTCTTCTCTTCATAGGTCTCCAGAAGGACCTATGATACAACAGAACCATTAGGGAAGGACTAGTTTGGTGCTTCTGACTATGTTGGCCAGCAACTAATTGACTACTAATCAGTCTTTTCACTGAAGCAACCAGCGAAATGACTAAGTAGATCAGTTAAAGCTGTTGAACCAGTGGATGTATATTGACATAGATCAAGATGAAGCCACAGTTAAATGTGTGCAAGGGGAAAAGAAAAATGAACAAATTAACTAGTAATATTTCTTTTTAGCTTTCCATATCCAAGTCTAATTATCGGTTTATCTAAGTGCTTTGCCTTAGTAAACGAGAATGTGTTTGGATTTCAAAAGTCTTCTATTTTGCACCAGGGACTAGATTCAGCAAATAGACTTTCGTATGTTAAGGGATAGCCATCACGATAGCTAATTTTTTTGAGGGGGAGGGGATTATCTCATTAAATCTCCAAAGCATCAGGAGACAGTATGATCTCTGTTTTACAGATGGGGAAACTGAGGCTTAGAGAGGTTGACTAATATATGCCAGGTGATATCCAGCTGTTCCCAGCTGGTAAGAGCTAGCGAAGTTCTTTGAACAGAGGCATTCTGCCTCCACAGCCTCCATCCCTAACTTGCACGCGTGCTGCTTCAGGTTTGATCTCAGCAGAGATGTGAAGTTATTCCAACAACATCGGGAACAAGAGGTTCAACAAAAACAGATTTCATGAATGACTAGATTTTCCTTTCATGCCTCTGAAAAAGCTTGGGAACTAGCCACAGGTCCTGAAAGTGTGTACTTAGGATGATAATAGATAAAATGTAGTGCCCCTTTGCTATGCACCAGATGCCACATTAAGCTCCTTTTTTTTCTCCCCAAAGCCCCAGTACATAGTTGTATATTCTAGTTGTAAGTCCTTCTAGTTCTTCTGTGCGAGCCACTGCCACAGCATGGCTACTGACAGATGAATCGTGTGGTTCTGCACCCGGGAACTGAATCCAGGCCACTGAAGGAGAGTGTGCTGAACGTTAACCACTAGGCCATCAGAGCTGGCTCTATGTTAAGCTTTTTGTATATATTTACTCATAGAAGCCCTGTATAGCCCTAAAAAGTGGGCCTATTATGCACCCGTGTTCGAGATGAAGAAACTGAATGCCCCAGAAGTTTAGAAACTTTCCATGCATTTAGCAAGAAGTGACAGCCAGAATAGGCAGTCAGGCAAATTGGCATCAGAGCCCAGCCCTGCTGGTTGGTGCTGGGAATGGCTGTGCCAGGCCAGAACGTGTGTTTGGTGAGGCAATAGGATTGGCAATGGTTCGTTCTTTGCCTTCCTTCTTGTGTGTGTGTGTCCCCAAATAATTGCTTTGTGATGTCCGATTTTGAGTTTTCTTTTAAAAATTTTAAACTCCTCTATTGGCACATATTTAATTTAAAAAGAATGGGGAAGAAGAAAATATTATCTGAGATTTCAATCAACGCTTCCCTGCCTAAGGCCCTAAGACCCCTGGAAGTCCTTTAAGGGGGTCGTGGGGACTTCAGTACATCAAAAAGCTGAACTTTAGTGCATTTAGTGATAATAAGGCCTCAGAGTGTAACTCAAACAGCAAGTTCATGGGATTGTATTAGCTCAGTGATGCAATGAGGATTATTGCATACTGATTGTTCTCCGATGCATAAAGGTAGGGAAATGGAATAGTCTTTAACAAAGGTTGTCGATTAGACAAAAACACGTTAAAAATAAGAAACCTTATGGGGAAAAGAATAAAAGGGTCTTCGGTGACAGCCTGGGAGCCCAGGATAAAAAGGATTATTTCTTTTTGTTCCCTGTAGCTTGGCTGTTTGTTGGAAATGTTAACAAAATATCTTTCAAAGCCCAATGAGATAATTTATGTAAAGTGTTATGCAAATACTATTTTTGTTATTAATATTAACAGTAATAGTTATGGTAATGACCTTGCTGTGGAGCAGGTGATTTCAGGTAACAATGGATGGAGAACCTTCATTTTAAACTTTTCATTTCCTGAGGTTAGATTTGTTCTCTTCTTCACCAAATCTTGCATCAGCATAGGTGTGCCCTGAATGCTGTGCACTCTGCATGCATGTGCATGCACACTGTGTGTGTCACGCCCGTGTGTATACGTGTGCGGTGCACGCACACGCACCCTGGTTTGGTGAGCGTTCCGTTGTCCTCGTCCCCTCTGTCTTGTGCAGCTGCACGTTACAGACTGCTTAGTGCAGAAAACTTGTGTGAAGGGTGATGAAGCGTTTGGGTTGTGGTGTGAGTTTTTACTCCCACATTTTTGCTGTTAATTAGACAAACCTCCCCACCGGACCCTCTCCTGCCTCTGTGGAGGCTGAAAGGTCTGTGAGGAGCTAGATTTGAAAATCTGGCTGTCATTGTCTTGGGCCTGTGCTGTGCACACAAGGTGGTTTGAATGTCACAAAGAGGTTGTGAAATCAAGTGTCCCCAGGTACGCCCCCTGATTCCGAAAACAGATTTGACTTCATTCTGCCTTTTTCGCTAGTTGCTCTGATGCACTTTGGAGACAGTCTGAGTAACACTATTAATTGGGCAGAGATTAGCACATAATCAAATCACATCTGCTTTAAAAAAAAATCAGAGCCCTCTTTATTAAACTAGAATGAAGTGTAAATTGTACTATAACAACTTAACTCTGTACTCCTGGTTGAAAAAAGGATGTCAAGTGGAATGAGATGGGTACCTGCTCTAATCTTTAATTGTTATCAATCACTTCTTAGTCTGCCTCTGTACTTCCTTTATCTGGCTTCAAAGAAAGCCCTTACTGTTCTCTCTTGGCCCTCTGAGGTTTGCTAAGTCTGTCCGCAGCTTCTCTGCCCGCCTTGTCCTTTTCTCCTGCTGCTGCTTCCCTCGGCCCCAGTTCTAGGCTCGGTGCCGCCAGCAAGCTGTGAGGCCTCCTGAACACCCCCGGTTCACTCCCATCTCTGTTTCTTACCATGGAGCTCTCCTCTGCTGCTCTCTTTTGCATAAAGCTATCTTTCTTCTCTTGGTGTGGCTTGGGTACAACTGGCTCTCTCCAGCATCTACAGCAGGAGGACGTCCCTCCCCACAACCCGCATGCACGCATGAGCAGGGCATGTCCCAACCGTGATGGCCCCATTTCCCATCATGGCTGTGTCATTTCTTCCTTGTTCTGAAGTTCATTATTTATCCCTCACTTTTACATAGACAAGTCCTCTTCTACAACGTCATTTTTCACAGTGTGTCAAAAAATTTACGAGGGAGTTAAAATAATTCCACCTCCATCTTATTTCCATCACTTAGATTGAACAGGGTGGTTAAAATCGCAGAGTGGAGTGGTTTCTCACAAAAAGGAAGCACAGCCAGGGGCTGTGTAGGCGGGCGGCTACTGGGTCAGGCCTTGAGCTGGGTGGGGACAGCAGTTGATCTGAATTGGTATTTTTCTTCACGGCAATCTCTGCTGATTTAGAGAGGTGGAACCTACATGGAATAAAATGGTGGCTGAAAAGATGTGCCAGGAGAGCACTGCCACCTAATTCACAGCCTGGCAAAAGTGGGGAGGTTTTAGGCTTTAGAGTTTGATGTGAGTTCAAATCCAGACCCCCTGAGTTATTAGCTGAGGGACTCCTGAGTCTCAGTTTCTTAACTCATAAGATGGTACTAACGATACCTCCCTCCCAGGGTGTTTCGAGGAATAAGTGAGATAATATGTTTGAAGTGGCTAGCAGAACACATAGTAGGTCCATGGATATCATGTGCTGTAGTAGATTGAGAGAGGTGGATATCTTTGGGGTATGTAATACTGAAAAATTTTTAGCACAGTCATCCTCAAATGAATTCCGAACACTGGTGAAAATAGGTGAGCCAAGAACCACCAGAAAGGAAGTTTCTAGGGAAACCAGAGCTCTACTGGAAGCCAAGCCTGGCACTTCTCGTGGGCTGTGGATGGATGCTCAGGGGACGTTGCCTTTGCCGGTTAAGTGGCAGTGAACCAGGAGAGAGCGAGCTGTCCCAGGTTAGTTCTCAGCCTTCAGGCAGTGCCTCCAGTAGAAAAAAGACATGACTCAGATCTTTAGAAGCTGGGAGAAGGGAACAGAAGATAAGTTTCTAGAAAGAACTGAGAGTCAGAAAGAGACTTATCAGAACCCCAGAAGGATAGCTTCATGGAAGATCAAGTGCAGAGGTCCAAAGGTTGAAACATGGGGAAAAAGAAGGAGGCAAACTTAGGGAGACTGGAAGCAAAATACCTGTGCCTATTGGCACTTTGGTGAAAATCAATAAGATAATAGGAATAGGTACAGAGTCTTACACTAACCTATGATATCAGTTGCAGAGGTATGGGGGTGTGTGTTTGTCCTCTGAACAAAGACTAGTTCCTCCAAACATGCCCTAGGGCCCATTCCTTCTGATCTCCATCAGGTCTTCTGTCTTCTCTTCTCTTCAGTATCATCAATTTCTGCCTTTCTTACGGCATCATTGCCAAGAGTTTGCACACATGTTGTAGTATTTTCCAACTTAAAATCAAATCAAAATAAAACCCTCTTGTGACCCCGTATTCGCTCCAGCCAACACCTAAATTCTCTGCTACCCTTCAAAATCAAATTTCTTTTAAAAGTTTTAAAGTCATGTTTTTATTTTCTCTCCTTTTCCATTCATTCTTCAGTCCTCTCCTGTGCCAGAAGGTGGCTCAAGGTCACTGACAACTTCTTCATTGCACGGTCCAAGGGTGACGTTTCAGTCTTTGTCTTCACTGGTCTCCCTGCCACCCTCTCCAGGGCTGGCTGTGCTCTTCTCAGTGTAATCCTGTCATGCCACACATTTCCTGGTCGTCCTTTCACCTCTGCTTCCTCCCTTCAGTCTGGGCTCCCCGAGTGCAGCTCTGCTCCAGGGCTTAGTTCTGGTCTCTCTTCTCATCTCCCCCTACACTTATTTCCTATGTGATCTCCTCCCCCTGTAGCTCTCAGTGCCACCCATGCAGATGCCTTACAAATGTGTGTCTCCAGTCCAAAAGTCTCCCTGAGAGTCATACTCATCCATCCCCCTGGCTGCTTGACGTCTCTGCTTGGATGTCTCACAGGCATCTCAAAAGAAACCTGTAAATAGGGAACTTTTTTCCTCTCAAACCTGTTCCTTTCCCACAATATCCTATCTCCACAAATGATGCCACCATTGGTGCATTTCTTCCAGCCTAAGGCCCTCAATTCATGAACAATTTCTGTCACTTCTATCACATTTATTTGTTCAGTTAGCAGTTATGGTTGATTCTCCTTATTTGCCGTAGTTCTGTGCTGTAAAGTCAGTGAGGACGTTGATTTAGCGAATACTGCACTGTTGCTCTTAGGGAAAATACGGGGTTAGGTTCCTCTGAGCCTCTGTTCACAACATTTTTGCCAACTGCTTAATACATTTTATGTGTGTTCCTCTTCGAAGATAACCTCTTTAATATACACTGTCAATTCATTGACACTGAGCTCACAACCAACAGCCCTGTTACTCATGCCTCAATTAAGTTTATCTAATACACTAATTTTTTCATAAGGCATATCTCAGCCTTGTGCTTAGGAACACTAGACAGCACTTGAGCACTAAGCTCAGAGGTCATTTTAAACATGGAAAAACCCTTTAGAAAGCACAAAAATGCAAAGAAAAAAAAAAGGTACTAAATAGCCAGTGAGAAGGACACTTGTTTATGGAAGGAGAGCTGAAACGAGAAGGCACAACAGGTCCTTATTGGACCTCAGCTAGGAACATGTGAGTTGGGCAACTCAAAATTTTCACCTGTCCGCTCATGTGCGTATCCACAAACGATGGCAGAAGTGCCACACTATTGATTGTGGGGTTACAAATGAAGTTTAGTGAGTAGGTAAGTTCACAAATATGGAATCTGTGAATAATGAGGATTGACCGTATTAATATTTACATACCAGACACTGTGCTAGGAACTGAAGATACACTGCTAAGCAAAACACACATGGTCTCTTCTCTCATTGAATATACTCATTCTAACGCCTTGAATCCATCTGCTTTTCTCAAATTCTTCCACAACTACCCTAGTTCTTACCACCAATATTTTTCACTTGGGCAATTACTTATTGAGTGATATGCTTTAATCTTACCCGCTTCCAATTTCTTCACCAAATATGGTCAGAATAATGCCTTCAAAGCTGAATTGAATTATGCCACTTCAGTGGCTTCCTGCTCAGATATTTCCCCTGGTGGCAGTCTTGTTTACCTCTGCAATCTTGTCTCCAACCACAGCTTCCCTTCAGTCATGCTCACACTACACTGACATCCTTTCAGATTCTAGTGTATGTCAAGGTTTTCCTGCTTCTGAGCCTTTGCACATAACTTTCTCTATGCCTGTGGCCACAGCACTCAGTAACTTCTGTTCATGCTCGGCTCTAATACAAACTCTATCGTCTCAGAGAAGCCTTCCCTGAATGCCAAGGTCTGCCTTGCATTCTCTATACACACACATCTTGTTTGTTTCTTTTTTAACACACATTATTTGTCCAGAGTTTATAGTTGTTATCTGAGAGAGGGCTGGTATGTTAGGAGCGTACCATTTACTGGGCTACATTGGAAGTGACACTCTGAAAATTACCTTTACTTTTGGGCAGACATGGCTCCAGGCCCTCATGAAACATGTGCCTCTTGGAGTAGACGGAAATGAGGGACAGAGTCAGGAGTCGAGGTTTCGGTGGCACCACCTCAGAAGGACGGAGGACATTGCCTGGTAACTTTATGTCAGGCATTTTATAAAAATTAATGAAGAGGGAGATGCCTCTGCTTTCTGTGTGTGGTGATAGTTGGAATTAGAAGAAGGAAGATGCTTGGGCTTGGTAGTGAGTGATACAGATCAACGCTGTGCTACAACTCGCCTGATCTGTGACGGTGGGTACAAGGTATCTAAAATTCCTCGTTGGAAGAATTGATGTAATGGTACCTACCCTGCATGGTGGTTGTGAAGACTCAGGAGGATAACATGCTTAAAGGCCCCAGCACCTAGACGGTACGCAACATATTTGCCTCCTCTTCTCTATACTTTGGGAAATGGCCTAGTTTGCCTTGTGGTGCACATCTCCCCATGTGATCTTAGGGAGAACTGAAGTCAAAGCAGGATCACTGATGTTTAATAGGGATATCAGGATTTCAGTGGGCTCTAGAGTGAATTTTTATTAATTTTTTGTTTTAATCATCCAGTGGATGAGCGTGGACTTTGAAGTCAGAGGCCTGGGTTGGAATGCCGGCTTTGCCAATTACACATAACATAACACGGGCCAAGTGTTCTCTCTGAGCCTCAGTTTTCTATCTATGAGATAGGAATAGTAAAACTTACCTCTTAGGGTCTTATGAAGAGTGCATGAGTTGCCCCACGTAAGCCTCCTAAAGCCTCCGCCGGGGCCCGCTCCATGGTGGGCGTCCGGCAGATGTTAGTGGTTGTCATTATCTTTGTATTATTGTTTAATAAAGATGGGTGCTAACATAAAAGCACTGATCTTTAAACTGAGAAAGAAGGATCAACTGGGAAGAAAGAGAAGCCAAAGGACGTTGTGGGTGAGGGTAAGAGCAAGTCTATTCTCATAAGTGGGAGAAAACAGGGTGCATTTTGACCGTGAGGCTGACTATCTGTGGGAGAGAAATTAATGTGGGAAAACCTTGTGGAGTTTTGCCAGTGGAGTGTCAGGCCCATGCTCGGCCTCTGCCTCGAGGGTTAAAGATGAGATTAAATATTTAATGTCCATTCATAATTAGGTCCTCAGGGGCCCTGTGGAGCATTTCAGTGGCACAGTCATTTTTCTCTCTCTATTTACATTTCCAGCTCTATGGGAAAAGCAGTTGATTCCACAGTCTGATATGCCTGTGCGGAAGGACAGTTCCCCAGCAGAGTCACAGCCCAATTATTCTTTTGCAGGTGTAGAAGACAGAGGGTGGTCGTAGTGTCCTAAAGAATCTGTTTGCGGCCCTTAGCCAGGACTGGGGGCTTGAAGGAAGGGCAGCACATTTTCAGGTCGTTTAGAAAGTGGATTTCTTCTGATTTGTGTGGCACACAGGTGAAAAAGAAACGGGAGTGGGGTCAGAAGACAAGAATCGCATCTAGAGGGTGAGACAGCACTAATAACAGGAGGAGGCATTCAAATGACCAGGATGCTCTGTATCCTCAACAGAAGGAGCAAGGGACAGAGGGAAGTGGCAGGTGGGCTGAATGCAGCCTCCAGGGCTGTGGGATCAGCCTGCACCTGCCCCCAGCATCCTAAGCAGGGGGAGTGGTTGGCATATATCAGGCTTGATATATAACAAGCTGGCCTCAGTACTTCCACATGACTTATTGATCTATTTGACTTGTTTAAAATATATCTCCAGCTCTGGGGCCTCTGGCCCTACTCCAAACCACTACCTGGCATTAATGTAGAATCAGAGATCCCTTTATAAAGGATGCCAGATCAGAAGGTTGGAGCTTTGTACCAGAAATTGAGGACCCAGCTATGAACTTCCTGTTAGTCCTTGAGGGAAATCCCCTCCTTGTGTCGTGCTTCAGCTTCTCTGTTTTAGAATGCCCTCCTTGGCAGCCACTCCCTCATAGGCACAGGGGTGCTAGGAGGTCGCTTGACCTCTCCCCCTCCCTCCCTTCCCACAGGCGCCTTAACCAGGTTGATGATAGAAAAACTCTGTACCCGCTGGGGACCTCTGCCTCCTCTTGCGTTTCCCGTCTTATCAAAGGGCAGCACCCCCTTTAGTGAAAGCACCTTGCTCGGCTCCAACCTCTCTCTCCTGTACCTCTGCCCTCAGCCAAGCATTTTCTCATGTTGCGTCTACCTGATATATATTTCAAAATTTATCTACTTTTCCAAAACTCCACTGCCACTAACTTGATTTGGATTAGAATCATTTCTTGCCTAGGCGATAGAGTTTCCTAATTCTTTTCCTTATCTCCAACCTTGCTCCTTGTGCCACCTACTCTCCCAAGCTGAGTGATTGTTCTAAAGTGTGAATCTCTTCCTGATGGGTCCTCCTTAAAACCTTTCAGTGGTACCCTTCTGTCACCAGGTTAAGATCCAAACACTTTGGACTTTAAAATCCCAAGCCTTGGATTGGGCCCCTGCTGACGCCCCAGGCCTCCCCTCTCCTTATATCCTGCCCTTCACTTGAGGCCCACACTGGACTCCAGTCTTGAGAAACCACTCACAGAGCTTTTACTTGTTTCCTGCTGGTCCCTCTGCCTGGAGCACTCTTCTCCTCCTGCCTCTCCCTCTCCACCTCCCTTAGTCTTTATTTTTCCTCATTTGTAGGTTTCAGCTTAGCCATGACTTCCATGGGGATGTCTTTGCTGAACTTTCAAAGCCTGGGCACAGTGCCCCTCCTATGCGTGTTTACATCCTGTGCTTCTCCCATCAGGTAGGCCTTCATTGCTATTGCCAGTGCTTTTGGCTTGTCTGAATTCTTCAACACACCGTGAGCCCTGTGACTGTTGGGGGCACATCTGCCTTGCTCACTTCCACATGTCCACCTCCTAACACTGTGCCTGGCACAGAATGGGGGCCTGATACATATTTGTTAAATAAGTGAATATAAGGAGTTACTCAAATATAAGGTATGTTTTTTTCAGTAGAGGAAATTCGTTATTAATTTAAAGAAGAAACAAATAAAGTTGTTTCATTCCAGAAGGCCCTTGGTGTTTCTCCGACACCTTGTGCACTTTTCCAGGGATGGGAAGGAGACTACATTGGTCACTCGTCCCTGAGAACGTTGTTTGGAAGGCCTGCTTTGTGAGATTGGCTGTGTTAATTTGTGGGGGTTCAAAGTTGCAGGCAGAAAACAGCTTTTGAGAAAATGTGAGGTCTAAGAATTCCTCATTGTCTTATCTGGTGGGCTCGAGAGGGGGAGGGTCTGGGAGAAATGGGCCCTCAGTGGACCAGGGTGACCCTTCCATGTCTCTGGGAAACTGAGTTCAGAAAGGGTCTGACTGATCCTAATTGCCCTGATGCCACACCGGGAGCATGTGTTGAGCCTCAGAACACGCTGGCAGTGTGGTTGCCTCTGTTCCTGGATGATGAGGCGGGGCCCTGGGGCTCCTGACAGGCTGCCAGCCTGGGCCTCATGCACAGCGTTGAATGCTGCCCTGCTGCTGGGAGAACAGAAAACAGTGGCCTGTCGGCATGGCGGACTGCCCCACTGGGAAGACAGGAGCTGGGACAGAAAACTTTTTATTCTGTCACCTGAGGTAAAATCAAGGGGACATGGTGAAATCACAGGAACTAGATTAAAGGAAATGTCTCTGGCTCTATTGTGTACGGTAGGACTGGTCTAACTGTGGCAACAATATCATGGATTTTTGTAGCACCTTTCTTCCCTAGGACACAGGGCGCTTTACTGTCTATTAACAGACTCTTAGTTGAGTGGGTTCTCCCAGGACCTTAGTTCTGATATCATTTATTTATTTTGTAGCATTAGGTTTTAAAAATTTCCTATAGTGCATGAAAAAAATGAACTGAGAACTAGTCTATATTGGCATGAACGGAAGTCTAGATAGGGGTGTGTGTGTGTGTGTGTGTGTATGTGTGTTAAATTCAACCATTAAATATTAGACGGAATAGGAGAATGTGTAATGAACAGAAGGGAGCTAAAGAAATAAACAATTTTGCACAAATCATTATAATTTGGTTGTGGCATTGTTCGCAAATCAGTGCCAGTTTATACTTTGGAATTGGTGAACAATTGGGAGAAGGAATATTTCTCTTATGCACAAAGGCCAATTTTGCTTTTTCCATAAGAAAATCTCCCCTTATCCTTGGAAGTCATCACCAAATGAGTAAATATGAAACATGTAAAGTGGACTCAGAACGAGGCCATCAAAATGACTGAGCCTCTACTCTGGGTTCTCGAAACTGAAACTAAGCCAACACTGACGAGCTCGCCTCTACTTCGACTTCTCTAACAACGAGATGTATGAATAGTGGAAACCAAGATAGAAAAAAAACCCAGTAAGAATTCATGATGTTTCAATGAAGCTGCTTACTGAAGAAACAAAACACTCGATGAAAGAGTAAGTGTAAATATATATTTATATAATAAGGAAGATTGTTGAGAATGACTTGAAATTGTTATATTGAAAGGCAAATGGGTGGTCTATGACAAATAGTTATCGGGATGCTCATCCAAGCGGCAGTGTTATAGCAGTTCAAATTAAGGTGGATGACTTCTGCTTCTGGCTGAGATGGAATAACAGAGGTTGAATTTACCCACTCTCATGAAACCACTAAATAGTTGGACAACTTGTATGAAAGGTGATTTGTAAGATGTTAAACATCAGAGAAAAAGGACAATGATCCCTGCGGGATAGAAAACAAATGCTGTGAGTCCTGTGATTATCCCAACATACTACCAAGAGAGATATTCCAGGCCATGGCATAGTGTGGGGAAATGCAGGAAAATCCTGGTGGACTCCCTGGTTTGAGAAGACAGCTGGGAGTCGGAGGAGGCCAATGTGGCTAGAGTTTTCAGGCAGAGTGCTCTGAGGAGAGAGCTGTCCAGAGAGCTTTAGAGATCTACAGAGAGTCCCCTGTGAGTCTTCAGCTGAGTGCTGATGCGTGCATGCTTGTAAGGAAACTACTTGAGGCTGAGGAAAGAACAGTTTAAGAAGATTAGAAGGAACGATCTCCAAAGATCACACAAGATTAGGAATGTATTCTGTCCTCACTATAGTGGAGAATCTCATGATTCATGGGCCATCAGGTAGAACCAGTCAGAAGGATCCTGCTTCAGTAGTGGTTTGAAATTAGCCTTCGACTAAGCACCACTCTGGTCCTGCCTAGCACAGCTGAATAGCATGCCCAGAAAGGATCAAACTGTTTCCAAGAAAATTAATGGTGAAGCGGAAAAAAACTTGAGAATAATTATAGAAATACAAAACTATACAACATCCAATAAGATAAAATTCACAGTGTCTGGCATCGGATAAAAAGTTACCAGGCATGCAAAGAAGCAAGAAAATATATGACCCAAATTCAGGATAAAAATCTGTCAATCAAAACCAACCCAGAAATGGCATAGATGACAAATTATTAGAAAAAGACTTTCCATATGCTCAAGAAGCTAGAGAAAAGATTGAGCATATTAAGGATCAAATTCTGGAAAATATATAAAAAACCTAGAGATAAAAACTACAATTTCTGAGATGAAAAATACACTAGATAGGATTAATGGCAGATTAACCAATGTAGAAGAAAAGGTTACTGAACATGAAAACAGAGTAGAAACTTCTAAAAATGAAACACACAGAGAAAAAAGACTGGGAAAAAAATGAACAGAGCATCAGTTAACTGTGATGGACTTCCAGTGACCTAAGATACATGTAGTTGGAATACCCAAAATAAGGAAGGCAGAGCACAAAAAAAAATATTTGAAGGCATATTGGCCATACATTGTACAAGTTTAATGGAAACTATAAACCCATAATTCCAAGGCTCCACAAATGCCCAAGAAACACAAGGAAAACAACACCAAAACGCATCATAATCAAATTAATACTCAGTGATAAAGAGAAAAATCCTACAAGTCCAGCCAGAGAAAAAAGATACATTACGGATAGAGTGATAAAATTAAAGATGACAATAGGTTTCTCGTCAGAAACAATGCAAGAGAAGGGAGGGGAGTGACTCTTAAGTACTGATGGAAAACACTGTCAACTTAGAATTTTGTACCCAGTGAACATATGTTTCAAAAGCTAATGTTAAAGAAAGATTTTTTCAGATATACAAAAACTGAAAAAACTTGTTGCTAACACACTCTCACTACAAGAAAGGAAATCATTCAGGCAGAAGGAAAAAGATACGGTGGAAATATGGATCTATGCAAAGGAATGAAGAACATTGGACATAGTAACTATGTGGGTAAAAGACTTTAAATAACTATTTCAGTTTCTGTGAAAGAAAATGGTTGTTTAAAGCAAAAATAATAACAATGTATATTGGAGTCTATAACATATATAGAAGCAAAATGTATGACAACAGTATCACAAAGGCCAGGAGAGGAGAAATGAAATTATGTGGTTGTAGGTTCTTGTATTATACGTGAAGTGGTTTAGTATCACTTGAAGGGAGATTGTAATAAGTTAGAGATGTGTGTTATATAAACCTCAGAGCCATCACTGAAATAAAACTGCAAGAATTCTAGCTGAAAATCTAGCAGGGTAGATAATATGGAAACATAAGGGATCCCCAGTTAATCCCAAAGTAGAGGTGATGAATATGAATGTTACCTCGATTGTGGTGATGGGTTAATGAGTCTATACGTACGACGAAGCTTCTCAAATTGTACAGTGTGTGTGCATATTGTATGTCAATTTTCCCTCAGTAAAGCTATTAAAAAAGATAAGATGGGTTTAATTATTCAACATATATATAATAAAATATTTATTTTTAAACAATAAAGTGTTCCATAGTTCAGATTAATGTCCAGAAATACAGCTTTACAATTGTGGAGAAAACTTCGAATCGTAGACGCATAGCATGTACAAGAACAAGAAAGTATCTTAGGAACCACCTGGCCCTCCTTCTTCATTTCGCTTACATGGAAATGAAGGTCCAGATAAATAATGTGAGGTGCTCCTACTTATTACCAGTCATCCAAGATGAGGGTGAACCAGAATAAAGAAAGAAGCCGATCCTTCCTTGTTTATCTTTCTGTGAAACTTCCCAAGTGTAGAACTCCATGGGTTATAGGCAAAACTACATTCGTCACAGTGTGTCCCGGTATAAGGAGAAGACAGTGTTTTGACTAAGATGCTGGGAAATCAAGCTAAGAGTGGAACAGCACTAGAGCTACTGGGAATAGCAACAGCTGAATTATGCAGTTAAATCCAAGGCAGCTGCCTTGTTACCAGCACTCATGATCTTCTTGAATTCTTTAAGCAGTGGCTTCAAAGACCTAGGGTATTAAACTTCAAAAAAGCACATTTGGGGAATTAATCAACCTAATAAATATGGTGCAGTGGGAAGAAGTATTAAATTCTATAACTGGATGGAATTTTGAACATCTGAATAGATACTATAATTAAAGCATAGTGGATTACAATTGCTCTGGAAAAGAAGATTGGAGATTGCTTGCTCTTTGCAAAGTGGATTTACAAAGGGTGGCTTAAAAACCTATGAGCAGAGAAAAATCTGACTTGGAAAGGAAAGGGACAGGAGGGAACCAAATGAGAATATGCAACTCAGGGTAGGCCAGCCAAAGAGCAGGGTGAATTAATGTGAGCAAATGAGAATGAGAAAGGCTGTTTTGAATAACCAAGAAAAAAATGGAGGCAAGGGAAAAGGGATGCTGGCTGATGGATGAAGATGATTATAAGATTCCAGGTGACTTTGAAGGTTGCTGAGGTTCAGCTACATTCCCCCTGGCCCCCTCTGCCAGCTCTGCATTAATAAGAGAAATGAAGAAAATGAACTTGGCCAATTAAAAGGCAATGAAGACTCTTCCGAGGGAGCATTGATAAAAAGCAGGGAAAGAAACATGTTACAACTTTGGCTTTCCATTAAGAAATAGCCCTTCTAATCAAAACTGGAAGGCAGTTCAGATAGGGCTCGCCTTAGGAGGGCTTTTAGTGTTTCTGTAGAATTTAAATAAACTAGGAAATAAACCAGGAAAAATATCAGTCTTTGGAAAAGCTAGAAGCACCTGTGTAAGAAATGTCTGCCCAAACTGATGTCAATGTTTAGCAGAATAATGGAATTGATTTGGATATTGAAAAAAATCTATAAATGTATGAAGGATAAACACTGCTATACTTGTTAAAGAACTCAAGTATTTAAGTTAGTCAGGTCATGCTTTAACTTTTTAAAGCAAAATTAAAAAGAAATGAGCTATGTGGTATGAACAGGAGACATAAAATGATCTGTCATGACTTCCTTTTCTAAGAGAGCTGTGAAAATAAGTCCTGGTTGTCAATTTCCAGGCTTCAGGCTTTAAGGAATTTAGGCAAAACCCAGGTCTTTCTCCATATTAGGTCAATAGGCATCTACCTACCTCACTTGATATCAAGGATCTATGACTCCCACCTGCCCCAAAGCACTTTCCTTTTCCATCTGCCAGGAAGTGTGGAATTCTCCAAGCATAGCCCTTCATTGGATGAAAACATCCTTTCAGGCTAAATGCAATTATATTACCCGGGAGGGGTAAAACACACTGCCCTTAAATACTATTTAATAGAGGGATTGATTTGGATTGATTTTTCTTAAAGAATAAGAGACATAAAGGCTTAAAGAAATAATAGGAGCTAACATTTATTGAGTGCTAGGTACCATGCTAAGTGATTCACATAAGATTAGCTCATTAATCCTCTGGCTAATGCTTTGAAAAAGGTACAATATAATTCCATTTTGCTGATGAGAAAACAAAGGCACAGAGAGGTTTAAACAGTTGCCCGGGATCAAATAGCTGATGAAGAGTAGAGCTGATATTCACAAGGAGGAAGGGGACAGGGTGCTGTAGAGAGAGGGGACATGCCAAGAAGGGGGGGGCTCCAAAGACCGAAAATCTCCTCTTCCAGAATCTTCCTCTAACTTTCCTATGTGGAGGTAGAGATCTTTATGTTCCCATTTTATGGTTAGATCATGTATACTTAGAATTCTGAGATTCTACAGTTCCATCAGAGAGCAGGGTCCCAGGAGAGTGAGGGAGAAGATGAATGAATTTTGATGGGAGGAGGGGAGGAGATTGAGAATGTGACTTAAGAGGCTGGGGCAGAGTCCAAGCAATGGGAAAGACTGGGAAGTCCAGAGCAGCTCAAGGGCTCCTCTAGGTGGCCTCACTCCCTCACCCAGTCTGGCACTGAATTGTCTACTGCTTTCTAAATGAAGCCCCCTCCCCAAACATAGGAAAGACTCTATTATCATACACATTTACCTGAAACACGCTAATATGTTCTCTCTAAGGCTCTATGCATTTGTGAACCTCTTATCTTCTGGGGCCTCCGGAGGAAGCAGGCTATGGATATCTGTGTAAGAGCTGAGTATAGGCAAGGCACAGGTTGGGGATAGGGGCTAATGGTGAGCCAGACACGAAGAAGGGGCTTGAGGGGAGACAGGCCTAGATAGCCTGGAGGCTCATTTCCTCCCTGCTTTTGGTGGCTTAGCCAGAAGCTGATCAGCTCTCTGGAGGGAGCAGCCAGTAGGAAGAACAGATTGACATCAGCAGCTGATCTCTTCAATCCTAAAGCGCTCCTTGTCATGCAGTCAACTAGATGTTCCCCATTCTTCTTTTCCCATACATTTTTAGAACGTTATGGGCTGGGTTCTTTCTACTGGAGCCCTTTCCATGGTGTACCCAGCTGTGCTCCACCCAGAAACCTCTTCCCCAGGATGGCAAAAGAATGGGAACCTGTGCACTCGGCTGCTTGCTGATGAGCTTCTCAGAGGAAATCTGGTTTTGTTTTGTGTGGCACAAGTACTTATGTCCCTGTTGCAGGTCTGGACAATGGCGAACCAGGTGAGCAGTGCTGGGAGGGTGCCCCCTGGGACTTAGGAGCAGAGTGTGCAGGGAGGAGGGTGCTCAGGCACCGTTTGAAGATGTCTGCAGTTATCTGCTATCAGAGCAGGGATCAGTCCTGAATTCTGAGAAGCGGCCTGATGGTTCCCAGGAAAAACTAATCACTGAGTAACCAGGAGGCAGAACTCATGGTAATGCTAGTACAATAGGAGTCTAGAAACCCAGCTTACAGCACATGGGCTACTGGAGTTTGAAAACAGAGGTAGGCAGGTGGGGATACACACACAGCACTGGAGGTAAGAAGAAACTAGAACAGCAAACATCTCCCTGGTGTGCAATGTGCATGCACAGACCTGGCTGGGAAGAGCTGACAGTGTCCAGGGCAGGTTCAGACACGAGCAGTCCTGGGTCTTTGTTCAGGGCTGAGTATGTTTAGAGTGTGGGGCAGGGGGTGGGGAAGTGCATGTCTGCACAAGGTACCAGAACTAGGCAGAAGCCAGGGTCAGTCAGGCCGAACTTGCCGGGAAGGCCAGAAAAGAGGTCAGCCCTGGTGGTGGGCTAGGCAGAACCTTCAGAGGGTAGACAGGAGTCTGAGATCCTTGCAGAGGGTCACAGGTACAGAGAGCGGGAGGTGATGTTATCCGAGGTCAGCTTATGGAGGATTGAAAGCTCAGCAAACTTCCAAGAAGGTAAAGAGGTTCGAGGCAGATGAATCATAAAATACAGGGGAGAGCACCTGCGGAGCCCTGGCTTGGACAAGGTCTCCTGCTGAGAGAGGTCTTGTCTTCTGCATAGCCCCTAAAAATCCAGTTGTCCTTTCCTCAGGATTTAGTTCGGAGGCACTAGAGGGTCTCAGCTAGTTAGGGAAGCTCAGTGTCTCTTGGGGAAGGACAGGGGAGGCATTCCCCCATTCACTTTGGTATACTGGAATTTGAATTCCAAGCGAGCGCATGGTCTTTGAGTGGAGTTCTGTTGGGGTATTTATCTCTGGGGCCTTTTGGCTAGATCTTGGAAGGGTAGGGTCATTCTGTAGGGAATCATCTTCCCAGCTTGAATCTTCTCCTTTAATATCCAGCCACTTCCATCTTTCAACGACAGAAGTAGTGATCCAGTCACATAAGCCCCGAGGAAAATAATAACACTGGTTTATTGACTTATTGATTCCTTTGCTCATTCATTCAGTGAATGCTTATTAAAAACCTACAAGGCATGGTGCTCTGGATATGATGGTGAACTAGTTAGGTGCCATCTCTGCCCTCTAAGCACCTTATAGTGAAAAAATCAAGACAGAGACACAAGCAGCAGTAGTATTACAATGGGATCAGTGGGCTATGACAGGGTGCTGCGGGACCGCAGGCAAGAGGTACCTAACTCTGACCTAGAAGGTTGGGGAAGGTTCGGGAGGTGGTCTGTCTTGGTCTCTGGAATTCCTCTTGGCGGCCTCACTCCCTCAGCCATTCTGGTGCTGAATTTTCTACTGCTTTCTAAATGGACTCCCCCCCACCCCCCCATGAACATAGGCAAGACTCTGTTCTCATCATACTCATTTACCTGAAACACACCCGTGTGTTATCTCTAAGGCTCTATGCATTTGTAAACCTTTTATCTCTAATTGTGGAGTGAAAGATTATATCCTGTTCAGAGGAATTTCAGGCTTCAGCAAATGGATATAATGGGTGCTTTTTCTATATTTTTAAAAAATTGTGAGCTGGTGTGTATGCTGCATGGAAAGTGAGCACATGAAGTATGATTATAAAAGACTTAATCAGACCAATTTCTTCTCTGTACTCTAATACACCATCAAAACTAAAAGACAAATTCCAAACTGGAAAAAATATTGGCAGCACATGTAATAGATGAAAGAATTCTCTCCTCCATGCATAAAGACCATTTAAAAGTCGCTAAGGCAAAAGATAAACTGTGTCGAAATATGGACACAGGACTCGAAAAGACAATGTAGTCCTATTAATTTATACTCTTTTTACTTGCACGACTCTTGTACATGAGGAAAGCTCAGAATTGTTACGGAAAATTTACAGGAAAGTTAATCTGACACATTATAGTGATAGACATATTATTATTGTGTTGCATGATAATTAGACTTAATTTGCATAAAGGCTGTAATTAGTATTACTTTTAGCTAGCCAAAGTTTCAGTTATTTTTCTCACTTTTAAAATTTCTTGGTAACTATAATTATTGTCAAAGATGTCAATTTTCTCTCAACATGCTCATGTTCACACACACGTGTGAGGACTCGCACATGCAGGGAAAGTGGTGAATGTCCTAGATCAGTCTCCATGTCTTTGCTGTCTCTACCTGCCTCTCCCGTGACTGAAGCTCCCTCTGTGATCACTTAGGCTCTCCTGTCTCTGGAGCTGATGTTTGTTGACCAAACCAAGGAATTTTCCAGCTCCTTCTCTCCTCCCACACTCCCAGGTGTCCCTTTGCTACAGACCTCAAGGCAGAGAACTCTGTGCACTGAGGGGGCAGTCCTTCTAGAGGGAAAGTGGCAGCAGTGTGGGTGGCATTTGGTGAAGAGGCACAAACAAGTCAGTAATGGTGGCTGAGGGGAGGGGAGATGAAAGGACAGAAGGACTGGCTTGTTTAGTCCCAGGGCCTAGGGATTAGAGAGGATCCTGAAAGACAAAGGAGGGGAAGGCGGCTCCAATACTTCTGGCTCCAGGCTCAAGGGCTGCAGTGCAAGAAACCAGCAATTCCAGAGTTTTCCCCTCGTGACCACTGCAGAAAATAGCTTCTCAGAGAGCAGCCCAGATACGTGCACCTGAGGACAGCCAAGTGAGCAAGAGAACACAACAATCACAGAGTCAGTTCTCTCTGACTCATGCCATCTCCCCTGACCTCCATCCCTCACATTCCTGAAGCAGTGTCAGCTCTGGGCCCCCAAGATTAGCATGGTTTTTAGGACCCCTAGGCAGTTCCCTTCCACCTCTACCCTGCACATTGCTTAGTTGATGCATGAAATTTCTTTCATGGGAGATAAAATCCCTAATTCTACAGTTAAAGATAAGAGGTTTAAAATTACCCAGGGGGACTAATGGGTTATTATGAAGGTGTTTTTGTCAAATTATAAAAGACTTAAGGTTGTGGAATCCTCTTCTGTTTTGGTAGAAGCCATAAGAAGGCAGAAGGACCAAGAGATCAAGACTGGGCAGACCGCATTGGAAAGAACCACATTAGGGAGACTGTTACCCTGGAATCTTAACGACTTCTCATGAGTCTTTAAGAAATGAAAATGCTGGAGGTCCGGTGTCCCTCTGGCTCATATTATAGAAATATTGTGGCAAGCCCAAGCCAGAGCAGCAGGCGAGGAGAGTGGAGAGGGCAAGTGACAGGCTACCCTTCTAACAACAAGGAGTTGCCCCTCCTGGGCCTCCCAGTATCCTCAGGATCTCTTCACTCTTTCCAGGGCATCTAGAAACTCTAAGGTCAGAAGGCGGCAGGGTGCAAGGATTTGGCTCTCCTGCTTTTTGGTTCTTCTTCTCAGCACAGTTCTTGGCTTCTGCATTTTCCGCTGAAACAGCTGGGAGGGAGGGAAGGTAGATGTCTTGGGGTGTGGAACCAGCTGCTCGATATAACGACCAGGATCAGTTTTTCTGTGACTTATGTTGTCATCCGTAGAGCCCCCTCTTTGTTCTGTGGTCCACGCTTGGTGTTTTATAGCCCTATAATTACACGAGGGCTGACACACTGTTTGCGTATGTGTGAAGACATGCCCGTTCTGTTATTCTAGTCTATGCAATAGTTCGTACCAATATTATTAAATAGAAGTGACTGGACTCAAGAAACAGGAATTGGAAGGTTGAACAGGTTAATGAGAGAGTCATAAAAGAAGCTGGTAGACTGTTTGCAAACATTGCTTCACACGGAGGTTGTTTAGGAATTTGGAACCTATATGAGTCCCTGGAGGGAAAAGGTGAGATTACAGGCACAGATATTTTATTTATTGTCTTCTCTCCAAACAGTAGGTAATAAACACATGAAACCACAAGGTTATAGAATTGTATTACCTTTTGGCTTTGGCCAAGTAAAACTTTAATTTTCTAGCTACAGATAACAGACAACTCCTATTGCTCTGAGGCAGGGAAGTGCTACTGTAAAATCTTCACACAACAGGATTTGTTCTGGGTTTCAGTGGCTCCTGGAGGAAAAATGCGCAGGGGACCGGAAGATCTCAGGGAGAGTGTCAGGGATTAGAGTAAGCTCCCTCCCAGAGGCAGGCCAGTCAGATTTACAGTGATTCCTGAACATGAACTGAGCTTTCTGAATTCCAGGGGTAGATCGTGGCCTCTTTCCCCTTCTCCACTCTTCATACCCAGCCGCTAACCTCACATTGAAAGTTCAAAAGGTCAGTAGATCAATGGTTGGTTTCCTCTTAGCGTTCATGTCCTGCAGGAGCTGCGGTCAGCTGCTCCTGGCTATATGAGAAAGGACACTAATGATTACCACATGTGTATACACCAGGTGAGATTAAACTGGGCTGCAGTAATGAACGACCCCAAGATCTCAGTAGTTGAACAACAAAGGTTTATTTCTTGCTCCTGCAAGGTCCACTGTGGTTCCCAGCAACTGTGAGGGAAGCTGTCTCCATCCATTCATGCATGCATCCATCCAGGCTGCTTCCATCTTTTGGCCCTATCATCTCAACCTCTGGCCTCCAAACTCTCTACCAAAGGGAAGGAGAGAAGTTGGAGAATCTCACGGAAACTTTTTGCCTGGATCACATAGTATGATTTTGCAGACTTCAAGGTGGCTAAATTTCATGATCTTCCACAAGCCCTGGGAGAATAAGATAACTGCATATTGGCGATTACTGGTGCTGTCTACCACAGCATTCTTCCCATGTGCTGTAATGGTGAAAATGAAAGATATGGGCTGTCTGACTTATTAGCCCTGTTTTTCAGAGTGAGAAACTGGGATTTGGAAAAGTTAAGGGCTTGCCAGTGAGCCACTGGGTCAACATTCAAGGCAGGTCTGTTTGACGCTCATACATAGGCTACGTGTCTATTTGATTTTTACGTCAGGTACAAAGAGTTGTGTTCACTGTATATATTATCATCAATCCAAACTGAGTTGTTTTTTAAATGGTTTGATTTATTTATGTATTCCCTTTTACCTCTGTTACTCAGGCCCAGCCACCCCCTCCCACTCCCTTTGGAAACTACTCAGATCTACATGTATGTATATAGTTTCTGTGTTCTTGTGAAACGTGTGGTCATTTGAATGGCCTATGCTCTTTCAGCCCTGACATAGGATCTCTCAAACTGCATTAATGGTCTCTGGCAAGACCTTATAAGCATAGTGAAGAGGAGAGGGAAACACTTATTATGTATGTGTAGTCACTGTATACAGTTCAGGTGAAAGTCCCCCATTTTCCCTGCAGCAGTCTGGTGTGTGTGTCCACTTTCCTTCTAATAAAGTACCCAGTTGCCCTGGCCCTATGTGTTGCCTGTGCTAGTCAGAGTTAACCTTAGGTAGGGCCGTGAAAGAATGTCTCTGGGCCTCAGTTTTACCATCTATGAAATGCAGCCGAGGACAGCTTCCCTGTGTCAGTAAGGGATGTCTTGGTGTTTAATTACTTAAAAGGCAATCTGAAGAGACCCATGGTTTCCTTGGAGGCTAGCGCTTTGCAGATACAAACTCTTATCATCCTTATTTTCCTTGTGACAGGTTTATAGCCTGTGGGACTCACTTGGTTCCTGTCACTTACGTTCCTCTCGATCCCTTCCTACAGAGCTTTATCTGTCACTGCATCTCAGGATCAAAAGTGTGTATAAAATCAGGCTCATGGGGGCTGGTGCTGTCAATGCATTGTTTTCTCCAGGACCTACCTGTCTTCTGCAGCAGCAGGAGGCATTTTAGGAGAGGCTGAAGTCTGGTCAACTTGTGGTCACCTAGTCTACAGTATTTAATTAGCCCCACTGTGTACTAAGTATATCCATTGTACCACTGTAGTAAGAAGTGGGAATACTTACCTTGGCAGAGAAGATCATATCTGATTTGTCTTTCTTTCCTAGATACTGGTTTCCTTGTCCAAACTTTGTAAAATAGCATCCTCCATTACTCTCAGTTGGCTCATTTTTTTTCTTAACCCTTCATACTACCTGCTACTTCATGTGTTTGATATTTACTGTCTATCTCTCCTCCACCCCACCCAACAACATAGACAACTGAAATATAAGCATCATGAGAACAGGGACTCTCTTTTATTTACTGTTCATTTCTCAGAGCTCAGACAGTGCTAGGAACATAGCAGGACATGCTGGATGAATAAATGGCTGGTAGGTGCTCTTGAACACTGCCTCATGTATCTGTCCCATGAATGTGTGTCTCTGAGTTGGGTATGCACTGAGAAGAGGGTTTATTAAAAAGTAACACCAGCACCACACCTTTAAGTAATAGCGTAGTTAGGAGACTGGGCTAAGTTGCATGAGATGAAACTCTGTGGGTCTCCAGAGTGGTTCTGGTGTGTTCATTGTATTGTGCCTTCTACACTGCCCTTGTGCAGAAAGTGTGGGCAGGCCATTTTTCTTTATTCTCTTTTGTAAATTGAGACTCTTTGCTCTAGCAGTTAACAGCTGTGGCGCTTCACCTCTGAGTTGTCTGGTGCCCAGTGGTGTGGCGAAGTGATCCCTGTGTTAGCTTATCGATATCCATTTGGTACATTTGTCTTCTAGACTAGCTCCTTCTCAGCCTGCCCCAACTATTCTTTAACCCTGTAAGTCACTTTAATCTGAGATGCTCTGCAGATGAAAGTTATGCCACACATGCCATATAAGTTAATATTATGATGCTAAGACCATTCCATTTGTCTAGAGTTTTGCAATGATTTACTTTTTATGGGTAAAGTTTTATTCAACTCTTAACAGTGAAACATAAAACTGTTACAATTGTAATGAAACCCATAAAAGCACAGAGGATAGTCTTGGGTAAAACGTCCCAGAGGGGGATGATGATACCTCTGAGAGCAAATTGAGGAAAGCTTTGGTTAGTCATTCTCAAAGATCATCTCAGCATATTTGGATGATCCCAGGCCAGGGCCCCGAACCAGTATTATTTATAACTTTGGTTCACAGCCTCTAATCAACATCAAAATTTGAAACTCTAAATGTTTACAGAGGGCCTAAAAAATGTCTGCAAAGAAAGATGAACTTATTTCTAACCCCCTTGCCAAATATGGAGCAGATTGGGTTCATCAGTCATGGTTGCAGTAGGAAATGGATGACATGATTACATTAGAATAATTTTAGGAGATTTTTGTTAAAGGAACCATTTTCAAAGTAAGGGTGTAGGAAAACCATGAGTGATAGTGCAGTACCCTGGGGCTGGGAACAGTGGGCTCCAGTACCACCCCTCTGTCTGAAGGAGTGGGGAGACCAAGCGGTTCCTGAAACCCTGGGACAAACGGGCCTTCCAGAGAGCTCGTTGACCATAGCTGCGATCTCTGGAAACACAGCCAGCCTACAGCAACCCTTCAGGAGGGGAAGTGGGGGAATTCCCCCCTCCCTCTCGTCTCCTGCCATTGCTCCTAACTGGGCAAACTCAGCTGGAAGCTAGAGGACAAGAGGACCCATAGATGTAGTCTGCATAGACTTGTGGACAACAGAGCCATGTGGAACATAATTAAGAGTGGATCTGCGTGGGGACAGTAGGCTTCCTTTCTGGGAAAGCCTTCCTTTGTGGGGAGGAGCTGGCTGGAGGAAAACGTCAATGCAAGGATCTCACCCATTGTAGCAGTGAAGACACCTCTTCAAGCTGCTCTAAGACCCCGGCAATGCACAGGTCCACTGGGAGCTCTTCTTAGGCAGAAACAAGTTATATAATTTTTGCTTCCTCATTGGTTTTCTGAATGTGTCAGGGTAGGGGAGAATGGAAGGAGAAAGAGAAACAAGTCTTGGGAAAGTTGGACTCCAAACCTAAGGGTAAGTCTCTTTTGATATTGCAGCAGTCATTGGTGGCACAAATTTCACCATTAATTAAAGATTTTACCTTTTTACTTCCCCTTTAGACTTTAGGATTCCACAGCTTTGTTTTGCAATTTAGGGTTGAGATGAGAAATGTTTGGAACCATGGCAGGTCTTTATAACGTTCCTGGTATGAATCGTCATTTGCTTGTGTCAGTCTTCCTTAGCCTCTCATAAAAAGCCAGTCATCTTCCCAGGCCCTCAGAGAGGGTTTAGAGAGATGAGATGAAGCAGGAGTGGGTAGGATTGGTGCTTCTCAGGGTCTCTAGCCTTGATGAAGGATGTGGTCTGGAGACCAAGCAAGTGTATGAACCATAAACCAAACCAAGAGTTTTTAACCTTTGATTGTTTGCTGCACGTAGTTGATTTTGCCTTGTATGCTTAACTGGCCTGCCTCATCTCTTCACTGTTTCTCTGTCTTAGGGATGCCATCTGACATGGGTACTTATGAATTTATTTATGAAGTCTGTTGGTGAATGTTAAGTTAATCATACCCCTTTGTTCATGGTACCTTGTCATTGATCTGTGTAAGGTTAGTTATTCATTCATGTATTCATTCATTCCCTTTTACCTCATTTCCTTCCCTGTACCCATAGGTAACCATTCTAATGTCTAAATATGTATCCTTTTGTTTGGATGTATTATCTTAAAGTGTAAATTATTGTTTTGTATATATGTATTTTCAATTTACATAGATTGTATTCTGTTATACACAGCAGCACTGTGTTTTCAGATCCATCCATGTTGCTATATGTACATACGCATTATTGCTTCTGATTTATTCCATGAAGTGCATTTATCTAGGCAAAGAATGTCATACTAATGTTATTAGCTTCTTGATGGATATCATAGTATGGATTGCCTATCCACTCTGCCATTGACGGGCACTCGGATGATCTCCTCCTGCTCACTATCTCAATCCATGCTTCAGCGAATATCCTTGCACAGTGCTCAACTGTTCCTACAATCCCACACCTTCGCTAACATTGACATTGACCGGCTTTCTAATTCTTGCCACTTTAATTGGTGTAAAGTGACATCTCATTGTGGCTTTAATTTATGGTCTGATTATTTGTAATTTTCAGCATGCATTCATGTTTCGTAACCATTTAGCTTTCCTCTCTGTGAATTGTATGTTCCTGTCGTTTGCTCATTTGCAAAGTTACGTTCTTGTATATACTTTTTAAAAGTTGACTTGTAGGAATTCCTTGTATATTCCAGATGGATTTTTTCTAATTTGAGATATTGTAAATATATTCTCCTAATCTGTTGTCTCTTTGTTAACTTTGTGATGCCTTTTGTTGCAAAGAAAAATATTTAATTTTGATGCAAACCTTTTTTTTTTAGTCATTATGACTTGTGCTTTGGTAGCTTTGTTTAAGAAGTCCTTCCTCACATCTAGGCCACATAGATAGTCACTTAGGGTTTTTTCTGCTTAAGTTTATGAGAAATGCTGTTTACATTTAGATCTTTAATCCATTCACTTTGAGGTATTAAGTAGAGATCCAGTTTTATTTTTCTCCATATAACGATCCGGCTTCCCCAACCTCATACTCTAAAATGCCATTCTTTCCACTTTGATTTGTGGTGCCATCTTGATCATACATTAAGTTTTCACGCACCCATGGCTCACTCTGAACTACTGTTGTTCTTGATGGAACGATACTGTTCCATTGTCCACATTTTGTTCTCATGCCAGTATCACCTTGTTTTCATTACTATGGCTTTATCATTATTTTTAATATCTGATAGAAGAACTTCCTGCTTCTATTCTTTAAACTTCTTTTTTCAAGGTTGCCTGAAATATTTGTGGCTCTTTAATTTTCCAGGTAGGATTTGAAACGAGTTTATTGAGTTTCTCAAAATTCCAGCTGGTATTTTGAATGAGATTGCATTGAATTTCTAGATTGATTTGGGGAAGAACTGACATCTTTATGATATTAAAATGCTATTGATTTTTATAAATTGCTCTTGTATCCTCCAAATTTGCTGAATTCTCTTTTTTATGTCTACAAATAATGACAGTTTTATCTCTTTCTTGGAATACCTTATTTTTCAGATTTCTTCTTTTCTTTCCTTATAGTGCTGGCTAGGACTGCCAGTACTGTGTTAAAAAGTAGTGCTAATGATGACTTCCTTTTCTTGCTCCCAATTTTACAGGGAAAACACCTAAAATTCTCCATTAAATTTAATGTTGCTAGAAGTTCTTGTGATATAATCTTTAAAAAGTTAAAGAAATTGACTGGATTCCTCATTTGATACGAATGTGTTTTAAAAAATGTCATCATATCTGGAGGTGTTGAATCTTGTCAAATACTCTTTCTCCTCAATTGAGAAAATCTTATTTTTATTCTTGTCTATTACTATTGTGATTTCTCTGATTTTTCAAACCACTGTTTCAATACTAGGACACACGTAATCATTTTCTTTATTTTTCTTATGCAAAATTAAGAATAAAGAGTACAGAGAATAGTATAACCATTGACTACATTTTCTGTATACCCACCATCTAACTTTAGTACTCATCAACTTGTGGCCCATCTTGTTTCATCTATTGTCCTTTCTTCACATCCCCTAGAGTGGATCATTTGAGCAAATTCCAGATATTTTATTATTTCATCAAAAAGTGCTTTAGTATGTCTCTTTCAAGGAAAAGAGCTTTAAAACCACATAGTCACTATATCATTATTATGTATTTATGTTTAATCATTTAGCTAAAATTTTATTTAGATTTTTTTAATCTACATTTAACATGATTACTTTAATTTCTTATATTATTTTTATTTGGGTTTAAAGAAAAGGCTGATTATTGTTGCCTCATTTTCTCTTGAAAAGTTTGTATAATTTAGGAAATAGCTCATCCTTAGAATTTTGGCAGAAGTCACCTCTAAAATGATATGAACATGGGAATTATAATTTTTTTCAAAGGAGAGGTCTTGAACTTAGAGTTTACCTTTTAAAAATATTTGTTTTCCTGTTCATGTCCTTTATTTGTTCTTGCACTAATGTTGGCACTTCATATTTTCTATTTTCCTCTAGGTCTCAAAGTTATTAATAGGTAGTTGTTCGCAATATTATCATTTGAATCTCTGTTGTATTTATGGTTCTTGGCTGTTTCCCCCCTGTATTTTATTTATTTATTTCCCTTACTTCTTTGATCAGTTTTATCAGAGGTCTCTTTCTCTTGCTGATCTTTTCAAAGAAGCACTTGAACAATGAACAATAAACATTACCAAGATATTTAACTACATTTGCTTTGCCCATCTTTTGGAACATTTCTACTGTTTTCTTATTTGAATATGTCCTGCAAGAGTGTTTTTAGTGGAGATTTTTGTATGTCAAAAATCCTGAGGTCTTATATAGTTGAAAATGTCTTTCTTATGTCCTCATATTTGAATGATAATAACATTCTAGGTCTGAAATTATTTTTCCTTTAATGCTTGAAAATTATATTATCTTTTTTTTAAAAATTCCATTATTATCTTGCTTTCAATGTTCCTGAGAATTCTATGGTTAGCCTGACTCTTGTTACTTCACAGGGGACCTTTTTCCTTCCATTTTGTGGAAGCTTTAAGTATTCTTATTTTTTCTCTAATATTCCTTACTTTTATTATAATGTGAATAGGTGTGGATTTTTCCTTATCTGTCCTATTTGGTCCTCTAAGAGGCTTTTCATGAAAAGCTAAAGGATTCTATCACTCATTAATCCTGGAGCATTTATCTTTGTTATTTCTTTAAATATTTTCTCCTTTCCATTTTTCCACCCCTTTCCTTCTGGGATCCTATTATCTCGATGCTAGCACTTCTGCTTCTATCCTCCACACTTATTAGCTTAAAATTTTCTCTAATTATATTTTCTGTCTCTCTTTTCTTTCCTATTGCTTTTAGGAATAGGAAATTTTTCATTTTGATCCTCCAATTCACTAATTCTTTCTTTAGCTCTATTCCATTCTATTATTTATTCCATTTCAATTACATATTTTTTGCATCTAATATTTCACTTGGTTCTTTTTAAGATTTTCATTCTTGCTTTACTTTACAAATATCTTCCCACATCTCCTTAAGCATAGTTATTATAGTAATGTTATATTCTTCTTTCATTTGTTCAAATCGTTCTGCTTCAGGGAGTGTATGATATTCTGTTTTTGTCTTTCTTTTCTTTTGGTTTTTTTTGAGGAAGATTAGCCCTGAGCTAACTGCTTCCAATCCTCCTCTTTTTGCTGAGGAAGACTGGCCCTGAGCTAACATCTGTGCCCATCTTCCTCTACTTTATATGTGGGATGCCTACCACCCCTTGGCGTGCCAAGTGATGCCACGTCTGCACCTGGGATCTGAACTGACAAACCCTTGGCTGCAGAGAAGCAGAATGTGTGCACTTAACTGCTGCGCCACTGGGCCAGTCCCTGTTTTTGTCTTTCTTTACTAGACTCTAGTTATTTGTGTTTGTAAGCTCATGTGCTACTGTGGATATCAGCTACTCTGCCTGGCAATGTTTGTTGGGAAAGGACAAATATCAGGCTCTAGTCTCTACCTATTCAGACATGTTTAAAAAATGAGAAGTGAGCCTCATGGCATGGCACCATAGGCACCAAGAAAGCACTTTGTGTCATTCTATTACACTGCTTCTTCCCTGGGCAGAATTTCTCCTTTAAATTGCATTACTGGGGACAAGCAGCACTGGGATGAGTCAGTCTCCACACATTGTAATTCCCCCAGGCGTGGGAGTTTGGAGGAGGAGCGAGTGGGGATCAGGATACTGAAGGGCCAGGGCTGCTGCTCATAATTGTGCAGGTGGCTCCTACTTATAGGAGAGGGGGGAGCAGGCACTGAAATCCACCTTCACTCCAAAACTGTATACCCTCACGTGAGGCTCTGCCTGTCTGGAGGCAAGGGTGCCTTTTCTTAATGCACAGTGTCATCATATGTTCCAGCAGCAGCATTCCAAGAGTGCCCGGTCAGCTGCCCGTGCTTTCAGCATCTCCTCACCCCAGCATGCATCTGCACTGCCTTGATTTTACTGCCAACACTAATTATTTGAAACGTAAAAGGACTTCTGCAGGGAAGAGGCTGGTGATAATTTTCTCAAAACAATGAGGGGGAAAGCCAAGAGCCACAGTGAAAAGCTTTTATCCAATCCACCTTCTCGCTGCTACCTCTCACAGCCTTTTGTCTCGGAATGCAGTACACTCCCCGCCTACCGGTTCAAAACATCTTTCAGTCTCCTGTGAGCATCACATGCTTTTTTAGTGGCTCAAACGCTCCTCTTTCTCTCCTGCTTCTTCATCTATTCCAGGTTTGAATTTGAAGGAGTCAGCAGGTACTAGGTCATCATCTTCATAAGATCTGGAAGCCTAAATGTGTGTCTTTAAAAATATTACTTTATGTGATTTCTAGTTTGAAAAAGATGTATATATTTTTTGGTTATTTCTTGAAGACCTTTAAGGCAATTGAAAGGGAACTCAGATTTCCCAAATGAGGGTTTGTTGGTGTATTAGTCATGGTTCTTCAGAGAAACAGAACCAATGGTATATATATATATATATATATATATATATATATATATATAGGAAGAGATTTATTATGAGAAAGTGGTTCGTGTGTTTCTGAAGGCTGGAAAGTCCTGCCGTCTGCTGTTTGGAAGCTCAAGACCCAGGAAAGCTGGTGGTGTAATTCCAGTGTGAGCCTGATAGCCCGAGAGCTGCAGGAGCCAGGGTGTAAATCCCAGTGCAGGGGCAGAAGACCCACTTCTCTACCCAAGTGGGCAAGCTGGAAGCGAAAGGGGTGGATTCCTCCCTCCTCCACCTCTTCTGTTCTATTCAGGCCCTCAACAGATTGGATCATGCCCACCCACACCGGGGAGGACCATGTGCTTTACTGAGTCCACAGATTCAAATACTAATCTTGTCCAGAAACACGCTGCAGACACACCTGGAAGCAATGTTTAATCTGGGCACCCCTTGGTCCAGTCAAGCTGACACATAAAATTAACCATCACAGTTGGGAATCATGGTATTTAGAGGTGAAGTTGGGTAAAGAAGAAAAGAGACGGACTGCCCGGATGACAAGACTTGGAAGACCATGACTCCATCCTCATTCAGTCGATTACCCTCTCTGTCATCAGGTTCCCTTGCCTGTAAATTGGGAATAAGAATGCATGCCGTTTCCCTCACATGGTTGTTGTGCTGCTCAATAGGATAATGTCTGTGGAAGGCACTCTGTACACCGCTAACACAGGAAGAGAGAAGGCAGCAACAGTTAACATGAACCAAAGAGCATTTGAAATGATATTAACTCTCAGGAGACAGGATGTTCTTTGGCTGGGAAGGCGGTAATCCCTCCCCTCAGTGACCTCAGTGAATTTCAGACAGATCTTCAAAGTAGATCAGGTCTCCGCAGCACAGAGTGGTGAAAATATTCCAAGTTCTCTGACCTCCCTAAGCTGGGGAAGGTTGGCATCAAGGACAAAAGCTTTCAATTGCATTGAACACAGCCTGGACAGGTTCCAAGTGGGTAATTACTTTATGCTTACTTACCATTTCCCCTTCAGCTTCGAAGGGATAGAGCATCCCTCACTTGCTGGACCAGCGGGGCCGTTCAGTGTTGCTAGGCATATGTTGAACAGCTGCCCCAGTCACCCACCTCAGCAGACACCGCATTTCAGTAATGAAGTCAGGACTCAAATTGGGCAAGATGCTGGCACATTTCTTTGATTAGCGTGCAGGACAAATGTGGCCTCTCTTTGAACGGAAGGGAGGGCGTTTGGCATGTTTTTCCTCACTTGCATCAGAAGCAGGAGTCAACTGGAAGCAGGTTCTGTGAGAGCCAGCTTTGAGAGTGCTCTGATATGGATCTAATTAAGAAAAATATATTAATTTTATCATGATCAATAACCACATCAGTTACTCTTCGCTTATGAAAAATACATGCTCTTGAAAAGAGAGGTGGAAAACAAAATTTCGTCTAAAGAATCGTGTCCTCCTAACATCTTATGTTATAAAGGCAAGGATGTTTATGGGAAGGAACATACCTTTAATCTGTAGGGGTGCAGGTAGTGTCTGCACAATGAGGGATTTCACATGACTCCAGATCAGAAGCTTATTTTGAGTGGCTTCATGTATGCTGATCCATCTGCCTCTCTCCCACTTCTCATTTTTCTGTTGTGTAGTTAACATAGTGGTCTAGGCACTTAACTTTTCTGAGCAGCACATTCTTTCATCTGCAAAATAGGGATAATAATGCCTATCTCATAGGGCTTGGGTGAGGAATTAAGGAGATCATATTCCTGGCACGTGGAAAAAGCTTGATAAATATTAATAATTATTACTACTATTGTTATTACTAATCTTTTAGGTATTAGTTCAAATATAACTTTCCTTTTTACCACTAACTTCCGCCCCTATTCCAAGACAAGGTCAAGTGAATGACTTTATGCTTCCATAGAACGCTCTGCATTCTCTGTAAGAAGAAATAACACTTTCTGGAGTATGTCCCAGGTTTTCTGCACTATTTGGATTTTTTCCCATGTATATACTATGACCCCATTTTACAAATAAAGCAATTTGGTACAGAGACTTCATCTAACTCATGAGGGGTAGGATTTAAGTGTAGATATTTTTATTCCAAAGCTCATATTCCTAACTATGACATTTATGATGTGTTATGGTAATTGTTCATGTAATTTTCTTTTCTTTGCTGGACAGTAGCTCTCTGTATCCACCAGCCCCTCATTCTTTCCAAAGTGACCGCTAACTTATGTGTGGCCTCCCTTTCTCCATAACCTATTGATACCCACAACTTTCTTACCTTTTGACTCCTCAGTTTCACCTCAACCAGAACCATCTTTCTCTGTGTTCTTGACTTCTAGTCTAATCTCTATTTCAAGGTTACATCAATATTGCCCTTGCTGACAACTAGATTTGCTCTTATCCTTCTGACCATCTACCATACTGTGAGTATCAGTCAGGGGTTTTGATTGCAAGTGATAGAAACTATCTCTGATAATTTTAAGTAAAAGGGACATATATTGGAAGGATGTGAAGGGCTCAGAGTATTGATGAGATCAGGACCAGGCTTAAAAAATGAGAAGGAACCAAGGATCCTGTTACCCTCACTGCAGCCTCCACCAACCCCCACCTCCTCCTCTTGTATGTTCAGGATTCAAAGTCCTGGAGTCTGAATGGCTGAGCATAGGGCCCAGTGCCCACTTCCAAGGATGGCAAAGTATGGGAGGAACCAGAATCTGGCTCCTTTCAGCTTCTGTAATGACAAGTGGTAGTGGATGGCACTGTCAGTCAATCAGCCATGTTGAGACCATATACACACAGGTGGAAGATATTTCCTCACAAAGAAAGGAGATGAATGCTTGACAACAAAAAAATTGCATTTGTCCACTGCACATTTCAATTGTTAACTCTGGCCACGCCCTGTAATTTCCCAATCCCAACTTCCCAAGATCACAAAGTCTCTCAGAATACAGCCCAGGTCCACTAATATCCCATATAATCTCACTGAATAAGCTTCCTTGTGCTGAATCCTTTGTGTGCTTTTGATTTCTACACTCTGTGTGCCTATGGAGGCCTGCCTGGTTCCCCGGGTTGGGCACAGACCTTAAAAATTGGGAGCAAAAAATGCCTTGCGGACAGTCACAATTATCCCATCTTATTTATAGCACAATGTCTTGGCCATAGGCTCACATACCTCCCCAGCTCACTCCTCTGAGACATCTTTCCAAGCCTGCTCCTGTGTTCTGGATCCTTGACCATGTAAATGCATTTGCCTCCCTTTCTACTCCCTCTCACTCTTTCAGTTTTTAAAATTTACTGATTTTCCTTTCTTTCGTTGCCATAGCCTAGACTTCTCTTTTCAGGAATGCCTTGGTGTCTACCTACTTCTGATCGGTAGTCTTCACTTCTGCATGTTCTGGTGGTGATTATTTCCACTTTGTGCTTCTAGTCTAGTTCGTGAGTCTTATGTGGCTTCTCTCTGGCCAACCACATCTCCTGGGATTCTGTATCCAAATCCATCTGCACTATGTCCTGAGCCTATGCACTGTCGTTGCTGGCTCAATCATTTGGAATTTCCAGAACTCATGTTCATGGTGGTAGGAGCAATTAATGTAATATGACTTTTGTAGCTAGTTAGAAGAGAGGCTCAAGATTTATCATATATATATATATATTTTTTAATTTTGAATCCTGTCAATTTTTTTTTTTTTAAGATTTTATTTTTTCCTTTTTCTCCCCAAAGCCCCCCGGTACATAGTTGTGTATTCTTCATTGTTGGTTCTTCTAGTTGTGGCATGTGGGACGCTGCCTCAGCGTGGTGTGATGAGCAGTGCCATGTCTGCGCCCAGGATTCGAACCAACGAAACACTGGGCCGCCTGCAGCGGAGCGCGCGAACTTAACCACTTGGCCACGGGGCCAGCCCCAAGATTTATCAGATTTTTAAGTCCCAGTTACCTCTCTGTCCCAAATTCTAATAAATGGTCTACTGTACCTTTTGCTCAACAGCCAATCTTCAGGCTGAATCTCAGTTGTAATGTAAAGCTTTTGACTTCTTCCCTTTGTGCCAGTCCTGCTTTGGTAATGCATTAGTGCTTTAGTCTTTTCCGGGACTGTAACCTTGCCTTGTGCTGGAGTCCTGACGTTGACATTGAGCCTTTCTGTCTGTGACACATTTCTCTGGTGCCACCTGCTTGTTTCTTGATGCCAAAGGCCAAGCACACCTTTAAAATGCTCTAGGAGGAAAGTGGCCACAATTGTGGACAGCTTTTAAGAATATAGTGAAACTGCCTTGGGTCTTGTGAAATAGCAGAGTTCACTGAACTTCACTGGTTAGCACTCTAATACCTGTTTCTGTTTCTGTGTTTGCTTCTGAGCTCCTGTTCCAGTCTTCACTGCTCAGCATGGCCTTTCCCTTTTGGATTAGGTGCTGAGCAGTTCTCTCAGGTACCCCTGGGATCTGATGCAACACTCCTTTGGGTTTCCTTTTCCTTCCTTTCTCCTCTACTCTACCATAGGATGCACTTGAATATGCCTTTGCCTTCCCTGTAAGTGTTCTGCATCAGCCTGTCTGGGAGAAGCCAGCCCTATCACCCTGGAAGGTTTTATGTCAGATGTCCCTCATTTTTCTGCCCTGTTTGCTGAATACAACAAGGACACCTGACATAGACTGTGTTCCCAGAGAGGACACTGCTGCATATTAGCTCTTCTAAACCTTCTCCACTCTTCTTAAGTTTCCCACGTTTGCCTACTCCCTCTTGACCTCTAAGCAAATGGTCTTGCTTTGTGCTTTTCTGAGACTATGGAAGCCATCTGGCAGTTTCTTCTTCTCCACCTGCTCTCTCAAAATTTCTGCCTTCATTCTCTCCCACTTGGAGGAGGAGTCCTCCTTTCCTAGGCTCACTCTCGGCCCCAGTAGATAGTGCTGGTCCCTAGCTCTATCAGGCATTCTGCTCTTTCTGGGCATTTTCAATGTCTCTTCCTCTCTGTAGGATTCTTCCCATCTACCTTTAAATCAGTTTGATCTGTTGCCTCCAAAAGAGTGGTCCTCTGTTCTCCCCTTGCCAAACTTCTTGAATTCGTGTGCTCCACACATGCACTGGGCTTCCTCACTACTATTTCACTCCAAATGCCCTGCAATCTGGCTTCTATTGTCACCAAATTCTAAAGTTCCTCTCTCAAAGTTCACTGTTAGCCTCCTAACTGCCAAACATAAGAGCTCATTCTCAGATTTTATGTCCTTTGTCCTGTCAGCAACACTGGTGCTTAAAATAGTTGATCGGATCTTTCCTCATTGAAATTATTTTCTTTTCTATATGACCATCTTATTTTTATTGAATGTTTGGATGCAATTTAGCTTTTCCATGTGTTTCTCTCTTCTTGATGGCTAGATGTAAGTTCCCTGAGCCTGGGAACTGTATGTTATAGATAGATAGATAGATAGATAGATAGATAGATAGATATAGATTGTAGTTCCAAGAGCAACTAGCTTCATGCTATGCACAAATTGGTGCATAATAAATATTTTCTAAATGAAGAAATAGCACTATTCAGAGTGAAGTGTTCATTCAGTCACTTATTCATTTATGAACAAATGCTTCTTGTGCACTCACTATATATAGATTCTGTTATGTGCTGTGGTGTAGGAACTCACAAGACATGCATAGTTCCTGCTTTCAGAGAACCTATAGTCCAGTGGGGAATGTTTATACATAATTATAATACAGAACGATAAGTGCCCTGATGGGGAAGCACTTAACTGGAGGGCTGAGGGTCAGGGAAGATTTCTTGGAAGAAATAATATATAAGCTAAAAGTTAGTAAGGCAAAGGGAGGGAAGAGGAAGCAAGTGTTCCTGGCAAAGGAAACCGTATGTTCAGGGGTTAGAGGACATGACACTTTTGAGGAACTCACTGAAAGAAAATCAGAGCCATGGTGTATAGAGAAGAGGGAGATGAAGCAAACAAGTAGGTGGGTTGTGTCTAAATCAAAACAAACATTTCACCCTCTTCCCCACTTTCAAATATTTTACTACTTAATCCTTAAGCCTTTTGAGTGGTAGGTGGCAGCTGTTTTACAATAGAGAAAGTGAATTTTGTAGAATTGAAACTCACTAAGTCAATAGCAAATCTGAAAATATCATCAATTCTTAATGCAGTCTCCTTTTTAATCGGGCACCTTAGCAATAAGAACAAACGGGGAAAGATATAAGATCATTTTTAGGGGCTGGCCTGGTGGCGCAGTGGTTAAGTTTGCACGTTCCGCTTCTCGTCAGCCTGGGGTTCACTGGTTCGGATCCCAGGTGTGGACATGGCACCGCTTGGCATGCCATGCTGTAGTAGGCGTCCCACATATAAAGTAGAGGAAGATGGGCATGGATGTTAGCTCAGGGCCAGGCTTCCTCAGCAAAAAAGAGGAGGACTGGCAGTAGTTAGCTCAGGGCTAATCTTTCTAAAAAAAAATCATATTAAAAAAATCCATTAGAGAGCTGAAGATACAAAGAAACCTAAGTGAGTTATATTTGTAGAGAAAGGAGACACATGGCACTGTTCATCACTAGAAGAAGAGTGGGAAAGGGAGAAGTCCACCATAGACAGGTAAAGAGAAACCAAGCTAACTGACCATGAACTTTCATGACCACATGGGGGCTGATGTGATGGCATCCTCAGTCACAGAGCATGTCAGTACCCAACTGCCAACACTACCTTGGGTCTTCACTAAGTGCACAGGGAAAGGATGTCAAAAGTGGAAATCAGGCAAAAGAACTGAGGGAAATTCCCCTGAGAAACATAGGATCTTCCCTAACTGAAAGGCAGGGACCTTCTCTATGTGCAGCCTGATGAAGCCTGGGGGAGGGCAGGGGAACTGAAAAAAATCCCTCACCTGGATGCAGGGGCCTTTCCTGAGTGCAATTTACACTGAAGGCTGGCATCAGGACTGGAGAATTTATAGAAATCCCTCTAAGACACACTGCGTCTTCACCAAATGCACTGAAGATGCTTCTTGAAGGATGGGCAAAGAGTAGCAAAGGTGAAGCAAAAATCCCTTCTAGACCCTTGAGGACTTTACTGAATCCATTGCTGCAGCCCTCCAAAAACTGGAGACAGGGCATCAAGGTGAAGAGGGATCTCTGAGGTACAGAAAGTTAGAAGTGGGGCTGGAGAGAAAAGAGAACTCCCCAATGACTAAAAGCTAGTGGTCCTGCTGCAGTGCACAGATGGCTCATGGTTCAGATGGTGCCTGGGAAGCAAAGCATATAAAAATCTCCAGAGTCTCCCTGGTGCTCAGATCCCAAGTTATGCTGTAGGAAAGGTTCTAATCCTGTCTTCAGAATATTTAAATCCAATTTTAAGCTGAATTTAATTAAAGCTGCCATGAAGCCCAGTTTAATACAGAATGGATGGAAATAGACTCTTACGATTGTGGCCTGATAGAAGAAGGGGTGCACTATTTTCTGGGAGTAAATACTTACTTTTCAATCTCATTTTTTTACACAGAATTTCTGGCATAGTAAATTATGGAACAATGGAAGAAGCAAGAACATGTGACACATAATCAACAGAAAAAGAGTCAGTAGAAACAGACCCTCAGATGGCCTAAATGTTAAAATTATCGGACAAAGGACTTTAAAATGACTATAATAAATATACGAAAAGGTGAACAACATGCATTAATACATGGGGAATTCCAAGAAGCAATGGAATCTGTAAAAAAAGAACCAAGTGGACATGATAGAAGTAAAAAAAATAAAATATGAGAAATGAAGAGTTCATTCAGTCAGTATTTCAGTTATCTATCGCTGCGTAACAAGATGCCACAAGTAGCGGGTTTAGAGAATAACAACTTATTTTTTCCTCATTATTCTGCTATCTGGGCTGGGCTCAGTTGGGCAGTTCTGTTCCATGTGGTATCTGCTGGGCCTCAAATGTCCAAGGTGGCTTTTTTTATTCATATATTCGGTGCTCAAAATTGCAGTGCTTTAACCATTGTAGTTTGCCAGAAGTGTTGGAGGTGCTGGTCATCTTTCTCTCATTCTATGGAGCCCCTCCAAGTTGCTATACCTTGGCTTCCTTAAAGAATGATGGTCTCAGGGTAGTTGGGTTTTTAATATATGGTTCCTGGTTTCCAAGAAGGAAGAAGTGAAGCTGTGATCTGGACTCATAAGTCCTAAAACATAATTTCTCATGCGTTCTCTTGTTCAAAGAATGTGGCAAGTCCAGCCTAGATTTCACCACTTAGTATGTGGAATAGCAGGTGTATTCAAGAGGGGAAGAATTGATGGTGGCCTTCTTGGAGACTATCACTTTTCCCTTTGCCAGTGACAATTCACATCACTCCCGTGTGAAAACTACACCACACTCTCTTGCAAGGTCACCAAAGCCTCTTCCAATTATGGCATCAGGCCCAACTCCATCATCTCATGCTCTGCATCAAGTCCAGATGTGGATGAGTCTTCTTAAGTGCTTCTCTTCTCAATCTGGAGGAAAAGTCACCCCCTTAACATAAAATAATGAGACAGTGATAGAATAACTGTGATAGACACTCCTATTTAAAAAGAGAAAGGAATAGGAGGCACCTAACAGCCAATGGTCTATAACAATTCTGAAACCCAGTGGGGCATATTCCACAGCACCCCTGCTCTGGGGAGCATGGAACATTCCATGGGTTCCATTGGCCCAGTTCTGCTCTTGGAGATTGATTCTCTGCAGCTTTTGGCTCTGCGTTCTGTGTTCTGGGCTATGATCTCTGAGGTATACTTCTTTCTCTTTTGGAAATGGTTTGATTTTTCAGCTGAATAGCTTCCTTAGCCCTCTTTATGTCCATAAAAGTCTTATGTACTCTTTCTGTACATTTTAGTCCAAACTTGTAGTGATTTTATTAGTAAAATCATCTTTAAAACTTTCTTTTCTATGAATCTACTGGGGGTTCACTGAGTTATACAAAGCCACACCTACAAATCTCTTTGAGGCAAGCCTCCTCCACTTTGTGCTGGAAGTCGGGGTGCTTCAGTACAATGCCTGAAAGACCCTTAGAAGCTTTTTTTGTTTGTTTGTTTAGCAGATGGTGTTTATGAGACTCCATCATAAATCTTTACGAAGTCTTAACAAGAGGTCTTGTAGCCATACCTTTAGTTTGATCTTTACCTTGAGGCTACATTGTACTAGCAGTGCCCTAGATTTGGTCTTTGCCCTGAGACTATTCTTACCTAAAGCACTTTTGCCAGCTGGAAAGTCTGGGCATTAAGAGTACCAGTAGGGTAAATATCTCTGTTCATTGAAATGACCCAGAAGCAACAATAGCCCAGTATCTGTGAGCACTCATAGTACCCAGTCTCTGGCTTCTAAATAGTATCACAACCAGGACTCCTTGGAGAAATGGCTGATTCCAGTGTAGGGCGATAAATGTACAAGATGATTTTGAGCATCATGTTGTGCCAGAAAACTGGCAAGCTGTCAAATACTAGTGGGTCATGTTGGCAAGAATGTGGAGAAACTGAAAGCCTTGTACATTGCTTGTGGGAATGTAAAGTGGTTCAGCTGCTGTGAAAAACAGTTTGGCAGTTCCTCAAAAGGTCAAGCACAGAATTACCATATGATCCAGCATTCTACTCCTAGGTATATTACCCAAAAGAATTGAAAATAGGGACTCAAGCAGATACACGTACGCCAATGTTCATTGCTGCATTACTCATAATAGCCAAAAGGTGGAAACAACTAGTGTCCATTGACAGATGAATAGATAAACAGAATGTGGTATGTACACATGATAGAATATTGTTCAGCCATAAAAAGGAGTGAATAGAGATGATAATTGCTACGATATAGATTAATCTTGAAAATATTATATTAAGTAAACTAAACCAGACAAAAAAGGACAAATATGGTATGATTCCACTTACATGAAATATCTAGAATTTACAAATTCATAGAGACAGAATGTATATTAGTAGTTACCAGAGGCTGGGGGTGGGACTGGGGAATTATTGTTTAATGTGTACAGAGTTTCTGTTTGGAGTAATGTAAAAGTTTTGGAAACAGATAGTGGTGATGGTTGCACAAAACTGCAAATGTAGTTAATGCCACTGAGTTATGCCTTTAAAAATGGTTAAGGGCCAGCCCAGTGGCATAGTGGTTAAGTTTGCACACTGCACTTTGGCCACCCAGGGTTCACGGGTTCAGATCCTGGGTGCAGACCTACACATGGCTCATCAAGCCACGCTGTGGTGGTGTCCCAGATACAAAACAGAGGAAGATTGGCACAGATGTTAGCTCAGGAGCAATCTTCCTCAAGCAAAAAGAGGAAGATTGACAACAGATGTTAGCTCAGGGCCAATCTTCCTCACCAAAAAAAAAAAAGAAGAAGAAGGTTAAAATAGCAAGTTTTATGTTATATATTTTTTTTACCACAATAAGACATATTTTTAAAAAACTATGGTCATGTTAAAAGAACAATGAAGCCAACCTGAAAGGACTCCCAACTGGCTTACATTGGGACAAGTTGATCATTAAAAAGGAAAACTACATTTAGTTATTTTATATGTAAAATATAAAAACCTATGACTTCAAACTGATACTAAAAAAAGAAATTGTCACCATTGGGCCTTTCTAAGGCACAACTCACTGCGCTGAAGACTGGTAAATAACGGGAAAGAATTAAGCATTTATCTTGCCTTTCCTGTAGGAACCATATTCAGGGAAATCAACGACTAATAAGGAGAGGTGCTTCTTTACAGAATTCTAGTTAACAGATGTAAGTGTAATAATGGAATGGAAATTTTGTGAGCAACCCCTAATGAGACAATGGATCATCAATTGACCAAGTGATACACAATTTTTAGGTGAAAGATTAATGAAAAGTGTTATAGTGGAGGGATTCATTGATTTCATTGATCAATCTTAGCATCACTAAAAATGGGACTCCAAACATCATGTGCCTTATGATATGGGGCAATAAGAAGTATAAGGTACCATCTACTAATGATTTTACTTAAAAAAAAAAAAACCTGAACTTGAATTTAATCAAATCTCCTGCTTTAACCTCCAGTTTACAGGAAATACAGAGGATAGAAGAACAAGTTCAATAGCACCATGAAGAAGCAATCAGCCAAATTCAGAATATAGGATATTTCAGAGAACAAATAACCCAGTTTTACTAACTGTGCTGGAAAAAAGGATGATTGTGAGGAAAGGAAGGGAGGAGTGTTATAAAATAAAACCTGACAACAAAATGCAACGTGTGGACCTGTTTAGATCCTGAATAGAACAACCAATTGTAAACTGACATCTTTGAGACAGGAAGGGAAATTTGAATATGTTCTCACTATTTGATGGTAATCATAAACACTTGTTAATTTTTGTTATGTTTAATAATGACATAATGGTTTAATACGCATTGATTGATAGGTAATGTTCTTAGAAATCCATAGAAAAGAATTTTTGGGTGGAATGACACGTCACGGTTTTATTTTAAAATATTGTGGGAAAAACAAAAACAACAAATTTTGGGGAGATAGATGAAACAAGATTGGTAAAAATGATTTTCGCCAGTTGATTATTGAAGGAGAATGGTGGATTCATAGGGGTTCTTTATATTACTCTCTCTACCTTTGTGAACTTTTAAACACAATAACAAGTTTAAAAAATTGTGTTGGCTTTTCTTGAAAAAGAAAATACAATCCAAAAATAAAGCGTAGGACTGCAGTTCCACTTTGCCTATATTTTAAGACATAGTAAAAGTAATTTGGAGAAGCGTCAGCACATGCCACAACAGGAAGGAGCTGTGACACGTGGAGGCTCGGCTTGGGAACAGAAATATTTTGAGTGGCAGCTTTGAGGAGCTGAGATCGAATTGAATTAAAAGACACGGCCTACATGTAAACAGTTGGATCATATAAGTGAGGGACTTTCTGTTTCTTTTGTGCTTCTGGCCCGCCAGTCCCCTCCTTGTGCCAACAGCTCTGTCTCTCACAAGCTGGAGGCTGATCCTTCATTCAGTGAGTTAATTTTAAATGAAATGAAAACCCAAGTCATAATGTTTGGTTCACTACGCAGGCAACAGGCGCTGTCTGCCTCATTAATGATTAACACGGCAGCTGGTGATGTCTTGCAGCTGGCTGACTGGTTTAATGATGCCAAAATTTGGCTATATCCTCCTCCTGTACTGATCAATGCCGGCATCAGCTTTCCTCACAGTGGCTGGAGCTTGGTCCTTGTTGGATACCTTATCCACTGATTCACATGGATTATCAAGAAGAAGGAATATTTCTTGCACCTAGGCGCAAAGCCTCTAATGATTTTGCTGGGCGAGATGTGAAGAACGTAGGACCCAGAATGCATTCATCTGATGTTGGAAGAAACAGGATGCTAGCTGTGCTAAGAGGCAAGGCTAAGTCTTACAAAGAGTTATGGGGCCACTGTTACTAGAGACTGTCCCTGTAAGAAGGTCTAGTAGGGTCCCAGACAGCCAAGAAAAGAATTAAGAAATTGTTCTTCCAAGAGGTGCATATAGGGTTCCGAATTGAAGGTTGAGGAGCAGGTGGGAGCAGGCCAAAGTTTTGAGATCCAGGCTCAAGTGAGCTGCAACAAAGATGCAGCCTCTGCAACAGTGATATGAATATTAAACTCAGTCTACTGACCTTTCTGTAGAGTCCCAGATCGGTGAAAACCTGAGCCCAGCAGTGTGATTGGGCAAGTGCCTGCTTTTGGCTGACTGAGGCCAATCATGGCATTGAAAGCAGGCAGAATGGAATGAAGATGAACAGGTGGACGTTGAAGTCAACAGCCTGAGATGAAATCTTAGCCATTTTCTTTATTGTCTGTGACTGGACAAGATGCTTAACCTTTTCAGATTCAATTTCCTCGTGGATAAAATAGAGCATTTACAGGATCAAGCAGCCAATGAATATAATAAATAGTAACAATTATTACTGTGTGAAAACTCTCAAATATCAGCTTTATTTTTTCTTTGTCTGGTATACATGTCATCTCTTATTTATTTGGGAAACATCTCTGTGATACAAGTGGTTACCTTGATAATACAGGTGAGGAAACTGAGGCTCAGGATCTCCCCTGGTCATTGCCTGGAAGCAGCAGCATTGGGAAAGCCAGTGCCGCCTTCTGAACCTCTCGCTGCCTCCTCTGCCACAGTTCACCATTTTCTTCACCTCTCTGAGTCTCAGCTTACTCTTTGCCCTGGCGTCCCTGATGATCTTGACCAGCTTCCCTGGAGTGTTTGGCAGGGCAGCCCATAGTTTACAAGAGTGTGGCTAGGCTTGCTAATAGAAGGCACCACATCAGTGAGAACAGAGCTCCAACCTAGGGCTATCTCTGTCCTGGCTGTTTGACTTTCTTGATGCCCTTGATTAAGATGACGCTGTTGATATTCTAGGCTGTGAGGACTGATTTCGAGTTAAGTACTTTTACGCTTAATTTGCTTTTACCTGATGAGTGTTGTGACTGTGCTTTGTGCCTGTTCTATGACCCAAGTTATTCACTTTTCAGCATTCGAGCTTGCAAGGACACGAGAGGAGTATAGAGTTTTAGGAGTCACACCGCCTCCCATCCCTGCGCCAGCCTCCTGTTCACGCAGGCTCACAGACACGTGCACACACGCATATGCAGGCCTCCGCATTCTGGTATTGGAATGAAGCCTCCTCAGTGGCAGAACAGACACTATTTCACTTGGAAGAAATGTTTCATTTCTACCCTTCTAAAACCTTGTCAGGATAAGAAAAACGGAAGCTGTGACTTTTCAATGCCATCTGGTAAGTTAGATTGAGCATCGGCACTGGGGCGCGTGTCTGTTGTGCTGAAACAGACCTCTTTGGGACTGAATTGCTGATGTTCCCATGGGGCTCTCAGGGAAAGGAGGCATTTCTGCAGCCTGCCTCACTGAGAGGAATGTCAGGACTTAGCCACCCTTCCCCACCCCAAGCATCGCTGTCACCTTTTGGATGCGCTCATCCTGTGTGAGTCCTGCGTGTGCTCATAGTCCCAGACCACCTGCCTGGGCCCCTGGCAAAGCCCCGATTCAGTTAATGAGGAGTTTAATAATCTCTGGGCATGCCAACGTGGGGCCATAACATCTGACTTCTTTCTACCCAACCCCAGGCAATTTTCCTTCGTTTGCACAGCAGCACTGGTAGAACCCAGGTAGTTGCAAGTCCCTGCAATGAAACCCATTATCAAAGTGGAAATTGAGGATGAAGAGAGCTTTCCTGTCTGCTTCCCTCAGCAGCACTGAAGTCCCCTTCTACAGTTGTCAGAGCTGAACAATGAATTGAACCAGTCCCTGGCCTGGGAGGAGACAGCAACATCTGCCAGTGAGGTTGGAAAGATGGCAGTGTGTGGTCACTTCACTGGTTCAAGTGCCCTAAGCCTGGGGAAGAAGAGTGGAGGCTGTCAGGCCAGGCCTCCCTCTCTATCACTGGCCTTTGGCACATTAGGATGACTCTGCAAATTCCTTCACTCAGATGTGCTTCTGTGTCCTTCCTCCAGCCCTATCAAGGGCCAGTGCTGCAAGCCTAGAGCTCCTGTTTATGATGCTCTGACACTCAGCCTGCTAGAGATGGCTGAGCCCAGGGCCCAATCCATTGCTGCAGAGAGAGGCTTTAGATAGTGTGAAGGCTTTGTAACATACGGACTTGGGTAGGCTGAACTTCCTTTCCCAGAATTCCCTTTCCTGTACGTTTCTTGTTAGGGTGAGCCACAAAAGAGATTCTTGTTTGAGAACTGGAGGGCGAACGTGAAGCAGCAGCCATTTTGTAGTTCGCGTACTTTGTCCCCGATCTGCTGATTCACCTTGTCAGCATGAAGCAGCAACTGGGCCTGCTGATTCTACCGTCTTCTGGGTCTTCCAGTTTCTCTGACTCTTAGGTGAGATGCCTGTGTTTGGCTCCAAGACAAAGGAGCCTGGCTTCAAGACAGCCACATCACCGAGGCCAGAGGCCAGAGGCCAGAACTGACATGCATTTCAGTCCATCCTTATGGGCTTGTGGGTTCCTGCTTGTTTTTACTTTCCCCCACCTTCCCAGCTGCCTGCTCTGTGGTCTCCAAGCTCCAACATCAGCTACAGATGCACAGAAGAAACCTGTTCAACCAGGTTTCACAATTGCATAAAGTCAAATCCCTGGAATAGATCTGTCTGTCCATCCATCCATCTGTCAGCCTGCTTACCTATGTGTCTATATATCTGTCTATCAACTCTCCTAGTGGTTCTGCTACTTTGACAGAACTCTGACACAGATTGAAATAGAGAAGTGAAGCCCATGAATCCTCTAAGGCTAGATCCCCTTAAGACTGCCATCTGGGGACTTGAGGATAGTGCGCTCATGACTGGGCACACTGAAACATGTTTCCCCATTTTGCCTTCTGGGAAATGGTGCCATCCCTACATATTCCACACATATAGGAAGTCATGTTTGCTGTATGGGTAAATGGATTATATTACAAAGGGCTCTTTCAGCTACCTATCAGTTGTCCCCCCTATTGTACATATTTTCCTCCTTCTCATCCCTGTTCCCACTTGAGTCTTGGGGAAATTTGAGAGTGTCTTGCCCTGAATTGTCCTATGCCTAATAGACCAACTTCTCTGCAGGAGCCAGGTAGGTGGGAGACTTCAAGGAAAGAGCCCAGCTGGGAAGTCAGTGCAACAGACCCCGATAGCAGCCCCTCCAGCGCGGGGCAGACAGATGAAGGAGGAAGCATAATTTGCTTTCTTTGATTGCAGTGCCGAGCATCACAGACCTGTCGCTCAGTCTAAGATCAGAGAAAGTTCCAAACAAGAAGCCAGCTTGGTCCAACTGTCTCCCCTGGCTCCCTGCTGACTGCTGGGAGCTAACTGGGAGATGAAGGCTGACACTCCCTTCTCCTATCCCAGGCAGCAGAAACTGGGCCCCTCCCACTCCCATCGCAAAAGATAGAGCCTGGAAACACTGGTACCTCTGACTAGTTTGCCCTAAGTCCCTTGTCATAGGATGTGTAGTGTGTTTTGCATTTTGAGGTTTGATGGGTAGGTCGATGCCTCCTGGTAATTTTTCAGCACAAAATCATGACAGCTTGAATGAAATTCCATGGTTACTATTTTTTTTTTTTTGACTCTTAGTTATTGTTTTGCACCAGCTCATTACTTCCCCTAGTTAGAATTGGTAGCAGAGACAGAAGGGGTGAAATACCACCAAGGGGCCTATTCCTTCAGTGTTCACAGCAGGTGTCTGCATTAGGCTTTTCCTTAGAGCCACATCCAGGTGCATCAAATTAGTTAAGAGGACCATGGGTTCATTTGCATGTGATCTGCATATGGTTTCTGAGTACCTAGACAAACAGTGCTCTGTTTTTCAGGCAATTCCGAGTTTAAATTTTGTTTCTTTTTCCTTGGTCTTTCCCTCTTTGTCTTCTTCTTCTTTTTCCTGCCCACAACTGTATGATATTTGGCTTCACTCCAGAATCCACACGGTTGCATACATGGAAGCACTTTGAAGAGGAGAGCCGAGAGAGGAGAGAGCTACGTGGGCAAGATATTATTGCTGCTATGCCCTGGGGTCTGTTCATGCAGAAGACTTAGGGTGGGAAGGGAAGTTGGAAGTACAGGAACCTATTCTTGAAGGATTCCCCCAACTAAAAGATCAATAACGATGAAAGTGGTGGTGTTGATGGTGATAATGGTGACAGTAATAACTATTGGGTCAGACATGCCATGAAGTTCCCATGTGACCTCCCCAAGCCCAGAATACACCCTTTTAATCTCTACATTAGTGTAAACGCTGGTGTAATTCATTGATCCACAACCTTTGTGGAAAAATCCATGACTGATGTCTGTCAGTGCCGAGTACTGCTGAGGAAAGCAAAGCTCTGCGTTCCGAGGACCCTTCTCCTAGGATCCTTGAGGGAAAATCCCCTCATCTCCCCAACTCCCCCCACTCACCTGTCCTCACTTTTCCATCCGTTCCTCTTTGCTGCCATCAAATTCAGGGTCTGTTACGAGGTTTACTTTCCTTGCCAACAGCCTGCGGGCTTAAAAACACAAGCTCGCTCTTTCCTTTGGCTGAGTTGAAAGAACATCTCCATCTGATTTCCTTAGGGACTTGATATAGTTTTCTCTAACTTTTTCTTCTCTTTTCTGTCTCTCTGCCTCTGTCTTTTTTCTACATCTGCCTTCCCTTCCTGTTTCTGTTCCCTTTCCCCTCCCCTCCCGCTTCCCCACCCTGCACAGCGTAACACAAAACTCAGTCCTCGAAGAAAGGCAGTGGTGGGGGCAGCAGAGGGAGAGCAGTGCTCCAGACGACACTGCAGTGAGCGGGGCAGTGTGCGGGGCGGGGGAGCGCACGTCATGCTAAGGAAGCTGGAGCACAAAATCCTGTGATTACACGCGCCATAAAACCTGCCCTGCTGCTGCTGGACCCCATGCCAGGAGGATTAGGAGAGTTTTGTTAAGACCCTTAAAGAAGCAGTGAGTGGCAGCAGTTCCTGGGGCTGGAGGAGATTTGTTGGAGTAAGCGAGATGAGCCTGCCTGGCCCGGTTGGAGGGAGGAGAGAGCCATTATCCAGATCTGCATTAAGGCCTGGGCGCTGGAGGGACCTGGAAGCCAGGATGCCAGGGTGCGGTGGGATTCATTGACCAGACTTTCAGTGCCAGAATGAAGCAGGTTTCTGAGCAGACCCCAGGGAGTCTACAAAACCATCCTTTTGTATGTTTTTTCTGTTTGACTTGTGTTTGTTTGTTCTTTCTCCAAGAAGCTCAAAGTGCTTTCTGTACCCACACAGCATTCAATTGATATCCCGCATCTTGAGCTGAGAATGGGTGTGGCAGATGCCAGCCATTCTGGATCAGGATCCAAGAACCCATGTTTAGTTCCCATGGATCTGTCTCTAATCCAGGTCCATCCTATTTCCTCTTAGAGTAAGAATGATTGGTAACGTATTTTACTGATGGGCAAACCCACCAATGGGCAAATGGGACATCTGCAGAGTTCCTCACTAGTACAGGCCACTTCCAAGGCCCTGGGAGAGACCCACATTCATTCACGTGATTATACATTTTGGGTAGACATTTTTTAACAATTTGTTAAGGTCACTGCCTCTTTCAATTCAAACTTCCCCTCTGTCTCACTTCCGCTTGGGCACGGCGGTGTTGGGATGTCCATGGGCTTTTGGGAATCCAACTAAGGAGAAGCTGAGGTGAGACATATACTTTGGTTTTAGTGGATATGTAAATATAGATCACTGTTATTTCCATTCATTGTTAAGTTATTACCAGCTGTCCCAGTATAGGAATGCCTTCCGGGAATATTTCTGCCACCTACTGTGCCAACTCACCAGCCTCCAAAGTTGTGGGGCTGGAAGTCATGTCATGATGTGAAGATGTGGTCCTGGATGTATGTGGTTAGGAGAGCAGAAACAAGGTGTGAAATATGCAGAGTTCAAAGCTAGCCTATGGAAAATTCTTTTAAATCTTACAGCTCATATATAAAAGAAACGTGACAGAAGTTTTCCCCAAATTGTCAGAAATCCTAAAGATCGACATAAACATTTCTAATTAGAAGTTGTGAAGTGGAAAGCAACTTCTCTAAATTAATAATAGAAAATGAATGCTCGTTGCTAATGCAGAGAAAAGACTGAAGTATCTTTTTGTTCTTTCTACAGAAATCGTTACAACTGATATATGAAGAGGTGATTATACCTTTAATAATATATGAAAAAAGAAACAATGTAGAGGTGTGTCAGGTAATTAATAACAGTATTAGATTATTTTAAAAACTAAAAAAATTTTTGATGTTTGTAAACTTTTTAAAATGTGTAATTTATTGTGATTTGTTTTCTCATTCTAAACGAATATTCGCTTTTACACTTACTTTTGAATTTGCCATTTTGTACTCTTTTCTAAAAGAGGAATTTCCAAATTGCGTAAGCTTCAGGCTGGTAAATCTGGAATCTGTCCCCAAGTGTTTGACTTGTCTTTGGGAATCTATGCTCCTGGGAGCTCTCCCGCTTTCTCAGGACTCTGTCTGCCTGACTGTAAATCTGGTGTTTAAGCTACAGGCAGATCCAAGGAATGAACGCTCCCAGTCGCTTCTTTAAACCCTCATACACAGAACTGAAATTCCCTGGAGTATCTTGCCTTTCCTAAGGCCTTTGTTTTTTTTTTTTTTTAAATTCAGGGTTAAAGCCTGTGAGGTTTAATGGGAAGATCCCTGGCATAATCTGATTCTAGTTGAAAGTCAGATGCTACCTACTATATCAATATATCTCTTTAGACTCCAATATCCTCATCTTGCGTCTGAGCATAATTATGATACCCACTCTCTCTTACCGGGTAGGGTGGGTACCGTTGGGATTAAATGAGAGGTTAAAATTATCTGAAAAGTAGAGAGTGCTTTGCAAATGGAAGGGATTATGTTTTATTTATAAAGTCAAAGCAACCATGTTCCAACCTAAGATTTTAGGTACTTAGTGTGGCATTCTAAGTCAGTCAGTATTCTCTGCATTTGTCCTTCTGACAATCAGAACCACTTTGTGTTTTATATGTCTAGTGCAAAAAGCCGTGGCACCTTAACTGTGGCACATGTGATGGGGCAAGCAACTATATCTCTTAGATGTCCAAGTTTATTGGAGGATTTGGTGTACAAGAGGGGGCTTGATTCAATTCACATTTCCAGGGGCTGCTTCTCTGAGGTGAGTTCCTCCCCCACGCACAGAATCCTCTGATGCTTCTAATTGATTTGAAAGTATCTTGTCTCTCCTTGGAAATGTCACCTAGCCCTTTTCAAGTGCATTTCCAGGCAATCAGGATCAATACATTGTTTAGGTTAAGCATATGAGATAGTAATTGACAGCCCAAATGAGCGTCGGCTTCGGCTCTCGGCATCAGTTCTGATATTAGGAGCTGCTGAAACCCATTTGTATCCACGAGCAGAGATCAGTGATCTAGGAAGACAACATCTTGAGAAGACTTGTAGCCTAGAGTGGAGTTTATTATAGCTGCCCTCTAGGTTCAAGCTGGTCAGAGGGCTCAGGATTCAAAGTCAGTTTCAGTTAAACAGTTACTTGCTGCGTCCTTGTTTTGTTCTCACCATCGTCCAGTGCATGGTGAGCTATAAGGAGGAGCCAGCTTGTCCCTCCCTGTGAGGAGCTTACAGTACAGGAGGGGTTAAGACACATAAACAACATACTCATGTCAGTTGGACTAGAGCTGAAACAGCAATAGGAAAAAAGCTTCCAAGATCTAGAAGGGAGAGATAATGTCCTATCTATTTGGCCTTCATTTTTCTTTATTTGAACAGTGGGACAAGCCTGAGTGAAAAGAGACTTAGGTTGAGGAATTGCAAAGTTAACCCTTTCACCAGCTTAGTCTAGAAATGACTCTTTCTCTTCTTTAATGATCGGGCACTCCTTTCCCATGACGTGTTTAGTCGCTGTACTGGGTCCTGCTTAGATTGAAGAATATTTATTCTCTGACTTCAGGGAGAGCATGGTTTAGTTCTGTGGCCTTTCATGCATGAGGTCAATACTACTGACTCTCAGGAGCAGGACCTATGCAGCATTAGGGAGCATTTGTGCTCGTGAGTGGCCACTTTCCCACTCAATTCTTTTTGAGTGGGAAGAATTGCAACTTGGTTGCAGGACAGTGAATCAGCTCTAGGGCGTGTGTCTGTGGCCATGGACACCACATGGGACGTGACCCATATGGGGCTTGAACACACAAGCTTGGCTTCATTTGTTTGTGGCCCAGCCATTTGCCAAACCACAATCTCCTGCAGCATCCTGCCAATTCTGGAGTTTTTGTCCTTATAAGTTGAGGGGCAGCTGAATGTATAAACACAGATAAGAAGGTGTCAGAGTGGAGTGGAGAGGCGTGGACTTGCAGTTCAAAGACCTGGATTCTAGTCCCATTGCAGCCACAGTGAGCTGTTTGTTTCCTGCTCTCCCTCAGCTCTGCCTACACACTTTCAATGAGGTCGGTGTGTGCGTGTGTTTCTAGATGTTATTACCTTTACCTGCAGGTCAAAGGCTGAGCTCTCTCTGGATGGACTCAGGAGGGTGAGGGATGGTAATGGCAGTGGACCTGGACCAGGTTGCCTCGCCAGCAGTCCTTTCCTAGTTCCCGGTGCCTAGCCTCCTCTATTCTCCTTCCTGCCCTGGTCCCTCGATTATGATTTCTGTGACTCTCCTTTTGGCTGACTGTCTGGCCCACTGTGGCAGCTCCAGCAGCAGTCCTCATTACTGTTTGTGTGGACATTGTGCCCTGCTAGGCTTCTGGTTTCTCTGAGTCCTGGACTTCCTGTGAGTTTACGCCCCAAGGTAACTCTTCCCATGTGAAGCATGGAATGAGGGCTGTCCCGGGATGAGAGATCCTGAAATTCATTGAGACAGAGGGATACTAGAATGGGCATAGTTAAAGCAGCTAATGAATGGAAAGCCCTTAGCATGGTCCTTTCAAGCAGTACACTCTCAATAAACCCTATCATCATTATTGTTAGTAGAAGTAATAATGCCATTCTTGTTTTATTATTATCATCTTTATCAATATTTAACACTGTTATCCTGTCTTCACTCTGCGAGAGAAGGGGACCTATAACAGTGCTCCTTGAATTTTAATGTGCATACAGATCTCTGCAGGATATTATTAAAATGAAGATTTTTGTTCAGAATGTTTGAGCTTCTGAAATTTTAACAAGCTCTCGGATGATGCTGGTGTTCCTGGTCTATGGACCACAGTTTCAGTAGCAAAGGCCCTAGAGGACCTATAAAAAGACAGGAGACTGAGGGTAATGTCTTGAGAAAAGAGAACAGGATTGGAGATGTTTGGTCTTTGAGTACCATTCCCCAGGTTTATAATTTATGATTCAATGACTGCTTTCCTATGGAGACAGCAGAAGAACTGATTAAAGGAAAGGGCACAAAGCTTACTTTGCACCATGTTTTAGAAGGAGGTGGGAAGAGACCACTTTCTACCTCGAAGTCAGTACTGGAGAAGAGCAACGCTTGTGGTGTCCTGGGTGGCTCATGGCAGGTCTTGAGAGGACCCTAATCTTTAGGTTTTTGGAAAGAGAGTAAGGGGAAGGTTTGGGAAGCCTAGGACAGAGTAGTAATTCTTCAAAGGTCATATTTTATGTGCTTTGTTTGGTTCCTTTGAGCTCCTGCTTCCCCCAGTTTAGTAGATTACATGCTTGTTGGCAAAGATATGGCCAAGCAAAAACAGTTTGTTTCCTATTAGTACTTTCCTAATAATAATGCCACTAGCAATATTTGGAGCTTGTTTAGGACCAGATATTATTTTACCCAGATATTAGGTTACCCAGATGGTCAATGCTGTAGTCAGAACCCAATCCTGTGCACCTGGCCCTAGAGCTCTTCCCTACTCTGTTGTGCATGTTCCCTGTCATTTTAGCAGCTCCCTAAGCCCGTTGACATAAGCTTAGGTAGTGAATCCTACCAATCAGTTGAGTCCTTGGCTACAGAGGCCAAAGTCCCTGTGGGTACCACCTGGACACTTGAGTATCAGTTACCAGTGATCTCCATGAAGTCACAGTAGAGCTGACTAATAAGCCAGCCCCAGGCATCCCAGGTCCTCCGTGCTCCCAGATAAGCCAGGGGGAGATGCTTCTAGAGAAGACACACCCCGATATGCCTGGGTCAGCAGGCCAGCTCAGAGTGAGGTTTTCTGTACAAGGCCCATATCATCTTTTTCTTTGTGAGGGCTGTCACTTACTCAGCCCTAGCAGAGGATTTGCATAGTTAGTGTTCTTTTTGACTCCCAAGGTACACTTTTGAGTTGGAAGAGCTGAGGTCTCTAGTAGAAGCAGTCAGGCCAGCTTCCCAAGCTGCACAGACTCCGCAGTCAGAAAGCGTCCTGTTTTCTCGACTAGGGACAGCAGTTGGGTGCTGACAGTGGTCCTTCTGTTGACCAATATGCACTGCTTTAAAATATCATGGGAGACTCAGGATGGCAGCTTTGGCAGAACAGCAGAAAACAAAATCAACTGGTTCCCTAAAGCCGAGTTCTTGAACCAGAATTAGCTTTTTGGAATCTCCTAACATAAAGATGAGATGCACATCCAGAGCTAGGTCACATCCCGCCATGCTGCAGCCCTGGGCCAAGGATCCGGAGGGTTGACACTGGGGATCCCTCCCCACCAAAACTCAGATGCATAAAGGTGCAAGTGATTACACCTGCCACTTGACACATTCCCCCAAATGCACTGGGACGTAACCAGGCCTAATTGGCATGAGGCCAGAAATGAGATCCAAATTTTGATGGTAATAAAATATGCTATGCCCTGAGACAGTTGTTATCAGGAAAGGAAGGAAAAAGGGGTGCTGTTCTTTGCCAGCAAACGTAAACTTTCCGTTTTTGTTATTTTAAGTAGCTTATTCTAAGATGGAAGCCACAATTCATGACAAGTCAACACCAGAGGATTACCCAGGCTTTCATCATGTAATCAAGACAGGGCATCTTCTAATTGGCTCATTATGCATCTACAGTGGCCCCAAATGAAATGCTCCATTTTTATTGGCTTTATCCAGTGAAAAATAAGATCCATTGTTCCTATTATGTTCCTTAAAATAAAAGCCCTTCAAATTTCCCTTGAGAAATTTTATGTCTAACTGGCTTTGTGAATTTAGAAGAAGGACTTTCAAGTTCATGTACCCCAGTCTGAAGCAGAGTTTCCTATGGCTTAATGTATTGATGAAGGGGTTAATTTTCAGGACCCTTCTCCAATGTATCGTACATATGGAAACAAAAGCAAGGAAAATAGCTTCTCTCAAATTTAGGATGATCAGTGGCTCGTACCTTACCTTCGGCTCCTGAGTTCATTTTGTAACAAAGGGGTGAGGAATTTTCTGCCTGAGGTACACACATCACAACACTATCCCAATCCAAATGAGGGCCCAGCTCCATCAGTAATAACGAATGTCCAAGCTGTCTCCGACCATAATTTATTTCTGTTCCCAGAGTTCATCACATGATCCACCACCACTGCTCATTTTCTGAATATAATTTCTCTACATGTCCATAGGCTTCCAGCTCTCATCAGCCGGAACGGTAAAGAATAGTCACATCACCTCACATAATTTATCCCAGTGTCCGCAAATCTCTCCAGGTCTCCACAAACAAAGCAGAAAGCAAAATGCAGAATACAATTGTTCATCTGTGCACAGGCATGTATCCAAGTGCATAACAGAAACTGTGAATACAGGAGACAATGGAAGGCGTGGGACTTTCAACCAGTGGCTCTGATTTTACCCTTGCCTCACTCTAACTAAATGGGCTTCCAGCTATGGAAAGATTCCCCTTGTTGCTAATATGAAATCCCCCTTGTAGATGGTCGGATGCAGTTTGCTCGAAAATCAAACTTTGGTATCCTGTCGCAGTTGTCTTGGGAAGTACCACAGAGGAAGTAAACAGAGCTAGAATCACATTTCAGGCCAGAAATAGGAAGCAGAGTTTAGATCTTTCAGGAAGAGCATGTCCAACAACCATCTCTGTATATGTTGCTTCAGAGTCACTGGTATTTGTGGTCAGTACCAAAGTTTAGGAAAGAGATAAAAGACCAGGAAATCAGGAGTATCATGGCCTGAGTCAAGATGGTTACATCTTTTCTTGCAATTACTCTCAGATAAATACTATGTTGGGAAAAGTTAGAGGGGGAAAATTGCAGTGAAAAATTCATCCACAAGTATCATCAGGCTCAGTAAAGCAAGTCCCAGGGAAGAAGCCAGTCTAATGCTGCTCCTATGTTTTGGGAAATAAATCAAGTACAGCCAGGGAATACTAGGGAAATAAGGATAATCATTATTTAGGAATTTGTTCAGCAAGAACCAATCACTCACCTTGCTCCAGCCTGTACAATTCCTCCTCTCATTTTAATCCAGTTTTATGTCATGACTAAACAGTGACCATTGACTCTTTCTGACTGCCTCCCCCACCCCGTGCTTCCGCCACCATTCCCTCTTTCCATTGCACCTTCTCCATCAGCCAGACAATTTAATCATCCCCTTTTTTCAGTAACTCTGTCTTGTTCTTACCATCATCCCAAAAGAGGTCACTGTTTTGTAGTTATAAGTACCCATCTCTCGCCCATATTTGATTGTGTGTCATAGTCATCTTTGCAACTCTGTGCCCAGCACACTGCTGACCCTATTGCAGGGTTTCAGGTAAATTTATTGAATGAATAGATTTGAAACCAAGTGTAAAATCCCATTTTCAAATATTCTGTGGAAATATGTATATGTAATCTCTGAGCCATCTTTAATAAATTGAAATCTATAGGTTAGTTATTATCTATACACTATATATAGGGCTCTTTGGTTTGTTCTTGATTATAAACTTGTTGCATTTAGACACAGTTTTAGATATTGTTTTTTCCTCTCTTTTATACTTCTAGGGTAGTGCTAACAGTATGTGAATTGGAATGGAATTAAACTTAGTTAAGAACAATTTTCCATGCAAAAAAGCCAAACTCATAGAAATAGAGAGTAGAATGGTGGTTGCCAGGGACCGGGAGTGGGGCGAATGGGGAGATGTTGGTCAAAGGATACAAACTTCCAGTTATAAGTAAGTTTTGGAGATCTAATGTACAGCATGGTGACTATAGTTAACAAGACTGTATTATATACTTGAAATTTGCTAAGAGAATAGATCTGAAATGTCCTCACCACAAAAAAGAAATGATAGTTATGTGAGATGATGGATGTGTTAACTAACTCTATTGTGGTCATCATTTCACAACAGATAAGTATGCCAAATCATCACATCGTACACCTTAAACTTATACAATGTTATATTTCAATTATATCTCAATAAAGTTGGGGAAAACGAGAAACAACAATCTTCCGCTTGGAAGTAAATTTGTTTTTTTTTGTGAATTGTGTTGTCTCTTTTCAAGATGTTTGGAATACTCTCTTGTATCCTGGAATGGGCCATTTGCTAAATAATGCCATTTGCTGACAAATCCTAACTTTTCCTTAGAAAAAACTATTATATTTCCTTTTTGTAAGGTGCTTCTACAAAATTCTAAAAGTTCTGAAAACCTGCAAGATTGGCCACATCATTACTTGTGCTAGTAAGTGAGGAACTGTGGAAATTATTTGAATAATTAATGTCCACAACCAATTGAGGTAAAGGGATTTGCTTTGCGCCCAATTATCTACCAGCTTGTCCCAGTTCTTTTCTTGTTGCATGAAGCCCTGCCCTTCATTGTCTAGAGGTATTAGGGCCCCGGGCTCAGGAAAACATCACTTCTTCTTCAGTGGAGGTCAGTGGTCTTTTCTGTCATTTCTGTCTCTTCAGCGTCCCCAGGCCTCTTTTCTCTTCCTCCTTTTACTTCAGGCGCCCTCGAGAAAATGAAACAAAACCCTCCATTCTCCCTCTCTTTGACAGAGTGGACTTGCTGTCTTCTGCTGCAGCTTTCTCTGAAATTAAGGGGTTATAAATGTACCTCTACGCGGTGACGACCGTGTTTTTATGACAGATGGCAGAGTAACTTCTTGTCTGGTGGAGTTGGACTATCCTTTTGTCCTTTTCCCCGCATGCCAGGTCCCAGATGGAGCCTGTAATTCTCCCAGACTGCGGTGCTAAGTTACCTTTGCCTTTTCCTTTCTCCCTTTATTTCTCTCTCTCCCTTTCTTTCTGGCTTTGTGGTCTACCTTGAATAGAATGCTTTCTTGGATGTCCCAGGGCTCATCACATGGGTTGCTGGTGGTCATTGAATGACTTGAGATTCCTAGTTCTGACTCCATTATTCCCACCTCTCTCATCCCAATACATAAAATATTATTTTGATTTTTTCTTGAACAAAGTGAAGTGGATGGTATCTTAAGAGTGGGTGCTGACACAAGCTTTTGGGAGATTGCTGGTTGTCGTGTACAGCACCGGGCCCGCTCCCTACTGTGTGGATGTGGAAGACTCCCAGACCTTGCAGCCTTGGTCTACAGCGTCTCTGCCCAGCCTCAGGAAGCTGGAGGTGGGAGTAGCAGTAGCAGGAGGTACAAGGGCAGAGACAAGGGGCAGTAAAGCTGTAGCAGGTGTTATTGTTCCCACAGGATAATGCAACGCAGTTTAACCCAATTATTTGATTGACTTTTATGCCCTTCAGGATGTGTCCAGAATGCCTTCCCCATTTTTTTGCCTAAAAAGAACGTAACAATAATGAATATTGGTATGATGCTTTGTAGTGTCCACATATTCTATCTCGTATGATTTTCAAAACAGCCCTGTAAAGTAGGCAAGGCTGGTAATATTTATAACCACGGTGGGCACACTTCCTTCATCCAACTTTCACTTTCTATATTTATGTGTAACATCAAGATCTAGTGAACCTGAGGCTAGCTTTTGCCATTCTGCTCCACAAGTGTGTAAACGGGAGCCCAGGAAGGTGAAGTGACTTGCCTAAGGTCAATGGATAAAAGTTAAAGAATTCGGGTCTCAAGCCCATGCTGTCCATACGCTTTTCTAAAAAAATAACTTTTTAATTTAGGAATAAATGTAAGAATGTGCTTGTAAGAAGTAATACAGAGATCTACTGTACCGTTTACACAGTTTTCCTCAATGGCGAAATCTTCCAAAACTACAGGACAATGTCACAACCAGGATATTGACACTGATTCAGTCAGGATACAGAACATTGCCAGCACCACAGGATCCCACTTTTTTCTTGTCCCTACTTCCTCCTTGATCCTGACAACCACTAATTTGCTCTCCGTTTTTATAATTTTGTCATTTCATGAACATTATGTAAACAAAATCATTTAGCATGCAACCTTTTGGGATGCCTTTTTCATTAGCATAATTCTCTGAGGATTCGTCCAGGTTGATGTACGTATCAGTAGTCGGTTCGTTTTCGCTGTTGACTAGCATTCCACGGTGTGGATGTACCATTTGGGTTTGTTCAGCCTTTCACCCATTCAAAGACATCTGGGTAGCTTCTAGTTTGACATATCACAAATAAAGCTGCTATAAACATCATATAGGTTTTTGTGTGGACATAAGTTTTCATTTCTCTGGGATAAATGCCCAGGGGTGCAATTTCTGGGATGCATGGTAGTTGAATGTTTAACTTTTTAAGGAGGTGCCAAACTGTTTTCCAGAGTTGATGTACCCTTTTACATTCCCGTCAGCATTGCATGAGTGATTCAGTTTTTCCATATCCTCACCGGCCTTCAGTGTTGTCATTATTTTTGATTTTAGACATTCTAATAAATGTGTAATAATCTCATTGTGATTTTAATATACATTTCTCTGATGACTAATGATGTTGAACAACTTTTCATGTACTTATTGGTCATCTATATATCTGCTTTAATGAAATGTCTATGTTTTTTGTCTGTTATCTAATTGCATTCTCTCTCTCTCTCTTTTTTTTTTTAACTGTTGAGAGTTTCTTAAATACTCTACATACTAGTTCTTCATTGGATATTGATTTGCGCATATTTTCTCCTAGTCTATAGCTTGTCTTTTCATCCTTTTAACAACTTTTGCAGAACATAATTAAAAAATTTTAATAAATTCCAATGTATCAATTTTTCCTTTCATGTATTGTGTTTTTGGTGTCAAGTCTAAGAACTCTTTGCTTTGTCCTAGATTCTGAAGATGTTTGTATGTTATTTTCTAAAAACTGTACAGTTTTATATTTTATGTTTAAGTCTATGATCTATTTTGAGTTAATTTTCATAGAATGCATGAGACTCAGACCTTGGTCCGGGTTCTTTGTTTTCTTTTGGATTTTGTTGATGGGTGTGAAATTGATCCAGTACTAGTTGTTGAAAAGCCTTTCTTTCCTTCATTGAATTACTTTTGCACCTTTGTCAAAAATAAGTTGGGCGTATTTATGTGGGTCTGTATCTGGGTCTTGTATTCTGTTTCATTGGTTTATCTGTTGACTTCTCTACCAATACTACACAGTCTTGATTACTGTCATTATATACTAAGTCTTAGAATCAGGTAGAATGATTTCTCCCACTTTATTCTTATTCAAAATTGGTTTTAGCTATTCTAGTTCCTTTTCTTTTTCACATAAATTTTATAATAATCTTGTCCATATCTACAAAATATTTTTTGGGATTTTGGTAGAAAATTCGTTAAACTTTGTATAGCAATTTGGGAAAAACTGACATCTTTACTATGTTGTCTTCCAACTCATGAACACAGTATCTCTCTCCATTTATTTAGATCTTTTATGATTTCATTGATTAGCATTTTTCAGTTCTCACCATAAAAATTCTGTTCATGTTTTGTTAGATCTTTTATTGTTATTGTAAATGGTATTGTGTTTTTAATTTTGGTGTCTACATGTTCATTGCCAGTATACAGAAATAGAAATGATTTTTGTATGTTTATCTATATCTTCTAACCTTGCCCAAGACACAAGTTACCATCATCAAGAATGAAACCATTCTAAAGAAACTCTTCCAGAAATACAACAGGAAGGAATACTTCTCAATTCATTTTATAAAGGTAGTATTACCTTGATACCCAAACTAGGCAAAGACAGTACAAAAAAGAAAGCTGCAGACAAATATCCTTCATGCAAACATCCTTAACAAAATATTAGCGAATAGAAATTAGCAATATCTAAAAAAATCAGACACTATGACCAAATGGAGTTTATGCCAGGAATGTAAAGTTGGTTCAATATCAAAATATCAATCTGAGTAATACCATACTTTTGCTTACTGTGTTCTTTCTTCCTTCCTGGTGTTCCAAGATTCCTTTCTTATAATTTCTTTTGTATATAGAGAACTTCTTTAGCCATTATTTTTAGAATAGATGTGCTGGTGACAAATCCTTAGTTTTCCTTCATCTGAAAATGCTGTGATTTTCTCTTTATTCCTGAAGGATATTTTCACCGGATATCTTTCAGCACTTGAAAAATGTTGTGCCACTTCTTTCTCAATGCTCTGGTTTTTGAAGAGATACATGCTATCATTTGAATTGTTTTTCTGCCTGTAGGCAATGTGTCATTATTCTCTGGATGCTCTCAAAATTATTTCTTAGTCTTTAGTTTTCAGAATTTGACTATGGTATGTCTTGCTATAGATTTCTTTGGGTTTATCCTTTTTGCAATTTCCTTAGATTCCTCCTTTTTTGGGGGGGTGGGGGTGAGGAAGATTGGCCCTGAGTTAGCATCTGTTGCCAATCTTTCTCCTTTTGCTGGAGGAAGATTGTTGCTGAGCCACCATCTGTGCCAATCCTCCTCTATTTTGCACATGGGACACCACCACAGCATGGCTTAATGAGCAGTGTGTAGGTCCATGCCTGGCATCCGAACCTGCTAACCCCGGGCTGCCAAAGTGGAGCACATGAACCCAACCACTATGCCACCAGACCAGTCCCCCTTAGATTTTTTTTTATTGTGGTGAAATATATATAAAATAAAGTTTGCCTTTTTAACGATTTTTGAGTATGCAATTCAGTGGCATTAATTATATTCACAATGTTGTACAACTGTAATCATTATTTCCAAAACTTTTTCATCACCCCAAACAGAAACTCTGTATTCATTAAGCAAAAACTCCCTCTTTCCCCCTTCTCCCAGTCATTTGTACATCTTCTTTGGGGAAATATCTATTCAAATACTTTGCCCACTTTAAAAATTAGGTTGATTGTCTTTTTGTTGTTGAGTTGTGGGAGTTGTTTGTATATTGAACTCTTATCAGATATATGATTTGCCAATATTTTCTCCCACTCTGTAAAAAAGGTGTTTTTTTAAAATTTTAATAGACTTTATTTTTAGAGCAGATTTAGATTCATAGCAAAATTGAGAGGAAGGTACAGAGATTTCCCATATACCTGCTGTCCCTACGGATGCATAGCCTACCTCATTATCAACATCCCCTACCAGAGTGGTACATTTGTTACAACTGATTAACCTACACTGACACATCATTATCACCCAGAGTTTATAGTTTACATTAGGGTTCTCTCTTGGTGTTGTGCATTCTTTGGGTTTGGAGAAATGTATAATGAAACGTATCTACCATTATAGTGGCATACAAAACAGTTTCACTTCTCTAAAAGTGCTCTGTGCTCTGGCTATTCATCCCTCCCTAGCCCCTGGCAACCACTGATCTTTTTACTGTCTTTATATTTTTGTCCTTTTCAGAATGTCGTGTAGTTGGAATCATACAGTATGTAGCTTTTTCAGATTGCTTCTTTTACTGAGTAATAGGCATTTAAGTTTCTTCCTTGTCTTTTCAAGCTTTGATAGCTCATTTCTTTTCAGCCCTGAATAGTATTCCGTTGGTTGGATATACCACAGGCTATTTATCCATTCACCTACTGAAGGACAGCTTGGTTGCTTCTAAGTTTTGGCGATTACGAATAAAGCTGCTATGAACATCCGTGTGTAGGTTTTTGTGTGGACATAAGTTTTCAACTCCTTTCGGTAAATACCATGGAATGTGATTGCTGGATTTTATGGTAAAGACTATGTTTAGTTTTGTAAGAAACTTCTAAACTGGCTTCCAAAGCAGCTATATCATTTTGTGTTCCCACCAGCAATGAATGAGAGTTCCTGTTGCTCCACATCCTCACCAGCATTTCATGCTGTCAGTGTTCTGGATTTTGGCCATTCTAGTAGATATTTAGTGATATCTCGTTGTTTTAATTTTCATTTTCCTGATGATATATGATGTGGAGCATCTTTTCATATACTTATTTTCCATTTGCATATCTTCCCTGGTGAGATGTCTGTTAACGTCTTTGGCCCATTTTAAATCATATTGTTTTCTTATTGTTGAGTTTTAAGAGTTCTTTATATTTTGGATAATGGTTCTTTATCAGATATGTCTTTTGCAAATATTTTCTCTCAGTCTGTGGCTTGTCTTTTCATTCTCTTGACAGTGCTTTTGCAGAGCAGACGTTTTTAATTTTAATTAAGTCCAACTCACCAATTCTTTATTTTGTATATCATGCCTTTGATGTTGTATCCAAAAAGGTCATCACCAAACCAAAGTCATCTATTTTTTTCTCCTATGTCATCTTCTAGGAGTTTTATAGTTTGGTCCAAATATAGGTTTGGTCTCTCTATATATGGTTTACATAGTTTGGTTTATACATTGAGGTCTGTGATATATCTTGAATTAATTTTCGTGGAGGATGTGAGATCTGTGTCTAGATTTATTACTTTTTTTGTATATGAATGTTCAGTCGTTCCAGCACCATTTGTTGAAAAACTATGTTTTCTCCATTGTACTCCTTTGCTCCTTTGTCAAAGATAGGTTGACTATATTTATGTGGGTCTATTTCTGGGTTCTATGTTCTTCCTATTTGTCTATTCTTTCACCAACACCTCACTGTCCTGATTACTGTAGCTTTTTAGTAAGTTTTGAAGTGGGGTAGAGTCAGTCTTCCAACTTTGTCCTGGTCTTTCAATATCATGTGGGTTCTTTTGGGTCTTTTGCCTCTGTATATAAATGTTGGCATGAGTTTACCAACATCCACAAAATAACTTGCTAGGATTTTGGTTTGAATTGCATTGAATCTATAGATCAACTTGGGAAGAACTGAAGTGTTGACAATATCAAGTCTTCCTATTCATGCACATTTATCTCTATTTATTTAGTTTTTCTTTGATTTCTTTCATAGGAGTTTTGTAGTTTTTGTCATGCAGATCTTACATACATATTTTTAGACATATCTAAGTATTTTATTTATGGGGGTGCTCATATAGACAGTATTGTGTTTTAAATTTCAAATTCCACTTGCTCATTGCTGGTATATAGGAAAATAAATAACTTGTGTATATTAACTTAATATCCTGCATCCTTGATATAATCACTTATTAGTTTCAGAAATTATTTTGTTGATTCTTTCGAATTTTCTACATAAACGATGATGTCATCTTCAAACAGTTTTATTGCTTCTTTTTCAGTTTGTTTACCTTTATTTCCTTTTCTTGTTTTATTGCATCCACGAGGACTTCCAGTACAATGTTGAAAAGCAATGGTGAGAGGGGACATCCTTGTCTTGTTCCTGATCTTAGTGGGAAAATTGTCAATTTATCACCATTAAGAATAATATTATCTGCAGGTTTTTTGTAGATATTCTTTATCGAGTTGAAGATGTTCCTCTCTAATCTCAGTTTACTGAGAGTTTTTATCATGAATGGGTTTTGGATTTTGTCAAATGCTTTTTCTGCACATATGTAAATAATCTTGTGATTTTTTTCTTCTATAGGCTTTTGATGTGATGGATTGCATTAACTGATTTTCAAATGTTGAACCAGCTTTCCATACCTAGGATATATCTCACTTGGTTGTGGCCTATGATTCTTTTTCTAGATTGTTGGATTCAATTTGCTAATATTTTGTTGAGGATTTTTGCATCTATGGTTCATGAGAGATATTGTTTTGTAGTTTTCTTGTAATTTCTTTGTCTGGTTTTAGGATTACAGTAATGCTGGCTTCATAGAATAAGTTAGGAAGTAGTCACTCTGCTTCTATCTTCTGAAAGAGATTGTAGAGAATTGGGATACTTTACCCCTTAAATGTTTGGTAGAATTTACCAGTGAACCAATCTGGGCCTGGTGCTTTTTGTTTTGGAATGTTGTTAATTATTGAATCAATATCTTTAATAGATATAGGCCTATTCACATTGTCTATTTCTTTTCTTGTGAGTTTTGAAAGATTATGTCTTTCAAGGAATTGGTCCATTTCACCTAGGTTGTCAAATTTTTGGGCATAGAGTTATTCATAGTATTCATTGATTATTCTTTGAATGTCCATGGGATCTATAGTGATGTCCTCTCTTTCATTTCTGATATTAGCGATTTGTGTCCCCACTCTCTTTTTCTTAAGTTAGCCTGGCTAGAGGCTTATCGATTTATTTACATTCTCAAAGAATCAGCTTTTGGTTTCATTGATTTTCTGTATTGATTTCCCATTTTCAATTTCATTGATTTCTGCTTTAATTTTTATTACTTTTTCTTCAGCTGATTTTGGATTTAATTTGCCTTCTTTTCCTAGTTAAATAAGGTGGAAGCTTAGATGCATGATTTTAGATCCTTCTTCTTTTCTAATATATGCTTTCAATGCTGTCATTTCCTTCTAAACACTGCTTTTGTTGCATCTCACAGTTTTGAAAAGCCATGTTTTCATTTTCATTTAATTCAAAATATTTTTAAATATGCTTTGATATTTCTTTTATTGACCCATGTGTTATATGGAAGTGTACTGTTTAATCTCCAAATAGTTTGGCATTTTCCAGCTATCTTTCTGTTATTGATTTCTAGTTTAATTCCATTGTAGTCTGACAGCAGACATTGTATAATTTCTATTCTTGTAAATTTGTTAAGGTAATTGTGCTTTGAGAACAGACATTGTATGATTTCTATTCTTTTAAATTTGTTAAGGTAATTACATTGTGGTTTAAGAGCAGACATTGTATGATTTCTATTCTTCCCAATTTGTTAAAGTATGTTTTATGGTCTAGAAGGTGGTCTATCTTGGTGAATGTTGCATATGAGCTTAAGAAGGAAGTGTATTCTGCTCTACCTGGATGATATAGTCTATAGATATTCACTGTATTCAATTTATTAGTGATGCTGTTGAGTTCAACTATGTCCTTAGGATTTTCTGCCTGCTGGCTCTGTCCACTTCTGATAGAGGGGTGTTGAAGTCTCCAAATATAACAGTGGATTTATCTATTTCTCCTTGCAGTTCTATCAGTTTTTGCCTCACGTATTTTGATGCTCTGTTCTTAGGTCCATACACATCAAGGATTTAAGGATTGTTATGTCTTCTTGGAGAGTTGATGCCTTTGTCATTATGTAGTACCTCTTTTTATCCCTGATAACTTTCCTTGCTCTGAAATCTGGTCTGCATGAAATTGAAGTAGCTACTCCTGCTTTCTTTTGATTAGTGTTAGCATGGTATATATGTCTCTATCCATTTACTTTTAATCTATATATGTCTTTATATTTAAAGTGGGTTTTTTATAAACAACATACAGTTGGGTCTTATCTCTGACAATCTCTTTCTTTTAATTGATGCATCTAGATCATTAACATTCCAAGTGATTATTGATGTAGTTGGATCAGTATCTGCCATATGTTACAGTTTTCTATTTATTGCTCTTGTTTTTTGTTCCTATTTTTGTCTTCCACTCCTTTTCTGCCTTTTCTGGTTTGAACTGAGCATTTTATAGGAGTCCATTTTCTTTCCTTTCTTATCATATTAGTTATATTTTTTTAGCTTTCTTTTAGTTGTTGCCCTAAAGTTTGCAATATATGTTTGCAACTAATCCGAGTCTACTTTCAAATAATACTATACCACTTCACAGGTAGTGCAAGTACTTTATGATATGATAAAATAATTCTGATTTCCTCCTTCCTATTCCTTGTATCTTTTCTGTCATTCATTTCACTTACATGTAAGCATACATAACTATATATGTAGTATATATAATAATAAATATACTTTCTATATAAAGCATGCATAATCAAATAATCAAATACATTATTGCTATTATTATTTTAAACAGACTATCTGTTACACCAATTAAGAATTAAAAATGGTTTTTGTTTTGTCCTTATTTCTTCCTCTCTGATGCCCTTCCTTTCTTTATGTAGATTTGAGTTTCTGACCTTTTTCATTTTCCTTCTCTCCAAAGAACTTCTGTTAACATTTCCTGTGAGGCAGATCTATTGACAACAACTTCTCTCAATTTGTGTTCATTTGAGAATGTCTTTATTTCTCCCTCACTTTTAAAGGCTAATTTTGCAGGGTATAGAGTGCTAAGTTGGTGTTTATTTTTTCTCTCAACAGTGTAAATATTTTACTCCACTCTCCTCTTGCTTGCATGGTTTCTGGGGAGGAGTCCGATGTAATTCTTATCTTCGATTTTCCAAAGGTAAGGTGTTTTTTTCCCTCTGCCTTCTTTCAGGATTTTTTCTTTATTTTTTATTTTCTCTTGATTGAAAATCATATGCTTAGGTGCCATTTTTTCTTTTTGTATGTATCTTGCTTGGTGTTTTCTGAGCTTCCTGGATCTGTGGTTTGGCATCTGACAATAATTTGAGGAAATTCTCAGTCACTGTTGTTTCAAATATTTCTTCTGTTCTTTCTCTCTTTCTTCTTCTTCTGGTATTCGCCTTACATATGCATTACACCTTTTGTAGTTGTCCCACATTTCTTGGATATTCTGTCCTGCTTTTTTTTAGTCTTTTTTTTCTCGTTTGCTTTTGTTTTGGAAGTTTCTGTTGAGATATCCTCAAGCTCAGAGTTTCTTTCTTCAGCTATGTTCCAATCTACCAATAAGCCCATCAAAGGCATTCTTCATTTCTGTTAGTGTTTTTGATCTCTAGCATCTCTTTTTGATTCTTTCCTAGAATTTCCATCTCTCTGTTTACATTTCCCTTCTGTTCTTGCATGCTGTTATCTCTATCTGTTAAAGCCCTTATCATATTAATCATAGTTGTTTTAAATTCCTGGTCTGATAATTCCAATGTCTCTTCCATATCTGAATCTGATTCTGATGCTTGGTCTGTCTCTTCAAACTGTGTTTCTTGCCTTTTACTATGTCTGGTAATTTTTTCTTGATAGCCAGATATGATGTAGTGGGTGAAAGAGAGTGCTGTAAAATAGGTTTTTAGTGATGTGGTGTTGGTAGAAGGGAAATGTTCTATAGTTTTATGATTAGGTTTCAACCTTTTAGTGAGTTTTAGTTCCTCTGGACTGTGAACTTCATGTATGCTTCTTGCCACCCCCCTCCCCACCTCCACTCCACTGCCCTTAGGTGAGACAGGATGGTTAGAATGTGCTGGAGTTGGATACTTCTCATCTCTCGTGAGGAAGATTAGAGGGGTCCAGTGTTGAGTATTTCCCTTTCTCCATGTAGAAGGCTAAACTTTGCTACTTTTAATATTTCCTTTCCCCCAGGTCAGTTAGGCTCTGATAAAAACCACAACAGTTTAGGCTCTGGTTAAATAATTTCTCCTGAGGGCACACCTTGTTGAGAATAGAATGTTCTGGCATTTTTCAAAATGGTTCCTTTTGCCTTCCCCCTACTGGAAACACAAGCAGATTTTTTCTTCAATATTCACTGTGAGAACCGAGTCAAACTCCTGGAGGTAAAACTGACAAACGTGTGCCCTAACCCTGCCATGAACGTGTCCCCTTGGAGGTTTTGACTCTCAGAGTTATGCACACTGAACCTCTAGCAGTTATCAATTACAGTTGTTTTCTTGCTCAAGCAGTGGCTCCTTTGGAGGTTTAAGCTCACGGATTTCTGCTCAGGTGACTTGTAATTCTCTGTTTCCACCTGTTAATCTCTGCAGTTTTAGGGGCAGTGGTTTGTCCTGTGACCTGACTTCTCTCATGGATCTAAGAAGAGCTGTTGATTTTCCAGTTGATTCAGCATTTTTACTTGCTGTTAGGATGCAGTGGAAACTTACAAGCTTATTGCATGCTGGGCCAGAAACTGGAAGTCAAAGGCGTTTTTGCTTTTATAACTTTCTTGATGATGTTCTGTGAGGCAAAAACTTCTTAATTTTGATAAAGACCAATTTATCTATTTTTTCTTTTGTTGCTCATGCTCTTCATGTCATAAATAAGAATCCATTGCCAAATCCAAAGTCATGAAGATTTAGCCTTCTGTTTTCTTCTGAGAGTTTTATGGTTTTACTTCTTATATTTGGGTTGTTCATTCATTTTGAGTCAACGTTTTTATGTGGTGTGAGGTTGGGAGTCAAACTTCTTTCTTTGGCATGTGGAAATCCAGTTGCCCCAGCATCATTTGTGGAAGATATTCTTTTCCCATTGAGTGGTTTTGATACCCTTGTGAAAAATCAATTGGCATTATATGTATTGGTTTATTTCTGGACTGTCAATTGGTCTATATGTCTATTATTATGCCAGTACTACACTGTTTGATTACTGTAAGTTTGTAGTAAATTTTGAAATTGAGAAATGTGAGTATTCTAACTTTCTTTTGCTTTTTCAAGATTGGTTCTCCAGGGTCCTTTGCAATTCCATGTGAATTTGAGGATAGATTTTTCAATTTCTGTGAAAAAAAGCTGTTGGAATTTTGAAAGAATTTGTGTTGAATCTGTAGAGTGCTTTGGGGAGTGTTGACCTCTTAACACATTAAATCTTCCAGTTCATGAACATGGGACGTATTTCCATTTATTTAGGTTTTCTTTAATTTTTTTCAACAATGCATTGCAGTTTTCAGTGTATAAAATAGTCTCTCATTACCTTGGTTAAATTTATTTGTAGATATTTTATTCTTTTAGATGCTATTATAATGGAATTGTTTTCTTTTTGGATTGTTTATTGCTGGTGTATAGAAACACAACTGATTTTTGTGGCTTGGTCTTGTACCCTGTAATTTTGTTTAAATCGTTTGTTAGTTATAGTAGCTTTCTTGTGGGTTCTTAGAATTTTCTGTATATACGATTATCTGCAAATACAGATAATTTTACTTCTTTCTTTACAATTTAGCTGTCTTTCATCTCTTTTTTTTTGCCTAATTGCTCTGACTAGAACCTCTAATACAATGTAAAACAGCAGTAGTGAAATCCTTGTCTTGGTCCTAATCCTAGGGAGAATTGTCTTTCAGACTTTCACCATTGGGTATGATGTTAGTTGCAGGTTTTTCATAAAGCCCTTTACCGTGGTGAGAAAGTTCCTTTTTGTTCCTAGTTTTCTGAGCATATTTATAATGAGAGGATGTTGGATTTTGTCAAATGCTTTTTCTGCATCAATTGAGATAATTATCCTTCTTGTTTTTTCTTTATTCCGTTAATGTGGTGTACTACATTGATTGATTTCCTTATGTTGAACCACCCTTTCATTTCTGGGATAAAACACACTTATTACTTAGCTAAGTGATGGTATATTACTTAGCCTCTTGAATCTGCAGGTTTGTATTCTTTGCCTACTTGGTGAACTTTTCAGCCATTATTTCTCTGAATATTTTTTCATGCTACTCTCTTCTTTCCTGAGACTCCAATTACATTTATACTGGATATTTTTTTTTATAGTCCCACAAGTCCCTGAGTCTCTGTTCTTTTTCTTTAAATCTATTTTTTCTCTGTTCAGATTGTGTAACTTCTATTGTTCTGTCTCCCACTTCACTGATTCTTTCCTCTGCCTTATTCATTCTGCTGTTGAATTTTTAAATTTGGTTATTATATTTTTCCATTCTAAAATTTCCGTTTGGTTCTTTATATCTTCTGTTTATTTGTTGGGACTTTCTATTTCTTTGTCTAGAGTTTCATTGTTCATTTGTTTTGAGCACGTTTGTAATTGATAATTGAAGCATATTTTTGATGGCTGCTTTAAAATATTTATCAAATAATGATGGCATATATTAATTATTTTTTTCATTCAGTTTGATATCTTCCTGTTTCTTTGCATGATGAATGATTTTCAACTTAGGCTGACCTTTTGGGTATTATTTTATGAGACTCTAGGTTATATTAAAACTCTTGGTTGGGCCAGCCTGGCGATGCAGCAGTTAAGTGAGCACATTCCACTTTGGTGGCCCGGGATTCACCGGTTCGGATCCCAGGTGCGGACATCACACCGCTTGGCACACCATGCTGTGGTAGGCGTCCCACATATAAAGTAGGGGAAGATGGGCATGGATGTCAGCTCAGGGCCAGTCTACCTCAGTGAAAAGAGGAGGATTGGCAGCAGTTAGCTCAGGGCTAAACTTCCTCAAAAAAAAAAAAAAAAAAAAAAAACAGAAACAAAACTCTTGGTTTTACTTGATTTCTTATGAAATCCCCCTGGAAGGGAAGGAGGTTCACCAACTCATTACTGCCATATGGAGGTGGGAGTTCAGGTCCCCCCCTTAACCTCCATTGACAGCTGAGGAGGAGGCCCCTTGTTAATGCTGGGCAGCAGCGGAAGTTCTGGCTTCCCTCTGATACCTCTCTGGCTGTGAGAAATAGAAGTTCCTCATTTCTGGCCCTCACATGATCTCTACTGGCACCACACTGGGGTGTCCTCTTACCGCTAGGCCGTGGTGGAAGTCCTGACTCTCCACTAGGCTTCCTCTGACACTACCCCAGTGGGGAAGGGGAGGAATGCCTTGGTCCTGCTGGGTGGAGGTGGAAGCCCAGGCTCCTCACAATGTGTCTGATGACACTGTAGACAGGTGAGAGGAACTCGTTACTGTCCAACAGGGATGGAAGTTCCAGCTCCCTACTCAGCCTTCTCTGACATCACCACGCTGGGCGGGTTAGGGTGCCTCTTTATAGCCTGGTCTAGGCTTTCCATTCAGCCTTTGCTGGCATGGGTGGGGATGGGGCCACAGTTTTACCTGTGGGGTTTGTCATAGAGTGGTTATTGTCTAAAAGTTTTCTGTCTCTGTAGGCCTCCCTTTTCTTGGTCCTTTGTTTAGAGAGAGTCGACTTCTGCTGCACTTACTGGTATTTCCAGGTTGCAAGCTTCTTCATCTCTAAGTCTGAGATATATGAGGCAAACAGAAAACCGAGAGTTCAGCAGTATGTCATTCTTTGGATCCCATATTCCCTAGCCGGTCTTCATTCTTCTCTCCATTTTTCAGAGTCTTCTTATGTTTATTTTATATATAATTATTTTATATATAATTCCTAGAGCTGTTGTATTTAGTGGGAGGAATAGGGGAAAGGACATCTTTTCTTTCTTACCAGAACTGTTCATATACTTTTAAAAAAACTCAAACCTTCCATATACTTTAAAGTATGATCCTCTTTTACTCCTTTTCCAAACGACTAGCTCCTTATTAAATACCTGGATCAGTGTTTTTAAAACTACAGACTGTGACTCATTAGTGAGTCCTAAAATTAATTTGATAGGTCATGACTAGTATTAAAAAATGAAATAAAATATAATTGAGTGGAAAATAACGCACATTGTACACAGTAAGGGCAAGAATTGTTGTATAACATTTTCAATAGTTGTGTGTGTGTGTGTGTGTGTGTGTGTGCATGCATGAGTGTGTGAATACTGGGTTGCAAAGTAAAATGTATTTCTTAAATACGGGTTACAGTCAACAGAGTTTGAAAGCCACTCACCTAGAAGGCCAAAAATGGTGAGAGGGAGAGAAGAGTTATTCAAGCTGATTTAGATGAAGTCCCCTGCTGCCCATGGGCACTAGTTGGGTTAGGGGATTGTATGTCAGCTAGGTACAGATTGGACCAAAGGCTCATGTTTGCTATTTCAAAGTGCTTTCTGCCCCAGAAGCACTTGCCTGTAGGTTGAAAGGGGGAGGGATCAGTGATACAGCGCTCTTTCTGAGCTTTTCTGCAGGCTCAATGTCACTATTGGCCCTGAACCTGAGGGGTTCCTTCCAGCCCCCAAGCTTGGCAGCCAGTGGGTTCTTATAGGGAGTGTTTGGAGGAGACTCTCCTGTACTCCAAACATGGATTCCTCCAAGCCAAGTGTCCGAGGAAGAGAAAATAGATTGGCACCATCATCACCTCAGTCCCAAACACTTGCATCTCTGAGTTAAAAGCAAGGTCTTGCTGGGAGCCTCTTGTGCTCTGTTGGCGCTGAGTGAGGAATAGGTGGTAGGGAGAGACAGGAAGCCAGAACTCTGGTGGGGACCCACAGGGCTGATCCTTGGTGGGGAGGGTAAAAATAAAAAGTTTAGAGATGAAATAGTAGCAAGTTGAACTATAGGACTTGTATTGATGAAGGATAAGCCAGGAGGTTGGGTATCTCCTGTAAATCTTTAATGATCAGAGCATCTTAAATTGGTTGGAGTTCTCCATATCACTTCACCTTAGGGGACTCCATGTAACTAATTGACTCATGTGATCTCATGCCAGCTGGATTGCGTGTGCCCTGGAGATTCTAATAATGAATCTTGGTTGCCTATTCTGTGCCAGGCTCAGTGGTAGGCTCTGGTACCTGGGTACTGTATTGACTCCTTAGAATAGCCCTGTGGACAAGTATTCTTAGCCCCAATTCACAGATGGGGATGATAAGGCTCAGAGAAGCCAAATGATTTGTCCAAAGTTACAAAGTTTGCAAGCGGCAGAGTCAGGATGTAGAGCCAGGTAAACTGAGTCCAGGTCCAGCATGCCTCCCACCATACCACAGTTGCTTTTGTGAAATGAGGTCATGAGAGAATGCAACCAACCTCTATGAGAATTAAGAGGCACAGAAATTTTCTAAATGTCTGCAGGATCCACTGCTGATATGTAGGCCAGTGGAAAGGTTTCATGATATAGGACACTTTCTGCAGCCTGACTGTTTAAAGAAAACGTATCTTCTTCCCTAAAGCAAATTTTTTTTTTGGTTAAAAAGAGATCACCATGAAATCTACCAAAGCATAAACCAAAATGTGAAATATGACAGGAGGCATAAGCTGTAACACTGAATGGTGCATTTTTGGAAACAGCTATAAATGAAATACAGGAGCACATATTTGAAACTGTTTAAGCTTTAACAAATATTTGGGACAGTGATGCTGTTATAGAAATTTACTGCTGGTGATAAAAGTACCAGTAGAGATAAATTCTGGTTAATAAATGCTGTCATTTTATCAATGGAGGACAAAGTACTTTCAATATGAGGTTCGTGATGCAGGACACATTCCAGCGACCCTCTCTTCAACATCTGGCTTAGGAGGCATGGTCCAAACCTAAACGTCAGCCTGCTGCTACTGTTTCTGTTCTCCTCCTCCAATGTTATGCAAGCAAAGAAAATCCAAAGGGACACCTCAACAATTCCTACCCCAGCATCAAAAATAGCAATTAGTTCCCGAGCAGATTAATAGGGACAGTGCTAAGGTGGAAAGTGCAGACTGAGCAATACAGGTAGAAACCTTAATAATTGACTCTATGCTGGCTCTGAGTGGCTATAAAGGACTCTTTGGGGACAGTATTTTATAAAGCAACACAGTTGCCTGAATCAGCTACACTGGCTCTCTTAGCTGAGTTGGAGGGTTCTGGAAAGATTTGAATGTCTAAATCAGGTGCATTATTCACTGTGCAGAGGTTTAATTAAAAAAGGAAAAAAATATGCTGTAACCTGATGTAGGAAAATGCCTTTTTTTAAAACCATCATTCCAATGACACCTGGATCGTTACGGTGAAGAAGAATTTAGAATCTAATTGCCGACAGGGTGTTTACATACGTTATCACAGGAGTTTGCAGAGCAAATCAAGCTAGACCTAGGCATTTTTTATTTAACCTGCAGTCAGTCTTGTCTTTCCAGTTCCTCAGATGCAAATACAACATCATCATAGAGGTAACTCAATTTACATAGATGTATTCCTGAAAACCAGATGTGCTGTGTGGAAACCAAATTGTTGTGGATCAAATTATGTTTTATGTCCTAAGGGAACTTGTTATTTAAGCATCTGTGATGCTTGCTGTGACTTAAAGGATTAGCATTTTATAGGCCAACTGGTTACCTCTGCTAAAGTGGTGTGTCTTTATTGAAGTCAGGGTCACGTTAGGCTATGCTGTGGGAAAAAATAAGTGGCTGCGACTTAATACAACAAAGATTTATTTCTCGTTTTCATCGGGATCTGACACAGGAGATAGCCCTCCTGTGCTATCGTCTTCCAGGGACTCAGGGACTCAAACCGTTTCCTTCTTGCTTCTCCGACATTTCAGTGTCCATAGATAGACGCATGAAGACAGAAACGGTAGTAAGGTGAGTGCCTGGGAAGTTGAAAATGGTTTGGTGACCACAGTCTGCCCTCCTGATATTTATCACTGCATGATTTCTTCTCTGGGTTTTGGAAGCATTGATGAGAATCTCTGGACTAGCCAAGTGATTTTCAGAGCTTTTAGTACCTTACACATTCAGTAATACTTTTTGTCTACAAATATAACTCTTCATTAAAATAATGATAAAGGCACTCTCTTAAAAAGGGTATATTGGTGCTCAGATTCAGGAACCAGAGGATGAAAATCCATGGGAAAGGATTGCAGGCCCTCAAAAGGAGTCTTGGCATAGCAGAATGCTCTCTGTGCAGTGTCATGGGTCCTACAGTGCGTGCATTCTTGTTTCCTTTGCCTTGACTTCATAGCAACCTCCAGGATGTAGTCTCAGATTGCTCCTCTGACTCTGCTCCTCCTGTTTGCTTGTGCTTGGGCTGCATGCTCCTGACTTGGTCTCCAGCTTCAACCTTAGCCCTGATCCTTGCCTTTGTTCTGTAACCTTGGTTGGTAACTTGCTTATGTGGCTTTCCCAGTATCTGACCAGCTTCCATATCCTGCCCATAGCCCTGCTCCCACGTAGCTTATGCTACTGTATTCCGTAAAGCCTGTTCAAGGACATCAGTCTGGCTGTTCTCCCCATCTCTCCTCCATCATGAATTTTCCCCTCTCTGCTGAATATTTTCTACTGAATATTCCCCTCTCTACTGCATACAAACCATTGTTTCTCCCATCCTCAAAGGAAGAAAGAAAACCTTTCTTGACCTCAATTCCCATTCTAGTTAACTCTCTATTATCTCCTTCTCGTTACTTCAATATGTCTTAAATTTCTTTAGTTACTTTAACTTCTCTCCTCTTCTTCTCTCCTGAATCTACCCCACTCAGGCCTTCACCACCACTACGCTCCTGAAACTGTTCTTGTCAGGGTCACCCTTGATTTCCATGTTGCTAAATCCAATGGTTATTCTCAGTCTTCATCTTGCTTAAAATCTCAACAGCACCTGACACACAGCTGTTCACTCTCTTCTCTGTGAAACTCTTTCTCTTCTTGGCTTCCAATTACCACACTTGCCTGGTTTTCCCACCACCTTTTAAATGCTCCTTCTTGGTCTTTTTTCTTTTTTTTCTTTTCCCTGGTTTCTCCTCATTTTCTTGTCTTCTAAATATTGGAGTACCCCAGTGCTCAGCTCTTGGACTTCTTTTTTCTTTCTATAGTTACTCCATAGGTGATTTAGTCCAGATAAATGGCTTTAATTTGCGTCTCTGCTGATATCATCCAAATCCTTATCTCCAGCCCAGATGTCTTTCCTGATCCAGCCCCATATATCCTATAGCCTCCTTGACATCTCCACTTGGATGTTTAATAGGGATTGCAAATTTAAAGTCTCCAAAGCTGGTTTGGCTCTTTCTCCAAACCAGCTTCTCTTACACTTTTCTCCATTTCAGTTAATGTAGCTTCAGTCTTTAAATTGCTAAGATAAAAAAAATCTTAATTATAAGCCTTGACTTTCCCGTCTCTTACAACCTTCGTCTGATGCGTCAGAAAATCCTGGCAAATTTTTCTAAAATTTGACCATTTCTCACCACTCCCATCACGTCTCACGTGTGTTATTGCAGTGACTTCCTAGCTGGTATCTTAACTTCTGTCTTTGTCCTCTCTGTCTACCCCAAACCTATTTTTATCAAAGCAGCCAGACGGACCCTATGAAAATATAATCAGATCATATCACTCTTCTGCTTATTGCTCTCATTGGATTCCCATCTCATCAGACTAAAACCCAAAGTCCTTATGTTCACCTACAGGGCTCGGCGTGAGTTGGCTTCTGGTTGTTTCTCTTCTCATCCTTGCATCCTTGCTCTTCTCACTTCAGCTACATTGCCTCGCTGATGTCCTTGAACGTACCAGGCTATCTTCCCCTTTAGGCCTTTAAGTGACAGGCTTGTGTTCCCAAAGTTAATTTGAAATTCTGCTATTTGTAACTCTGTTCACATTTTCCCACAGACACAATGCTATTCACGGTAGGTAAGGCCTGTAACATCTGAAGTTCTGCAATATGCCTGAAGCTGAGGGCGTTAGTTGAGATATACAATGTCTGCCAGTGACCTGTTGCCAATGGGACACACTTGGAGATGATTGATCACAATAGAACGTTTCCAGGGCTATGAAAGAGGAATTACAGAATTCAGTGGGAAACTCAGAAGAAAGAGTGAGGATTTGGGAATTGGAGTTAATTTCACAGAAGAAGTGACATTTGACCCGGGTCTATAGGAATGGATGAAAGTTTGCCACAGAGAGGAAAGGAGGGAAATATTAATGGGCAGAAGGACTAGCACGTCAGATGGCACAATTATGAGAGTGTATGGTATGTTCAGGGAAAGGAGAGCAAATTTTCTGTGACTGGAATAGTGGTGAGAGAGGCAGGTGGGTCAGAGTTGTAAAAAATGCTGTGAGCCATGTTAGGGAGCTGAGATTTATGGTGTCAGTGCTAAGAGAGGTTTTTGAATTGAATAGAGCCCTGGAGACTGGTAAAGAAGCAAAAGCTCATTTCTTCTCTTAGAAATTTTCTTAACAGTTTCTAGCTGATCACTTGTGGTTCTCACATTTTCCTTAGTTTCTAAGCAATTCAAAAAATTGATTGGGCTACTTCAAAGTTTAGGTAATTACTAGTCTCCATATACTTCTTATTAGAGTCTTATATACTTCTAATTCATTGTGATAAATAAAATGCTTATTTATGCCTCATTTTCAGAATTTCTGACATCTGGAAGTCCAAATTGGAATTTAGCAAGTTTTACCTAAACAGGACATTTATGATATCCACATGCACACTGGCTAAGTATTGCCATGTTGTCTTTCTAGCCATAGCCACTCAGTAAAGTCAGATTTGATCTCTAGGAAGAGACTGGTGACCTGGACGAAGGCACAGGTGGTTTGCTTATCAAAAATGCAGCTGCCGAGTCCTGGGAGAGAGAGCTAAGGAGACGAGGAGGGAATCAAGATTCAAAATTATCTTGTGCCTGAATCCTAATTGCTGAGTCCATATCAAGAAGAAAAAATTTAAATATAGAAAAGCTTAATGTCCTGAGTTTAGGTTCAGAAATTGTATGAGGTGAATCAAGATTAGGGAAGCTTGAGCTGGCAGCTGATGTGAAGCTAAATAAGGACCACGTACTATTCTGAGGGCTCTGTGTGAGATAAGTCCTTTAATCCTCAGAACACCCCTGTGAGTTAAGACAATTATTCCCCCTATTCTACAGATGAGGAAACAGGCACCAAAGTTTCCCCAACGTCGTATATCCATAAAATGGTAAAGTTGGGATTTGAACTGACATTGGTAACCACTATACTGTATTCATATGGGAAGTTTTTTCAGTGAGAATTTTAGAATATTCAAGCTTGAAAGAAGCTGAGAGATCGGGCTGTCCATGGATTCCTAGGGCTTTCTGGGCATTGCCTTACAGACCCCTCAGGGAGGAACAGGATGGGGCACCGAGTGGGCAGGGATCAAATGGGGCAAGTAAACCAGCACACGTCCGTGGTTCCGTGTCCTTGTTGGTGATCCATACACAGTTTAATTTGAAGTAAGAGTTCACATAATTTTTTTAAAAAAAGAAGTGAAACCATTGATCTTGTAGGCTAAACTCTTGTTTTGTAGATGAGGGCAACATGGCCAAACTACTGATTATTACGTGAGTCTACCATGAAGTAGGGCTTCCCGAACACAAAACCTCTTCTTTTTTCTCACTGTATGATTCCATTTTTTAAAGAATTTATTTTATTGTGGTAAGAACACTTAACATGAGATCTGTCCTTTTAACAAATGTTTAAGTACACAGTTATTATTGTTGATGATAGGTTCAGAGATATACAGCAGGTCTTAGAGCTTGCTTAACTGAAACTTTATGCCTATTGATTAGTAATTCCCCATTTCCCCCCACTTCCCCCACCCCGTGGTAACCACCATTTCACTCTGATTCTATGAGTTTGACTATTTTAGATACATCATATAATTGGAATCTTGCAATATTTGTCTTTCTGTGACTGGTTTATTTTACCTACCATAATGTCCTCAAGGTTCATCCATTTTGTCACATATGGCAGAATTTCTCTCTTTTTTTTCTGTTAAGGAAGATTCACCCTGGGCTAACACCCATGCCGATCTTCCTCTATTTTGTATGTGGGTTGCTGCCGCAGCATGGTCACCAATGAGTGGTGTAGGTCCATACCTGGGAACTGAACCCAGACCGCCAAAGCTGAACATGCCAAACTTAACCACTAGGCCATGGTGCCAGCTCCTGAGAATTTCCTTCTTTTTTAAGGCTGAATGGTATTGTGCTATGTGTATATACTACATCTTCTTTATCCATTCATCTGTCAATGAACATTTAGGTTATTTCCACCTCTTGTGAGTGCAAATAATACTGCAATGAACATAGGAAAGCTATTATCTCTTTGAGGTCCTGATTTCATTTCTTTTGAATACCTAGAAGTGGGATTTCTGGATCATAGAGTAGTTCTACTTTTAATTTTTTGAGGAACTTCCATACTGTTTACCAAAGCAGCTGCACCATTTTGCATTTCTCCCAATAGTGCATGAGGGTTCCCATTTCTCCACATCCTTGCTGACTCTTGCTGTCATCTGTTTTTTTGATAATAACCATCCTGACAGGTGTGAAGTAATATCTTATTGTGGTTTTGACTTGCATTTCCGTGATGACTAGTGGTGATGAGCATTTTTTTCATATTCCTGTTGGTTGTTTGTATGCTGCCTTTGGAGAAATGTCTATTCAAGTCTTTGACAGCAATAAGAAGGGCATTGTGTCCCACATACTGGGGATGAGTGTTTCTTCTTGCACCACATTTGGAGTACTGTACTTAATCCAGGGACTACATTTTAGCTAGCTTCAAAGTGGCCTTGAGGAAGGCAGGCAGGGTGCTGTGGGTTCTGGAAACTTATATGGAGAATGACTAAGTGATTAAGGATGTATAGCCTGGAAAAGAGATTGAGGGGAAGCTTGATAGTTGCTTCAAATATGGAGGACCATTATGTTCAAGAAGGAAAAGTTTTGGCCTCAAAAAAGTTTTGGGCTCAAACATAAAAGAATGCTTCAATAATAGGATTCCAAAAAATTGGAAAAGGCATCTGTGAAGCAGTGAGGTCCCTGTCAGAAGATATAGTCAAGCCAGGTTGTGAGCATTGTAGGGCTGCAGTAGAAGTGGTTTCTCCAACGGTTGGAAGGTTTGACAAGTTGGCTTTAAGATCCCTTTAAACTGTAAGAATATATGAGTCTAAGAGGTCCTCAGTCCAAAGGGTAAGCCATTAAATCTTTACACTCCATTTGATGTTACAAATACCATTTTAGATTATATTCTTTATCCAAGGTCATTCACCATAACCCTTTATATAAATCAATAGATGATATGATTTTAGCAATTCCCAGCTGATCTAACAATATATCAATTCTAAACATAGAATACACATTAGATTTGGTTCACAGATCAAAGAGTTTTAGAACTATGAGCTATGAGGTCCTTAGAGATTTTCTGGTCAAATCCTTTCATTGTAGAGATGACAAAATTGAAGCTAAGAGGCACTATTTCTGCTCCCTGCCTTACCTAGCTCTTTACAGAGGCATAAGGAATGCCTTTCTCCGACAGGCTCAACCCTGTTCATTTCTAAGTCAACACGAGCTAGGGAAGGACACTTAGCAGAAGTCTTTGGCCCACATCTGGGTAGGCCTAGAACTTGTTAAATAATGACAACTACAATTTATTAAGTGCCAACTCTGTACCAAGCACTCTTATGGGTGTTTTGCAAACAATATGAAACTTAATTTTATTAGAGTAGGATTATTATCTTTAATTTACAAATGAGGAAAGTGAGGCTTAGAGAAGTTACGTGATTTACCTAAGGTCACACAGTAAGGTGGCAGACTTCAGATTCAAATCCACAAAGGTTTGACCCCAAAGTCCATGTTCTTAACCACTTTATATTGCCATTCAGTCATAGCCCATACCTGCCCACCTCAGCTGGAAGCATTTTCTTTGCTCACCAGATTAGATCTTCCTAGTATGGGGCATTCGCCTGGATCATTGCTGGTCTCACTACTCCTTTTAAGTACTGGATATGGAACCATTGTCCTGCTCCTCAGGGCCAATCTTGGCAGCCAGGCCATCACGATACCTCTGAGACTGTGATTTCCACACAGTTTTCACCTTGAGTTAGGACAATTCAAGTAGCTTGCTCGAGGATACAGAGAGTAAATGAGAAATCTGGCACCTGGGTCCCAGAATTCTAACAGCATAGTGCACGTTCTCCATAGTTCATTCTATTTCTCCATAAAGCTGTAAATAAGATATATACTTTTATTTTTTACTTCAAGCTTCACAGACTAATACAAAGTAAAAAGCCATGAGTCATGTTTCCTTGTCTTTTGGCACTGACTATTGCTGTGAAGGCATTCAGGATAATGTGGGTTTCTAATCCCCTGTAGATAAGTTAATATTTTTGTTTGGATAATGCCAGTCTGCATGTTCAAGAATTTCTCATTCATGAAGGATTTTAAAAAGCGTTTATTCTGCACCATTTGGTGTGTTCCGTGGTACAAATTCTGAATTATGTGTACATTGGCTCTCCTTTCTCTTCTGTGTCTATCAGCTTCTCTTGAATCATTTTTGTAAAAGATTTCTATTCAGTTTTCTCTTAGTTTCTTTATTTATGTTTAGAAACTGTTTAAAACTTAATTGTAGAGGGCTGATGTTTCCAATTCTAATTACGGGTTTGTCTATTTCTCCTTTCAATTCTGTCAGTTGTCACTTCATGAACTTTGAGGCTCTGTTATTAGGCGCATGCACATGCAGGATTGTTCTGTCTTCTTGAAGAGGTTATTACCATTAAAAAATGTCCCTCTTAATTCATGATAATAGTCTGTTCTGAAGTCCTGTTTTATGGTATTAACATAACTACGTTATATATTTTATTCTAAGTCATTCATATCTTTTTTCATTGTTTTACTTTTAACTCAGTTAACCCAGTTTACTTTTTGATTAACATTAGCATGATACATTTTTTTTCTATTCTCTTACTTTCAACCTACCTATGTTGTTGTGTTTGACATGAGTTTGTTGTAGGCAGCATATAGTTGGGTAATTTTTTTTTTTAATCCACTCTGCCCATTTCTGTCTTGTGACTAGTGTATTTGGACCATTTATATTTAGAGTAATTACATAGTAGACTTAAGTCTGCCCTCTTATTATTATATTTTTTAATTTGTTTCCTCTGTTCCTTTTGTAAGGTGGAAAGTTCTGTAGATATCAATTAGGTCAAGTTGGCTGATAGTTTAGTTCAAGTCTTCCTTGACTTTTGATTTTTTCTGGGCTCCTTGGGGTCTCTTCTGTATTTTCTTTTCCATTTCCATGTGAATTTTGGAGTCACTTATAACCTTACTTGAAAGACTGCTGATGTTTTAATTGAGCTTGCATGAATGTATATATAAAATATAGGACAACTGAAATTCTCATGATAGAGAGTATCCTTATCTACGAATATGCTATAAATTTCCATTTATGTAGTTCTCATTATTGTCTTTCACTTTTGGTTTATACTTTCTCCATGAAAACATTGCTCGTGTTTTGATATACGTATTTATGTCCAGGCACCTTATATATTTTTATGGTGTGTAAAATAATATATTTAAAAATATTTTCAGTTTATTATTGTTATATGGAAGTACAATATTTGTATATGGATTTTAGTCTAGCCACTGCCAAATTTTCTTATTAATTCTAATAATTTGTCTGCAAAATCATTTGAGTTTTCTAGATAGATAATCAGACCATCTGTGAATAATGACAGTTTTGTTTCTCTCATTCCAATCTTTATACCTTTTATTTTCTTTAATGCTATTGTACTGGCTAGGCTCTCCTTTGGTGCTGAACAGGAGTTCTTTTATTAGGAAACCCTATACTATTACTGATTCTACAGAAAATAATTCTAACAAGTCTCTATTGAGGTGATAGTTCTTCCAGGTTTCTGGTAAGATGCCATTTACTAGGTTTAGGAAAATATTATATGCACATACCGTTTATGTCTGTCTTCAGAATTAAGCTCATACTAACCTCATAAAATGAACTGAAAGTCTGCTATATGCCAGAAGTGGCTCTGGAGATTGGAGATATGGCACAGAACAAAACAGATAAAAATCCCTGCTTTATGTATCTTTTGTTTTATTGTTCCTTGAATATTTGGTAGAATTTACTTGTAAAACAGTATGAGACCAGTGTTTTCTTTGTGGAATGTTTAAAAATTACTGGCCTGATGTCTTTATGGTAATTGTTTCTCTGTTCTTTTTTGAGCCAGTTTTGATAAGCTATATTTATCCAGGAATTTGTGAATTTTCTCTACATTTTAACACATATTGGTATAAAATTAGTGACTATAATCTATATTGTTTACCTCTTTGCTGTATCAGTAGTTGTGTCCTTTTTTATTTTAAATATTATTAAGTTGTCCTTTTATATCTTTTTCTTTGTTTTGATTTTTATTTTGTGCATTTTTTTTGCATAGGTAATATATTTACGTGGTTAAAATTCAGAAGGTAGAGAAGAATATAGGCAGAAAATATCTCTCTCGTTCTGTTTTCCTACCATTAAATTGCCCTCTAATAACTAGTGATATCATTTTCTTATATATCCTTCTAGATAAGCATACATAGTACATAAGTAAACATAAGTATATGTAAGTAGTTTTACATTTTCTTAAATGGTAGCATGCTTTTGTTCTCCTAATCTTTTGCACTTAATAGTATATGTTGAAGATTTTTTTCTTTGTCAGGAAATAATGAGTTTTTTCATTCTCTTTTATGGATGCATAGCATATGGATATATATAATTTATTTTACCAATTTTTTATCAAAGGACATAAAATTATATCAAATCTTCTGCTGCTAAAAATGACACTGCAATAAATAACTTGGCACACGCATCGCTTTGTACCTGTGCAGTACCTGGGCAGATGTATCAGGATAAATTCCTAGAAGTGAAATTATTGGATCAAAGGGTGTATTTATTTTATTCATCTTGGGTAGGCTATATGAACATATGTTATAAAATTCAAAAGAAACAAAGAGGTAAATGGTGAAAAGTGAGTCTTCCTTGTATCCCTTTCACCGAGTTCTTCTTCCCAGAGGCAAACAGATGTGTTTTTCCAGAGATATTCTATGCACATACATGCATATATAGGATAAACACTCTTATGTTTCAAATTGTGTTTTTCTGTGGGTGTCAGAAGGTTTTTGATAATTTATTGGCTAAAAAAGAATCACCAGGCTTAGTGAATCCACTCATTTTAGGAGCCTATTTTTTGTTGTCTCGGTTTTCACACTTGGCCTTACACCAGCATCCTTTGGACCTCATCAGGACAGATAATGTCGTTCTATTGACTTTTATTATGCCCATTTGTATGTTTTAGAGGGAAGGGTGACTGTTTTTGTGGGATTCCAAACTTTCCTTGTCCAAACATTTTAAACATGATCCAATTTAGTCCGTTTGTCATCTTACACCTCCCCATCCAACATCACCTTGGGGATCACTTTCATCTTTCTCTTGTACTGACCCTTCATGTCTTGTATGTCATATATTTCTCTTTCTTGCTCTCCTTTCTAGCTTTAATGGGACACATTCTTTGGTAGATTTCTGAGAAAGAGAATGTAGCAGGAAAAACTTTTAGATTATCTATTTCTGAAAATATCTACACTTTTTGCCCTCCATTTATTTGGCATTGGGTTGGTATAGAAATCTAATTTAGAAAATATTTTCCTTCAGGATTTTGAAGTCATTGCCTAATTGCCTGCTGGTTTTCTGTATTGCTGTAGAAATATCTGAAGCCATTATGCTTCTTGATCTTATCTATGTCACCTCTTGTTTTCCCTCTGGAAGTTTTAGGAACTTCTTTTTGTTCTCAGTGGTCTGAAATTTTACAGTAATATGCCTTAGAGTGGGCTTATTTTCATCCACTGTGCTGTACCCTTTCAATCTAGAAAATCATGTCTTTCATTCCTGATAAATCTTCATGAATTACTTCACTGATGATATCTTCCTTTATTTTATCTGTTCTCTGTTTTTGGAAGCTGGGCATATTGAAATGCTTCTCTAATTTGCTTATCATTTTTTCCTACTGTGATCAATTTATTGTCTTTTTACTTTATGGCAAAGTTTCTTAAATTTATCCCACTTCTTGATTTTTTTTTATTTCTGCTATCATACATTCAATTTTGTGCCCTATATGTTCCTTTTATTCTAGCATTCTGTTATTGCTTCATCAAAGACTTGTCTTTCCTTATATCTCTGAAGGTATTAATGGTAAGGTTTTTAAAGGGCTTTGTTTTCATTTCTGAGTAATCTCTGCTTTATATAAGTTGCTCCCATTGCATTTGATCAATTTTATTTGCCTTCCATGTTAGAGGCTCTCCATGTACATCTGATAATCTTTTGCTGTATGTTAATGGTTGAGAGCTGGAGCCTAAAACTTTATTTGGAAGCTCTGAGCATGAGTTGTGTTGTCAGTTTTGAGCATCATTATGGGCCAAATTGTGTGAGCTGTCTACTGGGGGAAACCCTTCTTAATGACTGTTTGTATTTCACTAACTTCCTTTTCCTTTGTTAATTATTTCCTTATACCTTATTTGGGTTATTTTCACGTTCTTTTAACTTCTTAGATTGTTTTCTTATCTTATTAGGTTTCACTGTTTCCACTTTTCTGTTCTACATATTTAAATATATAAAACTTTCTCTAAGCATCACCTTGTCTGAGTCCTACAAGATATGATGACTGGTAGTTTCATTGCTATTCAGTTCTAAATATTCTGTAATTTCCATTAGGGGTTCTTCTTTCTTTACCCATGATCTATTTAGAAATGTATATGTGCGTGGGTATGAAGGTGCACACCCTTGTTTTCCATTCATATGAATTTTTTTAAAAATTGGATTGTGCTCAGAAAAATCTGGTCTTTGTGGTAGTAATTCTTGAAAGCAGTTGAAATTTGCTTTGTAGCTTAATATGTGATCAATTTTCATAAGTGTTTCCTGTGTGTTTGTAGAAAAATATGTTACCAAATTGTTGGTTGCATATTCTATGTATGTCTTATATAACTCAAGTGTGTTTACTATGTTGTTCAAATATTTCATACCCTTACCATCAATTTCTGAGAGAGAGGTGTTAAAATTTCCCAATAACATTGTAGATGTTCTTTCTCCCTGTAGTTCTTTCATTTTTTGCTTTATGTGTTTTAAGCTACTTTATTGGGCATATTCAAATGTAAAATTGTATCTTTCTGGAGAAGTGAACATTTTTACCATTATAAAATGATTCTCTTTATCTGTAGTAATGCCGTTACTTTAAAGTCTATTTTTGCCTGATGTGAACACAGCTATATTATTTTTCTTTTGGTTAATGTTTGTATCATATAGTGTTTCCAGATTTTTACTTTCAACCTTTCTGTGTTTTCATGTTTCGGGTATATCTCCTATAAACACCACACAGCTTTTTAAAAAACCTGCCTGACAATCTCTGCCTTTTAACCAGGGAGTCTATTTTTATTTATTATAGTTACTGACATATTTAGCTCTATTTCATCTATTTTATCTTCTGCTTCCTCTTTGTTTTGCTTTTGCTGTGTTCTTTTTTCCTCCTTTCTTGCCTTTATTTGAATTGATTCAAGCATTTTTTTCTTCTCTACTGGCTTTGAAGATGTTAATTTTATTCCCATTTTTTCAGCGACTACATTTGAAGTTTTTAAAATGTATACTTAACACAATATAACGTTAACATTTTTACTGTCTTCTCTCAAAATATGAGACCTTAGAATGGTTTAATTCTAGTCACCCCTAACAGTGCCTAGATATCTACCCTTTTAGCTCTCTCTTTTTAATTAGATCATAAATTAGACACTTTATTATTGTTTTATAGAGTCAGCTTTTATTTAAATTTATCTATATATTTATGTTTTATTTCACTCATATTTCTTCCTGTATGTCAGAGCTTCTTTCTGCTATTTCCTTTCTTCTTGAGATACATGCTCTAAAATTTTCTTTAGTAAAGGTCTAATAGTGGTAAACTCAGATTTTTATAGCTGAAAATATCTTCATTTCATCTCTGTTCCTGAGATATAGCCCATATTAATGTACAATTTTAGGTTGATACAGTAAAACCCTAGCATAATACAATAAGCACAAGCCCAAATGTTCATTTTTATAAAATGCAGGATCACATTATTTTAAGGTTGAAATGACTGCATTGAACCTAGCTGGCTGGGAGTTCCCTAGTTCTAGCTGTATGATCCAGATCTATCTAGATCCCAGCATTCCTTAGGCACAATCTAGTGGCTGTTATGTACTTCAGTTTAAACATTGAGGGGGATGATTTTGGGTCCCTGGCTGGCTGAGATTTTCAAGAGAGTAACAATGATTCTAAGGATCTCCCGGTTAGCTGGGGAGATTGGGATTGGTCTTTTTTTTTCCACTCTCTTTACCCTTTGATCTATACAGGATTAGAACTTGAACCAGAGAAGGAACCTATCTTCAATTGTATTATACATGCATTCACTTTATGAAGAAATGCATTACTCTGTGGGATTTTACTGTACTTATTTTTGATCATTACTTGGGGAAGACTGCAATATCATACTGTCTCCCGGCTTCCTCGCTGCCGTTGAGATGTTAGCTGTCAATTTAATTATTATGATTATGCAAGTAATCTTTCTTATCTCTGATTGCATTTGAACTCTTCAATTTATTTTTGGTGTCCTGCAGTTTTACTGTGATGAATGTTGGAATTGTTGAGATTCCTAAAATGAGAGTTCGTGTCTTTCAACAGTTCTGGAGAATTCTCACCCATTGGCTTTTGACTATTGTCTTTCTTTTACCTTCTAGTTTCAGTGTCTCTGATTAAATCTATCTTTGACCTTCTGACTCTGTACTTTTGAGTTTATTAACTTCTCTTTAATATTTTCTATTTTTTAAACATCTCTGAGCAATATTCTACATTTTTCTCATTCTCCAATTCTCTCTTGGATGTATTTATTCTGTTTAATCCTTCCACTGAGCTTCTTTTTTTTTTTTTAAATTGAGGTATAATTAACATACAATAAAGTGCACAGTTCCTATATATTTAGTTTGATGAGTTTAGACGATTGTATATAGCCACATAACTACCACCCACAACAAAACAGAAAACATTACTGTTACCCCAGAAAATTTCTTGGTGCCTCTTTTCCAGTTACTTCCATTGAACTTTTCAGTTATTTCATTGTTAATTTCAGGAAGTTATAGTTGGTTGTTTTTCAAATCTGCCTGGTTATGTTTTTCAGTCTTTGCTCCTTACTTATAAATTCCTTTTCTAATTCTTAAACATGTTAAAATAGTTATTTCAGAATCCTCTATTTGGTAATTCCAGTGTCTTAGTCTGTTTTGTTGTTGTCACTGTTGTTCCTAGCTGGTTTTCACAAATGGTGGCTTTTTAACCCTGAGTTTCGTGACTTTTATTGTGAACTCGTATTTATTGGAACATACTCTCTGGGAAGTTTAGGGGCCTGAATTGAAGGATCTTTTTTTCCCCAGAACATTTTGTGTTAGCTTTTATTGTTTTATAAGATTTTCTTTGAACTCTTATTTTTCTCCTTTGAATGTATGTATCAATTTTTAAACATTATTATTTAGCAAGAGAGATCGGTTGTGTCTAACTTTTTGAAGATAAGAAGAAGAATTATTTATTTAAAATAACATTTCCCCTCCTTTGGTGATTCCTCTTTGAACGTATCATATAATCTTCACGTGTTTTTGTTCATATTCCTTTACTCAGTTCCCTATTTTGCTCTGGGAGTCACAGCTGCCACAATGTTCAGGTTTTAAGATGTTCGTTCAGCTTAAAGTGGGGTCTCAGGAATTGCAGGCTTTCTGCCTTGTGACCTGGTGATCACAGTCACGTGTCTTACTCACCTTGTTTCACCCCAGTGATCTCCCTTGGCCAGGGGTTAAGGTCAGAGACAATAGCAATGGATTGTTTCTTCTTAAATTTCTCCTCCCTTGAGTACTAAATGCTTCTCCCAAACATTGTCGACCAGTGATCTATCAACCGGCCTTTCCTGGGTAATTGCTTTTAAGGATCTTATTGAAGAACTTAGGAGCTATGCTAGCTCCTAGAATCCTCCTTCGTCGTGTAAGGTCCAGATTTCTCGGTATTTGGCACATGTGCCTCATTGTTTATAGCTGTTTTCATTCTTCACAGACAATTAAAGTTTTAAAAAATTCTTTTTTGCTGTTTTCGTGAGTTTAGAAGGAGTAGAAATGCCTATACTCTGCCAGCTTTACATGGAAATTCCTTTATAATGTTTAATAGCCTAGCAATCAGAACAAAGTAAGCAGTTTGGGAACAAGAACTATGGGAGAAGGCAAAGGATTAAAATTTGTTGGCTTGTTTTTTTTTTTTTTTTTACGATTTTATTTTTTCCTTTTTCTCCCCAAAGCTCCCCGGTACATAGTTGTATATTTTTAGTTGTGAGTCCTTCTAGTTGTGGCACATGGGATGCTGCCTCAGCGTGGCCTGATGAGCGGTGCCATGTCCGCACCCAGGATCCGAACCGGCAAAACCCTGGGCCGCAGCAGCGGATCACACGAACTTAACCCACTCGGCCACAGGGCTGGCCCCTGTTGGCTTGTTTACCTTTCTTGGAGCCACTTACCTCCTCTCCACTAACACAAAATAATTGATAACATTCGGACCACTATACTTGTAGCCTGGCTCAGTCAGATCCCCATGGTTTGCTTTGGTATGTATTTCTGCGGCAGAGATGGCAAACTTTAAACCAGAATTCGTGCTTGTCCTTCCATATTGTTGAGTTGTCACTGTAAAGCAGCTCTGTATCCGGGAATTAGATTTCCCTGTTCCTCTGCATCTAGGGAGGTCGTGTGACTAGTTCTCACCAATGGAATATAAACAAAAATAATGATGCCACTTCAAGACCAAGGATATTAAGAGAGGTGTGACTTTTCTGCCTCTATTTTTTCCATCTGCCAGAGTAGAACAGATGGCTTCAAGGCTCTAGAGGAATAACAAAGCTGCAAGATGTTTGAAGGAACTTGGGTCTTTCAATCACCAAATGGAGAAAGAGAAGCAGCTTATCTACCAGGAACACACCTACACTGGAATGCTATTTAAGTGAGAAATGCAGTTTTATTTTGTAAGGGTGGTGAAATTTTGGAATTGGTTTATTATAGTTGTGTGCATTACCCTAACTTGCATAATCTAGCTATTCATTTTGAAAGACCTAGTCCCATTTTTTTTTTGGTGGTCAGAAACGCTAGGAAATCACACTAGATGTCCCATGCTGCATGATCCTAAGCTTATCAAGACCTTCCGTCATCTTTAATGCTCATCTAATTGTGAGTCCTTGAATGAAGTTGCCTTCTAACACATGGTTTTATTTTATTTCTTTAAGGTTTTATTTTATTTTATTTTTTTTGTATATTGCCTGGGAGATGGTTTCCTAATATGGTAAGAAAGTACATTCCCCTGCAGTCCACAACATTTCTGTGCAACGACAGAAATGCATCTTATCTTCTTCTTGAGACATTTTACAAAATGCTTTTTTAAAACCCCTGAACTTGTAGATATTTTATGTCTGCTATATTTTCCTGTACCAAAAGTTCTTTTTATTTAATTTCTTCCTGAGACTTGATACATGGTCTAGTGCTATGATTTTGAACCCTGCAATGTTCTCTTCCCAGGGTTTTGATGAAAGATGATGTCCTCACTTTCTTCGCAGTTCTGAAGAGAGAACACAGTGGATCCCTGGCAGAGATCTCTCTAACCATATAACAACAGTTTATCGTGACAATTTCAGGAGAGGATAATCTGACGAGTAGTCAGTTGTGGATCTCACTATAATTGGATCTAAACAAAGGGTTTCGTTGAGTTGATTAGATTCCAGCCTCATGAGTTAGTGCAAGGAGGGAGGAAGAGGAGATGGAAACTTCACCAGCTATTTGGAGGTGGGAGGGCCATGCAACTCTGTTTCTCTGACATTCAGAACTCTTCCTGTAGTTACTGCTCACTTCAGGCTGAGTGTCCTGGAGGATGAAGGGGAGAAGGCGTTGAGTGACAGCAGCCGGGAATTTTCTCATATGCCTTTACGCAGTGACTGAGTGGGTGTGGGTTACTGTTCCTGGCACTGAGACTTAGCAGGTGCAAACAGACGAAAGAAGGGAATTTGTCCTGAGAATGACAGAGGGCACTGGCAGAGTTTGGCAGAGACTTAGAAGGCTAGCAGTTCTGCTCTGCCCTGGCATTTTGTCTTGATGGATCTTCCTGGAGCAGCTCAAATGACCTAAGTGCTTGCTAGAACTGGTGCAGAAGAAGTCCATGCTCTACCCTGCTTCCTTCAGATTCCTGAAGGGGCCACCCGCTCTTCCATTTTCAAGTTTCAAGAGTTTGACTCATGAATCTCTCATCTTGAAGCATTTCCCACTGGTTTGACAAGGCTCAGGGGTTAATTAAAGCTGCAGAAAGAGGCAAGCTGTTTGGCTCTTCCTTACAGCTGGGCTGGGAGGCCACGGTCTGGCTGGTTTGAGGACAAACTTGGAGGACCTCCCAACTGGAATGTAATCAAAGACTTCTGTGGCCTCAGGTTTGTTTACTTTTGGCATTATCCAAGGTTTTCTGGCCCTCTGGTTGTTAGAGAGAGAAGAGGCTCTGAACAGCCATGATCCAGAGTCAGGTTTAGCCCTGGGAGGAATTGAATGCAAGTGAGATCAGCAGCATCCTGCTTGTTTACCCTGAAATGCACAGGGGGCGAGGCTGGGCCAGCTGTCTGAGACATCCTCTGAAACCCCCAGTGCAGCTGGATTTTGCCCTCCCTTGTGCCAAGTAGGCCTATCATTATTAGATCACACTGCTCTGGGCCATGTGACAAGCATACTATGGGGCAAATAATACAGTATAGAAGAATGAAAAAACCTGCATTTTCTTTTCTTTCATTCTCTTTGCAGAAAGCCTGCAAGTGTTATGCTAAAATCTGCCTATTGATTTGGGTATAAATAGCCCCTTTTTTTCTAATCCAGATGCAGCCATGTGCCCCTCTGTACCGGGTTGGTGATTCTCTGTTGTGTCTTGGGAGTAATAAGAAGATTTCACTGGAGAGAATGCAGGCAAATCGGCCCAGCTGAGATTACATAAAAGGAGAAGGGAAATTGGAGAAAGTATGTAATAAACCTCAATATCTAGTTGAGTATGATTTTTAACAAAAGCCTCTCGCATTTAGCTCAATGACTTAAGATCTTTAGATAGTAGCTAAATGCATTTTATTCAAACTTTTTCAGCCCCGGGCAGGAGCCATTTCAGTAGGCAAGGTAATTCTTCTGGAAAGGCATAAGCCGCTAAAATCAGAGGCTTAGGGTTGGATTTCAGCTCCTTGGTGATTTGTGTTTAGAACTTCAGAGGCTTGGGCCTTGCTAATGAGCAGCTAGTCATGTTATGGTGAAGTTCCACTTCCCAGATCTAGGAGAGAGGCCTCTTGTCTTGAAAGATCTGGTGAATCTTTGATTCATCCTCATATTTTTACGATTCCATCGCTCCTCTATTCTTGGACTCCTATGCCTGCCTTTCTTTTTTTTTGTATTTTTCTTAGCCCCTGCTTTACTTCGCTAATGCTACTCGTAGCTCTTTCTCTCCTACCCTTACATATTTTGGCCCTGTAGAGAAGCATTTCCCAAGCACGTTCTCTTCAGATCTATGAGATGCTGCACAACAAAAGGCTTCATGGTCAACGTAGATTTAGAAATGATGCATATTGCACACCTCTTTTGGAAATTTGTAATGTACTTTTTAAAAAGCACTGAAGGAAAGTTATTTATATTTGTTTATATGAATATACGTATACTTATTTATTTGATATCAAAGTGTCTATTAGCCTCCTAAGAATTACTAGTTTTCAGAGTTTTCTTTGGGCATTGCTGTTCTAATGTCCACAGGCTGAAAAATCTGTCTAGACCACTAGACATACAAGTTACTGAGAAATGACCATGGATCATCAAATCCTCTGAAAAGACATGCTTTTGAAGGCTAAGGATGAGCACTGGCTAATCGTGCAAATAGAAATGAAAGAAATCAAATGTTCAATAAAGCATAGATTGGCTAGAATAAACTGGATTGGCTGCTGTCCATATAGAGAGGTGCTGAAACAGGGATACTCTTGGTCCTGTTAAAAATGGATCCCTGACAGAGACCTTAAAAATGGACTGCTCGGAGAGTGAATTCTTGGTGATGCATGGAATACGTAGATGTAAAACCTGTGTAATACAACTGCACAAGAGACACCATGGGGAAAAGAGGCACATAAGAGATAGGGAATTAACAGACATGGGGGTTGATATCAGTGTTTCCAGTAATTTGATATGTGAACCTGGGCAAGCCATTTAATCTCCTCATGCCTTATTTGTCAAATAAGATGATTGGATAGGATGCAAGTTCATTTCAGTTCTAAAGGTCATTATTGTTCTTTATGTGAGCACAGGAGAAATCAAACTGATGCATATTTTCCCCAGGTCCCCGGCCTCTCTGGTCCCCATTTGCTCTTAGGAGATGATGTGCTTCTGAACCATGTGTGTTGTGCTAATTGTTAAAAGTATTCCATCCTGAGTCAGTAACAAATCACAAGTTTGGGAATGGAGAGAATGCCTAAAACAGGAGTGTTACAAGCATCTCGCAAATTTCAGTTACCTCTATTGAGAAGAAAGTTCTCCTTCTTCTAAAAGGAGGCAGCTTTTAATGTGTTTAGCAAACATTTAATTAATAAGTACCCATTATGTACCAGACCCTGTTTAGGGATACTTTGTGTGTGTGTATGTGTTTGTGTGTGTGTGTGTGGGGATGAAAAAAGACAATTTCCTGCTCTCAAGAGGCTTATATTTTAGTAGAGGGACACAGATGATGAACAGTATGCCCAATAAATAAGTAACGTATATAGCAAAAAGTAAATTGTATAGTATGTTAGAAGATGATAAGTTCTATGGACAATGGTAAGGGGGATTGAGGGTTGTAATTATAAATAGGGTAGTTAGGGTAAGCCTCACTGTGAAAGGGACCTTTGAGCTAAGACCTGAAGGAGGTGAAGGAGTGAAACACTTGCCTGTCTGGAGGAAGGATGCAGACAGAGGAGACAGTCAGTGCGGAGGCAAGAGTGTGCCTGCCAGGTTCCAGGAACAGCAAAGCAGCCTGTGAAGCTGGAGCAGTGTGAGTAAGCAGGTGTGTTGAAAAGGGGGAGTCTGAGCTGCTTTCTCTGGCTGGAAAAAAGACCATTGAACCTACTAGAGCAACTTCCATGCCCAACGCAAGCATAGCCTGGCCTCAGACTTCTATTTCTTGTAGGAATTCCAGAGGAGTGGGACTCCCTGCCTGGCCTAAGATACCCAGTTAGCACCTGCAAATCAGAATATCCTCTCCCTAGCAATAAAGCATCCAGCCTTTGCATCTGTAACAGCTTCCCCTGTAATTTATGCATTCTATGATGAGTTTAAATGCTGACTCTATCATTATCTGAGTTTATTACCACTGCCATTTGCATATGTTTGATGGGGGTGGGATGGGCAGGGAAACCTCTGGACAGATTCCAGGTTGGAAGTCTACGTGTCTCTCCTCACCCCTACGTTCCCCTCAATGCCCTGTTTCCTCAGGGCCCGGGCCGAGGTCAGCTGCACATAACGCTAAGAAATAGGTAAGTGTTCTCAGTAGCCCTGCGCCCCTCTTCTGTCTCAGCCTCCCTTCTTTTTACCACGCCTCTCTCTCAGCGTTCCTGATTTCTAAGTATCCAGTGGTACAGTGAATCTGCCTGCCCCCACACCCCCATGAACCATCAATACTCTCCCCCAGGAACTGATAAATTTACTCACGTTAACTTAAGCCTGGGGGTTACCTCTTCCGGGGAGGGGTTCTGCTTTTTGATAGAAGGGAAAAGAATTTCTCTTTCATTTTGCCATTTCATGTGTCGTTAAGCTGGAATGGAGAGGGTATGGGGGTGTTGGGGGAAGCTTCTCAGCCTCTGGGACCCTGAAATTTATCACCAAATGGTAGGCAGCCACCTACTCAGAGAGCCAACCTTGGCCCCTGCTGCTCACTTACCCTCAGCTCAGCTCTAGCTGCTTTTCCTAAATCACCTTTCTGCACAGGAGTTTGCTGTTTTTTCCTTTTTTTTTTTTTTTTGGCTGAGAAACCTTCTGTAGATAGTAAGATATATAGCGAAATGTCCTGTGAATCTCTCTTAGAAGCCAGGAAGCAGCTCAAGCCACAAGGGAAGGGTAGAAAGGAATTACTGCCCAATGGCTGGCAATTTGGTTTATTTCACAAGACTGTGTTTTCCATGTTGCTTGCACTGCTAAATAGTGTGCACAGGTGCCCTCATTTGATTCAATTGAAACCCTCATCATGATTGATAGTCCCACCTGATCATACCCAGATCACTTTGCTGTTTGCCCTTGTCTGCTGGGCTGCACTCTGTGTGGGGAGCCAGAGCCAGACATTTTAAGGACTCAGAGTGAACAAGCCTGTCTGTCTGTCTCTTCTTCCCAAATTTGCGCCTTTTGGATATTTTTATGTAATCAACGAAAGTCTGAACTACGTTCCTTTGAAAAGAGGCACTGCCAGCCTACAGAGAACATTAAACTGAATGGAGGTATTACAAATATTAGAGATGCAAAATGCTTGGAAGAGCTAAAATGAATAAGAGGGCATTTTATGACCCATTTACGATCTTTTTTCTCATGTTCCTGCCATCACCATCACCACTACCAACATCACATCATTGGCATCATCTTAAGTTAATACAATAACTGTTAAGTTATTGAATATTTCTTATTTTGTCACTTTGGCAAGTGTTTTATGAGAATAGATTCTTTAAATTGTCTTTACCACCTTAAAAGTGCACTGTTATTATCCCCATATTACAGATGAAAAAACTGAGGTTTTTGAGACGTTTAGCAACCTGCGCCAGGTCTAAGCTAACCAAATAGGCAAAAGTCTCTGTAATCAAAGATGAATACTTAAAGTGTGTACGTTTAAATAAAAGAATTTTAGGTAGTAATTCACCTTAGGCAAGATTCTAAAGAGTTTCTTCATAGAGGAAGCTTTCTTGGTGCCTTCGGGTAGGATTCTGTCACACGTTGACTGCTCAGGAACACATCTCCTGCTCCAATAAGCCACCTCTGCATCACCCCTTGCGTGACCTCTCCTCTCTTTGTCAGCTCCCTTTCTCTGTCTTCTGTGTCACAATAGCGACATTTGGCTGGCTCCTAGGTAAGTGCCTATGAACAAAGGAGGCAAAGACTTCTCTGTTAGTGAGTCTGCATACCCCTCCTCTGAGAAGCCTGCCTGTCACCAAGGCACAGAGCTCCTTCCTCTGTGTTTGCGAAGCACAATCTTTCTAGTTCAATTGATAATGCTGTTCATGTTATTAATAGGATGTCCTATGCAATGCTTGCACAGCCCTTCCTTACAAGTACCAGGTTTGGTTTGTTCTAAGACCTTAACATTTACTGACCCATCTAATCCTCCAATAATCCTGCGAGGTGTATACTATGCTATCCTCACGATACAGATGAGGAACTGAGGCACAGAAAGATCAGTAACTTGCTCAAGGTTGTCTAACTAGTAAGTGGCAGAGCCGGGATTCTGGACCTAGACCGTGTGGTGCCAGCATCTGGGCCTTCATCACATCTGCTTTCAGTGGGGGCTTTACCTGTTCACGTGGCTGCGAGCTCAAAGGCAGGGTAGGTATCGTGTGTATCTCTTTGTCCCCAGCTCTGGGCACACGCCTGGTACCTAGCAGGCACTCAGGAATTACACGTCCAGTGAGTGAGGAAAAGAAGACTGATCACTGGAGAGGGACTGAGAGGCAGCCAGGGCAAACCACCTGGGTGTCCCTTTGCTTTAAGGCACTGAATTGCTGCCTGGACCCTTTGTCTCAGGACACAGAGAAAGTAAGACAGGCAGGTGAGGTATTGCAGAGCGAGCCTTGCTTGACTCGGAACTTCTCTGACACTGTCCCTCTCGCTTTTCTTCCATTGGCTTCTATAAACCTGCCCTGAATTTTCCCCACTTGGGTTGCATTTATCTCACCCTCCTTTGTTCTCTCAGTTATAGCTGCATTGTGGCACCTGTTGCACCTGTCAGAACAGTCTGTACACGTCTGTCACCCCTCCCTCCTCACCATGCTGACAGTGAACCCCTTGAGGGAATGACCTTGGCTTAATCCTCTTGTGCCCAATGTCTACTGTAGGCCCTGGCTCGCTAGAGGCCCTCAAGCCATGCTTCTTAAATGAAAGGATGCCTAGCCATTGCTAGACTGGTGCAGGTGAGCACAGAAAGTACAGGGAGGAAGTGATTGCTCAGCATTTGGGAAAAAAAACCCCAAACAAACCAAGAGACTAATCTCTGGCCCAAGGAACTGAGAACCATTTAGAACTTGTTTCTCATCCTCTTCCCTCTCTCTTTGCCTCCCGCGTGTGCCATTGATAAGTGATGCAGACAAATTTTTCTCCCAGGATTGGTTAAGAGGGGCTGCAAAGGTGGTTGGACTGGGTGGAGAGTAGGGAGTTAGAGGAAACGTAAAACAATAAAGATGATTTAATTTATATCTGATCGCAGTAACCACCTGGCTATGGCATCAATTATAACCCCCTAGAAGTTATTAAAGAGCACCTCTGTCATAGGTACCTTATTAGCTAGGGATTTATGGAGCACAGAGCCACAGCAGGAAATACTGATATTTCACTCTCAACATCACTGTGGATGTCTGGGTTGTCTGTCTCTCGGCCCTGTCTCTTCTCGTATATCCTCATTCTGAGGCCCCATACCTTGAGCCTTGACTCCCAGAATGTTTTTTTCCTGCAGTGTCCATGATGGTAAACAATCCCACTCACTTGGGCTTTGATTCCTTCTGTGTCTGTGTCACACCTGTCGCTTAATATTCCTCCTTTGCAGGCAGAAAGAGTTCTGGGATCATTCAAATATTTCTACAGTTTTCTGTGTCGTAAATTACCTCCTTTGATAGGACTTTTTATTTCAATCTACTTTTTACGAGAAAAAACTAGACATTGGATTTCATTTTATCCAGGTCGCATGTTATGGGATGAGTCCCAGAATCTGAATTCTTAGTTTCCTTGGCCTATGCTCTGTCTTGCCTCCTTGAAGCTGCAGTGCAAACGCGTTTCAGCTGTCATCTAAGGAAATTTCCAGGTTCCTTACTTGAGTCTCTGGACTTAATGTAAATAACTAAGTTGTCTTGACATTAAAGGCATGCTTTTTTTTTAAAACACAGTTAGATGCTTCACTCATTCCTGGAAGCAATTTATGCCTAATTATATCCAATTATTATGTGTAATATCAGAAAAACCCACCAAATTGCATTTTAAAATTTGAAGACTGCGTAGGAAAGAATAATGATATGGAGCCACGCATGTCAACTCAAGTCAGTTGTAGAATCTTCCTTTGAAGATAGCATTTTAAGATCTAAATGAGTTTCCACATTTTGATGTCTTGAAGTACCAATGTGACAACACAGGCAGGAAGAGATGACACAAGAAAAGTGGCAATTTAGTTATTTACCCAGAAATGCAGAGTTAGGTGTTATTAATGAGTGGCTAGATCACAGTTGACGTTTTACAAAGTGACTTACAATCACACCTGTGCGTGCGGGTGCACACACACACACACACACACACACACAATATTACATGTAGAGTAGAATGAGAGAAGAAGGCAGAACGAGGTCTCTTCCTCAGGGGCAGAGTCTCCTGTAAATAGTGCCTGTCTTGGTAAGATGGAGTAAGGAAGGTAGGAGCATGAAATGGAGAAATGAGGAATTAAATCCACAAATGATGAGCATTAGCTGGGCTAGGTTTATATGCATACAGATAAGTCAAATCACTCTATTTACATATGCAATGCATTGATATCATTTTACAACTCCTCAGTGGGTCTGGATTACAGTTGCTGCTCTGAACTTAGGGTTGAGGGAGTCAAGCTGCCTGTGGGAATAACGTCCAAGGTGGCCTTACACGTGGGGGCTTCAGAGAGCAGCTAGGTGAGGTGGGTGGTGGGTTTGGCTCTTTATTTATTTATTATTTGTTTACTTTTTTCAGCTTTATTGAAGTATAATGGACAGGTAAAATTTGTGTATATTTAAGGTATACATGATGATTTGATATATGTATACACTGTGAAATGATCCTCACAGTCAAGTTAATTAACACATCTATCACCTCATATACTCTCACATTCTTTGCTTTTTTTATTCTTGGTGAGAGTACTTAAGTTCTACCCCCTTAGCAAATTTCAAGTATACAGTACAGCATTAACTGTGGTTCCCCATGCTGTACATTAGATCCCAAGAATTTACTCATCTTATAATTGAAAGTTTGTACCCTTTGGCCAACATCTCCCCATTTCCACCCCCCCCCCCCAACCCCTGGCAACCACCATTGTACTCTGCTTCTGTAGTTCAACCTTTTCATATTCCACTTATAAGTGAGATCATATAGTACTTGTCTTTCTGGGTCTGGCTTATTTCACTTAACATAAAGTCCTCAAGGCCCACCCATGTTGCTAAAAATGGCAAGATTTCTTTTTTATGGCTGAATAATATTCCATTGTATATGTATAACACATTTTTTTATCCATTCATCCGTTGATGGAGACCTAGGTTTCTTCCATATCTTGGCTACTGTGAATAATGTTGCAATGAACATAGGAATGTAGATATCTCTTCCAGATACTGATTTCATTTCCTTTCTAGATATATCCAGCTGTGGGATTGCTGGATCATATGGGGGTTCTATTTTTAATTTTTTGAGGAACCTCCATAATATTTTTCATAATGGCTATACCAATTTACATTCCCACCAGCAGTGTGCAAGGGTACCCTTTTCTCCACACCCTTGCCAACATTTGTATCTCCTGACTTTTTGATAATAGCCGTTTTATAGCAGGTGTGAGGGGATGTCTCATTGTGGTTTTGATTTGTATTTCCCTGATGATTAGTGATATTGAGCACTGTTTCATATACCTATTGGCCATTTTTATATCTTTGGAAAAATGTCCATTCAGGTTCTTTGCCATTTTAAAAATACGGTTCTTTGTGTATCTGTTGTGTGTGTGTGTGTGTGTGTGTTTTTTTGCTATTGAGTTGTATGAGTTCTTTTATATTTTGAATATTGACCCCTTACCTGATACAAGGTTTGCAAATATCTTCTTCCATTCCCTAGGTTGCCTTTTCGTTTTGTTGTTGATTTCCTCTGCTGTGTAGAAGCTTTTTAGTTTGATATAACCCCACTTGTTTATTTTTGCTTTTGGTTTCATTTCCAAAAGATCACTGTCAAGACTAATGCCAAGAAGCTTTCTCCCTATGTTTTCTTCTAGGAGTTTTATGGTTTCAGATATTACATTTTAGTCTTTAATCTACTTTAGGTTAATATTTGTGTGTGGTGTAAGATAAGCGTCCAATGTTATCCTTTTGCGTGTTGATATTCAGTTTCCTCTACACCATTTATTGAAGAGACTATCCTTTCCTCATTCTGTATTCTTGGCACCCTCATCAAGATTCATTGACTATATCTGAATAGGTTTATTTCTGGGCTCTTTATTCTTTTCTGTTGGTCTTTGTGTCTGTTTTTATGCCAGTACCATACTATTTTGATTTCTATAGCTTTGTAATATAGTTTGAAATTAGGACATGTGATGCCTACAGATTTATTCTTCTTTCTCAAGATATTTTGGCGATTTGAGATCTTCTTGTCTCCTTACAAATTTTAGGAATTTTTTTCATTTCTGTGAAAAATGCCTTTGGAATTTTGATAGGAGTTGCATTGAATATGTAGATTGCTTTGGGTAGTCTGGACATTTTAACAATATCAATTCTTCCAATTCATGAGCGTGGAATATCTTTGCATTTATTTGTGTCTTCTTCATTTTCTTTCATCAGTGTCTTATAGTTTTCAATGCACAGATCTTTCACCTCCTTAGTTAAATTTATTCCTAAGCATTTTCTTCTTTTTGATGCTGTCATAAATGGGATTGTTTTCTTAATTTCTCTTTCGGATAGTTCATGGTTAGTGTGTAGAAGTGCAACTGCTTTCTGTATGTTCATTTTGTACCCTCAACTTTACTAAATTCATTTGTTGGTTCTAACAGTTTTTTGGTGGAGTCCTTAGGGTTTCCCATATATAAGATTATGTCATCTGCAAACAGAGACAGTTTTGCCTTTTCATTTCTGACATGGATGCCTTTTATTTCTTTTTCTTTCTTAAATGCTCTTGCTAGGGTTTCCAGTGCTTTGTTGAACAGAAGTGGCAAGAGTAGGCATCCTTGTCTTGTTTCTAATCTTAGAGGAAAAGCCTTCAGTTTTTCACCATTGAGTATGATGTTAGCTGTCGGCTTTTCATATATGGCCTTTATTATGCTGAAGTACATTCCTTCCATACCTAATTTGCTGAGAGTTTTTATCATGAAAGGATGTTGAATTTTGACAAATGCTTTTTCTGCATTTATGGAGACCATCATATGATTTTTATCCTTCATTCTGTTAATGTGGTATATCACATTTATTGATCTGTATATGTTGAACCATCCTTGCATCCCATGGATAAATCCCACTTGGTCATGGTATATGATCCTTTTAACATGCTGCTGAATTCAGTTTTCTAGTATTTTGTTGAGGATTTTGATGAACATAGATTGTTCATCGGGGATACTGGCCTATAATGTTCTTTTCTTATAGAGTCCCTATCTGGCTTGAGTGTGAGGGTAATTCTTAAAATGAGTTTGAAAGTATTCAATTCTCTTTAAATTTTTGGAGTAGTTTAAGAAGGATTAGTATTAATTCTTCTTTAAATGTTTGGTAGAATTCACCAGTGAAGCCATCTGGTCTTGGACTTGTCTTTGTTGGTATGTTTTTGATTACTGATTCAATCTCTTTGCTAGTAATTTGTCTGTTCAGATTTTCTGTTTCTTCATGATTCAGTCTTGGTAGGTTGTATGTTTCTAGGAATTTATCCATTTCTTCTAGGCTGTTCAACTTATTGGCATATAATTGTTCATAGTCTTTCATGTATTTCTGTGGCATCAGTTGGCTCTTTATTAATAACTCTCAAGACTCCTAGGTGTATTCCTTTCACAAAACACGTGGCAAAGCCTATTAAAGCCAAAAGAAACCTAGAGGCTCTAGGGTCTAATAATCCACTCCTTTTAAAGAGAGGGACCCTGCATCAGAGAGGGGCCAGATCTGTTTAAGATCCCATAACTTTTCAGAGCGTGAAGTCAGACTTCCCTACCAAGAGCTCTTCCTACTATCACGTGGTACCTTCTAAGCTTCAGGGTGCCCAGCTGGTAGCACTGATACTGGTGATAACGGTGCTGATGAGTGTGTACCACTCTCCGTCACTCCCTCCTGGCAGTGGCCCTCACTTATGACCTGAAGTGCCTTGTGGTGGAAATTAACATCCCTACCATAGTTCCCCTTATTCCAGAGCAGTCAAATGGGCTTCACTACTTTAATAGATCAGGGACTGTACCTACCTGTACACTGAGTACAGAATACACTGTAAAACTCCCAAAATGGAATCTCATTCATTGATTGGATTCCTACTATGTTCCAGGCCCTCTTCATCCACTGGAAATGCAGCAGGGTATGAGACAAAGTCCCTACCCTCATGGGACTTGTTTTATCATCAGAGAGACAGAATCCACAGCAAACACTGGAGATGAGGAGCAGCTGCTCCTTTTAGGGAGGTGTGTGGCCCCTATTGTCCACTATAGTTCCCGGTATTCCTTTGAGATATTGGTATGTCCTAATACCTACCGCCTTCTCTTGTTTCAGTTCCCTGCCTGGCCTCTGTGAGATTTTAAGTTTAAACCCTCTGAGTCACAACTTTACCATCGTAGAGTAAGAACCTGCTGATTTTCAACAGTAAGAAGAAGCATGATTTCAGGCTCCCAACCCCCATCCAGCCAGGTACAGTCTCTGGCTGTTAGAGAATGAAATAAATCAGGCCTTGTGATCAGGACAGATGTGCGAGGAGACAAATTTAGACTAAGTGGGGGGATACTGCAAGTCACAACTGAGAGACGTCAGAGGTGTGGAGCTGGTGGAGGAGGGAGGGCAGCTTTCATCGGAGAGAGTGATTATGGAATCTAATTAGCCTCTCATTTTCATTTGCAGAAGGAACATTCAATTCACTTAACACCACTCCACAGATCCTTCTGCTCTCTTCCGTACCCAGGGGAAAACAAATTCTGGTGTAATAGAGCATTTGGACAGCAGCACACAGCAGTGGGGAGAGCATGGAGCTGAAAATGAGGAGGCCTGGGTCCCAGTCTTGGCTCTACCTCTACTGGCTTTGTGACCCTGGGCACAGCACCTCACCCCGAGGGGACCCAGAGCCCATCTGCTAAGTATGGAGATTGGATTAAAACACTTTAAAGGTCTCTTTAACTCCAAAATGCTATATTTGTTTTTCAATTCATATGTCCATACTATGGCTTAGCAAGGCGTGCAGTTACAATTTCGGAATTACTCACTATAGGTCTGTTGATAAGAGTTTGCGCTTTGGAATCAGACAAACCTGAATTCCAATGGTGACCCTACCCACTTAACTTTGAGCCAGTTACTTAATCTTTCTAATCCTCAATTTATAAAACCAGGACAATAGTAATAGTATTTATTTTACAGAGTTGTTTCAAGGATTAAATGGGCTTATGTATTCATAGCACTTTGTAAAGAGTCTGGGACATGGTAAAACTCTATAAATGTTTCACTGCTGTTGTCTCATGTTCTTGTTTCCTATAAAGTTTTAGAATCACTTGGATATTTGATCTTTTCTTTTTTTTGATATGGGGTGGGTCTCTTTTTTTAAAAAAATTGCTTGATGACATGGCTGGGGAAGTTTAATGGTGAGTGAGCTAAGTAATGGAGTGAGACTGAAATAGCTCCACGGAGATAAAGCATTTAATGTGGGAATAAATGAAGTTGCCACCCAGAACTAACAGCCAGAGTCTTGGCTAGGCTGTAATTAATGAATACGATGGCCATGATTTATAAGGATATTTTAAGAAGTAACTGAGCTGCACAGAGCCCTGGGTTTTATGCCTGGGCTGAAGTAAGATCAATGGGAAATCCATTAGGCCCAAGATTTAATGGGTGGGGCTAAGGCTTCATCCCCAGTGTTGGGCCTTTGTGCATGGCAGCTACCAGGGATATTTTCTCTGGGGTGGAGGCCAAGGGGATGTGAAAAAAGTTGTTGATCACTTGGAGCTGGAGGAGAAAGAATGATGGCCCACACCTCTTCCCTGTTAGAAAATGCGGAGAAGAGATTCCCAACTCGAACTTCTCTGGAGAGCCTTCTCTTTTAATGCCTCAGACATATCCCAGCTGGCAGGTAGGAGGTTTCCTCAGCCTTTCTTCTTGAGCAGAACTTGGGAGAGAAAGGCACTGAACACAGGGCACATTCAGCTGCCAGAAGCTTGGGCACCCCAAGGATGTAAGTGCTGGGTACCTGAGATGGCGGATCAGCAAACTGCAGACCTCTGCTGATGGCTTTGCTATTGACAGGGACATCGAGTGCTGGTCCAATGTACTTTCCAGGTAGCCATTTGCACCCTGAGACCCTGCAGTAAGCTGGAATTTGCTTTGGGACTTGCCTCGTTTTCATCAGTAGCAGAGAGAAGTGGCTTATAATGTCCTTCTAAGACCTCTGTTCTGCGGTGGGATTTGAGGATTAAAAACACATACATGTTTTCAGCTCCCCTTTCACTTTGTGCTCAAGGAGGTCCAAAGAATCAGAGCACAGCTTGCTGTGTCTCACTGGACTTTAATTCTGAGTACACTAAGCCAGGGAAACACCTAATTCAGCTCACCTCCCGGGAAGGTGATTTTCCATCTTTCCTTGGTCCATGCTTAACGCTTTTTTGCTGCACCGGCTTTGTTCATGGTGTTCCTCCTGCCTACATGTCCTTCTTCCAGGGGAATAGCTCCTTTAAGGGTCCTTTCTGGGGCTAGCAGTGACCTTGGCAGAATATAAACCTGATGCATTTGGTTCTCATTGTTCATGGATTGAATACCTGGCTCCCTCCATGTCACTTGCTTGCAGTTTTTGTAGTTTGGTCTTTTCTTTTTCATAATTCCTTCATTGTTTAATCCTGTCTTTTTTATAAACGCCATCTTCATGAAATACTGATCGGCTCCTTCCAAGTGTCAATTGCAGATCCGTAGCTTTGTTTCTGGATATGATTCTTAGATTTCTTCCTCAATAATGGTTTACTGTCTGAGCAGAGCACCTGGGTGGTAATATCTATCCCTCCATCAGTCCCAAGGATATACTCCATGCATTCATATGGAATTTTACATTTTATTAATGATTATAAAATAATCATTGTGTGTTTGCTTTGTATCAGGTGGGGCTGTGCTGAGCACTTTGTATACATTATCATCATAAATCGCACCCTTATTATGCCCATTTTACTGATGAGGAACCAAGGCTCAGAGAGTTTTAGGAGCCTGCTTGGGGGTCACACAATTAGTAAGCCTACCCGTATCTACCAGACTCCAAAGCCCATCTTTTAATCATAACACTATAGTTCATAATCAAAATCTAATTTGACGCCCTGAATTATACTATAAGGTAACTATTATTATCCCTATTTTACAGAAGAAGAAAAACAGAGACCCAGGAAAGTTAGGTGACTTTCCTAAGGTAATGCAATTAGAAAACAGAAAATTAGGACTTGAATATGGGTCTTCTAAGTTAAGTTCCTATTCTGCTGCATCATGGAGCTAGCCTAAGAGCTTGAGGCTCCAGTGTGTTTTTCTCATTTTCTATGACCTGCAGTCTCTGGCTCTATGTAAATGTCAGTTCCATGTCATCTGCCTCTTCTTCCGCTCTCTGAGACACCGTAGGGTAAGGCTGCAGAGCCTTTGTCTTTCCCATGAAGAGTCGTGAACAAAATGTAGCCTTATTGTAGACACAGAGCATCTGAATGGATTCCATCTCAACCAGTTTTCTCTGCTTTGTATGGAGAAGACAACTGAACAGAGCCGTCTTATCAATAAATGCGAGGAACACATAATCTTTGTAAAGCCAAGTTATCTTTCTCTCTGGGAGGTTAGGAAATTAGACAATGAGCCATTCCTTTACTTTGATGAGCAGTATTTATTACATATCTACTGAACACCTAGAAAAGTATTAGGTACCACAGGATGAGCTCACAAAGAAATAACTAGAATACAATAAATAGTTGCTGAGGATCCTGGAATAGCTAAGACACAGACTTGTGTTATTGAATCATAATCAGTGATGGGGGAGAGGATCAAGGGAGATAGGCATGTGCTAAATGTTTTTACATAATGTGTGTAGCATACACACACACTTCTTAATAAGGTGTGTTCAAAGGGCAAGTCTATCTGTCAGCTCATCCCTCTCTCCCCAGTGCCTAACTCCGCGCTTAGCACACAAGCGCTTTCCCCAAGTATTTTGAGACAGAAGGAATAAAACCATGAAAATAGAAAAGAGAATGTGTAAGGCTTCCTTGGAGAGGTGTAGAGAAAGGGGTTCAGAAAAAGTCTTTGTAGATGAGGTGATATTTAAATAGGGTCTCTAAAAATGTGTAGGAATTTATTTTGGGGGGAAGGGCATGAAGAGCGGGGAATGTGGGGTTCTGAAATAATATGATTCATGGGAGATGTAACTGGAAAGGGAGTTGGGGCCAAGTTATGGGGCCCTGGGTGTCAGGCTAAAGGACTCGATTTTGCTTTGTAGGTGATGGAAACCAGAGAATGTGGTTAGGTGGGGATGTAACAAGATTAGGCCTGCATTTAGAGGAGGGGAGAGCATGGGCCAGGTCTGCTTCTTCACTGTGGCCTTGCAAGTGTTTGCAGAGGACAGCACAGGAAGACACTTAGATAGACGAAATATGATTGATAAAGATGCTGTTAATCGAGATGGGAAATTTAGAATGAAGAGAGTTATGAGGATGAGAGCTAGGCGAAAGTGGGATGGAGACCATGAATTTCAAATGCATCATGTTGAATTTGAGATACCTTTGGGACATCCAAGGGGTTGTATTCAGGAGACAAGTTGTGATATAGGACTGGATCTTTGGAAGGAGTGGGATCCAGGAATTTATAGAGAGCAATTATCAGCGTTCAGGATTTCTGTAATGTGGGTATGAGTGAAGTCACTTTTGGAGAGCATTAAAAGGGCTTAGCAAATTCCTTTCTGGAGTTAACTATCTCATCTGATAAAGCAGTCTAGAGTATTGAGTTCCCTTTGTCTAGAAGCATCTTTTCTGTTAATACTGAAAAGATCCATTTAATCTCTGCCTCAGTGAGATAGAAAATTTTGAGATTACTTTCATGAACTTTAAAGGGAATCTCTGATTCATTCCTTCATCCTCAATAATACCATTTAGGTCAAATTGATTCAACATCCTGACCAAGACCCTAATATATGAAAGCCACTGTATTAGGTACTGCAGAGTTTACAAAAGGAGTGAACCTTCTCTTCAAAGAAATTCTAACATCTTAGAGAACAGTAAGCAAGACTATAAATGACTATAAAGCAAAGTGGAATAAAGTAAGTGCCATTTACATTAACAAATTGAGCGCTATGTTCCAAAGATGGAGGAATTAGTATGTTTGCAGAGGTCAAGAAATGTTCTACGGAGAAGATGATCTTGAAGAATGAACAGATTTGTGATCAGCGAAGATAGTAGAGGTTAGTGATAGAAGAAACAATGAAATCAAAGTGGCAAAGAGGATTAAGTTTGCCTGGTTTGTAGGGGAACGTTGGAAGGTAAACCTGAGAAGATGGATTAAAGCCTTGAATACTAGGGTGAAGAGATTGTGTTTGATTTCATAGTTCAAAGAGCTCAGCTCTCTTTCAACGGTATTTCAGAGGACAATACCATGCCTTCCCCAATTTCAGAACAAATGGGTATTAGAAGAACTGTGACCCTTTTTCAAGGAGAAAGTTAATTCATTCGTATTACAGAGTCATCACATATGGTCAATCCAAAATTGAAAATCCACTTCTGAAGACAGATACTGTTTGTTTAGAACTAAGGCACAGCCCCGGGTTTCATTCCCTTAGATCCAGATCTGTGTTTTCTTAGCACACGATTCCCTTGAGGGGCCTCATCTTGCTTTTCTCATAAGTCATTTGTTATCTTAAATATTGGCATCTGTGAGATAAGAGTTTCCTAAATCACATTTACGGAACGCTTGAAAACACTCCTCATGTTTAGAACAGGTTTCTTCATTGACCTTGTGCCATTGATGTGCTCCAGCCTACTTCGGGGCATTAAATTCCCCAAAGCTTTACCATGGAAACATCCTGATAGGTTATAACACTTTCCTCTGCCTGGGCGTGGGCCCCAAACATTTATGTGGTGGCTCACATAACCAATCTGACAGGATTTCCTGTAAAACTTGAGCTGCCATAGGGATACAATATTTCTTTTCCTAATTGCTCATAATTTCATCTAATAGCAATTGAAGATGACATTAGACTCCCTTTTATGTCACTTGATGATGCATAATTCTCTCCTGGAACAGCCAACGACAGTATTTACTAACACATTAAAAAACATCAATGTGTATTCAGGCCAGAGCCATTTTTGCACCAATATTTTATGTGTGTGTCAGATGGCGGAATGATGAAAAGGGGCTTCATTCTTATAAAAGGCATCTCCTACCCTTGTAGACAGAATGTACAACTGAAGCCCTTGAATAATCAGATGACTGGTTATTCTCTGTACCATCTCCCCCTGACTCCCACCCCTGCCCTAAATCCATATTCTGTCCTTTCCTGCCTTGCTCTGTGCTTGGGAGGCTGTCCACTGCAGACTGCACCAGCTGGGCACCTTTGCCCACTGGCCCCTGATTTGGTTTTGCTAGTGGGAGGCACCAGCAGAGGATGAGAGGAGAGAGATTATGGTATTTCTTTCTTGCTCTCTCCCTGCTTTTGTGTGGTGTTTCTGGCAGTGGCTACACCCTGCCGTGACGATAGCCTTCACTGGGTTCTGGTTACACTAATTCTTCTCTGTGTCCCTTCTGCCCTGGAGGTGTAAGAGCTTTCATCAGTTGCCAGTCCCTGGGTGCTTCAGTATCCTCGCTCATTCTCTGAGGTAATCCCTTCACACAGGTCTCTTCATTTGAGCCACTTAGGGTGTATTGAATTTCCAATTGGGATTCTGATGGAAACACCGGATGTTGCAGTTTCCCAATAAATTGCTTGTCCAATAGCTATCTGTTCACCTTGTCTGTCACCTGTCTGGACCTTTCTTTCAAGACCATCAAGGGGCCTACTATGGAAATATCATCAGAAGTAATTAATTATAGAAAATTGAAGCTTACTTCTGAAAAAAAAATGGGGCCAGAATATTCTACTTTGAATGGAGACAAAACATATTGTACGTTTTATATGCATAGCTTATGGGAGTATGTAAGACGGTAAAGTTTTGATATGAATAACGTTTTCACTGATGAAAAAAAGATCAGAGGAAGAGACAGTGGATCAGCTCCATGTGATTCAGCAGATTTATTTTTAAGTGAGAAAAGAAAAGGTGGGGTAGGTGGAACACTGAAAAATACTAAAAGCTTGTCCTACAGATACAGATTCCCGATAAAGGGTTGCTTCTACTGATCTGCATGATTAGGATGGGATGGAAGGTTTTGAAATTATACCTGATAGTGAGCGCTCTTTTTAAAGAAATGCATCAATCGCCCCGCACGAAGATTCTGGAGATCTAGCTCCATTGTCAGTTCTACCACTGTGAGATCTTCACCAAGTCGCTGAGCCTCGGTTTTGGCATAGGCAAATGGTGATAATTCTAACCATTCTAGCTATTTCACAGGATTGCTATGACTATAAAATTTACTTATAGATATGAAAGCACTGAGGTATACATACATGTTATCCACTATCAAAATAAGATCTCAATTTATGTTATCTTATTAGTAGAAATGAAGGCTAATTTTTTTTTCTTTTAATGTGAAAAGTGTATATAATTTGGAAGCCAAACTTGTTGCCTGAGGCTATGCTTGATGGGTCTCACAAGGACCCAGAGCTCACATGTAAATCATGAAAGCATTTTGCCTGTATGATATCCTATACACAGAGGGCGCTCAATCCATTTTTATTGACTAGGTTTATCTCGATTAGTTTGGGTATAATTAACATTCTAATGACTGCAATGACATAGACCAAAACACCTAGGTGACTTTTCCCATAACACCTTAATTCTGATGGGATCAGAGGACAGATTCTCATGTTCAGAATAAGGACTAAGAGTGATAGACAATTCCCATCGGGCTTCCATAATGATTAACAATACAGAATGTGCTGGAAACTCTATTGTGTTCAGTGACTCTGTAGACCAAGTAATAAGGCAGTATGCAGAAAATTCTGAATTTGGTGGAAATAATAGTGGGCTTTTAATAAAGAAAAATGAATATAATTTAGGTAATCTCTTCCTACCAAAAATGGGAAGTGGGAATCTTTACCATGAGAGAGACATTAGAAACTCAGTGAAATCGTGTGAACTCTGGCATCAGAAAATCTTCGTCACTAACTGCTTGACCTTGGAGCAGCTTTTTGTAAACTTCTCTGAGTCTCAGTTCTCCCATTTGTAAAATGGATATAAAATGCCAACATTGTTGTATGTGTATGTAAATGTGTGTGCATGTAATGTGTATATACATATATGTGTGTATACATATGTATATATGTGAGAAAATATATATATATATATATAGTGCTATAATATATATAGTGCTGAGCATGATGCCTGGCATAGAGAAGATCTTAAGTAGCAGTTATTATTAATGAAAACAATAATCCAGGGTGTATTAGTCAGTATATGCTACGCTATGTAAAAGTAACAAACTCTGAAACATCTGTGGTTTGACATGAGAATGATTTACTCATTGCCTGTGTCATATTCTGACATGGATTTTGTGGCTCTCCTTCAGGAGGTGACTCAGGGATTTGGGATTCTTCCATCACGTAATTATGCCAACTGGGACTTGGGGTTTCAATGGAAAGAGAAGCAAAGGACAGCAGATGCTGGCATGATGCTTTTAAGGGCCAGGACTGGAAGTGGCCTTATATCTCTTCCATATGCCTTTTATTGGCCAAAATTTAGTCACATGGCCTCTAAGCCAGTTGTGAGAGAGGCTGGAAAATTTAGTTTTCATATGTCCTCAAGAAAATAAAAGTGATATATCTCTGCTACACGTTGCAGGTGTAAGACTCACTGATCCTAAGAAAGTGGATTGATAAAATGCTTCTCTTGTATGTTTGGTAGTTTTCCTAATTTTGTATATCACAGTATGTCAGGACCCTGGTTTTTATTTATTTTTTATGTTTTATTGAGGAAGATTGGCCCTGAGCTGACGTCTGTGCTGGTCTTCCTCTATTTTATATTCGGGATGCCGCCACAACATGGTGGTGAGTGGCGTAGGTCTGCGCCTGGAATCGGAACCGATGAACCAGGGTGGCTGAAGCAGTGTGTGGGGACCTTTAACCACTTGGCCGCAGGGCCAGGCCCAGGACCCTGGTTTTTAAATCCCCCTGCCCTTGGAAGGGATCAAACATGTTCTAGTCTGCCACGAAAGGTGCAGCTTAAAGGGATCTGAGGCTTGAGCTTCTCTCTGCCCCTGCCCTGGACAAGCAGCGGTAGGAGAAGGAGTGCAGGTTATCGGCCTGGAGAATGGGGAACGCGTGGCGAGCAGTTCTTTGGCTGCAGGGGTCTAGTGGGACGAGCAGTGATATAAAGCTGCTTTGGGCTTTAGAGGGTGGAGGCCGAGAAGATCTTTGGAGATTGAGAGGAAAAAAGATGTCTCAATGATCTGGGGTCATTGTGGCAGTGAAAGGAAGGGAAGCTGTCAGCTCACCTTGTTGGGGGTGGGGCTGTAATGCCAAGGCAGCTTCAGAGTCAGGACTAGGAGTAAAATCTCAGGAAGTCGGTCTTATAAAACCCAGGAGGAGACTTTAATTTAGGAAAAAGTTTTAATTGTTCTGTACCTTTTAAAAAATTGTGTTGGCTCAACTATCCTTTACAATTTTTTTTTTTTACTACCAATAACATGTACATTTGAGATATTACTGGTGATAGGACCTAGACTTTATATTTGACATTTTATTCCTGATGCAATTTTTTTGTGTAAAACGCATGGAAAATTTGGGCCTCAAACTCATGAGCTTTGCTCACTCCCATCTATGTATTTATGCTGATTCTCCTTCTAACTCAAGTGCTGCCTCTTCCATGAAGACTTCCCTGGGGATTTCTGCCTACACGGTCTATTGCTAATGAACTAATGTCCATGTGGCATTACCAGACATTTAGTCACACACCAGGTTGTAATATTTCTTCATTTGTTTCATGTTGTTTAATTCTAGGATTATTGCTGAGCTTCTATTGTGACCATGTCTGGGCTCTGCAGCCCGAGGCCTAGAGAAAAGCACACAGTAGATGCTCCATAAATGCATATTATTTTGATGAATGTGTGCCAAAGCCAGACAAGTTAGGGGTAGAGGCTGAATTATGTAGCAAGAAATGAAAACGTGCCTCAAAACACAGTTGCCTTTGTAAGAGTTTGGATTTGGGGGTGTGGGTTTGGAGAGATCTCTGTTGGTACTTTTGTGCATCATTGAGAGGAGAGGTGCTGTTCACAGATGCACCATCTGTTTTTCTTTTGGTGAGTGAAATGGCAGGGAATTAAGCTGGAGCCTCATCAAACACATCTAGAAACATTCGTTGTCAACCTCCTCTTGGAAAATGAATCATGCTCATGTACCTTGTGAGTTTAAGAGGAAAGGAACTCTAAAGACGTATATAATTTTTTCTGCAGTGGTTGTTATAATTGTTTTGGGATAACTATGAATATAAATAGGTCTGCACTCTCATGGGAAATAGGATTTTCTGCAGACAGCTGGAGATGGAGAAAAAGAGAGCTTGTAGGGTAGGCAGGCAGCCGTCTACCTACCTTACAGCCAGTGTCCCCGGCGCCCCCTGGGTTTTCAGTCCTGCAGCTGACTCTGTGTCAGGGCCCAGTGCAATCTCGGTGATCACTGATGCCTCAGAGCAGCAGCTGTGTTTAGACTCTGATCAATACCAGAGGGAACAACCTGACCTGTCACCTGCAACTTCAGACTCATCTGCTTTTACTTTGAATAAAAGTATATCGAGTTTGCTCTGTGTGCCAGGTTCCAGGGAAGGAGCGCTGATTTGGGCCTTATTGAAAAGACACATCAGGGAGCCTTAGTAAGCTCACAACGTACAGAGTCAGAGCTGAACCTTAGGCTCCCAGGGCGCTGGGTTCTATCTGCTGTTTCTGTTGAGCTATCATTTCTTGAGTGCTTACTATGCATCAGATACTATGCTAAAGTTTTACACCTATTGTCTCATTTAATCTGTGCAATATTCCTTTTCTTCTCACTCGTTCATTCATTTAACAAATGTGTGTTGAGCACCTACTGTGTGCCTGGCAATGTTGTAGGCCCAGGATGTACAACAATGTATGTTATGGACAAAAATTTCACCTCATATGGACCATATATTCTGATAGCTGAAACAGATAATCAGCAAAATAAGTAATATAATCAGTGTGTTAGACGGTGATAAGGTCTAAGGAAAAAAATAGAGCAGGGAAGGAAGACAGGATGGCCAGGCAGGCCTCAGAGAGAAGGTGAACTTTGAGTAAAGACCTGGAGGAGGGAAGGGAGTGGGCCGTGTAAGTATTTAGGCAAAAGAATACTGCAGAGAGAGGAAGCTAAAAGTACAAAGCCCTGGAGAAGAGCACGGAGAGCCCTGTGGCAATAGTGGAAAGAGCAGAGAGCAGAGTACTGGGAGGCAGGATCAGGAGGCCTTGTAGGGTACTGTAAGGAGTCTGGCATTTACAGTGAGACAGGAAACCATTGGTGGTTTCGAGCAAAAAAAAGACATGATCTGACCCATCAGGTAATGGCTTGACTGAAGGTGTGGTGGGCAGAGAGAATTAGGAAACGAATGCAATAGTCTGCATAAGAGATGATGGTGGTTTGGACAAGGGTTCTGGAAGTAGATGGACTTGGTGAAAAGAGACTGGGTTTAGGATATATTTTAAAGGGAGAGCCAACAGGATTCCTCTGCACATTGGATATGGGGTATAAAAGAAAGGTTTGATGCACTGGAAGAATGAAGATGCCAGTTAATGAGATCAGAAAGAGATGGGTGGAGCAGATTTAGAGGAAAATATTAGGCGCTCCATTCTAGATACATTCAGTTTTAGATGCTGGTGAAATATCCAAGTATAGACGTGGAGTAGGAAATGTGCAAATATGGAATTCAGGGAAGAAGTTCACCTTACAAAATATAAATTTTAGCATCATCAAGCGTATGGATGGTGTTTAAAGCCTGAGCCTGGATAAGGTAACCAAGGAAATAATAATGAGAATAATAATGTTAGAAGTAATATTAATAAGAGAACTAGGACTTAGGGCAATTCAATGACTTACCCAAGCTCATATAGCAATGGCAGATCAAATCTTGGTCCGTCTGACCACCAGGCTTGTGCCCTTCACCGGTAGAGCACCCTATCTTCTTTGATGGCTGATGGTGAATAGTTTTCCTAGATTTGACCAACTGGAGAGTGGGGGCTGAAGACTCCAACACTGAGAAGCCAGAAAGACTCCTGCTCCTTCCCGTGTTGTCCAGAACACATTGGCAATAATGTCTTGCAGTTTTAAAATACTTCTAGTAGATTGTATTAACAACCCTAACTGTTTACCCCTCCCTGAATCCTTGCCCTTTGCCATGGAACATTCCAGTTTTACCCACCATAGAGGCAGATCTTATCCTTCATCCCTTTACTTCAGGTTCACCAGTGTGACTTATTTTGGCCAATAGAATGCTAGCAGGCATGATGTGAGCGAAGGCTTGAGAAGCTCTTGTGCAAGTGGGCTTGCTGTCTTAGGCTGATTCCATTGTCGTGAGAAGAACATGCCTGGGCTAACCTGCTGATTTCAGCAGGAGGATGAGAAACATGTGGAATAGAGATGACCTGCCTCACCAAGCCTGGCCTAGATCGGTTGACTCCAATCTCACCACCAGACTTGGGTGAAGACAGCTGAGATCAGGAAAGTTGTTCAACCCAGCCCCGTTGAGCCCAGCCTGGATCAGCCAACCCACACATCAATGAGAATAAACTAATGCCTTAAGTCCCTGAGTTTTGAGGTGCTTTGTTATACAGCATATTTTTTGGCAATAGCTAACTGATACAGCACCTTATTAAGCACTTGCATGGACATTGCCTCACGTGAACCTCATAGCAATTTTGTGAGATAGAAATTATTGCCTCTGAGGGAAACGGAGCCTCAGAGAAGTCTCCCAACTCGCTCTAAGGCATACAGCTAGTAAGTGGGAGAGCAAGAATGCCAGCAAGGATCAGCTTCTGCTGAAGGCTCCTGCCCTCTTGAGTCTACCACTTTGCCTTCTTTGCCAATCAGAGAGCTCGGAGCCAGCCATTTGGGAAGACAGTTAGCTCTCTTGAGATCCCAGAAGCAGCAACTTCCTTTTCAATCTAGAGCTCTTGATTTTTGTAGCTAATTCTTGATGTATTTTATTGGCTCTTGGTAAATCCACACCTGCATGCACACATATGTGCACACGCACACTCACTAGATGATGGAAATCCTGCTCTTCTGCAGCTCAGGTAAATCTGTCAGGGGAATGAGAGGATGGGAAGGCATCTCAGCTGGAACCTCAAGGAAGAGCCCACCCTATTCTTGATTGAAAGCTTTCTCTTAGCTTCCATGGCCTTTGCTCCTATCTGTCCCCCAGAGCTTGTATCAAAGTCCAAAGACACCTCTGGTTTCCCAAAACAGCCCTCCTTGGGAGCATGCTGAATTCCAGGAAGGAACTTACGTGAAAGGCATGTTGGTTTGTCCACCTCATGATCCACTATCTCTGAAAATTAAAGCCATCTTTGAATTTCCTGCCAAGGAGGAAGTGTTCAGGGCAGCCTCTATTTTTATTTGTGTTCAGAGAATACGGTCTGTCCAAGACCTCAGACAAACGAAAAATAGTTGCTCCTGACAAAAAGGCTGGCATCTTTAATAGATGTTAACAGATAGGTCTCTGTGGCTGGGGCAGACAGTGCTAGATGAAAGGGGGGCCACCTCCATAGCCTGGAAGAAAAGAACCTTCATCTTCACCTTTTCAGCCTCAATTCCCACTTTCCTCCAAGGCAAAACTCCTGCTCCTCCCAGGCGCACCTCCTTGTGGCCGCCCCCGCCTGCCACACCCAGTGCTTTCCCCACCTTTGTGGTTTTGTTCACATCATTCCCCAGCCCCAGTGTCCTTTCCCAGCCACCCCAATTAATGAGCACCTACTGTGTGCCAGGCACTGCTCTAGGTACGATGCAAAAATAAACAGGGAATAATTCCTCCCTTTATGAAGCTTGCATTTAAGTGAATAGAAATTGACTATAAACAAGTAATATATCAGTGGCATCAGGTGGTGATAAGAGTTACAGAGAAAGATAATATAGATGAATATTAGAGAGTCTTGGGGCAGGGGTTGCAGTGTTAATTAGGTGGTATGGGAAGGCCTCACTGAGAGGATGCTGTCTGAGCAATGACCTGAAGGAGGTACGGGTGAGCCAGGCAGGTGTCTGACGGGACTCCAAGAGTGTACTGGGTATGTTTGGAGAATAGAAAGAGGCTCAGTGTGGTTGAAACAGTGAATGGGAGGTTGGAGGAAAGTTGTAGTAGATGAAGTCAGACAGTTAACAGAAGGCCAGATTATCTGAGCCTTGTAGGGCACTGTAAGGAGTGAGATGAGAAGTCAAGAAATGACATGATCTGACTTCGGTTCTAATTGGACCTTCCTGACTACGGTGTGGACAATAGTCTGTAGGAGGGCAAGCCAATAAGTAGAGAAACTAATTAAGAGGCAATTACAATCATCCAGGTGGGAGATGATGGGGATTTGGACAAGGCAATAGCGATGGGGGCAGGGAGAAGTAGTCACATCTTCTGTATATTTTGAAGGAGTCGACAGAATTTGGATGGAAGTATGGAAGAATAAAGAGTCAGGGACAATGCCAAGATTTATAGCCCTGCAAAGTGGTGTCTGTCCTCCTTGAAGGGCCACCTCCAGCACCCGCTGCTCTAGGAGGACTTTGCCGAGCACTCCAGAAATCTCTCTGTCTCTCTTGCAAACAAATAGCATTTATGGACCGTTTATCAAAAACTGCCCTGACCTGAGATTGTTCCCTTTTTAATCCTTCTGTGTTTCATCTTCCCAAGAAGTCTGTGAACTGTTAAAGAGCTGAACCTGTGTCTGATACTCCTCAGCATCTCCTAAAGTTCAAGAAATAGTGTTTAGCACAAAAGGAACAAAAATGGTCTTCTAATTATGAATCGATATAGGATTGAGGAATCTTAGTAATCCCATCCCAGAGGCAGGTCACAGCACAAGGATGGCAGTGTGTGCATGTGAAGAATCCAGGGACTGGACACTAGTGGAGTGGACTTGGGGTATGCAGGCACAACGGCCAGACCAGTCTCTCACGGGAGGAGATGTGCGTCTCAGAGAGGCCAGGCTTCTTCCTACCAGAATGCACTCTGGTGTGGTACACGTGGTGTATTAAAGAGAGAACTTTCCAACAGTGGTAAATGAAGAGAAAAATATAAAAATAAAACAAAACAAAATGGCTCCAAGCAAGGGCTGGAGAGAGTTTTAGCTTGTCTTAGTTTTAATACTCAGAGTGGTTCAAAAGTTCTATTTTCTTAAAAGGATCCCTTAAAACTTTGGGTCCTAAACTTTTCTTTTCTTTGAGAAGCTTCCTATTTAGTATGCTGAAACCTTGTGGGATGTGTGTGTGTGTGTGTGTGTGTGTATGTAGTTAGGCTTCAAGAATGATGGATCATTCTTGACCTTCCACTGGTTTGAAATAGCCAGATAAGGAAGCAGATGGATGAAGCTCCAGGAGGTGAGGACTTCTGACTGCTCCATAAGTATTCGTTGATTAGTTGATAAATGACCCTCAGGACGAGGAAGTCAGATCCTAGTCTCAAAATCAGTTGAGAGACTTAGAAAAAGGGAAACCTTCTTGTGGGCTATTCAGCTTCTAGGCCAGTGCTTTTCAGCCTCTGGATTGAGATATATTAGTAGGTTATGAGATCAATTTAGTGAGTTGCAACCTGCATTTTTAGAAAATGGGATAACATAGACTATAAAATATCAAAAATGCCTTCATGAATGATGGTTTTATTTTGCGAAACATTGTTTCAGTGTTGTGTATTTATGAATATGGTTGTGTAGGTCCTAGGTAACAATGTAAAATCTATTTCAAATAAGTTTGAAATATATTTCACAAGAAAAAACCCACTAATCAAGACAATTTGGAGACAAGTGTAAGATCTAATTTAGAGGGAGACACTTCGTTCCTTGAGCCCCCTCCCCAAATGCCAAGGACACTGAATCTTGGGTTTTCCAAGAGGTAGCCAGCCACTGGAGCACACTCATACATGAACCTCTTAAAAGGAATGACTGCTGTCTAGCTTACAACCTCAGATAATACACATACGTGTATCAACACATGTGCACACTATCGATGGCAATGGTTTCCCCTCTTCCACGAGACATCCCTAAGACCCAGTAGATTCTCGAAACTCAGCGTTCATCCAAGGGTGAAATTCAAGAAAAGAAGGCTGTCAGTTTCTTGCCTGAAGCTGCCTATAAAGCTTCATTAAAAAGGACTCTCTTCCTCCCTTCTTGCCACATACTACTGTTTGTTGGAGCCGCACGTGAGCCCTTATTAAGCAAGCACTTCTAAGCAAGGAGCATTGACTTCCTCTTAATTGAGGCATAATAATTAGAGCATTAGCACATTAGGAGGGTGAGACAGCACGTTTAGCTTTTGTGATTAATTATCTGAGGATTGTAATAAGTTGTTAAGACATTAATTACACTGGCATGTTTGCTGCTCTAGGTTGCACAGGCAGTGCTCAGCCATGGCGAGTTGTAACGTGTCTAAGGAGGTCGCCGTGATGGGAGGCACGGCTGGGCTGGGTCACATTCGCGTGTCTGGGGAGCCCCACAGCGCTGTCTGAGGGAGCCGAAGTCAAGGCCTGCTGCTTCTCTTCCTGGAGGCATGTGGATTCAACATGTAGAAGAATTAGCTTTTCTTTTAATGTTGACTCAATGAAACGAAGACACCGAGTGCTCCAAGTTCAAAGCTTTTTCAGTCCTAGAGGTCAGTAAAAATGTAAAACGTGTCACACTCTAGGCAAATACAGGCTTGTAGACCTTTCCCCCAGGCCACCCCCCAGAGTGAGTCTCTCTGTTGTGTGAGTGGGAGACCTGCATGAGAGAAGAGAAGAGAACAGTGGGGTGGAGCCTGGACATCTGAACTGGGTAGGAGCAAGGAGAGAGGGCCTGGAAGCCTCTGGACAGAAGCCTGAAGAAGGCACAGTCTCTTCTGTTTCCGATGTCACGAGATGTGTTACAAAAGCTAAACATAGGCTGAGTGTGCAGAACGTGATAGGGGGCAGACAGCTAGCCCTGTAGCTTCAGAAGATGACAGAAGCTCGTTACTGAGGGAGGAAAGAAGCTTGGGGAACCAGAACCTGGGGAGATCTGTAATCATTATTTTCGGCTCTGTGTATAGACTTCCTTGGGAAGTGGTTCCTTGTTCTTGCTGAGAGGGGGGGTCAGGGAGACAAGCCTGAGGGGTGCAGGGAATACACATTTTGGCCTAATGTTGAATAGTCATGTGTTACAGTCAGCATCTGGCTGAAGCCAAATATTCCCATGAGAGAAAGAACTTCTGGGTTACCGGTGTAAATAGCAAATTTTATTTTAAAAATTTAGTTATTTCCAAAATTTTACTATGGAAAATTTTAGGAGTCATATTTTATGTTTGACGTTGTGGGTGCAGGGGCAACAATCTCTCAGCTCTGCCAGCCACTGGCTGTGAGGTCCCCAGGTTAGTCAACTACCGCCCAAAAGCCAAGCTCATGCTCCTCTCGGCTGGGTGGAGGGGTAGGAAGCATGGCCTAAAAGAAAGTCAGTAAATAGCCAATACGTTTCTTCAAGAGTGTTTTGTTTAACCTTATAAATGTCAGATTTTTTAAAAATAGCAGAGATTAGAAATATGATTTTATCTAATCTCTGTTACTCTGCCTCAGATGGTTATTTAAATTGTTATAAGCACTGGTGTTTGCAGAGAGCCACAGAGCTCCTTCTAAAGTTGTCTAGAAAAGACACTCATATTAACTCCCCACCACTTTTCCCATTTATCTAGCAATTTGAAAGTTCTAAATAGTTAGTTCTGTTCTTAAAATTAACAGCTTTCACAATCACTATTAATTTTTGTAGCATTTTACTCCTGCAATAATAAATGTATATTTAAACCATAATTGACTTGTAGAATTTCAACGCGTAAAGGACATAAGGAGATTTTCACTCCAAAATCTGTGTGCAATGCTTTCTTATATTTGAGAGTAAATATTTAGATGTTAACAATGAATTCAAATGACATGGCTTGTCTTTTTTTACTGGTGGGATTATCTTGACTAGAAAAGCTAGTGACTTGGATGGTTACAAGATCATTGATGACACGTGTGTCAGGGGGCCCAGGAGCCATGTTAAAGTGGGTCTTTGGTTTTTTTGGTTTTTCAATGGCTACAACTCAAACAGAATAGCAGATTTTGGTCAAGCACCAAGGCTGAAAACCAATTTTGTTGTGTCCCAATCTCATCTGTGAAGATGCAACTGCAGCTTCTGCCCAGGTTGAATTACCGTCATCAAGAGTTGGGGGCCAGTGTCTTTGCGCAGGGTTGAGGAAGCATAATTCAAACTGAGGGAACTGATATCCAAGACTACATGGGGAGTCAGGTAGAACCTGGATACGAGCCTCTTACCCCCACCAACATCTTGCCACACGGACAGGGGAAAGCCTCTTTACCTAGCTTCGTCAGGCCTGGGGAAGGAGGCAGAGGGGGGTGATCTGTCAGCCTGAGCTGGAACTGGTGGGAGTCATCAGCCTTCAGGGCCCCAAGAAGAACGTAGCCTGGAGATGTGGGGAGGAATGTGGTGGTCGTGGTAGGGGGAGGGTTCTTTCTTTTTATCTCCTACCTCCTCCAGAAAGTTTCTTCCTCAGCTCCCTTTAAGAAGGTTCATTTCCAAATGCAGTCAGTCTTTCTGAGCCTGTTTACCTTGGGGGTTCTTAGGGCCTGCCCTCCCCGCCTGGCTCAGAGAGCCCTTCTAGACTACAGACCACACCGACGACCTGCAGCGAAGGCCTGCGGGCTTCAGGCCCTACAGAGCGTACATTCCTCCTCAGCTCAAAGCTTGCACCTCACTTCCTGCTCTGTCTCGCTGCCTTCTGCTCAGAGCATTACATGTGGTGCAGTTTGCTTGTATCTCACTAGACCATCCCTAGAGCTCGGAGGGTGGTAGTTATCATTATTAAATACATTTCAAGTCTTCCACAAATATCTGAGTACAGCAAACATTAAAAATTAATGCCTCTAATAATAAAACCCAGAATAACAATGCCGTTATTGCTAATTGTAATTTATTGTAAACTGGCGGTGTGTTAAGTGCTCTGAAGAACATAAAGGTAAAAAACAGACTTCTTCGAATAGCTGGGTGGCATGAATGATTTCCCCATCCTGAGATTACCTGCACATCCATCTCACAGAGCTGTCATCAGGAATGTCTTCCCCCTGGTTCTAGGCTGAGTCTGTCCCTTTAACGGTGGGGAAGGAAGAAGCGAGTCTTTGAGCCATTTAAAGGGATGGTGATGACCATTCCCTTCTGCAGTCCATGAGGTTATGATTCGCCTGGCTGGTATCAACTGGCGTTCGATACTATTAGTTATCTTTCCATGTATGCAGTCAGTCTCTCTACTAGGTCATAAGTCCCTTGAGATTTAGACCATTTTATACCTCCCAGTTACAGTGTCTTGATTTGCATTATTGTTAGAGCTCTTAAAATGGAATTGTGTGTGTATGTGCGCACTTGTGCATGCCTTTTGGCTCCTACTGAATTGTAAACTCTTTGAGGTTCAAGACAGTGTCTTCCTTATCTTTGTATCCACGGTTCTTAGCAGTACCCTGCCCTCCATATCAACAAATATTTAGTCGGCTAAACATTAAGCTATGTTAACTTTTCTCTTAGCTCTGGTATTCTTACAGGCTGATTAGACACGCAATTCTCCATCCATTCACTCACTCATTCACTCACTCCTTCATTCATCAAATACAGGTTTTTGCATTATACTAAGCACTACGCTAAGTGCCAAGGATACAGAGACAAACCAGACAGGTCTGTGTCCTCTTGGAACTTATTTTCTAATAGGATGGACAATAATCAAATAAGCATATGGATAGGCAGGAGAACCTCTAAGCACGGTAGGCCCTGGCGGGTAAATTATGAGTGAAGGGCGAGTGGGGTAGGGAGACTGCTTCACAGAGAGTCGTCGTCTCTCCAACGTGGAGCAGGCCTGGGCATCATCTGCAGGTGCTCTGGGCAGGTGCTTCTGAGGCCACAATCCTTCAGCCTGCTAACTTTGCTTTATCTAATTTGTTCATTCATTTGATAATTCCTTTATCATTGTTGAGCCCGTGAGTGTGAGGTTCTGACCTTGGCTCTGAGGATCCAGAGATGGTTAGGGCCTAATCCTGCCCTTGAGGAATTTGCAGTCTAGTGGTGAGAGGGACTTGGAGATGTCAGATTGCGGTGGATTCCGATTACAGCAGAATGAAGGAACTGGGACTGTGGCTCCCTTTGTGTCTGCTCAGCTCCTGGCCCAGGGCTGCTTTGTGGTCGGTCTTCAGTGACCATCTGTGCAACTGCATTGAACGGGTGGCATGGAACTGCAGATAGGAGAGAGAAAGCAGAAGGATAGGCAGGGAGGCAGAAGTCGCTGCAAATTCGAGCGGCTTGGTACCTTAAAGAGGGCTCCGGTCAGGGGCTGCAAGGCAGCTTCGTTCTTCATTTGAAGCTACTTCCTGCAGAACCAATTGCTGAAGCCCTTCAGAAAGCAGCAGGGAAGTATCACTTGCCCAGAAGACATCCTGATTTAGTGAGGATGGTGCTTATGGCATACATCCGAGAGGAGGAACCAGATTCTATGTCTTTCATATTTGTCGCAGAGCCTATTAGAGTGCTTAATATATATGTATATAAGTATACGTATTTGGTTTTTTGATTGGCTTGAGGTCTAGAACCAAGAAGGAAAAGCATTTTTGGTTTCTAAAAGACTGTACTCTCTGTCCCCTAACAGAAGATGTGCCTCCAGAATGTCAAAAGACAGTTTAAAAGGAGAAACACAGGATTATGCGTTCCTCCTGGTTATTGCATATAAATTGCTTCTTTGCCTGAAAGATCATGTTCTGTGGGGACCAGCAAGTGACTGGCTTAATATTGTTGGTCCCTGTGCCATGGAGGGAATTGAGTCCTTTCCCCCAGTTGTGGGGTGATTGTGTCTAGAATACCAAGCGTGGGAGGCAGGCATTAATTAGGGCTAACGGCCTGTAATTGGAGCTGCCTTTGTTCCTCCGTCCATTCTCCAAGCCTGAGACTGTCAGAAGGCTCATTTTCACTGAAGCGTCATAATTAACACAGAGCCTAATGTGAAAGGCAGATGAGGTTGAAGCCCAGAATAGCTCCGAGCTACCCAAGGGTGTGGGTGCGCAGAGCTGTGGGGAGCAGGCGTGGGAAAGAGGAGGCTGGCATTCAGGTTGACCTCCAAATGTCTCCCTTTCAGGGAGGGAGTCTGGGGGTCAACACTGCAACCCGCCTTTCGCATTCCTGGAAGGAGTACTCTGAAACACTGAAATAGCCATGGCTGGATGGGGATTTCAGAATCCTGGGCTCCAGAAGTTTCAGGAACCACGCCTGGCGAGTCTCAAATCCTCTGCTTTCCTTTTTTTCTTGTTTGTAAGGGAAGATTTCCTCCCTCAAGAGGCTGAAATCTTTTTTGGGTGGAAGCGTGGGGATGTGGGAGGGCTGGTAAATGTAATAATGTCTGCAAAGCCCATGGAGTGCCTTGCAAGAAAATTCAAGGTATTTCTCTTATTACTGCTGCTCTTCCAATTCCCCTGAACTCTGAGAACGCATTAAGTGATTACTTCAAGAAGAGGCGGATAGAGAAGCAAGACTAATATGTTTCTTTCTTTGGCAGCTTCCACACAGCAGAGGACCCTAAGTGCACTTATGATCACTCTCATATTCCCACTTTTCCCCTCCTCGGTTCTGCATTTAGAACCGTTCTCAGTTTAAAACATAAGGAACTAAACACCTGCAATTTACCTCCTAAGAAGACCAGATTTCATGAACCTTCCAGCAGGTGGCTTGCAGCACCCCTTGCACACATGCACAAATGTTTACTTAATTCTGTGCCATTGGAGAATTGGAGAAAGTGAAGGTGGCGGAGTGCCTCTGCCGCATCCCCACTCCAATTAAGAGAGAGGGACAAGAAGAAAAGAGAAAACTGTTGAGTGGTCTATCAGGTCTCTACCTCCTTGGACTATGCAGACAAAAGTTGTTGGCTTCATTTCCAGCCTGAGCTGTTTATTGGAAGGGGATCCCTACATATATGTAGTTTTCCTCTTCCTATCAGAGGAAATACCGGAGGAGTGTCACACGATGCTAGGTGAAAAGAGAAAAAGGCAGTGATTGCTAACTTGACACGAGATGACCGCCACACTGGGGATATTGTCTTACTGCACTTGTTGCCACAGGGCACTCCCATGACTTGGGAACCTCAAGCCATGTGGCTCCTCTGGTGAAGATGTGCAATGGCACCCAGAATATCCACAGCCAGCTGCAGATTCTCAAATGCTGGAGGCACCACATGCAGAAACCAGCGGCCTTGTTTCTGTAGAGCGTTTTTAGACCCTAGTGGTTTGGTTTTTTTTTAAATCCTTTCTCTTGGGCAGTAATCCGCTAAGTCAATATGTTGCTTCATCAGTAGCTTCCTCTGGATCATTTGGATTTTCATTCTGATGCTTGGCCAAATTGGCCAAATTGGAGATAAATCATTTCCCCATCTCAGAACAATCGGGGCCTGAATTGTTATAGACATTGTTTTCTAATTTTTCAAACTTCCTTCATTATTTAGTAATTTACCTGAGCCAAAATATTTGCAAGTGCAAGTAATATGAGCCAAAGCCAGACAGTGTAAGCATCTGAAAGTTACTTGGGGAAAAGTCACTGGGTAGCTGAGAATGAGAGCTTTGGGGCTGACCGGGGACTTGCAGCCAGGGTTGAGGATGGTGTTCAGCGGGTGCACTCTGACTGACGGGGCCCTACTGAACCTCTTCTGACAGCAGGTACCCAATGTACTGGTTGTTTCGTTGCTTGAATGTCACACGTGCGTGCAGCTCAGTGCTCTGGTTTTGACAGTGGCCCCCAGGTGTTTTGAAGGAAAGATGGTGTTGCTCTCCATATACTGCACCTTAGAACTCTGGAGATACAAACCTTGAATATATACAATTTTTAGGTAAAAAAATAAAGGCTGCAGATAAAGCCCCAGATCCCTGTACTTTCTCCATAATAAAGTTTTTTTGGCCAACTTTTCTAAGATGTTAGAAGTTAGAGAAGCATGAGAAAACAGACTGCTTTCAGGAAACCCAAATTTTAGACAGCTAGAGATTAGGAAAGACATGTGGGAAGAGATTAGCAGATGGGGCTGTAAACAGGCCAGTTGTGAAGGATATTGAATATTGTGCTGTAGTTGTATGGAAAAGAATACCAAGGACATGGGTTAGTGTCTCAGCTCCATTGTTTAAACACCCAGGTGACTCTGGAAAAGTCACATCAGCCCCCAATTCTCAGTTTCTTAATCTATCAGATGGGGAGAAGACCTCACTGAAGAGACCTAGGCTCATTCCATATTTCTGCTCTGCTATCCTCAGACTGTCAGATTAGCTGCTCTCATGGTTACAAGAGGGCTGCTGCAGCTCCTAGCATCACATAATTATACACCAATGTCTGAAGGCAAACACAGGACCTATTGCATTTCACCAATTATAAGATGTCATTGGCTATAAGATGCACCATTATTTGATATACCACCACAAAAGAAACAGCACCACCAATTAGATTATGACAAGCTATTTGCTGTCAAATGCATCCTGAGTTAGCTAATCAATGAAATACAATGTACAATATATTTTCCTAGTGTCTGTAAGAATGTCTCTAAAAGCTTTTGCCACACCATTCCCCCTCTGTCAGCAGACTTCCCACATGCCAGCCCTTAAACCAATCCCTGGAAGTACCACTGTATCTGCCTTATTTTGTTTATGTCCTCCTGGTCTTTCTCCTGGGCCTTGGATGTTAGCAGCTGCTGGTGTAGCACTGTGGGCCAGTTCCATGCAAGCCCACTGCATTTGGTTAGTCTCTGGCTTCTGCCACCACTTCTGCACTGAAGCGAAGCACCATGCCAGGGGCTACTCCTTAGGGGGCAAACTCTTACCAATGGAAGACAGAGGTTGGAAGGGACTTGTAGATAAATTGCTTCTCTATTCCCCCCTCTGGTGGCCGGGTCTGAAACACTGGTTTTTGTTGTAGTTTGTCTGGAGACATCTTGAGTGGCTCAATAACTTTGTGTCTCTTTGTGAAATGGGGGCCAACCTGGAAAAGCATCAACTTTTAGCTCCCATTCTTTCTGCCTTTGCTCTTTACACCCTGGCATCACACCTCCCAGTACATATTTGCAATTCAGCCTCGCATCAGGCCTTGTTTTCTGTGGAAACAGGTTGATGCCACCACTATAATTACCTCAAACCAATCAGGATTAGTTCTAGTTACTTGAGGGAGGAGGGGACTTCAGGAGAAAACTAGGGCTCTGCTGATATGGCAGAGAGATGTCCTATGGAGTGGACGATCAACAGTGTTTGATAGTCCCTGCCCTGCTTCACTGGGTTGTTATAAGAGTTAAATGAGATCATGAGGTGTGAATGCACTCAGTCAACCATAAAATAACATAAAAATTTAGTGTTGTCATTAGACTTATGACTATTGATAAGTTCTAGAACCTTACTATTAAGTTACTCGTTTAACAAAAAATTATCTAATGGGCACCTATTATTTGCCAGTCACCTGGCCGGCATAGACCTTGCAGGCTTCTTATCTATAGGGGAAATGAGCAAATAAATGACGTGTGATTACAGTTTTCTAGAGGGAAATAGAGGGTATATTGTAAGAACCTAGCTTTGGGAGGTCAGACAAAGCTTCCTGGGCAAAATGATATATAAGGTGAGACCTAGAGGATGACGCGGGGATGGGTGGTTGTGAGTGGAAGGGAGTGCTGGGTAGAAAGAAAAGCATATATGAAGGTGAAGAGTGAGAGAGGGCTTGGTGTTCTTTGAGGCTAAGATGGTAAAGGCGAGTTGATAAACCATGGATTCCAGGAAGTTTGAATTGAATTGCTAAGGCAGTGAAGAGCCGCTGAAATGTTTAAGAAGGGTAGTTTTAGACAATTTTCTTCAATAATGGTAGAATGAATGGACTATTAAGGGGAGGGGAGGCAGGATGGGAAGCAAGCGAGGAAGCTGAGATGCCCCTACGTAATGTGGTATTTCCATTTGTTTAATTCAATTTTGAGGAGTTTTTCTTAGTATGAATATTCTTCCTAATTTAGGATTTCATGAATATTACAGACCCCACATATGTCTCTAACGCCCCCACATATGTCTCCTAAAGGAGAGGTTAACATTTTCAAGTAAAGGATAGAAGAGATCTTCGTGGTCTTTACCCCGACAATCATCTGCATAATGGCTCTCCTTTGTCGGTGCTGTTAGTTCTGATTAGATTGCGGGGGTACTAATGAGAGCAAGGTCAATAATGTGACTCCCCAGGGGAGCCAATTACCCCTGCAGAGAGAAGAACAACAAACTGAATTTCTATATGTGGCTAATCATCTGCAGCCCTGAGCCAGTGCTTACAGTGTACAAGGGGCAGAACCACTAGTTCACTCGCTCATTATTTTTTGATTTATTCATTCATTTATTTGTTTATTCCTTCCTTCTATGTTAGTCAGCTCAGGCTTCCATAACGAAATACCGCAGATTGGGTGGCCTAAACAGCAGACACTTACTTTCTCACAGTTCTGGAAGCCGGGAGTCCCAGATCAGGGTGCAGGCTGGTTCAGTTCCCGGTGAGGATTCTCCTCCTGCATGCAGATGGCTGACTTATTGCTGTGTGCTCACGTGGCCTTTCCTCAGTGCCCGTGGAGAAAAGAGTGTGAGCAAGCTCTCTGGTATCTTTTCGTACAAGGGCCTGATCCCATCACGAAGGCCCACCCCCATGACCTCATCCAACCTTAATTATCTCCCAAAGGCCGCATCTCCAAATCCCATCATATTGGGCATACGGCTTCAATATGTTGAATTTGGGGGACACAAACATGCAGTTGATAGCACTTCTTTTTTGCCTTCCTCCCTTCAATCTTTTATTTTTTTCCATTTAACCTGCATTTATTGAATATCTTCTATGGGTGAACTATGGTGTTAGGCACTGTTGGTACAAAAATAAGCTAACATATGTCTTACTTCAAAGAGGTGTGGTGGGGAAAGAGAAGCAAGAAAATAAAAGATGCCAGTGTGGTGTGCGAGCACTTTAAAATAGTTATGCGTGAAGTGAAAGTACAGAGGAGAAATATACACCTTTATAAATATAACCTTCGTGGTGTGGGGCAAAGAGAAGAAGGAGGGAAAGGAGTGGGACATGGCCTATTATTGAGGAGGGAGCCTTAGGAAGTGCTTCAAAGGAGAAGAGATGCTTGAGCAGTCTTAAATGAAAGGAGACCTCAGCCTGGCTGGGCTGTTGGAGGTAGGGCTGGGCTTGGTACTCCACCTACAGGGAATGCACAGGAGAAGTCTAAGGTATGTGACAGCATCATGTGTGCAGGGAACAAGTTTGTCATGAATGGAGCGACCTGGGAGAGTCAACAGATGAGGCTGTGAAGGCGGGCAAGAAGAAGATCATGAGCGTCCTCTGTACCCTGTTACAAAGTCTGAATTTATTTTGAAGACATTAAGATGCTCCAAAGGTTTTAAAGGGGGGAGTGACATAAACAGATATACATTTTTGGAATGTGGATGAATTTAGGAAAAGGGAGGATGCATAGGCAAGTTTGAAAGCAGAGAGACGATTACAGTGCTGTTTGTGAATCTGCTCCCAACGTTGTTTGTCCTATTGACTGGGGATCAAAACTATCTCATACAGGATGGTTTTGCCCATACAAGATGCTACACAGAGGTGGAGAAGGAGAGCAAAACTACTGGGGTTTGGATAAAGTAAATATGAATATAGACACTGTTCAAGAGAAAATGCTCACCATATGTGGGAGGCAGGTTCTAGAAGATTAGGTGACTAAGGAAATTTATGAATTCCATAATAATAATGAAATTTTCACCCTTTTAACCACTTTTTAATCTAGCATATGCTTTGTTTTTCTTTAATTGACAAAGTCAAGAACATCAAACATTCTGAAATAATGCTACATGCTTGGTTTGAGAAAGGGCCTCATCTCCCTGTGTAAGAGACAGCATGGCTTGTCACAGTAGATGGTGACTAATGCTATGAAGTCAGAACTGTGAGTATTGGTGATGACATATTCTTAAAAGTTTTCCTCTGACCTTGAGTTGCAGAACCAAGAAATAAATGGGAATATTATTAGATTTCTAAGTTTTCCCAAGGAGTTTCCATTTTGGATTCATAAAATCAGCTTGACATAACTCAAAGCTTCCTGTCCAGGTGAAATTCACTCAGCGGGATTTACTACCATGCGGATGAAATTCTAATGAATGATAATTCCTCTCATCTTGTTCAGGAAAAAACAAATGCTGTTTACTCATCCCTCCCTCCCTGAATGGAGGAAGGACGTTTAATCTGCATGTCACTTTCTTTTGCCAGAAGTCAGTAACCCCTAGTATTTTTAGCTCTTTTTGAAAGTCCATTAGTAGCATTGGTTTTTTGAGACCTTTCCTGCGTTCTGCACTCACATCAGCATATTTCTGGTTTCTGCTTGACCTCCAGGAGATTTTCTGGGGCTCTTCCTCTTTTATTCACCTTCCTGTTCATAAACCCTGCCTAGATTTCCTTAAGTCTCTTTCTGTCTTTCTACTTTTTATTTATTGTCTGGTTCTCATTTTTATCCTTTCTCAATGTTAGAGTTGTTCCTAGAATGTATGTCATTCCAAATAGCCACCCACATATGTCACAGGTTCAAGCTCTTGCACCTGTGTTCTCTTCAGCGATTGTGTGACCACCTCTCAGATGCAGGACATGAGAGCTGTGTGGGAGTAATGCTGTACAGTGACACACAGAATCTATAGGCACACAGTGATGACACTACATTCAAAGGAGCTATCACTCTAATCGGCAGTGTGTGATTGCCCCATTTTAAATCTAGGCAAATTATAGGGTGAAAACAACTTCTGGTGGAAATACCTTAATAGTTTATTTATTAGACACTTAAGGAGAACTGAAAAACTTATTGAATAAAGAATGAGTGGTGCCAGTTCTGTTTCCTTCACTAGTTGAAAGTTGGGGTTCACTGTGGTGTGAGGTCAGAGAACAGAAAATAAATGGAATGATTCTCACCCTTGTAATTGCTTTGCTTTCTGTGTTTTCCGCCAAGAGAGGTGACATCCACTAGGCCCAAGGGAGATACATGTATATAGGTATTAAAGAGTTAAAAAGCAAAGCCCTAGTTATACATGGATAGAGTGAATTAAGGCTAAATTTTATCACACATAAGAGCTTTTAACTTCAATCTTTAGCTGAGGACGTTTTCTATGTGAGGCAGGAATAGTCACACACAATTAGACATTATTGAGTCATGAGAGAAGGTCTTCCAGGCAGTCCAGAAAATATTTATTTCTCATTTAGAATCATGCCAGACTTAAAACAAAGCAAAACAAAACTAAACTACTTTCTTATGGAGCAGGAGTAGGCATATGATGAATTATACAGGCACGGTCACGTGACCTGTGAGCCTGCATTGCAAGTATCTGTGCAGGAGCAGTCAAGAGGTAAAAGGAGAAATAGAAGAAGAGTGAGGGAAATAGAAAGACGCTGTACTTCTGCGTAGTCTGTTGGTATAGCTGCCTTTGGATGGAGGGGGTTGTCAGTACAGTACAGTTTCAGTACTATAGGGCTTTTTCTTTTTTGGAAGACTGGCTTTATTATTTCGTTCAAAGTATATGATGATTTTTCAGATGATTCACTGGTATACAAATACTAGGATTGAAACTTGTTTCAAAGAAATGTTAATTTTGGGGGCCGACTCAGTGGCGTAGTGGTTAAGTTCACGCACTCTGCCTTGGCGGCCCAAGGTTCACCGGTTCGGATTCTGGGCACAGACCTCTGCACTGCTCTTCAAGCCGTGCTGTGGTGGCATCCCATATAGAAGAACTAGAGGGACTTACAACTAGGATATACAATTACGTACCGGGCTTTGGGGCAAAAAAAAAAAAAAAAAGAGGAAGATTGGCAGCAGATGTTAGCTCAGGGCCAGTCTTGCACACCAGAAAGAAAGAAGTGTTTTTTTAAGAATTACTTGCTTTGTAAAAGTTCGAAAAATTTCAGCTTCACTCTAGCTTCACTCTCTTTGTGGGAAGCAAAATTAGCCTAATGCAAGATTTAGAGATTTCAAGCATTCATTTTGCTGAATTTTAACAAATATGTATACCACCACCATCAAGATATAGAACATTTTCATCACCCGGAAAGTCTGTCATGCCAATTCTAGTCAGTTCCCACATCCAGCTGGCAACCAGTGATCGGCTTTCTATCACAAAGCTTAGTCTTGCCTGTTCTTGAATATCATATAAATGGAATCATACACTAGGGGCACTTTTTTCTGCCTGGCTTCTTTTCCACAAGCAATGTTTTAAGGTTTATCCATGTTGTTGTATGTTTCAATAGTTTTTTTATTTTATTAATGAGTGGTGTTCCATTATATGAATAAATTACAATGCATTTATTAATTCTCATGAATATTTAGATTTTTTCTAATTTTTGGTTATTGTGAAATAAACTGCTGTAAGCATTTTCATGCAAGTCTTTTTGTGGGCATGTGTTTTCATTTATCTTGGTTACATATATAGGAATGGAATTATTGGACAAGGGATGGGTACGTATCAAATTTGTAAGGAACTGCCAAACACTTTTCTGAAGTGATTGACTGTTTTGCATTTCTACCAGCAATAACGTGCAAGAATTCCAGTTGTTCCACATTCTCAGTAACGTTTGATATTGTCTGTCTTTTTAATTTTAGCTCTTTCAGTTAGTTTGAAATGGTAAGTGGTATTTCATTGTCCTTTTAACTTTCAACTTCCTGATAAATAATGGTTTTGAACACATTTACGTGCTGTTTATGTGTTATAGTGTGTGCTCATATCCTTTTTGTGAAATGTCTGTTCAAGTCTGCAGTCTACTATGTAATTGGGTTGTTTGTTTTCTTCTTCTAGTTTATAGCAATTATTTCTGTATTCTGGATACACATTCTTTGACAGGTATATGTAATACAAATATTTTCTATCAGATTGTGACATGCCTTTTTATTTCTTAACAGTTCTTATATGTGATCCTTACCAGTCCTACTGCTTTATTTTGTCCTCTCAAAGAAAGCTATGGCAACCTCAAGTTTGTGAGGACATTGTCCTATGTTTAGAAGTTTTTTAGCTTTTATATTTAAATGTATAATCCTTGTTGAATTATATTTTTGTGTCTAGTGTGAGGTAGGAGTTGAAATTTTAGTTTTTCTTATGTTACTCAGTTGGTCCAGCCATGTTTGCTGAAAAGACTTCCATTTTCCCTGTTGAATTATCTTGGCACCTTTGTCAAAATCAACTGATCCAATATTGTGTAGGTATATTTCTTAAATATTTTTCAAATCTATTCTTAACCCCCTAATACAGTGTCTTGATTACTACAGCTTTATAGATTGTTGTAAAATCAGTTAGCATAAGTCTTTAACTTTGTTTTACTTTTTCCAGATTACTTGGTATATCTAGGCCCTTTGCATTTACAGAAAAATTTTGGAATTATTTTGTCATTTTCTGCAAAGAGAGACTGTTTGAAATATTGTTTGGGATGATGCTAAATCTGACATCTTAACAATATTAAATCTCATAATAGTCTTCTTTAATTTCTCTTAGCAGTGTTATGTAGATTTCAATATAGAAGACTTGCCTACTTTCATTAAATTTATTCCAAAAGATATTTTTGATAGCTTTATTGAGCTGTAACTTACATAATATGAAAGACATCCATTGCAAGTGTACAATTCAACGCTTTTGATAAATTTATAGATGATGTAAACATCATCTCAGTCCAGTTTTAGAAAATTTCCATCACCCAGAAAAGTTCCCTCATATTCATTTACAGATAATCCCCATTCACCCTCCCAGCCCTAGGCAACTGCTGATCTACTTGATATTTCTATAGATTTGTCTCTGTAGGCATTTAATATAAATGAATCATACAACAGGTCATCTTTTGCAGCTGGCTTCTTTCATTAGCATAATGTTTTTGAGGTTCATTCTTGTAGGATGTATCAGTGGTCTGTTCCTTTCAACTGTTGAATAGAATTCATGGATATAGCAAAATTTGTTTATTCATTCACTAGTTGATGGACATTTTTTCCTTGGTTTTTGGCTATTATGAATAAAGTTGCTATGAACATTCTTACACATGTCTTTGTGTAGATATGTGTTTTCATTTCTTTTGGGGTGGATTCCTAACAGTTAAATCAGTGGTTTCTATGGTAGGTTTGTGTTTAGCTTTTTGAGGAACTTGCAACTGTTCTCCAACATGGTTAAACTCTGTTTTTTCATCAGCAGTATACAAGGTTCTGGTTGCTTCACACACTTGCCAAAACATGCTATTGTCTGTCTTCGATTATAGCCATTCTACCAGGTGTGTGGTGGTACTTTGTTGTGGTTTCAATTTGCATTTCCCTAATGACTCATGATGCTGAGCATCTTTTTGGTCTCATTAACCACTTCTGTATCTACTCAAATCTTTTGCCCATTTTTAAACATTGGTTTTTTGTCTTCTTATTTTTGGATTGTAAGTGTTCTTTATCTGTTCTGAATATAAGACCTTTATCAGATAGATGATTTGCAAATATTTCTCCCAGTCTGCAGCTTGTTTTTTCACTTTCTTAATGATGTCTTTTGAAGGGTAAAGTTTTAAATTATGATGATGTCTAATTTGTCTATTGTTTCTTTTATGGCTTGTCCTTTTAACATCATATGTAACAACTCTTTGCCCAACTGTTGCTCACAAAAATTTTCACCTTTTTCCCTAAAACATCTATAGTTTTAATTTGTACATTTATGTCTATGATCCATTTTGAGTTAATTTTCTGTGTATATTGTGAGGTAAGGGTTCAAGTTTATTGTATTTTGTAATTAGATTTCCAATTATCACCAAACCATTTTTGTAAAAAGACTGTTTTTTCTCCCATGGAATTGTTTTGGCAATTTTGTGTGAAATCAAATGACCATAAATATAAGGATTTGTTTCTGGACTCTCAGTCCTGTTCCATTGATTTATATGCTTATTCTTGAGCCAATATCACATTGGTTTTATTAGTTTGGCTTTATAGTAAGTTTTGAAATCAGGTAGCGAAAGTCCTCTAACTTTGTCTTTTGTTTTCAAAATTGTTTTTGGCTGTTCTATGTCCTTTGAATTCTAGGTCCATATACATTTTAGCATCAGCTTGTTAATTACTACAAAAAGCCTGCTGGGATTTTGGTGGGGATGCATTGATTTTATAAGCCAATTTGAGGACACTTGCCACCTTTTAAATTTCGAGTCTTCTAATCCATGAACAAGAAATACTTTTCCATTTATTTAGATCTTAATTTCTCATAACAATATTTTGTAGTTTTCAGTGTATAGGATTTGCATTACTTTTGATAATTTTACTCTTAAGTATTTTATTCTTTTTGATAATGAAATTTTCTTAATTTCAGTTTGCTCTTGTTGATTGCTTCCTATATAGAAATACAATTGATGTTTCTATGTTGATCAATCTTGTATCCTGCAACCTTGATAAACTTGTTTATTAACTCCAGCAGTTTGTGTATGTCTGTGTTCATGTTAGAGCAGGGAAATCCTTGAATATAGGATCATATCATCTGATAATAAAGAGAGTTAATTCTTTCTTTCCCTTCTGGATGTCTTTTATTTCTTTTAGTTGAGTGATTGCCCTGGGTAGAACCCCCAGTACAATGCTGAATATTGGTATCAAAGCAGACATCCCTACCTTGTGCCTGACCTTAGGGGGATGCATTCAGTCTTTAGGCATTAATTATGATGTTGGTTATGCAGTTTTCACAGATGCCCTTCATCAGTGTGGTAGGCAAAACAATGGCCCCTCAAAGATGTCCACATCCTAATCCCCAGAAACTATGAATATGTTACCTTATATATCAAAAGGAATTTTTCAGAAATGTTTAATGTTATGGACCTAAAGATGGTGACATTATCCTGGATTATTTACAGGGTCCACTCTAATCCCAAATGTCCTTAAAAACAGAGAATGTTTCCTGACCATGATCTGAGAAAGAGATGTGATGATGGAAAAAGGTCAGAGAGCTGCTGCATCACTGGCTTTGAAGAAGGAAGAAGGGAGCTGTGAATCAAGGAATACGGCAGCCTCTAGAAGCTACAAAAGGCCTGGAAATGAATTCTCCCCTAGAGCGTCCAGAAAGGAATGCAGGCATGCTGACACCGTGTTCACCTGGAGAGACCCACATCAAACTTCTAATCTACAGGACTGTAAGAAAATAGCTTTGTGTTGTTTCAAGCTACTAAGTTTGTGGTGATTTGTCATGGCAATAGTAGAGATATAATCAAATTGATAAAGTTTTTTTATTCCTAGTTTGAGAATGTTTATCATACATGAAGGTTGGAAAGCCTCAAATGCTTTCTCTGGACCTATGTGCACGGGATAATGTGGTTTGTATCCTTTATTCTATTAACACGGTATTATATGATTTGTCACTATTCTTTTTATTCTACATTCTATTAACATTGCTAATAAATGGTATATTACATTAAATGATTTTTGGATGTTAAACCAACTTTTCGATCTTGGGATAAATCCACTTGGTCAATACATAATCCTTTTTAACTGTGCTGAACTCATGTTGCTACTATTTTGTTGAGGATTTTTACATGTGTGTTAATGAGGCCTACTGGTCTATAGTTTTTTGCGATGTCTTTGACTTTGGTATCAGAGTAATAGCAAGGATATTTTTACGCTATTGTAAGTGATATTGCTTTCCACTTCACTTTTCAATTGCTTGATTTTTTGATTACTGTTTTCTGTATCCAATCTGAAAAAACATATTTTCCTACCACAAAGTCATTATAATATTCTCATGTCTTTTATTCTAGAAGCTTAACAGCTTTAGCTCTTACATTTAGGTCTAATATTTATCTCAGGTTAATTTGGGAGCATGGTGTGAGGTAGAGATTTGCTTTATTTCTCCAAGTGGATAGTCAACACTTTTTAAAATTGAATTTCTTTAGAACCCTCGTTGAAAATCATTTCATGGTTTATGTGTGGGACTATTTCTTGACCATATGCTTCACTCAACTATTTGTTTATACTTTTGACATTACTACCAGTCCTGATGGCTGTATCTTTGCAGTGAATCTTGGAGTCAGCTAGAATAAATCCTGAAACTTATTTTTTCATTTTCAATACTGTTTTGGCAATTCTGTGCCCTTTGCATTTTTATATAAAATTTAAGAAGTAATTACCAATTTCTATGGGAATACTTGCAGATATTTTCTTTGAACTTTATTGACTATATGGATTGACTTTGGGAGAACTGACATCTTAAAGATATAAAGTCTTTCAGTTCATGAACTCACTATATCCTTTATTTTATTTGGATTCTCTTTTTTTCAGCAATGTTTTTTAGTTTTCAATGTGGAGACCTTATATTTCTTTATTGTATTTTTCCCTAAGTATTTTATATTTTTGGATGCTATTGCAAATGGTATTGCTTTTTAAAATGTATTTTCTTATTGTTCATTCCTAGTATATATAAATTGAGTTTTGTAAAAAGACTTTGTATCTTGTGACATTGTCAAATTCGCTTATTAGTTCTATTAATTTTAAAAGATTCATTGATTTTCTTCATATGCAATCATATCACTTGCAAAAAAGACAATTTCAATTCTTCATTGCCACTTTTATCTTTTTCTTTCTTTATTGCACTGGATATTGAAGTTAAATATAAATGGTGAGAGAAGACATTGTTGCCTTTTTCTTGATTTTAGGGGAAAAGAATTCACTATACCACTATTAAGTATAATATTAGCTGTCATTTTATTAGTAGATGCCCTTTATCAATTTGGGTTTTTTTCTATTTCTAATTTGCTGTGAGCTTTTTAAAAAATAAGTGAGTATTGAATGTTATCAAATACTTTTTCTTCATCAATTGAAATTATCACAGGATTTTCCTCCTTTAATATTTTGATTTTGTGAATTACATGTATTCACTTTTGCATTATAAACTAATATTATATTCTTCAGATGAACCATATTTAGTTTTGATGTCTTATCCTTCGTATGTATTGCTGGATTTGATCTAATAAAATTTTGTTGAATATTTTTGAGCCTCTGATCATGAGGGATAATGGTCTGTAATTTCCATGCCCAGTTTTGATATCAGGATTTTCTGGCCTGATAAAATAAGTTGTGAAATGTTCTCTTCTTATCTATTTTCTGAAAACATATTTGTAATATTGGCATTATTTTTTCCCTAAATGTTTGATAAACTTCATTAGTGAAGCTGTATGGATCCCTCATGGAAAGTTTTAAAATTATGAATTGAATTTCTTTAATGAATTCATTTTCAGGTATTCTATCCCCTGTTGTGTCAGTTTTGGCAAAGAAAATTGTTCCTTTTAAGTTGTTGGAGGTGTTGGCATAGCTTTGTTCAAATTGTATCTGTGTTGTTATTTTTAATGTTTGTAGGATCTAAAGTGTTGTTTCCTATTTCGTTCTGGATGTATATTTTTTAAATTTTTAAATCTGAATCAGTCTTCTAAGGAGTTTATCAATTTTTTTTTTAAATAATTTTTTTTTTTAGATTTTTAAAATTTTTTTCCTTTTTCTCCCCAAAGCCCCCCGGTACATAGTTGTATATTCTTCATTGTGGGTCCTTCTAGTTGTGGCATGTGGGACGCTGCCTCAGTGTGGTTTGATGAGCAGTGCCATGTCCGCGCCCAGGATTCGAACCAACGAAACACTGGGCCGCCTGCAGTGGAGCGCGCAAACTTAACCACTCGGCCACGGGGCCAGCCCCGAGTTTATCAATTTTTATTGTTATTTTTCAGAGAACCAAATTTTGGCTTTGTTGATTTTTCTGTATTGGTAGTCAGTTACCTATTTCATTGAATTCTGCTCTTAAAGTTATGTTTTCTCTTTTTGTATTTATTTTGAGTTTATTTTTACTTTTTTTCTAGTTTAAGGTAAAAGCATAGATTATTGATTTTACACCTTTTTTTTAAAGAAGCCATAATATAAGTACTTAAAACTGTAAAATTCCCACTAACGATTGGTTTAGCTGAATTCCACAAATATTGATAAGTTGCATTGTCATTTTTCTTTAAACTATATTCTAATTTATTTTGATTTCTTTACTGATTCTGAAATTATTCAGAAGAGTATTTTTTAATATACAAATATCTAGAGATTTTTCCAAATATGTTTTTTGTTATTGAGTTCTAATGCAGTTCTATTTTAGTCAGAGAATATTATGTCAATCCTTTTAGCTTTTATTGAAACTTGCGTTATAGCCCAGTACATGGCCTATCTTGGTGAATGTTGAATGTGCTGTTGAGGAAAAAAAACATTCTGCTGCACATAGTGCAATTTTTCTAAATGTTAAATACCCAAGTTGTGACAGTGTTATTCAAATATTCTTATTGATTTCTATCTTCTTGTTTTATTGCTTAGAGAAAGGTGTTAACACCTTCAACCATGTGGATATGTTCTTTTCATTGTTTCTAGTTTTCCATCACGTATTTGAGAGCTTTTTTATTAGGTGCCCAGATATTTAAGATCATTTTGTCTTCTTGGTGAATGGTCCCTTTTCTCATTCTCAAATTCCCCTCTTAATTTTTTGGAATGCTCTGTCTTCGTTTAGTTTGTCCGATATTAAAAATTCACATAAGCTTTCTTATTTGAATTGTGCATAATGTGTTTTTCTTTTTGTCCTTTTACTTTTTACCTTTTTTCCTTCATATTGAAAGCGTTCTTATCATGTATGAAAATCTTTGCTTTTTAATTAGCATGTTGGGTCTACTTACATTTAATGTATCTATTTCTATATTTCGATTAGGTCATCTTGGTGTTTGTTTTACTGTATTCCATGTATTATTTGTTCCTGCTATGTTTCTTTACTGCTTTTTTTTTGGTGATTCAAGTATTTTTCAGTATTGTATTTATCTCCTCTATTGACATTGTAGTCATGTTTGTGTTTTTTGTAAGTTATTTCTCTAGGGATCCCAATATGCATCTTTAACTTACCATAGTCTACTTTAAAATATATTTTGTTACTTTATGATCAACTTAAAAACCTTACAATAATACACTTCTTTTTACCACCTCCTACACTTTGCACGTGTGTGTTCGTGTGTGCATAATCTTTTACATTTTTTATTTACTGGCGTTGTTACTCTTTTGGGTGCCTTTTCTTTCCTGCAGAATCAGGCTTCTCTCTGACATTATTTTTCTTCCACCTAAGGAAAGTTTTCGGTGTTTTTAAAAGTCTGTTGGAAAACAATTCTTCCAGCATTTGTATGTCTGAAAATATCTGTTTTTCTTACTTTTGAAAGATGTTTTCACTGGATGTAGAATTATAGATCAAAGGAATTTTTCTTTTAACACTTTAAGGATGTTGTTCCATTGTCTTTTCGCTCCAATCTTTGTAATGACAAGTTAGTGAATATTATTATTGTTATGAACTTTTATGTAGTTTTTTTTTTTCTGTCTACTTTCAAGATCTTCTCTTTATCTTTGGTTTTTTGAAGTTGACTATAATGTGCCTAAGTGTGATTTTTTTGATATTACACTTCAAAATATAAGATATTATGTAATACAGCATATTATGCAGGTTTTGCTGAGATTCTGTGATCTGTGGGGTGGTGTCTTTGTTCAATTTTGGAAGATTCTTGGTCATTATGTGTTAAAGTATTTATTCTGCTTCTCTTTTTCTCTTTATCTTCTAGAACTCCAATTACATAGATGTTAGATTATCTGATACCCCTGCCTTCCCTTATCTTAGATGCTCTGGATCATTTTTATTGATTTTCTGTTTTTGTTTTGATTTGGATAATATATATTGACCTGTGTTAGCACTGACTGATGTTTTCATCTGCTGAATATAGTTCATCCAGTTTACAATGATAATCCCATTGAAAAAAAATTTCATTTCAGATACGGTATTTTTCACGTTTGGCATCCATATGGTTCTTTTTTTTAAAAAGACAGTAGTAAACCAGACTTTATTTAGGGAAACTACTACAGTGCGGTCTGTAGTAAGGAAAAGAGATTGAGCTCAACTCCCTGGTTTTTTTTGTATAGTTCTCATCTCTTGGCTGAAATTCTCTATCAGTTCACACTTTTTCTTCTTTTACATTTTCCATTAGGAATATAAACATATGTTATTTCACCTGGGTTTTCTCTGTGTCTGTTTGTTTTGTTTGTTTCTTCTCTTGATAGTGGGCTACATATTCTTACTTATTCCTGTGTGCTGGACATCATGTGTAAAATAACAGTAGAGACTGAACTAAGTAATATTGATACTAAAAAATGGCTTACCGCTTTTTTTGTCAAGTGCTTTTAGAGGCTGGAGTCATTCTAATCTGGAGTTGGTCTTGGTTTAGGCTGTTTTTACTTTTGTTAGATTCATTTCATCAAGTCTTAGGATTATCTGAGGGCAGGCACAGAACCTTTCCCTTAGCAAGGCTTTGAATCCAAGGGTTTGTATCTGTTCTCTGGCCTGCCATTAGACGCCAGGTGGCTATGCTCACCTGCGCCTCACTGATTCTTTTCCTGGTGTCTTGCCCGTCCTTCTAGTGCAGAGGCTACTGCTTTGTACTCAGCATACAGACTGGAGTTCCTGTGTTGTTTCTCTTAGTTTTCATGCTCCATCTTCAGACTTTGTGGGACCCATGCTGCTGCTGTTTAGGGGTTTAAATCTACTGTATTCTATTTGTTTGTTTGTTTCATCTGTTCTTTGTTCCTTTTTTCTTCTTTTACCACTTTTTTTTAGATTAATTCAGTAATATTTATAATTCCATTTTATCTCCCTTTTTTGTTTTATTATTTTCTGCCCTTGCCCCAGCAACCAATGGCCACTTCCTGAACTCAAGGTAAGGCCTAAAATGCTCATGGGATTTCTTTAAGTTCTCTTGCATTTCCTTCAGACTTCATCAGGCCCCTTAAGGGTGCAGCTCAGGTGTTATCTCTCAGCTTTCTTTCTGTATCCCCATTGTAGACAATCACTGCTTGGAATTCAGTGTAAGGTTTGGAACTATCATGAAGTTTCTCTCCACTCTTCTACTCTACCCTGAGACTTCAGCAGGCCCTTCTTACTGGCACCATAGGAGGTGACTTCTCTCCTCCTCTGACCCCAGTCTTTCTCAGAAGTACTCGGGAAAGGCCCTTAGAAAAGAACTGAGGGTGGTGCAGACTCCCCTTGGGTCTGAGGCTTCTAGGGATCATCAGTTGCCATGTCAACCCATCCTTGAGCTTTAAAAATATGTCATAAGCTCAACTATTTTCTTCTTACACTTTCTACAGCAGCTTCTTCCTCCTGCTACTGCTTCAACAAGAATGCAGGCAACTCTGGGTCCCTTTTCTTTTATGATCGACTTGTAAATTTTTGGATTTTAATTTATTATTTTTTTGTGACTTCAATTTTGATTTTGTAGTTTATGTGGCAGCAACTCACCCAATGAATATTTTTTATTTCAGATATGATGTTGTTCCAGTATACTATCAGACTTTCTATTTGGTTTCTATTTTAGTTTTTATTTCTATGCTGAGGTTTCCCCATTGGTTCATACATTAGTTCCATCTTTTTCTTTTTCTTTTTTCTTTGTGAAAGATTAGCTTTGAGCTAACATCTGCTGCCAATTCTCCTCTTGTTGCTGAGGAAGACTGGCCCTGAGCTCACATCCATGCCCATCTTCCTCTACTTTGTATGAGAGATGCCTGCCACAGCATGGCTTGACAAATGGTGTGTGGGTCTGCACCCGGGATCCAAACTGGCAAACCCCACACCACCAAAGCAGTTCCACTGCAAACTTAACTGTTGTGCCACCAGGCCGGCCCCATATCTTTTACTTAATGTCACTGAGCATAATATTAACAGCTGTTTGAAGATCTTTGTACACAAATTCTAGCATCTGTTTCTATTGATTGGTTTGTCTCTAGATTACAGTCACATTTTCCTGCTTATTTACGTGTCTAGTGATTTTAAACTTTGATAACAATTTTATTTGATTTGTGTTATTATGGTATAAGTTTGCCATCCTTTTGCATTTAACCTATTTTCATCCTTATATTTAAAGTGGAATTCTTATAGACAGCATATAATTGGGCCTTGCTTTTTTATCCAATTTGAAAATTATAGTCTTTAGACCATTTACATTTAATGAGAATTGATACAGTTGGGTTTAAATCTACTGTATTGCTATTTGTTTTTTTGTTCCATCTGTTCTTTGTTCCCTTATCTTCTTTTGCTACTTTCTTTAAGATTAATTCAGTAATATTTATCATTCCATTTTATCTCTTTTTTTGGTTTATTAGCTATAAGTTTTTTCTTTTATAGTAGTTGCTTTGGGGTTTATAGTATGCATTTTTAAATGACCATATTCTACCTTCAAAAAATATTATTCCATTTCTCATATAGTATAAGAATCTTACATTATTATACTTCCATTTCCCTTCTCCCATCCTTTGTGCTATTATTGTTAAATATTTTAGTTCTACATATGTTATAAACTCCACAACACACTACTCTTACTTTTGCCTATTAAATGGTCTATTATCTTTTAAGGAGATTTTAAAATTCAGAAAAAGTTCTATATATTTATCCATATATTTACCATTTCCAGAGATCTTCTTTCCCTTTTATAGATGCTGATTTCTACCTGGTATTTTCTTTCTGACTGAAGGGCTATTATTAAAAACTTCCGTAGTGCAAGTCTGCTTGTAAGGAATTATTTCAGCTTGTGTATATCTGAAGACTGTTTCTCCTTCAGTTTGACAGATACTTTCACTGGGTATAGAATTCTCTGTTGATAAATTTTTCTTTCTAGAGGTTTGTTGAACTTCTTGGAGCTGTGAGTTTCTATTTCTCATCAAATATGTAGTGGCTGTTGTTTCTTCAAATATTTTTTCTGCACCCTGTGTCACTTCTTCAGAAACTCCAGTTACATGTACACTGGATGATCGAAGGTCATCACTGCTGCTGCTTTCTCTTCTGTCTTTTTTCTGTGTTTAACTTTGTTTTCGTTGCTATGTCTTCAATTTTACTAGTGTTTTCTTCTGTAGAAACAAATCAGCTTTTAACCCCATCTAGTATACTTTTCATCTCATATGTTTAATATTATAAGTACAGTTTGGGTCTTTTTAATGTCTATCTGGCCTCTATTTAACATTTCTAGTCTTTCTTCTACCTACTTGAACAAATGGAATATAGTTATAATAACTGTTAATGTCCTTGCCTACTAATTCTATCTTCACGTCATTTATTTATCTCTTTCCAAGGATGGATTTTTATCCTCATTATAGGCTTTATTTTTTAAGCTTCTTTGCATGTCTTATAATTTTGGTTAGATGACAGTAATTTTACATTTTACTTTGTTGGAATGCTGGATATTTTCATATTTCTAGAAACATTCTTGAGCTGGGTTTTAGGGCACAGTTAAGTTGCTTGAAAACCATTTGATCATTTTAGGAATACTTTTAAGCTTTATTAGATGGCACTAGAGAAGGCTTTATCTAGAGATAACTTTCCCTACTTACACTGCTACAGCAATACTCTTGTGAATTGCGAGGATTTTCTACTCTAGTGGAGGAAAGATGAATTACTTTGAACCATGTGTGAGTTCTAATTTTTCTCTCTATTCTTTTTTGGTATTTCTTTCCCCAGTCTTGGGTGATTTCTTTACATGTATACTCTAATTAGTACTTAGCTGAAGACTTGAGGCAGACCCTCTGAAGTTCTCTTTCAGTGAATTTTTCTCCTCTCCAGTCCATTGCCATTTGAAGTCTGGTCACATTGACCTTCCAGTATCACATCTGCATCTCGTCAACTCAAGGAAATTACTGGGCTCGGTCTTGGTTCCTCCTCCCTTGCCCTGCATCTTGGAAGCTCTCTTCAGACATTAAGATGGAACAATTGTAGTTCTTCCCTCATTTGTTTCCCTTTTCTCACTGATAATTGTCTTCTACTGCATGATAGCCTATGCCTTCAAAACCATTGTTTTATATATTTTGTGAATTTTTTAAATTGTTTCAGGTGATAGGATGAATCCAGTTTCTGTTACTTCATGTTGACTCAAATGAAAGTATATTTTGATGCAATTTCAAATGTACAGAAAAGTTTCAAAAATACTGTAAGGTATGCTAATGTTCCTTTCACTCATTTCCACAATTATTTATATTTTGCCTATTTGCTTGTTCTCTCTCTCTCACTGTATGTTTTTCCTAGAAAAAAATTTTGAAAGTATGATCAAGACATTGTGTGCCTTTGTAGTTAAATATATCAATGCACATATACTAAGAACAAGGGCATTCTCTTACATAACGAGATTAGAGTTATAAAAACCAGGAAATTTGATATAAATATGATACTGTCATCTCATCCTTTTTATCAATTGTCCCAATAATGTCCTGAATAGCAATTGATTATTTACAGTCCAGGATAAAATCCAGGATCTTGCATTACCTTTAGTTGTCACATCTCTTTAGTGTCTAATTTGGAACAGTTCCTCAGTCTTTGTGCTTCTTGACCTTGATATTTTTTTAAGCCATATACTTTGTAGAATGTTTCTCAATTTTGATTCATCTGATGTTTCCTCATGATTAGATTCAGGACATGCATATTTGGCAAGAATACTACTGAAGCAATAGAGTATTCTCCTCAGTGAATCTTATTAGGAGGTACATAATGTCAGTTTGCTCCCAAATTGGCTGTGTTAACTTTGATGACTTGGATAAATGGTGTTTTCCAAGTTTCTCTATTTAAAAAATTTCCCCTTTGTAATTAATAAGTAACTTTGGTGAAATATTTTTAAAATATATGAATGTGTAGCTGTCATCAAACTTTTACCTACCAGTTTTAGCATCCAATGATGATTTTCCAATTCTATCAGTCTCTCTATGTTTATTAGCTGGATTCTATTATGAGGAAATATACTTTCCTTGCTCTCCTATTTTTGTGATGGTAAACTCATGGATTTTTAAATTTTATCAGTGAATTATAATACATTATCATCATTATTTATTTCGACACTCAAATTGTCCCAAATTTGACCAGTGGAGACTTCCTCTGGCTGTACCTGTGATCTTTTGATGTCTTCATGTGTCTTTGAGTATTTTCTCAGTTTCTGGCCTAATGTGTAGGCTTTGTTTGTACTTTCCCTACATTAGCCCTGGAATTGTCATTTCTCTAAGAGGTCTTTAGTTCCTGGTAAGGATAATAATATTTAGAAACCAAGATATGGGCTTGGTGCACAATGTGTGCTTATTATTACTGATGTACCGTCACTTCTAGGCCCTCTAAGTGACATAGCTTGAAAAACTACACACACTCATGCACACACATACACACACATTCTTAATTCTACCTATATCTATATATTAAAAAGCATGAGTTTATTCTTATATGTTCAATTCAAATCCAATACCACAGGATATATGTTATTCTTCCTTTTCCCCATGTTTTAAATCCATTCTTCAACAGTGGGAAGCCTGGCTCCCCATATCCTCCGTGTATTCATTGCTGAAGCCTAGAATCAGGGGTGCACTGGCAAATGTTTAACAAATTGCTTTTCAAAAAGCAAAGCAAAATAAAACATAAAACAAAATTAAAAAGCCTGATTTATAGCATTTGCCTATTTTAATAGTGTGAATAATTCCTCCATAGCCAAATTCAATCTGCTAGCATGACTGCATCACCGAATGCAGAGTTGGGAGGGGATGTGCACAGTTAAGGTGGGATAAGTCAGTTGTCAAACTTACATGCCACGACGTGGAATGCACAAGAAGTATGTCATAACTGCCAACCCATACTTTTCTAAAAAGAAAATTTATTAACAAGAATTCAATATTTATTTATAGTTTTTTGAGGTAAAATGTACATATATTGAAATAAACCTTATGTGTACAATATCAGTGAGTTTTGATATGTAACCAACAACTGCATTAAGATATAAAACATTTCTCTCACTAAAATGTTCTCCGATGCCTCTTCTGAGTCAATTAGACGCTTAGAGACAAGTACTATTCTGATTTTTTTCATCATAGACTAGCTTTGACTATTCTAGATCTTCACTATAAATAAAATCATATGATATACACTTTTTTGTATCCGGCTTTCTTTTTTCACTCAGCAAAATATATGCCAGATTCATCCTTGTTGATGCATATATCAGCAGTTTGTTTATTTATGTTGCTGAGTAGTATTTAATTCTATGAATGTACTAGTCTTGGGGTAATTTTGTTCCACTATTGAGGCAAAATCATTCTTACTATTCTACCTGATGCTCCCTGGATTATGAGGTTTTCCGTTTTGGCTGGTGGAACTATTCTCAGCCTAGGTGAGCTCTGGGAACTGCTGCCTCTAATCTTTTTGGTTGCTTGTTTCCCGGGTCTTGGGTAGTTTCCATGCGTGAATCTGAGGATCAATACTCTGAATATTTGGGGGAACCCTCTGCAGATTTCCAGAGCTCACTTTCTCTCTCTTTCTCTCTCGGCAGCTCTCCTTTTTGTAGTAGTCTGACCTCTGAACTCTAGCTGTCTTTCCTCCCCATACTCCCTGCTCTGTCTCATCAACTCAGGAAGACCAATAAGTTCTGTCTGGATTCTTCCTTTATGCTCCACAGCCAGGAAACTCTCCAGACAATGAGCTTAAGCATTCACAGGATTTAACTAATATATTTGCATTATCTGAGATATCACTTTCATTGACTGATTAATATCCAATATCTTGAAAACCGTTGTTTCATGTATTTCCCCAGGTTTTCAGTTGTTTTGGGTTGGAGGGTAACTCTGTTCTCTCTCTATAAAGTAAGGGCCCATATTTCTTTAAAAATTTTAAGTGAAGAGGAAAATGGTGGAGTAAAGAAGTCCAAAAGCCCATACCACCAAAAAGAATCAATGAAAAAACTGTCAGAATCAATATTTTAGGAGCTCAGAAAACTAACCAAAAGCTTGCAGCAACCAGGGAATAGTTAGTTAAGAAAACCCAGCTTAATCTCAGTAAGTACATTGAGGTTTGTGGCATTTTAACTTTCCTGGTCTCATCCCCACTCTGCATCTCAGTGGTAGCCTTGAAAATAGCAGTTTGTATTCTGGTACTGGTACTAGAGGGAGCAGAATGGACTTCGTTAGCAAAAGTTCGTGATGGACTCGACCTGTCTGGCCTCCTTGGTAGACCAGCTCAAAAAGCTTACCTTTCTCTTGCCTAGCACAGAATTATCCTAGTGTTATAGCAGCTATTCAGGGGGTATTTGCCAAAAAATTTTACAGGAAAAGGTATTAGTTGTTGCTGACAGAAGGAATGAATAAAAGTTCAGGCAAAAAGTGGATAATAAATACATTTGAGAGGAATGATTAGAGACTGAGATGTTTGGGGGAAGAAGGACTCTGACAAACTCTAACATATTCTTGGAAATACGCATACCCAGGACTGTGCATACACTTAGGAAAGACCTGATAAGATCCTAAGCTCCCAGCTCTGTCTGATCTTCTGGCTCTATATAAGCAGGAAGTGAAGGTTAAAGCAGAGATGTAAATTATGTGGCTTAGTTTGGAAGGCATGCCCTGGCACACCCAAGGGCTCATCTGTAAGACTAGGAGGCTTTTTATGTTTCCTACATTTAAGAAAATCTTTATATAATCACTACCTGGCCAGTAAGCTAATGGAACAGAGACTTCAGTGGCCACATATGACAAGAATACAGACTTTACAAAATTAGTTCAGAAAAGCCACTAAACAAACAACAACAACTACAACAAAGAACAATGGCAAAACTGTGGAGGGGGCAGAATCTGATTTCCAGAGTTGCCACATCATAATGTTAAAAGTGTTTAGTTTTGAACAATTACAAGATATGCAAAGAAACAAGAAAGTCTGGCTCACGCACAGGAAGAGAAAAGCAATCACTAGAAACTGTCTCTGAGGAAGCAGAGACATTGAATTTACTAGACAAAGACTTTTAATCCTCTATTTTAAATATGTTCAGAAAGTTCCAGGAAACCATGTGCAGAGAACTAAAGGAAACCATGAGAATTATATCTCAAATAGAGTACATCAGTAAAGAGATGGGAATTTTTAAAAAGAACCAAATAGAAATTCTGGTATTGAAAAGTGAAATAACTGAAATGAAAAATTCACTTGAAGGGCTCAACAGCAGATTTTAAGGAGGCAAAAGAAAGAATCAATGAACTTGAAGATAGGTCAGTTGAGATTACACAGTCTGAGGAATATAAAGAAAAAAGAATGAAGAAAAATTATCAGAGCCTAATAGACCTATGAGATACTATCAAGCATACCAACATATGCGCAATGGGAGGCCCAGAAAGAGAAGAGAGAGAGGAAGGGGAAGAAAGAATATTTGAAGAAGTAATGACTGAACATTCAAGAATTATTGAAAAATTCTAATTTACACATCCAAGAGGCTCAACGAACTCCAAGTAAGATAAACTTAAATGGATCCACACTGATACACATATAACCGAACTGTTGAAAGACAAAGACAAAGAGAGAATGTTGGAAGCAGCAAGAGAGAAGTGACTCCTCATAAACAAAGGATCCTCAGTAAGATTAGCAATTGATTTCTCATCAGAGCCCATGGAAGCTAAGAGGCAGTTGTATGACTCAAAATGCTGAAAGAAAAAAACCTGTTAGCAAAGAATTCTATCCAGCAAAACTATCTTTCAAAAATGAAAGAGAAATTAAGACATCTCAAGGTAAACAAAAACTGAGAGAGTTCATTACTAGAATGCAGTAACTTGAATGCACACAAAGAAATACAGAACACCGGTAATGGCAATTACATATGAAAATATAAAAGTTGTATTAATGTATTTTTGTTTGCACCTCCTCTTTTTTCCTATCTTATTTAAAAGACAGCTGCATAAAACAATAATTGTAAATCTATGTTGATGAGTGCACAATGTAGAAAGATATAATCTGACAATAATAACATAAGGAGGGACACAACTATATAGGAGGAAAGTTTTTGTATACTATTGAAACTGAGCAGGTATTAAATTGTGAGTTAAGATTATAATAAATTAAGTCGTTATAAGTTAAGATGTTAATTATAATCCCCAGGGCTTCCACTAGAAAAATAACTCAAAACTATATAATAAAAGAAATGAAAAGGGAATTAAAATGATACGTTAGAAAAGATCATGAAAGGAGACAGTAATGGAAGAAATGAGGAGAAAAACTGATGTGACATGTAGGGACAAATAGCAAAATGGCAGAAGTAAGTACTTCCTTATAAATAATTGTGTTAAATATAAATGAATTAAACTCTCTAATTAAAGGCAGAGATGAATCCTCAAAAAAATTAACAAATCGAATACAACAATACATTAAAAGGATCATACACCACGATCAAGTACGATTTATCCCAGGGATGCAAGGATGGTTCAGCATCCACAAATCAATCAACATGGTACACCACATTAAGAAAATGAAGAATAAAAATCATATGGTCATCTCAGTAGTTGTAAAGAGAGCATTTGACGAGATTCACCATCCATTTATGATAAAAACTCTGAATAAAATGAGTATAGAAGGAAAGCACCTCAATATAATAAGGGTTGTATATGACAGACCCACAGTTAACATCATACCCAATGTTGAAAATCCAAAAGCTATCCCTCTAGGAACAGGAACAAGACAGGATGCCCTCTTTGCCACTGTTACTCAACATAGTATTGGAAGTCCTAGTCAGAGCAATTAGGCAAGAAAAAGAAATAAAAGAAATCCAAGTTGGAAAGGAAGAAGCAAAACTGTCACTATTTGCAGATGATGTAATTTTATATATAGAATACCCTAAAGAATCCACTAAAACCCTATTAGAAATAATAAACAAATGGAGTAAAGTTGTAGAGTATAAAATCAACATACAAAATCAGTTGCATGTCTATACACTAACAACAAAATAGTAGAAAGAGAAGTCAAGAATATAATTCTGTTTATAGTTGCAACAAAAAGAATAAAATAACCAGGAATAAGTATAACCAAGGAAGTGAAAGTGCTGTACACTGAAAACTATAAGACATTGTTGAAAGAAATTGAAGCCAGAAAGAAAGGGAAAGATATTTCATGCTCATGGATTGGAAATCCATTGTAAATCCATTAATTCCATAGTTAAAATGTCCATACTACTTAAAGTAATCTGCAGATTCAATGCAATCCCTATCAAAGTACCAATGATGTTTTTCACAAAAGTAGAACAGAGAATCATAAAATTTATATGGAACAACCAAAGAACTCCAATAGCCAAAGCAATCCTGAGAACAAGGATCAAGGCTGGAGGCATCACACTCCCTGATTTCAAAGTACACTGTAAAACTGTGGTAATCAAAACAGTATGGTACCAGCAGAAAAAACAGACAGACAGATCAATGCAGCAGAATTGAGAGCCCAGAATTAAAACCACACATTTATGAACAGCTAATTTTTGACAAAGGAGCCAGGAACTTACAATGAAGAAAGGAAAGTCTCTTCAATAAATGGTGTTGGGAAAACTGAACAGCCATATGCAAAAGAATGAAAGCAGACCACTATCTTACACCACACAAAAATTAACTCAAAATGGGGGCTGGCCCCGTGGCTGAGTGGTTAAGTTCGCGCGCTCCGCTGCAGTCGGCCCAGTGTTTCGTTGGTTCGAATCCTGGGCGCGGACATGGCACTGCTCATCAGACCACGCTGAGGCAGTGTCTCACATGCCACAACTAGAAGGACCCACAACGAAGAATATACAACTATGTACCGGGGGGCTTTGGGGAGAAAAAGGAAAAAAAAAAATCTAAAAAAAAAAAAAAATTAACTCAAAATGGATTCAAGACTTGAATACAAGACCTGAAACCATAAAACTCTTAGAAGAAAACATAGGCTGTATGTACTGTGAATTGGTCTTAGTGGTATCTATCTGAATATGTCTCCTCAGACAAGGAAAACAAAGGAAAAAATAAACAAATGGGGCTACGTCAAACTAAAAAGCTTTTGCACAGCAAAGGAAACCATCAAGAAAATGAAAAGATAACCTACCAATTGGGATAAGATATTTGCAAATCATATATTCAATAAGAAATTAATTTATAAAATTTATAAAGAACTCATACAATTCCACAACAATAAACAAACAAATCAATTAAAAAATGGGCAGAGGATCTGAACAGACAGTTTTCCAAAGATATACAGATGGCCAATGGGAACATGAAAAGATGTGCAACATCACTAATGATTAGAGAAATGCAAATCAAAACCATGGTGAGATGTCAACTCATATCTACCAGAATGGCTGTTAGTAAAAAGACAAGAAATGCCAAGTGTTGGAGAGAATATGGAGAAAAGTGAACCCTTGTACATACACTGCTGGTAGGAACATAAACTGGTGAGCCATTATGGAAAACAGTATGGAGATTCCTCAAAAAATTAAAAACAGAAATACCGTATCATCCAGCTATCCCACTTCTGGGCATTTATCCAAAGAACACAAAACCACTAATTCGAAAAGATGTATACACCCCTATCTTCATTGCAGTATTATTTACAATATCCAAGACTTGGAAACAACTTAAGTGCCCATCAATGAATGAATGGAGAAAGATGATGTGGTATACACACACACACACACACACACACACACACACACACACACACGTGGAATACTACTCAGCTATAAAAAAAGATGAACTCTTTCCATTTGTTACAACATGGATGGACCTTGAAGGTATTAAGGCAGACAAAGAAAGCCAAATACTGTATGATTTCACTCACATGTGGAAGATAAAACAACAATAATAAACAAACACATAGATACAGAAATAGATTGGTGGTTACCAGAGGGAAAGTGGGGAGGGCAAAAGGGGTAAAGGGGCACATTTGTATGACGACAGACAGCAACTAGCCTTTTGGTGGTGAACACAATGTAGTCTACACAGAAATCAAAATATAGTGATCTATACCTAAAATTTATATAACGTTATAAACTAATGTTACCTCAGAAAAAGAGGCAGAGATGAGTAAAATGGATAAAAACAAGCTTGGTCCAACTATATGCTAGACAGCATACAAGAGACTCACTTTAGATTCAGATATACAAATATATTGTAAGTAAAAGGATAGAAAGAGATATTCATGAAAACAGTATACAAAAGACAGCAGGAGTGATTATACTGATATCAAAATAGACTTTAAGGCAAAAATGTTTATGAGAAATAAAGAAGGACATTGCATAATGATAAAAAGGTCAATTCATCAAGAAGATATATCAATTATAAACATATATGCACTTAACAACAGAGCTAAAAAAAATGAAGCAAACCCCAACAGAATTGAAGGGAGAAATAGTTGGAGGCTTAATACCCCACTTTCAATAATGGATAGAACAACTTGACAGAACGTCCGCAAGGAATTGACTGTAACCAACTAGACCAAACAAACATCTATAGAACATTTCACCCAACAAAAGCAGAACACACATTCTTCTCAAGTGCATATGGAACTTTGCATATACCCAAGAGAACTGACGACATATGGTCACATATGTCCATGTACAATAGCTTGTACATGAATGTTCATACAGTATTATTCATGATAGCCAAAAAGTGGAACCACCCAAATATCCATCAATTGATCAATGGGTACACAAATAGTAGTATATTTATACAATGGAATATTATTTGTCCATAAAAAGGAATGAAGTACTTATACGTGCTACAACATGGGTGAATCTTGAAAATATTATGCTAAGTGGAAGTACCCAGACACAAAAATTCACATATTATATGATTCAATTTATATGAAATATCTTGAATAGGCAAATATGTAGAATAGAAAGTACATTAGTGGCTGCCACGGGCTAGGGTAAGGATGGAATGGGGATTGCTACTTAATAGGTACAGGGTTTCTTTTTGGGGTGATGAAAATATTCTGGAAATATGCAGTGATGATGGTTGCATAACATTGTGAATATACTATAAACCACTAAAATTTACACTCGACAATGGCTATATGGTAAATATTATGTTCTGTGAGTTTTGTCTCAATAAAAATTAAATTAAAAATTAGGCAAAGAAAAAAATATAATCTGTTATATTTGCAGTTTTGATGGTTCTCCTTTCTTTGAGTAGACCTGCTGTCATTTCCCTTTATTCTGAGGAAATTCTTTTATCATTTTCTCTAGCACAGGTCTGCTGGAGATGAGTTCTCTCAGAAACTTTTTCTTTTTGAATATTTTTCTCATCATATTTAAAGGACATTTTCACTGGATTTAAGATTCAGGGCTGACAATTTTTGTCAGCACTTGAAGACATCCTCTGACCTTTATTCTTTCTACTATGAAGATAGCTGTAGTTTCTTTTATCATTTTCCTGCGTTATTATGTGTCTTTTTTCCCTTAGGCTGATTTTAAGGTTTTACTTTGTCTTTGGTCTTCACTGGTATGATTCTCATATGCCTAGATGAGATTGTCTTTGTGTTTACCTTTATTTGGATTTGTGGAGATTCTTGATTCTGTCATTTGATATTTTCCCTTAAACGTGGAAAATTTTCAGCCATTGTTTTTCAAGTATATCTTCTTTTCCTTCTGAGACTCCAAGGACAAGAGGGCAGATTCATATTTTCCTACATGTTACATAGCCTCTGTTTATTTATATGAAATTTTTTCTTTTTGTTCTTCCTTCTAGATTATTTGCATTGATATATCTTCAAATTAGCCATTTTTCTTATTTCTCCAATATGCTGGTAAGAAATTCCATTAAATTTTTCATTTCAGTGATTGTACATTTTAATTCTGGTATTTTTAATTATTTTGGTCTCCATTTCTTTGCTGAGATTCCTCATATGATCATCGATAATGATCTAAAATTCTTTTAAATCCTGCACATATTTAAAATAGCTTATTTAAAGTTTTTATTGTGTATTTTTACCCTTTGATTATTTGGGTATCAGTTTCTATTGAATGCTTCCTCTCTTGACTTTGGGCATAGTTCTCTGTTTCTTTGTAAGTCTGGTAATTTTTATTCTAAAGTGGATACTGTGTGTATGATAGGTTTTAGAGACTTTGAATTCTGCTGTTTTCATCTGTTGAGTGTCGGTTTTTGTTCTAGGCAGAAGTTAATTGGCTGGATTTGAACTCCAAACAGTGTCTTCCCTGTGGTGGTCAGCAGTCGAAATACCCTCTCAGACTTTTCGACTTCTGTTTTCATTAGACCCCCTGAAGTTCTCCCCATGAACATATATTTCAGTGATCAGCCAAGAATTGAGCAGGATTTATATTCGGATATAGGGGCTTACTCCCCTCTGTGGCCCCATTCCTCATATAATTTTCCCTTTAATCCTCCAGCTGCTTTGTCAGCCCCAATTTATTCCTCTGATCCTTCAAGCAAGTAAGGCTACAACTTTCTTCAACTCTGCACCATATATACTGGGAAGGGCGCTTGGGTGAAGAACCTTGTGGACTTTACTCTCTCAAGGATCAAGTTCTCTAAAGTGTTTTCCTGCTCTTGGTCACTATATCAGTTTTCTAAGGCTGCTGTAATAAAGAGTCACAAACTAGGTAGTTTAAACAATGGGAGTTTATTGTCTCATAGTTCTGGAGGCCAGAAGTCTGAGATCGATGTGTTGGCAGAGTTGGTTCCTTCTGAGGGCTATGAGGGAGGATCCATTCCATGGTGATTTACTGGCAATCTTTGGCATTGCTTGGCTTGTAGATGCATCACCCAAACTCTGTCTTCATCTTCACGTGGTGTTCTCCTTTGTGTGTGTCTCTATGTCCATATTTCCTTTCTTTATATGGACATCGTCCTCTTGGATTAAGCCTATCCTAATGACCTCATTTTAACTTGATTATCTCTGTAAAGACCTTCTTTCCACAAAAGGTCACAACTGAGTTACTGGGGTCAGCACTTCAAACGATCTTTCTTGGGAGGACACAATTCAACTCAACAGTCACCAATGCCTTCAAATAATTGTTCTTAAAATATTTTGTCAAGATCTTATAATTGTTATCTGTGGATATTCTGCCATTATTGGAAGTAAGAATTGTCTGAAAATTTTTGATAGTAGGTAGACATTGTAGATAATATGTGGTAGACAATTTGGTTTATCTTGTCTTCCTTTATACTGTGTTAGTTTTGTTCTGGCAGACAGTTAAACACTGGCTCTCTTTGAACTTTCAGACTTGGTTTTATACATTTATGGGGCAGGACTGTTTTTCATTTGTCCTTATTATAGGACATGGCCCTTAATCTAGGCCACGGATCTGTGAACTGTGGCTCATGGGCATAATCTGACCTGCAGACTGTTTTTATATGGCCCACAAACTCAAAATGGCTTTTACATTTTTAAAGAATAGGAGGAGGAGGAGAAGAAGGAACAAAGATGACCAAAAATGGCCTGTAATTCCTAAAATATTCAGTATCTGATTCTTTACAGAAAATATTTGTGACGCTGCTCTGGGGCTTGGTCTTTGCTTCTCAAGTGTCTACTTTTTGGAGTTACAAACAAATAAAGAGGCGCTCAGTGAGGCCTTTCCACCCTGGCTGGGCTGGAACTCTAACATCTTCCAGCACTGCACGACCTTCAGTTTCTCCGTTCAGCTGTTTCCCTTGCAGCAGCTGCCCTCTGATAGGCTTCACAGAATCCCACCTTGTGCAAACTCAGTTCAGCCCCTGACTAGGAACCGAAGGGGAGCCTCCCTACGGATCTTGGGGCCCTAATATTCGTGCAGTTTGTTCCTCTTTTATAACGTGGCCCACAAATTCCAGCTGCCACAGCTGCCATAAACTCTGCCTTCCCAGCAGGAAGACCTTTGCTCTGCTTTGACTCCACCTCCCTGCACCACGGTTCACCCAAAGAGCTGTTGAGAACATGGGCTCGACTCAAGTGTTTCCCTTCTCTCACAGTTCTCCTCTGCCTGCTGTTCATGTCTGTGAACAGTTGCCTTGTTTATTTTGTTGAGTTTCCTAGTTCTTTAGGATGGGACGATGAATCCAATTCTAGTTACTCTAATTGGCCTAGAGTGATAGCTCATGTTTTAGCTTTTGATATTCATGCACCAATGAGAGATGAAGCTTTGGACCTAAATGAGGCAAATAGCTGAGACGAACAGCACCCCTCCCCTCAACACACATGTTTACATGTAAAATAGGAAGCCTTAAAATGCTGTAGCTTCAGGGGCCGGCCCGGTTGTATTAGTGGTTAGGATCGCCAGCTCCACTTTGGGGGCCTGGGGTTCGTGATTTGGATCCTGGGTGTGGACCTACACATCGCTCATCAAGCCATGCCATCGAAGCATCCCATATACAAAATAGGGGAAGACTGGTACCAATGTTAGCTCAGGGACAATCTTCCTCACCAAAAAAAAAAAAAAAAAGGAAAAGAAAAGAAAAAGGAAAAATGTGCTGTAACTTTAGTGAAAATGTACATTATAAAAACAATCTCCCTAGGATCACAGAGAGATGACAAGGATATCTGTATGTCTCAGCCTGGCTTCTGGGTAGGAAAAAAACCTTTCCTGATTTATTTTAAGCCTAGGCCTATGAATTACATGAGTAGTGTTTTGAATTTACACTAGATTCTTGTCCTGAGAGATGTCAAATTAAGAAGTTAACATAAAATTCCGTCCCATGCTGGTGATATTCTGGATATGACTGACAGAATCAGATATAAAACTGTTCTTGAGAAATAAATTCTGAATCTTAGCTGTACTGTATTTCCACAGATAAAAGTCTTTTGAAGATCAAATCAAAATCTAAATTATATAATACAGGGAAACACTCTACCATATGCAAAAGTCAGCAGATACAACAAATATCAGGGAATTGGGTTGTTAAGAATTTCAGATTATTGAACAATCTGACAGGTATGTCTAATATGACTAAGTAAAAGAAAAAAGAAATAAAAAACATAGAAGAGCAAGATACTATAAAAGGACTAAGGAGTTTCTAAAAGGAATTATTTAAAAATTACAGATAAAAAATAGTTATACATGATAAAACTTAATAGTTTGGTTAAATAATCATATCCTGCTTAGCTGAAGAGATAATTGAAATTTAAAAACGCTCTCAGTGGGCTAAACAATTTGAAAAATAGGAAAGAGATGTAGAGAAGAGAATATTCTGTTAAAAATTATAGATCCAACACTCCTGGAAGTCAATAAAATTACAGTAAATAAATTTAAAAAATAGTAAATCTAAAAGAACAAATATTCGGAGATAGGACGATTGGTGAAGAGAAATAGTGACAAAATTTGGAAGAATAAAAGAAGACAAATGAGTATTAACTAATTTAGCACGCTGGAGAGAGGCAATGCATAACTAATGCAATGGAGTAAGTTACAAAGAAGGAAGGCTGCTGACACCACAGGACCTCAGAAGGTCTTTGGAAGTGGAGGCACCAGATACATCTGAAGGCTGAGTGTGATGTGGAGCTGAAACTGGGACGAGATTGCAATATAGAAAGTCTGGACTCAGGAATACAAAATGCAGCTGAGGTTGGGTGTAAGTCCTGTACAGGACACATGGTTATTAAGTGAAAGTTTATATAGTGAATGATGGAGTTCCCACTTCAGCTACCAAAGCATTAGCAGTTGGGTTCATACACTATGTGGAAATACAGTTTATGTGCCTACTGCATATGCCCCCTCGTCCGCAGCTGTTTGGCCAATGGAGATTCTTGGATACACGTGCTGTGCCTCATCTCCTAATACCCTCAGCTACTTCAGCCTGCCCAGAAATAAGGGTCAAGCTTTAGCTCGTTCTCCAGCTTGGCAGGTGTCAGCAACCCCAGCCCTCAGTTCCAATAAAATCATACTCGCAGAGGCTCTCCGCAAAGGCTCCACAAAGTCTCTGCATCTTTCTTCCTCTTCCTGGCTTGCGATGGCTAGTAGATCAGGGTGTTCCTAGGAGTGAGACAGTTGGGCAACCCACTAGGGTTGTAGTCAACTTGCTTGATGAATGGAATTTGAGTCCTGGTGAGCAGAAGGAAAAGGAAAATCAGTTTTATGAATAAAACTGCTATGAATCATCTTGTCTAATTCCTTTTATTTATTTTTTTGGCATACATTTTTGTTTTTCTGTTCTTCCTAGGAGTGGCGTTTCTGGGATATAAGATAAATGTATGTTTACTTTTATAATAAGCTGTCAGATCTTTTTCCTAAGTGGTTGTATCATTCATTATTTTCACCACAACGTATAAGAGGTTTGTTCTGTCACCACTGGGTGTTGTCTGTCTTTTTAATTTTTAACAATTCTAGTGGTTGTATGCTTTGATTTCATGGTGATTTCAACTGCATTTTCTTGAGGACTAATGATAGTGAGCACTTTTTCATGTGTTTATTGGCCTTTGGCACATCTTCCTTTGTGAGCTGTCTTGTTCAAATCTTTTGTGCATTTCTTGTTAGATTATTTTATTTTTATTAACAAGTTGTAAGAATATTTTACATTAACCAGATACTAATACTTGTCAAACACAATTTTTAAAAACATTTTTTTCCAGGCTTGTCTATTTTTCTTGGTGGTTTCCTTGGTTGAACAGAAATTTTTAATTTTAATGAAACCCAGTTTATCAATTCTTTCTTTTATAGTTATTGATTTCTGTGTCCAGTCTAAGAAACCATTGATTACCTCCAACTCACAATGATATTATTTTAATAGTTTTAGCTTTTACCTGTGGGACTAGGAGTCACTGTAAATTGATGTTTGTGTATTATGTGAAGTAGGCATCAAGGTTCATTTTTCCCATATATGCATTGTTTGTCACTTATTAAGACATTCCTTACAACTTTGGATTGCTTTGACATTGTGCCAAAAATTAATGACCATATAAGTATGGGTATATTTCTAATCTCTAGTCCATTCCATTGCATCAATTTATTGACTCTTATGTTATAATCATGTTTCTTGATTACACTCTTTACAAATCTGGAAACACGTGGTACAAGTTATGTAACTTTATTCTTTTTAAATATTACTTTGGATGTTTAAGTCTTTTGTATTTCCATAGATGTTTTATGGTCAGATTGTAAATTTCTACCAATAAATTTATTTGAATTATGATTGAAATTACTTTAAAAACAATTTGTGGAGGATTGTGGAGACCAATTTGTGAAGAATTAACATCTTAACAAATCAAGTCTTGCAGTCCATGAACATGGTATGTCTTTCCACTTATTTAGGTCTCTAATTTCTCTGCAGTGTTTGCAGTTTTCAGTTTACAGCTATTCTTAAATTCATTCTTATTTTATGATTTTTGATGATTTTGAAAGTAGAGTTGTTTTTTAATTAAATTTTATAGTGGCTGTTGCTATGTAAAATGCAGTTGATTTTTCTTTATATTCTGCAGTTTTGCTAAATACAGCTATTAGTTCTAGTAAGTGTTTTGCAAATTCCTTAGAATTTCCTGTGTTAACAATCATATCATCTGCAAAGAGACAGTACTACTTTTTCTGTTCTGATTTTTATGTGTTTTCTTTTCTTTTTTTTTCACTTATTGCCTTGGCCATCACCTCCAGTAAAATGTTGAATAGGAGTGGGGCAAATGGGCATCTTTGCCTTGTTTATAATCTAATGTAAAAGATATTTAGTCTTTCATCATTGTGTGATGATAATTTTTGTTTTTCCTAGATGTCTTTTATCAGATTAATAAATTTCTCTTCTATTCCTCATTTGATGAGAGCTTTTTTTTTTTTGTAAATATTATTTGGCATTGAAATTTGTCAAAATTTTTTTTCTGCATCATGATCCTATTTATATATTACTGGATCCAATTTAGTTAACATTTTTGTTAAGTATTTCTGCATTTTGTTCATGAAGGACATTGGTCAGTAATTCTTGTTTTCTTTGTCTGTCTGTCTATCTGTCTCTTTGTAATGTGTTTTTTAGGTCCTGCTGTTAGTGTTATTCTGGTCTCACAAAATTAGTGGTCTCACAAAGTGATCTCTTTTTTCTCAGAGAGGTGTGTATGTTTGGTTTTATTTCTTCTTTATATGTCTGATAGAATTCACCAATAAAAATACCTGAGCCTGGGATTTTCTTTGTGGAAAACTTTTTTTTTTTTTTTTTGAGCAAGATTAGCCCTGAGCTAACTACTGCCAATCTTCCTCTTTTTGCTGAGGGAGACTGGCCCTGAGCTAATATCCATGCTCATCTTCCTCTATTTTATATGTGGGCTGCCTACCACAGCATGGTTTTTTGCCAAGAGGTGCCATGTCCGCACCCTGGATCCAAACTGGTGAACCCTGGGCTGCCGAGAAACGGAAAGTGTGCACTTAACCGCTGCACCACTGGGCCAGCCCCATGTGGAAAACTTTCTGATAATAATTTGAATTTCTTTAGTCTATATATGGGTCTTCCAATTTTCTGGTTTATCTTATGTCAGTTTGGTAAAGTGTACTTTTTGAGGAATTTGTCTATTTTATTTAAGCTATAGAATTTGTTAGCATAAAGTTGTTTATAATATTCCCCTATTATCCTTTTAAGTGTGTGTATAATCTTTGGTGAGAATCCCCTTTTCATTCCTGATCTTGGTAATTTGTGTCATCTCTCTTTTTTGTTTTTTCCTTGATGAGTATGTTCAGGGTTTTGTCAGTTTTGCTGGTCTTTTCTAACATTAACTTTTGGTCTTGTTGTTTTTTTCTATTGTTTATTTTTAATTTTCTGTTCTCACTTTTATTATTTACTTCCATCTTAACCTTATAACTGACTTTCCTTAACTATACTGTTGTAAATGTAGAAATAGATAAACCTCAAAATTATTTTACAAGAATCAGATGAGAAGATGTTTTCTGATGCATAATACTAAATATGTGATATTCATTCTAATTATTACAGAGACTTCTGTACTTCTTCTGAGCTTTTGCTAAATTTCTAGTGAAGAATAATTGATATTATTTTATTTCTGTATTTATAAAGAAGAAATTTTAAACAGGTGGAAACCAATGGCTTCATATTTTACGGTCTTTATTGGATAAATCGACTAACATTAATAAGGCTGTATTCCCTTCAAAATGGAAACAAAACAGGGACTGCCTCTAGCCGAGTGAGACAATCTTCTCTTAAACTGTAGCTTCAATTGCTCACCATCTGATGTGGACATTTTTATAGAACTGTGTTGAGTCAGCATCCCAGTTCCACTCATGTACTTTGAATCAGATCAAGTTGGGTTTGAAAAGAGGTGGAGATTTGTAGAACCGAGTATCTAAGACAGCCTTGCATAAGAGAAAAAAGTCATAGAAGGTGGGAAGGTCAAGAAGCGGGAGGTGGAATGGAATTACTTCTTGTTGAAACTCAACTGTGTGACAGGCTCATGATAGGCATGTTATATATTTTATCTCTGATACTCGTAATATTATGTGAGATAGATTATTATATCCATTTTAGAGATGAGTACATCCAAGATTAAAGTGAGCTGTAAGATGGGATTCAAATTTAGGACTGTAAGACCCAAAAACCCATTACTTAACACTGCTTAAAGCTTATACATAGCCCTCCAAAGTAAGGTGGAGAGCCATACACTGCTTCTAGCATCAGTGTGGTGTCAAATAGTGGTGTTGACTGGAGCACTGATTAAGCGAACTTGCTAATGCTCATCTGCAACCCCAGGCTTTAAAATATGCCATGAGGCAAAGTGGGAAAAAAGCTCTAGAGAAACTCAAAGATTTCTTTTTCGGAGGGGATGCAGAAGGAGTGTATACAGTAAAACAACTGTACACTTTCCAATTTCTGTTTTGTTGGAAGGTAATGAGGGCTGAGGGAGTTTTAAAAGTCCCCAGGAAAGTAAAAGTTGACCTTGCTTTATACACTAGATGCATTAAATTGAATTTAAAGCTAATATTTGTATGTAAAACCTCTTTTGACATAATTTTGAAACTTTGCTCCTATTTGGAAAATATACACACTGAAATTCAAGGTCTTGAATACAAGACCTAATAAAAACAACTCTTAAGCATCCTAACATTCACTTCAAAGCAGCAGTTTGTCTCTGTCGATCTGCAGTTTAGAGTGCATTTAATTCTCTGAGGAAACTGGCTAAATGGGTAATCAATGCCCTGATCTTGCCCAGTTCAATTAAAGCATAGCAACAAAAAGGACACTGCCTCCCACCGTGGAGGTGGCAAGGGGGCTGGCAAGTGGAAGCTCCCAGCCCAGCTGTGGCATGCCCTCTTGTCCCAATTTCTCCAGTGGCACGAAGGGCAGGAAAGTGGCAGAGGGCAGCCCATTTGCCACTTCCTCACATGCTGGTCTTCTCTTGTTTTTAATCGCATGCTGTCTTTCTCATTGCACAGACTCCTCAGTGGTTTTGTCTCTCCATTTCTCCCTCGCCTTCCCTCCATCCTCACCTCCCTCTCCTTTTTTTTCTAGGCTGCCTTTAGTCATTTTGATGTAGCGTTCTCAGTTAATGACTTCCAGTATTTCTTGACTATGCTGATTATAATCTTACTCTAGAACCAGTTGCCAAAGATCTCTGAGACTGGAAATTCTACAGGAAGTGGCTTTATTAGACTCTCTTTTTCAGAGATAGAATGAGCCATAACTATATTCATTCAACAAATAATTTATTTCATATGAGGTATTCTTCTAGGTTCTGGAATAAGGCAGTGAAAATAAAGGGAAAGAAAAACCATATACACACTCACAGAGCTTCCATTCTTGGCAGGGGATGGAGAGACCTATATAATTTGAAAAGTAAATTATACAGTATGTTGAAAGTGGTAGTACGGTGGAAAAACACAGGAGGGCGAGGAGGATGGGAGTGCTGTAAGGTTGCAATTTTAAAAGGGAGTTTCAGGGTTGGCCTTGCTGAGATGGTAACATTTGAGCAAAACTTGATGGAAGAGGAGGTGAAGGAGCAAGTTTGTTTCTCTCTGGGAAGATTTTTGGAGGAAACGTCAAGTGAAAACTCCCTGAAATGGGAGTACTCTGAAAGTATTTGAAGAAAAGCAAAGGGGTCCATAAAGTTGGAATGGAGTGAGCAGGTCTGAATTTCCCAGTGAAGTTGCTATTGAACGTTTATGTGTTGTTTCTCAGGTGTTCAGTTATCATTTGTTGATACTAAAGACTGATTGATTGATTCCAAAGAGATTCCTAGATGAGCTCTTATGAGACCAGAAACTACACAGGCTGCTAGAACCAAAAGGAGCACTTAGCAGGTTGTTGTGGAATCATAGAAGGTTTATGCAGGTGAAAACATCAGACTGATCACCAGCATTTTATCAGATGTTTGCATGTCAATTCTTTGAAACCAGGCTGCGTGCAATACCTCATACCTCCAGTGGGTGAAAGGCAGGCCAACCGCTAGACTTATCAAGGTCAGGAACACATTTTCTATACTTTATACCTTCTTTGTTCTCTTCCTTTTCAAACTTTACTTTTGGAAATACCTCCAACCTCATTGAGAAGGTCATGGCCCTCTGACCTTAGCTTCATCACCTTTGCCTCCACCTATACATAGTCCCACAGGTGTTTCTTCCTTCTCACAAGCCCACACTCTCTGCCTGCCCCCTACCAGCCTTTTCTGTGTTGCTCCCAAACTTCTACTCTCCAGGGAAGCTGCAAATTTTCCATTTGATGAAATCCCTTCTTCTGCCTTCAGATGATAGCAGGAGTTTTCATTTGTTCGTTTGTGTTACCCACTGTCGGATGTCACATATGGATACTCAGAACCTGGAATTTCCTGGTGCCGAGTAAGCATTCCATAAAGATTTGTGAGTGGAAAGAATGGTGGTTCTCTCTGGTCTTAAAGCAGAAATAATTCCCTTTAATCTGCTTCCAGATATAGAGAGAGACATATGTGGCGATGTGCATGAGGAGCTCCCCTTCCATTCTCCACCACCTCTCTCCAAACTCCCGCTTTCCACTTTTCCTAAAGAGCAAACTTTCCTAAGTCCCCAAACCTCAAAGCTGCACATGTGTCAAAGTTACTCATTCCTTCTCTTCCTCAATCAAAGCCCCCATTCCCTCAATGGAGCGCATTTCCCTGAGAAAGGAGGAAAATAATCTATTGAAGTAATTTACTTTGATGTCCCAATAATTACATCAGAGCCCTCATAGGGGTGTCTGAATTTTTAAAAGAGGAGGCTTGTTCATCAATGTGGTATTTTGATCTTGGGAATATCATGAAAAACTTCTACTGAATTTTAAAAGAAGTCAGGTAGTTTGGGAAAATTATTGCCTCCTTCCCTTTATGAGAGCTATTCCCTTAGAATTGTTTTTTTGTGAACCTATGTTTTATCCTTTTAAAACCTTGTAAGTGTGCTGTCTTTGGGTCTCATCGTGGTTATTTTCAAACATCCATTTTGAGATGTCTTCTCTTGCAGCTGAGGCGTTTCTGAGTGGCATTTCCCATCAGGTCTGCAGGTGCATCTGACCGACCTCCCTGATTGTCCCACATCAGTGCTATGAGGGCCAGGCCAGGCTCTGTGATTGTGGGGTAGCAGGCAATCCTGGCCAATGAGTTCGCACTATTTCACTCAGCTTGCTCTTCAACTAAAAACTCTTATTTTAAGAGCCACTCAAGGGGCAAAGGATATGGGTACAAAAGTGTAGCTTGGCAAATCAGAAATCCTATTATTTGATACAGAATATTTTCCAATGGTTTTGGAATCAGGGCAAGATATATCTATCCTGAAGGGCCTGACATTTCTGAAGTAACCGCAGTGGCTCTCTAAATAGTGGAAACATTCACAAAATAAGGCCTGGTGGACAGGAAATGTAGACACTTTCAGATTACTTTAACTTCTTTGGTTTCTTGCCAGATTGATTTCTTTCATTAGGGGAAGTTACTTCCATCTACATACCATTCTAGCCTCAGGAGGTAAGAGACTGATTTAGTAGTCTTAATTTAGGAGCATCTTGAATTTTCAGGAATTTATTGTTTAATATTTGAATGCCCACATGTGACACTTGGATTAATCGACTTGATTTGGTATAAGTCTTTTGTGAGTTATACCTCAAGTTGAGTTTGAAACACAGTTTCTGATTACTGGTGCTGCCATCTTGGACATCAATCCTAGAGGTAACAGATTTGAACAATATTTTCAGCACAATCCCCATTTAAGACCTGTAGTAGCTTCCACTTTCCTGTTTTGTCTGCCTTAACCTCCTTATTCTAACATCAGGACCTAGATGAAAGTTTTCCTCACCACTTTTCTGACCTCATCTCTCTTTAGTCTCTGGCCAATGCCCTCAATAGAAGCGTTACCGCTCCATTCCTACCTCCTGGAGGGAGATTTGCAAGTATGGGGGGATTTTAATAGTCACTATTGCTTGGGGGCAGTACCAGCATTTGATGGGTGGGGTTTAGGGATGTTAAAAGTCCTGTGATGTGTGGCAGTCCTATAAATGGAGAATTATTCCCCTGTTCCCAATGCAAAAAGGGCACCCATTGATAAATACCATTTGTGTGATTACTATCTCCCTCTGGCAGCTTTCTTTTTTCTTGTTTCTTTTTTTTCTGCTTTATCTCCCCAAATCCCCCCTGGTACATAGTTGTATATCTTAGTTGCAGGTCCTTCTAGGTGTGGCATATGGGATGCAGCCTCAACGTGGCCTGATGAGCGGTGCCATGTCTGCGTCCAGGATCCGAACCCTGGGCTGCTGCAGCGGAGCACACGAACTTAACCACTCAGCCACGGGGCCGGCCCCAGACAGCTTTCTAATTACTTCTCTGCCCTTGCTCATATTCTTTGTCCTCAGTCCTCATTTGTATAAGTGTTTACCCTCTTTTCTTTTCACATCTATACCTATCCCACCTGAGATATATCCACTCATGTACTGTCTACCTGTCTGAATTCATCCTTAAAGGCTCAGCATTATTTCCACATCTTCCTTGACACCTTTCCCAATCGTGTGACTCTGAGCAACCTCTCAATGCCATAAGACCCCTTCCCATCTACTTTATGCATCACTCTCAGGAGAATCAAGTGCATTCTTTTGTTTTTAAACCTTTTGTGTGTGCCTATCCTTCCTCTCTAAGCTCCTAGAGAGCAGTCTTGTGCCTTACATGTTCCATCTTTGATTTAATCTATTTCTTTAGCCCTCTGATCCGACCAAATAGGTTTACTTTCTTTCTCCCAAACATGCTATGTGTTCACCACAGCGCACTTCCTTGTCCTCCGGGACACACAATGAGGCCTCCCTTGCAGTTAGGTGGATTTTCGGACTGAGTTCTAGCCGAAGGAATGTGGGCAAAAGTAAGGTATATCACTTCTCTACTTGACCTGTGAACATTTTCCACATGCAATCAGTTCTCCTTACTCTTTCTTTTTCCCACCCATCAGTTAAAGGGAGAGGTCTCCACAGACCCTAGAGGAGGACAGAGCCACAGACAAAAAGAGTTGGGTGCTTATATGACCGGGCAGAAGGTCACTCACTCACTGGGAACACCTGAATTGGACTCTATATAAACTTTAATTTTGTTTAGTCACTGAAATTGTTGCATTCTTGTCATAGTAGCAAGGATTACTAACATACACATCACATACTTTCTCATCTACATGAACTTATTTGCATTGTTCTCGTTGCCTATAATAAGTTTCCTCTTTATAAGTTTAAGTTTTACGTATCTGTTTCCTCGATCAATTTCTGTCTCCTCGTTAAAGCTTTCTACAATTTCACCAATCCAGAGCAGCTTTTTCCTCCCATTTTCTTGAAAATCACACATAGTGTTTTATACTGCACATTTTTTATTTAGCTGTAATGTGTGTGTTCTATCTTCTCTGGTAAATTTTAAGATCTTTCAAGATGGTGCCTTTGTCTTATGCTTTACAGTAGGTATTAGGGATGTTGTAGGTACTCAGGAAATAACTATAAAATGAATGAATTGACTTAATTTACTCAGGCCCTTTTTTTACATCTCATCCTTTCTTACATTATAATATTTTGCTCCTTCCATAGATGCTTTTGATGTCCCTTCTCAGCTTCTGTGTCTGCTTCTCAGAAATGCTGTTGGAAGAAAAAGGTATGTTCCCAATATCCTCCTCTTCCACTGTATTGACTTGAGTGCTGCTTATTTGTTTGTATTTAATACATGTTAGTTGAATAAATGATTCTAATTCTTTCCTCTGAACTCAGGAAAGGATATACATAAAGCATCCTAAACCTCCTGTTTCTAAAGATATCAAAACATTATGTTAGAGTTCTTTATTTTCTTTCTTATCCTGGGAGTAACCACATAGGACTGACTGAATGTTGTGAATGAGGTCAATCATTATATATTGACTTTTTGTCTAACAAAAGAAAAGATTCTTCAGTCTGTTACTGTAGTGTGATCGTAGCTTTTGCTGGTTTCGTCTTTGAGTTAACACTTCCTCATACATATGATGGTCTTCAGAGTGGTGGGGTAATCTGATGAGACTTTGCTTGCAGGGATTCATCTGAAGGAAAGCCTACTTAGGCAAAGGCCTTGCCAAGAAATCAAAGTTATTGACTCTGCTCTTCTTTCTCCCCCATTGAACCCTGAGACCCCACTCAGCAATCAATAGTGACCATAAAGAGGAGATTGGCCAAATGTTGGGAGACCTGACCTCTTATTCCAACAGCTTGATCCCCAGCAACCCACTTCTTTCTGCACCGGTCTGTCCACAGGAAAATGGTCGATATATATCTTGCTTCCTTTTTGGTGTCTTATTAGGGTCAGTGAGGCAATATTAATAACCATAAAGGTAATTTCTGACTAATGGAGAGATAATAGGCAAAAATTCCCCTAATATATTGGTGTTAGAATCTTTGTGAATCAATAGAAAACAGATGGCTTAAGTCTCTAGTTTCAGTTACTCAGATGTATCGGATGTGGCCTTTTGCTTAGATCCCTGAGTTTTCTTTCCATCCTGAAGGGGGCGTATGTTAGGATGGAAGGGAGAAGGCCAGTGACTGGAAAAACCCTAAGTAGCTAAATGAGAAGGCTCCTTCAGCGAGGAAGTGAGCAAGGAGTTAAGCCAGGGCTTCAGTTATTGGTCCTGTCAAGGAGAGTCGTGGAGGAAGGCAACATTTATGGCAGAGGTTAGGAGCAGTGATGAGGGCAGGAAACACCCAGTGGCTCAGGACAAGGAGATACAAATTCATTAACTAATTAGAGTTTTAATGTAAAGACTGCCAGTATTTTTCTATAAACTGTCTCATTCTTGAGTTATTTAATATGTCTACTCAGCATAAGAGCCTGCTCATTATGGGCAAGGAGCAGACTCATTTTCTGTTGACATCGTGTCTGTTAAAGTGTAGGCATGGGGGAAGTGTTTGCTGTCCTGTACGCCTGCTAGAGGATTGACATCTGTGCTTGGTTTCTGTTTGTTCCATTCTTCTTGGTTTTGGATTCTGGGACATATTTTCATAGCTGCATTTAGGCGTTTATCCCCTTATTCATTCAGTAATTGTGTATTAAATAGCCAACATTGTTCTACGAGCTAGAGATATACACAAAGTTCATGCCTCTCAGAGCTTACATTCTTGTGGGAGGAGAAAGTGTGTGTGTTTATATATATAGGATATATATGAAATTGAAGCAGGGTCCTAAATGAAGCAAGGGAGGAAGTCATGCATATTTATAGAGGAAGCACATTCCAGACAAAATAATTGCCTAGTCCCTGAGACAGGTATCTGCTCGCTGTGTTGGAGGAGCAGCAAAGAGGCCAGTGTGACCGAAGTGTAGTAGCAAAGGGGAGAGGTATAGGAAATGAGGTGAAAGGGCTAGGGGCAAGGATACTTAGTGCTTTTAGGTAGTGTTAGGGACTAGGGTTTACTACCGGTGAAAGGGGAAGACATTGAATGGCTTTGAGCAAGGGAAGACATGGTCTGATTTCCTTCCCAAAAAGATTGTTCTGGCTGCAGCATGGAATATAGATGTAAGGAGGCAAGGGTGTAAAGAGTCTCTTGCTTTGGTCCAGAGAGAAATGTTGGTGGCTTGGAATAGGGGGTAGTGGTGGGGGAGGCCTTCTTACCAAATTGTCCCAATCACTGTCAGATGGAAAGATTATACTCTATTTGACAAGTCTGCATGCCTATTCTACAACACCATATTACAATTAGAGCACCCGATCTTGCTTTTGAAATCGTGGTCTTGTTATTCTAGGGCCTCAGGTTCTGATCAGAGCTGAATCTGGAACCTACGAAGGAAGTCAGAGTAGGTGAAGTTGGAGGAGAAGAAGCAGGTGGAGAAGGAAGAGTAATGGGATATGTTTTCTAGGGTCACAGGGATCCCTGACAACAGCCTAGTCACACCAGAGAACACAATCCAAAATGAATGCTATGCCCTGCCCTCTAATCCCATTTCCTTCTCAACCTGGTGGCTTCCACGCCCACCACTAGAAGCCCGCTTTGCCCAGGTGGTCAGTGACTCTCGGTGGGCATTCAGTGCCTGCTCTTCAGTTATCACCTTCCTTGACTCTCGGCAGCACTGGGCATCATGTCACCTCTTGGTTTCCAGAACATCGTACTCTGCCTTTCTACTTTCTACTCTTCTGACAGTCCTCCTCCCTCCTTTGCAAGCTCTTCCTCTGCTGGCTTTTCCAATATTGGTGTTCCCCAGGACTTTTTGCTCTGCCCTCTTATTTTCTCACCCTTTCCGCTGTGCCTGGGGCTCTCATCCAGTTCTGGGGCTGAAACTATTGTGTATATGCAGATCCTCCTCTCCCCCTGTCTTTATCCCTAGCCTAACCTCTGACGTGAGCCTCAGTCTGCTATACCAGCTGCCAGCTGGGCATTGCTTCCTGGTTGTCCCACAGTGACCTTACACGGAGTAGTTTCTAAACTGAATTTGCTGTCTCAACTTTTCTGTAGGCTCAGTTTGCTTTTCTTTCTTTATTCTGCTTCTCAGTGTGTAAAGCCATCCTGCGTTCTTCCTTCTTTCCACCCAAACCCTTCCCCATCAGTCTTTCACCCGATCAGGATGATTTTACCTTCAAAAGAGACTTTAATTCCTCACTTCCCCGCCATCCCTGCTGGCACTGCCCCAGCTGACGCCCTCTCTGTTTCTCTCCTGGACTCCTGTCTCATCTCCATGCCTCTCACCCATTGCCTTTCTTCCCTTGGGGACCTACCTGTCCTGCAATCTGACCATGCCATGCCTTTGCCGTAAACTCCAAAGGGTCCCTGTCACATACTGTGTGCTATCTGGTTCCCCAGGAGACCAGGCAGGGAAGTTCACCATCTGGTCCTTGCCCACCCCTCCAGTGTGGTGCCCTGCACACCTGTCCTGATCTTCCACTATCTTTCACACTCCAGCTCATTATGTCCCGGCAGTATATCCTCTCATTCTCCAGTCACATGGGGTTCAGGCTGGTGCTCATGCTGCTTCCTCTGCCTGGTAAGCCCTTCCTCCTCCTTTCTGTCTGGCTAATTCTGAGTGAGTCTTTAAAACTCAGCTCAGTGATACACATCCTCTGGGAGGCCTTGCTTGGTATCCCCAGGATAGGCTTGATGTCCTTCCTCAGTGTCCCTGGTGCCCTCATAGCTTCCCATCCTCATCATCATAGCATCATCAATCATAATCATATGCTTATGAATCTGTGCCCCCTTTCTGAGCCTTCATTTCCTTATCTGTAAAATGAGGATAATAATAGTACTATCTCAGAAGATTGTTTGGAGGATTAAATAAGGTAATCCGTGCAATGAACTGATAACACTGACTGTTGCAGAGAACATATTCATTAATAGCTATAAGGATGACAATATCAACAACAATATTATTATGATGTAATAATTATATAATAACTAACATTATTTATAATTATTATATTATAAAATTATTAATAATAATAATTAGTACATTATTGACGAAAAAGACCCCCGTAAACAGTACCTAGGTATTTGAAGAGTGATATTGCAAAGTGAACATGCCAGAAATAATGAGTTTTTCCACTTTCTAAAGTCAGTTGTGAATAGTGTTAATGGTGGAAAGACACAAACAACAGTTTGAGCTGAAAATGGAACATATCCAGCCCCTGGCTGCAACATAAAGCTCTTGGCCAGGGAATGAGAAAGGCCAATATTTTCAAATCATACTGCCTGGGCCCTGAGAACAACATCACAACAGGTTAAACAGATATCGAAACAGACTGAAGTGACTGCCCCTGAAGGGCTCGGTGTCCTAAGAATAAAGGCAAAGGCACAAAGCAGAAAATCTGCTGGACCAGGAACCAATGTGGGAAGGGAACAGACACTTCTTGAGCAGCTGTTATGTGCTAATATTTTACGTCTACCTGCCCACGTGATACTCACAACTCCATGGGTTCACTACTATCACCCTGTTTACTGAAGAGGCACAGAGACACCTGTAAGTTGTCCTGCAGTGTAGAGCTGGTTACGTGACTGCTCTAGTGGCCAGCTGCTCTTTGCTTGCCTAGTTTGTTCAAATCCTTCAAGTCTCAGTTTAAGTCATTCCTCGGGAAATTTCCATAGGTGGCCATGTCACTGTTATAGTTGCATCCTGGGATTTTAGCTGTTATCATTCTATAATGAAGTGTGACTGTTCTCTGCTCAATTTGTAAACCCTGTCAGGGTAGATGGGCTGTTATCATTCTATAATGAAGTGTGACTCTGTTCTCTGCTCAATTTGTAAACCCCGTCAGGGCAGATGGGGCTGTATCTCTCTGGTTCACACCTTTGGGACTAAGAACTCGTACAGGGCCTAGCTCATAGTAGGTGTTCAGTGAACACTTGCCTTCTTAGTTTCTCATCTTTAAAAAGCGATGTCTGGAGCACGTGACCTGTGAAGTTCCTACCAGTTCTGTGTTTCTGGGGATAATGTGCAGACCTAGCAAAAAGTCAGAGACCTGAGTAGGACTTCGTGTCCCCAGGCAGCTGACTCTGTAGGAAGGGCATGACCGCAGAGGCTGTGGATTCCGGTTCTTATCAGAAATTCCACCCAGGTCTTTCTGCTGCTAAGCCGGTACTGGCAAGGGCTCCTCGTCCTCTCCTTTCTTCCTTCCCGCAGGCCCTGGAAAGAGCCTGCAGTCCTTTCTTCCTTAGCGTGGCTGCCGCTCACTCCACACCTTCTCTCCCCAGGTCTGGATAGGAAGTGGGGCGTCGTCTACCTGCAGAGACGCACACAAGCCCATGTCATCAAGTAGAGGTTTACTATGAATCAGCACTAAGACACAGTTGGGGAAACTGAAATAGTAAATATAGGGAAGTTATAAAGCTTAAGATAATCTGTAATAACTGTCAAAGACATGATTCTTGGTTTCAAGTTCCTGCCCATGACTGGCCCCCTCAGGGAACCAGGCAGGGCTGTTCACCCTCTGGGCCTAAGACTGCGTGCGTTCTAATCCTAGCTCTTGGAACCTCAATTCTTCATCTTTAAAATGGGGGTAATGGTACTGTTAGGTTGAAACATATAAAATTGCCATTTTAGTAGGTCAAAAGGATCAAATATTGACAATTTCAGAGAGCTCAACTTAATACATTGTAGGATTGTCCTAGGTGAAATGAATAATGCATGTAGAGCACTTATCATAATGCCTGTCACAAAAGTGCTCCATCCATGCTGGCTATGGCAATCCTAACGATTTTTATCTGAGACAGTGATTGAGGTCTAATTGGACTTCTGCCCTCAGGTCCATTTTTCTAAGTGGCACAGACCGAATACCCAGCTTTATCTCCCATTGTTGAAAGGTATAAAGAGCAAGCGGGCAGCCCCTGAAGCCCACTCTTCCCAGTATGCTGCCTTGAATACGATATTGGAGAAGAATGACAGGGGCCTCATGTCCCAAGTGGACATATTAAGTCTCCAAAGCCCTATATAGTGAGAGAAAACTGTTCCCCGAGCCTCTCCATACCCTGAGTGGTGTTTCCTTACATGGACCACTTGTTGAGTCATTTACTATTTGAGTGTCAGATAACGCATTTTCATCTTCAAACAAATATGTGTTGAGTGTTTGCTAGGTTTTAGGCAATGACATGCTGCTTTCACAAACAAAAATTTATCCATATAATAATATTGTTATCATTTTTCATTCATCCCACAAATATTTATTGAGCATCTACTAGATGCCAAGGATCATGTTAGACAATAGATAAAATGGTGACTCAATCAAATATAGTTCCTGGGAGCTTGCAGTCTACAAGGAGAGCTAGATGGTAAATACATAATCTTATACAAGTAAAGGTAAAGTTGCAATTAGGGGAAGTATTATGAATGAGAATATATGATATCACGGCAGCAAGAAATGCAAATCTTGACCCAGTCTTGGGAAGGAGAGCAGAGCTGCCAAGTAGCTCACACCACACCTTTGAGAGAATTAGATAAAAGTGTCCTGGGAGATGCAGTTCTGTGCCAGAATACAGGGATTGGCGAGTAGAGCGTGGCTGGATTTCACCCTTCACTTGCTCCTTAGCCTGATGCTCTTATGTGGGGTGCAACTGCACAAATGTACATGGCAGCTTTGGGTCAGGAGGCTTCCCCAAGAAAACGGTATTGGAACTCTTGTTATCTGAGAGGGAGAGAAACTAACTGTAAATATGGGAAGATGTGTGTTTGTATTTGGTAGAGGTGACAGTCGGAGTAGTACCCCAGACAAAGAGAATTGTGTGTGCAAAGGCCCTACAGCAGGAAGAAACAGGAGCCACTTGAAAAACAGAAAATGTGCGATGAAACTAGAGGTAGGAGAGTAATGGAGAGAAAAATGGGACTTAAAGCTGGAGAATAAGCAGAGACTGGAACTTGTGGGCCTTGAAAGGGATTTTGGTCTCCATCATGAGAGCACTGAAGAATCGCTTAACTGTTCTAAGTAGATGACGGTAACAGAACTAAGTTTTTCTTTGCTGAGATCACCTTGGATGCCTAGGAGGAAAATGGATTGGAGAGAAGTGGTAATAGTGAATACAGGAAGAGCAGTTAGGAGGATGTTGAAGGTGAGAAATGGTGGCAGTTTGTAATAGTGTGGCATCCAAGGAGATGGAGAAATGGGACATAGTCAGTAAATATTAGGAGGTAAACTTGATAGGAGTTGGTGATGGATCAAATATGGGAGATGAGGAGAGGAAGTAGTCAAGGATAATGCCAAAGTTTTTGGCCTGGAACGGCACATCTGGTGAACCATTCCCTGAGACTGAGAATGCTAGAAGAATGCCATCTTGGGCAGAGGAGAGGCTGAGATGGGTTGCATTTATAACATCCAAATGGAGTTATCAGCAAGGCAGTAGGATGCATATATCAACAAATCACAGGAGAGATCTGTGTCAAAGATAGAAGTTTATGAGGTGCCTGGACAAAGATGATAGTCAGAGACATACGTGTGATTGGGATCACCACGGAAGAAGAGAAAAACATAAAAAAGACAAGAGGGCTTAGCTATGAGTCTTTTGGAATTCCAAATTTACTGGCCAGATAGAGGAAGATAAACCTTCAAAGTTGTTTTTTATATCCATTTTCCAGAAACTAAGGCTCAGAGGAGTTGAATAATTTGCCCAAGACGAGTGGCTAGCAAATGGTAAAGGGGGGATTTGAACCTGGGTCTTGTATTCCAGAGCTCTCACTCTTCCCACTGTGCCACATTTCTCAGTTTTTAAACAATTAGGTTGTGAAAACTTTGAAAAATATTGCCATTATTTTGTTAGCATTGAATAACTATTTTCTTCAATATAACTTTTTTTAAAAGACAGCCTAAAAGATCCACACTGTTGAGGATGAGGAGAGAAAGGCAAAGTGGATGCTGTAAAGAGGGGTAAAAAACAGAAACTCTACCAGCTCCTGGGAGCCTAGATTTCACCAACTTGACATAATTAGGTGTTCACTTAACACTCAGTAATTAAATGATTTTACACCAACTTCTTTAGAGAGAAAAAAATTAGTGTGAGGTGAGGTAGTTGCCTCCAGGCTCGTTCACAAAACCCACTTTCATGGCTGGGTTCTGGGGCTGACTCCTGCTGAGTTACTAACTGCATTATCACACCTGCATGGAACAAGCAGGCACCCCTCTCTGCCCATCTCAGGTCAGATCGCCGAGGAGTGGATCCCAGCAAGTCCTGGGCATGAGGTGCTGAGCCTCTGCTGGGTCTGCTGTGTGCAGTTGCTTCTCCTTTCACGAAAGCAGCTTCCCCTGGCAGTGGACAGCATGGGAGTAAGTCCAGAAGTTCTGTGAAATAAACTGGAACTTAGAAAAATTTCAGAAGAGCTTTCTAGGTCTACCCTGTCTTCACGGTTGGGTGGTATTGGTTGTCTTGTAGATTCCTTTAGATTTTTCCCTCTTCTTTATGATTAAAGGTCAGAAGAGGATTCTGACTTGGAAACCCACTAAAAGGTAAATGAAAAAGAGGGGCTTTAATGACACTGCTTCATAGGATCACAGGCCAGAAGGACTGAAAATTTCACTCTGATTTCTTTACAGCAGGGAAGTAATTCAATAATCTAAATGCCAGGTAAACTCAAACAAATTATTCTCACCCTCACCCACTTAAACAAACAAGGTTTTAAAATGTCTTACCTAGACATGGAAAACTTGAAAATGAGTCCAAGTTAGGCAAAATTTGGGGCTGCACAGAAATTGGTTGCCACTTCATATTCTCTCCTTGGCAGCAGCTCTAATTAATATTTAATCACCACGGAACTGTCCTCTTCCTCTAAGAGCTCACTGGGAACCTGAAGCTACCTTTGCCTAAACTGACCAACTTGCATCTGGTAAGGTGACTGGTTGGCTGAGCACAAAAGCATTCAATTGTGGAGCCCAGAACGTAGAAGGAACTAGGAGCACTGGGCTGTTCATAGCTTTTAGATTCCTGCAACATCTCTCAGTTTCTCTAATAAGATGGTGTGGGTGGGATGAAGCAACGAAGAAAATGCTGGGCATGGAGTCCAAGGACTTTAAATTTCAGTCCTTGTCCTACCATTTGCCAGCTCTGTGACCTTGGCTAAGTCATTTAATTTAGTTGACCAAACATGTGTTGAGTGTGATTAGGGAGCTTGACCACAGCCAAATAACGAAGTCTTCCAGGATGTGTTAAGGAATTTCGATCTTTTTCTAAGGGCAAGGGGGAGCCAGAGGACAGTCTTGAACTGGAAAGTGACATGATCAGATGTGTATATTAGAAAGATCTCCCTGGTGTCAACGTATAAGGCGGATTGGACAAGGGTAAGGATAGATACAGGAAACCAATCAGGAAACTTCTGCAATTGTCTAAGCAAGAAATGTGAACCCAAAAACTGATAACAAACATGATAACAAACATGGAAAGAAGGTGGTAGATACTAGGCAGATTAAGAAAGTAGAAAAGGCAAGACATAGTAATAAGGGAGGAGTAGAAGGTGACTAATTGATTTCTGATATGGGCTACTCAATAAATATGGCTGCTTGCAGTGAGTTCATAAATAAAAGAAAAAGGCCAGGTTTTATGCTTCATGATGATGAATTTGTTTGGAGAATGCTCAGTTTGAGGTTTATGTAGAGGATTCTAGATGGAAAGGTATGGTGAGCAGCTTTGGTACAAATCAGGAGAGAGTCCTAGTAAGGGGTAAAGGTTTTGAAGCCATATATTTAGACACAGTCAGTGAAATTGTGAACACAGATCATCTCATGCAGAGTGTATGTGCAGAATGAAAAGGGAAGAGGCCTGAGAACAGAATCCTCTGGGAACATTAAGCATTTAAGAGGCAGATGTGGAAGAAGAGCTATGAAGTACGATAAGGAGCTTTCAAAGTCCTTGCAGGGAGACTACATGAATACACCCTCTCTCTTGACCCTTCTCTAGTTCCTCAATCCCCTCTTGTCCTCTTTGTGTGTTGCTCTTCAAGATTTTCTCCCCAAATATGGAGTTGCCAATCTGCTTTTCAGGAAACTTTTAAGAAAGGAATCTGGAACCTCTATGTCTGCTTATGTTTTGGAAACATTGGCATTTCATAGGTCAGGAGGACAAAAAGGAGATTCTTTACTCTGTCCGGGGATTTTCTGACTCCAAATAAGGACAGGCTGGCTCTTAGAACAGAGTGATGATGAGGAAAATGCTTTGATTCCAGTTCCATCTCTCTACTACTGGGGACTAAGATCAATTTCTTCTCAATTTTCTCAAATGCAAACATTTCTTGGCACAGCGAGCGAAGACAATCAGTTTAGTCCCTGAAACAGGAAAGCATATTCTTCCTATTGACATGACTAAATCTAGATCTTGAGAAGTAAAAACCCTAGTAGTATTGTGTAAGGAGCATTTGACTCATTTTTGAGCCTGTTTTTATTACAAAGAGCCATCAGGTTGGCAGAAAATGACATCCGAGTCATATGTGATGAAAATGCCCCTCCCAAGCAGAGTCTTTTTGATTCCTAAATTTGTCCTCTGATAGAAGAAAGTTTGTTCTGCCACAGTAACACTCATTCTTTTGGAGTATAGCTCCTGTGTATATGTTATTATCATCAAATACCTCAACATGTACCCAACAGATGAGTCTTCCTTTGTGGGGTCCACGATGTGGCTTTGTAGCACAAAAGATAGAGTGGCCTCGGTGGCACCATTACCAACCTTCATAATGAAGCCATTGCTAGGTCCTGAAGAAGGCCTAATCCTCCAACATTACTGTAGATAATGTAGTTTCTCTCACATTCTGTCTTATTTGTCTTGTAGTTAAATAAGGTAAAAATGCTCCATTTCAGTAGTATCTGGAATACTCTCCTTCAATCTGCTGGAGCAATCTAACAGATATATGGAAGAGATAAGAAGGAAAGAAAGGACAGAGGGAAAAGGAAAGAAAATTAAAGTTGCAGATCCCAAGATCTGAGCTAATTTGTCAATAGGAATTACGTTTAAATTAAAAGAAGTCCAAGACAGTTTAAAGTAATGAAACAAAAGAAAATTCACTTCAAAATGCAATGCCTCATCATAGAGAAAACAAAGTGTTCTTATTACAACCTGAACATTTTATGAGAAGGACAGGTTTTTGAGGAGGGTTAAGTCCCTGCCTGTAGTCATATTAAATAATATTGGGGTTGAAAAATAAAATGGGTAACTCAGTTCTGGTCCTAAAGGAATGTAATTCTGGAAACAAGATATATGAAGGGAACATATAGGAAACAGCTCAAGTGGGTCTTGTTAGGCTGTATGTCAGCAGGAAGCAAAATGTGGAATATAAACCATGGGATGACAGGAGAGAGTAGCCCAGGTGGAGGTGCAGGATCATTCATCGGTGGAAATACATCTTTTGGTTCAGCTCTGGTTCATTGATTCCTTCTCCTGTGAGCCAGCAGTTTGCTTTTTGATGAGTCAAGTGCCGCTTCTGTTACAGCAACGATAGCCAACACCCATGGGTAATACCTCCTCTGTGAACTCCACTCTTGGCAAGAATACTAGGTTTCTGACCCTTTTCTTCTTTGCTAACTTGCTTCCTGTATATCTTCAGCCATTTCAGCTTCTTCTTACTTGTTTTTGAACTGTTCACGCTGGGGCTTATGATCAGCAAGATCATACTGCAAGAAAGAATAAGAGAGAGAGAGAAAGCTAAAGTTTAGTGCCTTTGCTTGTAAGCTCCTAAATACAGTTCCAGGGTATTTAGAATATTCTGAACAGTGTGTAATGGTAATTGATAATGATGAAACCGTACAGTAACTTTCAGTGGATGTCAATAGAATGAGAAGATACTGTCTACTCCCCGTTCAGTTTCCAATTCTCTATCAATCCTGGCTCTCTTGGTTGTTCCAAAGCTGTTGTCTCCTCCGGGTGATATTTAAGCCTGTCCTTCTCCTCTTCTCACACACCTTATGAAAAATGGCTTTGCCATCTGCAGCTGTCAGGAGGCTGTGGAGTAGGGAGTACGGCTCAATGAATATACAAATGTGCAGCTGGACCACAGCCCCTTCCAGAAGGCGCCTGGAATATAAATCACAGTGAGCTCGCACTTCTCAAGTAATGGTCTGCCATTGGGGTGCTGCCATGCATAAGGGACGGGAGGAAAATAGAAGGATGTGAGAAAGGTCTCAGTGGAAATAGGCCCTGCAGGGTGTGGAGAGATTGACTAGCAGGAGCAGAGCCAAGAGTAGCATGTTCTGAAAAACCTAATTTCTTGGGCTCTTGCAAATCCTGGAACAAAACTAAGCACAACATGGAATTTATTGAGCTTTAGTAGGTTTGTTTCCCTTTGAGCTGATGGGAGTCTCTTAGTCAAGATTGATCTCTCTCTCTCTCTTTCTCTCTCTCTTTTTTCACTGTTTGCCATTTGCTAGGCACTGTGCAAGGTGCTGGAGCCAGTTTTTGTTTTTGAATCAAACAAAGTCTCTGCCCTAAAGTTTAGTGGTGAGGGGTGTGGGAACTGACAGTGGTGATGGGGAAATGGACTTTATAATAATGGCAAATGAGAAAAATCAAAATGCACTGTGATGAGTCATAATAGAAATCTGTCCCAGGCTCTGTGAGATGTCAAGAGGCAGAGCAGGTAAGTCTGCTTGGGGTTGGTTTTCAGAGGTGACATTTGAATGGGATCTTCTGGCATGAGTCGAAGTTCCTAAGATCAGGATGTAGCAGGGTAATAGCTGATGCGAGGTTGAAGGCATGGAAGAGTGTGCGTTGATCCTCTTTTGTGGTCAAGATTTTAATCAGCCCAAATTCTTAAATGTTTTTCTTCAAGCCTCCTCTTATTTGAATCAGTGCAGATTCTACTTGTATACTCATCTCTCACACAACTGGCTTCACCTCTAAACACATCTGGTTCATGCACCCCTGGCTCCCCATGAAAATGAATTCAGCCGCTTTTCTGTTCTCTATGTTTCTCTACACACTCTCATGAACACACATGCAGACTCCTCCACATTTAAAAGTCCTATATATAAAGTAAAACAATTGATGAAACCCCAAGAACCCATCACGGGAATTTGTCTCATTTTTTTTTTCCTGATAGTTGAGTTAAAGCCCAGAGGTAGTTTTTCCACATTCAAGAACACATTCCCCAGTTTTCTCATTTTATAGCAAGAGCTTACTATGTTTTTGTGTATCTCGTAGCACTGAGGAGGGATCCCTTGCTCTGGTGTTGCCTGGCAAAAGGATGGGTCAAGACAGAGAATTCCTGTATAGCCTATAGAATTGATGAATCAATATTGATAAATATTACGAACAAAAGTTCATAGTTTATTCAGGTTTCTTTACTTTTTACTTAATATTATTCGCATGTTCCAGAATCCCACAGTACATTTAGTCATCATGTCTCCTTAGACTCCTCTGGGCTGTGACAGTTTCTCAGACTGTCCTTGTTTTGTGGGTTTTTCTTTTTGGTGAGGAAGATTGGCCCTGAGCTAATATCTGCTGCCAATCTTCCTCTTTTTGCTTACGGAAGATTGTTCCTGAGCAAACATCTGTCCCAATCTTTGTCCACTTTGTATGTGGGACACCACCACAGCATGGGTTGATGAGCAGTGTGTAGGTCCACACTGGGGATCCAAACCCATGAACCCTGGGCCACCGAAGAAGTGGAGCATGCAATTTTAACCACTATGCCACCAGCCTGGCCCAGACTGTCCTTGTTTTTGATGATTGTAGTTGGCAGAATAATGGCCCCTCAAAGACCGCTACATCACAATCCCTGGAACCTGTGAGTATGTTACGTTACGTGGCAAAGAGGAGCTAAAGTAGCAGATGGAATGAAGGTTGCTAATTAGCTGACCTTAAGACAGAGCGCGGTTATCCTGGATTGTTTGAGTGGGCCTGATGTAATCACACAGGTTCTCACATGTGGAAGAGAGAGGAAGAAGAGTCAACGTCTAAGTGATGCCACGTGAGAAAGACTTTAGTGACCAGTCATGGTTTTGAAGATGGAAGGGAACCACGAGCTGAGGGATATGGGCAGCCTCACACATACGATAACATTCTCTTTAGAGTCTTCAGAAAGGGATGTAGCCCTTCGGACCCAAAAACCTTGATTTTGCACCCGGTGAGACCCATCTCAAACTCCTGACCTCCAGAGTTGTAAGATAATAAATTTCCATTGTTTTAGACTACAGGGTTTGTGGGAATTTGTTATTGCAGCAATAGGAAATTAATACAGATTTTAGTATCTGGAAATGATGTGCTGCTTTAACAAATAGCTAGAAATGGAGAGGAGGCTTTTGAATTGGGCAATGGACAAACCTGGAAGAATGTAGAAGATGATGGAAGAGAGTTACACTGCCTTAAACAGACTGTAAATTAAAATGTGTATCTTAATGACTCTGCTAGTGGGGACTGAGAAAGAAGTGAGAAGCATAGTAGAAAATGCATGTAGTCTTAAAGCATACCTAAATCATTCTGAAAAGACTGTTGGTAGAAATATGGGTATTAAAGTCACTGCCAGTGAGGGCTCAGATAGAAAGGAGGAATGTTCTATTGGAAACCGAGGGAAAGGGGATTTTTGTTATATAGGGCAGAAAGCTTAGCTGGACCTTGTCCTGCAGTTACATGGACAGCAAAACTGATAAATAATAAACTTAGATATTTAACCAAGGAGACATCCAAACAAAGTGTGGAAGATGTGGCCTACTTTTCTTGCTGCTTATAGCAAAATGTGAGGGGAAAGAGAGACATTGAGGAAAAGAATTCTTAAAGAAGGAGGAGCCAGGACTTGGGGATTTGGGAAATGCTCAGCCTGTCCAGATTGCAAAAGACACTAAAATTCGGTGATTCACTGTCAGGAACGTGTGCTCAGGAGAGAAAGCCAAGGATTGTGGCTGGACAACATCTTGCTGGTGCCTCTGAAGGTGCATCGAGCCCAGAGGGAGGAGCTAAAACCCCAGAGCGCAGAGCTGAGAATCACAGAAGATTATTTCCAGGCTAGAAACCAAATGGAGTTTTCCTGGCTGGATTTCAAAATTGCTTGGGAATGGTAATTTTTTTTCCTTCATTTTCTCCCTTTTTTGTGAATAAGTTTCTATAACTGTTATCCTATGCCTTTCTTACCATCGTCTTTTGGGAACATATATCGTGTTTCTTGTGTTTCACAGGTTCATATACAGATGGATTATACCTAGACTTTTCCTGGTGGAAACTCAGATAATTGATTTTAGATCTTCTTTCTAATATATACACTTAATGCTACAAATTTCCCTCTCAGCACTGCTTTCTCTGCATCTCACAAATTTGGATGAGTTGTATTTTCATTTTCACTTAGTTAAAAGTATTTTTAATTAATCTTGAGATTTCTTCTTTGACTTGTGTTATGTAGGAGTGTGGTGTTAAATTTCGAAATTTTTGGAGCTTTTTCAGCTGTCCTTCTGTTATGGATTTCTAGTTAAATTTTATTATAATCTGAGAACATACTTTGTAAGATTTCCGTTCTTTCAAATTTGTTAAGGTATGCTTTATGGCCAAAATGTTGTCTATCTAGGCCGTAATGTTCCACATGAGTGTGCATAGAATGGATATTCTGCTGTTGTTGGATGGAATAGTCTATAAAACCAATTATCAAGTTGATTTATAGTGTTGTTTAGGTCTTTCTCTTTCCTTATTACCTGCTTGCGTGATCTTTCAATTGCTGAAAGAGGGGTATTAAAGTCTCCAACTATAATAGCATATTTGCCTACTTCTCCTTTTAGTTATATCAGCTTTTGACAGTCTGTGGTTATGTGCATACACATTTAAGATTGCTCTGTCTTCTTGGAGAATTGACCTTTTTTTCTCATTATGAGATGCCCTTCTTTATAACTGATAATCTTCCTTGTTCTGAAGTCTGGTTTGACTGATATTAAAATAGCTACTCCAACTTTTTTTTGATTAGTGTTAGCATGGTATACATATTCCCATTTCTTTTCATCTATTCGAGTATTTATATTTAAAATATGTTTCTTGTAGGCAGCATATAGTCATATAGTTGGGTCTTATTTTTGTTTCCTTTCTGACAATATCTGTCTTTAATTAGTATATTTAGTCCATTCACATTTGAAGTCATTATTAACGGAGTTGAATTAATATCTACCATATTTGTAACTATTTCCTATAAGTTGCATTTGTTCTTTGTTTCTTTTATACTCTTTATCTGCTTTCTCAGTTTTAATTGAGCATTTAAGATGATTACATTTTACCTCTTGGTGTACCAATTATACATATTTTTTTAATTTAGCGGTTGCCCTGGACTTTACAACGTACATTTTTAACTAATCTAAGTTCACTTTCCAATAACTCTATGCTATTTTATGTGTAGTACGGATACCTTAGGACAGAGTATTTTCGATTCCTCCCTCTCATCCACCATAACATTGTCATTCGTTTCACTTAAGCTTATGCAATAATCACCCAATAAATTGTTGGTATTATTACTTTGAACAGTTAACTTTTAGATCAATTAGAACAAAAAAATAAAAGACTTTGTCATGCTTTCATTTATGGCCTTTCTGATGCTTTTCATTGTTTTATGTAGTTTTGAGTTTGTGATGTATATCATTTACCTTCTCCTGAAGAACTTTTAAAATTTCTTGAATGGCAGATGTTCTGAGAATGAATTTCCTCAGTTTTTAGTTTTTGTAAGAAAATTTTTGTTTCTCCTTCCCTTTGAAGTATAACTTCACTGGCAATGGAATTTTAGGTTTCGTGTCTTTTTTCCTTTCAACACTCTCAATATTTCACTTCACTCTCCTTGCTTGCATGGTTTCTGAGAAGAAGTCCACAGTAATTCTTATCCTGGTTCCTCTATAGGTAAGGTGATTTTTCCTCTGATTTCTTTCAAGATTTTTCCATTTGTCTTTGGTTTACAGCAATTTGAATATCACATACTTAGGTATAGTTTTTGTTCTTATTATTTATCTTGCTTGGTATCTTCTGAGACTATTGGATCTGTGGTTTAATGTCTTTGTGTAACTTTGGAAAGTTCATTATTTCTTCAAATGTTTCTTCTGCTGTCTTCTCTCATCTGCTTCTGCTTTTCTTATTATGCATATGCTCCATCTTTTGAAATTGTCCCACATTTCTTGGATGTTTTGTTGTAGATTTTGCTTCTTGTTTTTTTTTCTCCCTCTTTGCTTTTCAGTTTGGGAAGTTTCTATTGATCTATCATCAATCTCACTGATTCTTTCTCTGCCTGTGTACACTCTACTGATAAGCCCATCAAAGGCATTCGTCATTTATGTTATAGTGTTTTTTATTTCTCACATTTCCTTTTGCTTCTTTCTTAGTGTTTCCATCTCTCTGCTTACTTTACCTGTCTGTTCTTGCATACTGTTTACTTTTCCATTAGAGCCTTTAACGTATTAATCATAGTTACTTTAAATTCCATGTGATAATTCTGACATCTGTGTCACATCTGAGTCTGATGGTTGTTTTGTCTCTTCAAAGTTTTCTCTTTTATTTCTTTTCTTCTTCTTCTTCTTTTATTTTTCTTTGCTTTCCTTGTAACTTTTTATTGAAAGGGGGACATGTTATATCAAGTAACCAGTACTGAGGTATTTGGACCAGTAGTGTGACCATTTGTTCATCTGGCTGTAAGTTTGCCTGCATTCAGTGTTTGCTGTAGCTATAGATGCCTGGAGACTTCAAATTCCTCTAGTGCCCTTGTTATTGTCTCTCCTGATTTGGAGCCCTAAGTCCTTTTCGGAGAGAGTTTACATCCTGCAACTTTTTCAGCTGTAATTCACTGTTCTCTGGATCCCTGTTGGTGTGGTGGTCAGATTTAGGGGAGAGGAAGCATTCTATAATGCTATGATTAAATCTTGGTCTTTTACTAGGCTTGTGGCTCTGGACTGTGACTTTCACAAGTGTTTTCCAGTGGTATAGTTTTTTTTTTTTTCCACTTTTAAAGTGAGACAGTAAGGCTAGCTGGCGCTGAAGTGGGAAGAATGCTCTTCCCTAGCTGGGATAAGGCTCTGGTAAAAACTTTTTCCCCGGGGGGGGGGCGCTGGGTGTAGGTCTTCATTATGGAGAATGCTCAGGGTACATTTCCCAGTGATTCTTCTCCCTTCCCCACTCCTGACAGAGCCACATGGGAATTTTTCTTGGATCTTCACTGTGAGAGCCTGGATGTTTTCAGGTAAATCCCACGAACATGTGGTGAACCCTTTAGACTGTAATCTCCAGGATTTTCTCATTCTCAGGTTAGTCCACACTCAATTATCAACATTTCATCAAAATTACCATCTAAGTGTTCCTATCAGTTGCTCCAGCGCTCCTGTTCCAGATGAACAGACCTTGGATATGTCTCTTTGAATGAGCCTCTCTAACCAGATTGCAGGATGGCAGGTAGCCCTACAAAGTCAGTTCTCTGATGGTTGCAAGAAAAATCTTTGATTTTCGGTTTGTCCAGCTTTTTCTTGTCATAAGAACAAGTGTGACAACTTCTCACCTTTTTGCATATTGGAGCTGAAACTGAAACTGAAACAAGAACCATCACTGCTTTTGTTACCATTATTATCCCAACTCTCTGAATAAGGTAGGCACACTGGTTTGAGACAGATGAGGTAGAAGCTGCTAATTTATATTTCTTAATAATCAAATTGGTTTTTGCATTTAGTGTGAAAAAATAAAAGATCAGGTTTTAACCATTTATTCTGCTATAACCACTGATTTATCTTCAGAATGACTGTATACACACTGAAAAAAAATTATAATATTGCTTTTGCCCCTCTGGGAGCCAGCTATCTAGCAATCCTATCTCTTTGAAATGCAGCTAAAAACCAGAAATAAGCAAAATAGTCCTCTGAACAGTTAATCTAAATGTCACAAAATGCAGGTGCTAAATTTCTTAAAATATAATTTAGATAGAAGTAAAACTATATGTAATGCATATATAAGTTGTGAAGGATAATGATATAATCATCAACTAGGAGTCCACCACCTGTCATAAAAGCTAGAACATCACCAATACTTTTCAAACTGTCTCCCATCTGTAGGCCTGCTAACCTCCTGGATATAACTACTGTCCTAAATTTGGGGTATGTAATTTATCTGTTCTTTGAAAAATGTTTTCTTACATATAAATCCTGAAACAGCATAATCTTGAGTATTGTTTTGTTTTTAGTTTTATTGAAATAAAGTTTCATACTGTATGTAGTCTGCTGAACTTGCTTTTTAAAATGTAGTTAAGTACTCTCTCTGTGCCCAGTGTTGTCCTCTGCAAAATAGTAATAGTACCTATCTTACTGTATTTTTATAAGAATTAGATAAGTTAATATTTGTAAATCACTTAGAACAGTACCTGGTATATAGATCATACTTTATATATTTGTTAAAGAAAATATACATATATTCATTTATGTTGTTGATGTATTTGGAGATAATCCATTTTCACTGCTATATATTTTACATGTATCATAATTTATTAATCCATTCTTTTGTTGATTGGCATTTGGACGATATCCAGCTCTCTACTGTTACAAATAGTACTAATTTGAACATTTTTATTCATATGTTGTCGTATACCTGTGTGAGAGTTTCTCTAGGGAATATACTAGCAGTAGAATTGTCATATAAAAGGCTTTGAGCATATTCAGCTTGAGAAAATAACACCAAAGTGTTTGCACACATTGACACCTCTATTACTGGAACATAAGAGGTCTTGTTGTTTCACACCCTTGCTATCACTTGGTATTATCAAATTTAGTAGTTTTTGCACTCTAGATATGGTAAAATGTTATGCATTTTTGTGCATTTCCAGAATTTCTAATGACATTGAGTGTTTTTCAAACGTTTCAAGGTTCTTCTACTGTAAAATAACTGGTTATGTTATTTGCCCACTTTCCTATTTGGTTATTTTTTAAATATACATAGGACTTTTTTGTACTGTATTTATCTGCATATTAATCTTTTGTCGGTTAAATGTGTTGTAATAACCCCACACTCTAGGCTTTTTCTTTTTGCTTACTCTGTGATTTATTTGAAATAGAAGGTCTTAAATGTAAAGTGATCAAATTAATACATTTTTCATATGCTTAGTGCTCTTTGTGTCTTGTTTAGAAAACTGTTTTTAGCTCATTGCAAATATATTCTCTTATTTTCTAAAATGCTTAAATATTTGGTTTCACAGTGAAGTCTTCGTAATTCGCCTTATTGTGGTATGAGGTATGGATCAACTTTTGGTTTTCTCTAGGTTAATATGCGTGTATTCTAATATCCCTAAATACTTGTATTTACTGAATCGTCCATTCTTTCCACATTGATTTGCAGTGACACCTAAGTCATCCATAAAGCGTCCATATTTACATGCGTCTGTTTCTGAGTTCTATTTTCTGTTTCTTTGCTTAAACTATCAATTTCAACACCAATACCACACTGACTTAATTATACAGCTTTGAACACATCTTGATATTTATATTTTTCTCTTCTATAGGATTGTCCTGGCTATTCTTCAATCTTTGTTCTTACATGTAGATTTTAGAATAGGCTTTCTATGAACTTCAAAATGCCTTATCAATATTTTACTGGAATCACATTGAATATAAAGATTAATTTGGGAAGAACTGATAGCTTATAATATTGAAGCTCCTATCCACAGACATGGTATATATATCCATTTACTTATGTCTCCTCTAATATCTTTCAATAAACTTTTAAATTTTTTCCATAGATATTTTACAATTCCTTGATGGCTATCTTCTTCTTCTTTTTTTGCAATTATAAACAGTCTCCTTAAAAAATTTTTAAAAAACAGTTGTTGCTGGTGTATAGAAATAAAATTGTCTTTTTGATATAAACTAGACATTTAGAAAATTTGTTAAACTTTTAAAAAAATTCTAAGAATTTGTAATTAACATGGGTTTCTTTATAGATAGACATATCATCTGTGAAAATGATTGTTTTCTCCTTTTTCAATCCTCATATTTTCCCCCTCATTTTATTGCAATAACTAGCACATTCAGTAAAATATTGAATACAGTCAGAAATAATCATATCCTTTTCCTGGTTTAAAATGGAATTCTTCTAATGTTTCATATTTAAGAGTGATCTGTAGACTTGGGCTAGTAGGCTCTATCAGATTAAGAAAGTTTCCTTCTAGTTCTAGTTTGTTATTATCATTGAGTGTTGAATATTTTCAAATGTTTATTTCTGCATTTATTGACCTAATGGTATAGTTTTACTGCTGTAATATGTTAATAAGTGGATCTGCTTTTAGATTTTAGGAAGTTAAACTGCCCTTGAACTCCTGGAATGAGCCAATCTGTTTACGACACCATATTTTTTATACACTCTTGGAATAATTTTTTCAATATTTTGTGAAAATATTTTAACTACTGATTTAATTTCTTTAGTGGTTGTGGGCTTTCTAGGATAGGTTTTCATAAGATATTTTTTAATGATTTTGCCCAATTTAGCCAGTTTTTCAAAGTGTTTGTCATTGAGTTACTCGTACCACTTTCTTATTGCTTTTAACGTTTGCTTTTTCTGTAGTTAGCCTCCATTGCCCGTATTACTATTATTTTTCTTTATCAATCTCACCTGAAGTTTGTGTCTTTCATTGGTTTCTTCAAAGAACCATCATCTGATTTTGTTAATTTTTCTTGTTTTCGGTATCGCTAATGTTTGTTTTTATCTTTATCATCTCCTTCTTTCTACTTCCTAAGTATTTATTCTGAAGCGTTTTTCCTATTAATATTACTATTATTTTGACAGAAAATGTTTATTTTTGTTTACCTAAATAAGTACCAGGTGTTTTGCTCGCCACTGCTTCTTGTGTCTCACACCTTCCCACTGGGGCTGCTTTCCTTGTTCCTAAGGCACATCCTTTGAGAGCCTCTTTATTGAAAGCCGCTCGTGGTAAACTTCCTTGGGTTTTGTTTACCTGAAAGTGTCTTTATTTTTTTCTCAGAACTTCAAATATTATTCCCTGTCTTCCAGCTTCCAGGATAGCTTTTGAGAAGTCTTCTCTCAGTCTAACTCAGTCTTTTGTAGGTGATCTGTCTTTTCTCCCCGACTTCTTGTAGGATCTTCTTCTGTCTCTGGTGTTCATCTGTTTCACTACAATCTATCTCCATGAGGGCTTCTTTGTATTTATCTTGCTGGGATATGTTTTTCTTCCTTTCTCTCTGGATTCTTGATGTTCGTAAATTCTAGAAAACTATCAGTCATTATTCCTTCAAACATTTCCTCTCTTCTATTCTATTCACTGAGATTCTGATGAGAAGTTAGGCCTTTTCATTCTGTCCTCCTTGTTTCTTCTTTCCTTCATCACTGGTTTCCTGGTTCTTGTCTTTCTGATGCTTTCCCAGTAAGTCTCTCTTCATCTGTAATAAGCCTATCCAGTGTGCTTTTAATTGCAATGATTCTATTTTGCATCTCTAAAAATTCTATTTATTTGATTTTATAAATTGTCCTGGTAATTTCTGATTGGATTTTGTTCCACGTTTATTTTTATTCTGTCTTTTTAAGAACATCTCATTTGTACTTATTTTATATTCTCGATCTGATAATTCTAGTACTTAGAGTCCTTGAGGTTCTAAATTCTTTGTGTTTTTCCCCCCGAGCTTACTTTTTATTCCTAGTAGCTTGTTTCCATATGTGTTTGGCAACTCTCAAAATTATGAACTCATACTTGATTTACTCCGACCTGTTTTAATATTGAGGGCCTAACTTTGGTTTGCTTTCTCCCAGACAGGAGTTTTATTTACTTCTTCAGAAGTTAGGGGACACAGTTCACTGGGACTTCTTTAGCCCCCTGGAGGGTCCTGTCTTAATGCTGGTCCCCCAAGTTGAGCTCCCCACTTTGCAGCACACCACAGCCGTAGTCTCATAGTTCTAGTGCTGTTATTGGCATTTGTCCTCCTGGTTTCTTTGAATTTGCCTTTGGCTTCTGTTCATCATTTGTGTTTCAGGCACTACCGCCCCCTACCCCCGCCCCACCCTGCTTCCTTCTGTGAGAACCCAGCAATGCTTCTAAAATAATGTGGATTACAGTTTATTTGGGTATAGTTCTCTCATAGTGGAAGGGCCTTCAGAATGTCTAGTCCACCATAATATTAGTACAGTTATTAAATTTCATTCACTTTCCTCATAGCCAAGTCCTTAGACCCTTATTCTGGATTCATTTCCCTCTATTTTATGCTTAATTATATGATTTCCTAAACAGCAGCTGATTTAATACATTAATAAGAAGGAAAGAGAACGGGTTTCTAGAGCAGACTAGTAGAAAGAAAGGAGATATGGCAGCTAAACCTAGACAGTAAGAGAAAGCAAAAAACAAAACAAAACAAAAATCAGAATGAGAACTCAAAAATGACAGTGATCTGGGGCTATTCGTTAAATGGTAAATAACCCACAGGCATACGTGCAGAGACAGGGTGACGTGGGCCCCAGACCGCATCATAAGGTGCCCCTTCATCCAGCACTTACCCTGAATTTTCCTGCTACAAAAGGAGAAAAATTGTACCTTTTGGCAATATGATAGAATATGAATCAGTGATATAAATTGTGAAACATAGGTCATGATTCTTTCTGAAACTTAAAATCACAGCACTTCTGTAAAGATAAAAGGTAAAATCACAGAAAATCTAGATGACATCTTTTGGGGCGAACAACAGCTCATGCCTCTCTGGCGTCTCCCCAGGGGCCTCTCCAGTGCCTTGAAGTCTTCAGGTGACGATAACACAGTGTGATCATTTTGTGTTCATTTTATGACCCTGAAGAGAGGTGAAATCGTGCTCTATATATTTTGTTAAGGGAAGAGGAAAGTGCATAATGCCTTTTAGAAAAATTTCTACCCAAGATAGATAAAAGAGGAAATTCTTATTAATTTTTTCTGGAAAATTCAGAAAAAAAATCTTTTTTATTTTTCCTGGATGATACGCTTATGTAGGAATCTAAATAGTGATTTTATTTTGCACTTTTTTCAACCACCTTTCTACTGGTTAGTTTTGCAATGATAACACACCACCTTAAAATTCAGTGGATTTAAACAACAACTGGTTTTTTAGTTCACAACTTGGGCTAGGATCAGCTAGGAATTTCTGCTGGTCTCAACTCGCTTCACTCCTCCCTCTAGATTCAGCTGCCAGTTAATGCCTCGTTCATGTTGTCTGGCGGTCAGCCGGCTGTTGGCTGAGGCAGTAGGCCATTTGTCTCCTGTCATCTAGCAGGTTAGCTGACCTGGTTCATGCAGTGATGGTTTCAGAGTTCCCAAGGGCTCTTCAAGCTCAGGCTCAGAACACACACAGCATCCCTTTCAGTCAAAGCAAGTCACCAAGTCAGCCAGGTTCAAAGGTTACAGAAATAGACCTTTCTTTATGGGAGGAGCTACAAAGCACAGTGGCCAATTTTGCAACCTCTGGTGCATCAGAGCAGACGAGCCTCCTGTCTAACCGCAGGCTCTGCAGCCTAAGATGGCTCTTCATCAGGCACCTGTCGTACTGCCTCTGCCCCTGCGCTTTGTCTCACAAATATTGGGTCATGGGGGAGCCTTAGGGTTAACACTGGTGGTAGGTCTATCCAGGCGGGTGCGGGGAGGACCCATGGCGAAACCTCATAGGCCTGCTGGCTCTTCAGAATTTTCTCTCCATCTGGAAATGCTCTTTGATCTGGGACCACTTGCTCCCTCTGTAGGTCGTGAATGTTTGCGGTTCCAGGGGAGAGCCAAGGGGGTGTGCTCTGTGTGTAAGTTCATTTCACAGAACAGGTGCAGCACGTCATATGGCATGGGTGCGGGCTGGTGCTGAGGAGGAGTGTGAGAACGTAACCTCGGCATTTCCAGGCCCGCTTGCATTCTGCCTCTTCAGATTGCTCTCCCTCCTTCCCCGCTCTGGGTAGCACCACATGGTGGGAAGTTGCAACTTGTCACTTCTTTGGGTGTGATAACAAAATCTTAGTTCCTTGAATAGAACAGTTTAATGTTAATTTTCAGTCAAAGAGGAACTGTGTATGGATGTGTGTGCGTGCTCATGCACGCACGTGCGTGTGCACAAATGTTTGTCGGGGTGAGGCGTTGCTGTTATTGAGACTGGATTCAAACTAAATCCTCCTGCATCTGTGGTAGAAGAAATATTCACCCCAAACCTTCTCCAGCTCTCCTCCTACACCATAAGCTCCATCGGATTGTCATCGCCTTTGCTCATCCCTGGCCTCCAATTTCTTTCCTCTTTCCAGCTGAAATCCAGAAAGATCCTCTTCGAATTTCCTCAGGCAAATTCACCCCCACAATGTAACTCTCATTTTCTCTAGTTACAGTGGGCAAATTCTGCCCTCGATTTCTTTATTTCTCTCTTCTTACTACTACTTTAAATTTCACTTTCCTTTCTCTTTCTCATTCTGCGTATGTTGTGATATTTTTCTGTCTTCTATGACATGCTTCTAAATAAAACAACAAAGGAGAGATGGAAGAAATAGCAAAATACTAAGCAACATTTTTGACAGATTTTTTTTTTCTCATCAGAACATCAAGACCTAGCTATAGGCAATTCTGTTGTAGGTAATGTACAAAGCAACTTACAAAGATATGATCCCCAGGACTGGAAATTTAATTCTTCTAAGGTATGTGGTCCTTGGATCTCTCTGAAATTCAGAGTCGTTTATGGGCAGTCATTTTATATTAGATTGAATCTATGAACTTGCTGATGCTCAACCACTGTTGATCTACAACAATGGCAATTTTATATGGTCCAAACTATTTTATGTTAGCCCACGTGTAAATATTTTTAATTGGTTAGTTGGTGAGGCATTGTTCTGAGTCTAGATTAAGCTAGAAAAAAAAATCACCGCTTTTCCCATCTTGCCTCTGCTATTATAATAGCTTCCCATATGGTTTCTTTGCCCCCATCTGAACCGCCTGTTCAGTCTCTAATCGAGTCATGGCGCTCATTAAAACATCAATGATTCCTCAGGATGAAGACTAAATTGTTTAGCCTGGCATACGGGTCTCCTTGTATATGAGGCCCCAGTGTACTTCTCTAGCCTCTTGCACTGTGACTCTGTCCCATATACCTTTGGCTTTAGCCACAATTCCCTAAGAACTGAAGAGATGGAACACACCAAGGCTATCCCATACCTGTGATTCCTTCTGCCAAGAAAGCTTGCTCTCCACTTGTCTCCTGGAGAAACCCCTACTTACCCTGGGAAGCCTCCCTTCTAAAGTCACCTATATTTCTCCATCCTTCTTGACCCACCCCTGGGTGGATTAATTGCTCCTTTTGCTGGATTCCCATTATAGGGTACTCTTATCATTGTTACATCCTTTTCGCATCATATTATACATATTTGTGGGTAAGTATCCTTCGATAGGTTTGAGTCCTCGGAATGCTCTGCCTGTGTTTTAGTCCTCTTTGTATCCCTAGCATTGCCTGGCCCATAGTGAATGCCCCAGAAATGTTGGTGGAATGGATTCTCTGTCTGTCAAATTCATCAACATTTTCTTTTCCTGTTCAAGACAGAAGAAGGAAATTCAGAGGCAAGCAAGTTGCTAATATTAAATTTAATGAGCTTGCAAACATTCCATTTAAATTTGGATAGAGAGAAAATATTGAAGGCAGTCTTTGTTTTCTCTAAATCCTTTACCTGTCCCAGCTGTGATTAGTTATTTTAGGAGAGATTAATATGCCTTTAATCCAACTACATCACATATTTCTTACTTATTTTAAACAGCGGAGGACACCTTTCAGATTTAATGTTGAAACACGTAATTACTTCCAGTTAAACATCACTGTATAACCAACGAGTTTTTGTTTTCTCCATTAACCAAATTTAACTTAATCCTCACGGTACCTCAAGGGAATGCCGCTGGCCAAGAGCATCCTGCTTTTTGTAGGTGATGGAACTCCTGCTTAGTTCTGGGAGACTGAGATTTTTAAATTCAGGTGACTCAGTTTAGTTTAGAGCTGGCCCCAGATGCTAAACCCTGAATCTTAGGGCTCTTTTGCTTTCTTTGATTCCTCAGTCTTACCAAGTGCCTTGAGAAAATCAAGTCTGTTTCAAAGTAGGAAGAGTTCAGCCACAGGAGGGGCCCGATCCAATGAGATTGTAGCTGAGCTTTCTATGGCCCTGCAGAAAGCAGTTAGAAACCCTGAGACCTGGGATGCAGAAGAGCAGGAGTCCAACCCAGTGGGAGGCTACAGTCTGATTCTGCAGCTTTTTCTGAGACGGCCCAAGGATGGGTTTCGGGTGTGGGCTCACAGTGGGAGGATGGAGCAGTTGCTGTAGGCGGAACTGCCAACAACAGCAGCCTTAGCAGCAGGACTGGCTGGGGGAGCACCATTGCCAGCAGCTCTGAGCTAATGATACCCTCTTCTCCCCACTCAGCGGTAGCTCTGAGGCAGAAAGCAGCAGAACAAGTGTCCCAAAAGGGATCTGTGTGATTGCTCATTTTTGCAGTGTTTTCCCATTCTGCTCAATAGATTTTTATTAAAGAAGAATAGAAACTACTGCATTCAGGCTATGGCTCTGGGACCATTTGCTGGGATAGGGGGCAGACTCTCTGCCCCACCCTACCCAGGGTTCACCCTCATTTCTCACATACTGTAAGTCATCTGGATGGTCTTTTTGGGAAGGAGGGCGGGGGAAGAGAGTGGATGTTGGAAGTTATACTGATGATAGGGCTTCTAAAGCTTGGAGATTTAGACCAATTGGTGTGTCGGGCCTGCCTGAGGGACCTGAGCATCATATAAGATTACTGCCAATTTCCAGGGTCCTACTATATTTTTAAAAATTCACTTAAGCAAAAAACATGTAGGAGTTACAAAATCTAAGTCCACAAAGGCAAATGTGCCAAGATATAATCTATTTTATCACTTTAATTATATCACATTTCCTCTGATGAGGAAACTTAATATTAGACAATTCAAGATAAACTCAGTCAATTGAGAGTGTTCCCCTCCTAACTCTCTCCTTGGGGGCTTCTGAGTTCCCAGGTTCCATATAACACCAATGAGCCTGCTCTTTGCCACATTGCCCCCAGCTGTCCACTGAGAAGTTGGCTTGTTCACATGGCCTGACGTGAGAGTTCCACTGAGATCATTCTGTCCCCTTCCTGTGGAAGCTGGGGGGCGACTTCAGATCACCAGTCCTGCACAGGCTGCTTTCTCCGGTCTTTTGAGTAGGTGGAAAAATTCCACATGCTTCCCCACAGGCACTGCAAGGATGGGGAAACTCAGGGGCCGCTTCAGGACCTTTCTTTCTACACATGTTACAGCCATTTCTACCCCGATGCCAGTGCCTCATACACGCATGGGGGTCTCCAGTACCTTGGCACTTTCCTGGCCTCTATCTGGCCCATAAGGCACAGGTCCTCACTGATCTTAAATTCCCAAACCTTTCTGGGATTTCTAACCTCCTCTTCACTAACACTTGGCATAGGATACAGGACAGAGCTTTTTCTCAGAGAACTCTTGGCATCCGAGATCATTTCTTCCCCTTTTTGGTTATCTTTCCTCACCCTCACAGAAAACCTCTTGCTGGGTCAGAGTAGGATGGTCTGATCGTTCGTCTGTTCACCCCAAGCCTGTGTTTACATACAACAAACTTTAGTCTCAGAGTCTTTCAAAACTTTGGCTTTTGATACTCAAAAGCCAAGATTTTGGAACATAAAAACCATTTTCTCAAACTATTCTCTCTGGCAATCACTTCAAAACACTATTTCGAGACTCAAAAGCCTTACCGTCCTTCAGTATTTTTGTTGTAACAATCTTCCCTTGAGGTAAATTGATATTTCTACTAAATGGGGGAGGAAAGGGCAATAAGGTCATTGGACGTGGTAGGGGAACCACAGTTGATATCTCAAATTGTTATCTTAAGTTCTTTCTATGTATTTACGATAGATACCATGAGAAACGACTTGAAGATTCCACTTCTGAGGTCATGTAGCAAGCATTATATATTGTTGTAGCAATCATGGGGAAGCAAGATCGTGGAGGACCAGGTGTCTCACAGGAAGATTGAGTCCCAGTTTCCAGCTAGGGGATGTGGGTGCTGCTTGTTTAGATGAATTTCACCTTGCATTGGACCCCCTAATGTGCTGTCAAGGAAGGCACCAGAAGATGCCAAAATATGACTTTAAGAAGAGCTCTTACATCTTACCCATCACTAGAGCTTCACCAGAGCATGATCTTGAACCTCCCACTGGGGGTGAGTGTTTAGGCCACAACTTCTGTTTTCACTTCATCCTGATAGATATGTAGTTCTCAAAGAACTTTACATTAAAAGAGATTGATCCATTAGAGAATTGGGAAAAGCCATTTCCATATGCATTTATTTTGGCTCCTGTGCCAGGAAATAATGAGAAGGAAGGTGGTGGTTAGAACAAATAACCGCGGAAGAGTATACAGAATGAGAAGAGAGCAGGACCAAGGCTAGAATGCCAGTGCCAATAATGTTTAAAAGGAAGGAAGATCCAGAGGGTCCATGAGGGGAATCCAGAAATGGAGAAAGAGAGCTAGAACAGAAGACCTGCCACCAAAGTCAGAGGACATGTTTTGAGGAGGAAGTGACCAACAGTATCAAATGCCTCAGACAAGTCAAGCAAGAAGATTGCAGGTTTAATTATTGACTTAATAAGGGCAGCGTCAACAGAACGGTGATGTTGAGAATAACATTGTTTAGGAGTGAAGGGAAGGGAAGGAAATGATAAGTGTAAATCAATATTTCCCAAAGCATGTTCTTTACTATAATTGCCCTAAGCACTATACCTTGGGAAGCGTGGTTCTCTCTGATTTTGAATGTCTTAGGTCATAGCAGATATTAAAATGTTGGCTTTCTCATATGGCCACTTTTGTGAGTTCTTCAAAGACCACTGCCCCATTACTGGGACCTCCTTATATATCCTGTTATGAGTCATGACTCCTTTGGCTGGTCACTTTCAATTCTTTCTCAGCCTCGATGATGAATCCAGCTTCTGATAATCCACTCCACATTGATTCTGTTTATGGGGATCACCTCACTATCCCAGATTGGGAGTGAACTCTTGGGTGAGGTCCCAAGTTCAGCCCTTTTCCGTAGGTACAGACGCGGCCCATGAATGGCATACACCTGTCTCTGCTGATAGCGGCTCCTGTCAGAGGATTCTTTCCTTGTTCCACGGTCAGGGGAAGTTCCAGCCAGCCTTCAGGCTTTTCCACACAAAATCTAGACAGAGTTAGAGCTGCAGTCACATGGTCTGAACAATCAGTCAGGACTCCTGTTTCAGTAGAAGAGAGAGGGCTCTCGATGGGGAAACCTGAAGCAAATTTTCAAACTGATGAGATTTTGTGACAGATGTGTGTGTGTGTGTGTGTGTGTGTGTGTGTGTGTGTGTGCAAACTTGAACGAAATTGTTAACCCTAGTTAAGATGACAGGAGATGTGCATATGTGTATGGCTCAATCAAATTGTTAACTAAGACATTTGTGGCGACAACATCTTTTGATAATTTCCTTTTTGTTCCCAATCGACCAAATAATTTATCCTAGTCATATACAAACGATGCTGGCTTTTGTGGTGGTGTTTCCGTAGTCAGAGAAGTGGCAGCCTGGAATTTAGATATAGACTCTCGTGTGGTGGCTATCCACAATAACTGTGTGGCATGTTCTGTATCTTTGGATTTTTAATCATCCTAGTATTAATCGTGGCATTTATTTGCTTGTTGCTCCTGTGCCCTAAAGACTGCACTTCTCTGAATGATCAGCATGTGAAGTTTCTACCTCAAATCACAATGGAGGAGTACAAATCTTATGAGAAGTATGTGCTATTAGAGTTTATATATTTTTTTTTCAGTACAGATACTTACCAAAATATATCTTTTATTGGCCCAAGGCATTTGAAAAGTATTTTATGGTTTATCACCACACGCTAACCCCATTTTCTCTATTCCTTTTAAAAGTCTGACATCTTCTTGCCCCAACTTTTACATCAAATTTATGCGTGTGTGCTCACCCACCTGTACTTTTATTCTCTGTTTTGAGATTTCAGAGGGTTTTCTGGGTTCAGGAGTTGAAAAGTTGTGGGAGCGTCTCGGTCGCCTGCAGTGTGCGGAGGATCCCTCCTGCAGAATTCCTCTGCGCCTCGTCCCTCATCTTCTGCTAGCCTCCCCAGCAGCCTGTAGGTGCCATGATGGAGCACCGCTCATCCTGAACCTCGTATTCTGCTGATATGCTTACCCAACCCCACCCCGACTATAGCTTTCTGAGGACAGCGAGTCCACCTTATTAATTTTTGTACTCCCTGAGCCAAGTGCAGTGCCTGGCACCTAGTAGCTGTTCACTGGGTGCTTGCCAGATGACTGGATTCACTTTGGTGGCCCAGTGTCAGGGCTTAGACTGGGAAGACTCTCAAAGCTAAGGACCTCCTGGGATTTTCACTCACATATTATTGCAGACGCGGAGTGTGGTGTTTGAGCGTGGGGAGGGAGGGGGTATTGAGTTTCAGAAGGGAGTAAGGAGAGACCTCAAGAGCGAAGAGAATAAAATTCCTTGGCCTTCTTTATAAATTTCTTGGCCTTCTTCATAACTGAGAGAGATATGAACTTTCTCTCTACTCTGAACTCCCTTTGCACTTGCTGCCTGTACCACTCATTTTAGCACTTCATTAGCATGTTGCCTTAAAGTTGCCCAGGATCATAGAGGGGTCTAATCTGCATAGTTACCTCAGGAATTCTGTGATGCTGTAACAGGTTACATGGGGTTCCGTTTTCATGAAGTTTCCTAAGTCACTGTGGAACAACCGTGATGGGAGCTTTGGAGAACCCTGAGAAAGAAGATGAGGACAAAGTCTGCCCTCCATGCCCTTGGGAAGGTGTCTCAGGAAGTCAGAAAATTTATCCTGATGTGGGAAAAGTCAGAGGACTGTGCTGGACCTCAGATCCCAGGGTGAGGAGCAGATGAGCAAGTTTCTGGTGGATTCCTCTGGGATTTGAGCATCTCTTCTCCACCTGGCTCATCTCAGAGATCAGTGGAGTTGCAGACATTTAGAAGTTGGCCTAGGCTGCCAGAACCATTCCCCTGGTGGGAAGATTTCCTTTTCACTTGGGGAAGGAGGCACAGGCACCCTCAGCAGAAATGGAACAGGGCTCTAGTGGGGAGAGGCAGAGGTGTGGGTGGTGTGGGTGAGGGCCAGGGCCTTGGTAAAGGGAGGCTGAGACCTGTAGACCAGCGCGCTTCTCTTACTACTTTCATTAAGTTGCTCTGACACACAAAGGGAGGTGGACACAGTAAGGCCCTGTTTAACCCACAGGCCACCAGTGATGACGCTAATGCATTTTGAGCCAAGAGAATTCTTGGTGTAGGCTTGAGTCAACTCCCTCAGTCTGAAAAGGACTGAGAAATTAAGGTGACAGTTCTTATTTAACCAATTCCTTTCATAAGTCTGCAAACCATAAAGTACCCTGCAAAACATGTATTTTAGTGAAGTCATCCTAGCCCAAATTCCAAGCCTCAGCTTTTATCTGTTGTTTTGTTGTTGTTGATAATGTTATCATCATTATCTTCCTCGGGCTTTCTCTGAACAAGTGACTCCACCACCTGAATTTTTAAAAACCCCAATACAACTGATAGATATTAAACAGTTATGTCTTTTAACCAACACATATAATTAAACTTACAAAACATTCCCTCATCTCAGTTTGCCAAGACAGTTGCTGTGATGCAAATTATTGCCCGGCATATCCTCTGTCTATTTCCCTCCAGAAGCTTATTTTGCTTGTTTTGCCTGATGCTGCATTTCTCTTTCCTTTAGCTTCCCACCTCCATGGCAGGGAGCAGGGCATGTATAATTTTGTGATGATCTGCTGCTTTTGATTATCTGCACCATTGCTTTCCAACATCAGCATGTGCAATCAAGTGCCGATTTTTTATTTGTCCACTGTGCATCCTCAATTAAGTTCACAAAGGGCAAAGGCTCTATCTGGTCTGCTGAGTGCCTAGAATGGTGCTGAGCAAACTGTGGGTGCCCTCTACATGCTAATTGGATGCCAGATTGAACACCAGATGGTACCTCTTTGATTTGGCTCCTCTCAGGTCTACTTAACCACAATTCACATCCACTGGGATTTAGATCCCATTTTATACCCCCACATTCTTCTGATTTTGTTGTGAAGAATGTGCTGGAACAGCTCTCGACTATAATCCACATTAATATTAAGAGCATCTAACGGTGGACAGAGATAGAACTGAGCTAGAACTTTCCATCCCAGGCACTGGGACTATTCAAGTGTGTTAGTCAATTTCCCCTCTCACTTGTGACTATAATGCCTAAAAGTTCCCCTACTAGAGTGTCATTCCATTTATTTCTCTTCCCTTCAAGAACGGTAATGTCTTAAATGTAAATGCCCCTAGATAGGTAACACAGTAAGTAGTTATTAGCCCCTTGGTGTAAATAAGCTTAAGTACCACATTAAATTGGGATGGCTAAGATGAGAACTTAGGTAGACATTAAATGTTTGTTTAAAAATCTACAGCCAAAGGACCCATTCTACATGAGGTGGAGGCCAAGAGAAACAAAGGCCGCTCAAGGTGGAAGGTTAGGAACTAACACAGCCCGTGCTTTAACTAAAGGCTGGTCAGTGCATGAGAGCACCTGAGGTTAGCAGGCTCCAACTTAAAAAGTAAAAATGGGGAACAGAAATCAACGGTAGTTTTCAGTTACCATCTTAAGGGGAGCCATAACTATAGCCTCGAGCCAATGCTATAGAAACTTTGAAAGATTTCTTAAGATTTGCAACTTCACTGTGTTTATTGTCAGTTATTTTTTGGCTGTTTTTATTCTTTAGTTCTTAAAAGTAAACCCTTGAAACCAAAAGGGACTTTATGGTCATCTTGGGGAAAACAAGGAAGAGGACAGAGCTCAGCAGACCGACTCCCACATGACCGCCAGACCTTTGGGAGAAAAACCACATAGATGATCCGTAAACTGAGAAGAACAGAAAGGGCGGCAAAGGAAGCGGGCATACGCCAAAGCAAAGACTCAGGGCTTAGCAAGAGACGCACCCATTTGGAGGCAGAAACCAAAGCTTGCTTCAGTCACCAGAGTCTAGATCATTGTCATGTTGGGCAGAGGCAACTGGCGTGAACAGCGGGGAGGTCTAGGCTGGGAGAAAGGGCAGAGAGGAGAGCTAGCCAGGAAGTAGGGGAGGCATCACCTCCCGTGCTGTTCTGTCAAGGCTGGCCTCCAACCAAGCCCAAAGGAATCACCTTCCATGAGGGCCAGGGGCCTCCCGGGTGGGAAGACTGCTCTTGGTTTCAATTCCAGGCATGTACTTTTCTTCTTGAAGTGAGTTTAGATCACGTTTCAGCCAGTGTCCTCCTGCAGAAAAAGGTCTTTGTGTTAAAAATAAAGTTCACTGGAGACACACTTGATATTTCCAGTGGCATTTCTACCTGTCCAGCTCAGGGAGGTCTTAGTTCCATTGTCTGTCCCTGCTTACCACACTCCCTCATGCAATTCAAGTGGCTGGATTTAATCTATAAAGTTTTAGCAGTGCGGAGCGTAATTGTTTCCCAGGTCACCCCTGACGCTGTGCATCCCCAGCTGGATGGAGCCACTTTCCTGGTGCTGATTTGAACTTGAGAAGAACTTGAGAGCTGGAGTGTTTGTGATGTGGGGTAAAAGAACGCTGGTGGGAGTTGGGGAGGGTGTGAAGAGGTATCTTTTAAGCCCCTTTTCTTTCCCATGTGTTGTGCTGCAAACACACTGCTTGTTCTCAGGCAGTGAGGTTAGAAACGTGGGATCCCAATTTATCTGCTTCGCTCTAGGATTCATGACGAGGTTTCTTTAAAAAGAAATCTTCTCCTAAACAAAGTAAAAATATGGCTTGGTTGCCTCAAATCAGACTTATATGTAACTGATTAGATACATATTTTTCATCTTTCTGTTGGTTGGCATGAATGTTCTGTGGCGACTTTTGATAAATATGGTCCCCTTTTAACCCAGGTTGGGTGGGTATTCCAGGCTTCCATGTTGAAACAAAATGATATCCAATAATAACTTTAAAGATGCATACTTTCCAAAATTTGCAGTGGACTTTGGATTTTTATAAAATGTGATTTTTAGTAGAGATTATAAAAATAAATGTGAGTGCAGTGAATGTCATTCATAGAATGACGTTCTTTTAAAATTGAATGATGCTACAACGTTCTGCCTTACTTTTCCTGGGGGTGTCTCGTGAAAGTGGCTCATACATGGCCGCCCTTGGTTGGATTGAGGGTGAATTTGGACATGGTATGGACCCCGTGAAGGATACAGATGCTCAATTGCTCTACCCCTTGGCATATGAACTGAAACCTTGTGAGATCTGCCTCAAATGGTAGCAAACTAATTAAATGGAGAGGCAAAGTTATAAAATAAATGCAGGTACAAGCAGGCTATGCGTAGGAGGGAGCGGGGGAGCCCTGCGGAGGGGTAGAGAGACAGTTAGGCCAATTTAGCAGAGATGGCGCCACAGCAAATTTGATGAAGGCACTCTCAGGAGTAATTGTCAGTGTCACTTTTGAACCCTCTGGAAAAATAACCTGAAGCACCAAGAGAAATGAATTTTCCCTCAAGTCACTAAGTGAAGAAGTCCTCAAAATGATGATTTTATTCCTCACAGCAGAAGAGAGAAAGAACAGGAAAGAAAGAAGTGGTTTTGCTTTCTTTGGCTTGGAATTTTGAATAATGAGGGCCACAGGTGGGAAGGGTTAGCAACTGGGTACAGGGGCTGGACAGAAGAAGGAACTCAGATGGGTCGCTATCTGGGGTGATCTCGCTCTCATTTTCTACATGAGTGAGAATACCGCACGGGACCATCAATCACAGTCACAAGTACCTCACAACGCCACCTTTCCCAGCTGCTCCTCTCTTCTCCTCTCTGCCAGCCTCCTCCATCCTTGAAAAACGGGTGTATTATGTGTGACTAGAGATCTGAACTGCTCCTCTGCTGCTGTGTCGTTTACTTTTTGTTGCACTGTTGTTTTCTTTCTATGAGTCCTATGTCGTAGCTCCTCTGGGTATGACTTCTTCTTTCTCTCAAATTTTAACGTGTAGAATTCTTGCAGACTCACTTAGCAAAGGTGTATTGAGCAAGAACTATACGGTCCTATTAAAACCTGCTTATAAATCCTTCTCCCTGAGGTTTAAATGGCCACTTGCTTGAAGTGCCACCTCTTCTTGAAGACATCTGCATTTTCAGAGAATCTGAGGACGTAAGTTATGGATGGCAAGTTACATTATAGTCTGAGAGAAGAGAGATTTCCAGGGGGGATTTTTTGCTGGGGAGGGCACTCGAGATGAGGATCCTGCCCTGGCTTCTGATAGTGGCAGGAGGGGGAAAGACACGTGGTCCCCTTTCTCCAGAGGGGTGACCTCTGCCAGCTCCCTAGGGGAGAAGTGGGGCATAATGAGGGAGCACTATGGCAGGAAAAGCAGATAACTTGTCTAAGATGGACTGTTTGGAGTTTTTCTTTTTAAATCATTGCTTCCTTGGTCCATCCCCGTCCATCTCCCCGATCTTAAACTTCAGTTTCTGGCAGGTTAATCAGGAGGCTGTAGCTAGATCATCTATTGTCCGGGCGACGCTGGCCACCCTCAGACGCACTGCACGGCGTGCGAGCTCTTTGGCACCACTCGTTACTTTCTGCCCAGGCTGCCGCACCCGAGATCCGCAGCTGCCGGTTACCGTGAACGCCTCCCTTTGGTTTTGTTTTCAGAATGTCACAGTGACCAGCTTGCAGGTGGCATCCTGCTATAGATGCTGGCACAGATTTTCCATCATTATGCTGCCTTACTGATTTTTTCCATTATTTGTTGCCAATAATAGTCACTCTGATCATCTTCTCCCCCCTCCTCATTCCTTTCTCTGTGCATTGGGCCCCTTCTGAATCACTCAGGCTCAGGAATCAGAGAAAGAAGCATGCCATTTAAGGCCTATCGTAGGATTTCTAGGTTTCTTTGGACTCAAATTCTTCATGGGCAACCTGAGCACTGTGGGTCTTGCTGATTCCTTCCTCACTCTGTCCCCAAGCTCATGTCCCCACCCTATTCTTCCCTGCTTCATGCCAAACACAGACATGATTTTCTAGTCCTTTTTCTTTGTTGAATCTGCTAAATGTGAACATCAGATGGATCCCGCCAATGTCAGGCCTTGGTTTGTAACACTCGGGGAACCACCAACCTCTGAACAGTCCATGGTTCTTACCTGTGTTGCTGTAATTCATCAGGAACAAGCTGATATCGTGTTGAAATAAATGAGTTTTGCAGGTGCTGCAAACAGCATTTGTTGTCTGTCTGTGGGAATATGAGAGTGGGGTGAAGGTGAGAAGGATCTGTTCACATTTCAGGAGTCTTGGTACTCTGTGAGGAATGGATACGATTTCCTAGGAGAAATAGCCCAATACAATAAGCTCTTCAAAAGTCCAGAGAAGACCCTCTGGAGCCATGTAGAAAGGGTGTTGCTTCTGTTGCAGAGCAGTGAAATGTCAATGGAACAGTGAGGAGGCAATGGACAAGCAGAAAAAGAGATCAGCTCCATATTTAACAGCTGTGTCAGAGTTTGCTTTGTGGAGTGCTCATTCTAGCACCTAAAGATGATGAATACAGCTAACATTTACTGGGCACTTATTTTGTACCAGGCAGTGTTCCAAGTATTATACATGCTTTGTTTCATTTAATCCTCATAGCCATGCCACAGTGAAAATATTCGTATCACCTCCATTTGAAGATGGGAAGTCCCTTATCTAAAGTTATACAGCTAGTGAGCGTTGAAAACAAACGTTGAACCCAGACAGTCTGGTTCCAGACTTTCACTTTTAACCTATGCTAATTCCATTTATGACAATACTTCTCTCTCGGTGCCTTTTGTAATACCAGCATACAGTATGCTCAATGCATATTGGCTGAAAGAAAATATTTGCTCAAGAAAAAAAGAAAAGCAATTCAATCTCATCAGAGGAAGGGGTGAAGGGTGCAGGATGCTGTCAGCAGTGACTTTGTGTCCCTAGGACTGCATCTCAACTGGGGTGTGTGCGAGGGGCGAGGATTTTACAGGGCACTGTGGAAGGGGTCAAGGTCTACCCTCCATGTCCCAACGGGTCAAAAATCTCAGAGTTAGGACATAGCTTCTCCACTCTGGCCTCTGCAAACTCTTTACCACTGTCCCTGAGCCCGCCGTGCATAATCAGCCCTCCACACACTGGCTTTTGTCTGCATTGCTTGGAATGCGCTCTCCTTTTACTCCACAGGACAAACTTTCAGTCATTATTTAAAGATCACCACTTCTCTGTCATTTTCCCTGACCTTCAGTTCACTTTCTTGATTTAGAAGTAGCTGTCCTTTCACATGTCAATTTCTGTCATTTGTGTCCAACCTTAACATGTTGGACTATACCCTATTTTTTTACCATCTGTTTCCCCCACTCAATCCCAGCTCTTTGCAGGCAGACTCCTGTTTCGTTCACCTGTGTATCCATGATACCAAGCATACTTGTAATAATAAGCCTAGCAGCAGATGCATACTGGGTGCTCATTGATACGTACTGTACTGAATTGGGTCTCCTTCCTGCTGCACTTTGCTCTGGTGTTCCCAAAGCTTGGTGGGCCTGCACAGGTGCTCAGGGCTACAACAGTTGCAGCAAACGGGTTACCTGTACGTCTCATGATAACTGGCCATCAGCCACTTCCTCCAGGGGAGGGCCAACTTGATTTAAAGGTGCAGGATTGAGGAAGAACATGTCATGAACTTGACTAAAGGATTCTCTTAACCAGTGTCAGTCCGTTGAACTGTCCCTTCAATTTTAACTGTTCCGTCAGCCAAACAGCTTACTCAGCTTTTCAGAGGCCTATTACTTGATCTGAAAACATTGGCAACATTTTGGCCTGCAGTCTGACTTGAAGCCTGTTATAGATAATGAGTTTTCTCTGGAATAGGTGGCACATCTTGGTTGTATCGGAGAAACATCAGGTACGTCTATGTCTTGGCTAGTATCAGCCAGAGTTGGGAGTATGCCAGCTTTCGCTTCATTGCTAACATACTCCTTAATTAACCTGCTAAATCTAGTGCACGATTCACTGTTGTTTTAGAAACGAGGTGCATAATATGCACACTTTTTCCTCTACTCCACTTGTTTTTTTATTTGTTCAGGTTATTAGAAAGTGGTGTTCTCTTGGGTTGTGCATTAAACCTCAAAAGAAACGAGGATTTGAGAAACACTAAATGGGGCTTGGTTTCTCTTGATAAGACTTGGTGTTGCTGCATTTACCCCTTGATAACTGAGTTCCTCTTCCCCCTAATATTTAAATACATCAACTCACTTAATCTAAAGTGTCTTCTTTCCTTGTCATGTCTCCATTCTCATAAACTACTTTTTGTAAAATGAAAGGCTGGAGAAGGCCCTTTGGGGAGTTTTCTTTTCACGGAGGTCTGTACCTTGAGAGTGGAGGCTGTGCCTTTCCATGCTTCGCTGCCTCTGCATATGCAAGCCCTTGTTTGTCAGGCCTGAAATAAATGTGATACCTGTGTTTTTACCTCATGCTTTGCACATAGTGCCCCAAATTGCTACTCCTCGGGAGACTAAGCCAAGGACGTCGTGCCCCATTTTCATGATGAAATGCAGATTTGCCACTGAACCTAATCAACCTTCATTTCAAAAGGTTGACAAGGTGGATACTTAAAGAATTCAACTGGTTAAATTTATGGTACTGCAAAGAGTCCATTCCAAGAGTATTCTCTGATTCTAAAGCTATAGAATTTTTATTTGATTGTGAATTAAGTTACATTTTCATTCACTTCAAGTCCTCGTTTCTTGATTTTGTGTCCCTCAAAAAGAAACAAACTTATTGACAGTCCCATTGGTCTCGGTAACATTCTGTCCCAGATTGAAAAGATCTACAGTCTTTCAGTCATGCTTTCCTCAGATGATTTTTTATACCAGTTGATAGATGTGATATTTTTGCATGATACAGCATGGTATCTTTCTAGTCGGGAAGGAGAACTAACATACTTTGAGTTACTAACTGTGTGCCGAGACTGTGTTAGATTTCAGCATGTGCTGAATCATTTTCCAGCAATTCTGTGGGTGCATGCTATTATCCTCATTTCACAAATAAATGTGTCTGCACTCAGATGCTTTTAAGGTTTTTGCCTAAAACACAGAGATACTAAGGAGAAGAGTCAGCATTCAAACCTAGGCTTCTGTTCCTCCAAAGCAGTTTCTTTTTCTTCATTCCACCAAACTCTTCCTTGAAAATCCTCATTAAGGTAGGCAGGCCAACAGCACTTAGAATATCAAAAGAGACAAAACTTTTGCCTGCTTGACCCGGATGTGACCTCAGAATCCCTCTCAATGTAGCCTCTAAGTGGCCCCTACCAACCAATTAGTGTTTGTATGCAGGTTGGAAGTTATTTGCCATCCCTGTCTCTCAAGTTCTCTCCAAAGCCTGCGGATGTGGACTTTACTGCTAGACCATTAGGGTTATAGCTGTAACCCACTCTGCTGGAGAAGCAGCTCCAATGAAGAGGGAATGCGAATGCGGGGGCCTGGGGATGAAGCCCCACTGACCTGGAGAAGCAAGGTGGGTGTCAGCAGAAAGCATTCATGACACAAATAAGTGACACACACACAAATTGTTTTGTTTGTCATTCAGTCAATTGTGACTTCCTTCTGGCCAGAGGTTCACTAACTTCGGAATTAGCCCAGAAGGTGTATCAACTGGATTTCTCTCCCAGTGTCATTCACTCATTCGGGGTACTTGAAGCATACTATATAATCATGTACCTGAATGACTCATATATGGTTACACCCTTTTTCTCAAGTAGTTTGCCTGTTCTTCTTAGCATCATTGTGTATTTGCCTACCCAGCCAGGATCCATTTTGTCTTTTCTAGATCACATCAGCATCCTCTGATCACTTCTCTCTCTAGCAACTTGAGCATCCTTGTCATACATCTTGTGCATCAGGCCTTCGCCAGCATGGAAGGTTTGTGCAGGAGTCAGGATATCCTAGACTATGGGTGGCATACATGGCTTGAATCCCAAGGTCAAACAGCATGGCTTGTAGATAACATGAATAGTAAAATATGCATGCCTTTCTCCTTCGCACACAATTTTAGAACACTTGACAAACTATATCTGTAAAACAAGATGGTTTGTTTTCCATCTATGACTCAGCTTCCTCCTAGACAGGGTTAATATTGTCAGCAGTAAGGCCGTGGTTTCTCTGAAGTCTGGGATAGACTTGGTTACTTGAAGTTGAGGGGACAGCTTTGGAGCCAAACAGAATTGCTTTGGGTAATGGAGGAAAAAGATAATTGAAGTTTCTGGGGCAAGGAAAGATCCAGGAGTAAGTGACAGGCAAAAGGGCAATTGTGCAATTATATGCAGAGAAGCCCCCAGTACTGGCATGGCTGGGAAGGGAATTTGAGGTATAGACATGTTCTAATGGGAACATTTAAGAAGTTTCTGGTGGGATATCATATGTAAAGTGAAAGTCCTACTCCATCACTTGTTGATGCCAGCCCCTATTTTAAGGTGATTGGATTCCCTTGGAATTTGAAGACGTGTTAAGTTTTACACCCAGGATAAGGCAGAAACAGAGGGAGCAGGTTTGTGTGTCGGAGCATAGGGATTGGAGTGGGGGGTGGGGCTCAGATGATCTAAGAGAGACGTTTTAGAGTCTGCCTGGGATTATTGGAGTCAAAGTTAGCTACACCCTTTAGCACAGTCTCTGCCCACCTTGAGTTCCTCATCTGAAGCAAAGAACACAGAAAATGAGTTGAACTGGTTTCTCAAGGTTGGTATAACTGCTGTCATTCTAGATGCACTGAAGTGGAGCTAAGTTGTTTCATACCATGGATGCTTTAGTTCAAGAGGTGACAAACTGCTACAACTGGGGGCCAAATCCAGCCCATTGCCTGTTTTATGAATAAAGTTTTATTGCAACACAGCCACTCCCATCTGTTTACGGGAGTTGCACATGGCAATGTTCGTGCTATAACCGTGGAGCTGAGTAGTTGGAACAGAGAATGTGTGGCTTGCTGTTGTATATTCTTTTAAGAGATGATCAGTCAGGTGTGGCCACAAGAGCACACAGAGAAGAGGCTCAGGAAAACAAAGTTGACAATACTCACATGTCCTAGATAAGGAGGCACCGCATGTGCACAGGCACAGCCACTAGGGACAGACAGCAGGGTGGTCAGGAGGCAGAAGACAGGAGTGAGAGGAATGCTTAAGTCATGGCCTTTATTGGGGTTTCCACTGGAAAAGCAAAGCAGGGCAGAGTGAAGAGTTTAGACTTGACTAGTTGGAACAATTTCAGAGGGCTTTGGGCTGCTGGGGTGGTTCCTAATGGTCTGGTTCCTGGCCCTGGGATGATTAAGGCAGAGGCATATTGCTTCCTGGGGTGCACCAGGCAGATAAAGGAGGTATGGCTCTGGAGTGCTTAGTTTACATATCAAAAGTACCTTCCAGCCTGAGCCCTTTGCTTTCTCTAGGAATTGGCTAGCCCTGAGGGGAGTAGTCTCTCCCCAGCCAGAATTTTTCTTTTGGGGGGTGAGGAAGATTGGCCCTAAGCCAACATCAGTTTTCAATCTTCCTCTTTTTGCTTGAGGAAGACTCCCTGAGCTAACATCTGTGCTAATCCTCCTCTGTTTTGTAGGTGGGACACCGCCATGCTTGGCTTGATAAGCGGTATGTAGGTCCACGCATGGGATCCCTAGGCTGCTGAAGTGGAGCACATGAACTCAATGACTATGCCACCAGGCCGGTCCCTAGAAACGTTTTTTAAGATGCCAAGACATCATAATATGCAGAAAATTAAAAATACGTGCAATATGCCCACAAAGCCTAAAATACGTTCTATCTGGCTCTTTAATAAAGTTTGCCAATGTCTGCTTTAGGGCCGTAGATCTTCATCAGGTCTTAACTTTTTAGGGAGCCATGGTTGAGAAGGCTGACCTAGTATATCTAGTAGCATCTTAGATTAAGTAAACAACTTGGAATTGAGCCAGGAACTTGTCCTAATGAGGAGTACCAGACTTTCACATACGCACGACCGGGGAGTATGACTGGCTGTGCTCGTGATGCCAGCCTTTGCCAAAGACTATAGCTGAGACTTAGTCATTTCTAAAGGAATCCAGACTAAAGAGAGGGAAACCTCCAGGTTTCAGCTTTGCCAGGATGCCTGTCCGTGCTTGCTGTGGCCTATGAATTCAAACCCAGCTGGGAGAAATGCTGCCCTGAAGGAGACTACAGTGGCCGTGGGTTCATCAGAGCTGAGGGGAAACTCAGATATACATACAGTCACCTTTTTTAGAAAGACAGGGTTCTTCTTCTAAATGTAGACGTATGCAGTGGTGGCAGCTCCAAGCATCCGTTTAATGTGAGACCTCCTTTTTATCCACTTTGCTTATTCAAAACCTCTTCATTTGCCTTTTCCCATTGGAGCCCTTGTACTCGGCCCCTGAGAACCAAGTTGGGTGTGAGCTCTAGTTAGAGACATAATCTCTTTGGGGCTTCATATGCAGATACTTATCAGTCTTGTGCCTCAATGGCCCCACCATTGCCTTTTCCTTTGGCATTGTCTAATCCTAAGAAATGTGTCTTTTAAGAAGGTTTTCATCCTCGCCCTGACATCCCTTTTAGCTAGAGCATTACCTTTGGGAGACTCCTAAGCAGAAGTTGCAGTTGACATTTCTCACGTCTATGCCCCTGAGCACATCCACCATGTGGTTGTTATTTTTCCTCTGCATTTGGGTGTTAACAGGCCTTAAGTAACATTTCTTTCTCCCAAAATGTTTTTTCTGCAGTAATGGGATAGACTTCTAGTGCTTCATTTTCCTCGCCAGTCCCCTTGTGCCTTTGAGAAAGGCTTGGCTAAGGTTTTGACATTGTAACCTCCTGTAGTGACTTCCTTTTCTTCTCTACCACATGGAAGCCTGGTGGTAGTTACTGGACTAAATACTCTCTTTTCTCTCTCCCTTTTGATTTCTGGCCTAGACAGGAATGATACTCAAATATGTAACCTGCAGCATAGTACAGACACCAACCAATCACAAGAGATGCTGACTGTGAATAAGGTCTGTGGGTGTGTTTGTACATAGTGGTACGTTTTAGCTGAATACTGGTCCAGCCCCAGACATTGGCTTTTTAAACATTTATGCTTGTATATTTTTTTCTTGTGGGAGTCCTCACAGTGAGACACGACAAGTCAGTGTGTTCTGGTCGATAAGCTCACCTGTTGGTGAAGCAGTCGCAACTTCCACCCCTGAGTTGGCTAACCGCACCCAGGAAGCATTATCCTAACGGACCAACATCCAGAGCAGTCCAGGACTTGGTCTTTTGTTGTCTTCCCTGGGTCCCTGTTAGTATTTTTTACCTGTTCCTCACATTCCCTTAGAGGCCAAATTTGACACAATTTTGAGCATACTCAATAACTCCAAGCCCCCAGTGGTGTGCTGGAGCTGGCTCACACAGGCTCACAAGAGCTGATTGTGCATGTCCCTTCCCAAATCCATGTTCTGTGATATTATATTGAATGCTTGAAATCAGCGTGGAGGGAGTGTTCATATCACAGAAATTGACAAACACTACAAATAAGGTTATTATTGTTTTCCAGTGAGTAGATGTTAAACATTAGCTGTCACAATGGTACTGCACCCCTGCCTGCAATAACTCAGTTGCCTTGAAACTCACCCCAATAATGCTGTGAGCATTTATGCTGCTCTTTATTAAAGTCGTCTGATTTTTTTTTTTCGGAAATCCTTTATATAGCTATCCCAGCTTTCAAGAGTTGTTCCTCAAGTGTTCTTACAGGTAGAGACTGTCGACAGCTTTAAAATGAGCAGTTTCTGAATCCCACCTCGCTTTAGGGAAACACTGCAGGCGAGGCTGGGCTCTTGCTCTCTTGTTCTGTGGGGTTTCTCTGGACTGGAGCCACCCTTTTGCATCTAGAACAAGTAAAATATCCCCTCCGCTTTTCGAATGGTCTCTTTTGGAGCCATTTGATCCAGGAACATCTCTTTCCCTTCACATCTGCCTATTGACCCCCAAGACTTCATTTTCACATTCAGATAGATCTAGGCAGTCCCCTAAGATCTCCTAAGGAAATCTTTTCTTTCTTTCTCCCAGATCTTCTAATATGATAGTAAGATGATGGATATTTTTAAAGCGAATTCAGTTTCTTTCCTGAACAAACTCGATTCTTTGAGATTATTCCAGACACAGGCCTTTTTAGCCTTTGAGTTTATAGTAGCAGTCACTGAGATTTTTCTCAATTCTTTAATGCAAGAAGATACTGTATCCTATAAAATAAGAGTTCCCATTCTTTAAAAAAAAAGTCCATTAATGAAATACGCTATCTGGGGATCTAATGTACAGCATGATGATTATAGCTAATAATACTGTATTACATACTTGAAAGTTGCAAAGAGAGTAGATCTTAAATGTTCTCACCACAAAAAAGAAATGCTAATTATGTGTTGTGATGGAGGTGTTAGCTGCTATAGTGGTAATCATTTTGCAATATATAAGTATACCAAATCAAGACATAGCACACCTTAAACTTAGGCAATGTTGTATGTCAATTATATCTCAATACAGCTGGAAAAAAATAAAATAAAATCCACTGTCCTTCCGTGGGTAAAGACAAAGTCTGGGTCTTTAAAACCTGAAGCCATGGTCAAAACTTACATAATTAATAAACCTGGAGCCAACCCAATATCATGACATGAGGGATAACCATTGGAAACCCGTGAATGTGCTGTGTAATCTAGGAAGTTAACCCCTCCCCACTCCTCAACTTGGCCCTGAATGCAATTCAAATAAAGGAATTAATTGCTAGCATGTACCTTTATCTCGTTTGTCCTCATCATCTTTCACGTTTAAGCTCAAATAACATCTCTATAAAGACTTCTCTGACTCTCCTGGAAGTCTTTCCTCTGCACTCTGCTCATTCTGTTTTGTTACACTTGTATAATAACTCTTTCTTCCATTCTTCCACAATACTAGGAAGTAATATTAGACCCGAATACATTTTTTTCTTCTTTACATTCTCAGGACTTAAGACAATGCCTCTTACATAGCTGGAACTTCATGACATTTGATTAATGATAGAATGAAACAGCTTTTTCTAGGATTTATAAAGTTTACATAAAAAATTGTCATGGAAAACTAAAGTCATTGGATGTAGCGTTCTGTCTGAAAGCTATTGCTCCTTTAGTCTGACCTGGAGTAGAGCAAACTACAGGTAGTTATGCTGCCGTTGAGATGAATCCTTTATTTTTCTTATCCCTCTCTAATGGGCCAAAATTTTACTTTGAGTTTTACAACCCAGGTTATGATGGTAGAAAGATGCAGAGTAGCATCTTGCTTTGGTGATCCAGCGACTTAGCCTAATTGGCTAGTGCATCCATTCTTTTATGGCCTAATGAAATGTGCCCAGGATTTGAAGTCAGAAAATCTGGATTTCCACTATTGGCTGTGCCAATTAACATCAATCTGTCCTTAGGCAAGTCATTTCATCTCGGTGAGCCTCTGCTTTCTTCTTCCTAAAATGGGCTTATTAATACCCACATCCAAAAGTTGATTTGAGGATCATATTGGAGACCTTGTAAACAGTTATTTCATAGAAATTGGTATTTTTATATGAGTGATTATTGCCAGAGTCAGCTAGAGTTAACTGTGGACTTGGATCCTGAGTGATAGAGAAGCCTTGTATAATTATGAACCATATACCATTTCTCCTCTGACATTTCAGGATATTCACCTTTCTCATCGCAAAAAGAGTTAGCCTGGAAATGGCCATGCTTCATAGCTCATACTGAAGTCGGGTGTTTTTTTTCTTTTTTTTTGAAAGTTTGAACTGATACAATTCCACTGGCTTCTCTGCCTCTAACTCAGACCATACAGGCTTTTTTTCCCCTTCAAGTCCCCCTCTCAAAGAAAATACTTCAATCTCTTTCTTGTGATTGTGTAACTCAGAAATGTCTAAAGCTGTAAGCTTCAAACTTGGCAGGGTTGTCATCTTCACTAAGAAAGAAAAATCAGGAAAATCTGAAGGAGAAAACTTTCACTGTATTTTTTCCTTTTAAGTTAGTTAAATTTAAAAAATAATGTGGAGTTGTATTTACATGTTTTCATTCTCCTTGCTGATAGCATCATTGTATTGCCTAAGGAGATTTCAATAACACCATCCTATTGACATATGGTATGGGGACATATTCCTATTCTAATCAGTGATGGCATGTAAAGCTTGCTCTAGTCCTGCAAGTGAGAAATGCTTTTCATCTTCTGTTAGAGTAATTTGTAACCAGGTCTAATGTTGAAGTCAATTATCGTAAGGAAAAGAGGTGATTGTCTTCAAGGTACCTCCCCACCCCAGGATCCTCCCCCATTTTTAGCACAAATGAAATTCTAACTTCAGATCTTCCTTTATCTAAACATCTATGCTTTTTGTGAAAAGACAATTGGTAGTTATTACCTATGGACCGCTTTAAATGAAGAAGGAATTTGAAAAGAGTCTTTGAAGGGAGTTGGAGGAGGTTGTATATATAGACTGTGTATGTAAGATGAGCAAAAAGAGGCTCTGACGATAGAACAAAGGGGGTGAAGCAGTTACCATTTAATTGTCCTGTTTTATAGATGAAGGAAGAGACATCTTAACTGCAATTCACTTGTGAGGAGTGAGAACTCCAGAGGCCACCCTCAAAAATACAGGAAAGAAAGGAGCAGTGAAATCTGGGTCAAGAGTCTGGGACGGATAAAGCAGCATGGGGATTTGAGATGAAGAGCAGAAAGACGCCCGGAGAATTTACATGTTGGTCTGTGTCCAAGAGTGACAAACACATGGGGCCTGGCAGGCTCGGCTGGCTGAGGTTTCCTGCAGAATGATCCCCAGTGTCCTCAGGCAGATTGGCCGTCAGCAGCCAGATCTCTAGGTAGTCAGCCATCCTCCAGGTTCCTCTTTTCCTACATCTCCCAATCAGGAGTGATTCACAATTTGTATTTGCTAGAAAGAAAAAACCAGAAAGAGATTAAAAAAAAAAAAAAAACAGATACAGTGTTGTTGCAAAAGATGCGACTTCCAAATTCTGAAATTCTAGAATTTTATATATGGGGAACTCATAGTTGAAAAAGTGTGTTAGGAGCTTGGGCTGCAGGAAACTTGCTCAAGGCATCTTAGTTGTGGAAGTTTCTTGAAAGGGCACAGATGGCAACAGAGAAAACAGTATTCTTACGTGAATCTAGGAGCATCCATTACCCATGTTCCCATATAGTGCTGAGCGATAGAATCATCTCTGAGGTCCCCTCAGGAGAAAGAATTTATAGATCTGCACTCTGACACTATTGACAAGTCTCTGTTATTCTCTGTTTATGTTTTCCTTTGTGTCTTGTCTCATTTCTCCTCCAACTATTTGGAGACCCAAAGTAACTAAGAGCATAGGTTCTGGCATTAAAATACCTGGTTTCAAACACTAACTCTATTCCCTTTACTAGCTATGCAAGTTACTTAACCTCGGTCTTCTTATGTATAGAACAGGGATAATAATGATATTACCTCATTGGTTGCTTTGATAACTAATGAGTTCATGTATTTAAAGTCCTTATTACTAATATCAATTTCCCCCTATTCTAACTCTGGAGAAAGATACTGGATGTCTTGGAAAATTATATGACCTCTATTATGTAGAGCTTTTCTTACAAGAGTATCAGATGGTTGGTGACCAGCATATAGATTGACTACACTTTGTCAGATTTCTCTGTTGTCCAGTCAGTGGCCAAGCCTTGTTTATAGAACACCCTAGGGCCATTTCCCTCAGGAGAAGGCTGTGGCTAGACAATTGCCCTTAGAAGGGATGGTGAATGTGGCAAGCTCTACGACTGACAAGCCCATTTTAGGGGGGATTAGTAAAGAAGATGCCTTAACTAATTAACTAAATCTATCCATCACGCTGCTATTAAAATCTCTGACCCTTGTTTATTTCTCATTTAACTCATGTAATTACTTCAATTATTATAATTACATATTTTTTATTGAAGACATTCTTAGGTGGTATGATGTTGGCAACATGATCTCCAGGGTTTCTTCCTGTCTTGATATTCAATTAGGATGTCTTTGCAATGATTCCTGTTAGTTTTCAGGGCTAGGACCTTGTCTTCTTGTTTACCGCTGTATTACCAGCACTAGAATAGTGCCTGACATGCGGTAGGCGCTCAATACATATTAGTTGAATGAATGAATAAAAAGGAGACTTGAAAGAGGGAAATTGTCAGGCTGAAAGATACTGGCCATACATTTCAGGGATCTTCCTCTAATGTTTAATGTCCAATGTTCTTCTATTATAAGGTAGAAAATTATTCATCACTCATTTTTCACTGGTTTATTTTTCTTACTGTACCAAAAGAAACCTTCTGGAGGTCAGTGTAATGGGCTAAGCCAAGCCCAGAATGGGCAGGAATAGGGGATGGGGAAGTTTACACCCAGAAGTTGGACTGGTGTCTTGCTGATAGCTAGGAAAACCATCACCAAAGTCGCTCTGTAGTTGCCATGGATACTATCTTGGGTGCTCTGAGGTGTCATCACACAATGGAAAGAATCATGCAGAGTTGGGCTCAAGTCCTGGGTCTACTTTTCATTGACTCTATGTCCTTGAACAAGTTATTTAAACTCACCAAAGACTCAGTTTTCTCATTTTTAAATGCATAGAAGGCAGAGTTTGATTGAAGACGGGAATAATAATGGTTATCATGTAGTAAACATGTTCCATTAACCAGCACTAATCCTCCTCAATTTTTCTGTGAAGTAGGTGTTTAACAGATGAGACAAGCAATGTGCAGAAAAGCAAACTAATCTGTCAAGATCACAAAACTAGTAAGAGGTAGAGCTAAGATTTAAGCCCAGGTTTGACCTGAATCTCATACCTTGACTAGAGATAATCTAAGTAAAGTGCCTGGCACATAGCAGGCATTTAATAAGTGGAAATGTTAAGATTACCTCCCAAAATATACTGCCCTAAGGACTTTCCCATCCTCACTATTTCTCCCCGTGTCAGAGAGCTCTTAACACCCTCTTTTCCACCCCACCCCACTTCCTTACGCAAATTTATGGACTTCAAAGACCTTGTAAATGAAATGAGACAACAGCCAACACAACTGACTACTTTCCAGTCAATGTCAGGAAAGGAGAGTCTTGGTGTGAGGATCATTCAGGGGTTAATATGTATCTTATAGTGATGTGCTCAGACTCACAACATCTGGGTGAATAGGGGTCAGGCAGGCTTCTCTAGCCAAGTAAACACCTTAGAACCTTTCTCCTACTCACCATTGTGCATCCGCCTCGCCTTTTCAAGCGTCTGAGCTACAGCCATGAGAGATTCTTTATAAAACCAATTTGATTCTGTCCTCTGGATCAAAGAAATGATTACACCCTGGAGGGCTAAAACTATTATCCAAGAAGAAAGAGAAGAAAAGGTAAATGCTGAGATGGGGAATAATTACTGCCAAAGGTGAAGGAGATTGACTGGGAGTATGATACCTGTATAATTGAGGCAAAGCGAATATAAAAATCTGTGCTTGTTTCTAGCATGCATATTCAGAGGTCCTTGGTGACCGGGATGTACAGCAGGTGGGGCGCTTAAATCTCTGCTTCTCTTGGATCTTTGCTTTTATAATCTGCTTTTACAAGGCCTATTTAAGGAGTCCACTTTACTGCTGGCAGGGGAGTGGAGCACGGTAAAGCTATATTTAAAAAATAATTCTAGTTATCTTAAATTTCTTATAGCATTCTTTGAGTATTAAATCTGCAGACAAAGGTAACATGCAACTGTCTCCTGACCTTAGGAAAGATTTTTGATAATCGTTGAGTTTCTCAGCATATGCTCAGATGATGGGGTGAGTGGAGTGGGAAACCAGAGAACCTGATCCAGATCTGCATGTGTAATTTCCTACCTCTGTGGGTTCTATTCTTTGTTAGAAGCCAGAATTCTTTTCTGGTTTTTCTGGGAACCTATTTTAGGTTATCCTTCTGGACTCTGGGGAGAATTCATCCCAGCCAACAAGCTGCATCCGGCAAATAAACATGGGGCAAGGCGAGGTTGTTGTTGAGGAAATTCTGTCTGAGATCTTGGCTTCCTCATCCAACTCCACTTTCTAGATTGCCAGTCTCATTTCCAGGCTGAACCTCGGGCTCAGTCTAGATGTGATATGGTTTGTTAAAGGGAGGGTGCTGCTCTGCTGGGAGTTTAAAGCTCGTCCCTAGTCAGTGGTCGCCCTGGTCGTCCCTGACCCCTTTTCCTCTTCCTTACAGCCATGCTCCTCTTTCTTTTCATCTGCTTCTCCCTCTTCCTCTTCTTCCTCCTCTTTCTTCAGTGTCCTTGCCCATACTTTATTTTTCTTCCATTCTACTTCCTCCACTTCATTTCTCATTTTACTTGGTTTTCCTTCCTCATATTTCAAACCTAACTCTTCTTCTACAGTTTTGTTCTGAATCTCTCTTCCTTCCCGCTCTACAGTATTTTCCATTTCTTCAAAATAATATTACTTGTTTATCACCTTTTCAAAAGAACATGCATCTTTAATGGTCTTGAACCCCCAGGGAACAGAAGTGGAGGAAAAGCTCTCAATATCCAGATGGGCTGACAGGAGAGTGGGAAATAGAGCACGAAAGACTTGCCCCAGGGCACCGGACAAATGAGCCTGTGCTGAGTGCTGCCTGCTCTTCTCTGGATGCCTCTGTTGCTCCCACTCAACAGGAAACCGTTTTGTCAGCTGTCTGACCATTTTTACTGAAGCTTTGAATTTATTTATCTGTTGGTTTTCATTCCCACCCCCAATAAGTCTCTAATTATGTGCTTTTTGAAGACAAACATAAATATTGTTAAAAGCCTCCCCTAGGTGCTTACCCACTCACCACGCTCAGAAACATCATGGAAGCGGCAGCAGAGATAACACTGCAAATCATTATTAAGGAAGGCTTTGATTCTGAGAAGCAGAAAATTAGTGGTGAGAGCCATCATCTGAGTACCAGTCAGCAGAAGAAGAAAGGGGCATGGGGCGCCGGCCTTGTGAAAGGTGCCAGGAAACCTCTTCCAGCCAGAATTAGCAAAGAGGCAGGAGCAAAGCCAGTGTGGGTGGTGAAGGACCAACACAGATGGGAGAGGTGGGTAGGTGGGGGGTTGAGCTTAGAGGGCTGTGATCTACTTAGAAATGTACTACCTTCCAAGGAAGTAGTCATTGCCCCAATGGAAAGAGTGCTCTCTACAGACTGGATTCTTGATCGAAGGGACTGAAATATATGGTTGGATAAGGGAAATTCTAATGAATTAGTAGTATTCTTCTGAGATACAGAATTTAATACTCTGTCAAGGACCCCAGAGATATGATATGCCAGAATTCCCATGTAAGAAGCCAGAGCCAATATTAAAAGACTCTGGGAAGTAGGCAAGCTGACTGGATATACTATGTAAAGTCAAAAACTCCACCAGATGATTATGTTCCATGGGAAGACCCAGAAGACATGCAATTTACCAAGGCCATCTCATGTGAGGGTCACCAGCATCAAGAAGTTCAGTGTTGCCCCTTATTTATAGACCAAGGATAATGATAGGAAAAACCATCACAGAACAGACTCACTGATAGCAGTGGGGTGATTGGATCACTAAAACAGTTGAGGCCAGGTGGCAGCACTTAACAGTCAGAAGCCAGGTGGATGCAATTTTCATAAAGAACAGCAAGGTTGGAATGGTAGCCAAGAAGATGTGATCTGTGTGAAGATATGAATTATTAACAGACTGCGGCATCCATGGGGCAGAATAGATGTACATCTAACAAACGAATTTTTCAACTTGTGCCATCAGAGGAAATCAAGGATGGATCATCAAGAGGCTACGGGCAGTAATTCCAATAAAAAGTTGTGGTTCTTTGCCCATTTTCTGGACCTGAGCCAGTTTTTGGACACCAAACTTGTTGATTGAAGAGGAAACAGGGCCTCTGCGACAAAAGACTGTAACACCATGGCAAGGTATGCAGTAATGATCCCTCCTGTTCTTCCCCAAGGGATGTATAGCATTTTCTCAGGGACTTTGTGGAAAGAGAATGCCCAAATACTTCAAGGACTGTTGGACACAGTGTTAGAGTTAACACCTAGAGACAGGAAATATTTTTGTGGTCCTTCTGTTAAGAAACTATGGGCCTCAGGTAAAACGTGTACTTTGACAAAGGTCTAGCTCTTTGTTGGTTCCTTGGGCTTATGAATCATTCTGTGGTAATTTCCTCAGTCATAAAAGTATAATTGCACTAGAAATACTTGGCAATTGGTGCAACCTCCACATTGGGTCCTTGGCCAATTGGGTAAGAGCTATCTATAATAATGAGGAAGGTCAAGAGCAAGTGCCTAAACTTCCCTTCCACTGGGCAAGATAGTAAGCAAAAAAAAAAAAAAAAAAAAAAATGCATTCCAGGGGTGGGGAGAACAGAAGTTAGTCCTACCATTAAGGATCCAGAGGAATCAGGAGTGGTGGTCCCCATCATATCTCTATTTAAGTCACCAGCCTGGTACCTATAGAAAAACCAGACTGATCCTACAACACATTCAACTAAATTGTAACCCCTATTGAAACTGCCATGTCAAATGTGGTATCTCTTGCTAAAAAACATTAACATGGCTTCGGGTACATGAAATACGTCCATTGATTTAGCGAATGTTTGGTTTCCTATCCCTGCTGGAAGAGGATCAGAAACAGTTTGCATTTCTGTGGATTGGACAACAATGTTATTTGCATTTTATCTCCAGGGCTTTGTTAATTCTTTTGCATCTATCATAATACAAACCAAAGAGATTTGAGTCATCAGGATATCGCGAAGAACGTCACATAGATATAGTAAATCAAAGACAATATACTAATTGGGTTGAATAAGCAAGAAGTGGCTAGCATATTGGAGACCTTGGTAAGACACATGTTCTCAAGAAGGTGTAAGATAAACTCTATGAATATTCAGGGGCCTACAATATCAGTAAAATTTGTAGGAGCCCAGCGATCAGGGGAATTCTAAGACATCCAAAATAAAAGCAAATTATTGCATCTTGCTCCTTGCATCACAAAGAAGGAATTACAGGCCTATAAGGCTTTTCACGCCCTGGAAGCAGCATATTTCACACCTGAGAATACTGCTTCAGCCACATTGCTGGTGATACAAAAGGCCACCAGCTTTGAATAGGGCTCAGAGCAGGAAAGGGATTTTCAGTAGATCCAGGCTATGGGCCAAGCAGCCTGCCACTTGGGTCATACAATACAGCAGACTTTATGGTATTGGAGATATCAGTGGTGAGAAAAGATGCCATGTGGAGTTTATGTCAAGATCCAATAGGAGAATCTCAAGGTATCCTGGGGTTCTGGAGCTGGGACCATGCTATCTGTGGTAAAGAATTATACTACGTCTGAAAAACAGCATCTAATGTGATACTGGGCCCTGGTAGAGACAATAGAGACTATGCAGATCACGAATCACCAAGTGACTAGGTATCTAGAGCTTCCCATTGGGATCTGAGTTTGTTCAAGCCTACCAAATTGTAAGATTGGACAGGTCTGGCAGTAAGTCATTGTAAAATGTAATTGTACATTGCACTTCTGGGATCACGTACAGGAAGGACAAGAGAGCATGAGCAAGCAGAATGTACAGGTAGCCTAGATCCCACGTCTTCTACCACTGTTGCATCAGCGCCCCTCTCTCATTTCATACCTATGACCTATGGGTTATCTTAAATGTAGCTCACAGAAGTGGAAAATAATTGAGCTTGGTTTAAGGATGGGTCAGCTCTTTATGTGGATGTATGCTGAAAATGGATAATAGCGACAATACATGGTCTCTCAGGTGGACTTGAGAGATAGTGGCAAGAAAAATCTTCTTAATTGGCAGAACTTCAGTCTGAGCAGTCATACACTTTGTATTGAGGGAAAAGTGGTCCAAAGTTAAAATTTATACGGATTCACGGGCAGTGGAAAATGACTTGGATGGCTGATGAGTAGCCTGAAAGAAAATAAAATGTGAAGATTGAGACCAAGGAAGTGTGGGATTGAGGCACCTGGGTAAATATATGGAAGTGGAAACACAGTGTGAAGATAACATGTTAAAACCCACCAGACAGCATCCATCATGGAAGAGACTCTAAAGAAACAAGTAGACAAAATAACTTGTCCAGTTGATGTCAACCAGCCTCTGCCACTGGTCACCCCAGTGCTAATCTGATAGTCACATGTACAAAGTGATCATGGTGGCAGAGATGAGGGCTATGCATGGGCCCAATAGCATAGGCTTCTACTTTTCAAGGCTGATCTTGCTACTTCCGAATATCCAGAACCGAATATCCACACTGCCCACAAAGGAAATCAATGTGTGGTCTCCAATATAGCACCATCCCTGGAGATCAACTGGCTACTTGGTGGCAAACTGACTACATTGGGCCCCTTCTGTCCTGCAAGGGAGAGTCATTCATCCAGTCAGGAATAGACATGTGTTCTAGGAATAGGTTTTCCTTTCCTGCTGGCAGGACCTCAGACAACACCACTGAGGGCTTACACTATTTGACGTGCTCACATAGGATCCTATATAACATTACATCAGACCCAGGGACCCATTTATAGTAATCAAGGCCTTCATATGATGTTCTGTCCCTATTAGCAAGAATACATGAGTCTAGGAACCAGGGGGTGGAAGCAGGAACAGCCCTGGTGACCATCACTTCCAATCACCCAATTGGGGAATTTGTGCTTCTGGGAACTTAAGGTTTAGAGATCTTCCCCATTGGGAAACACTTTCATCAGGTGATATAGCAAGAGTCCCTTTGAACTGTAAGTTATAGTTACCACCTGGGGACTTAGGATTCTTTGTGTCCAACTACCAGCAGGCAAGAAGAGGCATGATCTTGGCATTAGTAATTGACACCGATACAAAAGGAAGTATTGTTGCTCTTACCCAAGGAATCTATTTGGCATCCAAATACTTTGGTACTTCCTTGTTCTCTGTTGCCCACTTGTAACAAGTGCAGAAAACAGCCGAGAAAGGCATGGTTACCAGGAATTCAGACAACTCATGGGTGTCACATCATCAGGTAAGCCACAAGGAATGGCAGAGGAACTAGCTTAGGGTGAGGGGAATCTAGAACAGATAGTATAGCAGGGAGATGATCAGAATCAGTTGTCACTCTGAGACCCACTGCAGTTTATCCTGCTAACCAGGGCCAGGACTAGAGTGAGCCAACACTCTACTGGAAAATTTAGAGAGATACTCTCTCAGGTCATTCATGTGCTGATTGTGTACTTGTGTGACTCTGGGAGTGAGTGTGTTCTTAAGAATGAAGAACCTACAATTTGCCAGGAAGGCATGACAATTGTAAACATATATGGACCTAAAAACAGAATCCCAAAATACATGAAGCAACAACTGGCAGAATTCAAGAAAGAAACAGACAATTCAGCAATAATAGTTGGAAATTTTAATACCTCACTTTGAATAATGGATTGATGCAATTAAGCAGAAGCTCAACAAGGAAACAGAAGATGGGAACAACACTATATTCCAACTAGACATGTTTGGCATCTCTAGAACACTCCATTCAACAACAGCATAATATACATTCTTCTTAAGTGCACACTGAACATTCTCCAGGTTAGATTATATGTTGGGTCATAAAACAATTCTTAATAAATTTAAAAAAATTGAAATAAAAAGTATGTTCTTCGGGGCTGGCCCCGTGGCCGAGTGGTTAAGTTCGCGCGCTCCGCTGCAGGCGGCCCAGTGTTTCGTTGGTTCGAATCCTGGGCGCGGACATGGCACTGCTCATCAGACCACGCTGAGGCAGCGTCCCACATGCCACAACTAGAAGAACCCACAACGAAGAATACACAACTATGTACCGGGGGGGCTTTGGGGAGAAAAAGGAAAAAATAAAATCTTAAAAAAAAAAAAAAAAGTATGTTCTTCAACTAAAGTGGAATGAAATTACAAATCAGTAACAGAAGGAAATTGGAGAAATTCACAAATATATGGAAATTAAACAACACACTCTTAACCAATGGGTCAAAGAAAAAATCACAAGGGAAATTAGAAAATATTTTGAGATGAATAAAAACAACACAATACCAAAATGCATGGCATGCAGCTAAAACAGGGCTAAGAGGGCAATTTATAGCTAAAAATATGTATGTTAAAAAGAAGAAAGATCTCTTTTTAAATCAATAACCTAACTTTCCACTTTAAAATGCCAGAAAAAGAAGAGCATACCCAAAGCTAACAGAAGGAAGGAAATAATAAAGACTAGAGTGGAAATAAATGAAATAGAGAACAGAAAAACAGTAGAGAAAATTAATAAAATAGAAAACTGACTATTTGGAAAGACCAAGAAAATTGAAAAATCTCTAGCTAAACTGACCAAGTCAAAAAAAAGGACTTAAATTACTAAAACCAAGAATGATATAGGGGATATCACTACCAACCTCGCCAAAGTAAAAAGGATTATAAAGGAATAGTGTAAATAATTGTATGCCAAAAGATGAATAATAACCTAGATGAAATGGATAAATTACAAGAAAGATAAAAACTAATGCAACTGACTCAAGAAGAAATAGCAAATATGAGTGGACATAAAACAAGTGGTGAGATTAAATGAGCAAAAAAAACAAAAACAAAACATGCCCACTATTAAAGCCCTGGCCCAGGTGGCTTTACTGATGAATTCTAAAAAATGTTTTAAAAAGAATTAACACCAAACTTTCACAAAATCTCCCAAAAACTTAGAAGAGGAGGGGATATTTCTCCCATTCCATGAGACCAGCTTTACCTCAGTACAAAAGTTATCTCAAAAGGGAGGCTCTACCTAAATGAAAGAGCAAAAAGTATAAAACTCTTAAAATATAGGTGTAAATCATTGTGACCTTGGATTACGCAATGGTTTCTAAGACAGGACACCAAAACGAAAGCTACCAAAAAAAAAGAGATAAATTGGATCTCATTAAAATTTTTAAAAAACCTACCTTTTATGCTTTAAGGACATCATCAAGAAATTGAAAAGACAGCCCGTATAATGGGAGAATATATTTGCAAATCGTATATCTGATAAGGGTCTAGTCCAAAGAATATATAAAGAGCTTTTACAATTCAACAATAAAAAGACAGCACAATTTAAAAACGGGCAAGGGATTTGAGTAGAAATTTCTCCAACTAAGATATACAAATGGCCAGTAAGTACATGAAATGATGTTCAGCTTCATTAATCATTAAGGAAATGCAAATCAAAACCACAATGAGATACCACTACTCACACGCTAGGGCGGCTATATCAAAAAAATGGACAATAACAAGTGCTGGTGAGAATGTGGAAAAATTGGAACCCTTGTATGGTGCATTTGGGAATGTAAAATGGTGCAACTGCTTTGGAATATAGTTTGACGGTTCCTAAAATGCTAAATTTTGAGTTACTAGATGACCCAGAAATCGTACTCATAGGTCCAAGAAAAATTAAAATATGTGTCCACACAAACTCAAACTAAAAGCTAAACACAAAAAGTAAAAACCACTGAGATGTACACTTTGAAAGGTTGAATTTTGTGGTGTGTGACTTATAGATAAATAAAGCTGCCCAACAGGAGAGGGAGGCACTGAGGGTGCAAAATTTAAAGAGGCACTTATTCTCAGGCAAGTACCTCCTTAAATTTTGTGCCCTAGTTGTCTTACTTGCCTATTCCTGGATCTGCCACTAAACTTCCCTTCTAAGTTTCCCACAGGAACAGAGGCCTAGAGAAATGCTGGAGAAAATGTTCCTCAAGAGCATATGCAAAAGTTGACCCCAAGTGATGCAAGGGGTAGATTGTACTGGACATGGTATATGTTCTCCAGATTTTTTAAGGAGTAACTTTTTGCACTAGTAGCAGAGAGTGTTGTGAGCCGTCTTCAGCTCTCAGACTCTTCAGAGATTGCCTGAGCTGCAGAAAGCCACTTTGCTCAAGGCAGTGCTCTTTCTGAGGCATTCCACATCCAATGATGGACAGAAGAAACAATCTAAAGGCTCAGTCAGTTCAGGCCAACATAGGGTAACTCTGGTGGGTTATTTTAGCTTCATGGCACAACTCTCCAATAGAGGAGGCTGAGGTTGTTCAGGCCACCGTCAGAGCTTAATTTCTTCCTCTCCCAATCCAGCTCTCTTTCCTTCTTTCTGCTGTTGTCATCCCAAGGGTACTTCCTAATAAACATTCTGCACAGTAAACTCCATCTTAAATTTGCTTTCCTGCAAACCTAATCTGCCACAGGGCCTAGGGAAATTATAAGCAAGGAAACAAACAAATAGATGAACAACAAACAGAATCCGTTAGAGTTAACCATATCTTTCTCTTCGGAAATGTGATACTCACTTATAAGGGTACCAGACTTCAGAATTAGAAGTTCACCCCACTTCAGATTTTCAACAGTCACTCACAGAAATGGCCTAAATTCCTTTGCAGAATGAAATGGTGGAAGGAAGCAATCAATAAGTAAATGATTACAGATAACTGAGTACAGCCACAGATGCTGGCAGGGGTGGTGGAACATGGTGGCAGGGATGGTTGTGTAGGGGCTGAGAAAGGATGCACCACCTTCGTGCCCTGAAGGAGCTCACGGTCTCTGATGGATGTGGAGGATAATCTATATAATCACATACCTTAAGAGCAAAGCTAATGAGTATAGTCTGGAACTCCTTTTTTTAGAGTTTTTCAGCTACCATTTCCTTTTTATTCTCTCTTTCCATCTTCCTCCACTCACTCACTTGCTCGAGACCCCCTGGTTCCTGCTGCACATGTGCTTGCCCTGAGGGTTATGGTGGCCTCCCAGCAGATCTGGAGGGCAGATGGCTGTGTCGTGGACTTAGATACAGATTCTAGGAGAAATCTATCTGTGATGCAAAGCTATGGGGCTTTGATGAGCAGGCCATGGACCTCAGGGCATCAGCCAGGACCTTCAATCGACGTATGAATGTGGTTTTGTAAAGAGTTTCCCACATTTCTCATTCCATGAATCTTGCTTATAGACTGACTCTCACTACACATGGAATTGAAGAATCCAGAATCTGTTACCATCTTGCCTCTAACTAGCCCCAGTCAACCAAAGATTAGAGCAGACTAAACCGTATTATTTGGCAGATTTAGAGAGGTCCTTTTGCCTATATTCTAGCTCCATGATTAGTAATGCTTTTCTTGTAGGTTTAAGGTTTTGCTTACCCATCCAAGCATAATCTTTTAAAAAATGAAATGGGAAAAAATTTTTAAAAGAATTTGAGTTGAAGTTCTACTGTTTATTGCTTATATGATTCTGGCAAAGTTACAAAACTTCTGCAAGCCAAAGTTTTCTTCACTATAAAATGAAATGAGAGTAGCTGTGTGGGCCACCTCAAAGGGATTATTAGAAAGATAAGGGTAATGAAGGTGAGAGTTTCATAAACTATAAAGTACCATATCATTGTAAGGGGTTATTATTTCCAGGTGTTCCCACTTGATTGTAAGTATTGTAAATGATATTATCTGCCAGTTTTTTCTCTTTATCTCAGGACATTGAAAGAATGGGAGTTTTGAAGGAAAAGAAAGAAAGGATGATTTGGGAGAAGTTACATGATTTACTTGTCAAGGGTAAGTCTGGGCGTGTGTCTAACTGGGAGGCAGAATGAACTGGATAAAGCCAAGGCACAGTGATGGTGGGGGATTGCTGGTGACAATAAATTAATCACCTTGCAGTTCTCCAAGACAGAGCCCTGGACCATGCAGTGTCTAAAAAGAGCCAAGTGCAGATAACTTCACTCATTCATTCATTTATTCAAAAAACATTTAGCCACTTTTCACTTTGCACTGAACACCAGGAGAGTTGAATAGAACACAGTTGCACAGAGTGGGGGCAGAGACAGACTAATAGATCACCCATTTCAGCATAACGTGGCAAAGCTGTGCCAGAAGCAGCAAGGTTAACAAGAGGAGCATCTATATCAGATTAGGAAGCTTGAGAAAGCTTTCTTGGAAGAGGTGATGCTTGAGCTGAATTTAGAAGGATGAGCAAGTCTTAGATGACGTGGGGACAGAGAACGTGTTTTCCTAGAAGAGGGAACAATATGTGCAAAGACTTGGAAGCCTAAAGCAGCCTGTTGTATTTTAAGGAACCACAAGTAGTTTCAAATGACTGCTTTGAAGGTGTGTGGTGAAGGGTGGGTGGGAGGAAGAGGGGTGTGTGTGTGGAGGTGGGAGAACAGAGAAATAGGGGGGGCATAGCCAAAATATCTGAACTTGACCCTGACAGCTGTGTGGAACCTGAAAAAGGCGTGACAGTGACATGGCAGAATTGCATTTTAGAAAGAGGGCAGAATTGATCGGAACTAGTTATTCCTAGAGACAGAAAGCCCAGTTAGGAGTCTGAGCAGCGGCTATGAGGTCATGAAGCAAGGCAGTAGCCTAGGCATGGGGGTGGAGAGAAGGGAGCAGAGCTAACAGAATCTGCAGAAGTTGATAGTACACAGCTGTAACTGATTATGGAAGTCTAAGTGTGACAAGTTAGAGTGGCTCTCAGAAGCTGAAAAATACAGTTTTGGTCACTTGACGCCTTCTATTAAAACCTTCCTTTACTCCATAGGGAGTGTGGGTATCTGCCAATGGTCTACTTACTTTCAGGCTGTGGGAGAGGGACCAAGCATCATCTCCAGCTCCATTCAGTTAAATGGAGAACGAGTCCCACCATCAATCATGCCCAGTCCGTTATTTACTCTAAGAAATCGAGCTCATGGAAAGCAGCCTTTCACAGAAAGGGGTCTCCAGTTTCTCACATTCTCTGCAAGGCCCCAGACTCCTTGCCCTGCTTCCTCAAGAGCAGTGTGGTGACCCAGAGCAGCCTTCTCCGCAGGGTCCCTTCTTCAGCTTATGCTCCCCGTCCCAGCTCACATGCCATCCTCTGTCGGAAGTGACAGATGACTATTTTGGTCTTGGGATTTCCTCTTCGGAGTGTGTCTGTCACTTCTCCAGTCTCTGATGAATGCATTAAAGAGCTAAAAGGCTGTTCGACTGGGGCTGAGGCATCTATTTTAGGTTGAGAATTGCTGATATCCAGGAGCATTTTTTTTTAATAGAAAGAAGAGTACTAGAAAGAGAAAGAGACTAGAAAGAGGTGCCGTGCTCTCTTTTACATCGCAAGATGTCTGTGCTCCTTAGTGATCTGGGGTGGCGTGGTGCACTTTGGAATCCATAAACTAGGACTGTGGTGAATTACAAGGATGGCCACAATGTCCATGCCTCTGCAATTTGACTTTGTATTCCTCCCGTCAAGCAGAGAAGACGTTCTCTTTTTCTCAGAACATTGAAGTAAGGGAAGTTTTAAAGGGCAAGAGGGAAGGGAACATTTGGGGGAAGTTATGTGACTTAGTTGGCACAGCACTCAGGGAAGGCAGGTCTGGGGGTGTGTCTACCTGGGAGGCAGAATGTACTGGATCAACCTGAGAGGTAGAGAACATTGTGAAGTTGCTGGGGAAAATAAATTAATTGCTTTGCAATTCTCCAAGAGACAGCCCTATACCACACAATGTCCAAAAAGAGCCCAGTGCAGATAACTTCAATTATTCATCCATTAATTCATTAACTCATTAATTCATTAATTCAAAACACATTTACCAGCTTCCAATTTGTATCCCTCAGGCACTGCGAGAGTTGAGACAGGTTAATAGATCATCCATTTGAGTAGAATGTGGCAATCCTAGCTGATATTTGCTGAAAGACCCCAGCCCAGGCCAAAAGAACCACCTAGAAGAATCATGAATTAAATGAATGCTGATGTTTCTAAGCCTCTGAGTTTGGAGTGGTTGATTGTGCAGCAAAAGCTGATTGAAGCCTGATCTAAGTCTAAAGAATAAATATTTTGGTCTGTATTTCCCTAGAAACCTCCTTAGGCCTCCCCTGAAGATGGGTGATGCCAGATTTTAAAGTAAAAATGTTCCATGCAGTGGAGAAGAGCAAAAAAATTTCATGAAAGCAGAGGAAAACGATTGGACGACCATCACTGTTTGCGATATAGAACACAACCAGGATTAATTTTTAGGGGTATGCAAGGAAGGCTGGACCTCAGTAACCTCTAGAATTTAGAATCTTACAAATGTAATTAAAGATATTTTTTAAATTTTTTTATTTCCCCAGGAAGTAATTGATTTGGTGATTTTTTTCTATTATGTTTTTATTAAACATTTTAACTCATAAAAACCGTATGCTAAGCTTATTTATCACAGAAAAGAAATTACCTTTCCATTTCTCCTGGGTAATCTGAAAATTCTATGTACTTTACCAAAATGAACCACGTGATACCCTGGGACAATGTGCAACTTTCAAAGGTTCTCTTTAAGAATAATAATATAAAATATAAGAATAAAATATCAACTAACTATTACTGCAAATTTACTTTGGACCAGGCACTCTTCTTAGGGCTCTCCATTCATTATCACATTCAATCATTTCATCAACTCATATGAGGTAGAAACTACTCCCATTAGTGATTCCACTTAGAGGTAACTGAGGCTCAGAGTCCTCCCATGAGGGAGGAAGTTCGCAGAAGGCAGCTGTGGCATCCGAGGGTGTTGGAGTCTGGGTGCCATGCTCCTAGCCATCACTTTGTGCTGCTGTATTTGACTGGGATTGGATCCACACTCTGCCATTGTTCTCTGTTATTGCTCCTGGGCCAGCCATCCAACTTCTCTGCACTTTAGTTTCTTCATCTATAACGTGGAGGTAACAATGCACAGATGCAGGAACTGAGGGCTGAAAAGTGCCATTTTATATCAGCATAGTGGCAGATATTTTGTGTCCCTACAAAGTTTGTCAAGGTAAGCAATTAGAGCCTGGATCTCAACAGGTCTCCACATTTTCTGTCTTTTCCCTCTTTCTCCACACGATATATGAAGGATGTTCTATAAATATGAATGCCTTGAACAGTTCCTGGTTCTGGTCCACTTGACTGAGGCCTAGCCTTCTTTGACCAAAACAGAAGACGACCCCCTTGTCTAAAAGCTCAGGGACACTGAATGATCTGTCATTTTCCTCTGAAAGATGCAGAAACTGGTAACATCAAGGATGTTCAATGAAGGATAGTGGAAGCAAAATGTCTGTGAAGATAAATAGTACTTACTGAGTGGGAAGGGTCAGGAAACTTGGAGATGTAGCCAGTGTATACAGCAGGAGGTAACTGCTCTTTCTTTGCTTCCTGAAGAATGTAAACCTGCTTCAGGTGCACAGAGGATGAATGGGATGGGTTCTTAGAGGAAATGGAATATTTTTTATCTAAGACTAGTATTTGTCTCTTGTGTGATTCCAAGTAGTCCCAACCACTCAGACACACACACGCATACACACACGCTCACACACACACACAAGTGCATAGGGACAGATATATACACACAGACCCATGCACGCATTGCAAAAGATGCGCTTAAGTAGTATTTATTATTTTAATATTTAGCAAATATGGTAGAAGGAAAGGAAAATCAATAGGTAATATAAGATAAAATGAATGCTCAGTTCCTTAACAGGGAAGAAGGGAAAAGGTATAAAACGTCAACATCAGGCTCAAGGCCGGTGTTGAGGGCTGCCTGCTTGGTCTCATAAATCCTATGTAACAAGTCAGAGATTACCAGCCATAAAGCATCTCATTCTCACCTGGTGTCATTTCCATAAATACGGTATATAAAGAACACAGTGATGAGTGCTAAGTCAGGTCATTAGGGAAAAAACAAATGTTCACAAAGGAGCTTTGGTTGTCAAAGTGAGGTTTTAGAACTTGTCTCAAAAGGATGTAAAAACTGCTATGAAGAAATACACACATATACATGTGTGTATATGTAACTATATAAATATATGAATAATGATTTTTCCTTCAGTATTTCCCCATCAGCAAGAATCTAGCCTGCCGAGTAAGGAGGCCAAAGGGACACGATCCTTGAGTTCAAAGCATCACTAACTCTTCTTTTTTCCTTATGTGTGTCCTAAATGGTGCCTCTGATGTCTTTTTACCAGGCCACATCTGGTTACCGCTGGAGAACAGCTCAGGCTTGTTGGATGATTCTTGCCCAGGTCACCAAAGCCACACTCTGGTTAGTGATGGTCTTTCTAATTAAGAGGACTTCTATCAGCACTTCATGCCCATGCACAGGAAGGAGCCCTCTATGAGAGGAAGTGAAGCTGATCTTCTAAGTCTGGTCTCGCAACTCCTAATATTCAAGTCTCACCTCTGGCCCTGTCGGGTATTTCGTTTGAACAGCTGCTGATTCTCTCCAAACTAGAAATGCGGAGGGTGTGGAGACAGCTCTATTAAACTCCCTCTGCCTCACTTCCAGAAGGCTTTCAGCTGACCTCCCGTGGACAGCTGTAGAATCATGTAGGTCATGCAAAGAACAGTTACTTTAAGGAAGCTTTTCCTGTGGGAAGAAACATCCCTCTTCCCTCCTCCCAAAACAAAAAACAAAAACAAAAAACAACTGCCTTTGTGCTTAACTTTTCTACCTATCCGTCTAATCTGTCCTTTCATCTTATGTCCTAGGACAAGAACAGACATCTGACTATGAGACTCAGGTTGAGCTCCCATATTCCTCAAGCATCCCTTAGGGTAGTCATAGTAAGAGTTATAACCAAACTTGGGAATCCGGGGCATTTGGCAACAGACTCAAATCCCTCCCTACTTAAACCTACATTCCCTCCCCTCCCCACAAACACCACCCCCAACATCTGCCATCACACACAAGCAATCCACACAGAGCTCAGGGACATCTAGGCAACCTGAGTCTCCATGCGGGTTCCAGAGAACAGGGGTTACACACACTCACTTATTTGTTTGCTCATCCATCCAATGGAAATTTATCCCAGGCACTGTGCTGGGTGCTGTGAAGTTTCAAAGGTAGAGATGATGTGTCTCTGCCCTCAAGGAGCTTTAAACTCTGACAGTGACTTGGGATCACATTATACCTGAACTTCCCATGAGAATGTTTTCAAGATCTCATTACAAGGTGGAAAAACTCATTGAAAGGGGCCACTGGTTTAAAGGAGGACAGATAAAATTGAAGGCTTGGAAAAATGAGGATTATTAGGGAAAGCCAGAGGAAGCACCTTTATTTAACACAGAAGGAAAGAGCTGAAGTGATAACTTAATAAAAGTGTTTAAGAGAACAGAGGATGGACTCCATTATGGATCTATCTACCCATGAATTTTTCTAAAACTCTTTTGAACCAAATTATTTTTCTTTTTCTGTGCTGTCTCTAGAGGTAATGAGTTACTTACATGGCCTGCCTGCTGTGTGAAATAGCACATTCTTTTGCTTCTGAAATTTCATCCTTTAAACTTATAGGAACTCCCACTAATTCTGGGTTTCCAGGATTTGGTGAGTAGGTCTTCGTGATGTGTGCCCTACCTGAACCCTGCAAGATATTACAGGGTTTTTTCACATTCGCCCTTAAACCTCTGTTTTTCTGAAGGGTCTTTGTTTTTCCTCATAGAGAAGACCCTCAAATTTTGTTATCAAATCAGCTACACAATTTCCTGAGATTTCCCTAGCTTTTGTGTGTCTTTTTAGGGATATGCTAAAAACAGATTTATCATTTAATCTAAACATATTTTCCGCCACATTTTACCATCTCTAAAATCAAGATATGTTCTGCAATTAATGTTAAGAAAACAATGCGTCAAAGTTTAATTGGTAGCCTTTTTTTTTTTCTTAGCAGTAAGGAAAGATAATGATATGTCTTGACTGTCACCTTCAATTTCATGAAATACGATATTAATATATTGTTGGTCTTTGTGGAACAGTGGATGCTAGGGCACTGTGGCAACGTTTGCAAAATGCATTTTGGATGCCCCAGGATTTACTTAATTTGTGGTTTTGTTCATTGCTTATTCAGGTGCTTTTTTGCCACCAACGTCTTTTTGTCTGAGAGGCCAAGCCAGCTTCTCTGTTATTTAAAACTCTTGGTTTAATACCACAAACTCATCAGTACTTAAATGACGCTAACCAATAAGATGGATGAGGAAGCACCTGGAACCTAGCTTCAATTCCTAACCTGGCTCCCCAAGCAAACCTCACAGGACTTTTTTACCCTGTTGGTTCTATCTCGAAGTATGGAGCAAGAATCTCTACCTCTCACCCTCCCAACTGGGTTTGAGATAAAAGCCAAGACAATGTCGGGATGGTGCTCTGAGTTCCCGGGGAAAAGGAATTGTAGAAAACAGCATGATATCATTGTTGTTATCATGTTGACCATGTCCCTTGAAATCTAAGCCATTCTGGAGAATGGATTTTCAACTAAAGTACAGCTCTATAATCGGAGCTTAATTGGTGGCAGAGTCTGTTCAGCAAGCTTCTCGGCATGATTCTCCTTTCTAAGCAGAGTGTATTTCACTTTGCATAATGAGGCAATCTTTCTATTTACTGATTATTTCTTTATGTAACTTGATCGCTGAAAAGAAGTCACCACCAAGACCTCAAACAACTGACTAATAAACACATTCCCAACGCCTGATGTGTGGAGCACTTAAGATGCCTCTCTTGCTTGCAGATTGAAGTGTGCACACTATATGTCAGAGAGCACATTTTGCAGGCAAAGTTTATCTTCCTGGCATTTGATATAGAAAGCCAGAAGAGAAAGAACAGGGTAATGTCTCCTTGGCTGGCATCTTGAAGTTATGAGATAGGAAGTGAAATTCCTAAGGTTGACCTATTAATACACAACTAACATTTGTATCATACTTTACAATTTCATATTGATTTGCTCTTCCCCACCACCATGATAGAAATAAGCAAAACAGGCATTATTTCACTTTGTGTATCAGAAAAACAATAATTGAAGCAGTTGACTTGACCAAAATCACAGTTAACAACTGGCAGAACCAAGAATTGAGTCCAGGTGTTGTAATTCATAACCCTGGGTATCATGCTGCCTCTCCCTGAAAGCTGACTATTTCACAGGCCTTATCCCAGCCCTACCTGTCTCCCCTATAGAATGTAAGGTGCCCGTGGGTGTACATTGTTACATACCAAGGGCCCAGCACAGTGCCTGATACATAGTGGGCATTCAACAAACATTTGTTGAATGAATGGATAACAGATGCTTGAAATGGCTAAATTTTCCAATAGACACCAAAGTTAACAGTGTGGACTTTTATAAGTGAGCCATTTTATATGGATTTTATTTCCTTGAACAACAAATCTGTGTTCAAAGTGGTCATGGTATTTTGTAGCGTCAACCTGGTGTCTTGAATTGTACTGCCAGGAATACCATATAATCTGCATTTAATTATACATTTACTGTATTGTAAACCTTGGTTATCTTGATACAACTGGAGGAAAATTAAAAGGAATGCCAAACAGCACACTAGGGAGCACTGCAGTGATATGGTCTAGACTTCAGAATAGCAGTGCTCATATTTATGGTCTTCTTCCTGAGTTCAAGTACTTTCATAATTCTTGATATTAACTCAATGAACCCTCCAATTTTCCCAAACTTATGTAAGCAATCTCGGGAGCGTGGTAAGAAAAAAACCGTGTATTCAATGTAGCATGTATCTTCTACATTCAGCAAAGCCAGCTCTCTCTTCTGCCCATAAACCATTTATGTAAAGCTCAGCAAAGCTTCAGGAAAAATCTCTATCTTTTCTCAACAGCGTAAAGTCCCTCTGTGCAGACACTGTGCTATGTTGGTCGATGCGCTTGTTAAATTGACCCAGCGCTCATGTTTTAGGTAGAAGTGATGACACCGACATGAGTCAATATTACTTATCGCTGTCCTTGATCTGCCCCTCAGGATGGGAACTGCATGCATCCACTTCCAACAGGTTGGATGGACATCAGTAGTAAATGATAAATTATAAACACAGGTCACCTGCAGACTGGTGGCAGCCGTTGACAACTAAAGGCTTGCTTCCTAGACAACTGAACCAATAATACTCCTTCACCCATCCTTCCAAATCACCCCCTTTCCAAATTTCCATAACTTTGTTTTTAAAGAATCTCACTTATTTCCCAGTATCAAAACACAAAATCTAAATTTAACCCCTTCCGCCTTCAGGAATATGATCCCTAATGCTGAGACACTTTAGGGTGTATAGACATATTTTTGTTAGAAAATAAAATGGCTTAGGGTCCTCAAGTTATGTTAATAGCAAAACTGAGACAATGTGCTTGCTGTAGAATCCTGGTATGCCTGAGGAAGAGAAGTCCACGACCATTCATCTGATCTAATAATCCGATATTCTTTCATTACGGATGAGGAAATGGGAACCTGGAGAAGTGAAGTGGTTTGTTCTAGGTCATGTGGTTACTTAAACACAGGAATGGTGTTTCTTTATGCCCAGTTCAGTATGATTTGTGGATGCTAGAAAGGAAGGTATGTCTGCTTTTATAGACTTAGTCTTCGGTGTGTTCTACTCAGTGGGAGTAATATTTCTAACATTTCTTTCTGAGTAGTCATTCTTAGTTTTTGTGGGGCTATAGTTCATTTGACTATGGCCTCAAAGCTGCCTGGAATTAAGACAGTCTTTGGGAACCCTAGAGGGGCTTTGTTGTTATCCTAGAACGAAGTTATCTGAGTACATTGCCTTGGGTTCATGGTCGGGGGAGCGGTGGTGGCTGAAGGGAGAGAGGGGGAAAAAGGAAAATGAAGAGAAAGCAAGGCATCTGTGGACCAGGGAGAATTAACCCTTATTGTCAGAGAATGCCTCTTCCTTCTTCCAGCTCTGTTACTTTAACAGACGTGAAGAAGAATCGCTTTGTTACAGCTCCTCTTGGGCCTGATCTAGGAATAGGAATGGCTTAAAAGGAAAAACTTGCCTGTTATGTTCGTCTTCACTTTCAGGTTAATTGCAGAGGCTTCACCTGCTGGTCAGTGCCCCTAATTTCAAAAAGCAGCTGCTGTGGGGAAAATTCTTTTTTAGACACATGCCCAGCATAATTTGGTTAAATCCTCAGGTCATCCTCAGGAAATTTGTATATCTCCACCTGATTTTGGTCTTATTTCCTCAAAGGATTAGGCCTCCAATACCTCATGCCTCTGGAATTTTCGCTATTCCAGATACTGTCTGCTTCACATTCTGAGCCACTTTACAGAATAATGTGTCAGTGGGCTGAGCTGAGTCATTGACTCTGAAGTTTCTTTAAATGTGAGCATCTAGTGACTTTGGGCAAAATTATCATCAGTGAAGTGATAAAACTTGGTGCAAAAACAACTGTGCAAGTCTTCTTTAAAAAAAACTTAGTCCCACCTCACCACCTCAATTGTAATGTTCTGAACTATGATTACACTGAGAAGTCAAAAGGCATGCCATGGCACCAGTTAGTCTGTGTATATGAAAGGGTCAGACTTACCCAGTTCAACACAACCCAGAATTTTCCGGGGTTACTTCGTTGGTGATGAATGTCTAGGATGTGACGAATTGCTTCTGGGGTATCCTTCTCTGTGGTGGTGGGGACTAGCTAGTCTTTGGCAGCCCTGGGCTGATCCTATTAAACGCCCAATACGGGTGGATTTTGGAGAGAAAGTGTAGCAAAGCGGACAAGAGTTTGGGCACTGAAACCAGAATGTCTGGATATGAAATGTGCCCACTGCCTATTAGATGTGTACCCTTAGACAAGTGGTTTGTGCTTCAAATTTCTCACCATTGTCCATAGAATAGAAACAATAACATCACTAACCTTAGAGGGATGTTGAAATAATTAAAGGTATTAATACACGTAAAGCATTAGAACAATTCCTGGCACACCATGAGTGCTCAAAATGTTACACTTAGAATTAATGATAATTAGGTCAAACTGGCTAATAGCAATGTCGAAGAGGAAGCAAACCATGAAAATTCATCAGTTTCTTGGCCGTCATGAAAACTGCTGTACAAGTGCAATGGAAAAATCGTTGATTTAGAAATTACTTCCAGCTGTGCTACCTTGGGCGCATTACCATACCTCTCTGAGATCAAGTTTCTTATCTGTAAAAAGGAATAGTAATATCTACCTCATAGGGTTGTTATGAGGATTAAATAACATCATGTATAGGAAATATTGTGCCTGAGACAGAGTAATGGTCAATGTATGTCACTTCCCTTCCATTGCTCTCTCTAGCCAAATTGAGTCAACTGGGAAAGAATGTAATGTTTTTGAATCAGAGTTTTCAAAATAAGAAGTAAAATTCATTTAATTATTAATCCAATGAATATTTATTGAGAACGTGCAGTGTGCCAGGCCCTGTGTTGGGCACTTTGGGATACAATGGAGAATGGGCCCTGCCATCCTGGAGCTTGCATTGTACCGGAAATGCCTAGCCTTAGTGGGTGAGAGATACTCACTTTGATATTTTAGGTACAGAAAGAAACATTGGTGAGTACCATCTCATGAAAGACCCAAGGAAATTTTTGTTTGAGGAGGAAGCTGCCTTTGGATTCCTCTCTCTCCTTGAGTTGGACGGCCAGGCTCCATCTCACCACAGCACTGGAGCGGGTGCTCCACTCTCCATGGAGAAAAGAGACGTCTAAAGGAACTACATGTCACTTATTGGGTTAATTTCAGCGTCCCATCTGTCTTCACATCTCAAGATCTTCAGCCGCAGTTCCAGAATCCTTCAGAACTCAAGACCAAATATTGGTTCTTACTAAGAGCTTACTGGTTGATTTAGCAGAAATTTGAAAAGGTGCCTGCATGCTACAGTGCTCTGTAGAGCTCAGAATCACGAAGTCTTTCTCCTGAGAGCTTAAAGTTTAATTGCACCAAAGCTATCTCAAACCAAATGAAGAGTTTATAGGAAGAAAACTGATTTGTGGGAGGGAGGCATGTGGTCGTGTGGGAGACGTATGAGCTTGGAATTGGATGGCCCTGGAGTCAGGAGAGGAAAGTGATTAGAGGTATAGGCTCTGGAGTTGGAAACACCTTGTTCCATCATCTTGCTAGCTGTGTGACTTTGAGGATGCTACTGAACCATTCTGTGCTGCAGTATCTTGATCTGCAGCATGGGCATAATAACATTAATAACTTCATCAGGTTATTGGAAGGACATAACCTAAGTAAGATCCACTTGAAAATGTTCTAGGGGAGAGGAAGGAGTCGCTGTTCTAGGATCATTCTGGGCAGTGCAAGTGGGGAGGGTGCTACAGCAGGGGCAAGCCATGTGTTTATTGAGTATCTACTATGTGTTATGTTCTTTGCTGTGTGCTGGGGAAAGAGGAGATACAAGGGGAAAGGAAAACATTAATTGAGTATCTGAGTGCCAGACACCTTCTCCACATTGTTTAATTAAATCTTCACAACATCCTTAGTAGGTGTTAACTTAGGTGATCTGTAGTTTGCAGATGAAGAAACGGAGACTCCAAAAGTTTATACAGCTGATAAGTGACAGAGATAAAACTCAAACACCAGATTTTATTCCCAAAATCTATTCTCTGCCCGCTCTTCAAACGATGAACAAGACCAAATCTTTCTTCTTGGTAGGTCATAGCTCAATGCAGTAAAAATACACTATGATTATGTAGATGGCATGAGTTTCAGAGTTGTAGACTGCTGAGCCAACGGAACTTCATTTCCTCATATCGGAATTTACCTGAATTCTTAAATCTCAAATTCCACCAATGGGAGAAATTTTAATCTTACCTATTTAAGGTAAACACAGTCACTTCTACTCTTTTTCCTCTCAAGTTTCTTGGAGAAATACTTACTCAGTCAGTTTAGAATTTTTTCCCGCTTTCCCTTAACCCAAAGGTGGTCTAAAGTCCAAGCACTTGAATAATTTCTGGTATTTTGTCTGTGGCCATTTTCTGATGTCGCTCACCTTGGCTGAGGAGAATTCACGCACCTCTGCACTCGCTGCTCCTCTGCTGATGCTCCTCATCCATCATGGTCCAAGCCCCATCTCACTGTCTTGACGATGTCTCCTCCATGATACTCACATGAAGGTCCTTTTCTCATTAGGCTTTTCAACGCGTGGCCATTCTTCAGGAAAATGTTGGATTCATCACAGATGGTGGTTGATGGTTGGGAGTATAAACTGTCAGCCCCTAAGTTGTGACTCTGGGCTTCTCTTGAAAGGCAGAGAGCCATCCTTATGCCTCCATCAGAGTCATTTTACTGTCCTCTCACACTTAGTAAGCACTGTTCAAGTTGTCTCTTCCCTCCTGGTCTCCCCCGCAGAGAGAGAGTCTTCAGGTCAAGGAGTTTGTGTGGCTGGCACACAGCTCAGTCCCTGGTACATGGGGAGAACTCAGTGAATGTATATTTTAAAACTATGTGTGAATGAATTCACGAATATTGAAAAATACTTAAAAACCAAAGACAGGCCTTCCTGGGAGAATGTTAGCGATATCCACAAGTTCTTCTTTGATGATCTTATTTTCACTTCGCTCATCTCAAATGAGAGAACATGGGGACTAAGTTAAGGAATAAGGGTGGAGAATCAGGGAGATTACTTGGGGGTGGAGACAAGGAGACCAACACTGACCACTAACTGTGTGTGAGACCAATGTTAGCTCCTTTGCGTTAACTCTGCGAGGAAGGCTTTGCCTGTGCTGATCAAGTTATGATTTTAAAAATATAGCTGAGGAGCCAGCCCGGTGGCGCAGCAGTTAAGTTCGCACATTCTGCTTTGGCAGCTTGGGATTCGCTGGTTTGGATCCTGGGTGCGGACCTACCCACTGCTTATGAAGCCAAATTGTGGCAGGTGTCCCACATATAAAGTAGAGGAATATGGGCATGGATGTTAGCTCAGGGCCAGTCTTCCTCAGCAGAAAGAGGAGGATTGGCAGCAGATGTTAGCTCAAGGCTAAGCTTCCTCAAAAAAAAAAAAAAAATATAAAAATATATATATATATATATATATATATATATACCCAAGGGGCCGACCCAGTGGCACAGCAATTAAGTTTGTGCACTCCACTTCAGCGGCCTGGGGTTCACCGGTTCGGATCCTGAACACAGACCCACCCAGTGCTTATCAAGCCACGCTGTGATAGGCATCCCACATAGAAAATAGTGGAAGATGGGCACAGAAGTTAACTCAGGGCCAATCTTCCTCAGGAAAAAAATATATATATATATATATGTATACACACATATCCGAAAATTTTTTATTCTTAGTTCCAACAAAATGATTTTGGACTTCTGTTTAAATGCCTTTTACTGAAACTGAAGGGAACACATCACGACAAACTATCTCACCTATGTAAGGATACAAATTTTCCAGAATATAGGTGTTAAATTCAAATCTGGATGAGAGCTTGTTACAAGTTGGCTTGGATGTGCATATTTCCAAGGTACCACGCTTTGAATCAAACTCACTACATCCTGAAGCCCAAAGGGTTAATTCTGGCTGGTTTTTCTCTGGTGAGCTGTGTCTCTGGTAGGAAACGATGTCAGAGAGTCAGCATGAGCAACCATGTTTGAACACTAAGCAAGGACCAGGTAGAACATCCAGAAAAAAGGAGAAGAGAATAATTTGTATTGGGTCCCTATTAAGAGCTAGGCATCTTAAATCATTTCATCCCTACAACTTTATGAGTATTATACCTATTTTACAGACGAAGAAAATAAGGCTTATAGAGTTTAGAAAACTTGCTCAGTCAAAGTGGCAGAGCAAGATTTTGCACCTGAGGTCAATGTGCGGTGCATTTAGATGTGCTGGGAGGCATTGCCTGAGTTAGAAAGCCAGGCTTGGTGTTCAGAAGGCCCAGCTGGACAGAAAGCACAGGCAGAAACATGGCCAAAGCAGACCTCAATATTTAGCGTCAGAATTTGTGTACAGAGGAGGCCTGATAAAAGGATCCAGGCCGAACACAAGGAAAGAAGCAGAATTCAGACTTGACCAGCTTGCAATAGAGAGCTTCAGGGCTGAGAGTGCGCCAAAATAGTATCTACCACACTGAATGTTGATGCTGGGGCAGCGACTGCCAGCCTCATGCCTCAGTTTGATGCTCCTTTCTTGGCATGAACAAATAAATCAGGTAGGTAGATGAGGCAAGTGTCTAAAGATGTCCCCCCTCTGAGGTGGCCTCTTAACTTCTTGGGTGACACAAAAATGAGTTTGATGAAATACAGTAGTTTGGGCATAAAAAATGTAATTTTGGGGAGACCAGCCCAGTGGTGTAGTGGTTAAGTTCATGTACTCCACTTCAGCAGCCCAGGGTTTGTGGGTTGGGACCTGGGCACGGACCTACACACTGCTCATCAAGCCGTGCTGTGGTGGCATCCCACACACAAAAACACAGAGGAAGATTGGCATAGATGTTAGCTCAGGGCCAATCTTCCTCACCAAAAAGGAAAAGAAAAGTAAATTTGTGTAAAAGCTTGTCTCCAAGATAGGAAACAGAAATGTGGAGGTCAAGGGCAGGGCAGGGCAGGGCCCATGAATCTGCCCAACAAGAAGGTGATGAGAAGGAGTTATGTCAGTGATCGAACTCTTGACCTGGACTTGGGAGTTCAGTGAGGTTGGAGTATGGGACATAATTTATTTGTCAGGTAACTGATCAAAGGAAACATTTATATCCCGGATTTGGAAGGTATTCTTAGTATCACCTGTGAAAACCAATAGCCCCTATTGTTCCTCAGGGGTTGGTGTTTAAATAAAATGAGCTACCAGATTCAGTGTGAACTAACTATAATTTGATGGATAGTGGTATGATGTGGATCGTTTGCTATAGAGATGGGGGTACAGAAAAGACTAGGTTATGGGTCCAGATTCACAAAGGAGTGCTCTCTTCATCCTTTGTTGATGACAATGGGGAGCCTTCAAGTTGAGAATGACCTAGTTTTTATAAAAGTCTGAATTCCCCAATTTTGTCTGGGGCTGCTCCTAAGTTTTCCCCTTTGAGAAATGAGATAATGCTATCTTTTCCTATATCCGCTACACAGATAAATTACAGGAAGCCCATTCAGGAGGTCATTCTGTAAAGCCACAACAGGCTTACCTGGTACCTTCTAGACTTAGTGATGTGAACGTGAGCTTTCCCTTAATGATAGCAAAGCCATCACTTGAAGATTATACGTTGGCCTGGGGGTGAGAGTTTCAATTTTCTATGAAACATCCAACTCACAAGTCCAATTTCTTCCCCATCCGCAGGCTGGAGTGTTGACAGTGGCCTGACTGGAGAGGCGGTGTGCTCCTCGGGTGGCGTTTGGAACTGCTGGACTGCTTTACTGAACATCAGCCAGAGTCTCCAGTCCCTGCTCTGGTTTTTCACACATCTACCACCAACATCAGGTTTTATTAACACGGAAGACAGCTTTCTAATGAAATATGGCCCTTAACTTCTTTTATATTTAGTAATATCCTGAACTCTTTATCCAAATGAAGCATAAAGCACTTACAACTGTGTTTTGCCATTGCACTGACCGAGGAATATATTCATTTGCAGTAACATGGGATTCAATGGAGTGGAAAATAAGCTCTGAAAATTGCTCTTGCCACGAAACTGTATCAATAAATAGGAAAAGCCCATTTAGATTTCACTGACCAATCTCCCCCCATGACAAAAATTAATATGGCCAAGTGTTGTGTGTTGAAGGTAAGAAGCAGGAGGCACCAAGGGCTGAGCAAGCCATGTGTCAGGGCCTGCCTGGTGCCGCTAACCTATACTGCTGTTCCCAGAGCCAGCTGAGGGTGCCTTTGTGGATGTGTATGGGGGGCAGCGAGTGGGAGGTAGGCAGAAGGATCTGGAAACACCCACCTGAGGTCATTGATCACGCTCTTACCTTTGTATCTCTGAGTCTGCACAGACAGAAACCTTTCCCCAGAGACGTCCAGCCCAAGTGAAGAAAACGGAAAGCAGACTCATATTGTTCTTCTTTGAGTCGGTGTGACTTCTGGCGGTTAATTTCAATACACCGTATCTCATAATAAAATTCCAGCAGACACATCCGAAAATAAACACATGGTTGATCTGTGGCTTATTCAGGTGGAGATGAATAAAACATCAAGTTCAGGTGTAAAATAGTCAATTATGATGTTAAAAATTTGTGGGAAATACAAAGACTTGTGATTGATGGCATGAAAGTAAAGTTAAACTAAGAGTCGGAACTGGCAGTTTCTGCATGATTTTAGGCAAGCCATATAATCTCTCTGAACTCAGTCGCCACATTTGTAAAATGGGCCTAATCGTGGCTGTGCTGCCTGCTTCTCAGAGTTGTTGTAACCACCTGAGATCGTGTATGTGAATGTAATTGTGATGGTCTGTAAGCATTTAAGGTGCTCCTATTGCTCTCCATCAGCTCAGCCCTGACACTGAAAGGCAGTAATCACAGAGGTAAATTAGACCTTTCAGAACTACTCCTTTGTGCCACTAGAGCAGAATTATGTGGTGAAAGATGATGGACCTGGGAACCTGAGGATCTGGATTCTAGTACAGCCTCTCCTGCTACAACACAGTGAGCCCTTGGGCAGCTAACTTAACATCTCCCCTTTTCACATCCATAAAATGAGGTGGCTGTCCTGGATTCCTAAAATTCCTTTCCAGCACCGAATTTTGTATGTCTTTGATCAAAGAGATGTTGTAATGGATATCCAGATGGTAATCTAGGAATGAAAGAGCACATGTTGTAATTGCTAAAACAAAAAGATCACAGCTCTCTTGTAATTTGATGTTAAAGGACAAGGTCATGAAGGAAATTTTGGAACAGCTTAAAGAGCGGTACTCTCTAGGGTAAACTTGTCTTGAACCAAAGTTACAGCACTTGTGTTGTTATCGGAAGCCTTCAAATTTCCCTTTTCTCTCCCTTTGAATCATTGGTCCAGTGTCAGTGAAGCTTGCTAGAGGTGGTAAACTCCTCTCCTTTCCAGATACCCACTGAGATTCTTAAGTCTTGGCAAAGAAGTGAAAACTATGTTTTCATGTGCCCATTGCCACCATGGTAGAAGCTGGCTTTATTACCTCCTCTTCTTGCCAACAGAAGCGCCTTGGGGACCTTCTCTTATCCTGGATATGCAGAAAAACATGCAGGAGAGCATCCCAGGCCTCTTTCTTATTGACTAAGCCCCTCCCAGCCCTCAAAATACTTGTCAGGAAGCCCTGACAAGTGGTAACTCCAGGAGGCACTCAGCACCGCAGAACAATGCCATCTTCTCCCTCTGCATGCTCTTGCCAGGCTGCCCCTTCCACCCGGCAGGGTTTCTACTGCTCTCATTAGTCAGAGTCTAGCAGATGATCACACAGACTTGTAGCAGGTGGAACATGGAGGGGAACATTGACTTGTAGTCTGCATCCCATTAGCAACGTGGGTGAAGAGAGTCTGTGCTGTGTTCTGTGGTTCCACTTGCCAGTTATAGTCTTGGAGAAAGTACAACTCCTCAATCAAATTTTGAGAAAATTTATCAATGCAGAGTTAATGGTGCTCAGCGCGATATGGTGGTCATGGGTGAGATTCCAACTTTGGCTGCTTTGGTTAACCATCCTATCTCTAGAGGCCAGTCAGTATTCTTTTGAGTTGATGAATGAAATACGTGAGAACATTCTCTTTGCAAAAACTCAAACAATACAGATCAACTAAAGTTCATTTACTACCTCTTATCATCTCACATCCCTACCCAGAGGAGAACACTATCAATCTATTAGTTTTTTGGGAACATATAGCTATATGTAACAAGATGATGAAGGGAGTGCAGCTGAGGACTCCTTGGGGACCTCCCTGCAGGAGTCTATAACAAACAGTAGAACTAACCCTGCTCCCATCACCCTACAAGTCCTTCCTCAAGATGCATAAGAAAGGAAATGGAGATGTGATTTGTTGGTTTAGAGAGAGAGCTGTGGGTCTTCCCTTCCATCTCCATGGGGAATTAGAGGAAGTGCTTTAGCCTAATCCTCAAACCAAAGGAGGAAGTTTCCAAGAGAACCACTTATATTTAGAGATGTCTGCAAGAAAAGGAGACTGGCTTCTAATTCCCTAATTGGACATCTGCTTAGGGAGTGGACTTGCTGATCTCTGTGCCAAAGAGAAACTGTAAAGTTCTTTGTTTAAGTGAAAAGTACATAGTATATATAGAGTTTGGTACTATCTGTGGTTTCAGGCATCCACTGGGAGTCTGGGAATGTATCTCCTGTGGATAAGGGGAGACTACTGTATTTCAGGAAGAACTCATTCATGTTTCTCAAGAAAGATGCCTGCCAATTCAATGGCATCTAAAGCCAGAGGATGTCAACCAAGAGAGGACTTCAAAGGCACAGAGACTCCAATTCCACCTCTCTAATTCAGAACACTGGAGGAGAGAGAGAGGTCTAGAGAGGGATGACGAGGGGAAGAAGCAAACAAACAGACCAGGCATCCTCCCAAATCTAAGTCCCTCCAGCTGAGGTCAGGCTGAACTAGGTAGGAGGAAGGATGTAAGACTGATGGTTTAAACTGGGATAAATGGACAAGACTAAACTGGAGTGTTTAATATGTGAAAGTGATAAAAAATCTAATGGATCTGTCCTGCACATCATTAAGGAATTGAAAAGAGAGATTCACACAGTTAAAGGCAGTGATTGAAAAAAAAATAATAAAACAATTCCATATTTGTATAGTAATGAATCAGATTTTTCAATAAATCTGTTATGCACAGAAAGATATAGTGTAGTTTGTGTTTCCTAAAATTAATAATGTCCTAATGTATATATCTTACTGTAACTTGCCTTTTTCTCACTCAGCAGTATGTCTCAGAGATCTTTGCATGTCAATACACTTGGATTTTGTTGTTATTTATAACTGCTGCATAGATTTCCACAGTACAGCTTTCCTAGAGTTTATTTAGCTGTTCTGTGGCTGGTAGGTTTTCAGCTGTTGTGGAATAGCCTGATGACTGGGCATAGTTAGACCGTAAGAGAGACCAGGGTTTGGCGTAGGTCTCTAAAGTAGGGCAATGCCTTCTGAACTGTTTAAAAACTTGTCCAAGGTTTCTGACCCCTGGTGCTCTCCAAGGTTGGATTCCTTCTAAGAAAATCGCTAAGGTGGAGATTAGGGAAAGTGGCAGAACAGGTTGCCCAGGGACAGAACGTCTTCTCCTCTTTATCCTCCCAGTCACTGTTCTTCAAAACCTCCATCTCACTGAGGTAAAAGGAAAGCTACTGCATTCAGGTCAATGTTGTTTTCTCACCTAAAAGTTGAAGTGAATTAATTCCTTCTTCCAAATTTTGGTTTTGTGGCAATTAACGAATAATGTCAGAAAAGTTCTTGGAAAATCTTGAAATAGATATTTATTACAAACTGAATTAAAACAAATTCTCTTACCAGTTAGATTCAACATTTCATACACGTTTGTCAAATACATATATTTTTATTTTTTTAAAGTTGAGGAAATATCTTTATTTGTTTTATCAGAGTAACATTGGATTATAACATTATATAGGTTTCAGATGTACATAGTAATATATTTAAAATGTTGTGCAGATTAATCACATTCACCACCCAAAAACTAATTATAGTTCATCACTTCACATGTGAGCCTAATCACCCCTTTTGCCCTCCCCCTTCCCCCTTTCCCTTATGGTAACCACCAATCCAATCTCCGTTGCTGTGTGTTTGTTTGTCGTTGTTTTTTCTTCTACTTATGAGTGAGATCATACAGTATTTGACTTTCTCCCTCTGACTTCTTTCACTTAACATAATACTCTCAAGGTCCATCCATGTTGTCACAAATGGCAGATTTCTTCATTTCTTATGGCTGAGTAGTATTCCATTGTGTATATATACCACATCTTCTTTATCCATTCATCACTTGATGGGCACCTAGGTTGCTTCCAAGTCTTGGCTATTGTGAATAATGCTGCAATGAACATAGGGGTGCATATATCTTTATGCATTTGTGTTTTTAAGTTCTTTGGATAAATACCCAGCAGTGCAATAACTGGATCATACAGTAGATCTATCCTTAATTTTCTGAGGATACTCCATACTGTTTTCCATAGTGGCCACACCAGTTTGCACTCCCACCAGCAGTGTACGAGGGTTCCCTTCTCTTCACATCCTCTCCAACATTTGTTGTTTCCTGTCTTGTTCATTATAGCCATTCTGACCAGAGCGAGGTGATATCTCATTGTCATTTTGATTTGCATTTCCCTGATAGCTAATGATGTTGAGCATCTTTTCATATGCCTGTTGGCCATCAGTATATCTTCTTTGGAGAAATCTCTGTTCAGATCCTTTGCCCATTTTTTAATTAGATTGTTGGGTTTTTTGTTGTTGAGATGTAGGAGTTCTTTGTATATTTTGGATATTAACCCCTTATCTGATATATGGTTTGCAAATATCTTCTCCCAATTGTTAGGTTGTCTTTTCATTTTGTTAATGGTTTCCTTTGCTGTGCAGAAGCTCTTTAGCTTGATGTAATCCCATTTGTTCATTTTTTCTTTTGTTTCCCTTGCCTGGTCAGACATGGTACTTGAAAATATGCTGCAAGACCAATGTCAAAGAGCTTACTGCCTATGTTGTCTTCTAGAAGTTTCATGGTTTTGGGTCTTATATTCACGTCTTTAATCCATTTTGAGTTGATTTTTGTGCATGGCATAAGGTCTAATTTCATTCTTTTGTATGTGACTGTCCAGTTTTGCACATGGTGGTGTCCAACACCATTTATTGAAGAGAGTTTCCATTCTCCATTGTATGCTCTTGACTCCCTTGTCGAATAGTAGCTGTCCATAAATGTGTGGGTTTATTTCTGGGATCTCAATTCTGTTCCATTGATCTGTGTGCCTGTTTTTGTGCCAGTACCATGCTGTTTTGGTTATTATGGCTTTTCAGTATATTTTGAAATCAGGGAGTGTGATACCTCCAGCTTTGTTCTTTTTCCTCAGGAATCCTTTGGCTATTCTGGGTCTTTTGTTGTTCCATATAAATTTTAGGATTCTTTGTTCTATTTCTGTGAAAAATGTTGTTGGAACTTTGATAGGGATTGCATTGAATCTATAGATTGCTTTAGGAAGTATGGACATTTTAACTATGTTAATTCTTCCAATCCAAGAGCACAGAATATCTTTCCATTTCTTTGTGTCTTCCTCGACTTCTTTCAACAATGTTTTACAGTTTTCAGTGTACAGATCTTTCACCTCTTTGGCTAAGTTTATTCCTAGGTATTTTATTCTTTTTGTTGCAACTGTAAATGGGATTGTATTCTTAATTTCTCTTTCTGCTACTTCATTGTTAGTGTATAGAAATGCAACCAATTTTTGTACATTGATTTTGTATCCTGCAAGTTGACTGTATTCATTTATTATTTCTAAAAGTCTTTTAGTGGATTCTTTATGGTTTTCTATATATAAAATCATGTCATCAACAAAGAGTGACAGTTTCACTTCTTCTTTTCCAATATGGATCCCTTTTATTTCTTTTTCTTGCCTGATTGCTCTGGTTAGGACTTCCAATACTATGTTAAATAAGAGTGGCGACAGAGGGCGTCCTTGTCTGGTTCCCGTTCTTAGAGGGATAGTTTCAGTTCTTCTCTGTTAAGAATGATATTTGCTGTGAGTTTGTCATATATGGCCTTTATTATGTTTAGGTATTTTCCTTCTATACTCATTTTATTTAGAGTTTTTATCATCAATGGATGCTATATCTTGTCAAATGCTTTCTCTGCATCTATTGAGATGATCATGTGATTTTTATTCTTCATTTTGTTAACGTGGTGTATCACGTTGATAGATTTTCAGATGTTGAACCATGCCTGCATCCCTGGAATGAAACCCACTTGATCATAATGTATGATCTTTTTAATGTATTGTTGTATTCAATTTGCTAGTATTTTGTTGAGGATTTTTGCATCGATGTTCGTCAGTGATATTGGCCTGTAATTTTCTTTTTTTGTGTTGTCCTTGTCTGATTTTGGTATCAGGATAATGTTGGCTTCGTAGAATGAGTTAGGAAGCCTCCCCTTCTCTTCAATTTTTTGGAAGAGTTTGAGAAGAATAGGTCTTGTCTTCTTCGAATGTTTGGTAGAATTCACCAGGGAAACCATCTGGTCCTGGACTTTTATTTTTTGGGAGGTTTTTGATTGCTGTTTTGATCTTCTTACTGGTGATTGGTCTATTTAAATTCTCTACTTCTTCTTGGTCTAGTTTTGGAAAGTTGTATGTTTCTAAGAATTTATCCATTTCTTCCAGATTATCTAATTTGTTCACGTATAGCTTTTCATACTATTCTCTTATTATCTTTTGTATTTCTGAGGTTTCTGTTGTAATTTCTCCTCTTTCACTTCTGATTTTATTTATTTGAGCCTTTTCTCTTTTCTTGGTGAGTCTAGCTAAAGGTTTGTCAATTTTCTTTATCTTTTCAAAGAACCAGCTCTTGGTTTCATTAATTTTTTCCATTGTTTTTTTCAGTTTCTATTTCATTTATTTCTGCTCTGATTTTTATCATTTCCTTCTTTCTGCTGATTTGGGGATTTGTTTTTTCTTCTTTTTCCAGTATCTTTAGATGCACTGTTAGGTTGTTTATTTGGGATTTTTCTTCTTTGTTGATGTAGGCTTGAATTGCTTTAAACTTCCCTCTTAGAACGGCTTTTGCTGTATCCCATAGATTTTGGCATGTTGTATTTTCATTTTCATCTGTCTCCAGGAATTTTTTTTATTTCTCCTTTGATTTCTTCATTGACCCAATCATTGTTCAGTAGCATTTTGTTTAATCTCCACATTTTTGTGGCTTTTCTGATTTTCTTCCTGTAGTTGATTTCTAGTTTCATACCTTTCTGGTCAGAAAAGATGCCTGGTATTATTACAACCTTCTTAAATTTATTGAGACTTGTTTTGTGTCCTAATATGTGATCAATCCTGGAGAATGTTCCATGTGCATTTGAAAAGAATGTGTATTCTGTGGTATTTGGATGGAATCTTTTATATATATCCACTAAGTCCATCTGGTCAAATGTGTCATTTAAGGCCAGTGTTTCCTTATTAATCTTCTGTTTGGATGATCTATCCATTGGTGTAAGTGGAGTGTTAAAGTCCCCTACTATTATTGTGTTACTGTCTATTTCTCCTTTTATGTCTGTTAATAATTGCTTTATATATTTAGGTGCTCCTATGTTGGGTGCATAGATATTTATAAGTGTTATATCTTCTTGTTAGATTGTTCCCTTTATGATTATGTAGTTCCCTTCTTTGTCTCTTGTTTCAGTTTTTGTTTTAAAGTCTATTTTGTCTGATAAAAGTATTCCTACCTTCGCTTTCTTTTCTTTGCCATTTGCGTGGAATATCTTTTCCCATCCTTTCTCTTTCAGTTTGTGAGTGTCTTTAGGTCTAAAGCGTGTCTCTTGTATGCAGTATATATATGGGTCTTGTTTTTTTATCCATTGGCCACCCTATGCCTTTTGATTGCAGCATTTAGTCCACTGACATTTAAAGTAGCTATTGATAAATATGTATTTATTGCCATTTTGTTACTTTTTAATGAGTGTTTTAGTAGTTCTCTGTTCGTTTCTCTTGCTCTTGCTCTCTTCCCTTGTGGTTTGACGGCTTTCTGCAGTAATATATTTGATTCCTTTTGTCTTACTTATTTGCTTACTTATTATAGGTTTCTGATTTGTGATTACCATGAGGATCCTATATAATATTCTATGTATATAACAGTCTATATCAAGTTGATAGATTCTTTAGCTTGATCTCTTTCTAAAAGCTCTACTTTTTCACTCCCTTCCTCCTACATTTTATGTTATTGGAATCATATCTAATCTCTTGTTTTGTGTGTGTCTATCCATTACCCTCTTATCATTGAAATAGGTAATTTTAGTACTTTTGTCTTTTAGCCTTCATATTATCTTCACAGGTGGTTGATCTGCTACCTTTACTATATTTTTACCTTTACCAGTGATTTTATTGCCTTGTTTTATGGGGGTTTTTTTTGATATTTTTTTTATCCCTCTTTGGGGTCATCACTTGCCCACTTAAATAAGTCCCATTAGCATTTCTTGTAGAACTGGTTTCTTGGTGATAAACTCCTTTAATTTTTGCTTGTCTGGGAAGCTCTTTATCTCTCCTTCCATTCTGAATGACACCTTGATGAATAGAGTTCTTGGCTATAGGTTTTTTCCTCTTTGCACCTTAAATATGTCATGCCATTCTCTTCTCAACTGTAGTGTTTCAGCTGAGAAGTCTGCTGATAGCCTTATGGGCTTTCCTTTGTATGTCACTTGTTGCCTTTCTCTTGCTGCTTTTAGGATTCTCTCCTTATCTTTAATTTTGGACATTTTAATTATAATGTGTCTCGGTGTGGGCCTCTTTGGGCTTATCTTGTTTGATGCTCTCTGTGCTTCCTAAACTTGGATATCTGTTTCCTTCCTTAAGTTAGGAAAATTTTCAGCTATTATTTCTTCAAATAAATTTTCTGCCCCTTTGTCTCTCTCTTCTCCTTCTGGGACACCTATAATACTAATGTTAGTGCACTTGATATTGTCCCAGAGTTCCCTTAGAGTGTTCTCCTTCTGTCTAATTCTTTTTTCTTTTTTATGTTCAGCTCAGGTGATTTCCTGTAGTCTTTTGACTAGTTCAGTGATCCATTATTATGTATCCTCTACTCTGCTACTGAGTTGCTCTAGTCAATTTTTCATTTCCAGTATTGTATTCTTCATTTCTGATTGGTTCTTTTCTATATTTTCCAATTCTTTGTTGATAAGCTTACTGTGTTCATCTAGTCTTCTCTCAATATCTGTGAGCATCCTTATGAGTTTTTGTTTACACTCTTTGTCAGGTAGGCCACTTATTTCTGCTTCATTTAGTCTTTTTTCTGGAGTTTTGTCCTGTTCCTTTGCTTGAAATGTATTCCTTTGTCTCCTCACTATGCCTCTTTCTCTGTGCTTATATCTATGTATTAGATGAGTTGGCTATGTCTCCTTATCTTGAAGAAGTGGCCTTATGTAACAGATGTCTTTTGAGGCCCAGCAGTGTGCTTCCCTCTTGTCACTAATCCAAAAGATGCAGGAGTAACCCCTTTGTGGGCTACTTATGTCCTTCTGCTATGGCAGGATTGCTCTTAATGCAGGTATACACGGACTCTAGTCTTTCCTTCCCTGGCCAGCTGTTTGTAAATCCAGATTGGGGAGTCTCAGCGCTGTTGGCTACAAGGTCTAACAGCACACTCCTGTTGCAGTTTTCCTGTTAATTGGGTGGGTACCTAGCGTAGCTAGTTGCTAGGCTCAGGGGCTTATAGTTGCTATAGGCCTCAGGCCTACAAGGCTGTTGTCAGTTCTTGTGGGAGTGCAGCTGAGTGGGGCTAGCACTAGGCACAGGAGCACTCAATTGTTTCAGGTTTTGAAAGTTGGGGCTGATCCTTTTTATGGCTATTTGTGAAGCACAGGTCTTCTGCCACTGATAAGGTGCCCTCCCACAGGACCACACACACTGTCAACACAGTCCTGGTCCATGCACACTTCCCAATGCCCTGGAGCATACCCTGATGACCCACTGCAGAGGCCCCCACTTCTCCACCAATACCCCCCCACATTTCACCTGGTCCTCACACAGGCCCTGTCCCACACAGGGGGACACACTCGCCTGCCTGTAGAGGATCAAGGCACCCAGTCAATGCAGGCCAACAAGTAGCCTGTTGGGTGGGGCCAGTTCCTAGGGCTGGCTGCCTGCCCTGGCTGAACTGGACTAAATCTTCATTCTAGTGGGTGTGACAGACCCCTGGGCTAACAGCCCAGGGGAAGAATTTCAATGGCATCTGCCAGGGTCTGTGTCAGCACACTTGGACTAGGTCACACCAATGGCTACCACCAATGTCTCAGTCTCTGGAGAGATCCCTCCTCTCACCAAGATGCCCCCAGAGCCCACCACGTGAGTCTCTTTTCACCAAAGGACTGTCAGCCTTCTCTCTGGTGATTTTAGGCTGCTGAGACCTGTGAGTTTGTGCATGTGCCATTTAAGGCCCACATCTTTTTGGCTTTTGTCCAATAGCTTTTTGGGGGGTATCCCCACTGCAGTTAACAGCCCGCAAAGCCAGATAGTAAAACCCTCATCTCAGTTGTACTGAGTCTGAAGGATGCTTATAGCAGTATCAGCCCCTGTTCCAGACCTCATTCCTCCAGGGAGGGCTGCATACCTTAGGGTGGCTCCCACCTGGCTGGCTGAGAAACTCTGCTGCTCCTAAAGGTGGCTTTTTTTTCTCTCCAGAAGGAATTTCTACCTCTTCCACCTTAGTCAGGATTGTCCCTTGTTGTGGGGGTTCTTTTTATCCAGTTTTCAGTTTCCTATCCAGGGTAATTTTTCCAAAAATAGTTGTAACCTAGGTGTGTTCATGACAGTAGATGAGTTCAGAGTCTGCTTACTCCACCATCTTGATGAGATCTCCTCTAACTTGTTTTTAAATTAATATGTGCTCATAACAGCAAGATATTTTTCTGGTGATACTTTGCCTCATTGCTGCTCCATTTATAATTCTAGCTTAGGCTCTCATTTGCAGGTGTCAGTCAAGCCCACAGGATGGCCACTGGGTATTTATTCAGGTGAAGAGAGGCTTCCTTTCTCCTGAAATCTTGGCCCTCAGAGGAGCCACCTGCCAGTGATTTTTACCTTTTATTTTTTTAACTCAGAGGGAAAAATAAACAAAAATTACTTGGTATATTGGACAATCTTCAATTAGAAGGATTTATAGAATCACAGGGCTAGAAGGGAACCTAAGAGCCCAGAGAGTCCATTCTCTTGCCTTCATGCAGGTCAACAAATGGCATTGCAAGTAGCCTGGCCGTCTTCTCTCTTTATAGCTTTCCAGAATAAGAAAGTGTATTCCTCACTCTGGACGAATCATTCTACTACTTAATAATCCTCATCGTAGGGTGTTTCTCTTTTAACCTCTCTGAGAATTAGGGTTGGAAGCCGTTGACTTGTTGTCTATATAGATCCACAGCCCCTGGCTGAGACTTGGAATTGGTAGGCGAGGTAATATGCTATATTTGAAAACATTATCTTTTTTGATGTAAATAAGTTTGTGTTTTTATCATTTTTGTGGTTTTCTTTGATACTTTCTCCAAGTGCCCTGGGTCAGATCTGGAAAGGCTACTCCTGCTGTGTTGCCATGGGCAGAGTGGGCCAAATGCTAAAAGGACCCGCAAGATTTCCTAACAATAGGTGTGTGGGGAAAAGACAGATGGCTTCCTTTGTGTCTGATAGATTCCCACTGACTGAACATCTGTGAGAGAAATGGAAGGTATTTATTTCTAGAACCCATTGGTATCAGTAGGAAAGCAAATGTAAACTTCTGAACAGTTTCCATGGAGGTGAAGGCAGAAGGCTCTGCATGTCTGTTCCCTCATTCCACCTTCCAGCTACCATTTCCCTCACTGCTTGACATTAGGCAGAGTTTGCTGTATTGTCACATCCTTTGTGATGATACCAGCCACCTAAAGCTAGCTAGCCATAGGACACAGGTCAAGCCAAAAATTATCCTGATAGGGTCACTTAACCTGTGGCCTGGGGATGTATGCCACAGTTTACAATGTGACTTTTCCTTTGATATTTTATCCCCTCATCTTCATCACTTCATCTCAGAGGAAGCAATCCTAGAATTGATATATGATGAATGATTAAACATAGAGTTTGATTGATAACTCATATTCTTTTTTACAATGAAAAAATTGCATTATTACTATTAGGGATGCTTATGCTCTCTAATCTTTATTTCTTCCCAATATCAAGGTAACAGGATACAGGAATAGCAATTTGAAGTTGCTCAGAGAACTTAGAATGAAAAGGAGTTGAAAAGTTTTACAAGAAATGTCACATACTCTACAAAAGACCAGAATTTTGAAATTGAGCATATTCCTGTTGAGTTGCTATCGTGTGCCACATAAGACATGGTACCTTTCTTCAAGAGCTTAGCCTAGTCAGAGAGGACTTTTACAGTATGTGATGCATAATGTTAAATAATGCTACAGGAAGATGTTTCAAGTCAGGTGTTCCTGAATTGAATATTGAAAGCTGAGCAGGAGGATCCATTTAGGTAAAAGACAAGAGGAAAGGCCAGGGTAGGTGGTGAGAAAAGAGTAAGTAGTTTCTCCAAGGAATAAGGAATTGTTCACGATGGTAGAATACAGAGTAAAGGGGAGGGAGAATGATTCGATGTGAGATTGGAAGGGCAGGATAGGGGGACAGTTTAGAAAGCATTTGGGAGTTGAAGGCAATAATGAATCATTGCAGGACAAGGGTGTCATCATATTTGTGGTTTTAAAAGTCATTTGGGTGGTGGGGGGAAAGGTTTGAAGGAGAACGAATTCATGGAAACAAAGTTGGAAGCAGGGAAATCATTTAGAAAACTGTTGAAATAATTCATGAGATGGACCTGAACATTCGTGTAGTATCATTTGTGCTGGAAAGATCCATATTGGAGATGGAGCTTGAATCATATTACAGATGAAGAATTAAGAGAATTTGAGTGATTGGCTGTAGCAGTTGAGTAAGAAGGAACTCTAAGTTTTAGTCATGGAAGAGAAGGCACTGAATTCAGTTTTACATTTATGAATTGTGAGATGTCAATGGGATATGCAAGTGGCAATGTCCAGCAGATCTGGAGCTTACCTTGGGAGTCATCAGCATATACAAAGCCATAAGGGTAGGCGAAATTGCCCAAGAAATGTGCAGAGAACGTGCACTGCCCTTGCTTTACCCTATGGCACAGCTCTCCAGGTATTTTCTATTAGACAGTGGTGGACAAACACTCTTACATATTCTACTTTCTGGACTCTACAGATCTTTCCTTCTCTTATTACAATCTCGTCAATATTTCATGATCCATTCTAGTTTTCAGGATGATACGGGCAAATGTCTTCTTCTTGACAGCATATCTAGATGTCTTTATTTGGCTATTAGCCATGCTCATGCACCAAAGTAAGACAAAATTAAAGAAATCCCTTCCATGGTATGTGGATGCCTCTGAGGCAGCTTCGCCAGTGACAATTCCTTGTCTTGTTACTAAATGTGGAGGTGGTTGTTTTACTTTTAATTCTGCTACTTGACTATCAGAACTAGAGTCTGAAAACTGTCATTGTGTTGGTTTCCACAGAATAGTCTATATATCTATTCATCCAGGACCACTTGTGAATTGTTGTGAATGTTTTCAGAAGTGAGGATGGGGAGAAGGAGAGGGTTTCAGAACTTGATTTTCTAAGGCCTGACAAAAGAGTAAATATTTTTAGATTTTAAAAACCCCAACAATTCAGAGCAGCAAATAAATGCATCTTGGTGTTCTGATGATTTGAATGTTCTAAATGAGGAAGCGCTGGAGCAGCATCTGTGCCCGTCTCCTTGTCACATCTCTGATTCCCTTTGAGGCACTGAGAAGTAATATGACTCGAGTACCAATTGCTCACAAATTTCTTCCTTTCTTCTGAAATAAGTTCGTGCCAGCAGATCTCCCAATATGCAGATGTTGCCTTGTTGAGTCAAAGAAGATGCTAAGTAGAATCATTTACATTCCGAAGACTAGCCTCTACTCTTCTAAAATGGGACGCTGTGGAGAAGGCAGACATGCTCCCCAAGTCTGTTAGGATGGATAGAATGTGATTCTGTGCCCATTTTATGCTTTTTTACTTGTGCTTGATTTGAGACCCTGTTGGAGATACATGCCTACATATGAGAGAGGAGCCTTGCCCAGATTGTCTAGATGATTATACAAGTTCTTTGCCTTCTTTGACTCGTGAAGACTGGACACAGCTCTGCCTGCACATGGCGGGGATGTGGAGATGGGATGGAGTTGCTGATGTGAACTGGACTCTCATGACTCACTCCTGGCTAGTTTGACTTGGGGGCACGGCTTCTGTACTACAAAAGATGCTGTCAATCAGAGTGTCATATTGAAGGATTCAGTACATTGTGTCCAGAATATTCTTTATTTAGATGGCAATAGCATCAGAAAAAAAGAGCACAACCTGAGTCTAATGGATTGATTGAACTCTTCAAGAGAGTAGTAGCTAACTGGAAGCAGGTGGAGGGGGAGAGCAAAAGAACAGTTTCTAGGCAGAAATGTGTCAGTCAAGATGAGTTCTTGGGATGGACGAGCCACCTATCATGGCAAAAAAGAAGGACGTATGAATTCATTTTGGAGTTCAGAGTGGTCCTGGAAACAGAAATTAAAGAACTGTAAAAAGGCCTCAAAGTTTTGGTAGGATATGTCTGATCAAACAGTTAACTATATAGGTTAAGAAATGGCTGATCCTGCAACCAAAGTGGAAATTGATTAATCCAGAAGTAGCAGCCTAGCATTAATGATGGCGTCAGTGCCAGTGAAGATGGCAGGCAGCTTTCTGGGGACTGGCATTGCCAGGGGCATTGTTGGTATGTACCTGAATAGATTTTTGCATAAGTTGTAGTAGCAGTGGGTAAGTGCAGTGACCCGAAAGCTGAGAGCAGTCCCAGTGAATAACTGTCTTTCCTGACGTTATTTCCAGGCTTAGCCTGACAAATTAATTTTTACTTTAGGTTGTATATAGTGTGTACTGTGCTATGGCAGGGCTCAGTCTTCTTTCTGTCTCATACACACATACCACACCTGCATGTCACATGGCTTTATTTGAAGGCTATAAGACTTCTCCGGATAATCCAGAATTTTGCTGATATAAGTCACCACAGAGTGTGATGTGACAGACGGTAGGGGGTCTGGAACACTTTTGATCCTGGTGAACCCAGAAACATCAGCTTAAGTAGAAAGGTCAGCTATATAAACCAGGACAGTGCATAAAATAATTCTTGGAGTTAAGAGTCAGAAATGGTAGGAAAACCATTACAACTCCTTTACCTCTGAACTACACCCAGTTGTGTCTGATCACGGCCCTCTGGGGAGCTATTATTCTCTGTCTTAGGTTATCTTTCCTAAAAGCAGGGCCTAAGTCAGGCATCGGAGTGCACATGATTTAGAGAGGGGATGCTCTCAGGATAAAGAGTGTGAGGGAAGTAGGATACGGCAGAAAGAGCTAAGCAAGCATTTGGTCTCAGCTTGATCCCACAGGAGCTCTGTAACATAAATGGCACCATGGAGTTGTTCTACCTTAAAGGGAAGGGTGTTTGTGTGTGTGTGTGTGTGTGTGTGTGTGTGTGTGTGTGTGTGTGTGTGTATGTGCACTGTCATACCTTCCATCAGTCATTGGCTGCCCCCAGGGTAGGGGTGGACATGGCTTAACATCTTGGATGAGGCAGCCTCTGTTTAGCTGAGGGAAATTCTCCACAGAAGATCACCAGCCAGCGCTCATGGCTGCTGGGAGAGGGTTCTATAACCCAGGACAGAGGATCTGGCAGGTGGAAAACAGTGTTGACCCTACCTTTTATTTTACAGATGGAGTAACTGAGACTCAAAGATAAGCTTTTTCTTCCAGGTATCCAACCAGTCAGTGGCAGAGCATGGACTCAAATGGAGTTAGTGAGCATAGATTGCAGGATGGAGGTTGTTGACATTTGCCCTACACTATTCTGTCTATGCATGTGACCCTGGGTCTACAGTTAGTGTTGGTACCAAAAACAGAAATTTAAGTCCTACATGAATCCTAGCTCTGGCCAAGTCCAGCACAGAACGGGCAAGATTATTTTATGTTGTCAGGACACAATTCTCCAAGAATCTCTTGCATTTCCATACTCTTATGAGAAGAAGCTCTGACTGTTTTTATTCCTATCTTTTCAGTGATGTTGTATAGTCAAAGCCTTGGAAGATAGAGATAGTGTCTCTTTCTACGGCAAGGGCATGGATGCTTACTATCTATTATATAAGGTTTGGGTTTCCTAAACTCAATTTTCCTCTCCAGTAATGCAACACATGGAGTGCACAGATGTCACTTGGCCCTCTAAGTATTGCCTTATGGGAACTGGTTTCAGGGAACTAATGCAAAAATGGTGATACGTTGGCTACTGCTATTGCTGTGAGTAATAAAATGTTCTTTGTTTCTGACCCAGGAGTCTCATGTCTTCTGCCAGTATGCATGAAACTATGGTAGGCTACCTTGTTAGCATGTAAATAGGGTAAAATCTTAGACTTGTCAAGCTATTGACCAATATATTACCACTTCTTGTTTTATAAAAAGCTTTACTTTGTGATTGGTGATTTGGCTTTCTAGGAAAGCTTTAAAAGTTGTTTTTCCCAGAAATAAGTATTTATTTCTATGCCAAGCAATGGCATGTCTGTGATGTGCTTTAAATAGTTATTTGCTTTCACAGGGATGAAGAGCCTCTTCATTAGTTTAGCCAATTAGATTAATGCAGTTAGGTAGATTGCATTAATAGCCCCAGTTCTTCATTCCTTTGGTCAATGGAATGTTAAGAGATGTAACTCAAGCAGAGCCTTGCAAATGCCTGCACTTGTTCCTCTACCATCACCATGAGATGAGCAAGCCTAGATTATTCTCCTGGTTCTACGGTGATGATTTACAGGCACATGGAGTAGACACTCTGCCAGCCTTACCTAGCCTGCATCAGCTGAACTCCAGCTGGCCAAAGGTGTATGAGAGAGCCAAGCCAAGACTAGCAAAAAATTTCTGCTAAGCCCAGCCTAGATCACTCAACCTAAAAACTTGGAAGCTAAGTAAATGGTTATTTTAAGCCATTAGTTTTGGATATAGTTTATTACACAGCAAAAGCTAACTGATGCAGCTTCCGAACTGGATGGATTGCTTTCTTTTTTCATTTTCACAGACTTGAGATAAGGATGCTCAGAGTGAGCTGCTGCAGCCCCAAACTCTACATCTCAACTCTCAGAGCTTGATGAACTCTGCTAACTCTTTATATGCTTTATATGAGCAGACTAGGAGGTTGTCTGTCTGCCTTCCTTCCTTTCTTTCATTTGTTGATTAATTTATTAAAGATTAATAAGCTCTCAGTTTTAGTGCTGAGGTGCTGAGCATATAAAGGTGCTGAGCATACAAAGATAAAAACTCATAAACTAATGAGGGCATACATGGAGGAAAATATTACGGTAGAGTTAACAGGTGCTAATGGAGTTGTGTGCAGTCTGATGAGAACACAAAGGACACATCAACTGCTTCTGAGGATTGGGTACGGGTAACTTCACTGAGGAGGTGTGGTTTCAGGAGTATTGAGTAGACACTACCACAGTTATTCCCCAGCTCACTTGCTGGCTCATTCAACATAGATTTTCCCACTCAGGAAACCTAGTTTATGCTATGCACTTTGTTAGGCATGAAAGATACCAACACTAATTAGATTCAGTTCCTTCAAATAGTTTATATATTTAGCTTAATTCCAGTAGCTTGGCATTTTCCCTCTTATTTATAATACAGCTATCTCTAAGAGGAATTGCACTTTAATCTGACATCAATTTTTTAACGTTATTGTGAGTGTTTCAGTTCCTTCTTCCCTGCCCCTGCCCTCTCTCGTCCCTTTCTTCCTTTTAATTGTTGACAGAAAGGGCCAGACTGGATTGTTACACGATGGTCTCCCCATACTGAGGAAAGGCAGGGGCTCAGAGACTGCATAGATTCAGTGGATCTAAGTGGTAGCCAGGAGAAGTCTCCATTGTAGACTGGAAGACCTGTTTTTAAGTCCTTCCCCTTATGACTGTTCAAGATGGTGTAAGTATACTACACTCTGTCTTACTAAGTTGGTCCCTATAACTAAGGAAATGACCCCATTCTCAATCCTAAGATACTGTGATATGGTATCTCAGGGACTCATTGCCCTGATAGCTGGTTCCTTGGCTGATATGTGTAACCTCAGCTCACAGGTTACTGCGTAACATGTTCTGTGCTCATTAGTAAGGCTACCAAAGGCTGTATCAACAACAGCTCTTCTCAGAGTTTCTGTTCTGCCTCAGCCAAACACTGACTCCAGCGCTTTCTGCATATTACTTGTTAACATTTGGAGGGATAATTGTATCATATGTACAGACCAACCAATTTCATTCAGTTGTAAGTGATAGAATCCTTTTAAACAAACAAACAAAAGATTTATTTACTCAGATAACCAAATCATGATATGATAGCTCTGGCCTTTGGAGAAAATGGAATCAGAGCTGCCATGTACAATTGCACATATTGTGTACTGCACAGGTGTCCAGCCAAGGAGGCAAGTAGGAGCTGGAATCCAGCCCTGGCTCCATTCCCCGATCTGTGCTCTTTGGCAAAAGGTTATATCTATCTACCCAAAGGTACCTTCTGCTCCTCTTTAGAGCTAGGTCCTCCCAGAGGCAGTGCATTTCCCTAATTGGTCCCCTCAGCAGAGATGCCCATCTTCTACCTCTCCTCTGTTCATCTTTTCTTCTTCCATTATAGAGCCTCCCTATAGAGACTACGTGAATGAGATTCTTACAGCTCAAGCATGTTTGCAGGATCTATGTCACTAGCTAACCAAGTGTGATAATTAAGTGGCCATAGCAATAGCATTAGTGTTGGTGTCATTCACAGTCGTTAGATGATCTTTAATACTAGTTTAGATCATTACTGTGATCATGAAAAGAAATATAAAAATTGTGGGGATGAGGAAGTACGAGTCTAGTAACTATAGGTCAGGGTCTCCTGTGGAAGAATTTGATTTTGCATCAGAGGCACTTAGGAACAGAACTGATGCTGAGAAATAAAAAGCGAATCACAATTGGCAAGAATAACTTGAGAAGCTCTTCAGATATGCAGACGAAATAGGGGAAAAAATGAGAAAGAAGATTATGAATACAGATGATAGAAGACAGCAGCTTTACCAGATAATTAGAAGTGCTTCTGAAAAGGAAACCCAAGCCATTGGAACAAGATTAAATTAGGAAAGATATTATTGAAAATGTTTCTTGATTTGAGAAAAGATCTCACATTGGGATGACCAAAATTGCTTACTTTTATAGGTAAAATTAATAAAATGATATCTACACCTAGATATAGTCAGGCACAATATTTGAATTATAAAGGGGAAAAATCCTGTGAGAACATCTGACAAAAGGAACAAAACAAATGGAAAGTTTATGTACAGAGGCATTAATATTAATCTGGTGATAGCTTACTTTCGTCAACATAAATGCTAGAAGACAGTGGAACAACATCTGGAATTTTGGTAGCCATGAGAAAAAAGATGGTTAGCCCACATTTTATACCCAACTAAACAGTTGTTCAAAACGTTTTCATATAGAACTAGTGAATATACTACCCACTAACCGTTTCTGAAGAAATTAGTTAAAGACCTTTTCCAACTGACTAATGAATTTTTAATAATTATGTGGGAAGGCATTATTACAATACAAGCCTTAATATAAAACTGCATAGGGAACCCTTTGGCATTGGTAGATTTCATATTTGTGGTTTTAACTCTTTTCAAGCAATCCTGAAGACCTATGATATATAGCAGTATTTAATTGTGTTGAAAGGTGACAAGTGAATCACAGAACTAGGGAGCTAATCTGATCCGTACACTCAGCATCTGCATCTTCATGTGTGTGGTGTTTCCCTTAATTTAGTAAACTCTCCTAGAATGATTAAAAATAAAATCATTTCTTTGTTTAAAAAATTGCCATCAACTGAGAGAAAAACAGTAGCAAAATTCAAAAGGCAATTAACTAACGCTGTGAGGATATGTTCAGTAAACATATACTAGATATGTATCAATTATTTTATGCTATAAGTATTTATTGAGCATTTGCTATGTGCCAGTCATTGTCCCAAATCTGGGAAAATGATAATGGATAAAACAGATATGATATTTGCCCTAATGGAACAAACAGAGCAAACACTTCTCACAATTAAACAAACAAATGATTATAAATTGTGCAGGATTCTTAGTTAAAGAATAAGGATGAGGACTTACTTTAGATAAGATAGTAAGGAAGGGTGGTCAGAAAAGGTGATTTTTCAAATTGAGCCTTGAAGGATGAGATGTTTCATCCTGGAGATGGTTGGGAGCCTTTTATACCATATGCATTTGGCATTTATTCGGTCACTAAACCCATAAGCAGTGGAATAGGATGATCTAGTTTACATTTTGAAAGATCACTTTGTCTGCCATAAGGAGAATGAGAAGAGGAGGGCAAAGATGGAATCTGTATTCCAGGTGAGAGATGATGACATCCATATGAAGGCAGAAGAATGGCATAGAAAGGGGGAGTAGCAGTAGAGAAAGAGATAGTGTTCTAGCTGAGACTTAAATCTGAGATGTCTATGAGGCATTCAGATGGAGACATCAAGTAACTAGTTAGGAATACAATTCCTGAGGTCAGAGAAGAAGTTGAAGATACAAGTAGAGCACATAGTTAAGAACAATCAGCATAGAGATGACATTTGAAACCATGAATGATGTCATCAAGAGAGAAAGTGTGGGGAGAGAAAAAAACCAGAATTAAGTACTGAATACCATGGAAAACAGGGCAAACAGCAAGCCAGCAACCCTACTAGGCTTATCAGAGCATCATTCCTTGGGAAAAACTCTTGGATATAGACATTGTAGCAAGTATTCAGGTTCCCCATTACTTGTTGTACTCTAGGTCCAGGCCCAGAAATTCAGTAGGGCCAAATATTGGACTCCAGCCCCTGTGCAGTGGGAGTTTTAAACTATCTGAAAAGGCATCAGCCACTCACCTGGCACAATCAGTGGCCTCTATTCAATAACATGTGAGTAGTGAAATTTTGCTCTAGCCCAATTCTGCCAGCTCCATGTTTGTGGTTGATAAAGCAACAGCCCTACTCTTGACGTGAACAGGAAACTGAGATCCAAGACTTGGGGTTGCAGCTGTGTGACATGGTGATTTACTGGCAAGATTCCCTACATCAGCATTCTTGGTTGGAGAAGCATCAGACCCTCCCATGGTTTGATCATGTTCCTGGTGTCGATGCCTTCTGGTTGAGTAGCATTGATTGACTGAAGTCCTGGGCCATAGTCAGTTTCTATGGATCTTCCCTGGAGTCCTTCAGGAGATGAGCCTTAACTCTCCATCTACCTTCTCATTCCCAAAGGTGGTGTCTATGCACTTTATCCCAGTGTCAGAAAACTGTATCATTTCAATCCGAGAGCTGTGAGACTAGTCACTGACATCACTTTAAGAGACACTGGAAGATTAGTAATGGTCAATTTACTACCCCCAGGGGGCAGGTCGTTTTCACCTAAGGCGTTCAAGGAAGTCCATTCATAAGAACAGCTAGGAGGGCATATTCTTCAGTCTGAAAAGTATAGCTGGGTCAGGACATCTGCAGCTGTAGCCCAGGGGTTGAGAAAATGCTAACTAAAGTTTGCAGCATCATTCTCAAGCCTCCTTCAGTGTCTCCTGAAGGGAGAGGAGACATCTTCCATGGCTCGCTCAGTCTCTAGTCCTAGGATTCATTGTTGATACTTTCATTGGTAGGGTACTAAGTGGTGTAATTCAGTGGAGTTTGCCAGAAGGCATCAGAAGTAGGCAAAAGTGTTGGTGTTATCAGCACTCACTAAAATGGCTACCAACTATCTCTCAGCATAACCAGCACCAAATAGCAAGCCCAGCATCATGACAGATTAGCTGAAGTCACCACCTGTGAGAAACACACCAAAGAACTCATAATGGCTTATGTGACAATTCTGGAAGTATTTAAGTTCAATTATTATGTACCCTCATCATCTCAGATGTTTCCTTTTGGCTAAGTGAGAGGCTTCTCCTTCTTCTGGAAGTATCCTCACTGTCTGTCCCTTACTTGGAGCCCATCACCTTGGCAGGGACATTGGGATCCTCCCATCACCTCCATACTGCTCCGACTCCGTGGTTCTGTGATTGCTGAATGCAGCTTTACTCTTACGATGAACAAAGTGGCGTAGTGCCAGCACATAGAAAGCACAGGGTAAGGTGTCTGGGTCCAGAAGTTCAATATCACATGGGATAGGGTAAAAGTGATGTGGGTTCCCTTGAGTCGCCTGATTGGCTGGACTACGAATAACCAGCTGGAAGAAGGCAGTGCCTCTGAGTGGTGTCTGTCCACTCCTTAGCACAGGGTATGGTGTGGACTTCACAACCTCCTGAGGGAGTCAGGGTAGGCATAGTAGTTAGCACCTCTAATTAGCAGAATGTAACTGGAAACTGGCTGTTGAGTAAGTCTGAAAATCATTATTTTAGGTGTTAAACCCTTGGGTAGAGAGAAGAGCTGAGAATGGCAGCAAAATGTACAAAGTTTAATAATATCTGGTACAGGCCACCCCTTTGAATTCTCAGTGTCCAAACACACCCTTCTATCAATATTTAACTTGTAAGCAATAACAAAATCAGCCTCATGCACCCACATAACAGCATGGATTGATAAGTTGTATGAATAAGAAGTTACTCTTCCTCTCCCCAAAGAAGAGAGATACAAAATCCCATGTACCCATGCATGGAGGATGTTTATTCTTTTCCCTGCACAGCCAAAATTCCTTTTGATATTCTGTAATCCAAAGACTAAATTAATAATTACTATCAATATACCATACATAAGATGTAGGGAAAGAGAGAGTCATGAAAGTGGTGTAAATCATTCCTGCTCACACTCTGTTGGCCAAAACTAATCATCTAGGTCAGAACTTAGATGCAAGCAGCTAGGAGAGCTGGACCCAGGAGAAAAGGAAAAATTATTTGGTGAACAATAGCATTGCCTTTGTCATACTAAGAAAGCAGAGTGCTTTAGGAAAGAGGGACTTCTGATCAAACATATGTATTTATCTCTTATTTCCCAACCCTGGAATAACACTTTAAAGTGATGACAAAGGAGTAAAAAAGTAGAAGATGAGAAGAGCAAAGAGAATGGGAGGGTGAAAACTGTGAAAGAGAGATGTTAAAATTTGGAACGTGAAAATCAGATGGAGAAGTTGTAAATGTTTGGAAAGAAGACGACAAAGAGAAAACAGATGATATTCCCACACAGGCCTACTTCCCTTGAAAACCTCAGGTATGGAGGAACAAGGTGCATTGTTAGGTATGGTCACAATAAAATGTGTAACTGTCATAAAACCCCAGCGGCCTATGAAAGCCTTCTGTTGTTCACACTTCAGAAGACTAGCTGGATTTTTAGGTCAGCTGAAGACTTTTCTCAAGGCTGGGCTTGGCCAGGCCTCCTCAGCTGGGGCGGCTCTGCTCCAAGTGTCTCTCTTCCTCTTCCTGAGGCCAGCAGGCTGGCACAGTCATGTCTTTCTCATGGCGAGGGCAGAGGCACAGGAGCACAAATGAAAAATTCCCCACTTCTGAAGGACTAGGTTCAGAACTGGCATGCTGTCACTCACACTTCACTCTATTGGCCAAAGCAAGTCACAAAGCCAAACGCGAGTTCATCGGGTGGGAGAATAGATTCTGACACTTTAGTGAAAGGAACAGCAAAGTCACATAGCGAAGGCCATGGATGGAGGGAGGGGTGAAGAAGTAGGTCCATTAATATCATCTACCGTAGCAGGTCCAAGAGGGTGAGCTACAGAGAAGCGAACTGCATAGAAGTCCTCTGAAGAGCAGCTAGAGCCCCAGATTTCATTGTCCAGATCCACACACAGCAGAGGCTGATAAGGTGATTGCTCACACAAGGGACGTAAGCAAAGGTCTGCATTTTGAAAAGTAAAGCGTGGGGCCTCATTTCCCCGTTTACCTCCAGCAAGTCTGCGGAAGAAATTGATAGTCTTGTCTGGAGAAACTGAATGGATCGAGAGAAAAGACCTACAGATAATGCTCACTGGGGAACGAATTTGTGGAGGTACGTGGAAAATGAAGTATAATTTTAAAACAAGCAATTATTAGTTATATATGTAACTATATAACTAACAATTACTTAATTAAATAAATAATAAAAATACAAAATTATCTATCATATATATAGTAATTTTAAAGCAATAATAAATTAGACACGAAGTGGCATCAACCCATAAGGACAACTCTTTCAAGAGGTGGAGATGAGAAATGAGGTGGTAGGTGGAGGAATGTGTGGGTTTAATTAGTATTTTTAAATCTATTTTATGATGCAGAAGAGACGAGGAATAAATGAAAGCTCAAAATCTTTGAGGAGATAAGAGTCTGATGTCAACTAGAGCATCGGTAATTCTGGAGACCTCAGGAACCTCAGCAACAGTACTCTCTGTTCAGGAACTTGGCAATTCATAAATATTTGTGTTTATTACTTTGCAATGTCATTGACTTATCTTGATATATATGTACACACACACACATATATAAAGCGTGAAATCAACATATAAAACGCTAGTAGTGGTCATATCTATGTGGTGGGACGAGTGATTTGTTCATTGTGCTTTTCTGTACTTTGCAAATTTTGTATAATACCCATGCACCAATTTCAAATCAGGGGAGAAATGTTACCTATCTATCTATCTATTTATTTATTTCCTGGAAGAGCAGGTAGACTACCACAGAAGTGGTACTTTAAGTTGGCCTGATTTAAAATAACCTGTCTTTTTAAGAATGATTTTGCCTGAGGGGATGAATGGATGGTTTAACAGAATTCCGGGAAAAAACTTTCCATCTCTCCCCCTGGCCTGCTCCTCTCTCTGCATCCTGCCCTTCTTCACTCCATCACCATTGTCTCAGGCTCCCTCTCGAGGTTCCGCATGTTTTGTCTCTCACTCCCTCAGGCTATTTTCGGTTCACCCCTCCCACTGCCTGATCTATTTTCATGTAAAGAACATGATTTCTGAGAGTCCTGCTTCATTTTTTCTCCGGTCCCCCTGTGGACTGGCCTGAATGCATGTTGTCAGAGAATTATGTTGCATCAACTCCAAGGAATGAATTAAATTACTAATAGATCGTTCTCTCTCAGGACACAGAAAAAACCGCAAATAGACTGGCTGTGTTGTCTCGCCTCCCTGTGATTCCACTTTGGTGTACTGGGCCCTCAGGCTCTCCGTGATTCTCTGGCTCTCTGCCCCCAGTTAGGCTGTGACTTTGGGGAAGTTCTTATGCTCCCTGAGCCTGGGAGTCCTTCTTTATAGATGGGCGTAGTAACCCCCACCTCACTGAGTGCCGAGGTGGGGAACAGCTCCCCTCGCCAGAAGAGGGGTCCAGCAAATAGCCATTTCCAGCCTTAGCTTCCTGCTTGAGCTTCCTACTTCTTCTGCTTCAGTTTGTTTTCTTAACTAGCACACTACAATGCCCCTGTCACAACATAAAGGATGCCCTGCCTTCCTCTCTGCAGCTGTGTTTGGGCTAAGCTCAGACACAAGTGGAGACAGAAATCAAGTCTCTTAGCTCCAGGGGATGGCAGTTGAGTGCTTCCCCTTGAAGGAAACCTTTCTCAATTAAAACAAACAGACACATAACAAGCTGCCCCTCTCCCGATTTCCCTGGGTGACTTAGGTGTTTATTCTGACCAGGTACTATGATAGACTCTTTTAATATTTAACCTTGTTTAAGCCTCAAGCAATCCTGTGAGATATTATCACCCTGATGTCACAGAGGAGAAGGTGAAGTTCAGAGAGTTTGCTCAAGGGTGATTGCCGATGAGTGCTGGAGACAAGATTTTTTTTTAATTTTAAAAAATTTTTTCAACTACTTTATTGCAATCATAAAGGTTTATAACACTGCAGAATTTCAGGTGCACATTATTATTTGTCAGTTTCTGTATAGACTGCATCATGCTCACCACCAGTAGTCTAATTTTTATCCATCATCATACATAAAGAGGACACGATGTGAACCTACAACAAACTTGTACTCTACGTAAGTTCTTAGGTGGATTCACCTGCCTTGATTTTTCTGCAATTTCCTGTCCCTGTTGCAAGTAGGGACACAATAGGAAACCAAGTTTAACGACACTAATTAATCCAAAACGCTGACACCTCTTTTGTTATTGGCCTGTTCTCTCTGAAAAGGCTCTTCCCTTTCTTTCTTGTTTATTACCTTCCTTTTAACAACTTGTGGATTTTGGGATTACCAAGTGCTACATCCATTCATTTGTTTATACCTTCTACATCCATCAAGCCACGGTCCGCTGGGAACTGTGCAAGTCACTAAAGATAAACAGATATGGATGAGGTCACAGTCTTGTGGAGAGAGAGAAATGTAAATGTGCTGCGCCTGAATCTGACGGGAGGAGAGCATCCAGGAACGCTAACTCTCTCAAGGCAAGTGAGAGTGGATGCCTTAGGTAGGAGGCATTCAGCTGCAAGTACCAGAGAACCCAAATCGAATGGAGTTAAACAGTAATAAATTTATCTCACAATACCTAACGTCCAAGTCATGGTGGGCAAAAGCCACAGTGTAGCCAGGGCCCCGGCTCCATTTCTCTGCTGTTTTCTCAGCTCTGCACGTTTTTGTGGGCTGTATTTGACCATCATCAACTTCCCTAATGGCTGCGAGATGATAGCCAGCAGCTTCCTTGTTTGCGTCCAATAGAAGAGACACAGAAACGGCTGCTCAAGAAAATTTCTTCCCTTCAGTTAGTTCAGGTCATATCCCCACTCCTGGGACAATAACATTCACCTGGGGCATGGTAATGGAAAGGGATTATCATGACGGGCTTTGGCTAAAAAGACCGTTTCCCTGAAATAAACTTCTCTTGAGTCACGTGTGTGGTATAGGAAGTGGTACAAAGGAGGAAGAGAGTAGATGCTGGCTGGGTAACCAACCGTGTCCACAGCAGGAGGATTCAGGGGGGAAATGACGTCTGAGCTGGGTGTTGATGGAGGAGCAAGAGCTCACCAGACAGACAAGGGGCAAAGTGCATTTCCAGCGAAGGAAACAGCTTGTGCCTTTGCCCAAGGACCTGACACCCTTGACATCTGTGGTGGCAGTTATGTGGCAGCCAAGCAGAGAGAGGCAAAGAGGCTTTAAAAGAAGTAGAGGAAACCTATGGGGGAGTGTTGCACCCCTTGTGAGGTATTTGGTTTCAGTCTGCCCGCAATCGAGAAAAAATAGCAGTTTTCATTTTACAGCAGGGAATGTGGGGTAAAATTCTCTCAGGATTATTAACTCCATAAACCTGAGTGCAGAAGAATGGAGAGGCTAGCAACAAGAAGACAGCTACAAATTTTCAGGTGAAAGATGGTGAGCTCCTGGCTAAATCAAGCTGGGCATAGATGCAGAGTTGAGGAGGTAGAGGGGGCCTTTGTGAGGTCACATTTCCTCCTAAGGCCCCTAGTCAGGGTCACTGAAACACAAGAATGAATTGACTGTGATAACTGAGTAGGAGAGCAGGCTGACAGTGCACACATCTCACCTCCTGGCAGGGATCTCAGTGTGGGGCGGGAGGGGAATAGGGTCACATTCAGCTTCCTTCCTGCCTGGGCTTGTCTGGGTCTGCCGTGTTTAGCCTTTGCACAGGGGCTTCTGAGTTGATAAGCTGAGACCCACAATCTCAGGAGGAGATGGAGAGAGCCTCAGTACCCACTCGGTGGAGTGTGGAGTTCCTCTCTCTGGTTCCTGGTTGGATGTTTCTTCTCTTCACTTTCACTCAGACACTGGCCAATTGCTGATCTTGTTACCTGAGCCTGTTTCGGAGTTGCTGAGGCTCATGTAACAGGTGGTCAGGATGAGTCTGGGATTTGAGGATCTGGCCAATTAGAACATTTCTCAGGCAAAATCCACTGCCAGTGGGTAACAAAGAAGAAGGCTCTCATTCTCTCCTGGCCCTTGGTCTAGAGGTGCAAAGGCTGGCACATGTCTTCCTTGGTGGTCTTTCATTTTAAAATTCTAATTCTCCTAGAAACTCTTTTTCCATCCCAATAAATCGCTAAGCAATTCCTATACCTGTACTCTAGGATGGAGATTTAGTTTTGTGGCAGGCAGTTTAGTGACTGCGATGGGAATAGTGGGTAGGAGCAGTGTCCCACCCATGGCATAGCATCAAGAGAGGCTCTCTTGTTACTTCATGAATTTCTCCTCTGGAGTGGCCATCTCTTGCCAGCATACAAACATGCTGTATTATCTCACATGGTAAAAACCACAACGACCCAAATGAAGACCTTCTAGTCCTCTTGTACTCTCCAACTACCACTCCATTTCTCTTTTCCCTCTATAGGAAAGCGGCTCCAAAGAGTTGTCCAAACTCTGTTTCTGCTTCCTTGCCTCCCATTCTCTCCTCAACCTACTCCAGTCAGGTTTCCATCTCTGTGGCTCGATGGGAACTACCCTCATCAAGACATTCGTGATCAGTGGTCAGTTCTCAATCCTCATGACTTAGCCCCTGGGAACATTTGATACCTTTGGTCATTCCTCCTTTTTGAAACTCTTTTTCTCATTTAACTTTGAGGTCAATAAACTTTTCTGGCCATCTGCCAATATCATTGGATACTTCTTGAGCTCCTTAACTATATCTTCCTCTTTTAAGTGACCTCTAAAAGTTGGAGTATCCCAGGTCACCATCCTTGGACCTCTTTCCTTCTCATATCTGCTCCCTGGATGAGCTCATCTAGTTCCATGGCTTTACATACCATTCATATGCTAAGGACTCAAAAATGTACTCCTGCAGTCCTGAGCGTCATCCTTGTGTGTCCAGCCACCTACGAGATACCTCCATGTGGCTGTCTACTAGGCAGCTTGTGATATTATCTGTCATCTACTTTATAATACTGTAACATAGAGGGTGCACTCCAAAAGTGTGTATTAGTTTCTTCAAGGTACCAACACTTGCTCTCATCAGGAATTTGCACTACAGCTGGCTTCACTGCAGAAAGGCCATTCTCCAGAGGCAGCTACTACAAGCACTTCAGCTATCTTTAACTCTGATCAACACCAGACACTTTGCTAATTAGCATGCTGAAGTAAAAACTGGGTTTTCATTTGTGAAATTAGTGGCTTGTTAATCAGCATAATGGATGTTAGAAATGGGCTTTCATAGGTCAAATTAGAAGTAATCAAGATGTGGGAATTGGCTAAAATATTTTATAGACATTCTGTACCCACATAAAAATAGGATATAAGAATCTAGCAAGGCCAAGAGGCCGTACCTTTAGGGATAGGACCTGAAGCTTGATTCTTAAGCAGTTCCGTTCCCAGCTGTTAGGGCAAAGGATTTCTGGAATACGATCCTCTGCTGAGTGAACTCCTCATACAATGTGGTGGTTGGAGCACCGGAAGGCCAGTGAGTTGGGTCTATGCCAGGCTTACAGAGCAGGTGTATAAATTGCTCTGTACCTACTTGTAATGACATTATGTCTGCATATGTGATAAAATCTGATCCAAGACTTGCTTTCATTATAACTTGGTAATGAGGTTGTGGGGGCAGTAACTGATTCTCCCATTTCAACTTTTTCCGCAGCTATAGTTGTACACCACAATAAACCTAAGAGTCGTGAACTATCAAACTGGTTTATGTCAATTTTCAATGCGTTTCAAACATAACATGGCTGAAATAGAACTCTTTATTTACCATCCCCTGCAATGTGCTCTCCCCCAGGCTTCCTTTTCAGAGTAAATGGCACCAGTATTCATCTAGTTGCTCAGGCCCATATGTAGCACCTTACTCAAACCTAGCCTCACGTCCACAGCCTATGCACCAACAGGCTGCCCCAATGCTATCTTCAAAGGATAGTCTCAATTTGTGTACTTTTCCCCATGCCCATGTTTTCCACAGTTCATCTCTTGTCTCTGCTAGTACAGTAGCCTCCTAACTGGTCTTCCTAATTCCACTCTTGCCTCTGGTCAGTTCCCACAGAGCTGCTAGAGAGACTGTGTCTAAAATGTCAACGAGATGGCATTGCTCTTCTGTTCTAACTGCTACAAAGTTTCCTATCGGAATAAAATGCCAACATGTTACCACGCCCTCTAAGACCCCCTGCTATCGGGCCCCTGACCACCTCTCCAACCTCATCTTCTCCCACTCTGTCTCACTGCACTCAGGCAGTCTTCAGTCTTCCCTCTAGTCCTTCAACTTCTCAAATTCCTTCCTGCCTCAGGGTCTTTACACTTGCTGCTCCCTCATCAGAAATGCTCTTCCTGCACCTGCTCACTTGTCACCTCTTCAGAGAGGATATCCTTACCAACCAAACAGTCTACAATGGCCCCATTCCTCTCATTCTGTATCCTGTTGTCTGCTTTGCTTTTCTTTTTAACATGTATGCTATGGAATGACATCGTAGTATATCTTTATTTGTTAAATATATTGTGCTATATTTCCTCCATGAGAGCAAAAGCTCCCTAAGGGCAGAAATGAATACCTCGTTAACTGCTGTATCTCCAGTGAGGACAACAGTGTTGTTAAATCTTTGTGGAATGAATGAACGGTTCCAGTGTCCCAACATATTTCTCTGTTTCTCCCATGTTTTAATGTCCAAACCCATTGCAACTGGAAAGGCAATTGGAAAATGAGATGTCTTTCTGTGAAATGTGCTCATACCCACCCTTTCTTTTGTGTGACTAATCTTTCTTATGTGCCTTCTATCAATCAGACACTGTAGGAGGTGAGAATGCAACTATGAGCAAACCAGACAAATTTTTTCTGCCCTCATGGAACTTACCATCCAGTAGGAGTCAAAAACATTAAATAGTAAACAAATAATTACAAATTAGGATTCCTATAAAGGAAAAAAACAATAGAGTACCAAGACAGAGAATGGCAGGAGACATTATAGAGGCTGGTTAGAGGCAGCAACCCTGAAGAGATGACCTTATGCTGAGGCCTGAAGGATGAGAATGAGGATGTTGTAAAGAGGATGGCGAGTGCTAAGTCCCCAAGTTAGGGAAGAGGTCAGCCAGTTCATAGGGCCAAAACACCTACTTGGCTGGAGAGTTGTAAGTCATGTTTGACACTGAAAAGAGAGGCAGAGGCTGGGCAGCCAGGGCTTACCCAAGGTGGGATCATATTTTATATTAATTATAAAACAATTGAAATGTTTGGGGCCACAGCGAAATTATCATATTTTAAAAATTGCACTAGGGACTGGGTGAGAAATGGATTGCGTGCGAAGCTGGGGTCAGGATGAAAGCAAGGAGGTCAGTTAGAAGGTGATTGTGATGGTTGAGCTAGAAATGATGGAGGCTTGGACTAAAGTGGTGATGGGTCAGGGAAAGACGTAGACATGTTAGACATCTATTTTGGAGGTAGAATCAATAGGAACTGAAGAGGGATGGACTGTGGGTTCCCAGGGCGAGAAACATGACAGATCTTCTATAAATATGTGGTTATATTGTACTTGGGGGGAAAGAGGAAAAAGAAGATTTCCCAGACTTTTGGCTTTCACAACGGGGAGAAAGGGCATTGTTGTTTTCTGAGAAGATAGGGAAGACAGAAAGAGCTTTGCGAGGAAAGCTTACTTCTGATTTGGACATATTAAGTGCGAGATGGCTGCAGCACGTCATGTTAAGTAGACAGTTGAATGTGCAAGTGCAGAGCAGAAGAGAGGTCTGATTGGAGGTAGCGATCTTGTATCTGTGAGAATGTGGATGGAATTTAGAGATATGGGAACGGAAAGCGTCACGCAGGAAAGACAAGAGAAGAGAACACATCCCAGAAAAAGGTGCTGGGAAGTCTAACCACCTCAATCAGTAAGAAGAACAGACACTGGGAAGGAAAGTTACAAAGGTGAAGAAAAGCAAATCGAGGATAGAGTGGTATCTTGGGGACCAAAGAGAAAGTTTGTCAGTTAGGTTGAATGCTGGTGCTACACTCAGAAAGACGAGGAGAGAACAGTATCAGTTGCATTTGGCAACATGGAGGTTGTTAACTTTGACAAGAGCAGTTTCAGTTGAGTAATGGAGATGGAAGTCAGACATCGTTGGGGGAAGAGTAAACTGGAGATTCAGAGTGAGACAGCTGGTGTAGAAAAACCTTTTAGGAAGTTTGACTGTGAAGAGGAGCAGAAAAATGTTGCTGTAACTAGAGAAGTAGGTTGGGTCGAGGGAGAACTTACCAATATTTTCTGAAGATGGAGACTACAGAACTTGTTTGATACTGATGGGACTGCTCCAGTAGAGAGGGAGAGATTGCGCAGAAAAGAGAGGGGAGGATGCCTTTAAAAGTCAACAGGGCATGGGATCCAAAGTGGAAGCAGAGATCGACTGGCTTTTGGTGGGGGGGTGTTTTTATTTTATGAGACTCACAATGTAAAGAGTACTTACTTTTCCTATTTCGTGGTTGAGGCTTAAATGCTGGGAATAATAGATGGCGAGTATTTCTGCATTCTCAAGTGAGGCATGGCATCATTTATGTAGGACTTGGAAAGAGGTGGAACAAAACCTGTTTTGGCTCATTAACCAACTCCAGGCAACATATGAGAAGCTGGTAGTGAGTGAGGAATCTTGAGAGAGGGTCAGTTTGCTGTTCTGCTAGACATGAGGGAGCACCAGGGCGCTTTCCCCTCCATTTCAAGCCAATGAGGGAAAGTCTTCATAGAACCATTTGGGAAGCTTGATATGTATTCCCGGAGCTTGGGGCACTCAGGGACCTACCCAACTACACCTGAAGAAGTCTAAGGATGAAAGGCTGCATGGAGTGGTGGGCAGCAGCAGATAAAAGAGGGCTTCGTTAGGAATGACCTACATTTCTAAAGTCACCAGGTTCAAAATGTTTTAATTTTTCCTGCAGGCCGTATGTGGTCCCCACAAAAAGTAGGTAGTCTTACGACTTCTTAGAAGGAACTTTCCCAGTAGAATAATCTGGAGAGATGAGGCACACCAAGAGAGAAAGTCTGTGTCGATGGGCCAGAATCCAGGGGATGATGGGGAATCAGAAAAGTCCCACAGGAGAGGATATTTCCCACATCAGGGAACTACAGATGGGAAGATATGTGAAGGGCCCACAAAAGCGACTTATAAGGGAAAGACTTACATTTGGGCTTCCGACACAGAGAGGATCCTAGTACCATGATACCAACACACCAGCAAAAGAAGATTGTGGTTTTTCCTGATTGCTAGTCCCCTGAGCCCAGCTCCAGAGGGGGCTAGAAACAGGATTTAGAGAGTGGGAAAGAGGGAGAGAAGAAAAACGAAAGTAGAAGTGGACAGAGAGTGAAGAAACCCGTCTCATCCCCCTTCTTCATTGCAGGCTTCTGGACCTGAGTGCGTCTGAGGGGACATGTGGGGCGGAGCAGTGGGGGGCGTTTGAACTGCAGGTGAGATTGAAGCTTTGCTGTCAGACTGGATTGGACTTTCTGAATACTTTAAAACCCAGATTTTTCATTTATGCCTGAGAGCAATGGCAAAAACTTTATTTTCCCGATATGCCCAAGAATTGACCACTGGTGTGGGAGAACAATTTCACATCTGGAGTGTAAGGGGCAGTGCTGAGAAAGAATAAAGTTTCTTTCTGCCTGGCCCTTTTTCATTCCAGCTTGTGAAGTAAACTGGTTATAGCTTACATTTGTTTCTATCTCAAAACTTCGTGATGTTTACACTGTTGCAGTCCAAATGAAACCTGCATAATTTACAAGCACCACCATATTTCCTGTTCTATCATGCTTTAGACCAGGTTTGCACGTTTAAAACCATCCCAAAACCGAGCAGGTAGCAAAAATGAGTGATTCAGACCAGGAGCAACACAATCGAGAAGAGTGAGAACTGGAGAATGCATGGCTTCTAAAGGTCTTAGAAACCCTCTCGGTCAAACAACATACACATGGGGACTACCAGTTTGTAACCTTGGTGTTAGGTATTAGATGCAATTCTTCCCTTGCCTAGACATTGCAAGCCTACGTTGCAAGGAGTGTAGCCTTGGGAGGGGGATGGGAGACAAGGCAATGTGACATGCTCCTGTCTCACATTTATACACACTAAGCTAATGCCATTTACCAGGTAAGTGTGGAAATATTTTGAGATTTCCCCAATCTGTAATTTATAATTTCTTGTCAACATTCTTGGTACAAATAGGAAAGTATCAATCTGTCATCTTAATATTAGTGGGAGGATAGATGAGGGGAGAAACAGAAAGTGTGCCTCACAAAACTCCTTTTCCCATCCTATGCCAGATCCTGACAATGAACACCAACACAAGCTACTTGCTTTAGCAAGGAAACTACTTTTAAAATTCTTCTGGGGGCCAGCCTGGCAGCGTAGTGGTTAAGTTCGTGTGTTCCACTTCAGCGGCCCGGGGTTCACCAGTTCAGATCCCAGGCACAGACCTACACACCACTTATCAAGCCATGCTGTGGCAGGCATCCTACATATAAAATAGAAGAAGATGGGCACAGATGTTAGCTCAGGGCCAATCTTCCTCAGCAAAAAAAGAAGAAAAAAGTAAATATTTAATTAATTGAACAGACGCCATTTTTTGTGTGGAAGATTAGCCCCAAGCCAACATCCACTGCCAATCCTCCTCTTTTTTTCTGAGTGCCTACTATATGCAAGAAAATATTAGGAGATCAGCTTAAACCAGAAGGATCTGAACTCTCTAGTATATAATCTTGTAATTTGGAATTATGCCTGAGTATCAATATGCTAAGCCTCAAGCATAATATCCTGTCAGCAAAGTAAGAGCTTCCTCAACCCAAAACAAAACATATGAAAGAAACATAAAAACAGAATTTCAGAATGAGAGTAGTCATAAGCTAGAGAAAAAGAAATGTAACTGTGTTTCACTAAATGTTTGCTTTCCAAATGATTCCCTGAAAAGGAACCCAGGATTCATTCTTTTGCATTGTGTCTGAAAATGCCCACAGAGTCTTGGGTGTCGGAAGGGTCTTCAAAGGCCATCCATAAGACACTTCTGTGCGGGTCAGGTATCCTCCTTAGCGTAGGGCCCTTTCCAGGTGGTTCATCCCACCTGAGCTTGGCCAGCCACGATGATCATAACCAGGTTCTGATGCCACGAGTTGTCTAAGTGCTGGAATCTAGAAAGATCTGTGGTGCTGGGCAAAGGTTAGGGCTCTGGTTTTACAAGACACATGGATGTGAGTCTGAGAGTCGGTCTGTGGTCGGGAAGTGACCACAGTTGTAATGATAAGTGAAAGGATATGAGAGGCGAGGCCATCAGTAGAGGACCCGGGTGGTGTTGGTTGTGAAGTCTGACAGCAAGAATCAGAATCCAACCAGAGGAGTGAGTCCTGCAGTAAACAGGAAGAACATTCCTGAAGACCTGAGAACAAGGCGGGGACCGAACATTTGGGAAAGGAGTCACCCAGCGCACAGTAGGATCTTTAACAAGAATGCCCAGAGGCAAAGCCCTAAGCAACCATTAAATGTCTCCCTGCCCCTTCTTCAGTGCCAGTCCTGGCCCGGGTGATCTGTGCCTGCTGGTAGGGTTAAGCTGCTTTCATCATCCAGAAGAGAGATGTGGAACAGTAAGGTCTTCACAGGGTACTGTGAGAATGCTTCCACGGTAGGAAAAAATCTAATTTTTATGGAATTTTCCCTAAATGGAATGATGACTTCTTTAAATACTTTCCTCTTTTGATTTTCATTATTCCACCTTCCTCGTTTTTATCTGACCTCATTAGCCATCCCTTTTCCTGCCCCTGCCTCTTCTAACTGATCTCTGAACATTGAAAGTTCCCAGGGCTCAGTATTGAGGTTTCTTATTTCCTTCTATCCCCAGTCCCCTGGGTCGTGTCCCATGTAGGTGTTGATGACTCCCATTCTTTGTTTCTCCAGCCATGACCTCTTCCCTGAGCTCCAGACTCGTGTATATAACTTCCTTCATGATCTATCTGCTTGTGAGTCACACTGGGATTTCCACAGAATATATTCAAAACGTAACTCTAAATTCCCATCTACTGTCCACAACCTGCTCCTCCCACTCTCTCCCATCTTAAGAAATGGCAGCACCATCCAATTGAACAGTCAAGCCCGAAACCTGAGAGTCATTCTTAATTCTCTTTTCCTCGCTGCCCCCACAATTCATCAGCAACTCCTGCTATTTCTGTTTATAAATGTTTCTGGAATCTACCCATTTCTGTCTATCTACGGCATTGCCACCCTGCCCCAGCTGCTGTCCTTCGTCTCCTGGAATTCTGCTCTAGGACTGACTCCCTCACACTCCACTTTATGCCCAGTGGCCAGAGTGATCTTTTAAAGCACAATTTAGATAATTTTACTGCCTGAACAAATCCTGTCTATTCAAAACTTACACAATAGTCTCCCATCACACTCGGGATAAAATGCGAAGAGACTTTGTACAAGCTTCCTCTGCTGACCTCCTGGACTTCATCTGATACCCCATTTGCCTGGCCTAATTTCTGGTCCTCAGTAGCCCAGGCTCAATCCTGAGTTATGGCCTTTCCACTTGATTTTTACCCTGCCCAGAAAGCCCTCCCCAAGACTGGCTTCTTGCGTCATTCTGATCTCAAAATGTCACCTCCTTGGGAGGGCTTCCCCATCATCTGATCTGATGAGCTCTCCTCACACCCTATGCTCATCCCTTGGCCCTACTTTCTCTGTACTGCTCTCCTTGCCTCACAATACCTATCAGATGTGGCTAAAGGCATTTATCTTGTTGATTATCTGTCTCCCCATCACTATACTATTTTGGGAGAACAGGGACTTTATCCATCTTGCTCCTCATTAGATCCATGTACCTGTACCTAGAACAGAGTCTACTAAATGTGGGACCTTCGTAATTATTTACTGAGTAAATGTGAACTCCACCTGCGTATAGATTCCTCTCATTGATCTGCTGGAGTATGTTCAGTAAGTATATTGTTTCTTCTATGTGACGGCCCTTTAAATGTTTGGAGGAAGTCTTTATTATGTATGCAAATATATCTGTGTGTGTGTAGGTGTGTGTGTTTGTGTGTGTGTGTGTGTGTGTTAGGTATATGGTTACCCTGGATAAATATCTGCAAGTATTTAAATCAATCCTCATATGAAGTGATTTCCAGATACTTCGCTATCAAGGTCACCTTCCCCTGGCTAAACTCAAGAGAAGATTCTCCAAAGTTAATTCCAATGGTTATCTAAAAATAAACTGAATGAAACCAAAAATAGGTAATGAAAAAAATAGTGCTTTCAGGCTGGGATTAAGAGCCAACTTCTGTCTTAGTCTAAAGTATTATTCTATATTGCAAAATTTAAGGCATAGAAAATCTTAAAAGATCTTCTTTCCTAGCTTCCCCCCTTTTGCCCCAAGCAATCAGCCTTGAACTTATATTATTTGCTTCCTTGCCTACTTCTTCCTGCGCTCTGATCTAGAAAGAACTAGAAGACAGTCTCTGCATGTATTTCCAGCCCTAGCCTCTCCTCTGAACTCCAGACTTGTCCATCCAATATCCTATTCAGCATCTTCCCTGGTTGTCCCATAGGCACCTCAAATTCAACACATATTCCAAGATGGACTTTTCTTCTTCTGCCCCTAACCTTCTTTTCCCTTTTGTTTCCAGTGCCTGTAAATGATACCACCACCCATGTAGACTTCCAAGCCTCAAACTTCAGGGTCATTTTACCCTCCTTCTTCTCCCTCAATATTCACATCCAATCAATTTCCAAGCCTGAAATTTCCCCCTTTCCTTCCCCTGTATTTTCACAGCCCCAGCTCAGACCTTCACGGTCCCTCGGTTGTAGCCTCCTGAAGTGGGCTCCCCACGTTCCCACCCTCTGCCTTGCTCTCTGCATTTCAGTCATGGGCACTTTCACTGCAACTGCTTTATGTTGGGGCCTAAACCTCCTAACATGGTGCTCAAAGCTTCCATAGGCCTGACCTGTCTACCTGTCCACAGCATCCACATTTTCCTGATTTGCACTTAACTAAAACACTAAACTAAGAATTCCCCCCACTTACCAGACACTTCTATCCTCTGGGCCTTTTCTTCTCCCTCTCCCTGGACATCCCGTCACACCTCTCTTCACCTGACTAACATTACCCTTCCAGGCCTAGAGGAGCAGCTGCTTCTCTGGGAGCCTTTCAAAGCCTCTGCCTGGGCTGTGCATCCCACTGTTCTATTAGGATAGTGTGCTGTGTGGTTCTCTACCTAAGCACACAACACTAGTTATTGAAATTGTCTGTTTCGCCCCCCTCAGAAGGCTGAAAGCTCCTTAAAGGCAGGAAATGTCTCAATTATCGTGGTACCTACTCCCTAGGACACAGATAAGTGGGCAGCAAATAGTGAGTATTGTGTCCTTTAAGAGACTGAAACTTTAAGAGTTCTAGATATGGCACTTTTAGACCTAAAGTGTAGGTGCACACATCAGAATACCCCTACATTACGAAATGAAAGTGTTTGTAGTTCTCCATCATTCATGGTTCCTGACATTGCAAACCTTGCATTCAAAAGCTCTTCTAGTCTGATTCCTCCTGCCGCAGCAGCAGGATTCCCGGCACGAGGGTGCCAGTGCTGCAGCTATATGCTCTCTTCCCCTTTTTCGTCTGGGGCTAAACCCATATTAAATAAGATGGATGGTAAGATGTGTGTCCAAAGCCAAGGCGATGAAGCTTCACGTGATCTAACAGTAGATAGTTATTAAACAATAGCGACTCCAGTGTGTTACTGTTATTTATGTTCATGCCTTCTTCCCTACCTCAATGTTTCCACAAAGAAGACAAGGCTTGGGACTCGTTTACCCTTGAAACTCTGAGAGTCTCTTTCACAGTGTCCCACACAGAGAGTGACCTCCATAAATGTGTGCTGAGTAGAATTGAGGCTGCTAAGTGGAACAAAGCCACTTGAGATCCACTTTTGTTTGCAATAGTCATGGGAAAATATGTGGTGACCATTTCCTTCTCTTTGCAGTGAATTTCCTTGTCAAATGCCTCTTTAAAAGACAGGTGAAGATAATTGCTAGTCAGCTGGAAGTGCTGCCAAGATATGACCTCTGGGAAGGCCTGGAAGACAAGTGGTATTGTGCAGCACTGCTAACACGCAGCGGCTGATGCAAAGTAAAGAATCAATTTGAAATTAAGATGAGTAACAGCGTCAAGCACTTATAGTCATAGTGAAGAGCTTTGTCACCAGGCCCTGGGAGAGATGAGGACACCGCTCTTCCCTTCTCAGCCTCCCCTTGTCCTGTCAGACTCCAGCTGGTTGGACTCTCAAATGCTCAGCCGTCTAGAAGCATTTCCTAATAAAGCACAGCACCTCTGCCACCTTTTGAATTGAACGCTATCAGTCCTTCCCAACATTCATTCAGTCAGTCGGTCAAAAGTCATCCGTCAAATGCAAGTCACACGTGCAAATTTAAAAAATTTATGGCCAATATTCTTCATGATATTTGCCATGGAGTGTCTGCAGGCACATAAAACATAAAATGAGGATCCCAGTCTAAGGGACGTGGCATGCAATTAAATTGGGGAAAAAGTGACTCTGAGTTCAAAAAGTTCCATTTTTCTAGAGTCCGCAGGGTCTCCAATAGACCCCTTGAAAAATAAATTTGTAGAGAGTATGAATATTAATTAACTCTCGCCTTCACAAAAGAAATTTTTACAATGTGCAGAAGAGAAACTGACTGTTCTGGACCGGAGAGCCTAGCAAGAATTCTCAGACTGATGAGACACTCTCTCTATATACCACAACGGCAACTGGCAGGCAGTGCTTCTGGAGGGCTTAAGAATCAGACCGTTCTTTTCCTCCCTGTCTCTAAAGGCAATAAGCACTGTTATCTTGCTGTCATATAATTGAACCAGAGCTGGGTATGGAACCAAAAGCCCCGATTTTCCTCCTTTCCTTGTTATTTAAAAGCTGACCTTAGAAATATTATTTAACTTCTAGCCTCAGTTTCTCATCTGTAAAATGGGATCCTAAAATGTACCTCACAGGGTAGCTATGAGGATTAAATGAAAGGTAAAAGTACTTGTTTGGTATTTAATCCTACTTTGGTCCAGTTATCAATAAAGCTCATTAAGATGGGATGCTCAGGAATCCACAACATTTTTTTCTTTTTTTGCCAGTTACAGATGTTTGAACCAAAAAATGGACTAGAACATCTAGAATTTCTACAAAACTGTTAGTCCCTGATAAGCCATTTAAATGTCCATTTTCACACAGGTGAATCAGTGCTCAAGCGAACAAGCCAAGGAAAGACCTGGGCTTCCTCAGCTTGGGTGGCCTCTCAAAACAATGACACAGCAGCACCCAACATCTAATAAGGACACACTCCAGACAAGGCAGTAGGCTGTGCACCTGACATGCATCCTCGCCTCTAACCCTCAGTGTAACCTCAAGAAACTTGAGCTCCTCAGCACAGCACCACAGCCCCCAGTGGGGGCACACACGTATGGCTAAGGTAGACCATAGACAGCCGGCTCTAAGAAGGCAGGCTCATTATCCTCAGTCTGAATCCTGAAGGATGCTAATTAATGAGCACTCTGTGTCCCTAGCTACCTTGCTTCCTTTTTACTTTATTCTCTCTCTTGATCTAGTATCACTTCACACGGGGACCTCTTGGTCATCTGCCTCTCTCTTATTGCCTCTTCCACAGTTGCCAGGGTGATCTTCTGAATCCAGGCCACCTATGGTCCTGGGAAGTTCTCTGGAACCCCTGGCCTTTGGTCTTTCCCCTCTGAGCGCCCATGGCACTTGGCAAACGGCACTGTGGTTGCTTTCATGACTTCCCTTTCAGGAGAATGAGAGATCCTGGAAGACAGGAACTCTCTCGTTTATCATTGTGTCTGCTGGGCTGTGTGAAATGGGGTCTCCTATCCCCTCACTTCCTATCAGATGATTCTCAACCCCTGGATGCACATTTAGAATTACATAGAGAATTTTAAAACATATCACTGCTCATGCTCATGCCCAACCCAAGTCCTATGGAATCAGAATACCCGGGTTTAGGGCTTGGGTCCAGGTTTTACTGAAGCTCCCAGGTGGCCCTAACTCACGGACAGGGCTGAGAGCCACAGTATTTGTGCATATGTCCTGGTCTCTCTCTGTTGCCCCCCACACGTCTGACTGAGTTTAAGAGGAAGACTGGTCTGTAGCCAGCCCTACCCCTCCTTCTCCTCTCCGGGCCCTGCTGACCCTCAGGGAGCCTGCCTACTCTGCCTCTGGCCAGGCCTGGAGACAAACAGTCGGTGCTCTGCCCTTGTGGGCAAGGCCTGCAGTCCCCCAATGCTGCCCGTGTCTGGGCAGATAGGCCTGTTTAATTGTGGAGCTCACTGCTAGGAAAGCTCTTCTCACCCAAACCTAATACTGGATACTGGAAAATTTGTTTTCGATAACAAATTTGATATATCTCATTTGTCTGATCCCTACCCCATCAATTGATTTAGAATTTAGGAAGGGAAGGTATTTATTATCTCCCTCAAATCTACAACATCCTCTTTTTCTTGCCTGGTGCCCAGGCCATAATAGATACTCAATAAATATTTGTTGAATGAGTCAATTCCCTGTGCACTTGTAGCAATATCCATTCTCTAAATTTCAGTCTCACTTTCTCTCCGTCTCTCTCTTCCTCCACAAACTACAGATGGTATAAATGCTGCAGTCCTTGTGAAGACTGAGAAAGCAGTCAGACAGATGTGTTGTTCATAGCTCCCTAGTCAGGCATAACTAAACATTTACATTTATTACCAATTAGAGGGGAAACAGACTGGAGTTTTATGCACTGTATGTGGCTGGATATATTTCTTTTTGGGATCTCACTAAAAACTTCAAAATGTATCATTGGATCTCACTCTCTTACCAGCTCAAATCTCACTGAAAATGCCATTTAAATAGAGGTCTGCCAATGAGAGCACAAATCTACAGGTTATTCTCCTCCCCGTTGATGGAACGCCACAGGGTCGAAAAACAATGTCACAGGACAGCTGACCCAGAGTGACTGAGTTAAACTCATGCCGTTAGGAGTCTGTAGCACATGCAGAATTGATGGAGTGATGGCAGACTTTGTTGAAGGTGACGCATGTAAAGCTGGTGATGGTACATTGTGTACAACAGCGTGTGAGCACACAGAGTTTTGCTGTGTTTATAGCCCCTTTTTCACTCAGGGAAAAACAGAATGAGTGAAAAGAGTAATAGAAGTGACATTGTAGTCATCAGTTCCACAGAGCAACAGACCCAGCGCTGAAGAATCCGCTGTTTTTAGCTGAGTTCCACCTAATCTGCTATCCATCTAACATATGGAACACTAATCCAACCTCATCAAAAAGCCAAGGGAAGGAACTGGCCGAGGTATAGGCACCCCGAGTCCTGGTCTCAGCTCCTGTTATCTCAGCTTCTTCACCTGCCAAATCAGATGACTATTTCCAGGAACTTTTGCTATGGAAATAATGAGATTTAATTAAAGATTTATGTATTGTATAAGAATTTATCACTATTCATATTTCATAGCTATTTATAATAGGGACAATTTCAAAACACTCTAAATGCCAACAACAGGGTAGGGACTGGTTAATACATTATGAAAAAAACAGATAACATTAAAAAATTGTGGTTTTAATATAATGAGGTATCACTTCACACCCATTGTAATCAATCACTATAATGAAAACAAATGCAGAAAACAACAAGTGCTGGTGAGGATGTGGAGAAATTGTAACCTTTGTGCATTGCTGGTAGAGGTGTAAAATGATCCAATAGCTTCATAGACAATTTGACGGTTCTTTAAAAATTTAGATCTAGGATTACCATAAGACCCCATAGTTCTTCTCCTCAGTGTATACCCAAAAGAATTGAAAATAGGCACTCACAGAAATTCATGTACACACACGTTCACAGCAGCACTATTTACAATAGCCAAAAGGTGGAAACAGCCCAAATGCCCATTAACGGATGAATGGCTAAACAAATTGTGGTATATAGATACAGTGGAATATTTTTCAGACATAAAAAAGAATGAAGTACTCATACATGCTACAACATGGATGAACCTTGAAAAATTATGCTAAGTGAAGGAAGCCAGACATACAAGGTCACATATTGTATGATTCCGTGTATATGAAATATCTAGAATAGGTAAACTCACAGAGACAGAACACAGATTGGTAGTTTCCAGGCACTGAGGGGAGGGAAGAATGGGGAACACTGCTTAATGGGTATGGGGTTTTATGTTGGAGTGACAGAAATGTGTTGGAGCTAGATAGTAGTAGTAGTTGCACAATATTGTGAATTTACTAAATGCCACTGAATTGTTCATTTTAAAATGCTTAATTTTGTGTTAGGTGAATTTCATCTCAATAAATTATTTTTTTAAATTATAGTTTTTGAAGGATATTACTGACATGGGAAAATTCACATCATGTACATATTGTTGAAAACTGGACTTACAATATAATCTCAATTCTGTAAGCTTAAAAATGTATGTGTGTGTACATACGTATATGTGTGTGTCTGTATATATACACACACACATATATATGTGCATAAACATATGTATTTATCCATATATACAAATATTTATATACATATACACAGCCTTCCTCCCCTCCAAAAAAACTAAGAAGAAATTCAGAACTCTGATAATTGAATTATAGCTTATTTCATTTTCATACTCCTTAAAATGAACATATGTCAATTTTATAATCTGAGGGAGAAAAAAATTACTGAATGAGAATTGAGTTATAAGGGTATCATTAAGGTTTCCTCCACCTCTACAATTCTAGCAGTCTGAATGTTCATATTTACTCGACTGCCTGGTAGATGTTGGGCACGATCAGATCAGCCTTTGGGTGGGCAGCTAGGAAATGACGATTTAAGGGAGGCAGGCAATATTGAAGCACAGAGACATTTAATATACAAACAGTTGTATAGGCAATCTGCATGCAGGACTTCAGTCCTTGTCACATTGCTTGTTGTTTATAAGTGGCCCTGCTAGAAGGACATACGTATCCATTATCCAGCTCCATAGCCCATTGTCTCTGATGGCTCCTTTAAGAATGACGGTAACATTCATGGCTCTCATGTGGACTCTTTCCATAATACGTGCATCTGAAAATAAATGTCCCTGTCCTGCACAGCTTCTCTAGCTGAATTCCTACTAGTAAAAGGAAATTGAGTTGCTTGACTTTTCCTTTTCTTTATTTTCTTTAAATAACATACTCCACTTGCTGTATTCCAATAGGCTGCTTCCTGAAATGATCATCTCTTGTTTGGCTTGTCAGTCATTGTGGGTACCTGAGCTTTTTACTATCCTCAGTTCAACCTATCTCTTTCTCTTCCCATTGCTCCATATCAGTGTGACTTATTAAGAACACTGAGAATTAAAAAGGAGAGTTTGAGTAAGTGTTCACACAGTCTGAGCATTTTACTCCATTTTCACAGAGTTTATTTGCCTGTTTGTTTTTTATTTTTACCATTTTATCATTTTCAGTGATTCTCTTCAACCCCTAATTACCTTCGTGGATTAAGAATCCCCACTCTTACTATTAGGGAAACACAAATCAAAACTACAATGAAATATCACCTCACTCCGATCAGAATGGCTATAATTAACAAGACAGGAAACAACAAGTGTTGGAGAGGATGTGGGGAGAAAGGAACCCTCATACACTGCTGGTAGGAGTGTAAACTGATGCAGCAACTATGGAAAACAGTGTGGAATATCCTCAGAAAAATTAAGAATAGATCTACCATATGATCTAGCTATTCCACTGCTGGGTATTTACCCAAAGAACTTGAAAACACAAATGCGCAAAGATACCTACACCCTTACGTTCATCACAGCATTAATCACAATAGCCAAGACTTGGAAGCAACCTAGGTGCCCATCAAGGGACTAATGGATAAAGAAGATGTGGTATATATACACAATGGAATACTACTCAGCCATAAGAAATGATGAAATCTGGCCATTTGTGACAACATGGATGGACCTTGAGGGTATTATGCTAAGTGAAATAAGTCAGAGAGAGAAAATCAAATACCATATGATCTCACTCATAAGTAGAAGATTACATACAAACAAACACATAGCAATAGAGACTGGATTGATGGTTACCAGAGGGAAAGGGGGGAAGGAGGAGGGCAAAAGGGGCAATTGGGCGCGTGTGTGGTGATGGATTATAATAAGTCTTTGGGTGGTGAACATGATGTAATCTACACAGAATTTGCAATATATTGTGATGTACATCTGAGAGTTATATAATGTTACAATCCTATGTTACTGCTATAAAATTAAAATAAAAAAAAAAGAATCCCCACCCTTCATCTCACTACCCTTGGGTGAGTAGGTATAAAAAAAGAAGGTGAATTATTAAAGTATTTGTGCTGAGATGGCAGTAGGGGATCTATTTCTGCCGGTGGAAAGTTCCATATATGGAAGGACCATGTGATTGCACCTATGCAGAGAAGTGTGAAACTTCATTTAGTGTCTCTAACAGAGAGAAGCTTCATAAAGAAAATGAATTCAGGTGCTATTTCAGAAAGACTGTGAGTCCAAGTTCATGCAGTAATTCATAACAGAAGAAGATGCAAATTTCAACACACTCTCAATGAGTATGTTCACAGAAGTCTGAAAACATAGACATGGAAGAGTCATTGACTTTTCTCGTATCCACAAAAGTGGGGTTTCGGGGAAGTTCTGTGCACAGAATTTAGGAATGTGTCTGAGATGAGTTTTGAGAGGATGGAAGTGAGTCATTTTGAGCTCTACTAAGCACTGGTTCCACGAGACTGAGACAGAATGGAGTTGGATCCCTCAGTCACTGAGAAGCCTGGGGTACTGCTCTGCATTCTACCTGGAGAAATCCCTGGAAGGACAGATGGAGGTGTCATCAAAAACCTGACGTGTCGACTTCATGTGTGTCAAACTCAAATGAATAATAAGACCCATTTCTTATCATTATAGACTTGGATAGAGCTGGACCTCAAGTTAGGTTCATACAGGGCAGTGGTGTGTGCCCTCTGAATGCCTGCATGTGCATGTGCTGTCCTGAGAGTTGGGATTGGGTGCTTCTGGGTAAAGGAAAATTCTGGGGATTTTAGAAGAGACTATATCCCCAGCTAACTCCTCTCTTGGGTGACTGCTTTTTTGTTGAGTTGTAAAGCTGTGAGCCCTCAATTGATAACCTGCCACACTGATCACTGTTTTTCCAGCTCTTTCTTTGAAAGGACACTAATCCAGCCCCAGGAGAAACGAATAGTACTTGGATTAATGAATAAAAGATATTCTCTCCCCAACCTTGACCTACATTTCCAGACGAGGTCAGTGTTTATCAAGATGATGCTATGGTGTCCTAGCTAACCAAGCAAATCCTTCGCAGGACTCGCCTGGCCCACTTGGGAGCTGTTGGCCCTCCCACTTAACACTCACAGGCTGGGCTCACTCCATGGATTCTTTGCCCTAAGACAACACTTCCTGGTTGTCTACATTAAATTACACTTTCTGTTCTCCAGCCTCAGGTCACCCAGAAAAAAACTGTTTGAAAGTCCCTCTGGATCCAGCACATGGGACCTAATTAGTTGCTTGATCTGCAAGTTCGGCTTATCAGGAGGAAGATTTGATGCTTTAGGGTTGATATGCTCCTCCAGCATCATTTCCAGGTACAGGTTTGGTGAGCTGCTGTGCTGCAAGAATGGCATATTGTGTGCTTTAAGCAACATGAAAATCCGTCTGTGTTGTCACTTGCAGCATCACAGATGTATGCTTCTCCCGCAGCATTACTCAGAGAGCCTTCACTTGATATCTGGGAACTCATTACTAAGGTGAAGAGACAGGAAGCAATGTCAGGCACAACAGCTCTGAATGGACATCAATTCGGTGCTAACAAAAATCTCTCGTTCCCCAGGATTTTTGTCTGTTAGTAATACCAGGATGTATTCCTCCCATGGTGCTGTCTTTACATTTCAAAGAGTTAGTTGAGGGCAAAGAACAAGAGAAATATGAGGGATTTGCTTCCCCCAAAGTGTCTTGATTTTAGAACATGAATTAGGCTGCCCCTCACATCGGATCAGGATGCTACTGACACTCTTCTTAGAGTGTGTGTTTGGCTTTGTTTTTCCAGCAGTCAGGATGGGTTTACACGGAACCAAACACACACAGTTTCTTGATCTCCCCTGTAACCAAGGTTCTAAGACAACTGATTGGAATTAGAATCAGAGTACTTTATCATGAGAAGAAACAGAAGCTGCCATGCCCAGCATTACACAGAACTGAGATCAACACCACGGGACATCGAGGTTTGCCCCGGAGAACCAGGACGACAGTGAGTTCAATTAATAATCCAAAAAGCAGAGTCAAATGGTGGGAGGGCACTCGGAGGTGATGGGATAAGCCAAATCAGTCTCTAGAGGTAAGAGGAGCACTAACTTGGAACAAAAGGGGAGAAAACAGCTGGACTCTGGGGGACAGGACCTAGGGAGAGCCCAATGATTCCACCCTGCAGCCTCTCCTTGGCCCAGCTCAGTTTGTGACGGGCTGGGTACAATTTAGCTACTGACAATTTTTCTACATTAGACGTGATGCTGAAAGCCAGGGTGGTTAGAGATTGATAGCAACAGTCAGCTCTCTACTGGCAGTGTGGGATCATGAATACCAATTCCTGACTCGCAGTCCAGTGCTCTGATGCAGGGCTGGTGGAGGGCTTAGAGTAGGACTTTTCCTCTGGGAAAAAGTAACATTATCAAAGGCTCTTGGGATCCGCGGGATCTGAGGACGTTATGTATCTATCCTCTTCCCCGTTGGCAGAGTGAAAATGAAGCCTGGTACTGGGGTAGAAATCTCCAGAAACACCCCGAAGGGCCAAGATAGAAATGGCTGCATATGACACTGGATGCTTTGTCTCCACTATGCATCAGGAATGTTGTGGCCCAAGAAGCCCACACTGTTCAGAAGCCGAGGGCTCCAGACCCTTCCATCAGACCCTCTCCTCTTATCTTCTTCCCGCAGCACTCTCCTTTTTCCTCTCCTCTGCCCTCCCCTATACCCCTCCACATATACCTTTGTTCGTCCTTTCTGTTGATTCTTAGCCCCATTTCCCCAAAACTCTAAATTTATCTTTGGATTTCAGCTTTACCATAATCTTACATCTTTTAACCTCCTCATTTTAATCTCTTACTTTGATTGCTCTGAGCTTCTCTTTGTTTTCTCTCGTTATTTTGTTCTGCCTTATTTTTCAACTCTTAATCATTTGAAATGTTTAACGTAAATTTTAGCTCTTTCCTTTGTCTTGTTGCTTTTAGTTGTCTGTAACTCCTTTTAAAGTTTCTGGTCTTTCATTTTATTTCCTAGTCTGTATTTTATCTGTTTTAAAAACACTCTTTGCTCTCTCTTTCTCTATTTCCATTTTAGTTTTTATCTTACTGTTTGCCATGTTTCGTAGTGACTCAGCAAAATACCGGCCTAGAGGTATGTATGGTATAGAGAGCCCACATTACTAAAAGAGAAACAAGAAGGCTTTCTTATTCCCATTTACTCCAAGATGCTGCTATATACGTCTTTTCCATGTCTCTCCATAGATTTCCTAGCTTAGTTGAAGATGGCTTTGCAATGAATCTTTCCCTGGGAGACTTGGAGACTATGAGCCCAAATCCCACTGTTTACAGAGCATGTTTTACTTGGTGAGTATTAGTTATTTACAGCTCACGGCGCCCAGGCATTTTCAGAAAAGTCATGCATTTTAAAATCTATGTTCTCCAAAGTTTCCATCATTGGCTTGTGAGTAAATCATCTGATTGCTTTGCCCTGGGTTGGTTGGAAATGGAGCAGAAAACTGCCTCCCAGGCAGTGCTTCCAGCCTGGCTTGGAGAAGAGCCAGGGGGAGGGGGTGGCCTGAGTAGAGAGAATAAGGGTGGGGTTCAGATAACACATTGACATATCTTTGCTCCTCACTGAGCTGTTTCTCTTCCCTTCTTCCCTTCTTCCCTGCATCGTGAGAACACGGAGAATCTATCTGTAACAAACACAGTTAGGAAGAGTGCTTCTAATTGGGGGAAGATGTGGCCCTGCTAGGTGCATCTTTCAAACCACCAGGCCTTGTAGCGGACAGCAGAGGTTTCCCAGAAGGGCTTCATCTATGGCTCCCCTCCCTTTCTGATACGGCTTGGTTTCCCAGCCCTCACCATCCCCAGTCTCAGGAAATCCACAGTGTACAAGAGAACAGCTGAGGATGGAGAAGTCTAATTCTCTACTACACTATCTGGGGAAGAAAGGATGGGAGGAGTCCCCATTACCTGCATATTGCGACCATCTTGTCAACTAAGCCAAGTGGACTAGCAAGATATCCCACTCAAGAGCTAGTACTTTTCCTCAGAATTTGACAACTGCAATGCATCGAAATGGGATTCTCTTCAGCAGCAGCCAGTAGGTATTGAGTGCCTGTTATAGACAGGTCTTAGGATTAGGTGCCAAGGAAGCAACACAGTGTGCGAGTTTCAGCTCCTGTCTTCAGGGATGTTATGATGTATTTGGTGATACAAGAAATATGCGTAAATAGTTACAAGGCTTACAAGTCTTTACATCTCCAGGTGTTCCTCTCCCTCCTTCCCCTCGCGTCTCATCCTCAGGTCAAACTTCGAGGTTACTTTCTCAAGGAAATCTGCTTTTCCTGGGTTGGGAAACCCTCTTACTGGCCTTCACCTTTGCACTTTGCTATTTCCTATGCTTCTGTCTGTTTCCTCATTAGTCTGTAAGCTCTTTAAAAGCAGAGACTGATCAGCACAATGTTTTATTGCCAGCATACTGTATAGAGAGATGCTCAATAAATATTTTTTAATGAATGAATCAATCAGCAAGTAAGAGGTAGCATATTTCACATGCAAAAAGCAGAGAAGACACAGCAAATTCTGGAGGAATTTAGAAGGGAATGGAGAAAGTGATTCATTGAGGTACTATGGTGAAATTGCAGAGCTGATGTAGGATGAGTGAATGGCAGTTTCTGTGACCCTAGGCACCTGGTTGCAGGCCCAGGAACTTCTCACCTGGGGTCACATTAAGTTATGGAGTCCATTGATCACAGGAAGTTGATTAACATTCCTCTGGAAGAGGTGGCATTGTGATTGTAACTGAACTCAATACGTCCAGTTCTCTGTGTGTGTGCGTGTGTGGGACAGTGACAACTGGGCCAGATGACCTCTTTCAGCCAGCTTCCATCACGATCCCTTCCTGAAAGGCTCTGCATGTAGCAGTCTGTGGAGTGATAGAAAGGACCTAATTACCGCAACCCTCCAGCCTATGTTCTGGTGAGAGAGCTTGGGCATACATAAAAAAACATGTACAGAAATACCTCTGAGCATAAGTGACACACACAGAGAAATCTTCACAAACAAGCTCAGTGCAAAAGGGACATAGACATGAAAACAACCAGTGGGCAAGCTGGTTCAAGTTGTATAAATAGATCACAAGGAAAGAGGGAGAGAAACCTCTGGAGATGTAAGGACCTTGTAAGCCACATAACTATTTTATGCATATTTCTTGTGTCATCAAGCACATTATAAGATCCCCGAAGACAGGGACTAAAACACACACCATGTACCTTTCTTGGCACCTAATGTTAAGACCTGTCTGTAACAGGCACTCAATACCTACTGGCTGCTGCTGAAGAGAATCCCATTTTGAAATAGACCACATGGAAGAGGATATGGTAAGGGTGTCTGGTGGGTTCCTGCTGAAAGTGACTCTGGACACAGTTCTGATGGGAGACGGGCCTGGTTTGCTGAAGAAGACTGGGGAGGGAGGCTCTGTGGGTGTAATGGAACGTAGAAAGGGTAGCAGAAGTGTGTGCAGGATTAGTGGGGAAGGAGATTCCTGCTATCAAGCCAGGGAGTGTGGGTGGACGCGATGAATAAGAGGAGAGCTGCTGGTGGACAAGATGGGAGAAGAAGGATAAATATCAAGAATGCTCATCCCCACGGGAAGTGCTGCCTTTATCAAGTGTCATAGACTATATTCCGTGGAATCTGTGGATGTTAGGCTTGGCTGGGAATCTGTGAGCTTCTGGATAACAAATGAGAGGGGAAGTGGGAAGGGTGGTTACTCTGTAGGGCTCAATATGATTTCTCTAATAAATTTGTACTAAGGATCTGGCAGGTGCTTGGTACTATGCAAAGACCTAGTAGATACAGTGATAACTGACATCGTCGCACCCTACCTAACCTGGGGCTCTGCAAGAGTGGGAGGGAGGGCATGCATTAAGAGGTTCAAACTCCATGAAGGGGGCTTCTAGGCAAAGAAGCCATCAGAAGATTCTTGAGGTTTCTGAGAAGGGCAGTCACCTACTCACGCGATGCTTGAGGAAGATGATTTAACATGAGAGTCCAGAGTGTATTGGGGTGGGGAGGACTTGAGCTGCCAGGCTGGCCAAGTGCTGCCGCACTCTTCAGGAAAGAGGGGGAGCGTCTGGCCTTGAGTGAGGATAGAGACAAGAAATGACTACGAAATGCTTCCAATTCTGCTTTGATGTGAGGATGCTGAATGATGAGAACAGAGAAGTGAGAAAGGCAACCCCATAGTTTCCATCCTTACAAGACTCATCTGCTGAGGGGGCCTTCTAGGAGCTGCTTCATGGAAGGAGTACAGGCCAGGAGGCTGAAACATGGCTCTGCTCCTGGCTGTTGGACCTTAGAAGAAATCATTTTACATGAACTTTGGCTTATTTACCTTAAGATGAGGGCATTTCCTTAAATGGCCTATGATTTACAACAGTATTTTGGTGGGAAAAGTATGTAATGGATGACATAGATTAATGATATGCTAACTTACGCTACTGATGGCAATAATGACTGAGATTTGTACACTGCTCTACACTTCACAAAACACTTTTGCATACATTACTTAATTTCATCCTTACCAAAACCACTGAGGTAAATACAGTTATTTCATTTATATTTTATAAATGAGGAAACAGACTTGAAGCCTTGTCCTAAGGACATAAGGATAGTAAGCGGCAGAGCCAAGACTCAAACCCCCCAAATCTTGGCCTTCTTTTCTGTGTGGGAATTTAGAGGTCTCCTTTATTAAATATCAACTATGAATTCTTGCTACATGGAAGATAGCATTAGACTTTACTATTATTATTATTATTATTATTGTTATTGTCTCAGGACATTTGTTTATTCATTGATTCCCCCATCCAGTCATTCATCACATGTTTACTGATCACCTACCATGTGCCAGGCATAGAGCTAGGCACTGGGGATACAGTGAGGAAGAGAGCACGGGCCCTACTCAGGAGGACCCTGTCAAGTGAAGGAGCTAGACTTGGAAAGTAAACGGATATTTACAATGCAGCGTGCCAGGTCCTATCACTGAAGCACACGTGAAGGGCCCTGGGAAACAGTGCACAGGTCTGTTTCATCTGGGGCTGGCACCGTATCATTCCCTTCAGAGAACAAACCCTGACAAACCATTCACAGACCCCTCCTTGATCGAGGTACCCCTGACTTCAAGCCATCGCACTCCTACCTGCATTTGGTCTATGGTTTCTCAATTTTCATTTTCTGTTCATTTATTTGCTGTGCACTACATGTCCTCAGTACTTCTTTTGTAGAAGGCTCTGTGGTAGATGTGCAGCATTTTTTGCAGGTGGGTACCATAGGTAATATTTGTTATTCAGTCATAGCACTAGGTCTGAACATAGTAGGCAATCAATAAACATTTGTCTCATTGATTAAGATTCCCAGATAGAGAATCCACATGGTTGGGAGGTGCTAAAATAAATCCCCTTAAAATACTGCCATGAAACCGGGAGGGTGAGGTCCAGAGCGGCTGCAGTGCTGTTCGGGAGCGTTTTAATGTGATGGCTGGAGTCCACAAGCCAACCCCTAACCTCCCTCAGTCCATAGTGTCAGAGGCTTAAACAACCACATTCAGAGTGTGCAAGCTCACTGTATCAGGGAGAAAGGGAGACTTTGGCTCTTTAAAGTAGTTTTGTAAAATAGATCTTGATCCAGCAGAGGAGACGTTAAGAAGCAATAAAAAAAAAAAAAAAGGAAATTTATTGTTGTTATTTTTACCTGTGCTCTGTTCCTGGCTTTGCCACTGCTCTGTGAAGGGGCATTGGTGCATGTGCTGCTTTTGAGCGCCAGTTTTTCCATCTGTAAAATAATCCCTGTCCTTGATCCGTAGCTCAAGGGGGTGTTTGGAAGCCCAGGGAGGTCATGTCTGTGCTGTGCTTGCAGGATCCTGGACAAAAGGCATTGTATAAATAAAGGCGAGCACTCCTATTATAGTGTACACAGCGGTTCAGAAGTCTGTTTAATGCCCTGTCCCCTTTCCTTGCGTCTCCTTGCCCTAAAGTCTCCCCTCTGCTTGTACCCAGAATCACAACTGTTCTGATCTAGCCGCAGTCAGATTAATTGAACAAGATCCTTTGAAATCCCATCTAGTTTACCCAGCCTGCCTGTCTTTCAGGGCTTCTGCAAGCTCTTCTCTTTATTGAGGAAGGGAAAAGGACCTCACTTGGAAGGGTAAATCCTTGGTTCCTTATCAGGCCAGCTTTTCTCCTGAAGGGTCCCCCTGCCCCTCAAGCGATCTCATCTGAAACCCCTTTCACACTGCCATGACTGGATGCAGGACTCTCTGGCTCAGTTGCCTTGGCAACAACTTCTGTTTGTTTTGAGTGCAGTTTAGTGTTGGGTTGTTGTTGTTCTCCCCTCTGCCTCATAGTGCAAGAGGGGCAAAGAAACTCTGTGGAGTAGGTGAGACAAAGGAAGCAGTCCAATGAGTGACAGGAGAAGGGGAAGAGCGGCACAGATAGCCTCTAGAAAGGCCACCACTGGGCCTTTGAAACCTACTAGGTAAGTTACACATTTAACGAAAACTAACACCAGGAGCAATTTATCTAGAATGATTTCAAGGCAAGTATGTAGAGATCTTGACATGATGGACCATAGTCTGTGAGAATCATAAGAACAGGGCACTTCATAGGCAGAGCTGAATATCTCTTCAGGGCAAACTGTAGAACCACACTTGATATATTTTCCTCCTCCTCAGTGAACTTCAACTTTGGGAATCCACTGATATTTACTGAGGGCCTGCTCAGAGCTAGGCCGTGTGGTTAACTGCACAATTCGGAAAAACTTCCCTAGTGTCCACATAGCACACGGTGCTTAAAGCACAAACATACTATTCAAGTGGTTTCACTTCACATTAGCTTGGTATTTATTCCAGTTTTATTTACTCCAGTTTTTTATTTTACTTCGTTTGGAAGTCTTGGCATAGCTGTACAAGAAAATAGATCTTCAAGACTTGTGAGTTTGAGAGAGAAGACCATTCTGACTCATTTCAACTGCTAAGCTTTGACACCTACCTATGTAAGTGACTGTGTATTCTTTGTGTTGTCACCAAATACAACTCTTACATTGCAACAAGAGTAAGGTGGACGTAGTGGAGATGAGTTAGTTTGAATGTCAACTACAGCTTTAAAAAAATGTACATTTATAGACATTTCATCCTTCTCTTCACCCATTCATTCGCCAAATATTTATTGGATTCTAATGTTTGCCAGGCACTGTACTAGGCACTAGAGGTATAGTAGTGAAGAAACCAATAGAACATCTCTGTCTTCGTAGATGTTGTGTTCTCTTTCAGTCCCTTAATCAACGTTGGTGATCACATAAGTGCGTCTGTATTAGCAGAGAGATTAGATGGAGGATACACAGTTGCCACACAAGTCTACCATAAAATTACACACCTTTAGGGTTGAAAGGGCCTTCAGAGACCATTATCTCCAACCTCCCATTTAAAGCAAGAATTCTTTTTTTTTTTTTTTTTTTTTTTTTTTTTATTAATGTTATGATAGATTACAACCTTGTGAGATTTCAGTTGTACATTTTTGTTAGTCATGTTGTGGGTACACCACTTCCCCCTCCCCCCCCCCACCCCCCTTTCCCTGGTAACCACCAATCAGATCTCCTTCTCAATATACTAATTTCCACCTATGAGTGGAGTCATATAGAGTTCGTTTAAAGCAAGAATTCTTGCTTCAAGCATCCATTGGCGATGGGTACCACCTTCCCTTCTACCCATTCTCTCATCCTTTATTTCTTATCTAGCAGCAACTCCACCTGTGGAACTTTCCCCAAATCTGCCACGTCTCCCACCTGTCTCACTCCTGTGGTCTCCTAGCCGGTGTCCCTGCTTCCATTCCTTTCCTTCTCCGTAATCCGTTCTCCACACAACTGACAGAGTAATCTTTGAAAAATGCAAATCAGATCATGTCGTCTCTGCTTAAACCGCCCCCCCCCCCAAGGTCTCTCTCTGCACTTAGATTAAAATCTTAACTCTCCGCCCTACCCCATAAATCCCTGACATGCTTAGGCCCACGTGCCTCTCTGACCTCACTTCCCTGACATCCCAGCTGACTCACGCTACCTGAGGCACGTAGTTTGACTGCTTATTTCCTGTTACTGCCCCCAAAACACCACACACACTCACACACCAAAACACACTCTAAAAACTAAGTTCCTTGCCACCCTGACTTTGATTTGTTCACTTCTACTTATAAACGTGTCTCACAGAGAAGGCCTTCATAATTATTGAATTTTAAAAAATCTAGCCTTTTGAACACCTCTTTGAGTGACAAGGGACTGTCTGTATAAGAGTCCCCAGTGTATATATTATTCTAACATTTTGTTCATTTTTTCTTATGTTGTGCAAAATGGTCTTTCCCTGTAACGTCCACCCATTGGACCTTGTTCTGTTACGTGAAATTAACCCGTTCTTTGCGTAAGCTCTTTATATGTTGCATGTAGTTTTTAGATGTCACCATGTCTTCTGTTTTCCAGGCTAAACACTCAGTTCCTTTAACCATTTGACCTGTGCTGATTTTCGAATCCTTCCCTTACTTCCTTTTCTCTTAAAAACTACCGGTTTGCCTAGTGCTTTCTTAAAGTGTGGTGATTGGTTTCATATCAGAGCCACCTAGGGAAGACAGGATGAGCCAATTAACAGGAAACGTTTGGCTGGTGAAAAAGAAACTTGATCCAATGTTATAAAATGTTTATCGATCACTTGTATGAAACTAGTTTAATGTCTGACCAATTAAACCTAATTGAAAGCTCTCCTCTGCCAAGCCAAGTCCACCTTCTACATCATTTTGAGCAATGAACCAATGTGTATATTAGTGAGAGGAGGTGAAACTAATTCTCTGTTCTTAATCACTCATAATACATGCTGGTCCTCAATAAATATCATATCAAAATAATTATAATAAGATTATGTGGAATCTAAGACATGGTAATTAATGAAGAAGTATTTGAACTGTCAGTGGTGTCTTGAGCCCTAAAGGGAAAAATAACAACCTGACAATATAAGTGAAATGTGAGATCAACCAATTAATTAGCAGAATAATTTAATCTGATGCTCTGAAAGTAGGCCAATTAAAATGCACTGTTACTATTTAACATTGATTAAGCGAGTTGCTAGATCCTGAACACAGTTTGAAAATAGACCTTATTCCTACCTTCAGGGAACTTAAAGATAATTTAAGTGGTTGGATATAAAAGGACAAAGGAACAGGAGGTGTGGTGCTGACTTGATTTACTTACTGGAGCTCCTTCCTCTAGCATTGGGCAGGAGCTGGGAAGGGCTGTTACCACCACTATACTCTTCAAAACTTCTCACTCCTTCTGCACGCTCCTCCTTCTTCTAACCTTCATTGGAGGGTGGGAGGGGTCAGTTTGAGGTCAATGGAAGACCAAAGAAATTAGTTTACAAAAAAAAGCTTTCCAGAAAATGCAAAGTTTTCTACATTTGAGCTAGTCAGTGGAATACAGGAGCCCAGATATCATCAGTGCCTTTGATAATTCATTAGGAATAATTCATTGGCTACTAATAAAACAACAATAACAATAATAAATACAAAAAAACTGAAACCATCTTCCTTCCAGCATACTCAGGGGCATGCATATGCCCACTCTTAAATTTAATGATGATAAAAAGATCAACCACAAAGTAGCCCACTAACTGCTCATTTAACTTTAACAAATTCTGATCTCTGAAATAAATAATAATAATAATATAAATGTATTTATATTTCCAAAAAGTTGTTTAACCTCTTGTAAGACTTCCCCTTGTGAAATACTTAAGTGTTATGGTCTCCCCTCCAACATCTTACTCACAGTGTAGGATGACCAATATGTTGTGTCATAACACTGTTCCGAAAAGAGTGTCCTCCATTCCTTCCATCTCAGTAGAAGGAAACACAGGAGAAAGCCATTCCTCTCTCTCTTCTGGGTTACATGTATCCTCCTGGAGTGCCCTTTGAGTTGTTTTTGTAGCAGTTCAAGTAGATTGTGGTGAGGTGTTCCTCCTCTTCTTTCTCCTTGGGAACGACTGGCATTCATATAGAAGATGTTGGGGAGAAGTGCTCCGAGATGGACCAACCTTGGTTCTCAGTCTCCAATGATCTCACCCTAAGGCTGAGGACTTGACAAATAGCATGCTTTCTTTAGAGCATTCGGCAATGTAATAGGCCAAAATGGATAATTTTCCTAAATGTATTGCAGGTTGTTCAAACACACTAAATTGTTGTGCTTAAGCACAAAAGAGCTCTGCATTCGTCTACTAGAACTCTTACCAGCTCACAAAGCAGCGTTCATCCGCATCCATCTATGTTCCGCCTATGTGTCCATGACTCGAGGTTAAGAAGTATAAGTATTTGCTTAAACCAACGGCACTGTCCACAGCTTGACTTGATTTCTAGGTGCATATTTACATGAAAATGGAATGGCAACACTAATAAAAACTATGAGTAATTGAGCTCTTACTAAAGTTTACGAAAGCTAAGTACTTTCCATTCATTATTTCATTAAATCCTCACAACCTATGAGGCAGACATTATCATTAATTCCCATGTTACAGAGATAAAGAAATTGAAACCTAAAAATTAAGTAACACAATTAGTGGAGGAAAAAACTCAAATCCACGTCTGTCTGGTGTGAATTTTCCTTCTCTGAACTTCTGTGCTTTATCATCCCCTTGGGAATAACATGCCAGCATGTGAAGGCTACAATCCTTGCTTCGACATACACAGTTTTGCTAACTTACACATCATTGCTCTCCCTAAGGCACACATCAGCCCTTGTGTCCACTGATTTCATCTCTCCTTGTAATCTTTACAGGCATTGTACATATATTTAATTATATAACAACTTTACAACAAATTGCTGAACCCTAAGGGTGTTGGGCATCTCCCTGGTGACCACTCTTTCTCTATTGTGTCCATGGTCACTTTTGCACTATGTTCTCAATCATCTAATTAATCGAGTTGGACTTACTTAAAATTTTACATTATTTTCCTTATCAGCCTAGTCTGAAATTTGCAATTTGTGCCCCTACCTCTGCTCAGAAAGAAGAAATAGAAAAGAAAATGGAGTAGGAGTTTCTTTGGGGTTTTTTTTTTTGACAGTTGCAATGTATCACTTTATTTGTCCTGAGGACTAAAATAATGTTTGAAATTGTAGCAAATTGGGATCTCAGGGCCAAATCTATCTTCCTCTGTAGAGTTTTCTACTCTTCCTTGGAATTCCTTGGAGTTTCCATTTATTTAGTGTTGTGAATTTAAAGTCCAGATCCCCCAAATAAACTGTAGAAAAGCCCCTCTTTACCTCAGTTTCCCAAGTCAGCAACCGAAGGCCAGACAGCCCCAGGGAAACTTTGGTTCACTTATTTTTTACCTAACACTCTTGAATTTAACATTTCTTACCACTCAAAGGGGGAGGTCTAGGGCACAAATGACGTGGAACTTGGAGGAAATTATCTGAGTGTTCCTTGGCTGGTAAGGTATAGTGTATTCGGGTAATAATGAGTAAATTATCCCGTTATTGCCTCCATTCTCTGACACTGTTGGTAGAGAGAAATTATGGAGGAATAATCAGAAGGCCTTGATGACTGATGAAATGTAGAAGACAAGGGAGAAAGAGGAGTCCAGGATGATGGAAACAGATCAAACTTAGGTTACTGGGAGAGTGATGGTGCCATTAACTGAAGTGGAAAAGACAGAAGGAGGAGCTTGAGGGGTGAAGGGAGGAGGGGAAAGAAATGATAAATTCAACTGCGAAGTTGTTTACTTTGAGATGATGCTGGAAAATTAAGTACCAAGTGTCCAGCAGGCAGTTTGAATGGTAGAAGTGGGGTTTAGGGAAAATGTTTCAGGTAGGAGATGAAAACATGAAGGTTATGTGCAGAAAAATGAGTGATGTCTCTGGGGTAGAGAAGAGGAATGAGGCTTGAACCTTGAGAAATGCTCACCCTTAAATAAGCAGCCAATACAGAAAAGCCAGTTAGGAAACTAGAAAAGGAATGGACCGCACATGGAAGAACACATCCAATAGTGCCGTGTGTTGGAAGCCAAGGAATGACAATGGGTTTTTTTCTGATAGGGCTGTGAGGCCTCAATCAGATTAAATGTGCTGAAGCAGTTCCTAGCTGTAGAATACTATACCAGTTTTCACTTGTAAAGTTGTTATTTAAAACCAACATTTGATGAGGAAATAGAATATATTGAAAGGAATCATCATCAGAACCTCTAAGACCTATCTAACCACCCATACCAACCTGAGTCTTTGGTGAGAATAAGACCCAGTTAGGACACTCCAGCAAAACAAACACTTTATAACTAAATTGAACCATGTGAAATATCCATTTATTTTGTCCTAAAAAATGGCCCTTTAATATGATTCGTCCTAACAACTTGAGCATTGTTCCCCAAACCTGTTTTGATGAGCTTGACCAACTTTGAGCTTTAGGAAGTGGTTTTGTCTAATCTAGACCCAACCCCCTTTCTCTTGGCCCTCATCCTGATTCCTCTGGTCACTCTACCTGGGGTCGTTTGAGGGCTGGAGAGGGGAAATGATTGATTAGTATTTTTCAACTAGGTAGACACCAGACTTAGATTAAAAACGTCTTCTCCTAACTCCTACCTCATCCTCTCTTTTGGCCTCCATTCCATATCCTTTCTCTGAGCTAAATGAGTGTATTCAAGAAATCAGACTCTAGAAAGTAATGACTCTATCTTTCTCCAAACTGAACACAAGAGAGAAATTCTCAGTGATCTAATATACCAGCTATACCCTTCCCACCACAGAGCAGATAACCTGGAAGTGCAACTGGGGCAGAGGGCTGGTTAAGATGTGTCATCATTCTGATTGACGTGCAGACCTTTGTTCATGGTCTAGTGAGTTTTATGGTCAGAGTGAAGCAGAGCACCAAGAGAATTACCTCTATTATGCAAATCAACGACCCAATTAAGAACTTCCTTTTGTACATAGAGTCCCAGTGTTCACATGCCTGGTCAGTTGTTCAAATGACCAAATTTTACTTGGTTTCATTAACATGTAATCCTTAAAAAGCACACTCTCCCAACTAATGTAATAGCTTGGTCTCTGCAAATGGAATTCTTCCCAAATGTGTAAGTGGCTCTAAGTAGTTTAAAAAGTTTAAAAAGCACAGTAAGTACCTTGTGCATAGCCTGTTGATCATTAATAGAAGTTCTGCAAAAGGGAAGTCAGCAGAGAGAACCATTGAAGTGCAAATGGGGCAATTAGAGATGGCCTGCTAGCCCGACTCCACTCTCCAGACTCTCCGTGTCGCTCTGCCTGATTACTGCTCCTTGCCAACTCCACTGCAGTCTGAGGAAGCTGACAGACGTTCCTGATTCTTCTCTGTGGTTGCAGGGGAGGGAGATACTCCATGCCACATCTTTATATCCAGAACAACACCGAGAGGCTGAGATCATGCTTGATTATTTGGAAAAGTATGCCTGGCCTTATATTTGCCCCTACAAATGATCGTTGGCTTCTGACTTTATCTTTGCCTCTTCACTTTGGTTTCTTGTGATACTCACCCCTCTCCTCCTCTATGGCTGCTGCTTTTCATAAATGTAATTTCATGATGAACATTTGAAAATAACATGGCAGCGACTGATTGCCAGGAAAGGCAGTTGCCTCTGCCTTTCTCTTCTTAGAGACAAGTTAATAAAACACCAGTGAGCTTTTTCATTTTAAATAACCGGAAAGAAAGATGCATATGTAGAGAAATTGATATCATGTCAGATAGCTAGTATCATACCATAATTATATTGAAAACTGAATATAGTTTAAACGTATATGCATTTAATATATAGGATGCCTATTTTATTTAAATATAGAGTCCTAGGAAAGCCCAGCAATATATTTTAGAAAATTGAATGTTAATTTAAAAAAAGCCTATAATTTCTGCACCTATAGGATATTTCAGAAAGTTAATTTTCTCCACAGACTGTAGTAATTTTAACAAGAACATCCTAATATGACTCAGATACTCACGAACGACTTCCATGTATTGAAAATTGGTTTTGAAATAGGATTTGGGGCTGTCATTTTCATAAATGAGATTATATTTTGTGCATGTAGTCCCATATTTAAATCTGAAATTAATAAAAAACTCCATTGAAGTTTTTTTGAGGGAAAGGGCACTTCTTCCCTTCAACTGATGTCTTCCCTCCGTAAATTTCTCTTAGGGCTTCATCTACGCATTGCATCTTTTCAGCAGCCATATTGCTATTACTATGTTACCATATTTTATAAAGACCATAAAACTAAGTATATAGATTTGCTATAGGCCGCAAGTTGCCTAGAAAGTTGTCTGGCAAGTCATAGCTTGTTTCTGAAAACATTGTAATTATTCTTTGTGGGATGTTGAAATCTTGTTTTTGTCTATATCTGTTTATTCATAATCTAAGCTTTTTATAATAATTAAATACTTAACTGTAAGGTTTGGGCTGAGATCACTAGACTGCTAGGACAGTAGTTGACTGTGTTCTGTTCCTGAAGGTCAAGGACATGCTTGGGAGACCTGCCTCCGTGTCAGTCATTCCTGCAAATGAAGAAAGGATGAGTTGAAGATAATAACCAGGTTCCAGGAAGCGAACATTTTTATGGCACTAGTTTCTCAGTCTTTATCCTATCCTCACACCTTTATTTCAAGGGTGTTTGTGAAACACAGTGGCCAGCATAGAGGGCTTATGAAGCATGCGCTGTTACCTTCCTCCTCTCCACTTCAAAATTCCTCCCGTGGTCTTCTCTCCAGATGGATGGTTGAAGGTCTTCCCAGGTTCTGGGCGTGCAGACTGTTGGATGCATCACCTCAAACCACATCAAACCTGTTTGTGTATTATGTATGTATTTAATGCAGCTACATCCCACGTTAAATCATATTTACACATAATAATAGAAGACAAATTACAGTCGACTATTTAATATAACTTTTGCAGATATTTAAACATTTACTTTTTTGCTCTCAGTTTTCTTTTCATATTTTGTAAAATTTTTTTTTGGTCTCATATATTTTTGAAGCCCTTGGAAAGCCTGTATGTCCTAGATACTGAGTCTAGATTTCCTCCCTTCTCTCCTGTCTTAGAAGAAAAGTACAATTCCTGCTGACCAAGACTAGCTCCTTCTCTTATGCCTGGCACCCATCAACAAGCATTTAGAGGGTGCCTACCATGTGACCACATGACTAGAAGCAATGACAATGTAGACTGAGAATTCCTGAGAGAGAAAACAAGACTAACTTTGCTTAGGACGTGGCTTAGGATGGCTTTGCAGAGGAGGTGGCATTTACAGTGAGACTCAGGCATGAACTGGAATTGGCTAGATGGAGAGGGGTGGGGTGGAGTACGCATTCCAGACAGAGAAACAGCGTTGGCAAAAGCACAGCTTTCTCTAAGATCTTGGTCTATAAGGTATCTCTACCTTCCTCATTTTCAAAGACTTTAGAGACATTGGACCAGTTTTATTTCCTTCCTACCTCTCAGACTGCCCTTTCTCTGGATGTCATTTTACTCCTACCACCGTAAAATTAGATCCTGCCCTCAAAAGCCTGACCTTGTTTCCTTTTCTTTTCTTTCTTTTCTTCCTTAGTAATCTGAAGCTTTCTCAAGGCCATCAACCATTACTTTATATAGAACTCTATCTTTCTCAACTTCCAGGGTCAAACTTTTTTCTAAACTAAAGGTTTTGTTGTTGTTGTTTTGCATGATGGGCATCTCCATGCATCCCAAACTAAGCATATCGATTCTTCTCGAGAAGTCTGCCCTTTGTTCTGTGTTCCTTATTCAGGTTACTATGAGATTTTCTTAGGCGTTTGGAGCTAAAGCTTCAGAGTCATCTTTGACTTCTCCCTCCTTGGCCCACCACATCCAATGAGTTAACTGTCCTTCGGCTAACTCCTTCTCATCCTTTCCCATCCCACTCTCTCCCCACTAGTTGATTATCGTTCTCCTCTCACCAAATCATCACCTAGCCTCCTAACTGGTCTGTCTGTCTCCATTGCCACCAACACAGGCTACACACATGCCTCAGTTACAAAATGCCCATTTCTGATCATCTCTCTGTCCTCTACCAAGGATTTTAAGAACATTCACTACCTAACAATAAGGTTTGAAATGTTCAGGTCATATTTGAGGCCTGTACTATCTCCTTTTCCAATATTAAATCAAATATTCACTTTTATATTACATTTGCCCCATCAGAACAGACTCATTTGTTGCCTCCCACAGGCGCATAGAATTTTTCAGTCTCCATCTTTTTGTCTAGAAGACCCTTGCTCTCCATGTCAAAATCCAGCTTCTCCTTTAAGATTCCACTAGAAGGCTGCTTCCTTCCCAGAGCCTCTTGTTATGCTATGCTTTCCTCCCTATCATTCATTTCTCTTCCTCCCACCCTCACATTGTGTTGGAATGGAATGGTCCCACTTTTGAATTCACACTTAATTTTTTAATTGATGAACTTTATTGTATTTTTCTGTTTATAATCCCGCAGCATTTTACTCATAGCTCTTAGAGCAATTATTGCTCTTTGCATTGATTCTGGAAACGTTCCTCCATAAATATCTGGTGGATGAATGAATGCAGCCTTTATAGATTTTTTTTTTCCCTCTAACAAGTCTGCCTTCAATCTCTAAGTCAATTGAAAGAATATTTTACGTGGAGTGAATTTATATATGCTTGCAACAAGTTATTTTAAAAGATAATTTGAAAGCATATGTATTTCTGGTCTGGAATTGCAATTATCTATATAACTATAAAAAGAGAAATTAAACTGGTGATTGGATAATTTTTGCGATACCCTCTCACAGAATATTTGAGTTAAAATTTGTATAATAAAGCAGGGGATGGGTCAAGGACAATTAATAACAACAACAACAATAATTTAATAACTATTGTTTATTGAGAACCATGTCTGTGCCACATACTGTTCCATATGATATATACACATTATTTCTAGCCTTACATTTCACAGATTGGCAAATTGAGGCTCAAGGAGATTAACTTCTTTAAGTACTTTAGTAAGTACTCAAGATCACTATTTAAAAACCCACACTTCAGTCTTATTTCTCTCCATCAGGATCTACTCCTCGAAGTACTTCTAGTTACTGAAACATACAGTTCCAGGTACCTCCCCTTTTCTCTGTTAAAGCCTGTTCCATTTTTGGTCTCTCTCTTGGGATGTTGTGAGGAATGAATGAAACAATCCATATAAAATATTTAATACCATGTTGGCATCGAGTAAATGATCAATAAATGTGTGGCAATTATTATTATTTGCTTTCAATCCATAAACCTAGCAGCAGGGAAATATGCTTGGACCCCAGCCCCTCAGAGTGTGTTTACTCCTGACTGGTCCAGGGGATAAGGGGAGGCCACCTGGCAGCAGCGCCTCTCAGCCTGCCTCTGCCTGCAGGCTGGAGAACTAAAGTGCAAGCTGTCACTCCTGTGAGGACGGATCATTGGCACGGTAAGGATGCAGAACACGTAAGGGAAGAGGGGTGTGGAGAGGTTACACACGGGTCTTCAGCTAGGATGTCCGTGCCTCCCCTGGAAAAAAGCAATCAGGGCTTGAAGAATCACTTCTCATCTCCTTAGTGGGAAGTGCTGTTTAGGGGAGATTCTCCCTTTGCAGTTCTTTGAGAAGCTTCTGATTTACTAGCGGTGGCCTGCAAACACCCTGCCTTCTCACATCTCTGTGCCTTTGTGCGTGCTGCCTCTGCTGCCTGGGACGCTCGCAACCCTGGATGCCTTTTTGGAAAACAAATATTATCTCCTCTGAGAATATTTATTGCGTAAAAATAATCAAAATAATCTGACTCTAACTCACCTAGTGGCTTGGCACAAGTAGTAACTATTTCTTTCATATATCTTTTATAGATATTATCTAATTGTGTTGCAATCTATCATTTTCATGTCAGTTTACTTATTTACTTATTTTGGGGGGGTCTCCCTAGCACCTACTATAGAGCTTGGCACAAAGTAGGCATTCAGATAAATGTTTGCTGAAGGGAGGAATGCACGCATGCGTTTATGAAGGTGCGATATATCCTCAGTAAGCAGAAATACATTCCTCCTGGGTCACAGTGCCGGACGACCCTGGCTGCCTGGGAGTTCACGCCAACACTTTCTTCCTTACTGCCTCTGAAGGGCTGGAATCAGTTGAAATAGTTACCACGAGGAGATTACGAAGTATTCTCCCTTGGGTCTTAAATGTTGGAAACATTTCTTTAAAGACTTGCTCAGGCATAATTCTGTTCAGTTGGGCTTGCAAGGCCTATCTTTTAAGCTGTGATTTGGGTAGATCCATCTTCCCTCCTCAGTGTCTTAGATACTGGGCCTGTGAGGCGGTCATACATTCTGGCTCTTTCTAAAGGAAAGCACACAAGGTCGACAGTTGGCCTTGGTAGCTCGGTTCATGAAACATATGAGACCTTTTGCTTAATATATAACTCATACTTTAGAGGAATATGGTTACAGACTCCCACTGGGTGCCCTCGAATGTGCCTTGGCAGTCTGAGCTGCTCTTCATATGATCGTGTATTTTGATTCAGAGTAACTAGATGCTGGCTGATCATTATCCCTTTCCACATATCAATTTTATTTTTTATATTGATTCCTGCCTTTCGCCCACGCAATGCGAGCTTTTATTAAATCTGTCCTGACCTCTTTGCAATTGCAATGCAGAGAAGCAAGTCGTTATTGTTTTTCCAACAGTTCTAGTAGACTTGACCAATTGTTTAATACTGATATGGATTCTAGGCCCCTGGAGGGATGAGTTCTCTGTGCAAAGAAAGGATGCTTTGCTTGTCTGCTTGCAGGCAGAAGGGACGTTTGGTGATTGGTACAGCCCTTCATGGCTGCCCATCCCCACAGCTATGCTGCTGTTGTTTTGCTGTGGTTAAAAATAACTAGTTGGAGGGAGAGTGTGGGCTGGCAGTGGTATCAGACTGGCAGAGAGATTTCAAATGCTAGAGACATGTTCAAACTTTCACCAGCTCTCAGAAACCTTTTGCGGATTGGTTTCTTTGCAGGTGTGGCTCGTACAGCAGGAGCGTGGATCAGCGGAGAAGGACAGCACCAGAGGGAGAATAAGCCTTTACATTTGTGTTTACGGTGTGTACTTGTCTGTACTTCTGTAGTTTTGCCTGTTTTAGATCGAGTCTAACTTCTCCCACCCTCAGAAACTGGAGGTGGAAGTGGGGGATGCTTAGAATATGACATTAATGTAGCATTTTGGCAAATGTTGTGGCTATAGAATCCCAAGGATGCCCACCAAGGACAAACAAAGTAACACATACTCACACGGGGCTCCTGTAATAGGAACAAAAGGCTGGTAATAGAGAGAAGTCTTTTTGATTTTCTGCTGCAACTGGATCTCACGTTCCTATTGTGAGCATATTAATTCTTGACTTTGAACCTCAGTGTCCCTCTCTGCAAAGTGGGGGTAATAAAACCCTCCGCTTGGCCCCTCGCATGTCACTTAGCTCTGGTAAATGCTTATAGCCTGTAGAAGTCAGGGCTGGCCTGAGGCAAAGTTGTACCCCATGCAATATTCATAGGCAGCATCCTTGGAGGTCCACTTCCAATTCCAGCTCTGGGCTCATGGATGAGAAAATCAGAGATAGACATGCAGCCAGCCTCTGAATGTCTCCCTTTCGCCTCTCGCTTGCAAGTGCAGAATGAATGTCAAAGTGGACTCTGGAGATGCCCCAGCAGGGAACTAGTAACCGGGGTGTTAGTACCTATGCTTTGTGAGCAGCTATTCAGGGGCTCAAATGGCTGATCAATTCCCCTTTCTCCTCCATACATCTCCACAAGGCTGACTCTTCTTGTGTTGTGGGAACATGCAAAGAAACACTGCCCATGCGAAGGTACCAGTCACCGAAAGACTCGTGCTCCCTCCCTACTCCTGAACAGGAATCAAGGGCTGCTGTTGCCTGGAAGCAAGAAGCAGCTTCTGACGAGGGTGTCCAGAAAGGCATTTCTTCAGTGGCATTTTCTAGAGGAACCAACAGAAATCCCCACTCTAAACGACAACACAAACAAAACAAGGACGCCACAGACACAGAGAGAGTGTATCTGGCATACCAGTGAGTGCTTGATAACTCCTGGAGGTGGTTTAGGCCGAAGCTGGGAGGTGGAGGAGGAAAGAGAGGGAAGCAGGTGGAGAGGGGCAAAGTGGAGAGGGCAGGGCGGGGAGGGACTGACACAGTCAGTAAATGTCTGCGATAAAACACGCATCATCAGGGTCTGCAGACTACTGCCCCCAGGCTAAATGCAGCCCGCCACGTGTTTTTGTACAGTGTACGAGCTACGAATTGTTTCTGTAGATTCAAGTGGGTGAAAAAATCAACAGAAGAATAACATTTTGTGCCATAAGAAAATTATATGAAATACAAATATCAGTGCCCATAAATAAAGTTTTATTGGAACACAGCTTTGCCCATTGGTTATTGCCTGCTAATGCTGTCCTGCTTCAATGGCAGAGTCCAGCAGGTGTGACAGAGACCATACAGCCCCTAAAGACAAAAATTTACCATCTGCCCCTTTACTGGAAGATTTACTATCTGCTGACCCCTGCACTAGACAGTGTCTTAAACGCTGGCCTGTCACTTCGATTTAGTAGTCTACATTTCCCCGAGAAGAAGCGCTTAGCAATTATCTATTATTGTGTGTCTTTTCTGGTACATTGAGGGCCATCGCTGCAAAGGCAGGTAGGGAAAGGCCTTCCGCGTCCTCTCCCCGGCTCTCCTCTGCCCCTCGGCTGCCTGCACCACTCCTTGCACAGCCGTGCTGCTCTTTTTGGAAGCCATCCTGCCAGTGGAACTCAATGTACATGAGATTTTCATTTGAGCAATCACATGGGGACTACATCCAACTTTCTGAAATATCACAGGAAAAAAAGTTATATACGGAAATATGTGTGAAATGTGTTACAGTGATTGCCATCTTTTATAAAGAAACTATAAGCACAGCACAGCCATATTTGAATAATGGGATATGTATTAATTACAGTGTGGTGTGTGATGTTATGAAACTTCATCACCGAAGTGAGCTCCTTATCACGTGGGATAGCTAGTCTACGGCTAATTCTCATACCCGTGGCATACACTTGGTGCTCCTGCAGTGGCACTGCCATCTTTGACCCGGTCGCCGGACTCAGGAGGCGCGCTTCAGATGCGTGTTTTCCCCGGTAGCATTTTTGATCCTGTTAACGCTTGCAAAATGGCTGTTGGACAAGAAACGAACATTTCCCAGCCCAGAATTGCCTTTATTCCCGCTACTTTCCACCAACTAGATCTTTCTTTAATTAGGTTCCTGTGTAAACTAGCCATTTTTTAAAATAGCTTTTTTTATTTTGGCAGTTTGCTTTCCTTCTAAGTGCCGGGCTGAAACCTCATGTGTTCCCCAAGGAGCTTGTTACATAACCCGAAGTCGAGTTTTTAACTCAGGGGAATCTAGTTCAGCTGGAAGGACAGGAATATATTGACAGAGAGACGGAGCAATAAAATAATGATAAGGTTCCCTCGTGTGAAAGCTTCCTGTGACAGCCAGGAATTGGGGTTGCTGATTTGGCCGCTGAGAGGTGGAGAGAGAGAAGAGCGATGGGGGGTGGTCAGGGGAAGGTGGAGAGGCAGAGATGTTTTCCTGAAAGACTGACTGAGAAAGGAAGATGGGAGCAAGTTCAAGGTCAGAGAGATGAAAGAGCAAAATGAACGTGTTTGGAGAGAGTGTGGATGGAAAGAAGAAAGAGGCTGTGGGTGTAGCTGTGATCTGAGAGGGCATATGAGCGCGTAGTACACATGTGAACATGTTTCTCCTGCAAGTGTACTGATAAAGCCATCGTTTAAGGGAGCACACGCAAGGTGGGTGGGTGTCAGAGAAAGAGTTTGCGAGAAAGCATTTAAGCGAAGGCAAGAGATGGCGCTGAGTCTGTGTGAGCATGTTGTGTGCGTGCTGGAAAGAACAGAAAATAGAAGGACAGGGGCAATGGGGAAGGCATTAATTGCTTCCCTCCTGTTTCTGTAACCTGACCATAAACACAGTTTCCCCATCAGGCTTTTTAATGGACTGCTGAGGTGAACGTGTGGCTCTGTGCCCTGTCAGGAGTGATGGTATTCAGGTGGACAGCCCTGGGGCTCTGCTTTCCCCCTGCTGTTCATCATGTCTGAATTAAAAAGGGAATTGTTTGGACAAGCCTGTTAAGTGAATGTTTTTCCAGCCTTAGTGGGAGAGCTTAAGGAGCTCCCATTGGATGGAAACAGCATCTAACCACCTCAGGCTGTGCTGGGAGAGAAAATTTATGTAACGACATTCACATGGCATCTTTTCTGTGCTTCCTTGGTTTTGTGCATTCAGATTGGTCTAAGGCATCTCTCCAGACCTCTCCCCAGTTGAACCTACCCTGCATCCATCTCCTAAATTGTCCAAAACCATAAGGCCTGTTTGCATACCCTGATTTGGTTCTGCTTCAGCAAGTTTCTGAGTAAGCATGTGGACACGTGTGTGTGTGTGTGTGCGCACACAAGTGTGCAGCACTGAAGAGAGCCGAGCCTTGGTTAGGGGGACTCTCCCAGTAGCAATTGCTATGGGAAAGAGTTCAAACAAAATGATCTACATGAATTTTGTGCTTCTCTCTGTAGGAGCTACACCGAGCCACGGGAATCCCAGTTCCTGGGATATTCCCAGTTATTCTGTACCCAGGCTCTTTCCAGCAGAATGCACCAGGGGAAGCCAAAAAAGGTAAAAAGAATTGTCCAAACTTGTGTTATGTAGGAACAAAAAAAGTCGCGTCGCAAATAGTTTTGGGTCTATATGTTAGGAAGGGGAGGAGGAAGCCAATAAGAAGGTGAGCCCAGCTGCCCATCTAAGGGGAAAAAGTCCTGGGATTCTTTTGTGCCTTGGATCTAGCCTCTCTGAGGACGCCTAGCCAGGGGCATCTGCACACCTTAGCAGCAGAGAGGCCTGAAGGAGAAGCTGACATGGAGCTGGAGAGAAACCTGCTTTGCCAGTAGAGAAGGTGGGGCCAAGGAGGAGAGAAATGGTTGTTGTGGCCAAAAGCATTCCTGGGTTCTGCTCGCTCCATTAATTCTGCAGAGGGAGGGCCCCCGGTCCCAGCCAGTGCAGGTGTGAACACTCAAGTCATCATTTGGAAAATTGGGCCCCGGAGGCGGGAGCTGCCAGCTGCTTGGTGATGGGCTCTGATGCCTTCCAAGTCTGGGCTGTGCATAGCATCCCCACCCCTGCTCCCCTTTCCCGATAGTGTGCTTGGCCCCCCGCCGCTATCCACCTCCTTCCAATCCTTTGCAGCTTCCCATGTAATTTGCTTGTAATAAGCCTCATAAAGTTTGATCGTGCTTGCTAGGACTGCAGACGGACAAGCGGAATGAGCTCATGTTTCTGGCAGTGGAGCACGAGGGTTAATGGGAGTCCCAGAGGGAGCTGCCTGCCTGGGCTCTTTCAGGAATGGGAGTCAATTTAACAACCTTCAGACCTTCAGAGCGTCGGCAAGGTAAAACCTGACATGCTCTTGATGGTCTCCATATCCTTGTTCTCTGAATTCTTATGGTTTATCAGCTCCATTTACAAGTCCAACCCCCACTCTTCTCTGCCTCCATCTCGTGGGACCTCCACATCATCATAAAACAAAACCTTGACTGTCATCTCATCCCTTTGAACCATTGGGCCCATGCAGTGTTGCACTGTCTCTTCAGTCACTCTCCACACTCCCAACCTCGGCTACATCCCTTCCCATCATTCCTTCTTTCCCAAGACTTCTTATCTCCTCCTCCCATCGCTCCTTTTCCTTCCTCCTCTCCCTCTCTCATTCTCTGTACTTTTCTCAACCTCTGCCATGTGGCTTAGTGGCTTGGCATCTCAGTGGTACATGGACAGATGGACAGAGACCAGAGCGATGAAGAGGCAGTTTCCCAAGGTGAACTAAAAAGCTTTGCTCTTGATTCTTCCAATGCACCCAAGGCACTTGTCAATCTAACACACAGTGTGGAGCACCGTTATGTACAGCCACCAAGGTAAATACTGGGGCTCTCTCTACTGTACACCTTGGAACCTGAATTACCACAGCCATTATTACAGATATTATCACTAAACTATCTTTTGCAAATAGTACTATTATTAATAACTACATTTTCAAGCTTATTAAATAAGTCCACGTATACTATTGGTTCAAATGAATACATCTTTATTGGGTACCTTCTATGTGTCAGTCATTATGCTAATCATGCAGATATAAAATGCCCCTCATAGGACTAACAAAAGTCTCTGGAATGACCAGGCCTCAAGATGTTCATTGGCTGACCCAAGGTCACAGAGCTAGTGAATGAATGGCTCAGATATTTTTCCGTTACAGCTAATGCTCATTCTTCAGCATGGTTTCTCAGACCTGGCTGGACATTGGAATCATCTGGGAAACTAAATCTACAAACATCTGGGTCCCACTCCCAGGGACTCTGATTTCATTTATATGGGGTATGGCCTGGGCTCAAGTTTTTTTTTTTTGTTTTTTTTGGTAAGGAAAATTGGCCCTGAGCTAAGATCTGTTGCCAATCTTCCTCTATTTTATATGTGGGATGCCACCACAGCATGGCTTGATGAGTGGTGCATAGGTCCACATCCGGGATCTGAACCCTTAAACCCCAGGCCACCAAAGCAGGGTGCACAAAATTAACTACGACGCCACTGGGCCAGCCCCTCAAGATTTTTAAAAGTTCCCCCAGTGATTCTAATATGCAGCAAAGAAGCCCTGTCTCGAGCCCTTTGTACCGTCTAGCATTGTGTTCTGTTTTCGTGCCATCTGCACACAAGTGAACCTCGTTTCCTCTGTGAGGCTGTAAACAACTTGGGTACACAGCTGTGTCCCCTGCATTGTCTATGTGGGACATAAGGCTCAGCACAATGCTGAATGCACCACAAATAGAGAGCAAACACTTGGTGGATCAGCACAAGTAGTACAACAAGTTGCACGGTGGGATTTGGTGACAGGAAAGACTAGCAAGGGAGTTCCCAGTTCCTCACCTAGTGGCAGGGGGCCTGAGCCATTTTCTCTGACAATTTTTTTTTATTTTGAGGAAGATTAGCCCTGAGCTAACTGCTGCCAATCCTCCTCGTTTTGCTGAGGAAGACTGGCCCTGAGCTAACATCCATGCCCATCTTCCTCTACTTTATATGTGGGATGCCTGCGACAGCATGGCTTGCCGAGTGGTGCTATGTCAGTACCCGAGATCCAAACCGATGAACCCCGGGCCGCTGAAGCAGAACTTGCGCATTTAACCGCTGTGCCACTGGGCAGCCCCCCCTACTCTCTGACAACTCTTAAATACACCATGCAACAATGTTCCTCTCCTTTAAACTTCAAACAAGCTCCTTTACCTGCCCTCTCTCAATTTCCCCCACTTTATCTCTTACAGGATTCCTTTACCCAGGAAATTTCTCTCTCCATTTTAAATTTTCTATTTTCCAAACTGCAAAAGACACCAGCTCGGCTTTCCAGAATGCTTTCCCCCTTTCCAAGCCGGCACTTAGAATCCAGGTTTTGCCACCAGCGCAAGGAGGATCCAAGCCTTCTGCCCTGCCACTGTTGCCTGTGCTACAGACAGATAAAGGGCCTCCATGTACGGGAAGTTTAGTTGTGAGAAGATCCCAAAGCCCTCGCAGGACAATGGCCGAGCCAGTTGTTCCCACACTGTCTGCGCTCTCACCAGAACCACCTTAAACAGCCCTTTCATGACAATATCAGCTCTTTCTAGCAAGCGCCTCAAAACTCTTCAAGCCTCTGCCCATTACCCAGGTCCAAAGCCACTTCCACGTTTTTAGGTATTTGTTAGAGCAGCACCCCACGGTCAGTACCAACTTCTGTCTTAGTCTGCTCAGCCTGCTACAATAAAATGCCATCGACTGCGTGGCTTCAACAACAGAAATTTGTTTCTCCCAGTGCTGGAGGCTGGGAAGTCCGAGACTGGGGTGCTGGCTGCTCCTGGTTGGCGAGGGCTCTCTTGCAGATGGTCGCTTTCTTGCTGTATCCTCACATGCAGACAAAGGACTCATGTCCCTTCCTCTTTTTATAAGGGCCTTAATCCCATCATGAGGACCCTACTCTCACGACCTAATCTGACCCTAATGTATCTTCCAAAGGCCTTATCTCCAAATACCACCACTTTGGGGATTAGGGCTTCAACTGTGACTTTTGAGCAGGACGCAAACACTCAGTCTGTAGTACCCTGTATCTGTGGGTGGGGGATGGGATTAGAGTACTTAGCTTAGACAAACTCAAAAGATCACCTGTCAGCCATGCTTCTCACCCAAATATCTCTTGGTTCTAGGAAAATGGAAAGTACTATAGTTCCATCTCCCAAAATATAGAGTTGTGAGGGATCGGGGGAGAGGAGGGTGGGATTTTTACTTTCAAGAAGCTGCTTCAAAGGATTCATTCAATGATTCATCCAGTGAGTCAGCCAGTTAACATTTATTGAGCCCTTTTGAACAAGCACTAGTTCTAGGAACGGGGATGACTAAAGCATCAACTCTGTCTTCAGGAGCTCCCAGTGTAGCAGGGGAGAAAGACATGAATATAAACAAATGCATCTGTGAATGAAGTGTTACGATGGAGCACAGAGGAGAGGTTCTTCTCCTGTTTGAGAGTTTGAGGGGTGGGAGGTGGGACAGTTAGGGAGGTTTCAGGGAAAAAGTAAAGTAAGAGGTTAGATTTGAAAGAGAAGCAAGTGTTGGCTAGGCGAGTGGATGGAGGGGGACAGTGTGGTGCCTTCCTGTGACCACACACAGCTGCATTTGATGAGTGAGGGGTGCAGTGAGTTGTGCAGGAGTGGGACAGGAAGAAAAGGATAAGATGAAAAGGTGAGTCCGTGGCATATCAGGAAAGGCCTCATGTGTCACCTGGGGGAGCTTGGGCTTCAGTCTGATTACTTGTCACACCCCTAGACTTGGGGAAGTGACTGGCAGCCTCTGCCCCAGGACCTCTTCTCCCACTAAGCATTTGGGTTATGAGGCTGGCTTCAGAAGCAACTGCTCACATATTCAGTCGATTGTCAGATGGCAATGCCACCACCTCCTACAAAGACACTCTCAAGTTGTAAGGTTCAAGGACATTTCCCCCATCGTGTTGAGCTTGTCTGCAGTAAAATGAAATAGTAGGCAATTTCTAGTTGGGTGTTTTAAGCTCTTTGAGAACTGCAGTTATACCAACAACAGGTTACAGATCTACCAAGGTATTTGAAATAACAAGGACTCCCCAAGGAAAAAAACAAAAAACCCCTGTGCCCAAAGTCACCTGCCGTATTTGCTCTCATTCGATGTCAGAGATTTTTATGGATGAAATGTTCCATAACTTTATTTTTTAGAGTTCCACCCAAAACATGGGTCAGTTGTTCTCCCGTCTGACTTTGCAGCTTCACAAATAATTTCCTCCCCTAAGTCCCTTCTTAGCAGAATGAGTGCGGAAAACGTGCCAGAACTGAGGCCAGAAAAGACCCCACTGAATGTTCTTTTGTTTGCTTTTTTCACGTCATCACAGGAGCCTCTGGAAATTGCATGAGTTCTGTTTGCTGAAGGGCCCCGAGCGCTCAATAAAGCTGAGTTTGCAGAAGCACCAAGGGAATTCTGTGTCCCTGGCCACACACCCAGGAACAGGCACCACTGCCTCATTTCTGGAGACATGTATGTATATATTCTTTTTAATGAGAAATCTGTTGAGATTTTCGAGAAAATAAAAAGCTTATTTCTGTTCATTCTGGGCAAACGTCTACTAACCTGATTTTTGCCAAAGACAACAATGGAGACTTCAGTCTCTGTCACAAGACAGTCATTGTCAATTGGAGGACAAGGACATGGTGAAAGAGGAGGGACAGGATCCACAGGTGGGAAGAATCAGGCTCCTGTGAGGTAGCAGGAACTTTACAGATTTTCTCCTCAAGGCAACCAGGGAGGCGGCGAAAAGCATCCCCATTTCACAAACGAGGATATAGAAACTCAGATAATTTGAATAATTTGCCCAAGATCACAGAGGTGGGAGATAGCAGAAGTGGGTTCTACAAGTCTGTACACAGGGCAGGCTCCTAATTAACATCTGCGGGTTCGAAATTCCATGTGCAGAATTAGCAGGGAGAAGAGAAGCCCTTCCCTGATTAATTTGAGAGAGTGATTAATGAGGGATGTAAAAATTGATAAATAGAATATGCCATCAGATTTGGAAAGTGCTTTTCTACCTTACACAACCTTCTGCGGCTCTTGTCTCATAAGATAGAAGGAACAAATGAAGTATGGATTTTTCAGGCAAGGAAGCTGCAGCTTGACAGGATCATTTAATGAATTAGCAACAGACTGGGGAGAAACCCCAGTTCCTGCATCGAAGTCAGTGGCCCAGCGCTGTCTTTGTGCTTCTCAAGCGTTGACATGTTTCAAAATCAATACAGATTTCCAGATACCACCCTAAATCCACTGTATCACCGTCTCTGGAAATGGGCCACAGGATCTGTATTTTAAGCAAACCCCCCAGGTGACTTTTTCTGACCCCAAAATTTGTGAACCTATGTCTTCTTTTCTTTCTTTTTTTTTTTTTTTTGGTTACTTACACTTTGTGAGTTGGAAGACCTGGTTTCTCCCTACCCTCTGGTCTATGAGTGTCTTCTCATCTAAAAATCTGTTTTAGAAGGGAGACAAGAAAATACCCCTCATTCTCTCTCATTTTTAATAAGCCTCACAGTTCTTGTGCGTCTAACTATAGCTTTTCTTTATTCAGTTTTTTTTTATTAGGAATAAAGCACATATGGTCACCATCCCTCATGTAATAACGTCCTTATAATTGAAAGCAACTCAAGTCTTTCTTCAGAATCCTCTACTTCAGACTGAATACTCTGTCCTTTTAGCCTCAGAATTATGAAATATTTTAGACTGCAGCAGCTCTGAGTTGTAGACCCCAAGGATAGCAACACAGACGAGCTCCAAAGATATACTTTTTTCCAATGCACCATACTTTTAATAAATGTTATTTAAGATTCCCACTGATTTCACTTAAGAATGGAAACATACATTTTCCATTTCCTCTTGTTGCCCTACATTTTATTTAAAAAAACCTAACCTAAAGTTATAAAACATGTAAACTGAAATGGTAATTTCCAAAATCGCTGATAGTAATGTTACACTACTTGTGCAAATCAATGAAAGCGATTGGACTAATTTTACCTGTTGCTAAGTCAAGATTTATAGCTGCCCATTATCTTGGGGAAAAGATTGGTCAGATAGGCTCAAAATCTTTTCCCATCTTTCTTTAGCTTTGTTTTTCTTTATAAGAAAGACAGTGTCAGTAAAAGCGGCAAAAACACCCTCTTTTCCTCTGATCTTTGCTCTTCCCCCCCAAAAAAACAAACTATTTCTTTTTCCAAATTCCTGGCAGGTAATTCCTGTTTGGACTTAAAAAGACAATTCATGCATCTATTTTCTTATGACGTAAAAGATCATAGAAATGCCCTAGAAGAAAAACAACAGTTTGGGAGATATGACGAGGCTAACAGAAAGGAGCAGATGTCTCCATCCACAGTCAAACCACTTTGACAAGATGTCCCTCTTCTAGCACTTGGCTAATATTTGTGCTCGCTTATCCTGTGACACTTCTGGTACCATAGGGGGCTTGGGACTTTCTTGCCTGTATTGTTGTATCCTAAAAAGTTTGTTAAGCACATGCAGTAGGACTAGATTCAATACCCAGTCAAAATCTAAGTTCTGAGTCTAATAAAAAAATGAATACTTAGCTTCTGTTTATTTCTTTTTGTTTTACCTTCTTGTCTCGGCCTGTAGAAAGACTTAAACATTTAGAAATAGCCAACTAAAAAGTCAAATCCTTTGAGAAGGTGTTGAAGTCAGTGCACTCTTCCTTCCTCGCTCTATCAAAGGACCTTCCCCAGGCAGAATTATTCAGCCAAAAGACCTGAATGGCCCATGGAGAAGGAAGTGCTGACATTAACACATGGGATTGGCACGCAGAGCGAGTGCCTGTCGGCAGGAAATATGTACAGACACAGTGCTTTATGACCCGTAGATGCCACTCTTTCCATCGCCAGCCAACTTTATCCGGAAAGACCATTCTGCCTGGTGTCCTGAATATCACATACAAATGAGCTTTTTTGTTCCTAAAAGATCATTTCCTTACTCAAGGCCTTTGTCTGCCAATGTATAAAATCTACAAAGAAAAACAACAAACCATGCCTGGGAAAGACATCAATAGCAACACCTTCCTCTGGCTCGAGGGATCAGGGCGGTAAAGGAAGACAAGACAGAGGTAGCCAACCCTTTCCATCACAGCCAAGAAACAAATGTGGTTTGCAGATGCCTTGGACGGCGATGGGCGTTTGGCTCAGGACTGCCTACATTTGTTTCACAGTCAACCTCAACATACTTGGATGGAAGCAATCAGATGCTCTCCCTTCTGCCCTACCCTGACCTGAGCAGATGCACCCTTAGGAGAGACTCTGCGTGTGTAAACCCTGCTGAGCAGATCGGACATTCCACCACCCACTGTGAAACCTTGTGAAGGGAAGATGCTCAAATGCCCCTTCAACCCAGTAAGTCCTCTTCGAGAATCATGGTTATAATATCTCTACAGAATGAGGTGGATAATTCAAAAGCAATTTCCTCAAAATAAGACATCAGCATTCCATTGGGGCCTAGAATGCCAAATCAGGTCAGGCAACACAAGGAGAGTCCTTGGCTCCTTTAGATTGTAAACTGGTGAGGTGTTATGGTGTGGTGTCACCTGCTTGCGGAAATGCAATGGCTTTAATCTACACATGCTCATGTCCTCTCAGAAATATACTTAAGAGGCATCTCCAAAGGTTGGCCTAATAAGACAACATTTTCCATTGGCTCCCTCACTTCCTTGTTTTGGCATTCCTACTTTCCTCCTTTCCTCACCTTTTGTGTTGTTGTCCAGGAGTGACTCCTTAAACCTGATCTTTTTTCATTCCTGAGGAGATTCCCATGGAAATCTAACTTTCCACTTGGTTTTCTATCAGCCTAATTAGAATCGAGCTAGGGAAGGCCAGCTATAACAGTGTATATATCCTTCCTAGATGGCACTTATTCTTTAAAAGCTTTTTGATGTTCACAATCTGAGGACATGTCAGTGGGAGCCATGCTAAGTGTGGGGTTTGGGCCCAGAGGAGCCCCCACACAGATTGTGCTCAGGAGTTCTCATTTCTACAAAGACTCCCGTATTCTGAAGGTTTTTTTTTTCCCCCAGAAGATGCTCTCTGTGAAACTTCTCCTTTCAATCCTGTTCAGCAAATGTTTTGCTAGTGGTAACAGAACCATGCGCTCAGTACATCACTGACCTGGCTACTGTGGAGGAACTAAAGAAGTGTGCCTCATTTTCTCCAAGATACCTGTTGATACAAATGAGACTCGACTACACATGAAATCGTCACAAAGCAGCAGGATAAAGCTCACAATCTGGCACTAAACTCTGATGCAGAGCTGACAATACTAGATGAGTTCACAGAAGGATAAACCAATATGGACAGCTGTTCTGGAAGCTTGAGTGGATTGGGGTTAGCAGGCAGAAGAGGAATGCTATTCAATGTATGGAAAATGTGCTGGGTTGTAGTAGAGATCAGAGCTAACCTAAAGCCGGTGCTCTGAGCCATCTCTAAGTACTCAGTGGAAGGCTGCCTCTTTTGGATTTTGTTTTGCCCCTTTGGAAGGTTCCCAAGTGCAAGGCATGGCAAGACGCCATTTGTCCGTGGGCAGGCAATCAAAACAGGGAGTGCTGGTGATCTTAAAGCCTTGTTTTCTAGGCACAGCATGAGTAAATATCTGTCAGAAACTTGGGAAGTAAAACATTTCCAAGTGATCGAGTGCCCGAGTCAGGGGTTCCATCCTGGGTAGGCCAGTTAGCTTTGCCTGTTTCAGTACGTGGGTTTGTGCTGCTAACTCTGGGCCAACTGTTCCCTGGTAGTCGTAAGAAGCCTAGACAAGAACATAAATGGATTATGATAAATCTGCCACCACCATTAAAGTATCCACACTTTAATACTTGCCGTGTTTACTGATGTTGTGTGGACATATCTCAAAGTTTGTGGGGTTTTTTGTTTGTTTACTTTTGTTTTTATACAGCATATCATTAAAACATACTCATGGTAGCAGTAGACCATAGTGGCTGTGTGTAGGCACCAGAGGCAAATTGCCTGGGTTAAGATCCCAGCTCTATTCCTTAGCTGCATGACATTAGATGAATTACCTAATGTCGTTGTGCCTTGGTTTTTTTAATTTGAAAAGTAAGGATGATGGTATCAATAATACTTCCATAGGATTGTTTTGAGGAATAAATGAGATAGTATGTGCAAAAGCATTAGATGAGTGCCTTAGTATGTATTGGGCGTTCAATAAACATTAAGTCATTGTTATGATATCGGTCATTTTTGATCCAGAATGGTTCTTTGAAGGTATCTAGTCAAAAACTATAATTTTACAAATAAGGAAACAGAATTCTGAGAGGTAAAGTGACTTGCTGATGACCATTAGCAAAATGGGTACTAATACCCTCAGCTTCTGACGCATAAAAGAAAAATTCACATTTCTGTGCTATCTTAACCGTTAACAAACAAAGCACACTCACATACATTACCCTCGAACTCTCCCTGTTATTCCTTGTTGCCTCTCCAAACTGAACTGCTGAAACATTTTTCAGGCACCCAAATATAAGAGCTCCACAGGGAACGATTCTCAGCGAGTTCCGGAAAAAGGTGCTCATGTAATGAGATGAGGGAAGGGCATAGGGAGGGCATGTCGCAACAGTGCAGCAGACGAATGTGAGGCCTCCAGTGCTGTGGCAAAGTTATGTTCCATTATTAATTTGATGCTGTGGTAAACTAGCCATATTTGGGAGCAGCAGAGAGAATTCCTTCAGGGGGAGCTGCACTATCTTCCATGAGCCCGACTGTCCCAACAGGCTGTCAGGACAGTGCCTGTTGCTCTTCGAAGATTAGGAACCCCCCGGCCAGAAGGACACCGGGTTTGTTGCATTTCTTCTTTCCTGAAGAATTGAGTCTGGCCTTTGGGAGATAATATGTGCTTGTCTTTGGTCATTTGAAGCCTACGGCTCCCTCTACCTTTGTCCCTTCTGGAATCCGCCCACCCTCCGCCAGCGACTAACAGGCCGGTGTGCCACAGTCATCCACCAGGGGGCGTCCTTTTGACTGAGTGTCCCTGCCTAGTACAGACGTCAAACTCCTTTAACAACGCTATTTTGATGGAAGCAAATGGAGAAAAGTATGTTTTACTAGAACTTCTCTGAGGGAGACTGCTGTGTGTTGTTTGATAAATCACTTGCGTTAGTGGAACGAGACTTCAAATTTCTGTTATATTAAGTACCCATAGCCTGATGAGGTATTCAGGATAGGGACAGAATTATTGGGACCATAGAGGGACAAAAGGCTGACTTCGGGTGTGGGAATTGTGTGTGAGGCCCACAGCAGGGTTCTGGGAGAGTTATAGCTGGTGAGAAGACCTGAAGTCTTTTGCCATGGGGCATGCCATGGAAACTCTCCCTCTGTTTCTCTTATGATTCTTCAGTAAAATCTGTTAACAGACCACGAACTGATTTTCTTTTGAAAAACAGTGAAGGAATCAACACTGAGCTATAATTTGGTAAAGAGAAGACAAAGACATTCTACATGGTTGATGAGAACCAGAGGTCAGGAGGGAAGTTGGATAATAAGTGTGCTGAGGCACCCGAGGATGACCTGAACAGTAGAAGAATTCTTCTCTCTACCAAAAACTAGCTAATCTGTAGTAGCAATGGCCATCCTGCAACTTCCCTAGTTTTGGAAACATTTTTCTTCTTTTTTTGTTCACTAGATGTGTGGTTTAGACTGAATTTTGTCCTTCTAAAATGCATAGGTTGAAGCCTCAACCCCCAAGGTTGAGGATGTGGAGATCGGGACTTAGGGGAGGTAGTTAAGGTTAAAGGAGGTGATAAGAGTGGGGCCCTAATCCAATAAAACCTGTGTCCTTATAAGAAAAGGAACAGACGCCAAAGATTTCTCTGTCTGTGCACGTGCGGTGGAAAGGCCATGAGAGGACACGGTAAGAAGGCAGCTGTCTACAAGCCGGGGAGAGAGGCCTCTTCCTAAAACCAACCGTGCTGGCAGCTTGAGCTTGGACTTCCAGCCTCCAGAACTGTGAAGAAAAATAAATTTCTGCGGTTTAAGCCAGCCAGTGTGTGGTATTTGGTTATGGCAGCTCAAGCAGACTAATACAATGTGTCATTCTATTAAAAGAACACCCTCTTCCTCACTGTTGGACATGGCTTTCTATTAATTCTCCTCCTTGTTCTTTTATTTGGAGTGCTGTAGCAGTCAGCGTCTCTCCTTCTCTTGGAAAGATAATTCCTTAGATAAGCCTAATAGCTGGTGGGCAGGGCTGGTGTTCAGATGAGCTGATTTTACTGTCCCTCGGTGTTTGTATTAGTCAGAGTGTAACCAGAGGAGCAGAACCAGTAGGAGATGGATATGTGTATTTGTGTGTGTATGAGTGCGTGTGGGTGTGTGTATGATTTATTACAAGGAATAAGCTTGTGAAATTGGAGGAGCTGCCTTCATAATCCTGAGGTCCACAGGGCGGGCCATCAGGAAGGAAAGGAGCCATTATAGCTCCAGCTGCTGCTTCTTATCAGTGAGGTGAGGCAGCAGACCTGCACCCATGAGGTAAGTACAGAGACCTCAAAACGTAGAAAGGTTTTACAGTTTACTTCTTCTGTATTGCTTGGAATCTTTGATATTCAAGGAGGGCTTAGTCCCCCTTTAAAGGCTTCCACCTAATTAAGACAGGCCCATCCAAGATAACCTCTCTTTTGATTAACTCAAAATCAACTGATTTGAGACTTTAATTGCATCCAAAAAATCCCTTCCCTGTAGCATCTAAACTAGTGTTTGATTAAATAACTGGGAGAAGGTGTGTATATTACAAAATGGCTGCTGTCTCCCTTTGGCACTCCAGTGTCAGTTTAGCTTAGCCAAATTGACACATCACAAAGCCATCACAGTGTTCAGTCTTACATGTGTCCTTCTGCTTCACGCTCACGTGTTTATCCCACAACATGTCTAGGGCTGGTCTGTCAAAAGAATCTTCGCTGAATTCCGTGGAAAAGACCACCAGGCTTTAGAAAGACGCGTTTCCTCTTCTCTTCTTCCTTTAGTATTCCTCCTCAGGTTTAAATCTTGTCTGGTCTCACCATGTCAGTTTTTGGCTCTGTTTGCTGGAATGTCCTGGGAAGGAAGGATCTACACTCTTCTCCTGGTGGTTTGCTTTTCTGTAGTCCTTCCACTTATACACAGGGATTGAATAATGGCTTTCCCACTTACACGCTGCGTGAAGTTAGGCCAATCCCTTATTCCCCGGGGCTCAAAGAATAATCATCTCTTAGGGTTGCTCTGTAGGTTAAATGACCAAATATAAGTAAACCACTGGATGTGCCCTGCACAGTGTAGAAGTTTGATAAATAATGATGCATCGTAATTGTTATCATCTCAATATTGGTATTTTTCATTATTATTTTCTCAGTCTTTAAGGACAATCACAGAGTAAGTTCTTTACCCAAACCCAGAGCTGAAAACTTGTATCAGTTGGTTTGCTCCTCACTCTACCAAGAGCTATCTCAAGTTTCTAGTTATTTTAAGACATTCACTCAGAGAGGCTTCTAATTGATATCATTCCTTCATCCTTTTCTCAGAGATGTGGCCTATGGCATTAGCAGCAATGATAAATATAATAATGATAATTCCACAAAACCGCAATGTGAGCTGAAGGACCCAATGACAATCTGAACAGTGGGAGAGAAAGTTTCTTCCTACCAATTAATGGGCAGCCAAGTCTAATTTGCCACCTGCACAGCACTTTTGAACCTGTCAGGGAAAAAGGAAACCAGTGAAACTTCATCTTGTCACTAGTCTTCTTGGGTACTGCTCTCTAAAGCAAAAGAAAATAGCATTCATTAGAGGAAAAAATTGAAAGCCTGTGTCAGCCCCCTCTGTTCTCTTCTTGGCTAGAAGATAAGTCCATCCCATTATCAGCAAGGGGGTGGCTCTCAAAGCCCACTGGGCCTGTGCGCTCATTTCCCGATACTGGAGAATGAATAGTCCCTTAAATGCTTTAGAAAAGTTGAGAGTGTTAAGTCCTTAGTTCTCCTGTGACTTATGAGTCAAGGGACATTGTAAACATGAAAGGAGTCCCACTGTATCAGAGTCCTATATCTGAGAAAATGCTCTGAAGGCCAAGATAAATTCCAAGTAAGGAAGATAGAAGTTCTGAGACTGGTTTTCTTTGGCTCTCCTGAATCACCGAGAATAAAAATACAAACACTCATACACTCTATTGTTAGTATATTCCTTGTTAAAACAAACAAAAACAAAACAAACAAACCCACAAACCCCTTCCCAGTGGTATTTATCAACACTTCAGAATTGTTAAATTTCTTTTCATTTGGCACTTTGTTCACAATTAGGGAGGCAGCCACTAGATGGAAGTGTGCAATATAAGATCATAAAGTTAAAAATATGGATTACCACTTATTCCTTCAGTAACTCATTAATTCAACATATATTTAGTAGACCTATCATGTGCCAGGAACATTGCAAGGTGAAACTACTTACATACTGGCAAGTTTGCCTTAGATGAAAATAAACATATATTTATTGCTACTTTTATATAGAAACTTTATACTATCAACTTCTAATTTATTGATGATGCACCTAATCAGAAAGAACAAGCTCTTATGGAACATTTCTCACAAATTATGGTAATCTAATTCTCATCTTATCCTCATACCTTGATTAAAATTACCTCCTTCCTTTGTTATGAACTCTGCATCTCATCGTGGTACTGCTCTTAGGAACCGGCATGTCACGCTGGAGACTTTTTGCCACAGCGGCCCCTCTGGGGCCTTGACTCAGCTGCCAGAGATCCAGGGACTGTTTTTCCCTTGTCCCAGTTGTTATTGATCTGTTCAACGTGTTTGGAGTTTGGAGTGAGGTGCCAGGCCCAGGGCAACACAATGCCCTCTCTGCCCGCTTCTGCCCTGACTCGCCTCTGGCTCCTACTGAAGAAGGGAGATATAAATGGACCCAAGTCAAGGAGATTTATTGAGCCCGGGTCTGAGGCATTCTCTTCATCTCCTTGGGGCTGTTTCTTCTGAGGGCCCCTTTTGCAAAGGATGTTAGTTAGAATCTGGGACTGCCCTGAGAAGGCCTGGAGCATGTGGCTTACACCAGCTCTAGCTTTGTACTTAGAATCTCACTTCTTGGGAATTCGCAGAGCAGAGTGGGTGAGGAAGGAAGGCTACTGAGCCCTGATTGTGTCTCTAGCTGTTTACTACCTGCTACCCAACTTCTGTTGAATTAGAAGGACAGATTTTATTTGTCCTTTACATCTCTGGGTCTCAGCTCTGTTTTTCTGACACCCCTGTGTCTTCTCTCCTGTAGGCTAGTCTGACACAGAAGGAGTGAGAAAAGCCACATAACAGAACCTCAAGACCGTTTCCCTGGCAATTACAACAGTTTTCCCTGCCATATATATATATATATATATATATATATATATATATATATATAACATGGCATAATTATGTATTATATATATAAAAATATATTTTTTTTTTCCTTGAGAAGTCCTTCAAGTTTCTGTCTTTTTGATCAATACTTCATTTGCAAGCAGTGACTCAGGTTGCCTCTAGCAACAGCTTTAGCTTAAGCATATCATCAGACATACCTTCTTCTTTCAAGATTTGTTCTCCATAAGGTTGTATTTCTCACTATAGAACATTTTTCAACAACATTTATAAGTGAGAGACTTAATGAGTCTTAATAAATGGGAGACAAAGTATTTTTGTCAGGTCAAACTGTCATAATAGGGATATTTCATTGGACCTAGGCATTTATTATAGGATTATCTCTCAATTTATATAACTATACACACACATACACATACACACATATACATGCATAGATGTGTACATATATTATATATGCATATGTACATATATATAAAATACATAAGACAATATAAATATTGCTTTTGCCTATTTGTAATATTAGGCACAATATGGACATAATAGAAATATGTTAAGTTCATAAGCTACTAGGATGAAGAAATAAAAATTAAGGTAAAATAGGAAAAGCACAGATAATTGAATGTATTTATCTTGCTACATATTTTCTCCAAGGGTAGAGCACGAACACAGCCAGTGGTTTAGGACTTTCTTAGGCTACGTGGACATCACTAGCTATACCAGAAGGGCCCATGAGTGTATGAAATCCGAATATTCCAACCTAGCACCCATTTAAACCTCCAGGCTGCCCAGGTCCAAGCAAGCTCAGGGTAAGAAGAGTAAGAATTTCCTGAAATCCAGGGAAGTCTACTGGGAAGGGAGCCTGTCCCTTGTGTGAAGGAAAGATCAAAGAAAACATCCCAATTTAAGTATATTCTAACTTGGAACACCACTTGCAATTGGATATATAATTTTTTTATTTTCAAAGACCATTTAGAGCTGTGCCTTAAATAGGATTCATTTATACATCCATATGTATATTCATATATATAGTTCTGATTCATAGGCAGAAGGCTTTTAAGACAATGAGTCATGATGGGTAAAACCTCAATAAACTTTACATCTCACACTAGTTCTAGAAAAGTCTAAGTGTGACTTTGAACTACCTAAGAGACTTATAGGTCAAGTGTAGTTGGGCTGAACTCCAATCTCATGAGAACAAAACCTCCCATCATTTGCTTTGTCTCTTGTTCTTGTCCTGGCAGGACCATCTAAGAGAGATAGTCATAGAGACTTCTGGCTCCAGAGGGAGCGCTTTGACCTCGTTAGTACCTTCCAACTGCGGCGTTTCACTCACAAGCCCTTCAAGAGATAGCATAAACTCTTCCTAGAACTGTGGTTAAAAATTCCAGGGAAGCCACCTAGACTGTGGATGAGAATCATTTCTATAAAAATATAAATGTAATGTCTTCGTGACTTTTTAAAATCTTTAAAGATATACAGATATTAATTTCTAAATGTAAAGTGCTGTGAAGCCGTGAAGGAGAAATCTCAAGGAGAAAATGATCTCCAGGTTGAAGACAGAGTTGAGAGTCAGTGGTACTGATTCCCTTTGGACAGAGAGACAGAATGTTACCAAAGCAAAACTGAAGACAGAGTGGACACAGGAAGAAAGGAGTGACATGGGGGAGAAAAGCCCAAAAGTTAGGTTTGGATGGAATGACATGGCAAACGATGACTAAAATTGTGGCTGGGTTGTGTAGAAGCTAAATACAGTATGTGCAAGGTCTCATGTCACTGGTTGAAGAAAAGAGGCAGATAAGTCAAAACATCCCAAGTAAGAACCAGGTCCACATGCTAGGCTGGGAAGCCCCAGTGCTATCAGTATACTGTTGACCAGGAGCCAACTGGCAAACTCGTGAAACAGAGGAAATGGGATTCCTGAAGCAGTATCATTTGTTGAGCTATTTACCCATATTAGCAACAGAGCTATTCTATGCTTTAACACCTGAACATGTAGAAAACATTAACTTCTTCCTTTGTAGAAAACATTAACTTCATTAATTGATTCAACAAATATTCCTTAAGGACTTGCTATGTGCAAGGCATTATGGTAGGTGCTGGAGACACAATTTAGAACAAAATTAAGCCCTTGCCCCATGAGGTTTTCATCATATAGGGAAGGTATATTACAGTAGTAAATCAAGGCCTATATAAGAATGTATGCTGTGACTAGTGCCATAACGACAACGACGAGGGAGCTATGATTGAGAAAAATGAGGGGAGAGGGGCCTACTGTAGAAGGAGTGGTCTGGGGTGGCCTCTCTGAGAGAACTGAAAAGTCAGCAACCAGTGATAAAGGAGCTGTGGAGAGGGGTTCCAGCCAGTGAAGGCAAAGGAGACAGAAGGCCCAGAGGCCCAGAGGGTGAAACAGCTGGGTACGTTCTAAGAACTATGAGCAGGCAACCTGGTAGGAGATATGCGATACTGTTGAGGTATGAGGGGACAATAGTCAGTTGGAGATCAAAATGACAGCTTTCTTGCTGAAAAAAACCTAGATTAGAGGGTGTGGTATAGATCTCTGGGTAAGTGGCTAACTAACACACCTCAGAATTAAACTCGCCACCCAGGTCTAGTTGGAAGATGCCAGCTTTCCCCGTTGTACCTGCCTCTGCAAATTACCCCACTGACAAACAGAGAATGAGTCTTCCCAGTGGGCAGGGTGCCACCCCAAAAAGAGAGAAGAAAGAGGGGCTGGACCACATAACTCAATTCCTTCTCTCAAAGCCACCAATCAAAGAAGTCATTCCTCTTCCCATAGGGAGCAGAGGTCAGGAGGCTTCCTCAAATGGCAGTCCCTTCATTTGGAAACTTGAAGCCAAAGAAAAAGCTTCCTCCACACCAGCTACTTAGGTTTGTGCCTAACTGTATGTTTGGACTAGAGAAGGCAGAAAGGAAGAAACAAACTACTGCAGTGGAATGGAAAGGGCTGAGGATGGGAGAAATCCCCCACAATCCTCGCTAACCCTTTTTCCCATTGGGTGGTGCCAACCAACGTCATCCATCAGAGATGGGAAAGGTAGAGCTCTGCTTTGGTTTTGATCACAGTTATGGTTAAACTGGATTTATAAGAGGAAACGCTGTGTGTTCAGCATTTAAGCTAGGCTAATGTCTTAGCTGATTCCTAGGTCTTTTCACTAGCACTATGTGGTTATATGCATGCAGGGGTGTACCTGGCCCACGTGCATGCCCTGCCCCTTCCATTAGTATGTAAACCTCATTGGCTGCTTTTATATCTATCCAGAGTGTCTGGCTCCATTAAGGAAGTTCAATTTTTGCTGTTTGACTTACTGATTAATAAGGTTAAGAACAAAGCTATTCAACGTTGTTGAGTTCAGGCCAATGAGAACAGTTACCTCTCCCCTATTTCATCCAAAACCTCTCTTCTTCTTCCCTAAACCTTACTGTTGCTGGGGAACAACCTGCAGAGAAGGGAAATATCCTAGCTGGAGCGAAAAAAGCGCTTCCTCCTTTGGGAAAGCAGACTGGGCCCGGTCTGATTCACACACAGTGAAATCCTGCTTATCCCAGTGTTTCCTGTGGAGTCCCCTAGGATCCATTAGCAGTGGATTTCTTGGCATTTGTGGCTGGCAGAAATGAGATCACCCAGGCCCAACAAGCTCCAGCCCACTGAAGGTTGAATTTCAGCACAGCAGGCTGAGTGCCCGGTTGGGAGCAGGACCCGCGCTAAAGGAGCTGTAGTAGTCCTGTCAAAAATGACCCTTTAGCGTCCGTTGGATACTGCCTTCAGTGACACAATTGCGGTTCTTTTTAAAAAAGAAAATCTTAATTTTGAGAAGATGTGGATAGTTCAAAAAGTTCAAATGGTTCTGTAAGGTTTACAATAAAACCCTCAGTGCCCTGCCCCACCCCCAGATTCTTACTCCCCATGACAATCACTTTCAATTATTTAATCCTTCCTTTGGTAATTACTTCAATAATTTTGAATAACATGCTTACACTGCTAGTCTTTCAATTTTAGGCATAATCTATCAATTTTCCTACTATAAAAAATTGTTTTGGCTCTCTGATGCATACATACACATGTGCACATGTACACACACACACACAACTTCTCTTCCCCTCATTCTCCCACTATAGTCAATCACAATTTTTCACGGGATCAATATGTGTTGTTTACATTACTATAAGGTTATAAACAAGTTGCTTACACTACTGAGTCCTATGGAGGCCTATGATTTTTTTGTGTGCAATTTTTCCCCTGAAGTGAGTAATTTGCCTAAATTTTCTTTTCACTCAGTTATACATACAACTATCTTTAATTCATCCCCAAACTAGATCTCTTCTCAACAGCTTCAAAACCCATGGGGTAATCTATTGGTGCCACTGCTTTTCTTGGAAACATCCCTCGGGAGCCTTCATCCTCTCCTGCCATTTGATGGTTGCTGTCTGGGGCTGCTGCCAGCTGCCCTTGTGGCATCCTCTTTAGCTTACAGTACACTCAGGAGTTACACTCTCCTCCGTGTTGGGGGGTGTCCCTGCTTTCCTACATCCCATTTCTCCCTCTTTATTGATTTAATCTCAGATCCTCCAGTAGCTTTCCAAAATGGGTACATGAATTGGAGATAAATGTTAGAGAACTTTTACGTCTGAAAAAAATTCTTTATCCTATTCTAATAGACTGAGCATAGAAATAATTTTCCCTCCAAACCTGGAAGTCATCTATCCATTTTCTTCTATTCTCCTATGTGAATATTGAAAAAGTCTCAGATTGTCTTTTTATTCCAATTTTTTATTTTTAGTCTATTCTTTTTGTCTATGGGAAGCATTTAGGATTTTATCATTTTCCCAGCATCCTGAAATTTCATAACGCTGTGCCCGTACATCCTTTTTTATTCTAGTAGGAGCTTCATTCTAGAAACTCAGACCTTTTACTTCTGGGAAATTTTCTCAAATTACCTCTCTAATAATTTCCTCCCCTTCACATTCTCTTTTCTTTTTCTGGAACACGCGTTTTTTTGTTTGGATGGACCTGCCGGGCCGATCTTATAGATTTTTCTGCAGGCGAGTAGCTTTTGTTTGTTTTTTTGTGTGTGTTTTCTCTCTCTGTGTGTTTGCTTTCTGGAATATTTCCTCAACGTTATTTTCCAGTAATGAATGTTTCATTTGTGCAATTGTAGTTTCAATTCCCAGTAACTCCTTTTGGTTCTCTGAATGTTCCTCTTTACGGCCCCTCACTTGCTTTAGAGCAGTGTACTTTGCACGGCGGTTGAGCTTGTGACCTGAAGTAACAGATTACCTGGGTACACATGCAGCTCAACGGCTTAACCAGCTGTGTGACACTTGACAATATATGTAAACCGTCTGTGTCTCGGTTTCCCAACTGTAAAGTGGGGATGATGACAACACCGCTGCATGCAGGGTTGTTGTGAGGACTTAGGAAGTTACTGTGAAAGCACTTGGAGCTGTGACACGTGGACAGTGCTCACTATGTGCCAACTCATTATTGCGGATGTGATAGCTTCTCTCATCTTTCTGAAGATATTAATTACAGGGGTTTTTCTTGAAAGTCTTTTCTGCTTCCTGCTGTGTCTCTGCATTTTTTTTTCCTGTTTGTTTTGGTCTCTTTCTTTCACAAGGCTTTCCTCAAACATTTCATGATAGTGTAACAGTGGCGAGTTGGAACGCTGGTTGGATGCTCTGTGTGTCTATTCCTGGGCTGCAGACAGGTGGGCTTCCCTGTAGATCACCTGCTGGACATGTCATTGTCCAGCCCCCAAGAAGAGTAAACCTGGGCTGCGTAGGCTCTTGCCTGGGAGTCTAAACTTTGCAGTCAGGGTCCTTGGAATTGAGCCGGGGAAGGGGCCCAGGTCCTCTAGTGCACTATGCCAACTCTCCCTCTAGCCACTGTTTGAGGCACATGCCCCTGCCTCTGCTGGGCCTCACATGCCTGAGCCTGAAGCCCCCCCTCAGAGACTCCACCTCCAGCCTTCCACCAGGGTTGGAGCTGGCAGTCGCCTATTTTGCAGAATAATAGAGGGGATCTGGGAACCGTACATAGACATTTAACAAATACCTTTGCTTTCATCTCCGCCTGAACTCCCACTCCCAGAGGTATCAATGCCCACAGTTCTTGGGCTTTTCTGGGCCTCTAGGGTACAAACCTGCTTGCTTCTGGACTTTTCTCACTGCAGGCTTTGATTTCGGCCTTCTCTGACATGCTATGTCTGTTACCACTTGCTCATCTACTCTCTAGTGCTAAAATTTTGTGGCCATTTTCCCCGTTTATTTTTTCTTGACCCTTATGACTGTATGCAGCCTTTTAAAAATCCTTTTATTGTCCTGTTTGTGGAGTTTCAGGAGGAACAGAGGTACACAGGTGGGTCTATCTACTACTCTTTGCAATTATACTTCTCAGTGCATTTCTTGTGATTCTGGGTTCTGCACAGTGAACCATAAATAATGAGTGCCACAATCTAGATAATTAATAAATAGATTTCCTTAGTCTATGAGGATGTCGCTACAAGTCATCAGAAGGGGATTGGAGCTTTGAGTCTTGAAAGGGGATTTCCCTGACCTGCCAACAGGCTCTCGGCGTGTGATCAGCAACTCACATTTGTGGATTGGCTGGCAAGGCTCAGGTGAGCTGTGTGTTTTCCCATGACTGCCACTCACTGGCTGTATAACCCTGGACAATTGAAATCTCTGACTTCAATTCCTCCCCTTGTGAAGAAAATATATCTCTACTTCCAAGTTTTGTGTCAGGCTTAGAAATTATAAACTGTAAAGCTCTACACAAATAATGCGAAACATTCTATTTTAGTTGCTCCCCCCTCTTGCCTCTCAAACGAATCAATCTGTGCCCATTTATTTCACAGCACAAATCACACTAGTGTTAAATTATATTGTGCTGTCCTCCTACATTAGACTGAGTGGCTTCTGGGCAGGTGTACTGGCCAGAATTAACTCAGCTTGGGATCATCCAGTCCTAGCACTGGGCATGGTATGTAATAGGTTGCTGCTAAAATATTGGCTGAACAAAGAGGAGACAGAGCTATCTGGCACGAGGATTGAACTCATAATCTTGACCTCTTTAGTTATAACTTCTAACCAACTATGTATACCATTAAGAGAACCCACTTCCATGACTGAGAAGACCCATTCTTCATAAGCTCTGAGCAGCCACGGGCTGGTTGACACTGCTGGCCTTGAATACCTGGGGGCAGACCTGAAAAATGAGACTCCTGCTAAGCCTGACTCCACGTCCTATTATCCATCCCTTGAGCCATATGTTTAGCAACTTATATTTAATAAATACAGCAGCAGAATCCGATTATAGCGAGCCCAGTGATAGTTAAACTCGATTGCCAGGAAAATAGAGTTAGAATCCTGAATTGTTTTTATGTATTGCAATGGGCAATTGGAATGCCTGTTCCATATGGCGCTGACTCTGTCTGTGGACTGCACAGCCCATTCCCTGTCAGATGGTCCCATTTTGGGTCAGTGATGATGGCAGGGAACAATGTGTAGAGGCAGGTGATCCCCAAGGAGTCCATTAGATTTCAATTGTTTCCTCTCCATCACTGTTCCACTGCAGACCAATGGACTTTGGCACAGGTGGGCCTGCATCCTTACATTTTTAATTGGCACATTGGTATTTACGATGCCGGCTCTGTCCAGGGCTTCAGAAAGGCAGAGACAATGGAAGGAAGAGAACACATGCCTCATATAAAGGTTAGCGGAGATGGTTTTCGTGCTTCCAAAGGCAGGGCTGGGTTCTTTTATCTGCACCGGTTCACCTGTTTCCAGCTGTCACAGTTCTGAGGAGCATCCACGTAGCTGCCGAGTGCTCAGCCAGAGGGGAGAGTATTGCCTGCTGTTCAGCCTTCAGAGTGACATTTTTCCTTCTCTGACCACCCTGCCAACCCAGAGAATGCATTCCCCTTCCTTATTGAGGCTGCCTGGGGAGTATTTGCCATCCGTTGCCCTGGCAGGAGGAGGTGGCTTCCTCTCCTATCACTGAATGGAAATTATAGAAACTTCCTTAAAAATGTTTCCCTCTGGCTCACCTATTCAGCTTTTTAATAAAGCAATTCTGCAGCTGCGGGGGGATGGGGTAGGGGGATGGCTTGGTATGAGCCCGAGGTCGCTGTTTGAAAAAAGGACTCCATTCAGATCCCAAGAAGAGACACACGCCTCTCTCGCTGCTGCTTGCTAAGGTTTTGTGAATGCTTTTAGAGTCTATTATGGGGAGGCTGGCTTTGGCACATTATGACTATCAATAGAGTTCACGTCACCATTCTCCCCATCATAAAGGAGCATTCGTCTAATATTCACCGGCGTAGTAGAGACAATAAGTCTGCTTCCTGCCCCGGCCCCTTTCCCTTCCTTGTCAAGAGGAATCAGCTCAGCGAGGAGGAGCGTGGGCAGTCTAGCTTTAAGGAATTGCTCTGAAACTTGGCCTCTTGAGCCAGCAGCCACCTTTTTCTGCATCTGTCATGTCCTTTGTGTGTTCCTCTTTCTCGAAACATTTTTTTCCATCTTGCTGTTATCTTTCTCTCATTCTTGCCCACTTTCTGTGTTTTTTCTAAGGACTCACAGCCAGACTAACACTTATGGGCGAACTGTTGAAATGTTACGGTGACCCCCTTGCTCAATGGCCAAGACACCAAGTCCTTTGCCCTCCACAGAAAGGCTGAATACCTTCCAGCTGGAGTTTACAAATGTCTTGAAGTCATAGAATCTTTTTATTTAAAAATAAAATTAAGCCTCCTTGCTTGAGTGGTAAAGTCTTAATGGCCTACAGAAGGCAAACGGCAGTAAAGCAAAACAAGTGTGGCTTTATAGCCAAATGTTCACGTGAAAGAGGTGTGTGAAATGATGATAATAGTCATCACAACAAGATCTTAGGGAAGGAAAACTGGAAATGGGGGCTGTAATCAAATTCATCTTTCCCATTATCGTGGTTCTCTGTGTAACTCCTACAAAACAAGTGTGACGCATCCCCTTCCTCGGTGGGGGCTACCTGCCCTGTCTTTGTGCCTCCTTTTTGACTTGGTCCTTGATTATGCACAACTGCATGGTGAGAACAAGTCTGTCATCTGGAACCAAGTGAGAGAAAGAAGTGGGTCTCTTGCACTAATGCCAAAGGTACCCCGCCATAGTCGGACACAGTTATTCTGCTGAGGCCCGAAGGCCACTATCCAAGTCTTGGTCGTTGCAGAAGAGCCGTCTTAGACTTCCTGCCAGGTGGGCCTTGCTCTCTAGAGAGAAGGCTGGAGGCATTTCAGTACTCTAGGGTATTGGGGTTTATCGATGTTTTTGGCCATATGGCAGTGGCCAGGAGCTAAGCAAGACAGTATCCCTATAGAGTACCCCCATGTACCCACCCCAAAAAGTCCCTTGGCATCAGGATCATCTAGCTTTATGTTTACATCCCTCTTGTTTTTCCTCTTTTGTTATCTCCAGCCTTCACAAAAGTCTTATTTAAATGTTCCCACTGGTCTTAGCCGTGCTATGGAGTTGGCAGCCCAGGATCCTGGCTCATGCTTGGTCAGAACATTAAGTAGGAGTAGCTCTGTCCCAAGACAAGCACTGGTAGCCCTAGTAATTAACAAAAGATTTCCCTCAGGCAGCATTTTCCAAAGTGGGTTGCATATAATGTGAGTTCTGTTTGGATATTAATAAACCTTATAGGGAAAAAGAGCGTCACGGTCAACCAAGTTTGAGGACTGTTAGGTTAAACATCTTAAATGAGTGGATTCCAAATAAGACTTCTCAAGGCCTTTTTACTAGTTTCTTGTGGCTGCTGTACAAATTGCCACAAACTTGGTGGCTTGCATTTCGTCACAATTCTGGAGTGCAGAAGTCTGAAGGCAGCATCCTGGGCTGAAATCAAAGTGTTGGCAGGGCTGTGTTCTCTCTGTGAGCTCTAGGGGTGCATCTGTTCCCGGCCTTTTGCAGTTTCCGGTGGTTGTCCACATTTCTTGACTTGTGTCCACATCACCCTAATCTTCAAGGCCAACATCTTCAAATCTCTCTCTGCTCCATCTTCACATCATCTTGTCCTCTGTCTATGTGTGTGTGTGTGAAACCTCCCTCTGCTTCCCTCTTATAAGGATACATGGGATTCCACTGAGATCCCACCTGGATAATCCAGGATAAACTCCTCCTTTCAAGATCCCTGAGTTAATCACATCCTTTGCCGTATTAGGTAGTATTCACACGCTCCAGGGCTTAAGCAGTGACTACATCTTTTTGCAGGGTCGCTATTTAACCCACAACAGCCTCTAATATGTTATGAGTAGTGTGCATCTCTGGGATGAGGTAAGAGTCATGAAGTATTTCTCAAACCTCTATGACAAAGAAACCCACTTTATGGGAAATTTTTGTAGGATCACTCTTCCAAGGAACACACTTTGGGAAATTTCACCAAGTTAAGATGAATCTTGGGGAAAAATCAAAGCTGATCAGTTCAGCTGCCCTTCTCCCTGTAGATCTGGGTTTTATTTTAAAAGGAAAGATGGCACTTGCCTTGCCTCAGGGGGTAATATTATTGTACAGGTAAAGTATGAAAAAATATCAGCAATTTCGCAGGGACATCTAAGCCAAACTCCCCAGGCGATCTGTCTCTAGGGAATACTTAAAATAGCATCGTGTTAGGAGTTTCAAAACCTAGATTGGATTCCCAGTCCTCCACACAGGCTAAATGATGCTGGGGAAGTAATTAAACTTTTCTAGGCCTTGCTTGTCTCATCTGTGAAACTGGGATAAAACCATACCTACCTTGTTGTATCATGTGAATGGCATGTGTAAAATCACTTTGTTAAATGTAGAACTTTATGCAATCTTAGGAATTATTTTTAGTCTGTGAAACCCAAAATTTAAAAAAAAATCCTTGTGCTATATGATGATGATGGTGAGGGTAGATTTCTACTGGTTTTCTCTGGCAGTCAGATTGCTTTTGCTCAGTGAGAGACCGTAGCAACGTGACTATGCTTTCTTATCCACTGTTACATTTCCAACACTTGGCATCCAGTGCACGCTCAATAAATGTAGGGTCAATGAACTCTCTTTGACTGGATCACTTCTCCCCAGTGTCAGTGCCACAGAATCATGGACTCCTTGGTCTGGAAGGACCCTTGAGATACCGCCTAGAACAGTAGTTCCCAGATGCTGATCTGGGGACTAGCAAAGGCTGGCTACATACAATCAGCTGGGAGCTCAGGAAGTACAGTTGCCAGGCACCACGCTGGGGATTCTGCTTCAGTAATCTGAGGTGGTGCCTGGGAATCTGTATCTTTAACCAGCTCTCCTGGAGATGTGATGCAGCTGGTCCGTATACTATCTAGCCTTTCCTGCCATCTTCATACAGAACCACTCCTAAAGCATCGCACTAAAGAATCCATTTCTTTTTAAAGATCTCCATGGAATTTTCCAAACTTCTTTCACTAGGGATGCTTTTTGTACCAAGTGGTCATGTGAGACAGCCACAACTCAGGGCATCTTGGTTTATTCGTTAATTTATCTATTCACGCGAACATTTATTGTGCATCTATTATGAGCCTGGCACTGTGCTAATTTATTTCACTGCATTCCTTCTCAGGATATCCCTTGTCATCACGAACCCCATGATTTAAAGCCTCTTATTTCTCCTTTTTTGCCTTGAATAAATAGAGGGGGGGAAGATTCTCCTTCTGCTTCATATTTGCTTTTCTCTTTTCCAGAGGTTATCTCTAAAGTAGGAAAGAAGCTTTTCTTCCCTTAAACGATGAATCCTTGAATGCCTCGGAATCTTGAGGTCAGAATCTGGGGCCTCAAGAGGCCCAGTCCCCAGAAATGTAAGATAGCATCATCCTGTTTCCTCATTTACAAATAAACTAAATAAAAGCCAGGAAAATGAAGTGATTTCCCAGCATCAGAATCGGGAAATGTAGGGCTTAAATCTCCTATCTCTCCCCTTTCATTTCTTAAAATAATGTTTATTCAGAATTTTTTATTCTAAAATAATGTGTGTGAGAGCAACATCCTACCCCTTAAAAACATCCTACCTTTCAAATAGTCATCTGGCTGGCTTGAGGAACGGGCCTTTTCTCCTTTTGCAGGGCTCATAATTACTTATTGACATCTGATATTCACTAGTGTACGCTTGTAAATAAATATCACAGGCCCCCAAACTAAGCCAGACAATTTCTATTAAATGGTGGATGAGGAAAATGTGGTTAGCTGTAGTACTTTATTTTCCTAGGCTGCAATGGGGCCTGGGGTTCTTTTCTTTCTCTCCAGCCCTGGAGGGTGAAATGCCTCCCCCTGAGCCCAGCTTCTCCAGTCTTTACTGCATCTCTGTTCTGGGGATGCTCTGCTCCTTTGTCACCAGCAGGCAGGTTTCCAGGTAGTTCTGCAAGCTGTCATGGGATCTGCTGGAGTAAGGGTGCAGCAGCTGGGACCCCCATCATCCCTTTTCCTCTGGGTACTTGACTCAAACTTCCCAGGGTCCAGGATGGTGCTGCCCTCTGTGGCAAGTCACATCCTATGGGGGCAAACGGGGTGGTCCCATATCTCTGACCTGTATGTCAAGGGATCAGGCTAATCATAGAATTTATAGTTTTCATTTTAAGCAAAGTTCTGCCATATCTTATTGTATTCTTCTTTTTAAGGGTTTCTAGATACAGGTGCTGCCCTCTTTTCTCACATCTATCCAGAAGTCAACAGAAGGGATGTGTAGGCACCAGAGAAGGCCTCGGGACCAACAGCTGGAGACCCAAGTCCTGGGATTGATCGTGGGAACAGGATTGTGGTGGTCTTCATAAGGTCAATGGGAAGCTCAAGATTTGCTCTATTTTTCTGGACCGAACAAAATTAGATGCCTGGTGGTGCCCAGGTAAGGGCAAGATACTAAGACATTCTACCTTTGCGCACGCACGTGGTGTGCGTGTGTGTGTGCGCCTCATCTGCAGAAGACATTCTTGATATCGTGAGGCTGGTGGTCTTTTTTCCTTTTTCTTTCTATGTTTCTTTTAAATTGTTGATATTTTCGTATACAATTAATATCATGAATTTTCACTCCATTTACCGGGAATGTGATCTTCGAAAATAGCCTCTTATGCCGCTGGCAGTAAAATCTGAAGTTCAGAGGATCTAAAGAAATTAACTGTTTGAACGTCAACAAATAGTACTAATTATGAGATATATAAAATTCCCAACTTTTCTCTCCCTTTTCCCCACTCTCTCACTTCACCCTGTTGGTCCAAATCACTTGAAAAGTGATAAAATTGTTTTTTGTGCAAATACACAATGCCTTCTCCGCTCCCCTCCCCAGCCCACTCCCGCCACCTCCCTTACCCCACAAGAGCCTAGATTGGGAACTTTTTACTCTATTTGCAAAACTGTGAATTTGGAACCAGCCCAGCAGCAGACCTGACTCTTGATGTTTGTCCCCGTGAGTGTTCAAAAGGATATTTGCACATGTCCTAAAGAGAAGAGTCATAGGAAGTCACCAGGGTCAGCTGCCACAGACACCCTTCCGGGATAACTGGAGTGAAAGGACATGCCTCGTTGTGTCTCAGCTTTGGATTTATTTTGATGCTGGGCAATGGGGGTGGAAGGGGAACGTGTAGGGCAGAAGGAAGACAGATGAATGGTTGATGGAGGCTGAAGTGGCAGATTGAGAGAGAACACAAACACGACAGACAGACCGATGGATTGATAGATTGGCCCTGGAGATGTAAATGGGATAGTTTATCTAAGCTGTTTAGAGTCTCTCCTCCTCATCTGTCTATCTATTTATCTATCTGCCGTAAGCAGGGACTGATCGGGGAACAGACAGATTATATGAGCAGGATGGATTAGTGGCAGGCATGAGAGCCTCCTGGCATCCCGGACTTCAGGAGAGAGAAGGGGCTTTGGGACCTGGAGAGCGGATGACAGGTGCTTCCCTGGAGGATTCCTGCCCCTTCCATGTCCCAAATAAAAACATGATCAGTGCCCAGCAGAGATGGTTACTCAGGCGTCAGAGTGCCCTGCTCCCCCTTTTCCTGCTCCAGACCCTCCTCTAACAACTGGCAGGGGCTCTATTCTTGGTCCCCAGAAGCAGCCAGCTGGTCTGAGAAGGGAGTTGAGAGAGCAGGGCTTGGTGCTAGCATACATTTTTATCCCAAAGCCTTGCTTTAAATTCCAGTCAGGCTTCCAGTCTTGCAACAACAACAGGGGAAGGGAAGAGGAGAAAAAAAAGAGAAAGAAAGCTAACCGCTCCGGCTGTTCCGGAAAGCTGTCAGCTGTCAGGTCTGCTTAACTGACAACCTGGTCTCCAGAGCCCCGGGCGCCCAGCCCCGGGAGAGGCGAGGGCTGGCCCGGGCCAGGGTGGGGGTTGTAGCCGGCTGCCACACTGCCTCCCTCCCTCACCCCAGCCTGCCTGGGCCTGTGGGGTCAGGGCCCGGCTAATCTGCAAGCCAGGGGGAGGGGCGCTGGAAGAGAGGGGGCATCTTCTCTGTTCTACAGTCATCCTGGGGAAGAGGCGGCCGCAGGGCGAAGAGGCAGCTGTGTTGCAGAGAAGAGAAGCAAGGCCCGTCTCAGGACAGCCCTCCTTTGCTGGGATAGGAGAGGTTCCTAAGGGCTAGGGAGGAGTGGAAGTGGAGGAGGAAGTTCAGAGATTTCCAGAGCCCACTCCAGGCACACAGGTGTGGGGGAACCCACCTTCGGCCCCTGTCATATTGGGATTGAGTAAGAGCCTTCAGACTAGCTAGCAGCTGCTCCAGGGGCTAGCCAGCCCTCCCCTCTTCTCTTCTACACAAGCTGGCTTCCAGAATCCCCTTGCTTTCCCCTCTTCCCTTTCTTTCTGTGGGACCCAAATTCTTAGTCATGAAATTTCTGTGAATCTCAAGATCACCTTTTCAAGACAGACTCTTGTGTCAAGTGGAAAAACATTCCAATCCCCACCACTTACTCACTATGTGACCTTGATCCTAGGCTCCACTACTGACTATGTGACCTTGATCCTAGTCTCCACTACTGACTATGTGACCTTGATCCTAGTCCCCACTACTGACTATGTGACCTTGATCCTAGTCACTACACTCAGTATGTGACCTTGATCCTAGTCCCCACTACTTACTTTGTGACCTCAATTCCAGTCCCCACTGCTTACTATGTGACCTTGATCCTAGTGCCCACTACCTACTTCTGCGTGATTTTGAACAAATAAGCCTTATCTCTAAAAGGAAGATCATCTTTAATCCACTGATCAAACAGAATTGCACTTATGGAGACATTTCATAAACCATAGGAGTCTATGAGACATTATTCTTCCCTGATTTATCTTTGCTTCTTTGACAACCCCCAGCACAAAGACTTACACAGAATGGGCACTCAATACTAGTGAAAGGAACAAATAAATAAATGGATGAAGGGAGGTAGTAGAGAAGATTTCTTTAAGTTTGATCATGGACCATCTGGGTGCCACTGCAGATCTGCAGAATCAGACACTGTGGGACGGGGCCTGGGAATCCGCACTTCGGCTGGCAGTGCAGGTAGTCAGTGTTGAAAGACTGGGAAGTCTGTTCTAAGTAAGAAAGTGGAGGACATATAACAAGGTTTTGTGATTTTTTTCTAGGGACTGTTTGTTCATGGGCTCCGTCATCGTCGAGTCCCCATCACATAGCACGGTGCCTGATAAACAACAGATTGATACCTCAGGACAAAGTTTTGTTTCATGAGTGTCACAGTCAGTGTTTTGGCAGAAAGCAGGCTGCTGGAAGTTCTCTGATGAATAAAGCATGGTCCCCACCTTCAAAACACTCACACGCAGAGATACCTTTAAGACGTCCCTGAAGCTCAGCACAGACTTACACAGGGGCATTACTTGGGGAGGGAGGGTATCCAACCAGGCCGGCAGGGCCAGGACTAGGGGGAGGCACTGGGACACCGAATTTAAGGAGGCTACTCTCAGGTTTGTGGAAGTGCCGCCTTAAATGTTGTACCATAGAGTCCTGGCCCTGGAGAGCGAGAAGGGTTAGAGAAGGCTTCTGGAAGGAGTATCAAGTCTGGAGAGACGAAGAGGGAGGGGTTTTCCTGGAGACTCTTAGGGAGAAGGTATTTCAGGCAGAGCATAAACAAAGCAGAGGTGCTAGAAACATTATGGTGTGGGATAGACCTTAGGGTATTATGCTAAGTGAAATAAGGCAGACAGAGAAAGACAAATACCTATGATTTCCTTCATATGTGGAAGAGAAACAAATACACATATAGATACGAGAATGGATTGTTGGTTACCAGAGGGGAGGGGGGTGGGGGGAGGTGAAAGGGGTAAAGGGGCACGTATGGATGGTGACAGATAAAAACCAGACTATTGGTGGTGAATGCGATGTAGTCTATACAGAAGCCGAAATTTAATGATGTACACCTAAAATTTACACAATGATATAAACCAATGTGACCTCAATAAAATAAATAAAATAAAAAGAATTACCCATGCGTGGAGGTGGCAGGAGCATAAAATTAAACGTGGAGAGTCAGGAGACATGAGAGAGAAGAGGAAGAGAACATGGAGGGGAGGTCTTCTTAGCCATATTAAGGACTTGGAATTTGTCCTACTGGCTATGGGAGCAGGAGGGTGACACGGTCAGTTTATGCTTCAAACAAAACATTCTGGTCAATCTCTAGACACTGTACCATCTAATTCATAGATATTATGAACCACAAATGCAAGCTGCTTTTGTAACTTCAAATTTTCTAGTAGCTCATTAAAAAAGAAAAAGCAAAAGGAAAACAAATTTGAATAATATATTTTATTTGTCTTTAACATATCCAAATGTAATCATTATAACCATTTCAACATGTAATCAATATTAAACAGTATTAATGAGATATTTTATATTCTTCCTCATTATACTAAGTTTTCAAAATCCGGTGTGTAATTTACACTTACGGCGCATCTCAATTCTGTCTAGCCACATTTCAAGTGCTCAGTAGCCGCATGTGGCTAATGGCTACAATATTGAACAACGCATGGCTAGAGGACAGAACCTAGATGCTAAAACACAGAGGCAGGCTTTTACAAGGTTCTAGGGAAGATGATAAGTTTATAGTCCAGGGTGTTGGTAATGGGAAAGGAGAGAAGGTGATAGGCAGATTGTCAAGTGAGTTAGCTTTTCTAGCTTCTTTGTGAAATCTGGATTCTGTATTTACCTTCCTGGCTCATATAAAGATTCTTTGAGATGATATATATAGGGTACCAGCCCAGGCTGGCACGGAAAGTATGCTCAGCCAGTATTCTCCCCACTACCCAAGCTGTGTGCTCCCCCCAGGAACAAGAATTGACATCCTGCTTGGATAAGGTGGTGTTAAAGCACTGAAATGGTACAGTACCGGGTGTAGACTGCAGACGCTATGAGAAACCCCGGCAGAGTAGCCCCACTGCACCTTCCCAGGTGTCTCTCTTGATATCACCCAGATGAAGGGAAGTTAGTACCTCACTGTCATGGGGAGGCTGGAAGAGTGCAGTGAAGCCAGTCCAGCAGAGGCAGAATTGCTGACATTTCAGGCAGCAGCCACTCTGACTATCAGCAACCAGCAGTTGGCAGCAGCTCCAGATGATTGAGAACTGAACAGCTTAATTGGAGGAGCGCGAATTGTGGCATGCCAGGCTGGCACAGTAAGTGCAAGAATGTTTCCCCAGAGCCCGCATTCCTTGCTTTAGATTGATGTGCCCATACCCTCTTGGGGGATGCTCCCAGCCAAACCCCTGTGCACAGATCAAAAGCTTGTATTTCCTTGGAAGAAAGAAAAAATGCATTTCTGAGTAGATGTAGCCTATAACCCTCCAGCCAGAGTTGCTCATGCTGAGGAGAGAGTCTAGGGGAGGGGGGAGGGAAGATGGATCATCTCTGCTCCATGAGAACTCCATGCAGGCTGTCCGAAGAGTAAGACAGAAACTACAAATAAATCTTAGCTGCATCAAGAACCTTCTGATCACAGGGAAGTCCTGCCTATCTCCTATTCCCACCAAAGTGACTTTCAGACGAATATTAGTTTATTTTCAAAATGACTATTTTGGTCAGCTGAAGTCATTGGGTGGCTGCTGAGAATCTAAAAATGTTACTGAGTAGTTAGTGGCTAGAGCTGGTGAGCCGTACAGCTCAGGTTCCCCTGGGGTCCCTCTGACTCACGCTAATTTGCTATCTCTGTATTAGTGTGCACCAACGGTTATAACAATAACCCCCAAATTCCACTGGAATAACATAACAAATGATTATTTGTGTAACACTCTGATTTGGAGAGCAGCTCCCCTGAACAGGTGTCCAAGGACCCTCTTAACTTACATCTCCTGGCTCTAACCTTCACTCCTCAGAACCCTTTCCTGTCTTCTCAAAGGGGAGAAAAGAAAAAGGAGAGTTGCATTTGGGAACATCCATGGGCCAGGCCTTGGAGGGAGTACATCATCTCTGCCCAATTCCTTTGTCCAGAGTTCAGGTACATGGCTGCACTGAACTTCAAGAGTTAAGTGGCAAATACAGCCTATGTGTTAAAGAGAAATGGGAAAAAGGTTTGTCAGATGTCTAGTCAGTCTTTGCCACAGTCGTTTCCTCTTTCTCTCTCTCTCTGATGAGACTAAGATAGACTGTTGTGGGCTCCGACTTGACCCTGGAGGTTTGCGAGTCGGGAGACTGCAGGAGAGGGGCAACGTCAATTAAAGGGTGATGCCCTGCAGCTGTGCGGTGATGGTTAATCAGGACAGTGTCACAGTCAAGGAGTCCTCGTAATACCAAACTAAATTTTTTCTCTCTTGTATTCCAGAGCTATTTTATTAGTTTCCGAGCCAAAGAATGGAAGGAGCTGCAACCAGAGTGCCAACAGATTGGAGAGCTAGGCTAGTCTTCCCATCACTAATTGGCACCAAGTTGTCACCCACGGCCCCCACTTGCCAGCCAAGCTTAGCAGGTCATTTGTGGTGGTGGTACTATGGCAGTTGGCTTTAAAAAGCAACCCTGCATGTCCAGAATGAGCAACATTATCTGCAAAGGTGTGGAGATTCCAGTCTGGTAAGACACTACGAAAGACAGGCAGGGGTCCTGGTGGAGTGATAATAGAGATGGTCATTGCAACAGATGTTGTGGTGTGCCACAGAGGTCCCCTCTTCAGGGTTGACACACACATCTCCTCGCTTCTAGGAATGCCGACTGCTGACTGCTCACAGTTCCTAGCTATGCCTCTCCCTAGGCTGCCTTGCCCAAACTTATGCCTCCTCTCATGCATAACTCCTCCCGGGTAACCTATGGCTGATGACTATCTGCTTGGAGATTTAAAAGCCTCGCCCTCTTGCCTCAATTTGGGACAACTCTGAAGGGCTATTCAGGCTCCAAAACTCCCCATACAATCTGGTTAGGTCTCAGTTACAACCTCATTACAGGTCAGCCTCTCCTTCTGCCCAAACTTTCCTTCTTCACTTCCTTACATATGTATCCCTCAAGAACTCTCCCCACTAAGCCCTCTGTGTGCAGCTTCTCACCTAAGAATTAGCTGAAACCAAAAGTACTTTTAGGAAGCTGACTTCCTAATGGGATTTTAGAGAGAAGTCACTCATTGACTCTCTGGCCATGCAAACCCCACCACTGGTAGTAGGTGGAGTGGAGCTAGCCCCTGAGATGTTGTCGCAGTGCAATTGTTAAAAGCAGGGAAATTTCTGTGTGATTGTTAAAGCTTTCACCAGCGGTAGACTGACATGAGATATCCAAAGAAGGAGATACATGGCCTGGTGCAGTGTTTCACATGATTGAGAGGGATAGGGGAAATGGTAATTATAAGGACCACAGAATTGGGTGGCTGTTGCTGAGCACCATTGATTTTTGAAAGATAAATAATGACAGGCTCAGATGACTAATCACCACTTCAAGGCAAAATATGAAAGCTAGAGGGCCTCCTTAGCAGCATTTAGGGAAACCCCAGTCTCCTGCAACCAGAGTACCAAGAGAATAGGAAACTAGGCTCAGCACCTAATCGTTAAAGTAGTAGAGCTTCAGAGGGGACTGAATTCTCAGCCTCAGGAAGCCTCCTATGCCGAGTACAGGGCCCTAATGGGGAAGGAGCAGGCTGCTGAGACTTGGAGTGGGCTAAGTAGACACAGTTAAGTACCTTGACTTGCTGGGCCTTCAGAAGTCCCCTCCTCTCCTCTGCCTTAATAGAAGATAGTAGCGCTCTCCTTGCTTAAAGATGATGCCGAGACCTCAAGTGAGGCATGCACTTTATAAGACAATGCTTGCCTGCTTCAGGACCACACCACCTCCCCTCCTGGCAACCAGTCCAACAAGGAAGATAGAATCTCACTACAGGCAGACTAGAGATATGTAAGCCCGCTGTGGAAGGAGAGAGAGTACACAGTAAAGGAGCTGCAAGGCACGGCTCATATGTACTAGCAGTAGCTGGTAGCATATACGTGGGACTGTGTCCTGGAGTACTGGACCAAGAGGGGCAGAACATAAGGTCAGATAATCAAGAGTTTATTAGTATGGAAAGAGTCTCCTTTTTATATGACTTGACACCTTGGCGAGGACCCAGGAAATGACACGAATATGTTGCTAGAAGGGCTGTCGGGATCTGGAAAAAAGCAAAAGCCCACACTGCTTGAAGTAGAAATGCTAGAATTGCCATGGAGAATGGTGAAGGAATAGAAAGTTTCAAAGAATTTGGCACACTACGTAAGGCTGGAAACCTACCAGGTGAATGTGTTCCACGGGAGAGCCTGAAGGACACTCCCAGTGTCAAACCGGTAGGGAATACACTCATGAAAGTGGGATCAGCCCAGTGATGACTGTTCTTTATAGGCCAAGGCTGATGACAGTAGAGGCTAATATAGAACCGGGCTTCCTAAAAGCCTGATTAGATCCCCAAACAATAAAGTTCAGGTGGTGGCACTCAACCCTCAGAAGCAAGGTATCTGCAATTTTCGGAACGAAGCAAGCTGGCCACAGATATCACATTATGTGGCAAAATCCGAGTGGCATTTGGTTGGGCTGGAGAGGGAACCTTACTAAGAAGCTGTGGCGATATTAATGGAACTTGGTGTTTCCAGAGGCAAGTTAGGGGGTATCTAGGCAAAGGGGATATTTCTTAGTTTACAGAAGCAAAAGATATCAAGGGTGGATGATAAGAAGGCTTAGGGAAGCCTTTCAAATTAAAATTCATGTTACTTTGTCAAGTTCTGAAACTTGATACAGTTCTCAGACCCAGAACACTGGGGACAAAAAGAGATGCTGGTTCCCCATGAAAAGCAATACTGTAGCTCCACAGCAATTGTACTCAGCTGGAATCCCTCCAATCCTACCAAGGACTACAGTATTTACTGAAGTGATGCTGCATTTGGGAAAAGGGAAAACCCAAACTGCAACGATTGTTGGACTTAGGGTCAGAATTGGCATTGATACCCAAAATGGGACCCAATATGCCCTAACAGCTCTCCTCTTAGGGTTGAATCTAGATATCAATTTGGGGAATATTGTCATCCAGTGGGGCTATGTGGGCCAGGGAATAAATGGAATCCTGGGATTCCAGGTCTGGCTCACAGTGGGTCCACTGGGTTTACAGACCCACCTGATGGTCATTTGCTGGGATAATTGGAATAGACATACTTGGAATTTGGCAGAAACCCTTGGAGTTGGCATTGGTTCCTTAATCTGTGGAGTAAGAAATATCATAGTAGGGAAAGCTGAATAGAAGCTTCTGCAACTGTGCCTCCACTCAAGGCAAGATAATAAATAAAAAGATAATATGGCAGGGGCCAACCTGGTGGTGAAGTGGTTAAGTTTGTGAGCTCTGTTTCAGCACCCCGGATTCACCAGTTCAGATCCCAGGTGTGGACCTACACACTGCTCATCAAGCCATGATGTGGCAGGTGTCCCACACTTAAAGTAGAGGAAGATGGGTACAGATGTCAGCTCAGGGCCAATCTTCCTCAGCAAAAAAAAAAGAGAGAGAGAGAGAGAATATTGTAACCTCAGGAGAATGGTAGACATTAGTGCTACCTTCAAAGACGTAAAGAATGCAAGGGAGGTTGTCTGTGACAAATCCCCATTTAATTCAGTAGAAGTGCCCCTACAAAAATGGAATGAATTGTGACTGAATGATTCACTACCACAAACATAATCAACTAGTGGCCCTAATTGCACTGTTGTGCTGTATGTGATTTTACTAAAGCAGATTCATATAGCCTCCAAACATATTAAGTGACCACTGATCTGGTGAGTGCATTCTTTTCCATCTCTATAAGAAAAGAGGATCAGAAGCAATTCGTATTCATGTGAGACGGATAAGAGTACACAATTATGGTCTTGCTCAGGTTATGTTAACACTTCCATCCTCTGTTATAATATCACTAGAAGTGGGATAAAGTGTCTGACATTCCATAGAACTTCACATTGGCCCATTATACTGACAATACCATGCTAATCAGACCAGATGAACAAGAAGTGGCAATATCTTGGAAGCCTTGGGAAAACAGATGTGCTCCAAAGGGTGAAGATTAAAGCTTCAGAACCCCAGCACATTAATGAACTTTTTAGGGATCCAAAGTTCTGAAGAATGCCAGAACATCTTCTCCAAATTAAACAACAAACCATTGTATCTTACACCTCCTGCTGCTAAGAAAGTAGCATAAATCTTAATATCCTTTTCAGATTCTGAAGGCAGCACATTCTGTACCTAGAAATACTGTTTTGATCCATTTTTTGGGTAACACTAAAAGCTGTGACCCTAAGTAGTGTCCAGAGCAGGAAAGCTCAGCAGAAGGACCAGGTTGTGCTAAAGTGGTCTTGACCCTGAGCCATGACTGAGGAGACCGTATGGGACCAGCAGCATCTCCGGCAGGAGACAATAGTGTATACAGTTTATGAAAAGCCCCAGTAGAAGAATCATAATGTAGACCTCTGGGGTTCTGGAGAAAGTCCCTGCCATCTACAACAGAGGAGTATCACCATCAGAAAGCAGGTGCTGGTATGCTACTTGGCCTTGCTAAATATACAGCTTCTGACCATGGAGATACCAAGAAACGTTATGGCTAGAGCTATTATCATGACCTGGGTTTGGTCAAAGCCACCAAGTCATAAGGTGGGGCCAGTCCTGCAACAATCTGTTTTAAGATGGACATGGTACATCCAATATTAAGAAGAAGCAGAGCTGAAGAGCACAAGTAGGCTAACCAAGCAGGTGGCCCAGAGCCAAATGCCGTTCATTAGTGTTGCACTAGCATATCTCCCGCAGCTCACATCTGTGACCTTTATGACCAGATAGCGGAGAAGTAAAAAGGCCAACCTTTATATACAGGGTGGCTGTGATGGAGAGTGATGAACAGAAGTCCTCTCAGTGGGCAGAGTTTTGATGTTAGGTACAATTAGTCATCAACTTTATGTAGAAAGAGAAGTGGCCTGAAATATGGATGAGTTCGTGGGCTATGGAATGGCATGGTTTGTTGGTCAAGGGCCTGGAAGGAGAAAGATTGGAAGATCAGAGACAAGGAGGTCTGAGAAAAAGGCATGTGGATGAATCTGCAGAAGGGGACAGGTCGTGCGAAGGGTTTTGAACTGCATATTAATGCTCAGCAGAGATCATCTATTATGGAAGAAGTACTAAACAATTAGACAGAATAACTCGCTCAGCTGGTGGAAGCCAATATCTGTTGTTGACACTCTGATGCTGGCACAATGGATGCATGAGCTAAACAGCCATAGGAGCAAGTGTGGAGGCTTTGCACGGGTCCCGTCCATTAAGATTGATCCAGTTACTGCTGCTGTTCAATAATCCTTGGAGGCAGCTGAGAACTTTGGAGATGGGCTAAGAACTTTGAACAAACACTCTAGATTATTGATTCATCTCATTTTTTCACCGTGCTAGCTTTTGGATGCCTTTGTGTGCCCACAAATAGTGCTGAGAGTGATACATTTTTCTGTAGGCCAATCTGACTCTGCAGTAAAACAGTTTCTCAGATGCTCCCAGTAAGATCATAAAGAAGTCCTCCTGCCTCCAAAGGAGGCAGCACAAGCAAGAGTGGATCTTGACAGCAAGAATAAGAATCTGTTGGCTGAAGAAGAGTTATTAAGAATAAAGGGCATGGGGGCTGGTCCGGTGGCACAGTGGTTAAATGCACACGTTCTGCTTCTCGGCAGCCCGGGGTTCACCAGTTCGGATCCCAGGTGTGGACATAGCACTGCTTGGCAGGCCATGCTGTGGTAGGCGTCCCACATATAAAGTAGAGGAATATGGGCACAGATGTTAGCTCAGAGCCAGTCTTCCTCAGCAAAAAGAGGAGGATTGGCAGTAATTAGCTCAGGGCTAAGCTTCCTCAAAAAAAAAAAAAAAAAGAATAAAGGGCATAGTAAAACTACATTTAAAGATGATATGCTTTGTAAATAGCATATTTACAAGGAATCCACAAAAAAACTTGGAACTAATAAACAAGTTCAGCAAGGCTGCAGGATACAAGATCAATTTATGAAAATCAATTGTAGTTATATACACAATGAATAATCCAAAAATGAAATTAAGGAAACAATTCTTTTATAATAGCATCAAAAAGAATTAAACACTTAGGAATAAATTTTAGCAAAAGAAATGTGAGACTTTTAAGACCAAAAACTATAAAATAACATCAAAAGAAATTAAAGATTTAAATGGAAGATGTTCCATGTTTATAGATCAGAAGACTTACTATTGTTAAGACAGCAATATGCCCCAAATAGATCTATAGACTCAAAACAATCTCTATCAAATCCCATTTGCCTTTTTTGGCAGAAAATGACAAGTCGAACCTCACGATCATATGGAAATACAAGAGATCCAGAACAGCCATAACATCTTGACAAAGAGAAACAAGTTGGAGGGTACACATGTTTTGATTTCAAAACTTACTACAAAGCTATAGTAATAAATACAGTGTGGTACTGGCATAAAGATAAACATATAGACCGATCAAATAGAATTGAGGTTCCAGAAATGAAGCTATACACTTATGGTCAATCAATTTTCAACTTTCAACACATGTGCCAAGATAATTCCATGGAGGAAGAAAAGTCTTTCCATCAAATGGTACTAGGATGACTGGATATCCACATGCAAAAGAATGAACCCCTCTCTCACACCATATACAAAAATTAACTCAAAATGAATCAGAGACCTAAATATAAGAGCTAAAACTATAAGACTCTTAGGAGAAACTATACGCATAAATCTATGCGACCTTAGATTAGGCAGCGGATTTTTAGATGTGACACCAAAGTCACAAAAGACCAAATAGATAAATTGGACTTCATCAACATTTTAAACTTGTGTTTCAAAGGATACTATCAAGAAAATGGAAAGAAAAGCCACATAATGGGAGAAATATTTGCATTTGTAAATCACATAATGTTTGTGTGTGATACATAATGTATGATTCCATTTATATAAAATGTTCAGAATAGGCAAATCCATAGAAACAGAAAATAAATTAGTGGTTGCCGAGGACTACGGTTTGGGGAGAAATGGAGAGTGCCTGCCAGTGGGGACAGGAGTTCTTTCTTGGGTGATGTAAATATTCTGGAATTAGTGGCAATCTATGCACAACTTTTTGAATAAAAACTACTGAATTGAACAATTTAGAGGGGTGAACTTTATGGTATGCGAATTATATCTCAAGAAACCTGTTATTTTAAAAAGAAGAAGAGAAAAATAAAGAGCACGAGGGTAGACATGGAATGTGAACATTAGGCTGACTCATCATTGTGTCCATGAATGTGGGCCTGGATATACGCTGCTCCCACTTCTTAGAACATTTTCCCCAGCTTTCTGCCTATCCATGTCTTATAGTTCTAACATAACTGGAGTATAAACTCTGCCTCCCTCATGTCTGTATCTAAAAACCTTATGGCAGTACTACACCCTGGTTCTCCATCAAGGAATTCAACTAGGAATTGACTGCAATCAGGTACTTGCTAAAAATGCACTTAAGATGCGCTATTTGAAAGAGACAGTCTAATGGGCATGTTAACTAGCCATTCTCTTGACATTGCAAGCTCCATCACTGTAATAAGTTATATCATCAGAAACAACGTACCTGGGCCACATGACTCAGCCAGACACAGGCATTTTGGTGATGGGTGATGTTATGCTATTATATTCTCTCCTTTTATAGTGGATCTATATAAGAAATATCCATTTGATGCTTTATCTATGTCTGCCACAAAACTGTAATTGAAGACCTTTTCCATTATATTACCAATGACCCTATGTAAGGGCCCAGATCATAAATTTCTCTTTGTTTCCAGGAAGAAGTTTGCTTCTGCAGGTGGGTAACATGGATATTTCTTTTTCCTTTCCTTTGCTTCTCTTCCCTTTACTTTTCCCAAAACATAGGAACTATCTAATGCAATAAAATGATCCACACATATGGAGTATGTACTATAAGCCTGCCCCGCCCTCTATATGCTTTATCTTATTTGACCATCACAACATCCTGTGATATACACACTGTGATTGCCCCTCTTTATGGATGTGCAAACTGAGGCTGAAAGAGGTTCATGACATCCCGCCCTTCACAACTTGTAGGTGGCAGAGGTGGGATTTGGACCTAGGCAGCCTGACTCCAGAAAGCGTGTTAAGCCCAGCTTCAGCTTTCACTTAGTTGGATAGCCCCCCTGAGTTTCCTTTTCCAAGGCATCTGCAAAATTTTTGAATTAAGGGAGTGTAAGTACTAAATACATGTTTTCTTTATTCCCCACATCTCCTAGCTGAAAATCTTCAATAAATAACATTGATTGATTTATCCCTCCAAGTTCTGTGATCCTTGGAAGAAGGACCCCACATAAATTCTGGTGGCTGTTTTTATTAATGATGTAAGAGTAGTAATCACACAGGCTGGAGGAGAGGAGGCCAGAATTGAAAACAGAAATAACTCATTTTACTTCCTAGATAAGGTGCCTAGAGGTGGCGCGTACCTTAGCAGTCTAAAGTTTGGAGCCTCTGGGTGCTTGTGTGTTGCCGGTGTGGATTTAATCATCTCATTTGATGTATGTTTCCATAGAGTGGCAGGTACTCCCTGTCCCACTTCTGAACAGATTTACTCTGATAGCCTTGCAGGAAAAGACCTTTACTCAGCCAGCATAATTCAACTGATCTGTGGGGCTGCTTGTCTGTAAACACATTCATAAGCAAGATAGTTCTCAGCTCGTGGAGTTTGATTTATCTGTTTCCTTTCCTTTTCTTTCTCCTTCCTCCTCTCTTTTCTGACCTTACTGGTGAACATTGGTCAGACACCTGGCCCCTAACTGGTTGAGAGATTAAAGGCCAGTAGGGCAGTAAGTTTTTCATAAGTGAGGTCCTCACCTCCTAGCCAGACATTGTTGACCTTTTGGTTTCTCAGCCCCTGTACTTCCTGGGAGGCTCCCATTTTAGAGTCCTGAGCACTGCAGGAAGATGACAGGCTTATTCTCTGCAAGCTTCCTCCTCAAAGTGTGGTCCGCGGACCAGCAGCAGCAGCAGCATCACCTGGGAGCTTGCTAGACTTGCAGAATCTGGGCCCACCTCAGACCTGCTGAGTCAGAATCTGCAGGTGAGTCATTTGCACATTAAAGGCAGGGAAGCACGGGTTTCAGGACACTGCCACCTCACAAGGCAGTCTCCTGAGTGTGCCTTGGACTGAATAAAAAGGTGCTGACATGGTGCACAGGAGTCACAAATAAGAGCACCAGCCAGATGTAGCGTGTGCCTTTAGTGGGGCTCTGCTGCTGTCGTTACTCTTTCCTGCTCTCTGAGAAGGGATGCAGACGTACATGTTAGATCTTTCCCTTCACTGATAGTAAAACATCTGGAGACGTGGAGTATTGTTTCCATAGTTATTAGAAGGTTCACTATAAATGTGCTTCGTCCAGGCAGTCATTGCTCCCTTTCTGGACTCCATAAATACTTTGCTCCCCTCTACTAGAGAATGCACTGGTCCAATTTGTTTATGCATTCCCCACCCCACCCCCCACATTATATTGTGCAATTCTTTATGGCCCAGAAACATGCTTCATAGAGTTTTGGATATCCTGCACTTAGCCTAGTGCCCAGCACTTAGCACATAAAAGAAGGAAGGAAGGAGGGAGGGAGAGAGGGAAGAGATGGATTGAGTTTTAAGGAATTGAAGGGACACATGTACTCTGGAAGTTGGAGAGTATAGAGGAAAAGTATGCAGAGAGGTGAGTGTTCAGAAAGAAAAATTCTAGGGAGGTGAGTTGGGAAGCAGTTGGCTTACAGATTAAGGGGACAAATTAAGAAGTAAGGTCACTTAAATATAAGTGTGGAGCCAACATGCAAATCCAGGTCTGTCTGACCAGTGGCCTCTCCTACCCCACACTGCTTTTCACACCGTAAAAGGATAGCACTAGAAGGACCCCCAGTACCTGCACAGGAAATCTACAGCGAGCAAACCGGGCCCCAGAGAAGTGGAGTGACTTGCTCACAGTCACAGAGCTGACTGGCGGCAGAACCAGAACAAGAAACCAGAAGAAAGTTATGTGTCTACAGCCAGTCACACTACCTGAATTTTCCAACCTATCCTTCCAGGCCAGGAGCACAGACCACAGTTGAGAACTGGGTGTCTCCTCCAGTCTGTGTTCTCTTGGTCTACTGCTGGAAGGAGAAAGGACTCTTGAGTGCGCAGCAGAGTGTTGCCTTATTACTCTTCTCTGCCATGGTCCCAGACCTAGGTCAGACACTCACCATGGTGACTGCTCAGCCTAAGACTTTTGGATGCTGGTGGACCCAGATGTCTCCAGCCTTCACAAGGAAGATGTGCAGAAGTTATCAGATTTGTCAAGACCTTCAAACTCTAATTGGTAGTCTATACAAAACATCAAGAAATTGGAGGCAGGATGTTGTAATTAAAAACCATTGAGCTGATAGAGTCATCAGGAAACCAGCAAGTTGATCCCTCTATCTCCAGCCTAGATAGAAACACGTCTACTCTGTGCTTAAAGCTTCTCAGGGGAGAAACTTCGCTGTTTTTCTCTCACCCGTGAGAGCAGCTAGCAAGCCCTGGGGGTCTAGTGGTTAAGATTCAGCGCCACTGTGGCCCAGGTTTGTTTCCTGGTCAGGGAACCACACCACCCGTCTATCAGTTGTCACACTGTGGCTGCTGAGTGTAGCTGTGATGCTGAAAGCTATGCCACAGCTATTTCAAATACGAGCAGGGTCACTCCTGGTGGACGGGTTTCAGCAGAGCTTCCAGACTAGACAGACTGAGACCTGGCCACTCACTTCCGAAAAAATTGACCTTGAAAACCCTGTGAATAGCAGTGGAACGTGGTCTGATACAGTGCCAGAAAGTGAGAGGATGGAGCAAAAAGCACAGGCAGGGTTCCGCTCTGCTGTGCACAAGGTCCCTAGGAGTCGGAATCGCCTGGAGAGCACTAACAATAAGTTATAGCAGCTGATTATTTCTGCTAGAACCAATCCCTGGGAGAGATGTGAAGATACTCCCACCTCTTAGTAGTCCTCTTCTCCTGCCTAGAAAATTGTCTTCCCTCCTCCACCCTTACACTCCCAAGCCCTGAACTGGGTCCCTGTTGAATCTCAGAAGCCAGAAGTCATTTACCGGCAGAGAGGTAGAGAAGGAAGCGATTAGACTGCTATTCCTGGCTCTGCTAATAGATGCAACCTTGGGCAAGTTCTGCAACCTCTTCTTCCTCATGTCAGAAATGAGTAGACTGGATGACCTCTAACAACTCTCCACCGCCAAAAATCTAATCCTCTATTTTGCCAGTGGGTTAACTTCTAAGACTTATTTCTTCCCAAGGGCATTTTAATTTTCATACAAAATATAATGGAAAAAAGATCTCTCTTATATGCAAGAGAACAGACTTACATGATGAAATTACAGACTTTGGAGGTGACATTTTGGGGCAGAACATCATTTAGGCAATGTATTCCATCTACTCATAAGGCAGCTGTGGCCATCATGATGACTATTTTCATATTTGTGAAAAGAAGCCAAGAACTGGATCTGAACTATTTGTGATACCCAGTACTTGAAGCAATCTTCATTTATATTTTTGGCTGCGGGTGCATGAGTATGTTTGTAGAGCATAGCATTCTATTATTAGCAGCAGGTATTAAATATAGTATTTAGTATTAGAAATATTAGTCTCAAGCATTAGGGTAGATTAGCATTTGATGTATTAGCTCTTTGGGGTTACAATTAAGGCTTGAATTCCTTATTGTTCTATCTAGTAACTGAATTGTGATTTGGTTCTTAATTCCACAATGAGTTCACCAACATTGACAACTCAGTACTAATTAATTAATGACAATTCTTTATTTGCAACTGGTTTGAGAATAGGTGGTTCACATCTTCTAATTATTATAGACTTTTAAGGCAACAATTTTGACTGGGGACTGCCTCTACTTATTATGGCATTTCCCAGCCTAGCGTTCTGAGACATTCTATGCTGAATTGATGGTTTCAAGCCTTTAAAAGCCTAAGGAATCCTTCCCATCCTTTATTCCCCTCCCTTCTTCCACCTGCCTTCTAGAAGCAAAGTCTTTGGTCTGCTGCTTTGACTCAAGCTCTTCTACACCAGACATCCCACCACTGTTTCAGAACAGAAGGGTTAGGCATCCATCACAGATAACAGATGAGTAGGTCAAATACAAACATCTCTACTACTATAATTAATTAATAATGTCTTTTAGGCCTCCCATCAATATGGTACTTGCATCTGGGCTCGGAAGGGCCCTCCCAAATATTTACCAATGTGTAATAGTATTTTAGGTGGTGTTGAGACACTCAGCTTCATACACTTGATGCTTTAAACCTTCAAGCAGGCAAGAAGTGGAAATCTTGTAACTGGATGTGTATATTTCTAAAACCATAACACATCATACCGTGATCTTCCCAGAGCCTTCCTAAGACAGGAATCTGATAAGGAGATACAGAAACCTTCCTAATAACTCTATAGATATGCTTTTCCCTCCATCTAGTCTCTGATTTAGAGACTGCCACCCAAGGATTTCCATCCCTCAGCTGTGGGACTGGCCCAGGTGGGCCTCTGTTCCCACCAGGGCAATTACCTTCATGGTACTGAGGGTCCACGCTGCTAACTTTGTGCACAGCACATTCTTGATTCCTTTCTTCCCCACTCTGAATATCGCTGTGCACATCGGGCCTGTAATTCATCAGTGAAGGCCTCTGCTCACCCACTCCTATGGCATGTAGACATGCACACTCACAGTGCTAAAATCCAAATCTAGTGTCCACCTTACACCTCTCAAACCCCATCACTGGAAGGTACCAAAGACTTCCCACCACTTGCAACCCCCTTCCCAACAAAAGCTCACTCCTCTGGCAGATGAGCACCCCCACTGATAAAGGTGGCATCTGTGGTTCCATCTTCCACAGATGAGGAGCTTGATACAAATTCCCCACACTCCCTCTGGACTCGTTAAGTGGCTGAACTAGAAATAGACAGGCAGTACTTGTTTCACCCCTAGATCATCCCATCACTCCAGATTTCTACCCTAGAAGCCTTCAGGGGACTTGTGAAGAAAGAAATGCCCTAGGCTGCTTATCTACCAAGGATTGCAGGTCCTCGTGGATTGAAAGATGGTGCAATGATTAAATAGAATGCTGAAGTCTTCCCTCTGCAACAATAACTGTAGAAGCCTCTTGAGAAGACAGACATGACCATCCTTTCTGTCTCCCAGTTCATTTTGTACCAACTGAGATGTTCCACAGGTCGGGAATGAGGTACTTAGTATTTAGATGGTGACATTCGCCTGAATGAAATGAGGGTTGTCATGCCTACGCATTGTACTTGGAACATGAGGAGAATAGATGGAGAAGTGATTCTCCAAAAGATTTGCTATGAAATGCTTCCCATACCACCTGGGGAGGTCCTAAGGGGAGAATGATGCCTTGTTCTTTGTAGTGTATGTCAAACCCACATTTTAGGCTGGGAAAGTGGCAATCAGCCAGAATGGAGAGAACCAATACCACATCTGCATCTTTCCCAAGTTCCTCGGAGGGTGATCCTAGACCATAAGCTTCAGTCTGGGAAATTCTCCTGATGTCCTCAGCAGTATAGGCAAAGAGGAAGCCCCCCTGAGCCGGCGTTTGCCCCAGCACAAAGGCTGCAGTTCCCCCTGTAAGAATTTTCATACTACTCTCCAGAGAGTGGGAAATCCTGGTGCAGGATCTGTGTTAGTTCTCACTCCTGGGGAAAAAGGAGATGGGAGCAGCCAGATAACTCTCTGGGAGAGTTCTGCCTCAACCCATTCTTCATTCAATACCCCCCCCACCCCTACCCCTGATACGCACACCCCAGTCAAGCCAGACGTGCATTCCCTTGCGTATACACCAATCAACCAGCCTCCCACACAGCAATAGCCACCATCCGTGGACACCCACATTTCACACACACAGCAATTAAAATAAAATCCAGGCAGCCCAGGGAACTATACTCTTTTTTTCTCTTTTCTCTCTCATTTTCCCCCTAAAAAACAGCTTTTAAAAAAATATATTAAACCAGGTAAATTTTTACTCATATGTTCACGTGGCTGGAGCAGATTGACAAGGAAAACAATCACAAAATAAATATTTTTGCTTTTTGTGTTTTTTTTTTTAAAAAAAGGAACATTTCCCTATACATTGTCTCCCTCTAACTTGACAGAGCTGCTTTCTCCAACAGAATAGTGCTGTTGGAAGAGGAGCTCTGGCTGGACCAGGAGGGGAACAAAGAGGAAGCCAGGGCCTCTGAACCAGGGTGGCAGAGGAAGCAAGGGGACCAGAGGGAGGGAGGAGTGAGGAGGGGCGCCAGGCTGCCTGCCCGCTCTCAGCGGTCTTGGTCTTCTATCGGTGTCACTTTTGAGTTATCCAACGGAGGCGGCTTCAGGAGCAGTCAGTGTTCAGGACAGTGCAGAGGAGGCCGCGTACAAAAAGTAAGAACCAATGTGGGGAATCACGAAACAACGCCATTTTAAGAAATCTGGTTAAAAAGAATACAAAAGCGACTCCACAGAGGGGGAGGACGAGCTCCTCCCTCTCCTGTTGTTACTGTCCCCTCTGGCTTTCTTGAATGATAAGAATCACCTTTAAGGATTCGTTTGTTTCATGGTTTGGCTGGTTCTTTTTCTTAATCTCTCCCTTGGCTCCTCTCCTTCAACTGCATTCATTTTAGAAAGCACTGACTTCACAGATCTGAGATGCTGAGTTGTAGCCTTCCCATGTGAGTGTGTGTGTGAACGCGTGCGTGCGCACACGCATGGTGAGTGCACGCATGTGTGCAGTGGCTGTCTCTTTCTCTCCTGCCTGCTTCAGTCCAAGCCCCAAGGTCCTGTCTGCTGGGTGCCTTCAGTCTCAGTGGAGCACCGTGTTGGCACTAAGGTGAGGGCTTGGAGGATCTTTGTGGCCCCGATTCATGGATCCCCGCCCTGCCCAGTATTGGCATGGGCCCCCCATTAGCTACAGAGTTTGCCTGTCTCATACTCCACGGGGTTTGGCAGCTTGGAATTGAAAGCCCTCAGGGAGGACTGGATCCTGCCCACCTCGTTGTTGGCCAGCTTGAGCCGATGCCGGAGCAAGCAGGAGAAAAGGTCGAGCCGGACTTTGCCGGGTGGAGAAAGCTGGTTTACCCGGTCCCTAAGCTCTATGAGCTGCAAGAGGGCAGAGTCCTGGGAACCTTGAGTATATGGGTAGTCTAACTGGAGAATTAAGTCCCGGATAGCATCCGGGTCAAAGGGCAGACTGTAGCCAAAGACCTGCAAGGTGTTGATTTTCATGTAGCCCAAGTTCTTGGAGGGATCGGTCATCTCCAGGGGCTCGTAGTAGATTGTCTCATTGGAGCTGTCATCCAGGGACTTGATTCGGCTCCGTAGGTAAACATGGACTGTCTCAAAGAAGGTCTTCCACCTGTTTCCCAAGGTGATAGTCCAGTTTTGGCACTGGGCAGCTGCATCCACGTTAGTCCTTTCCCAGTCAGGGAAGTTGCCCTCATTTACGGGCATGAACCAGCTCTCAGAGTGGCTGCCCCCAAAGGGGTTGACATAGATGGCCATGACAGGCTCCAGGGTGCTGTTCTTGGTGAGGCAGATCTGCAGGGACAAGGCCAGCATCACGTGCACCAGCCCAGGCTTGTACTTGTTGCTCTTCAGGGTGAGCAGCATGCGCTTCCTCCAGGAAGGGTCAAACCAGCTGCCCAGACGCATGTCGTTGCTGATAAAGATGGAATGCACCTCGATGCGGCTATCCCGCTTCTGCAGCAGGTACTTCAGCTCCAGGTCCTGCAGGTCTGTCTCCAGCCCCAGAAAGTTCTCCAGGGACTCGGCCACCTCTGGCCGGCACAACCCCTGGGCCAGCACGTAGCCTGGGTTGCAGCTCCCACAGCGTGTGCTGTTGTCTGGAGCACAGTGGGCACAGGCAGGCCCTTCACCCAAGGCACATGGGATTGGGCCCTGGCAGGAAGATTGGTCATAGGGGCAGGTGCAGCTGTGGCTCTGTTCCAGGAAGGTGCCAGGGAACGTGCTTTCTCCACAGTAGAGGAGAGACTGGATTCGGTTCCACCAATAGGACAAGGACCTTTGGGAGCGAAGATAAAATGAAGCAAGAGTCATAGGAAGCCACACACTGCCATCTTCCTGAAAGGTAGCAGGACATTGACTAATAGGTAGGAAAGGCGATGAGGAAGATAAAAGCCCCAAGTTTTCTGAATGATGGAGACCCTACTGCACCACTTTGGAATGACTGAGTAGGGCCTAGAGCTTGGTGTCTGATGGATCAGCACCAGAAATATTTGACATCAAACTTGTCCTGGAAGCAGCCAAGCTCATCCCCGCAAGTACCACCTCATTCTCTATTCAAAAGCCTAGAGAAGATCTCCACCATCTTCCATATCAGATCTAGTTTTCAGCCTTCTAAATAAGATCTTCCAACAACTGCTCTCCAAACTTTCCAATGTCATGCCAACTTCTTTCTCACTTCACGGTCTCTGTCCTTTCTATTTTCTGTTTCTATCACTCTTGCACCAAGAATAGGAATTTTCTGTGGCTAGCTCTCTCCCAAGATTTAGATTTCAGCTCTTATGATACCTCCTCAAAGACGTCTTCCACAACTCCCCTTTCAAAAGAACCACCCAGTCACTCTCTATCGTATAACCCTGTTTTTATGTAATCCACAGCAATGATCAGTATTGGAAATCACTGTGTTTACTTGTTGTTTTCTTGTTCACAGATGACCTCCCAGCAAATGTCATGATTGCAGGGACACTGCATTATTCACCGACATCTTCTCAGAAACTAGGATTGTTCCTGGTGCATGGCAAGCATTTAATAACTATCTGTTGAAAAAAAAAAATGAACCCCTCTCAAAAGCCCTTGCTGGTCTGTCCTCTCCGTGCTGGCTTCCCTTCTTGCCTGTGCATCACTTAGAGTCGCCCCTCTGGGTTGCTGCAAGAGCAGCTGCCCTCTTCTGGAATGCTCCGTCTCCCATACACCCAGTCCGTTTCCATCTCCTCCCACACAGTCTGGCCAAGACTTTCTTCTCCAAGGTGGCTTTTCTCTCTGGCCTTTGCTTTTACTAGACTGTGCCTTTGATTTATATTCCATGATCATGAATTTAAGTGGCTTTAAGTGGCTGCCACATAGTTATAATTTTCTAGTTTTTATGTTTCTGTATATTTATTATATCTTCCCAATTAACAAATATCCCCCATTGTATAATATTAGGACTTACAATGTGGACTTAATAAAAACTTGTTGAATACAGGAGTGAATGAATGGATAAATGTGTGCCTATGAGCATACAGCCCCACCCTGTTCCCTAGGCCATGGGGCCTCAGCTTTCTTTCCTCCTGTGACTCAGAGCAGCCACTTATTTGAAACAGTCCAATGTGTGTATTTCCCACCATATGCAATTGGTGTACAAACTTTAACTCCACCCCTTGTTTTCCTAAAAGACTAATTAAAATGGAAATGAGTGAGAATTGGAGTATTAGTAGAATAACATCTGAATCTACTATAATCTATATAAAAGAAAAATTAGCCTCTCTCTTTCTTCTCTCTCTCAGTTCCCACGCAACTCCTAATGGAGAATGCCATACAAGCAGGTCAAGATAACAGGAGACTCTAAAAGGCTGTGTGTGGGTTCCCACTCCCAGCTCTGCCATGTGGACAGAGGCTTCTCCCTGGCCTCAGCAGCTGTTGGGGGAAGGGGCTGAGCTCCGACTCGGGGGTCTGGGGGTGCTCACCTCTCCTTGGGCAGGCGGAAGCGAGGCTGCCGATGGCAGCGCTTGCAGAGGTTGAAGAGCCGGCGGACGATCCGATGGGTCTTCTTGAAGAGCACTTTCAAGCTGGCTCCCAGCTGCTGGTAGCGGTGCTGGAGGCCGGTGTCCATGGCCCAGAACTGGGAGATGGCAGTGGAGTTTAGGAACCTGTCGTCCGGCAGCCTTTTCAGCAGAGCTTGGAATTCCTCTGTGGGCAAGGACATAGGACTGAGCTGACGGGGAGCCATGCAAACCCTGGGAGGGGCAGGAGGGAGTTCCCCAGATCCAGCTGGCCCTTCAGAGTCACCGCATGAGGAAGGACACTTCATAGCCACTCTCCCAGACCCTTTTATTTATTTCTTTTTAAAGAGCTTTATTGAGAAATAATTAACATACCATAAAATATGGCTTCAGGATTCTTTCCCAACCTTCCTGTTCCTAATATGCTTCTGAATTTCAAAACGGATCTCTGTCACCACCCAAGGGGCCAGAGGTCCTGCTTTTGCTGATGACACTGGAGCGCATCTCTTTTCGCCTTGATACCTCCTTACAAGTCATTCACAACCCTGTCTCACTCAATCGTCTTCAATAAGACCACAACACCCTTATGCAGGATGTGAGGCACTCGTGAAGGGGAGAGTGCACAAGACTGGCCAATGTCGACATGGAGACCAAGCACCCAGCTCAGAAATCTTCTCAGAAATCTTTCAGTCCCTGAGATCAGCCCCCACCTCCCCATCTTTCTCTTTGACTCTGGGATATACTTGCTCTGTTTCAAGCTTTAACTCTTGGCCAGATACCTGTTCTTTCCTGAAGCTAATCCAGAGCAACACGCTCTCTGGTTCTTGGCTCCTACTGCAAGTCTGAGTTCTTCTCAGAGCTTCCTGGGCACAACACGTTTTCTGAATTCATGCTTAGATCTCTGTCCAGGGCTCTGCTTTTACTTGGGACCTGCAGCTACCCAGTCTCCCGGTGGGGGTCCAGACAGCCCTCATTTACTCATTAGCAGTAACTTATGGTGGTGAAAGCCCAGCATCATCTCCCATGCACTTGAGACTTATGGACACATTCCACCACCTTTAGTCCAATGCAGCTGAGCTGGGGGACAGGACAGTGATGTCTTCCTTAGCTACTAAATACCTTGTCTGGGACTTGAAATGGCAATGCCTGGGGCCTCAACTCATCCTGATTTCCCAAGCACCTGGTTCTTCATGCCCCCTCCCCCCACCAGACATTGGAGAATCACGCCTAGTAATGACATTCACAACTAGCATGTACATAGTTCTGTTTATAAAACATTGCAGCATACAAAAAGCATGGAGAATAACAGGATAAAATCCCACATGCCCACCACCTAGATTTTGCCATACTAGCTTAAGATTGTTTTTTTAAAGAAATAAGGCAAATCAAATATACTCAAAGGCCCTAAACTCCCCCTCCACCTCCATCTAGATGTAACCACTTGCTTGGATTTTTTTTATCATTACTATATATTTTTTAACGTTTTCTACAAACATATTTATCTATTAAAAATATTAAGTGCTGCCTAGTATGCTTTTAAACATCATATAAATAGTATTAAATACGTATTATATTAAATAAATTATTATATCAGTGTATTATGTTATCTATATTATGTATATAATACATAACCTTTTTCATTTTGCTTTGTTTTATCCAACATTATGTTTTTGAGATATATCCACATAACTATCATTTATTCAGTATGAATACACCATGCAGAGTTCTTTATGGATTAATTTTATCCTCATTGTCCCATAGGAGCCTCTCGTCCACCTATTATTATCACTTTCCCTCTTTTACAGATGGGGAAACAGAGGCATTGAGAAGCCGCACAGCCAATACATCACAAAGCTGGTCAGTAACAGAGTGTCTTAGTCACTTTGAGCTGCTGTAACAAAATCCCACAGTCTGGGTGGCTTGTAAACAACAGAAATTTAATTCTTACAGTTCCAGAGGCCAGAAGTCCAAGATCAGGAGGCCAGCATAGTCAGGTTCTGGTGGCAGAACTCTTCTGGGTTGCATATGACTGACTCTGTCCTCACATGGTGCAAGGGGTGAGAGATCTCTCTGGGGCTTCTTCTTTTTTGAGGAAGATTTGCCCTGAGCTAACATGTGTTGCCAATCCTCCTCTTTTTTTGCTTGAGGAAGATTAGCCCTGAGCTAACGTGTGCCAATCTCCCTCTCTTGTGTATGTGGGTCACCAACACAGCATGGCTGATGAGTGGTGTAGGTCCTCACCCAGGATCCGAACCTGTGAACTTGGGCCCCCAAAGCAGAGTGCTCAGAACTTAACGACTATGCCACAGGGCCGGCTCTGGGGCCTCTTCTATAAGAGCACTAATCCCATTCATGAGGGCTCTGCCCTCATCTCTCAAAGGCTCCACCTTCTAATATCATCACCTCAGGCATTAGATTTCCAACATACGAGTTTGGTGGGGATACAAAATTTCAATGCTAACACAGAGATTCAAAACAAAGTTCTCTGAATCTAGGTCTCAAGGTGACATTGAATTAGTTATACCTGCAACAAGCAGCATGTACTGGGCACCTCCTAGAACTAGTCTATGTGCTTCATTCATTCAAGCGTATTCATTGTGCACCTTATGTTCAGGCACCATGGAATCCATAGCAAACAAGACAGACAAGGCCTATGCCCTCAGTTATGCTGACCTTAGCTTATTAAGTCCTTCAAACATATCTCTTTGGTAGGGATTATGTCCCTGTGCATATACAACAAAAGAAAACAACTTGAGACTTGGGTAGTCATATAACCTGTTGGAGGTCACAGAGACAGTAAGTCACTGAGCCAGGATCCAGGCTGAGTTCTCCATGTTCCTGTCCTGCACTCACCCTTTGACAGGGAGGAAATCTGGGCTGCCCTGCTGCTCACCTGACTCCTCAAACTGCCGGTTGTGAGTGGCCCAGGAGTCCTGGATCTGCAGCAGGCTGTCCTCCATGGCCTGGATGTCGGTGTCAGGACAGTTGCATTCTGGGAAGGTGGGGCTGCACTTGCACCAACAGTCATTCCCTTTGCAGACGAGCTCGCCCTCAGAGCTGCAGGTGATGTAGCTGAGCGCCGCGGCCACAAAGCGCTCACGTAGGTACTCGGGCAGCAGCACCTGCAGGCCTAGGGAAAGGACGGGTCAAGGAATTGCTGGGGAGGACCAGCAGGGACTCAGTTTCCCACACCCAAGGCTGCAGGATCCCCAGCTGGGGTTCTTCTGACTTGTCCCTCCTGGGTGCAAGAATGGTCACCCCAGGGCCTGATCTTGCTGAGCTGGTTGGGAGAGAAGGCTACGGCTGCCCTCATGACAGATGGGGGAGGATCTGAAAATGAGGAACGTCAAAGCCAAAGGCTTAGTCGAGCTCCTCACATCAGCCACATTGAGAGCATGTATATCATATGAACGGATTTATTGGCTACACATCAGCGTTTCTTGGATGGAACTGGGACGATGTTTCAGATAAAAGAAGAACTTATAGCCCTCATGGGGGAAGAATCAAGACTGATGGGCTCTGCCTCCAATAGCCACCCTGTTTCTGGCTTCACTGAGATTAGCAGCAGGCATCCTAGGATGTTACTGAATGCTGACCCTCCTGGCCTCCCACCCCTGCCCTGAGGACCAAGGAGGCTGCCCTGGCTAGGAGGTAGGGACAGGTGTTGTGGGTACGGAGTGGCCAGGCACTACACCAAGTACTTTCCAGGTATGGGCACAAGTCACACTCGTGGTCACACTGAGGCTCTTATAGATGAGGAAATCCAAGCCCAGCCACCACTGTGACCTGCCCAGGTCACAGTACTAGTAAAGTTGACTTGGTATCAGATCTGCCCTTGTCCCATCAGCTCAGACTGCATAACTGGCACTGGCTGCCCCATCTCAATATGAGTTGACTTTTAAGGCGATTTGAAACCAGGATGGTGGTAGACACCCCAAGTTCAGTCCAGCCTGGATAGAGATGAATGGTTCTCAGCTCTTTTCTAATTAGCTGCCTCTGATGTTGGATATAATCCACTAAATTGCTCCACGCTTCACTTTTCCTGACCATCTGTGGTGGATATTAGTTTACCAAAAGCAGAATCTACTCCTAGTTGGCTTCAAGCCACAGAGGGTGGCTATTGGAAACCGTCAAGAGATGAATGAAGGACAGGCACGCCTTTGTACGCAGCCTGGGCCAGGGTCGAGGTCAGTCCTGCAGGAGGCTCCCCTGTAGGGACATTGTGAGACGCTGCAACAGGAGAGCAAGGGACATGAGGCCTTCTGCGTAGGATGGGCTCCCCTTCCCTCAAATGTCTGCCAGCTCTTCATTTGCATACCCTTGACCTTGTCCTTGGCAGGAAGTCAGAGAGCCCAAAGTATGTACCCCAGTCTCAGCAGACCTCACAACACAGCTTAGGATTGCAGCGGCAGCGGAGGTTTGTTCTTCTTGTTTGAGGTCTACCTCCTGTTCGGGACTGCTCCTGGATTTTCCTTTCTTGACACTGTGCCCGCAGTGGCGCTCGAGCAGCCGCCCCGCACACCCGGTCCACATGCTTGCTTTCAACACTCACCCTCCTCCAAGTCCTTTCCTTTCACCTCCCCCATTACCTCCCTCCTCCTCACCATAACATTTCCCATTGCTATAAAATAAGTGCCCCGAGCTATGTCTGCATGAGTGATGGGCTATAAAATTAAATGGCATAAACTATTCCAAATGAACCACCAGACATTCTGAACTTCACTTGTCGCTAATTTCCAGACACAAACCCAGCCCATCCAGGCACACAGGAGAAAAGGGACGCTAATGGCATTAGATGGCTCGAAATCAAGGAGTCTTTTACTCCTTTTTATTATATATTCCTTGATTCCTAAAGCATTGATGGGTCGCATCTGGCTCAGGTTACCTGGAATTTGTAATCGTAGATCCTGGGTGAGGGCTATTGATTTTATCATACCGAGACAATAATATCTTAAACAGAGTCCAATTCCGTTAGGTTTAAGAAAAATGAACTTTTCCCACTGCCAAACAGTTCTTTCTGAATCAGTTTGCATAGCCCTGCCCCAGGATGTGTGGGGGACAGAGAGAAGGAGCCCAGTGCCTCCCCTTATCTCCCAGCCTCCAGACCTAGTCTCGTTCCCTTTCCTTTCGCTTTCCTGTTTAGGCTTCTTCTGTCTCCGGTCAAGGTTTCCATTCCTCTCAAATTCTTCTCCTGGCTTTATCTCCCAAGGAAGATTGAAGATAATAACAGAAAGTAGGGACCACTCTCAGGGTAACCAACGGTCCCATAGTTTGTATAGCTCTTAGTTGAGCTAGAGATGGTGGCCCCATAACCACTTTGCAAAGGCCAGCTGTTCCCCAATGTGTCCTTAAAATAAAGCAGAGGGTTCTTTAGGTAACAAAGGAGATCACTGAACCAGATCAAGGCGTAAAGGATGGATGTGCTGTGGTTGTAGGAGAGTCACAGAGGCCTTGGGAAGGACTATGAGGTGGGAGGATTTGGGAGTCGAGCAGTATCAGCAATGGTCTTGGGTGCAGGGTAAACCATGTCAGCACTTTTCTCAAAAGAATGATGGAAAGTTGTTAAATACAGGTCTTTGAACTCTTGACAGTTCTTGTCTTAAGAAGAGTTTAGCCAAATGGCGTGGCCAAGACTGTTTTCTGCTCCTTGGTGAGCCAAGGTTTTCACCAGGTGTGAAAAGTGTGAAACCCGTCACCGCACAGCTTACCAAGTAACTGCACTTTGTTCTCCGGACTCTGCACCAGGACAGAGCTGACGGAGTCCAGATTGTCGTAGTTGCTGCAGCCCAGAGGGCCGGTCCTGGTCTCCGAGACCTAGAGAAATAAGCACAGAGTGTGGATTTAGATAACAAGCAGAAACTTTCCCTTTGCACCTCCCTTCTCCAGTCATCCAGTCTCAGGCTCTGTGTCCCGCCTTTGACCAGCCAAAGGAGCAGCCTATGTTTCCCCACACTAGCAGCATAAAGCCACTTTTCTTCTTTGTTCTAAGATAGTGAGTATCCTTGGTACATGGCTGGCAGGAGCAGTTTTACGTAAGTGGGAGCCTTTCAGAGGGCGCCAAAGGGAATTTGCATCTAGGAAAGAAAATTCAGTGCAGAGGAAGCTGGACTTTTCAGCTGGAGACCCCATTCTCCTCCTCAGAGGAAGACAGGAGGCCAGATGTGGACGCTGTCAGCCTGCTGGCGAGCCCAGCTGCATCCACTTGACGTGGTGCTTGCAGGCTTTAGTGATCCTGAAGATGAAGAGCACTAGAGAAATTTGAGTTATGAGTATTATTATTGGTATTAAACATTTAAGTCCCACCTCAGCACTGAGATGTCCTTAGAGAAAATCAGCCATGGGCTTAGTGCATATTTTAATAAGTATATTAAATATACATAAACTCTTACAGCCATGTAATATGCCAAAACACCATAGAGTCATTTTAAAATATTATAAAGTTGGCCTATCAGTTTTTCCCTGATGCTTAAAGTATAAGATGAAAAATGGGGAGCTTTAAATGCACTGAAATAATTATGTAACAAGAATGATGGGGACCTGAGGCCCTTTTTTCTCAGGATCTCCGAAGGCTCTGCCAACAATCAATCAACCAATCAACAAGTATTTATTGAGCAGCCACTGTTCAATTCCATCCAATTCATCAGACAGAGTGCTGCCTTTCTCAGAGTTCTTCAAGGAAGTCTGCCCTGGTCCCTCTGACCTTCTCTCCCAGATCCAGGCACCTCAGTTCTGCAGCAGGCATATGAGTTGTAGTTTTCTATCCTTTTATGCAAGTATTTGGTAAAAGTCTGGGTCCTCCACACACTAAAGTTTCCATAGAGGCGAGCTCATATTTATGTTGCTCGCTATGTTGTCAACAGCAATTAACACAGAATCTGGCACATACTAGGTACTCAATAAATTAGAGAACATATGAGTAATATGGTGCAGGCTTTGAGAAGTGGAGAGGTGGGCACAAAGATGCACAAGTGATGTACTGTGTCCTCCAGGAGATTACAGCCCGTGGGAGAGGCAGGTACACACACAACTGACTGATACACATCCAAACGGAGCAAAAGTGACATGCCACAAAGAGCCCTGACAAAACACATCTCTAAACAAAGGGAAAACAAGGGAAGAAGTAGCAGAGGAGACACCGGCAGAATTGGTTCATAAAGCTAAGTAAGAATAGGATGGGAAGAGAAGGGAGGGAAAGGTACTCTGAGAAAAGAAGAAGGGGCAGCATGATCTACAACCCGCCAGCTCAAATGTGTGTAGTACATGTGTCCAGTGCCCTGCCAGTTACCACGGTGAACACCAAAGTGTAAGGGACATCCTTCTAGGGAATTAGTATACTTAGGCTTAAAAAATACACATGGAACAGAGTAATCAAGTGAGAGATGGTGTGATACTGACTAAAAATACAGTGGGGAGAGAGGCAGGAGAGATCCTGTGGTTTAAGGTAGTCTGAGAAGGCTTTGTGAGGAGGTGAAGCCAAAATTGGTCTTGAAGGATAAGTGGGGATGGGAGGGAAGGAAGGGGAGTGGGAGAAAAATTGATAACTGCAGACAAAGACCAAAGGGCCATGATGACACAATGCATGAGAAGCAGTAAGGCCCAGCCTGAGCCAAGAAAGGGACCAAGACCATGACAGGGGCAGGAACAACCTCTCTACAGTTTGCCAGATCATCCTCCAAGACCATCGCAGCTAACCTTCACAGTGACTCCCGAAGACAAATCTCACTACTACCCTCTCCAAAGGAGGAAACCAAAGTTGGGAGAGTTACAGAGCCCAAGCTCACAGGGCTGCTGAGTAGCCGATGCAAGATGGTAATTTTTGAGTCCTCAGACTCCAGTTCAATGCCTGTGTCTACTGTGAGGGCACATCAAAGGACTGCAAAAGATAAATAAAAATCCCTTTGGATGACATCACTCCTAAAAACAAACATTTTCAACAGACCAGTCCTCCCAATGTATTTTAGTGATCTGCCCTCTCCTCAGAATGAACCTGGGGCGAAACAGTGTAGACTTGAGATCGTAGTATCCCTATATTACACATGAGGAAATCAAGGCCAGATAGTCATGTGATTTATTCAAGATCACACAGCCAGTCACCTGCAGGGCTAGGATTCATTCAACTCATACATTCATTCTTTCCTTCCCTCATTTATTCATTTAACAAATATTCAAGGAGCGAGCAGAACTCATAGTGAGTAAGACCCAGTCGTTACCTTAAGGAGTTTACAGACAAGCGGAGACATGTTTCCATCATCCCAGTGTTCTGGTTGCTTGTTACCATGGGTCTGCCTCTCCCCACAGGTGGGGACTAGGTGTTGAATAGTGTCTCTATTGAGTGAGTGGGTGACAAGCTAAGTTGTCTGACTGCAGCAGAGAAGGCAGAGGCAGACTTTTCTCCAAGTAAAGTCTTTTTTATCTATATGGTATAAAAACCCCTAGGAAAAGAGCCATGGCTAAAGACAACTCAGATATTCTGGGGGAGACTGCCCCTCTTGGAATGAGGTGGTCAAGGTGGGATGGTGAGTGCAGAATTTGGGAGACTTCTCTGTCCCCATCTCCAGGTAAGCTGGCCACTACACTGTCACTGAGTTTTGCCCTGGATTTTCCATCCACCCACCCCTGAGTTGGTCACTCATCAGCATCAGGTCCAGGCTGGGCAGGAGCTATACACCTTATATAGAAGTAGGATGGCTCCCAAGGAGGAGAACAGTGACCAGCCCTGTTCCTCTCCCTTGTCTCACCACTATCCTTACCTATCTACCACCAATCCATCCGCTTCCCTACCACCACCACCACCACCATCTTGTTCAGCGTTTAGGGGCTGGCTCTGATCTGTTATCTGACCTTTACTTTGCTATTTCCAAAGGTCACTTCCCCAAGAGGATGATCAATTAGGTAAATCCTTGAAAGGGTGTGAGTAGCTTCCCTTTGTTAATCGTGGCACAAAGATGGGGATGAGGATGAGACAAAGACCATAATGCCCAGGCTCATTTCCTGTTAGGGGGAAGGATCCAAGCCAGATCTCCGAGCAAGGAAGGCCCATCAGGTTTCACTACATCCCTAAGTCATTGCTCTTTCCCCTGCTCTTCTGCTCTGAGCCACCTCTGTCCTCTCTAGAGAAGGAGGGAGGTGGGAAGAAGAGAGGGAGCTGGAGAGGGTCCTCCTGCACCTAGTGCCTGAGCACTTGATAGCAGGATGGCCTGAGGACCCCTCCCCCCAGTGAGGAAAGTCCCAGAGTCTCTGGAGGGTTGGTGCAGAGAAACCCGGGCCTTTCTCTGTCGAAGAGGCAGACAGCTTCGGCAGATTATAAAGAGGGCCCAGAGAGGTAATGGAAAGTGCAGTTCACTCAGGCGTGTGTTCAAAGAGCGCCTCAGATAAGCCTTCAGAAAGGGAAAATAATTGTGTGCTAATTGGTCTGTTGACAGAGACCGTCCTGCTTTCCAAAAGCCCTGATGGATCTCAGGTTCATTAGCAGATCCAATTTTACATAAATACCAGATCATGCAAACCCTCATTCCGGAGTCTACTCCCCGCACCCGCCCTTCACTTCCCCGTTGCTCTTGTCCTACCTAGGGGACACCTGCAAAGCTAAGAGCCCAGCAAAATGGGCTTCTAATTGTGAGCGATAGACTGGGCAGGAAGAGCACAGCTGATGGTGTGTATGCTTAAAAGAGCTGCAAATTGAAGCTCAGGCTGCTGCGGTGAGGGATTCGGACAAGTCAGTGTAAGGATGCTTTGTGAGAACCGCTCCCTTTCGCCATCCTGGGATCCACCTGAACTTTGGTGTGGGCTCTTTTCATCAGCCCATGAGCGTCTCAAACTCTCCCCACCTAGTCCTTCCTCAGCCTCCGATTAAATACAGGGTGAGCTCCAATTAAGAAACAGGCCCCTCCCCTCCTTTACGGCTCTGATCCCTTCCCGGGAATTACGGACAGGAGGGATAAGTGTTCAGCCCTTTACAGTTTGCAAAGTATTCCATGCGGACTATACCATGTGGTGTCACCCCGACCCTATGGTAGAGTCAAGGGTGACAGTCACAATATTTATCAGCAGGTAGGACAGAGTGTGCTGACTAATCAGAAGATGGGCCAGCCATAATGTCAAAGCAGAACTCTGGAGGCCTCCAGAGGGGCATTACCCCTTTGGTTACCATGAAGGGGGAGATCTGGGGGTTCAGGGGAGGGATCAAGGTGGTTAGGGTGGCACACAGGGGGCTTGGGTGAAGACTATCTACAAGCTGGTATGGAAGTGTTTTAATATTTTCATAACTGGTGCACCCATATCTGCTGAATGTACGCCCCCGGTACAGGTGAGTTAAAGAGCTGGGAACTCCATGTCAAGGAGTTCAATAGCTTCTCAAGGTCATAGAAATAGTAAGCATCAAGGCTGAAACCCAATCCCAAGTCTTCTCACTTGAGTAAGTTTGTTTCTCACTAAACCATATAGCCTGCCTTCCCCCATCAAGCATTTTATTGAGTGTCTCACCACATGCCAGATACTGTGAAGGGACCTGGCACTGTATGACTCTGCAGAGTTTCTACTGCTCTAAGATCTCCTGTCGTGATGGGGGTTGGGAGGAGGATACATGCACGTAAGCAGCTGCAACATAATGTGACAAATCCTATAAGAGAGGTGTGTGCTGACCAGGGGAAACCTTGCAACCGAGGGGGTTATTCAGTGGGATCTCAGAGGAATGTGTCGGGTAAACAGAAGGGGTAGAGTGCCTCTTTCTCCATGTTGGTGAAAAGAAGTCGTTAACAAAGGGTAAAAAGTAGGAGCACACCAGCTTAGAGAAAGAAGAAACAGGCGGATAGGCCCAAGGAATTTTTTTTCACCAAGGGTGAGCCTATGAGCAGAGCCCCTCAGCCCCAGCCACCTCCATCTGGAGCAAGGACAGTGCTGGAAGCCAGCTCAACTACTGCTAAGGCAGGTTCAGTGGAGGGAAGTAGGTGGTGGGTGCTGCATGGCCAACAAGAGAGTGCTAGCTAGCCAGGATGCTAGGTGCTTCCAGCCTGCTGGCCCTGGTTCTGTGGATCTGTAAGTGCTAAGTATATCAGTGCAAAGAGATGGGTTGTGGTGAGACACCTTTACTGTCAAGACAAGATGGGTGGGTCAACCCTATCAAGTGAGCAGAACTGTGGGATGGGATACTGACACCTCCCTTTGCTCCTTGGTCTAGTGGAGTGTCCTTGCACAAGTCACGCAGGTCATCAGAGCTCACAAAGTGATGTGGAGATAAGGGGCTGGACAGTGGAGGTCAAAGAGAACACTAAATGATCCTGTTTTCTCACGGTTCTCTGAATTGCATCCCATGAGGAGAACCCATTGTAGTCCTCCACAGAGAAACAAACGCTGGGTCATCAGCCCAAGGGAAGCTGAACACTCATCTCACATTCCATGTGTGATTGATTTCAAAAAGAGGCTTCCGAGGATGGCGGCTCCTCTTTTGAGGAGATGGGAAGTGGCTATAGTTCTGGAAAATGCATCCACAGCACTATAATAGATGTGGATTGGGGTGCCTGCCCACCTCTTACTCCACCGCCTACACACCTTGCTGAGGAGGTGAGTCCCATAAGCCATGTTGAGACTAAATAACCCCTATTCTTCATATTGGACTCAGGTGGACCCTGAGCCAGATTCTTTCTCCAAGGAATTTGGAACAGTGATACTGAGAGAAAAAATTTAAACGGTGATTATGGACACAAAATTCAGAATAAATAATTATCAAGCACCTACTATGTCCCAGGAACTGAGGATACAACAATGAACAAGAGCGTGGTCCCTGCCCTGATGGCACCGACTGAGAGATGAAACAGAAAGATAATACTCAGTCAAGGCCAGAGTCAGTTCCAGATCAAGATAAAGCTTACTGTAAACTGAAGTCATTGGGGCACAGAAAAGTCTAGAATAAACAGAGGACAGAACTTGGACAAGAGAAGCAGGAAGACGAAGCAGGTGGAGACGAAAAAGTAAAGACATGTTCCAACAAGAAACAGAGAGAGTAAACTGTGAGTGTTACTGTCCTTTTACAAGGCTCATGTGTCTGGATTGGATTTAGTGTCTTGTCCTTGGAGACTGTGATATTCTTCACAAGATCCTCTTAATAAACCAGCTTTACATTCAAGCTGCCTTGAGTAGATTTGTTTCTTTCAGCTAAAACTGCTTTTATGCACTTGTGCACACACTGAGAAGAGCCTAACCCATGTGGAAAATGGGGTCAATGACTCATTCATTTATTCACTCATTCATTCAACAAACCTCTCCTCATTACTCAGAATGTGGCAAAATATGTATTCTTACTGGGAACCAAAGATGAATGAGACCCAGTCCCTCCCACAAGGACCTCAGAGTCTCAGAGGTCATCATGTTAGCCCACGATTATAGTTCAAATGATATGCCCTGTAGAAGAGGCGTGTGCTTGAAACACTGAGCGGGGGTGGGGGGGTGGGGGGGGTGGGGGGGGGCAGGGCATTAAACTACCTTGGGAGTCAGGAAAGGCTCCACCAAAGAATTATCTTTTTGAGCTGAGCAAAGAAGGGTGAGGAAGTAGAAAGTGCCACTCAGGTGAACAGACAAGCCTTGCAAGCAAAACAAACAGCAGGTGCAGGGAAGGGAGACACAGAGCATGGGATGTCTGAATGAAGGCTGGTAGATAGGACTGGGTTACATGATGTAAATGGTAAGTGAAGGGCTGAGGAGGGAAATGGGGTAGAGAAGAGTGAAAAAGGATTTTTTTGGAGATGAAACTTAGAAGACAGCAGGGACGGATCTTCAATGGCCTTACCGTTTTGTTAGGAAGAAGAGGAATGATCTCTTTCCAGCTCCAGTTGTGCTGTGGCTCATGCATTCTATATTCAACAATTTTAGGATGAGCAGGCTGAGCTTCAGAGAAGTTTGGTAACTTGTTCAAAGCCCCACCATGGGCAGTGGCAGAGCTCAGACTCCTTGGGACTGAGCATCTGTTCTTTCCATTGCAACACAATGCCACCCTGGCTTGGGTACAGGGGTTTGGACTCTGTCCCGTGTACAGTCAGGAGCCACTGAAGGATTTTAAGCAAGGGGATGATATTATATGATGATTTGCACTCATGCAAGCAACATAGAGGTTGAATCAGGGAGAAGAGCTGAGAATGGAGACAGGAAGCCTAGTTAAAAAGACAATGCCAGAAAACGAGGTCCTGAATCAAAAGAATGGCAGTGGGTATGAAGAGGACGCAAAGGGCAAGTTAAAGATACATGCAAGGGAATGATTACAGTGATTGACCAGGGAACCTAAGCTGGGTGAAGGGGAAATGAGGCCATGAAGCGGTGATAGAAAGTGAAAAGTTGGTCAGGTCAAAGGATAGGAAGGAACATTAATGGAATCCTTGAGTTGTTGATCTAGGCCTACCTTTCATGTCATGACACTATCAATTCTTCTCCAACTTTGACACAGCCCACACCAGGACCAGGGAGCGAGGGGCTTCCACAGGGGTCTATCTTCTTAGTAAAACCCACTTCAGGCTACTAACAGTTCTTTTTCATCATCTTAAGCCACCTAAGATACTAGCCTCCCAAATGTACCCTAAATCTCTGTTAACCTCAGTCAGCCTCCTCTCTCAGACTCTCACTCCAAACACTGTACATCCCCTAAATGACCCCTTCTCTTCATGTTAACTTCCATCGGGCTCTCTGAATCTCATGATCAGCCCTCAGCAAGATCCCCTATGGACTCCATCTCTTCTCAAGAGTTGGCTTTACCATTTTGCGTTAACCACAACCTAGTGGATCCTGAGGGCATGGTTTCCTCCGCAGTCTTCTCTAGTTCTGTCTGCTTTCCCAAACCTCACCTCCTGGGCATTGAAGTGAGGTGGGTCTGCCACTGTTATCCTGTACGCTGTTACTTAGATGTCTAATAGGAATGCCAAATTCAGTATGTCTAAAACCGAACTCTTGCTTTACTTCTTTCCGATCAGTTCCTCCCCACAGTGTTACCCTTCTCAGTAAATGGAATCCCTCTTCATCTAATTGCTCAGGCCAAAACCCTTGCTGTTAATCTGAACTCCTTTCTTCCAATTCATTAACCAATCCTGTAGGCTTTACCATCAAAGTATACTCTTAATCTGCCAACTTCTCGCTAACTCTATACAGCCAGTTTGTCCAAGCCACCGTTATTTCTCACCTTGACCATGACAATAGTCACTGCACTGGTCTCCAGGATCCCCCTTTGCCCTCTCTTCCCTAATCAGTAATGCCCTCATGATCTGGCCCCTGCAACCTCTGTAGCTTCATCTCCCTCTTCTCTCTTGACTCCACTCCAGCTATGCTACACGGTGTTCCCAGGTCATACCACACACACTCGCACTTGAGGACAACTGCCCTAGCTCTTCTCTCTGTAGAATGCTCTCACTCAAGATCCCTGTGTGGCTCGCTTCGCACTTCATTCAGATCTCTGTTTAAATGACATTTCTTCAGAGAGGTCTTCCTTAAGTACCATGTCCCCATCACTCTCTATCCTCTTCCCTGGCTTTATTTCTTCATATCGTTAATGTCACCTGACATTGTGTATTTATTTATGTCTCCACCACTAGAATTTAAGCCTCATGAGGGCAGGGACTTTACATATTTTGTTCATGGATTTTCAGTCCCCAGAACAGTGCCTGACACATCATCGGTGCTCAATAAATATTTATTGAATGAAAAAATAAACGAACGAAACTTCTTTGTGAATTGTGGGTGTGACAAAAGCAGGCTTATAAGACAAGATTGACCCTGAATGACCACCCTAACTTTATATTTAGAATAAAAAAATCCAGCGTTCTCTAGTATTTTCACTGATCTTCTCTTCTCTAAAACTATGAACTTTCCTAGAAATCTCCTAGATGTAAGTAGAGAAGATGGGACGGGGCTTATAGGTATTAAAGTTACAGTAACTATTGATCTTTTTAAAAAACATACATGAGATCATATCACTCCTCTGTTTAAAACTCTCTGGTTTTGACATTGCACTTTGACAAATTGAAGTTCCTTATCATGGCCATGCTCCATGTTCCACGAAAACCGGTTCCAGCCTACTTCTGAACCTCATCTTGTACCAGCGTCTTTCTTCTTCTCCTTACTGCAGTCACAGCAGTCTTCTCTGTGTTCCACCACGGCACCGAGCTGGTTCCTGCCTCAGGGCCTTAGCACTTACACTTCCCTCTGCACAACGCTCTTCCCTCAGATCTTCACGCAGCTACCTTATCATTCAGATCTCAGCCTCAAAGTCTAAACCCAAACTGCCCTCCCTTGACCAATCTGGCTAATATTAGCTGCTCCCTTCTCTCACCCCAGGAAATCTGTGTCTTAACACTCTGCCCTTTCTTTATATCATTATCTGAAATTACTTTCTGATTTTTACTTGTTTATTATCTTCACGCACCACTAGAATGTCACAGCTGGAGAGGAGGGACCTTGTCTACTTTCACAACAGTCCCTTGGCTGGAGCCTGCCTCAGAGTAGATGGCACATGACTATTTGCTGTACAGTGGAGACCCAGACCATTTTTTAGGGCTGGTTGTGCCTACATCAGAAAGCGTCTTGAATCAGTCAGTCCCAGTTGACATGGAGCTGGTTAAGACTCCGGCCTCCCCCTCGGTTTCTCTCTGCCTCTCCGCCTCCCTCTCCCAGTACCTCCAGACCGTTACCTTGATGGCCCCTGTGGCTATCTGGATATGGTGCAGCCGTCGCAGCGTGCTCTCTCTGTCGATGAAGTAGGAGGCTGCCAGCTGGTGCAGGATCTCCAGGGACACAGCAGAGCTGTTCCCACTGCCCCCAACTACAGGGGCACCTCCTGCTGTTTCTGTCTTTCGGCTCAGTTTCCGCTTGTCCACAAAAATGGTCAGGGACTCTTCTCCTGTAGCAAACAACATGGGTTCATTGGTGAGGCCTTCTGCTCCTTAATCCCCAGTGAATAAGCACATGAAACCCTTGGCCAGGATCGATGGAGCTGAGAAGGAGTCTGGTGCCCCTGCTCTTGCCCTTTTCCCCATCCCTTGCTAACTTTAGAACACTGTCTTCTGACTGTGCCACAGGGTAAGAGGCATCAGTGCCTGAGAGGCCCTCCTCTGTTTCCTTAATTCTGTAAGTCTTCCAAAGTTCATCCCCCTCCTCCCCAGCTTATCCATTTAACATCCTTTATTGATCTCCGTCTCAGGCAAGCTACCTCCATAGGGGAGATAAAATTCTCTTTCTCAAGTTGTTTATGCGAAGTCACCCCGGATATCTCTGCTCCTTTGGAAAGGGCAAAATCCTTGAAGCTCAACCTCCCTCTTCCCCATCAAACACTTGACATCTACCACACGCCCCAGCTGGCGTGAACCCTTCGAGAGCTCCTTTTTGTCCATCAGACAGCAAGCTAAATGTTGTAATAAATCCTGCTTTCTTCTTCCCAGGGCAGAGAGAACTCTGCCTCTTCAGATCTTTGATTCTGCCCTGGGTCCTAGCCACAGGTTGTACCATCCCCACTCCCAACCTCGCCCCCATCCAGCCCAGAATCATTGGAAGTGGTTTGGCTGGTTACCAGCCTTTACAGAGAAGAAGCAGGGGTCAGGGACTCAACAGACATTTACTTCTTTGCCTATGGGTCTGACAGCTGCAGCCACAGCAAGTATGAGGATGTGGAGAAGCCTCTGGGTTCGATGGCTCAGTCAAAAGAAAACTGGGAGCGCCCCCTGCTGGCACGTGCTTAGTAGGAGCCTGTCCGCCCCCCAGCCACCTTACCCCACACCCCCAACTTAGGAGGATGCTTATAAACAAACAGCAATGTTCTGGGGTGAGTTTGGACGTCACGACACTATACTGTTCTCAGAGAAACCAGAAAGAAAACATTTCTCAGGCAATAATAGGCCGGGAAGCACAGAGACCCGGGAAGACTACTGAAGCTATACTCAATGGATCTTAAAGCTATTTTCAATGATCTGGCAACCGATTAGCGTCGGATCACGACGTTGCTTACCTCCAAGGGTGGCAGAAAGTAAGAAATGAGTGCCGTACTTTTTGATCAGGTTTTCAGTAACCTGTTGCAGGTTGGGTCTCCTTCCGAGGAGGCGGATGTTCCGGATAAACTCTGGGGCAAGAGGCAATGGCAAACTGAAGAAGTCCTTCCTTTCCAGAACCAAGTTGTTCACTTTCCACCGGGCAAACTCCCTGGAGGAAAAGTCAAGGGATGGGGAAAGGCTCATTGTATTTGGGAACAGGAGGCATAAAATCTGAAGTAGGTGATGTGCTTCCTGCACTTGCGCCCCTCATCATCTCTCTGTACGCGTCTCTCCAGATGGAGGCACCCAGTCCCAGAAAGAGGCCCTTTCAGCCTCCCCCCTGGCCCCTCATTCCCAGGCTGTGAGAAAACACTATCCCAGTCGACCCCCATCAGGGCCTCCTGCCACCAGCTTTCTCACTGGAGAGGAGCTGGTTGGCTTATTCGTATGAAGGTAGTCATGGGAGGAGCGTAGTGGTAGAAAACAAACAATGAAAACGTTGCCACAGAGGTTTGCAGAGATATGATCTAGTCACGACTGCCACCCAGTGCTTGAGTCACCTCTCTATCACGGTCTCAGTTACCCATTTGCAAAGTCAGGAAGTTGGTCTTCAACAACCGTTCTCAAATTTTTTGGCCTCAGGACCCCTTCACACTCATAAAAATGATTGAGTCCCCATATATGTGTGGCTTATATCTATTCGTAAATACCATTTTAGAAATTAAAACAAAATTTAAATTTATTTATTATTTCATTTAAAGATAACAGCAATAAATCCATTACATATAAGATAAATAACATATTTTTATGACAACATATGTTCTGAAACAAAACAAATTTATCAAGAAGAGCATCATTGCTTTGCATATTTGCAAATCTCTTTAAGATGTGGCCCAGCAGAAGAGAGCTGCATTCTTGTATTTACTTCTGTATTCAATCTGTTGTGATAATTATGGGTATTCTTCTTTGGTTCCACACTAAACTCAACAAATGAGGTTTCTCAAAGGTTAGTTACAATGTGGAATCTGAAACTATATCAATGATATAGTTCACACTTTGTAACATTAAAATCCAGTGTTCTATATTGTACTTTGAATGGATCATTTTACCCTTCATGATTTTGTAACATCGTGCATTGATCATCTGGAAAATATGGGATCACTGAGTTATTCAGATCTTCCACGTTTTGACACTTTTCATTATACAATAGCAAAACATCATTTTCGTTAATATCACCACAAATCTCATCAGAAAAGTCTTTAAATATTGGAAAGCTGTCAAGCTCACAATGACAAATACGAGTTTTCCAAAATTCTAATTTTTGTTTGAAAGCTTAAATGTTATCATTGGTAACAAATACTGTCAGCTGTTTTCCTTGAAGAGGCAGGCTTACTTCATTCTTTTTTTAGGGGTGGGGGCGGGGGCATGTCTGCCAAACACTAAAGTCTGAATAACCATAATTCATCTGTTGGTTGTTCTTTCAAGAAAAATTCAGTTCCATGAAAAAAGTGGCTAGTTCATCTCACAACTCAATTACAAAAGTATTTTTCCCTGAGAAAATCATCATTCTCCAGTAGCCTCAGACATGCTTTATGTATACTTTCCATTTCATCATAAAGAATATTAAACAGATGTACTCAAGGGTCAAGATTTAATTAAATTAATAAATTTTACTGCTTCGAGGACATTGTTCCATGAAGCTGGTGTGCATGACTGTGTGTGCTTGTGTAGGTGCAACTGAGTAACGAGGCAGAGTGCTTGACGACTAGTGTCATTTGATGAGACTGCCTTTATTCAAATTAGATGCCAGCAGTTCTATTCACCTTTGCTTTTGAAGCTTCAGTGAAAATGTCAACATGCATGTCCTGAAAAGAACCACGAGGACTCACATTGTGAGAAGCCCAATTCCAGAGGATGGCAGAGTTCCTTTCCAGTTCCATCTAGAATTTTAATCCTCATGCTTTGCTCTTCAGTGAAATGTTTGTACTTTAAAGGGGACATATTTCCAAGGAGAATCTTTCCTGGACATTAATTTAAATGATCATATCCATGAGTAAGAAAGTAGTTTTCCATTGTCTCCCAAATTATACTAGCAAAGACCAGCCCCACTACCTTAGGAAACAATAAAATGGAAAGTCTTCTCAACCTTCTCACTCATCCCCACTCTGCTCTTCACGACAGGGCTAAACCTTGGCCCAACCTTCCCCCAAATCCATGGAGTACAAGTGACAGGACAGCAGAAAAATAAAGTCAAAATAAATAAATAAAAATCCATGCCCAGTTTGAGGCTATAGACTCCCCCCATCTAACTGCAGAGACTAAGACAGAGAGGAGGGGCGTGTGCCAAACGTTGCCAGGGGAACAAAAGAAATAGGATGACTAATCATTTGCACTTCCAACAAAGTCTTTTAAAATTCCCACTGTGAGGTTTTATTTATCTAAGCAGGCAAGTTCATAATAATACATTATTATTTGCTTCCTTTATGCAGGAAAGGCTAAACCGTAATTAAAGTACAGGGTATTTGTCAAAAGTGTTTTCTATCCCAAATCCCACAGCAGTGTAAACAACAGTTGCTTGATCTCATTTGTCACTGGCTGGATGGCCAATCGAGACATGGAGTGGCTTAACAGATAAAAAAAAACAAGACCCAACTATATTCTGCCTACAAGAGACTCACTTCAGCCTTAAGGAAACATATACTAAAAGTGAGGGGATCACAAAAGATATTCCATGCAAATGGAAACCAAAAGAAAGTTGGGGTAGATATACTTAAATCAGACAAAATAGACTTTGGCCAAAGATTGTAACAAGAGACAAAAAAAGTTATTTTATAATAATAAAGGGATCAATTCATCAAGAAGGTATAACATTTGTAAATATTTATATTTACACCCAACATATGAGTACCTAAATATATAAAGCAAAGATTAACAGATCTGAAGAGAGGAATAGACAGCAATACAGTAATGGCAGGAAATTTCAACATCCTGTTTTCAACAAAGGATAGACCATCCAGACAGAAAATCAACAAGAAACACTGGACTTAAACTACAAGTCAGACCAGATGGAATTAACAGATATTTACAGAACATTCCATCCAATAGCAGCAGAATACACATTCTTCTCAAGTACACATGGAACATTCTCCAGGAAAGGTCATATGTTGGGCCACAAAACAAATCTTAACAAATTTAAGAAGATTTAAATCATATCACGCATCTTTTTCAACCACAATGGTATGAAACAAGAAATCAATTACAAGAAGAAAACTGGAAAATTCAAATATGTGGAGATTAAACAACATGCTCCTGAACAATCAATGGGTCAAAGGAGAAATCAAAAAGATCTTGAGACAAATGAAAATGGAAACAGAGGAACCAAAATTTATGGGATGCAACAGAAGCAGTTTTGTTGACATGGAATGGCTTAACAGACAAAAAACAAAACCCCCCTCTTCTAAGAGGGAAGTTTATAGTGATAAACACATACATTAAGAAAAAAATGAAGATCTTAAATAAACAACCTAACTTCACACCTCAAGGAACTAAAAAAAGAAGAACAAACTAAGCTCAAAGTTGGTAGAAGGAAGGAAATGGCGAAGATCAGAGTGCAAAATGCATGACATAGAGACTAAAAAGACAATAGAAAAGAGCAATGAAACTAAAAGCTGGTTTTCTGAAAAGACAAAAAAAAAAAAAAAAAGACAAATCATTAGCTAGATTAACCAACAAAAAAAGGATAGAAGACTCAAATAAATATAACTAGAAATGAAAGAAGAGACATTACAAGTGATACCACACAAATACAAAGGATCACAAGAGAGTGCTATGAATGATTATATACCAACAAATCAGAAAACCTAGAAGAAATGGATAAATTCCTAGAAACATAAAACCTACCAAGACTGAATCACGAAGAAATGGAAAATCCCAACAGACCAATTACTAGTAAGGAGATTTGAATCAGTAATCAAAAACCTCCCAACAAAGTCCAGGACAGGATAGCTTCGCTGGTGAATTCTACCAAGCATTTAAAAAAGAATTAATATTAATATTTATCAAAAAACAAACTTTTCTAAAAAACAGAAGAGAAGGGAGAGCTTCCAAACTCATTTTATGAGGCCAGCATTACCCTGATGTCAAAACCAGACAATGACACTACAAGAAAAGAAAATTACAGGTCAATATCCCTGATGAACATAGATGCAAAAATCCTCGAAAAATTTTTACAAACTGAATTCAACAGTACATTAAAAGGATCATGCACCATGATCAAGTGGGATTTATTCTAAGAAAGAAAGGATGGTTCAGCATCCACAAATCAATCAATGTGGTACACTACAATAACAAACTAAGGATAAAAATCATATGATCATCTCAAAGATGCAGAAAAAGCATTTATGATAAAATTCAACACCCATTTATGATAAAAACTCTCAACAAACTGGGTATAGAAGTTACGTAGCACAACAAAATAAAGGCCATATATGACAAGCCGACAGCTAACATCATACTCAATGATGAAAAGCTGAAAGTTTTTTCTCTAAGATCAGGAATAAGACAAGGTTGCCCACTCTCACCACTCTTATTCAATATAGTACAGGAAGTCCTAGCCAAAGCAATTAGGCAAGAAAAAGAAATAAAAGGCATTCAAATTGGAAAGGAAGAAGTAAAATTGTCTCTATTTGCACATCACATAATATTATATATAGAAAACCCTAAAGGTTCCACCAAAAAACTGTTACAACTAATAAACAAATTTTGTAAAGTTGCAGGGTACAAAATCAACACATAAAAATCAGTTGCATTTCTATAAACTAATAACATATCGGAAAGAGAAATTAAGGAAATGATCCCACTTACAATTGCATCAAAGAAAATAAAACACCTAGGAATAAATTTAACCAAGGGGGTGAAAGAGCTGTACACTGAAAACTAGAAGACATTGATGAAAGAAGTTGAAAACACAAATAAATGGAAAGATATTCTGTGCTCATGGATTGGATGAATTAATATTGTTAAAATGTCCATACTACCCAAAGCAATCTACAGATTTATTACATTCCCTATAAAAATTCCACTGGTGTTTTTCACAAAATAGAAAAAAACAATTCTAAAGTTTGTAAGGAACCAATAAAGACCCCTAATAGCCAAAGCAATTTTGAGAAAGAAGAATAAAGCTGGAGGAAGTCAAAACTACAATGAGATATCACCTCACGTCTGTCAGAATGACTATAATTACCAAGACATAAATAACTACCAAGACAAGAAATAGCAAATGTTGGAGAGGATGTGGAGAAAAGGCAACCCTCATACACTGCTGGTGGGAATGCAAACTGGAGCAGCCACTATGGAAAACAGTATAGAGATTTCTCAAAAAATTAAAAATAGAACTATCATATGATCCAGCTATCCCACTACTGGGTATTTATCCAAAGAACATGAAATTAACAATTCAAAGAGATTTATGCAATCCTATGTTTATTGCAGCGCTATTCACAATAGCCAAGACATGGAAGCAACTCATGTGCCCATCAGCTGATGAATGGATAAAGAAGATGTGGTATACATGCACAACACAATACCACTCAGTCATAAAAAAAAGACAAAATTGCCCCATTTGGAACAATATGGGTGGACTTTGAGGGTATGATGTTAAGTGAAATAAGCCAGACAGAGAAAGATAAACACTGTATGATTTCACTCATATGTGGAAGATAAACAAACACATAGATAAAGAGAACAGATTAGTGGTGACCAGAAGGGAATGGGATGGAAGGGTGGGCAAAAGGGGTAAAGGGGCACATATGTATGATGACTGACAAAAATTAGCCTATGGGTGGCAAGCACGATGCAGTCTATACAGAAACTGATATATAATAATGTACACCTGAAATTACACAATGTCATAAACCAATACAACCTCAATAAAATAATTGAAAACAAAAGAATAAAGCTGGAGGCATCACACTTCCTGATTCCAAACTGTATTACAAAGCTATAGAAATCAAAACAGTTTGGTACTGGCATAAAAACAAACACATTGATCAATGGAACAGAATAGAGAGCCCAGAAATAAACCCACACGTATATGGCCAATTATGACAAAGGAGACAAGAATATACAATGGGGAAAGGATACTCCCTTCAATAGACGGTAATGGGAAAACTGGATAACCACACTCATAAGAATGAAGCTGTAACTCCACACCATACACAAAAATCAGCTCAAAATGGATTAAAGACCTAACTTAAGACCTGAAACCATAAAACTCCTAGAATAAAACATAGGCAATAAGCTCCTTGACATTGGTCTTGGCGATGATTTTTTTAATCTAAAACCAAACCCAGCCTCCCTGTTTTGCAATAGGCCACACCTAGACTTCATTAACTGACAAAGAATTTCTATCTTATCATTTAGATTGCTAGGGGGAAAAAAAGGCAGGCATTCTTCCATTTTCCATAATTTCTTACAATGGTCAAAGTCCCTCACTGAAAGGAAAGGCCACCTTACCATAGGGGTGGCTCCCACTTCGATTAAATCTAATAAATAAAACTTGGTGGTCACATCACTTGCTCAGTCATTTCATTCAGGACTGCTGACCAGTACTTCCTACAAGAAGCTGGCCCTGACCATCCCATCCAAAAGAGCACCCTCTCTCACCCTCTGTCCTCACGCTCTGCTTTATGTATCTTTTGAGCACTGATCACTACCTGACATAATATATTTTTTAATTTTCTTTCTCTCCCACTAGAACATGAACTCTTTGAGAGCAGGATTGATTCTTTCTGTCTTATTCAACAGCAATAGAAGAATGTTAGATGTTCTAACAATAGAACAATAGTAGGTGTTCAATATATTTTTGTTGAATGATTGAGAGATTCTCTCGTTATTTTATTTGTTTAAAATAAATAGTCACCCATTTTATGTCATGACTTCCCTAGTCCTTTAGTTGTTTGCAAATTATTGACAACTTGATAAAAAAGAGTTACAGGATGAGAGTACACAGAAGCAACCACCAACTAGTGATTGATCTGGAATGAAAGTAAAGCATTTTAAGTATGTACACATACCAATGAGAAATTAGATTTGACTTACAAAAAGGTAACTTATAAGCATAATTTTGTGCTTTTTTTAATACATAAATCAAGGCACTCATGGTATTTTCTTACGCTTTGGGGAACTGAGTCTGGGTTCTCTTCCATTGTCTTCAGTGGACACCGACAACTTCCAATGACTGTCCACGGTCCACACTCTGAAGTCCAGCGAGTCCAGAGGCCCCATTCAGACTCTGCTGTGCTTTATGCCCAGTGTTAATGATCAACAGCTCCAATCCTTTACACTGGGTCTAACAACAATATCTGCCACACTTGTAGTATTAAATATCCCTCCAAAAAGCAACCATCTTGGAGTTTTGCACTTTTCCTTAGTCTTCATCTTCCTTTTTCCAACATCAGACTTGGAAAGTCACATATTTTATCCAAACCAAAAGGAGTTTGAGTATATCTTACTTAAATGAGTGAGGATATCAAAGTTCAGAAAGCTAAGTAATTTGCCTGATATCACACGTCTACCAAGAGGGAAATTTGGGCTATTACAATTAGAAGAAACATTTGAGTAGTATTGCCAATCTTTTTCATGTTATCATGTATGTTGAAAATTCTCTTTATGTGATACACCAGGATCAATGAATGAGCCTGCTCAGATCCGAGGAGGAAGCACAAGGAGTCCTGCTACCCCAGACCCCACCCAATTGCTCCAAGGGCCAAGGGGTTCAAGATGTGGACACACCTGTAATCCATTCGCAGCACCACCAGCTGCCAGCATCCATACCAGTTGAGAAGGTCTATTCCATTCCTCTTTTGTTATGAAAAAACCATGAAACAGAGAGGGAAGTGGTTTGCCCAGAGCAATATAACCAGTTGGCACCAGTAGCAGACCAAAAAGCTAGTGTCCTGACCTCGTTCCCTTGCCCCCTACCCCACACCAGTGCAGCAACTATGATGATGGTGGCAATAGCAGCGATGAGACCCAGAGACGTTAAGAAAGTAACTTGCACAGTCACATAATAAGTGGCAGAGCTGAGATTAAAACCCAGGTCAACACCACACTGCTGTTTCTATGACACTATTTCCCCCTCTATAGATGGGTTCAGTGTATTTTATTGCATCCTAATTCTTTTTAAATATTTACTATCTTTTGACAAAAATATTTTCATTACCAGGAACATTTCATTCCTTCAATTAAATACACAAAACATGAATTTATTGTATATCCAAAACACAGTGCCATATATACACTAAAGCAAAACACCTTTTTGGATTAACGTGGTTTCAATACATCCATTTGCAGGAGGGGAAATTGAGGCCTCGAAAAAAATCAAGCCCATACACGGGGTACCACGGGAGGAATCAGGGATAAAGGGCTGACTCCAGCTGCCATGGCTGCTCAGGAAATCATAACAGAGAATAATAAACGACTTCGAAAAATGAGTGATACTGTCTTAGGAAGCTTTTTATGAGCAAATAATAAAAAATAATGGTTAACATTTAATGAATTCTTAGTATGTGCCAGGCGTTCCAAGTATCTTACAAGTATTAACCAATATAATATTCAAAACACCCCATAAGAGGGAAAATATAATTATCTTCATTTTATGGATAAGGAAATTGAGGCACGTATAAGTCAATTTGCCCCGTAGGTAACACCCAGCAGGTGGCAGAGTCAGGAATTCAACACAGGCTGTCTGGCTTCATGATCCACAGTCTTCCCCACCTCCCCTGTGAAACTCAAACAGGCAATCATGATTTTGTGAGTGGAAGAGTGTGTGTGTGTGCACACACGTGTGTGTTGAGTATAAGACAGAGAGAAGGTGATAATTTCATTGAAGAAAAAATAGATACATAAGGATGGGAACTATGTTTGCAAAAAAAAAAAAAAAAAAACAAACCACACAGCCCAAAACAATAAGCAAAACCTGCTTCCGGACACTGGCACGGGGTGTCAGTTCAGAGATAGGCATAAAGCCTCAGCTGCTGCAGAAAGGCTGAGGCTCTGAGGGCGCCCCGTGCCTCTCTCTTCTACTTCACTGTTTCTTCCCTTTGGGGCCCTTCACTGAATCAGGATAATGGGGGAAACATCTGTGAATGGAGTTGCAGCCAGAAAGTGGTAAAAAGGTGCTTACAGAACTTATTAACCTGGTTCTTCCCAGTATCTGAAAACCTCAGAAGGCAATACTGGAAGGGAGCCTGTGCCATTCAAAGAATAAACGTTCATTTCCGATTTTTCATTTAGTAGTTTTTTTCCAGTAATAAAATAATCAAAGCTCTTTTATTTTCCCCTGGGAAAAGGATGTTTTATATATATATCAATTATATTAACACACACTACTTCAACTAAGCCATCAACTTTGTTTCAATTAAGACATCAACTAAATCTCGATTTCAATTTAGTCATTTCTCCTAAAATTTTCTCCCTCTGCGTTTGTTACACGGTAAACAGTCTGAGAAAGCAAACATTCCAAGCCCCTATGGAAAGTGCCTTTAGAACAGCAGAGGCCACTACATAAAGGGCTCACAGGTTAAGCCAAAGGGTGACCAGAGATCTCCAAGGTGGACTCTGCCTGTAAAGGTGTCCACACAGCCCTTCAAAAGGGCGCTTCAGCAAACTGCTACAATTAACGGAAGTTTAGTCCTTTTTTTTTTTTTTTTGAGGAAGACTGGCCCTGAGCTAACATCTGTGTCCATCTTCCTCCACTTTATACGTGGGACGCCTTTCCACAGCATGGCTTGATAAGTAGTGCGTAGGTCCACACCCAGGATCCGAACCGGTGATCCCGGGGCTGCTGAAACGGAGCGGGTGAACTTAACTGCTGTGCCACTGGGCTGGCCCCAAGTTTAGTCCAATTTTTTTTAATCATATTTTAGATGAGCCTAGAGTGAACAACATATATTTCTGTCAAAGGATTGACATACCTATAAAATCATTAAAAACATCCAAAACAAAGTTTAGGAAGGGATATCCGAATTGAAGGGTAAAATGCATGGTGTTATAGCAACCGTGCACACTGCTACCGATGCTGAGAATGTTGTAGATAGAAATCCTTCTATATATCTACATTCTGAAGGCATCGTAGTCATCTTTCTCCCAAACTGCTTAACACTAATGGTCCAGATTGCCAATAAAGGATGCTTCTGGTTGTACATGAGTTTAGGGATTTTCCCGAAATCCAAAGGGGCATGTAACAGGAGAGCTGAGCCACAGCCACGCCAAGCCTCAGGCAACAGGAGCTTCAGCAGGGCTTTGGGAACCGGCCAGCTCTAGGTTTGAAGCAAATGGGTCTCCAATGAGAATACTAAATGGCTACAAGGTGTTCCTAGTTTGAAAGATGTAAATAAAAAGGGACGCCTCCAAGTCATAGTTACTGACTCTAATGTCACCAACCACCCTGCAGCACTGTGTTCCTCCCACGTTACACAAGGTCAACAAGAACTCTGCCAGCAAGTGTCCCCCACAGGGTCCTGTGCTCCTGGCGGTGAAAGACTCAGAGCACAGCTCGGGTCTTCCATCCCAGGTGTGGCTTCCAGCAGCTGCAGGCTGAGGCACCACCCTTCGGTCTTGTAAACTGAGAACACTGATCTGGCTTCCATGAGGAGTCATTACCTATGGAAGCCTCCCTCCCAATGAAGCCTTAAGGGAGAGAGTATTTTTTAAAAATCCATAGTTTAAAAACAAAAACAAAACCATATCTCAATGAGGCTGAAATCAGTAGTAATGAATACTGCAACCAATAACGTGGGTGGTTGTGCTGAGACCTCATGCTAACAGTCAGATTATTCTGTGATCAGTTCTTCCAATGGACATATCTTTCCATCTGTGTGGGAAGCACATTCAGGCCCATTTCCAATTCCACCGATATGGCTGTCATTTGGAAAGTCCTACTTCCTGTATCCTGAGTATGCAGCTCTCCCCATCCCACTCTGCTGTGGCACTCCTGCAGGCTTGGCATCCTCCTATCCCAGTGTCACCGTGCCCCTGAGTGCTGAGAGCCCATTTGTTCCTCCTGAGTTCGACTCCAGGCTGGGCTTACTGGGGAAGGAATCAATGCTCTTTCCTGCAGAGCCAACCAATCATTACCTGCTCACTCAGGTGGCAGTTCTCAGAATAGGTCCTAGGGCTCCCTGAGAGGTTGGGGAGAAGCCTTAAGGCAGCATGGAGCCCAGGATGCACAGCTCCAAGCACCACTTTGAAAACAATGACAGAGAGAACAGGCTGTCACGGTGGGGAATATTGCCTTTCTCTATTCTTTGGCCCTCCTGATATATTTCCGATAACCTTTTTCGGGAGGGTATCTTCCTCCAACCTTTACGGTTCAAAGGGACTGCAGTGCTGAAAGGGACAAGCTTACATTCTCCAAAAGGTTGTTTTGGTATGAACCATACTTGTAAAAAAAAAAAATAACTGGTTTTCCTTGAAAAATGAAGGGAGACACAGGACAGGTCATTGAATAAAATATTTAAGAACTTTAGAGCAAAAAAGATGGATTGGCCTTAAGCCAAGGACACAAATAGTTTTCTCGTCATTTTTCCTGTGACTTAACTTTGTCTATGTAAACCGCCAACCAATGATCATGGAAAAAAATTCTCACCCACCAACCCAGTTCTGGATAAATGCAAACATCTTTGTTCTCAGAGCCCACCTTTCTCTTGGAGAGTTGCCTTTCCCTAACTAGCTTGAGACTTGCCAATTTGACACAGGGGTCTCAGTAAACGCCACTGAGTACTGCTCTCTTCCTGCAAGTTCCAGACGCAGAGAAGCCTTCTCTTTCTTCCCCCTTCTACTGATAGACCTCACATCCGGGGTTACTGCTCCCATCACAGAACTCAATCCACCAAGATAAGACATGACCACTTTTTTTCCCACAAGGCTCACATTCTTCATCTTGAAAAATTCACATGAACGAGTTGGCCAACATAGACATTGAGGGATACCAGTTATTTACGTCAGCAGCTCAGCTAAGATGCCTTCATGTTCTTTAGCTGGACATTTTGGAGGCTGGGAGATATACCATGCTTTGGCTCTTATACAGAAAGCAGTATTTCCAGACACTTCACATCATGAGGAGATTTCTATCTCAACAACAGATTACTGTAATGTACTTGGCTATTACAGCCTTTACTGCTATAATGAATAAGACATGATTAATATGAGCTATAAAAAGAAATTATAAAAAAAAAACCATAATCTCTTATATTGGTGTGGAGCTTTCCTTTAGTTTTTTAAAAAAATTGTACACATTTTCACACAAGCTCAACTATTTTATCTATGTGAGGACCTCAGGAAAGAGAAAGAGGAACTATCATTACTCAGCTATTAACCCTTTATAGGTTAACAAAGAGACAGAGAAACTGAGAGAGGGGACGCCAGTCTCAGTTGATCAGTGGCAGAGTTTGATGAGAACCCAGATCATGTTAAAAATGATTTCTGTCTTTGTCTATGACCTGTGCTCAAGTTCAGAGACCACTGTACACCTTCTTCGTACTTTCCAGGAAATTCTTTCTCCTCATTCACCACTGCAGCAGGGAGAAATCCCCAGGCAGGAAGGCTGCAATCCAGGAGCCCTTTGGTTAAATAATATGTCCGCCCCTGCACCTCTAGGAGGCACAAGAGCAGAAATGAGGCTAGCCCTCTGCCAATGCCCCAGTGTCCCCATCCTTCCCACTGTCTAGAAGAATTCAAGAAGCCTGGCATGGAGGTAATTTAGCAGCCTGCTGTGTTCTCAAACAACGGCCCATAAACAATGATTGGCCAATTTCATTCTAATCTTCCCAATTTTGCACTAATTAAAATCAAGCTGTAGCTTTCAAACAGTTTAATTAAGGCTGATTGGGAGAAATGGGGAGGGGAGACTCAAGCTTCAGGAGGAGGAGGAGATCGCCGCTGGCGAATCTCACGCTGCCCAGTTGGGGCTCCGGGGCATGGAGAGGGTACTGAGAGTGGTGTGCTTGTAGAGTCAACATGAAATACATTCCAATATTACATTGGAATGAAGGACCAGTGAATCTATGACACCAGAAGGAACTGAAAAGGGAGCTAAGATCTATCAGACACAGAAACCCCAGCTCTGCCTTGACCTCCCATCCTGCTCCCCACAGCTCATCTGTTCCACTGTGGAGAAAATAGCTCTGTTCACCACTCTGCACCTCCTGTTGTGCTCATCTTCACTCAGCAAGCCAACAGCCCATGCCACGCTTCTCCTCAGCAAATGTCCACAGGCTTCCCATTATCTACTTAACTCTAAGAGAATTCCCCCAGACTGGCACTTCCTTCCATTATTCTACAAGTTGATTCCTTTTGCAAGGAGACAGCCCTTCTGGCATTTGGGTGCATTTACTTTTTATATGGGCCATTCTTCCTTGGACTAGATATTTTTAGTTCCTTCAAAACAGTTTCCAGATCCCTAGGCCTTTATGCTCCAAACTTCTCTACTTGCAATCTAGTTTGTCACTGTATTTCTTTTTAAAGATGGCAACCAAAATTAAACCCAATTCAGTAGACATGTTCTGAGCCACTGAGAGTACACGAGGATACAATATCTGAATACATCATTATCATCATCATTGTGACTATCATCAGAGTGTCTATTTACTGAGCCCCTATGTTGCCAGTCATAGGACTGGATGCTTTACATATGTTTTAATCACCACCACAATCTTACAATTGTCATTGTGGTAGATTGAATCCCCATTCTCGCCTGTATTAGAATGTCCTCTTACATGTGACTTTGCAGTATTACACACTGATAGAGAGGGAGCTTATTTCCCTCCCCCATCGATATTGGGTTCAGCTATGTGAATTTGCTTTGGATAGAGGAATACAGACAGAACTGAGAGCGTGCCAATTCTGGGCCAAGATCTCATGAGGCATTGCATGTTGCCACTCTCCTTCTTGCATCCCTGCCCTCGCCATGAGAATTGCTTCCCCCATGTAGCTTCAGGTGCTGCCCTTTCAGCCTGAGACCCATAATAAACATCACTGGAGTAAAGATCTAATGGCCGCCTTGCAAACCTGCAGCCTGAAGCACAGCTAATGCGGCCAACCTACAGATACGTGAGTGAGATAAATGATTATTGTTTTAAGCTACTGAGTTTTGAGGTTATTTTTATATCCATAATTGTGGCAATAGCTAATTGATACACTGATACACACCACAAGCTTTAGTCCTATTTTATAGCTGAGCTAGCTGAGGCTCAGACAATTTAAGGACACAAAGCTAACGAAAAGTGAAGATAGTCCATGATCTTTCTCTTATACATATTTCCTTTATTAATGCATCTGAATATTGCATTCCTTTTTTTTTTTAAGACAAAAATAGTATGGTCGACCAGAACCCCACATTTTTTCCAACCCTAGATATTTTCTTTCAGAGCTAAACCAGGCCTCCTATATCCTACATTTGTGAAATTTGAACTTAAATTTAGGGCTTTGCATTTCACTTTCTTCTTGCATTCCACCCCTTGTGGCAGAGACTAGAAAGTTGTGCTCTAAGCTATTTCTGTTTTCCTCCTGGGCTCACAGACTATTTTTCCCGGCTTCCTCTTCATTTAAGTGTAGCCGTGTGACTGAGTTCTGGCCAGTGGAATGTGAGCCCGGGCCTAGACCATAAGACCTCCCAGAAGAGGACTCTGAGACCCTGGGTGATGACAGAGTGACCAGATAGAAGGAGTCTTTGTCCTGAATGATTTCATGAAGCAACCTCCTTTTAACTCTCCCATAAATTACATTGGACATGAGCAAAAAAAAAAAAAAACTTGCATTAAATCACTGAGATTTGGGGAATGTTTGTTCCAGTAGTTAGCCTGCTCTGACTAATACTGCCTTGATCTTGCCAATCTCACATTCCAGCCTGACAAAGTAATCTTCACTCTTGGTTTGATTGCCTGGCTGGATAAGGGTCCCTTTCAATTACCTGATTTTATTGTCTTTATGGTCAAACATCCATGCTCCCATTTCTCCTCAGCTCAGTAACATTCCCATATGAGGTCTCTCTTCTTCTTGTTTTCTGAGTCTAGATGGAAATGGTGTTGGTCTTGAGGTCTGGACTTCTATGCTGTGGGATCATGGCATGTGAGTCGTGCTCTACTGCGAAAGCATCCGTCACTGCTAAGGATTTACTTGGGACTATCTATAACTATAAAGTCAATGAATAGATAGCAGGCTATAGTTAGGGAGAACAGTATGTGGATTTTAAGTGATAAATTTAATTGTGTATGGAGATCGCAGTAGAAACGGTTTGACAGAGTGAGATTGCCCCTTCTTTATTTCTTCTTTCTCAATTAACCTCTCTGCATTTTCTCTTCTTTCCTCTTCTAAAGATTGCCCACTCTATGATTTTCCACATTTATTCTCAGGAGACTCCTCACAAAAAGAATAAGCGCTCATCTTGAAATAAACCAAATTTGTTTTTTGGTTATCACCAAATAGTCCTATAAAGCAAGTCCTATTATTCTACCCATTTTACTTATGAGAAAAATGAGCCTCACCTGCAAAATAACTTGTCCAAGTTCACATGGCTAGAAGTATCAGAGCTTCCATTTAAACTAAAGCCACTGACTTTCTGCTGCATCTAATTCAGTGCCAGAACATCCTCCCCTTACTGAGGGGCTTCATTCTCTTATGATATCCTTACATGTGGCTGACATGGTACTGGGAGCTGGAGATATAAAGACAAAATAAAACGTGTTCTTTGCCTGAAGGAGCTCAGAGCCAAGTGAAGAGCAAATAGAGATAGGTAAACAAATAAATGAATGCACAAAATAAGTTCTATAGCAGAAATATGAACAGACTGATGGGGAATCATAAGTAGGAAAAACTAACTCTCTTGCAGGAGCCAAGGAAGATTTCATAGGGAGGTGATATTTAAATGGCTTTGAAAGGCAAGTAGGAACTCAGCTGGCAGAGAAACTGGAAAGAGCTTTGCAGGAAGAGGGAACAGGGCATGGAAAGAGCCTTCTGTGTCTGGTGAATCTGGAGATGTTCCCTGAGGCTGGAATAAAGGATAAGTAGGAAGAAATGGTGGGGCATAATCAGCGGAACAGGGTCCATATTCATTGAATATTTGTTGACATAGTGAATGGATGGATTTGGAATGGACTTTCATGCTAAGAAAATGCATTTGGGTTTTATCCTTTGAGTACAGAGAGACCAAAAGAGGACTTTAGGCAGGTTGGATAGGAGAAGAGAAGAAAGTCCAAGTGGTAAACGAAGCCAGGAGAAAAGAGAAGAGACTGGCTTTGAAAGATGGTTCTGAGATGGAAGCCAAACGACTCAAGTGGGAGATGGGGACGAGGAAGAGGCAGGAGTTATAGCAGCCAAGTGGCTGGTCATACCGGGAAGCACGGCAAAGAACAGGGGAGACAGAGTAAAGTGTATATGAAACCTGCTGAGTGCAGTTCTGGCTATGGTTTCATCACAGAAACTCAATCTGGCGGTCCAAAATCAAATCAAGTGGGAGGTGGATGCAATTCTTTGAGAAGCTGGGGGAAAAGTTAGGATTTTTTTCCCTGAATTTAACTTCACTGAAAAACCTGTATCCTCTCACCATTTGCTCAGCATGTATTTCCAACTTTTCTTAAAGCATTGATGCTTCAGTTCCAGAGCAGGGTCCCCACAGTTCTGAGGTGTGCCTAAGACCTAGATCCACCGTCACTAACCTTCAAGAGCTGCACAGAATTCAAGACGTGAAAGAAATCTGTGGAGAGGAAAATGCCTGATCTGAGAGACTCCAGAATGGGCAACTGATACTGATCGGTGACAAAGTTCTTGAGTATTTTGAAAGAGGAGCAAGCAAGCAAGCAAGCTCCCTAGGAGCCAGAATTTGTTCAGGAAGAAAATCTTATGTCAAAATAAATTTCTTACATTGTCTTTATGAAGAAAGATGGAAAAGGAAGAGTCAGGAAAAAGAGAAAAGGACAGCTTGAAAGAGAGAATGTGAGAGGAGGGGGGAGAGGAAAGAACTTCTGGAGTGCTAAGAAGTCTAAGAATCGGGGTGAGTAATAACGACCTTCAAATATCTAGAGACCTGACGTGAAGAAGAAGCATTTAGACTTAACAGAAATTAGAGAAAGCAGAGTCAGGACCAGTAAGTGGAATTATGGTAAGAAAGACTGTGATTCAGTTTCAGAAAGATCTCTATAGTGTTTGGGGCTGTTGAATGGAAATGGGCCTCAATGAGCACGCAGGACTGGAACTGCTCAAGCCAAGGATGGTTGACCTTCCTGGGGATTTGTAGAGTGGCATCCGCTTTGGGTAGGAAACAGGTGATTTTAAAGTTTCCTTCTAATTCACAGATTCAAGCATCACTCAGTTCTGTTATGGCATCCCCCATGGTCAGGCATCCTTCCACAGCCAGACACTGTCTGGCTTTGCAGCTTTGGCCTCTTGTCCCAGGCCAAGCACTGAGTCTGCAGTTCCCAGATTTCATCTCCTGGCCTGCAGGCAGCAAAACGAACATTGTTCTACTTAGTGTAACAGAAGACAAAAGAACGTATTATCAGCCTCTAAAGCCACATTTCTTCTACCAAGTCCCATTTGAGTCTGTTTCTCGATGACTGAGGTGGACATTAAAGGACTTGCACAGCCTCCCTTCCTTTCCACTCTGTCTTCATCAGACTCACAATTTAGAACATATACAGACCCAAACGAGCAAAGACTGGCTTATGGTGTTAAAGTTTACCTCCGTTACTAGTAAACCAACCATGCAGCCCATGTCAAGGGATCATTAGGTGTTTACATGCCTCTGTGGATCAAGGAGAGCTCACTCCCCAAAGTGTCTTCCTTCCTGTCCCTCCTCCGTCACTAACATGTCCCCAGGTAAGGCACGGGCTCTCCTGACACACAAGAAAAATGAGAATTCTCCAAGGCCCTGGGGCTGGTAATGAAGGGGTTGGAGCAGCTCTGGTTCTGGCTACCTCATTTTCCTGCCACAGGGCCTCCTGCCTGGCCAGTGAGACTCCTTGCTCACCCTGCCTCATTCTGACGTCTGGAGCTTGTTTGTTCTTTGCATGGGGGAGGGAGAAGAGGCCCATTTCTGGGCTCAGGGGAGAGCCTGGCACGGCAGCACAACCAGGAAGCGTTAAACAGGTGCAGAGAGGAAAACACGGCAGGCGGAGGGAGCTCTGCCAGATTCCAGCATCTGCCCCAAACCACGTCCTGGGTGTGACAGCCCTAACCTGCCCACACCTGGATCTACAAATCCTAAAAGTGACCCAGGAGTCCCAGCCTGTAGGTCTCTTCCACGCTTCATCTGATTCCATGGTGCTGTGGGGGCCAAGGGTAAGCGGAAGGGACCCAGAGCATATACCAAACTTGTCACTGTAAGAAAATCTAAATTTGCGAAGTAGCCCAATGAGCAGAGGTTATTTGCATCCCCAAAGGTTTCTTCTGGCTTTATGAAAATATTCCTCGAAATATAAGACATTTCCAAGTGGATATGTGTGCTTACAAGTCAGTAGCTACCTGATCCTAAAGTCAGGGGCTAGAGATTTACTTAACACTGAATTTTTATAAGCCATTGCCAGGCAAAAAATAAGATACCGCATTTTGGAAATGTCATTAAGTGTCCCTCTAGTAGAGGATTCAATTTATGGAAATTCAATTTACACTGCACCCTTATAGGAAAACACCGGCAGTGCAAAGTCGACACATACAGAATTTGCTGTGGGTGAATTGCTTCAGGAACACCCATCTGTAACTTCCTCCCACTCAGGGTTCCCCAGAGCCCAAGTGCAGGTGGAGATCTCTGGTGGAAACAGAGGCCTGCAGGGTCTTTGAGTGGGATGAGCCACTCTCCAACCCCCATCTTCTATATCCCAAAGATCTACTGGAATGCCAAAAGAAAGAGTAGGAGGGGCAGAGAACACAGGTGGTTACAACTGGAAGCACCATTCTCTCAAAGCATTAAGAATTCCAGGTTCAGAATATGTATTTGATTCAATAATAATCACTTAGTGGTCAGATCCTCTATTATATGGGTTGAATGTTGGCACTTCCTCTTGCCAGTTGTGTGACACCCTCTAAAACTCAGTGTCTTCATCTGTAATATATGTATACAAAGGGTATCTCCCTTGTAGATTTCTCCTAAGAATGATTTTAGCATATATACATAACAACTTAGTAAAATGTTGGGCATTTGATGAACACTCAACATATATAGTTATTATTACACATTAATGTTATTAATATTTCATAGTACAGAAGAAGTACTTTGCTTTCTTTCCCTAAGTTAAATAGAAACTTTGGCCAACGCGTTTGCCCTCTCAGAACAATCTATTTTCCTTGCTCCCTTACTCTTTTTATCCCATGGGGAAGTCGGGGAGGTTGGTGAGAGCCTGCTGTCCTGTGTCCAGGCATCAATATTGTGTAGTCAATGCACTGAGATCTCTCCTGACAAAAAGCTTTTGGCTCTTGGACATCCATGCTCTCCAGTGGGCAGTCCCTTTGAGGGTTTCCTCCTCCTCACAATTAGCTCAGTTGGTGGAGCTCCATCTGAGGCCACCTGCCCAACCCATACACAGTACGCAGCCATGCCTTCTCCAGTTGCTTCACTTAGGGCCGAGCAAATCAGTCAGATGGACCAACGGGCTCCAGCTGTCTTCCATTTGAGTGAGTGATGGATTGTAAAGATAGGAATCCTTGTCTCAAACTCAGATCCAAACCTTCATCTCCAGCCCAGCTTTAGGGTAATAAATCTGCCCCACCTTCCCTCAGCTCCTTATGATTGCGTTCACTTTTTCTAATCCTGGAGGGGAAGATGGATGATTGACATGGGAACCAAACTCCTCACATGCCACTTTTTACTGGTTCACAGACCTCAGCCTACTTCCAACCACTTGCTCCCATGGGTCCTCCTTGAGGGCAGAGCTCCCTGTAGCCTGGGCCATGTGTCATTCATGGCTGTGTCTCCAGCACTTGTGGGAGTGGCCAGCACACACAGATGCTCAATAAATATGTGCTGAGTGAATAAATGCCCCGCCACATGCCACTCACTGTTCTAAGCAACATGGACTGAAATAATTTTCTTGTGGGAGATGTGGGAAGCGCTGAGGTGGGATAAATGTAGCAGAAGCTGAATAAAGAACAAAAAATTGAGAATCACTGACCCAGAAAAAGCTCTTCTCTGGAGGAGAAAAAAATGAAAAGAAAAAGAAAAGACCGCATAAGTAGCCAGTGTCCCTGTCTGCCTGCATCTGCGTCGTGATGGTTTCTAGATTAAGCCTACCTCACTCTTTCCTACATATACACGTCTCTAAGTAGCAATTCATTCATGAATAAAATTAATTATTTCTCGAAGCAAAAATTAATCCTCTTTTTTTCTGCCTGATTGACTCAAGATCTCTCTACTAAATCTCATCTGAAAACAAAACCAGTCTTGCCTTCTCCCCTTGGCTTTCCCAGATTTTCCCTTCATTTCTTGCACATTTTTCTTTTTACATTTTCTCTTTACAGACCATCTTTGCAATCCTATTTCAAGCCAGGGTGGATAACCTCGATTTAGCCCCAAAAGACATGGGAAAATGTAGGGCAAGGGTCATTTGGTCCTGGGGGAACCTAGGACTGGCATCCATGGACCAAATCTATCCATCCATCACTGAGAGCGTACTAAATGACTTCTTCTCCCCAGTTATTGAGATGCTACATTCCAGTGTTTTTTGGTGTGTGTGCTGTCACTCAAACTAGACTGCCAAACCCCTGGAAATCAGTAGAACCCTGTTTTCTCTAGCTTTTGTAGCCTGATGTAGTGCCCAGAATAATGCATTGCACAAAAGAGATGCTCCATAAATACCTGTAAGAGGACCAAGTAAGAAAATACACAGTGTGGTAAGCTTACCTGAATTCAATTGTTTAAGCATAAATGATGCTGGATTTTCAGTTGAACCAGTAGCTTCATAGGACCTTAAGGCACTCTTTGCCATTTTCTCACCAGGTGAATAGTCACACTCCAGTTTTCCAATTGCCTTTGGTCCTTCCTTCTCCAGATATGCAATTACTTTTCCTTCATTTTACTCACCCCTGATACAGGAAAAATGACATTCCCCTCCTGGTGAGAGTTTTTCGAAATTGCACCTTGGAAGAAATCACTGTCTAAGAGTCCCTTTTGGCATTTTGGAGGGACAAGACATGGCAGAAGTAACAGGGTGGGGTAGAGCAGATGAAAAAGGGACACAGTCACATGCTTCTTGACATTTGCCTTAGGCACATGGGCTGGCAGCTCAGTTCTTAAACCACACCCTGTGCTCCCCTGCCTGTGGCTATACTGCCCGTGTGCCTACCACACCATTCTCCAGCTTCTCCACCTGGAGGGCTTCCACTCACCCATCAGAGCTGGGCCTATACCTCACCTTTTATTCCAGCTTTCCTTGACCTTTCTATGCAGAGTAATCTAGCACGTTCTCCAAATGTACTTATGTGTAAATTCCATCAGATCAAGAACTGTGTCCTCTTTGTTCATGGTTTATTATCAGAATCTTGTAGAATCATAAGCCTAGAGTTGGCCCTCAAAAGTACTGATTGATTGAATATTGCCCTTCCTATGCTCTTGAATTGTAGTTGTTTGTCTATGTGCTATTTCTCCTGGCTCCAAGAGACCAGAACACTTTCTCATTCAGTTCTTTGTACACAACAGAAGCGTCATAAAGGTCTGTTGCACTCGTGCGGTATTTTCCATGTCAGAGATGGAGATAGGATTCTGTACAAGGATGAAGATATGCAGGCTTGATGCAAGCCCCTTGTGGAACTCGTCACCTGAGACTTCTAGACTGAAACTCCTTGGGCGAAGGCCTTATATTGGGTCTGCAGCCTACATTGCATATTATGTATCAGAGGTGCTATACATTTAGCCATCACTGAACTCTTGATAAAGCAAATTCTGAACATTTTGTTCTGTCTCTCTCCTACTCACCTCCGTGGACTGAGAAATGGTGCCTGTAACCATACTTGCCTGCACTACCACATTGTCTCACACTTTTCTCTAAGCTGTTTTCTAGTGTGTGCACCGTTCCTTTCTCTCCTTCCATCTTAAGGAACTCCCTTGTTAAACTATAAACCCAGTGAGGAGCACAGAGATCACCCAGTTTACTCTGGTGATCATCGTTTCTCCCGAAAGGCCCACCTCCTTCCCTGCCTCTCCCGTCCACGCTCACCTGAGAACCACGGCTTCCCTGTGGTGCCCTGCAGCTGTGTGATAACACAGCCCTGCTCCACCTCAGGAGCTGTCATGAATGCCTAGGAAATTGCTGGGACTTACCCAGGGCAGCAGAGGTTGCCTTTGGTTTATGTATGTGGATTGTGGTCTCTCAGTTGGAGATGGTGCCTCTCCCAGGGTTTGCTGTTTATCCAAATCAGTTAGTCCATGAGACGTGGTCTGGGTGATGAATCAGCTCTGGAGCTCGTCCTGTGATTGCTTCCACAGCTGCTCTCTGCCTCCTCGCCTCTCCATCTCCCAGGAGGCATCCACAGGCTGGTTCTGGGCCTTCCAGCCTCTTCTGCTTTTAAACTTTTCTCCCTGCTTCTGGGTCTATTCTTAGGAGTTTGTGTGCCTCGGCACTAATAACACCTAAGTTTAACCTCCCTTGACTACTGTTCTCTTTCATTTGTAATATCTCTTGTAAATATCCTCACTACCTCAAATGCATCATGGGGGATGCTGCCTTACCATTAAGCCTGCTGTCCTTTTCCACCCTAGGCACTCCTGCTCTCCTCATCATCTCCCAAGCACTCAGTGTAATCAAACACAGTACTTCTTAAGCTTTAAAGTCATACTGTTCTTCTGGGGCTCTTGTTAAAATACAGATTCTGATTCTGTAGGTCTGCGGTGAGGCCTGAGGTTCTGTCAATTTTACCAGCTCTCAGGTAATGCCAATGCTGCTGGTTCACAGACCACACTTGAAGCAGTATGGATCAAATATTTGGTTTTTCTTATTTCTCACTTCCCTCACATGTAAGCTATTGCCAAATCTTATTTTTCATCTTGATGAATTGCAAACAGATTGTCTTCTCTTGGGGATATAGCTCTCCTGCCTGCTGAAAAGTTCTTTTGCCTCCACTGCCCACGTTCACCACGTCCTCTGATTGGACCCCTGCTTGTCCTATTGGATGTTTCAGATGCACCTGCCAGAATACCTTCCTGCCTCAACACCACTTACGTCTGGGTACCAGTCCACCCTCTTGGTTTTCAGCTTTGTTCTACCTTGGTTCTCAAAATTTGCAAACTTTGCCCAGAATATGATCAGAATATAATGTCCCTTCTTGTCAATGAAGATATCTACTAATTTCTTTTTTTGTTTATTTGTTTTCCTCCCCAAAGACTTCTAATGTATCCCCAGACCCTTCCTTTCTAAGAAAGAGGCAGATATAAATGGAGGTAATAATGACTACGGCCAATAATTTGGAAGTATACCTAGCCTTGATTCTCTCTTAACCACCATATTACACTCATTGTTCTGTAGGATTTCTAACTTTCTCTCTTAATTTTAATTTATTCTTTCCGAGTTTTAAGTGTTTCATCATAGTGGCTTGGATTTTTTCCAATCTCATGATTATCTCTCTATTAAAGCCTTAATACAAAAAGAAATTAGAAAAAACAGACTGCTCATTACTTTGATTTGTAGCAAAGAGAGAATGGAACATTACCGCTAGAGTGTTTCGAGAAACCATATTTACATTTGCATCAGCTCAATTTAGGTGCCTGATTAAGTTGCGTGTCATGATGAAGATGCACTTACCAGTCAAAGGGAAGTGGTGTAGTCTAGGGTAATGAGCAGGAGACGTCAGGTCGGGAGCCCTGAGTGCTATTTCTGGCAATGACCTCTCCGACCTTGACCACGTCCATCTCACTGCCCTGGACCATAATTGCCCCCATCTGCCTCATAGGACTTCTGTGAGATGTTGATACTAGAGTGTTTATTGTAGTGGGGGCCATGGGGTGGAGCAAGGAGGGTGGGCTTGGGGGTCACAAATGGAATTCGAGACAGGATCTCTGCTCTTATAGCTCTTACCATTAGCCTGTTAATAGTGTCTGAGAAGTGGGCTGATTGTTCAGATCCTGGCCTGACAGGGCTGGAGACATGCTGGGAGGTTGGTTAATGGAATTCAAAAGCTTGCCAAAAATTGGGTGAGATGACCAAGCCCATCCTGTTACTTAGGAAGGCTTAACAAGAGTGCATATTGTCTCTCTTCTCACAATGGTGCCATCCTGAGATTGTTCACTTCATGCCTAGGACCAGGCAGCTGGCAGTGACTAGTTTCTGTAGGATGTCCTAAGGAAGGCTTGCTCAGTTGACCATTCCTGACTTTAGGAAAAAGATCTTTACCTGCGGTGACTCTAAAACATGCTGGAGACCATCTAGCTCCCTCTGTAGCCCACAAGACCAGTAAAAGTGTGCCCCAGAAAAGATTCATTCTTTCTCCAGTTGAGTTTCTCTCCCAGCAGAGATGGATCGAGGGGCATCGGGTTAATATACTTTAAACAGGAAAGCATGAGAACAATTTTTTTCTCCTTCTAATATAGGTTGTTGAATGCTAAGCCCTCAGCAGACATTATGACAAAGATAGCACCCATGGCTCTCATCTCATTACCATTCTTGCATTGGCTAATATTTGTTGAGGACAATCTAATAACAGTAGGCAATATTTATGAAGCACTGTTCTATGTGTTTTACATCAATGAAATCATTTAATTTTACATCACTCCATTAGGCGGGCACTATTATTGTCCTGATTTTACAAATAAGGAAATTGGGAAACAGAGAAATTTAATAATTTGGTCAACATTATACAGCTAGTAAGCTACACCTCCAGGATTAGAACCCAAGTCATCTGGCTCCAGAACCTTCTCTCTGAAGCACCTATGTCTACCTAAATGCAAACTTGAAATGGAGAGAGCAACAATCTCCACGGGGGCCCATGGTTAGAAAGGCCAGAGCTATTCTAAGACGACGAGTCATCTCCTTAAAGTGAGAGCACACTCCGATGTCCAAAGAAGAATAGGGAGGATTCGGAGCTTAATATTAGAAACTCGCTGTGCAATAGTTGTGATCTGTTCACACAACTAGAAGGGAAGGCGGGTCTCTCTCCTGTTGTGTTTAGTAACCAAGTATCATGTGATTCTACGCCAAATATCCCAGCCCCCCTGGCAAGCCTTATTCCTCCCCATCACCGTTCATCTCCTTCCTTATATGGAAGGCACACGTGGGTACCCTTTGATTTCTCTGTACCAAAACGTTTCTTAAAGAATTCAATGAAACACCAATTCTGTTCACGACCCAATATTTCACAACAGAACATTTCCGATAGTCTCTGTAAGCTTTTTCTCTCTCTGCCCCCTCTAGACAAAATGCCCTTCTGGTCATTGAGAATGACCCTCAATGTGTGTTTTGCCAGTTTTCTGTGACTCGCTTTAGTCAGAGTAATCAAGGTCTTGAATTTGCCAGAGGGAATTGCCACTGGAGACAAAAGGGGAAGGGATAAAAGTGAAACCCCACAGGGATGATAGAGAGCCCCACAACAAGCATCCATGGATCCACCATTTTGCTTAATAACTAAAAGCAAAACTCCCAGAATGCTCCTGGCCCAGCTGTGTGTGACCATTCTCTCGTCGCCCAACCAAAGGGTCACAAATCAGAATGCTGCCTTCCTGTCAGAATGACTGGTTACTGTTTCCCCAAGTACAGGTTCATGTGCAATAACTGACCCCAGAGAAACAGAATGGCACAGTGTAAGAGCCTGTCACATTAAATGATCAGAAAACCATTACCGACTGATAGAATGGTTGGTGGTGCAGAAGTGATTACAGACAGTCCCCACGGGCCCGCTCTGAGCGGCTGCTCAGGCATACGGGGGCTGCCAGGCCTGGGGCTGGGGCTTGAGGAAGAAAAATCTATTGAGGGGAGAAGAAAACTGATGGTTTATTCCCTCTAGTTTCTGGTCTCCACAGCCCTCTGAAGTGGATGGCGGTGTTGGGATTCCCAGCCCGATATTTCAGTTCTGGTATACATTTTAAAAATATATTTTGAGTGATAGCAGTGCTTCTGAAAGATCTGGGATAAACTGAGAAGTCTAAGGTAAATTAAATCTTGTTTTCCTGGACTCACTGCTTAAACACATTCTAAGCTGGATTTTCTCTCTCTCTCTTTTGTTTTTGGAGAGATGGAAAAAGAAATTCTTTGATAAAGAGAAGCATCGCCCTGAATTTACTTTATAGAAAATTTGTGGGAAGCGTATGTCTAGCTTCTTGTATATTTATTGAAGGTTGAGTTAGCCTCTTCTGCTCATCTACCTCCACCTGAGCAGGTGTTACCTCAGTCCCTCCCAGCCTGAGCTGGCCACTCTGCCTCAGTGGCCCTATGTGAATTTCCACTGCAGTCTTTGGAGGATGGCAAGGACCAGAGCCCCCAGAGCAGAGTGTGAACTGCAGTCCCTTCCAAGACCAGACGGCATCCAAGCAGAGTGGAAGAGAAGGGGCCGAAAGGAGAGCTGGGCAGACTATTCCTAGAGCAGGATTTTGTTTCTGTGCCCCATCAAGCACCCATCAACACCAGACCCTCACACCTGACCTTGACCTTTCTCTCCATCCGAGTGTAGGAATCATGTACCAGGAGAAAGGCCTCTATAAATGGCTGCTCTTACCATTTGGGAATCTTCCAGTGCTAAATACCTTGAAACCTTGTATCTGAGACTCTGTACTAACCTAAACAGACTGTATGTTTATTGCAGAAGTTAAAAAGCTCAGAAACAGAAAAATACCTCTAAAGATATTTTAAGAACCCAGACTCTGGAGTCTGACAACTGGGCAGTGAATCCTGGATGCATCAGTTACTACCTGTGTGCCCTTCAGCAAGTTCCTTAACTTTTCTGGACCTCAATTTCCTCCTCTGTACAAGGGGGAGAATAATTGTTCTTCCAACACAGGGCTGTTGGAAGGATTAAACAAGTTAATGTGCATAAGGTTTATAAAATGCTAGATCTAGCAAGAGGGCCAAAAACTTTAGTATGTTCGCATGACTGGAAATGAATCATGTGCCAAACAATTCCTAGATGCTAAAAGAATAGGTGATTTTCTGGTTTTGTTTCTCTTTGTGCTTTTTCATGTTTCTCTCTCTCTCTCTCTCTCTCTCTCTCTTTGCATTAGAAACTAATTTGTAATTTGAAAACAAATGTCTTTAATAAAAAAGAAAAATTCAGCAAAGCTCCCAGGGTAGGTAGTCTAAAGATTATGGGTGAAGTGAGGAGGAAAAGGGAAGGAGGACGAGGGGGCAAGTGGGCAGAGGGATGAAGGGTCTGAATTAAAGGATGCACTTGTGGGAGCCCCGAGGCTCACCAGAATGCCAGGTGAGGATTTCGAGAAACTTTCTGCTTTTGAAGTGCTGGTCCAGCAGCTGGGAATGTGTGCCTGGCTTCTCCCTCATCAGATGGAACAGGAGGGTCTCATGTTTGACTGTGAGCTCTGATACTCCGCAGGACCGGCCTGAGGGGCCAGGAAGACACAGCCCACTTCCACGCGCAAGGCCAGCCGAGGCTGTGACCCTGCAAGGCTCCCCAGACCTCTGAGGCAGGAGCTGGAGCTGCCTTCCTTCATTTGCATGTCTAGGTAATTACAACTCATAAAAGAATCTAACCCATTAGTTAAAACCCGGCCCCAGCATTTGACTCTGACCTCCTGCATAGCCTGGGCCACACGCTGACTCTGTGCCGCCAGATTTGTCCTCAATTTATAAGCAGCACAACCTATAAATAGAAACCCTTTTGCTAAGTTCCCCAGGAGTCATCAGCAGGTTTTCCAGCTTGTGTGTTTTCTTCTTTCTTTTTTTAAAAACCAACATGGTAGGCTTTTTTCCCTGCCTGCTTCTCCCCAGCTCTCACTTTCAGTTCAGGCTGCGAGAGTGGCAGCTGGTGTGTGGCTGGGGCCCCGCCTGCCCAGGTTGGGCTGTGAGGGAAGCCCCTGTCTGGGCTGGGAGCCCCCACTCACCTGTAGATCCTGTACCTGGTGGTGAAACCCTGGCGGTACCGCTCCATGAAGTCAGCATACTCCTGAGCGCGGTGGAAGGGGCCCCGGTCTGTGAGCAGCCAGTCCAGGGGTGGCTGCCCGGCGGAGGAGGCATGCTGCTCGGGGACCACCGCGGCGGCCGAGGCCGAGACAGCCAACACCCAACCAGGGAGGCCCAGTGCCAGCAGAGCTGCCCATGGGGCCGCCGCCAGCCGAAGCCCTCTAAACCGAGTGCCACACGGCCACCTCATGCTTCTCCCGGGCGGTTGGTCTCTTCATTCTCTCGCCACACTCTCCCGCTCTGTGCCGCTCCTCCGGGGCTCCTGGAACTAGAGAAGTACAACAGTGAGATGTCAGTTGAAGCCCCTGGTCTTACTCCACGGGCTTGTGGACATCAAACATCCCTGAGCAGGGCCCACTCGAGGAATCCTTGATCCCAATAACACATCTTCATTCTAGGCATTGAGCTAAGCACTTGATGTATATTTCATTTATTTCTTAAAACAATCCTAAGGGAACATCGCTGTCATCATTTTACAGATGAGATGAGGTTTAGAGAGATGAAGAAAGTTGCTTAAGTTCATACGGCTTTTAAGTGAAGAAACCAGAATCTTGAACTCAGGTGGTCTGACTCTCAGCTCTTAGACTACACTGCTTCCATGTTTCCTTTGTTGACTCAACAGCATCTACTGCTGTTTTGCTCTCTCAGAGAGGTTCCTCGTGTTTCTCTAATAGCCCTGTAGGTTGTGAGCTGCCTCTAGAAGCTTGGTGGAAGGTGACTAGCAACCCCCTTTTTCAGCTGGCAAATTGTGGGGCAGAGAAGGAGTGAAGTCCCATTGCTGCTATGAAGCTGGGTGAACTTGGGCAAACCACTTCCCTTCTCTGGGTTAGGTTTTCTCTTACAGAAAACAAAGAGGCTTGACTAGAGACTATCTAGGACTCCTTCCAGATTGGAACACCTGGTCCTTTCTTTTCTAGAAGGCCTTCCAGGGATGGAGTTAGAGCGGGCAATCAAACTGCCTATCACCATCATCAGAGAGCAGATCCAGGCAGACAGGATGCCTGTGGGGCCTCTCTCTCCTCAGCCTGCAGCATGAGAGCTCCCTGAGGGCAGGGCTGTGTAGCCTTCCATCCCAGTGCCTGAGAGCACATGGCAGGCCTTCAGAGATTCTTCTTGAAGGAATGAATGAGTCCAGGCCCTGTCTTCTCTGAGAAAGAGAGAAGGTGAGAAGGTGCCAGCAAAGATTTTGGCCACAAAACTCTTGGCTGCCTTGTGACTCATCACAGGCCTTTGATGTCCGGTGCCTGCACCTCATCTAAGGATGACTAGTCACCTTTAGAAACCTCTGGGCAGATGCAGGGGACCGATTCAGTACTGTTGGGGTTCTTGCAATTGCATGCGTTTCTTCCATCTCTAATTTCTAGCACAGGCTGTCAGAGTCTCGCCCATGTCCCCTTGCCAGCAGCACTTCAGTGTGTGCTAGAATGACTTCCAATCCCCAGAACCTGTAATTTGTGGCTTTGAGGACTTTCTCTGGATGCCAAAACCCAGAGATGGGCTCCCTGGAGATGAAGCAAGGGGTGTTGGTTCCCCAGCACTTCCAGAGTCCCGTAAGGGCAGGCAAAGTGGGCTTTGGCATTTGATCCATGGCCCCTCCAGAGTCCCCCAGTGTACTCTGGGGTGGTTCCAGCTCAACAAAACCAATAGACTTCCCTTGGACCAGTGGGAACCCTGAGGAGGCTGCCGGGAGGCTGGGGCCCAGTAGTAATCCTGGATACTGCCGGCCTAAAGGCTGACTGGAGTCTGAGAGATCCGGACCTCAGCATTTGTCCAGGATGCTTTCAAAAGAGCTGCAGAACCTGCTTGTAAGGATGGAGAGACAGAAGCATGAGTGGCCGTACCTTCGCAGTCACTCCTCCGCTCCAGCTAGGAGGTATTGACCACCTACTATGTGCTGGGGGATTCTTAGAAATTACCCCAGTTAATTCTCACGGTAAGTTTGTTATATAGGCATCATTATTATAGGTTGACATTTCATTGGGACCCAGAGGAGTTGAGCAAGGAAGATGCAGCGGTAGATTATGAACCTAGATCTGGCTCCATGTCCAGACCTTGCAAAAGATGCTGCGCAGGAAGATGGACCCTCGCTCAACCAACTGGCTGTGAGGGGCTGGGGAAATAGGGAGAATGAGGTGACACCTGCCCTACCGGATCTTGAAGCATATTATAACACTCCAATCATCAAAATAGGTGATCCTGGCACACAAATCGGATGGGCCGATCAACGATACAGAACAGATAGCTCAGAAAGAGAGTTTATTACACGAGAACGTTGAATATATTAAAAAAGGCATTGCAGACTAATTGGGTAGGGGATGGAATATTTTATATATCATATTGGGGAATTAGTTCCAGATGGATTAAAAACTTAAATATAAAAAACAAAATCCTATTTTTCAGAAGGAAGAAAAATCCCCAAGTGTTTCATAACAAGCATTCATTACTTTTAAATCAGGGGGAAAAGGATATAAACTAAAAGGAGGAATCAGCCTTGCGCATGGGGAGGTAGGCAATTTTTTTATAGGATGCAATCTGATGAGGATGCCCAAAATATTTCTAATTTAATCATTCACGCATTCATTTATTGAGAAACATATACCGAGGCTCATAAGTGCCAGACGCTGCTGAGCAGTGACGGGACAAAAGCAGGTGCTCATGACATCATCTGAAACTCTACCATTAGTGATTAATTCCTCTTAGAAAACATTGTTCCGTTTTTAAAAGCATATTGATGGAGGGGAGGGGAGAATGCTCATTTTGCAGACTTGAGCCACTTGACACAGCAGCCAAGGCAGCAAACACAGTAAGGTGGACATGCCCTGACATGGGTGGGACACACTGTGGAAGGCAGGATTCTAAAATGGCCCCCAAGATTCTGTGTCTTTCTGCGCATGCCCTATGCAACCCACTCCCTTTGAGCGTGGGCAGGATCTGTGAATATGATGGGATACTATTCCCATGATCAGATTACTAGTCAGTTGATTTTGAGTTAATCAAATGGGAAAGAGTCCTGGGTGGGCCTGATCTAATCAGGTGAACCTTTAAAAAGAAAAGTGAAGTGTCAGAGAGACAAACTCCTGCTAGCCTGGAAGAAAGCAAAGAGCCATGCTGTGACCAGCCTAGGGGGGCGTGCGACAAGGGGCTGCAGTCAGCCCCTAGAAACGGGGAGCAATTCCCAGTCAACAGCTAGTCAGAGAATGGGAATACTGATTTCAGTTCTACCAACACAAGAAGAGAAATTCTGCCAACAACCACTTGAGCTTAGAAGAGAGCCCTGCCACCCAGATGAGAACTGCTTCCCTGGCCGACACCTTGACTTCCGTCTGGCGACACCCTGAGCGGAGGACTCAGCCAGCCCGTACCTGGACCCCTGAAACCCAGAAACCGGGAGATGGCATGTTCTTATGATATTGTTTTATGTCGCTAAGTTTGTGATAACTTGTTACACAGCAATAGAAAGATAATATAGACACATAAAGGACAATGACACCCTCTCCCATTCTGCACAGGCCTGGGCGGGTGCGGGTTCCTCATGCTCCCTGAAGAAGACCAGCTGTTATTCTGGGCATGAGAAAAAGCTAGCATGGCGGTTTCCAGACAGAGCAGTGTGGATCATCTCCCCAAAGCTGATCCTCTCTGCTGAGTCATATCATGCCCCCTGCCTAGACTGTGGCCCCCTCCAGGCCAGGGCCGGGTCTTCCCTTCTGTCACTCCAGCACTCACACCTAGTCTGTCCTTAACCACATGTGACGAGTCAGTTCCATACATTTCACAGAGGGATCATCGTGAGCCCGTGATAGTGTGTGGCCCTGGCCCAGGCGCCAAACCTCTCCATGCGCTGTGCTGTGACATGGGGTGGCAGCCGCCACCTCAGGATGGGTGAGAGCACGTGTGCGAGAAGCTGTGTGCTCTTTGAAAGGAGCGAGCTCTATGAAGTCACCGTGTGCTTCTTGTCACTCTTTGTTTGCAATTATGCGTTTGCAGAGCACACAATGTGCTGGAACCCGCCTGGGTGGAGAGGACCAGCTTTAGAATCAAGCGGTTTTGATGGCGGCCCGAGGCTGCTGAGCACAGCAAGAAAGCCAAAAACCTGGCCTGAGCATCACACGGTTTCCACTTCGTTGGTTTCCCTCAGGATCTGAAGACGTTTCGACTAAAAAATCTCTTTTTTAAGAAAGAGAAATTTTAAACAGGTTTTAAAAGCTTCTTTAAAAGAAAAACTCCTGGAACATATTCCTTCACCTTTAAAAAAAAAAAAAAGGACAAAATAATTGCTACATTGACAGTTGTGTAAAAATTAGGCTTTTTAAGGAGAACAGCTTTTGACCATATCTTGTTTAACCTCCACAAATAATATCAGTAGCAATTTTGTAACAGCGACCTGTCAAGCAAATTTTAACTGTCTAAATTCTCATGATTTCCGGTGGAACCACTAATGTTCAGCAGGTTAAAACAGCACCTTCCCCATGAGGCTTCCATTGGCTCTTTTTGTCCTAAAGCCGTCTGTAAGGAAACCTCCACGTGCCATGTGAGTATATCAAAATAATGGCCAAGCTAGCTCCTTGACAGGAAAATTATAAATTTCCTTGTGAAAGTCAAATACCTAAACCATTGACTTAGACCATCCTTAAGACAGAGTTTTACACCTACACAAATCATCAGTTAGCTTTGGACCAAAGGTTCAAATAAATGTCACGGTTTTCTTTTGTGAGTACATTAGCTCGAATCTGTCCATTAAGCCATGAATTTCAGGGGTTACAGTTTTGTCGATAGAAAAGACCAAGTACAGACAAGATCATGTGAGAAGCAGGCAGGGCAGTCTTCAAAATGGGAGAGCTTAGAAGAAGCATATCTCCTCCGCGCTGAGATGGTCACCCAGCTGAGGACGCCGGGGACCCTTTTGTGTCCTCCTGATGGTCTCAATCTACGTTTATGCTAAGTGGGTCAAGAGACAGAGCAATTAGGATTTGGGGCATCAGCTACTTATGTACTAAATCTTGGCGAGTGAGAGAGAAGTAGTTTCCTCTTTGAAAATTATTGTAGAGGGCAGGTTACATGTTGGAGGAGTGAAGGATATGGCTAAGCTATCGTTAGAGGCCAGAAGAAAAGGAGAAATAGGTGTGAAATTATATTTAGAATTAACAAAATTGTTAATGACGTTAACAACGATCATTAATAAGTGTGAATATAAATCATTTAATATTTGTATGGTAGTTACTGCTTATGGAGCAGGAATAATAAAATTACACTCAATCTTCACCTCCCTGATTTTATGTTCCCCTTTTAACGGATGAGAATAATGAGGCTAGGAATGGATACGTGAATGGCACAAGGTCATGTCTTTCAGGGGCAGACCCAGGTCTGCCTACTCTAGACCTCCAGTATTTCCACCTCACTGCACCACTTAGGTGATTGACTGCTATAACACATGTAGGCTTTGCCACTTATAAGTTGGTGCCCTTGGGAGCAAGTCACTTCCCTCTGGGAACCTCCCTATGGTCATCAGTAAGATGACTTGAGAGGTAAGATGTTCCCTAGGATCCCGCCCAGTGTCGAAATTCCATAATTCTATGCAAATATAAGGGGCCCAAATATAAGGGGACAGGCCTTCAGATTTTCATCTTCATTGGGAGGAGTCTCTGTGTTTCAGAAAGGGAGTGAAGCATAAGAGACGTGAGGTATAAAGCAGAAATTCTTGCCTATTGGAGCAGTGACATTTAATAAAGTGATTAGGCAGTGACATTAAATAAGTTTTCAAGCCATTTGAGTGGTTAATTGGCCAACTCTATTGAGGAGATGTTTTCTGGAATAAATCCGAGGGCGTCAGTGGTAAAAACTCACAGAAAGTGTTCTTTGTTCTTGCCATCCACAACATCTTGATGCAAAACCTCCTGTTTTGACTAGAGAGGGAGCAGAAGTGGCAGGCCATTCCAGGGTGGAGATTCCTGAAGAGCAAGGGTGGAGCGGGGTGCTACCCGCTCAGATCAATGACTCTCATTCTCGTTTGTTGGGATGACCTGCCACCCTCCACAGAGACTAACCACAGCGTTTTCCCCCAGATAATATGCCCCTGGTTGCGCCTCAGAGAGCCTCAGCCGTGTCCATCATTCCCCCACGGCAACCCAGGCAGTGGCCATGGCCCGGCCGCCACCGTCCTCTCCGGGCTGTGACAGGACCTTCAGCCTCACCTGCAGAGCCGGCATGGAATCAGCCAGCCCTATCAGATGTCTTTCCCCACTGCTAGTCACAAACGACCTAAAACAGGTGAGCATCTGGATACACCCCCTGCATAGAATCAAGTTAGCAATATTAATGATTATTTGTGCAACGGCATGAGCTACTCACAACTACTGTTTACTAAACGTTCTTACATTCGTCTGAGACCTTTGAGGGGAGAGGCTGGGAGAGGTGAAGGGACTTACTGGAGGCCACGCTGCAAGGAAGGTGAAGCAAAACTCGGATATTCTGACTCAAAGACCTATAAGTCGGCTCTCCTCATCCTCGCTCACCTCTGCCCATCGAACAGTCAATCAGTCATTAAGCAATTTCTATGCACCCTTGTGCACAGAAGACAGACCCAGCACTTTGGGTCATGGAAGAGGAATGAAACGTAGAACTTGGGGGTCCTGTAATGAGCTTAAAAGAATGATAGACACACACATGTAGCTTTAGTGACATTAAACCTTGTAGGCTGCAGTCCCTCAAGGCCCTAAATTTATAGGTTTCGCCGTGTGATGACCAGGACCTCACTTATCAAAGGATGGGTTCATCCGCCAGCGGCAGAGGCTCCATCCTTGTCTGTCGGCTGTCCTTGCCACTTTCCTTGGAGAGATGAGCTAACTGACAGGCTTGCCCAGAGCCTCACAGGACAAAGCGTGGGTCACAGTGTGCAGATCAGGGAGGCCCCTTTGCCCCAGAGCTTCCTTCAAGGTCACAGTGTCTCCAGGAAAGAGGCAAAACGCACTGCCGATCAACTAGAACCTCTAAATGGCAAGTGCCCATTTCAAAGCCCTGAAACCCTGATCTCCACACGGAGTAACCTTCCTCAAAGCTGTTTCCATTATACTCTTTCTTTAAGAAACCCTAGCAGCTCTTTGTGGCGTTGAGAAAAAATCTGCCTTCCTCCGCCCATGGCACTGAGACCCCACGAGCCACTCCAGGGATGCTGAGGGGTTCCGAGCACTGACCGCGGAGCCAGGATGCCCCGCCGAGCCAGGATGCCCCGCCGAGCCAGGATGCCCCGCTTCTCACACTAGCTCCACCTCTCTCACCTCAGCTTCCTTATCTGTGAAAAAAAAGAAGAGCGCCTCCTCATAGGTCATGCAGATGAAATGAGTTCACATCTGTAAAGCCCTTAAAAAGCACCTAGCCTGTGGCGAGTGCTGGGTGTGTTCACTGTTATTTCTTCGATCCTTCAACATAGGCTGTTGGAGACCAGAAGAGTCCAGAGTCCCAAGGCCCCACTTCGGCTTTTGTTGGTTTGTTGTTGTTTTTACAAGTGAGAAAACTGAAGGCTGAGAAGGTAAAGTCTCTGTTGAAAAGTGTGTCCTCATCAGCCCTTGGAGGTCCCTATAGGTCACTCCGAGTGACTCACGGGTCCTCCTCCTCTGGTCCTCCATACTAACGACTGCAGAGGCGGGCAGTCCTTTTGCCTTTATCTGTGGCCTCCGTCACTTGATCCCCAAGTGTCCAGCTATGGGCCCTGCCATTGTACTCACTCCTGCCTTCCTTTCCTCTCTGTTAGTCTATATCTGTCCATGATGTCTTTTAGACTCATTTTCTACAAGAAACCTTTCAGAGCGAGGCCATATGTTGGTTAGTTGGTCACCCTCCCTTCCTACAGCCACTGGCTCCTGATTAATTTCCACCTGATCCTGTCACAAAACTGGGGGAAAGGGTGAGATCCTAGAGGTTACCTGCCCAGTGATTCTTAGCCCCCTGTGGTGTGTGTATATGTGTGTGGGGGTGGGGGTATGGAGACAGAGAAGAATGAAAAGAGAAAAATAACTGGTACCTTGGGTTGAGGTATATGTTTATATTTTGGAATATTTTGAAAACTCCTCCATGAGATTTTAACACAGTGCGAGTCCGTGATGGACTCCCCTTCACTTGGCACCGTACATGAGAAAACATAGGGCCACAGAAGTGCAATGAGTTACTCAAGGTCACACCACTGATTTGGGGCAAAACCATGACTTGAACCTGGTTCTCCCAATGTTAAGCCTACAGCTCATTCTGTCTCTATTTTACTTGTGTCCACGGTAAATTGAAATTTTCAGAAGCCGTAACACACGAGTCCCAGAAGTACCATCATCGTCACTGTCAGTTGTGCTTAGATGTTGGTTACTATGTGCCAGACACTGGTCTAAGCACTTCCCATTCATTGACTCATTTAATTCTCACAAAACCGCATGAGGTTGATGTTGTTATCATGCCCATTTTACAGAGGAGAAAACCCAAGAACAGAGAAGCGAAGAATGTTCTCCTGGGAAAGTCCTCCCTACAGTCTAAATGACCTGTAAAGCTAAGATGCACAGACTGTGCTGATAAGGGAGCTGTAGTTACAGGAGGTTATCCTGGATTCCTGCATATCCCTCTCTCTTGAAATTTTGCTATGGATTCATGAAAAGTCTAAAATCTTAGAGTACAAAAGCAGGACTCACCTAAAATCATTTTCCTGGCGTGGATAAGGACCTTGAAGCTTTCTGCTTTGGGGAAAGCTGTGTGGATCCCGTTTACATGGCCTGTCAGCATGGCCTCATGAGAAAACAGTTATATTTCATTTGTGCTGTCTTAAAAACCATAAGGTCAGGCATGTTCCCCCAACCAGGGGCCTGGTGTAGGGCTGTTTCCTGTGTGCCCCTGAGTTGCAGTGCTTTCCCTCAGACCCCAACCCAACTGAGCCTGTGCTCAAGTGCCCCCTCTCCTTCCTTTCTGCTTAGTTCTCCATCCTGCTCCTTTCTGCCTCATCTCAGGGTGTGCATCCAAGGTGTAAGGGACTAGCACCCTGGCTGGCTCCTGTTCCTCCTGCTCTCAGCTGCTATCCTACTTCCCCAAGATTTGCTTGCCCCTTTGCCTGATTCCGAATTTCCCCACCACCTCTTAATATAATCTTTTTTATATATTCTGGCCAACAGATTGGTCCTCTTGTTACCAAGATTGCCTGAATCATGCCATTTGGTCCCTGCCTCTGGGTTCGCCCTGCCACTCTCCCTGAGCCCAGCTACTGAAGCTGGCTTAGTCATCTGCCCCACACCCCTGGGAGACATCTGGTTCCATCCTCCAAAGAGGAAACCTTCTCTGTTCCAGCCTCCTTCCCAACAGCCTGGCTTCCATCGCTTACTCCCCAGCTTGTTTCCCAGCAGAGCCAGCCTCTGTATCCACATAGCAGAGTTTAAGTGTTTCTCTTAGGCCTGGGAAGCCAAAATAAACCTAAGCCAATCACATAGAAATTGCTCATCACTGTGCAGGCTGCAGAACTGAGGTGGGGCTGACAAGCAACGCTCCATTCTGACCTGCAGCCCTCAATGTTACTCTTGCTCTTGGCTTTCTGCCAGGCCTGTCAAGGAATCTGAACTTTTAGTCCAAGCTCTGCCCTATTTGGGTTTGGCACGGACCAGAATGTAAAATGACAATACCCTGAGCTGTGCCAAACAGCAAAGAGCTCCTGAGATGTTACAGATGCAGCTTTGACCAGCAAACACATTGTTTCCAGGACTGTGTTTGTAAATATATGAGTTGGCCGACAGTTTTTGGAATTAAATATAGATGCTACATCACAAACTCTAGCTAAAATAAACTATATGCTGCTCAATGAATGTCAATAAGTGCACTGAGAAAGAATCATTATCCCTTTTTGTAGCGTTGTCTAAAAAACCATCCCTAAGCAGATTTTTTTCATTATTTTTTTTTTATGAGGGAGACTTTTTCCCCCACAGGCTTTTGACTGGTGCCGGTGGGCAGCTGGGTGGACAGTGGCACAAGGAGACAGAGTTGGTGCAGTGAGTAAGGTGACTATGTTGGGTATAGTGTGTGCGGTGTGGTGGCAAGGGTCAACTTGGAGGTTTCCCAGGCAGACTAGGAAATCGCACAACCTTTTGGGCTTGCTGGCTTTGGGGCACCATTTCTCAAAGTACAGTCCAAGGCGCACTGGTGTTTTGGAAAGACCTTCTGATGGAGAGCAAGCTTATCCATCACTGCGAATCCTCTTCTCAGTTCTTGAGCCAAGTGACTCTCTTTCCCTCACGTTGATTTCTATAGGTTGCTTGTAGCATGTATCTTAGCACCCTCTTAAATTAATAATAACAGGTTACCAGAAGTAGATAGTCATACACTAAAATCAGCACGCTAGAAGTTTACTGAGGACTCTCATTCAGTCTTCAGCTGAGAAGGCTTGTTGCCATGCAGTCCTTTGTGTTGATGCCAAGTCCATGATGCCCTGCCCAGATCACCAAAACTACACCGCTAGGAGGTGGTGCAAAACAAAGGGTGCTTCGAATTTAGGGCAACTTCAATGTTGTCCTGAGGAGTCAAGGTTCTACTTGTGTGGAGTTTTGAATTTATGCAATTGCTGTGTTGTTGCCAATTTCATTAATTTATTTATCTATTGTGCTACTCTTCAATTGCTTAACACAAGGTCTTCCTCCACTAAGAAGTGGAGCTTGGACTTAGATAGATGGCAGCGACTGGGGCACTGCCTGCTGGTCCTTTTGCAAAAAGGTTTAAGAGCCTCCAATGGAAGAACTAGAATAATTCTTTAAAAATCTTAATCCAGACTTCATTCTAGCTCATGCTGCTACTGACTACTTCAACTATTTTTCACAAATTAAACCCTTTATAAGATGTGGTAATAGGTTTCCCACTTCCTTCATTTTAGGAAAGTGAATAAATATCTACTCATTCATTCCACTAATGTTTATTGGACAAAGAACACTCCATTTAGGTACAATAGAAAAATGCATGAAGCGGACGGTAGAAGAAAAGACTAAAAGGCAATGCTTGGATTTCTTTGAAAGAAAGGTGAGTGCAAATCCTTGTTATAATTCTCTTATGTGAGCCTTATTAGCTAAAGTCACATTAGGAAGACTCTATGCTGACCAGGATCTTCATTCACCCACAGCTCAGTGATAACTGAGGCTCGAATCAGCAACTTCTGAATCAAAACTATTATTTTCAGCCTAATTTTGAATTGATTTTCAGCCCAAATATTTGGAAAAATAGTATTAAGTAACTCTATTAAGAATTTTAAAAATTAAATCAAATATTCCATCCTCAAGTGTGGCAAATAACAGAGAATATCCTTAAGACAGAGCCAACCATTCACCTCAGTGGTTCTCCACTGGGGTGTGTGTTTGTGTGTGTGAGATATTTTTGCCCCCAGGAAACCTTTACCAATTTCTAGAGAAATTTTTGGTTGTAATATTGCAGGGTGGTGCTACTTCTAGTGGGTTAAGGCCAGGCAACTGTTAAACATCCTATAATGCACAAGACACCTCCCAGAACGAATAATTCTCTGACCCAAAATGTCAGTAGTGCTGACGCTGAGAATCTCTGACTTAGGCCAACAAATTCCAGAGATTCTGGACCCACAAAGGCTCTCCGAATAATGGGAGACCCACCTTTTAGGAAAGTTTTTCATGCATATCTGGTTGGTCAAGACATGTCACGGTGGCAAACACCAAAATTCCTTATCTCCACAGCTCCTCCTTCTAGGGCTCCTGTTTCACGATTAATTGGTCCTTAATAACAATAAGAACAAAAAAACTGTGAAAAGCCCTATTTATTGAGTGCTTATTTTCTACAGGGCACTGTGTTAAGCACTTTACTTCCAACAAGGTGGGTATTATTAATCCGTGAGCAATTAACATAAGGAAAATGAGATTCTAAGAGACTAAGACACTCGTATAACTTCCTCTTTCCTTTCTTCCTAATTCAGTCAAAAAACCAATAGGCAGACCTGTGTGAGGGGGTAAACCAAGTAAGGGTCTGAATCCATGTGAGGTTGGTGGTGGCGCGGGCCAGCAGCCCGGTGGAGTCAAGAAATTGTTTACATACAGGGAGATTTAGCCAATAAGTAAATATATTGAGAATAATAGGAGCTAAGGTTCTCATGGTCAAAGAAGGGAGTTATATATATGGAAAGGGCAAAAGCTAGAACAAACCCCATGGTGTGACCTTGGGATTAGAGGTATGAACTCATGGTTCTACATATAGATAGAGAAGTAGAGGGACAGAGAGATGGAGAGACAGATAGATAGGGAGACGACAGACAGATAAGTAAAAGTGTGTGTGTGTTTGTGCGCGCGTTCGCTAAATACAGTATAATATTCTGGATCAGATGCTGGAACAGAAGAATGATATTAGCGGAAAAACTGATGAAATATAAAGTTTGTAGTTTAGTTAATAATATTACACCAGTGTTGATTTCTTAGTTTTGACAAACGTACCATGGTTATGTAGATATTAAAATTAGGGGAAGATGAGTGAAGAATATATAAGAAGCCTGTGCTCTTTGTAACTTTTCTGTAAATCTAAAATTATTGCAAAATAAAATGTTTATTTAAAATTAAAGTGTATATATGCATATATATGTATACATAATACATATATTCCCTCCTGGGAATCCATGAGGCCACATTTTATACACACACACACAAAGAAAACATTTCTTCTTGTAATAGAATACCAACTAATAAATGTACAAAAAAGGATGGACTTAGAAAATCATCATTTAGGAATTATCACAGTGATAATCTCTTCAGGGAAGAAACATAAATCAGTGCTAAACTAGGAGGTAAAATTTGGTGAAGAATTGGGTATTTCATAGTCTCAAAATATCTCCCTTGAAATACTTAATTGATTACACAGAGAAAAAAAATCACTTTACAGTGGAGAGAACTGATAGACCATCTCTCTCAAGTAATCAGAGTTAACATTACCAGATTTAGACAAATAGAAATCATGGGCCACCTGACAGGATCCAGGAAGGTCACAACGTCACTCCTATGATATTCCAGACAAAAATTCATAACTTGAAGTCAGTGTGAGGAAACATCTGACAATCCTAAATGGAGGGATATCTTATAAATTAACAAGCCTATAATCTTAACAAAGATTAAGGTCATCAGGTCAGAGAAGGACTGAGGAACTAATTCCTCAGATTGAATCAGTTCCAGATCGCAGGGTACTGAAGGGACACGACAACTGCGTGCAGCAAGTAATCTTGGGTTGGATCTTTTGTTATGAGACATTATTGGGTCAGTTGCAAAACTTCAATGGGGTCTCTGGGTAAAGAGCATATGGGAGTTCTTTGTACTCTTGGATAACTTTTCTATGAGATTGAAATGATTACAATGTACAAAGGAAAAAGGAAAGGAAAAAAAAAGTCACGCATGGTTACACAGCTCATGCAGCCAACACTGAAATCCTAGTCATTCTAACTCTGACACCTATGCTATTTACCAAGCCATGATTCTAAAATGTTTGTCTATTGAAATAAATTTGGCATGTCTAAGGTATAGTTTAAAGACAGACAGACTGTCACTGTTTACAGCCTAGAAGATATAACTGGAGACTTGCCACATGTGGCTATATCCAGTGTTGTCCCATAAAAATATAATCCAAACTACATAGATGTAAAGGTACTAGCAGCTACAAGTAAAAGGTAAAATGAAATAATTGCAATCAACTTGAATAATATATTTTATTTAACCTGATGAATCTAAACTATCATCATTTGAACACAAAATTAATACATGAAAATTATTACCAAGGTATCTTATAGTTTTTCACACTGATTCTGAAATCTGTGGTGTATTTTACACTTATAGCACATCTCAATGTTGACGCTAATTTTTCATCAGAAATACCAGATTCCGTATTTAGATTTGAAACAATTTACAGTTAAAAAAATAAATTCATATACCCAAGTGATTCTAAGCATACTTAAAAATTTTCTAACAACCAAGTTGATATGTTTTAAAATTTATATTAATTAAAATTAAATAAAATCTAAAAACTTAGTTTCTTAGTGGCAGGAGTCACATAATAAGTGCTGAATAGCCGCATGTGGCTAATGGCCACCAAGTGGACAACACAGGGTCTGATAGCTCCACAATGCACCTGCTCCTAGACATTCCTGTGCATGCACATTGCTTACACCATTGCCGTAGAGAGAGACACACGGTAACATTACAAGGAGCAGTATAGTCTTTTCGTTTTGTTGCCTTAAGCATAAAGATTTTGAGTGAAGCATGGTTCTGCACAAGTGAAGGGACCAGAGGTCCTGGCTCCTGGTTTTCAACCTCCAGCTACTAAATTCATCTCCCTCAAATCATGGCTGCCTCTGAACTAGAACTTAGGTGAATAAGTATGCAAAGTACATAGCAGAATGATACCACAGGAAAAGTTCTTTACAACTGAAAGCACTAGGTGAATGTCAATTGTTCCTCTTATTATAAATTATTATAAATAAATTATTAGAGGCCACAACCAGTGGACAGAAGACATTGCCATCACACAGACTTTGTACAAGTCGGTGAGTGAGCTGTTTGACTTCTCCATAATGATAATGGAGAAAGGATGCATTACCCTCTTCCAACCAACCTTCACACACCTGCAGTGCCAAATGAATTCGAAAATATCTGCAAAATGCTGTGCTCTCCAGAGAAAAGCGTTGCAAGTGAATCTATATTGATAATTGTTGCCAAGTGCTGCATTATGGAGACATTTTATTTTCTTTGTTAGGATTTTATGTATTTCCAAATTTTCTACAAAACAATGCATTAGTTTTGTAATCAGAAAAAAAACATTTTCTAATTAAAAAAATTGAATGGAAGGTGTTAGGAGTACTCTCTGGTCTCCATTTTTCTCATCGTCTACAGAACTGAGTGAGACTGGAGTCAGCTGTTCTGACTAGAGAGCATCAGCCACCAATTGGAGCAGCTGTCAGACCATCCTTTCATCTCCAACCATCTCAGCCTCACCCTTGGTTGCTCCACTTGCACGAGGCGGAGCTGGGGTTTAGTCGAAACAAACAGAAACAATTCATTGCACTCATTCACAAATGTCGCTCCTTCAGCTCTTGCCTGGCCACACCATCCTTGACATTCTGCCCACTCTACAGCCTGGTGCTTAGACAGTCCTGGGCCAGGCAGCCTGGGGGCATGGCCCAGGCAGAACCTGGAACTGGCACTGGTGATTCAGGAGGACGGGCTTCCTGTCTCACCCCATCCATCCTCTCTCTCTGCCCTAATGAGCTGCCCAAAGGTTCAACCCACCTCCTGACATTGCAGCTGGTGCGGAGGACCTAGGGAGCAATTAACCATATGCTTTCTGTGCTTGCTGTCCCCGGAAGTTTCAATTAAAGATGGTCTCCGTTCTCATGTTTTTTCTTCTCATCGTTTCTCAGAACCCTCCCCTGCCCCACAGGGTCACTGCATAATGGCTCAGATTGCCCTTGCACAACACCAAGAGACACCATTCCCATCGTAGTCTAAGTGAATGGCATCCCGTGTTGTTGAGCAGAACAAACCTGTGTGGTCACATCTGGGGCCATGACACATCCTACATTTTCTCTTAACTTCCAGAATCACAATTTAGCCTCCCTCTCGGTGATGCAGCACAGTTGTAGAGAGGTAGGGAGCATGTGCAAGAAAAGACGCAGACGGCAAAGAAAATCAAGAAAGTAAACTTGTCTGACCATGCAGGACATCTCTGGGTACCATCGACACACTGAAAGAACAGAGTCCTCTGAGGTGGCTTAACAGGGTTAAAACCTTTGAGGCTGTGATACAAATATAGACAGTCATGGAGGAGAGGCCAGAGAGTAACGCACACCGTTTATAGATTCAGTCCCTGCGGGGTATTTCTCTGAAGGGCAGTTGTCAGCAGTTAGTGGGTCATAACTGCCACCACAAGGGTTGGGGCAGGTGGTAAGCACTCTTCTTAAAATATTTATCTTCCCATTTCCGTTGGGGTAACTTATTTCAGAGACACGAAACTATCCCCCACCAGACTGCCTCTCGACACTGTTCTTGAACCTATGCACATAGAGTCCCGCGCCCGTTCCACAAACATCATTAAGCTTGATTTCTTCAAAACCCACAGCAATTTCCAGTCTCCGAAACGGAGGGACTTTTTACTACCTGTGGCTAATGCTTACTGAGTAATAACTGGGTGCCTGACATCGTTCTCATTGCTTCAGATGAGGACAATAAAGAGCATCGTGTTCTCCTGTTATTTTCTTTTTATGGACGAGGATATTAGGAGCTAAAGAGATTAAGTAATTTCTCAAGGTGCCAGCATTCTATTGCTAGAGTGGGTTGTCTGGATCCAGAGCCCAGGCCGTAACCCCTGGGTTCTGCCCTCCTCAATCCACTTCTCCCTCACCACCCTGACTTCTCTGCAGCTTTGGCACTGCCGGCCTCTCCCGCCTGACTTCTCTCCCCCTGCTTCTGTATTTCCACCTTCTCTTGCTTTCCCTACCTCCTCCTCCAAACACAGCTTCCTGATCCACTCCCCTCGCTTCATATCATCCTCCATCCATCCAGTGTGGGCCTGCTCTAACTCTCAGCTCTGGCAACCAGCCTTCTTGAGGGAGTGGGGAAAAGGGACCAACCGGAAAAAACTGTAAAAGATGCAGATAGAGAAAAATCCCAGAAAGATGGCTACCACATCAACAATGAACATCTGGAATTCTAGACTCGTAGAAAGAAGGGCCCCTTGTTTCATAGAGGAAGAACCAGAGTCCAGAGTATGGTAACAAGGTCCAGGCTGATGTAGCCAGTGAAAGGAGAGCTGGGATTAGAATCAGGGCAGGTTTTTGCCACTCAGTCCAGAGACCTTCATCACACCCCACTCTTCTGAGAAATCTGTATGGTTCCAACAGAGACCTGAGGGACCCTGTTACCATCCACCAGGGACATCCACATGCCCGCCTTTACATAACTGGATCCAGGGCAATGTTTATTTTCAGGAGCCCCACTATTCCCCTTCAAAGCCTCTTTCTACCCTGCATTCCCACCCTCCCTTTGTCTTAGGCTCTGAGTTTTCTCAGAGTCTTTCTCTGTCTACCTGCCCACCTGCAAGCTTGGTTTTTCCAAGCTGTCAGCCACACTGGCTCTAGGTAACATCTTTCTTCTTCTACAGGGTTGTTTTCAGCAGGATACAAAGGCCATTAGTAAATCGATAACCCTTTATTTAGAAAAGAGGGGAGGTAGGGACCTGGAGTTTTTAATTCAGATCTACCAACTCCTGGGGCATTATCAGGAGCATTCTAAAATTAGGCCTTTGAACAGCCCAATGCTGCTACTGTTAGAACTTTATAGCTTCCTGCCCATAAACAGGAACAGCTTGCTATGGGTGGGATCATTAACTGAAATCTCCCTCTCCTGCAGCCATTATGTCTTCCCCTAACTCCAACACCGTATGTATTATCTATTGCCTTGGGCTCTTTGTTTCTTTTACTCTTGCCTGCTCCCTCTTCTCTCCATGCATCTCGTTCCTGGTCTCTGCATCTGTCCTTTTTCTTCTTTCTAGGAATCTTTGAGTTTCCATCTATCAGTGTGTTTCTGTCTAACACACCAAATACTTCTGCCAGCACCTTACATTTCATTTCTCAACGTAGCCACATTGAGTATCCACAAACACATATGTTTCTGATATATTTACAAAGATGGTCCTCCAAAAGTCAGCACATGCCCTAGGACCCCTCATACTTCCTACCACCTTTGGGGACTCCTATTGTTGTTCTGTCCCTACTCCTATTCCAGTTCAATTGTCTTCAGGCAGAAAACAAAGACACAGCCCCGCAGACAAGCGTGTGAAGGGGACAAGATTCTCGATGGTGTGACCTCACTCTTTAAGGCTAATGCCATGATTTCTCAGATAACACACTTAAGATTTAACCGTACAACATTGGAATTCTGCATTTCCTTTGATCTAGCACAAAGATTCAGCTACAAGGATGTTTATTGCTTGGCAACTGAGAGAGAGAGAGAAAGTGCCATTTATGTCTCCAAAGTATATTAATTATTATTGTGTAACAAATTTTCACAAAGCTTAGCAGCTGAAAACAATAAAAAATATTGACTATCTCACACAATTTCTCAGGGTCAGGAATTTGAGTGGTTCTGGTTCTGGGGCTCTCACGAGGCTGCAGTCATGATGTAGCTAGGGCTACAGGCTTCTGAAGGTGTGACTGAGGACAGAGGGTTGGTGCCCATGATGGCTCATTTTCAGGGCTGAGAGGTTGGTGCTGGCTGTTGATAGGAGATCTCTGTTCCTCTTCACAGGGACGTTTCCATAGGGCAGCTTGAGTGTCCTCACAACATGGAAGCTGGCTTCCCTCAGGCAAGTCATCCAAAAGAGAGCAAGACGCAAGCTGTAGTGACTTTTAGGACCTAGCCTTGCAAGTGCCATCATTTCTGCTGTATTACTTGCTCATGTAGACCAACCCTGATACACTGAGGAAGGGGAGCACACAAGGGTGTGGATACCAGGAACTGAGAATCATTGAAGGCCACCTTGAAGGCTGGCTACAACAATGGGGGAGACTTCACCAAGAGAAGTCCCCCTGGTGTCTCTCCTCACCAAGACTTGTTTGTAATGTGAGTCTGAGAAAGAACAGAGCTGGTCTGGCCCTGTTAGTTCTAGACATCTTTCTCTTTGCCAGCCGGCTGTCTGCTTGCAGTGGATGTACATTCTGCCTGCTCTGTCATCCCCTGAATTTAGCATAGCAGTCTCTGCCTCTGTTGCATGGTGGTAGGTTGGAGGGGTAGCGATGGGCAGGCTTGTCTTGTCTAAGCCTGATTTAATTCGAGACGTAGGTCACTTTCTCTACTCACCTTTTTCAGAAATGAAGCTGATCTTCAGTTGTGTCTTATTCCTCTGTTGGATCCCAACTTTTAGGTGTTTTTTTGGACTCCTCACATTCCCAATTATGTTTTATATTTCATAATGTGATCTTTATAATAGTATAAAATTCAAAATAAATGGCAAATGATAAATTGTTAGAACAAATTATGGCATATCTATACAATTCAGTATAATGCAATTATTTAAAAGTATGCTATACAAGAATATTTAATGATATGGAAAATTGTTTAGGATATATTAAGTGAAGAATACAGGTTATAAAAAAGTATACAAATTATTATTCTGTTAAAAATAGTGCATATATGCTTAAAAAAGAACTCTAAGGAGATATATATACATATATATATATATATATATATATATATATATATATATATATATATACCAGTGTACCAATTGTAATTATCATTGGTTGGCAGGTGTATGAGTTGTTAAAATTTGTGTTTCCTAAATTTCCTACATTTTACAGCCATTACCTTCATAATGAGGAAAAAAGGAGAAAAAGTTTGCAAATGCTAGTCTGGGGATCAATTAAAAGTAAGGAGAGCTTTCTAATACCCTTTCTTGGAGAGAGCGTCAGGCATTCGAGTGTGCCCCAGCCCACTTCCGTAAGTTCACTTGACACCATTGACCACTGCCTCTTTCATAAACACTCTCTTCTCTTGGCTTCCTTGACCCCACCCTCACTGTTTTCTGCTTTCTCTGTGACCACTTCTTGTAGACTCACGCTCCTATACCAAGTCAACGCCTGTTGGAGTTTCTCAAACTCAGCTCCAGGCCGTTAGTCCTCATACATGCTCTGCCCCTATATGACCTCACCCACATCCATGGCTACCTGAGGCAGTTACCTGTAGATCGTGTGAAATCCATATCTCTAAGCTCAGACCTCCTTCCTGATCTCGAATGATTTGTGTACAACCTAAGCGAGTACTTTAACTGGATGTCTCGAAACTTCCTCAAATTCAACACACCCAAAAGTGGCCTCATGATCTTATGCAGTTTGCTATCAGAGTGAAGGGCAAAATAATTCATTCATTCTTGTGGTTCTTAATCCTGAGTGCATATTGGAATCACCTAGAAAACATTTTAAAAAAGGTTTACACCTGGACCCCAAAAAATTCTGCTTTAAAAAGTCTGGGGTCAGACCCTGGAGTGAGTACTTTTTCAAAGCCCCCCAAAGGATTTTAATGAGTAGGCAGTGTCAAGCACAACTGATCTACTTATTCAACAGAACGCTGGTAGTCATTTTTGACATCTTCCTCTTCCTTGCTCCTTAAGTGTAACCTATCACTAAGTTCCATCAATCTGACCTCTAAAACATGCTCAAAGTTAACCGTAAGTCCTTGTCCTCTCTGTCACCACCCTAATCTAAACTATCAAAACTCATCTGGACTTTCAATGCATTCTCATAATGCATCAGATCTGAACATGTCATCTCTTTGTCCCTCCTGTGGTGGACACACCCTAAGGTAGCCCCCAGTGAGTCAGACCCTTGAATAATCCCCTCCCTTTGAGTACAGGGAGCACCTGGTGGGAGGTCACGCTTGTGGTTACACTATGCTATATAAGACTCCATTCTAGCAGACTGGAGAGAGATTCTCCTCTGGCCTTGAAGGAGCAAATGGCAATGTGGTGAACTTCCTCTGCAGAGGGCCATGCGGCATGGACCATGGACAACCTCTAGGACCCAAGGGCAGCCTCCAGCCAACCTGTGGCCCCCAGACGTATAATTGCAAGGAAATAAATTCTACCAACAAGCTGAAAGAGCCCAGCAGTGGATTCCTCCCTAGAAACAGTCCTTTTTGATACAATTGATGAAGCTCAAATTGCTCGAAGACTTCTGTTCAAGCCCATCCTAATTAAAAGGGGGACAAGTTAGGAGAAGACAAAGTAAGGGCACAGATGTGCCATCATAATTTAGCTTTCTACAACTCTTAGACGTCCAAGTTCTATTCAATGCCTTTTTTATACACTATGAGGCACAATAAATATTATTTTTATATCTTATATTTATCCCACAAAATATTGACTAATTGCTACCTGCTAAGCACTAATCAACACGTTGTTTAATTTACATTCTAGTGGAGAAGTCCAGACAGTAAACATTTCCACAAATAAATATGTAATGTATCAGGTGGTAATAGTTCCGTGGAGAAGAATGAAGCAGGGCAAGGAGATAGAGAGTCGCAGGGAGGGTGTGCTGGTTCTCTAGAGTACTAAGTAACGGGGGTATTTGAGCGAAGACTTGAAGCAGGTGAGGTAGGCACCTGAGGGGTCATTTGGAGGATGAAGGCATGCCAAGCCAAGGGAGGAGTAAGTGCAGGCAGGAGCTTGCTCTGCCAGCTCGAGGCTTGGCCAAGAGGCCGGAGGGGCTACAGAGCAGTGAGGGAGTGGGAGAGGGGGGTGATTTGAGGCCTGACAGGGAGCAGACAACCAGATTCCGTAAGACCCTGTAGGGATTTGCACTTTAATCTGAGTGTAGCATTATGCTGTACCAGGCTTGCTCTGTCTGCTATCCTGAGACTAGACTAGGATGCCAAGAGTGGAGCAGAGACCTGCCAGAGGTCACAAAGAGCGGCCAGGTAAGAGATGATAGTGGCTTGGACTAGGGTGGTAGCTGTGGAGGTGGTGAAAAATGGGCAAATTCTCTCTACATTTACATGTGGAGCCATCGGTATCTGCTGCTGCGTTGGCTGGGAGAATAAAGGAAGAAGAAGAGTTTGCCCGTATGCTAGAATTCAGGATATTTGTTTTTAAGAAGACATCCTTCAATCTCTCTTCTGCTCTGCTTTCATATGGCAACATTAACCAAACAATCTTGGGACGTGCCTGAATCCCAAATTTCTCAACCTAAGTAAAATTTAAAAATTAGAATGCTAATAAGCACTTTTTACCCTGAAAATGCTATCTTTTTTCCATCTTCACCAAAGAAAGATGGGATAAAGGGCTTCAGCTGGAGCATGGTGAAGTCCACTTGAATACAAAGGAAATTCAGATCGGATGCTGTGAGTGACTAAATATGGGAATGAATCCTTAAAATAGCCCTGAATTCCAATCTGCCTTGGACATTCGGGGGAGGATTGATGGCCCTCCGGTTTCCTCCCATCTCTGTGACTTGGGCTTCAGAAGGGCCTGATGATCAAAATGATCAGCTCCTCCTCCTCTCTGCTGGCCTGCTGCTGAGCAAAGTTGCCCTTAAGAAGTCAAACAGAAAGCTCTCCAGTGCAGACAGCCAAAGTTGGAAACCAAAACCACCACCCGCGGCAAATAGGTCATTGATTTTCTTCAAGTCTGGCCTACGACTCCTGTCTCTAAGAGAATTATCATGCTGCCAAGTTTAAAGGTTTATGACTTCAACCGTTTGGGAGCAATAAGGTATAAAAGGGTGAAAGATCTTTACATACGCTTAACCCCACCCCTAGTCCCATCTCGCAACGAGAAAAATCTCTGAAAGTGTTTTATTTTCTTTCCTAAAATATGACCTCAAGGATAAAAAGGGAATGCAACGTCTTTGTAAAGCTTATGTGGATGGTGTGTGTTCGCGCATCTACCAGTGCGTATCTCTCTTCAGGATCAGGAAGGCAGATGTCAGATACAAGAAATGACTGAGAGAGAACAAAATAAAAATAAAAATGGCCTTTCTTTTGCCTCTCAGAAATCTCCTAATTGACAAATTTGAAGGGCGTTCTGCAGGGCTAGCCCGACTTTTCTAGCAGCATGTGGCATCGATGTCACTCCCCTTGCTAAAACATATTCTTTCATTTCACAGCTACCGCATGGCCGACTGAGCCTCTGTCAGGTGTCAAGAAGGCCTCGAGGTACAATGAGGGATGAAGAATCTGCTTCCTCAGCATCAGGAACCTTCTTCTCGTGCCCCTTCTCTGGCTAGTCCTTCTATGTGCCTACACTTTCTCGGCCTGTCCTTTAAACAGGGTGGTCTCCAGCCTGCCATCTTCCGGGGACTTTTCCCCTCATCCCCAAGGTTGCCAAACTTCCACAGTTTTTACTATCACCCATACAGCAATGTCTTCTAAATTTACATCTCATGCCAAGGTCTCACCCTCGAGCTCCAGAACTGCACGTGTGTCTAAGTGTGTGCACCTGCAGCCATTATTGGGTTTGTTAAAAAATTAAGTAAGTACGGCAGGCTTATTGCAACAAATAAAACAACACAGAGGTAAAAGGGCACAATCAGTTGTCCTTTCTCTGTTCAGTGTCACCACTCTGACCTCTGTCTGACTGAGGAATGTTAACAGCTTAGTGCATGTCTTTAAGCAGATTTCTCGCATCCATATTCATACAAATCTACATGTCTGTTTACATGTTTTATATATATATATATATATATATATATATATATATATATACATCTCTACATTTCTATATAAATTTTTCATATGCATCTTAATATCAAAGCATCTTATATTTAGACTTTAAACCCACACTTCTATGACCTTAGTTTATGTTTTCTTTGCTTTGAACCTGGAATCATACAACTGTTTCCTAACTCATCAGGCTACCTCCCAAATCACCGTATTCATATCCATTCATTTCCCTCCTACTAGTTATTGTTCTAAAATGCAAATCTGATCTGCCTAAAATCGTTTAGTGGTTCCTCATTGCTCCTATAAAAATGTTTCAACACCTTTCCCTTGCATACAAGGGCCTTCGGGATCTGACTTCAATCTCTCCAGCTTTAGTTTTTGTCACACCTCACACTCCATCCTGTGAACTTCATCCAATGCCTTATCCCCCCCCCGCCCCAATTCATTCCGTGCTTCAGGTGTATTTCATGCTTTCTCCTGTCTCTGCTCTTTGCGCATGCTCTTCCCTCTACTTGGGTGGGGGTATGCACTAGTCAGCCTGGGCTGTTATAACAAAATATCATTGACTGGGTGGCTTAAACAACAGAAATTATTTTTGTCACAGCTCTGCAGGCTGGAGGTCTGAGATGAGGGTGCCAGCACGGTTGGGTTCTGGTGAGGGCTTCCTCCCTGGCTTGCAGATGGCTGGCTGCTTGCTGTGTCCTCACATGGCAGAGGGATAGATCTTTCTCCCTTCCTCTTCTTATAGGGCCACGGTCCTATGGGAATAGAGCTCCACCCTTACGACCTCCTTTAATCTTGGTGACCGCCCCAGGATCCTGTCTCCAGATACAGTCACACTGGAGGTTAGCGCCTCAACCTGTGGATTTGGGGAGGACACAATTTGGTCCACAGCAGAGTTGAGGATTTTCCCTGCTTCTCAGCACAGAAGCTGAGTGGGTACTCTGAGCCACACTGCCAGGGTTTGAAGCTTCCTGCTGCTATTTAGTCTCTGAATGACTTTCAGTAGGTTACTTACCCCATCTGGGTTTCAGTTTCCCTGTTGCAGCAGTTCTCAAGCTTGTGCATGCATCAGAATCAGCTGAAGGGCTTACTAAAACACGGGTGACTGGAGTCCACCCAAAGAGCTTCCAGGTCAATAGGTCTGGGGTAGGGACTGAGGAATTTGCATTTCTAACAATGTCCCTAATGATGGCGATACTACTATTGGAGGCACCACATTTGGAGAACCACTTCCCTATAATAGAATGGGGCTAATATTAGCACCTGCCTCAGAAGTTTCTCACTGTAATGATTAGATGAGTTACAGGGCAAAGTGGTCAGAGCACTCAGTGTCCAATGAATGTTAGCTGTCATTGTTATTCTCTGCCTGGCAAAATTGTACATGTTCGTGACATCACTCATCTTAAATTTCACATTTGCTGAAAAGCCTTCTTGAAATTCCCTGGCAGAATTTGTAGTCTTCTACCTATAACCTCCTTATACCGTTATAGAACTCACCACGTGGAATCGTAGCTACTTACTCCTCACACGAACGCCTGTGTCTTCCACGGGCTGAACCGCTTAAGGATGGGAACTTTGTCTCATTGATCTTTGATTTCCTGGTATATGCCTGACACAGAGCAGTTGCCCATTGAATATATTCTGATTGAAGAAATTCATGCAGAGTCTCACGCATCTGCGAGTGTATATGCAGCCTTGACTGGACTCAGTAAGAGAAGTTATCCGGCCTCAGTCTTTCACCTAAATCCTAACACAGGAGATGTCTTCTTTCGGCAGAGGTTCTCAATTCCAACAACACATTAGAATCACCTCTTACACCAAACTGACACCTGGGCCCCTCCCCAGACCAGTCAGTGCAGGATCTTTGGGTACAGGGCCTGGGCACTGGGAAGTTTACAAAGTTTGTCGGGAGATTCTAATGTATAGCTAAGGTGGAAAACAACTGGACTAGAAGAATGCAATCTATTAAAATGTGCATTTCATTCAACATTATGAGTCTTCTACTCCTGACTGTGAATTTGTTTCTCTTATCCCACTATAAATTGCCAGCTTTGAACAGTTTTGAAAAGGGGTAAATAGAGAAATTAGCATTTGTAGAGCACTTTACAGTTTTCAAAGCACTTTCATACTCAGCGTGTCATCAAAATCTTAAAATAACCCAGTGAGGAAGGTATCATTATTCTTTACAAATGCTTTGAGGCAACGGTGTAGGGAGGCGGGTACACACCAAACCGTTTTAAAAGAAGCAACGAATCAGCAGAATGCCATCTGCCAGGCTTTTTTGCTCTTGGCCTATCTGTTATCGACAATGCTCCCTACAGGCCATCTTTGCTGCTCATCTCTCACTTGGATTCCAAACGCTTTTCTCCGCTTGGTTTTTGGCATACCTTATTCCATGGCTGGTCAACGACTTCTCCTTTGCCCCTTGGCGTCTCTAGGTTGGCGTGGATCTTCGCCAGCTGCTTTTCAGGGATTGACTCCCTCCCCCACTGGCAGGCGGTGGTGTTGGTTTGACTTCACTCTGCCCACAGTCAGCATCCCACAATTTCCCCAATCTTATGGTTAATGAAACTTCCATTCAGAGCAGTTGAATGACTTGCCTCGAGGCACAAGGTGAGTGAGTAGCAGTACTGGGATTCAAACCCAGATGAAGTAGGAAACAACTCAAGAGGACTAAGTGCTTTGAGATAGAGCACAGAAGAGGGAGAAGGATGCTGTAAGGAAACAGAGGACATTGGACACCTGCTTGTCCTACACGAGTCTGCCTGGGGCGCTTCTGAGTCTGTGGGCATAAGATCAGACTATCAACTAGTAACAATACTATTTTAAGATGGGTAAAAGGGGTCAAAAGGTTAAAAAAAAAAGTCAATTAGTTCATCACTCAGCATAACAAAAGAATCACAATTAAGCAATAAACCTAACCTTATTAAATGCTTCTTTTGATATAGCTGTTAAGTGCTTAAATAAGAAAATGCCACCAGCCTAGAAATAAATACAGCACAGAGATAGGGTAAAAGTAGAAAGTAAAAAGTCATCATGGTGTGTTGGCAGCACTTTTTCTACTCAGCAATCAAGAATAGGGTAAAAACAGGGAAAGTAGCAAAAAAAAAAAGTAAACAAATAAAAACACATGTAATAAAACTGTTTTTAAAAGCGGTGAATGCAGGATCCTTTGGAAGATTGTTATTTTGGGGAACGGATGTGATAGTTCTTCTGTATTGTATTTAGAGAAATGTTTAAACCCATGTAGTAAAAAATAATAACGTAAACGACAGTGTCAGACAGAGTGACCTGCACTGCAGTAAAGATCCCTTACTGGGCCGTGAGCTGAGCTGTGGGCTGTTTCAGGGTTTCGAAAGGGACTAGTAGAGAGCAGCCGTCCGTGTAAGGGTAGGCGCCGTTTGGTGACCTGGTGGAATCAGTCGTGTGCGTGTGAGGATACAGTCAGCACGTGAGTCCACTCCATTTGGTGGGAAGAGTCAAAAACTCATGAGACCAGCGGCCAGCCCCGTGTCACAGCAGTTAAGTTTGCACATTCCTCTTCAGTGCACTGTGGTTCACTGGTTCGGATCCCGGGTGCAGACATGGCACCGCTAGACAAGCCATGCTGTGGCAGGCATCCCACATATAAAGTAGAGGAAGATGGGCATGGATGTTAGCTCAGGGCCAGTCTTCCTCAGCAAAAAGAGGAGGCTTGGCAGCAGATGTTAGCTCAGGGCTAATCTTCCTCAGAAAAAAAAAAAAATCATGAAACCAATGGTATAAATGGATATTTAGCGATATGAAATAGGGTTTAAAAAATAAAATAAAACAGTAACAATAGTCAGCTAAATATGCTAGAATTTAAACATCCAAAAAGAGTATTTTGCTCATCAGAGTCCCTTAGGTCCACTGTTCTATTCCAGGAATGTGGCAATGACCCAAAAACACTTTTGGAAGTGCCTCCAAAACCTGATGCACATCCTTGTAAATATAATTAATCGTGGCAAATGGCTACCCTTTCGGGGGATAATTTACATTTAGATGAAAAGTCATTTAGAATAAAATATGATAAATAAGAAAGAAAACAGTGAAGATGAGTGGGGTTTGTTTAGGAAAAACCTGGGTCATAAGCTTCTCAAGAATGGCGAGCAAGTCATATTTTATTTTATACCTTTAGGCTCTGCCATACTGCTGGATAACTGACCAGTAGGTGTTTGATGAAACAATGAGCAAATGAGTGGAAATATTGTGTTATGAGGCCTAGAAGGTGATATTTTTCAAAGGATACCCAAAATGTTCTAATTAGTAGAGTATCATTGGAGAGAGTGTTGAGCCTCTCAAGCAGACTAGAGGCTGTTTGAGAGTCAACTCTCACTGCGGAATGCAGGTCCTGATGTATATGCTTCACACTTGTGCACACACACACACACACACAACCTCATCTCGTTACACTCCTACCTTTTCTATCCATATGTAAATATGTATGAGACATCCCTATATGTATGGAAGGAGAGTTAAATCTTCTTAGTCATGGGTAGCTGTTCAGGAGAGAGAGAAAAATGAAGGCTTATTAAAATCAAAAAGGGGATAGAAGGAGATTTGATACACTAAATGGTTAGACACAAGGTTTTGCCTGCAAATTAAGAATGTATCTTATCCCTACTCCTGATACCAGGCAAATGAACACTTCTCATCTTCTTTGCTGTCCTGTCCATTTAAACCTTACATATCCTGGTGAGGTGGAGTCCAGGACACAGCACAGTGTCCTCGGTCTGGACCTGAGTTCTCAGAAACATTTTATTGGGAGAAAGAACTCTACATCTATCCTCTTTGAATTGTGGATGACAAAACAATGGCAAAGTAAAATATCCTGTTTATGGAAAGAAGCAAGACTAAGATCATATTATAGAGAGATTTTTAGGGTGTTGGGAGAAATAGAAAATTTGTTTTCTTACAAGTTACCTTGGAAATGTTACTGAGAAAGATAGAAAACAAAAAAACCTCCCATGTCTCTCCTATTGAATAATAATGGGAGATAAAGAACATCAGTGTTATTCTTTTCTGCATGGTATGAACAATAAGATATATAGCTAAACATCTCATAAGCATCATTAGCATCTTCTTCACGTGTCAGTCTCTGTCTAGTCTTAACACTGGTATTTCTATTGCAACTACAGCATGTAAAAGTCCAGGGTCATGGACTGGGAAGAATGGAACCTTGGTTCCAGTGGCAGCTTTCGCCAATAACTAGCTCTGTGACCTTGAACAGTTACCCCCTGAGCTTTAGTTGCCTCCTGAATAAAATAAATTGACATGAGTAGAGAAGGGCTGGGTCTCCTTCCAGCACTGGCAGGCTGATACTTTTTAAACACAGTTTCACCATGTGATGGGAAAGACAAGCACAGAACAACACAATTCTGTAAATGCCGCAACAGTATCTGTTGAAAAGACCTCATCTTCGTTGAGAGTACAGACTGGACACCGCAAGGTTCTCACTGTTAAATTCTACCCGAGAGATGCTTTAGTGGCATGGTTCAAGTTCAACAAAGGACATATTTTATTTCCTTCCCCATGCAAAGAGAGGCAGATAAATAAATATTTTGTTAAATTTCCCAACAAGGGGGAAACTAAGAATTTCATGCAATTATATGGTTTCTGAAGGTTCTTCTAATTGAATTACCATAGGCGCCTGTTGGGCATTCCTGGCCATGTCCCCTATAATTCCATTTGTATTACTTCTGTGAATCCTATAAATGCCATTAACATAAGGCAGATATTTGCTTTCAATAAGATAACACAGATGATTTTGTCTAATTGTCTCTCTAATCCCTCCTCCTCACAGCCTGGAAAATCACTTGCAATTGCTCAAATTCAGGCATTTATTATTGCCGATCAAAACTGCTTTGGAAACATGACAGTGTTATTGAGGAGGATTGGCTCCTTCCCTTCACTCATCACATGCTCTTGTCCTCCAACCATGCTCCTGTCTTCCAGGAGGATGAAATGAACTGTTTGTACTGAGATTCCCACATGGAAACCCATGGGGAGGAAGGAGAAAGGTGGACAGAAGCTGCCCCATCCTTACTGCCCTGCCTATGGACACAGACTGGTCTCAGGAGCAGTTTATGCCTCACAGCACAGGGGGGTTTCCTCTCCCTCTCCCTCTTCCACCCAATGTGAGCAGTGCTTTGCTATAGTTGGGTAGTTACAGCCACTGGAACAGGCTCACCCTGCAGCCTTTGTAGGCTGGCTCTCGGCATTCAGTCAAATCTCTGTCATTCTTGGGCTGCTCAATCTTGGATATTCCTAAATCCAGTCTATTTTTACGTTATTCAGGGTCTTTGCTTGTTCACTGTATGTTTTCAACTACCTGATTGCTCGTTCATTTCTGCATATTGGCTGAGCAGGGTAAACCCTGATCTCTTTTGCCCTTGTTCATTGCTCCAATGAGGTATTTGTAGGAAGGCTAGGGTAAAATAAGTTTTAGGTATTCAGTGAATTGCATTTATTCATGTTCTCACCTACCACCATAAATAATCGAAAGTTGAACATAAGGCCTGGCCACTGGTCAGTGGTAGTAATAAACGTTGAAACTCAGTTGTACCAGGGAGATGAGTGATGTTCTTAATAAGAACAGAGCTTGGATGGGCTTATTTCCTCCCCACAAACCAACATGTATGCACACACTCAGGCAGTGTAGGAAGGGGGAAAAAATAAGTTAGACTGAATTTGGGACCAGACGGCTCTCACAGTGGGTCTCTCTAATCTCTCCTATATTTCTGCAAATCACTTCCCTCTTAGACTAATCCTTTGATAATCACCAGGCCCGTCCACACACAGCCAAAGTGGGTATGCCCGGGAACACTGAGAGGCAGGAAGACATAAGCAGGAGGCTGTCAGATAAAGACTCCGGTCTCTTGTCTCAGCTGCGAAAGGTCTACCCTTTCCATGTTCAAGGAGGTTCAAATCAGAACACTGTTTCCAAGATTGGTGAGGAATCTTCATCAAAGACAGGAAATAATGGGAGGAAATGAGGTTCGCAGGAGACCCCTATTATCTCCGCTTGTGGCAGAGCAATTATTGGAATAATTGCTCCACTGTGAACACAAATCTCACACTTAAAGTTTCCCCATTATTTCCATTAGTCCAATGGATCGATGCCACTTTGAAACCAATTTGAAAGAAATATGGCTTTTCATTATAATTTTTATTTTTTAAGGTAGATTAAACCAAGATATATATTAAAAAATATTAGAAGAAATACATATTTTATATAACATAGAAAATAGATCTGATCTTTGTAAGGGTTATTCACTGCAAATTTTTAGCTTCAAAATATGCAGCTAGAGAACTGCAAATTTTTGTGTGTTTCCAGTCTGCTTTCTTCTGAACACATTAGAGGTGAAAGACACTTGAATCGAATGGACTAGATTTGGAAAGGGACCACCAGGCCATTGAGTCCTACGTCCCCAAGGGCTACTTCAGTTTGTACCCATCCTCACACTCTGCAGAGTTTTATCGAGTTTAGTTTGAAATGTCTTAAGCAATGCATTTCCCAGAGGAAAGGGGTAACAGAGCTCGCCGTTAAAAACTCTTCCCAACACAAGCCCTGGCTGCTCTTTGAAATTTAGCCCCAGAAACACCCTAAGCACAAATTTCCACTTGCCCAGTTAGGACATGAGTTTTGATAGAGCTTCAGTGATGAGATCCTGGATTAGCAAACCAGTACAGGCACACCTTGTTTTATTGTGCCTCACTTTATTGTGCTTCACAGATACTGCATTTTTTTTTTTTTTTTTTTTTTTTTACAAATAAAAGGTTTGTGGCAACCTTGCATGCAGCAAGTCTTTTGGCACAGTTTTTCCACCAGCATTTGCTCACTTCATGTCTCTGTGTCAGATTTTGGCAATTCTCGCAATATTTCAAACTTTTTCGTCATTATTGTATTTGTTATGGTGATCTGTGATCAGTGATCTTTGATGTTCCTATTGTAATTGTTTGGTGGTGCCATGAATTGCACCCATATAAGATGGTGAACTTAAGTGATAAAGGTTATGTGTGTTCTGACTGCTCAGTGACCAGCTGTTCCCCTGTCTCTCTTCCTCTCTCTTAGCCTCCCTATTCCCTGAGACACAAAAATATTAAAATTAGGCCAATTAATAACTGTACAATGGCCTCTAAGTGTTCAAGTGAAAGGAAGAGCTGCTTGTCTCTCACTTTAAATCAAAAGCTAGAAATGATTAAGCTTAGTGAGGAAGGCATGTCGAAAGCTGAAATAGGTCAAAAGCTAGACTTCTTGTGCCAAACAGTTAGCTAAGTTGTGAATGCAAAGGAAAAGTTCTTGAAAGAAATTAAAAGTGCTACTCTAGTGAACACATGAATGATAAGAAAGTAAAACAGCCTTATTGCTGATAAGGAGAAAGTTATAGCGGTCTGGATAGAAGATCAAACCAGCCACAACATTCCCTTAAGCCAAAGCCTAATCCAGAGCAAGGCCCTGACTCTCTTCAATTCTCTGAAGGCTGAGAGAGGGGAGGAAGCTGCAGAAGAAAAGTTTGAAGCCAGCAGAGGTCGTTTCATGAGGTTTAAGGAAGGAAGCCATTTCCATAACATTAAAGTGCCAGGTGAAGCAGCAAGTGCTCATGTAGAAGCTGCACAAGTTATCCAGAAGATCTAGCTAAGATAATTAATGAAGGGGCTACACTAAACAACAGATTTTCAGTGGAGACAAAGCAGCTTTCTGTTGGAAGAAGATGCCATCCAGGACTTTAGCAGTTACTGAGGAGAAGTCAATTCCTGGCCTCAAAGCTTCAAGGTGCAGGTTGATTCTCTTGTTAGGGGCTAATGTAGCTGGTGACTTAAGTTGAAGCCAGTGCTCATTTACCAGTCCAAAAATCCTAGGGCCCTCAAGAATTATACTAAATCTACTCTGCCTGTCCTCTATAAATGGAACAACAAAGCCTGGATGACAGCACATCTGTTTACAACATGGTTTAGTGAATATTTTAAGCCCAGTGTTGAGACCTACTGCTCATAAAAAAAAAAAAAGATTTCTTTCAAAATATTACTGCTCATTGACAATGCACCTGGTCACCCAAGAGCTCTGATGGGGATGCACAATGAGATGCATGTTGTTTAGATGCCTGTTAACACAACATCCATTCTGCAGCCTATGGATCAAGAAATAATTTCGACTTTCAAGTCTTATTATTTAAGAAATACATTTCATAAGGCTATAGCTTCCATAGATAGTGATTTCGCTGATGGATCTGGGCAAAGTAAATTGAAAACCTCCTGGAAAAGATTCACCATTCTAGATGCCATTAAGAACATGCAATTCATGAGAAGAGGTCAAAATATCAATATTAACAGGAGTTTGGAAGAAGTCGATTTCAATCCTTTGGATGACTTTGAGGAGTTCAAGACTCCAGTGGAGGAAGTAACTGCAAATGTGGTGGAAACAGCAAGAGAACTAGAATGAGAAGTGGAGCCTGAAGATATGACTGAATTGCTGCAATCTCATGACAGAACTTTAACAGATGAGAAGTTGCTTCACATGGATGGGCAAAGAAAGTGGTTTCTTGAGATGGAATCTACTCCCGGTGAAGATGCTGTGAAGATTGTTGAAATGACAACACACAATTTAGAATATGACATAGACTTAGTTGATAAAGCAGCAGCAGGGTTTGAGAAGATTGACTCCAATTTTGAAAGAAGTTCTACTGTGGGTAAAATGTTATCAAACAGCATCATGTACTACGGAGAAAATGTTCATGAAAGGAAGAGTCAATCAATATAGTAAACTTCTTTGCTGTCTTATTTTAAGAAATTGCCACAGCCACCCCAGCCTTCAGCAACCATCACCCTCATCAGTCAGCAGCCATCAATGTCAATGCAAGACCCTCCACAAAAAGATTATGACTTGCTGAAGGCTCAGATGATGGTTAGCATTATTTAGCAATAAAGTATTTTTAATTAAGGTATGTAAATTTTTTTAGACATAATGCTATTGAACACTTAATAGACTACAGTGTAGTGTAAGTGTAACTTTTATATGCATGGAGAAACCAAAAGATTTGTGTGACTTGCTTTATTGCAATATTCATTTTATTACAGTAGTCTGGAACCGAACCCACAATATCTCTGAGGTATGCCTGTACTCTGTGGCTAGGAAACCAATGGAGACGTTATACTTTCCTGGACGGATAATGCTCCCTGGACCAATAATGACACAGCCAGGACCCTCTGCAATATGAAAGTGTTGGGGCACTTCTCTTGATTGTTGAGGGAAATCTTGGACTTTTGCCCATTGGTTTGGGATGATATAATAAGAAGAGCTAACATTTATGAGCCAGTCAACTGTGCTAAGCTCTGAATTATCTCATTGAGTCCTTACATAGCCCTGTGAAGAAGATATAGTGATCATCTACATTTTCTATATAAGGAAGCTTAGAACTGTTAAGTGACTCACCCATGGTCACATAACTAGTGGAGCCCAGAACTGAAACCAGGCTGTCTAACCCTACAGTCTGTTCTCCTAACCACACCCTATTGTGTATCACTTTGCCTGGGTCCAAGTAAACAGACTGTTACCCCAAAGCTCACTTCCTATCCTGTGAAACTGCAGTTCATTAATGAAGAAGGAACCATCAGATGGGTCCAGTTTGCCTATAGCTGCTTCAAAGGGGATCCACATGCTTTTCTTGACTGACTCCCACCAGGGAAGAAAGAGAGAAGAGAACAGGAGCCTGCCAACCTCGACAGATGGTGTGTGGGCTGTTTTGGAGATGGGAAGAGAGAGATTTTTGCTGGCTGACAAAGAACAAGGGAAAGAGATGGGAGAGAAATGTGACATAAGCAGAAAGAGCTAAACTTGAAATATATGTGGAAAAGAAGATTAAAAGACAAGGACTGGTCTAGGGGACAGATGGGTAAATAGACTTGAAAGGGCATTTTTTAAATGGCACATAACTCCAGTCTAGTGAGGAAAAGTGAGTGAGGAGACATGATCAGAACAAGAGAAGCAAGCTCCCCTCCATAGTATTTTTGCAGTCTCCTCAATGGAATGATTCAAAAGACTCGTGATGGGTCCCCCTCTCCAGGGAGTTAAGGATCCACATTCATGTCCAAAGAAAACTTGCCCTAGTCATTCTAGCTTGGAGTCAGCCTCGCAGAAGAGCAAGAGACGGGAACATTTTGAGGAAGCCCAGAACTGTATCAATCTCCATTCGTTGTCAACTGAGTTCCAGAAAGGGGACAATAGATGTGACGAAATTTCTGTTCAGTCAAACCTTATGAGTACACCTTTACAAGCTCCAAGGACCTTCCCAAATCTTGGCTGAGAGATTACTGATGGTGTGGTCAGTGTCCCACATACTTTCCTTTCCCTTCCCCTCACAAGCCAAGCTTAAATTATTTGTGCACATGACTTAACCTTAAGATGGTTTATTCATGAAGTTGTCTTAAGAGACAGGAGATAGATAACCCGCTTTTGTGAGGGTTTCTCTGGAGAGTGGCAGCTGCACAAGGTGTTCCTCCATCAGGCTCTAAGAGGACGAAACATCTCAATGTAGAGGCCTCTGTTTAAAACGATGTTCAGTGTTGTGTAGGTCCCAAACTGAGAAACGTTTACATTGATACAGTTGTTTGAAGAAAAAAATCGAAAGATTCTATACGACCAGAAGGGCAGGTCTGTGTTAAGGAGGACAGATCAGTACTTCTGACTGGTTGGATCTGTAACAAGCCTGAAAGTAACTTACCATTCTTGGTTGTGGTTCTTAAGATTAGGGACAACCAAATGACTCATTCTGCTGCCTCTCTACACTATTCCCTTTAGACAGGGGCTTGTCCAGAGGCCGGGCTGTCTTGGACCCTATTCTGGGAGGTTTGGTTACTGAAGGACCTGATTACGAAATGGACCTTGTTGACAAACAGGTCTCACCTGTCAGAAAATCTTGCTGACTGCATCACAGGAGAACCCTTTTCTCTCAGATATCTTTCTTTCAGTTTCCTTGATAGCAGTCTTTGGCCATTTGTTTGGATTTTTGGAATCAAATCTGACTGAAACTCCTGCTTTCAGTTAAGGTCACATAATATATAACTGCAATTCTTAAGTTGCATTAAGACTTTTTAAATGTTTTGTCACAGTTAAGACCACATTAAAGACATTAGTTGTGTCTCTCTCTTATCCTCCTCCACCCTGCCCTTTTTCATCTCTTCAAGAATTCTCTCCAGCTACAGATTTCCCTACTATTAATTTGTGCTTTGTCCTGAATTAGCTTAATTGAAAACATCAAGCTAATAAAACTAGAAAAGATGAATGTTTTAGAAAGGTACGGGCGGAAGGAGTGAGTTTTATTGTAAACCTATACACCGCATTTTCTGCTCTTCAAAAAAAAAGGAAAGGAACTCTCAGGAAAGATAGGTGTGGGTTTATTTTCTATAAACAATTACTGAGTTCTTAACCTACGCATAAGACTGAGTAGGGAGCTCTGTGAACTAGCACAAATGTAAAGTATAATATGCGCTCTGAGCTCTCAAGGAGCCTACCGTGGGATAAATCATGCACACCTTGGAAGGTAAGAGGTAATATAAGAGTTGAATAGGTATCAAAGAGTTATTAGACAAAATATATTAGTTTTCCACTGTGGGGAAAATTCTCCAGATAGCCACATGGATCACTCTCCCACCTTCTTATAGTGCCTGCCCAAATGTTATCTCCTCACTGAGTCCTACCCTGACCATCCCATTTAATCCTGCTGTCCTCCTCCAGTGCTCCAACCTCCCATACTATATTTTTTTCCCATAGGATTTACCACCTTCTAACAAAAAATACAGCTCACTTGTTTATTATGACTTTTTGCTTATTTTCTGTCTCCTCCCACCAAAATATAAACTCCATAAGGGCGGGGATTTTATTTTTTGTCTGCTTCGTTCACTGCTATATCTGCAGCTCCTAGGAAGTGGCTGGCACCTCGGAGGAGCTCAATAAATATTTGTGATTCTCATTATATGAGCTTGGAATTGGACTAGATAGAATGAATACGAAGCTCAATAAGTTACAGTACCTGCTGTAAGGAGCTCTCAAAATGATACTAACAACAAAGATACGCAATAATAACAGCAACATTGAGAGTCGTTATCTATGGAGCACTTATTATGGGCCCGTCACTGGGCTAAGCTCGTTATTTCACTATTTCATTTAATTTCCACAATAATCCTTTTAGATAGATATTATCTACATTATATTGATAAGGAAACGAAGGCTCACAAAATTTAAAGCATTGGCCCCAGATAACACAGCAAGAAAATGGTTGTGCTGGAATTGTGGGAATCAAGACTCCTTCACTCCAGAATCCATGATTTTTTTTATCCTTTTAATTATAGAACTTTCTCAAACATATACAAAGTAGAGAGAATCATGTTATGAACCTCTCTGTATGCACCACTCAGCTTTAACCAACAATGATAAACCCATGGCAAACCTAGTTTCCAGAGTTTGCCATTTTGACCACTTGCTATGTGATCAAATAAGTGGAATGGAAATTTTACTCCTAATAAGTAGAGGAAGAGCAGGACTCTACACAGGGAGTGTTCAGGAAAGCCTCCATGAGGTCTGCTTTGGTTAAACTCCCCTCCTGTCCTTTTCCTCCTCCTTTTCACCAGCTGATCAACAAGGCTTAACATGAAGCCCCGGGGGATGGAATGTTCTGTTTCTGCTCTAGTCCTGACCCTGTGCTCAGGGTGTGTGAGGAGGCCCGATCCAAAGAAAAAATTGCATGAGAAGAACTCATTCTGGTAAGCGTACGTGCTCAGTTTGGGAAGGAAGAATTCTCCACTAAGCCTCATTACTGTGAACGGATTCAGAGTCCAGAGGAACAAGTTCAGAAAGAGAGACCTTCGAAGTAGCCAAGGACTAAGACCAGATCTCTCCATGGGCTTCTGGGGCTGGTGGCTGATGGTAGGTCAGTCAGCCTGGATGCACCAAGCATTTTCTGTTAAGGGATGGACACAAAATTCTAAAGCAGGGAATAGCTGACTTAAGAGAGTCACAGAACTTGGGGCATTAAGAGGTGGGTACAGGGAAGGCTTATTTCCCAAAGATCCTGATGTGATCTTGAGCAGCTCTTTCTAAGCTTCCATCATGGCAGAGCCAGCCCTCAGTTGTACCTCCTGCCTCCTTTCTTCTCCATACCTCTTCCAAGTGGTTGAGAGGAAGAATCAAGGATTTGGGTTAGACAGATATGACTTGGGTTGAGATTCTGCCTCTCCCACTTGTGTGACCTGAGGCTAACAACAAACTTACCTAAAACTCAGCTTCCTGATCTTAAAAGGGGGAACTGTATAGTTTACATTTGTAGGGTTTCTAAAGTGATGCCCGGCACATGTTAATTCTTTGGAAATCTGGTTGGGAAGTTCTCCCTCATTGTCATGTGACACCTCTCCAGCATTCATTAATGAATAAGATGCAGAGTTCCCCAGTGGGGTTGCCTGTAACTAATATTATTCATAATTTTACAAAGATGGAAGTTAAAGTAACCAGGAGTCCTGGTTGGATTCTAAGTCCCAGTGCCCCACATCCCCCAGGTATGGAAGAGATCCAGGATCTGGGAGCCAAGATGTGTCTTCCTCAATTCCCTCTCACTCCCCAGGGCCATAACTTTGACCTCCTATTACCTCCACATTAATACCTTTGAAGGCACTGATGAGGACATGTCTTCTACTGTCACCATGTGACTCCCAGGACTTGATAGTACAAGAGGCTGGACACCGTCCCTGTGCCAAGTGTTGGGATATGCACTGTATATATACATATAGTGTTTATCCATATATATATATATGGATATGTATATATGTATATATATACACATATACACACACACGCATATGTAGACATATGTAGACATATGTACATGTATGTGTATACATAAACAGTGTATGTACATATACACACAGCATATGTATATATATACACACAATATATATGTGTGTGTATATATATATATATATATACACAATGTGTGTGTATATATACACATATATACAAATTTATTCCTTATAATAACATAGGTATTGTTAGTCTCCCTTCTCCTCTTTTTCTATCAAGGTTAGGAAACAGAGGGCCAAAGAGGTGAAGTAACTTGCCAAAAGCTAACATTGGAATCATGTCGTGCAGCCAGCTTGCCCCTTCAGAGACACCTCCATGCTCCAGGTCAGCGAGGGGGTTGAGAGTGGGGCAGAGTGACAAGGACCAGGCTATTGCATTCCCCACCAAGATGTCAGCAGGATGGTCAGATCCTCAACTCAGTTTGGGAATTTGGTAGGCACAGGATTCTGCACCTAATTGCTCTCCATGCATCATCGTTGTCAGGTTGTTTGGCTAAGCATATTTTGTGTTTAAGGACAGCTAAATCTTTCAGAGGTTCAGGCAGTTATTATAATAAATTCTCTGATGAATAAGGGGCAATGATCACACACTCTCATGTATGGAAGAGAATCCTGAGGCACTGAGGTAGCATGGCTCCTGAACAGGCTATGTCTGCTGGAGCTGTCACTTCTCCCTGGCAGAAATTTCCAGAAGCTGGCTTCTGAAGCAGAGGCTGTCTGATAGAGCAGTTAACAGGGCAGGCTCTGCAGGCAGACTGTTTGGGTTTAAATTCCACTTCCTAACTCTGTGATCTTGAGCAAATTATTAGCCTGTCAGTATCTCGGTTTCATCCTCAGTGAAACGGGCTTAATAAAAATGATCTGACTCATAGGTTGTTCTGAGAAGTAAATGATTTAACGCATATTAAAAATGGAGAATCATGCCTGGTAAATAGTAAATGCTTAACAAATTATGGCTATTATAACAAACCCTTCTCCAGACTATAAGAATCCCCTGTGGTTAGTGACTTCCCCAAGTCCACACCCCCTTTGCTCATTCTCTCCTTTGGCAATTTAATAGGAGTAGTAGAGCTGGGCTGCAGTGTCCTCCTTGTCCAGTAGGTGTTGCCCACTCCCTTATGGCTATGTTTCCCATGGCAAATTCATCAAAATTCAATAGGTTTTGAGCAATTAAATAAATAAGAGTTTCAAGGTCAAGACATATTGGAAATATTTGGTTAAACAAAGTTAAAACGTATTTTTTACTGCAGAACATTTCAGAACCTCTAACACGCTAAGTGTGCTGTAAATATATGAGGGATGGGTGGGAGCGTACTCTGTTCCCAACTTCTCCAGGAACACAGCCTTTTTTTCTATATGACATCCATTAAGTACTTCAGGGACACTAATCTTCTACCAAACTGAATCGGGTAACATTTTATTTGGATTGCCTTAAAATGACGTTTCTCAAAGTGTGGCCTTTATATCACTTCTTGTTAAAATGCAGTTTTCTGAATTTTACACAAGATCTATGGAAGCAGACTCTCTGAAGGAGGGGCTGAAGCTTCTGCATTTTAACAAGCTCCCCAGGTGCACATTAAATTTTGAGAATCACTGCCTTAAAGAAAACGCTTCCCTAATTTTGGAATTCTATACCTTTGAAATCCTGAATACTAAATTTTCCTTAATAGGAAGGATACTTGTTGACTTCCCAGAAACCCCTATTTTAAGGAAAAGTGGGTGCTGTGGGGTAGATGGCGAGGTTTGTTTGTTTAATTGTATAAGCATTAAAAGTTTTCCCTGTGCTAGATATTGTGCCAAGGAGCTGGGGACATAATGAGAAATAAGACTCAGCCCCTGCCTTCAATGTGTTTACACCTATAATTAAGAAAGGCACCAGGGACACTGCTTAGTGTCTGGCCTAGCATCACTGTGGGGTCTCAGCTTCAGTTGCCTTAACAGTCAATTTCACGTGGGATACAGCAGCTCATTCTGGAAATCAAAGTAGGGAGAGGAAGAATTAATTTCTCTTGTAAATGGCTCAGTCATGAGTGAACCACCAAGATATTGTTTTGTTTTGTTTTTGACATCTTGCAAAAAACTGCAATAGGAAACAGGACAAAGTCAAATGAAGCAAAGGATGAGAGTGGAAAGTAAGGGGAGGAGAAACCTAATCGCTAGATGAATTACGAGAAGGAAAAAAAAAACCCAGCCCTGCTGACTCTGTTCGGTTTAAGGTGAGAAATAACAGGATTAGAATGTCAAATTGCTGAGTCCTGCAGACCTGAACCATAAACCTTCTCTAAGCTGTTCAGCTTTTTCCCTGTGCAGTTGCTAATTAAATATTGCCTTGAAAGAAATAAAATAAAATAAAATAAAATAAAAACCCAAAGGCTTTTTGAGTCAAGCAGAATGCAATCCTTAGCCTGTAATGGGGGTGGGTATCTGGTTGACCTATCCTGGGAGCTGAAAGTGGAGGGCTCCATAGGAGGGACATCAAGATAATATCTCTGTCTGAAACTTTTCATAATCACTTCTTCTGTCGTGTGCAACCTTCATAGTGTTTTGTCATGTGTAATCTCTTTGCCCTAACTAGCAGTAATCGAAAATATGCGAGGTTGTCCTTTCAGTGTGATTTATGCAGAGCTGTAAGCGGAGGATCCTAAAGGCATTGATAAGTAGTATCTGAAGTCCAAACGTCATCCAAGTGTCTGACAGGAGAAACGCCCAGGCAAAGATCAGGAGCTGCTTCGGATACGGGTGGCTCAGCAGTTCAGCAGCCGCAGCCTTGGCACTATTCTCGCCTTTTATCCAGATAATATCTTTATAAACTATTAACTTTCTTGCCCCTAAAGCTTGCTATATTGGTAGGTTCCTAAGTCTCTTCTCACTCATTTCATGAAAACATAGTGTCTGCGTCCCAAGCTTGGTAGTTTGTATCTTTACTACAAATATCTGACTCCAGCACCAGAGGCCACAGTGAGTCCCTTTTCCGTTTCACCCTCCTCTCTACATGGAGCAGGTGTGCCGCCAAATAAGAATTTCACTGACTAAAACTCTAACAGAGATCTCCCTGGCCCTGTGTTCTTCTGGTGTTTGCCTGAGCAAAATCTATCATCACTCTATATGCATATGGCATGTGTCAACTGTTTTAAAATTAGCCAATTTTTCTAAGCATAAAAATGGATTTTTGTCATATCACATGAACCATATATCACAGAAACAAACCAATTTTTGTTGTGGTTTTTTTTCTTTGCAAGATGCATTAAGTCTTTTTAAGTCTCTGCCAAATCCACTTCGCTCACTGCATTTGTGAGATACATTTAAAGAAACCAAGCAGAGCAAAAAAAAAAAAAAAAATCTCATACGGTGCTGTCACCTGGAAAGAAATCTAGTTCATTACCACACCAACCACGCCTAGGAGGCTGGGTTGTTTCACCTGCTTTCAAATAATAAATACAGTATTTGTATGCTTCCCTGCACTGAAAGTTTGGGATAGGGCAAAAATAATAAAAATAAAAATAAGAGGATTAAGGAAAAGAACTGTCATTTATTGAGCACTCTCTATGCACCAGACATTATAGGAAGTGCTAATTTTGCATTATTTCATTTCATACTCAAAACAATCCTGTGATATGAGTCACAGGATATATCGTTTACAGATGTGGAAATGGAGGCTTACATGGTTAAGTAACTTGGCAAGGTCACATACCTAGTGCATAGGAGAGTCTGACAAAGACCTGAACCCCACTTCATCATCCCTGGACCTATCCTCTCAATGACTAGGTCAACTCATGTGTGAGCGAAGGCCCATTAGACTTCTAGACGGATAATATCAAGACGCCAGTAGGCAGTAATGTCAACTCTTGCATTCCAGCCATCCCCTCTTAATGAAGGTGACATGGGTGTCATCATGAGCTCAGTTGCCCTGGGTTCTCCCCTTTGAGCTTTGGAGAAGGAAATGGGAGAGATGGGGTCTCCTCTGTTCTCCCACCACCAGCACAAGGCACTGTTTTCAAGGATTGCGGATTAGAGCAAGTCTTCTTTGGGAAACTCTGCTTGAGTCCCTGCATGATGCCTCCTAACATTGCTAAGCTCAGGAGCGAAGCAGCATATGTACTGAATAGGCAGCTGTCTGTGCGGGTCCTTTTGAGGGGCCCACAGTTCTTCTCAAAAGGGAAAAGCATGAGTCTCCTGCTTGGGTTAGAATCTGTGAATTTCTCTTTTGAAATGCTGGAGTGTTAACTGAGAGGGCAGCACATTAAATCATTATTAGTCATTAATACTTCAGCACGAATTAGTTGATCAGGTTACTGAGAGGTGTGAAGAGCCCTGAGGGAAAGAGAGGTGTTGATGGAGCGGGAGGGGAGTTGCCCAGGAGGGCTGACTTTGGGTGGCTGCAGGGGTTGAGGGAGGTGCTGGCAGCAAGGCAGCAAAGGGAGAATGGGTGGGGTCAGGAGGGAGGGAGGACCACAGTGTTGCTTCTACAACACACCACACACACACACACACACACACACACACACACACACAAGGTCCGCCCTTGTCCATTTGGAGCTTGTAGGACTGTACTTACAGGCACAGTGTTACTTCTACAACACACCACACACACACACACACACACACACACACAGGTCCGCCCTTGTCCATTTGGAGCTTGCAGGACTGTACTTAGAGGCAAGGGTTTTAAGAAAGGTACCAGCCACTCCTCAGCAGCCTCCAGGTTGAACCTCGCCGGTGCCTCCTCGGCCAGGGGGCTTGTAACACAGCCTTTTGCCTCTAGGGGTCTCCAGTGCCCCGAGGCTTCAGGAGGAGGCTGACCTTGCTCGTTATCCCTCAGGGCTCAAATCCCAAAGGGTGAAGATTGCGGAAAGGGAAAGGGCTGCTTGCAGGGAGCCCCGAGGACCCCAGCACCTGCCGAATGCTGCTCATCCTTCTCCCCGGCTCCTGCCTCACGGCGTGTTTATAGTATACTAAATGGCTGAACAATGACTGGGGAGAACAGACATTAACTGCCCCCACACTCTTTACTGCGTGCTTAAGCATTCCTATCCCTCAAGGGGATTCCAAGGACTTCCCTCTGCAGTAAGACCCCACTTTCTTCCGGTAAGCCCCGGCTTACCGGACTACAGCTGAGCTGGAATCTCCCCCTCTCAGCCCGGCAGCCTAGCGCTCAGGAGGCTGCACAAGGCCCAGGAGTGAGGGATAGAGCAGGGTCCCCCTAATCAGCAAGGTTCCTGCTGCCCCTAGGGCTGGACTGTGATTGCCAGACCCTCGCTGAAGTTGCAGATGAGGAAGGGAAGGGATGGGGAGAAGGACCACAGCCTGGGTCCTGGGAGACCTCAGTGCCTATGAAAGCAGAGTCATTGAAGGTGAGAAGGTCCAGAGTGAGTTTTTATGTAAAATCTCACAACTGAGGAGTATTGGAAAAAGTAAGAAACTTTCAGAGGGGCAATATTTCACCCAATTCGTGTTTGAAGAGCCTGCGAGGGTGGGGGGCAAGACTCTGGCTCTCTAATCCATCCTATGACGTGGGTTTGAATCCCACTCCACTACTCATTAGCTGTGAGTTCTTAGACAATTGACTTAACCTCTCTGTACTTAATTTTTCTCATCTTCAAAATGGGAATAATAATATCTACTTCATAGGGAGTAGTTAGAATTGACTAAGATCTTAGAGCTAGTAGTAGTGTCTAGGACTGTGCCTGACACACAGCAGACATTTATTCATAGGCACTGGATTTCATGCATCTTTAATCATTGAGGACAACAGCAATTTGTCCTAGGCCCACTGAACTTGACAGGTGTGTTGGGGTTGGTGAGAGTCATGTTTTAGAATCACTTTTAGTATGTCTCCTATTTTAAATGAATCACAAGTCTTGCTTTTTAAAGGAGTTCTGTAGTGTGGTGTTGTCCATTTGGAGCTTGCAGGACTGCACGTACAGGCACAGTGTTGCTTCTACAACACACACACACACACACACACACACACACAACACAGGTCCTCCTTGTCTTTTGGAGCTTGCAGGACTGTACTTAGAGGCAAGGGTTTTAAGAAAGGTACCAGCCGCTCCTCAGCAGCCTCCAGGTTGAACCTCGCCGGCGCATTTCTGTGTTCTGAACAGCCTTTAGGTTCCAAGGAGGGGCCTCAGGGACCACTCGTGGGTGAGGAAGGAGAAGTGACAGGTGGAGGAGCTCCGGGCCCCCAGGCCTGCTCCAATCAGGGAGCTCCACTCTTATCTGCTTCACATACTGGGGTTCTAGATGAGCGTTTATTTGATTAGAGTCTTCTGCTTTTTTAAAAGGTCAAAAACCACTGCTATTCTATCCTTGTGCAATGCAGAGAAAACTTTTCCTCCAAGCCTGAGGACACTCAACTCTTATTTTATTTGTTTTGAAAGCCTGCTCTTTTGAAAATGGAGCACACCTGTATTCAGAAACAGAGGCACTTGAAATATGCAGCCCACACATTAAGTACCCAGAGTGTGTAAAGCATTGCACTTGAAGCTTTGCAGCATTTTGAACTTGCACCACCCCTCTTGGCCCACCCCAGACATCCCTTGAGGGTCTAACAGTGCTTTCCTCTACTCCTGAGGGAGTTAGCCCAGACCTTGGAGAGCTACCCTTACTTTGACCACGAAGGTGCCCTTTCCCCTGGATATGACCCACCACAGTGACCACATTGCAAAGCCCAATGATGAAGAGCATGGGCTTTGGGATCTGACAGACCTGGGTTCAAATCTGAGCTCTGCCACTTTCTAGTTGTGTGACCTTGGTTAGTTAGTTAATCTCTCTGAACTTGAATTTCCACATCTATAAACAGAAGACAGCAATGCTTCTCAGAGAGTTTAGATGGTTGAATGAGATGATGCCTGTAAGCACTGAGCATGGTGCCAGGCACATGGTAACTACTGGCAGGAAGTTCCCGATCCACTGGCATCTAACAGAAGGTGCCGAAGCTATTACCTGAGTCTTGCTGACCACAGCTAAAGGCCACCATTGCTCTCCATGGAAGTCAGTGTCTTCTGAGCTTTAACACTTGGGGACACAAAAACAGCAGCTGCCATTTTCTGAATGGCCGTTGTGTGGCAGCTACTTTGCTGATATTTTTCAATCATTGACTTTAATCTTCATGATGTTTGTGCAAGATAAGGGGTTATCATCTCCATTTTACTAGATGGGGATACTGAAGCTCAGAGAGGTTGTGTCATGAATCTAAGGTCAAACAGCTAGTAAGTGGCCAAGACTATATTGAAGCCCAAGTTTGTCTGACTCAGAATTTAGAAGCCTGTTCTCCCCCTTGCTGATTCTCAGAGCTTTCCTGCGTGGAAGGCAGAGGGCATGGGGTAGGGGCAAGAGCCCTGGTCTGAAGGACAGCTCCTCTGTGCTTTGTCCTCCTCAATTTCAGTCCAAGAGCAGGAAGGACACTTATTTCATAAGGTTGTGATAAAAATTCAATGAGATAATATAAGTAAAAACAAGCCTAGCACAATTTTTATCATAAAGTAAGCTCTGGATGAATATTAAATAGGTATGAACTTGCCCCACCCCAGTTTTATCTGATCTCTAAATCATTCCTTTTCTTAACGTTGTTATGAGAAATATTCATGAGAAGATACATATATGTGTGTGAATATGTATTTGTGTGTCTCTATATGTATATGTGTGCATATATATACACATATATGAAAAATTATAGTGCAAACTGCCACCCAAGTCAAGAAACAGAACACTGCCATCATCGCAGAAGCCCCCCGCACGCTCCTCCCTGATCAAATTCCCATTTCTCCCTCCAGTCCGATTCACTTCTCATCTTGTTAAAAAATAATTTTCTTTTCTCCTTTTGCTCACGCCTCTGGGTTGTCTCCAGCCTTTTTTCTGAGCCTGTGCCTGTCACTTCACTCAGGTTCTGAGTGACACGTCATTCAGAGCAGAGTAGTGAAATAAGGTGGTTCAGCAGAGCAGGGACGCGTGTGCATGTGTGTGTGTGTGTGTGTGTCCGCATTTTCTACCTTTGTGGACAGCAGAAAACCAGACGCCCCATGAGATACGTCTTAACCCAAATGAAGAGAAGGGACAAGTGGACTGATGGGAGAGGGGCTTGGTAACATTTGGACGATTTGCCGCTCCCCAGCACCATCCGGACTGAGTCTGGTACCTCCAGCAGTGGGGGGAGGACAGCTCAGCAGCTAGAGCCTTGCTTACACAGAGCACACCATTTCTCTTCTTTAGATCCCAGATACTGCCCTACCCTGGGATTCCCACCTTCCTCAACTGACAAGTCAGATCTCAATTTAAGTGTTCCCTCCTCACAGAGACCCTCCCTGACCACCTCCTCCATCACTCTCTCCTACAATACTCTATTTTAGTATTCTTCATTATCAGCACCTGAAGTTATCCCATTTATTTATTTGTTTACGTTTATTTTTCTGGATATCATACTAATAAGAATAAGGACTCAAGATCTGAACTGGGTTAGAATGCCACCTACCCCACTTCCTAGCTGTGTGACCTTGGACAAACTGTTTAACCTTGCTGGACCTCCGATTCATCATCTATAAAATGGGAATATAGGCTTTATTAAAGTGGGGATCATAGGATCATGGGACGAAGTGAATGAGTGAACGTGTGTAAAGTCTTCAGTGCAGTGCCTGACCCATGAGCACTATTAAAGTGCTAGTGATGATCAGCAATGTCAATGATAATAATTATGATGGTTATCATCCTATCTTCCCTCTACAACGTAGGCAACTTGATGGCAGGGCTTTTATCTGTTGCTCGTGTGTTCATAACAACATACTGAATGAGTATTTCCTGAGAATCTGTTTTAGATCCGCATCCCCACCCCTGCCTCTGAGTGCAGGAGCCATATAACAAACTACCACAGGGTGGTGGGGGAGCACAAAAACAGAGTTTGAGTGAGACGTGTAGGAGTGTAGAGGAGGAGGCAACTATGGCTTTCCCAGAGTCTCGGGGAAGTCTTCCCAGAAGAAACAATCCTTACAGAGTCTTGAAGCTCAGCCACCCCCCAAGGAAACAGAGAACGGGGCAGGGGAAGGTCCTGGAGGAAACCCACACAGCACAGCTGCCAGCCCGGGAGTACTGAGGGAGCTGCCCATTGTTTCAGGGGGAGGGGGCAAGTGGAGAGAGGCTGTGCAACCAGATTGTGGAGGATCTCCTGTCTGTTGTGCTAAGAGATTTGGATTTTATTCTGACGGTAGTGAGGAGTCATTGGAGAATGACCACAAGGGGAGAATCATAACCAAATTCACCTTTTTGAAAGATCACCCTAGCTGCAAGGAGGAGACTGGACTCTGAGCCTTCAAGAGAGCAAACAGGGAGGCCGGGTATCGGGCCAGGGCAGGTGAGAAGGGATGAGAGCCTGACAGAGAGAGTGGCAGGAGGAGAGGATGGCTTAGAGCTCACGAGGAGGTAGACCTGGTCAGGTCTCGCGGGTTGACTGGAGTGGGGGGCTGGTGAGAGGAAGGACAACCCCTATTTCTTTTTAAAAAAATTCATTCATTCATTATTTTATTGAGGTAACATTGCTTTATAACGTTATATAAATTTCAGATAGACATTAAATTATGCCTCTTGGGATTTGGTTGTGCCACTAACCAAAGCAGGGAATTTGGAGGGGAATCATTTTATGTGTGAAATTGGTGCATATTGAGCTCACCTTAGGACATTTTCATCTTGGCCCTTTCGAAGGGAAGCTTTTGGTAGGAAAGGCGGTTGATATTTGGTGATCATCTAAGATATGCCTGGAACTGTGTTTGGCACCTTGTATATTTTGTCTCATTTAACTTTTAGAACACCATTTGAGAGATGAGGCCTTATTATTTTTTGTGTTATGGATGATGAAATTGAGGCTTACAGCAGTAATGATCCCCACTTTACATAGCTAAGTTGAAGAACAGTAAGTAGACCAGTTCGACTGAGCAAGACTGAATGAAGTGCCTGGAAAGAGAGGGATTAGAAAACAAAGTAATAAAGGTAGTTTGGGGGCAGAGCACGGAAACCTGTGAATGGAGGTAATCACCACGCCATAGGGGTGTTGCGAGAATCAGATGAGAGAAAGCTTGTAAAACATTTTGTAAATGCTGAGCAAATATGAGGAATTTGAGTTCTGGCCAAACCTTATTGCAATGAGTAATAATTATTAATAAGATAATAATAATGAGTGAATTATAATGTTCAAATCTATAATTATTAAATAAAATTCAATAGTGATGTCTTCTCCCCATTCCTCTTACTGATAGGTCCACAAGAGAATCTTTAACACATAGTAGTGACTTTTCTTTCTCCCTACCACACTATCAACCTGTCTGGTTTGAATGAAAACTCTCATAAGGAAAGATGATAATGTGGAGGAGATGAGAAGGAAGAAGGGGAGTTGAAAATCAAACATACCCAGCTGATCCCAACCGTTCTATCTTCACACTTTGGAGTGAGACCCTAAAGATACTTTACTTGGCTATTTCTACCATCAGGCAGAAATACGAAAATATTAGGATAAAATTACAATGCCTCCCACCTGCCAATTGTTTGCATGTGAACTGAGAGCTGCAATGCTCTGCAAACGCTTTGGGTGGGCTGAGTCAGAGTTGATAAGGTCCCCCTCAAATATAAGCCAATGCAAGCTATTTGTACTCTCCTAGACTTCAGATTTCAGCAATACACGCCCAGAGGCTCTCTGGCTGCTCGTCATCCCTCTCTCCATGTTCTCTCTCTTTTTATATCTCTGACTCCTCCTGTCTCATGCCCCTGCCCTTTCTCTACATTATGTGTCACTACTCTGCAGGGCCTAAGACCAGCACTGTCCAAAAGAAACACAATGTGAGCCACGTATATAATTTTAACTTTTCTAATAGCCACATTAAAAAGTAAAAAGAAATGAGTGAAACTAATCTTAGCATATTTTATTTAACCCAATATATCCAGAATATTATCCTTTTAGCATGTAATCAATATTAAAAAATTATTGATGAGCTATTTTACACTCTTTTTTATTAAACTGTCTTCAAAACTCAGTGTGTGTTTTACCCTTACAGCACACATCTCAAGTGCTCAAGAGCCACGTGTAGCTGGTAGCTAGTGTATTGGTAGTACAGTGCAGGTTAGAGCTCAGTCCTGAGAAGATCAGATTGCCCACTTCCTTTGCTCAGTCCAGCATTCCAAATATATTTGCATTTCATGTGAGCTTCAGTAAAGGGAAGGATGGAATTGGCTGTTGAAGATTCCATGCTGTAATCATGTTACTCAACTTCGCTTCCATCTGCATGGAAGGGTGACAATTTCAACAGAGATGAAGATGCAGATCCTAATTGTTCAGATGAGACCCGTCCCCTGCAGCTCCCAGACTGAAGCATAACTGAGCTGCCTATCTCTGCACTCCCAAATAGAAGAGGCTTCAACCCACAATCACTAAAGACACCCCCATGTGCCTGGACCTCCACCTCAGCCCCCAAACATGGCAGTGGATACTTGTGAAAAGTCAAGAGAAGAGGCATTGGTCCCACATCCTGCTACGTGGTCATTTAACACAGGAAACAAAGGTGACAAGGCCCAGGGGAGGATTTTCAGGAGAAAGCACACATCCCTCAGGACTTGGCCCCAGAGTGAACTCCTGGGAGTAAGCAATCAAACAGACTGCGTTATTAGGGATTTTCCTCTTGACCTGACAGCAAGTATGCTGTGACTTTAGTCAAGTCATTCCACTCTCCGTGCCCAATAGGAACTTCCTCCATGTTGGAATGGGACTACCCACGCAATCACGCAGGGTGACTAGCTCTCTCTAACCAAGTGAAGAACAATGCATAGTCTGGTTGTGCCACCAGTTCTCCCACAGGACCTGTGCTTTGCCGCCATCTTTTCTCAAGGAGACAAGGCTCACTGTTGGAGCAAATGGGTATGGCTGACCGGTCACAGCCATCTCCTGGTGGTCTGCAGCCTTTGGCCCTTGCTTGGCACTGCCCAGGCTGGCAGACTGCCTCTCCCCTCTGCTGCTCAGCTGAGCAATCACAGTACCCCGTGGTACAGCTGCAGGCAATGCCACACCCCACCTCTCCTGCTTTTGTGGTCTCCTCCTTTGTGCCTGCTACAGCATATGTTTTATTAAAAGGGAAAGAGGAGGGGAGACAGGAGGTTATGTACATGGGCCTGCTCAAGAATCTTAAGATTGAAAATCTCCTGCTCAGTGCTAAATGCCTGAGGGCTTTGGCATTTTGCCGGCTTCAAGTAAACCCCAATAGGGACAGCTGGGTGGGGAAACAGAGACTGGAGGAAAATCAAGACTCTCTCTTAGGAGATTCTGATTCTAAAAAGTATGCGAAGATTTTCTCATGTTCTCTTGAAATCTGCCTCCTTTCCCCCTCAGTTTCTTTACCCAAATTTTTTGATATGCTTTTGATAAGCTCCCCGACCTTGGTCACTGTTTTCCTCATAATATATGGATGAGACTTGAGGGTGGGTGGAAGGCTAGGTAACTTGCAATAGCCAATGAGACGCCCAATGTTTCAGAGCCCTCTGACTGGCCTGAGGCCAGTCTGCCTCTAGGCCAATATAGGCTTCAAATATTGAACCCAGGTGTCCGGTACTTCCCGGATCCAGGTGGAGAAGTGGTCCTGGGTAAACCCCAAGGAGACATGAAAGCCTTGAAGTTTCCAGCCTTCTCAACTGTGCTGCAGGGAACATCTCTGTCAGCTGGAGTCCTTTCCCATTCCTCCCTCTCCAAACAAACCCCACCCCATCCCCTGTGGCCCCACTCGAGTTCCCCCTGCTTGGAACACTGATGGCTCTCATTATCAGTAGAAATCAATCGTAGATTAATTAGGTCAGCCTGTGAAGCTCCTGTATTGAACTGCTGTTTAGCATGTATACTGTCATTTACCTTTTTCCCAGAGGTAAGTCTGTTTTCCTAACTAGACTGTAAGATCATTGAGGGCAAGAGCAAGGTTTTATAAGACTTTTGTCCCTCACAGCCCTTAGGTCAGCACCCGAGGAAGAGCCCTACATCCCTGCCACCTCCCATTCCTGAATAGTACAGAACAACTGAATCAAGTCACAGTTCCTAAGATTAAACCAGTCCTTAGGGGAAGTCGGTGGAGGCTGGGGTTGCTTTAGGAGTGAGGAGACACAGACCCCACTCCACAGGTTCCCTTATTTGCCGTGTGCCCCAGAGTAAAGCAGTTCATGGTTCCGAGGGTCTCTGCCCTCCCTTTCCCAAGACGGAGGCTAGAATCACTCTAGCTCTACTTCTTAGGGTGATCAAAGGTACATGACACAATAAGCCGTGTGAGGATTAATTAGACGAGCTCCCTAAAATGCTCTCAGCCCTTTGGAAAAGGATGCCATTATACAACATATACAAGGTCTTATTATTTAAGAGAAAGAGTTGAATCGCCAAAAATATGCCGCACAGTGGGGAAAACAAAACCCTAACCAGGAAACCTCAACACTAAGGATTCCAGTCAGCAGAACGTGTCCACGCGGATGTCTCCAGTCCCTCCAGATTACCTCTTGTTTGTGAGCTGGGGAGGGATTTTGGAGCGCCGTCTCAGAGGGGATCCTTTTCATGCAATGCTCTCCAGTGGCTGGCCTGTGCCTTGGGAAAGGGGATCAGAAGGAGTTGATGACGCAGGGGTGTTCTTTGCCCTCTGGCCTTGCTCAGTAAACAACCTGTTAGGAGGCCAGAAAGGAACACCCAGAGGATGAACTTAAGGGCCAAAAAGAAGAAGATGCTCCTCATCCTTGAGACTGGCCCAGGGCTAGCAGAGCAGGAACCTTCTTCCCTCCCTAGCCCTTCTCTCTCTCCTCCTTTCTTGTGTCCACACTGCAGCACACATCACTCCATTCTGGGAGACAAAGCCAGCCCCATTTTTGGTGAGGAGGGAGAAGCAAGAGTCAAAGATGCTTCTGTCTTCTCCATGGCTGTAGCCCAGCTCTCAAACCCTTGGAAGCCAGCTGCCCTCTAGCAGGAAAGACCATGGTCTGACATTTACTTCCTTTCCCTCAAACATTTCACAGTATCCATGCGCTGCACCTACTCAAATCATATCCCTCCTCAAAGAAGCAAAGCATGCATCTTTCTCCAGAGTAGGCAGCAGCTATGCTATTGATACCATTTCAGGATCTTGTGACAGCATTGCTTGGTCATGCCCCCAGTGCTGCAAAGCAACTTATTCTGCGTGAAAGCAAACTCCAGAGGGTCCTGCCTTAAACAAATGACACACACACAACTGCGTGAAGTCAAGAGGGAAAACACACAAACTCCAGCATCACTTTGCTGTTGCCTGATGTCATCAGACTGCCCCCCAGGGGATTTTGTAAAATACTTTAGCTGCTTGGTATTAACTTGGTATACTGGCATGGCATGTATTCTAGAGAGCGTGGCCAGAGAGCATTCCTTCAACATGCACATGTCTGGAGAAGGACAGAGGCAGAATACTTGACTTACAATATACCTTTCATCCTCCTGATTGGTCTATGCTGACATATTCTTGTCCCTGCTGGATAAGACCCAGATTACCCAGCTATAAGCATGGCTTGTTATAATTGCTATCCCTTTAACAAAACATTTGTTCCTGCTCAGGGCACCCAGCTCCCAGGGCTAGAAAGAGCACACACACAGTTCTTTACAGAGGGGTCTGTTCAATCACGTTACAGTGCATTAGCTTGATTATTAGTTAATATTAGGCTTAGGTCTATATACCCTGGATAAATATGTACCAGGCAGAAGCACTGCTTGGTGAAGAGAAAACTCCTCTGGGCTGGAACAGCAGCTCCCAAGTTCATGCTCCTGCTAGAAGGAACACTCCAGGCATCAGGGGCCTGGGCAGAGAGCTGCACATGCATGGTTCTTCTGTCGGCAGCCTGCTTCCTGCATACAGCTGTGAGCACAGGCACAGGCACACACACACACACACACACACACCATAGGCAACCTTAGACTGTGTACCCAGATGATCACAGAAGCAGGGAGAGAGATCGCTAGGTAAGCCCAGCACACGCCTTCTTCCAGCACAGCGATGTTCTCCCCTGTGTCTCCAGTGCGCTGCTGGGCTCAACTCAATCAATGGGGTTTCTGCCACCACCCTGGGGAGACTATTTGCAGCCTACAGGGTTCACTCTTCAGAATTTTTTTTCGTGGCTGCCTGTGCATGGCAGAAAGAGACAGGCCTCTACAGATATGCCACAGAGCTCTACAAACGTGTGAACGTAGCTCTATGAACATGTGAATATAGACGTATCATGTATCAAGACCTCAGCTCTTTGCGGTCTTCCCAAACACAGTGAACCACGTACAGCTCAGTCCAGCACTGGCTCGGCAGGCAAAAGCCCTCCTCATCTTCTGCAATTATGCAGCCCGATTGGATTTTCTGAAGCTAATGGGAGTTGCGCTAACTTTGAGGACTTAAACCAGGCAAAAGCAATATAGGTCAGGCAGAGTGCCCACGCCGAGTGACAGCCATGTAACACCGGGAGGCAATAACAAGGCGATCTCTACCAAACCCAGAGTCCACTGCTCAGCTCCACAAGACAGAAACTAAGAGGTGGGATCATTCCCCTCGCCTGCAAACCGCCAGGCACCAGAGCAAAGGGTTGTAGGAGGGCAAAATAATCTCCTTCCCCGGGGGCACACCAAAGGACAACGAAAGGAGGATAGAGAAAAATCACCAAAACCCTGCACTGTTACCTTGAAGCCTTGCAAGAGCCCTCCTTGCTGTATCAGCTGCTCCCCAAACCTCCACCGACTGGGAGGAGACTCCTAAAGGATTCCAGGTTTTTGTGCAACATCTTCCAGTGGCAGCTCTCCAAAGTTTTTACTTCATGGTTTCTTGTGGCTCTTTCTCATTTGGGGAAACGCGAATGCCTCCCCCTCAGCGTGTGAGAGGCAGCGGATGTCTCTTTTCAAATTTTGTTGCTCCCCGCTTTGCCGCCGCCGCCGCCGCCGCCTCTAGACCACTTGCCTGCTGCCTTCCCGCTGAGCAGCGAGGGGCCCCGGCACCCACAGCATGTCTGAAGCGGGGCTTCGGCGCTGGGCCGGGGCGCACGCGGTAGGAGAGGGAAGCAAAGTGCAGAACCCAACCGCGGGAGTCCCCTGTCCCTCCACCGAAGAGAAACCCGAGATCTTGCCTTCCTTCCAACTCTAAAGAGACTCACCCGGCCTCTCTCTCTCTCCCGAAATCTCTGCCTTGCACATGAGCAAAGACAGTTCCTCGGCTTCACCGCTCACTCGGCTGCCTGCAGACCTGCCCCTGCGCTCGCCCCGCACGGCAGGTGCACATCCCCCGGCAAGTCCTAATGGGATCCTCCGAGCTCAGCCTAGGCGCCGCTCCAGCAGCCGCCGGCAGCTTCCGAGGCGAGCCGATTCCATCCCAGGGCTGCAGCCCAGCGCGTCTCTGCTCCGACTCTGCGCTCCGTACCTAAGCAGTGTCACCTGCAGACTCAGACACCAGATGAGTGTCTTAAGATAACAATGCTGCCCTGCCTGCCTCTCTCTTTCTTTCTTATGCACGTAGGTTGGCAGCCAATGGGACACAGCGCCACACTCCCCGCAGGCGCCCATTGGCTGGGCGGCGTGGCAGGGGGCGGGTTCGGAGCCTCTCCGCTGTATCCTTTGGTTAGCTGGCAGGCTGGGGTACCAGCTTGGTTAACCCTCCCAGCTTTGCAGCAGGGGCTTTTTGGTGTGGATAAGGAAGCCTTGGATAAATTCACGGCTGGGGAGTTGGAGACTGTAAGAAGGCTGAGGAACAGGAAGAAGCTTGGGAGCTAATTACATTTCTTCTAATCTTCCTGAGTTGCAATAATCATTTGTCCCAGACCATTTTGTTTGCTTGCTTAACCAGAACTCCCAAAGATAGGGACCCATTTGAGCCATTTTCCTTCTAATTTAAAGTTTCATTCAGTTGTTTTGTGCATTTTAGCCTCTTGGTCCTGCATTACTTAATTAAAAATGAGTCCCCAAGTGAGAAATACTTATCTCACAGTGTACACACACACACACACACATAGAGACGCACACATCAGAGATACAGCAGAGAGGCAAAAGATAGCAGGAACTCAGTAAGAAGCGCAGAGAGAGGAACAGATTTAGAGACTCTGAACAGCTAAATCAAGAAATATTCCGTCCCCAAACCAGGATTGTGAAGACAAAGAGGAGAACTTCAGATTTCTGGGGAGAAATTAAGGGGGAAAAATATCCTGCTTCCAAAAAAGGGAATTGTTTTGCTTGTGATGTTTTCCTTCTGTGTGTCCCCTTTCACTTCTGTGTGTGAGGAAGAGGGACGATGGCTCTCCATTTGATTTTTAAAGGAAGACTAGAGAAATCAGAACAGGACCTGCCTTGTTTCTGTGAAGCAGGTGTTCTTGCTGAGCCTGTGAACTGAGAGAGAGACAGAGAGAGAGGAAAGGTTAAGGAAAGAAAGTATTAACTTTGAATCAAAGAGTGTGAAATACATTCTTGATGTCCTAATGAGGATGCAAAACTGAATTATGTCCAGCTAACTAGCATACTACACTAAATTTGGCGAGAGCATGGGAGGGTAATTGTTGAAGAAAAGTCCAATTCAACAGAAGAGCTGGGGGTTGGAGCTGGCAAAGGAATTTGGGGGGCTCGTTCTAAGTCGTGTTATGGGGGAATATGGAGAGGAGAATACATAGTCAGAAAGGGAGAGAAGCGCTTCAATTTAGTTTCCTTGAATGGAGAGCAACATCAAAGATTATTTTGTAAAAAACTAGAAAAAAGAATAAAAGAATGCAGAGGTTTATTGAGTGCCAAAGTAATAAAAACTAAAAAGCATCAGGGAACCAGATGTTCTGAATGAATGAGGAAAAAGTTTGACCTTCTCCATACTGTAGGTATCTGTTTGCTGAGCTACAAAACATGTCAGAGAGCCGTGGTCCCAGAAGGTCCCCAGCTCTCCTGTTGGATAAAATATCCAAGTGAACCAGTGAAAGCCTACAACTGTTGCTGGCCAACTGCTGAGTTATTGACTCCTGAGCTTCTTAAGACAGAGGCCCCCTCAACTTGTCCCAGGTGACAAGACACTGGATGTTGAGACTCTTGTAAAATAGGAGAATAGAGTAGTTGAACAAACGGCTATTAATCTCAGTGGACAGAAAGTTAAAATTTCCAAGATCTCTAAAGGAGAAGGAAAGGGGGTAGAGTTGGGAGAGAAGAAAACAACTTGCAAAAAGAAAAGCTTGACTGCTTTCTTCTCTTAGGGAGGCCCAAGCCATGTAAAAAAAATTTAATGAGGTATAACATTAAAAAGTCCACAAGTGTACAGTTTGATGAATTCCTGCCTATATATGTGTCCATGCAATCACTACCCACATCATTTCTAGGGCCCCAGGAAGCATGCCCTGCCCTTCTCTGTCAAAACCCCCACCCTCCATAGATAACAACTACTCTGACTTCCATCATCAAAGATTAATGTTACTTGTTCTTGAATTTCATAAATATAGAATCTGAGTATACACTCTTTTGTGTCTGCTTTCTTTCACTTATCATTATGTCTGTGAGATTCGTCCAGGTAGTTGCATGCTTATTTTTCAATGCCGTGTAGTATTCCATTGCATGACTATATGACATTCATCTATTCTCCTGTTGATGCATATTTGAGCTGTTTCCATTTTTTTTGTCTATTATGAATAAAAACCTGCTATGAACGTTCTTGTCAACTTCTTTTGGTGGACACATGCAATCATGCATCCTTCGTATGCAGCAAATAGTATAAATCACTTAATTTGCTTTTGGCTACTACATGGGAGAAAATCTCATGAAGAAGATTCTGAAGCCTACTTTCTTTCTGAAATAACTGAAGAAGGGGATAATGTCAAAGGTTATCACTACTGAGCACCAACTAAATGCCTAAAATGTGTCAGATCCTTTACATGCACAATCTCGTTTCCTCCTCATAACTACTCTAAAAAGTAAGTATCATTGTTTCTCTTTCATAAGTAAGAATACGGAATGCAAGACATTGTATTAGGAAATGGCTCTTGGCCTCCTAAGGGGTGTGTGTGTGTGTGTGTGTATACGTGCTCTGTGAGAGAAGCTAGGAGGAAAGGAAGTGATGGGAGGTCTCACTGCATAGAGGAGGCTGGAGATTGGTCTGTGGAGATGGGAGGATCTGGAGAACACAGAATGGTGCATTCCAGGGGGGCAGAATGGCATGGGAAGAGGGAAAATGGGCTTTAATTTGATTGCGATGTGTATGTGTGATGTGGGTGAAGCGGGCAGGGATAGTGTAGTAAGCAATAAATCTGACAGAATAATCAGTTTGAGATTGGAAGAGTTTTTAAATTTTCAAACCATGTTTGAACTTTATCCTGTAGGAAAAGGAAAACTTTAGAAAGGCATGATGAAAGCAAGATTTCATGAAGATCAACCTGGTAATTGAGTAAAGAGTAGGTTAATAGCAGAGAAAGCATTTGAAAGCTATTATAAGAGTCAAGGAAAGAGGCCACGTGTATTTGAATCCAGGAAGTTGGACCTCAAGAGAAACAGTCAGCATTGGCGATAACAGCACCTGCTATTTTGTAGTGCCTTAGTGAATATAAGTACTTGAACTTATATGATCTGTGGCCTGTGGGATGGGCAGAGATCACTGACCCTATTTTATTGATAGACACACTGAAGATCAGAATGGTCCAGGCTCACCTCCAAATAAGCAAATTATGGAGCTGAGACTTGAATACAAGTCTGTTGTTTCACTACATCATGTTGCCTGTACCCAAAGGTAATGATTGAGAGGCATATAAATTTCTCCCAGTCTCATTTAAATGTAAAACATCACACAGTACAGATGGTCTGGTTTCCATGAACTTCAACCTCTCCCACACCTCTAGGTATTTAATTCCCTAAGAGGAGGCCATGTGATATTGTATCCGTGTTTACTGGAATCCAGTGCCCTGGCAAAATACCAGCTCTTTTTATTTGTATAGTTCTCTTGCTTGACCCTTCCAAAGAGAAAAAGGTCTATAAAGCTCAAGGCACCAACTTCCAACTATTTCCAACTCTACATTTTAAATGGCCATTTAAGTCATGCACTCTGTTTCTTGTAAATGTGAATAAGAAAGCATGTAAAGATGACGATAGATAGGCAAAGAGTACAAGATATTGACTATCAGAAAGTCAATCCCAATGGTTCATGTTAGTTTTCTAAAATGACTCAAGACACTTCAGAAAATTAGAAAGATTTCAAAATAAGAGTAGATTATATGCTACTCAAGGAGTATTTTTCCTCTAGAATCTGTCCATGCTTAGGAGGTATGCAAATGTTAACTGAATGAATTACCATCATCCATGAACTTCAATGATTATCACGTGTGCACCTAGATGTACCATAACTGTGCAGTGGAAAGAGCACTGGGTGCAGAAATATTGTTTGTGGTCTTAGCTACACCCCTTCTTAGCAGATTGATCTTGGATAAGTCATCTCACTATTTAATTGGCCTCAATGTCATCATCTGTTAAATGAGCAATTGAACTAACAGACGATCTGGTAGTTTCACGCCATTTCTCACATTCTAGGACTAAGTGTGTTTTCATGGCATCCACTCTAATTTTTCAAAGGTAATCTTTGCATAGCTGAGTTTAATACTGCTTTTTATGCTAGGGAGAGTAGGAAAAAAGGATTCATGGAGTCTTTCTCTCCCTCAGTACCTCCTAGGGGAGCAATGAAGATGAAGATGAGTTTTAGAAAGGTCATTGGCTGATAAATCTTTTTTGCAGTAGTTTGCAAAGCTACATGGTAATATACCTCTGGGTTAGTTATCAGATACGTCAGATTCAAAAGACTCAACTTGTAATAAAGTATTTCTGTTCCTTTTTGTGGTAAGTAGATCTTTCACCCCTTAAACATGACCTTAAATATGGCTCATTTTCTCTATTATCCATCAACTAGATTAACCTTGTGAAATATGTGGCAAAAGCTTTTTTCTTTTAAAGGACATGCATTCACATACACCAATAAATTCACACCAGGTAGAATGAGCACGAAATTGTTTCTAAAATGGGGATCCTCTTTGAAAAGGGAGGTGCATTAAATTCCTGGAGAGTGGGAACTACCTATCACGCTGTCTTGCAGCATCTCGTATTTAAATCAGCATTGAACAAATGATGTTGGAGAGGCAAACTTTATAAATGTTATTGGTTATCGCTTGAGAGAAAGTTCCATTAAACATCAGATTCCAGCAGGAACAAACGTCACTTTCCTACCACTGTGTGTTTATTGCATACTACCATCATTTTGCCAAGGCAACTCTGTCCAGCACTAATGGGAGCAAAACTTGTGTGGATTTTTGTTCTTATCTACCCTGTTCTACTCTTTACTGGGCTAGGATTGACTTGGCCCATCCCCAAGGATATTCTTTTATTCCTTTTCCATTTGTTAAGGGTACTTAGAAACTTCAGTATTTCTCACATTTTCTTCCAGCTCTGTTCTGTTTATTGGATTCTCTAAAATTAAAGGCTCAACATTTCTTTGAGCTAGCTCTACTTTTCCTATCAATTATAGCATTCCCCTAATCACCTTTATATTGGTTACCAAAGATAACATTTGTAACAGAAACAAAACAAAGAGGCAGAGAGAAGTTGCAAATAAAAGTTCTGATCTCCTGCTTAACTGCATGCAGTACACTGGCCTTGTTCTCTGTTGTTCACATCTACCTCTTGATCTATCTACATCTATACACCAAATATTTCCTTTAAACATTTCTGCAAAGTTAGTTCTGAGTAAAAATACACACGTGCCTGTATTCCAGCACTCGCTTATCCAATATACAAATCCAACTAGTGCGTAAAAAAAGACAAGAATGGGACCCCGTACATCCACAAAATAAATAACTGGGAGTGGATTTGCATCTAGAGAAAGATTCCCCCCCACCCCGCCCCCACCTGCTCTGAGGAAGCGCCTTTTAAGGTGTGTGCCCTTCCCAAACCATCTGGATGATGATGCGAGAGGGAAGATTTTGCATTGCAAAGACAGCTTTTTAAAGAATGCTGTGCAGGTAGTTAATCGCCAAGAGCGTGCTTATCCTGGGGGATGCAAAGGAGGAGAAAGGCGGCAGCACCGGCTGCCTGCTGGGGGCTGACCTGATTCCCTAGAATCCTCAGCTCGCTTCCTCCTTCTTCCGACGTCCTTCCTTCCCTTTTCTCCTCTTTCCTCCCTCTTCCCCTCCCCAGAGAAGCAGCTCCGAGAAACAAAGAACGCGGGCTCTCCTGGCATCAGCGCTTAAGCCCAGCACACTGCCAGCGGCATCTCGTTCCGGGGACCAGGGCTCTCCCGCTCCACATCCCCTCCCCAATCTCCCCCGCCTCCCGCGCTCGCTCGCTCGCTCGCTCCCTCCCCTCTCGCTTCCTCCCCCACCTTCGCGGCGCTGGGAGGAAGGCGGCCCGGGCTCAAGATGGCTTTAGCCGGGCTCTGCACCCTGCTCGCCTGCTGCTGGGGGCCGGCGGCGGTGCTGGCCACGGCCGCCGGCGATGTGGATTCATCCAAGGAGCTGGAGTGCAAGCTCAAAAGCATCACGGTGTCGGCGCTGCCCTTCCTGCGCGAGAACGACCTGAGCATCATGCACAGCCCCTCGGCCTCTGAGCCCAAGCTCCTCTTCTCGGTGCGCAACGACTTCCCGGGAGAAATGGTCGTGGTGGACGACCTGGAGAACACGGAGCTGCCCTACTTCGTGCTGGGTGAGTCCCAGGGGAGGTCGAGGCGGCCGGAGGCGCTGGCCTGGCGCCCCCACCCCCCACTCCGGCTCGCAGTGCACACCTACTCGCCGGCGACCTCCCCTCCCCCACCGCTGCCTCCCTGGATCCGCCCCGCTCGCAGACCGTTCTCCACACCCACTTGCAGGCTGGTGCCTCATTGCGCTTGACTTCTCCCGAAATCCCACCTGGATGCTGGGCCCTCGACCTCCCCTCAGCCGCCCTGCCCCAAAGGAACAGGTTGCAGGCGTCTCTCTGAAACCTTTCCCAGACTTGACCTCCCAGATTTCATTTGGGAGCACTCTGGCAGAGCACTTCTTGTCTGGTACCAGCTCAACTCCCATAAGCCCTTCTCCCCACTCCCTGGCCACATGCTCCGTTCTTTGCTTCACATCCACTGGACACCCATCACCCAGAGCATTTCCTGGGGGAGTTAGAAACAGGTGTCCCCTGTCACCTTGCCAGGCATGTGCAGGCCAGATCGCTCTTGCTGAATCTCTAGTCTTCGCTCAGTGAGATCTCTTTATCTGTCACCAGGTTACTGACACTCTCTCTGGCCTTCCTTCAGAACACTCAAGTTTCCTATACCCCTGGTGTCCATCCTGGCAAGTCCTCCCTCCATGCCCACGTGTCACAATCTTCTCATTCAGCCATCTCCACATCTCCGTGTCATATCACAATTCCTTGGATAAAGAAATCATCCAACTGTAGCCTGTTAGTGGTGGTGTCTTCTTTGTTCCCAAGGCTGCCTTAGGTCGGCATAGACATTCCTGCACACAGGCTGACTTCCCTGGGCAAGAGGCTCTTCCTTCCTCCCTTTGCTTGCTTGTTTACATCTTTCTCTCTCTGTCTCAATACCCCTATTTTGATTTCCTTAGGTCACAAAACTCCTTCAGATAACGGGAAGTCTACATCACTTCTAATCCACCCCTCTTTTTCTCTGCCAAAGATATTGTGGTCCTGCTCCAGCATCTTGCAAAGCCCCACAGGTTCATGTGACTTCGTTAACCAGAATTGCCCCCACTTCTCCATGTGCAGCTGTGTCTCTCACCCTGCTGTGCATGCCCACCGTACGATCCATTTCTATAGTGGTGCTGTCAATCATTCTTATTTTCCCCAGGATAGAATTCAAAGATAACCACAAGTAAGTCTCTGGAGCCAAGAAAAAAAATGAAAATGCCCAGGAGGCTGTTCCATCTACTGAACGCCCTCCCAGCTAGAGCCTACTGTGCAGGAACATGGCTTCCTGACAACCATGGGTAGGCTAGAGCCCCAAGTGGAATACCACCTAACGTCTCCCTCTTGCTCTTTCTTTACAAGAGATATCGTCACACTGAAAACCTTATGAAGTGGGTGAGTAAAGCCCCACTCTCCAACCCCTGTACAAAAGCAATTTCACAAATTGCTTGGTCCTTTGAAAAATTGGTTTATAGTTCCTGGAGTGCAGCTTAGTCAACCCCATTAAGCCCAACCTACACTCTTGATGGGTTTATTTATTTTTGCATTAAAAAACACCAATAACATAATAAAAACTGGGGGTTGGCTGGGAATGGGGACATTGTGGGTATGCTGCTCATTAAAATGTACAATTGCTGAGTTATTCAGTGGATGTAAATTTCATGTTGAAGTCATGCTGATGTGCAAGTACAATCTGTTCATCATAGTACATAAGAATAAGAATAGGGAATTACTTCCCAATTCCTAGCCCAAAGAGCCTGTTTTGGGCCCTACATGCAGTGTTTACTGTGCATGAAGAGGGATATATGTGGTACATGAAAAAAGGAAGATTGGATGAGCAGGCATTCAAAATTCCACTCCCTTTTTTGCAGAATCCCAAAGCCAAGGCCTAAAGCCATGATGTGCCTACTAGGATCCAATGTACACAGCAAAAGCCCAGATGTTAAAGAATGGGTTTTCTGCACCTCTGTGCAAAGCTGCCCACTGCAGCACCCTGCTGGAGTTGCTATGGTAACCTCCTGCAACTCGTCATTTACACACAGGAACAGACTCTCACTTCAAGGCCAGATGCATTTGTTAAATGCATTGATTGTCCCCTGCAGTCCCAGCCCGTAGGATATGGTCAGAACCAGAGATGTGCTGGTACCTATCCATTCTGGCCTGGTATTCCCAGGGGGAGGAGGAGTGAATCTCAGCTTGAGTGGTGGAGCAGAGCTGGGCAGAAAGGGAGGGTAGTCCAGGTTCATGGAGGGTAGACTGAAGTGTAGGTGTTTTTGAAGTTAACTTTTGTGGCCCTGGATCCTGTCTCTCATGGCCAATAGTAAGGGCTGTAGTGACTTTGGTTTAGAGCTTTCCCTACTTTTATCTCTGAAGCCAAGTTTGCTTAATCCATCCCCTGGAGGAATCTGAATCACTCAGTCCTGGGACTTTATTGAGCATTCATGTGCCTGGCACTCTTAGGCACTATTAGGATACAGACGTTAAAGGAAAGAAAAGGCTGCTGCCCTCAGGTGCTCTCTAGTCCATGGAAACGCAGACTGAGATACCTGTCAGAGCTATATGTAGTAACACCTGATTGTAGGGGGTGGATGTTAAGGGGTATAGGGGTGCTGAGGAAGGAGATGCTTGCCTGGTAAGGGCAGACTCCATGGAAGACATGGGCTTGTATAGGGCCTTGACCAAAATCAGATCCTTTGGCTTCCTTTTGTCTCCAAGGCCAAGTCCTATCACTTCAAGCAGGCAAACAAGGATCTTCTCTCTGACTGCAGCCAACTTCTCCAGCCTCTTCTCCCTGCAACCTGCCGTGGCCGTTCAGGACTCTTTCAAGACTTTGCACATGCTGTTCTCTCTTCCTAGAATGCTCTTCCCCCTTCTCCACTTGGCAGTCATCCCTTCTTTATAACCCCTGCACACGTTACCGCTCTATGAAGCCTTCCCTACCCTTCCAAGGCAGTCTTAGTCCATCCCACTTCTGTGCTCTTTGTGTGGATTAAAAAAACAAAAGGCAAATGAACAAAATTAAAGATAGATTAGATTTGGCTTCGCCTAGGAAACGGTGAAGCCATTTGAGGTCATGGAAATAAGGATGAGCAAAGGATGGTGGTGGGAGTGAATGTGGGAACGACGCATGTGTATGGCACCATACAGAGGTCAGCCTTGTGGTAGGAGAGTAGTGAGGATGGCACCTGGGCCCATAGAATGGGGCATGGCTATCCACTTAAAAGTCAGGCAGGAGAGGGCTGCCAACGTAGAGCACAGTGAGGCCTGACCCCAAGAGGCTGGCTTAGCCATCAATGGGGTCGATTCTGCTTGTGGGATAATCCCAAGAGGCACTGGGGGAGACAGCATCTCCTGTTCTCTGAGGTCAGGATTACAAATTGTGGTGCGAGGGCTATATGCGACTTTCTGTTGTGTTTTTGTTTGGCTACACATAGTTTTAAAATGTTTTGAATTTGATTGTTTTTAGTCAAGGCATGCCGTCTCTAGATGGCCATACTTGCTGCCAGTACTGATGGTACTATGGCTGACCCTCTTCATGCTGCTTCTCTGGCAACTCTAAGCCTGGTAATCTAAGCCCTTGCTTTCAGAAGTGTTGTAAAACTCTCTACAGTATCGCAAGATAACTGTAATTTCTACTTTAAGGTATTTAGACACATAGGCCTAATTACCCTCTCAGGAGAATATAAAAGGTTTGCCAAATTAGTCAATTAAAATTTCATATCTCAACTAAAATTTCAATTTTCAAAACAGTAGACATTCCTGCTTTGGGGGCGTTTTTGGTTTTGAGACAACTGGTTCACCTTAAGTGTGGCTTCCACACCGAAGTGTGGTTTTCTGGGCTGTGAAGAGAACGTGTTGATCAGTCTCATTACTGTTTGAAGGGGGTGCGCCTCTGTTTCAGACCCAACTGCTGAGCTTGTGTCTGCGGAAAACTTAGTGAAGAAAGCTGTTTCTCTTGGGCCTGGGAGTTTAGCTTTAGCTGTCGTGGCTTTTGATTGAAGGAAGTGCTCCTGAAGATAAATCCCTCAGCCTCCGGAGATGTAATGAGCTCCCACAGGCAAGGTGCTGGTTAAAGTGTTTGGAGCAGTCCAGTGTGCTGGCTAAAAGGACAGGCTTTGAAGACAGATCTGGTGTCAACTCCTGGCTTTCCACTTCTTTCAACGGTGGAGAAAAGTCAGGATTGGAGAGGTTAAATAACTTACCTTCACATGCCTAATAATTGATGGACCCATCACTCAAACTCAAGTCAATAAACCTTTCTCTTAGTTACTATTTTATATGCCTTAAAATTTTTCAAAATCTGTTCTTTTTCACAATTGGATAAAAGGAGCCCTGGCAATGTTTAGAATAGGGAAAGCTCACTCATCTAGTTTGCGTGGATGAGTCCTTTATGGTTTCAATGTAAATGCCTTTTGAATATTCTTGCCCATTGAGTGGTTTCTCACAAAGCCTTAATTCAGAAGAGGGTGAACTTCATCAAGAAATATTTACCTAAGTAGGCCTACTTACCTAAGCAGAATTGGGGAATTCTTATTTCATTCATAGTTTCCAGGTTTGGGTACCATGTTCCATGGTGTGTCATGGCACCCACAGTCAAGATGAATAAGATAGGATCATGGAGTTGAAGATCACATGTCCAGTGCTCTTCTAAGAAGGGCCCCAAGAAATGCAAACTGAGAATCCCAGAGAGAATGCTCCACTGTCAAATGGAGCCATCCAGAAGGTGCTGTGGTCTCAGCTCCTTGTCCTAGGCCACTGACCTTTGTATTAGGTGGCCTTGTACTTAGAATCCATGCTTAGAACCCAGTGGAGCTGCTTGAGTAGCAGTTCCTGAGCTTTTTGATTGGCACCAAGGGTTATATTGGATATAATTTTCTACATACCGGTGAGCGTTTGCCTAATAGGAAGCATCCCTAACTTTTTTCACACATCTTTCCGTCTCCCCCTTTGAGAAGAAATTTTAAAATTTGTTTCTTTTCCTTCCTTTTGCTCTGTGCTACAGTGAGCTGCCTAGGCTAACAGTGAATAAATCCTTATAGAGTGGGAGCCGCACCCAAGCCATGGGAGGGTGGGTGGTAGCAGACTTCAGGTAGGGTCTGCAGCACTTACATAACTCATACTAGCAGAATGCACTAATTTAATAGTATTTTGAGGGTTGTTATTTACTGTTTCTCTAAAGAAATGTAGATTTTTATATCAAAGAAATTTTGAATGCAAGAATGATGAATTTTGCAACACTTCAAATGCTCTTCTAGTTATCCTGATCTGGCTTGAATTCAAGTCATTGGAGTTTTGAAGGAAAAATAAAATACAAGCTTAATTTCTTTATTCATCTTTGGAGGAAAGATTGAGGTCTCGTTTTATAGAGCTTATATATATTTTTTCTTTCCTTTCTTTTTTTTTTTTTAAGGAATGTAATTAAACCTAAAAGGCTAGTAGTTTCTCAGATTAAGGCCAGTTTACGAGAACAGAACTTGGCACCTTCTCAGCAGGGAGATGCCAAGTCTTTATTTCTTCACTTTTACACCAAGTTCAAATATATGCACACAGATGGCAGAAAAAGCTCTATTTTGAGCAAGTTAATCTCCTAGGACAAGTTAAGGCCTATAGTAATTTCTCATGTCCCACAATTTGGCATCTATCTCCATTTTTTATTACAAATATGAAATAGTTATTTTACTTTTTCATCACATACAGTTTAAAACTTTGAGAAAAAACAAAGTGCCTCTATTGATCCCTAGGTTTCCAAACAAAATTTGGAAATATTAAAATATTGCTGATGGTAATCTAAATTGACGTGACGACTTTCGTAAAGCAATTTGGTATTGTGTAGTAAAGTTGAAAACGTGCATGACTTACGACCTATCAATTCCACTTCTGGGTATTCAATACACAGGAATTCTTACGTATATACACAGGAATATTTGTAGCAGCATTGTCGGTCATAGCAAAACCTGGAAGCAACTCAATGTCCGTTAACAGGAGGCTAGACGTATACAAGGTGTTACAGTCATCCGATGGAATGTTATCTGTCCATGAAAATAAGGGAGTTGCAGCTACATATACCAACATGGATAGATCTCAAAATGTAACCTTAAGTGAAAATAAACTAGCTGAAACATACTTACAGTACAATTTCATTTATGTAAAATTTAAAATAACATATTCTTTAAGGATCCGTACGGATGTGGTAAAAGTTTTTATTAAAAGCAAGGAAGCAAAAAACACAAAATAAAGAATGAGTGTTATTTCTGGTGGAAAGAAAAGATAATGTGAAAGAGGAGGGAAAGAAGAGGGCTTCAAAGTTTCTGGCGGTACATAATTTTTCTTTCTCTTTTTTTAAAAAGAGAAACCTTAATTTTTAATGACAGTTTAGATTTACAGAAAAATTATGAATATAATTACAGAGTTATATACTCCACACTTAGTTTCCCCTGTTATTAACATCTTGTGTGAGTATGATACCTTTCTTACAATTAAAGAACCAATATTGATCCGGTCCTGTTAACTAAAGTTCATACTTTATTCAGATTTCCTTGTTATTTACCTAATATCTTTTTTCTGTTCCAAGATCCCACGTTACTCTTAGTCATCACATCTCCTTAGGCTCCTCGTGGCTGTGTCAGTTTCTCAGGCTTGTTTCTGATGACCTTGACAGCTTAGAGGAGTACTGGTCAGGTATTTTGTAGAATGTCCCTCAGCTGGGATTTGTCTGATGTTTGTCTCATCCTCAGATTGGGACTGTGCGTTGGAGGCAGCAAGTCATAGAGATAAAGTGTCATTTTCATCACATCATGTCAAGGGTACATTCTATCATTATGACTTGATGTTGACCTTGATGACCTGGCTGAAGTAGAATTTGTCAGGTTTCTCCACTGTAAAGTTACTCTTTTTCCCCGTATTTATAATGTACTCTTTGAAGAAAGTCACTAAGCATAGCCCATGTCAAAGGAATGGGGTGTTATGGTCCACCTTTCTGAAGGCTGAGCATCCATGTAAATTATTTTGAAGTATTCTGCATGACAGAATCATCTCTTATCCCATTTATTTATTTATTTAATCATTTATTTATATTATATGGACTCATGAATATTTATTTTATACTTAGGGTTATTATCCAATACTACTTTATTGATTTTATTGCTCATATTGTTCCAGCTTTGGCTAATGGATGCTCTTTCAGATGGCTCCCGTGTCTCTGTGACAGACCACTGTCAATTTGGGTTTTTGTTTTTTGAGTACTTTATTACTTTCTGTCACTACAAGTGGCTCCAGGCTCATATTATGTATTGCCTGTCCTCATCCTAGAATCAGCTCTTTCTCCTAGGAGCCCAGATTCTTTTCATTGGAGAATGGTATTAGAAACCAAGATCTGGGTACTAGATGTACTTATTTATACTGGGGTGTTGTTGCTTCTAGGACCTCTCAGCTGACAGAGCGAGGAAATATATGTGTGTATGCCAACTCATATGTACACATATCTATGAATATTTCTCTGTTTAACCAACTGTATCTTAAGCTAAGCATGAATTCATACTGATGTCTCCAGCTCTGATCCATTATCTAATTGTCACTATCTAATTATCGTTATCTAATCCATGGATCATTCTAGCTTCCTCCCCTTGAAATCCCTCTCCACCAATGAGAAACCTGGCTCCCAGTATCTTCTATCCATTTACTTAATTGTTCAGTTTCACTGTGTGTGTATAGCAGTACCAGAATTGTTTACCCATACCCTCATAAGGGAAAACTTTATCAGAGTGCAATTGTTATGTACAGCTTCTTCTGTCTTTAGTCTTACGGACTCCACGCGTTGCCAAAGTTACTTGGGTCAACACCTTTTCCCCCACCCCTCCGGTGAGGTTGCTTCATGTATTTTTGATATAGTGAGTGTTTTGTACATTCTGCATTCCATCCTGGGATCACCCAACCTCCTAAATGATTTCTTTTCTTTTAATTTACACACGTTAAGGTTGGCTCTTTGTGTTCTAAAGTTCTATGGGTTTTCACAAATGTATGGTGTCATATATCCACAGTTATAGTATCATGCGGAATAGTTTTGCTGCCCTACGAATCCCCTCCCCCTCACCTATTCACCCCTCCCCTCCTTACCCCCACACTCTGGTAGCCACTGATCTTTCACTGTCGCTATTGCTTTGCCTTTTCCAGAATGATATATAGTTGGAATCCTACAGTATGTAGTCTTTTCAGACTTGCCTCTTTCACTTAGTGTTGTTTAAGATTCATCCATGTGTTTTTTTTTTCATAGCTTGATAGCTCATTTGTTTTTGTTGCTGAATAATATTCCATCGTGTGGATATACTGCAGTTTGTTTATCCATTCACCTGTTGGAAAAAATTTTGATTGCTTCCAGTTTTTAGCTGTTATGAATAAAAGTGCTATAAATACTAGCATACAGGTTTTCGCGTGTTTCCTTTTTTTGTTGTTTTGTTTTGCTTTTGTAATCTCAATGCAGATTTTTGAGTTACTCATACTCCTCAATTTACATTTTATCATAGGTCTACAAAAGCTTTCCTCCTTCCAATGCTTCATTTATTTGCCTGTTTGTTTCTCTTTGTTGCTACTCCCAATTCCCACCTATCCTTTCCATAGGCAAACATTCTAATTTTCCTAATATTTGTGTTTTTTGGGGTATGTGTTCTTGCAAAATGTGAGTAGTTTGGTGTTCATGTATTTTTAAATTTAACTAAATAGCGATGATGTTATAATGTTCTGATTCTTACTGTTTTAGTCAGCACTAGATTTTTAAGATCCACTCATATTACTAGGTGTGAATTTAGCACAACACTGTCCAAACGAACTTTCTGCAATAATGGCACTGTTCTATAGCTGCCTTATCCAACATGGTAGTCCCTGGCTGCGTGTGGCTCTTCAGCACTTGAAAGGTAGCTAGTGCAACTGAAGAACTGAATTTTTATTTTTAAAAAATTTTAATTAATTTACATTTAAGTAAGTGCATGTGGCTAGTGGCTACCATATTAAACAGCGCATATATAGAACATTTCCATCATTACAGAAAGGTTTATTGGACAGCACAGGTCTAGTCCATTGATTCTGACTGCTGCAGAGTACTGCATGATGGGCATCCCCCACATTTTACCAGTCCTCTCAGTGATGGACACCCGGGTTCCCTTCAGCGCCCCATCACTATAAATAATGCTGCAGTTATCATCTTTGTCCATATTTCCTCAAGAACTGTTGTGAAAATTTCTCTGGGATATATAAGCAGGAGTAGAATTGCTGGTTCATAAAGATTATGTATGCTTAATTTGACTTAGACTAAATACTGTCAAATTGTGCTCAAATGGCCATACTAGCCTGCACTCTCATCAGTAGTGTTTGAGGGTTCGTATATCCCCATCTCCCACCAACACTTGCCATTATCCAGTGTTTTATTTGTCAATCCACTAAGTGTAAAGTGATATCTCAGTGTTATTTCATTTGGTATTTTTAGCAGCACTTTAAATACTAAGGAGATTATCCCTTTGACTGTAATGTGAGTTACAAATAAGCTTTTTCCCAGATTGTCATGTGTCCTTTGATTTTGCCTATGTTTTTGTGTAGTTGATTGGTTGGTTGGCTGTTTGGTTTCCCAGAAGCTTTTGAATTTTGCATAACTTAAGTTATTAAGTATTTATTTTTAGCTTCTACATGTTAAGTCTTAGTTGAGAAGTTCTTTCTCACTTTAAGATTATAAAAGCATTCACCAATTTTTCTTCTCAAACTCAAATGGTTTCATTTTTTGCATCTAAATATTTGATATATTTCGAACTCATTCTGGTGTATACTATGAAATAAAACCTTCTCCAGATGTCCTGTGTGAAGCACCAACATTAGCTCTTCTGATGGCTGCTTAGATGTCTCAGTGCCATTTATTAAATAGTTTGTGATTTCCCCTCTGACTTGAGATGTTACCTTTATCATATACTAAATTCCTTAGTACATTTAGGTCTAGCTGAACTTCTGCTCTATCACTGTATTTGTCTACCCCTGTGTCTGTCTGTATTGTTTTAACTATTGAAGCTCTGTAGCATGTTGCAATACCAGAGAGGACTTTGCTACTATTCTTTTTCAGAGTTCTCCTAACCATTCTCTCTTGCTCTCTTAATTTTTTTTCATATAACTTTCAACGAAGCTTGTCTAGTTTAAGAAAAAAAAAAGAATAACAAAAACTAGAGGCATTTTTATTTGAAATCTTGTTAAAAGTTTAAGTTAACTAAGGAAGAAGTGAATCCTTATGATGCTGAATTTTTCTGTTTGAGAACTTGACATGTTTATATTTGTTCAAATCTCCTAGTCTGCCCTTTAGTAGAGTTTTAAAGGTTTGCTTTTTTCCCCGTTGTTTAGTTCTTGAACGCTTCTTGTTAGATTTACTTCCTGGTATTTTATCTATTTGTGCTTTTGTAGGAAGAGTATTTTCTTTAATATGTATTCTAAATGATTACAGTGTGTATATATGAAAGTTGCTGATGTTTGTGTGTTAATTTTCAACCCCCACCACCTTCTTGAGTTCTCTAGCTGTAGCTGTGGTTCAGTTGGATCTCTGGTATATTTTAGTTATGCAGACATATCATAGGCAAATACTAGTCATTTTATATCCTTTCCTCAAGATTTTATATCTTTAATTTTACTTTCTTGTGTAATTAAACTAGTAGTAACTCCAGTACAGTGTCAGATAAGAATGTGATAATGTGAATTCTTTTCTTTTCCTGACTTGAATGGTAACAACACTCCTGTCTTACAATCATAATAATGGCTTTTGGGTTGAGATAGGTAAAAATTATCATGTTAAGAAAGAATTGAGTGTTTTTTTCCTTATCAAGAATGATTTTTTTAAAAAAATTAAAAATGTTTTTTCAGTGTCTGTACAGATAATCATATGATTTTTCTCCTTAGATTTATTAAAAGGATGAATTATAAGTAGATTTTCCAATATTGAGCCATCTTTGCCTTCCTTAAACAACCCTCACTTGGTAAATGATGAATCATTCCTTTAATATGCTGATGGATTCTGTTTGCTGATATTTTATTAAGGATATTTTACATCCATATTCTCAAGTGAGGTTAGTCTTAGATTTTCTTTTTGTGTGTATGTAATCTTTGTCAGGATTTGGTATCAATTTTACGTTTACTTCATAAAAATAATTTTTGTCTTCTTTCTTTGTATGCTCTAGAACAATTTAAATAGCATTGAAATTATCTATAGAGCCTATCATCTGAGCCACTGTACTATACAGTGTGGTGAATGTAATGACTGAATTTAGAACTGGTTATTTTGTTAGTAAATAGTAACTAACTCATACGGGAGACTAGAAAATTCTTTTCAGAGAAAATGATCTAAATTGAGATTAAAGGATGGTGAGATTTAATCTGATAACTATGGAGGTTCTGAGTTTTGGGGAGAAATTATGAGCTCTGGCCTAAGGGAGCAGGAAGTAGAAAGTATGAAAACCAAAATGGATGAAAGGATGTGCAGTGTAGAAATACTGAAGTGCCATCTTTGATACCTCCATCAAAATTTGACAACCTTTGAGGGGGCATGAAGCTAAGCATGTAAACCATAGAAGTGCCTACTGAAATTCTTTTACCGTTGCCAGTTTCTAGGTGGATTTCTTAATTCTAAATAGTGAGAGAATACTCACAGTGAGTATGCCACGCTACATAGCTCCATGAGGCACCATTCCCAATGAAACTTACGTACGTTGTACATTGAGCATCATCTGGAGTTGTGCAATGCAAGCCTGTGTGCATTTAGTGGCCCTGACTGATTACTTCAGATTGTCCTGTTCTCTCCTGGATATCTACTCTTCCCCCAAATTCTGAGACTTCAAATTCTCTCTCACTCATTTTTCCCTGTCATAAACTCATCCTTTGCTTTGACCTTATTTTCTTTCCCATGTGCCCTCTCCTGTCCTTCCCAGTGTTCTCTGGATGGCTCTTTTCAGTCTAGCACTAATCATGGATATATCCTTAAAGGATGCAAGGGCAAAGAGTGGCTACTTTATTGAGAAGTGCCCTCTGTACACTTTCTCAGAACGTTCCCCAAGCACATGGGAGGAGCGGCCATTCCCTATCTTCTTCACTGATGCTCTATACCACAGGTTCTTGGCCTCAGGACCATGTATGGGCTCCAGCGTCCATTGAGTATAAAATTTATGTGTAAGTGCAATTTCCTGAAAAGCGAGTTCATAGCATTAAAATCATATCTTTAAAGGTGTACTATAAGTAGAGAGAAGGTTAACCTTCTGGAACAAAGAGACCTTAAAAAATTGACTTAAAGAAGAAAAGTTTATTCTCCCTCAGATGGCAGTTCTAAGGTGAGTGGTTCAGTTTGAAATGACAGCACTACTCCATGCAGTTGCTGACAAAGCCAGGATTCTTCCATCTTGTTGCTCTGCCATCCCCCAGGACGTTATCCTCTTCTGCATGGGAAAGCAAGTTCACCAGCATGTATGTTTCAGCTCACAGGAAGGAGAAGGGCAGAAGTCCAGGGTAACAATTTTCTTTTTATTTAAGGAAGGAAGGAAAGAAGGAAGGAAGGATGGAAGGAAGAAGAAAGAATGAATTTTTTTTGAAAAATAGCAGTCCCTGTCACAGGAACTTCAAAAAAGTTAAGAAGCACCCTTCTAGACTTGTACAATTCCTCTCTCCTTCCAGAAAGCACCTTCTTTTTGGAAGCACGCATCTTCAGCTTTGCCGCCTTCTGCCCCTCCTAGTGCCTCCATCTATTAGCTCTCAGGCTGCTCACCAATCTGCTCGGCACCACCCCTCTCGTTTTTCTCTCTCTCTCATATCCTGCCTTTACCCAAGAATATTTCATTAACTGTGTTGATCTGGGTCAGCAAACTTATTCTTAAAGGGTAAGATAGTAAGTATTTTAGGCTTTTCAGGCCATAGGTCTTTCCTGCAACTACTTAAATCTTTGTAGGAGAAAAGCAGCCATAGACAATAGGTAAATGAATGGATTTGGCTGTTCCATTAAAACTTTATTTTCAAAAACGGGCAAGTGGCCTACATGCCATAGTTTGCAACCCCAGAGGTAGACAATACATCCAATTTCCTACTTTATAATTCCTTGACTCCCGCAACTCCATTGACCTTCAGAACAACATTTCATTCACCCGTAACTATGGTCACAACCCTTCATCCCTAAAAGTTCTCCATCTCCGAAACCAGTCCTCATGCCACAGTTTCGTCATTCCAGCTCTCCCATGCCCTCCTCTCACTCTGACTGACATTTGGTCCTTTGAATTAACCATTTCATTCATCTTTTTATTTTCCTCGTGTCTATTAGAAAACTTCTGGCATCTCTTCCTTTTCCTGAAGTATCTTTATATCAGAGTCCTCAGTTTCATTGCCCTTGTCATTACACAGCAGCTACTAGTCAAATGTCCGAATGTGGATCCATTCCCCCAGATCCACATGCTTTGTTTCTACCTCCAGACCGAATGCCAAGATCTGTGTGGATACTCTGCTGTTTGCATGGATTGGAAGTATTGCAGATATCTGGGTTCTAACCTCAGTTTGGTCCTAAACCTTGCTTATTAATTTTTTATTTCCTTGGTCAACCTCTCCTCTCAATCCCCCAAGGGACTATTTCAAACCTTTAGTAAGATAGTTAAGCTCTCAACTTAATTTCTACATTTTACAGTTAACATAAGACCTTACCTCATACATTACCTAAAAATTGAGGCTATAAGGCAGAATTTCTGTACACTCCCAACTCTCAAACCTGTAGACCTGCTTTCACATTCATTCTTACCTTCTCATCTCCAGTTGCCAATATTTTCTGAACAGCTGCTAAGTACTGGTCATGATACTAGGCTCTTGGGATGCAATGAGAAATAAAAAAAGGCACAATCCTGTCTTCACAGAACCAAGAATTCTGTTTCTTCTGGGACCTCACTGTGTGTATTATTCCTCATTTCTAGATTTTTATTTTTTATTTCCCCTTCTATTTCTTAGATCTTTCTTTTCAGCCTATAGATGTGTTAATGTCTTTCCTATCTTAAGAAAAAAGATCCACTTACTTGTGTATCCTCTTACTGAGCACATTACCAGTCTCTCCCTCTTCATAATGACTTTTCCTGTCTGCTTCAGGGCACTCAGGTTGCCATTGACCCCCCAAGGTTAAATCCAAGGAATACTCTTCTGTCCTCATCTTAAGGGCCCACTGTTGCATTTGCCACTGTTGATCTTTCTTGAAATTGTCTCCTCCTTTTCTTGGGTAATGCACAACCTCCTTATAGGTAGGAAGGAACTTTGTAAAACTGAAAGAAAGCCAGTGTGGCCAGGGCATAAAAGTAGAAAGAGTCTTCCCCAAATCAGCTGGGGAATCTTCAAAAGCCTATCTATTTGCTAGCTTACAACACCGTATTGACTCCCAGGACCTGCTGGAGAATGCCTAGTTCTTAGCAAGGCATGAAAGGTACTCCATGATTTGGTTCCTACCTCTCTAGCACCATCTCAATTAACCTCCTATTGGTTTGAAACTTTTCCATTGCAAATAAGAGAAAATGTGGCTTGAACTGATGTAAATGATGAAGAGGACTCACAGGCTCAGGTCAGTGAGAGTGGTAATCAGGCTTGCTTTTAGCAGGGCTCCGACTCTGTGTCTCTGCAGTTCTCATGGCTTTGGCCTCTTATACATGTGGCTTCATCCTTAGCCTGGTAGTAAGATAGCTGCAGCAGTTCCAGAATCGCATCCCTAAGGAAGAACGCCCAGAGGAAGAGTCAGGGTTGCTTCTGAGAGTTCTTTCACAAGAGGAGGAAGGCTGCTGTCTCCCAGCAGCCATCTGCAAGCCACTCCTTCAACTCTTTGGCATGAGTGGACTTAGGCCTGCCCATTCCTAGACCAATCTCTGTATCAAGAGGGATGCAATAACTGGTCAGCTTTGACTACTCAGGGCCCATCCTGGAGCTGAGATCAGGCTCCCAGACTGTGTGGGGAGAGGGCGGTGAGGAGGAAACCTCAAAGTCACTTCACAACCCCCTCCACTTCATTCTTCAGAAACGGTGACTTGTTCTTCTCTCTTTTATTTTTTCCCCCTAATTCCTTTCATTCTTCCATATACATCTTAGGTACAACCTCCTCTTCTCAAGATTCCCCACTCTTCTTCCATATTCTCATGGCACTCCATACAGACCTCCCTGGTAATAGTCTGTCATTCTAAAATTATTTTCTTCCCCATTTGCATGCCCCATGAGACTATAGGCTCCTTAAAGGCAGACAGTGTCATAATTACCTCAGTCTCCTCAGCTTCTAGCACAGTGCTTGTTTGGCTTGGAGTACGTCCTTCGTGAATACATGTTGAGCCTGGTTCCACTGAACTTTGCCACGCTAACTCCTGAGCAGCCCTCAAGTCTAGCTCAGCGGTTCTCACAGTGTTCCACAGATCTTCCCAGCATGGATGAGACTCTTTCCAGAGGCTCTTTGAAGTGAAAACTATTTTCCTCCTAATCCTAAGATGTTACTTGGTTTTTCAGTGCGTTGATATTTGCACTGATGGTGCAAAAGCAGAGGTGGCCCTCGCTGCAGGTACCATAGCAGGAATGGTGCCCACCTAGCAGGTACAGTGACACCAAGCCATTCGAGTAGTCAATTGCACTTTTCTCCACACTCCGCAGGTTTTTTAAAAAATCCAGTTTTACTTACAGATATCCTAGTTGAGACAGTACAAATTACTAACTTATTAAATACTGACCCTTGAGTACGTGTCCTCTTAATATTCTAAGTGACAAAGTGGGAAGTCCGCATACAGCATTTCTGCTACAAGCTGAAGTGTGATTGTCTAAGTTGCAAGCTGAACTCTCTGTTTTTGTCTTATACCACAGTTTTTGTTTGAAAGAAGAACTTGAAAGCATTCGCAAACTGTAGTTACTCAGACTTGGGGATTTGACTGACATTTCCTTAAAGATGAACAAACTGAGCTTGGAAAACAACTGACAATATTTGTTGCCAATGATAAAATCAGAGCTTTCAAGAGAAAGAAGTTGAATATTATAAAAACTTACAAATGCCATGGTGAGCTTGACAGCTTTCCGATACGTACAGACTTTTCTTATGAGACCAGTAATGCTGTTAATGAATGAGAGCTTTTGAAATGTATAAGGAAATGTGCCAACATTGGGAAGATCTGTGTAACTCCATGAGCCGATATTTTACAAATGACCAATGCGTGACGTTTCAAAACCATGAATGAGTAAAAAAGTACATTCAGATTTCAACATGGATAGTGGATTTTAATGAAGAGTATACAAAATGCTGACTATATGGTTTCTGTTTCCACATTGCCATTCACCTTTAAAAAATTAATACTCATTGAGTTTCCATGTAGTGTCAACGAATATCCACAATTATCTGAAATGGCTATTAAAATACTCCTCCCTTTTCTAACTTTATCTCTATGGGAGGCAGGATTTTCCTCATATACTTCAGTCCAAATAACATCTTACAGTATATTCAGTGCAGAAGCAGAGATGAGAACACAGCTGTCTTCTATTAAGCTGGATATTTAAAAGAGTTGCAAAAAATGTAAAACAATGTTACTCTTCTATTTCTTTTATCATAAAAACATTTTTTTCATAAAATGTATGGTTTATGTTCACATGTGGTGGGTTTCTTATTGTTCTTAAATGGATTAATACATATTTAAAACATTTCTCAATTCTGGCTTCAAGTGTGGTAAACTGATTACAGCCTACATAAATAAAAGCTCTTTGTATTTCTCAATAGTTTTGGGAATGGAAAGGGTTGCTGAGACCAAGAAGTTTGAGAACCACTGACCTAGCTCACCTGGCACCTCAGCTGGGAACTGACCCTGAAATCCTGGGGAGAGTGAATCCTCTTTCATGTGAATGTAGCGACACTTGATTTGCATGTCTATTACAGTGCTTCCCACAGAGGAGCATATTAGTTTGTACGTATGTTTTTGCTAGCCTATGAGCCTAGAGCTGGGGCATATCTGATACTCAGTACTTGATGGATGAACAGAAAAAGGAATGAATGAATGAATGAATGAACACATAAAGTTTCCTGGTCTCCTCATTCTACTGCCAGCTCTGTTTTTCGTTAGTGAATTTTAATGAGTGTCTTCTGGTCCGTGTTGTGTAATAACCAATCCCAGTGAAATTTGCTATGTTTAGCCCCCACCTCCTCCAGCCATGTGGGGAGTTTCTAGAGGTCAGGAAGGAAAGAGGTTGATTAAGAATCTGCAAATCATAGCGCTTAAAGGTGCATTCAGAGGTGCTTTTCTTTAGCCACTTTCTTTGGGGTTTTGGATATACAGTGAGCCTGGAAGGCATACTGTTACCATTACATAAAGGTCACGGGGGAGGCCGATTGAGAGACTATTACATTTAAAGCAATTTGGGCTTATTTCCCAGGGGTCTTGAGATTAAAGGCAAGGGGGATAGTTATTGTTCTAGAGCCACTTGGAAGAGTTTGGGCTATTTTAAGACAGAGACTCTAAATTTGAGGCGTTTTTGCCTTCATTTACCACCAGAGGATCAGAGCTGAAAGTTGATTTCTTCAAGGTTACAGGTTAAAGGAAGCTATTGAATAATCCGAGTTTCTCAAGTCTTGGACTACACAGTCCTGGGGATTAGACACTTGGAGACCCAGAGATTTAAGGATTGAAGGCACTCTGAATGCTTCTAGGTCAGTGCTTCACAAACTTTTCCTGACAGGAGAGCTCTAAAAACAATGATTTCTCTGTCTTCCTAGAGTATATTACATGTCTTCTCATGGCTGGAGGTGATGGGTTTAAGGACCAGATTCCACCAGTTACCCCAATGGTTGGAGGTGAACATCACGCACATCTGTAATCCATTTGCAGCATTACCAGTATGCTGTGGCATGCTTACTGGGAAATTCTTTTCCAAAGTGTGTTTGTGGGAAGAAGCTGGATTCTCTTTATACCCTGTGTGGATTCCTTGTGTTCAGTGAGAGATCACTAGTAACCTTCCCAGGCGTCTGGTAACTGTGGCATCTCCAAATTGGACCAAATTGTCCCTAAACCATTGGGGCTGTTATCCAGTGGATTAAACCAGCTCAGAGATAGCGCCAAACCATTGGGCCCCAAGCTTGGCTCCTGATCTGTTTTGTGCTCAGCCTTAAATATTATTCACTTTTAGTCCAGTAATCTGCTTAAAGAGCATGTTCCAGAATTTCTCATGACCTCATCAACAACAAGTTATAGACTGTGGAAACATGTAATAACTGTAATTTCCACAGGGACTTGATAAAGTTCTAACCCAACCTAAAGGCAAAGAAACTCGACATTTTGTTTACCTGTGGGAACTTGTTTGATGTCAGCATTTTCCCATAAATGGTAACTTATTATTTTGAAATAATGTTAAGCCTACAGAAAAGTTGGAAAAATAATGCAGTGTATGCCCGTATACCCTTCTCCCAGTTCTCCTAGTTAACGTCTTGCCCAACTGTAATGAATGATCAAAACTAAGAAATTAGTTGAGAATATTTTCAGTTGGTACATGGGCTATTATTTAAAAAATAGGATATTTAAGCATATATTAGAAAATATGTGTGTTAGAAAATAATAGGCATATGAAACATAATTTCATTGATTTTGTCACTAAGATTCAGACTAAGCAAGAAGTTGATTTAAAGTAAATTTTAATTAAAAAATATGAAAGTGACAAAAATTTCAGGTGGTATGTGGACATGGCAAAATTAAGTTATGATGATATTACTTGAATGAGTGACATTTGGAAATCTGTGCCAAAGTTAATGCGTTATTTGGAAATTTTAAGAATTTGCCTCCTTTCCGTTACTCCCTTGGATGCTGGCTTCCCAGGCCGGGCTTTACTGCTTCAGAGTGCCGCTTCTGAGTGATTTGTGTTCTCCATCCAGAAGGCTGATGATGGTCAAGCCTAGAATGATGTCCCTGCACATGTCCATAGCAAAGTTGACTTGCCTATAATGCTCCCATTACAATGTAGATTGATGATTATGGTGGTAATCATGGAAGTTAATGTTCTTCCCAAGACTGGACATTGACAAAAGCTTGGAGATGTTCGTACTAGAGGGAGATTTGAGAGGGAAATGTAAATTATCCAGTTAATGGGTTTTTCCCAATATAAATGCAAAAACTGCTTTCATCTTCAGGTCACCATGTAAATCACACTGCCACCTGGCAGTTTTACGTTCTCCCAGGTTCTGTACAGAGGTGATTACTAAGAACTTTGGAGCAGGGTGGCTATTTGAGGAGTTTAGATGGCCATGAGGGGTGTGTAGAAGGCTAAGAGGACTTGTGTTTAATCTGGAAAGGAATTTGCTGACCACATCTGTCTTCTGAAGTTCAGCCTCTCTTCCTCCCTCAGGAGTCAAAAACACTTTAAATAATTTGTGACCCTTGAAACTCAGCCTTCCTTGTTATATTTCCTCCCTCCTTCCTCCAGCTCAAAGAATCCTGATTTCCCATCCTCTCATTGTCAGTGAATGAAAGCTTGGTGAGACATAGGGCTTATATTAAGGCTCCCCAGTTTCATTGTCCTTATAGAAGTCAGGTATTTTCTAGATTAAATCATGACCCCCAGATAAAGCAAAAGTGCTTTTTGGTACAGGGTATACTTTTGGAATTTTTTTTTAAACCAGAGTCTTTCTCAGTGAAAGTAGACTGAGCCGCTGACTTTCAGACACTCTTGCTTTTCCCTATTTTATTTTTTTTAATAAAATCTTGGACACAAAGAGTGACAGTGATGTATAAAGGACTGTTTGATTGGTAGTTACTGCTTGATAGTCTTCTTCTGTGTTTGTCTTGTTTATATTTGCCTGGCTTTCCAGATCATTCCACATCATCTGGTATTCCAAAGTAACACCAAGTCCTGGGGTGCTCTGGAATAACCGGAGAAGGATTCTGATTTCTGAATGTCAAGCACATGAACTGCAGTTAACTCAAGTCTCTATTTCTGCCATTGGCTGTTGTTTGTTTACTAATTTTTTTATTCTTTTATTTCATTTCCTGGGTTTGCTTATCAGGTAACAACTTCTGGCACTACTACTATGCATAATTTAAAAAAAATGCAACAGCAATTTGACCACTGAGCCACATGCTGACCACTTTGCCTAGAATTTGTAAATTTACTGGCAATGTGTAATTATTATTTTTATTGCCTCAAACAACAATAACTGCAGAATAAAGAAGACCAAAGGGAGCCATCATTGAGCATGGCTACATAACCGTTAGAGCTGGGGTTACCGTATGATGACGCACACAGTCCCCTGTGGCTGTTGTTATACTGAAGACACTGGTACTGCCCCCTGGATACATGAGGGGCATCCAGTAAATTGGCTCATTTATTCATACTGACTTGGCAGGTGGGAACCACCACACTCACGTGCACTGTAATGTCCTGCTACCCACTGACACTGATACAAACTAATCTGTTGGGTGACTTCACACAGTCAAGTGAGACAGTATAGAGCATAGCTAGGCTTTGGTTTTGACTCCAGGTACCATTTGTGAAATACTTATTGTTGGGCTTGAGCGGGCAATGAATGTCACCCAAGTTCAGGACCAACTGAGAGGCAGAGACAAGAGATAGGCGGTTGGAAATGAAAATATCACCTTTAATACTGATAAAACTATGCTGGGAGACGTGGCTTAGTTTTGGTCAAAAAGCTTCCCTAATATTCTTTTTAACTAAACGTGTGTTCCCAAATGTCAGGTCTCCCTCCTGGGAAACAGAGCTCGCCCTCTATGTCCTTGCAGAGTGTGGAGAGCAGAGCAGAAGATGCATTTTCCTCAGGCACACAGACACCAAACACACATAGTGAGGAGCAGAAGGGCTGAGTCTAGTCGACCCAGCTCTTTTTCCCATTCTCATCACTCAGATTGGTTCCTCCTCTTTCCAAGAGGAGCGCAAGGGCAGAGAGACCAGCAGTGCCACCCAAAGGGAGGCTTCTTGCATGTGGAAGCACGGATCCCCCAATGCTCACTGTGTGCCAGGGCCTGTGCTAAGGACTCCACTTCCATGATTCCAAGCGCCACGACTATGCTGTGAAGTAAGTGCTCGTTTACTAATCTGGAACTAAGGCTTCATGGGGGTAGTTTCCCCAAGATCACACAGCTAGAAAGCACGTGAATAAAATCCATTCTTCAGTCTGCCTGATCCCAAATCCTATGCTCTCAACAGAGCACAGTGAAGTCTCAGACATTTTACATTTAATAGTGCTTCTCACCTTAGCATGCACCTGAACATAATGCCATGTGTCTCCAGTTCTTTTTTTTTTTTTTTTTTGAGGAAGATTAGCCCTGAGCTAACATCTGCTCCAATCTTCCTTTTTCGCTGAGGAAGATTGGCCCTGAGCTAACATCTGTGTCCATCTTCTTCAACTTTTTATGTGGGACGCCTGCCACAGCATGCCTTGATAAGTGGTGCATAGGTCTGCACCTGGGATCCGAAACTGCAACCCTGGGCTGCCGAAGCGGAGCGCACAAACTTAGCCACTGTGCTACCAGGCCAGCCCCAGCTAGTTCTTGGTTTCACTATCTGCTCCATTGGGAGAAGAATCCTGGCTTAGATGGGAGAACTCTCATAAGGAATAGATAGTAAAGAAGGGTTGTAAATTACGGGTAGCTGACACACACATGGATACTCACAAATGCACATATGGATGAAGGATATGCACTTTAAATAGGGAAGAGAGTGTGCCCGTGCTCTTTTCAAAATGTTCTTTATCTGTGAGCTGACATATGTTGAGTGGAGGTTAGCCTTGTTTCTCGTAAAGTGGTAAATTGGCTCACGCTGTGCTTGGGAGATTCTTTCATTCACTTGTCCATCCATAAAACACTTATAAGGTCTCCACTCTGTACCAGGAGGCTTGGGGCTAAATTAGGGGGATGCTTTATGGGACAGATAATGCTCATATGGTGCAGGACTATGAGGTTCTGTACATACCCATAAAAGGACAGGTAGTTTAGAAGATTATGATGTCTGTCCAGCTATGGTGGATTCTTGACAGATCTGTTTTCAGCTGGCATAACTTTCATTCTTTCCAAAAACACTTTCACTGCATTTGACTGCTAAAAGAAAAATGCTGTTTCTACTCACAATGCTTCTGACACCAAATGTGTAGGGGTTTTTCCGACACCAACCAATTTTCCAACTCTCTGGACACCAGCTCGGTGTGCTACAATTTAATCATGACACTAACTACCTGGATTTAGTGCAGACCCCACAGGTTAAGGGCTCAGTCCCACAAGACTGCCCGCTACTTTGGACACCAGTTAAGTCCCAGGTTGTCACCTGTACTTCCAACCAATCAGCTGCAGACTGGGGCTCCCACAACCCCCTCCTCAGTTTCCATAATTTGCTAGAATGGCTCACAGAATTCAGGGAAACAGTTACTTACATTTACCTATTTATTATGAAGGATATAATAAAGGAAACAGGTGAACGTCTAGATGAAGAGGTACATAGGATGAGATCTGGAAGTGTCCAAAAATGAGAGCTTCTGTTCCCGTGGAGTTGTGGTGCACCACTCTCTTGGCACGTGGGTGTGTTCACCAACTCAGAAGCTCTTCAAACCTCGTGCTTTAGGGTTTTTTTATGGGGGCTCCATCATGTAGCATGATCAATTATTAATTCAGTAGGGCTGGAAGTTCCAAGCATCTAATCATGGCTTGGTCCTTCCCAGTGATCAGTCCTCATCAAGGAGCCCACCAAGAGTCACCTCATTAGAATAAAAGATGCTCCTCACCTAGGAAATTCTCAGAGATTTAGGAGCTCCTTGTAAGACACTCCTACTACCGTCATCACTCAGGAAATCACAAGGGTTTTAGGAGCTGTCTCAGGAACCAGGGGCAGAGACCACATATGTATTTCTTATTATGTCAGAACTGCTTATAGCATCACCACAATGAGAGAATTCATTCATTCATTCATTCAGTTACATACTTGAAGATGGCTGTGAAGCCATGTGTTTATTTCTCAAGACTCTCCCTGATTTGGGCCAATTGGAAAAAAATTTTGAGTTCAGAATGGCGGTGTTTTGGGGATGCTGTCACTCATTTGGTGGTTAGTGAGATTTGGCTTATTTACAGGTAATTGTTTTCTTTCTATGCCAAATGCAAACGTCTCTCAGCTATGTATAGAAAACTTCCCAAAGTGATTTATTGTGTAAGTGATAAAAATACCCTGATAAAGAAAGCAGTGAAAATGCTTGGGATATTTAGATGGAACAGACCAAGGCTCTGTGACTCATCCTGTTGGGAATATTTTCTCACTGGGGCCCCTAGAAGAGAAACAAGAAAGGTGAGTGGAGTTATGTCCTGGCTTGGTCCTACCCTCTTGCTGCTCTCTGTAGACAAAGCCTCTGGATTTCTGTCCACTTTTGAGTCTTCTGCTTGTAAAATTAGAATAATAATTACTATCAGATAAATCCTAACAACTCACTAGGTTTTTCCCTCATTTCTAATAGACTTCCTGACACTCAAGACTCCTGGTCATTCCCACCATGTCTCTGCTCCAGCAAGGCTGTCCCCATCACTGCATCCAAAGTGCCCTCCTTGATTCTAGCTCTGAGCTTCTGTTCAAGGCAGATGCATTGGTCCTGGTTTGGTTCATATGATGTCTTTCTTTCAGGAACGTTCTTTTTCCCTTCTCTACTCCCTGAAATACTAGCCATTCTGCAACGACCAGCATGAGTCCCTCTCTTTGATAAAGCCCTCTCATAATTGCACTATCTCACATAGATATTCCTCATTTCCAAAGTTCCATAGTTCTTATTATCTGTCATTATTTTATATTACTTAACTATTCGCTTTGTGTTTGTTTTTCCTTCCAGCTAGGTGCTAAGTTCATGTATAGGAGGTACTATTTCTCTGTGTCTTTTGTTAGAGCGCTTGTCTTTGTTGGAGTCCAGAACAATGGTCTGCTCATCACAGATGCTCATCTGCTGAGATTCACTCAATCCCGAGCTCTGTTGGTGACTCACACTGGGAAGCGTTTTTCAATGGCTTGTCCTTTCCTTGTTCACTTTTCTGAGTGGTAGAGTGGAAAGAGCATAAACTTTGCTGTCAGAGAATCCACCACTTGCTTATTCATTAAATGGCCACAGCCAAGTTTTATTCAAAGCCTCTAAACATCAGCAGCCTCATCTGCATAGGAGAGATAATATTCTTCTCCCAAGAGTGCAGGAAATCACTTTCCTAGGGAAGCTGGCACAGTGTTTGGCACCAAAGAAATGCCTCTTCTTACCACACACTTGGACTCCATGCAGGCTGCAGCTTCTTCTCTGCCTTGAATCAGGTAGCTCCCAGTGCCCATTCTGTTCAGTGATATCCTGATTAATGAAAGCTTTCTAAGGAAGCTCAGATTGGTGCAAACAAACTCACAAAAGCCTCCCCTAAATCTTGTAAAGCAGAGCTGTCTGGGTGCATTAGCATGACAAAACCACCTCGGGACACAGCTATTTGTCCCAGTCCAGTTGAAGAGGGAGCCATGTTGGCTCAGCAAAATGACCAAGTGTTCTAAATATATCTGGACTCACAGCCTCTTCTTTCTACGCTTTCCCTCCCTCTTTCCCCTCCTCAGCAACCAGAGATTCCTCAATGACTTTGCCTCCATCTCACCATGAAAACTGAGGGATCTGATATAATTAATGCTTTGATTAACTGATTATAGTTGAATACAAATAAGTTTTACCCAGTATGTTACTTCAACCAGCAGTTATATTTTAAGCCTTTTCTGTCTCGGGTGGTATAAGAAACTTTGTCCCAAGATAAGAGATCTCCAACATCAGCCTGCAAAGAAGTTTTCTGGAGCAGGGAAATTTTACATTCCCAATACACCAGCTCTAAGGTTGACTTTGAACATAACCAAACTTAGCATTTTTAAGATGATAGGCTATGTTCGTTCAGAAGGGGAATCTCTCTTCTTCCCTGATGGCTTGGCTCCCTCCTGTCCTGGGAAGAGTTGACCTAGGCTGGGTTCTGGAGCTTGGTCTACTGGCTGGCAGGGACTGGATAGAGAAGTGAGTACTGTGTCATAAACCCCTTACAGCCTCTGGACGGTTCTATTCTCTGCCGTAGGTACCTTGGAAGGCACCTCTTCCCTCCCTCAAGTGAGGTATCTTCATTCATTCTAAACCCCATCCTTATCATTTTCTAGTCTAAGACCCATAGATGCACATTTTATGTTTCCTAATATACTAGATGCTATTTTAGTTCACATTTTATTAACAGACCTTCCACACTCTAAAAATCTTCATAAATCACAACAGGCAGAGTGGCATGATATAGCATATTAGGCTGTGAGGCTGGAGATCCAAGCACAGCTGTCATTGGTCCCCAGCTTTCTCCAGGCCCAGCACCCAGAGCTGGGCCACCAAAGACAGTTAGTGACGAGCCTGAGCCTTCACAGACCTTGAGGGTTTGTGTCCCAGCTCTGCCTCTGGGTAACTGTGACCTTGGCCAAGCACATTCACCTCTCTGGGTGATGTGTAGAATGCCGGCATTGGAGTAGTTTCATCTAGCGCCCATTCCAGCTGTAGATTTTACAAATCTATGTGCAGCTGACCTGCCTCTGAGAATTAATACTTCAAAGTGACATTTTCATACTGTAACAACCCTTCTTGTGTGACATCCTTGAACTTTTGTCTTTGTCTCTTACATTATTTGCATCTTAGTTAATAATGTCTATGACTGAGAAACAGCCTGTGATGAGGCCCTCTGCTCTTCCGTGAGAGATGTTTGCTGGAATTAGAGGTAGCCTGTTCCCCTTGGTGTCTCCTTTCTGAATCAGGTGTCTCTCTTGATTCTTCCTCCTATCTTCATGAGCTGCTTGACTTGCATGTGTTATTAACACCTCTGTTTATTTCACCCACGTGTATAATTGCTCGGCATTTCTACTGTGGCTCTTTTGAATGACATCCCCATGGACTTCTTCCTTATGCTTTCCTGATTGTCCACACTAGCCCACCCAGTGGTTCTCAACCAGGGGTGATTTTATTCCCCATCCCCAAGGAACACTTGGCAATGTCTGGAGACATTCTGGTTGCCACAACTGAGTGATGACTGTTATAGACATCTGGGGAGTACAGGCCAGGGATGCTGCTGAACATCCTGCAATAGGGCCGCCCCTACAACAAAGAACTGTGAGGTCCAAAATGTTAATAGTGCTGATGTTGAGAAATCCTCGTATAACCATTTTTAATTATTTAAGTGCAGAAACCAAGTATGTCCACTTCCACATGAATAGCATGCAGCACAGGGCAACAGAAGAAGACAAAGAGGAGTTATTTATTATTGTTTGGCTAACTAATCCCGGGTAGGCGAACAGAGCCACCGTGACTGTAACCTTAGTCATGTTACAATCTCTAAGCACATCTAGGAAGGGAGGTCTGCCTAGAACCAGTTTGATATTTCATATAATACTTTGATGTATCTAAGGACTATTCTGTTAGGACACTTACCCAAATGCAATAAGGCTAAAGACCCGCAGGCAACCCATTTGAGATATGTTCAAAGGAGGACCCTCCATGTGACGATATCCAGGAGGACCATGGCAATGACTGCTGAGGCTTGGAGTGTCTCCTGTGAGGGAAAACAGGGAGCAGAAGCATTGAGCAGGATGGGATTTGATTTGATGACAAATGTTAGCACAGTGTCAGCCCTCTTAACGGGCAACAGTGATACTTTCTTCAAGAGGAGAGATCATCTAGTCTGGCATTTGTTTTGCTTTATTTTATAATTCTCTAGTTAGAGCTGATGATTCTCTATAAACCTGTGATGAAATATTCTAGAACAATGCTGGTAAAACTTTAATGTGCATATGAATCACCTGGGGATATTGTTAAAATGCAGAGTGTCATGAAGTACTTCTGGGGTGGGACCAGGATGCCACATTTCTAACAAGCTATAGGTGATACAATTTGTATAGGTGCTGCCGGGCCATGGATACACGCGGAGTGACAGTTTTAGAATGTTAAAGCTGGAAAGAATTTTAAAGGTCATTTAGTCCAAGCCTGTATTTCACAAATGACGAGACTCCAGGGCAGTCATGGACAGAGTGTGGTGACCAGATGTCCGTGCCCAGCCCAGTCCCCACTCCTTCCCCACTCCAGCCTCGCTGCACTTCTTTGGCAGATCACATACGGCTGCTGGGCCTTGTATTTCTCTTTTTAGAAACATGTGGGCTGTGGTCTCTTTGAATTCTGCTGTAGCTGGGACATCATTTCTCCAAGCTCTGTCATTTTGATGTCGAGGGTCACCACTGCTCATATCTCTTTTCCTGTTGCCTGCTGCCTCTAGGGAATGAATCCGGAGGATGCAGGAAGCAGGGCTGGGTGGGCAGAAGCTTGCTGGGGCCTAGTGATGGGGAACTAGCAGGATACCCAGGTGCCATCTTCATTTCTTGAGCGCACCTCTTTGAGACGGGCTCTAACCTTGGTCACAAATGAGTCACAGCACCCGTCAGGCTGGCTCAGGGCCACCACTGATGTGATGAGATGCACAGAGCTTAATGTGAACTGGCATTGCTCGCTGCTGAGACACAGACAACAAAGCAAAAGCAGCATCCTGTGGCAGTAAGCACATCTACCTGCCCCTCTGCATGCAGCAAAGGTTCTCTTAGGATCCCAGGGATGGCACTTCTATTAATATTGCATTGGAAGGCAGCGAGCAGAGGGAAGGATGGAGAGAGAGGGGACCTTGTCTTCATTCACTTGAGCCTCTTTGTTATTCATCTGCTGTAATGTCTTCCCTGGCATCTTATTGTTTCTCAGGTCATTGTCATAACCAACTACTATGGTTAGCTTTGGACATCCCTCTGGGAATTCCTAAGGCATTTCTCACAACTCATTTGAAAATAATGATTATACCTCTTCTCATAGGATGGTTATTATTGCTCAAGTTTCCTCTCCCTCCTGTATGCGTTCTTAACATTTCCTCTTTGCATTCTGTGGTAGCATCCAGTGAAACCATTTTTAAAACTTGAGGGAAAAAAAAAATCAATATTTTAAGCAATAAAAATCCATTGTTTTTTGCAGGATTTTTCTCTGAGAATTTGTGCAGACATAAGATAATAAATCTCCTTCATATCCCTTTAAAGTATTAAGGAGGGTAGCTCTTTTCATTCCATCTTAAGTAATAAGACTGAAACATAGCAATTTAGTGTTGGCCTAAAATGACTCTTGAGGGTTGGCGGGGAGTGGACCCACATCAGGAATAAAACTAGGTTCTCTGAAACCCAGACACCTTGTGATTCTCAACTCCTGTGAGGTTGCTCCCAGTAGTATATTAGGCAGGCCTCCGGGGGTGGGAGATCAGTGTTCTCTAACAAGATCAGGCCTGGAAGAGCTGATTAGATCTGTGAGATGGAGCAGGAGTGGATAATGAGTGGTGGAGAGGTCAGTTAGGTGCTGTTGCTTTCCCGGGCCCGCGTTTCAGAAGCAAGAAGGCACTCAGTGAAATGAAAATGTAACCCACTTAGTGTTGACGAAATGACATTCTTAGGTTTGCAATCCACTACTAATCTGTGGATCTCAGGGCTCCTTGGAAGCACAGAGGCCAGCTACGTACATGGAATGATGAATTTTGTAGATGTTACAGCAAGAGACTGGGATTTGTGGATCCAGAGATCGGAGCCCTCATTTCTGCTAGTGTTATCTGTAACCAATAAGTGCTTTCAGCACACATTCTCTGGGTGATTACTTTGGACACAGCACAGTCCTAGGCACAGATGATTTTGTCCCCCTAGCATCTGATACATGGTAGGTATTCAGGATAAGCTCATTGAGCAAGTCAGTGTATGAATGAATTAACGTATAAACTAAGGCAAATGAGACCTGTTCCTTGCCGACATACAGCTTTCAGAAGTGTGTAGTCCGTAGCGAGTTAGTCATGTTCTTGTGTCTCATTTTCTCCACTTCAAAATTGAAAATAAACTAGGCCTGTATAGGGCTAACCTGTGAACTCATCCATTCCCACCTTTTTGGATAAGTAGAAATGCTTGCCTACAAATTACCGTTAGATGTTTAAGTTTTTATGTTAGCTGGGCTACAGATAGAATAATAGCCTTCATCTTTGTTCTGATGATATTCAATGTGCAAGTGATATTCATCACAAGATGTAGCCTCATTCCTGCCCCATCATATGCTTTGACCATCTCTGTCCTTGCTTTACCCATCACCAATTCGAGAGAAGAGAGAGGCAATGATGAAGTGTTTGGGATTATAGGGCATTCGTGTCTTCACGGCACATGGATATTGTGCATGCGTTTTGTTAAGTAGGGAGGAGTTTTTTCAGTCTCAGAAAAAAAAAACCCTAATATTTTTTGAGGTCACAGAACGTTATGGAAAGAGAAGAACTTTGACTTTGTATCCAGATAGACCCTGTTTTGAATTCTGTCTATGGGTGATTGCTATCCAGTGACTTAACTTCTCTAAGCCTAGGGGGCTTTTGGACCATGGGGAAGTTTAATGTGTGATCAATTGTGCTCTGTGAACTAATCTAAAGGATTATTTTTCTGGAGAGTCTGATCCGAGCCAGGTGACATGGAGAAGTGGGGTACCAGCATTGGAAGATCTCTCTCATTTTTTTACCCGCTTGTCACTCTGGGTATGAATATCCATTAACACCTGTAATCCTGCTTGTGAGCTTCAGAAGCAAACATATGTGATTCCAGGTATTCAGCGAACAGCTTTGTTGGTGTCTTAGCAGTTCACACCTGTTCAACACAGGCAGTTTGCTAAGCAAATGCTAGAAGGTATACCAAGGCAGGGTGGTGTGCAGAGAGAAATTCCATTAGCTTTGTTCTCTTTCGGGACCTTTGGAGTCCAGGGACCCCGCTCTTCCCAAGCTTGTACTTGGGCCTTGGTGGGATTCTGGATTATTGCTTCTGGACCACTGTTTGGGTTTTCTGTGGAAGGGGTGATTTTAGTGAAGAATGGAGCCCCGGTTGCTGATATACCTGCACTCTCCTCCTGATGAGTCAGGAAGGGGCAGGCATGGATTCAGCTGTAGAATCACAAAGCCATCTGAATGAAGCCACAGGATGGGGAGGCAGACTGTCACCATTCCTCTGTGGTGACTTCCTTTGCTCCCTACTCACCTCTGCTTGGTGATTAGTAAGTCCGGGTGGGAGATAGTGACTGGAAGGCTGAAAGGCAGAAGGGAGTCTTCTCAGCCAAGATAAGAGTCACAGTTTCTACTCAGGGAGAAAGCAGTTGGATAGCTTGTGTTTATCTTCGTCTTTTCGCATGTTTTTAGAAATGCAATACTTTCCCCACCTCCTTCAATTACGACCGTAATATATGTTCACAGTATTTGTCAGAAAAAATAGGAAAGCATAAAGAAGAAAAATAAATCACTCTTACCCTCACCAATCGGAGGTCATCCTGTTGACACATAGGTGTAGTTCTTTCTTTTTTAGGCATAGGTTTTACGTGCTTGAAATACTATTGTATATATAATTTAAAAGCTTGAGATTTTACTTGAAATTTTAATATAAAGAAATTCCCGTATTATCAAAATCTAAAAACATTAGTTTTATAAACTCTGAGAAGGCAGTGGATAGGTGTAGACGGTTTACTATTAAAGTCTCAGTGCCTAGCAAATAAATATTTGTTGAATAAGATGAACAATGATCTTCTAACATGGATGTCCAATCTTCTACTGAATAATAGTGACATTTCCAATTTGTTTGCTTTTATGCATAATGCTGCAGTGGATATCTTTGGTATAACAAGCTTCTTTTGTAGTTCTGATTATTTTCTTTGGATAGATTTCCAGAAGTATAATCATACACTTGGTCAAAAGGCTATGAGAATTTTTAAAGGTTTGGGGACATATTTCCAAACTGCTTTCCATTAAAAGTTGAATTAATTGGCACTTCCACAAGAAGCACATTTCACCGTACCCCAGGCAGATAGCGATGTAACAGGGACATCAAGGACCACTTGGGAAGCTCCATCCATCTGGGAGGACAGACAAGAGCAACTTCTGGTGAATTGAGGGGAAGGTGTTTTTAAATAGGATCTAAAGAGTGAAGTATGTCAGGTACTTTAATTAAAAAATCCAATAAGTGCAAAGTGGGGCTCAGAGTAGAGCAAAAAATGTTTTAGGAAAACTACAATACATACAAAGCTTTCTTCTACTCAAGGGACCTAACAGCCAGCCCCTGCAAGCCTCAGAGCGGAGCCTGCCAGCTAGCAGCTACCAGTAACCTTGTCTGCCTTCACCACTCAGTGTCAAACACTTTCCGTGGACCAGGCTCACGCCAAACTCTCTCGGTGACACTAATCCCTGATTTAACTACCTTTGACAGTCTGTGATGGGCCTTAATGAGCTAGGGTCCCTAATTAGCTGCATCTTGGGGTTTTAGAGCATTACCTGGTGGGTGTGGCCCTCACCCAGGCTGACTCTGGTGGATGCAGAAAACCAGCTCCCAGCTCAGGGACCTCAATGCAAGTGACAGGGCAGCATCTGGTGACCTGCAGTGTGATGCTTCTAAGTGAGGTGTTGTGTGATGTTTTCTTGGCGCTCAAACGTTGGAAAGGAAGAACTGCAGGGACAATTTTGAGTGTCGGTATTATGATGGTGCCATGTCACCTTCGCTGTCACACACTCATCTTTCCGGGGCCAGGGACCATTTTCCTTTTTTGTTCTTCATTAAAAGTCTCTTTATTTACTTACCACGGGGCTGGGGTGGGAGGGTGCACCTGCTGACTACTCCGAGAGGGTATCCTACATTATAGCCAGGGGCGCATAGACCACCCTGTCCAGCGCTGGTGAGATTTACCCCTGGTCTTCATTGTTAAATGAGGCAAGATTACTGTTTTGAAACAGGAACTTCAACAGCGAGAAACCATAGAAAAAGAAAAAGTCAAATGAATTTGAAAAAGTAGATGAGTTTACAAAATAAGGTTTAGCCGTGGATGAGGGTGTCTATTCATAATCTCTGTGACCTTCTGAACAAGTTAATTAACCTTTGTGGGCCTTAGTTTCCTCATCTCTGAAATGCAGATAATAGTATTCACATTGTATGGCTCTTGTTAACATCAAAAGATAGAATGCACAAAGAAGAGAATAGAGCATGGCTTTCAGCACCTCCTAGGGCTCGAGAAATGGCAGGTGCTTTCTGTTGTTGTTGTTGTTAGGTTGTTACTATTATTTTGCTGTTCTGTTCTTTATGCAGCCCTTTCCTCAGGTGCATGCTATCCAATGACACTAGGACTCCCAGTCTGAGGAAGATTTGGGTTGACAGTGCATCTAGATCTGGTAGCGACTTAGATCCTTTCCAACAACCTACTTCCTTGTTGGGTGGGATCCTCAGATCCTACAGAAACTGCTCTCAAGTCTTATTTCTGTAGGTTCCACCTCCCTAAACTATTCCCCTGTCCTTAAACTGATTTTTAGTTTGACTTTGAAATTATAATTCTCTCTTCCATTCACGTCTGGTCCCCAATGTCCTGGATGTGAATTTCTCGCTTGGAATTGAGACAAACTTGTTTTATGAACTCAGTGATCATACAGCCCTGGAGGTTATACCCTCATCCCTTACACGAGAACTTTTTACATTGCCTGAAGCTTGTTCTTCAGTTTGTTTCCCCAGTAAGATGAAATATATACAATGAATGTTATATATAGCCTACCATTTGATGAAAGGTGGCGTCTTCACCTACTCGTCTAGTTGGACACATTGACCTTGTCTTAAAGCCTGAATAATCCTGGCAGTGGCACCATCTTTTCTTGGGGTTCATTTACACTTTTGACAATCAGAGGCTGATTCAATCTCTTTTCCTAGATTCACACTCTTTTTTGACTGTTCATCATATTCCTATTTCATGCTGATAAGAAATTCCAACCCTCATATCACATTCAGAACTGAGATTGCTGTGTCTTAAGGCCAGTTGCTGATCCACACTTTGCTGGTTTGGTTGCTACTTCTACCCACTTCTCCAGCTTCTCTTCAATCCATTCTTCAAAATTAAACAACTCTTTCCCTCAGGTGCCTCCACGGGGATCAGTCTTTTAGACTCTTGTCTAATATTCAAAGAGCATAAACACACTGTGCAAATCACAGAAGAAAGAGAGGACTCATTTTATCACAGATGTTTCTTCTAGATTTTAATCTGGGAGCTGCTTATAGCATGTTGTATTTGGTGCATACATGTGCAGACAAACATATACCACCTTCAAAAACAGCAGCAGTACTGTGAATTCCCCAAAATAAGGGAAAGAATATTTTAAAAATTGTGGACTTTTTCTAAAGTAACTTGTTTGACTTTTGAAAGCAATGTATGGAAAATTTGAGGATAAAAATGTTAACTCTCTAATATTGTTTGACTTTTAGAATTTTGATTCAATTAAGCTAATATTAAATGTGGTTAGCAGTCTTTGAATTCACCACAAAAAGACCAGTCCCAGGCATAGAATCCCTTTTGTGCATAATAAGGAAATTGGGAGTGACTATAGCCTAGAAAGGTAAGAAAGAAACTTGAGAGGCTTGTGAAAAGAAGGAAATGGGTACCATTTGTTTTATATTTTGTACAGTACTTGCAAGTTATGCCTCCTTTTCAAAAATGTATTATTTGCTTCAATTCATCTCATGACAAGAAATTATGTGAATAACCTTAAATCCACATGTAGTGTTGTACTTAAGAATCGATGAAGGCCCCCAAACCATTTTGCTGTTCAACTGAAACTTACATTTGCGTTATTATTATTAATTGTTATCAGAACCTGATGATTACTTCACCAGGGCATTGCGAGTTACTATTGGTAAAGAAATTGCATCTCTCTGGGATAAAGGTCATTTTCTGTTGGTGCATAAGTTGACGTGAAAAATTAGCTCTACAGCAAACTTTTATGTTTTGAATCATATGCGTACAGGATGTGGCTGACCTGACAAACTGTTTAAATAAATCATTAAAATGGGATGCCATCCATCCAACAGTTTTGAAAGAACTTGAGAGTGAAATTGTAAAACTATGGGCCAAATGTGTCAGATGGCTCCTCCATGAGCAACCTAATTCACTGGATTGCCCCTGTAACTGTCAGAGACACCCAGGGATATGCAGAAAGGACCTCTGGGCCCTCAGATCCCCCTTCCGTTGCAGGAAATAGGTAGAACACTTATAAAGACAGGGTCACTGAATGGATACAAAACCATAGCCAGAGTTGAAGGACAGTAGAGTGGTTAGGATCTTGGGCTTCAGACCCAGACACAGTGGGTAAGATATGCCAAAGCTATTTGATTATGGAGAAGGCACTGGGTGTGGATACAATGGCAGAAAATACCGTGACATGGATGAAGAACTGGCTTAGATGTCAAGGGAGACAATAAATGGGTACTTCTCGGAAGAAAAAGCATTAACCGCGGGGCCTTCTAGAAACCACTACTTCAAAATTTTTAATTTAACATTTTAATATTTTTATAGAAGAGAGAGGCCATAATGAAATTTCTTCAGTGTGCAATGGACATTAAAGTCTTGCACAGACGGGAATGTCAAGCCAATAGAAATAAATTTCAGAAATATCAGAGAAGATTAGATGAGGGAGTTGAAAGGTAACGTTTGTAAAAAAAATTAAAGCTTCCTTCTTTGCCGCTCAGAGGATCATGGCCTACCTGCACAAGATTTGTCTCATGGTCCAATGATTGTTCACCCTTCTTAATGCCTTTGATGCCTGTTGTTTATGCTATTAATTTGGCGTGGAGCATATTTTAGCTTTAAACTATTATTTACCTTTCTCCATATGTATTTTAAATCTCCAGTCACATTGTCTTTTTCCTTCTAGTATCACTAGAACCCCCCACCAAGCCCAGAAGCCACTAGAGTCTTAATAAGCCTTTCATGATATTCTTTTTTTTTTTAAAGATTGGTCCTGAGCTAACATCTGTGGCCAATCTTCCTCTCTTTTTTCTTCTCCCCAAAGCCCCCCAGTACATAGTTGTATATTCTAGTTGTAGGTCCTTCTAGTTCTGCTATGTGGGATCCTGCCTCAGCATGCCTTGATGAGCGGTGCCATGTCCATGCCCAGGATCCAAACTGGTGAAACCCTGGGCGCCAAAGTGGAGTTTGTGAACTTAACCACTCAGCCACAGGGCTGGCCCCCTTTAGTGGTATTCTTCATGATTACCTTAGTCCAGTTTCCCTAGAAAACAGGGCTGAAGGACTAAGTTCTGATGCTTATTTGCAAGGCAAGGGCCATAAAAGTAAATAGAAAGGGCAGTGAGAGAGGGAAGAATGAGATGTGTGATCATACATTACCATCATGGCCACTGCTTCATGACACCAGCAAGAAGACACAGCATGTCACTTGGCACTCACATTTGGCTCTGCCAAATGGGAAACCTTTGGACAGGGCTGTACTACACCATGGAGCAGTCCATGGAAAGGAGGAAGGAGAGATCATTTTTCCGCCTAGCTCCCTCCCTTCTCCTATTTCCATTGGTCAAAGTCTGTACCAGGGGGTTAACTCCCCTGTGCTTCTGGGTTGCATCCACTGGCCCCTGCAGTGGCCACTCAGCAAGCCAGATCTGATCCAGAAGTTGCAGAAGATCCAAGATTCAAGGGGTGCAGCTAGTTAGCCTGGTTGTATGTCCCCAGCCGGGAGGGAAGGTCTGTCACTCCCAGGCAGTAACTGGTTGGCCTCATGCTGGCGTAGGTTAATTCATCAGTCACGAAGACAGCTGAGGTGGAGCAAGGAGCTGAGGGTCTCAGAGGCAGGTGAGGGCAAGGGAATCAGATGAAGCTCATAAGATGTATGATGCTGATTGGGGGCCAGCTCCGTGGCCGAGTGGTTAAGTTCGCGCACTCCGCTGCGGCGGCCCAGGGTTCGGATCCTGGGCGCGGACATGGCACTGCTCGTCAGGCCATGTTGAGGTGGCGTCCCACATCCCACAACTAGAAGGACATGCAACTCAGATATACAACCGTGTACAGGGCGGGTTTGGTGAGATAAAGCAGAAAAAAAAAAAAGATGTATGATGATGCTAAGGAAACACTGTCAGCAAGAAATGGAGCCAAGAAAGCTCCAGAAGAGGCCAAGAAGAATGAAATAAGTAGAGGAAATTTTTAATGTAAGAGTAGGTTCAGCACTCTTGTTTGTAGAGGTGAAAGCCAAGAGTAGTTCCAATTTAATGAATACGGATTTGCTCACAACATCTTGGAATCTTAAAAATAAGGGGCATTCTTTGAAGCTTGAAGGAGAGACTTAATTTGGGCGAAATGAAAAGGGGTATTATTATTACTTAATATAGTGAGCAGTAAACATGTAGAACGTATTACCCTCAGAGGTGATACTGTCAGAAACTACAGATTGGTTGAAGAATAATTTAGGTAAGTTTATATTTTATGGAGCAATAATCAGCTACTAAGAGGAAATTGAGGATATTTGGGGTACGAGCCTTAACCTTTTGAGATTGAGATCACAAAAGACAGTAATGTCCTTCCTTTAATATACTTGGTGTCATTTTCAATGACTGAAGCCTGGTCTGAATGGATCATTGGTCTGAGCCAATATGGAGTGTTTTACATACCTATTTTTATCATTAATATCCATGGTAATTTCAGGGACTTTTTCCCTTGAAGGAGGCATTGGAGACGTGGAGGGGGCATCAGAATTGTTGTCTCCAAATCTTGGGAAGCATCCTGCCTTCTCATAGAGGGACAATTTTCATTTTAAGGATTGCTCTGCTTTTGTCAATACGCAGTCTATTAGCATTGAATTCTCCTCCACAGACCAGAGGGGAATTAAGTGAACAATGAATCCACTTGATCTTTGCATAGTTGTGTGAAACACAGATATAATAAAATACTTTGGTTTCATCACTTTCATTCTGAATGATCTCTAGTTCTTTGCCTAAGATAATCTCTATATTTGGATTTCCTTTTCCGTTTCTCCAAATCCGTGCACCGAAAGGCTTAGGCCAATTCCCATGTCTCCATAAAACCTCCTCTGACCACTTCATTCCTCGTGGCCTTTCACTGCTTTAAATCATTTGACATTTATTGTCTTTATCATAAATACTAAGCTTTATGCTGTCTTGAATTGATTGCTAATCACTTTGTTTGTGCATAGATCATGTCGCTCTAAGTAGATTTGAAACCCTTGTACAACCAGGAGTGAGGTCTCCCAGTCCTGTCAGGTGCCCCAGCATGTAGCACAGTGCCAGGCACTTAGTTGATGCTTGGTGAACACTCGCTGAGTGACAGGTTGGCAGGTGAGAGGAGTGTATGTGTTGCTATCCAGACAGACTGTGAACAGCAAGCAGCTTTCCCTCTGTAGCCCTGTGTGAAGATGTTTCCTCATTGCCTATGGATAATAGAAGCAGTCCTTAATTTTCACTGAGAGTCATAAACATTACTGCCCCTTTTAGTAGTGCTCACTCACTCCCACTCCTCCTCCTCCTCTGTCAAAACATGCTGGTGAATCCTAAAAGCCTCCTAATTGATCATAAACAGAATTTAATCTCCTACCTGATTTTAAAAAAGAATTGACCTGCCCTATCTTTGTCCTGTTGTTCCTCGGGGCAGTGGCTTCTGTGGTAGCTGTTAGCAAAATGCTTCAGGCAATATACATCAGATACGGAAATCCATCTTTACTAAGTTCCTCCCAGGCTCAAATCTGAGACTATACCCCAGAGTTTAGCCAAAGCAACATCAACGCACACTCACACCCTCACCAAATGTGTGGTGTGATCTTAAGGGCCTTCTTCATCTTGTCTCTCCTGGAGAGAATTTTGAGAGAGGGGATTCATCTGCAATAGAGAAAAGGCTTGAAGCGAGAATGACTTGAAGAATGTGGCCTGGAACATGCTACCGAACTTCTCTCAACCTCGCTTTTAATATCTCCCAGCTGCTTCTTGGGAGGATGAACTAAGATGAAAATACACAAATGCACAGGCAGGTGAGGATAGTTAGTGCTTCGCTGGCCGGGTGAGCCTCCTAACCAGGATTCTGGCTACCTGCTTTAAGCTAATGTGTTCCTCCCAGCAGGGAAAAGATGCTGAAGTCGTGCCCTGTGCTTCTTAGAAAGAGGACTGTGGTATACTTGGAAGGAAGCGTCAAGCTGTCCGTGGGAAGCAGGTCCCAGAGCCCTGCGATATTCAGATGCACAGCTGAAAGGCTTCCTCGAAAACATCTCCATCAGAGAGAACAAAATTAAATGTCCTTAAATCAAACCTTTTACTCAATGGACCTGTCCCTTCCTGGGCAAGATGGAAATAGACTTACAACTCTGGGGCTTCATTCTTTTACTCCTCCTCTCCTCACTGAGCAGCCACTGAGTTCGGCATCCTGCCCGGGGTTAGCTCACAGTTGGTCCTTAGGCCTCTCAAAGGGTTGGCTGTACCAGTTGATCACTGCACCACCAGCCGAGATATAATCAGATCACAGAGCCAGGAAGGGTAAGATGCAGCTTGAAATGAATAACTGCTGTCAAGAAAGTTTGCTGTCAAGAACCCTGATTTCGTAGCACAAAAAAAGAGGTAGCCCCTGGGCCACCAGGAGCCCACTGGGTTGGTGTGAGGGTAGGCAGGTGGGGCAGGAACGTGAGGATGCACCTTTCGTGATCTGTGCTCGCCATCTTTGGCACATTGGCTTAGGGTTATATATTTTGGAGCCTCTGTTGCCTACCTCATCTGTAAAAAGGGAAAAATAGGACCTATCCTACTTTCTCCATGGGGTTCTGATGAGGAGCAGATGCTCCAATATATTTGCAAGAACTCAGTAAACCACAAAAGGTGTTGGGCAGTTGGTGGGTATTAGTTGTCATTAGTGGAGATAAAAGTCTGACAATGATCATTATTTGGTGAATTTTCTTTTAAATGAATGCTTTGAAAAATTTTTGTGCAAATTTGTGTTGACCTTCCATATTTCCCACTGACTGTTGGAATGAAGCCATACCCTGTACTGTGAGGGTTTGCTTATTCAACTCAGCATATGCTGGTTTCCTTGACTCCCTCTACGAAACCTCATGGAAGAGTGTGTTTCTTCACTCCCAACTGGTAACTGACCCCCCGTGCTCAAGTCCAGCTGCGTGTGGCTGATGCGCGGTTTTCAAATAAGCGAGGCAGAGCCAGCTGCACTGCGTGTTCCCTGGAGTGTTGAGAGGCCCCCCCAGCCTTGAAGCTGGGGCTGGTGCTCCAAGGAGCGCTTCAGCCACAATAATCCCTCGAGGGAAGAAGGGTGAAGGGCCCCGAAGAGGCAGTGCAGATTGGTGTTCTGAGTCTAGCTCACTGTCTCGAGGGATCTTCTCTCTTAGCTTTTTCCATAATTTATTGCAAGCAGCTGAGAAGGCCTTTTAGCTCCTCGGCATTTCTGCCTCCAGTGCTTTGAAATAAGGAGGATATTCCCATCACCTCCCTTGTGGGAATGCGGTGAGTCTGACGAGTTAGGTAACGTCTGGACAGAACACTGACCATTGTGAAGTAAGGAGCATGGGGTGGCCAAAGGCAAAAGAACCAAGCGGTGACATGAGGGGTCAAGTCACTAGGATGGGGAGTGTGGCCCTAGCCTTGCCAGCAGGAGTCCGAGCTGAATGTGGGGTTGTGGGTGGCAAGGAGGAGATAGGGGAGAGGGAAATGGAAGTGTCTCCATTTTACTCCATGAAAGTCTTCTCTCTGGCACCCTTGACCTTGCAAGTTGAGGCTCTGCCCTGCTGTCACCTTCCAGCAGCAATCAAGTACTTCTGAGCTGTCATTGCTCAGCTCCAATGTCCCCAGATATTACGCCTAATCAGGTTGACAGGAAGCAAAGACAGTTCCATTCTCTGGACTTTGTTTCGGTAGCATCATGCTCTGCCTCTTAAAGAACAGGTGAGACATGGCTCCCATCACTCTGGTCCCCACCTCCCTCCTTCTCCAAGCCTCTGGCCGTCCACTTTGATTCTGTGCGCTTTCTCTCGGTCCCTCAGTAACACAGGGTTTACCCTCACTACCTCCTTGTTGCAACTCATTTTAAAACCCACTTTGACTTGAGAACGAGATTTGGCAGGTAATAGTGGGCTCTCCATCGATCTCTTTTTTAACCTGATAACCCCTAAGTGCTCCAGGTAGCAGCGGTACTTCCTTCCCTCAGCATTTATGCCTCTGCTGGAGCCCAGAGTGAAACCGCCAGCTCTGTGCTAAGTGCATCTGCTTCCACCCTGTTGACAACACCCCTGAGCCATTCTGTCCCACCAGCAGGGCCACCTTTCCAGTTCTTCCACCAGAACTCCCCCAGCTTGAACTCTTGACACATTTACCCTTCCTCCCGGCTCAAATCTGGGTCCTCACCACAAACCCAGACTCTTGAAAGGGACATGTGGAAAATACTCCCTATGCCTGCCTTTTCACCTAATTTCAGGGCCTCTTAGATCAGCAAATCACATGTAATGTGTGAGCTACTGGAAGCCTGAAGGAGCTGGAGGAAGGGAAGGAGGTAGAATGGAAACACTAACTTTTATAGTTCTCTTCTTTTATGCTACGAGTAGTAAAACGCTATCTCCCTTCATTTTCACTCCAAACCCCATAAAGTGTAAGAGCAGATAGATGAGAAACTTCAGGCTCAGAGAAGATAGTATCTTGCCCACCATCACACAGCTATCAAGGGGCAGGACCTGAACACTAAGATGCATCTGATTTCAAGGGCAGTGCTCCCCTACGAATGCCCTTTTCCTGCCTTAAAGTTCACCTGGGCCCATCCTTCCAGTTCTCTGCTGAGCAAATAGTGTATCTCTTGTTCAAGGTCTCTGGCCTTTTTTTAGGGACATAGATCTCAATCTTTTACCAGCATCCTTCCTATACGGCATCCAGCACTCCCTTCACCTCTGCAGGATTATGAGGATGTCTGCGGGCCCTGTCTCTGAGTCACGATCGAAACTTGAAAGCTTTTATCCTCATAAAGCTCACACGTAGTTTGCGTGGCGCACAAGGTCAACTTGGATGTTCCGACACTGGCAAGGCTGCTCCTTAAAATGAAGGAAACAGCAGCGGCAGCACCCAACAATAAAGCACAAACAAACAAAACCTTGCCTACGGAGTTTTTAAGCACAAATCTTCTGATTCCTCTGAAATGAAAATGCTCCACTCTTGTGAGCCTCCATCTCTGAACCTCAGCTCACAGCAGTCTAACGCACAAGAAGTGGGGCGACCAGAGGACATCTTGGTATTAGATCAGCTGAGTTCAGTTCAGAAGAGAGAGGCCCTCGCTAAGGATCCTTAGGCACAGGCAGGATCCTGCGCCAGGGAAATTCTTCACTCGGTGCAGCTGGAGCACGTCGTTTGGAGCACGTCGTCCGCTCAGGTGGAAGTCCTCTTTCTAATGGCTGGACGTGCAGCGTGGGCTTCTCCCACGGGATTCCTGCAGCTAAGAGGAAAGCTAAGGCCAACACCAACTTAGAAGAAGCAAGAGACAGAGCCTGTGTGTGTGAGATAGGAAGGGCGAAACTCATTATAGAAGAAAGGGCTGTCTTTTTGCAAGGGGGGACCCTCCTTGTGTCTGGGAGTCATGAATATTGCATCAAAAGAATAAGCTTATTTAAGAAAAGGAAAAAGAAACCCAGAAGCTGAAGAATTAAATAACTCCTGGGAACTAGCCTTAGGAAGGTCTTTTCAATTTGATTGTGGAAGTAAGTTCCTGTAAGGGTTGTGCCCTTGGATTTTTCACTTTGTGTGAATCCAGATCAAGAAAACCCCTTTGGGATGCCCGTGGTGAGGGGAGAGCCCATCGTGAAAAGATAGCGGGCAAGCGGCTTCAGAACGAGTGGGGCTCATGGTGCCAGCCAGGCTTCTCCATGCTTGGTTTCTATACTGTTTTTATGTAACATTTCCCAATGTTTAGATCTCACCGGGGTAGTTGAGGATGTTTTAAGGTGAATATTATTGTTGCAGCTTAGCATGTTATTACTTCAATTAAATATCAAGTAATGAAACAAACTTACTTCTAGGGGGTTTCCAGCACGAGGTGGAGATAAGAGTTCCACTGCCGCTCCGTTTTCCAGCTCCCAGACAGTGTGCTGCTGCTTTTTGTGTAGAGTGGAGCAAACATCGGCAAAATGTCACTGCTTTCTGTGTCACAGAGAAGAGGGAAGAGCAGGCTGTTTCCTGGATTGTTTATTAAGTTTTGGACCATGACTCTCTGGTGGACCAGGCAATGAGGCACGCGGCTTCTGTATGAGGGGAAGGGTTCTTTTAATAGCTTCCGCTCAGATCTGCCCTGCTTCTTTCCCTGCCATTTTAGGACTGAGGGGCAGCTTCTGCTCGCTGATAGTCATCAAGAAGAGGCAGGGTGTTAATGTTAATACTTGGGGCAGGTCTGTGTCACATTGAGAATGAGACAAAGTGGAAGGAGGAGCCGTAATAACAACAGCAACGAAAGGCAGAAGGAAAGTAAGGGAAGTACAGAAGGCGTTAAAAATAGCCCAGAGCTAAATCTACACTGTTCTGTGTGGGCAAGGCCATTCCAGGAGTATATGGACTTCTGGGAGAACCAGCTCCCAGAACTCAGCTGGTTTCAGCTTGCACATTGCTCAAATGAGTGAAGGGTTTGGGAGAAAAGGAGAGGAGGAGGGGGAGTCAAAATACCCCTTGTATTTCTGTAGCTTCTTTTGAGTTGGGAAGAGCTCTTTAGCCAGAGCCTCCATCCAGAACCTTGTTTCCATGGCAACCCACTCGCAGCCTGCAAAGCTGTGACAGCCCACTCTGGAGCTAGTGTTGCTGAACCAGAAAATGCAATAGGAGAAGTTTTGTTTCCTGGATTATTAGCATTAAATACATACACATAGAGGTATATGAGAATCTATGTATTTGGTAGCGAACGCTGTTTTTCCTCCTTGACCTTAAACACACATTCTCTACTTTTATTTAGCCTTTATTCTGCACAACACAGGTCGGGTCCTGGGCATACAGAGGTGAATGAGACAAAGTCTTTGACACTGATGAGGCTGCAGTCTTGGTGGGGTCACCACACCATGAGATCTGTGCCACAGAGCATTTGCGCGCTGGGTGTTTCACGGGTACAGAGGAGGGTGTCACTTTGGTAGGAGTTGGGAAGGCTTCCCAGTGATGATGACATTCAAGAAGCGACAAAATGGAGTGAGTAGGAGTTTTCCAGGTGGAGAATGTGAGGAGAGGGAATTCTTGTGGGAATAACATCTATTAAGCAGAAAATAAACCAAATTATGATATTTTCCTCTTGACATGTTACTGAGGCCCCCCTGCCCCCCGGGAGATTCTGCCCTCTCTGGAGCTTCTGCCCACCAGCTGTTGAAGGTCTGGCTGCAGCATTACCACTTCCGATTGAGTAAAGTCTGTGGACCCACGGCATTTCCCAAGCCTTCCTGGGGCTTTCGCGTACATACTGGCTGTAAGGGACAAACACATGTCTGACATTATGTGGAAATGTGATACTGGCAAACCAAATGCCATGGGGGCTCAGAGGGAAGTCAGGGCTGATTTTTAAAGACAGCTTGTAATTAAATATTTAAAAAATCATTTGAGGATTAGAATGCTTTCCCCCTAAGACATCCCCACCATTAGTTGGACTCGCCATGTAATGACTTTTTTGAAGGGGGACATACCTGTTCTGAACTGCCTTAGTGGTCTTTACTTTAACTAGCTGGTTTCTTTAGGCTCCTAGGAATATACTAATTTGCATATTGACACCAAGAATATAAAGATAAATTACTTCTTTTAGAGCACTGGAGAGCAAGGCCCACCTCAGTAATGTTCCACAGAACCCCCGTCGGATCAATGCCAGTCATCCTGCAAACACTCCCTGCATATTAATTGGTGATAATTAAAAAATAACACCCGTCATCCTTAAAGAAGAAAGTCGCCTCAACTGATTGCACTTTTATACAAAGGCTATTTTTATTACCTAGATTCACTAAATAATCAGATTGTCATTATCATAATCAATATTACTACTAATATATATTTAGTCTTTTATTTGTTCATTCAACAGTGATGTTCAAGGCAACGTCATGGGGATATAAATACAAAAAAGAACAAGTCCTATTCTCAAGAATCTTACACTTTACTGTGTTTGTGGAAGGGAGGGTGGAGATGTATAAATAAATCTGATACAGAGCAGAATGAAGCAGTCGCGCTATACGTGTGTGTGTGTGTGTGTGTGTATAAACCTAGCACTGGCCTCACACGTAACACGTCTTATAAGTGTAAAATGATTGATAGGGTAAATAAACATGCTGTAAACATGCAGAGAAGAAATGATTCATTTTGATGGGTGTCCAGGACTTTCAGGACAGAAAGGCTTTATAGAAGAAGTAACATTTACGTGGAATTTTAAAGAGTAGTGCTATTTCGTAGGTATAGAGGAGAAGGGCAGTATAGGCTGAGGAAGCAGCCTGGCAAAGGCTGGCAGGTGGGACAACGCAGGGAGCGCCTGGAAAATGGTGAATGGTCCAGGGAGGAAGGAGACAGTGTGAAACACCTGGAAATCATGCACTGGAGTTTTCAGGAATTTTAGACATCATCATGCTTAGGAGTTTGTATTTTATTTTTATGATAGAGAGGGTGGGAAATGAGTAGCCACTGAAGATGTTTAAGTGGGGAATTGATGGTATTATGTTTATTGCTTCTTGTCTGTTCTCCCAGTAGTCCATAAGCTCCACGAGGTGGGGCTTTTTGTTTGCTCTGTTCATCTTAAGGGCTTAACCCAGTGCTTGGCACGCAGTTGATCCTCAGTAGATAACTATTGAATGGGATTCTACTAAGCTTTAGGAATTCATCTCTGGGGATGATGTGAAAGTAAGGAAACAAGAAGGATTTTAGGCAGGAGATTCAAGGTAGGAAGCTTTTCCAGAAGCTCAAGAGAATACCTATGAGACTGAAGTTCTCAGAATTATGATGTCCTGCCCAGTGGTAATGTGCCTGGGGCCTACGGTGGTAGTGATATTAGTTATATGGGAAAGAGTCTCATGGAATTTTATGTAATTGTTTTTTATTTTGGCTAGCTAGAGAGTAGAGTTGGCTTAGAAAACATTGGGAAAACATTTTCCCTTTTTTTCTTGACTAAATAATATCGCCAAATAGAAGCAAGTAAATTTTTTTATCCCTTTCCTGGAAGTTGAAGATTTTATCTTGTCCTGTGTCTTCAGAGCGCTAGGATAGAATTATTGTATGGAAAGGTGAAGTTGGCTGAAATGTGAGTAGAAAGGATTCTATAGATTTCAAGGCCCTCTTCAGTCCAGAATCTGGACGTGTCTGGATCAACATGGGCGTCTGGGTATCCCAGCTGAATGGAAAACACACGGACAACACAGAGGTTGTTAGTTTTTTTTAACACCATTCAAAAACAGAACTAAAAGACCACTGCACACCAATGCTGAAAACAGCACTGATGCAAATTCATCATATGCAGTTATTTAGCATATTGAAAAATGTGGAGGAAACCCAATAAAATGTTCAAGGGAAAATCCAGGATACAAATCTCTACAAAATATGATACAAGTTTTGTGAAATTAAATGTTGCACATATAGATATATTTGCATAGGAAAAGACCTAAGGGAATGTTATACCCCAGAAATGTTAACGGTAATTGTCTATGGTGATGGGATTATGAGTAATTATTATTTTCCTCTTTATATTTTTATGTACTTGCCAAGTTTTACATCATGAGCACACTTTATTTGTATAGTCATTAAAATTATTTAAACCCGAACCTAAATATCACAAAAGCGTAATTGCACATGTGTTCCCTCATATATGTTTTTCTGTTAAATATTCATCTGAATAGGGTCTGGGTTTGGGAGGCCTAATTTTATAACCCCTGTGGGCTTGTGTTTACAAGCAAACCTCAGTATGAATCAGAACGGGCTCTGTTTAGAATCTAGATTACAGCAAATCAGAACTGACCTACTCACCAGATATTTCCCTGTGGGTGAAATGAGTGGGCACTGAGATTGGGGGGATGGTGGTGCCACTCCTGGTCTGTTGGACATGGAAGGGGCTGCCAGGACTTCTCCTCTCCCTCCTTCTCCTCCTTACCCACATCCTCAACCGCCCTTCCTCTTATTCCTCTCTCTTCTCCCCTTCCTCCTATTGCTCCTCCCCTCCCCCCCTCCTCATTTCATTGGAGCTGCTTCTCAAGTGCTCTTTCCCTGTGCTTGAACCACATGCGCTGATGGATGAAAAGCTGGCTCGGGAAAAGTTCATAGGCATCATTGATAAAATGCACCAGGAACCAGGAGAAAGGCAAAATGAGCATTTTGACTGTGGCCACCTAAATCGGGCTGTTTAAAAAATTGATTAAAAGAAAGTGTGTGTTTGTGATGATGAAACTGTTGTGCATCTTGACTGTGGTGGCGGATACAAGAGCTACACATGTGATAAAATTGCATAGGATAAACACACACACACAAATGAGTATAAGTAAAACAGGAATTCTGAATAAGATTGGTGGGTTGTATCAGCGTCAATATTCTGGCTCTGATATTGTACTGTATAGTTTTGCAAGATGTTACCATTGGGGGAAACTGAGTTAAGGACACATGTTATCTCTCTGTATTATTTCTTACAACTGCATGTGAAACTACAATTATCTCAAAAGTTTAATTAAAAAATAAAAAGTGGGGGCCAGCCCCATGGCTGAGTGGTTAAGTTCGCACACTCCACTGAGGTGGCCCAGGGTTTCGGCGGTTCAGATCCTGGGCACAGACATGGCACCATTCATCAGGCCATGCTGAGGCAGTGTCCCACATGCCACAACTAGAAGGACCCACAACTAAGAATATACAACTATGTACCGGGGGGCTTTGGGGAGAAAAGGGAAAAAAATAAAATCTTTAAAAAATAAATAAATAAAAATAAAAAGTATGTGTGAGCCATTCACGTCATGTAAGATCCATTGCCCATGTGGCTCAGGATTCTGCTCTGATAGTAAAAATAAAAAAGGGTTTTAAACAAATACCTGTTAAGAAATTATTATGTATTAGGCAGTATGCTAACTAGGCACTTTATATGCATTATTCTGTTTTAATCAGTTCTTCAACCTTATGATGGGTATTATTATCCTCGTGTGACATATAAGGAAACTGAGGCTCAAAAAAGTTAAGTAACTTACCCATGCGCATGCAGCTGGTAATTACAAAGGAAGAAACCAACCCGGGCTGTCTGACTCCAAAGTGTGCACACTTCATCACTGTGCTGTGCTCCCTCCGTGTTCTGTCAGGGAACGTGTTTGCCTTGAATGGTACTTGACTCAGGTGGGTAGCGGCATCTTGTCTCCTCCCAGCCATCACTTCTTCACATTGATCCTTTGGGGCTCGTTCCCCTATGAGTTTATCTAAATACTTACTACACTTATTTATGTGATCAATTTTATTCTCTCTACTTTACTATCTCAATTTTACTATCAATCAAGTTTATGCCCCACTCTGTAAAGACATATGTCTTTTTAAATTGAGCTCTTTCTCTTAGGTTTCTGTGGGAAACTCCCCACTCCCTTTCTACCCGCTGATTAATTCTCAAGATTAGGTGGGCTTGTCTGTATAAGCAGCTAGTGCCGGGTATGTGATCTACTATGGATGAAACCTGGAGCTGGAACTGGGAGAGTGTGGCAAGGTTGGGAGGGCCTGGAAAGGAATCAGGACAAAGCCCAGCTTCTGGACGAGGGCAGGGCTTCAGCGTGTATAGATAAGAGCCAAGAAGTGGGTTTAAACCAAGGAGGTGCCCTGGAATGGGGAAAACAGAAAAGATAAAGACCGAAGCAAGGCTAGCTCTGGAACTGGCACATCCAAGAAAACAAGGCGGTGGCAGACAAAGGTAAGCGGGAGAACAAATCCAAGGTCAAGAGGAAACTTTCTCCACGCTGGAATTGTCACATGTGCTTCCCATGAGAAACAGCCAGCTCCAGGACATGGACAGCAATGCACAACACCCAGCTGGCCCTGACTCCAAGTTGGTGTAAGACTTTCATCACCGAACCTTGAATGTCCTAATATTATACATGATTGTTTTTTTAGTTCTGGGGGGAAGTGGCCTCTTTTCTGCCACGTGGAAGCTGGAAACAATCTGAAGTGTCTATGGCTTGTTCTGGAGCAAGTGCAGTGTTTATGAGTTTTTGTCTCCTATGGTGGATTGACTTCCCTGTGCCACTGGGAGCCTGAATTCCTTGCCATAAAGAGGCAGTTTCCAGGCGATCTCTGGGAAGATGCTGATCATGTGCCGAGAAGGCTGGAGAGCGGGGAGGGCTGCTGGCCTCCTGCGGGTTGGTTCTGTCTGTGCTCGTGTGTCCCTTTTCATGGGATGCTTTGTACAGGATTGAGAAAGAATTGGTCGGCTAGTTAAAGTTAGTGCTACAAAGATCGCCTTGCAGGGAAAATGGAAGAGAACCTTCACAATCGGTCACAGGGGAGAGAGGTCATTGCAGAGGGAGGAGCAGGACATGATGTAGGGAAAAAATTAATGAGAAGAGCACCAAGCATGATAACAGACTGACTCGAAAAAGGGAATAGAGGAAAGAATCCTGGGCTGCCCCGGGACTGTCTAAGCTGCGTGAAATGTAGAGATAAAAGGTAACAGGGCCATCTTATTAGAATCGGGGGATGTCTGCACTGCATGTTTTTCTCCCCCACTCCCTTCTCCGACTTACTCTTAGATCCAAGGGCATTAGAGATGTGAGATGAAGAGAAAGGAAATGCCTGTTTGGGAGGGTGCAAAATCCCCTCATTGCGGCGATATTGATCAAGTGCAGTTTGAAGCCATTTCCACCATCTGACCTCGTTAAACCGCCACTGCCTTTGAGTCCGTATTCCCCAGTCTGATTGTCGCGGGTGGCACCCTCCCCTGCTGGACATGGGCTGAATGCAGAGTGTCCTCTAGGAACTCCTCCCTGGTGAGTGGAGCCTCAGCCGGCCCACGGAGGGGGCGTGGTGGGTAGGAGCCAGCAGTTCTGGAAACAGCTGGCTTGTGTGTCATCAACATAGTCCTTCTTCCTTTGATGTGAATGATTCCCTCCACAAAAGCCACTGTCAGCTGCAAAAGCATGGTCCTAAGTATTTTTTTTCCTGCTGATGTAAAGCAATTACTGCAGACCTTGCAAACACTGAAGTGACCCCAGTGGTAACTAGAGCAATTTGCTGTGAAGTTGGTTTCCACTGTAATAGCAAAACAGTCCATGGAAAACCATCTTGAAGCCGGATTGCAGACATGGAGGAGGGTCGCTTGACATTGGGCTCTGATAATGGATAAGGAGGCTGTCAGAAACCTTGGAGGGAGAGGGGGCAGGAAGAAAAGGCATGAAATGCAAAGCAGAGCCGTGGAACATGGCAAAGCGTAGCAAAAGAGTTTTGCCCCAAACCCCTGAAAGTTGTCAGCCCCTCTCTTGGCTGAGTGCTGAGGCTCCTGTGGATGCGCGCCTGATGGATGGGATCGTGATAACTTGAGAACTGCCGCAGCCTCCAAGATCACAGGAGACATACCAAAGTTTCCCTTACCAACAGGGACTCCTGCTGTAGACTCCTTCCTCTGCCAAGCAGTTGTCCACATGTTTGCAGAACTGCGGTCAGGGCTTGAGGGATACACATATGGTACACCTAAACCCCATCCTAATCTTTTATGTGCCCCCACTATCTGTCTCAGCAGCTCTAACAGAGAAGATTACCATCCCACCACTTAGAGCAATAACTGAATATTTTAGAAAGCACAAAGTTTCCACTGAAGCCATCTGGCAGAAGATGCCATGTTTGGGCGCATTCTTGTATGGTTTGCTTTGTAAATACTTACATCATTTCTTCTCTTAAGAGTGTTCTACAGACCAACAGCATCAGCATCACCTGGCAGGTTGTTAGACATGAAGAATCTGAGGCTCCACCCCAGACCAAGTGAATCAGATCTGTGTTTTAACAAGATCCCAGGTGATTCATATGCACACCGAAGTCTGAGACACACTGCCGTAGGTGTCTTCAGTGCTGCTTCTCTCAACGGCATCACTGTGGAGCAAGCCTTGTCTTTGGAATTAGCCCTAGAACCGCATCTTAGCTCCATTTCTTAATGACGTTGATCAAAAAACCTAACTTCTCTGAGACTCAGTTTCTCCAGTATAAAGTCGTAATACCAGGGTGATTGTGAGAATTCAGTGAGCTGCTGCATATCAAGTGCCTGGCAACCAGAGTGAATTAACCGTCTCCCTACTACCAAGTCTTCTTGTTAAAGGATAAAATACCCTGCCTTCTGTCCCTAAAAGGCTAGCTTCTATAGAAGCTGGTGTTGTCAAGTGTTACAAGAGAGTTACACAGAATTCCACTTTGCTTGATCGATCTTCTCTCTCAAACTCAGCCAGGCTTTCATAGCAATCTTTTTCTAAATCATGTCCACTTCATAATTAAAGGCAAGAGATCAGCTTATTTCCTGATCCGTTGAGCCTGTGTTGGAGGCAACCTGGAATCAGAGGCTTTTCCGCATTTCCTTCTCTAAAGCGGACCATAGTACAACTGCGTGGGCTTTGAGAGTCTTGAGTCCAGGCTGTAGTTCTGCCATTTACTAGTGTTTGACCTGGAGGAGTTCTCTGATCCCTGCAAACCTTTGTTTCCGTACATAGAAAATGGAGCTGACGAGTCTTTCTCTCATAAGGTCATTGTGAAAAGGTATATACAGCAGAAAAGCAGGACCCTGCACATAGTAGGTGTTCCAGACATACTTATTTCCTCCTCCTTTGTATCTAGAAGTAACTCTAACCATTTTTGGGGGGTAATTAAACTAATATTTATTCTAGAACATCACTTGAAAAGGAAAGTTTGCATGTCAGGGACATATGCATAATTTTTGATTCTCTTATACTCACTGGCCACTTCAGAATCAGAGTTAATGTTACGTTAGACACTCCAGCCAAAAATGGCATAATGATGTATTGGTCTTATGACTCATTTTAATAAATTAACTTTGAAATGTTACCTATTTTTACACCTAGGAACTCATTCTAACTTAGTCCTCGTTTGATCTCTATAACTTATTTTAAAGGTCTCTTTGTATGTTATCTTTCCTCTGTAAGTCTGTGATGGCCTTTGGCCAAAAGCAATAAAATTCTAACCTAGTAAAATCCCTATTAATTTTTTCTTATGTCTCACATGCCATGTATAGTTCGTATTTACCCACCAACTTTGAGTTCTCAAATACGATACTCCAGTGAGAAAGAAGCAAATATTAATGTGTTTTATGGGTAGATAAATAAGGTAGAGAAAGGATGGAGAAGGAGGGCAAATAAGTGAATGATGATAAGTAATATAAGAGAGAAATCTTCAGAAGTTTAATTAAAGATGAAAGATGCCTTCAGCTGAGCTTTCAAAGAAAGTGGAAACATCATTGAGTCTGAGAGACTTGGCTGGGCTATCTATTCTGGTAGATTGGAGATTGGAAAGATGAAAAGTCTTCCACCAAAAGTGGTAAAACAGTAGAGAGAATCATATAATATTATGAAAGGAAGGACCCGTCTGAGGTCGTCAAGTTGGTCTTCTTTATCTTGAGGCATGCCCACACTTGGAAAGCTCCGGACAAATGAGAACCCAGTTCTGCTTTTAAACAGTGTTAGAGGAAGATATGCCCTGGTCTCTTGATTCCAATCAGCATTCAACGATTTTGAATGTTCAGTCACAGAGAGCTTTTTCTGAAATGTAACCTAAGTCCCATGTTTCTTGCTTAACAACAATTTTCATAGATGGTATACTGCTCAGGGCTGGAGTTCAAAAATGCCATCCTAGAGCATTCCCACAGTGAGGTTGTCTGTCTCTTGGGATATTTTTATTGTGTGTGTGTGAGAGAAACGATTTCTCGCCTTTGAAACTTTGAAAGGTTCTTCAGGTATATCTCAAACATCTTCTAACAATTTGTCACAAATGTAACATCAGTGATTTTATACATACCTTCCTTATATTTATATTCTACTATTTCTTGAACAAATTTGCTTCTTAGATTTGCTACCTATTTTCTGCACGCTTTAAGGAGATACTATTAAATGTGGCGTACCATATTTGAAAAATCAATATTCATAATTTAATGAATTTCAATTGTATCTATTCTCAGTCTTAGCTTTTACCCAACTGATGAGGCCTGACATCCTCTATCTGTTCCAAATGTTCTTTGGAATCAAATAACCCCCCTCTATTGAATGTCTTTCTATTTTTCTGTGTGCTGTTCTGCCTCCTCCGATAGCTCCTCTTCCTCTACTCCCCACAAAGTCCGAGTTTTTCAAGACCCAGCCCTAGGCCTTTGCTTTGTGCCCTGCCTGTTCTTCATCAATGATCCCATTCATTCTCTTAGTTTCCATTGCTATGTAAATGCCTGCAACTGCTAAATCCATGCCTCCAGTCCAGATGTTCTTCTGAGCTTGAGCACCATATGTATGTCTGTATATTGAATATGAGCATTTATATATTTCACAGGCACTGAAAGTTAACACGCTCCAAACTGAATTCACCATTTCTCCTTTCCCTACCTCTTCCTTCTCTTTTCTTTACTTCGATAAATCACGCCACTCATTATTCACAATAGCCAAAAGGTGGAAACAACCCAAGTGCTCATCAACAGATGAATGGATAAACAAAATATGCTATATCATACAATGGAATATTATTCAGCCTTAAAAAAAAGGAAATTCTGACACATGCGACAACAGGGATGAACCTTGAGGACATTATGCTAAGTGAAATAAGACAGTCACAAAAGGACAAATACTGTAAGATTGCACTTATACGAAGTACCTAGAGCAGTCAAATACACAGAGGCAGAAAATGGAGTAGTGGCTGCTAGAAGATGAGAGGAGAGGGGAGTGGGAAGGAAGAGTTACTGTTTAGTGGGTACAGAGGTTCAGTTTGGGAAGATGAAGAAAGTTCTGTAGATGGATAGTGGTGATGGTTATATGACAATGTGAATGTACTTAATGCCACTGAATTGTACACTTACAAATAGTTAAGATGGTAAATTTCATGGTATGTGTATCTTACCACAATTTTAAAAAGAAAAAAAGTAAGAGAACGTGTTAAAAGACACCACAGAAAGCAATCAGCCAAATCCACACTGTGGAACATACTACAGGACAAATGACTGAGTTTCTCAAAAAAATCAAAGGCACGCAAAAAAAAAGACAGAAACAGGCAAGGACTATTATAGAATAAAGGAGGCCTAAGAGGCAAATATAAATTACCCAGTTTAAAAAAATGGGTAAACAACACCACCTTCCACCTGGCTTCCTTCTTAAGCCAGGAACCTAGAAGTCATCCTTGAATCTTCTTGTCTCGTATATCCATTGCCCATGTACTCTGCTTACAGGAAGTCCCTGGGTTCTGACTTAGAAGCAAGCAAGCTCCAAAGGAGTTGAATAAAGGAGACATTTTTATGGTTTAAAGTTGAAAGGAAGACTTAAGTGGGCCTGCTGAGGATCTTGAATGCTGGGTAATGCTGAGTTACTTAGGAACTGGCTGTTGGAGATAAGATTCTAGCGAGAGGGACAGAACGAGGATGGAGTGGGAACAGGCTTGACGCATGAGTGGCAGTGAGGGATGCGGAGCTGCTGGGAAGCCTTTTCACGTGACCAGCCTGGTCGCACTGCTGCTGGTAGAAGTGTGCCCTCTGGAGTGGTGTGTGCCATATCCACTCGGTGGGAGTCCCATTGTATTTTGTAGGTAGGCCAATGAGTGTACACATTTGACATTCTGTGATGTAAGGGAATCAGAAAGAAATTTGATCAGATCTAATTCTGGAAGCTTCTGGAAAATGGGGGTCATGCTATGCAAAGGAATGGGGGACCTGAACAAGTTGATTGTGAAAGGATAGACCTTACAGGGAAACCAGTGACTTATCTAATCAACTTTGTACTTTAGAAGGGTAGGAGAGGGGATATTTTCGGGAGATGTCTTATCTTTCGTGGAGCAAGCCAGATGAGCACCTAAATGGAAGACACAACTGGTATACACCCGATAAATAGAGAATCTGGATTGAAATACAGTGGAAACCCTATTTTGAGAATTAGGATTCTTTAACAGATGAAGGGTGAGCTTATTCTTAAACACATTCAGAGCATGTTTCCTGTGTTTGACACCTAATGTGATGGAGCATCAGCCCTTGGTTTAATTGGTTGCACCCTCTTTCCTCCTGGATCATTCTTTATTTTAAGTCCCCTCCCCCCCCATGATAGATTATTGCTTTCCTTTCTTTCTTTCTTTGAACCAACAGTTTTGTCTAAATCCATCAATCAGGGTCCCAGCAGAAAACAGGTTATATACTCCAACTGAGTTTTACAGAATTTACTGAGGGATTATTTAAAAGGTGCAGGAAGGAATAGTGCTGTGTACAGAGGCCAATACCAGCAAAGTGTTGTGACCAGCCTTGGCCTGGAGGGGAGGAGAAGGGGGCAGTTGCTGGAATCCAGAGATGGTGAGCACTGTTTGGAGGAGCTGTGACTTCCACTGAGGGACACAGCCAGCCCATGGGGAGCCTCACTCTTCTCTTTCCCTCTGCTCTCATGCAGGTCAGCCTCTCTCGGCACAGAGCAAGAGGAAGAAAAGTGGAGGGTGGATCAGAGCAGCAGATGCGATATCCCTGTTGGGTTTCCATGCAGATCCCTTGCCATCTCCTCTTGGGCTTCACTGCATTTATCCTGAGCATAGTTTTAAACATTTTTTTCCTTTCCTAATTCTGCTTTTATATTATCATATGTATGACTTATTTCTTTGAATCTTCAAAGTGGAGTCTATTTTATAGCTAGGTCGGCCCTGCCAGTCTTAACCTGAGCTATGAACCCTCTACCAGCAGCTCTCGGTACATAAGGCACTCGAGAGTAACGAGCTTCTAATGCGGATTCTGATTCAGGAAGTCTGGGGAGGGGCTGACAATCTTCATTTCCAACACATTCCCAAGTGATGCCCATGCAGCTGGTCCATGGGCCACATTATGAAGAGGAAGGCACTGTGCAATTTGAAGATGGTCTTTAGATAAACTACCAGCTGCCCCAAATTAGTTAGGTGAGGCAGTGGGCGGGTCCACCTTTCTGCTGATGGCCTGCCATATGCTACTTCATTATTTCTTGGCTTTGCCACTAGTTCCCAGGATTCAGGTGTACCATGTACTTCTCCAAGCCTCAAAATTTCTGCCTTCCATGTGGGATTTAATGTTGTTCTTCTTCCTGGATTTGTGAGGGAACGATGACAGCTAATTACTATGATTATCTTCTGGGAACGGTGTCTTATAAGTCCTGCTCTCCACCCCGCTGTTGCTGTTGTTTGAACATTCAGCTTGATGCTTACCTGAGCCAAGTAAGCTGATGGTACTTTTTTTGGTGATTGGATCAGTCAGTTGCAGGAAATGAGGAGTCTGTAATCTTAGGGTAAATTTTCCTTTAACAGGGCAAGGCATTACAGACTAAAATTTTGGGGTATCTTAACATATCCTTGGTCCTATGTTCATTGGAATTTTAGCAAAACTTATAAACAGCACTTATAAAATAAGTGACCGGTTTATCAGAGGCTGAAGCTCTACAAATAGTGGGGAAGGTATGGGGGGGTGGGGGGGGACTTGTTCCTCTCAACTTTATTTCACATAGTAAGCTGATGTGTCCGTAAGCAGAACCCTGACAGCCAGGACCTAAGGAAGTTTCAAGATGCATTATAAGGAGAGTTCACTCTGGATGACCATGGATGCCACTGGACATTCTGTCCATGGGCTGAGATAACAATGAGCCCAGTGGAGTTAAAAATATGGGAAGTTAAGGTAGAGAAGAAGAATATATAAAGGATGAATTTGTGTCCTAATTGATTGGGAAAAGCAACAACATTTAAGAAAATAGCTGTTAATCTAGATAATATAAAAATACTATTTACTGGACCGGCCCTGTGGCCGAGTGGTTGAGTTCACACACTCTACTTTGGTGGCCCGGGGTTTCGTTGGTTTGGATCCTGGGTGCAGACGTGACACTGCTCATCAGGCCATGCTGGGGCAGCGTCCCACAGAGCACAACCAGAAGGACCTACAACTAGGCTATACAACTATGCACTGGGGGGCTTTGGGGAGAAGAAGGAGGAAGAGGAGGAGGGGAGGGGAAGAGGAGGAGGAGGAGGAGATTGGCAACAGATGTTAGCTTAGGTGCCAACCTTTAAAAGCAATACTGTTTACTGAGCACTTAAAATATGGCCAGTTCTCTGCACAGTCTTTCGGATTATCATGCCAACTCTACAGAATAGTATAAGTGAGAGCCCAGACTCTAAATCGCCTGGGTTTAAATCTGGCATGCACCTCTTCCTGGAAATGTGGCCTTAGGAAGCTTTTAACCTCCCTGTGCTGCATGCTCTTCATACAGCTAAATGGACTCAAAAATAGTAACAGTCTCACAGGTTGTCTTGAGGAATAAAGGACTGGGTAAGTGAAAATTACTGAGAACAATGCCAGCGTAGACTAATTTCCCAGTCAATGCTACCAATGATTATTATTATCATCTACTCAAGTTCGATTTCCTGCTTCAATGTGAGTTTTTTCCATGAAGCCACGTCGTCTCTTCCAGCTTGGTGAAAATTCAGTTTATAATGGGATGACCAAGTTAGTTACGGGGTGGGGGGAGTCTTAATAGTGTTGAAATACCACTAGGATATTTTCGCTTTATGTTTACAGCATAACAAGCGTCTATCTGGAAAGGAATATGGGAAAAATGATTTGAGACTAAAACATAGCGGTCATGATTCTTTAGTGATTCTGAGGAGCTAAGGTGAGGGAAATCCATTCTTTAATGATATATCAAGGCTCTCAGTTTTTGGCATAGCTCTTTTGGGGAATGAGAAGGTACTAAGCCCTCTTAAGGGAGCATTCAGCCCTTGAATCTGGAAGGTATTTCAGGTGAGTTCTGTGAGACTCAAAAGGTAATTATTACAGAGTATCCAGTGTAACATCAAGTATTGGCTAAGCCCCATACAAGCATATTATTTAATCCTCTCTCACTCGGTCATGGCAGCTAAGTGTTGTCACATAATCCCCTATCAGTGAGGAAATGATGGGCCTAGAATTCCTAAGTGACTCCCTCTTCAAGGGCAAACAGCAAGTCAGAGAGAGAACCATCGCTTGACTCCAAAGCCAGTGGGTCTCCATTCTACTTATTAACTCTGTGAGCCAGGCTAAGTAGTGGAGGAGGCATGCCCGTTTAGGAAAAAAGAAACTCATTTCAAAATGGTACTTGGGGAAAGGTAGAGGTGATCAGGAAGGGAAGAAGATAAGGCCCATAAGGGGTACTGTTTTAGAGTTGTGAAGCTGGGGAAGACATGGGGACCATCTCATCTAAATCTTTTCCTTGTACAGATGAAGAAGGAAGGGTCTAGACCTCGGGGTCACTTGCAGTTAGTGTCAGTGAGGAGACAAGAACCCCTTCTTGAACTGACATTCATTTTCCTCTCTCACTTTCCTTACAGTTGCAGTCGCTGCAGCTGGGCAGGAGAGGCTGTGAGCATAAGCGTTCATGGCATCTTTCAGTAGGAAATAGTTAAACTGGGAAAATCATACTTTTTAATTATTGAAACCATTTATTGATGCTGAGACACTGCTTGTTTGGTGAACATATGTGGAGAATATTAATAGACATTATATATTCCTGAAGCTCCTCCTTACTGACTTCTGCATCACAACGTAAACACACATGGGCCAATAAAACATGACTTTGTCTTAATAACATCATGAATAAATTATTAAGGACTTTTTTTTCTTCTGAAGTAATTTTACTAGTTTTTTTTTTTTTAAAGTCAAACCTTCCATAAGACTGTGATTAAATGTAAAGGAATATACAGCAGTTTTTAGCCATAATCCTCGGGAGATTAATAAAGAACTGTCAAAAGTCAGACTAAAGAGTATGCTCCGTTTGCTGAGGGGCTCCTTGAGAAGGACTTTCAAGGGGGCCATAACTTCTGCGGTGGCTTACGTGTCTCGCCAGCTGTGGCTGACGTCTGTGCTGTAGAGAACTTGCCCAGAATGGCTGCTGTGCTGTCCTTGTTGGATTTCAGTGGGCACTGCCAAGGCCAGGGTGCGGTCTTCTTTTTCCGCATCCTCCAGGTCTAGCACAGCTGGCCCGCAGTAGGTCCCCTCAAACGCTTGCTGGATGAGTGACTGCACTCCAGACCATACCCTTTAACTCCAAAGCCATCCTATGGGCTGGCTTTCTTAGTGCATTGGCCTAGGGATCTGCTCAGAACTAGTACACACTGTGAATAACTGCGATAAGAGACAGGAGCATCCAGCTTAATAGGCAAGGGCTCTTGGGTCAGCCAGACCTATATTTTAGTGATGGCTTCACTGTCTTAGGCAAGTTACTTTGTCACTTTGACCCTCATTTCTTTAAAAATGATAATACCCACTTTTCAGGGGCTGGTGTGAGGACTGTGTAATAAACATGTAAAATGACCTAACTCAGGCCTGGGAGGTTGTTTTTATTATTCACTGCTGCTTGCCTCCGGATGAGAGCCTTAGAAGACAGTCACCTGATCATGAGCCAGCTGTTAAGTTTGATTTATCTATTGTTTTGCTTTTTTTTTTTGAGGAAGATTAGCCCTGAGCTAACATCTGCTGCCAATTCTCCTCTTTTTGCTGAGGAAGACTGGCCCTGAGCTAATGTCTGTGCCCATCTTCCTCTACTTTATATGTGGGATGCCTGTCACAGCATGGCTTGACAAGTGGCGCATAGGTCCACACCCGGGATCCAAACCGGTGAACCGTGTGAACTTAACCACTGCGCCACTGGGCCGGCCCCTTGTTTTGCTATTTTTGCGTGACCATTGAGCATCTGCAGCCCCAGCTCTGTAGCTCAGTGTATCCTATTCTCTGTTCTCACCTTAAATCAGTGTTAGTTCAAAGAGTCTCTGTGGTTACCCTCTCCTGCCCAGCCCCGCAGCGTGGTTTCAGTCAATTCTTCTCGTGCCCAGTCCTGCTAACCCAGACAGAGACAGTGCAGAGGACAAATGTCCATCTTGTGACTTTGTAGGCAAGGGCAAGTCTTACTATAGATCTCCTCTAGCCTGGTGAACTTCACTCTAATCTTTTTTTTCTGGCTTCTTGATCCATTCAGTCCCCAAATATGACTCCACGTCCTCTGGTTGCCTTAATGTCTCATATTATGAGTTAGAAAGTTGCTTGCAAACCTTCTCTGTTGAGAAGGGAACATGTGTGATCTGTGCGAGACCAACACCAGTCTGCGTTGCTCCAGGCTCCCTGCGCTAATGGTCACTCGATTCTTGGCACTTACATGGTACTTTTTTCTGCAGACATTAACTAGTTCCTTTAACACCCTTGAGGACAGATAGGAATGGTTATCACCCTTTTGCAGTGTGGGGAAACTGTGGGATGAGAGTCAGATGCTTCTTCTAGGTCATAGCAGCAGCCGTGATGGTCAGGGAATAGCTTTCGGGGGACACCGGCTCCCAGTCTGAGCTCTGATACCTCAAGGCAGTACACTGGTTTATGGTTTCTCAAGTCTTTTGAGTCGCCACCATTCATTTTCTTCTCTTTGGATGTTGGCCAGTTCTCTAGTGCTCGGAGTGATTTCTTCTTGCGTCTAAGAGAAGCTACCCACATTGGACTTGGACACCTAACCTTTTGAGGCTGGGTTTTTGGAAGGTCTCTCATAGACCACAGCTTCGATACCACCATTTACAAGAGAATGTTGGGCCGGATTGAGAAAGTGTTCTGACCCAGTGATGACAATTATTATAATCTTAGACCCTTACTACCCCAGCTATTTAAGACTTTTTTTTTCAGGCAAAAGGGTGGTTGTGTTTTTCTTTGTATTTGGAATATTTTTGGGTATTAGGATAGAACTCAAGCAGAGTTGAAAAGAACCCTGTGGTTCTTTTCTCTAGGGAATGCAGACATTTTGGTGAAGGGCTACTGACCTCTCTAGAAGTTGTGTGATGTGGAAGGAGCCCGATGAGTCAGTGGTTCCACATTTGAATCTTTCTTCCCTCATTTAGCAGCAGTATAACTTGCATAGGCTTCATCCTTTCTCAGGGTTTGTTTCCTTCTCTGTAAAATGAGGTCGATAGTACCTATCACTGAAAGCTATTGTGAAGATTATGTAAATATTTAACACGGTATTGACTCATAGTAGGTACTTAAAAGTTTATTCCCCTTCCTTCCTCCCTTGATTAAACCTTGAGGAAAGACCTCTGTGTTCCCCCAATAGACCTTACAGATGGAGTACAAAGGACAAATGCCACTTAGTCCCAAAATGATGTATGGTCCCTGACTGTATCTGATTTCTCTTTGTAATTAAGGGACACATCTCTGATACCACAGAGTACCAGTAATCAACTTGAAATGACAGATGTGAACTCACTCATTATCCTAATAGGTCCATTTTTAGTATATGAAAACTGAGACCCAGTCTTGCCTTCGGGCAAAAAGAACTGAGTGCCTTGGTTCCTGCATAAGAATGTGACACTTATACATTTGTGTTCCTCCTTTGCAGGCTGGTGACCAGTTTCATAAGTAATGAGGGAAAAACAGGTCAAGGGAGGAAAGGCTGCCTGTGGGTGCCACCATTCATCTTGTTGATGGGCCATCTCTTCTGCTAATTTATCACTCTTGCACTATCATACTTTCATAGGGAAATTTTTAGGGCTTCAGATTTTTAAATGACAATACATACACTCATATAAACTTACAAATCATAAACGTATTGGTCAGTGCCTTCTAACAAAGATAGCAACCCTGTCTCACTAGGACTCTGATGGAGAAACAAAACAGCATCAGCCACCGCCCCCCCTGCAATTCCCCTTGTGACCCTTCCAGTCATGGCCATCCCTAAGAGAAGCACTAACTTGATTTGTAACACTATACGTTAATTGACCACTTTTAAATTTTATATAAAAGAATCATACAGTGCAAACTTTTTGCATACCTGGCGTCTTGTACTCTATATTATGTTTTTGTGAAAGTTTCTTTGTGTTATTGAGAGTAGCTGCAGTTTACTCATTATCACTGCAAAATTGTATTCCACTGTGTGAATATATCATGATGTATTATCTGTCCTGCTATTGATAGCCATTTGAGTAGTTTCCAGTTTGGGGCTATCTTTTTTTTTTTTTGAGGAAGATTAGCCCTGAGCTAACATCGCTAACATTGGCCACCAATCCTCCTCTATTTGCTGAGGAAGACTGGCCCTGAGCTAACATCCGTGCCCATCTTCCTCCACTTTGTATGTGGGATGCCTGCCACAGCATGGCTTGACAAGCGGTGCATAGGTCCACACCCAAGATACGAACTGGCGAACCCCAGGCCGCTGAAGTGGAACGTGTGAACTTAACTGCTGTGCCACTGGGCTGGCCCCTGGGGCTATCTTGAATAGGGCTGCTATGAACATTCTTGTGCATGTCTTTTGACTCATATATAAGTGCATTTTAGTTAGAAATATACCTATGAGTGGAATTTCTGGCTTAGAGTAGATGCAAGTGCTTAGCTTTCATAGCTACTGCCAAACAGTTCTCCAAAGCAAGGTCTTTGGTTTTTACAAGACAAAGTCATCTTAGTGGTAGTATTAGGAAAAGAGCCCAAGACCAAGCTTGCATCTGTAATCAACTTCTACTTAGAAATGAAATCATCCTCCTTAAGTTGTAGTTTATGTGCTACTCGGAAGTGGCGTTTCAATACCCAAGTTCTATCACCGTAGTTAGTATCCTTCCCCAGTGGTAATGATTTTCTCTCATCCTGGATTCCTGAAGGCAAAACATTTTCCATGGAGGTACCAGCCTTTCTGTGGATGTGAAAGCCTCAGCTTGTTCATTTTTATGGTCCAATAAAAGCCCACTTTTAAAAATTGGCCAGCAGGGGATTAGGGTATCAGTAGAAAAATTCGATCTGTATGCGGTTTCTAAGCTATCTTTATCCTGCTTGTCCTGTTCTGGAAATGTATTACTAGAAACTGTCACTTGTCTTAAATGTTTTAATGAATGATATTTAGTTGCCTAAGGCTTTTTTTTAAGCAAAGAATATAGATTTTTTTTTTTAATACAGAGAGAGATGAAAAGTAATAGATGTTCTGCCTTAACAAAAGCATCGCCAAATGCCAGCTAACTGACCTCATTTCCCTGTTTCCAGCACAGTGAAATTTCATTATCGTCATCATCTACATTAGCTAATTTTTATTATCTGTCCATAAAGCACTAAGGGGTTTACAGTAGAGTGTGGTGAAGTGGAATACTTGTTGGAATTGGAATTAGGTGCCTGGGAAGAAGTCTGTCTGCCATTCACTAGTTCTGCATCTTTGGGACAATCACGCAACTTCTTTCATCTCAGCTTCCCCGATTTTAAAAGGGAGCGGTTAGGTTCCATGACTTGTAAGAATCTTTCCAGTGATTCTTGTGAATTTGAATTTGAATCCCGGGATTTGAATTTTAAGCAATTTGGATTTTTTTCTGAGGAAGATTAGCCCTGAGCTAACATCTGCTGCCAATCCTTCTACTTTTGCTGAGGAAGACTGGTCCTGAGCTAACATCCGTGCCCATCTTCCTCTACTTGATATGTGGGATGCCTACCACAGCATGGCATGCCAAGTGGTGCCATGTCCGCACCTGGGATCGGAACGGGTGAACCCTGGGCCACTAAAGCGGAACATGCAAACTTAACCGCTGCACCACTGGGTTGGCCCCCAATTTGGATATTTTGATCAAAATGCATATAACCAAATTTTCCTTTTAATGAAATATATAATTCTTTGTTTTGTCTCGTTTGGTTTTACCTTCATAGCTTAAGAAGATAGATCCTCACACTTCTCTGAGGTTAACAACCTTTTTCATGGACGTTCTTAAATAAACAAGATGAGAATGCTTCTCCTAAGTGGATTAAGTCCAATAAGAACCCTCCTACTTCCCCGTGGTAGTTCCCTTGAAATTACTCTTTCTTCATTTAGCAAAGGGAGACACGGAGCAGGGGAGGGGAAAATCCCCTAGGCAATCATATCGGCAAAACATTGAATTGTCCCAACCTCAAATATCTTCTTAGTTTTTATTTTTAATATTAATATTTATTTATTCAGAAAATATCCATTAAGCACCAGCTAGATGTCAGGGACTTATATCGACATAGGTTAACGGAAACCCACACAGTCAATGAGTGTCTTTTGTGTCTAAAATACACAACTGATCTGATATTTTATGAGATTATCCTTTGTAAAACAAACAAAAAAATAATGGAATATAGTATATGTTCATTGCAGAAGACTTTAGACCTGATTTTTTTCAACGGACTATACAGATCACAAAATGTAAGCTGGGACTTTAAAGAAAGATTATATGTTAATTTATTCTCTTTTGCCTGCCTGTTTTCCCTGGAATATAATTACATTGAAAAGCTGGTAAGAATGATGTTTTTGGAGGAAAAAAAAGAGTACATAAAAATTAGCTTTGGAGTTTCTTCAACATAATACTTCGTGTTTAATTTTTAATTATAGCAGTGCAAAAGATTACATCCAGTGTGTTGAGAATTGATGTTGCTTAATAGGAATGTATATTCTTCCATAGTAGTATATGTATTATTCATAGAAAAAACAGTCTTTCATGAAAGGGCATCTGGTCCTTTAAGAGACAGGAACCTCCTGAGTTGGAGTTGCTGCTAACAGTGGTTTTGATTTGCTGCCCAAAGTGCACTTACAGGCTCATTTAACATTAATGGAAAGTGATCTGGGTCCTTCATGACCTCTGGGAACCTAACTCACAAACTGGTCATTGAAGAGAGTTGGGTTGAGTAGACAGCCCGGTAGCAACAGTCATGGAATGAGGGTTCTCCCTTTATTCCCCTCATGGAGCCACCCAAGGAGATTCACTTCCTCATCCTGGGGCAGACAGAGAGTGGGAATGGAGATCGGTTTATCACAAGAGATTATAAACAATGATTTTTTTTAACACTCTTCTGCTTTGTCCTTCTCTTCCCCTTCGTTTTCTCTTCTGTATTCCTAAGGTGTCTCTTTGCTTCCTTCTTCTCAGTTGTTTGCTTATTTGCCATTGACCATCTCTCCTAATGCCACATGAGGAAAAGTCATGTTATTACTGTGTAGAAAGAGACTATGAGACAGAGCAGAGTGACTGAGCCAGAGGATCCAGAGAAGTAAATAATAATAATTAAGAACAGCCACTATGTGGGCTTTGCTAAGTGCCAGGCACTGCATTATTTTATTTCATCTTTATGACAAACCTTTGATATAGGTGTCATTATTAAACCCACATTTTGGTGAGGAAATTGAGGCTTAGATTCATTAAATGAGTTGTGTAGAGACATTCAGCTGGTAGATGATGGGACTAGGATTTAACTCATGTTCTAACCCCAGAGACTGGGTTCATGGGAGCTGCAATTGTCAGGCTGAACTGATATCGAGAAATTTCTGTATGAAATAAGGTGAAGATATTTGGCAGTTGGGAAAAAACATAATAATGGGACTTTTCTCTTAGAATACCACAGCCTGTTCCTAGTGGTGGTGATGATTGGAGAAATGATAGTGATGAGAAAAAATGGTGGGAGTTTTGTCAAGACTGGGGAAGAGGTGAGGAAACCATTGAAGATCTCTGTATGGGTTGTTCTGTACTGAGTTTACTCTTAGAAGTTAGCTATATTGGACTTAAGGTGTCCAAGAAGGCTTTGGTTGTTTCGGATGCACACATCTGAGTGACCCACAAGTTTCCTCTCAAAGCTAATGTCCAAAGAGAGAGTGTGTCATAGACCTGCAAAAATTCCTGCTGTGGTCTTGTTAGGGGGTTGAACTGTAAGAAGCAACAAGAATGAAAGTACTTGTTGAGCTTTGTTCTTCTTTTTCAAGATTGTTTCAGCTGTTTGGGATCCTTTGTGGTTCCGTATGAAATTTCAGGATTTTTTTTTTTTCCTATTTCTGCAATATGCCATTGGGATTTTTATAGGAATTGCATTGAATCTGTAGACCATTTTAGGTAGTATGGACATTTTAATAATAGTAAGTCTTCCAATCCATGCACAGGGAATGTGTTTCCATTTTGACTTCTAAACATATTATTAAACTATGGTAATCAAAACAGTATGGTATTGGCATAATGACAGACATAGACACCAATGGAACAGAATAGAAAGCCCAGAAATAAACCGAAGAATACATGGTCAAATGATCTTTGACAAGGTTGCCAATACTACACAATGACGAAAGAAGTGTGTCTTTAATAAATGATGTTGGGAAAACTGGATATCCATGTGCAAAAAAATGGAGTTGGATCCTTATCTTACACTATACAGAAAAATCAACTCAAAATGGATTAAATACTCAAACATAAGAACTGAAACTGTAGAACTTCTAGAAGAAAACATGGGGGAAGCTTCATAACATTGGTCTTGGCAATCATTTTTTGGATATGACATCAAAAACACAGGCAACAAAAGCAAAACTAGACAAGTGGGACTACATCAAACTAAAGAACTTCTACATAGCAAAGGAAACAGTCAACAAAGTGGAAGGGCAACCTATGGAATGGGAAAAATTACTTGCCAACCATCTATATGATAAGGGGTTAATATCCAAAATATATAAAGAACTCCAACAACTCAATAGTGAAAACCAAATAACCCGATTTAAAAATGGGCTAAGGACTTGAATATACGTTTCTCCAATGAAGACATCCAAATGGTCCACAGCTATATGAAAGATACTCAACATAACTGATCATCAGGGAAGTGCAAATCTCAATGAGATCTCACCTCACCCTTGTCAAGATGGCCATTATTAAAAAAACAGAAAATAATGAGTATCGGTAAGGCTATGGTGAAATTGAAACCTCTGTGCACTGTTGGTGGGAATGTAAAATGGTAGAAAACATTATGAAGAGCCTTCAAAAAATTAAAAGTAGAACTCCCATATATCCAGCAATCCTGCTTGTGGGTATTTATCCAAAAGAATTGAAAACAGAATCTCAAGGAGATATTTGCATTCCCATTTTCACTGCAGCATTATTAACAATAGCCAAGCTATGGGCACAATCTAAATGTCCATTGATAAACGAATGGGTAAAGAAAATATATATATATATATTATTCAGGCTTAAAAAAGAATGAAATCCTGTCATATGCTACAACATGAATGAACCTTGAGGACATTATGCTAAGTCAAATAAACCATCACAAAAGGACATACTGCTCGATTCCACTTACATGAAGTAGCCAAAGTAGTCAAACTCGTAGAAGCAGAAAGCAGAGCAGTGGTTGCCAGAGGCTGGGGGAGGAGGAATTGGGAAGCTGCTGTTCAGTGGGTATAGACTTTCAATCAGGCAAGATGGAAAAGTTTTAGAGCTCTGCTGTGCAACAATGTGTATATAGTTAACAATACTGTACACTTAAAATTTTGCTAAGAGAGTAGATTTCACATTAATTGTTTTTACCACATACATATACACACAAAACCCCACATTGAGCAGGAAGTACATATTGAGAATGTGAGAAGGATAAAAAGGAAAAGTAATGGGCTTGAGATTATGTACATTTGAACTGGCCAAGCCCAGGGCAGGGGAGTAGAGTAAGAGGAGCAGCTGAATTATACTCAGAAGACAAGCATGTGCACAGGAAGCCTCTTTTCATTCAAAACCACGCTGTGCTCACTTATGGTGCATTCTATCCTTTTGAGAGGCAGGATGTACAGTGAGTGGCTAAGGGCATGCAGTTTAGCATCAGACAAACCTGAATTTGAGTCTTGGCTCTGATTATGAGTTGAAAACTGTCTTAACTTCTCTGAGCCCTACTGTTCTCATCTGTACAGCAGAGGACAATATCTCTCTCAACTGAAAATATTAAATGAAATAATTTGTGCAGCAATCTCAAATGAAAGTGGTGATGGTTATTTAGTAACACGGAGGCAGCATGGATACATGAACCCGGAATGATTGACTCAAAGGAATTGCCTGAAAAGTCGTGAAATTCCAGGCAAGGATATTTCTACAAGTCGGGCTGTCTTGGGAGCCAATGTCAGCATCAGTATTTGTATGTAGATCTGCACCCAAAATGTAAACCTCAAAATATAAACCTTCAATTAAATTCAGATACCTAACAATCCCATGTACAGACACAGCTGAAAAGTCAGCTGCCGCATACAATTAAGGAATGAACTGAACTTTGAAAAAAAAAACTCTGTTAGTCATTAATCTATGGAAAATGATTGAAATCTCTCCTTCTCTTTGTTGATTTTTTTCATCTTTTGATGAAATCTGCCCACCGTGTCATTTTTCAACCATCCAGGTCCCATTCAGAAGCAGGAAGAGCCATGGCAGAGCCAGTCTTGAAAGTGTATGCAGAGTCTTACTTGTTCTCCATTGCTGCTTCCTGGGCTTGCTCTCCAAAAGGGCAAATGTGACATCTCAGAGTATTAGCTCACTAGACAGGGTTTTTTTTCTTCACTTGAACTACCAAATGGTATGAGTGTGGTCGCCCTAGGATTTTGCAATTCTCCTAAGTTGGTAATACTGTTTTTAGGGGTTTAAGTAATAGAGGATTTCCTTCTTAAATCAACAGGCGAAGTCCAATGTGTCCCAGGAATGGTTGAAGTAATTGTTCTTTTGTTAACTCCAAGGTGACAGATGTCACATACAGTATTCTGACACTAACGGTTAAAATAAATGCCCTTTAGACTTCAGCAAGGCATTTGTCAAGGTCTTCCATATTGGCTTTCCAGACACGATGGAAGGAGAAGGCAGAATACTCACCCAACTAAGTAGATTCACATGTGGTTCAAATTTGATAGTGGAATCTAATCATATTTTTCATTTAATCATTCATTCAACGTCAACAAATATTTATTCAGAGCTTTACTGTGTGTCAGACCCTTTTCTAGATAGTAGGGATGCACCAGTGACCAAAGGAGACAAAGCTCCTCCTTCCTGGAGCTTATACTTAATGTCATGCCCCAGGGCTCTTTCCTCACTCATATCTTGTTCAACATTTTCATAACTGATTTCTATGACATTCAAAGACATGTTGGTCCTACAAAGCCACAGTAGCAAAGACAGTGTGGTACTGGCATAAAGATAGGCATATAGAAATGAAATAGAATTGAGAGCCTAGAAATAAACCCTTATCTTTATGGAAAATTCATTTTTGACAAGGGAGCCAAGACAGTTCAATGGGGAAAAGATGGTGCTGGGACAACTGCAAACCTGCTTATCCCACATGGAAAAATGAAGAATTCTGTACCTCATACCATGTACCAAAATTAATCCAAAAGGGAGTGACTATCTAAATGTAAGGGCCAAAACTGTAAAATCCTTAGAAGGAAGCATAGGTATAAGTCTTGATGATCTTGGATTAGGAAGTGGGTCTTAAATATGACACCAAAAGCACAAGAAACAAAGGAAAGAGTAGATAAATCAGACTTCATCAAAATTTGACATTTTGAGTTTCAAAGAACACCATCAGGAAAGTGAAAATACAGCCCACAAATTAAGAGTAAATATTTGCAAATCATGTATCTGATAAAGGGTTTATAGACAGCACATATAAAGAACTCTTACAACTCAACAATAGAAAGACAACTAATCCAATTAAAAATTGGACAAAGATTTGAATAGACATTTCTCCAAAGAAGATATACAAATGGCCAATGAGCCCATGAAAAGATGCTCAACATCATTAGTCATTAGGGAACTACAAATAAAAGCCACAATGAAATACCACTTTATAGCCACTAGGATAGCTAGAATCACAAAGACGAACAATAATAAGTGTTTACAAGGATGCAGAGAAATTGGAACCCTCATACATTGCTGGTTGGAATGTAAAATGGTTCAGCTGGTATGGAAAACAATTTGACATTTTTCCGAAAAGTTAAACATAGAGTTACCATATGACCCAGCCATTACACTTTTAGGTATATACCCAGGAGAATTGAAAATATCTGTCCATACAAAAACTTACACATGAATGTTCACAACAGCATTATTGATATTATCCCAAAAATAGAAACAATCCAAGTGTACATCGATTGATGAATGAATAAACAAAATGTACTATATCCATGTAAAATACTATTGTTTGGCCATGAAAATGAATGATGTATTGATCCATGCTGCAACATGGATGAATCTTAAAAACAGTATGCTAATAGAGAGAAATCAGACACGAAAGGTCACATATTGTATGAATCCATTTAAATGGGATGTCCATAATAGGCAAATTCATAGAGATAGAAAGTAAATTAGTGGTTGCCAGAGGACAGAGGGAAGAGGTATGGGGACTGCTAACGGGAATAGTTTCTTTTTGGCATAATGAAAATGTTCTGGAATCAGATAGCAGTGATGGTTGCACGACTTTGTGAATAAATTAAAAATTACTGATTGTACCATTTTAAAAGGGTGAAGTTTATGGTATGTGAATTATATCTTAATAAAAAAGACATGCTTATAATTATAGGTTCCACAAAATTTGCAAAGGGAATATTTGCATTGGATGGCAAAGAGAGCAAAGTCAGTACTCAGAAGAATCTTGACAGATTGGAAAGATGGGCTGACTCTGACAAGATGAAATTTAGTAGGAATAAACATAGAATCCTAAAACTGCATTCAAGAAAAACAACTAATAACAGCCCCGTAAAAATAATTCCAGGCTTTAGTTCACGGGGAGCCTGATGTGAGTCAACAGAATGTCACATCCTAAAAGGTTAATGGGACGTTTGCAGCATTCGTAGAAGTACAGTTACTCCAATGAGCAATTAACATCATTTATTTGAGTGCTGGTCAAATGACACCCAGGCTTTTGGGGTCAGTTCTGGTTGCCATGTTTAAAGAAGCATCTAGTGCAGTGGGTGAATCTAGTCCACATATACATGATATTTGGCTTTCACAAAGTCTATTTTCTCCTTTGAAGGCATTTTGGTAGACAGGCCTCTGCCTTCACCACCAGCCCCATCACTCCTTCATTACCTTAAGCAGCTCCAGTCTCACATGTGTGTGTCACCCACCTGCTTTTTATTAACATTTGAATTTAGCCTCTGTCTCCACCCAGTCTCAAAAACAAAGATGGGTAAAAAGAATGGTAAAGGGATCCCAAATCATGTTGAAAGGATAAGGAACAATAGAATGAATTAGTTGTGTTTGATCAGAAAAAGATCTGGGAACTATGGGAGCTGAATTCAGATCTTTGAAGATCTTTCATGGAGATGTGGGAAAAGACAAATGAGTACAAGGATTGATGGGTTGAGGCTTTAGAGAAGATATTCAATTGAGCTCCCCATGGATGGTGGTCTTTATCCAAAGGTGGAGGATTGGTTGAGCTTTATTGGCACAAGCTGGTGACCATTTAGATGGAATTTATGATCAGGTGGATATAAGGTGTAGATGACCTTTGTCATCTCCGCTAGTTTTAAGATTTCATGGTGATGCTAATCTGTCAATCCACCCTCCTGGTTTATCTACTGGACACTCTATCAAGGACTGGAAACAGACTATTTCATGGATCCTGTCCTTTAGGAAGCTCATATTCTAAAAAATAAAGTAAGAATACCAACACTATGGAGTTATTTGGAGAATTAAATGATATAATGTTTGTAAAGCAACATCTATGTCTAGCACTTGTATATACTTGATTAATGTTAGTAATATTTTAAATTAGGGAAGACAGAGAAACTAAGTAAATCTAGAAAATGTGATATGTATGTATAGTAGATGAACAGAGTGCTGTTGTGTGGGTTACTGATTGTTGAGAGTGTGAGTTCCCTCCATCTAGGACATTGTCATATGGTGATGCTTGGCTCTTACGGTAAAAATGGATTGCAGAGGTTATCACTTTAACTGCATGTAAGTCATAATTTTCTTACTTGTTGGGGCCTTTGTGTTGTGTTATATTGTATTAAATTGCATCGGTGATGGTGATGGTGATTGAGGGGGGTGTGTATGTGTGTGTTTTACAAGTGTGTACATTTATGCTCGTGTGAGCAGGGCTAAACAAATATATGGGCAACTGGCGTTTTTGGTGTCAGAAGTGAAGAGGATGTTCTATTTTTGTTAAACAAAGTAAAAGCTTCACTCAACCACTGACTGATAACACTCTAGGAAAGGTGACCATTTTCAGTGACTTCTAATTTCTGTTTTAGTGTCTGATTTCAAGCCCTTTTCTAAGGGTCCATTTTGATGGGGTTTGTAGGGTTGTGGAAGCACCCGAGAGGCCCAGTGCTGACGGTGCTGGGGAGAGTGTGATATGCAGGTGGAGAGCAGGCCCTTGGGCTGCAGGGCAGGGAGGAGGCCAGAGTGAGTGAGAACAAAGGTACAACAACCCTTCATGTACGTGTCTATGTGTGAGTAGTGAGTGTGTGTGAGAGAGCGTGGTACAAGTGTGTAGGTAGGTGTATCCTGGGGGCATCAGATAAGATTTCTAAGTGTTCTGTCAACTGGACTCTGAGAATTGAGGAGTACTTGTACTTGTTGATCTTATTTGTCTCAAACATTTTTCAGGGTATCGTGTCCCTATGGTGCTTCTCTCTCTCTCTTTCTCCCTCTCCTTCCCGTCATAGCTATGGATCCAAGATTAATACATTAACCAAATGGTAACAAATGGCTTTAACGTCCCCCCATAGGAGCTTTTGTTATTGGAAGGGTCAAATCCGGTCTCATTCAGAAACAATCTAGAAACTCTCCTGGGGCCTTCAAGGACCACTCTGTGGTGTGAGCTTCCCACTGAGCAGGAAGATTCTTGGCATCAGACAAATCTCAGAGATCAGGGAGTTCCATGCCTCCACATTGATGAGATTAGGGTGTGGGCTCCTGGGTAACCTCCTCTGCTTTTGACTGTGGCTAGTTAGTAAACCAAGAAAAATCACTATCCTCTCGACCTTGTTCACTGCGGATGTATCTGCCCATTGTCCTTCCCATAAAGGGGAGGGGAGTGTGGCAGGGGGAGAGGCAGAAGAAACACATGCAGGAATGTGGCTAGTTCTGACTCTGGGCCAGGTGAAATACTTCATATCAAATGAGTAGTACTGTTTTCTAAACCTTATTGGAAGCATTTTCATGTTTTTATTACCCTGTTTTGTTGAGGAAGGAAAAAAAGAGGAAAGGAGAAAGGGAAGAAAAACTCCACATGCGTTTGTATGTATTTGCATGAGCTTGGAGAAGGTTATGCAAAGATATATTTCCAACTTTAATAGCACTTACTTCCAGGAGAGGGGGTGAAGTCTTGCTTCAAAAACTTCTGGAGTGTTTGACTTCTTAGAATGAGCATGTTACATTTTAAAATAGAAATGTTTGAAATAACTTTTAAAGTAGTATAGTATCAATAGAGTGAAGGGTTTTTCAGGAAAATTAAAGTAGCATCTCTTGGTTTGTTGATAACTCCAAAAAACATGTATTTTTCCCTGTGAATGTCCTGCCTGCTTGATTTTTACTGATGGTGACACGTGCTACATTCAGCAAAGTGTCCCATCAGGCATGTGGGGAATGCCATCGCTGTTCCACCCTCTTTGTGTCTTTGGCTTATTGGCCTGGTTCCTAAGCTCATCTCCCCTCTTGTGAAGTGGGGGGAATATCAGGACACTTAGGAGTGAGTATTATTCAACTCTGGTGATGGAACCATCCACATAATCCAAGTTTGTCTTGGCTTCTCGGAGGAGGCAGAAGCAGCAGGCAGGCATCTCCACGTGTAGCAGTCGGAAGCTTCCATTCTCCTTAGGTGCTTAAGTAGATCTCTAGTCCAATTCTGTCACATCTGAGGGGTTCAGACATATTTTCAAAATCCAAGCCTTTAGGCTTGTGCTAAACTGAAACTCTGAGGCACACGAGGTTGGTTCCTCACTGCTATTACCGGAGTTGAAGATAGAAAAAGATGAGGTGATAATAATATCTTCCAGGTATACGACTTCTTCAATCCAAAGCTCTTTGCAAACAGCTCAGCAAACCCCAGGATGGAGAGCCCAGTTCAGCTGGTGCTGAAATGCAGCCATGCCTTGAACGAAGCCGCCTCCAGGGTCAGCGAGCCACCCTCAGAGAGACCTTACTCCAGACTGCTCTCGGTGAGGTGAAAATGAAGACCGCATCTAACAGCAGCAGCAGGGACACTTTTTTTGAGGCAAAATGTAATTACCAGAGTAGGAACCGGCCTCGCAAGCGGGGATTAACACTCCCCAGCTTCCATGAGCACCTTGGGCTCTCTGAATGGCTTCAGCAAGATGTGGGATTTTATGCTTCCATCCAAAAGGTGGCTCTGTGTGAAACACAGTTGAGGACTAGCAGACTACAGGGACATTGATTCATTGCAATGAGGGGAAAGGATTTACTACTATTTCCTGTAAACCTAGTCAGCCTGAGGGTGGAGGTGGGGATTAGAGGAGATTCACAGAGTATGAAGGTTGTAAAAGAGGCCATGGTCACCTCCAAATAATAAATAATGTTCGGGTTCTTGCTGAATGGGCAGAATTGCACATATGGCTTGCTGAGCGCACTGCTGAGGATGGCTAACTCTTCATGGTCAGCATCACAGGTCCTGTTATAGTCTTGGATCCCAAGAACATCACTGACTGATGCTTTCCACTTTTAGGCAAGTTTATAATGCAACCAGCTTAGGAGTCTGAAAATTGGGGTTTTCTGTTTCACTCTGGTCAGGAAGTCTGATGACTTTATGCAAGTCATTGCCACTCTTGGTGCCTGATTCTTCATCTGTGACGTGGAGAGGTTGTACCAAATCAGGATCGTTACAAATTATGCTTCCCAGAGTCCTAGGGATTTCACTAACGTGCTTCAGCTGCCACCAGGAGGGCGGGAAGATGGGGATGATGGGACTCTGGGCCCATTATCCCTGCTGGGATGAGGACCACTCTTCTTTTATCTTTGTTGACATAATAAGCGTCTCTTTAAGATTTCTTTTGAAGAAAGAGTTTGCTGTTAAAAAATATATGGTTTGAGAATAGATGCCATTTTCCTGTTCTCTCTAGCTGTAATAGTCTATGCCCATGCAAATAGCTTTGGCAGTTTCACAAACACAATACCCAGAGTATGAATATTAGTTACCATGGAAGATACCTAACAATTTATGGTGTCGAAATAAAAACTATTATTTTCTTTTCATTAAAAACTATTTATTGATCATAGAAGCATTAGGAAAAACACACAAAAAATATAAAGAAGAAATTTAGAATCACTTATGACCCCACTCTCCAGAGATGAACTATAAACATTAGTTGCATATTTTGCCAATTTCCTATTAATATAAAATTTCTTTTTAGAAAACTGAGCTCGCATTTTACACAAGTAAAAAAAAAGTTTAAAAAATTATTTGACCTTATATTGTGATTCGCCATGTCATTAAATGTTCTTTGAAACATGTGATGGTTAATGGCGTTTAGTATTACGTGGTATTTCATCATATGTCCATACCATCATTTATCCATCCCTTCTCCTAGTTCTGAGCATCTAGATGGATTCCAGTGTCTGCAAGTTAAATTCTAAGAGGAGCTTTTTTGGGGAATAATTCTTTATCCACCACAGGTATATATTTAAAGTTAATTGTGGATGCTGTTGTTGTTTGATTTATTTGACTGTTTAGTTTTAGAGTTATGGCTATTTTTTCCCCTTCTTGAAAAGTTGTATTTATGTCTAAAAATAGTTTATATGAGAAAAAAGCTAAAGGTGGAGAAAAAGAGTTGGTTGAATGGATCCATGATACTATGGAGAAGATACCACTAGAGAGACGAGAAAGAGGAAAGAAGAACACTAGGAGAAGCGGAGGTGGGGGGGAATCTTTGTGTCAGATCATAATGATAGAGTTTGAAAAAATATTCCATTTCTGAGGAACACAAAAGCAGCTGTGTAGCTCGCCCCAAGGAGCTTTGGGAAGGGCTTGGCTAAGAACCGCATGAATAGCAAACCCCCTGGTTGCTGATTGTGATGTTACCACTAACACCATGAACTTGGGCAGGTGGCCAAACTCGGTTATTTCATCAAATAATGAGGGGTTTCCAGTAGGTCAGTCATTTCCCATGAAAGACACCAGCCCACCTAGGAGCCACTGAGAGAATAAAGTGTGTCTATGAGGTATTTGCAATATTTGTGATGAACCTGATAGAAACTCTGTCCTTGCTGTTGAAGAAAGAGCAAACCGGGCAAACTCCTGTCTATTCCATGCCTCCTCTGTGCCAACCATTGTGTGAACCAGGCTCTTTATCTCAATCACCTCTCACAACAATCCTGGGAGGCAGGGATTTTGCAGGTATATTTTACTGCTTTAGCTGCATTTTGTAGATGAGGAATCTGAGGCTCAGATCAGTTAAGTAGCCTGGCCAGGGTCGTGTGGCTATTAAGTGGCTAACTCAGATTCAAATTCATACAGCCTGGCCTTAAAAACTGTGATCTTGTCACTGGGTCCTACAGCCTCAGTCATATATGTCTTTGAATAAAAAGAGAAAAAAAAAATGTTATCCACTTAATAAGTTTGATAAACGGGAAGAAAAATCTAATACAAGTCTTGCTGTCAGGTTTAAAAAAAGATGCCTTAGAAACCCAGGACTATTTCATCTCTAAGTTCTACTCCAACATATACAACCAAATGCTTTTCTTTCATATCTTTTAGGTGTCAAGGAACATGAGAAATCTTTTAGTCCAATCACTGTGTTTTATAGATAAGAAACTAGGGTCCAGCAAAAGGTAATTGGCTTGTTCAGTATCATTTAGATGGTTAGGAGGAGAACTGAATTAAGAACGAAAGTCACCTGTGATCAGATGAGACAAGTATTTGTGACACCTAACAGTGCCTGGCATGGATTAGTACCAGTCATTCCAGAAGGGTCATTCCTTATACATAGCCTCTGCTACTCCATCCCTTTCCTGTGTTGATGCCTTCATCTATTCGACATTGACTGCTGTATCCCAGCCATGTTTCCAAGAGGATCTTGGCCCAGTTAGAACTCTTCTGCTCACACCCCATATCATTTGGGGAAGAATCCAGAAGTTAGCAGCTTAAAAAGTAAATGGGAAAATGAGTGAAGAAAATGAATTTGTAGGCTCCACTTTTGAAGGGTTAGCAATTAATGAAAAGGAAAAAAGGCGGTAAGAAAAGTCAAAATCAAGGTGCAAAGTTTCTTTTGGAGCAGATGGAGGTGAGAATGACTTTTAGTATTATTTTAGACCAAGGAGGAAGAAATACTGGAAAGACAGATTGAAGGTAAAAGAGATAGGGTAATAGAGCAAAATCCTGAGAGAGAGCAAGTGAGGAAGAAGATGAAGGGCCTAGGTAGAGGGGTTGAACTTTGGGAAGAAACAGAATAGCTTTCCCTCTGAAATGGAAAGAATTTGAAAGGAAAAGTGAAGAGGTGAAAAACCTTAAAGTGGAAAGCAAGGCAGTTATCGGAGTTCACCTTTCCTATAGATAGGTTGGGATTAGAATAATAGGTTTGAGTTATGAAAACAGGAATTGGACTCAGAATGTACCACCCTGGAGATTTTTATTTTGAGAGGGACATGCTCTTTGGTTGAGAAGTCGCATAAACCCTGGGAGCTCACATGACAGCCTCTATCTTTAGTGGAGACATGTAGGGTCTTGGATTGTGGTGAAGCATAACTAGATGGTTGTCTTATCCTTGGTCAGTGCAGTCATTTGCCTTTCTTTCTTCCTAAGTGGAAATTGTGACCCCCTCCCACGGTTCACCCCTGCTGGAGTTTCAGAAGTATGACTACGCGAACTTAGCTTCCTCCTGTGAAGTGGAGCAGCGCTGGGCTTTGCAGTCAAAGGCATTTGGGGCTGCAGAGCGCAGTGGTCGTGCATTTGCAGATATTACGAGGGGCTCCCAAGTGGTTACTTTCCATCTCCACAGAAGACAAAGCTAAAAAGAACAGATTTAAATGACAGCAAGGGAGCATTTGCGCTAAGGAAAAAATCTTAGTAAGGCAGGATAAGCATGCTGTGGAATAGGATTTGCCAGAGGATGTGGAGCATCTCCCCCTAGAGACCACAGGCCCTCGTTGGTCTGGAGCCCAGAGGTGCAGAAGAGCTTCCTGCAGAGGTTTGCTCCAGGTGGTGTTAAGATGCCATTATAGTTCTCTGTTTAATTTGTAATCTTGATATCCTGACCCCAGGTGGTTATTGCTGAGAGTTGTCCACTTAGGAGACCATCGTGACAAATGAGGATTTGGGAAAGAGTTCCATAAAAAACAAGGGAGAAAAGAACTCTTCTATTGCTTTCCTGATATGTAATGGGCCTTTGCAAGAGGAAAGTATTTTATCCCAGGGATTAGTAACCTAATGCCTAGTCGCAGTTTATACCGGGGAAAACCCTAGTTGCTATATTTTCATTCACCTCTGACTTTACACTTGGAATTCTTAATTTCCAATACCTAAAAACGATGTTTTTATTTTTAAAGATGAGATGAAGCATTTTTTTTCTCAATGGCACCTGACCTGATTTAGCATAGAGAGAAGAATGATGCTTTTGGACCCTCAGACTTCCTACAAGAATTATAGAAAATCCTGAGGGCTGTCATCTCCTGATGCTGGGTGGTGCCAGAAAGAGGGCGATGGAGCACGATTGTTGAGTTTGTATGTGATGAGCAGCACATTTTACACTCTGCCTGGACAACCAAAAACATATGGCCCTGGGCTCACATAATAAGGAAAATATACTGATCCATGGCCAGTTGTTGTCACCAGGTCACTAAACCTATTTCTCCAGATATAAATGAGACTATCTTGCCTCTCAGTACAAATGTAATAAAATCTAGTAATTCAGCCATGAAAATAAGCACTGGCCCATAACCCAAGGGCTTAAGAAGTCAAGGCTAATGAGAAACGGGCAGTATACAAAAAATAAATTGAATTTTCTCCTCTTTATCTTGGGTTTAATAGGAATTTGGGTGTATTTTCTGCAGAGAACATCTACATGTGCCTTATGCAGGCGGGATGTAGAAAAATAGAAAATACTGTGCATTGATAAGAGGAAGAGTGGGCAAAATTATAAACGAGGATATGGCCAATGAAAACTTTATGGTACTAATAATTTTTAAATCAACTAGCAAGTAATGAGGTACCAGTACCTTAGGCAGAAACTATAGTGGCAGTGTAAGAAGGGAGAGTATGGAGGGGAAGCCAGGAGATTTAATGCAAAGTGCCAGTGTTACTCTTCTGGCTTGTATCAAAAACACCTACCCTGAACAACTGAGGAGTGGGAGGGAACTCCATGCTCTTGTGGCTTCTTTGAAGGCGTGAGAAGGGCCACGTCCTGGAGCTGAGACCTGCCCTGATTCTCGCTTGCCTTTTCTTCTTCTGTGGAGTCTCCCTGCTGTACTCTTTGCATGCATGTCCTCATGACAGGAAGATCAAGGGGCCACTTCACAGGAGCTTAAGCTTCAAACAACCTTTTCCAAAAATAACAAAGGTGGAAGAAAGAAAAGAGAGCCGTTTGTAAGTGAAAGTCTGAGCCGAGTATAAAAGCACGAAATGAGACATTGTAGAAGAGAAAGTCACCTAAGAAAGCACAAAGCCCATTCTTCTCACTTGATAGAACAGGAAACTGAGGCCCAGAGAAGCCTATGCCTGAAAGGATAGTGTTGTCCCTGGTATCATCCCTGGCCCCTAACCTTACACAATGCTCACTCGGAGGTGAATTCATCCATTCCCATGACTTCAATTTGCCATAACTTGTACGTGACGATACGTGAGAGTTTTGCTGTGTTCCATGTGCTTCTGACATGTCCATTTACAGATCTATGGGATGTTTCTACCTGGAGGTACAACATGTAATTCAAACTCAGCCTATCGAACTTCCGCTTTCTCACTCACAGCTGCTCCCATCCTGTGTTTCCTCTATGGGTGAATGGCGCAAACCTCACGTCAGCCTTCCAAGGTTATCCACACATCTTCCCTTCCCCTCATCCCCACGTCCAAGGAATGGCTCACTCTGTTAATTCTTCCCTTTCTATTTCTCCTCTGCCCTTCCTGTCATCTCCTTTCCATAGGGCAAACCCTTTACCCCTCTTAACTTGACACTTAGTAGTTGATCTCCCCTTTGTCTTTGATCTCAGCCCTTCTGGTCTTACATTCCACAGGTACCTTTCTAAAAGCACAAATCAGGTCTTGTCTTTTACTCCCTTTTGCTGGAGAGTAAAGTTCAAACTCTTAAGCATGGCACACAGAGTCTTCTGTAATCTGGCCTCCAGTGAGCTCTTCAGCTTTGTACAGCCTGCCACGCGCCATCTTGATGGCCTAGGATGTGCCTTACTATTATTACATGGCTTCACATCATAGCCAAGAGTAAGACGAGTGTGTCTTCCCCTTGTCACACACACTGTGCTTGGATAACCACTCTTACCTTATACTTAGTGCAAATATCATCTCTCTTTTGAAACCTTCCTGATGGTCTCTCCTTTGGAAGAATTGGCTAATCTTTCCTTACACGCTCACTCTGTCCTGTGTACACATCTCTCACAGCCCCTTCATTGCATTCCTAGTTGTTGTTTGTTTGTTTTTTCCCTGCCCATTCTAGAATGTAAACTCCTTATGGGCAGGCTCATTCATATTTGTAACCTTTAGTATTTGGCATGAAGTTGGGATGCAGTAAAATACTTTTTAAAGAAATAAATGAATGCATGAATGAATGAATGAAAGTTCACACAGCCCACTAGTGGCCGAGTCAAGAGATCCTTGGTTTTCCTTTTTCCAGTTCACATTTTCCCTAATCCATGCTGCCCAGTGAGAAGGCACTAGCATTCTCACTAGTACCATCAGTGCATTTTCTCTACAAAATTTATCTAAATTCAAGTTGAAATGTTAGAATTCACAAGCTATTGGGAAATATGTGAGGATGGGTCTCCAATTTCTAATATGTCATCTCTCTCTTGTGGCCCAGTTATATTTTAATTGTCCAGGAAAAAAAATACAGACAAGAAGTTTGCATACATGTATTGAGTACCTGCTGTACATTTCATACCCAGTCTCATTTAATCCTCACATACCCTTTGAAGTATGTGTTATTATCTACATTTTACAAATGAAGACACAGAGGCTCCGAGGTTATGTAAGTTGCCTGGGCTCGTGTGACCAGCAAATGTCAGAGTTGGGAGTCTAACCACGTCTGTCTGATTCTAAAGTCCATTCTCTTTCCCCTTCACTACACTTCCTCCCTAGGGAAACAGAACAGAATTAGGTACATAAAATCTCAAGAAGTTTCACTGAAAGACATTCCTCTGTGACTCCAATAACAAATTGGACAGAAGAGGCAGGAGCTGTGAACTCTAACTCTAATTTGTTTCGTGGTGTGATTTAGAGAAAGTCAGTTAACCTCTTCTTTTCCATCTCTTTATATTCACAAATATGGGGGATACACAGACTTTCTTCCTCAATTAACGAAAAGGAGTTACTTCATAAATGAGTTTGTGTCATTTGCTACAGAAATGCATTGGATGCAATTACTAACCATAAAAGTGACTTTATTTCTACAAGAAACTATTTTTGGTCTAAAGGAAATAAGACTGCTGGTCTAATGATAATCAAGCATTGGATAAAAAAAATTGATTCCCTTTTTATCTAATTTTCTGTAAAGTCTTTGTTGAGATGTGCGATGCCTATATTCTTTTATACCTGGTGATGGGACAAAAAATGGAGGAACAGAGATATGCTTAGGAGGGGAAAAGGTAGGACGTAGGAGAGTGGCTGTTGAACATCTTATGGGCCAAATTGATTTTTTTTTCCCTAGGTCTAATAACGCCAAGGTGAAAATTGACATTTTTGCTTGAGCATTAAACACATAACATTCACAGCATTCGTTGGACCACAACAGTTACCGGCTGTTGACAGAACTTGAATTTTGACAGCACTTTATATGGTGCAGAGAGTCTAAAATTAAATATACTGGATGGAGCAATAAAGAAAATATTCAAAGTCGAAGCATCTTGGAATATAAAAATTATATTTTCAATTTTTTCTGGATTTTGAGAGGCAATATAACAGAAAGAACCTTAGTCTGAGATTCTTTCCTTGGATTTCTTAAGAGCTAATGCTCCGTGTGACCTTGGGCAAAATGCTTAACTCTCTGAGCTTTTGTTACATTTTAAATGGGGGATGTGGAGTTTATTCTGTTGAAGGATTGGACATCTGTAAAATGAGGACAGTATCTCTAAGTTTCTTTGTGAGACTGTGTGCTTAGGTTTTATGGTGGCTGGGATACTCAATTCTGTCTCCAGCCCCCTTCAGAATGCGCCTGATGAGGTAGCAGCAGGGAAGCAGAAGAAGAGAAGTGTTTGAGGGCCCAGAAAATGGAACACAATGGGGAAATGGTGGCTGAGTGTTTTCCTAAAATTATGATACTTCTTTCAAAATAGAGCCATACATAAAGAGACTTAAATGGGAAGGGAGAATTAATCCCAACTCCTAGAAGTGAAATTCCTAAAGGGTGAAATTCCTTTAGACATTTTTATATAAACCCCCATGATTATGGGATGTGAAGCCTGGGAGAGATCTAGCTTGGTCCCAATACTTGGCCTTACAAATTGCCCCATAGCCCATGCTGTCATTCTTCTGGGTCCTGGGAAAGACACCAGCTCCTTCACCAACAGTCTGTCATTTTTACATTCAGAATATTCTCTCAGACATTCAATCCACTCTTTCCTTGTTTTATAAGAAGTCCAACCTTTATACACCTAATATGATTTAGTCCTGGTTTCATTTCCTGAATCTTTGTGTTGCTTTTTCTTCCTGGATCTCATGTTCAATGCTGCCAGTTTCTTTGTCCCTGCAGGTGCAGACAAATTAGCATAAAGAGTAAGTTGCAGAACTGGAGAACAGCAAATTTGATTTCAAAAGCCATTTCAGATTGAGGTCCATTTGGTGGCATTAGGAGCAAAACTAATAAACAAACCAGATTTTTTTCTACTTAAATTGATTTTTTTTTACCTGCCAGTATCCCGTTAGAAGTAGAATATTTTATCAAATTCTGATTTTAGCTGTCATGTACAGAGATTTTTTTGTTTTCTTTCTCATTATTGCTGACTGTTAAGTTATGTGGGTTGGCAAAGGAAAATCTCTTCTTTTATAATAAAGGAGAATGCATTACCTTCCAGCATCATTATCTGCCTGTGTGTTTCACGACCTTACAGATGCTGTGTATTGTGGTTTGACAGTATTCATGCTATTACAACTCCCATTTTGCAGATGGAAGAAAAATTACAGAGAGACTTCAGGGCTATACCTAGACTTTGAAAAGACACGATTCTCAAGAAACCTGGGTCCTGTTTACTCTTTCACTGTCTAAACTAACATTGTTTTATGTTATGACTTCTCTCATATGGAGTGATATATTTTTACCTGTTGTTCTGGGGAAATTAAAAAAATAAAATCTTCCTCTGTAAGCTGTGACAGACCATCAGAGAAGGCCTGTGCTGGATGCCATGATCAAGGCCAGGTCGTAAGGGGCCAGAGTTCAGAGTTCTCTGAGCATCGCAGATCCTCTGAAGGGTGTCCACATCTCAGTGGGTAGGCTCCTTTGATTGCAAGGCACAGGGACTGACTCAAGTTACTCCATGATGGGGAATCCTTGCAAGGACTCCCGTATGTCAGCAGGAGGCAGTGAACTTGCAGGAATGAAGGCATAGGAGCCATGCTCCTGCCGGGCCACAAGGCAGGTGAACTGGATCCAGGACGGCTCTTGGGGCTCCCTTGAGGGCTTCGGGGTCTTCCCCGTGTTGTCCTGCATTAATGTGCCTCACCGCATCTCATCTCCTGCCGCGCATCTGCTCCTTCTCTTCCCCTGCCATCTTGCCTAGCATTTCCTCTATGCCTGATGTCTTTTCTCTACCTCAGAGCTTTGCTGGCTCATGTTTTTTCTATTTCCTCATCTCTCTAGCTTGAAGTGGCTCTTACGGCCCAGACTCCCATCTGTGCTTTTACTATGCATCTCTCTGAGCTCTGCTTCTGCTGATTTATGCCTGATTTCTTCCATATTCCCCATTTCAAATTCCTAAGAGTGAGAATCTGATTAGCTCATCTTCTTGTGCCAAGCCACATCATGGGTCACTGCCCAATCTACAGACAGGCTGCCCTTGAGGGAGGTGCCCACCCCGAGGGAGTCAAGTGCAAAGAAGAGCCTGAGGAAGGGGCTGGGGAGGAGGAGCAGCTTCTTCTGGAAGGAACATGGGCAAGCCCTAGGATCGGCATGCTCAGGGTACTGGCCTGCTCGTCTTTTCAGAAACCATCCTGTACTGTTCCTCAGCCTGAAGTAGTCTGGCAGCCTTTGAGGAATGACTGAAAATTAATTCTAGGAGCTAAAATATTTTCAAGGTCAGAAAAGGAGAAATCATTAAAGTGACTGTAGCTACCAGACAGCGTATTAAGAGGTTTACACGTATTATTTCGTTCCCTGCACACAACAGCTTTGTAAAGTACATATCATAATCCTTATTGGGCTTGTTCAAGATAAACCAGTACTAAGTGGAAAGGTTGGTATTCAGACTCAATCTGTCTGACTCCAAAATCATGCTTGCAAATTATACTCCTTCCACATCTAACATGGTATCTTTACCTCCATTTTCTTCACCCGAGTCAAATTTAGCATCTATGAACTAATCTGATTGGAATTGGAACCGTGAGGGGAGAGCATCCTAAGCCAGTGCTGGGATGGAGGGGCACAGTTTCCTGAGGCTGTGGAGACGTCTCCCAGTGGTCGGACTGCCTGACGTCAGCATTCTGGAGTGGCAGTGCCCCCTCGAGGTCGTTTCCCAACCAGCAGACATAAACGTGCCATGTGGAAGCCTTCTGCGACTTATATTAACACAGATCCATCATTAATATGACAAATATGCACACCTGCAGACTTAATTGCTTCCATTTTCTTGAGTCACTGATAGGTTTATGGCCTGCTTCAATTCCAGTAAAACTGAAGCAATCTAGATTGGACGAAAAAGTGTCTTACTCCCATCAATCTTCCGAACAGACCAGACTCCAGCCCTGATGACAGACTCTCCTCCTAGACAGGGTAATTAAAGAGGCAGAGCCAGCTACTTTTGAAAGTCCCTTCATCTTAGTTTTATCATCTGTAGCACAGTCTTCAGAACTCTAGACGGGAAACGTCTTTCCTTCTCCCATCCCTCCCCTAATGACTGGCCCTCTGTCTCGGCATGGGCTATATTTCGCCCTCCATTTGTCTCATTCAGAGGCCAGTCAGTGGAGCTTTCTGGTTTTCTCCTGTGAGGATAGTGGACGTGGTGAGGGGTTTCTATTGCAGTTTAGGGATCCCTCACCTAAGGTCGAAAGGTTTGCCCAGAAAAAGAAAAGCTGTCTTTATACCAGAAAGTTTTTCCCACCAAATCCAGGTCTGGCTCTTGATGAAACCAAAGATAACACAAAGGGGGATATCAAGTATCTATGACATAATTGAAGAAACCTCTAGCAAAGAAAGAAAAGCTACTTAGTATACGTTTTGTGCCAAAGGAACATTTTAAGTATCAAAATTAAACAAAAATAAAGCAAAGACTTAGAAAACTCTAATAGGTTCTTCAATGACTATGTATGAAATAATGCATGTTAAATAGAAATTAATTGACCACAAATAGATTTTTGTAACCATCAGGGGCATAAGAAATCCCCACACAACAAAAAGAAGTGCCAGTCAGAAATCCCCCAAATTCTCCCATGATTACGGAGGGGAAAAATGAGAAAAGTAACTCATGGAATGAATTTTCTCAGTTTTTAGTGAAGAATTTGTGAAATTCCAGCAAGCATGCTACTTCGTGAAATTTAAGTACTAAAACTAATAATAGTGAGGACTAGGAATACCCCAAACCAGGTAACAAGAATAAATTACTGGTGCTGCAGAAGAGACGCTCATGCATCCTGATGGATTTCAGAGATGAAGTCGGGGAAGGTAGAGTTGAAGTGTCTATTTCAGCCCGATCTGGCAGACCATCCCCATTTGTAAGGACTCTGAGCCCTTACTGGGGGCAAACCACCCAAGTTGATGATGATGGATGAGGTCTGTTAATACTTTAACACAAATTGAACCTAGTGCGAGTGTAAGAGGTGGGTCCAGTGTTAGTAGAGAGACATGGTAATAGTGGGAGTCTATAAAGAAAAATCATGTGAATGATCACTGTTCTGCAGGGGTGCAACATACATGCTGATCGAAAGGATCTACTTAGATTTTCAAAAAGCTTTGGCAGGTTCTAGCTTTAAAACTTTTTTTTTTTAATTGCAAGTTACCACCATATTTGTTGGGCATGGAGCCTCACTTATGAAAACAGTATAATTAACAGTTTTTATACATGATTTAGATGATGCTAAACTTTATATACTAAAAAGTCAAGTTAGTGGAGACAGGATTGCAAGAAGATCATTAGAATCTATGTTAGAAGACAGAAGAGATGGAGGCAATTTTCATGTCATCAGCTTCAAGGTAATGCCATCCTAGATAAAGGCTGAAGCTATAGTTATAAAATAAAAGGCTCTCTGTTATATCATCAATGATTCAGGAAAATATCCTAGAGTTCATTAAAATCATTCTCTGAAGACATTGACCCAATATGCTATCCTGGCTAAAAAAGGGGACCCGTGTCATCCTGAAGGGTGTGGAAGCACACCAGTACTCTACACTTATGTAGAATTATATTGATTTCTTACCAGGAATAAAGTCAGTTATTCTTGTCACTAATCTCTAATGATTGTATTAATATTAACAATAACTACAACTCATATTTCTCATATTTCAAAGCATTTCCATATGCATTTTCACTTCAACAACCCTGTTTATGTTATTTCCATTTTTTTGAAAGATGGAGAAACTGAGACATAAGGATTTCAGAGGTATTAGGTGCAGAAGCCATGTCTCAGACTTCGGTTTTCCAATATTAGAATCCTCCCTATTTCTGCCGTGCTGCATTACTCCACTCTAGGGAACGCATTTAGTGAGCCCAGAGAAAGTGCACAGAAAGGCAGCTGTAATGGTCAGTAGGAAGTAGCTGTGGTTCTGTGAAGGCAGAATAAAAAGCCTGACACATAGTAGTCACCACAGCAAATATGGATGAAAGAAATTTGAAGAGTCTGCTGATAAAGACAAAGACTGGAGAGGAATGTGATCCATATTTATCATGTGAAATGTATGTGACCTTGTTCACCAAATGCTCAAGTGCTAGGATTCAAAACTGTATTTGAAATCCAAGGAAAGTGAGTTTAGGGCAAATGAAAGGAAGAAGCACTTCACCCAGAAGGTATTATTCATGTGGAACCTATTTCCCAGGGTGTGGTACAATCAGAAAATATAGATGCAGTGAACAAAACAAAAAAGATGCTGAAAATTTCATGAATGAAAAGGACATAGTTGCTGAGAAGCTCAGATGGACCTCAGCTTTCAGACTGAGGTCAGAGAGAATATAAGCCCCTGACCCAGAATTGCCTCCCAGCCCTCTGCCTTTTTGGCCACAGAATGAGGACTAGGTAAAGAAGCTATCAGCTGTCCCTGAGTTCCTCTCTTTGTGTCCTGACTTAAATCTAATAGTCCCCTCATTCTGGTTATCATCACTGTGTTCACCATCTAATGGCTTGATTATGAAACTTTTGGCTCTATTCCTTTAGAGTGTGCTCTTACACTTTAGAAGCAGAAAACCCAGCACTTTTTTTCATTTTGCAAAAATCAACCAACATTGTTTCAGTTACAGCCTCTAATTAATGAGCCAGTGCTACTAAGTCAGGAATGGAAATGGCAATGCCACCTCCACCTGTTAGTTTCCTTATTTTTGAGAGTGGTAAGGTGTGACAGGATCAGCTAAGAAGGAAAACTATCCATGGCGGGGGGATCACACTGCAGTGGAAATATATGTGGAGCATTGCTGAAAATTAAAAATTAAACTCCAGAAGAAATGTAATGCCAGTTAAGATATGAGAATAGTAACAAGGCTATGGCAGAAAGTCAAGAGAAAAGGGGAACAGAATACATAGTGAACAAGTAGGTTGATTAGAAATTAGTCTTATGACAGGGACTATATATTAGGATGCCCACAGGGAAGAGTCAGGGAAGCATAGCGGTTTAGAACCCATACTCTGGAGTGAGACATCCTGTTTGAACCCAGTCTCCTCCACTGGCTAAATGTATGATGCTAGGCGTGTTACTTAACTTTTCTGTACCTCAACCCTCATGTAATTGTTACCCACCTCATATAGTGGCTGTGAAGATGAGTTGGGTTAATATATTCAAAAGCCCTTAGAGCCTGTCATATTGTAAATACTTCATAAACATTAGCCATTATTCTATATTGAATTAATAGACAGTATGTGTTTGGGGACCAGTGTTTGTCCATGCACCCATACAGTGCCTTTCTACTCTTGATCAAGGTCAAAGGGAGAGAATATATAGACAGATTATCAGGTCCCACTTCATGTGTCACCACTCTCCATTCTCATGGCCATGGCAGAAGATACCAAGGGGTACACTGCCTCACTTATCCTCTCACCTCAGTGTGTCTACAGCCTCTTCTTTGGTCAATGGTGGCAAGAATTGAAGTCTATTTGTTGGCCTGCATATTGGTGATCTCTCACTGGACTTATCACTTAACTAACTGGCAAGTGGAAAGAGACTTCAGAAAGAATGTGTTCCTTTTCTAGAGTCACAATGCCAAAGTCATATGACCAGTTACCTAATCTCGTTGAGCCTCACTTTCTTAGTCCTAGGATAAGATAGGCTGTCAAGTAGCTTGATGAGAATGTATGAGGTTAGCCCATTACCTACCACATAGTTAGTGCTCAATAAAAATTAGTTCTGAAAAATAGTAAGAATTATCAATTGTCCTTCTTCATTCTTGTTAGATTCAGCCTGACCATCACAACACAAAGCACTTTATGAACTCTAGCCTAGGCCTGTGCATGGCATGAATTTAAACTCTTGTAAAGAGAGATGAGAAAAAGAGGAAGACATCCCTGGCAACATGAAGTGTATATGATAATATAAACACACAGATTCAGACACACATCACAGAGCAGTGACCAGCACAATGAAGGGGTCAAAGAACAAAGTAGGCGTGAGGAATGGGCTACTGATGAGTGCAAAATGGTGAACAGACTTCATCTGTTTTCCAAAATACACCTTTCATGAAGAATGCATGGCTCCCATTTCTGGCTGCCAGCCCCTTAATGGGTGTTTTGTGTGGAGGGCCTGTAGAGGAGGGAGGGCTTTGGAATTAAGAATAGAGAGAGAGAGAGCTATAATAAAGAAAGAGAGGAGAAAAGTGGAAAGATGTTAGCAATTGGTACTGTCAATGTATGCTATTCCCAGCTGAGCAGCAACACATTTTAGCAATCAGATGACCTTGTATTCCTTTTAAATCATTATCATGCAGGGACTAGATGGCTAGATGCACATTTCCATGGGGGTATCTGTCAGGTCATTTAGAGGTCACTTTGACCCCTTTTGCCATGAGCACTTACACAAACAAGATTGCAGAAATGGGCCCAAGGCAATGTCAAGAGAGTCTTTAGAAGCGGATCCGATCCTCCAGGAGAGTCTGTCACAGGGAAACCATATCAGATTGCCATCTGATTTGTGCGCTAGTGTGAATTGGTTAATAACTCAATTTCATTCCCAGGTCTATAAGCCCAAACTCTTCAAACTCCTGACAGTGTTTACTGTTGATGTATATCTTCTGTATATCCAATTCATTAAGCTGAAATACAAGCACAGTGGTTCATGATTTCTCAGTATAAATAAACATTGCTTTGTTAGACAGCACAGTTTGGTAGAAAGAGCACTGTGCTAGGAGTCGGAAGGCTGGATTTGAGCCCTGTTATGTCCGTCTCATTAGCTCTAACCCTGGAGATGTCACTTCCCCTCTGGCCTTCTGATTCTAATTCTGTAAAACCTACGACACAGGATTGATGAATGAATAGGGAGGGCACTTTATGAGAAAGGCCCTTGCAAGCTGTAATAACAGGGATTATAATAAGGAATTTTTCACTTGCTTGAGTCTTTTTAGAATTCCCTCTTCACTCCCCTCTCTCAAGCTCAATAACATAACAGAGATAACTAAGATTATCACCATCTCTCATCTTCACTTTGTAGGAACCTAAGGTTCAGCCCTGAGTATGACAATTGCAGATCACAGGAAGATGAAAAAGTAAAATCAGAGAATTTAGAGGGAGAAGAGGCTTTAGAGTTCACTTAGACCCCCTTTTATTTTTTTTTAACTTTATTGAGGCATAATTGACAAATATAATTTTATAATTTAAAGTGTACGACGTGACAGCTTGATATACATATCCTTAGACTCCCGTTCTATAGGAGGGAATCATTTAGAGAGAAGAGCCTAGAGAAATGCCTGGCGCACTGAGCTTTGGGCTCCCCAGCTGTGTGTGTATAAGAAGGCGATGCTCGTGGTCAGCAAGGTGAGCTCACGGGTCTGTAGGAATGGGGTGGAAAGCCTCGTTCCCCGAGGTGAAGATGAGAATGGAAGCTTCCACTTGAGTACAATACTTCTTGGCATTTATGATAACAAGCACTTACACAGACTAGTCTGCAGAAAAGGACTCAGTTTACTGCTGAAGGAAGCTCAGCTGTTGTTTGCACACCATCTCCACTGGCTCCTTCCCTCTTCCTTGACCAGTCATCATTCCCGCGTCCCTCTGGGAGAAACTGCCCATTTTAATTCATGAGCACCTTGCTAAGTGCCTGACAGCAAGCTCACTGAAGCTGACCTTGCGTGCCAGCTTTGAATGGGCACGGATAGCATGGCATCCCTCTGTGAAAGCCCTTGTGGCTGGATCTTAAAGCAAAGAAGGTATAAGTGGAGTTTTATCAGAGCTATCTAAAGAGTATTCAGTTTGCAAATGAGCCTTAGAGAAATGGACCAGTATGACTTGGCTGAGGTTCCTTGCCAGAACTGAGGAGTTTCCTGGACTTATGGTTCCTGGACTTACAAAGACTCTTAAGCAGCTGGAGTCATTTAAAGGTACTGTTTGCTTAACTTGGTTGAGGATTATTGCTCAGTTTTCGAATTTATGTGAGTGGTACTAATAATGACAACAACAAACAGCATTAATAATGATGTTGATGGTATTGATGTTGATTGTTGTTCATTATATGCCACATACTGCTAAGCACTATTACTCTGGGGTTGAGATTTGCAAAGTGAGAGAATGGGAGTTGAAATAGTGGAAAGGAACAGTGGGCTTGAAGCCAGGAGACTTAGGATTTTATTCTAAATTTAGTATTTACTCCCTGGTGAACTTGGTCAAGTAGGTTGACTTTTTCGGAACTCCTTATCTGTAAAATGGGCATATGAATACCCACATAAAAGGGTCATTGAGGATTAAGTTAGCTCGTGGATGTTGAAAGGGCTTCTTAGCAGAGCCAGTGCATAATAGGTACATCATTACTTGTTGAGTTGAATCATAGAAGATAAGAACAGAAATACAAGTGGATGAGAACTAATTAGAAATGGAGATGAATCAAGACAGTTTAGGACAAGCAGTGGACTATTCTCCTTTCGTAAGTCATTTACAGATGATATTTTGTCATTATCAGTATCCATTTTATAAGGTGAGAGCCATAGAGGGGACCTCAGTGAAATAGTTCAGAATCAGTGAATTAGAGCAAATACTAAACTCTTTGTTAAAGAAAGACTAGAGTACAAGAGAGAGGATTCAGAACTAGCAGAGCTCTCACTGGGTGTAGCAGGCAGTCTCCCTGAAATCAGCCTGTAACCAGTGCCCCCGCTTCCCCAAATCCAGGCGTCCAGCTTGTTTCCAATGCCACACTGCAGGGACGCGGCCCCAAAGGACTTGCAAAGCTCAAATCAGAATTCCAGTCGTGAAACTGCAGGCTTCAAAATGACTTATTCTCATTACAATGTATGAAATGATCCGTAAATACATATTTTAACATTACAGAGTTTAAATATTATTACACATCTTACTTGATGTCAGATTTTGTTAAATGCGTGCCGTTATCTCAATTTACAAAGGTCAGTCGGGTGGCAGTGGAGAATAGAAGTAGATGTATTTAAAAATTTTCTTACCAGTACATCTGTGGCTCAGATAACCCTGCCTTTTTCAAAGAACTTTGGGCTTATTTTTTTCCCTTTCAAATGAGACTTTAATGAGTATCATGTGGATAAACTCTTTGCAGAGGTTTGAAAAGATCCAGAGAAACACTGTGTTAGGAACAAGCAAACCGTTCTGGATGAAATCATAAGCCATTTGAATGCCTCCTCATCCCTCTGGTTGTGTCAGAACCTTTTGGCTGCATTTTTCCCCCACAGGAATGTTTTCATCTCCATGGCTAGGTAAATAGAATGTTCGTGTATTTGCTCGATTGCTATTCATGCCAGCACAGAGTAGCATAGAGTGACCTACTTCTAGCATAGCCATAGAAAGCTTTGCTGCTTTCTGCCAAGTCTGGTTTAAAAAGCCACCCTCTGCTTTCCACAGTTCCTGCCCTCGCCTGCTCTCGGAGACAACATGCCATGGACCATTGAGGGTCCTTATTTCTTCTCTCACATCACTCCTGCTTTCTGTGTTAATTCATTTTAGTCCATTTTCAACTCCTTCTGGAAAAATAGAAGTGGGTGGGTGGGCAACAGTAAAGAAAGTTATATTTCTGATTTTTAGAGTATAGGTCTATAAAGCGATATGGTGGGGCTGCAGAGGGAGATCAGATGAAATTTTCTTATCTAGACTACCCTTGTCCATGCAAACATAGTTGATCAAAGGTACGTAACTCATTGGAAACCATTTGGAAGCATCTATATGTGGATGATTTCTTATTGGGGACCACTGATTGGTGTTTCCATAGGTCACTATCATGAGTTTAAATACAGTCAATCCTTACTCTATAAATTGATAGGCTGGACTGAGCTGGAAGCAGTCCAAACTCCAGGAGGAGAAGTCTGATTTGAAAAACTCAGAGACTTTTTTCCACTTGGCATGCAAAAATATACCAGCCTATATCTGATTTGGGGTCTAACTAGAGCCAAGTGTCTTGTGTGGTTTTGTGTCATTAAATACTATGGTTAGAGCTGGGGAGTCCTTAGAGACCTTCTAGTTCCATCATTTGAACATGAGAAAAGTGAGCTCCAGAGAGTTTACAGAGCCTTAGTTCCCCAGCTCCGCATCCAATGCTGCCTTTAACCTGCTATTCCATTTCTCATCATTGGATCATTAATGTTTTGAGGCTCTCTTGTTTTTGAAATTGAGAGCAAATATCACCAAGCAAGGGAAATAGAAATTCAATTATCTTTCTCCTGGTCATAAGTGGAAATTTCTATTTCAAATCTCAGCAAGTCAAGAAGGTTCTAGTTACTTGAAAAAAGAACCTCCTGTGCTTCTGTTGGGTGAGAGATTCTTGAAACTTTAAGCCATTTTGCTATAAAGCTTTTGCTCACATGGTTCTGTGCCTGCTGCTCAAGCGTGTTTGGAGGCAGAGGACTGAGAATGAGAAGATAGGAGCAGCAGACAGTGAGCTAAATAGAAGAGCCATCATGGCAGTTCCACTCCCAGTTGGACTCTGAACATCTTCACTAAAGAATTTCCTGGCTGTGCTAGCTCCCATTTTGTTGTTCGCTCAGCCCAGCATAGATAGACACAAACTTCAAGCAAACCATTGGTGTTCCTGGCATCTGTGCTGGTTGAATTCAGGCCCATCAGAGTGTCTTGTTTTATATGGCTCTCACTCTGGGATTTGGGACTGTACCACTTCAGAACTCCATGCCGGATGGTCCCCGTGGCGAGAGGTGTGGAGGCCCAGCCAACTCAACCCAAGGGACCTCGTTTCTTTGGCTACTCTCCTCTCTTCACTTTCCTTGACTTTGTCCTTGCTCTCTGCATTCTTCTCCTTTGTCTGCTTTTCATCTGTCCCTCATCTTTCGTCACAGATGGCCAGGACACTAATGTGCTGCTGTCATTATGTTTATGGAACAAGTCAGGGTCTTTAGAGGCTGACGTTCCAGAGGCATTAAAGACTTAAGTCACGTTTGATACCAGGGTAAAGATTTGCAGGATAATTAGTGATGCTCTACTGTTATTAACCCCTGACTTAAGCAGGTTATTTTCTTACAAAGGGGCTGAAAGTTAATGCCATTGTTAATAGTTTCGGTGGGAAGACCATAATGAAACCATGTGGGAAAGTAGGCCTACCATCAATATCTTTCGAACTCTGAAATTAGGAAGGAGGGAAGGAAAGTAAAAAAGAGTGGAAGAAAAGAGGGTAGTTCTATCACAGGCCTACCTTTGGTAACTTTATTGATAGTCACTGGTGGACACCGCCCATTCGTTATTCTTCGTTTGGGACAGTTGGCTTATCTACTAAAGTTCTGAGCTTCATCCTCATCACAGAGGGAAACTCAGAAAGACAGCTGAGATAGCATAGGGTACAAGGGTGGCTAGATTCTATTTTTAGAGATGTTCCCTTTTCCTTGTAATTCTTTCATCAATAATACGAGGTTATTCACAATGCCACACTTAACAGACTTGAAAAACGACCAAGCAACACTACTAACCCTTAGACACCTCCCCACCTCCCGCCACAATCCCCTAACAGCAGGGAATTTTGCAGTTATGCATTTTATTTGTCTTCCAATTGATTCAGCTCTTTTCTAACTCTGCTCTGGGAAACCTCCTCAGAAGCCATATAAGATTTGGTTTAAAGGAAGGGTTTCTAAGATTAATAGCAAGTTTGCAAATCCTGATCTAAGCAAGGTCTTCTAATAGCCAGTAATGGCCATCAGGGAGTGTCACCCTCAACCTTGAAAGACGGCAGGGTCATTCATCAGGTGCCCTCAACATGAGGCTAAGACTTGACAAGTTAATGCTTCCTCCTGGCTTGACCTCACCACCTGAGCAACCTCATTAATGCTCAGCTGGATTCAGCTTGAAACTCAGCCTTTCCAGGAGAAAAAAGGGGCCCAGAATGCCAGGACTGCTGTAAGCCACTCTAAATTATTCAGTGAATTAAAGGACCTTTGAGAATTTCCCCAGTTCAGATCCATATTTGACTTTAAATTGCCAAATTCTTTGAAAGAGGGCATCAGGGATCTGATCCTCAGTGAAGTTGTCTTTTGGGGAAATTCTGATCCTGGTATGATGTGTTGTCTTAGTAGCTCAGCTCTGGGACTCTCAGCATGAGAGGATGCCCAAAGAAGGACCAGGGCACTTGAGTGACATGAGGAAGTTGCAATGCCTGGAAAAGGAAGTTTTGTAGCAAGTTTTGGGTGTCCTAAGCTAACCCCACAAAAAGACAGTCCCATAAGCTCACAGCACACAAGCTAACATTAGAACAATGACTAAGGCTAAGTTAAAGTGATTTCATCTCACTCTCCTGCTCTCTGCCTTTCCCCATCCCAGATTATTCTGGAGTGTGGCTGTCCCTGCCCAAGGTCCCGTTTTCCTGGTTCTCTATTGCTTGCGGAAGCTCTTTCTTTCTTAGAAACCACACATCTGTGTCAGCATGAATGAGAGCCTTTCTCACCAGCCTGAGGTCCAGTCTGAAGATGGGCCTGGCTCTTAACGGCTCTCATCAAATCATCCCAAACCTTTCCACCCTGTGCTCAGAGGGAAAGGAGAGGTGGAGTGCAGGTTAGACTTGAAAGAAGATGTGACTTTGCTTGGGACATGGAAACGATCATCTTTCTAGGCGGTCTTGTGAAGCACACACTTTTGGACTTATAATCGTGGAATGTCAAGATACCAAAGGATCTTGAAATTCATCTATACATCTCTTCCTTATTCAGATGAGAAAACTCAAAAGCTAGGCATGCCATTCAAGGTTACTCCAGATCTGGGTCTCGTGAGTCCCACTTCAGTATTTTGGTCACTGCAGAATGTGGGATCAGAGTTACAGTGAGACTGTGATTGAGTCTACTCTATCTGCTACTCTTTCTCAGTCTTCTTAGTCTTTGTAAATCATGGCTTTGTTTGCTCCTCTGCCTTTTTTTTCCTGACGAAGATTTGCCCTGAGCTAACATCCGCTGCAAATCTTCCTCTTTTCGTATGTAAGCTGCCACCATGACACGGCCACTGACAGACAAGCAGTATAGGCCCGCACCTGGGAACTGAACCTGGGCTGTGGAAGCAGAGTGTGCTGAACTTAACCACTAGGCCACCGGGGCTGCCCCTCACTCTTCTGCTTAATGAAACCATGGGTGACTTTCCCTTAGCTCTAATCTCCTTAAAGTGGCTTTCACTACTGACACCAGTCTGGGTTTTTGGCCTCAGTCCTCCATTCCTCCTCCCTACATCCTCCGCCCTGCAGCGTCACCAGACCTCCCGCGGTCCTGCAGACGTGCATCATTCTGCTGTTCCTCTGCACACACTGTTCTCTTCATCTGGAATTGCCTCCCAACGTGTCTTCCTATTTTATCCCTTCCCATGAGTTTATGCCCAGCCAAGTTCCTCCCTCTCACTCAGCACAGCTGGTACTGTTTAGAGTACTTATTCATGGCTATGTCTTCAGTTTCTCACTAGATCAAAAGCTCCTTGAGAGTAGGGATCACGTAGCACAATATGCTGAAGGTGGCGAATATAGTGTGCTCCAAAAATCTGTGTTGTATGCGAGAATAAATGTCACCCTGGTTTCTGTGTATTCCAGGCAGTCCCAGAATTTGGGGAGGGGCTGAGAGATGTGAGGTTTGTAGAGGGGAAGAATGAACATGCTCAAAGTCAGGGTAGTCTCTGTCCCACGGTGCAATGGTGGCTGTGGTGCTCATGCCACCTGTGGAATCTTGCGATGACTGCACAGGCTCCTGCTGGCACTTGTTTTATTCAGTACACGGTGGGAAAGGCTCTGTCTGAGCCTCAGCCATAGCCCTCAGAAGGCCTTGGACTACTAACCATTCTATCACCTCCCATATTTGTTCCTTGGGAGTCTCAGGAGAGACTTGCATTAGTGAAGAAATTTCTGAGTACTTCCTCTTCTTGAGATATTCTGCTGACATCCAGACTGCCATGATTGCACTGATGTTCCAAGCTCTGATCTCATGCACATCACGATGAAATTCACAAGACATTTACTATGTCCTGTGTGGTTTTTTCATTAGCTGACCCAGGCCAGATATAGCAGAAGTAAATAAGTTCCCTGGTTTAGTATTTCAGCTTGCCCATGTCAGATTCTGCCAGCAGAGGGCAAAAAGCCTAGAAAGAAGCTATCATTTCATAATTATTTTGAATCTAAAAAATGACAGGCACCTTCACTGGCAGGCATGGTGCCCTCCTTCATTCTCCCTTTGCCCTCTATGATGAGGCCTATCTGGGCAGAATCAGGATATCACTGTCAATAGAGGTGGGCATGAGTAACCCAGAGAGAGGTTCAGAGGGCTGGCCGGGAAGCCCAGGCCAGAGAGTCTATGCTCTGAGCCCACCTCTCCATGGGAGCATTTAGTCAGTACTCCCTCTGCACCCGTTCTTCCTTGGTACCACCACTCCTAGAACCCTGGAGCAGAACACGTTCCTTTCAAAAAAAAGTCTTGGGCTGCCAAGGGGTACAGGGTTTCTTTTTGGGCTGACGAAAATGTTCTGGAATTAGAGCGGTGATGGTTGCATAACTTTGTGAATATTTTAAAAACCGCTGAATTGTATACTTTGAAAGGATAAATTTCATGGTATTTGAATTATATCTTAATTTTAAAGGAAGTCATGGAGTACTAAGACCTTGTTCAAAAAATTAAAATAGTGCAGCACCAAAACTCCTACAAGACCACATGGACGTCCTACGCCATTGCTTCCTCACGCTGTGCGTGTGCGAAGGTCATGTCATCTGCTGTGCGTGTTGGAGTGGAGGGGATCTGATAGAAGTTCATCCATCTTAGTCCCTGTTCTGTGTTAGGTGAGGGTGACCTTGGTCCCTGTATTTACTTCTCTTTGCTTCCACAGTTAAAATAGAGGTAATGAGCCTGACCTACTTGATGACAATCTCCTAGGAAATGAAAATCTGGTTTGTTCCGTGCTTTAGAGGTATGAGGTGCTATATTCCTCCAGAATAGTTAAACAAAGGGCTGAAGTGGGACCAGACATGTGTGGAATAAAGGCCAGGCTGGGCGAGAGCAGGTGCCGGCAGGAGGCTGGACGTGTGTTGCCCTGGGTGATTTCATTACGCCATTAGGTGCTTTTAGGAGCTGTTGCTGCTTGTGATTTTCATGGCGGTGGTGAGAAGGAGAGGGAGTTTGCTTTCTGCTGCAGTGGCTGGAAAGGGACTTGGGAGAGAAGGGTGTGTCTCCCAGGACGACTCTTCCCTGAGCTTTGATGTGAAGGCTTGATGAGAAGTTAGAAAGGGTAAGTACCGTCGAGCGGGGTCTGTGATTGGAGGGCTTACGGTGAGGTGTCACGTGGCTATTGAGTGGGGTCTGTGATTGGAGGGCTTGCTGAAGTGGCATGTGGCTATCAGTGGGCTTTGAATGGACTGCTTGTGGTGAAGTGTCACACTGCTGCCGCTGGTCGAAGCAGGCACTCTCCAAGTTGCGCCCAAGGTTTCCTGTTCTTGGGGAAATCTGGAAAGGCTCTTTAAGAGACAGGTGAACTCCAGGAAGCCTGTGACATCACCTCACTTAACAGATGGGGCTGCACCTGCGGAAACCAGCAGCAGGATGCAGGGAATCTTCCCTTCTCACGCCCTCCGCCCACTGCAGCTTCCTGGATGCTGTGGTGGTTACTTCCCCGAACATGGACAGCTTACCAGCCCAGAGGGATGACTGAGTCCTCTGGGTGATTATGGAGAGGGGCTAAGGTTGAAGGGGACTCTGATCACCTTGTCTTTGCTGCCTTTTGTCCTCCCTCACACTCCCAAGTTTACCCTGCTCCCTGGGCTGTAGGATGGAAGGAGGAGAGAGGGAATCATAGCAACGTCTTTTAGGGCAGGCTCATGACCTGAGGCTCACGCAGATCCTTCTCACTGACCTACCCTGAGAGGACCAGCCAATATTCTTCTTCCTCGTCCTCATCATTACTCTCGTATTAGTGTCTGAATGTCCTCTCCCTGGTCCTCTCCCTATTGAAAGGAAATTCACTCACAGTTCAAGGTTCAACGCCATTATTATCTTCTTCTGAAAAGGCTACCATCCTCCCCTCTTCCATCATCTACCCAAGATTCCTCTTTCCTTCTTCTATATGCCCATAAAACTTTGTTATGCACGTTGTGTGGCACTTACCACGTTCATTTACAGTGGGTTGCTTGAGAACTTGTTGAGAGCCTCATTTAGATTCGTACCTTAGTGGCTAGAACAGTGCCCGGTGCATAATACATGCCCAATGTCTGTTAAGTAAATTAATGAATAAATATACAAGTAAATAAATAAAGCAGAACATCATTTGTGCCCTCCCACAAATAGTGAAAGATATTTATAAACTCCATAAATATTTAAAATTGCTTTCCTCTTTATGATTGTGGTACTTGATGTGAATACTATTCTAAATGTGTCTTATTAAATCTTTTTTATGTATATGGACTTATTATTTTTTTGGCCAAAGGTGATAAATTTTGAGAGAAGAAGCCATGCCTTTGGGAAAAAAATGAAATTTTATAAATCAATGCCTTGCCAAAGTGTTTAGCAAAATATTGGTTCCTGAGGGTGGTAATAGTTGTTAAGAAAAAAAATGGTTTGGGGGCCAATTGAAGTTCAGAAAAGCTGTGTTAATCAGGTCTCTCTATTGTGGGATGTCTCAAAGCTTTGATATGATGTTGCTTAGGAATATGAGCGAGAGGGTCACGTAACAGTATACTTCTGCAACACCAGCTAGCACCACTGTGCATAGCACATAGTAGGGTTTTGGTGTTTTGTTAGTAATTTGTTCATGATAGTCCAGTGCCTCGGTCTAGGCCCTGGGAGCAGGTGAGTGCCTGTGTCTGTGATAAGGGCCCCCTTCATCACCGCCCTCTCCACGTGTGCCACCTCTGCTCTGCAAAAGTGAAAAGAACAATTAAAGGGAATTAAAACATTAATTTCCCTGCCACAGCAAGTATCAAACATCTCCAGTGGACTATGCAGCAAATGATTGTGGTTTTAGAAATAACCTGTCAGCCCTAGTTGCTCTGCTAACCTCCCAGGACTGTTCTGTAAGTGCCAGTTTTGTGCACAGTAATTACCAACTCCTTCCTTGGTAGATTCACCGGTGTCTAGAAGTAATTGCTAGGGGACTCACACTTTCAAATTTACAAGAGGCAAACAACCTTGTATTTACCTCAGGGGGTTATCAGGGTATTCAAACTGTGCTGGGTAAAGGATGCTATCGATCATAGAAATATAAGGAAGAACTTGAATTTTCACCTTGGTATTTTTCTCAATGGGTGAGAGCCTGGCTCACTAGATTATAGTGCAAAGACCTAGAGGGAATAATTCTCCTCTTCTCAGGGTCTCCTCCCTTCCTTGAGATTTGGAGCAGCAGTAAGCCTGACCTAACTATCGTTGGAACCCTTTGTTATCTTCACCTAATGCTGGCAAATTGGTACCAGTGTCTGGGAAGAAGATGAAACAGAAGATCTGGACCGGTGCAGTCAGAATTTTGACCTGTGCTTTTGTTGTATGTCCTCTAGAGATCTCAGGGAACACGGAGGACATCCCTCTGGTGCGCTGGAGGCAGCAGTGGCTAGAGAACGGCACTTTGCTTTTTCACATCCATCACCAAGATGGCGCCCCGAGCCTCCCTGGACAAGACCCGACTGAAGAACCCCAGCATGAGTCAGCAGAAGAGGAGCTGAGGATCCTCCACATCTCGGTCATGGTAAGAGCCACGTGGCCTTAGCCTCTCAGGCCATAGCTTATGTTACCTTGACATTAAGAGTCTTGGTGCCATAGACATAGCTCTATAAGACCCAACTGCATAATGATCACTGATTATGTTAATAAGTAACTTTCCCATTTATGAGAAATGCCTCCACCTGTGGTATAAGTAAAAGTTGTAATTATTTCTACAGCACCATTATCCAACTGTTCTCTCTCTAGGAACATGCCTAGACATGGAGTAACTATTATAAACCCAAGGCATATCAGATGGGGGTAGTGGATACTGGTAGTCAGCATCCTGACTTTCTCTCCTCTTACACTAAAGAGTATGTTAATAGTTACTTGCCCCTCCCTCTAGCCCAGCTCAGAAACTTCCCCATTAGCATCCCTTCTCTAATTCAGAAATTTGAGACCTCAAGAAAATGAGAAGAGCCTTCCTAAAGTTCTAGGAACTGTGTTTTAGAATCTCACTAGAAAGTAAGTGCTACAGTAGCCGGCAGGGGTTATCTTTGGTGTTGTTTTGTTCATGGTAGATATATCCTCAGCACCTGGAATAATGCATTCACATAGTTAATACTTAAGCCTTACTTGTGGAATAAATGAATGAATTTCCAAGTAGAGATAGAAAATACCTGTTTCACTTGGTATTTTATATGTTAGCATTGTGTTGGTAAAACCAATACATCTTCTGCTCCTAGGGTAGCCTGAGAGCAGGTTCAGGCTTGACTGATTATCACTGGGCCGTAGGTTGGGAGGGCATGAGCTATTTCACTGTTAGGAAACTCAACAGAGAACCAGTCTAGGTCTTGTCTAAACTTTGATTCATCTATTACTCTGGTACCATCACTACATGCTGTTTAGTTTGTGTATCAGATTGAGGGAAATTGAACACATTTTAGATATATAAAAATTTCCATTATCCAAATATTTGGCATGGAACATCTCCCCATAAAATCTCTGATAACATTTCAGAATGTAAGCCTTCCATTTCTTCCTCAACCAGTGTCCCCATGAGTAACTGGCTTGATAGATCACCTGCATATACACAAGCTACTCTATTTAAACTACATGGTTGAGAAAAGAGCCCTTAAATCACAAATGGTAAACCTCAGTGTCCAGATATGCCAGGAGGCAAGGAGGTAAATGAGCTTGCTGTGCCCCACATTTATAAATTTTTTTATCATGCTAACATTGGTTTATAACATTATATTAATTTGTGATGTACATCATAACATTTTGAATTCTGTGTGATTACATCATGTTCAACACCCAAAGACTACTTACAATCCATCACCATACACATGTGCCTGATCACCCCTTTCGCCCTCCTCTCTCCCCCTTTCCCCTCTGGTAACCGCTAATCCAATCTCTGTTACTATCACAGTTATAAATTAATTCAGGTTTTTGTTTTTGTTTTTGTTTTTTTAAGATTTTATTTTTTTCCTTTTTCTCCCCAAAGCCCCCCAGTACATAGTTGTATGTTCTTTGTTGTGGGTCCTTCTAGTTGTGGCATGTGGGATGCTGCCTCAGCGTGGTTTGATGAGCAGTGCCATGTCCGCGCCCAGGATTCGAACCAACAAAACACTGGGCCGCCTGCAGCGGAGCGCGCGAACTTAACCACTCGGCCACGGGGCCAGCCCCTAATTCAGGTTTTTAACGTAGTATCCATAGTACCTGTACGTCCTTAATCAACAACCAATATTTCCTCTCTCAGGGAAGGTTGTCTTCTTCGTTGTAGCTTGTAGTTTCCAGAGAGTGGTGAGACCAGGCAGATCAGCCACGTCAGCCCTGGTATTGACTAAGGCAACAGATGTAGAGGCCACATTGTCTTCACATTTATAATATCTGATTGACAGGAAGGGCACAATGGTGGACTTTCCACCAGCTGTCCACATCCTCCCATCAATGTGGGAAGCAGTCGTGGTCACGGGTAGTTTTTGTTCTATTTCTTTTGGTCCAAGACCGTTTCAAAGAACCAGTCTTTGTCACACCAAAGAAATGTGTAAGGTGAAGAAAAGTATATGGAGATTCTAGAGGACTGATATTGGGTGTGATTGTGTCTGAAAGAAAGACCCTGAATACAAGAGGTTTAAGACAGGCAGTGTGTCAGAGGTGTGTTTAGTGGGGTCTGGGGAGTAGTGTGAGGATCCGTGAAAAGGCAGCTAAAGCTTGTCCTAGTTTCTACATCGTATCTTCAGTGTAGCTAGGACCCCACCTTCTATCATCACAATGAGGTGCTCCAGTAAGTTCTCTAGAGGACGTGCATGTGTGCACACGCATGCATGTTTATGCAGGTAGGTGGCAGTGAAGATAGAAATACACTGATTAAGGATGCCAATGGTTTTGAGGAACTAGGTTGCGCCCTTAAAAATATAATAACCCCTGTAAGATGCCCTATATCACTAATGCTTTTTTTTGAGACTCCCTGGGCAGGGATTAATGGACAGTGGTTGTTGAAATGGAGAGAGAACAAGAATCAACTATAAACCTCTCTCTGAAATCTGCCCTTCATATGCTACTATCCCCCTTGGCAGACCATCAATAATGTTCCATTTTCCAAAGAAAATGAAAGAGATGATTCCTTCAACTTTTTTATTCTATGTTGTTTTCAACTAGGCTGGAGGAAGCAGAGGTTAAAAGGGCCTGGGCAAAGGGCGAGGGTGGACAAGTTTTGTGTTTGTCTCTGGCTTGGCGTCTTGAATGTGGATGGACCCACATCTCCATGAAAAGTTCAGGAAGGCCTTTGACTTCTGCAGGAGAACATGGATCCCAGGGTGAACTAAAGATATAAATACTCCCTTCCATTTTGGTTAAAGATGGTTTGGGCAATGGAGTCTCCTGCAACCCAGCTTGCCCTCTCACCTTCCTCCATTCTCGTTCCATGCCACACATCCACGCACTCTGCCTCTCCTATCCTTAACGTTCTATTCTAGAAACATTTTAAAATTGTGTATCTACCCTCAGCTTAGAAATCAAGCCTGAGGGTATCTCATTTGAAGATGTTGTTCCTAGAGTCTCTGATGGCTTCCTCTTCAGAGAGTCATGGATTGGTAGACATCATTTGATACACTTCATACCACATCGTTTGGAGGTAAAGTAGGCAGCCGTTTGAGACATCCGGAATGACAGCATTATAAATGTCAGGAGATAGCAAAATCCCTTGACTAGTAACAGTATTGGGCAGCAAAACGCACTTAAATGAAATCTTATTACCCAAACCCTGTTAGTTATGAAATAATAATAGCAGGGCTATTTTTCATTAACTATAACGATCGATATTGATGCAGTTTTCAGTTTGGATCCAAATAGCATAATTCAAAAGAGAGAAAAGTTAAGGTTATTATCAAAATATGAATACACCCAACTTTTTCTCTCTTGTTAAGAAAATGTCTATCTAAAAGCTTAACTGATAATCCTAAATATTTCCAATATGTGCAGAGAGAATTAATGGTTCTATGAAAACCTTAAAGTATACATTTCTCTCACTTTGTATTTATACTTTTCTCATCCATATTGCCTCGATGCAGGGACCACTGTTTGTTTTTATATTTTGCATTGACTGTGTTTTTTTAAAAACACAAAATATAAGTAACGTGAGAATGAGATGAAAAGGAAAACCTTTTTTTGTATCCTTATGACAGTGTATGAATGAGAATCTGTAAGTCCTCTCTTATGCTGTGCCCAGTATAAATATACCATCAGTGAAACCTCGGGCTTGCAGAAAACCAATACCTCAGCTGGCAACCTGGCAATTTAAAACTTTGAAAAACCTTTTGCTTTTCTTATGTTTCAATCACATCCTAAAATTTTTGAATTATTTTTTTTCGAAGAGATGCTATTTCTTCCTTGCGTAGAATAATTGGATTTCCCTTCTGAAATCTTATGTTATTGCTTTGAGGGTCAAACAATGCATTTTAACCTCCTGCATGATTCCAACTTGGCTGAAGAGATTTATTTAGAATTTTGCAAGATAATTGACATTTAAAACTACGAACGTACGCAAGGATACGATGGCAGACTCTTGAACAAGTGAAAGCAAAATCATCAAATGAAAGTTGACGTGTGAGTTTAAACCAGAAGTCCAGGAATTCTTCAGTTATAAGCAAATTGTTTACCCCATAGAAGATCAGGTTCTAATATGACTTTACATTAGATATGCAGACTCTGTGTGGATTTAAATTTCCATATTGTACTTTTGCTAATTTACCATATGATCTCCATTTTTCTTCTTAAAGTATGCAAAGGAATTTAATGGCGTATAATAGGATTTTAATGTATTATCCATATATTTCATCTTTGTAATTAAAGATGGCAGTGTTAATAGACTTCCTATATGCATATAGGTTGGTTAAGTACATTTTTCACAGCAAGTAGCCTTTCAAAAATGCTTCGGTTTGATATATGTATATATTTTGTAGTGGTAACTCCCACTGGCAGATAATATCTTTCATAGTTCAGCCTTCTTAGGCACAATTCACAATTGTGGAAAAAAATAATCTTTGAGCGTTTGCCTATCCCCCTGAGGATTTTGTGAATAGAGCCCATCAATCAAGCCTGGGTGTTGAGCTAGCCCAGTCATGTGGAGCCCATTGGCCAGTGTCTGTAGGTTCCTGTGGTCTTCGATTGCTGGCTCCTCAGGTGTCCCCAGCTTCCTTGTTTCTGGGAGCACCAGGTGAGCCAAAGACACAGAGTTTTCTTTTGGGAGAAATAATGTAGAGAACGAGGTTTGAGGACATAGGTGCTGGTGTCAAGTCCCAGAGTCCAGGAAACAGAAAGGAAGTTCCATTCTGGGTAACACTTGGGCTCAGTTACAAAGCCTCCAGAACACACCCATGGGAGCCTCCAGGATTGTGTTTCCAGGACTACAGACAACCTTGTGCCAGAAGACCCATCTTCACACTTACTTACTTACTCTTACTTGAACATCCTTGCTCAAGTTCAGTTCAGCTGCCTGAGCATCACGTGTTACTTTGCTTGAAGCTGTCTTCATTTCATTCCTAAAGCTCAGCCACTTCTAGGGCAGAGAAGAGGAGTTCCAAGGATGGTCATTGCTATGTGCCGCCAGGAACATCCAGTACTTATTAAGTGTTCGTGGGAACAGGAGAGAGGGCTAGGTGGTTTATCTGTCAGTACCTTTTGCCTTCAGCAAATCTCTTACAAAAATTCATTAGCAAATTCATTAATCAGGGTCACTTTTACATCTTTATTGTCAGCTGATATTTTTTGTTCAGTTCAACTGAGGATGCCCTAATTTATCAGAACCAATCCTTCTGATCTTTAAGAAACCAATGGAGGAGTTTAAACATGTCTTGTGTTACCACAAAAGACAGAACTAGAGTAATAAATTGGAAGGTACAAAGAGACAGGTCCTGATTCAGTCCTAGGAACTTATCTAGCAGTTCAAGCCATCCGTTACGGGGCTGGACCAACACACTGGCCATACTGCCCACCGGCCAAAGCCATCATTGTGTACTTGGCCTCCTGTTAAGAAAACAGTGGACAGTTTCTAACGTAATCAGCAATATCCCTAAAAAAAAACCTGTTTGCTTTTGGGTTGTCTCTGATGGCTGATGTGCAAAAGACTGGAGATGCCAGGGTCCATTTGGGGGCTATTCCAAGTGCCAAGGGAGAGTTGGCTTGCAAATTCCCCCACCTGGCACCATGGTTGGGCTGTGCATCTCTTGCCAAGATGCGTTAGGCCCAGGTACATGTGAGTCCGTTAGTCATTTCAATTGCTCAGCTCCGCCTTGGTTGCTACCCTCCAGTATTCCTGTGGAGTGGGAGCTGGGGGGTAGTGGAAAGAACACTGGGCTTAGAGTTGGAAGATGGACTTCAGATCCCGGCTTTACCACTGTAGGTAATTTGCTGACCTCTTTGGAAGCTTCATTATGTCATCTGTGAAATGGATGTGTTGGTTAGGCTTTTTAAAGACCGGAGATCCACTCAGGCCTTCTCCGTAATGGAGTTTTACTATAGAAATTCATGAGAAGCTAAGGGAGACAGGAATGGTGTGATTTTAAAAAAAAATCCAAAAAGCAGGATTTCATAAAGGCTGGAACTGGAAGGTCGTGCAGGATCCAAGTCGTCTTGTCAGCCCCCAGCCTCCGCAGTTTGTGGTTTGGCTCTTTTGCACCTGTTTCTTTGGCTCCTGTTGCCATGAATTAGCTCCGTCGTCCAGTCTAGTCTGTAAATCTTTTCCCCGCTTTGATGTTTTTATATGTGTGCACTATCCGTTTACTCATCAGGTCACCTCACTTATGACCCCTCCTGACTTCTCAGCTTTATGATGTTTCCAACTTTGTTCCTCCGGCTGCCAGAATCCCTGCTTTTTCCCTTGTTCTAACTTTAGGGAGATGAGCAGGTGGACCTAGCTAGTTCCCATAGTTCCTGTGTTCAGAACTTTTCCTATCAAGTTATCTCACAGGTGGATGTCACTCTAACCTTCTCCTCTTGGCTGTGGTTATGGGGAGGTTGGCTCACGTGGGACGGAAAATGACCGCTCCTGCTCCAGGCACAGCCCGGAACCACTTCCTTTAGCAGAGGCTGAGAAGCCGTGATTCCATGAGTCACTCATTCAGTATGACAGGCATACTGCGATCTAACTTGTAGAGATGTTAGGAGGATCGAAAGATGTCATCAGCGTCATCATCATCATCGCCATCTTATCTTGTACTTATTATGTGCCAGACACTACTCTAAGTACTTTCAATACAAATTAGCTTTTGTTTTTTATTCTCATCCCAATACCATAAGGTGGGGTTTATTATTATCCCATTTTACAGATGAAGGGACTGAGGGCCAGACAAGCTAAGTAACGCACCTGAAGTTAAACAGCTGTTAGTTGCAGAGCCAGGATTTGAACTGAGGCAGTTGGCAGAGTCTGGACTTCACACTCTAAGAAGCGTCAGCTCGAGTACCGGCCTGTAATGAGTGCCCAATATGTATTTGTCACATGTCCTTCGCCCACCTTTTGTTGTTTTGTCAACTTGTGTCTGCTGAGACTCATCTGAACTTTTTCCCATTGCTCCTTCAAAACTAATAACTCTGTGAGCACTAGGACCCATAACCAAGGTGGGATGCAGTGCTTTCTTCCTGTGACTACGCCAGGCAGCTAACCCCAAAAGCTCAGATTCTGTTCAGCTCGGCTACACCCACCTGCTAACCTTGGCTTCAGCCACACCGCCTCACAGCTGGCAGTGGGTTTATTGGCAGGGAAGGGCGGTTGGGGACTTCCAACTCCAAAATTGTGAATGTCATGTAATAATAAACTTAGACTTCTTCATGCACTTACTTTCGCAGTACATTTTTAGAAACTAAAAAAGCATTTTAAAAGCATTATTGACCTATCATTGATTTAAAAGAATCATTGACTCATTCATTCATTTGGACATTGATTCTTTCACTTAAGAGTATCTGTCAGGCTTCAGGTATTTTTTTAGCTACTAAGGAGATAGAAAATTAATAAGACAAGATTCTGCTTTCATGGAACATTTAATCGTATTGTTAATACTTAACATCTGAGGATAGCCTTTGGCAGAACTGAGAGTGACGTGGAATGTCTACCTTCTCTGCCATTCTTTACATCCTCTTTACAGCTCTGTTCTTCTCTTTCTTGAAGCTCATAGAGGCCTTAAGTTACCCTTATTTCTCCAGACAGCAAGGGAAATAGCTAAGAGGCCAAATTTTCACAAGGATACTAATGTCTTTTAACAACTTGATGTAATATTCTGTTCAGCAATTTAGTTCACGACATAGAAGCCAACACACTGCTTTTAAGTATTTAGTTCCAAAGATCTCTGAAGATTCTTTTGAAAACAGGGGTCATAATCTCTGTGGGGTTTAAGTCAATATAAAGAACTAGTAATATTCATAGTAATGAAGCCATTATTTCACTCACTGTGTCTCAGGCAATGTAGGGGATTATTTTTATGCATAATATCGATCAATTCCCACAACAACCGTGTGAAATAGTAATTCCCCCATTTTTCAGAATGTAAACACTGAGGCTTAGAGAAAGTAAGTCACAAACCCAAAGTCACACAGATGGAGCCAGGATTCAAGGCAAGCGTATCTGACTTCGGACTTCACTCTGCTGCTTGATGGCTTCAAAGTCGGTTGGTTTCTCCAGTTTGGGCTGTGGAATAATTTTGCTTCTTTTAGCAATCACAGCAGAAACCCTTCAATTGATGAAAAATAGGAAGGCACATAGAGAATCGGGCACGATGTTGTCATGGTGGAGTCTCTGAACCACTTCAAAAGGTGAAGAGCCGGATTGGGCACAGATTAAGCATTGCAAAGAAGGCTGGGGTTGGCTCTAAGCAAAGGTCATTGAGAAGCCAATGAAGACTCTAAGTTCTATGGTATTGAACTTTAATGAGGAAGTTCATAGCCAGGACTTCGCTATCAGAGAGACCAATTTAAATCCTAGTTCTACCACTTACTTGATTTTCTAGTGTCCTTGGACAAATTGCTTAATCTCTCTAAACTCACTTTCCTTATTTATAAAATGGGAATAAAAATAGATTCTACTTCATAGGGCTGTTTTGACGATTAAATGAGATGATTCTTATCAAACACTTCCTATAATGCCTGGCCCATGGGAAGTGCCCAGTAACTATTAACTTAGGTAAACTCTTGGGGTGCCATGCAAGCTGCCTGTAACAATTCTGTATGCAATGTGTCACCCCAGGGCCCTCCACCTTAGGGAGCCAGAAAAGCAGCTGGGATCATAGCAACCTCTTAGAGAGTCCTAGAGGGTTGTGCTCAGGGAAAAGACCTAGGCAATTAAGGGCATCAGAGCAACAGAACTGGCCCGTTCCAAAGCTGGGATGTGGTCATGTACATCCAGGACATTGTTAAGCCACTTCTGTTTCATTGTTTACCGGGTTTCCTAGCAGCTAACCTATGGTTTAGGATGATAATCCTAGCTCCAAACTTTCCTGGAAGAACTTCACTAATTTATTTATTTTTTCATCAAACCAAATGATGTCATTGTGGGAATTCCTTTTCTGCCTGGGTATCCGCACATACACAGATTGTTATTACTCACATTCACAACAGGGAAAGGAAGGTGCAGGACAGTGGGTGACGTTCATGGCCTGAATTTGGTGGAAAAACTCAGAGATTCTTATTCCTAATGCTATTATCTTTCCTCCAGATCATGCTATCTTCCCCTCTCTTTCTGCTCATCTGTAAAGTTTTGGGATTCTCTCACAGGCCTGAAATTTGCTTTTAAATCTGACCTCAAACCCACACCCATGGGCCCTGGTTGGAGACAGACTAGATTTGGGTATAGTAGATGTAGCCAGCCATATGCCCATAGAGAAAACGCAAGCATGGATAATGGCAGGAAATTAAGCCAGGGGTCTGTAAAGGGCCAAGTGGCAAAGATGGTCAGCTTTGTAGGCCATATAAGCTCTGTTGCAACCATCAAACTCTCGCCACTGTCATGCCAAAGCAGCCATATATAATATAGAAATGAATGATTATGGCTGTGTTCCAATAAAACTTTATTTACAAAAACAGTTGGTGGGCCACATTTGGTCTAGAGGCCATAGTTTGCTGATCCTGATCATGTACATTCTCATAGTGCCTTCAGAGCCTAAATAGAACCTAAAATCTAACTTAGCAGAAGGAATAAGTGTCCCATTTGCAGTGTGAAAGATAATAGTTTGCTGGGTTTAGTCAGACTCCCATAGATTAATTATAATTGTCACTTAAGCCAGGCATAGACAAAGATTGTTTTTGCTACAGATTCAAGGCATGTGGTATTCCCTATTCAGGTGAAATGCCAGCACACTAGCCTTGCCTGAGAGGTATTAATGGGTTTAGTGAAGACAAAAGTTGATGAAAACAAAAATATGCCTAGATTTGACAAGAGAAGTATTAACAGGGTAGCTATTAGTAAATATGCTATTTTTTTTCCCAGTGAGGCTGATGGCTCCTGCTTGGTTTCAGCTTTTACACACACAGTAGACTTTTATTAAATGCCTGGCTATGTTAGACCAGCCTCTTATAGGAAAATACCTAATATGGGTGTGCATGTATGCATGAAAGTGGAATTATGCTTCAAGACATGTCGTGATCAAGTTGGTTGGTTTGTGGGGGACTGATAGTTAAGGACTTTAAGAGTTACTGGTGGTTCTCCACCTTGGTGAGGAGGCTGAGAGTGGACAAAACATTTTAAGATCTCGCCTCATAAAATCAGCTATGACTCTCTCAAGTTTTTGCTAGAGTTCATGAAAAGTCTTGCCTATTTGAGAGGCTGATGTCAGTCGCCCGCCTCCAGGTTGCATAGGGGTCTCCATGGTACATGCAGGGAGGTTAGGAGCTACTTGCTGCTGCCTTGCTATTTATGATTCTCTTGCTACCTCCATCGCGGCTGCTGACATCCATGAATAGCAATAGAGATGAGTCAAGGAGCCTTCTAACTTGGGATGAATCAGATGCTCAGTTTGTTGATGTACTGTGGCTGAAAGCAGTGGGTGCTTCACAGAGCAGTATCTGGGACCTTCTGGGCTCTGGCTCCCAATCCCCAAGGTTGCTTAAGGTGAACTTAAGGTGACTTCTGCCTCCCCAATACCATAAAGAAGATAGGGCCATGTGAGATCCCTAAGAGAAATCAGAAACCAACATTTATTAAAGGATTCAACCGTTTACTTCTTTCTTTCCTGTATCTTGTCTGAGGAAGAAGATGGAAGGCTTTGGGACTAAGACATATATGCGTTTTGGATTTATAAGAGTGAACATGTCAGAATTTGGTATTTATGGACCTTAGACACATTCCTATAGAGTGAGGTAAGCTGGCATACAGAACAAACTCGAAAGGGTTCTGCACCCCACAGAGATGTTAAAGCATCCCTCTTTTATTCTCCTTTTATTTCCCTAAGTGTCATGGAGTATATTCATCCAAGTCACCATCCTGGGCTTTCAGCTGGCTGTGTCAGTCCCCAGCCCTACTCGCCTCAGTGCTCTGGGGATCAGAGCCAACAGCTTTGGCATCTGAGGCCTCCAGCCTCTCCAGGGCATGGTCGCCTTCCCTGGACTTCAGGACGTGGGTTGGGATGGGGCAGTACCAACATGTCCCAGCCAGGGCTCTGCTCAGAGCTTCCATAGCAGAGAGATGCAGCTGAGAACCCAGCTGTACTCATGTAGACTGCATCTTCTCTTCCTCTCCTCAACAGTGATTAAAGCTGGGCAGAGGAAACGAGCAGCCTTATGTTGGATAAAACCACTGAATTCTAAGTCAGGAAGCTTTCCTATAGTCCTTTTCCCCCCAAAGTCTGTGAAACCTCAGGAAAGCTCCTTGACCTTCCTGAGCCCAGTTTTCTCATCTGTAAAATGAGTGTCCTTGAAACTTTAGGCATTCAGGGTTTTTGCCATATTTTTGTACAATCTGTATTAATATTTCTGAATATTTTAATTTAAAGTGACTGGCTTTTCCAGTATGAACTTATTATAGCCTTATCTTAGATGAAAATGCTGATAAACATCATGGAGTTGGAGTTATAGTAGTTAATTATTTCAATACATTTTAGGAAAAATAATATTTTATAAGATAAGCAATAAAATAAAAATGGTCCACACTCTCACCAGCCATTGGCATGCCATTGACCAGGAGTACATAGATGGGCTGTGGGTACTCTGCCTTGGGAGTCCCAGGCTAGATGATCTTGCAAGTTGCCTCCAGCTCTCACATTCTAGGTATATGAAAGTGAAGGACATACGGGGCACTAGCAATCTCTGCTTATAGCAGACTTCAGAGTAATGTATGAAGAATCTTTATTCCATTCCCTGCAGCGACTCTGCTTTTCTTTTCTCTCTGTATGAACATGAGATGATGGTCTGTGGGGAAAATGGCGGGCTTGTGTGCCTATAGGTTGGGCTGAATGATAGCAGTTCTGCCCTGGGAGAGAGCTGTCGCTTCACACTGTGCTGACCCCCTGAAATGAGTTTGGTGGCTGTCAGCCCTTTCCCCAGGCCCAGTGGGGCCTGTCTGTAGGCATCCTGGGATTTGCTGAACTGCTGGCCCAGGGCCCTCTGTGCTCAGCCAGTGCTACTCCTCACAGCCTCCATGGAGTCCCCCTATATGTGCCCCCATGTTTGCTGGCAGGAAGTGCTCCAGGAGCCTCCTGGGGTTGGCCTCAGGATGGAGTGATCCTTAGGACCACGTGAGGGAGCAGGTGATGGGAAGGGCCCGCAGCCTCCAGCTTGGGGGATTTGGCAAGAGGAAATGTCCCAGGGGTCACTGTGGAATCACCTGTGGAGGAGTTTGGGTGCTCTAAGAAGAGGACGTTTATCCTCCTACATAAATGACCTCTGTGAAGCCAGAGAGCGATTCCTGGTAGGCACAGCCGAGTCAGTGGTTTTATTTTGCTTCCTCGCCTATTTCTTCAGTTGTCCTGTGCGCTCTCTTCTCAGGACAGCAGTTATATCTTAGGGAGAAAAGTCTTCTTTAGGAGGAAAATTCTTAACAGGATAGTGGACTCTGCTTTGCCAGATAACAGCTCCGGACTGCAGGGCGCCTCCAGGCTGCCCTTTCAGGCGCGCCTCGCCAGTTCTCAGGACAGCCTCCAGACAAGGGCGAGGACAAGTCAATGCCATATTTCCATCGGGAACGAGAGGTCCTCTCTCAGCTGTGTTCCTCTTCCCTGCTTCCCTCTTCCACATGCCCTTTGTGAATTCCTTTGCCTCTTTGATCAAGCTTGGAACTAATGTTCCTTTTCACCTGATTTCATCGAATGAAAAAGTTAAGAGTGGGCTGTGTAGCAATGCCTGTGTGATACTGTGAGCACATTCAAAGGGCTGTTTCTGCATCCAGAAATTTTCACCAGCATCTGTGTTAAATGCTGTCTTACCCAGCCAATATCATTCCAGGTCACTAGGGTTGCAGAGAAAGAACAGTCGAAAGGAGAAAGACAGTTATTTCACTTGAGAAGCAGCTACACGAATAGTGCCTTTTATGATTTGGGGACAGAAGGGTCTCAGTCTTCATTCTTATTGCCCAGGATCCTGCTTTCTGCACCCTCCTGCTCACTGTCCCTGTACCTGCCATGGCCATGGCATTGTCCTCTTGTGCACTCCCTGCCCCTCCATGTGTGTGTTAAAATCTTACCTATCTTCCAGGTGCTACCTCAAACACTCCACCTGGCCATCTTCCCCAATCTTTCAACTAGAGGCCGTGCCTCATTCTTGGTTTCCTATGGCTGGGCCTACAAGAAGGACTTCTCTGAGTCTCTCTTATGGCTGGTATCTTTTTCCAACCAATGTGTTAGTGTTTTGACAAGTATTTTCTTCCTGACTAGACTTGAGGCTCTTAAATGGCAGGATCTGGTCTGAGTCTGATTCATCTTTATATTTCTTACAGCTCCCAGCACAACACTTCACACAGGGAACATCTCCAGTTGGTGTTTGTAGAATGAATATAATTTGTTTGTATCATGTTTTTTTCACTTGGTCCTTACAACTGTCTCAATCTCCAGTTTTGGCCTTTCTCCCCCAAGCTTCTGACTTGTAGATCTGTCAGTCTGATTGTCCAGTGTGCATTCCAAACAACATGGGTCAAATGAAACGCATCATCTGTCTTCCCAGCCACTCTCTCCACCTCTTGTGGAGAGTGTTCTCTGCCTCAGTTGGTGCAAGGACCATTGACATGGTCACCCAGGCTAGATCCCCTTTTCTTCCTCTTCCTCTCCATTCAACCCAGCACCAAGCTCTTCTGATTTTTGCCCCCAAATGTCTCTAGAATCCCTCTCTTCTTTCCCTCTCCACTGCCACTGCTGGTATGGGCTCCCATCACCTCTCCCCAGGCTGCCACAAGGGTTTTCCTCCTGTTCACTCCACCTTCTGGCTCATTCCCCTCAGAACTTCCCTCTCACTGTCACCAGACTGTTCCTGGTAAAATGCAGCTTGGAAAGCATCATCTTCCTGGTGAAAAGCCTTGAGTAGTTCTCTCCACTCTGAAGGGTAAATTCCAAGATGTTAAACTTTTCATGACCTGACGCTCATCTCCTACCAATCCTTGGTTTTCACTCTCTCTTCTAGCCATACTGACCAGCTCAGTCGTCTTTCCTGGACCTCCCTTGCTATTTAATATTTCTGTGATTTCACTGATATACTTTTGGCCTAAAATATCTTCCCTCTGAGTAGGATTGTTTCTAATTACTCTCTTTAGAATTCGCCCCATGAATTCCCCTAGGAAGCATTTCTGATACGCCTTCCCTCTAGGCGCGGCTGAGTAGCTTGTGCAATCCCTGGTGCATATCCCTGCCATTGTCCTCATCCGTGCAGGAGGCTGTCTCCCCTGAGCATGAGCTCCTCGCTAGGAGGGATTATGCATCTCTGTCTCCTAGTAGTGGAGGACCTGGCCTTTGCTGGGAGGCCAAAAGGGACTTTGGGAATGAAAGCACAACCCTGTGAGGAAAGCTGAGCAAGTCTGACAAAATAGAAAGCTGAAGCTCAAAGAGGTCAAAGGGCTAAATGACCGCTAAGTGGCACCATTGGGACTGGGAGCCCCGTGGTCAGTCAGTGCCGCTTTCTCCGTATTGCGAGACCTTCAGTGCAATGTTCTGTTCAGGTCTCCTCTCTGGTTGTTGTGGCTCCTTTCTCTCCACTAAACCCTCACCTTCCTTCCTCCCTTCACATAATCATGGAAAAGGAACCTTAGGGAAGACTGTCACACACACCAGAGCTGGATAGGTCACAAGGCCATTTTTCTCCATATATCTATCTTTAAAAACTTTTTTTTTAATGGACGCTGAACAAAATCATTGTGGAAGATTTCCAGAGTGAGAACCTCAGTTTTGAGCGTTACAGGACATAGCGTAAGGACCAGGGTGGCACCACCTGGTGTTATAAAATGAAGAAGGTCCCTCCCAAGACCTGAGGACTGGATAGTCCGTAACCCGGCCTTCTGGGTAAAGCAAGCAGCAGCTAGTTCTTCCTGTCCGCAGTGGCTGCTGTCACACCTCTCCAGTTGGCAGCCACAGTGCCGTGTTCCCATCAATTGTAAAGTGTGGCAAGTGAATTTGATACTGATAATAGGGAAAGTGCTGAAATTTGTGACTGGTTTCCTTTTTCCCTGAGAGTGGAGTCAACATTGTAAATGACCTATAATAACCTCACTCTCGCTCAGCGTGCATTCTGGTAAGGCTTCTTGACTGAGAGAGAAAAAAATGGAGCTACAGCTGGTGCTGGGAGTGCATGGACCCCTCGGGGTGCCTGTGGGGTCCACCCAGTTTGGAGCCCCCAGCTGTCGTGGTGTGGTGACAGAGAAAACTGTTGGTCTTGACAGGGTTTGGCCCTCTTGGGAAGCCAAATGTAGTTGCTCTGACTACAGAATGGAGTTAACAAGAACTTCTCCATCCTACCCATAGTCACTCTGCAGAAACAGAAATACAAATGTACATTTATACACAGACATAAATACATATATGCATATATTAATAAAATCAAAAATTAAAGCTTTAGTTTCTAAGAGAAGGGACTTTTTTTTACACCATTCTCTTTGTAAAGCACGTAGTATAGCTCCTTTTGTAATTAGGTGCTAAACAGATGTTTTAAAATGCAGTGACAAATTTCTTTGACCTCTCTGGTGATGAGGCTCTTCGTGCAGAGCTCTGTGGAGCAGAGCAAGAACAGTTGGACCCAAGTCCAGCTCAGTTAGTTTTTACAAGGGAAAAAACCCCTGTTAATTTCAAAGAGCCCTCCGCCACCTCACTACATCTTGCTAATGGTACAAAAAGGTGCAAACTAGAACAAGGTTGGATAAATATACACCATCCTGCTTTCTGAAAACACAGCTACTATCCTCCGGACCATGGACCTATAGCGTGGACGTCCTATTCAAACATCCTTGAGGGGTGGAAGCTGACACCCTACCGTAGCTGACTTCTTCCTAGAAGGCTCTGCAACCGAGGGAGCACCTCGGAGCCAGCCAAGGAGCCAGCTGAGGGGCGCAAAGATGGACTTCCAGATGGAGGCCTTAGGTCTGAGCTGACAAACTGTAAACGTCATGCTGTTTGTGCTTTTTCCACCTCGCCAAACCAGCTGAATGTGCGTCTCATTAATCCAGCAGTGACCTGTTTGCGGAGGGTCAGCTCTGGGCTGGGCCCTCTGCTGAGGCTGGGGCTGTGGAAAGTCTCTGAGGCATAGTCTCTGCCTGCAAGTGTAATCAGAGCTGTGATTTGGGAAACAACAGAATTAGAGATTAAAGATTAAGTGATGCCCACATATGCGGTAGGCTTTGGGAGAGAATGACATGTTTGAGGATTGGAGAAATCAAAGTGGGTTTAGGAAGGAGAAGGCCTATGCTGGGACTTAAATGCTGTGAAGGACTTCAGTAGAGGGAGAGGAAAGGCGTGTTTGGGAAGAGAGAGGGCAAAGGCTTGGAAAACGGCATCGACAAACCCTGGCACCCTAGGCCCGTTCTCTCCCTCTGCCCCTTCTCCTTCCTCCTCCCAACCTCTCTTTTTCTCTTTTTTTCTCTTTCCCCTTCTCTCCCTTACAGTGGAACTGAATGTTAAGAACAGAAAAAAATAAATCACACTGCTAAAAAGTAGAAAAATGAAACCCCATGAACACTATGATCTAAATTAGGTCATAATGAGGTTGCAGCTTGGCTGGGAATGGCCCTTTCGGGTCGGGAACACATGCCCACCCCCTGTACAGAATTCTCTATTGGCTGGGCAGATGATATCTGTCTCGTCAGCTGCCTTGGAAGCAAGAACCCCTGACGGCCTTTGGATCATATGAATGTCTCTGGCCAGGTCAGCCTGACCTATGGAGTCCCTCTGCATGATCAAGCCAATGATCAGTAAATCAAAATAATAGCAGAGTCGGGCTAGCAGAGTTTGTCACTTTCCACATGGGGTCTGGCAGAGCTGGGGCTCAGCTTCTAGCTTCCCTTTGCTCTGGCCGGTCTTTGGCTGGTGAGCCCTGGGCCTGTGCCGAAGGTCCTGGTATGTAGGACCAGCATCTGGCCAGGAACAAAGTGAGCTATGGTCAGCTAGTGAAGAAATCAAGCTTACAGGTGACGGGTTCTCTGCTCCAACTCATCTCCTCCCCCTCAAAAGCCAAATACAGGAGAGAAATCCTGGAAAACCAGAACGAAGCTGATGGCACGTGGAGCTGGGTGGGTGGGATGCCAGGGAGGGAGGAGGCAGAGCAGGGCAGTTGTTGTTTTCTTTTTTCAAATTAATGATAGGAAGGATTTGAAGACTTGTGCAATGGCTTTGCCAGCAAAAATATAATTAGCTGAAGACAATATGCTGCTGATGTTGGAGCTGGTGGTTTCACGAAGCCAGCCCTAATGAGAATGTCAGTGTCTCGCTCAGAGACTGCTTTCACAAACCAGGCCTCTTCTCCAGATTTTGTGCTTGATTAGCTCCAGAGAAAAATTGAATTATAATAATTTTTTAAGAGGGAGAAATAAGAGTCGCAGCACTTAATGCATGGCCCAAGAGGAGTCTCTTTGGACTGTCTATCTTCCCCTCCCTCCCCTGTTTGATGCCAGACAAAGCTTGCAGGCAAGGAGTGAGGGGCTTGGAAGGGATCTTAGTGTGTGATGCACTAATTGTGTTTGTACATCAGCATCTCCTCTAGCCCTTAATCCCCTCGCCTGTCCCCTCTGCTGCACTTCTTCAGCTCTCATATGCATCTTACTTGGATGCCAAGATTGAGTCACGTTTGGAGTGTTGTAAGAGATGTGACCAGCAATGTCCATTCTTCTCCTCAGAGTTGTGGGTTAAATAAGTTACAAGTTAGAGGAGATTTACAAACAGAAAGCCATGTGTGTGAGTTTTGCTAACCTCTGTGTTCGACCAGCCTTGAATGACTTGCATTGGGAGTGCCCATTATCACACTTTGGGTCCTAGTGCAAGACATGACTTGCAGGGTTTCTCCTGCCTTTTTCAAATCTATTAGCCAGCAATCTTTGGGGTGACCTGACTGTGATGCAGTTCCTAATTTCCCTGAAAGTGTTCAAGGCCAAGATTTTCTCCCTGGTTTGTCTTCCACATGTGTTGTTATATTGTGGAAAACATCTACTGTTCCTCGTAGGTCTCTAACCCCAGAACAAGGACTTACAGGCAGCAGAGAGACCTGAGTCTCTGTGCATGTGTGGCAGACTTTTCTCAAGGAAGCAGTTGAGCATCTTTAGCTGCTGACCCTGAAGACAGTTGATTTCACTTAGAGAACATTTATCAAGAACAGATATCTCCACAAATTTTCTCTGCCCGTGTCAAAATGGCAGCCTGATAAGTATAGCCACCCTTGGCACAATTAAATTTTTGCTTGAAATTATACATTTGGTTAACCCGGTGATGAAGTTTAACTGAGGGAGACTGGGGGCCTCTAGGGTAGGCAGTGAAGACAATACTGAGTGTAGACATTTGAGAATCCTGACTTGCGTAACTCCAAGAGTTAGGTGTGGGAGCAAGGCCATCCAGGGCTCACTCTAGAGAAGATAGGAACATGGGAATTGGGGCCTAGGCTACAGTGCTGGGCCCCTTACTGCTCACAAGGTACTAAAATAACAACGTTAAGATGAGTGGTTGAGCTTGGTTTGGCCTCATACTACCACATAAACTTGGGCAGATTACTTAACCCCTCTGATCTTTTTCCTCACCTGAAAATGGAAATTATAATTTCTACTACTTATATTTGTGGGTAAGATTAAATAAAATAATGAATGTAATTCACCATGTGCTGCATTTGGCACGTGGTAAGTTCTTCACAAATGGTGGGTTTTATCATTATTCCTTCTCCTGTGGGCTGATACCATAGGAATAAGGCCATGTGTGCACTAAATAAGGCAGGAATTCAGGGGAGGAATTAAGCATCTATATGGGATTGGTATAGGAAGCTGAGAAATGCTTTCATAGTGGTTGGTAGCCTTTGAGATCTTTGCACAACTAACCATCAGCTCTATAGGGTCATCACTTCTCGTAGTACAGACACTGGAGGTTCCACCGTGGAAGAGAACCTGGGCAGGGTCCTGACTGGACTCTGGCACACCAGACCTTATGGCAGTCATGATGATGAAGTTGTACCTCTCTGTGTGGGACAAGAATATGATCAAGGCCCGCACTCTATGTGAAGGGCCTTCCCCCTGTCCCCTGACTATCAGGCATCTCTGAAAAGCACGGCCTTTAAGGATTCATTTCAGTTTTTAGCTGGGGAGGAAACAAACCTTTTAAATCTTCACTGGTTAAGAGAGTGATATTGATGGGTATGTACCAAATTCAGGGAAATCTTGACATCTTGACTCTCTCTCCGCTTTTATTCCCAACTGTTTTCATCTGAGGTCGCTGGAATCCCCACAGGTCAGGGAATCCCCACAGGTGCCTTGCATAAGGTCTGCCCTCAGTGACTAGTTTTTAATGTTGATATGCATTTGCTCAGCCCCAGCTACTACCCACAGACCTACTCGGTCTCTGAGACCTCCTTTCCTCCCTGGGGGCCACACGGCCCGACTTTTGGCGAGATGAGAGGGAGAGGGACTTAACAACTCCATTATGTTCAGAGAGAGAGTTAAAGTCTGACAGTCATTGGTCTATTCTGTGCCAGCTGCCTCTTCTGTCACTTGGTCAATAATTCCCTTAATGTTTGGTCCTAATGGAGCAGATTATTGTTATTATTTTATTTCATCAAGATCACCTACTGCATAAAAACAAAGAGGAAAGGAGGAGAGAACGTGGCCAAGAATAGGCATTGAGCATTATCCAGCTGGAGAAATTTATTTATTGGCTTCATGCTTGGCTTGTGAAGTTTGGAAGGGCTGATGCACGTACCCACGGAGGGAGCCTGTCTCACACCGCTCTGCCCACATGCTGCAGAGACAGCGACCTGGAGTGCTTTTGCTTCTGCATGGACTCTTTTATCCCCTAGCCTGCCTGTTATGCAGAGCACACACATTCATGCACGTGCGTGCACACATACACACCCACACACATGGGTTATATGTGAGACCAGCCTCTTAACATAGCGCTGATTGGGGTCCCAGCAATAAAGTCTGACTAAGCAGTGTCATCTCTCAGAAAATTGCTAAATCTACCTGTAGAGGGATAGGAAAACCTCAGCTTTGCCCTGGTGGCCTGATTCCTCACTGCTCTCCCACTCTGCAGAGATCCAGGCCAGTCTTCGGAATTCAGGGATCTATTAGGGTAGCCTTGGACCTGGAAAACCCAGCCCACAGCAATCTGCTTCTCTGTCACCTTGCTTCTCCCAGCCCTACTCTGCCTGAGCATTCTCATTAAGGCAACCGATAGGTCGCTGACGCTACTCATGATCAGCAAGGTCTGAGCTCCCTATGAACAAATGCACTCCTTTGCTTTTGCTCTGGGACAGCAAAGACAAGGCTCTGAGGCAAGAAAAATCCCAAGAACCAAAAAAGCAGCTCTATAAAAAGAATCTGAAAGAGGACAACTTGAAATAGCCCGGGCTGACTCCAGCACACAGCCTCCAGCCACTTTTTCTGTAGGGCTTCAGGCTCTCATTAGATGAAACTCCTGAAGTCTCATAAGGAAATTGAAGCCACACTTCCCGGATTAAAGAAGTAAGACCATGATCAAACCTAACAGAATTAAAACTTTTAGAGCTGGGAAAAGCAAAAAATAAATAAATAAATAATTAGAAGATAAAAGAGCTCTAAAGTCAAATTTCCTGCTGAGAAGAACTAGAACTTCATGCTCAGAATCTCTTTAGGTTGGAAGGGTCATCAGATGTCAACCTGCCTACCTGGAAGGCTCTTAGTCTTAGAGTTTGTCTCTTGCTTATAGAAAGTAGTTTGGTCCCTATCTTTACCCAACAAATGGCATTTTAGTGAGACAGAATCTTACTTCTTCTCTAAGCTTTGGGTACTTAGACCTCTAAGGATGGGGAAGGGGTTCTAGAGCATCTTGAGGCAGCAGGCCAAAGTAATATCATGCCCCCGTGAGAGGCTAACCAGGCAGGACAGGTCTGTCCCCTGCCAGTGGGATGTGCAATTCATGTCAGAAGCCCCAGAGGACGTATGGAGGCCTTTTAATTAACATGGTGGCCGAGGCAACTGGTAAGCATTTCCACAAAATTAAAGACTTCAGAAAACCCTCATGGGGAGGTAATGTTCCTAATAATTTGTAAAGTGAACTCTTTGCTTGATATGCTTCATGTGTTTCTCTCTTCTTCCATTTGGGAAGGAGATGGGCAGGGGCTAATGGATTTCTATTCACCTGCCACCACAGAAAAGAGAATCTGCCAGAAGAGCAAACCAAGGGGCTTTCTCTTCTAGTTTAGGTGACTCCTTCTGGCAGTAAAGGGATTTGCAAGGTCAAGAACATGTTACTACAGTTTCGATGACACCATCTGATTTCAAAGGCCTATTGTGCTACTGGGGAAGAGAGTGGGTCTGCTTATCAGGAGCTCCATTGGCCAGCTGTGGTTGATGGCCCACCTCTAAGGATCAGTTCCCTCATCTTCTTGGTCTATAGTTTCTGGCTTTACTTGTCAGGAAGAGCTTACAGACATTTTCTCTACCATTAGTTTACCAGTTGAGAGCTATTTCCAGTTTGATAGGGATCAGTGTTACAATCAGGACATTTTCAAGTTGGAAGAGCCAATGCATTTCCCTCAGTCACCTCATTTGATAGACGAAGGCCTGGGGTAGGTTCAAAGAGATTATGCGACTTGAACCAGTGGTTCTGCTGGTTAGCTCTGCTATTTTGTTGGTGACCTTCAGTCTATTAGTAATTTAGGTCTAGTTTTCCATTGGGCTCATAGAAACACAAGAACAGATGGGAACTTGAAAAGTAGTCTCTTTAACTCGTGCTTTCCTTACCCTCGGAGCATTTGGATCTAGGCTAGAATATGACCAGTGATGCCATCTATGGATTTGCAGTCTTTCTCCTCTTGGTCTGTCTCCTTTGAGAGCTAGAGATGGAGGTGAGTGATCACTGTCATAGATGAGAGAGGGCCTTTGCCCCAGACCTTCGGCATTGTTTTTGGGGAAAAATAGGAGACACGGGCCACCAAACGTGTGTATTTGATTCTTATTTTTTTAACCACCATTTAATTCCTTTAGGAGTATAGTTGGAATTCAGCTTGTCCAGTTGCCTTGAGGGATAATTAATTATGTCTCAGATTCAGTCTTCTGGTTACCCCCAGGATGAAACGCAGCTTTGAGATGCGAGCTGATTGATTGGCTCCAGTCCCTTGACAGATGGTAGCTGGAAACATAATCTCAGCTTTTCCATTCCTCTGCCAAGGGTTCACAAAACTCAGGTGACTCTCTAAACTTTGGTGATATTTGATAGATCCAGAGTCTTTATTCTGGGATTGACTGTCCAGAATAAACACTGATTTGAAATAAGAGGAGGATTCCCACTGGCCCCTGCTGTATTGCCTAGACTGTGACCTTTAGCCCAAGATATCTTTACCTATTAGTTTCTTTTGTTATAAGAAGAGGAGTGATGACTGGCTATTTACAGCCCTTGAGATCTGTTTTTATCTTCCTTTTGTGTCCGTGTTTACCTTTAAAAACCAAATTACACCAATTATTTCCTCTAACTTGAATGTAAACTCTGTGTGATCAGGACCTGTACCTGTATTATTCACGGCAGTATCCCCATAACAGTGACCACTAGAAAAATCCCCTGCTGAAGTGAGTAAATACTTGTTGAATGATTGAGTAATGAATTGAATGAATGAATCATATAAGCCACTGAGTTTCATAAGCTTTGCTTGCAGGCACATAGAAGATGCCCATGTTAAATATATTCAAAGCTGACCTCTCTTTCCTCCCTCCGTTCCTCCCTCCCTCCCCTTCTTCCTTCTTCTTTCCTGCCTTCCTTCCTTTCTTCCTTCCTTCCACAATTATTGAATGCCTGCTTTATGCCAGGCATTATGCTCAGAGCCATGAGAGATGCATCAGACATGACGCCTGCTCTCATGAAGCGTAAAGTCTAGTGGATGTGATTGACAAGCAAATCAAAGGAAACAGTACTTGTGGTTAGAGTTATGTGTGGGTTCTGTGGGTGCTTCAGTAGGACTAGGGAAGAACTGGCTGAGGTTATGTCACTAAATTGACTTTGAAGGACAAATAGGAGTTAGTTAAGGGAGGGAGGCGAGACCTGGACCCAGGAGGAATACACAGGTCAGATAATGAGACAGTCTTGTGGTTGGCCTGCGTGAGTGCGATGAGCATAAAAGAGAGACCTGCACGGAACTTTCTTTCCCTGGGCAGTCACCATCAATGTTATATAAAACATTGTTACATAAAAAATTCAAAGTCTGCAAATTATCTGACAAATCTCATACTACTCTCTCAGGTAAGTACCGAAAATGTCAGTTTCATAATAAAACAAAAGCTGATTTCATTTGTTTGATCTCTATTAAAGTCAGTAGAAATGATTTACTGATTTTTTTAAAGAAAATATATTTTTAAATGCCACTTTTTTTGCAAGCTACTTGTTCATAGATGTGGAGTTCTCATATACCTCAAACGTGCTTATAGTTACAAAATGTTAACAGTTTTGAGGAAAATCAATGGAATAATCAGAAAACTCATGAAAAGATGAATAAAGAGCAAAAACAATTCCATATCTTGCAGTCAGTGTTATTTTTTTTTTTAATGTTCAAAGTTTGCAACTTGTTACTCGTTGCTTGGATCCTTAACTTGTTTTGGGTTTTTTTAATGCCATTAAAATGGAAACTAATACACATAAATAAAGAACACACTCTGAGCACAGCTGGGGTAATACAGAAACTCAAAGCCAGGCGTGAGCGCTGTGTGAAGGCTTGGGACGAACTCCTGAGGGTTCTCTGTACGCCTTGTGTGATGACATCATCCACTGTTCGTCAGTGGGCTCGTGCTCACACTCCACGTGGTAGTCCCTTGGGGGTTGAATGCTTAGATGTAGTTTGTTCCTCTCAATGAACTTTCTTTTGTCAGACAAGAAGATACGTGCAACTTGGCTTTCTCTTTTTGACTTGGTTATCAGGAAGCTCCCAACTTTAGCCCTTGGGCTAGGCTTTCTTTCAATTCCATCTGCTACATCTTGATTTCATTAGATTATTTGAAAGAAAAATCCTAGAGCATCTCTGACTTTCATTGAGACTGCTAAAAATCCTCTTTGGAAGTTTAAGGGTTAAAAAAATGATTATATCAAAGAACTATGGTTCAAAACATGAACACAAAAGTAATCGAACGTGAGCACTGGATTTCTAGAAGTTCCTACCATAGAAATAAAGTTATCAAGGTGACTACACGTGAGCCTTTTCCTAGATAATGGAGGGCCTGTATATATATTTCTCCAACCAATGACCTTGCTGGATTGAGCAGATAAGTAATTCAGATGAATTTGTGTGTAGTGGTTTTATAAATTATTATTATCATAAAATATTATTAAGTAATATTACATATTAATATATCACATTATGTATATTATTATTTACATAATAATCTACAATTAGTAAGTCATCACAAAGTGTTGTGACACCTGCCACCAATTTGGGTTGTTCCACAGCTTGAGTGACTGAGGATTCCTTTTCATGTGTCTGTGCTGGGTTTCACCTAATGGCTGAAACTCATTGCTGGTAACTGATTATTAAAAAGCTGAGGTCGTTGGGAGTCAGTGACTCAAGCAGAGGAAATATTTCGCTAAAGCAAGATAAGAGATGCTAAATACGCTGGCTTAGCCAAACAAAAACGTGTGGTCTAGCTCCTTGTAAGTTTTTGTGCGTTTTTTTTTTTTTTTTGAGGAAGATCAGCCCTAAGTTAACATCTGTCACCAATCTTCCTCTTTTTGCTGAGGAAGATTGGCCCTGAGCTAACATCTGTGCCCGTCTTCCTCTATTTTATATGTGAGATGCCTACTACAGCATGATTTGGTAAGCGGTGGGCAGGTCTGCGCCCAGGATCCCAACTGGCGAACCCCCAGCCACCAAAGCCGAGGGTGTGAACTCAACCGCTGCACCATTAGGCCAGCCCAGTTTTTATATTTTTTAAAACAATAAACATAAAGTATTTCCAGTTGAGTGTCTTGGCCCATATGTGGTCAAGGGAACTTTAGATTAACCTAACAAAATGGTGCCAGGAAAAGAGCGGTGAAAGAGGCTCTGGGTCTGGAACCAGTTCTGCACTGTCTCGTTCTGTAGTTTCTGTGGGCCTTGGTTCTTGGGAAAAGGAGGGGCTGAACCTGGGGAATTTCAGTGAGTCTTGCAGGTGAAAGAGAACTCAGACTACTTTGTTGAAATTCAACTGGACTGAAGGCCTCATGGTATCCTCCAGGCATGTGGTGATGTGTGATCCGCTTAGTCTTCTTTTAAGCACAGAGAGCTTGAAATGTGATTGTTGTCTCTGCATGACCAACTGATCTTGGAATGTGACACTTAGTGGGTGCCTAGTCAAAGGTCCTTTGTTGATGATCGTGCCTCTGCTGACCCGCTGTCGGCTAGATGTGCACTTTGGATCGTTTCTCTTTTCCCTGGAGCGGTGAGGTTGGATCTAGGTGGGATCCCCCTAGTCTCCTACTCTACCCCCTTATGAGATAGACGCCAGGGTGGAAGTCTCCAGTGAGCAAAGCTCCTTCTGGATGACTGTAGCCTAGTGGTTAAGATGGCAGGCTCTGCAGTGGGAGTCATTTTGTCCCCATTCCAGCCCTGCTATTCATTTACTGTGCGACCTTGGGCAAGCTATTTGACCTCTAAGCCTTAGCTTTTCCAAATGTAAAATGGGAGCTGGTTGACCCTTCCTCTTAGAGTTTGAAAGTGTAGTGCAGTTAGAACAAACATCTGCTACACAGTGAAAGCTCCATAATGGACAACTGTTCTCGTTGGATTACTGCATTGCAAGGGGAATGAACCTATGGCCTGGATCTTATCACAGCCCTATTGTGACCATCTGAGAGGAGAATTCAAGAGGAGGAGTGGAAAGGGCTCCTGAAACCTCTATGTGAGCAGGAAAGATGGTGTTAAACCCTTCCTGGGAGATGGATGTTTATGCTGCCTTTACAGCTCTGTAGGGAATAAAATTACCTCTCGCTTTCACTAGGCTAATTCAATGTCTGACAACTTCTCTCACTCAGGAAGTTATTCCTTCTGTGTGGCTTAATTACCTATTGTTGCAGGTTCGATTTGGGGTGAAGGAAAGGATAATGGGTCTGGCTCAGAGATAAAGGGTCTGCCGAAAAACTGCTGGGTTGGACTCGAACACCCACTCTCAGCAAACTGGAGCCGGGTTGGATTATGGCTCGGTTGAGGTGCTCTGGGTCTCTGTGTGCATGTCTGCACGGCCACCAGGAGGGATGATGGGTGGAGGGAGGCGGCAGTTGGGCAGGACCTAGAATCCTTGGCTCTGGACACCCACCCCCACCGTAAGCTGAGGAGCTTCATAATGACGCTTTCTCTGTACTTGGGCAGTAGGGATCTCACCAGGAGAAAGGGTTCCACCAATAAAAGAACAGTTTGAAAGCCAGGAGGCCAGCGTATGTCTCTGACCAGCCACCTGACATGACCTGTCACTTGGCAGCTGACTTTGGTCTCAGCTCCTCTGTGCTGCCTATTTGAAAGTGGCAACATCGTGTGTGTGCGTGTGTGTGTATGCATGCTCCTTTGCTCATGGTGATAGTGGGAGAAGGAGGATAAATGGGAAGATTTATGGGGAGAGGAACTTTATAAATCCAGGAGATAATTATTATGAGACTGGAAAAAAACCCCTTTAATGTGTTTGAGGGACTAATCTTGACCCAGCCTTGTGTGGGTGGGCCTCCTGGGAGTTAATAGGGGGTTTTCATCTCTAGCCTATGTGATGGGGTGGCAGTGATTGAAGTGCAAGGTTGAGAGCAGAACCATTTGGCACACCCCCATCTAATGGAATAGGTTTGGAGGGATATTGACCAAAATAAAGGGAGTGAAGACAGATGGTGCATGGGGAGATTTATGCCTGCTGAGTGCTGTGCAGCAACGGGCTTGCAAGGCCCTCCCTCCAAACCCTGTCCAGGGTGGACGTCAAGGTGAGATTTCAGTCTCTCTGGGCACTATATCCTTGCCTCTGACAGACAACTGAGTGGTGTCCTGGTTTTTTAGGTAATGGCCTCAGTGGATGGCCTGGAAGCACAAGAAGGTTCAGAAGGAAACCCCTCTGCCGGGCTGACCCCAGAATGTGGGTCTCAATTCCTCCCCTCGAGCTGCAGCAGGAATGCGAGCATCACTCAGGACTGTGGGATTGGGGCAGAGCGGTCTCCTAAATCAGTAGTGACCCAAAAAGTCATGTTCAGATGCTGAGATTCCTCTGCACACCTGGTTGTAAATACCTGATGGATGTAAACTTCTCTTTGGCTTGGTCGGTGGTTTTCCCCTGATGGGGCACTTACTCTGATTCAGACATTTAAGGTTGGGCTGAGGACAGCCTGGATTCCTGTGATGCACTCCATTGAGCACTTCCCAGAGGTGCCTAACTCGGTCCTTACCACCACCCTGTGAGGGTAAGTGGGGTCTTCTCCATTATACAGGTGAGGAATCTCAGGTTTAGAGTTTATAGGACTCGCTGATCATTGGTGGAGCCAGAGTTAGAATCTATACAGGATTGATTTTAAGATGCAAGGGAGGAAGAAACCAGATGACATCCCGCTGCTAAAAATTGGCCTGAAACCAGCTTTATGCGTGGTAGATTTGCCTTAGCAAACTCTCTCCCCTTTTTCTGCAGCTGAAATGATACACACACACACACACACACACACAATTACAAAGACTTCTTTCTTCTTCAAATTGTTTGCTAAGCCAGAAGCAACCATGGATCACTTGAAGTAATGCCCAGGTCATCCCATTTTTCTCTCACCTTAAACACTGATCACAGCAGACTGTCCTTCTGCTGCTGAGTGATGCTTGCTCTAAGTGCTTACCGCACCTGCATGAAAGAATTAATGAGTGAGTGATGGATGGTGGATGTGGGAGGGGCAATGCCTCTTTGTGGGACGAGCTCACCCATCTTCCCACATCCACCTGCTGTCCTTTCTTAACAGGGTGGCATGATTGCTCTGCTGTTGTCCATCTTGTGCCTGGTGATGATCCTGTACACTCGCCGGCGCTGGTGCAAGCGCCGCCGGGTGCCCCAGCCCCAGAAGAGTGCCAGCGCCGAGGCAGCCAACGAGATTCACTACATTCCTTCTGTGCTAATCGGAGGGCACGGGCGGGAGAGTCTGCGCAACGCCCGCGTGCAGGGCCATAACTCCAGTGGCACCCTGAGCATCCGCGAGACGCCCATCCTGGATGGCTATGAATATGACATCACTGACCTGCGCCACCACCTGCAGCGGGAGTGCATGAACGGAGGGGAGGACTTCGCCAGCCAGGTCACTCGCACCCTCGACTCCCTGCAGGGCTGCAATGAGAAGACGGGGATGGACCTCACGCCAGGTGGGGAGGGGAGAAGGGCAAGGGGCAATTTGGTCCTTCCTCTCAGGGAGCTAGGGAGTGAGTAGAGAACAGCTGTTTTCTAATTTCGTGGCTGGTTTTCATACATAGCGGGATGTGCTGGTGCCTTTTCCCAAGTGAGCAAGAAGAGTAAGTGCTTTCCTGGGATGATGGGAGCTGTTTTCTAATATAAGAAATCAGAAGAATAAGTGTAAATTGGATCCCTCTCCACTTCCACTCTGCATTGGAAGCAGAGATCCTTTTACACCCAACAGAAGAGTGGGTTAGAGTCTTTACAGTACATAATGAGCAATCCTCGGGAAAATAAGGAGATAGCAAGAGAGATCAGCGTGTGTGTATGAGACTTCCGTACAGAGGATGTTTACTAAGGCAATTTAATTTTCCACTGAAGTGGAGAGGACAGAGGTATCTGTTCTTTTCTATGACTCCTGAGACTCTGGCCTGGGGGTTTTGGTTGTGTTGTCTTGCCCATGGCTCAGTGGTCTTCACAAGGGATGTACTTCTTCAAAAAAGATGAAGGAATGCAGTCAAGCTGCCAGACCTCAAACACTTTGTGTATCTCTGGAGACATTGGGGGAAGAGACTTGGACCTAATTAGCTGAGTGAGACAGGGTCAACAAAATTCAGAGAGGAAACAAGTCCTTTTCTTTTCTCTTACAGTAGCCCACCTGTCTCTTTCGCTCAAACTTATATAAATAAGCAGCTCTCCATAGGTAAAACCCCAAGACAGTGATCCTTCAGGGTACTGCCCAATCATCTTTGAAGAAGACTTTTTTTTTTTTTGAGGAAGATTAGCCCTGAGCTAACATCTGCTGCCAATCCTCCTCCTTTTTTTTTTTTTTTTTTTTTTTGCTGAGGAAGACTGGCCCTGAGCTAACATCCATGCCCATCTTCCTCTACTTTATATGTGGGACACCTACCACAGCATGGCTTGCCAAGAGGTGCCTTGTCCGCACCTGGGATCCAAACTACCGAACCCCGAGCCGCTGAAGCGGAACGTGCGAACTTAACTGCTGCACCACTGGGCCAGCCCCTGAAGAAGACATTTTTGATACTGACTATTACTTAAGATATATGGACTTTCAGTGGGGCTTAAAGAGAGAATTGTGTCCTAGAGGTTTCCATTCTGCTTCTTATCTAGAAACGATCCTTTTTGAATAGCCACTTCCTAATAAGATTTCAAGTCTGGGAACTTCTGGAGAATATGGGACCCATCTTCAATATCTCATATTCCCCATAGCACCTAGCATAGTGCTAAGCCCACCAAGTAGCTATATGATACTCGGGGATAACAAACAAATCATTCAGGGAGCAGGTAAATAGCACAAATGTGTGAAATAGCTGGGTGTCAGACAATAGGGAGTGGTGCAGACTGTGATGAAAGAGAGAAGATATGTTCTGCCTGAATGCACTCAGATTCAAATTCTGTTAAAACTCTGTGCAGACCAAAAGAAAGAAATCGGCAGTCTGTATGTCACCAAAGGGCCACTTGTGGTGACCCTGTCAATGCAGAATTAGTTGAATTGGATTTTTGGTTGTGATCACTCTTACTTCACTTCTTCTCTTGTAACTTTGTAGTCCTCTAGAAATCAAAGAGGAGTATTTCAATCTCGGCCAGTCTCTCACTTTAAAGGCTCTTTATTTCAATTCTGTGAAACTCCATCTCCTTGGTTCAGGCACATTTCCTTGCTCTCACTTTCCTTTGGCCTTTTCTGTTAAAATCTTTCCCTTGACTTTTCCTTATGCAGGAAGTGACAATGCTAAGCTGTCACTGATGAACAAGTATAAAGATAACATCATTGCCACCAGCCCTGTGGACTCCAACCACCAGCAGGCCACTCTGCTCTCTCACACCTCCAGCAGCCAGAGAAAGCGGATCAACAACAAAGCAAGAGGTACCCGTGTCTGCTGTCAGGGCTTCCAGGTGGATTCCTCAATATCGGTAGAGGCGGGGCCGTTAATGTCCTCAGCCGCTCTCAGGCAGGTTAGAGGGATGTGTCCTGGCGCAGTCTTTCTGGAGGCCTGTTGAGTTCTACTTACCAAAAAATTTAAATATGCAAACCTTTTGACCAAGTAATTTCAACAACAAGAATTTATTCTCAGGAAATAATGGAACAAGTGCACAAAGATGTGTGTAAAAAGCTGTTCATCACAACATCGCTTAAGAGAGCGAAAATTGTAAATAGCTTCAATGTCCATCAATGGGGAATTGGTTAACTATGCGCACATCTGTCTACTGTCCAGTGCCTTAGCATGCAGCCATTTAAGATGATGAGATAGATCTATATTTGTTAACATGGAAAGTTGCCCACCCATCTATTAAATGGAAAAAAAATGAGATTATAAAATAGAAGATACAGCAGAATGCCATTTTTGAGGGGAGATTAAAAAGGCTTTATGTGTTTCTGAATCAGAAAATGATGGCGGGTATATACATAAAATGTTAACATTTTTTTCTCGGATTTAGGGGACATCAGAGTTGTTCCCTTTACACAATTTTGTGTATTTTCTTTATTCTTTTTTGCCTTTTTCACATTAAATATATGTTACTTCTAGAACCAGAAAAAAAAATATCCTAGGTCCCTTTAGAAATAATTGCAGTATCGTGTCAACCAGAATCATGACCTGTAATGAGAGAAATTTCCCTCTTTTCCTTTTCCACCCACCATCCGTGAAGGTCCTCTCTGGCAGGTAGCTGCCAGGAATGGCCCTCCTTGATAGGAGCGTGGGCCGGTGGCTGTAGGACCCTAGTGACTGCTATTATGTAAAGGACTGCTTCTCCAATAAATCTTTATATCAGGAAACTTCAGGCCCCAAGGCTACTCCTCCCGGAATGTCAGTCAACCCACCCTCATTTTTATCGATTTTTCTCTTGAACTTGCCCAATGACTTGGTGTCATGAAGACAAACCTGAATATCTTGTCTTTGCCGTGCTTCTTTTCATTACAGCTGGTTCCGCCTTCCTAAACCCTGAAGGGGACTCTGGCACAGAGGCAGAAAACGACCCCCAGCTGACCTTTTACACCGACCCCTCTCGGAGCCGGAGGCGCAGTAGAGGTAGGGAGGATGAAGGGGCAAAGCGGAGTGGAAGGGGCTCTGAGGAGGGAAGGCGGGGAGCTGCCGAGGTGCCGGGTCAGGCTGGGGCTCTGTGGACCAAAGCCAGTTTCTGCAGGAAGAATTCTTGGACCACAGTTGGTGTTTCCTCCTAAGGAAGAAAGAAGAGCCTAGAGTGGGAGCTTTCAGAGAATCATCTCTCCCAGATAATGGCACTCTCAAACAAGTTTCCAAGTTGTTTGAAAGGCTATTTCTTGGTCAGAAGACTCTCCATTCCTTCTGGAAGCCTCAGGAGTCATATTTTGCTGTTTAGACATAGGAAATAAAGTTGATAAAGTGTTTTATGTGGAAAAATGGACAGTCTAGGTACCTGTGCTCACCTAGCCACGCCGGCCTTGGGATTGGGCGAGGCAGGCGTTGGGGGCAGGGTGGTTGAGGAATGATCTATGGCCTGGAAAACGTATATAATGCTCTTTGGCCTTTCAGCCCCTGCCCAGTAGGCTCGCGGGACCCCGAGCCTACGAGTCCCCTCCTTTCTCCTGGCAGGGTCCAGGTTAGTTACTTCATCCTCCTCAACATTGAAAAGGGTTGTCCTTTCATGCAGCCACCGTCTGTGCCACGCCACCCTGATGTTTAGCGGCTTCATGTGTAGCTATTGCAGCTGTGGCTGCCACTACCTATGACTTTGCTGGTGTCACCATCATCACTGAGGGAGGTCTGGCGCAAGCACCAATCGGCTTCCATTTACCTGCTCTGTAATGTTGGATAAGGACAACAAATTCTCTGTGCCTCAGTTTCCTCACATATTAAATGGGTTAATAATACCTCACCCATAGGTCTACTGTCAGAATTAAATTCTATTAAAATGTGCTTTGTTGGTGCCTGGCAAAGCACTGTGAAATTCTTATTGTTGCTGTTGGAACTCTCCCCAGTGCAGCCTGCGATTTCTACAGCACTCCATCTTTAAGAATTTTAGACAGGGGCTCCTGGAGATACAAAGGAGGATATTTGAGTGACATCACCTTGTGCTATACTCAACAGCATTTTCTCCAACCAATAACCGACCAGTGCCCCCCAAAAGACACCTACATTTTGAGCGTCTCCTCCCTCCACTTGAGTTCCTTTCATATGGAGGGCATTCTTCCCAGGGATTAGAAGAACCCCTTTCATTTCCTCAATTCCAGTTTCTGTAGGCTTTGCTGCTTTCACTACAAAAGTTGTTCCCAGCATTTTTTCTTAAGAGATCACTGGGGCTCTGGGCAGCCTAATATCTGATGCCCCAGTTTCCCTGAGGTGAGAATGTGGATCCCCTGATCCTCATTACATATTTATAGACAGCAAATAGTCAACCTAGGCTAAACCAAAGCAGGGTGTGTTCTGCTTTAATAAAATCCTGTTTAAGAAAATCCATAGTAATGAGTCAGAATGAGTTTCTTTGCAGCGTAACACTGTTCCTTTTAAATACTAAGCGCTCCGAGTCCCTCAACTCTTTGCTGCTATTAACTAGATTGTAAGCTTTTTAGGGATGGGCATGTCTAATTTATTTTTCCAAAGTGCCTAGTGAAGGATTTTGCCTATAATAGAAACTTGTAAGGGTTTGTTGAATTGAACTGGATACATCAATCAGGCCAGCCAGAAATTCTATAACCCACCTGCCATGGGTCAGGCTTTGTGATAGGTGGTAGAAACATGAAAACAGGACACAAGGAAAGGCTTAATTTAATCATATAAATAAAGTGAAATGAATGCTCAGAAGAGAGAACAGTTAATTCTACCTGGCAGCAACAGGAGGCAAAAAAGGAGAAAATAATTAGACCTCGGTTATATACAATGTACAGGATTTCTTGAAAGAAGAAAATTAGGGTAAGGGCATTCCGGTAGAGGAAAATAGCATATAAAAAGCCTTGAAAGCACAAAAGAACATGGTATTTTCAACAAGTAAAAGCAGTTCAACATGGCAGCTGTAATCCAGGATATAAACATAGAAACACACGGGGGTAGTTGGGATGGGGATGGATGAGAGGCTGGCTGCCAAAGGACCCCTTATACGCCATGTGACTGAGTTTGCACTTGGTTCCATAGGTAATGGGAAACCACTGGAGATTTTGAAGACAGGTAGAGATGCTGGATGATGGGTTGATAATGCAGAAGGACCAGAGAGACAAGAAAATCAGTAGCAAGTTAGTGCATTCCCATGAGAGCAGTGGCGAGTGCCTGTAAACAGTGACAGTGCTGGGTGATAAGGGCTACAGCAGCAGGGTGCACCTGGGGGCTGGAGGAACAGCCAGGAATAAGGGAGAATCTATTCTTGAAGGTTTCAAGGAAGTGTTTACAGGGAGATGTTGTTTGAGCTGTGACTTGAAGAGTAGGTGTATACCAGGCTGACAAGGTGACAAAATGGCATTCTGTGGAGGAGGAAATAGTATGTGCAAAGTCACAGAGACGTAAATGATAATGGTCTAGTCAGACAGCAGTAAATAGTTTACTAGAATAAAGCTTATGGTGCAAGCTGATAGCTTGCTTAGGAAACACAGCTGGAGGATCAGGAGAAAGTGCACGGCCTTGACTGAAGGACTTGGCCGTGAGACTTCAGTTGGAGTCATTGAAGGCTTTTACAGAGCATTGCCTTTGTCCACTCTGCTTCATGGAGGATCCAGCTAGGGCACTGTGGAGGAGAGGTGAGAGTAGGGGAAGGTTGAGGCAGGGAGTCTGGGTGGATGGCTATTGCCATAGTCCAGGTGTGAGATGATAAACGTAGGTACGAATGGAGAGAATAGAGGCAAGAGAACTTTTGGATGCAAAATGAGGAAAGATTTCAGGCCTGCCCAGTGGCATAGCAGTTAAGTTCATATGCTCCACTTTGGCGGCCTGGGGTTCATGGGTTTGGATTCTGGGCTCAGACACACATCGCTCATCAAGCCATGATGTGGCAGCATCCTACATACAAAATAGAGGAAGACTGGCACAGATGTTACCTTAGGGGCAATCTTCCTCACCAAAAAAAAGAAACAGAAAGAAAAAAGATTTGATGGCGTTGGTGATGAAGAGGGCGTGGCTTATGAAAGAGAGGGAAGAGTTAGACGTGATAGAGTTTTCAGACTTGAGAAACCCAGTAGATGATGGTGCCATTTGCTGGGCAATGGGAATAGGAGTGGGAGGAGAGTTTGAAGGAAGGTGGAGAGAGTTCAGTTTTGGACATTGCATTTGAGAGCCTGAAGGACATTCTGGTGGGCCATCTGCTGCTCAGGCCTGGTCCGGGCTGGAGGTAGAAATTTGTAAGTGTGGGGAAATAGATCCTGTGTTGAAAGGATGCTATCATGAATAGAATATCTCCAGGTAGCAAGGGACAGAGGATCTAGAGGCTGCTGGCCACCCTGGAGAATCTCCCTCTCAGCTACTGCCAGCACACTCTCTCAGGGCATCTGCTCCCATGAAGCACGGGTGCCGCCATGGACCAAAACCTTCTCTGCATTCCTGAGAACAGCGGCTCCAGAGACTCCGCTGGGCCCAAAGATTGATTAGTGCATTGTCTGGGGGCTGTAGTCTCAGTTGGACCTGTGCTTTGATCCCCTCTCCACTCCTTAGTAGCTGCTTGACCCTGGGCAGCCCTATAGCCTCTCTAACTCACTGCTCCTCTGTGGGAGCTGCCTTATCAGATTGTGGTCATTGTTCAATGCCGTGAGCCATGTAGAACCCTGGGCGCTGGTGCCTGGCACATACTCACACTTCATAAGTGTCAACGATCACTGTGATGTTTATGTCTTTGAGACTTACTTTCCTTACCTGTGAAGTGGGCAACTTGCCTTGCTTTCTTACTTTCCTGCATCTGTTCTGCCTCTATGTGAAGAGTCCTTCTTGTTACTACCGTTTTATCCTTTCTACCAAAACCAAAACCAAAACCAACCAAACAAAAAACACACCCAAAAACCCTCCCTTCCTGTCCCTGTGCCCTCCTACCCGGGAGTGTTTTTTGTTCCCAGCATTATTATTTTCTTGCTAAGCTTCCATTTATAACCTTACCCCAGTGGCTGCAGGACTGGGGAGAGCCTTCTGGTGCGACAATGCCCTCTACTCATGCAGAGCAGACTTTCCTCCTTTTCCTCCTTCCAGGCCCCACAAAATAAGAGTCACTTGTAGGACTCCCCACCACAGAAGTTCCTCCAGAGGGTTGGTTTGAGCCCTGGGAGTGGAGGAGCTGTTTATTAGAGCGCCCTCTACAGAAAGCGATGGGAAGTGCAGGGAGTTGCAGCGTGGGGTGAAAGGGTTCCTGCCACCCTTGGGCAAGAGGCTGGAGCCCCGCCAGGCGAGTAGAGGGCAGAATGCCCTCTTTCATGAATTCTCTTGTGAATCTGGCCCAGGAGGAGTGCAGAGGAAGTGCACACAGCTGACCCTTGTTGACCCTAAGGGCCACCAATAGGCCAAGTCTCCTCTGACTCCAACTGATGACATGTGTTCCATGAGGCTGAATAGAGACATTTCTCAGTGGGCTAAGTTTGCCAGCTGCCTCCCCTGTTTGTCGGGCCAGGCAACAAAAGGCCAAGTTGGCCTTTCACGGCCAAGAGTTTCACCACCCGGTGTCTTGCTTTTGTCTTGCTTTCAGTGGGCTCTCCCCGAAGTCCTGTGAACAAGACCACCTTGACCTTGATCAGCATCACCAGCTGTGTGATTGGCCTCGTGTGCTCCTCCCACGTCAGCTGCCCTCTTGTTGTCAAGATCACCCTGCACGTCCCTGAGCACCTGATTGCCGATGGTGAGCCCACTTCTGAGGATGCAACCTCCTCCCTAAAGAGGAAGGGTTCAGATTGGGCAAGGAAGATACAGAGAAGCCAGGGGTCACTGTTGCCTATTACTATAAGTGAGGAAAGAAGTATACCCAGAGAGTAAGGCTTAGGACAAAATTGGATCGTCCACAGATGAAATCAGAAAGCAGGTTTAAAAAAAGCAGAAAGGAACTGAACAGATCTCCTCCCTTCTCTGCGCCCACTCCCATTTCCCATTTCTGTTTGTTTTTATATAAGCCTTGTCTTTGTAGAGAAATGCAGAGCATGCTGGCTACAGGTAGGTCAATACCAAGATTCTCGCAGCCTTTGAGAGGGGAGAAGCTCAGTGGAGAAGTAGAGGCGTTTAAGGATGAGCCACACTTCGGTTTGGCATGCCCGAGTGAGACATTCCTAATTGCAATAACTTGCTATAAGCCTAGAACTCTGAAGCAATAATTTACTTTCATCCAGGGGGACCCCAACATAATGAGGGAGTAATATAGGTTCTGAGAGTCCCTGAATTAGTTAAGCCCAGAGCACATAATTGACTTGTTACTGTCTGTTCTCTTGGTTGCTGTAAGGCTGCAAACAGGTGGGGACTGTCCATGGTGTTAGAGGGCCTGCTATTTCGTGGCAAGTGAAGACAGGCAGCAGGTCCCTGTTCCTTGGACGAGTGCCAATGCCTGTGGCTGGATCTGATGGAGCCGTGCCACGGCCATCACAAAGTGGCTCTGTCCCTGTATCCCTTAGGTCCATCCTGGTAGAGATGGGATGGAGCAAGGCAGCAGGGGACGAGATGGTGGGAGGTCTGTGTGGTAGCCAAGCCTTCACCTGCTGATTTCTTGCTTGGGGGCTCATTACGGACCAGGACTTGTGGGAGTAATGACCTCAGATTGGGGCTAACCTGCAGAGTGTCCCTTACTCTGTCTTCAGTGATGTGTGTGTATGTGTTGTACACGGCATGCCTCCTCTCCCCCTGCAGGGAGCCGCTTCATCTTGCTGGAGGGGAGCCAGCTGGATGCCAGTGACTGGCTGAACCCTGCTCAAGTGGTGCTGTTCTCTCAGCAGAACTCCAGTGGGCCCTGGGCCATGGACCTCTGTGCCCGGCGGCTCCTGGACCCCTGTGAACACCAATGCGACCCCGAAACTGGTAGGCGGGAGCACCGGGAAGAGGGTAACTGTCAGAGTTCATGCCTCTTGCAATCACCCCCTTGAAACCCAGGCCATCCCTCCTGATTGTCCCACTGACATTGGGAGCCTAGACTGCGCAAGCTGCCAGCATGTTGTTGGGCCCCTGAGCATGTTGGCTTAAGATGTGGGGTCATCTTCTATCATGGAAGCTTCTAGCATCTTCAAACCTTGGAAGTATCCTAATTGTAGCCCCACGCCACACAGATCAGTTGGGGGTGACCTCCACAGCCCACTTGCCACCCAGTTAGGGGATATCAGCTACTGGGGCTAGACTTTTCATGCTTGCTTATTGTAGAAAATTTGGAAAATTTAAAAAAGCTTATAGAAGAAAATGATAATCATCTATAATTCTATCTCCTGGAGAAATCATTTTAAAATTTTAATGTCCTCCCTTCCAATCTTTTATCTATGCATGGTTCTTAGAGGCTTACAAGCTCGCTAAGTCCAGTAGAGTTTTCTTGATTTTTTTCATTTAACATTCTATCGTGAGAGTTTTCCAGAACCATTAAATAACCCTCAATAACATAATTTTAACGGTCATTTTGTATTCTATTGTATGTCTATATCATAGCTCATTTAAATAGTTCCCTATTATTTGACATTTAGGATGCTTTAAATTTTTAATTTTTACAAATACTACTAAAATGAATATCTTTCCACATAAACGCAGGGCACATTTGAAGCTATCTTCTCCAGATAAATCTTAGAAGAGAGATTACTGGGCCAAAGGGCGTAGACATCTTTCCGGCTGTTATATTTTCAAATGGGGCTGGGGCTTCTCTGAGGGTGGGCCCTGATTCAGACACAGCATGCACTGGGACCCTCACGGTGCTTCTTGAGCTCCAAGATATCCAGGAGTATGGATCCCTCACTCCAGGTTGCTTTGCACTTTCATTGTAGAAGGGATTGCGTCTACGGTAGTCTTTATAGAGACCTGCACCCAGTAGATTCAGTACCACAGACAGAGCCTTCCCAGCAAAGAGGTACCTGAAACACGGGCAGGGGATGTAGTGACATCTAAGACCCCCACGTGCAATGTTGCTGCAGATGGGGCAAACTCCTCCAGTTCTCTGTACCGCATGTGCAGCCCCTCCTCCACCACACACACACACACATGCACACACACACACATGCATGCGCACACACACATATACACACACATGCACACACACACATATATATACACACACACACGCACGCACATGCACACACACGTACCCCTACAGATGCATCTTCTTCAGGTGGTTGGGTGGAGGGATATTAGTGGAGGTCAAGTCCAAGAGATCCAGCCCTTACTTCTGTTATAATCTGTGACTGTATTTCTTTGAGGGAGTTCCAGGTAATCGCACCATCTAAAGATCACCTTCTTAGGTCTAAAAGTTGTTTTTACGTGGGCCCGTCACAGAGATTCTAGGCCCCCATATGGAGGAGAAAGTACAACATTTCAAACATCTGATGTCTAAGACTGTGCTTACTTGCTGCTCCTCCCACACTGTCAGGCAAACACCAAACCAAACAGATGGGCTGTGCACCAGGCCCAAAAGCCAGTGTGCTCGGGAGAAAGGAAAAAGGGCTCATCTCAGAGGTGGGGCCTCTCCTTGCAACTGAGCTTGTCTCTGGTCCCCCTGCTGACTTGAGTTAGGAGATTCTGGGATACTCTTAGCTATTAATCTCACTTCTGAGAGAAGCATGATCTTCAGAGGGCCTTGGAAGCTTCCACTGAGGTTTTAAAGAACAGAAAGCACTTTTTGTTACATGTGGAAAGAAGGGATTGGGGTCTTAGACTTGGATGGGTTTTAGAGATAAGCTGCCTCCTTACTTTAGACCAATGCTCGAGTTCCCTGAGAAGTTGCATGACTTGCCCAAAGTCCCACAGCTACCTATGGCAGAGTTGTGTTCTATCCATCGTAAACCAGAGCAGAGGTGGGATTATAAAAGGTTTCTTAATTTCTCCAGACATGTCAGAACCAACGTATTTGTTGTTCAAAACTCAGCAACCACCATTACTGAGCATCGCGCCTCCCAGCCAGGAGCGGAGGAAGCTGCTTGTCCACAGCAGAGCTCCCATCTCCTCTTCAGTCCCTCCCAGATGTCTCATTTCCTATCTTGGCTGAAAATGACGTTGGGAAGCCCAGCCCCTTGTTAGTGGCTTCCCAGTGACTGTGATGATTAATGAAGTTCCAACTGGAAAGCCATGGAGGGAGAATACAAATAAGGACCCAAAGCCCACAACAGAACCAAGGTGCAACATCTTCATTTGGGGTAGCAGCTGAGAAATGATGTTGTAGAGATTTTTATTTTCATTAATGCTGGAATTGGAAACCCTCCCCCTTCCCGCCCTCCTTCTTTCCACACATGGGATGATGTGGTCATCCCACACGCTCATCAGTAAGAAACTTTATCGCCTCCCACACTCCATCCTAGAGCCTTTCTCCAAAGAGCTGAGTGTGGGAATTGGCTGCAAGTCAAGTCGACATTATTTTTGCAATCCTCCAGCTAACTCGCTTGGAAATGTCATAGTGTTGGGACATGTGCTTTCCCAGCCTTGCTGAGGGGTCTGCTCATATGGATATGTGGAACTGTGCAAGTGCACGTGTATACTTTTTCACACACACACAAACACACAAATATAGACGCTCAGTCACTGCAAAGGAGCAACCTCTGAGGCCTAGAGCTTTTCACAGGCATCCTTCCATAGCGTTCCATAGTTAAGCATGTGTTTACTCGTCACCTGCACAGCGTCCGGAATACCAAGTGTGGGCAGAATAATGGGTCCCCAAAGATGTTCATGTCCTAATCCCCACAACCTGTAAATGTGTTACGTTGCATAGCACAGATGAATTAAAGTTGCAGGTGGAATTAAGGTTGCTAAACAGCTGCCTTTAAAATAAGGAGAGTAGCCTAGATTATCCAGGTGGGCCCAATGTAATTGCAAGTGTCCTTAAAAGTGGAAGAGGGAGGAAACTAGAGTGCTGTTATATGAGGAGGACTCAACCAGCCATTACTGGCTTTGACAATGGAGGAAGGAGGAATGAGCCAAGCAACGTGGGCGACCTCTAGAAGCTGGACAAGGCAAGGAGATGGAGTCTCCCCTCAAGCTTCCAGAAAGGAACATGGCCCTATAGACGCCTTGATTTTAGCCCAGTGAGACTCATGTCAGACTTCTGACCTACAGAACTGTAAGATCATAAATTTATGTTGTTAAAACCACTAAGTTTGTGGTAATTTTTATGGCAGCTATAGAAAAGTAACACACCAGGGGAGGAGAAAAAGGACAGTGAAAGAACAAGCAGTGTTATGTGCCTCTTTATATAAATTTATATAGGATTCATAAAGGGTGGCTACACAGACCTCCTGCAGATGTGTCAGGGATCTATGGACGAACTGGAGCTGGAGGAAACACTGATTTCTTTTCCATTCCAGCCTTCCTTTTACATTCTAGCAACATGCTACTCAGGAGGGCTGTAAGGTACCTAAAGCTCCTAGCCCAATGCCCAGAGGCCCTTTGCCAACTTCGCAGTGACACTGTCCCCAGATCCTCCCAGGTTTGTAACCTTAGGTGTATCTCCGGTCAAGTTGGGCTAAAAGCAAACCACTAAGCTTGTATGGGTTAATACTCTGGCAGGATCCAGCCAGAGGTTGACTTTTCCTATCCTTTCTAAAGGTGTTTGTTGTGGTTGTGTGTTTGTTTGATTGTTTGTTTTTTGATGGACAAAAACATGGTTTTTGTGACTTCTCTCTTTACCCCATTCCTGGCCTTTGTTCTGCCACATGGACAGCTGAGGAGGCTTTACGCAGCTGCTTAATTTCACAGCCCCTATTAGTCCTGGCCACAGACCCTCACTGCCCTTTTCAAGATATGTAGCTGTTATGGGTCTGCAAGGAGCATGGGCTTCCAAGCTAAATCAAGTTTTAGTCACCATTCAAGATGTTCCCTGAAATTCCTTCTGTCCCAGATCTTTCCGTACATTAGTCCCAACCATGTAGAAATGTGTAAAACCTGGGGAGGGGCAGTGGAGCAGATTTTCAGACTTGATCTAGCCCTCTTCCCCTGCCCTTCTCTGAACCACTGCCTCCCTCTCTCTAGCCTTCCTTGTTTTCTTGAACCCAATTAGCAGGGCAGCACAGATCCCATTTTGTTCTAGCCACCTGGATTGCCCACTCACTCCAAACTCCCTTTTGTGGCTTATTAAAGCCCCTTCCTTCTGGATGTCCTTTTGGCATATTTCCATCTGTCTGCCCTCCCGGAGCCATGTGTGGCTGTTTGACTCTGGGCCTGCCTCTTGCCTTATGTTTCCACAGGGGAGGAGACCAGGCATTCGGATATTGGCCAAGTCCAGATGTCTTACAAAGATTTCACTTTTTAGATGAAGCACACCCAATTCCGTTTAATAAAAGCCACAACTACCTGAATGATAGAGATGACTCAGGGCTTTTGGTCTTGATCTGTAGTTACCTCATGAAGAACTTGTGGTGAGCCCAGTCATGTCTGAGGAGCCTTGGCTTCAAGGTCTTTCTTTAACCCTTTGATGAGATTTGTGCCTCAGTCCTTCATCTGAAGGATGGGAAATGACCCAAGGCACTGTCCATCATACAAGGTACCTCAAGGCATCTGCCCTCAGGGTACCAAGCACAAATCAAAGTATAGGCATCTCCAGGCGCTGCATAGATCTCCTCTCGGTGGGCTTCTACTCTGTAGCAGTGTGGTTGCCTGGGAGTGCCTCCTGCAGGGCACACTGCATCCCAGTTGGGCGCTTCACCGTGGCCATGACACGTCTCTCCATTGGATTCCTATGAACACTGCCACAGAGTCGGCACGTCATGTGTTCCCCACCATCTGTCACAGCAGATGCAGAGACTGTAACACTTCTAGCTTAGGAGGGCATCCAACACCCTTGTGGGGTCTTTAAAATTCACAGCTAACAGTCGGAGCTTGTGCTTGCACGAAACCCCTCTTAAAGTCAAGATTTAGCAGTTGGTTGCCATGGCAACTTTCCTCATCAAGTCTGAACTCTCAATGTAGATGGCCAGACTGGTTTTGAAGAGAAATACAGAAGAGGGAACTTTGGTGGTTTCCGGAAATGAGGATTATTTGAGAGGCAAATTTTGGATATCCTTAAACTCTAGCCTGATGTGTTTGAAAATTTCTCTGTTGCTCTGACTTTGGGCTGCGTATGACATTATATGGAGAAAAGCTTTATCTGTCATCAGCAGTGTGTCCCCACATAGTAATGAATGATGGAAACCTCATAAGGAGATAATGACTATGAAGGCAATTTGAGAAAGGTAAATGTGCTCCACAAATGGTAGGTAACGCCGTCATTAGGAAAATCAGGCTCTGCTTGAACTCTGAGTTGCTACTGCATTTATTTTTACATGTTTTGTGGTAACTAGATATTAAATGTGGAAGAAGGACTCTCTTTTTTGTCAATCCTTAATTCTAGGCAAGGCAGCCAGCCAAGACCATTCCAAGAGTCAGAGTGATGGGTTTGACAACCTCTCGAGGTTACTTCCTGTTTTTTAATATCATACCCATGCCTTATGTCCACAAGGACAGTTGGGAGAGGATCTCCTTAAGGGAGAAGCATGTCTGGCCTCTGACCCATTGATTGGCTTAGATATCTGCATCTTGAGGGGAGGTGGTGGTGGTACTTGCCTTCTTTATCGTTAACTTCTATCAGAGAAGCAGCCTTCATCTGAAAGACTTATCATCCACGACCTAATTTCAATCCTTGTTCTCCAATGTTCAACTCATAGCTCCCTGACTATTCCTAGACACAGCTCAGCACCACTGAAGCCAGTAAATTTGAGCCTATTGCGAATTTAACCCATATGGAAGCCTGGATTTGCCATATGAGAGACCAAGTTCTGATCTAATCCTCTCTGTGGATCCCCACAAAGAAGCTACTCATTTTCACTCCGCTCCTCAGCACCTTGAGCTGAGCAGGTGTTGGGGAAGAAGATGAGTGTTATCTGGGAGTGAGGCCCTGATGGGCAGTAGCTTATAGGTCAATCCTGAAAGGAATGGTTGAATTTGGATCTTAACAAAAAAACTCCTTTCTCAGAGCCTACCCAATTCCTTCCCTCATAACTGTGAGGCCCCTTCACTTCATTTTTATTGGTTTTTATATTTGAAAGAGAAAACAGTACTCAAAGGTATTATTCTATCTATATCCTTTTTAAGTGGCTCTTCCTAAGGAGACAAAGAAACTGTCTGCCCCTTGTCTCCTTAGTGCAGGGCACCTTTGTTATTTACAAATTCCCGGAAGTCACACCCTGTGCTTTCTCTGCCTGCAAATTAAATTACCAGCCGGTGAAATAGTTAACACTAGTGCTTCAGTGAACTGCCTCAGAGTGTAGGGCTGCAGAGCATTGCCTAAGGAATTATTCACATAAGGAAGCAGCAGCAATTTTCTTCAACATCAGTACTAAATAGAGCAATGATTCTTAATCTTTTGGGGGTCTCGGATTTGCTTGTGAATCAGATGGATGTTATGGCACCCTGCCACAGAAAGATGCACATACGCACATACGTGTACAGTTTTGCAGACAATTCCGGGGGGCTGTGGACCTCTTGTTCTAGTAATGGAGTAACGAATGATCATGAAGCATAGTAATGTGCTAAACAAATAGAGAATTATAGATGATCTTTCTGTTCACCAGCTCCAAGATAATTAGCCATTTTCACTTAACAATGAAAACCCAGAGTTCCTATAAAACCGTAATAGGTATAAGTGGCTTCCTCTAATTACAGTAGTTATTCGGTGGGCTAGCAGCATGCCATGGTGGAGGAAAAAGGTCTGAAGTCAGACAGACATAGGTTCAGATATTAACTCTGTCCTTTACAAGCTGTCTCCAGATCCCTTAATTTTTCCGAGCCTCAGTTTCCCCCATCAGCATAGCATAGCTATTGATACCTACTTTTCAACTTTCTTGGAAATATTTGATGAAGTAACTCACTTATGTGGTCTTTCAACATGTATTGATCAACTAATAGGTGTAAACTGGGCGCTGAGAAAATAAAGATTCAGAAGTTTTTTGCTCAAAGAGTTCTTGGTCTTTGTGTTTACAGAGCACATGTAACAGGTGCTTTGTGAATGTTGGACCCTCCATGAGTGGAAATTATCATGTAGTGGAAAATGGAGAGATTGGTGGTGTGCTCATTCACGTGGGTGGTGGAGACGGCGTGTGACATAATGGGATTTATTGTCTCATCCGTGCCTCTGTTAGAGTCAGAGTTTAATCTGATCATTTCATATTAATGTTCTCAAACACAGACAAGTTAATCAATTCCCTCATGTTTCTTTTTCTTCCTCCTTGCCCTGCTTCTAAGGGGAATGCCTCTGCTACGAAGGTTACATGAAGGATCCAGTGCACAAGCACCTTTGCATTCGGAATGAATGGGGGACAAACCAGGGGTAAGTGAGGGGATGGCAAGTTAGCCAGTTCTCAGATGTCACTGCTCCGTCACGCAGACATGACGTGGAGCAACTGCGTGCAGAGGAGCAGAGCTAAAGGGTGGTTATATTCTGAACAGCAAATGGGTAAAACTGTCACTGTGCATTTCCATATTTATACCATTCCAGTGACGTCCATATCATCTTTTTCTCCATTTACGAGTTCAGAGATGATGCCTCTGACTCGCAGCCCTGCAGCCTCCAGCTGGGATCTGAGAATCAAGCTGTCCCTCTCTTCCTTTTCACATCACCACCAGCCACGAGGATTCCACAGGCAGAACTTAGCTGATGATTTTCTTGGAGACACACGAAGCCACACAGACTCCAGTGTAGCTCTCCCAGAGCTTGATGAGCTTTGCAAGACTGACATGAGCAGAAACTTGTTTTCCCCAGGACTGTCAGCAGGGGTGAAGGGCAAAGTCTCAGGGAGAGCTCCGTGTGGAGTAAGAGTAATTTTGCCTGATCCCCAATTACCCTCTCTCTGTGAGACCTTGCTTTCCCCCAAGCACACATGACTGGGATAAAAAGTTACCTTGTCTATTGCTTTTTTATTTTAGCTTTTTTTTTTACATTTTTTTGAATTTATTATTATGGTAAAATATACATCACATAAAATTTACCATTTTTAAGTGTACCATTCAGTGGCATTAAGTACATTCACGTTGTTGTGCAACCATTACCACTGTCCATCTTCTACTGCTTTTTAAAAGCAACTTTCTGCTTTATTTTGGGTGCTGAGAGCTTGCTTTTGGCATTGGCTGGGTCATGGAGGAGGCTGAGAGGAGAAAGGGATCAATAAACGCTAACTAATAATAGCAATCGATGGAACAGGGAAAACTAGAAAGAAATCAAGGCAAATGCCATCTCGGAGCGATGGCTTGGACTGCAGATTAGAAATGTGTTTGCGGCCTGACAAGGTGGAAGAAAGAAACCACTGTCATTTCACACCTTGCCAGGGAGCACTCATATCCCCGAGGTCGATGATCAGCCCTCTCTGTGTGATTCTGATGAGACCAAGCCTAGAATATTGAGTGTAGTTCTGGACTTTCAAAGCAATAAATATGGAGACAAATGGGTGAGAGTTTGGAGAAGAGCAATAAAAATGATTGAAGAGCCCAAGGGAGTGATTTATGATGTAGGGATAGAAGAACGCAACTCGGAGGACTTGGCCAGCTGATGACTAAGTCAAGGCATGATGGATGCCTGTAGACGTTGGAGGAGGGCAAATGTTCTGGAACGGGTTGAGGCTGAGGGATAAGGACAAGAGAGAATGAAGTTAGAGAAGGGAAATCTGAGTCACAGGTCAGAAAACTTGGGGAAGTCAAAACGCCATGAAATTTTTCTGTTGGTGAAAATGAAGGATTGCTCCATTTCTGCTGAATTTGAGATCATGTTGGAGAGGCAGTCCACAAAATTTAGAGGGAGATGTTTGTAGAAGGATAAATAACATGTGAGGTGGCCTATGGTTGGAAGATTGGTGAGGAGGGCAGAAGACGTGGCTAATAGATGTCAAGCGGGGTATGAATAAAGAGTGCCATTCACTGTTGAAAGTCCCTTAGATTCCCTACTCTCAGACCCCTGAAATGTTTGCATCATTGCTGGGGGTCCAAGATTGTAGCTTATATGATGGCTGAGAGTCTCAGGTGACTCTGGTTCTCATTGAGTAAAATATTGTAAAGGGTAACGCATAATCAGCTTTCTAGCTCTTAGCCTGCAAACTTGCTGCCGAAGAAAACAATGACAAAATGTCGTTTCACTTTTTGCCCTGAATGATCCAGACTGGCTCTCTGCAGTGATTGCATTTGGTGGCTAATCGCTCAAGCCTCCACATCCCTTGCCTTGTAGACAGATCACGCGAGGATGGGCCTGACTTCACTAGGTAATTGCACAAGCCTTCGTCATTCCCTCTGGCTGTGTGTAGAGACAGTCTTAGGATGTAGACAGAAGCCTCCAGGGACATGATGGAGGCCCCACGTTGGTGTCATTTAAAATAAGACAGGCGAAAGCACTGAGTTACAGACTGACAGGAACATTAGCCCCAGGAAACAGACAAGGAGACCTAATCTGTCATTTCCATCTCTAATTTCCATTATTCTCTGATCATCACTGTCTATGAGGTCTCATTCTGGACACTAATAAAATAATGGAGCAACTGTTAGGAGGAAGAAGAAAGTGACTATCTTGAGGATAATGGAACCAGCAGTGATAAGCAGCATGAGTTTATATGTATATACAAAAGTGCCAGACAAATGACTGCATTTTCCTCATAAAGTGACAAGATAAATGAAAAGTGGAAGACGCCATACATCTTGATTTAAATCAGAGAACTGATGCCACGTTTCTTTAAATGATTCTTACAAAATTAATCGAAATTGATTTGAACATGAAGACTGTCACTTGAATTGAAAACTCCCTGACAGATTGCCAACTAACGATACATATTGGGGGATTACGGAAAAATCAATGTGAAGCCTGATTTTCCTGAGTATTTTATTTAATTTTCCAGGAAGCGGAGGTAAGCAGCATGTGTGGTGTTTATGTTTTTCACTTTGCATTATTGTATTACATACATTAAAGTAGTTGAACATTCTTTTGAAGTAAAGCAACCAAATCCTAGGCCAGTTAACAGTTAAAATGAATTCCCTTGTGAGAAATCTAGGTTAATGGACCAGGAGAAAAGTAGCAATAAGCATTCATGACTTTCAGACAAGGAAGAAACTTGATAAAGAACACTAATACAAAAAATTACAATGGATGATTCTGTGAGGCAGAGTTACACCTGCAACTTATCCAGCCTCTGCCTCGTGCTCCAGTTTACCTGGACCGTCATTCATGTTTTCAATGAATTTTCACTCCATTACCTATTGTGGCCCAGGATAACCTAGGTTGCTAATTATAAGAAGATGTGGTCTCTGTTTTTCGAAGAACTAATAATCTAGATAGATAGATGGGCACATAAGAAATTTCTGTGAATTCTAAAACCTATTAAAATAAAAGTGTAAGCAAAGGTCTATGGGATTACGGTTTAAGGGGTGATTTATGTGACGTCTAAGAATCTGGACTAGGGCTTCATGGAGAAGTTAGATTTTGAATTATTCTGTCTAACAGGTACCAAAGGTAATTCTAAGCAAAGGGAACAGCATATGCCAAGGCATGGAGAGATAAGAAACATGGTTTTTCCAGGAATGGAAAATAAATACCTCAATGTAGCTTACAAGTACAATTTATAGAGCCAGGAGAAGAGGCTGGTAAGGTGGAGAAGGACTAGATCTGGAAGAGTCTTGCTTACGAAAGGCTTCGGACGTTAAAGCTCCACGTATTGGCCCCGAGAATTGTTAGCAGGAGGGAGGAGTTCCAAGGTGACTGTATATTTGGTGGGATATTCCCTCCCTACGTGTGATTTTTCCGGACCCTTCAAAAGAAATTAAAATAATACTAAAAAGAAAATAAAAGATGAAACAAACGCACCCAAAACCTCTTGAGACTGTCTAAATCTTTATTTATCTGAATTCTGCAAGTAAAGTATAGTTCTAAAATTATCCTCTAGATAAAGTTTTCAAGACCAGACAGCAAAGAAGGACAGAGAATTGGTGACCATATGTACAAGATACGTGAATCGAGGGGGTTGCAACCATTTTTTTGGAGACTGGTTCGGCCAAAAACACCCAAGGACAAACAAAGCGGGTTGAGACGTTCGTGTGTGGACCCGAGTGGTGAAGCAGGTCTCTGTAGCTCTCCCAGGTGACAGGATCCAGGTGGCAGGTTGTAAAATCGTTGAACTCATTACACAAGAAGCTCCTGTTCACTAAAAGTAAAAATAACTTCAGAAAGATTTAAATGAAGCCGTGGATGACAGGTTTCTACTGAGTTAGTAAAACTGCATGGGATGTTTGAGATTACATCTTGGTCTTTGTGATTGGCATCAAAGTCCGCCATTCCCTGCCACAGCAATCCCGGTGCTCCCGTGCCCAACAGAGGACCCGGGATGAAGGGTCCTACCCCAGCGTGGGGCTTTACCTCGTCTTCTCTCTAACCTGCCTGAATTCACTAAAGACCTCCTTGGCCTCTCATCCCTGTGGCCACAGCCAGGGACTGTGATATTCATTTGCTGATGCAACAAGGACAAATTGAAAATTTTCAGACAAGAAATGAAAACAATAAATGAGCTTAGAGGAGACAAGAGAGATTGATTTACAGGAAAATATTAGAGGAGAAAAAAACAAATTTATTTAGCTACTTTGGAAATTATTAAGAAAGACTCCAATAATGTTTTTTGTTAAATTAGAAGCATACCCAAGGGCCTCCAGATACTTTTTTCTGAACGCTGCAATTAGATTAAACTCATGCGTTTGAAGATTCCTGGTAAATAATAGTCTGATTTCTCATTCTGGCATCTCAGATACAGAGGGCAACACCAAGGAGATCCCCCTCTAGAGAACTGTGGTGTCCCAGTAGGTTTCAGTGGTGAAGGGTGGTGATGGAGTGATAACTCATGAGACGGGAAGAGACCTGCCATGGAAAATGAACAGGTGTTTCTCCAAGATTTTAGAAGCTGTTGTCAGGAGTGGCCCTGCTCATCTTAACACCTCCTTCGTTTTCTGCCCACTTAGGAGGCAACACGCTTACCATGACATCCCCAGATTAGTACACATGCGTGTGCATGGGCGTGCGCACACACGCAGAGCCCACAGTGTCTTAATATGTCCTTGCCATTGTCCCAGGTGCTACTGTTCTCTTCTTCTGTTTCTATAACTCCTCCCTGCTGCTCAGCATCCCGGGAGTGACTGCTTAGGGATTCTAAATCCGTAGAAAGAGCGACGTCCCACGCCGTAGAATCCAGTTTCCTTTTCAAGACAAGAATGAGGACGGTGTCTGTCATGGTTGGCCTCAGCCCCTCTGTCTTGCTCAAAACATGTCCTTGACAGGAGGTAATTTTATTTCGGCCTGGCTGAATGGTGCCATCCTTAACTTTCTCCTAGAAACTGCTTACAGAACAATGACCAGAGTCCAGTGGAGAGGATGACTTTGTCGCTGGGTTCTAGGTGTTGAGCAGGGACCAGCCTCCACTGATTATTCAAAGTGATCCCAAACCCATCCTCACTTCTCCCAGCCAACTAAAACTGAGCAAGAATCTCCTGTCACCTGTCTGCCAATCAAAGTGCAAAGGCTGCGCCATTGTAGGGCTGGACTGAAACGCCTGCGGGTAGCTCTGACTCTAAGTCCGGGTCTTGGACAATGTTTGACCTTCTTTGACCTATCCAAAGTCTCTTCAGAAGTGACTCAGATGGAATCAGACCATCCCGTGTGACATATGACATTTCCTGACTTTCCTTTACCCGTTTCTAGCTCGTCATCTGGCTTTTATTTCCCCACACACATGCCTGTTTTTGAGTCACTGATGCCCCACTGGCCCTCCTCCAACCCCTCAGACAAGATTTGCAGGCCAGCCTGCTGCTGCTCTTTTATCTCTGGGCGCCCTCCTCCCCTGCCCTGCAGCCTGACTTCATTGTCTGGACCCAGCTCCTGTCATTGCCACGCCATGCACAAATGGGATTATCTTCCCATTAGCTCTCTTTTTGTTCTCCTTTTCTCTGTTTCTCTGTGTGTGTGTGTGTGCATGTGCACGCATGTGTGTGTGCCTGTGCGCGCATGTGTGCGTGCATGTGTGTGTATGTCACTCTTTCTAATTACTCCTAACTTAATCACTTATTCCTAACAAGAGTTTCCAGTGTATTTATTTGGCCCTTTATTTCCCATTCTTCTTTGCTTCCTTCCTTTTTTCTTTACTTCTGTCTCCTCCTCTTCCCCCAGGAGTCAATGGAAACGTGGCTGTCCTTTCTTCCACCCATTTCAATGTCAAACAGATGAAGGAAGCTCTTAGAATTAAACCTAAAGTTCCCGATCCCTCCTCTCTCCAGAAGCCCCACTGTAACCTGATTCCAGATGAAATATTGCCGCTTAGAAGGAGAACTGTCCCCTCCGCAAGTGAGCAGGCAGGAGCTGAGGGACTGAAAGTGGATCTACACCTACCAGGACCTCCCCAGACTGGCTTAAAGGGATCAAGTCCCCGAGTTGCCTTGAGAAACTCTGCACCTCATTCTCAGGGATTTTCTCAAATGCAAAGATATTTAACGTAACCCATTTTCACAAAAGCTGTGGTCAATCTGTTGAGTACAGTGATACACTTTGTACGTTGCTGATAGACATCTGGCTGAGAGAGCAACTGAGGGCTGAAGCCGAGCCCGTGCTTGCCAAGGCAAGCAAACCCCGAGACAAAGGGTACATTCGTCCAGATGGCCACCTCTGTCTGATTTGACAAAGGCATCTGGTGAGCTAGTGCTGACCCTGCTGTTGTCATTTTAGGGGATGCCCTCTGCTCCCCTCTTAGAGGCAACTGCGACCTTCTTGTTTACCCAGAATAATACAAGAGCAAAATATGCCCTAGTAATTGACTCCCTGATGCCAGTTCATGGAGCAGATACTTAAGATTCATCTCAGGAGCTTATTTAACATACTGATTTCTGATTTCTACCCCCAGAGATGTTAATTTCATAGGTCTTGGAGAGGGCCAGAATCTGTATACACAAAAAGCTCCCCTAAATGATTCTGAATACTTAGCCAGGCTTAAGGACCCTCCCAAGCAAGATGTGGCATCTCCAGACCCCTCAGGAAGGAGTTCTCTGACTAGCACACCATCCCCTCCAATGAAATAAGAATGGGTTTGTAGACCAGTGCTTGAGTGCATCCTAAAGGGTCCTTGCATTTTACTGATTGGGAAACAAACAGTCAGCGAGGTGAAGAAACTTGCTCAAGGTCATGTAGCTGGTGGCCAAGCTTTTTACAGTGACGGGAGGGAATTGGAGATAAATCAGTTGGATAAATACAGATTTCAAAGAGAGCACAATGTGAAGAGCATATGGCACTCTGAAAGTCAGTTACCGCTGTGGGTGAGTGGTGGACATTCTATGGTCCCCACCTGCTTCTCCGCATCCTCCTCCCCCAGGACTGAGGGGACTCATCTTCATCCCGCCCTTCCCTCAGTGACAAATGTCTGCAGTCCCCCAACAGTACTGCCTACCCCCCAGAGGAGGGTGAAACTACCGCAGTGTTCTCTCTGACTAGTCCAGTCACCGGCTTGGAGACTTATTTTAAACAGTGCCGGGGGCGGGAACACTCGTATTTCCTGACCACCAGGGTGAAAAAAAATCAACCTCAATTTACCCTCCCATCTGCTCAAGAATGGAAGATAAATTGTTTCAATTTTATAGAAATGAATGTTTTATGTCTTGCCCATGCTTTCCAGATAGTGTCCTGAATTTATATATTCTACTGAATGCATGGATGTTTTCCACTAGGAGTGCTCGCTGGGTCCAGCCTCCTTGGGTTTCTGTCTAAGACTGGGTTTGAGAGAACTGTCATTTACCCTGCCTTTGGAGATCTTGGCTATCTATCTTTTTTCCTTTAAATAAATAGGAAAAAAATCCACTCATTGTCCCATACTCAGAGAAAACTTCCATTACCATTTTGGCATATTTCTTTTTCTATGCATCAAAAGTTTTGCGTGCCACCACCCTCCTCAATTCTGTATATATTTTTCTTCTCTCTCATAATTTAACAGTGAGTATATATTACTTTTATAATCACAGAATTTGGGGGGAAAAAGATAAAGAAGGAAGCTTTAAAATTATCTTTGTGGTACACTAATTTTCTCAAAACTTTTTCCATGTGGGGAAGTTATGCTTAATGTCTAACTTAAGACCCTCAATTTTAACCTGATTTTGGAGGAAAGAAGAAAGTGATTCAGGGTCTAGGATTCAGGTCAGACTCCTCTGCTATAAACATCTCTGTAAGTCTTTGTGTAACAAAGGGTTGTGTGGACACGCAAAGTGACCCTCACGGTCAGCACAATATTTGACGCAGTACAGCTTCAATGTCACTGAAGACTTTCAGCCGCCCCTCGTGTAGCACTAATTAATAGCTGTCATTTATTAAACATGTAATGCTGGGCTCAGTGTTTTTTTTTTTTTAATATTACCACTAATCTTGATAAAAATTCTATAAGCTGGTTAAGAAGTGAGCAGTGGGTAATGGTTATTCCACCTACAATTTCTGTGAAAACAATTTCAGTAAAAGTAACCTCAAAGTTTATTCTTCCTACATAAATACTTGGGATTTTTGTTCAAACTTTCATACCATAATTATTTTTTTCCTGAGCATATAGTTTCAGAAATTGGATAGCAAGCATTTTGACACTGAACATCTCATTTTTTACTTTATCTTTTGTTTACAAGAGCAATTCACACCCTGCTCTCCACTGAGAGTAGTGTTGCTGGCATGAGGGGATGTGGCCCAAACCAGGCCTTCCAGTCAAGGTCGGCCTTTGGCTCTAAGACCCTTGGATATAGGTGGGTCCCCAGGTTCCTGTTGTGCAGGACTGTGAAAGGAGGTTGTGAACAGCCCCAGTGACACACTGGCCCCTTTAGCCCTGGAGGTGGAGAATTCCCATGGGGCCACCCCGACCACAGTTCTCAGCACTCACTTCCTCCCATCCTGACGTACAGCAAGGTCTCCCTTGTTTATAACCACCGAGAAGGGGGACTTTAAATGGAGTGAGTGCCACCACTGTGGGATGGTCACAAATGGGAACCTATTCCCCACTGGGAGAAGCCTACCTGGGGTTGAGTTAACATCCGTACTTTGCGTGCCTGGTACTATAGAATTCCCAACGATCTGCCCATCAGGTACAGTAGTAATAGAGTGATACTAATATTAGTAATAATAATAGCTGACACTTATACAGTCCTTGTGATGCGCCAGCCACTCTTCTCTTTATATAGTACCAAGCTGCTTTTCATATACCAACAAATTTAATTCTCCTTTCAACACTATGAGGTAGGAACTATCGTTGTCCCCATTTTACAGGTGAATCTATTGAACGTTGCAGCAATATTGAGTATCAGAGGCAAGAAAAGAGAATCTTTGTCCCTAAAGAGAACTTTCTCTTGCCAAACCCCTCAAGGGCTACTGTTCTGAGAATCTCAAAATGAAAGCACGAAGCCGAGAGAAGCCGCAGCTCAGCCTTGAGGCTCTGGGGCCGGGGATCCTGAGTTGATGCCTAGATTAAAACAATGACAAGTATGTAGTCTGTAGTTAAGCATCTCTTTCAGAATGATGTAGAGTCCTAGGGAAAGTGACAGGTCACTAGAGGGACCTAGCTGGAGGCCTAAACACAGTAAATGCCATTGGCTGCTGCCCAATCTTGGTAAAAAGAGCACTCAGTTAGACACGTCCTGGGGGCCCCAGGCTGGTGACTGCCTGTTGAGGACAAGTGTCTGTTATGAGTAGCTCTGTGCTGTGGCTAGTGTGAAATCATGACCATAGGTTCAAGTCAAGATGGCCCGTTGGAGCAGAGGGCGTGGCACAGCCTGCACCATGGACTCTGCAGGAATCGCATTTTCCCATTTGCTGGCAAAAATGTGGGCAAATAAAACACCTAGGCAGATCCTTGCTATTGGTAAAGATTCAGAGCCCTTGCCCAGTGGGTCACGAGTGACATCGTCACATCTGAAGGATGGGGCCATCCGTTTTCCCAAGCTACTTGCCTACAAAAGAAGGTAGTCAGGGATATGTCCAGAGGTTTTTCTTTCTGGGTATAGCCTTGGATGTTGTTAACCAGACTTCCCTTAATAGCTTTGGTCAAATTATTTCATCCTAGCCAGGAGGCCATGGACACCTCGCTCCCAAGAGGATTAATGTTCACCTGCTCACATTTTTATCTGTATGGAAGGCAACAAAGCATAACGGGAAGAGCACAGAGGTGGAGGCAGACAGACTTGGATTCAAATCTTATTTCTTCTACTTGAAAGCAGTGTGTTTTTGGCTAGCTTCATCACTTTTTTGAGCCTCAACTTCCTCATCAGTAGAAATAACGTTAATAGTATCTACTTCATAGAGTTGTTATCAGGATTATGAAGAAAGCCTAAATGAAATATGTTGCACTCAATAATGTTACATAAAATCTGTAAGCACTCAGTAAGTGATGCATTAAGTATCCCACTGATGGTGTTTGCATTGGTCATGGACTCATTTATGTTCTTTGAACTGCTGCCAAATGATGTGATCTTAACATCAATTTGACAATTTGGGTTTAGAATAACCCACTTCCAGAATGTAAATTCCATGAGGGCGTAAACAATGTCTCTTGGATATCATTGCATTGTCATATCCTAACATACTGCCTAATGCGTAATAGGTGCTCAATAAATATTTGTCAAATAAATGAAGGAATGTGTCCATCTTTGGTCAGGAGGTACACAGACCTCTGTTTTCTGAACCTAATTCGATCTTTAGACTGTCATGAGAGTGGTGAGTCACCTCCCCAATTTCAGGAGGTGGGAGTAAGAAAATCAGCTGAGTCACTGACAATTCTACACCCTCAGCTAGAAGGCCACCTCGCGATCATCTCATCTAACCTGCCACCTGGAGCGGGAATCCCTCCTACAGCCTTGTTCACAGGTGGTCACCACCCAGCCACTGTTTGAACACTCTTAGTGACGGGGCTAAGTTCTCTGAAAAGGCAGCTCTTGCCATTGTTGAAATGCAGATTCTTATGCAGTTATTGTCTAAGAATCTGCATTTTTAGGCTGAGCCAAAATATGTTGTCCTATAACTTCCGCATGCTTGGTCAGCTGTGTCCTTTGGAACAATATGTTGATTTCCTTTTCTGGGCTCGGAACTGCTAGCTTATACGGTGCCTTCGTGTGGATTAGGAATTGTGCCCATCTGCTGCAGAGGGCGGTGTGGATGCCTGCAAACAAACAGGACCACCATAAACGGGGTGGCTACGAGTTAATGTTTCAAATAATTTTGATGCTCTCTCCACCAAGGCTTCTGTTCCAAATATACCTAATTCCTTCAACTGTCCTTTAGATTGCAAGTTTCCTCAATCCCTGACAGGTCCTACTGACTGTTTGCTGCATCTCCCAAGTTTGTCGTTATACCTTTCAGACGATGTTGAAAGGCTGTATCGTGCCTGTTTCTTCCTCCGTATTTTCTATTAGTGAATTCTAAGCTAAGTTTGTGTTAGGTCCTTTAAGAGAAGAGTCATGGGGTTAGCTTATATCCAGTTTATGGTCAACTGAAGATCTTTTTCACAGGGACTGCTGTCAAAAAGAGAAAGTATATTCAAGACTAAAGTCAATTGTCTTATATAAGACCTAAATGCAGGACTTATATACAATTCCATTAAATTTTAGCTTATAATCATTGAAATCCTTTGGACCTTGACTCTGTTATCCCATGTATTAGCTATCCCTCCTTCTTTCTTATCTATAAATTTAATTAACACACCTTCGGTGACCTTCTCCAGGTAACCCCTGAAATTGTTAAAGAGAACATCGCCAAGCCTTGCTCCCGTTAGGAACCTTCCTGAAGGTTGACCTTGACCCCTTACTCAAAACTTGTTGGTTACACTTGTTCAGCTACACAGGAATTTGTCAAATGTACAGTCATTCAATGCACATATTTCCATCTAGTCCATATACAAGATTTTGTCAAGTGCCAGATAGCCCAGAATGGATGCTTAATACATTTTCTAAACCAATGAATGAGTGCCTTTCTAACATCAATCTGGTGGACTTCTGTGCCACCCTTTGAAATGCCCTCCTAGAGATGCCATCAAGAATGGTCATCACCTTAGCTTGAAACTCCCTCTTGTTAGTGAATCCATCTTAGCTCTCAGACATCTTTGTATTCTCATTTTTTTATATTGATCCATCCTCTTTCTCTAAAGACCTCAACGCTGTTGAAAATTTACCTCCACACTCTCAATGTGACCCTTAAGCCATCTTTTCCTTCAGGCCATGCAGTTTTATCTCATTTAGAGTCTTGCTATACAAGCAGTTCTAGCAATGTGACCCTTACTGGGTTCCTTCTCAATGAGTGAAGGTAAAGATAATAATAATAACTAATATTTACTGAGAATTTATCCTTTGCTTGGCATACTTCTAAGATCTTTATATATTTTAATCTTACCACACCTTTTTGAAGCTATTCCCTTTTTACAGATGAGAAGACTGAGGCACAGAGTTTAGTAACTTGCTCAAAGGTTATATCATAGTAAGTGACATAGGTGGGATTCAAACCCAGGCGGTCTGGAGCCCATGCGCTTAACTCCCAGGGTGCTGCCTAACAAGGAAAGCAGTGTACCCTATGGACAAGCAGATTGGTGGGTGGCAAAAGCTCCCTTTTCTTGTGTCTGGTCCCACCCCATACGCTCCCTCCTTTGAAGGGCAGTCACGTGAGTCAGACAGCTGAGCTGGCTGCAGACACAGTGGTCAGGACAGCCCTCCAGCCCGTGTTCTCCAGCGTTGTGGGATCGAGCTAGTGTAATCATCTCCCCACTTTCAGCCTCTTAATGGGTTTTTTCTCTCAGCTCCCCGAGCACTTGCACTTTGAAAGAAGCCTGTGGAGAGGTGGAGTGTAACCGAGAGGAATGAACTGCTTCAGGCATCAATGAAGTACCTTTAGACATTTGAAGTGCTCCCTGGGAGCAAGAGGGGGAGGTCAGTGTGTCATGGGCTCCTTTCATGGGTCAGGCACTCTTCTAGGTGCTTTATATCTATTATCTCATTTAAATAATAATATTCATTGAGTGTTTTCTATGTGACAGGCATTATTTGTAAATGCTCTGTGAGTGTTCGTATCATTCCCTCCTCCCATTGGGCAGATGAGGAAGCCATGGTACAGAGGGTTCCAATAACTTGTTGGAAGGGAAGGAGATGGAATGACCCCAGCAGTCTGGCCCTGAGTCCAGGCTCTCAGTGTTACCTATGAGGACGAGTGTGGCTGCCATCTACCCTCTCAGGAGAGGTCTCTCCCAGCACTCAAGTCTCCTAGCATTTATTTCCAGCCCAACTGAACTGCTTGCTCTTGATCCCACTTACCTTTTGACTTTACCCCCACTCCACTTTTGCTCAGAACATTTCTTCCCCTTCAGCTCCTTCCCTTCAATGCCCCTTCTAGTTAATTCTACCCATTTTCCAAGGCCCAGCCCAAATACCTGCCCCTCTGTAAAGCCTTCCCTAATTCCCCAGTTGGAAGCCATCTCTTCCTCCTTTGTGCTGGCTCAGGCCTGGAACGCTCTCTTGTGGCAATTGCCACATTGTGCCTTGTGTTATTTCTATCCCTAGACTTGTCTTGACCCCTGGTAGACCAGACGACTTTTTAAGCAAGAGCTTAATTTTGAGTCTCATTCTCATGTACACAGTGTCTTATACATAGTAGGGGCTCAATAAAAATGGAATAATTGCTACTGGTGAGATTTCAAGCATTATGAGACATGACTAACAGGGAAGTTATTTGTGTTGGAGGCAGGAAGGAGGGAACATCTTGGTACCATTCACAACACATCATTTCCACTGAGGACTTCCTCTGTGTCAGACACTGTATTCGATCTTCACGACAGTCCTATGAGGTCCAATCCATTAGGACCTTAAAAACACGAGGAACTGAGCCCATAGAACATAATGGTAAAGACTCAACAAGCAGACCACCTGAGTCCAAATCCTGGCTCTGCTGCTTACTGGCTCTACCATTTCCCTCGGGCAAATTACTTAAGCTCTCTGTGCCATAATTTCCTCCCCTGTCAATTAGGGCTCATAACAACAATACCTACCTCATAACGTTGTACTGAGAGGTAAATGAGAATCACAGAAGGGCGTGTGTAGCTCGTGGAGGGTGCTTGGTAATACTGAAGAGCAATGGGAGCGGAGGGTCCTTCCTCTGAGCGTCAGAGACTCTAGCACGAGGCATCGTAATACCTGTCAGGGGATGGTCTTCAGGAAGGAGTTCCTGCTTTCATCATTCAAAATCTTTCAATTTTGACCACTGGCCAGGCTGGGCTTTTTTTGTTTGGTGTCATTTGATCTGGTTTTAGCTTTTCTCTTTCCCTCTGCCAGCATCAAAGCAGCCGTCCTGAAGACACACTCTTGCTCTTCAAAAGCTTTCTCTCTCCCTTCCCCAAATTGTGCTTTCCACTGGGCCGAGGAGAGTGTTGCTGGACACACGAGCCTCGACTCAAGTCTCCTGCCTAATTACACTGCAGGCAGATTTTCCACGCAAGCCCCTAGCATGGCAGGATGCCCTCTTTGAAGTCATTAGTCTTCACAGCAGGGAGAACACATCATCAAAGACTCCGTTTCCCAGCAACCCCTGCTGTGCCCTTGCACACCAGAGGATTGCAGAGGAAGAGAGAGAAAAGCCAACGAGTGCAATAAGTCCGCTGTTCTCTCCTCTGGCCTTGAACCGAGATTCCTTTGAACTGAAGCCCAGGGAGAGGCTGGTGATGCTATCGCAAAACCTCTCCCCATTCTTTCAGTTTCAACCAATTTAGCAATTACACTTGCTAGGGCCATAGATGTGGAATGTAGGACATGGTTAAGGTTCCAGTTGGTAATCTAAGGCACTATGGGATGGGGGTTGGGAAAGGAAAGAAAATGTCTCTGAGGCTCCAGATACTGAGGATGTATTTGATAATGACTATGAGGAATCCACTGTGAAGTTAAAATTCATTGTGTGTGCGTGTAAGACAGAGAGAGAGAAAGATTGAAAGAGCGAGAGAGCACACCTGGTCACTGATCATGCAAACCTGGGTTTTATCCAGGCCTTGCCTCTTCCTTGCTGTTTGCCTGGGTAGCCTCTTTATTTCTGACTGTCAGTTTCTTGATCCCTTTGAAGTTCAGTGACTACTGTGAATGGAGTAATGGTTAACGAAGCCATTTACTTAGACCCCGATTTTAGATTTCAGCGTGAACCTGGGCCTGAGATGTCAGCCCCGAAGTTTGCAGACTCCGACCAGACTCACCTGCTCCATCTTCGGAAGATCAGGTGGTGGAGCTCTCTCATGGGGTTCCTAAGGGCAGGGTTGGAGCTCAGATCTCTGGGGAGCCTTGCCAAGGACCAGGGGATGCCGTAGTGGGCTCCAGCATTGAACGTCTCCTCTTCACCACTGTCATTTTTATCAAATTGGCCCCTCATGCCTGCACAGTCTCATCTGCGCCACCGCTCTCTCAGGCCAGCACTTTGTCCCACACCTGTACCCTCATGAGAGACTTCTCACCTGGCTCCCTGCCCCCTGACTTGTCCTCAAGTTCTTCCTCTTCTGCCAACAAAAAGATCTGTCTAAACAAGCTGTCCATTTTACACCCTGCCAAGAACTCACCAATGAAACGTCTGGCCCTCAGAATACATTTGGAGCTTCCTAAGGTGGCCTGCAGGCTCTTTCTGACCTGGTCGGCCAACCCCTTCAGCCCTATCATTTCCAGTTGCTCTTTACCTGGAATTTTATGTTCCAGTGACACTGAATCTGTCGTAGAGCCTGTGCGTGCACATGCTGTCCCACATGTCCGGGCATTGGCTCGTGGGGTATGCTGTGCCTGGAAAGGCTGTTCCGACTCCCCTCCCTAGCCCAGTGCAAACTTTTCTGGCTATTCCCTGCTTACAGAGCGCTTAGTCTGCATCCAGATAGCCCCTTCTGAGATATCTAATGATGCCACCCAGTCTTTACAGAGTGGCCCTCTTCTGTGACCCTGTGACCCCCACACGTGTCTCTGCAATAGTTTTCACACCGATTATAATGATCTGGTAAGCTTAACCACTGGTTCACTTATCTGCCCTGCCCCTACTATTCCAGCTTGCAGGTCCCTCAAGTTCAGGACTGTGTCTTATTCATCTTTGTAACCCTATGGCTTTTCCTGTCACATTCAGCATTTAGCACTGAATACATGTTTGTTGAATGAGTAAGTGAATGGTTGCGCATGAAATATACGTGTAAGTTCTATGCAAACCTCTGCATGATTTTCTCAGTGCATTTCCTGGTGCTTAGGTCTCTCCATCCATAAAAGAGAAATCAGTTTATTTATATTTAATATTTGGCATGGTGTTCTTTTCTGAGTTAACTCATTTGTCTTCCAAGTGCCATTAAATTAGGATATATCCATCATTCATTCATTTGAAAAATCTTTACCAATGATTGTCCATGTCTCAGGGATTGCATTGGGTGCCTGAAAAAAAGAGATAAATAATAATAGCCAACAATAATGTAGGGCTTATTATATGCTAGGCACTGTCCAAAGCACTTAATATTAACTCATTTAATCTTCACCACTTTGTGAAGTGGGTACTATTACTATCCATTTTCATTTTATAGTTGAAGATATTGAAGAACATAGACTGTCCTGGGCTGAGTACCCTAGACATGGAGCTAATGTATTAAGATTTTATAAGAAGATACAATCCTGGGTAGCACGAGTGAGGGGAAAAGATAATTGAGACAGGGAAGGAAGAAAAGCAAATGCTAGGTGGTGCATTAGTAAGCTGGCCACAGCTTTTTGAGAAGCTGGGTTTTGGACACAAGATGTAGTATAGATAGGCCTTATGGCAATCTGTACGTCTCAGTAGTCCATGGGGATGGAGGATAGGCCGGACGGCAGAAGAATTTATCTACTGATTCTTTCCGGTCTCTGAGTTCTCATGGGGGGTGTTAACTTGCACAGACATCCACAATGTTAGAATGAAGAGAGCCTGTGCTATCCACTTCCTTCAAACATGCACACACACACACACACACACACACACACACACACACACACACGTTACTACCTGGTGAGGCTCTGATAGGGCTCAACCTCAAGTGAGGAAGCAAGGAATCTCCATCAGAATTGTGATGAAAATTCACATGTGGCTTGGATCAATGTGTAATGTGCAGGAAGTACAGGATACAAGAGAGTTGAATATCGGAAAGTTGGAGGCTGATGAGAAATATAGTCTGTTGAACGAATGAATAAATAAGTTGTGATGAATAAAAGAATGGGAAGGAAGCATCTTGAAGAGTGATTTAGGTAGACACACAGAGGAAAACAGAGGTAGTCCCGAAATGGCTCCACTCATAGTCTGAGGACTAAAGCAGTGGGACAATGGCTATCACCACGGAGAGATGACTGGCTAATCGAGTCCCCACTGACCTAGGTTAGGCCACCCAGTGTGCGTTGGTGAGAGGGCTGCAGCTAGACTTTTTAGCAGGTGGTTTTCTGGAAGGAGAGTGTTCCTGGGAAAGCTCCTAGATTTTTTTTCTTTTTTTTGCTGGGGGCGTGGGGGCTGTATTGTTTGAGGATAAATATTATCCCGCTCCTCTCTACCTCTAACTCCTATTGCAAGAAAACTTCCAGAACACTCTTACATTTGTTCTGCTCTTTATCTCTGCTGTAGTGGATGTAAAAGATTCTTCCCTGGGGTTCCATAGCACCTACATATAGCCGAATGAGAGCTCAATTCAGTGTAATCATTGGTATTCTTGTCTGTTTTCCCACTGGACAGTACAAGCAGTGAGAAACTCCTTAAGGACACAGATTGTACCTTTTCTCAGCTTTTAGGGTTTTTTTGGCTTTTTTGTGTTTGCGATGCCTAGTCCTCCTAGTCATACAGTAGGTGTTCAAAAAACATTAAATCAATGGTAGAATCAGTGAACAAATAGTGCCAGATGATTGACAACTCCACTCTACAGTGGGAGGGAGGAGTACCGGGAATTGTTCTTGCCCTTGTAAATCTCTCATCCACTCTTGGACCCGCAACCAAAGTAACACCCAATGATAGAGACTGCAACGAAGGTCATCTTAGAAGAGATACCAAATCTTATTGGAAAGACAGCAAGGGAGACAAGAGTTTTGTTTGATATGTCATTCCAGACAGTTGAGAAGATGCTCTCTGATCCTCATCTAACCTGCCTTTTCATGACAGTGGCCACAAGGGCCCACCTAGGGGTCCCTAATGAGTTTGGAAGCAGAAGTCTCACTCTCTGCAGTCGTCTTTGTAACTCTCTTTCACAGTGTTCAAGGAATATGTTTTTTTGAAGGCAGGGATCAATTCAGGAGGTCTCTTCTCTAATTTTCTTCCAGCTCCTCCCAACCCGTCTTAATGGAGAAGCAAATGAGTCTGGATGGCTCAACTTCACTTCACTCCCTTAGGTCCAGCTTAGATGCTGGGGGATATTCCGATTGGTGGCAGAAAGAGCTGCTGTTTGTTGGGTCCCTACTCTGTGCTTGCCAATAACTTTACTCACACTTTACTTCCATGGTTCCCCAACTACGCACTGAGGGATGTGCAGCACCACAGCCATCTTACAGGGCCCCATGGGATACTTTAAATTGTCAAGGGAAACAGGGACATCTGTCAGATCACACAAACTGCTTTCAATTTATGAGTATTATTTTTCCAAATGGCTACTAAGTTGTTAGGATGCAAATACTTGTTAAGTAGCTTGGACCTAACTACCTAATAAATGAAACCAGTAGATATTTCTCTGGACCTCGGGGAGCTGTGAAAATTGAGTCCCTTTGTGTGCTCTGAGCCAAGCAAGTTTGGAAACCTCTCTTTACTTCATACAATGTCCCCAGTAAGGTTGGCATTATTTTCTCAAGTTTGTCTCTGAGTAGGCTAAGGATCACAGGAGTCAAGTAAATTGCTACAAGGTCAAATGGCTTAAGTGGTGGAGCCAAGATTTGAACCCAAGACTGCCAGACTCTCAAGTCCACGTGCCTCCACAAAGTCACTCTGCTGCGGAGTCAATAAAGATCAGATCTTTCAGATCTTAGACTGTCAGAGCCAAAATAGGCTTCAGCAATAACTCAGCCTCACTGACCCAATCTGGCCCAACGTAGTAGTAGAATTTAGTCTAGATCGGGTCTCCTGACTCTTAGTTCTGCATTATTTCCTCTCCACTCTCTCTCTTGCCAGCTTTGCACAACCACTCATTATTGCTCTTCAATTTTCATGATCGAAATGTTGAAGGTGCTTTATTACCTGAAGCACAGAGAAATGAGGGTCTTTGGGGAACAGGCCCAAGAGTGTTTATGGCAGCAAAGGTTTTGGTTTACAAGGAAAGATGAAAAGAATGATCATGAAGCATATAATTTGGGTTAAGCAAACGTCAATGGGATGTGGCGTCATCTGTTAGTATGTAAGTGGTATAAATGTCAGAGGAAAGGGCAGAGACGTTATTTAGGGCATATAACTAGGAAATGGGATAAGAAGGAGAAAGAAAAACTTAGGCTGAAAATGTGATGTTGATATTTATTAGCTGGTATGGGGAGGGGGCAGCGGAAGGCTCTGTCGGTCCTGAATAATGTAAAGCTGGATTGGACAAAGCTCAGTGGAAGGTACCTGAGGGGGTGACTACACTGACCCTGGGGCATTACCTAGAAAGGTCTTCCTATTCTCAATTTTTATGGTTCTTTACCAGCCATAGTTTTTCATTTGCCTTCTACTGTGTTCCTTACCATTTCTATATTTTCCCTTCCTGTTCGTTTATATCCATTTCAGGCTCTTCTTTCATTTTTTTTTCTTCTCTTTTACTTCCTTTTGCCCCTCACCCTCACATCACTTTTGATTTGCTCTTCCCCTCTGGTTATTCTCTCCCTGCCCGTCTTCCTCCTTGGTGCTCCCGAGTACCTGGCATATTCCAGGTTTCCGGGCCACTGCTCTTCCTCTCTCTTCTTCCAAAATAGAAAACGAAATTTGCCACTCTGACAAAGAGAACAAAAGCTGAAAGTCTCTGTCAAAGTTACAAGGACAGCATTTTCTCTTTTTAGGGAGTTTTAATTTTAAAAGGAAAAAAAATTGCAGCTTCTTCTCCCTCCCCCTGCTGTGTGTTCACTGCTTTCTGGGCTGTGAGCATCAGTTGAGGGACAGCCAGATGAAAAGCCACTCCTTGGTTCAGAGCATCTCTGCTCTCACGTTCCCTCCCATCTCAGCTCCTTTATACTGAGTTTTTCTGAAATCCAGGCAGAAAATGGTAGCATTAGCATTTTTAATAAAGGCAGCTCGAGAAGAGAGAGGCAGCTCAAGAAAGCTGAAGGAGGGAGTGAAGCCCAAATCCACTGACAGTCAAAACTCCCTTTAGGAGCCAGAGAGAGCGCAGGCTGGGGGCAGGGGAAAGCGGACAAGAGAAGTAGTCGTCTTAGCAGAAGCATTCAGGCTGATATAATTGGAGCTTTGAGCACAAGCAGACACAGTTGGGAGGTGGGAAATTGCTGTGCTGGATTGAGTTTGGCTCGACTTGCTACCAAGGCCCAGCATTGTGAAATGTTTGCTAATTTAGCCCATTTTCTCTGTCTTCCTGGGATGAGCCATTATTTGTCCATTGGTGGCAAAAGTCATGGTCCTGGATAATCCCTCCTCTTCTTTTCGCCTCTTCCTTCCCTCTCTGTGCTCTGTAGGAATGGAGAAGAAATAAAGAGGAGGGAAGGGGCCACACATATTCTTGATTTAGAAACAGCAAGAGAACCTCAGAGACCCAGAGTGGCTGACATCATCTTTCCGTATTTCCTTTTCCAGGGATATAAATGCAAAAGTTTAATGGGGTTGCTAGGTTTATGTTTCATCTGTTAGGCCATTGTACCTCTGCAGGATGAAGCTTAATTGGCTCTTTTCCCACCATTGAAAAGGAGGAAAAATATCTCTTTCAGAGGTTACTATTCTCTAAAGAAAGTGGCAGTGATTAGATCTAATGCCTTTGACAGCTGGATAAAAAGTTGCTAAATAAGAATAAATTGAATGCCTAAACCTCGAGTCAATCAGAAGGTAACACCAGTCCCAAGCACTGAAATGAAATGTCTCGTCATAGTATTCTTCTCCCATCACACTTATAATCCTATGTAAGTAAAACAGTGGCAAATCTATCTTACTTTCCTAAATCCAATTCCATAGAGGGCCAGGGCGAAGTCAACATTGAAGGAATACCCCTTTTTACTCCTGGTCTTCAGCCCATTAAGTGCTTAAGACCTGTGAGTTGGTGAAGTGTCAACTCAGATCATTGTAGACGTTGCATATGTTTAGACGAGATGCAAATTCCATTGTTCAAAGCCTTGCAATTTTAACAAAAGAATGACTATCACAGCCAATGTTCCTTACACATGAAATCAATCATTTTAGCCTCATCTGAACAGACAAGAGAATGTGTGTACTTGTACAAACCTTTAGTTGCATCTGGCCTCTACATCTTAATGCTGCATCTTGATTTCCTTCATCGGTGAGTTATTTCTCTCGCCCCTGTACTTATAGCTGTGACCGGGTACTAGGTGCCAGGCGTATGAATATACATATCATTATTAACTGCAACTCTGAAAAATTTCCAAGATCTTTAAACCAAAATATCCTTGAAGAGTACAAAGAAGCTAATGGAGTTGTCTCTCTTAGGTTCCTTCAAGGAATAACTGCTGCCTCTGTGCTTCATATCCAAGGGCAGAATTAACATCACTTGGAGACTCAAACCTATTTAGGTTTGGATAGAATGTAGGTTTGTACCCAGAGCCAAGTTCTTTTGAAGGAGTCAGGAATTAATTTGGAAAGTGCTTTGTTGCTCTACCTAGCAATAAGAGGGGTTTTTTTTTCATGTCTATTAATTTGCAAATAACATGAAGTGAGAGCTTGGTCTTCAGCTTTCCCCAAATTAAAACTGTCCTGGACAAGGGTCAAACATTTGAGCATCTGAAAGGGAGGTATTTTTCCCATAGCATCCTCCACAATTCCTCCCTCTTCCTAGGTTTTGGCAGAGTCCTTGGTTCCCTTCTGTTACTTGACCGTCCTTTTTCCCTGGGGGCTTTTCCCCTCTCACAGCCTCAAACGTGATCTATAAATATGCTTGTGTTTTCCAGATCTCTATCTCCAGCCCGAATCTCTTTTCTTGGTTTCAGGCCTCCATTTTCAGCTGCCTTTTGGATATTTGCTCGTAGATTTCCTACAAGAATCTCAAATTAACTTGTTCAGACCTGAGCACGAAACCCAGTCCCGCCCTGGTACTTGCTCTCACTCCCACAATTCTTGGTTTATATAAATAACATCAACAATCAGTTGGTCTCCCAGATGAGAAACTTGGGCGCCTTCTTCATAGTCCCCCACACTTACCCTCCCCGCTCACTCTCCCATTCACACATCCTGTTAGTCACACAAAATCCTCTTAGTTCTTCTCAGAAATGTCTGTCAAACTCAGCTGCTTCTCTCTAGTCCCAAGACTACTGCCTTACTCTAAAACAATCCATGACCTTTGACAGTTTCTAACATCTCCCTCCCTGCTCTCACTGCCTGTTCTGAGGCACACCTGCTGAAAGGGAGGAGGAGGAGAAGGAAAGAGCCTGGGAATGAGAGGATGTGTATGAGAGGGGAGTTACTCTGGGCAGAGTGCAAGGGGCAGAGGAAGAAGTGCACATGGCCTGCTCAGGAAATAGTGGGTGTGAAGGGCAGCAGATCTGATGGGAGAGACCTGGAGGGTAAGGGTGGGAAGACAGGCAGGGACCAGAAGGCTTTGAATTTCAAACAAGGAGTTTAGATTTTACCTAGTAGGAAATGGGAAGCTATAGAGTGCATTTTGAGCAGAAGCGGGGATAATGAAGACGGTATTTCAGGAAGGCACAGGAGGCATGACCTCAGGGTTCAGGAACTTCTGCCCTCAAGCCAAAGCTGGCCTGGGCCTGTTTGTGTAAATAAAGTTTTATTGGAACACAGCCATACCCATTCATTTGTGTGTTGTCCCTGGCCACTTTCCTGCTGCAGTGGCAGAGTTCAGTAGTTGCTATAGAGACCGCATGGATGCAAAGCCAAAAATACTATCTGGCCCTTCACAGAAAAAGTTTGATGACTCCTGCATTAGATCAGGTTTCCTCAACCTCACCGCTGTTGACATTTTGGGCTGGATAATTCCTTGTTGTGGGGGGCTGTCCTGTGTTGTGGCATGTTTAGCATCCGATACATATGTGTAGCTCTCCAGCCCCCAGTTGTGACAATTGAAAGTGTCTCCAGACATTGCCCTGTCAGGAGAGGAGGTCAAAATCACCCCCAATTAGATTATGGTGAGGCCAGCAGTAGAGGAGACAATTTAGAAGGCAGGTGCACCAGGTGATAAGAATAATGACAACAGTAAACACTGATGTAGGGCTCAGCATGTGCCAGCCACCATAAGCTCTTTCAGTTTAGTAATTCCTTTAATCTTTTCAACAATCCTATGAGGTGGGTCCTATTTTATCCTTAGGATCCTAAGAGGTGAATATCATTATTATCATTGTTTTACATTGGAGGAAATGAGACACGGGTAAAGTGACTTACTCAAGGTCATCCCGCTAATAAGTGGCAGAGCCAGGTTTTGAACTCAGGTCACCTGGCTCCTGAATGCATATGCTTCACCATGATACTAGATTGAGTGACACTACTAAAAGAACTTATATGTCCTGGTGGCATTAATGGATACTGAGATAGTTAGAAAAGAGACATTTTGAGCCATATCCTTCTCCCCACTTCCAAACCTTTCTTACTTCACTCTAAGGACAAACAGCTAGAGAATCTCTTCAGCTATCTGCATCTTTAAGGCATGACACCCAGCTACCTTCTTGCTCCCCACCCACATCCACCACTCATCTGGAGATGTCCATAAGTCAGGCATAATACACACGCATTTGGACTACCAAGATGCTCGTGGTCATTTTTCTCTTGTTCTTAAAATTTTTCATCATTCTACTGCATTTTTTAAGTAGTGATTTTTTATTCACTCTTATGAAGTGATTAAAATCCCTTTCCTGTGGTTCGGCACCATCTTTAACTTCATTTCCTGTTTGGACCTGGCAACAGTTCTGTCATCTTCCTGGTTATTCTGCGTGCAAATGTTGTGAAGACAAATGGGCGGAAGATGAGTCTGGGAAAATGAAATAAGCTGGAAGGAGTTCATAAAGGGAGACAATCCTTCTAGGGACAAAAGAACAGATTTGAGCATCAGCTTCAGAAGCAGTGCCGGGAGCCAGATCTCAGCTGCCACTTCTGGAAACCTGTCATCCTATCTTCCCTGCTCATGGGTCTGCTGAGTTCATCAGGGCTTCAAGGTGAATGTGAGGGTTGGCCACCTCTACAGCAAGAAGAGAAAATGCTGTGTCTTCCTCAAGCATAGTAGATCCTCTTGTCTTCAGAAGATGGCCTGCATGGAAAGAAAAAATACTATGTATGTATGTGTGTGTGTGTGTGTGTGTGTGTGTGTGTGTTGGGGAAAGGGTGGTAATGAAATAGCTAGGTCTCAAGATTGCAGTTTGAAAGTAAATTGGCCCAGCTGATGGAGAACAGGAGTTGAATAGCTGTACTCCAGAGGGGCAAGATGAAGTGGATGAGTAGTCAGTTCCCAACCAGGTAGAGGAGTTTTCAGCACCTGGAGCTTGGACAGAGGAATGAGGCGCCCAGGAGGAATCAAGCCTACAGGCCTGCTTCCTTGGCTTTGGGCTGGTCCAAGGGAGATGCCAGGTAGCAACAAACAGCAAAGGAGCATGATGAAAGCAGGAGTCTGTCATATGGGCCTCCTAATCCACTTGATCTGGCCCAGATTCCTTGTGGGATCAGCTCCAGGTCTTCCTTAACTGCCAAAGTGCGTCAGGGGTGCAGTGACTGTCAAGAGCAGAGAACTCACATCAGCAGCAAGAAGCTGCAGTGATCTTGAGACTAGGCAGAGGGGGAATGAGGATGGGGTTGGGGAGAGAGGCATAATAAATCTGGGGCAGCCCAGGATGGAACAGCACTGGAGAAGAAGCTGGTGAAGAAGGGCCTAGAACAGTGGGGAAAGGGAATGGAATTCTGTGGCTAAGTGGAGGATGGGCTCTGAATATCCCTCTCTGAGATTTCTGTGCCCTAGGAAAGACTTTCATGTCATCTAAGCCTTGTTTTACCCCAGGAGGCGAAAGTGAGAGAAGGCCTTTGGGGCACACAGAACAGACGATTTCTCTAGACCAGACAGGTGTTTAGAAGGCAGAAGTCTGTAGGTTTGGAGGAGAAGATGAGAGCTTACAATGATGAAGGGACAAAGTTACTTTCACATCAGGCTTGCAAGCCAGACCTGAGGCCTACGCAGAAGGGAGGTGGAGGTGGGACTGCCTATGGTAGGTCGGCTTCCGCAGGATACAGACCCTGAGGCAGGATTTGCAGGCAGGGGGTTTACCTGGGAGAGTTCTCCTGGGGAGCTACACCTGTGAGGGAGTGAGAGAAGCAGATTGGGCAGAGGGAGGTGTTCACCTGCTGGTCCCATGGGAATTCTGGAGGTGGGACATTAAGAGTTGTTCCAAATTGAGGCAAGGAGATCAGGCTTTTGACCCAGACATGGACCAGCCATTGGACATGGGCTGTGCCTGGGAAGGAGGCCTACACTAGGCAAAGCTGAGGGCAGTGCCCAGAGCGGGCCTCAGCCATGGTCCATCAGAGCCACAGTCCCAGCTTGTGGGGGTGAGAGCTTTGGAACTGAAGGGGGCCTCTGGGTGATGCCTTGGAGCATCCACAGCAGCAGACAGAGTGGTGAGAACAGGGTGTTCTCGTCGGCATTTGTCCCATGTGCCACACTTGTGGGGATGGTGAGAGCTCTTATCTGCTTCTCTGCGCCATGACTAAGGCTGTCTCTCACTGAGTCGTAGGATCAGGGGTCCAGGGAAGGGACAGTGGGGACAGGGCTTGTGTGAACCTTACTCTGTGGTACACTCGATTGGTCAATCGTAGATGTCAAGTTTTAGGTCTGGGCAGTTCAGGGACAAACTGGACAGTGTCCAGATGAGAGGGACCTGAGGCTGGTCAGTCACTCGCAGGACTGGGTAAAGCGCCTGGAGGTGTTTAGAGAAGGAGAAGTGAAGGGAGGATGTGGTAATAATGGCAAGAAAGTTAGGCTCGCTCTGTTTGGCCTCAGAAAGGCAGACCCAAGACTAATAGGTACAAATTAGAGGGACTAAGATTTTAGTTCAAGTAAAGTGTGGAAAAGTGTTGAATGTTTAAGAGCATCTCAGAAGAGAATGCTCTTCCGTAGGAGACAGTGTCCCGTCCTCTGAAATCTCTCAAATTTGGCAGCCGAGGTTCTCAACGGTTTGGTGGACATGTGGTGGTTTTGCAATGAGGGATGTGGTCCCTAAGGCCTGTGGTTGGATGATCTCCTGAAGTGCAGTCTTCCCTGGAGCTATGATCATCTCAACAACATTTCCAAAAGGCTCCAGCTTCTTTGCTTTCAGTGCGATGGTGACCTTACTACCTACAAGGCAATAATTTTCATTTCTGGATAGTTCTGAAGGAAGTAAAGCCCTACCATTTCTTTTTCCCCAGAGAAATGCTTCCCATCTCCCATCATTTAAGTTGGAGGGAGAGGAGATCAGAAGTGAAATGCTGCAGAATGGCACTTTCCAACACTCCACTCTCCTGGCTGTCAGTACTGAACAATGACTGAGCCCCAGCCTTTATTCCTGGCTGCTGCACCGGTGGTGTGGAGGGAGAATAGAAGCCCCATCTTGGAGACTGCTGAAAGACCCAAGAAATCGCAAAGCTTTCATGGTATCAATGAGGCACGGGGGCCAGCCTCCGCCGTTGTGTCTTTCTCTATCTGGCTCTGGCTAGGCTGTTAGAATCACTGGACTTCCTCAAGTCTCTGCTTGCAGTCGGTTGACAGAATGGATTAGGCTCTGGCTGGAATATTCTACAGTGGCACAATACAAGAGGGGCAGGTCCAGCAGCTGTCATTTGTGTGAGTGGATTTGAGGCTCGTGGGAGATGCAAGAGGGACAGCCACAGGAATCTGAAAACCTTTGTTAGTCCAGAGGCCCGAGGCTGCCCGACCACCGTGCCCAAGTCCAAGGTCAGCGCAAACGCTTTCCAGGCTTGAGAGAGAGAGAGAAAGAGGCCCGTGCGCACGGCACTGGGGCACTGGGATGCAAAAAGTAGAAAACGCATCCTGAGCTGATGAGCGAGTTGCCTTCAGCAAAAAAAAAATGGTCTCTGCAAGGAAACATCCATAAACCGCAAATCAGAAAAAGTTTTGGGAGAAAGAAAAAATCTGTGAATTTTAACTATGTCTGTGAACATCTTTCATAGGAAAGATAAGGGCGATGAGTGCAGAATGAGTTAATGCTGCCAAAGGCATAAGAGGGATAAAAACAGTGTTTACAAATATACCAGGAAAAAGAAGCACTTGGGAAAAATAGGCCCGTAAATAAGTCAGGGGGATTGAAATCTGCTGCGAGTCTAACAAGACTGAGGTGCTGAATTGCTTTTTCCTGTCTGTCTTTTACATGAAAAGTAACAAGAAAACGCAGGGAGTTGCGAAGATTTTCTGTGGAGGCTATAACGGTGAGGCGAGGAAGGGAGCCCAGTGGGAATGCCAGGGACACTGTAGGGAGCTCTTCATGGCTCCACATGACCCCCAGTGGCCCAGAGTCTCAGCCTGTCATGCATGCCGCTTCCTGACCTGCCCCCTGACAGCCCGACCAGCCTCATCCCATTTACCTTCATGGCCCTGGTGTATCTGCCATGTTGAACCCTTGCATTATCCAGACAAAACACATTCTCAAACATCAAACATGATCATCATCAAACATGATGACATCATCATGTCATCAAAACATGATGACTGGAGCCCCCTGTCATCATCAAATGTCTCCCACCCCAACATCACCGTTGCCCTCCTTTTCTTCATTTGTTGAGCTGGAGAAGTCAAACCTTTCTTTCTTCCAGTCTACCTTTCCAAACCTCACCTCAGTCATCATCCACTCTGTGGCATCCGCTGCTTCCCCTCAGCTTCACACTGCACTTTTCCAAACCTCCATTACTCACCTCCCTTACGTTACATAAATGTATGCACACCTATCATTCTCCCACGAACCAAGAACTCCTTTAAGATCTGGGCCAGGTCTTTTCACTCTGTGCTCCTGGGTATCTAGCTCAGTGGCAGGAGCTGAGCAAGGCTACTGTTCTCTACCCAGGCTGCACATTAGAATCTCCTCGGGTGTAGTAAAAGCTGTCCATGGCCACACCCCATATCAGACCTATGAAATCAGACCTTTCGGGGGATTGAACCCGACATTGGTATAGTTTAAAAGCTCTGCAGGTGACTCTGATGCCCAGTGAGGGTTATGACCACTAGTACAATGGTTCTCAGAGTGGGGTCCCCAGACCAGCAGCATCAGTGTCACCTTGGAAATTGTTGGAAATGCACATTCTCCAGCCTACCCCAGACCTGTTGAATCAGAGACTCTGTGGTGGAACCCAGCAATTCACAATTTAGCAAGCCCTCCAGGGGATTTAACCTCACACTGAAGGTTGAGAACCACCGTTGTACTAGACTCAGGCCAATCAACAATCACAGAATGGTGTCGTTGATACATTCAGTGTGACCATCTGCCCTCGGCATACACAGCCTTCAGTACCTCCCGGAATACGTGCGGCTGATAGAGCCATGGATTTAGAATCTTGTTCTGTCTCCCCCCTTTTTATTCCCCACAGGACTCAATTAATAGCCAACCCTACATGACTCACAGGATTTTTCTGTGGATTGGCCAGCTCCCTGGAGAAGGAAATTTCCGGAGACACTGCCTCACACTTATGTTGCAACTGGAAGCTTTGGGGCACGCTTAATTGTAAAAATCTCTTTTCTAATTGGATTCTGCACAGTCAGGCCACTTCCGTCTTTCTACTGACCTGTATTTCCAGTTGCGTCCTGATTTTCTACTTCTCAAGACTCTTTGACGCAATAAAACAGGATAGATCTTCACCTTCTCGCCTTTCATGACCTCACCCTACCAGCTTAAACAATTCCAACTCGGTGTCTCCAAAGCTGAACTCGCTGCCAACATCTTCCTCCTTTCGATCCCATCGCACAGTGAATAGAACCACCACCACCTGGTTGCTCGAGGCAGAGATCTGGGTTCCATCCTGACTTCCTCTCTCTTCCTCACTCTCACATCCAGGCTATCACCACGTCCTGTTGATTTCTACTTCCTTAATTTCCCTTAGAGCTGTCCCCTCTCCCCAATCTGGCTGCTCACTTCTTCCCATCCCTTCTCACTTCTCATGGGGATTACTCCCTCAGCCTGCTAACCATTCTTCTTGCCCCCATGTCTTAAAATCCTTCAGCAGCTCTCCATTATCTTTCAGGATAAAATTCCAACTATTTATGTTTGCGCACAAAGCCTTTGCTACCCGGCTCTGCTCTGGCTTCATCTCCAGGCTTGGTGTCTGTCTGCTGGGCTCCAGGAGGACAGCTCCACCGGCTGTGCTATATCTCCATGACAAAATGCATGGCTTTGTCTCTCTGCGGACTGAACCTCCCCCCATCTTTGTTAAATCAATTCATAGTTATCCTGCAGAATTGGGTTTCTTCCGCCTTCTCTGCAAAGCATTCTTTGGCCCCCAGGCCCCAATAGATACCTTTCCTCTGTGGATCTATAACACCTCAAATATCCTCCACTGAGTGCATTTTACCAAATGTCCTAGTTTCATAGGGCTGCAGTACAAAGTGCCCCAAAGTGGATGGCTCAGAACAACAGAGATGCATTATCTCAGTTCTGGAAGCCAGAAGTCTGAAATCCAGGTGTTGGCAGGACCATCCTGCCTCTGAAGCTTCCTGTTTGCCTCTTCCAGCTTCTGGTGGCCCCAGATGTTACTCGACTTGCAGCTGCATCACTCCAATCTCTGCCTCTCTTTTCACATGGTCTTCTTTCTGTGTGTCTGTGTCTTCACACGGTCATCTTCTTGTTAAAACACCAATCCTATTGGAGTCGGGATCCACTTTACTGCCCTGTGACCTCATGTTAACTAATTACAGCTGGAAGGATGCTGTTTCCAAATAAGGTTGCATTCTGAGGTATGAGGATGAGGACTTCAACGTAACTTTTTTGGGGGACACAATTCCACCCATATCACCAAGTATGATAATAATCCATTGATCTGGCTGGTTCATTTATTAGACTATAGGTGCTTGAGTAGAGGGGCCATGTCTTACTTGACTTTACTTCCCCAGTGATGAGGGTGGTGTTTGACACAAAGTAAATCCTCAATAGTTGTTTTGATGAATGAAGAAACATGCATGTTATTTGCCCTTCTAACAGGTGTCTTGGTTCATCCGTATCTTCCACTTCTTCTCTATTTAGGTGATTACTAGCAAGGACACTCCTTGATGGCGTTATTATTTGAAAAACACTACACCATTAAGCTTTTGAACTTTGAAGTTCTTCACAGCCTCCCCAGCTTCTCCTTGCCCCATTCCATCCTCCCAAAGGTTCTACTCTTGGGCTTCATTTTTCAATATCCATCAAATCCATTGTCCCTTTCCTGGCTTTATTGTCTCCTCAGCCAGCCCAGGCCCCATGCGAAGCCATTTATAAAAATACATTCACAGTCACTTCCAAATGATTGTACTTTTTATCTTCTGCCACTCCTGTCTGGCCTTTCCAAGCTTTATGATAGCTTTTTGCTTGCTTCTCTGCTGCTCTGGGGCTTCCTAGAGCTAGGAAGAGCCCCATAGAAACTTCTGATGGGTATTCTTTCTGTAAGTCCAACCAGGGACTCAGAGCAATGTCACAATCTTCTTACTCATCTCTTGTCATGGTCATGTCAAGCATTTTTACTCTTCACTGTCCTCAAGCACCCAGTTCTGTCCTGGCCCCTCACTCTCAGCCCAAGACCTCAGATCTAACTTAGCCAAATCAGACCCGTAGGGCACAGGCTCCCTTACTTTCCTTCCATGTTGCTGTCAGTCTCTCCACATTTTTACCCTTTCTCACTCCTGTCTTTGAAAATGGATGTGTCCTTCTCACTGCCACTGTTAAATTCTCCACCTTAATTTGTCATTCTGACTCTTCTTATTTGCTCTACAGTCTTGCCCCCCCAGCCATTTTCTTGTATCTACTATTATACGGAGACACCTCCTCTCCCTTGTTCAAATGCCAGATGATCCCTTGACCCTATTCTCTCTCCATATTATTTTTCTCATTTACTTTCACTGCCTAAATGTCTTTTAAAAACCTGCATGTTTTGTCTCTGCTTTTATTTTCAGTTAATTTCTTACTGAAGATTGTTGATGCTGGTGTTATAATTATTACCTTGAAACCTTAGACTCAATTTGGTGATCTCTCACTCTCACTTCCTCTCTTCATCTCTCTTACACATACAAACACCACACACATGTAGAAACTGCTCTTTCTAATACCACATACTTTTGCTTATTAATAATCACCAAAATCATTCATTAAACAGTGATTTTTTTTCCTGAGGGCTTTACTATGTGTTGGCTCTGCTATGAGCTGCAGATACCTTGTGGAAAAGACTCACAGAGCTCCTGCCCTCAAGGGATGACCACTCTGGTGGGGAAGGCACTAGAACAAACAAGGAAACAAACGTATTACAGATCACTTAGGGCTGTGAAAAGTACAGTGAGGGAAAATAGACAGAGGGCTAATGGAAAATGATAAAGTGAGGGGAGGAGCAGAGTAACTTGAAATCTGGGAACCGGAGCCTCAGAGGCTGTGTTGAAGTTGAAACTGAGAGATGAGAAAGTACCAGCCAGACCTGGAGGGAGGGTAAGGTTTCCAGGGCTGCCACACCCTCGATGGCCCTGGAGGAGGAAAAGCCCTGGCCCCTTCTAGGAACTGTCAGACGCCATGAGTCTGGCATATGTAATAAGCAGGGAGAGAGAGGCTGGGGGAGTGTCTGCGAGGTAGGCAAGGGCTAGGTGGTGCGGGGGGGGGGGGGGGGGGGGGGGGTGCTTGAGGGCCAGGAATTGAAAGGAGGGGAGCGACTCAATCTAATTTGTATGTAAAAAGATCTCTTAGCCTTTTTTAACCCTCACCTTCTCAAACAGGCAGTCCTTGACCTTATATACTCAGGGACCACATTCCTTTCTCAGAGCAACTGTGACTTTATATTCATTAGTACAAACTCCAAGAAGCAGAACCTCACCATCTTTGCTTTTGTTCACCTCTATGTCTCCAGAACACAAGCTTGGCCCATGCCAGCTGCTGAATACATATTTGCTGAATAAATGGATGAACGAATGAATGATCTTACCTCATTTATCTTCTAAATGATTTTTTGGCAATTTCACCGCTCTGAGCTTCAGTGATCCTATCTATGAAATAGGGGTAAATGGAGAGAGAAAATGCTTGATCAGTGGCCATGTTGTTGTTAGTACTATCTCTTCTACTCTCATGGCCTTGGTCTTCCCCCCGAATCTCTGTGCCTCTCTCTCTTTTAAGTGCCAGCCCAGTTTATCTAGCTACCTGCTGCACATCTTGCCAGATGCTCACAGTTAAAACTCAGCCTTTTCAATCCTACCTTCTTATTTCTGCCTGGAACTGTGGATGTGTCCTCATCTTGCTAACCCCTCCAGCTGCTGCAGCTCAGTTACTCCCTTTGTGGTCCAGCAGCACCTGGGAGAGGTCATACCTGGAGGTCAGAGCAGGCTTTAGCATCTGAAAGCACTGGGCTGGATGTTTTAGCTAGGAGACTTTGGCTAACGTTATTTAAATTTCCTAAGCCTCACTTTCCCCATCTATTAAACGGGAATAATAGAATGCCTATGCCTCAAAGTTTTTATGAGAATTAAAGTGAAGTAATAAACGTAAAGCACTTGGCTTGTTGACTCCTAGTAAACGTACGTAAATAATGGCTTTTACTTGCTGTCTCATAAACATTGACAAACCCAAAGGCATGGATTGCTTACTCGTCATTCTTGTCCCATTAGACCATGATCTGGGAGAGGGACCCAGCCTTTTACTGCGTGTCCCAGTGCTCTCCTGTGTCAGGATCACAGTAATGAAGTCCTTGATGGCAGAGAACATGTATTAATCATTTCTGTGTCCCTTGACAGTGTTTAGCAAAGTGTTTTTTACATGGAAATTGGCTAATTAATATTTTTCAAGTAACTACAGAAATGAATAAGTGAGTGAGGGATTGAATTAATTGTGAAACTTGCTAAATATATGTTGAATTGCAACAAATTAGTAGATAGGAAAGTACTTTGGGGAGAAGGTAAGGCTCTATTTAAGTCCTCTGTGAGAGTCTTCCCTGGTTTATTTACGTGGTCAGTTTCCCCTGATATAAGATCGTAGAAGCATAAGAAGCTGTCTCTTCTGCACGTCCTCTACCTCTAATCGTTTACTCTTCCCTCTTGTTACTGCTTCTCACTTTCTTTCCTTCTCGCTGGAACTGGACGTGTGTGTCTGTGGAGGAGGAGGGAGACCCGGGTGTGTGCCCCCCTTTGTACAGAGAGGTCGCACACAGCAGCGAAGAGGCGTGGGGCTGTTTTTCTTGCACAGGGATGGATTTGCACAGATCCATTACCAAGCTCGTGTCCTGTTTATTTGTGAGCACACATGGGTGTCGAAGAACGCCTAGCACAGGCTGTGCTCATGGACAGGAGCAAGCGAGACAAACAGACTTTCAGGAGGATTGAACTGGAGACCTTGGCTGCAGTAGCCCAGGGTGAAAATCGACTGAGCCTTTAGATTCAGAGTCCAGAGAGAAATGGGGGAAGGAAACTTCCATTTAGAAAGTGACAACTATTTCAGTCGTTGTACTGGAATGGTGTTTATTCACTCAGTGACTCTTCTTACAGTCCTAAAAGTAACAGGCAGTTTTTGGTATCACAGAATTTCGGTATTTTAGTATTTAGAATTTCAGTATTTCACAGAAAAAGAAAGAGAGGCTTGGAAATGTTAAATATCTGGTCAGTTTCGCACAGCTGGCAAGGAACTCGAATTCAGAATTTGGACTCGAGTGGAGATCTGTCTGACTGCAGAGCCCACCCCAAAAATCTGAGCCGTGGTGAGACCTTTCTGGGGTGACCTGTGTGAATGACTGGAGGCCCGGTGGTGGCCTGCAAGGGACCCTGCTCTCAGCGGCTCTGTTCTGCAGTCCTGCTTTCAGTGTCCACAGCAGCTGCCAGAGGTAAAGAGAGGGAGAGGAAAGCAATCTGAGTCCTCCCAGCCATCTGACCGCCCCCCAACCCCAAAGGAAATGTTGCAGCCATGGCAATGTGTGTGAGTTTGTGAGTGTGTGTGAGTTCGTGAGTATGTGAGCATGTGTGGAGCATGTGCATGGGCACATGTATGTATGTATGGGGGGGTGGCAGTTGTTCCTGTGGATAAATGTCTGAAAATATCAATTCTGTATAATACTGTTTTAATGGAAATGTTGATCCACTAAAATCAAAATGACTGACAATTTAAAAAGAACAAACGTGTATCTTATATAATTGTAATGAGATTTGGGATAATCTTAATTCGTCAATAAAGGGGACAGGAAGGAACTCAATATACTTCCCCTCTCATTATTATTCAGAAATTTAAAAAGTGGGTTCCAGCAAATTCTTAGGCTAGATTGTAATTTCCATTTGGAGGCAATTGTATCTTATAGAACACCAAGCTCATTCATAAAGATTCACTCATGGCGTGAGTGGGCACAGGTCAGGTCAGTGATTCTCAACTTCTTGTGTGTTTAGAGTCATCCATCTAACTTTTTAAAAATACTGATGCTTGGGGGCCAGCCCCACGGCTAAGTGTTTACAGTTCTGAACGCTCCACTTTGGCAGCCCTGGTTCCCAGCTTCGGATCCTGGGCATGGGCCTACACCACTCATTGGCGGTCATGCTGTGGCAACAACCAACATACAAAATAGAGGAGGATTGGCATGGATGTTAGCTCAGGGCATATCTTCCTCAGGAAAAAAAAAATACTGATGCTTGACCTCATCTTAGATATGTGGAATGAGAGCAACTGAGAACTGCTGTGCTCGTATATGGGGTGAATCTGATGTACCCCAAAGCTTGAGAGCCATTTTGCTAAATGTCACTTATGAAAGACACAAGGATAAAGGAGATTCAGTGGCTATGTCAGTGAGAGAACATTTAAAGAGAAAGACAGATACACAGGTGACTTTAATACCACAGGGAGTATGCTAGCATTACTCCGTGAAAACACAGGCAAGACATCAGATAATTCTTGTGCACTACGGATACAATCTACCCTGCCCATCACCCTACACCTGCCCCACCCACCACTCTGCACCTAGAGGCCAGTCATGGGCAAGCCAGGCCAATATCCAGGTGACATACCTGCCTCTAGACCCAATGCTGTCTTTGTGTATTTTCTCCAGCAGCTCTATGTCCATGATTGTGAGAGGAGGAAGGCAAGCTGTGAAAAAAGTAAGGACTATGTGCTCCATGATAGCACTCACCTCTGTCCCTTACTAGCTGTGTGACCTTGGACAACTTACTTAACCTTGCTGAAACTTTGTTTACCTTTGCAACCTGAGGATAATAACCATATAGCTGCATAGTGATACAGGTGGTGTGAAATGATGCATGGATGGCCCTGAACTTGGTGCTTGCCTGCCACGTGGTAAATGTTCATTCAATAAATGGCAACTACTGTTACCAGCTTTTTCTGACTGTTCAAGATTTCTTCCTTCTGCCTTTATACAATCCTTGATCCCAGAATATACAGGGAAACTGCAGGTTTCTGGGCCAACTTTCCCCATCTGAGCACAGATGGACTCTGACTCTGCCTTCTTTGATGCCCCCTGGGTTTACAGAAGCAGATGTCCGTCCTTTCTCCCCATAAGGCATGCGGTAGGGATCAAGGTACTAATGTCTCCTGCATAACCGGGGTCTGTACCCATATCCCCTCACTTCGCTTATTCCCTGACATACTTTGTGTTGACAAAAAGGTTAAGTGTGGGTTCCATATTTGTGTATGTATATGTGTGTGTTAGTCAGCATTCTACAGAGAAACAGAAACAATAGGCTGTAGAACATATAGAAAGATTTATTATAAGGAACTGGCTCACGCAGTTATGGAGGCTACAAGTCCCAAGATCCAGAGTCAGCAAGCTGGAGACCTGGGAGAGCCGATGGCATAGTCCTGCTCTGAGTCCAAAGGCCTGAGACCAGGAGAATCGAGAATGTAGTTCCAGTTTGAAGGCCAGAAGATTCAAGACCTGAGAAAAGTCAATGTTTCAGTTCAAGTCTAAAGGCAGAAGAACTGATGTCTCAGTTCAAAGGCCACCAGGCAGAAAGAAGTCTCTCTTATCGGGGAGAGGGTCGGCCTTCTTGCTGTATTCGGGCCTTCGACTGATCAGATGAGGCCCACTCATATCAGGGAAGGCCACCTGCGTTACTCAGTCTACTCACTCACATGTTAATCTCATCCGAAATACCCTCATGGAGACACCCAGAATAATGTTTGAGCAAATATCTGGGCACCCCATGGTCCAATCAAGTTGACACATAAATTTAAGCAACAGGATTGCGTGTATTTGTCTTTATTGCCACTTTTTTGGTCAAAGTTGTATCTCTGAATTCCAAAATGGGGGGGGGAGGGGGAGTCACAACATTTTGTTCATTATCATCATTTTCAAAATCATTTTATATACTTCTAAAATTTTTTCAGGAAAAGGCCCTTTTCAACATTTAGAAGCAGCCTTCTTAATAATGTGTGAATAATAACAGCCAACATGTATTCAGAACTCACTGCATCCAAGTTTACCGTAAGCTGCTTGCCCATGTCAGATCATTTAGTCCTGTGCAGTTGGTGGGCTATCATTATCCCATCTTACAGATGAGAAACCTGAGCCACAGAGAGGCAGAGGTTGTCAGTTTTCACGGTTCTATCTGTAAATGAGATCATTTATGGTAAAGACACACATGCACATACATCAAATATAGAATGAAAACCGCAAAAAAGTTGTTTAAGAAATGAATAATCAAAGATTATCTAAGATCTGAACTTCGTTGACATGCTCTTTGTCCGACAATGGAAGTTCGTGTGGACTATGTTATACCTCATGATTTCCATTCTACATACAAAGAAACTGAGGCTCTAGGATGCTCTTATTTGCTTGAGGTCCTAGTAGCAGAAGGGAGTTTGGACTTGTGACTTCCACCTGGGGATCCTTTCCCTATATCCCAGTGCCTATCAGTGCCAGAGGGTGAGTTGGGATGGCAGCATTCTAGACAAGAACACAAACTGTTCCTGCCTAATTACTGGAAGGAGGGCCAAGTAATCGGCACAGGGGAAGGCAGGTGGGCGGATGTGGTGGTAAAAGCTTTTAATCAGATTGCCTCTGTTTTCTCAATTAATAGGAAGCAGATCATTAGCTGAGGGTGAGGATTGGGGAGGAGGTGTCGGAGGTTTGAGGAGAAAGAAGACGGTACGAAATAATGATCTAGAGGATGGGAGAGTGAACAGCCAAGGAAAACGTAGTTTGATCACTAGGCAGTATTCAGAGCCCACTCGAGGTCAGTGGTGTGGGATTTTAAATGAGACCCATCAGTGTGGTTGCCAGTTGCTTTCATTAGTGCAAACACAGAAATGAAGCCACAGGGTTGTTGAGTTTAACCCGTGTTGGAGTGTTTCAGACAAACATGATGAGGCGATGAGGGGTGAGAGAGCTAAGGTTATGTGAAAGGATGTGATTATATTAATGGATCACAGAATTTAATCTGAGTAAAGAGGGGAGATAGTACGTGAGGTGAATGAGGGTCAGTAAAACGGTGGTTGGATGAATGGATATTAAGTCTCAGGAGGGTGGAAAATCGTTATGGCCTTAGGAGGAGTGAGCTGGGAAGATAGGAGGTCGTGGTCAAATACTGGGTTCTTCAAATTGTGACCAAGAGGGGTTGCAGATATTGGTAATGTAGGCTATGACCATGGTTGTGAGGGTGGAGGACAGGATCATTTGAGGAGAAAAGTCAAGGCGCCGAGTGGCTGAGGGTTGAAAGGATCATCTTAGTCGGTATTGAAGTCACCAAAAATGATGGAGAAGTGTTGGAGAGGACAGTGATCCAGGCTCTGAAATGTGGAGGGAACATGGGGGTGGGGTGGTGTTGGCATGACTGGAACAAGGAGAGGAAGTGGCCAGAGCAGTCTGAAGGCAGGAATTAATGATCTTAAGCAAGGGCACAGAGTTAGTAAGTGGTAAAGCCAGGTTTTAAACCTACTCAGTCTGGCGCTAGAGCCACACTCCTAGCTACTTTTCTGGTTACTAACAGATATATATGTTATTTTTCTGCATGAAAAATTCTAAATGAGGTGTCCAGCCTGGTGATGTAGTGGTTAAGTTCATGCACTCCACTTTGGCGGCCCAGGATTCCCAGGTTCAAATCCCGGGCAGGGACCTAGCACTGCTCATCAAGCCATGCTGTGGTGGCATCCCAAATAAAAAAAGAGGAGAATTGGCATGGATGTTAGCTCAGTGACAGTCTTCCTCACACACACACACACAATTCTAAATGAATTTGTTTGCCTATTAATAGACAGAGTGACTAAAATCGCATCAGTATTTAATTTTTCTTTACATGAGATTCACACGTTTAAAGATAACATGAGTTTGTAAAATATACCATGTTCCTTATGATTGATTTTTTAAAATGTAATGTTAAAGATGCCTTTTCTATTCTCCAGATGGGAATGTTAATTCTAATGAACAATAACTAGTATTTGGTGAGTTTGTTCTGTGTGGCAGGCACTGTGCTGAGTACATACATGCTCACCTAACAACACTAGGTACTATTCTATCCACATTTTACAGATGAAGATACTGGGGCTGAGAGAAATTAAGTGACTTACCTGCAGTTGCATAGTGCAATGGACCACCCAACGCAGGTCTCAAACCCAATCTGCCCGACCCTCAACCTTATGTGCAGTGCAGTCTAGTTCTTTGTTCAATTCATGCTGTGTGATGGTACAAGGCTAGACCGTGAGGATACAGCAATACTGATGACAGGGTTCTTTACATCTGATGAGTGGAAAACATTAACTGAATACTTAATATATTAATTACAGTTATCGGTTCTATAAAAGAAAATGCGAGTGCTTGAGTAACCAGGGGCCATAACCTAGTCTTGGAGCACCAGGGGAAGCCTATTTTGAGAAGTCATTTTTAAGCCAGACTTAAAGAATAGTAAGTTATCTAAGTAAATGAGAGGAGGAGAAATTCCAGGTAGAGAAACAGCATCTGCAAAGACCCCAAGGCCCTAAAGCATCCTGTAGAAACCTGGGCATCATTATCCTCGTTATTGATCTTCTGATAAAGCCACAGGTTTAGCCGATAATCTAGGCATCAGGCATTCCAGCACTTCTTCCTCCCAGAGCTGGTACGGGTTGTGAAGATGGGGGCCCATAATAATCTCCCTATCTTATCATTAGGGTAAATTGAGGCATAGAATATTTCAGCCAACTGCATAGCTGGAAAAGTCATTTATACCACTTTTCTCCTTACTTTTTCTCCTATATATCTTGCAAACTACCTTTTCCAGAACTGCTTTTTTAATGAACCTCTATTCTCTCCTTGTTTCACTGCTCCTTCCTTGCAATGCATTTACCTGGATAAGAAAAAGAGCATTTTCTCAACAGCTCTCCCATTACACATGGATATGATATCCTATACCAAGACCCCAAAGTGTTGTGAATAGCTGGGCAGAAACTTTGGAAACCATACTTCCACCCTCATAGCCTAATGGGGGCCAGAGGCAAGCTTAAAATGATGTGCTTTCATTTAACCGTGAGCAAATTATTATCCTTTGGAAAATGCTCTCTTTGGTGATAGGTGGAGGAATGTATACGTTCAAAAGAAGCTCCTAAGTTTCTAAAAGCTCATCATGAAATGCCTCATTCATCATTGCCTCCAGCTGGAACATTCCCTCTTCACTGAACTGTGTATGCACAGCCACCATATACATACACATGTATATACATACATACATATAAACATGCGTAGACACCTGTGTTCTCTCTTGCTCTCTCTATACCTGCACCTATTTTTTATCTGTCTGTCTGTCTATCTATCTATATCTATTTCCCTGCCCCCCAACCCATAATGAGTCTTCATCTCTCCACAAGGAAACCCATCACTGGGCACACTCACCAGAAGCTTCCAAGCTCCATCTCCAGGTGCCATAGTTAGGTGGAAAACCGGGTCTAGCACTTAATCAAAAACATCCTTTAAAGGGTTCTTGTCCATGCAGAAATGGTCCCTTTCTGCACTGGGAAGGCCAGTATGAATGGGTCATCCAGTCGGGCTGGCCATGCAGAGTTCTTACTCACTCAGTTGGGTCTAGGTTACATAGTGAAAGAAGTGCCTTGCAACGAGTCAGGTCAAGGCCACAGGCAATTTATGGCCTAGCCCAAGGCTAAAACTAAAGAAAAAAACCCTGTGACAACTGATGTGTCTTGGGGAAGAGGAACAGGAGTTGAAGAGAGAAGCTGAAAGCTTGAAAATTGCCAGTGCTTAGGGAAGACTGCATAAACCGTGGTATTATGTGAGACAGGGAGAGAAAAAAGGCAAATAAACGATTACTAATTGTTCTCCGTATACACAATTTGCATGTGTGTCCTGCTGGCTGCTGTGTTTCCATTACAATGGGGCTCCTCTGTGGCATGGATTATGTTCCTGCTTGAGGCAGTGGATCCCAGATGGTTCCTGTGCTAGACGGTGATGCCCCTGAATGTAGGCCATCTGTAGCTCCCACAAGGGAGGACAAGCTTTAGGGTCTTGATTTGTCAGAATGAAGATATTAACAAACAAACAAACTAACTTTATTCTGACTTCTAATTCTGCTAATTTCCCTAAACTAAGAAGATGTGACTGGGTTGCCTAATGCAGTTCAGAGAATATTGGAGGCCACATATCTAAGTTGGAGTCAAGAGACTAGGGTTCCTTCCAATTGCAGGGTTCCACCTCCTACCCCCGTCTAACCTGACACTATCTCTGAGCTCCTCGATGGGCGCTCTTTCCACAAAACTAATATTGGCACCATCTGCTCAGTAATCCACCCACTCCTGACGGAGGCACCACTCTTGCCACCATAAGCAGACAGAAGCTGAGGGGGAAACTACTACTTTGTTTGATGTTCCCCTCCTCCCAGCTCTAGCCCTGAAAACCAAATGAGAGTTGTCCTCTGCTTAGATGCTTCTACTTCTCTGGCGCCAGAGAGTGGTCCAGGTTGCTCATCTCACCCAGGATATGTCAAGCTGTTCTTCCATGGATTATTTTTTCCTAATAAGAAGAGGGAATGTCTCCTTTGTGGTCTGAGCCTGTAAAGATGTGAGCTGGAGCTGCTGGAGGCCACGTCTCCACCACGTACTTCAGCCATTTTGAGAGAATCAAGTCTATAGAGTGAGAAACAGAGCAAAGAGAGGAGAGGAACAATTATAAAGGCCCATAGATCCTGTTTTCAGGAGTCGGGGAGGAAGAATATTCCTCTACTCTCTAGATTCTTCTGGCTGGTCTAAAAATTAAATTAACATGAGACAGAATAACAGGAAAAAATCAAACAAAATTTAATGACATGTATATACGGGAGAAACCCAGGAATACTGAGTAACTCACCAAAACGGCTGCAGCCACCACCTTAAATACCATCTTCAGCTAAAGACAAAGGAGGATGTTGGGCATAGTGGTTGGGGACTTCAAAGAGGAGGCAGGCAATTCACATGGAGATGGAAAAGCAAATGTTTGATAAACAAATGTTTGCCTTGCAAAAACAATGGCATGTGGGGAGGACTTTGATTAGATGGGCCTGGCTAGGTTCCTCCTTGTCTACCACACTTAAGTTCACATTATACTATAGTTATTTATGGTGATAGCTCCTTCCTGAAGCAGGCCTTCTATCTTAAATTCTTTTAGGCAGTTAGGGGGAAGCTCAAAGTTTCTTTCTGAGTCCTTTGGTCTTAAAAATAATTAAACCAAAGGGACACATTTTGGGGTGGCAAATTCTGATCCCCCACACAGGCTTCCCCTAGGCAACTTCCATCTGAGCCTGGACATATGACTCAGTGATGGGCCTCTTTTTGGTGAGGGCAGTTCAGTTTTCTTACTTGGCCTTACACCCCAGAGCGCCCGATACAGAGGCCTTTGCTCACTCAGTCTGTCTCAGGTCACTCAGCTCCAAAGTGTTTTTGATGCTTTTAGGTCCAGCTCTCCATCACTCACCCCTGATTTTTCCTGTATGGCCCTATGGCCTCTCTACTTACATGCACCAAGCTCGTCTGACTATTGCTCCATGTGCTGCCAACACACAGCCTTCCCAGCACCCAGGACAAGTGAGCTAACACTGCCATTTAGCTTATCTCCTATAACTCCACTTCCCTTTCACTCATTCTGTGCTGTTTGTCTAGACATATATGTGCTTCTTCAGAAAGAATGGAGGTTCCTTTGAGGGCATGAATCTATTTATCCCAGGGGCTGGCCCCGTGGCCAAGTGGTTAAGTTCATGTGCTCCGCTGCAGGCGGCCCAGTGTTTCATTGGTTCAAATCCTGGGCGCAGACATGGCACCGCTCATCAAACCACGCTGAGGCAGTGTCCCACATGCCACAACTAGAAGGACCGACAACGAAGAATATACAGCTATGTATCTGGGGGGTTTTGGGGAGAAAAAGGAAAAAAATAAAATCTTTAAAAAAAAACCAAAAGAATCTATTTATCCCTGCTCTGTTGCCTAGTATCACCATTCACACACAATAGGCCCTCCATAAATATTTGCTAAATAAATCAAATAAGAATTCCCATCTCTGACAGATCTTCCCTGACTAGTGGGAAGAAGATAAGCAAATTCTGCTTTATTCCTTTGCTGGAGCAATTTGCAACTCTCAATTCTCTTGCCGTTTCACAATATGCTCTTCCCCTTTCTGTATTTAATGTCAATACGGTATGGTCACTGCCCTGTCAAGTGATCGCTGGGTGGGAGGTGGGGCTAGGTGTGGTGGTCTTCCCAAATCATCTTTGCCTCCTCCTCGGCCAATACACATACATGTACTATCTGAGTTTAAGCCTGGTGTTAATTTTGTATTTGCACCTTCAGGCAAGACATCTCTTCCTCAAATTTGAGATTCTCCTTATTGTAGTATTTAAATTTGATTCAGGTAACCAGTAAATTTAACTTATTTAACAATTGCTTATATGACACTCACTAAATACCAGACACTATTCTGAACACTTTAACTATGTTAACTAGTTCTTCCTTATAACAACCTTGCCAGGTAGATACAATTATTACGGTCAGCCTCATTTTACAGATGAGGAAGGGGAGACATAGCCTGATTAAAGACTTGCTCAAGGTCCCACAGCGATTGATAACTAAGCTGGAATTCTAAACAGGAAGGCTGGTTCCAGAACCCACACCCTACCACTGGGCCTTGCTGCTTCCCAATGTGATGGCAGGGAGTCTGGGCTGCACGTCTGTGCCCCTCTAATCTGAGTTGCCTCCCTTATTGTTCAGGCCTACAAGAACGGGAAGTCTCTTTGACCTGACCTACCCAACAACATGCTGACGCGTGCTTAATCAATGTTCCCAGGCTCACTGATTCATTACCTATGGCTCGAATGCAGGTTTATTTATGTTATTCCATGCAGTTAATTGTTCACGCTGTAATCAACGCTCGTCCTAAAATTTGGCTCCTCAAAATATATTCTCAAACAACCTAGGAACCATGCCAAGAATTAACTCTAATTACACATTGTACCAGTTTTGAGTACTAGAGATGACTCGAAGGCAGAATGTGTTATTTAAAATTATTAAACTGAGAGTAAATAAAATGTGATTTTCCCAAGAGACAAATAAATTTGCACATCCCTCTTCTCTTTTTATTGCCCTTTCTAGGTGTCTAAGATCAGATGGGACATTTTTTCCCATAATTTCTAAACTTTTTCTTGAATTAATACATATTTTTTAGCTGCCTATAAGCCACCACTTACTGTTCAGCAAAAAAGAATCAGATTCCAGCCCCACTGTGTGGGTTCACCTCCAATGAAGAGAACAAACCTGGAGACCACGTGGGGAGAGCTGTTCATTTGATGCAGGGGTCATTCATAGCACAGTGTTTGGGTACTTTGGGGATCCAATTCCAGTTGCCTCAGGGTATTTCTGAGTTGAATTCTAGGAATAAGTGGTTATAAATAATAAGCATAAAAAATGAACGCATTCATCCCAGCCACTCCCTTATGTAGTCCCAATGGCATCCCCTTGCAACTAGTTAGTTAATCACTTAGCTGGTTGGGTTAAGAGCCAAAACTCTATTTTATGACAAATGTTGTTAACCCCTTTTATAATGCTGAAATGAAATTCATAAATAATAACATCTCTATACACAAAATTTCAAAAATAAATATAATGCCTTATGAGTAATTAAAAGAGAAAAAATAAGAAAGTAATTTACAATGATATTATAACTATTTTAATGAAGAAATACTCTGCTATATTACAATAGGAGAAATATGAAGTTGACAGACTTTTGCAACTAATGTAGATTCACCATAATGTAATGTGGAAAGTAACATGTAATATACGATACATGTAGGACCAACATAGACTGATACAGACGGGCTATATTGACGATTCAAAGGCCATGGACAGCATTGCAGACAATGATATGATCTTCCAAAATTATAAACAAATCTTGGTAAAATTTTTAAGTAATAATGTATAGTCTTCCCTTAATTTACATGGTAGTTAGGCAGTTAGAAAATTCATCATATATTAAAATACTGAAAGCTGCTTGGTGCTTATGTGTAAATGGAGTTAGCATCTAGTCTCAGATAATTGTACAGAGGTTTTCACCTACATAAATGTGCAATAAGACATTCAAAATTTTGCAGGATGTGGGGCAATTTTTTGTAGTGCAGAGCTGTCCTGAGCACTACACTATTCTGGTCTTTCTTCCTCTACCTTCTAAACGCTGGTAAAATCCTCCAATATTGTGTCATTCAAGAGCAACTGTCATTCATTTCCCCAAATGCTCTCCATTGGGTGATACCACTCTCATTGACAACCATTGGGTTAATTCTTGGTATTAGGTTTAGTCCCAAGTACTTATGTCGATTCATTCTCCTGTCTCTTTGTAGTCCTTGAAAACCAAAGGCATGTCTACAGTAAAGTCCTCAAAACTTGAGTTATTGCATTGCTATAACTGGGTTATACATGGAGACTATACGTTCCATGAGAACAAGGGCTCAATTCGTCAAGCATGCACAATATCTAGTACCCAACAGAAGTCCAGAATTTACTAAATCTTGCTTGAATAGGTAAATAATTTAAGAGTTGGACATCTGGGTTAGTGAAAAGATACCTACTATTTAAAGGAAATAGCTTTGTTACTTCAAGTGTATGGGACAACAGCTAGATGCTCGCTAGAGAGACTTGTAATTAAAGATCCTTTAAAAATACCATTTCAGTTGTTTCTGTTTGAAATAGTGACATTAAAATGTTTGAAACCATCTAGAACCTGTCAAAGACCCAGAATATTCATGTCATTTTGAGTAGGGAACGGGAACATGCTAAGGTCCCTGTATGAGCTGTGGCCTTGGACTAAAAGTTAGGCTTAATCTTCACAGTTGTCTGTGAGGCAGCCATTAGTAACCCTATTTTTACAAGTGATAAAATTAAGCCCAACAAGACCAATAATCTGCCCAAAGTCAGATGGGGTTTAACAGAAGACCAGGGTTTGAACTCAGAGCTGTCTGATTCCAGAGGCCTCATCTTTCCCAAGAAATCATGCTGCCCCTCTTTCTTAAGTGAGGCAAAGCTAAGTTTATGTTAAATTTACATCTTAAGGACCATGAATTATGGCTGTGCGAGGTCTACATTAATATAATTTTACTCTATATGTAGTTCCAACTGTCATGTCTATTAGATTCCACTTTCCTCGTGGGGCAGTGGCTTTTCCATTGATCCTGTTGTTGGTTGGGTTCCAGCATTCAAGGTCTTGTGTGAGTCCACGTTAGTAGGATTTTTGAGGACAAGGACGAGGTCCTCTTTGTCTTTGGGTCTCCAGAACCTAGCATAGTGCCTGGCACGAAGTGGATGTTCAGAGAGTGTTTGTTGAGTTGACTTTAATTGAATGATGTTTCTCCTTTTAGGCCTTGGCCTTACACAATATTTCAGCGAGGCTTTGACCTGGTTTTGGGAGAACAGCCTTCTGATAAAATATTCAGGTAAGTGGTTGTCTAGGAGCTTGCTTGTGTACATCTGCAAGCACCATGTCCCACATCTCATGGAACTTTCTTTCCTAGTGGTAAAGTATAAAACAGGAAATACGTTCAGTCGTTCTGCCCTCCCAGTAACAAAAGTGCCTGTCCCGCAGTCATGCCCAGTGACAGCATGGAGGACTTTGAGGTCAGACAGATTCTGTTTGGGTCCTGGCTTCCTTCTTTGCCTGTTCTGTGAACCCCAGTAATTTACTTCACCTCTGGGAGCCCCCAGTTTCCACACTTGTTAAATGGGCTACGTTACATGCCTGGCTCTATTGTTGTGAGGAATATATGAGATAATGCAGGGAAAACCCCTGGCATAGAAACTGGCACAGAGCAGGCAATTACTGTCAGTTTCTGCCTCTCCATTTTGCACCTAATTCGCACCTTCCTCATAAAGTCTTAAGTTGTTCAAAATGCATCTCTCCCGCCCATGCCTTCCCCTTTTCTCACCTCTACTTCATTATTATTTTCTTTTATCTACCACCCTCCTTATCAAATTGGATGTTTCTAGTCCCTCCCAAATTTCTACCTACATACCTAGTAATAAGACATATCAGAAAAGTTAATAAGCAGGGGAAGAATTTGGGTGCCAGCCATGAACTATTTCGTTTTCAGAAAGTTTAATGTACACCAGGCCTTAGCTGGAACAGAAGTTTATTTCCAAACTAAGATCTTATCATCCATTTATTTTTGTCAGTCTGACCTTCACCTAATGTGCATTTGCTGAGTACCTACTAAGTGCCAGAGATTGTGCTTGGCCTGGCAGTATGGAAATGAATGCATCTCCCTCCACTAGCAAGCCCTCTGGGAGAGGAAGTAAACAGTCTTGCACAGCTGTCTGATGTCAAAGGATGCATTAAGCTACTGCATGACATTACTGGAGGAATGGTGAGCAGTGTGGGGCAAATGGAAAACTTGCTTCATTTTCACTGCACTCAAACAGTGTGCTGAGTCTCACGTATTCACTGCTGCCTTTCCAGACTCCTTCCCCAGACCCTCCACATCAGCCAGTCCTGGCCTGGGTGTCAGTTTTGCTCCTGCATTTGCCTTCTAGAGCTGGCTCCTCTGCCCCAGCTTCTCCTGCTCCTCCCTGTTGGCTCTGGATGGATGGGGCTTGGCCACTGCGGTGTTTTCTCTCCTAAGGCATGCCCCTAGCTAGACTGCAGATTTCAGAACCACTTCCTCACAGAGCCTTCCCTTCCCTTTCTCTCCCGAGTGTCTCTCTCGGGGCAGGCCGGGTCACATTAATGGCATTGGCCGCAGGCTGCCTTTGAGGATTTGTGCTACAAGAGATGTCAGCTATATTCCTTAGACTATGACTTGGGCATTTAAACTTTCCAACAAGGATTTATCATCTGGCTGACTTTCCCCCCACCTTTTTCTTGCTGCTGGTCTGCCAGGACCTATGATGGTGATAAAGATAAGGCAGATGGAGGGCCTGGTGGAGTCGGGCTGATTGAAACGGATAAGTTTTCCCTCCTCGAAAAGTCAGAAACTAACACTTTGAAAAACAAGGGCCTTACTGAAATTGCTATTAAAACAGAACCTTCACCAAAACTGTGTTTCCATCCCCACAAGCACTGTTTACTCTTCTCAAGTTTGTTAGCTGCCAACTGGATGTGATACCCAAACGCTACAGAGGGAATCAGTTGCATGGTTTGACCCATGCGGTCAACTACCTCAGGAGGCCATGGGTTAATCACTAAGTGATTAATCATTTTGGGCTCTAACATGACAATAACTAATCTTTCAGATAAAAGATATATGTGATGATCTCCTTATTTTAGGTATTAAGAACTCTAACGGAAACCACTCTGAGATCTGAGTAAACCAGTTGCCAATGGCCACTCTGGAAAATTCTATGGCCTGGTCAGTGACTGTAATTTCTTAAAGATGCTAATGACTATTTACTTGCTACTCTGCTCCCCTATGATTTAGTGTCCTGATGCATTCCAAGCCACTGCACGTTTGCCTGGGCTATGGAATAAAGTTTAAATTCTGACATTCAAATCTTTCTGCAATTGAGTGCCGATGTACTTCCTTTTAATAAGCTGCTCTTCTCTAGAACTTTGTATTCTTAGTCAAATCGATCTTCTAACTGATCCACTGCCCCAACAACCTGAACATTTCCCACTCTGCACATTTGCTCATACTCTTTCCTACAGCAAGAATGCTTATTCTCCTCCTAACATAACACCACCCGTTGTCGTGGTCTAGACCAAGTCTCAGCTAAACCCAACATCTATCGAGCATCTACCATCGCAAGGCGCTGTTCTAGATGATGTAGATGTGACCAAACAAATATGACCATGATAGTCCCTGACTTCAAGGAATTTACAGTCTCATCCAAAAATTGTTCTCCAGCACGGACCCTCCATGAGAATCCCCAGTGTGCTTTAAAAATGACCAAGAATCTTACCCAGCACAAACCAATTAATTCAAAATTTCTGGGGGGTGGGACCAGGGCATGAGTGTTTTTTGAAAGCACAATGGTAATTCTAATCTGTGCCCAGGAATGAGAAACGCCACTCTAAAGCTTCTCCAACGCACTTCATCAATCCACAATGACTCTTCCCCCTCCAAATTTCCACAACATGCTGACTATAATGTTTATTTGTCAGTTATTTTATTTCATATTTATTTTTAACTTGCCTATTTGTTTCCCCAATGAAATGGCCATCTTCCTGAGGGAGTGGGTAGTACCCTATATGGCTTTAAGTGTTTAATATCTAACATACATTTTTAACACACAATTTAATATCTAACATAGAATTTTAAACACAGTAGGTCTTCACCAAAGATTTGTAGATGATGACTTCAGATTTCCTAAGAACTTGAAACCAGACTAGGAAAAGACCTTGATACCCAACCTAATCCTGGTAATCTACAATCCCAAAGATCCTGGGAAGGGTCCAAAGGGACTCTGAACCTCCAGCCTGAGTCTTCTGACCAAACCCGGTCTAGTGCTGAAGACCACCTTTCCACTGTGGCTAGGATCACTCCATATCACTAGACCCTCTAGTGGCAGGGACTACTGTAGACCAAATTTATCTCTTGGAGACCTTCCTCCCAAGTGTGTACCTGCATCCCTGGGCACAATACCTCATCCCGGAATGGCCTGCTTTGGGAAGAGTGGAGAAGCCAGGCTAAGAGCTATTTATCAGGTTTCCCACATTCTACTTGACGCCAAGGCACAGTGAGAACACAGGCTTGTTCTGTCCAGTGCTCTCTGGCAAGTGTTTGCCTCTGAACAGTAGTTTCAAGCTCTAGTTCAACAGGGTCGTGTGCAGGACTCAGGCTACAGCCGAGCCATCAACTGTGATAGTCACCACCAGCTGTCAACAGAGAAGGCCCAACTTGGGAAAGCATTCCAGATGCTCACCCAACTTCTCTTTGGTGGCTTTTTGAAATAATTCCTGCCAAATCTGCATGAATGAGGGACAGATGAAATTTCAGGACACAGCTTTTCTCTGACAGTTTGTTCTATATTTGGTTTTTGGAATTACTCAGTAGATTTTGCAGATAAAAGAAAAACTTTAGAATTGCATAGGCATGAGCTAGCATGGACTGGAAAGCTGCTGTGAGCCACACTTAAGAATTGGACCAACCCCTATCTTTCCCACTTAGGGAGAGGTGACCTTGGGAGGTCGCTAAACTTCTTACAATATTAGTTGACAAATTGGTAAAATGGGGCCAATCGATTAACCTCAGAGGGCTGTTGTGAGGATAAATGAGCCAGTCTACAGAGCAGCTGCCCCTTTGAGAGTTCTCGATAAAGATAGTCTCACTGCCCACCTGGCTTTGCTTCCCCTGCAGGGTTTCACCTTGACCGCACCAGAGATGGAAGATTACACTGTTTTTCTTGTTAACTTAGTACAGTGTCACATCTCAGAAGCCTTTGTGTACTTTGAAAATTCCTCACAATATCAAACCCAGATCCATCTTGACCATTAAATTCATTTAAACCCAGAGGTTACTCCATGTCCTGCTCTAAATGAAGGACCACCGCTAAATGAATCACCACCGCTCCCATCGTTAAATTTGAAAATTGAGATTATATTCCCCAGTAGCCTGTGCAAACTAAAGAGCATAACTAAATCTCTTTATTGATCAGTCAATCAAGATTGATGGAGTGGCCTCCTTGGGCCAGAAATTGTGTTAGGCAATAGGGATACAAAGATGATGAAGAACTGTCCTGTGCCATCCAAGAGAGCACATTCTGCTGAGGCTGATGGACGCATGAAAAGATGGGCACAACTCAGTCTCTCAGGGAGACAAGGGACTGTGTGCACGTGCATGGAGGAGAGCCCCTTGCTTGGCCTGAGGGTTGAGTGTGAAGGTTCTGGAGGGTTTTCTGGAAGGGGTGGGACCTTAACTGAATCTTAAAGTGAGTGGGAGTCCTACAAAAAAGAGAGGAAGGAAAATTCAACAAGAGGGAATATTAGGAGCAAAAGCAAAGAAGTGTGAAAATTAGGACGATTTTAGGAACTACAGTCAGATTGCATTATAGGAGCACATAGTGTGAAGCAGGGTTTAGTGAAAGAAGGAGCTGCGGAAGTGGGTGGCAATGATGTCTTTGGCGATGTGAACTTTGTTCTGTAGGCCTGGGGTGTCATCGGACAGTTTCAGTTGGGAAAGATCTTTGCTTTTCCTTTCGCAATATTACTGCATGTACAGGAGGAAGGGAAAACTGTGAGATTGATGGATGTGAATCTCTCTCTCAAAAGAAAAATTAACCATCAGAAATGTGCTAGTACTCCCAACAGTTTCCTAAAATCTGTTGCATAAATTATAAGCTACAGATCACAGATCGGTTGCTCTGCATCAACGCAAAACTTGGTCATTTTAAAACCGAAACAGGAAACAAAAACTCACCTCTATGTCCAAAGAAACTGCCTCCTCCCTGGTACCATGCAAACTTGTGCATGTTCTCTCTGAAACTATATATTATATACAATATTAGTGGCACCCCCATCCCAGCTTGCCTATCATAGTGTTGCTAATCTCAAGAATGTCCATTAGGAAATGCAAAGTGAATACAAATACTTGCGTGTTGTTGCCTTCAACTCACATTCATCCTTAAGTCCCAGGTTCCGGGCACCTCACAGCAATCACTTGCCCTGAACTGGTTCCTTAATCTTGTCAGATGACATGTGTGCACGTGTGTGTGTGTGTGTGTGTGTAAAGCGGCTGTCATGCCTTCAGTTTTGCCAACTGCTTCACAGAAGAGTGAAGAAGTGGGTCCCCTCTTCTGTCCCCCCAGTAATGTCCCTCCCTTACCTGGTACAGAGCCCCCTGTGCAGACCCCGTGCCACCTATTGCCTCATGTCCCTGTGGGTGGGAAGAGTTGAGAGCCTCCTTCAGAGCAAGAAGCATCTGTGGTATTTCAATGCCGCTTAAGGCAGAGGTTTGCCCAGCAGGTCAGAGAAGTAGAGATCCAAGAGTAAGAGTGGGAATAGGGAAGAAATCTCCCAAATCGTGGCCACATCCCGCTTGCTCAGTGGTCTGCCTCTCCCCTGGGCACCTGCTTCCTCCCCTTTCAGCTGCTCTGGTGCCTAGGGCTCTCTTTCAGGGAGTGGGTGAGAATTGTGTGGCTTGGCTGCTGGTAACGCCTGAGCCTCCGTCAGTGGGCATTCTCTGAGGCCAGCATTCTAGAGGGGGTTGCATTTCTCAGAAAAGATCTCACGTCATCTCTCTTGTTTCCTAGCATCTCAGGCATCCCGGGGAGTGGAGAGGGGAGTGGAGAGGGGAGCGTGTGGGTTAAGGGAGAGAAAGGAACAGCATTCTGAAATGGTACTCTGTGACCAGCATGATAATCGAACCAGTGCTGGGTTCTGTTTAATTGTGCGCATCCTTCCATTGTTCCTCCCTCCACATTAAGTTGGAAGGGGACACCAGACTGCCACAGCCTCGTGATATCCCACCCACACTGGCTTTTATCCCATAGACTATTTTTGACTGTGAACACAGAGCATTTGAATGCCTTTGAAATAAAATGAATGAATAAATAAACAAATAATCTCTCATGGTTTCCTTAAGCTCTCCCTTGAAATGCTGATTGATTCTTTTATTCCTTTTAGCCCTTGTTGTAAGAATAATAAAAAAAAATCTTCCCTGTCTCCTGAGGGTTAAGGCCATTATCTGAGGGTGTGGGTGGGAGTGCTGCAGAGAAGACATCCAGGCCTGTCTGGTTCCCTCTTCTCTCCTCCCTGGAGGCTCCTGGCTCTGGTCATTTCTGTTCCCACCACACAGAAGTCAGAAAAGGGGAGCTTTCCTCCCTTCTTTTCCTGGGTAGGGTTCCTGCAGGCACAGAGAGGAGCCATCACTTCCACCGTGGGTGTGCGACCCGAGGGATGCGGATGGTGGGATGCCGGCATGTCTCCTCAATTAGAATGCTTCCAATTATATCCGCCTTAAGATAGGGGAAGCCCAGCTTCACATCTCAAGGAAACTGGGACTCAATTTCTCACAACTTAATAAAAACCACTTCTAGCAGCTGGTGTGTGGGTACCATAATCAGTTCTCCAGCTGTCTCAACATGTGAGCAGGAGTAGGCCTCTCTGCCTCCATCAGACTCAGTCATCTCATCCATAAAATGGCGATAAACTCTCCTTTCTGAAGAGGACTACGAGGAGTGAGAAGGAAGCAGCTGGAGATAGAATGCCAGGCTCCCCGGTGGGGGTGGTTATCCCCTCAGTCATAACCACCTGGTGTTGGGTGTACCTGCAGATTCACCTACACCCTTGGGGAAGGCATGTGGCTGCCTCTCAGCAAGAGCTTTGTGATTCCACCAGCTGAACTGGCCATCAACCCATCAGCGAAGTGTAAGACAGACATGACAGTGATGGAGGACGCTGTGGAGGTCAGGTGAGCCCTGCCCCAGCACGCTGAGGCCTGCATTTGGCTTGGGAGGCTCAGTGAGAAACGACCTGAAGGTCCAAGGTGCTGGGAAAAGAATCATGCCTAGCCAAAAGGAGAAGTTGGCAGGCTGCCCTCCAATTCCCCAGACACCGGGCCGGGGTCTACTCTATCTGGGTCAATATTGCACACCCCAAGGCTCAGGCACTGGGAAAGGACATAAAATTCGAGTTTGTAAGCACTTCCTGCAGCCCCAAAGCACTGACAGGCAATAAAATGTTAATTTCCTTGCCCAAGTTTAGACCTCCTTTGACCAGGCGTTACAGCCCTGGCTCCTTTCCCAGGTATGGAGAATGTCCATAATTCGTCAGTTCAAGGCTCAGGGTATGGTTGATCTTTCCTTTTTGTAAGAGAGAGTGAGACATGATCCAGCTGGCCAGATAGGAACGCGGACTATGATGCTACTTGTTGTACGTGGAGCCCTTGATGCCTGCCATCTCCTGCTGTTTCTCCCCGCAGGGAGGAGCTGATGACCTCATCCTCCTTCGACAGCCTGGAGGTTCTCTTAGATTCCTTCGGTCCAGTGCGTGACTGCAGCAAGGATAATGGGGGCTGCAGTAAGAACTTCCGTTGCATCTCAGATCGCAAGCTGGACTCCACTGGTTGTGTGGTATGTGTGCCCTGTCAAGCTTGTCATTTTGAGGGTGGGGGAGCAGTGCACAGGATAAGACACAATGCAGGTACATGGATAAAACTATATTGTGAATGAAAGAGAGGGTCAAGAGTGATCCCTCCCTAGGTGTAACCACCATCTAGTCTAAATTATGAATTTTCCCTTGACAGACATGAGGAGCTAATCACAGTCCATTAATCAAGAAGTATTTATGGAGTACCTACTGTGTGTATCTATCCAAGGGAAATTTCTTGAACTATATAGCATGATTCTTTCTTTCCAGCCTTTCAGGCTAGTTTGTAAGGGATACCCCAAACAATCTGAAAACTAATTAACTGCTAAATAGTATAATCTTGACTCTAATAGGAAATAAACTATGTTTACTGTAATAGGAAATTTAGAAGAAACCTACCTTTGGCTAGAGTCAAATTACATTGACTGTAATGGGAAATTTTAGGAGGAACTTGCCTAAGGCCAGAATGATGAAGGAAGTAAGTTACTCCAGGAATGGTAGAAGAAAAATAAAAAAAATGTCACCTTTGAGATGAAGTCAATGAACTCCTACTTTGTCAAAGATGGTTTTCTACTTCGTTATCAGCTATGTGGTTTTTGGCTACCTTTAAAATATGTGATGCTATTCACTAGAAAGACTATTTGGGCTATGATAGACTAAGACAGCTCCCACGCCAAAGGTATGAAGATTGATCGAACCACACAGATAAATGGAGGCAGGAGCAGATGAAGCCATCAGCTGCTGGTGCCTTTCTATTGGTCACTTTCATGTCCATCAACACTATTGTCTGTTTCCAGCCCTCTCTTCTTTTAGGGGCAGAATGATGAAATCCTCACTGAGAGGAGAGGGAATGGGGCAGAGAAGGGAGGCAGGAAAGCTGTGCATAAAGTGGGCACAAAGGAGAGGGAGAGATGATTTATTGAGACATGTAGTTCTGCAGTGTTTTGGGGGCAGGACCAGGAGCTTACAGCTCCAGGGAGAATATGGTGCCTCATCTTGCTTCTGAATCTGACAGCTGTGCTCTTGCAAGGGGACTCAGAGCAGGGGCAAGCTGTGAGGATGCTGGGCCCATGCCATCTTTCACACCCTCATCTTCCTGTCTCTGAGCACCTGCTCTGTTCAGGGAGCTGCTCTCCATCAAAGACGGATATGTCCCTGGGATCCAGGGTGGGACTCTCTCAGCCCTTAGGCTTCCCCAGACTTTCACAGGCTAGGCAGTAGCTGACAGAAGCCTGATTCATCTGAGAAGGGAGAGAAAATGAAGAAAAGAAAAGGGAAAGAGAGAACACTGAGGAGCAAGTAGACGGAGAACCTGGCAGGTCAATCAAAAGACAGGCAAACCAGAACAGAGAGGACTATCAGGAAAATACAAAGAAAAGCACTCTGTAGGTTGTGTCTTCCAAAGGCAGCCAGGGGTGAGCTGATGCTCCACCATGCTCCCCTCCCTTTGCCTGGTCCACTTTCAGATGTCTTAAGCAATGAGCTTCCCAACCGGGTCCCTCAGGAGACGATTTCACTGTCTAATGGAACTCCCAGCTGAGACGTATTTTTTTTACTATTCGGGCTGCATTTCTTCATCCGGATTTCAGCCTTTCATTCCTCATTACTCTCTCGGGTCATTCTAAGTACTAAAATATTGTGTGTGCACATATGTGAACATCCATCCCCACCCCCTAAAGCTACCTCCATATGAGTTTGAGGATGCTCACATATTCACACACATGCACACGGATATATTCTCCATCTCTTCTCACTTCTCTGCCCCTTTCCTGAGCCCCTAAGGGTTTGCCTGTCAAACGCCTTCTGTTGGTGATCCTAGCCCCTTTTACTTGGCACATAGCCGTGCTGATGTATTTTTATATTTTTAACACTGTGATCTGTGAGACGGAGCTAGCAGGAATAGTTCCAATGAATATGCATTTGCAATAAGATCACTGCATTTTAGAATAGGAGCCACTGCAGAAAGCCACCCAATTATACCGGTGCCTGGTATTAGCATAACACTTTGAAGTCACTGGTCCACGTGGTTCTTAGAGGGAAGAGGGGGCCAGGCTGACTGGCAGGCCCATTCAATTGTCTGTTTCTCATTGGCTACGAAGCACATGATCCTTGAAACAGAGGACTGAAGGGTTGAAAGCTGATGTGTCACATCATGACCCTTATGACCCTACTGAGAAGACCGGGGACTTTACCTTGAGCTGACCTGCCTCCCCTGGGCATCAGTACTATCCCGAAGTCCTGGTGTATTAGCAGAGCGGTCCTGTGTCATCTGGAGGTGGACCAGGGACAAAGGGATCAGCTGCACCAGCTGCACTTGGGGGAGAACTGGGCTCCCTTCCTCCTCTGCACATAAACCCTGATGCTCAGTCCTCTGGGTGCCGAACTGAAAGGCTTCCCAGGAACTCAGAACATGCTGGCCCTTAAGAAACCCAGGAAAGAGGCAGATATGGGAAGAGACAGTGTATGTGCATATTTGCCTGACTGAATTCAAGCCAGACAGGTGGGGTTGCTCAACCTTCATTCTTTCCAGGAAGGCAGGGCATGTTTCTCAGTTATGCATGGACTCCCACAGGGTTAATTGCTACCCAGTTAATTGCCCTGTTGTTTATAGAGTCTCTGGGGATGGGAAACAAACACCCGTGAAAGGCACAGATCTGTACAAGCCGCAATCACTCCATTCCAGACCAAACCACTCTCCAACAGAGAGATTACAGAACCTTTGGGAGGGCTCCCGGAGCAGAGGTCCGCCACCCACTGCTGATAACCACGTCTTACTTCTACCCCTTGTCCTTACTGCTAAGGCGGGGGCAGGGGTCCCTGCCTGGAAGGCACAATAGCAGTGGTTCTCTGTTCTGTGGAGCCCCATAAGGTCCTGCAAAGTTCCTGTAGTAGTTTCCTATGGTTGCCGTAACAAATTACCACAGGTTTAGTGGCTTAAAACAACACACATTTATTATTTTTCTTTTTCTTTTCTTTTTTTTTTTTTTGAGGAAGATTAACCCTGAGTTAACTGCTGCCAATCCTCCTCTTTTTGCTGAGGAAGACTGGCCCTGAGCTAACATCCGTGCCCATCCTCCTCTACTTTATATGTGGGACGCCTACCACAGCATGGCTTGCCAAGCAGTGCCATGTCCGCATCCTAGATCCAAACCCGTGAACCCTGGGCTGCCGAAGCAGGAACGTGTGCACTCAACTGCTGCGCCACGGGGCCAGCCCCACAACACACATTTATTATCTCACAGCTCTGTAGATGAGAATCCAATACTGGTGTCACTGGGCTAAAATCAAGGTCTTAGCAGGGCTGTGTTCTTTCTGGAGGCTCTAGGAGAGTATCCACTGGCTTGCCTTTTCCAGCTTCAAGAGGCCGCCCATATTTTTGGCTCATGGTACCCTTCTTCCATCTTTAAAGCCAGCTACGTTGCATTTTTCTGACCATTCTTCTGTAGCACATCTCCCCCTCTCTCTCTCTTCTGCTTCCCTCTTGTACTTTTAAGGACTCTTGTGATGACATTGGGCTCACCTGGATAACCCAGGATAATCTCCCATCTCAAGATCCTTAACTTGATCTGCAAAGCCCCTATGGTCATGTAAGCTGACATGTTCACAGGGTCCCAGGATTATGTGGCAGACATCCTTGGGAGGCCATCAGTGGGAGATGGCAGTAGATGACAGTGGGGATTGGAGCAGACTTGGTCAGCAGGACTCTCATCTCCCCACTTTCAGCTTTAACCACGGCATCTTCCTTCTTATCAAGCCTACCTCTTGAGCTTTAATATAAAACTTTGTTTGAAAGTCTTGAAAATGATTTACAAAGCCGTAACAAAAGTGAAAAGCCCATGTTCTAATATTCCTTTCTCAGCTTCCCAAAAGTAGCCAAAACAAAAGCCTTTGGTTTGTGAGATGTCTGCATGTACTTAGGTGAGCAGACTGTGGCCTTGGAAGGGAGAGGTCGGCTGTCCCGCTTTCTCGTGTATTGAACATATGACCTTCCCCACCAGAGCATTATGCTCTAATGAGCTTCGAATTACCCAATGACCCTGCTGCCCTCTGTCCACATGCTGTCCACAATGGTCTCCCACGAAATGTGTCATTTCACCTCTACTGGAGCGCAGATGTGCAGAGACCATCACAGATGACCAGCTCTCTTTCTCTCTGTAGGACAGGAAGCAGAAGAGTATGCCTCAGAGGTTTTCAGAGAAATGGGGGCAGGAAGCTGAGATATAAATTTAATTCCATCAAACTTTTCCCCTTGGGAGAAGGCCTGCGTGGCTTGGGCTTGCGTGTCAGAGCCCATCCGAAAGTCAGGGAAATCATTATTTGTGAGAGGAAGACGACAGCCGTGTAGAAAAAGAGAATCGATTTTGAGTAGGAATTGTGGGAATTATGGTTGCGTGTCTTCTGAATCACGCAGGTAAGGCGAGACAGGCTCGACGGCAGGAAGTTGTTCCCTTCTCCCAGGAGCCCTGAATAGGCTCATGTGTCCATCACTCATATTCAGCAGCCATCAGACATTCACCTCCTAATCTGGAACGAAGGTGTGTGTGTCTCTGGCTCAGTGAGATCCGACTAGGATCCTAAGTAATTAATCAACCAAAAACCATTGGTGGAAAAAGAGGGGAAAGATGGTGAAGAAAAGGGATTGAATGGGGAAAACCATTTTAATCTCATTAGCAAAATGTGCCTTAGACCAGTAATAAGTCACGAAGCCATGAGCGTCTCATGAACGATGATTAACCTTGTGTATTTTAGGGGTCACTGAAATATGGGCTCATTTATTAGGCCTTCTTGATGGAGGAGGGCTGTTGCCATGATAAATGGAGTTTTCTTCTCAAGCCTGTAGTTGATAAAGGCCCTGGGAGTGCCACATGTAACCTCTGCCGAGAGAGGTTAAAATATGACCTTGGGGCTCAATCCTGAGCAAACGGTTCTATTTTAAGGAACAAGTGGAGGGATTGTCCACAAGCCAGAAGAAGAGAATGGCCGGTGCTTACGAAGAGAAAATACAAGCTCCTCCTGGAGACAGGATTTCTCTCCTGACAACTGGGCTCTGGTAGCAAATACTTCCAGGAAGAGGGCATGGTTAGGAGCCTGTGGTTTCCTTGTAGGTAGACAAAGATTTTCAGGAGCCCAGAATATGAAGAAACAGCACAAGGAACATTTAGGCAAAAACAAAAACAAATTTATACCATGGGAAATGAGTGATTAGACTCTTTGGGGAGTGGCTGTTCTGGTTCATCAAGGGTTAAGAAGAAAACTATATTTTTCGTTTCATTTTTTTTTTTCTGGAAATCTTTCAAAAATGTTCTACTCTGAACTGCAGCCCAAGTAAGCTATAGTGTGGTAAAGATAATTGCATCTTTTTCGGTGATTGAGGATCTTGTCTTGCCTTCAAGGTCACGGCTCTGGACAGTGTGCAGTGTTTGCCTTATAAATGTATGGACTCATAATACGGGGGGTGTGTGTGCATGTGTGTGAAAGAGGAGAGAGAGAGAGAATGTTAGGCTGAACCTACAAATCCATTATTACTCCGAGAATGTACTCCAGGAGTTGCTTAAAACAATCAAACAAACCACAAATCTATAGGATCGCTTTAACTCTTGACAAATTGACCTTATTTCTTTGGATTCCAATGAATCCAGGTTATCTCACACCTGTAAAGCAACAGGGCAGTGCGGAAGGGACACACATGAGCTTTGGGGTCAGACAGATCTAGGTCCAAGTCTGATTCTGGCATTTTCCACCTCTGTGACCTTAAACAAGTTACTACTTAATCTTTCTGAGTCTAAGTTTTCTTATCTGTAAAATGAGGGGAAAAAAGTCTCCTTGTGTGTTGGGATGGAAGGTAATATATGTAGATTGTCCTGCACGTAGAATTGCTTAATTCCGGATAGCTGTTATTATTATTTTTAGCTTTGCTTATAAGAACAAAAAAAGTCCGACATGGACAAGGTAGCTGACTGTCTTCTCTCCAAACCTCCTAAGAGGGTGTAAATATCAGGTGGTCCAATTTGGCATAGCAACGGTCATCTAGACACCAGAGCCAGGCAAGGCATAGATGTGCCAGGATTTGGAATGCTGGAACAAAGCCTGCTGGAGTTTCATTTGATGATGTCTGTGTCAAAAATCACACTTGATGGGGCATTCCGAAAAAAAGCAGGTGGTTGAGAAGATGGGGCGTCCTGGCTGGTGACTGAGAAAGCTAGCTGGTACCAGGATGGACTGGCTTTGTCCCTACTTTGACGGCTTTTCCCCAACTTTGTGGAAAGAAAAAAAAAGAATTCATGGCAACTAGTGTAGCCTCTTTAATTCCAGTCAAACTTTTGTGTTTCAACCTACATGCATGCCTGGAAAGCCTCACAGTGGTGAAGCCAGCTCCTTTCTGGTGGCACATCTGGCCTAACAGCTGGGTGGCCAAGCAAGTGGATGGGTGGGGGGGCTAACAAAATGTAGGGTGCAATCCTCAGCTGCCTCATTTGCTTGTTTACCATCTCTGGAACATCTGGGTTTGCACAACATGAGGCAGCCCTTAGAAACTTCTTTAAATGCTGTCACCTTCCAGCATTCCAGCTGGCTTCATGGGGAGAGAGAGGATGGACCAGGCTGGGATCCTGGGAGGCCCACAGCGGGGCTATTTGTTTGGAAAATTGCAGAATTAGTGTCAGCAAACTGCACATCCTGCTGCGTGATCTTCCATCCGGAAGCGGGGAGGGAGGGGGGTGGGTCTTCAGAGGCACACCTGCGGCAGCTCCGGCCTACCAGGCCAAGGTGCTTGGCAGCGGTGAAAAAGAGGCAGCCAGGCAGCAGGGCAGGAGGGGAAGTGTTGAACACGGTTCCACCAAGTTTTGAAAGAGTTTTTTTGGTTTGGTTTTGGTTTTGGAGGAGTGTGTTAGCTAGCTGACAGTATGCGTATAGCACAGTCCTTAAAAGCAGGTCAGATCTAGACAGACCCCCAGCGCTGCCCCATACTAGCTGCCTGACCCTGGGCGAGTTATTTGCCCCCTTCCAGCCTGTTGGAAAGAATCAGCTGTAACGCAGATGTGCAGGATCTGTTGCATAGACAAAAGCAGCAGGATGGCAAAAAATGTTCATGGGCTTTCAGACGGAATCCAGAGCAGTGAGAAGTTCATGCTTTAATTGGCAGTGTTAACAGTTTCCACATCGATTAAATGAGACTCATATAGGGTGCTGTGAGATGAAATACCGAAAGCACATAGCATAGCGCCCTGCTCCTAGTAAGTGTTCGGTAAACGGTCACTGTTGTGTGAGAGACTGAGCATGGTGTAAGAGAACGAAAGAGCAGCTAAGTCATGGATGTCATAGCCAGCCTCCAGGGCTTCGGGTGTGGTCCTGCGGTGAGCAGCAGTGCAACTTTAGGAACAGGAACATTAAGCTCTCTGTGCTTTTTCATATGTAAAATGGGGTTGATCACACTGCTTACCTCAAGGAGATGTCCTGAGGGTTAAATGAGTAAAATGAGTGAGTTAGACGCTGCCCAGCACATGATGCGTGCCATATGAGCGCTCCTACTGCTCGCCAAGCCCCTTTGTCTTCCCCAGATTCCGGTTGACATCTTTTCCTGGATTATCTCCTTTGCTGTCGTTCTTGAGGAGTTTATTGATGACGCAGCAGTGCAGAAAAGCTAATTCCTTCACACTGAGTGTCCAGGGCACTGGGATAAAGCTCGAGCCCAGTGCAGCCCCTGTGGGTGCTCATGTAGCAGCTGCCTTGTCTGTGCGTGTTCCGCAGGGTGTCCTTGAAGGGGAAGGTCGTGAGTATGGTCACTCCCATGAGGAGAGCAGTCACACCTCCCTCCAAGGTCACAGAGAAAGTCCACTTCGTCCTTCTAGCTGGAAGCCCTGGCTCTGTCCGTTCCGTCCAACACCGCTGTCCGGTACCAACGTTGACAAAGTGCTTTGGACATTAAAAGAAACTCTTATTAATACTAAGTCCAAACAGAAGCACTCCCTTCCCCTAGCCAAAAGGAATCTCTGCTAATGCATTTTAATTCTGGCCCATCACTTCCACTCTTCTGCCAGCCTGGGCCCAAGCGGGAGGCCTGCACACCTAGCTCTATCTTGCTACAATGCTCCGTTCCAGCCTGTTTGGAGGAATTGGCTTTAATGCGAATATGTGTGACCTGTGCCCAGAGAGAAGAAGCAAGATGTCAAAAAAGGTCACTTGCTTTTAAAGGGAGTCCAGCGTAGTGGGAAATTCATGCATTGCTTACCAAAGTTAATGATTTCAAGACTGAGTGCTAAAAATAGGCACCAGTGGTTATACTCTGGTTCCCAGAGAACCTGGTCCCCTGATTCACGCAACTGTGTGCATGTTTTCTGATTGTGCCAGTGCCCATCCGGACTTAGCCCGATGAAGGACAGCTCTGGCTGCTACGACCGCCACATTGGGGTGGACTGCTCTGACGGCTTCAATGGCGGCTGTGAGCAGCTGTGTCTCCAGCAGATGGCGCCCTTCCCAGAGGACCCCACCTTATACAACATCCTCATGTTCTGCGGGTGAGTTGAACTGCCCCTGAGGCCAACCGGCTTGCTGCCTTGCAGGACTTTCGATGCTAAAACTAGGAAAGTAAATCTGAATGAGCTGGCCACCCTAGACCAGCTCTCAGACTCTGAGGAGCAAGCCTGGAGGACTGGAAGAGGAGCCCTTTTAAAGGCAGAGTTGGGAGGGCTCTTAGGGAAAGTCTAGTCCCACCCCTACAGATGAGGAAACTGACCGCAGGCATTGCCCGTTTACACCAGAATTTTCCAAGCTGTGTTTTTTGGAACTAGGTTAATTAGGTGTTTTGTGACAAAAGGATTCCACAGTCCAAAAGCTTGGGAAAGATTGTGTGAGACTAATCAATTGTCTAAGAGGGGGAGGGGGAATCTTTGGGGGAGTGGATGTAGAATTAAATTCTGCTCCTAAAGTCCCTGCATTTTGTGAACGCAGCCGCCCTGCTCAGACGTAGCAGCTTCTCACCGTAGTTAAAGAGCCCGACTGTGGATCTGCTCTTTCACCCACCTCACTTCATTTGTTCTGAGGATGACTCCGTGCGGGAGCAGGCAGGCAATGCTATCCCATTTTACAGATGAGAAAACTAACGCACAGCAAGGTTAAGTGACTCCCTCAAGAATGGGGAGTCAGTAAGTGGGAAGATTAGGATTAGAATTCAGGCCTCCTTGGTTTCTTGAAAGTTCTGTGGTTCCCTCAACATTTAAATTTACATCGCTGACTGGAATTATATTTAAAGACATTTGCACGTTATATTTATAAAGTAAATAAAGATTTGGCCCATTCTTCTATACCCATAGTTTGCTTGTCTATCCTCCCCGCCCCTTTCCTTGCCCTCAAGGATCTCGCAATCTAAAAGGCTTGCAATGGAAATCAATATTTGTAATAATAAAGCTATGCCAGATTGTTGCTAAAAGCCAGTGCCTGCTGAATAATCATGAAAAGATTATTTGGTGGAGTAGTAATGTTATTTTATTGTATTTCATTTTATTCTATTTCTTTGCAATTGAGCAATTTTCATATTCAGTTTCTTGTAAACTCCCATCCTATAAATGGGAGTTTGATCTACATTTTAATGTCTCTCTAATGTTATCATTGTGGTTGACCCACTTCAATTAATAGAGCTAAATTCAGCCGAAGTCGCATAGCTTTATTTATTTAATAAACATGCATGCGAGCACGAGTTTTGCAGAGAACCTAGTTAAGTGTTAGGTATAGCAGTGACAGCAGGATACGAGACTTGGTCTCTGCCCTCACAGGAGTTTACAGTGGGACACATGGCCGTGAACACAAAGGAGAACAGGGGAAATGGGGCAGTGTGGAAGGGGAAGCTGTCGAGATGTTCAAGACGGACTGAGAGGGAACCAACCACCTTCAAAATTCCTTCCAGAAACACTATGTTATTGCTCAAGGAAGGAGCTGCTTTACTTTCTTGTTCCAGATCTAGGCTGGTGCCATTAAAGTCCTTTGGGTTTTGAGTCACATCTGGTGCCTGGACTAATGCAGTAGCTCCCTAAGTGGACTTTCCCCTTTCAAGCAGAGTTTGGTACATGTGTGTATTTAGCGGTCTCCAAGCCACTCTCTGTAGCCTGCCAATAGAAGTCCTTGATGTGAGGTTCTTATATGAAGGCCAGATCACGTGCACTTACAACTGAAGAGCTCTACTCACACTGCTCACACAAACATGTAAATGGGGAAAATGAGCTGTAAAGTTGCACTAGAGTGGGCCTGTTTGTACCTCTGCTAATAATAACGACAGCAGCATTTAATGAATACCCGCTGTATGCTAGGGACAATGGACGTCCTTTAAGTTCATTATCTCACTTAATCTTCTCAACAACCCAGCGAAGCAGCTAGTTTTCCCTCCTTTCACGGATGTGGAAACTGAAGTTCAGAGAGTTTAATCAACTGACCCAAGGTCACCCAGTAAAGGACAGTGTCATTACCATTACAATATTCCTTCTCATCACTTAAAACTATGATTATTTATTCCCCTATATAGAACAGACATTTTTATATTATTACAACAAATATCTCAGATAGTAATAAATGATGTGTTTTAATGTCATGATCATCTATAAATTCTAAATCTGGTATATTTCTGAGGAGAGACCCAAATTAAACCAGTATGCTTTTTAAATGACAGCTTTATCAAAGTCATTCATACGTGAATTAACGGATTATATTCTTCTCATTATAACTACACATAAGGTCCAGTTAATGACTTAAGGGTCACTGACCCGTGTTTACCAGCATTAGTATTGTTCTTCATTAGAGTGACTATATGCTTAATGGGGAGGCTGCTAAAGAAGTGTTCACACAGCGTGCCGTAGCATCTATTTGGTTCAGGCAGGCCACACTGATGGAGGCGAGTTAATATGGGTTGATCTCGTGTTTGGATACATTCAAACAGAACACAGCCAGAAAATGATCAATGTTTCTAATTTCTTAGTTGACTTGTCACAGGACCAGATTAGAAGGTTATTAATTTCTTAAGCACAGTGTCATTCGTTTTGCTGCCTAATTACCCTCCAAACAGATGCAGGGTCTGGCCACATAGATGGTTCTGGAGAAAGGCTCTAGAGTATCTTGGGTTTAAATGTGTTAACTTATTTATAAGTTATCTCCAGTGATTCTTACCCTGACCTATCTGGGAAAATATGCACTTATTAGAGGAGAGAGCACACCAAAAACCTGACAGGAAAGCTGCAGAGGAAAGGCGAGAGGTTCTGTGTGATCACATCATGGAAGGAGACTCGCTTTATAGGCTTAAGAAACTGAATTATAAAGGGGACAAAATGGAACTGGGATGTTCATAATCTTTAGCCATCCAACATTCTCCCAAAGGCATTTCTTCCCGGTCTATTGGGTTGAGTTGACGGCACAGCTCATTGATGGAATAACTTCTTATCTTGAGTTTTCCACTGTGTTAGGTGCATCGAGGATTACAAGCTTGGTGTGGATGGACGCTCTTGCCAACTCATCACGGAGACCTGCCCCGAGGGAGGGGACTGTGGGGAAATCAGGGAGCTTCCCATGAACCAGACCCTCTTTGGGGAGATGTTCTTTGGTTACAACAACCATTCCAAGGAAGTGGCCGCTGGACAAGTGCTGAAAGGCACATTCAGGTGAACTTCACGTCCACAGAACTGATTATTCAGGGCTGTTGATGGATCTTCTTCCCTGAAGAGCTTTAAAGTCAGGAAACAGTTTTGTATCTTGGAGCAAGGTAAATGTGATCCTAAAAGGATAGGTTATGTTCTCTCCCATGATCAGAAGATCATGGGACATTCCTCCTTCCAGAATCTGAGAACCATGCTTCCTCTTGGGGAACAGGAAAGTGTTAGGTAAATTTTTGTCTTGCCCAGGCAAGGACTGCAATATTTTCCATGACAGCTACACCCAAATGCTCAAGTTCTGTTCCCTCTGAGTGGAAGGATCAGTGTGTGAGTCAGTCTACAATATCAGTCCTCAAGCATGGTCGAAGGATCCCTTAGGGTTTATGAGAGCCTTTCAGGGGATATTCTTTTCCACGTACAGAAAGGCTGGATTTTCTTCATATAGTTCAACTCAAACAGTATGTTGCAGAGGTGAGAATTCAGCTGTCTTCTAGTAAGTCAGACAGTATTAAAATTTTCAAAAAACGTAAAATAATGGCACTCCTCTCCTCATGTTTCATGGTATATGTTAACATTTAATAGATTTATTATTGTTATTTTTATTTATTTATTTATTTTGCTGAGGAAGATTAGCCCTGAGCTAACATCTGTTGCCAATTTTCCTCTTTTTTTCTTTTTTTATGTGGGCTGTTGCCACAGCATGGCCGCTAACCAATGAGTGGTGTAGGCCTATGTCCAGGGTCCGAACCTGGGCTGCCAAAGAAGAGCGTGCCGAATTTAACCACGAGGCCACCAGGGCTGGCCCTTATTATTGTTATTTTTAAATGAATTAATAAATATTTTAAAAATTTATCTTTCAATTTCCAAAATGTTAAATGTTAATAGATATAATTCACATTAACAAAAGCTACTTGGGGCCTTCAATTATTTTTAAGGTCCTGAGAACAAAATATTCCAAACCATTGGAATTCCAAACCATTGGTTTGGAATATTTTAGGAGATTTTCCTTTTGACCTCTGTCCCTGTTCTATCTTAGGCTATTTGAATATATCTCCCCCAGAACCCATGCTGCTTTCCAGGAGATGATGATGATGATGAAAGTGTTGTAGTAAGGACCAGCAGTTGATAACAACCCGGGCCTCGACTCTTAGAAGCAAACTGATAGTGATTATCTGAGCCAGTTCTTAGAGTCAGTTGCTTTTTCTGTTACAGACAGAAAGACTTTATTAATAGTTCCTCTTTTAGTGAAAGGCAAGCGGTGAGGCATCATAACTAATCTTGTGGTGGCTGGAGTCTTCACTGCAGTCTACAGAGGAGACTGAGTATGTCCAGATCTCATGGAGAGGGAGTCAGGGCATAGGGACTGGGATGGGAGGGAGGGAAGAATATTGTCTATCTTTTGAGTAGACATTTTCAGCTGGTTGATTTCTCATCTCCCTGAGCCCTCATCCTACCTCTTACTCCAGACGTGTACATCAAGTGGGGTTTGCGGGGCGGGGAACTTTTTGGCCCAGAAAGAATTTTTTCATTGCAAGTTGAGTTATAGATTGCCCACCAAGGAGTGGGGTTCGCTCCTTGAATGAAACTCTCATTCAAGAAATGAAGGTCTACCTCTGTTTCCAGGCAAAACAACTTCGCTCGAGGTTTAGACCAGCAACTGCCAGATGGTCTTGTGGTGGCCACTGTCCCTCTGGAGAATCAGTGCCTGGAGGAAATCTCGGAGCCCACCCCTGACCCCGACTTCCTGACTGGTGAGTGTGTTCCTGCCCTTACTTAACTGGCAAAAACAGGCAGCTCCCTATGGTTTCATGAAATCCAAACTCGACCTCACTTATTTTGGTTTCAAAGCCAGTGATTTCCTTAATTCACAATAAAAGCTCAGTTCTAAAACTGAACACTAATAGGATTATTTGTCAGTAAAATTGCCAATGTTATTATATAATCATCTGCAAAATGGTCATAATGATACCTTTCCCTGCTCGTCTCATCAGGACGCTTGGAAAACACATGGGATAATTGATATGTAAGAGTTCAGAGCTCTCAGTGGATTCGCAGAAGTGACCAGGTCGTGGTAGAGGCAGAGAGAAGGTGGATTGCTACCATTGCCTAACTATCTGACACTGGGACTGCTGGGTTCCCCAGCGAGTACTTATGGACCCATGGAGGGGACTAGAAAATGATAGAGCTTTGTTGTCAAATGACACTGGGTTTGAATCCGGGCTCTGCTACTTTCTAGCTGTATGACAGTGGACAGCACAGTCTCTCGGGACCTCGTGGCCCTCATCTTAAGATGGGACCAACACCCGCTGCACGTCAGTGCTGTTTTGAGCCCCGTGTTGCTCTTCCCCTGGGCGCATTATGGAATGAAGTTGTGGGTTGATTGGAAGAGGCAGGAATCTCAGGGGATGCTTCTCCTTTCTGTGCCTCTGAAGACCCCCAGATAGCACCTCTTGGACCAAAGAAGACAGGTCAGAGGGTTCCATGGACCCATAAAAGGCAGCCGAGCAGAAACCCAGCATCACTTGCTGGAAGATTTGACATGAGCTCAATTCCATTGCTGGCTTTGTTCCTTTCTCCACTACTTCTCTCCTGTCCTCATTCTACGTCTTTCTTATTCTGTTCTTTTCTCCCCTTTCTCTTTCCTGTTGAAGAATGAATTCAGCTGAGGGTAAGCCTCTTTCAGATGTCAAGTTATGTTCAAAACTCTAGTGTAGACCTGAAAGGGATTAGAAGGAGGTCTGTCTGAAGTAGTATGGCACAGTGACTAGAAGCATAGGCGCTGGTGCCTGCGACAGCTGGGCTCACCTCTTCACTGGTTGTGTGATCTTGGACAAGTTGCTTACTCTGTGCCTCAATTTTTTTACCTATATAAATGGACATTATAATACTGTCTTCCTTAAGGGATTCATATGAGGAATAAATAAATTAATATTTGTAAAGTTTTACAATAGTTCCTGACACGTAGTAAGATATATGTTTGTTAAATAAATGAATATACCAAGGAAGAAAGAAAATCTGAACATTCAAACTACCAAATAGTATTTTCCTATAGGAGGAGGAGAGAGAACAAACGAGAAAACAATTAGATGTATTTCGGTCCAGAAAGAAATCTCGTCAAAATCAGCTGCCCTCTGAGAGACCACAGAGCCACAGACACACACACTAAACTGAAGAAATTAGAATGCAGCCTCTGGACACATCAATGAAGCCTGCATCTCTAGTGTTAGGGCATCTCATTTGCTGAGAAGCATTTCCCAGGTGGGTATAAAATGCCTTCCTTGTAAAGGAGGTGTAAGATGGCACCGCAGAGCATGGCTCACACCAACCATAAACTACCTGGCTTCTGTTCAAAGAGCCGCCAGGACCTCACACACAACTTATCGTGGTGGTGAGGAGACTTTCCTGCAGTCACCAGGCCGGGCGGACACAGAGAAGTGCTGGATGCTGCCTGAAGCTCTCTTGGGAGAAGTAGGTGGATGGGTCTGAGGAACATCAGAAGAACCATGTTTGAATCTACATCTTTAGAAATAAGGAAAAGATCAAAAGCGGGGCCTCATCCACAACAGAAACGTCCTTCTTCCCTGTGCGCTTGGACCTCTCCTAGTTTGGCGTATTGGGGGCAAAAGGAGTAGAAGGATGTGCGGATGGGTCACTTCCATTTGTCACAGCCTTGAGGTAGTGAAGTCTAACATTCCTAAAACTGTAGAGGGAACTCTCTTGGCCTGCTGCTTTTCTACCGGCCTTTGTTTTTAACCTATTTTAAGAAGTGGTACCAGTTAGGCCAAGAACATATATTTCCTTTGATGTATGACGGAATCAGTCCTGTATTTTTAAAGCCCCGGTTAACTAGAAGAACTAATTAAACAGATGGTTGACCAAAGTTCCTCCATATTAACTTTCTAGTCCTTGTGACATTTTAATTGCATCTTTCCTGAGAGTCATCCAGAGAATATCATATCACGTCTCGCTATGTGCTATTATAGGTCATAATGCCCACAAACCTACAAGCTTGGAAGATTTCAGAGCTAAAGCGGTCCTCAGAATCTTCTGTATCTGCGCTTCCATGTATTTTTTTTTTTTTCATGAAAAACCAGTGCTCCACTCATAACTAGGTTCTGACTTCAAATACGTTTGGAAAGACTGTAGAATCGCCTCTCAGCAATTTGCCACACCTTAGTGTAGAACGGCTTCCCAAAAGCCCACAGGAAGGAAATCACTTTTCCTTTATTTAATCCAGCAATTCTCAAACCTTTATTTAACTAGAGAATCCTCTGACATGTAACAACTATTTTCATTTTTCAGAATTATTGGTTTGAAGAATGTACTGGAAAAATACTGATTTATGTGTTTCTTCTTGCTGATTGCTTCCCTCTTCATCAAAATAACAGTTAAGAACTCTGAGCTTCACCAGCCCTTTTGGTGTTATAAGTTGTGTGGAAATAAATGAAGACCAACCAAATGAAAAGAGACGAAGGCTATTTATTCACAGCTCGCTATAGCAAGGGAGTCAGCCACCATCACTTTAGTTTGGCAGAGGCTGAAAGGCAGGCAGAGGAGCGGGAATGCTTTAGAGAGGAGAGAAGGGAGGGCTTCAGACACGCCCTGACTGGGGGCTGTTGGCATGTAGGTGGGCGGACTAACCAGGAGTGAGGTGTTCTAGGTAGGTGATTAGGGGATATATTTAACTTTCTCTGGTTAGACCTAAGTTGAAAGCAAGAATAAAAATTACGGAAGCTGGGGCTGGCCTAGTGGCACAGCAATTAAGTTTGTACGTTCCACTTCAGCAGCCTGGCGTTCGCCGGTTCGGATCCTGGGTGTGGACCTACACACTGCTTGTCAGGCTATGCTGTGGCAGGCGTCCCACATATAGAGTAGAGGAAGATGGGCATGGATGTTAGCTCAGGGCCAGTCTTCCTCAGCAAAAAGAGGAGGATTGGAGGCAGTTGTTAGCTCAGGGCTAAGCTTCCTCAAAAAAAAAAAAATTAAGGAAGCAATCAGTCATTAATCAAATCCTGGTCATTTTGGCCCCAAAATTATCCAGTTGTTTTGGGTGATTGTTTGACTTTCTGGACTGGTTGCTAGAGACAGTAGTCTGACTTCCTACAAGTCTGACTTACATATGGTAGGCTAGCTTCTTTGGCTAGTCACTGTAGATAACAGTTTGGTTTCCTGGGCTGGTTGCTGCAGATTGTGGGTCAGAGTTCTATTTTTAGATGTGGTCTGTCCATTGTCCATTTATATTTTTAGTCTCTTAGTTGAGAAAAAGAAGAGACTCTAGAGGCAGACAAAGGAGGGAGAGGAGACTGCTGGCCACATTCATGGGCCTATTGGGGACACAATTGCTAAATCTGCGTGAAGATTTAGAGCTTCTGAACTCTTTGGAACTTCTTGAAGGTCATCCAAAGGAAATGGACTCTTGGATTTAGAACTTTTGGAGATAATACGTCCCCTTGGTATTGCAAATAAATTACACGAGAAAACTAACTTCCTTCCTTCTTTCCTTCCCTCTTTCTTTCTTTCTTTCTTTCATGTAGGTCTTTTTTGGTCACTCTTTTTTCAAGTGTAGGTAGGGAAAAAATAATTTTCTTTCTTGGGGAAATCTAGAAATATTTTGTTTGAGAAAAGAGTCATTCAGAAATGTATCCCAAATAATAATAAAATAAAATAAAAAACTAGAGCTGACTGCATGTCAAGGACACACTGAGAAAGAATCAAAGTATGCCTTTCTTTTCAACTAATGGGAAAATTATCTGTAAGTGGGCCCAGAACAACATTTCTCGAGTGCTGACAGTTATGTTACTGTTCTCCTGACTGGTGTAGCATCAGTGCCCGGTGGAATTGCTGTTCAGCAGTTAAGTAAGGCAGTTCACGTGTTCAGCTCATCCTGGGTGAATTTGGGCCACTGGCACCCCTTCCCACGCCCCGACATCCCATCTGAACTTCCCTCATTTTTTCTTTCCTCTGTTCTGAACTAAAGCCTAGGAATTTATAACACAAGCATCAATTAAGAAATGTCAGGTTCGCACAATTAGGGGTGATAAGGGAGAGGTAAGGAGGAAGAGGAGGATGACAACAGTATGGAAGCCATATGTATGTCTACGGCACTTTATCTTTTCTCGACGTACTTTTACATCCATAACTTTATTTTGCTCTGACAACCTACCTGTAAAGTAAGCAAGAGGGATACACCTGTCCCCAATTTTCAGATATGAAAACTGAAGGAAGTGGGTCCCCTAGCCCAAAGGCACACAGCTGGTTGGAATAATAGAATTGAAAAAGAAGCAAGAGGTCATCTCAGCTAAGCCTCTCACTTTACAGGTGAAACAACTGAGATCCAAAAGGTCCCCTAGCCAGATAGCCAGAGAGGAAGCTCCAGCCAGCGATGGCGGTCAGAAAGCATCCCCTGAGGTAACCTGGCCAGCCTTCGAACTCCAGCCGCCTGATTTCCTGCTCGTTTCTCTTTCCACTGGGAAACAATTCAATTAAAGCGAACGTTTTCTAGTATATTGCAAAATCTTTGTCTATTGAGCTTGCTGTTTTTTTATTAATAGACTTTTTGAAACAGCAAGCTGAAGAGCTGACGTCAGTAGAGAACGCATGTCAGCTAGAACGTTCTACAGAGCACGCACATTTGAGGCTCTAATGAAACGTGCCTTTGAGGTGTGTGACTGGAGACTTAAACTTGCAAAGTTAGAATTTCATTTGTATGCTTTTACAATTAACATCAAGGCTAAAAGCCAGAGTAGGTAGTGGTATGACTGTCATCACAAAGCTTAGTGTTAACCCTCAAAGAAGAACATTTGAAAAAGAAAAAGCGCTAAACACCTTCTCTTCGTTTAACTTACCTTTGATTGTCTGAGACAAAATTTAAGCAATTGATTCATGAAGCATCTCTCCTGACCTTTTTTCTTTTTGCCTTACCAATAATTATTCCCATGTGATTCACACAGCAATGGAAATTTGGCAATTACTCTGCTAATTTGATCAGAGTTGACAAGCAGCTAATTAATCCTGCCCACTCCTCATCCAGTTTAGGTAATAAATAAGTTGATTTAGCCTGAAGGGAGCACGGGTCAAATGGCAAGACAATTCACTATGTATGTATTACTGACCGTATATGTATACATACACAATATCTATCTACCTATGTACATATCTGTCTAAATTGACTATATATATTGCCATTACATTTGCATATATATAGACACACATATGCATATGTGCATATGTTTGCATATATATTTATTCCTATAATGGACACATATAGCAAACTTTAGGCTTACAAATGAAGCTAAAATTGGTTTTCTAGACTTAGCAAGGTGTTTTTTTCTTATTTCCTGTGGCCTAATTATTTTGTGTCTGTAGCATTTTATATTTATAGTAATGGCTAGAATTTCAACAAAGTGCCTCTCTTTCTCCGAGGTGCTCAAGCAAGAACAGCCCATTGTAGCCTCTCTAAGAGGCTACAAGGGTGCGTTTATTGAGAGGGAGCTTGGACAAGCAACTCAGAGCCTCAGTTCTCCCCTCGATAAAAGGGGGACCACAAATAAAGTGTCTATCATGGTGTCTGGCATGGGCATGGGACTCAATTCAGGGCCATCCCTGTCCCTTAATGACCTAATCACGCTGACACTGTCCCTCCTGGTAAAGAAGAAATAGCACTATCAGCTTCAGAGTAATTAAAACTTAAATGCTGAACACAAATCAGTTAAATGGGACAGAAAAATCAATGTTATCAGGTATGTGAGCTGAGTCAATTACTGCAACTATTAAAGAGAGTAAAACTGGTGTGCTACAGGAAGCCGAGAGCTTTATATGAATTTATTTAGGGAATATTATGGTAGAATGGTTAAGAACCCCAGCCCTGCCTCAGACACATCTGAACTGCATCCTGGCTATACCTGGTGGCCTAAGGCCCTTATGCAAACATCCTCTCTGAGCCTCAGTTTCCCCATTTATAAAATGCAAATAGCAACACCTATCTCACAAGAATCAAATGGCTTTCTTTATGCAAAGTGCTTAGCAAAATGTCTTGCACAGAGTAAGGGTTCAATAAATGACAGCAGTTGTTTTATGATTCCAGAAATTCTCTCCATCAAAGAATGCTGTCTCATTTTCTCGCCATTACACCCTTCACCTGGTAGACTTCGGAGTTGTGAATCAGTCGTGCACACTGAGCCCCCTCTCCTCTGTCCCTAGGGATGGTGAACTTCAGTGAGGTGTCTGGATACCCCGTGCTGCAGCACTGGAAGGTCCGGTCTGTGATGTACCACAGCAAACTCAACCAAGTGACCGTCTCGCAGGGTGAGCACAGCAGCAAGCCGTCCCTCACCCCTGCTCCAGGGGCTTGGAATTCCTTTCCAAGGGCACAAGCCTTTTATCCCATTGTTGAAGATGCAGTCTAAAACGTAGCCACTCCATGAGATACGTAACCTTTTCACCCAGAGTCACACTTAAGGGCAAATACCTGGAATCAGATCCTTTTCTAAGTAGAGATTAAATTGCAAGTTTTATCTTGGACTGTAGAAGAGATGGAAAGGGCAAGCTGGGAACTGCTGAAGATAAACACCTATTTTGTAATTTTTCCTGGGGTCACCCCATGGGTAGAGAGGATGCGCAAAAGCAGACTTTTTGAATAAATTAACAGAACAAAACTTTCCAAATGCAAAGAGCATAACTTAGAATTTCTGTACAATGAAAGAAATCAGGGAAAGAGATCAAGAAAGAGGAAGGGGAGGAGGAGAAGTAGAAAACAGCTTATGACCCTAAACAGCAAGTAAGCAAAATAGAGACAGAGTGAGGAGGGGATTTTTCTGTGTCTACAGCTAGCAAGTTAGGAGCGGTGAATTCTAAAGCTTCGGACAAATTGTTCTAAAGCGGGACAGAGAGACCCCTTGTACAAATATTCTTTAAATTTTAGTGGTAAATGCCTTGAGTCAAGATTTTCCTAGCACTTGGGCAATTCTAATGTGCAGTTTGCAAATGGGAAAATTTTGACAAATAGGGCCTTAATATAGGTACACATCTCTATTCCACCTCATCCCTTTGGACTAGGAGAACACACTCAACTCCATCCTCTGAAGCTACCTAAAGAATGTACCAGATGTGAAGTGTATGTCAAAGTCCGGCTTCTCTGTGTTAGATGGAGGGTAACTAGAGCCAGAGGATATGTTGGCACAGGATGACAGACAAGGAGAGAGCTCTTAGGGTCAGCAATAAGCAGGCAGAGCCTTAGGGCCAACAGGAGAGAGATAAAGGGTAGGGGACAGATAGAGAATTATAAAGAGAAGTGAGACATATATACTCACAAAAGATAAAGCTTCATGCACAGAGAAGGAAAATGCATCGAGGATGTAGAACGTTTCCATAGACACAAAGGGCCTCAGAACTTTTTTTTTGACATGAAGTTATGCTGGGCAAGAAGGGATTGAGATGGGGATCTTACTGAAGGAAACTCTCCTGGTGCAGAAAACACCTGGAAAGAACTAGGCTGCTCTGCGTTTTAGAAAAACATGGCAGTACAGACTCGAACCTGTTCGCAAGCTCATTTTGCACAGGTGCTGTGCCTATCAGGGGTTAGCAATGGGCTATCTCTGTTGCCTCATGCCTTTCAAAGCCACACGTGGTATCACGGGTCGTGTAGACTTCTGCGCTTGGGGTCTCATGTGTGGGCCAGGCTCTGCCTGGTCCTGACAGGACACAGGTGTGTAGAAAGGAAGGCCATATACAGCTGGCCTGGTTCACCAGGTATTGAATTTGGAAAATTTGCCATGGGCTATCCTTCCAACAAGTAGAATTTTCTTAAACAGGGAAAGCAAATCCAAAGAGCTTTGGCTGGAGAGGAGAGCGAGGAGGCAAATAGATCCTTTCCTCCATTCGCCATTTCCCAATCCTTATACTTTGGATTTTCTGAAATAAATATAAGCAGTGTATTAGTGACTTCTTGCCTTTCTTCTTTCATTATCTTCTCATTATCAATTTCTATGTTTGTAGGCAATATTCTACAAACGTTTTTGGTTAGGATACATTTTACACCATGACCTTGTACATACAGTACTCCCATATACACACGACAGAAGTTTTATGAAGTGATAACTTCATCGTACGATGTCAAATGTTCTCTGCCGGTATTTGTGTTTCTATTTCAGACTATGCTATTCTTTTTCATTTTTTTTTTCAAATGCTATATTTGAGCTCACAAATTGACTTAATGTCATGACTTGTGACTTGGGAAAAAAAAATATTTACTTAAGCAGAGGGCGTGGTGGATACTTGGCAGTGTACTGTGTAACTTGGACGCAGTTAACAACATAACCAACTGGCTTGAAGAGATTTTCACTTAGGAACCGAAACGTGGGATTTAGCTAAATGGAAATATTCACCTGACTGTTGCAGCCAGCTTTCCAGCATCACTTTGGGACACATAGGCACTCCCACATTTGAGGCTGAGTGGCCTCGGAATCCAGGTACCCACATTGTGAGTCCTCATTCTTGCTCTTGGGTGATGTTTCTCCATAGCCCTCAGCAATGCTCTCCACTCCCTGGATGGGGCTACATCGCGTGGGGATTTTGTGGCCTTGTTGGACCAGTTTGGCAACCATTACATCCAGGAAGCTATCTACGGCTTTGAGGAGTCCTGCTCCATCTGGTACCCAAACAAACAGGTCCAGCGGCGACTGTGGCTGGAATATGAAGACATCAGCAAAGGTGAGTGACATGCTCATCAGCAAATTCTACACCCCATGCAAGTACTGGCTGCATAGGTACAATCCATAGGACCAAACTTAAGGAGTTTGTAGGCAAAGAACTAATTCAGTTGTTGCCTCAATGCTCTGTGCCCATCCTTAAAATTGGCAAGATTTGCTTGCTAAACCAAATCTCAAAATTAGAGTATTTGGGGAAACTTTAGATGCAGGATGGGGTCTAAACTGTATGGTCATTGTGTTAGTTATCATAGAGAGGGTCCTCCAGAGGTTTTTACCGGTCACCATACATTCTGCTATGATAGCAAGGGAAAATATTAGACTGTTCTCATGGCATAGGGGAGAATGAGGAGAGAGTGTCACAGTCTCCCCACTACTTCCTGCCCCCAGCACCCCCAGCCTATGCTGACTGGCAACCCCATACAATAACTACATAGTAAACCCCGTCTCACTCCATCCTGCCCTGACTTTACGCCCATTTTTCCTCCTGATTTATGTTATGAGGAAATCTCCATTGGCCCAAGTGTTTATACAGCTCTGGATAACAGCCTCACAAATAAATCCTTGTCCACTGTTTGATGACAAGTTAGTATTCAATCCAAGTAAGTATAAGACATTTGAATTTTTCAAACTTTCTGAATTTACCTTCTGATATAGGATGAGTACTGGCTGGGAAATTTGTATTCTGATCAACCAAGACTGGTTTAGAATTGCCATTCATGGAATTTCTTCTCCTGAGCTTATGCTCACGGCCAGCATTCTGATGAGACTAAGTCATGGATGTGTGAGTTGCTAAAGGGCAAGTGATGAAATTAGCACAATGAAAACTCGAGAAGTAGGTCATCCCAAGATTTAATGACCAAGAGTCCCTCGGAGTCTAGGGACCCTCTCCTGTCAGTAGTGCTGCATTGGGGAACAATGTGCCCTCCTGTCTGAGAGGCTTTTGGTTCTTTGAGCTCTGCACAAATTCCTGCTTTGTCTTGCTCAAGAGGTAGCAGAGGCATGAGAGCCTCTCTTCTGGCTGGGCATTTTCTTCCAGAAGAAGCAAGAAGCTTGTGTCTGGGCTGCAGTTGCTACAGGATTTCCCCCCAAGCCCTGATTCCTCTAAACTCAAAGACATACCCACAGGTTTCTGGTATCTCTTCAAACTCCAGCATCTTAAAATTGTTCTGATTCCAATTTGCCAAGAAAGGACTGTAATGTAAGCAAATGTAGATAAGAGCAGTCCCAGCTGGCAAAGCTTTCTTATGTTTCCATGCCAGAGCCTGGTGACTGAACCAAAGGGCTAAATCCTCCTCTCTTTCTGTTGGCCACTGGTTCAAGGATTGCCAGGCCCTGGGACTGCTGGGAGAGGAGAGTCTGACCTTCCCCGGAACTCCTGGTTCTACCCATTGCTTCTTTCCTGAGCACTGCAGTCTCCTGAAGATTAAACACTGAGCCCAGGAGGGAAATTTGTCCATGGCCTTGGCCCTGTGCCCTATCCCTCTTGATCTCAAGCCATTCTTGTCACTCAGGAGCTAGTATTGTCATAGTCTGACTGTTGACTTTAGATCTTATAAATATGATGTACACAACCCATTTCTTGTTATTGAGCTTAAAAGATATTCACACATTTTGGTATGTCTATTTTGATCTCCCTCAGTTGTCCATGGATACCATCCCCCACTCCTGAGTCTCACCTCTACATCATAGGGTTTATCTTTCTTATTATTTAGTCCAATTCTTACTCTTAAATATTTTTCTCCTCCTTAGCTACTAATTTCCTTTTATTCCAAAAGCCTGCATGGAGGCATTCTGCTGATTAATTATAAGGGCATAAGACAAAGGAAGATTTTTTTCCACTCTTCTGCACTCTGAGAGGATTGGTCCAAAATGGGATTTATACAGTAGTGGTGACAAGTGTTCTGGGAGGACTATACCTACCATGACATAAAAGTGACACCTTTTTGACTTAAGTCCTTTGATTATATGTTCTTGCCTGTTCTAACTTTAAAAACCTTCCTATGGTGAAAAGAGTTTCTCTGTTCTTTACTTTTGTACCTATGATCCGATACCTAAAATTGCTTATGCATTGAATGGAAAAGAGGCTGCTCAGGGGTGAAATGAAATGGAATGGAAAGAGCACAGGACTTAGGGTGGGGATGCTAGAATCAGCCAGGTGACTTTTGTTTAGTGCATTAACTATCGGGTCCTCACCTGTTATGCCCTCTGTGGTCCCTTCCAGCTCTGATGGTTTATGGACCCTATGAGTCCCTTTTATGTGAGAAGCTTTCTCAGCTCAGGCATTTGAGTAAAGATTTTCCTCTTCCCTCTGCAAATCCCGATGAAACATCTCAAAGGTAGATTTCATACCTTATCCAAATTTAAACTCCCAGAGTCTAACACGAAGCCAGCACACGGAAAGCCTTCAGCAGTTGTTTACTGTTGTTGTGGCTGCCATTGTCGTTAGCCACAGTGGTGGTAGCGGTGGTGGTGGCCGTAGGAACAGTGGTGAAAGGCCTTCTGCTGTGATGATTTCCCCTGTGGGTTTTATTACAAACATGTAACATGCTTTCGTTATGCCTGACTGATGAAAACTCGGATTTTCGGCCACATTTTCAGAAGGCAGCCTTCCCCTCAACAGGCACTTAATTGTCACACTACTACTCTGTGGTTTGGCCATACGAATATTTAGGAACACCTGTCTCACTGGAGCCTGTGAGAAATATACTTCCATTTCCTATTGTCTAAGATTAGCCTATCTTAGTTTTTTTTCAGAGCAAATAAAGACTATCAGAATTGGAATTTCCCAGCCTCCCCTCCCTGCACTTCTAAACTTACTCATATCTTCTCTGATCCTCCTCTGCCCTCACGCCTCAGAAAATGTAACCCGTTCCTCCTCTTCAGGCTAACCTCTCCCCCTGTATACCTGCTCCTCTCCCCCCCTGCTTCCTCCACACCTCACTCATTCAGTACTCTTCCTTTTTAATCTTTCCAACCTCTTCAGTCCCTGAGTTATCCCTTCCCCAACCCTACATCTCCCCCCAAATAATGTTTTTATAAACGTGTCACTCTTTTACCACTGTTTCTTTTCAACGTATCACCGTCAAACTTCTTGAACGAGTAGTTTGTTCATCTTCTCTCTACTTCCTTTACTTCCTTTCACTCTTTAAATGATTGCTTTCAACCACTTCACTCCACAGAAACAGCTCTGGAGAAAGAAACAGAGCTTCCTAATCAGAGGCTCACTTTTCTCTTCTATGACTATTTATCTATCTCAGCTGAAGAATTTGTCCCTTCTGACCAGGTCTGCCTTCCTGAAACTTCTCGCATCCCTTGGTGTCCCTGACGCTATTCTGGCCAGATTGTCTTCATAAATCTTTGACCTTTATTTCTCATTCTTCTTTGCCCCTACTCCTCTAAAGAAATCATTTATATTTTGGTCATTTTTCAGGATTTCATCCTTAAGGCTCCTCTCTTCTTCACTGTTGCTGGATGATTCTCTTCTGTATCTACCTCAACCCACATCTCTAATCCTTCTTTTTTCCTGAGATTCAAAACCTCATTTGCCCTTGAGTGTGTAGCACTTTTACCTGGATATCCTACAGGCACCTCAGTGATTAACATCTCTCTTCTCTGTAGCCACTAATAGATTCGTGAACTACATTATGTGTCAAAATATAAAGTGAAGAGTCTTTCTTAATGCTTGTTCCACCTCTGCATTCAACCGCTTGCAAACTTCTGTTCTTTTTACCACCTAACTATTTCTTCAACAGGTGTCTTCTGTCCATTTCTCAAAACTGTATGAGCTGACAGTATCAGCTCTCATAAGAAGTATTGAAATAGCATCCTCATGTGTCTCCTTTTCTTCAGTTTTCTGCCACTCTAGTCCCTTCTATGTTTCACCATCTATTATCGTTTTTAAATGTCACTTAATAACGTGACTCCAGCTTGAAGCCCTTCACTAACTCCCTACTGCCTTCTCAGCATAAACATGACTTCATTCCCTGTGTTAGTTTCCTATGGCTGCTATAAAATATTACCACAAACTTGGTGGCTCACAACAACGTAAGTTCATTCCCTGACAGTCCTGGGGGCCAGAAATCCAAAATCAGTTTCAGTGGGCTAAATTCAAGGTATCAGCAGAGGTGGTTCCTCCCGGAGGCTCTAGAGGAGAAGCACTTGCCTTGCCTTTTCCAGCTTCTAGGGCCAGCCTGTACTCCTTGGCTTGTGGCCCCGTCCTCCATCTTCAAAATGCATCACTCCTATCTCTGAGTCACACGGCCTTCTCTCTGACTCTTCCTCCCTCCTCTTAGAAAGATCCTTTTGATTACATTGGGCTTACCCAGACCCTCCAGGATAGTCTCCCCATCTCAAGAGTCTTAATTTAAGCATATCTGCAAAATCCCTTTTGCCGTTCACAGGTAGCATTCACAGGTTCTGAAGATTAGGACCTGGGAGCCATTATTCAGCCTGCCACATCCTCTGTCCTCTCTAGCTGCTGCATCACTGACCACTCCCTGCCCCAAGCATCCTCCACTCCAGTGATACAAGGCTACTTGCTACCAATCCCAAACCCTAGCATTTGCTTCCAAACAGTTTTAAGGTCTCAGAGACGGCTTCCCTGCCCCTTCAAGGCCATAGATATGCCCCATAAAGTCTCCAAAACTACTCTGTCTCACTGAGAAATTTTCTCTTGGGTCCCTCTCTTGCCCTCCTCTTGGAACTTTCTATCTTTCTCCTTTCCCTGGTGTCTGTTCAGTTACCTAATTTTTGGGAGGGTCTTCCTCACTTTTCAGGCCCTTAGGATCCGCAAATTAACCTTCCTGGCTATAATTTCTGCTTCTTGTTTGCATTTTTTTTTTTTCCTGAGAAAGATTAGCCCTGAGCTAACATACACCAATCATCCTCTTTTTTTCCTGAGGAAGACTGGCCCTGAGCTAACATTCATGCCCATCTTCCTCTACTTTATATGTGGGATGCCTACCACAGCATGGCTTGCCACGTGGTGCCATGTCTGCACCCGGGATCCAAACCGGTGAACCCCGGGCTGCCGAAGCGGAACATGCGCACTTAACTGCTGCACCACCAGGCCGGCCCCTTGTTTGCATTTTTTAATTGCCTCCTTCAACTCTATAAATTGCCATATGTAATTAAATGATACCCCATCTCAGTGTCAGGCCCCAACTTTGGTCCAGAATCAAGGTTCGCACTGGTTTGGAGGAGGGCGCTGAGCTTTGTCCACAGGCCTGAGCATTTGCGCATGCGCTGCCTGTCTGCCCTTGTCGTCTGTTCCTCCTCCGTTCTACCATCTCCCACTTCCTAATCTTCAAGAGCCAGCTCCAATGTTGCCACTCCCACCAAGCCTTCCCTGATGCTCTAGGCAGAGTTCCTTGCTTCCTGTTTTGTGCTCTCATAGCTCCTCATACGTGTCCTTTGGCGGCACACTTCACATTTCCCTGTATTGTCATTTCCCTGTACAACTGTCTCCCATGATAGTAGACTTGACAGCACTTCCATATTTCTCTTCTTTTTTTTAATTTAAAAAGTTTATTTATTTAAAAAATTCAATATGTATAAAACAGAATGAAGTGAAAAATAAATCTTCCTCCCACCATTATTTCCCAGTAATTCAGTTCTACTCCCCAGAGGCCACCAGGCCACCAGTGCACCAGTTTACTGTCCTTCCACCCAGAGATAGTCTGTTCCCAGCCATGTGGAGGTGAACAAAGCAAGTTGCAAAAGAGTAGATATAGTAGGGTCTTGTCTGTTTAAAAAATTTTGCATTTAAATATATGTGTATACACATATATAAAAATAGATGTATAATCTTTTAGCCTCTCTCTCACTATGTGTGTATATTTATATATGTGTGTGTATATAGTATATATATACATAGTATATATATACATAGTATATACAGAGAGAAATGTGTATATAATCTCAAGATAGCTCCATACATATATAAATGAACAAATTATTTGATTGTTCTAAGATAGAGATGTGGGGTAGGGACTTTTATTTTTTGTACTAAAAACTTCCATATTGCTTTTCCCACAAGAAGCATGTGCCACTTTTACAATAAAACTCTTAACACATTGAAAAATATATCCTGAAAAGTTTGTGTTACCTTGAGTGAAGACTTATAAAGTTAACTGAAAAAAACAGAATGCACAATTGTATCTACAGAGAGCTGAACTTCAAATAGAATTCTGGAAGGAAGTACAGAGCAATATGACCATTTCTTGCTAATCTTTGGGTCTTCCTCGCTGACACAGTGCCTGGCATATAATGAGCACCCACTGTTTGTTGAAGGAATGAATCCTTTATTTTGTCCTTGCTTCAGAAGAAACCCATAAAGAGCTATAGATCTGTAGATTCCAGAGAAGTGTCCAAAAAAATTGAACCTTCTTCAAATAAGAACTTCCAAGGGCTTAATTTTAATCCTCCACCTGACACACTAAGCAGAGCACATTTTTCTTTTTGATGCTCCGTTCAGGAGTGGATCTCCTCGGGTCTTTCTTCCTTCCCTTTTCCAATATCGCTTTCGCTGTTACTTTAGATCTGACCTTTGCCATTGCCTTTCTTTTCTTGCCATTGCTTTTGGTGCACAGCAGTGGGGTTATCTGGGTTGACAGTCGGCAATAGCAAGCTCTTCCTTTCCACTGCACATTTTATTCCATAGTCCACTGTTTTTTGTTTTTTTCTAGCTGGTTGTTTCCTTTCCATGGGGAAAGCTAAGAAGAATAGCTTCCTCTTCTTCCAAAACACAGCTGAGAGTTTTTCCCTTAAGATGACCCTCTGGCTCTGAGAGGTCTTAAATCAGATTAATCTGAGTCAAAGAAAGAAGTAACTCACCTCCACAGCATTGTGTTTCTACCTCACAGGATGCCATGTCTTCCACTTTCCATCAGTTTGGTTTTGGGTGGATACAGTCCAAGACAGACTCAGTTGGTCCCTCTCCCCAGGATAGCGAACAGATCTTTGCTATCGCTGAACCAAAACCAGTAGCTGGACCAGCAGTCAGCCTTCTGACCCTGGTCTGTGGGTGCTGGTCAGCAGAGTCCCCAGTCTTGTGTATCTGATGCTGGTGCAGTTTGTACGCTAACTTGCATAATTGTGGTACGTGGCATAAAAATCTGATTAAGTTAAGGACACAACATAGAAATCGAATGAAGAGTGATAACTTAAGTTTCTATAATGCTTCATGGTTTACACCCCTAGGGTTGCAAACCAGTTCCAAAGTCTCTTTTTATGCACATTTACAATAACGAAGTTAGCTCTCAAGTGGCAAAGTAATTATGGCATATAGCTATTTTCTTTAAATGATTAATTAATTCATTCAACAAACGTTTGCTGAGGGCCTGCTGCATGCAAAGCCCTGTAGCGAGCAGAGATGGGGTTTAGAGGAGACAGCTGTTCTATGGCGTTCCCAGGCACACAGGCCTGATGAAGGTGTTGCTGAGGCTGAGCCTGCTGCTATCATAAACAGAGGCTTCGAAGAGGATCTAAGCTTTCCTAAACATATGTGTGAGGATTTAATTTGAGTCTTCAAGTCCCAGAGGAAACTGGATCTGGAGGTTGAGGGAGGAAGTTCCTATGAATAATATTACCAAACAGCATGTTACATAGCCTTTCTCAGCTAATCCTCAAACGTACATATCACTTAAGTCTTACCCTCCCCATTTTATAGATAAGGAAATAAAGTCTCAGAAAGCTTAACTATCTTGCATATGTCACACAACTAGTAAGTGGCAGAGCCACGATAAGAAGAACACTTTCACCCACTGAGATATTCTGTGAATGGCTGCATGCTGTTTAGCTTGCCAGTGGCGTAAGAGATTAAGATAGGAAGGTTAGTGGACAAAATGGAGGTGGGGTTAAGACATAACTGAAGCCAGACTGCTGGTCTAAGGTGAACGCAACAGGGCCAGATGTCAACCTCGTGGCAGATCCACTGCCTTGCACTTTGAGGTTTCTGAATTTTTTATTGTTTCTGTGGGATTTTTTTTTTTTTGGCCGTGATGTATGATGACGACACAGTTACTGGGGTAGTTTTTGCTTTCTTGTGCAGCTGTGCTTCTCAAAATTTAATGTGCCTTTTTATCACCTGGGATCTTGTTAACAGGGAGATTTCGAGTCAGTAAGTCTGGGCGGGGCCTGAGATTCTGCAGGTCTAACAAGCTCTCAGATGACACCAAAGCTGTGAGTCCAAGGACCACATTCTGAATAGCAAGGCTGTGTACTTTTCTCAAAGACCAACAGGGAGCAGGCGCCCTCATTGTCCCTATTCACCCTGTCCAATCCAGGAAGTTCAACACTGGAGCCATGGCATGGTGGCCTCCACAGGTCTGTCCTGGTGTCATCTCCACAGAGGAGTGTCACAGACAAGAGGACCAGCCTGTATGATTTTCACTTGGATCGGGACTTTTCTCTGATTAAGCCATTGATCATTAAGCTTGTGTGCAGAATTGAGCAGTCTTAAGCCGCTTGACACTGAAAGGAATTGGAAACATGCCAACAATCAGGATTAAAGGCTACAAGGTGATTTGTTTAAGGCTTTGTACGGTAGGCAACACTGTCCTCATCTTGCTATCTCAAGCATTCTTTCTAGATTTTTAGAAATAGTATTCAAGAGGTCCCCATTTTTTCCCTCTAGAAACCACAGATTGTTACGGAGTTTCATATTTTAACCAGGCTAGCGTTTTAGTTGATGGGGCAATTCTGGTGGTGACGTCAAACTCCTTTCATATAATTATGGGCTTGACAATAGTAACATATTGTCCATAACAATTTAGTAGTTAATTTTATGGTATCCTCTACTCCAAATATGTAAGCTTTGTCTTCACAACTTGATTGATTGCTTCCCAGGAGTGGGCTTATTCATTCATTTATTCAACACCTTCTGTATTTAAGCATCAGTCCAGGCACTGGGCATGGAATGGGGAATGACATAGAGAAGTTTCCTATTTTTATGGAGCTCATACCTTAGTGAAGAGGGACAGAAAGTGGCAAGTAACAAATGAAAACAATAATTCTGGATAATGATAGGTACTAGAAAGAAACTAAAAGCAGGTGTTGTAATGGAGGTTGGGGAGCTGATTAAGATGGCATGTACAGAGAAGGCCTCAGTGATGGTGATGAGGGGATGAGTTTGAGCTGAGACCCAAAAGACAAGAAGGAGCTGACCATGCAAAGATTTGGGGGCAGAACAATCCAGGTAGAGGAAATAGCAAACATAAAGGCTTTGTAATTTTTTTTTGGAATTCGCATAGCTTCAAGCATAATGTGGGGCATACAGAAGTTACTCGATAAATATCAAACTGATAACCAACATGACTGTGGAGAACACAGAAGCCTGATTTCTCTGATGGGATATGAGGAGAAGAAACTCTACTTCTGGCCAAACTTGTTCCATTGCCCAGATTCAGCAAGCTAAGAAGGACTTATTTGTTTAGCCCATCCTCTTTTATCCAACATGTAGATCAATGCTCTAGTGGGCTGGCCATGATAACATAGACCCAAGAGAAATAAGCATATGGCTACAGGCTTAATAGTACAATACATATATCTACCAGGACTTTTGTCTTGATCTTAAGTTATGGGCTCCATCCCACAACTAACAGTTTATCTTTGCAAAAAATATGTTGGGAAAAAAAATTACAAGATAAATGTTGATGCAAGGAGAGAGTCTACATCAAATGTGACAATCTGAACTTGACATCACTTGGGTTTTTCACATCTTTGGGGATGAGTGCCTTGGGTCTTAAGCAGTAATATGTCTATATTGCCCATCTTACTATAAGGCAGCGTGTTGAGGGAAGGAGCAGTAGAAGAGGAGTCAAGATACCTGGGTTCTTGGTCTCAGTTGAGCCATTGGCCAGCCAGGTGACCTTGGGTAAATTACTTAACCCTCTTCAAAATAATTTTCTCATGTGTATAATATGCTTGAATTAGATGATATTTAGAATTTCTTCTCCTTCTCATGTTCTGTGACTCTATATACTCAGCAAATGATTTCTACTTCTGATAACAGAATGCAACATTCAATAACGCCTGGCTCAAGCCTGAATAGGTTAACTCAACTGACGTTGCAATGGAAGGAGTTCAATGTAGTTGTTTGTATCAAGGATTTAAAGTCAGACAGATATGCATCAAAATTTTTATTAATTGTGGCTCTTGAGAAGATTCCTTAATGGCTGTGAGACTCAGTTCCATGTCTGTAAAATAGAGCTATTAATAGCTATCTTCCCAGTAAGGATTATGTAAGGATTGAATACAATACTACATAGAAAGTACAATGTCTAGCATTTGGTAAGTGTTCAAAGCGTTGTGACTCATATTATTATTACTATTATTATTAGCATTATTGTAATGAAATTTGCAGTTCAGCTCACTGTTTTTGAACAAAATAGGAACTAATAAAAATTTTAAGGAGATATCAGTAAAACTTGCCCGGGGTAAATTTGCTCTTCACAGAAACACTGACGTATATTTTAAAGAAGTCACAAATGCCTACAAACCAGGCTAATGTAACAGGGGGGGTCAAACCTCCATTCTAAAAATCAGGATCAGCATCACATCTTTTGGCAACAATTTTCAGTCCCAGTTGCAGCCCCTTTCCTGGGAAAAGACCCGGAAATAAGTGCAACTTCCCCCTCCCATATGAGAGGGATTTTTTGGGGGGAGGGGGCGGTTGGGGGAGTAGGGGCGATAAGCATGTGCTCTCTGTGGAAAAGGATCCCTAGGGAAGCTTATGTGATAAGCAGCCTGGGTGTTACTGCCTTTTAAGTGCAAAGGAGCTGTCAGGTGCATCCTCCAAAGGGGGAAAATTTTATGAAAATGTCCAGCTCTATCAGCCTTCTCTTTTACCTGAGATTCAAAGCCTGTGCCTTCTGGCTCCGCTGCCTGCATACAGATGCAGACACTGATTCCTCTTGTGCCCCAAGGGTGGGACCCTGGCCCAATTAACAACCCAAGTTTCGACATAAGTGGATGTGGGAGTTGAGAGACAACTTATTAGTAGTTTTTGTGTTTTTGTTAGGCTCCTATCTTTTCCTGAATTCCATTAATAATCTGATTTAGAGGAACACTTTTGTATTCTCAGAAGTAGGAGGGGTCGACAATTGTTGAAAGATGGGGGCTACATCTGCAAATCTCTGGGTTCACTCCCTACTCCTACCCCGCCTCTTGCAATGCAAAGCTCCATGAACAGCATCTAGCATGCAGTCAATAAATATTGGTTGAATGAATAAATGAGTGAATGCCATACTTTTTTCTCTTCCTCTTTTCTTTCAAAGAGAAATGACAGCATATTGTCTAAAACAGCATCTCCCCAAACACCTGCCCCTCCAACCCCCTGGCACCAGCCCACCCTTTCATTCATCCCTCCACACCTCCAGGTTTGATTGGTGGGTGTTGTGTGTGTGTGTGTGTGTGTGTGTGTGTGTGTAGGGGGCAAGGCTGGATGATGTCATGTGTCAGGATTTAGCATTAGAAAAATAGACTAGACATTAAGCCAAGTGATCAACACAAGGTAGGACTAGGATTAAATACCAGGATCTGGAGTAAATCCATGTGTGAACCTCCAATTTGTGATTGTTATTCCAAGTTTCTGGCTACCAGTTAGTGTTGTATGAGCCAACAATAGCCTTTCTTTTACCACCCTACTCTAATCACTTTTCTTTTGTAAAGGAAGTTGGAAGGTTTGCTTTGTGGAAGGAGGGGATAAGGGGATATGTGTTAGGTATAACAGGAAACGTGTTTAAACTAAAACATAAGACAAAACTGCTTTGACCTAAACCAACAAATCAACAAACCAACCCCTTTCATCTAAGCTTAACTGTTTGGCCACTAGCCATTTCTGGTCCATTCCTAGTTTACATTCCTCTGTTGTCAGAGCCAGTCTCCCTGAATCTCATGGAACTCTTTGGAAGTTGGTTCAATTATGAGAAGATATAAATTAAAGGGAAAAATTAAAAATACATAAGAAAAAACTAATGTCAAGGAAATTAGCAAGAAATGGATCAAGTAAGTAATTAATTTTGAAGAAATGAGAGTAGTTGACATCATCTTCAAACCTGGCCCCAACTGCCAGCTACACTACAAAATGCAGATGATTAATGGTACCACAGTCAAAGGCTGCAGAATACATCATGTCTGTCTCCGTTACTCATGAGAGGAAGATAGTTTTCCAATCAGATCAACTTCCTTTTCTTAAAAATTCCCACGTGCACTTTGACTTTACTGCTGATATATTGCTGTCGGTAGAGCCAGTGACATGCGGACCTCAATTAGCAGCACGTTGAGGGAAGGTTATGAGTTCCTTTGCAAGGTAATGATGTTTATTCATTCCTTCAGAAGTGTGTATGGAGCGTTTACTATAGATCAGGCAGAGTGTCAGGTATCAGGGATACAATGGTTAACAAAAGAAGGCTCCTAACGCACTGTGGAATTCTAGATGTTGGAGATAAAGCATAACTATTTCCTTTGCCAGCCTCATCTTACCTCTTCTCTCCTTGCAATCGCCTAGTGAATATCTACAGGATAGCATGGTTGAGCCCTCAGGGAGACCCTCCAAAGAGGCAAAGAAAGCTGTTGTAAGGTCCAGAAAACACTTTCCACCTTGAGAGTTCATCCCATTCCTTGGAAAGTTCCTCGGGGGGCAGGCTTGTGCACATTCTGTGAACTAGCGAAGTGCCTATTCTGAGGGTGGCTGCCCTGGGGAGGAATCTGTGAGACACTGAAGGAGGGAGGCAAAGGAGCACATGTGGAGAGCTTTAGAGGAAGGACCCTGGCAACATCACTCATTTCTGGAGGCAGGAGCTATGGGGCTAGATCGGGCCATCCCTAGGACACGTGAGATGCCCGAATGTGCCTTGCGGCTTTGTGAAGGGCTGTTTGTAGACTGCTGTGGTCTGGTGACTGCCTGCTGAGACCAGAAAGGGGACAGGACCTGCCTAAACAGAGTTCGTGCCTCGAAGCTCCAGAAAGTAGTCATGCTGCTCTCCCCTTAAAGCCCAATGTAATTACTAGAACTGTCTAGAAAGGACTAGACAGCTCAACTAAGTCATAACCACACATGGCCCATCAACATGGTTAAATCTGGCCAGGGACAGCGTCCATTCCGCTTGGTTAGTGTGTAATAACAGGAGCCCTCAGGTTAGAGCTATCGCAAAAATCAAGCAGGTGCAAAAAGACCTTTAAAATATTTTTGCCTTTGCTGATTAAAAAAATCACAAAGAAATAAAGAAAAAGAAAGGTAGAAAGAAGCATTTTTCCAGCTCGATTTCTCAATAAATCTGCCAGTTAAAATATGTGCTTTGTGGGTGAAACGTGAGTGCCAGTGACAGGGAAAAACAACCTAATCGAGTAAACCAGCAGCCTGGACTCCCTTGACATTTTTCTGTTTCCGTGGAGTTTTTCTTTAGTCAGGTTGATTCCACAGAGGCGGCTTATAAAGTTACTCTTTCTCTGTGCCTCTATTGCCCATACTGACTGCTACAGCCCCTCCTGTCAATTTATTACAAGTCTAGTCAATTACTGTGCTAATTGGTTCTATGTAGATTGATGTGTTTGGGACATTGACAGCTTTCTATATTTTTATTTGGCCTGTTTTGCCTCCTCCCTTAGAGAGCAGGGTCTCTGGGCCCACTTCTTTGTAACTCCCCATCGGCGTTGCTGTAGATCTCGCTCACAGTGGGTTCACACTCAATATTGCTCACAGCACTGTGGACAAGGGTAATCAGGAGACACCAGTCCCCAAGCTTCAGTGGTCTCTGCATCCTTTTACAGGGCTAGGTACAAAGAAGAGGTGACATTCCTTCACAATTTCCTTAATATCTCTCTTCAAGGGTAATTAATGTGTTGGGACCTGTGTAGATCATGTATCCTGCGTTCATTGGGCTGGTAAAGGTCATTAGTAATCTACAGATAAGCATAAAAGCAAATTGAAACCAAAGAAAATCTCTCTTATAATTCAATCAGCCATTCCTTTTCTTTTTAATTCTTTCATCATTCTTTATTTTTTCAACATGAGTGAATATTTGTTGAGCTTTGACATTGTGCAGGCCTTGGGCAAACAACACAGGGAAAGGGACGCGATTCCTGCGCTCATGGAGCAGACATGGAAGAGACAGAATATAAACAAGTAAATAAAGAATAAACGAAATAATAGGAACTTTGAATGGGCTGTGAGGGTAATGAAGAGGGTGCTGTGATTGAGGGTGACAGAGGCAGTGCCCACTTTAGAGACGGCCATCAGGGAAGGCGTGAGTGGCACTGGGCTCAGATATGGAGGATGAACTGGAGGAAAGACATCCCAAGAAGAGGGAATGGCCAGTGCAAAGACCTGAGATGGGAAAACCTAGTGGGGTTGGAGCAGAGTGAGCGAGGAAACTGTGGGCTGGCCGGAGGCTGGAAAGGCCAGGGATGGCCATGCAGAGCAACACAGACCCCAGCTAGGATGCTGGCGAGGAAGCCACTGGGACAAGTGCTTCAGTCACATGTATGTTTTAGGATCCCTGCCACACTGGGCACAGAATAGCTTCAAGGGAGGCCAGAGTGGACACAGGGACACCAGTTAGAGACCCAAAGCAGTAACCCATGCAGAGGACATGGAGAGGAAAGAACAGAGTGAGGTCTGTTTATGGAAGGAAGAAACTTGAAGACAGGGTGGGTCTGGGGGAGGGAGGAGCAGGGGAAGAGAAATCAAGACAATTCCTAGGTATTTGCTTGAACAACTGATTATGCCGAAGTGCCATTTACAAATTGGTGGCCATGGGATGGAACAGATTAGGGGAGGGTGGGGAATAAACAGCTTCATGCAGACTTATTGATTTTGAGTTTCCATAGAGACACCCAAGTGGAGAAGTCAAACAGACCTTTGGATATGCAGGTCTGGAGCTCAGAGGACAGGTCAACGCTAGAGATGCAAATCTGTGAGTCTGCAGAATTCAACCAGTTTCTAAAGGCCCGGAATGGACGTGCTCATCTAGGGAGGAAGACAGAGAAGAGGAGCAGGCCCAGGACCAGGCCCTGAGTTGCTCCCACAGTTAGAGATCAGGTAGAGGTGGCAGGTGGGGGGAAGCTCAGCAAAGGAGACTATGAAGGAGCAGCCAAGAGGTGGGAGGATCAGAGGAAGGCTGTGGTAAAGAAGGGGGTGGGCAGCTGTGTCCTTTCCTGCTGAGCAGGAGAGTGAGATTAGTAGGTCAAACATCATTGCCTAGTTCACTTAGAGTCATAAAATAGTATAAATGTAAAAGCCCTGAGAAATAATAATAATCGTAATACATATGCTGGAACTTAGAATTATTGGTATTTTTCACATATAACATATTTCTCACCACTCTATGAACTGAGGAGGTAGGTTATGTATTATGACTCTGTTTGGTGAAGGGTCTTTTGTGAGTTGTGCTCAGTCGCTTTGAATTGTGAAACCATGAAAGGCACCTTGCAAAGCAGAGCTCTCTCCCTTGTGGTCTTTCCAGAGTGAGTGTTGTCCCAGATCCTCGGGATGCTGAGCAGTAAAACCACTGCCCACTGGGGACATCTGCTCTCAGACCACATGCCCTTGCAGTAGCTCGCTCTCACTCCTCCCGCTGGCAGTCCAGCACCCCTAATGTCAGAGGGCAGGAACCCAGGCGCACAACGTGAAGACACTAATCTGTGGTCACACAGAGAGTGGCAGAACTGGGAGTGGAACCCAGGCTTGATTGCTCATCCTTGTCTCACAGAGCTATGCAGCTGTTTCTCCATGTGCTAAAAACCAGGAAGGCTCTGGGTCTTGTTCCACTGCCCAGGTGTATCTCTTTGAATTTTGGATCTGCCCACAATGCTGCCCCGGGATAAGCACCCTCTCCCAAAAGGATGCCAGATCCAACATGAGATCATCCACTCTTAACAGTTTTATTATTACTAGGCATTTTTAACATAAATAGCAAACAAAATAAGATCCTTACTCTGCCCAGTTGCCATCCCACCCCTGGGGAGAATTCCACTCCACAAGCCAATAAACACTCACTAAATACCTACTGCTAAAAGTGTATTGAGTACTGGGCCCTATGCTAAGTGCTGGGAATACGTTGATGAACAAAAGCCACACCCTACCCTCAGGTTGCTCATAAAATATGCGGGAGGATGTCCAGTAAACCAGAAATTATAATAACATGTAATAAAGGCTCTAAGAGACCTGAGAACAGGAAGCATCAAAGACAGGCTCCTAATCAAGACCGGGGCAGGATTGAGAAAACCTTCCTGGAGGAAGTGTTGCCTGCACGGAGAGATGGAGGGTGAGTGGACACTGGTGAGTGGCACCTGGGAAAGAATATTTTAAACAGGAAAAAGACCAGGCGTGTGAAACACAGGGTGTGAGAAAGCCCCATGCACCTGGCACATGTCAGGGAATGTGGGGAAGTGAGACTAGAGAGGGGCCAGGGGATAGGGGGACAGGGCCAACTGGCCATACCCTAGTCTCTTCTTTTTATCTTAAAGACATGCACAAGTTATCAAGTCAACAGAGAGAAGACACGTCCTTGTGCTTTAGAAGCATGCATTTGGTGACAGTACAGAGGAAGATTGGGAGATGTAAAAACTAGTGATAGGTTGAGCAGTAAGGAAAATTTTGGAGTAGACCAAGCGGGAACTGCTGAGGGTCTGAACTAAAGGGGAAGAATGTCCAAGTGTAGGGTGGATGGGACAGTAATTTGGGACATATCACCAATAGGTAACTCATTGGATGTGGAGGGTGAGGGTCGTAAGTCATGGTAAAGCCTATGCATGGGAATCTCCTAGGTAGACACAACTGGAAAACCTGAGGGTCCTGTGGTGATTTCTCCAATTACAGAACAGCAAGAATTTAAAACTCTTTAGCCTAGACATTAAACTAAGCTGACATGGATTGCTGAATAGCAGAATTTTTGCTTTTTATGATAGTACAATTTGTTTCCAGATGCTGAGATGGCGGGGGATGTCAAAGGCAGCAAATTCACCTTTCTGGGGTGTCCACCCTAGCAATACCTCCCTTTTTAGGTTTCCGAACTGCAGACACACCGTGTTGCGATATAATGGAGGATGGGGAACCTACAGAGTCACCTGTATCCTTATCCCACAAACAGCCTGTGGTTGGGCAGGAACATCAAGTAGAAGCACCTTGAACCCAGCCCGAGTCATGATTCTAATTCTTCCCGAACCCAGCCCAGACTCAGTCGTCTGACCTAGCGCCGAGCAAAAGGCCCCACAGTGATCTCCATGCGCTCTGGCTTTCAGACACAAGGTGGTCCATCCACTGTAGTAAAAATCATGGTGGTTTTTCCACTGAAAGCCGTTTGGGCTAGATGAACTAGGGACATGGGCGAAAAGTGGAGAAGGGGTCATGGGAGGATTCAGGTTCGTAAAACATGCAGCAATGCTTCTCTACAGCAGCTAGAGGTCATATTTTCATAAACACTCTGATTCTTGCCATTCTGAGCATATGTTTCCTTGTTATCTTTTAATTGGTTTTTATTCTATATTTAACACGCAACAGTTTGTGCTGGTAGCAACTATGAGCACTGAGGTGGTACATGTCAAATCTAGGGACGTCTGAGACATCAGGACCTTGTTGGTGCCCGCCCTCTCCTCCCCACATCACACCAGCCTGCATTAAGAGGCTGGAGATTGCTCATTGTGCCCTTTCCTGCCTGTGTTGTCATGTTTATAGATGTCAGGTTCTGGGGAACAAAGGGAGAGGAGTAATCTAAAATCCAAATGATACCACTGGAAGCCGTGTGTAACAGCAGGTGAATGCCAATAGATTGGAAGCTGGTATCAGGAGTCTCACTATGCATGAAATCCTGTGTCCCAGGAAAGGACTTCCGAAATTGTTAAAAACAACTCAGCAGATGCAGTAATTGAGTACTCTAGCAAAAGCCAGGGACGTCTGAGTTTGAAGATCTTGTGTATCTATGGTATGGAAGGAGCATGATGCAAAGGGAGAAGGAGGATTTGGGAGTTTAGACACTCGGTGGCTGGGTGATTTTAAAACAAATGACTCAAAGCCTCTGAGCTTTGGTGTCCTCATCTGCCAAATGGGAGAATGAGAATAACACAGAGGATTGTCAGGACTAAGTGTCTTAAGGCTGTCAGAGCATCTGGCGCATAGTAGGTCCTCAATAATGTAACTCTTAAGTTATTTTCCAAAATGGGCTCTGTAGCACACTAGTCCAAGACATTCTGCAAGAAATAAATTCTGCATTCAAATTATTTCTGACAACACTGCATGCTATATTTCCTTCTCAGAGATTTGTAATACACATGAGAATTTTAAAGGCTTTTCAAAGATTTACCAAAAACCTGCTTACCTTTCACTCAGCTTGCCCCTTCATATTAGAGCTTGAAAATCTTTTTGTTTGTTTGCCTCTTTGTTATTTTGGGTAAAGCTATTAACAGATCCTAAAAACAAAAGTCCTATGAAATCAATTCAGGAAAATCTGAGTTTTTGTTATACAGCTTCTAATAAGGTAGAGGTTTTCTCTTTAAACTCCTCTATCCAGAACTGGCACAAATCCTCTTATTTCTTCTGAAATACTTGCTTGCTTTGCCCCTCATTCTCTACACATGGTTGTCACCCCAGTCTGGCCCCCAGACCCTCAAGCTTGCGTTGTTACTACAGCCTCCTGGCTGGTCGTTTCTGCCGCAGTCTCCCATACATCCATACATCCCTCCATTCTGAGTCAGTCTGTGGTTCACTGCCTGCCTCGTCTTCCTCAGCCGTTTTCATCCTCCGTGCCATTTCCCATCCAGCTCTGGCCAAGGCTTGCTCCTAACCATGACTTCAAGCCTCAAATTCCCGGTGGGCTTCTTCAGGGGCCCATTCAGTATGGCCCTACCCTATCTACGTAACTTTAATGCTCAGTATTTTTTCAGTTAAAACCTCTGTGTCACAGAGTTAAACTCTTGAATGACCTCCTTGTCCACCTTCACCTCTATTTTTTGACTTTATTGCCTGTATCCTGATAATCCACGTTGTTCCTACCTACCTGGTCAGCTCCTGCCACTTCTTCAAAACACAGTCTTCCAAGGAGCCTCTGTGACTTCTCCGGCCCTCCCTGATAGCCTGTCCTCTAACACTTGCAGTCTCGGCCATATAACGTAGGCCTGGTTGTAGCCCCAGAGTCAGACAGACCTGGGGACAAGTTCCACCTCTTCTACTGACAACTCTGTGAATGTGGGCGAAGCAATTAAACTCTCTATTGCTCAGTTTTGTCATCTCTAAAATAAGGACAATTTTGGAACCAACCACTAAGGTTGATAGAGAGAATTGACAGTGTTGGATCTTACCTGGAGGTTGAGAAATCCACTTCATCCCTTTGTGTCCTGAAAAATGGCTTACTGCAAAGAACCACCCTTCCCCAATAGACTCAGAGAGAACTCACAGATGTCCCCCTTGTTTATCGATGACAAGGCCAGACACAGACTCTCAAAATTCTCATTCTTTGCCGTATAAATGATTAGCTGAACTGCTTGTCTCCACTGATCAATCAGAACAAAGTGCTTGTTAATCAAATTTTCATGAAGCTTCTCTCCTTCCTTCAGGCTCTTGAATTCTGGCTCACCTTCAGTCTGATCCACCATACAGCCCTTCCTGAGAATAGGCTGGCCTCACCACTTCCCCACACCTGGTTCTTTCTAGCTTTGTTTACGTCTCCTTTAGAAGAAAAACACTTTTTGCCCAACTCTCAAGATCCTATCAGAGTATTTTCCCAATTGTAATAGTTCCCCTCCCCTTCTGAAATAGTGCCCCCACCCTCCAGGCTTGCAATAATCTGATTGAATAAAGTTCTCCCTACTAAGTCTAGATTTGTTTTTTACTTGATAGAATATTTACAAAGTGTTTAGTAGGGTGCCAAGGAGTCTTATCTTGTCTCATCTCTCCAAGTACATTGCAAATTCTTTGAGGTCAGTATCACACTTTAGAGCTCCCCATAGCCCCTAGCACAATGCCAGGCACACGACAGATTTTTAATGGACATGTACTGACTGACTGATGAACCTGTCGGTATCATATCTGGAAACTAACCACCCAATGTGATCCTACATTTGTGAAAAACTCTACAGACAGTGTAAAGGACACTTTCATTCTGTTCAGAGAAAGAAGATGATCAAAGAAAGATTGAGACCACCCCCTGATGTAATCTTAACATGTGACGAGAGACCATGGCAACTCCTGTTTTCCTTCCTTCGTCTCTTGCACATAAAATTGCTTTTAAACGAGAGACAGTAAAGAAGCCATGTAAGAGAAAATCGTCACTCAAAATGGTGAGGAGTGAAGTTAGCAACTTTGAGAGAATTGTGTCTCCAAGCATACCGGTTACCTGCAGGGGCTAGCCAGGCCTGCCATGTGTGGGCTTTGGGCAACCATGGGGGCGAGTGCGGGGCAGAGAGGTTGGAACAAATGCTAGGGGCCTGTTCTTTTTTCTTCAGATATGAGAGAATATTATATCCCAGAAAGCAGGAGTTATTAAACATTATATCCATCCTGTGCATGACTGTGAAGAGAGAACATGGCGATAACAGAGGTCTAAAATGAGTTTACTGTGAGCCAGCCATGATAGCAAACTTCATAGTCTTTGTCAAAGTATTGTTAGATTTTAAATGCCTCTGGCTAAAGAAAACCTATTCATTTCACCATTCCCATGAGTTCCTTACTGTTACGAGGAGGTACCCTGGCCTAGTGGCTAAAAGTAAGGTCTTTGAAATCTGTTCCACCTAAGTTTTTTAAGCTTCTCTTTGGATATCTAGAAAATGGAAATGATAATATCTACATCACAGAGCAGGTGTAAGAATTCGAGGAGATCAAGAATAATAAAACATTGCATTTACAGCGAGAACTCCCTAGATCGGGGGTCAGCAAACTATGACACCAGGCAAAGCTGGCCTGCTACCTGCATTTGTATGGCCTGCAAGCTAAGAATGATTTCTGCCTCTTCAAATAATTGAAAAATAAAAATACAAAGGAAAATAATATTTTATGACATGTGAAAATTAGACAGGATTTAAATTCAGCATCCATAAATAACGTTTTTAATAATGAGCCATGCCCATTTGTTTATGTATTGTCTGCCGCTGCTTTGGCACTACAAAGGCATAGTTGAGTAGTCACTACAGAGATTGCATGGCCCACAAAGCCTAAAATCTGTCCTTTTCCAGAAAAAGTTTGCCAACTCCTATCATGAATGGTAGCTCTTGTTAGTGAGAATGCTCTCCTCCCTCGAGGCCAAACCCAACTGCCTCCTCAGTGAAGCCTCTGCTGGTCTAACATCCGGATAGCATCTGGTCCTCATTTGACCTTTTTTAAAAAAAATGGTACTTAAATTTTGTATGTCTGTCTTATCTCCTCTCCTCTATAAGATAATACATCCTTTGAATGTAGGGATTACACATAATTCATTTCAGTACATTCAGAAGACCTACACAGGACCTTGTAAATAGACATTCAATAACTTAGTATTTGCTCTATCAAATTGAATTGAGTTCCAGTTTGGGACTTCTGACTTTTGCCTCATGTCAATCAACTTTTTGATGGAAAGAAAGTCCTGGGAGGCTGAAGACAAAAGCACAAGAAAGGTCGAAAAAGATTTGCACTCAAAAAAATAAATAATGGTAACAACCTCGAGATGAGTACTTACCATTATACACACACAACTTCAGCATCAGTTACCTGTTGACAGCCTTCACTTCCCACTGTTTCTGAAAGTACAAAGTTAGGTGTGCCTCAGGGATGTGGAAATACTAATGGGAACTTTTCTTATCAACCACCTTAAAAGGGTTCTGTTCCCTCAGCTTTCTTGACACCATTTAAGTTCCTGGCACTGAAAGGGAGGTTGTATTTTGTTAGATGTGTGAGTGTGTACGTGCACACGTGCATACAGGGGCAGACTTCATTCCATTGTGTGGCTTTATTGGTTTGACACTAGACTACAATAAAGACAATATCTGAATTGTCCTCCGGTAGACTTGTTACTGTAGGAATGAAAATTAAATACAAGATCCCATAGCTATAAGCTTTAGAATGAGATAGAATTCATGACTTAGTATATCTGAAGTGGCTTATTTTCCACGTTTCTCTGTGGGTTTCTGATTCCAGATTGATGCAGGGGAAAGATACCCCTGGGGTCTTGCTGATACCTAGGAGGGATTTGCTTTTTCTCTTTTCTGTGAAGATAAAAAAGAATCTAGAAATCCTAGCACTCTCTTAGTACTAACACCTAAGTATTATAAGTAGTTATTCAAGATGTGGAATGGATGTCCTTAAAATGCTGCCATTTATATACCATCCACCCCATGCAAGTACCATCCAAGTAGTATTGCATTTCAGGGAGAAATATTTTGTAACCAGAAAGGTTGGCTTGGGGAATCAAAATTAAATCTTATTCCACTAGTATTGGACTTTTTATTATTTGAAGTAGTAAAGCTCAGCATGGTCAATAGCTACTCATTTTTTCTCCTAATATTAATTAGAGAATCACTCAACTCCCAGAGAGATTGGTTGCCAGGCTTGAGGGTCCCCTCGGGACCATAGATAGGGATCCTGCCACTCTGATGAAGCGTGCTGTCAACCACAGGGATGCCTGAGAGACCACCATTAGGCAAACCAGCCACATCTTTTGATTGATGTCATGCCTCAAAACTGTCAGTGCAAGCATATTGTCACAAATTATAAATTTAGCATCATCTTCTCCTTCCCACTTTCCCATCCTGTGTTGCTACTGGGAACTTGGTAGCTCTGGTACTGAAGCCAGTGGGTCAGCTGGGCCCATATTCTGGTTCTATACCCTCCTGCCATCTGGGGCAGGCAACTCTGTACTGTCAGAGGCCTGGACTAAGTCATGGCTTCCTCAGCCTCATTTTGGGGGGCAAGTGGTGGAGCCATTCCTCAATCCTAGTTTTGTTTCCCCACAAGGTGGGGGACTTCTGATCCCTTTACTATGTACGAATGACCTCACAGCAACCTTGGTGGGTACAGCTCCTGCAGATCTGAAGCCTGCCAGTTTAGGGCTCGCTTACTACTGAGTATTCTCTTTCTGTCTCTAGCCTGTGGAGATCCTTGTTTTGTTTTTGAGCATCAATGGCTTTTTCATTCATTGCTTGTGTACTGAGTACCTACTGGGTGCCAGACTGGCTGAGTAATGGGGATATAGTGGTCAACCATAGCTACCATTGAGAGCCAAGATGCCAGACACCATGCTGAGGGCTTTGCATGTATTATCCCATTTAACTCTCAGAACAACCCTGTGAGATAAGTTCTGTTATTAAGCCATTTTACAGATAAGGAAACTGTAGCCCAAGGAGTTTAAGCATCTTGTGATATGTCTCAGAGCTCTGAATTTGAACCCAGATCTAACTGCCTCACATCATGAGATAAGGAATTCCAGGTGAAGATGGATCTTTGCCAGCTGATAGTGGCCTGGGACATGATATGTTCAGAGCATCTGCCTCGGCTCCTTACTCTGAGATCAGACAGAGGATGCACCCCTCTCTGGCCTTCTCCTTCATTTCCAGGGCCAGACGTCCGCTTTCCTGCTTTCACTGGTAGTCCAACCTTTGGGGTCCCGGAGACTCTGGGCTCCTCATAGACCACATCCTCACACACCATTGGGTCTGGGAGGCTCTGCTGGCTCAGGGGCTGAGCAGGACCACGGCTGGCTGGCTGGCTGTTAGCTGCCATGACTTCTGCTGCTGCTCCCCATCAGCTGTCGCCCAGGAGTTTCTTTATTGAATAAAAAAACCATGTGTGTGCATGAGAGATTTAGAAGTTAAAGGAGACCTTGGTCTCAGGGGCTGTAATGGGCAAAGTGACAAGATAGCCATCTTTACTGGTTATCATAACTGCCAACCGGACCCTGCTCCATGAATAACAGCCTCTTCCTTCCTTGGCAGGGGCCTGTCCCAGAACACCATAGTTGCCAGCATTAGATCTGGCTTCTATATCTACCCTTCCCTTGTCCCCATGAATGGAGCTGTCTGTGTGGGTATTACCTTCTTATCTGACTTGGCCAGGAAGTCCTTTCTTTGTGAGATGAACTGATATGATTGAGTAGATCTATTCTTGGTCAAGAGTATAAAAGTTTTCTGACTTTCATTATCACCATTATTAGGACTGACCACACAGTGCTTTTTGTCTAACAAAATCCAAGAAGTAAAGTGACAATAGATGGTCAGTGATGGAATCTACTACTTGTGACAATACGCTTCTCAGGGCCAGTAACTGGTCCTCTGGGCTGGGGAGCATGCTTGGTTACTTCTGGAACAGTTCAGGCCAATGTCATCAGAGTCTGAATCAGTAGTTTTCAAATTAGGCTGCTTGTACCCTGGGGCCCTGAGTTGATGCTTGCTGGGTTCCATAAACAATAGAGTTGTTATTTTTACCAAACATAATGATGTTAAATGCTGAAGGAGTCTCTGCCCCACTTTTCTCTCTTGTACATATTGGGGTTACTTGTAGAGTTTTTAAAAACTGTTCTGATAATCTTTACAAAATAAATTATTCTTGTTTAGGGGAGTGAATCCCAACTTGTTGTCTGAAGACTGGCCTGAGCCAGGATTATTTGGTATGCCTGATAAAATGCAGATCCCCAGCTCCACCCCACTGATTTAGGGAAATACTAAGAAGGTCAGATCACAGAATAACAGAAGTTTAACATTTGGCTGTGAAAAGGGATTTAGAACCCATTCTTCGGAAGTGCTCCCCCTGCTGTGACATCCCCGACAAGTGGTTGTCTGGCTTCCACATGAATAGTCCAGAGCTCAGCGTGTCCAAGGCTGCCCATCCTACTTTGTATCACCTATGAATTCTTACAAAAACTGTCCCTAAAGGAATCAAGAGTCTTCCTTCAGCCTCCCCCCGCCCTCCAGAGTAGCTTTCTAGACTTTCTCCTGAGTATGCCCAAAACCTCACTCTCATGCCTCAGTATCACTCCTTGACATATCACTGTCCACTGTCTACTCTTCTATCCACTCCCCCCAACACCACACTGGAAAATGGGCTTTTTCTTATTTATCCATGTGTATGAGTACTAAGTACTGTATCTAACACATAGTCGGCACTCAATGAACATTTGTGGTTCAGTGAACTCATCTCCCTGTCACTTCCCGTCTTGGATCTTAATTCTGCCCTCTGAAATATACAGAATTCATGTGATCCCACTTCCACGTGACAACCCTTCAAATATTTAAAGAGAGAGCTGCTAAGCCTGCTTCCAAAGTCTCCTTGTATCCATCCCAAACTTCTCAGTCCCTCCATTGTTCATAGGACACTGTCGCCCAGATGCCCTGGAATCCTGGACCGCCTCCCTTTTGTTAGAGTCTCTCTCCACTTGAGTCACCCAGAACTGAACTAATTCATGGCATATGGCTTGACACGGCACTGTTTCTCTCCATCACCTTGCCCACCACACTCTCTTAGTACAATCTAAAATTACATCTGGTGGCTTGGCAGCCATGCTCCACTCCTTGCCAGTCTCTTCGTCTTCTAACTTTTGCTTTCTCGTGCATCCAGCTGTTTCCACCGTTTACAAACCATGTTGCAACCAGACTGAGCCATGGACTCTCCCTCACAAACCAGTGTGTGTTGCCGCTCTGGGTGAAACCACATTTCATAACAAGAGTTTCATTAAGGCTGGACAGCCAGCTGCAGAGACCAGAGGGTCTGAGAACAGAGGGCACCGGTCACTGAGGGCTCTGTCCACTCAGCTGATTTTAAACTCACCAAGAGGTGAGGAACTTGTGCAGAATCCAGAATCACAACCAGGAGCTACAATCTCTCTGAGCTGGTGGCTCCAACGGGCAGGAAAGCAGCATAAATTTCAGTGAGGCAAAGCTAAGTGGTAACGGGCTTTAAGTTCTGTCATATATAGTTAATTTGTGGAATAAATTGGTCAGGGCAGCAAAAGGATTTAACATCCAAATTCATTTGAAAAACAGAAGCTAGATGAGTATCAAGAGGAAAATGGAGACCGTTACAACATTCCCTTGCCGGTTGGAGTAGTATTATTATTGAATAATATTTTTATTAAAAATTTCTAGACCGTTTGGTAGTTAAAGATATTTATAAGCCAGCCTTCGCAGCATCTCAGCAAGGCATTGAATTTCTGGCTGTGGAACCACATAAGCCCCAAGAGGCTCCCACCTGCACATAACTCATGTGAGCATCCTCAGCCACACACATACACACACGGTACACACAAGGTGCAGCTGAGTTTTTATAATGTGGGGCCAAGGCAAGTAGTGGTCATGTGTCGGCTTTACCATTTCAGAATTGTCAAGGGATTTCCCTGGATTGTGCTCCTCTTCTCCGGTTTGAAACCAGAAAGAAAAGAGAGATGATGAGGCAGGAGTTGGAGCATAGAGGGCAGGAGATGGAGTAGGTGGAGTAAGGGGTAAATGGGTCACAAAGAGCACGTCACTGAGCTGATGGCTCCGGCAAAGCTAAAGGGACTCATGGGCACCCCCTAGCTGAGAAATAGTGCTGCCTGGTAAATAGAGGGAAGCACCACTAATTCCGCTCGCTCCACAGATAGGGCCAGAAGCTCAGAGAGGCCCCCGTGGAGCCCTCCACATTAGCAGAGGCTGAGGCTGGTGCTGGGAGCCCCCTTTCCTCTGCATGCTCTCTGTTGTCTGTTTCTCTCCGTTAGTTTCCTCCCTCTATTTAGCCCTGGGCTAGTTTCCTGAGTTTTCTTGGCTCCTTCTTTCGAGGACCAGGAAAGGGGGGAGGCACCTGCTCTTGAGTGGTCTAGGGGTGCGCACTTGGCTTCTCAGCTCAGCCTCCCAGAAAAGAAAAACAAGACTGGAAAAAAAAAGCCTTAATCTCCAGAGAAGTGCCCAGGAGCCTCTTTCCCGGTAGCCTGCTGAGCACGCCCACTCCTTCACGTGGTCTCTCTGCTAATGGAGATTTGAAAATAGCAAATCCCGCAGGTGTTCCTCATTTTCACCTCTCTCTCAGCCTCGTCCTCTCCCCGCCTCCCTCCCTCCCTGCCACTCTGTCCGTGGTGAATCAGCAGGGATAATCCCATGCAGCTTTGCACATCCGGAAGGCTGTGACTCTGAATCTCTATGTCAGGTTTATTTTGATGTTGACAAGAAGCTGCACACAGCTGCGGCTCGGCCTCCGGACACTGATGGAGCCAGAAACTTCTTCCCTCTTCCTATTGCCTGTTGCCCATGGGATGGTCAGTCAGCTCCCAAGTGACCAGCAAATGAATTGTCTCTGGCTGTGGGTCAGGGGAGGGCTCACCTACCAATGTCACCATGTTAAAGGCTATGGACACTGCTGTGAGTTGAACAGGGCCCCCCAGATTCATGCCCACCTGGAATGTGACCTTGTTTGGAAATAGGCTCTTGCCCGTGTAATTAAGTAAAGATGAGATTATCCTGGACTTAGAGCGGGCCCTAAAGCCGATGACTGGTGTCTTTATAAGAGAAGGGAGAGAGAGCCTTGGACACAGACACAGAGAAGAAGCCCATCCAACAACCGAGGCCAAGATTGGAGTGAGGCAGCTCCAAGCCAAGAAACGCCAAGCAAGAGATGCTGGAGCCACCAGAAGCTAGAAGAGGCAAGGAAGGCTTCTTCCCTCGAGCCTTCAGAGGGAGCGTGGTCCTGCTGACACCTTGATTTTGCACTTGCAGCCTCCAGAACTGGAGGAATAAATTTTTGTTGTTTTAAGCCGCTCAGTCAGTGGTAATTTGCTATGGCAGCCCCAGGAAACAAGAGCGAGAGACTTGATAAGAACAAAAACCTTGGTGATCTGCCCAGAGTTGCATGAAAGGCATTTGGTGAAGAAAGAAATGTGACCATAAGAGGCAAATGAAAAAACAGAATCATGCAAATATTACCAAAGGTGGGTGTTAGACAGCACACACCAATTTATTACAGTTCAGCCAAGACAGAGGGAGGGCCTACAGAGTTCTGGGTGCTAGGCTCTAGGGTCAAACGGATGAGTAAGTCCCCACCCTGGAAGTGAGTGGGGCAGACAAGACCTAAAACCAAACTCAGTCTGATACAGTGTGGCACGTGTTCCTCTGGACATGGGCACAAATTACCAGTGGAATTACTTAGACTAGGAACGGCGGGAGCAGAGTGGCTCTCAGTAAGTATATAGGAAGGACAGACGGGCAGGAAGGAGAGAAGGAGAAAGGAAGGAAGAGAGAAGGAAAGACTTTTAAGGATGTGCGGGGAGGAGAATGACATCAGCCCAGCCTCCCAGATGGCTCACACCTGCGCACTTAGTAAGTGCTTTCAGATAAGCTCTCTGAGCTCCCGCAGGTCTCCAGGCCTGGCCTTTATGGCAAACCCTAATGAGGCTTTGGACTGCAGCCTGGAGGAGTTGCAGGCAATCAGAGATTAGGAAAAGCTAAAATCCCTTTGCTTCTTTCCATCCCTGTGCATTTGTTGAACGCTTACCAAGCGCGGGGCGTTGGGTGAGAGCCATGACAATCCAGCAAACATAAGGCAGCTTCTTGCCCGCTGGGGACTGACAGTCTAACTAATTAGAAGAGTTCATTTTTGAAGCACCAGCTTTAGGGCTTCCTAGTCATTCTTGCATTTTGTTTCTGTTCCTCTTGAGATGCATGGGCTGTGTAGAGAGAGATCGCCAGGCATCCTTTAAGGGGTGGTTGCATCACTGAGCTGTCTTCGTTTTTTCCTCTTTACAGTAAGTTTAAGATTAAAAAAGGGGTACAATCAGAGTCATGCCAGGCCAAGGCTATCTCTGTGTTTTTATTAATGCTTTGGTGGATGCTGCTGTCCTGCTGTTTCTTGGGCTTAACCTCTTGTTCCAAATGGAACATCACAATTATTGACCAGAAAGAGGCTGACAGAGGCTTCAGCAAATTTAGTCAATCTGTTATGAAATTAACTATTCTGATGCCAAAGCTGCCTAACAACTTTTGGCAGAGACGGAGCACTACACCTACACCAGAACTTCAATTGAACTTGAACCTAATCAGCCAGGAACTTCAACCAGGCTATTAGTTGTTTGCCAACACACCCACTAAGAGAGGGCAATCTTAAGAAAATGTGACCTTATGTTATTGATCAATTTTTAAAAAACCATCTGAAGGTATAGATACCATTTCACTTCTGTCTCCTACAGCTTCCAAATCTGCATAGTCATAATTGATGAGCAAAATCACCACCTGGGGGCCCCCTGGAGAAAGGTTTAATTCTCTTTGGTGGGCAATGCTTCATAAGGCAGGTGGAAAATTGGAAAACGGCATTTTTAGAGAAGAAAAATGTCAGCAAGGATTGGGGGGAAAGTAAGCATTTTCTGGGTAAGTGTCAATTAAACAAAAAATTCAATTTTCCAGACGACACCTTTTCTTGAACCTCCCAGTTAATGAAGCTTTGCTGAAATGCCTAGTGGGTATTTGACGGGCTAGTTATGACACTGAACCTCGCCACACCCAGAGATGCTGCTCATGCCTGTGACAAAGATTATCTGCTATTTCCAGAAACTTCCTGAAGAAATACCAAAGAACTAGATCCCAAGCGTACAGTAACTTTAATTTTAGAACAAAAAGTAAGGGATACATCCTGACAAAGGATTTTTTTTTTTAAATTCGGAGTTCATTTGTAGGGAGGAACAAGAATATAAACTCTTTGGAGTTGGGACTGTTTTTGAACATGCGAACCAGCATGTTTTCCTGTATTTAACCCTAAAAGAAAGATATGCTTCCTCTGAGCTAATGGGTACTGAGGAGTGTGTGTTGGAAATGTGGATGGTCTCCTGTGTGCAGGCTGAGATGGGGCAACGTAGAGAATCTGCAGAAGACGCAGGTTTTCATCTTTCGTTCATATGACCATCCTTGGGGTCCAGAATGTTTCTCTCTTTGCTGTCACAACCACTGCCTTTTTGGCTGGTGAAGTGGAGCACATGATGCTGAATCCCAGTATGATGCTCTCTCTCCTCTCCCAGAGCTCCTAGAACCCCCACATCGATGTCCCTTCCAACTGCTGCTTGGTCCCCATGGCCTCACAGGCCCAGGTACCAGTCATGTCCTTTCAACATTTTGTGACATTACTGGCTACAACTTTCTCACATTTTCTGGCCATAGGAAAACCACCATCTGCTCTTCAGCAGCACAGTTGGCTATTCCTTTTCTTAAGCTCCAATCTTGAAATCCCTAGGTAACAACCCAATGCACATTAATGACCTTTGAGATGCATATGTATGTTTTATAAAATTTACAAAATGTACTTTTGAAGTATTTCCTCAAATCTCTGCAACTAGTTTATCTCTGACCAATTCCCATTTGTACCTGAAAGAAGTGGAACTCACTCTGGATTGATGTCCCTCTTAGAAGAAAACTAGAAAATCTCAAAAGGACCCAGGACAGCAAAGCTAGAAATGAATTTAAACCCAGCCTGTGTAGTTAGTACCTGGAGAACACTTTGTATACAAGTCATGATAAATGATTTATTAACTCCACAAACATTTGCAGGCATTCAATAAATATTTGTTTAATAAATTGTTGAATGCATTAGTTACATTACATGTTAGGCACCGTGGATTATTATAGCAGAGAACAAGACGTAATTTCACCCCTGAAGGAGCCCACCATTTGATGGCATGACTGGTGGGCAGGGCAGGTAAGTAGACAGCCATTGTGAGAATAATTAATTTTAGAGAGTGCTCATTATGTCCCAAGCACTGTTCACCTCTGTTCATGGATTGACTCAGTTAATCTTTATCACAGACTTACTAACTCAGGTCAGTTATTATCTCCGTTTTATATGTGAGAAAGCCCAGGCACAGGGAGGTTAAGAAACTCACCCCAAATTACACAGCCAGCAAGTGGGAAGGTGAGAAATCAAACGCGGGCAGTCTGACTCAGACCTCACACTTTCAACTACCATGCCCTTGGGGCAGCAGAGGGCAAGCAGAGAAGTGGATGGTTTGGGGAGGTCAGAAGTGGAGACTTAAGAAGACTGGGCGATTGATTGGGAGAGTGGGAGAGAACCGACAACAAAGCCAGGATTTCTGGCTTGAGAAACTAGGAAATTGGTGCTGTTTGCTGGGCTAGGACCTACAAGAGGAGGAACAGGTTGCTGGGGAGGGCGTGGAGGAAGTGGCATCTGCAGTTTGGGACATGCTGACTTTGAGCTGCCTGTTGGACATTCAAGTGGATTCCCAGCAAGCATATTAAGCTCCTGCTAAACTTGTGGAAGAGATCCCGGCAAGAGATGTAGAGTTGGCTGTCATCAGAATAACGCTTTGTTCTTCCTACTTGATTACGTAAAACTTTAGTAAGGGGCTAGAGGCTGTTTTCAAATGCTTTTTGTTTGACTTGTGTTTAAAATTTAAATCTATGGTCATGACTTAACTATATTCACCCCTTTTCCCCTCCAAAAAATACATATATCCATGGATATATAGATGCAGATAGAAAGATAGAGATATGGATATCTACACCTGAACTAGAGAAAGGAGTTTCAAAGATGAAGACAGTGCCTGACCCCAGAGCTCTCATCATCTCATATAGAGGTGTAGAGAGAAGTGGCCAGTTTACACTCTATCCTCTTTTCCCTGATTATTAATCCATTGTATTGTATTTTGTTCAGGTCTCAGGGTGTGTCCCATGGCAGGTCTAGGAGTTCAGATTAAGACCATCCAGAGTGACCTGAACTTCTCTGTCTCTGTCCAAAAACATCCGGAAAGACTGATCTGAGCCTGGGCACACGGATGGAAATGTGAATTCAGATAACTCCAGGATGTCCCGTGTGAACAGGAATAGCCTGGGGTGGGGACGGGTGGGGATAGCACCTGGAATGCAGGGTGTCAGGGGCTTCAGGGCGCAGTTTGCTATGGCCGTGCTTCATTTGCCCCATGTCAAGCTTTCTTTCGTGTGGATCGTAAGCTGTCTCCGAAAGCCGGGATCTGATTAGTTTGCATTTGATTTCTTTGCTGCCTAATGAACTGCCTCTGTAATTCTAGCTGTGATGTCATTAGCATCTCATTGCCTTGGGCAACAACTCAGGAGAGAGATTCTTAAGCAGTCCAGAATCCTATAGGAATTGTACCAATTTACTTCCTGACAATGAATTCACCTTTATGGCCTGTCAGTTCCCACCAGCAGAGTAGAGCCTGCATGAGGATGGGATGGTCACCTTCATCACTCTCGTATGCTCCTGAGTCTAGGTGGGTGAGTATGTACATGCCTAAGGCCATGGGCACATCCACAGTGAGATTTTGAACATTGAGGATGCCAATATTCTCAAACCACCATATTCTATTGGGGAAATTCATCCACTGAGTGCTGTAGGATACAGATTTAGCCCAAAGCAAATGGCATTTATTTATAGCAAACTGTATTTGCAAAATGGTTTGCAGTTTTGAGATTGTTAACTACATTCCAGGTTGGCTGTTCTTCTACTTGTAAGAGCACTAAGTGTGCTGGCTGGACTCCAGAGCCTCCCCTGAGAGGAATGGGGTGAATTCTGCCAACAGGGGTGGGAAGGGGCCACACATGGGTATTCTTAATCAGAAGATACTTTTGTGAATTATAATCTTTTAAGACCTTAATTGTAGCTTCTTTCTTATGTCCAGAGACTGCGTACTTGTTGAAGTAGAATATTCATTTTATTAAGAGACAATGTAGCGTCTCAAGTTACTAGAGCATTTCTACCCAGGAGCTGCAGGGCAGAAGAGGGCAGAAGTACCAGTGCACTGTATTTGGAGTGGGCAGTGGAGGGGGAGCCACGGAACCATGAGGAGGTCAGGTGGGGTCTCCTCCCTGGGACTCGCCGCACCCAACCTCTCTGCCACCCACTTAACCCTGAGGAGGAGTTATAAGCAAGTCTCAAAGATCAGACTCTCCTGAAGCTTTTGGGATTTGGACCACTCTTCCGCTTGCCACAGACATGATGGCTATAGGTGCTCTCTTTGGGCACAGGGAGATTTATCGAGGCTTTCACCACCAGACTCCATCATTCTAAGGAGTATTTCCCAATTGTATCTTTAAGTGTGCATGGAAAATGCATTTCCTCTCTGAAAAATCTCCTCCTTGCACACATCTCTATTCTTTGCTGGAGCCTGAATAGATGGCTTTGGGGAGTTCGCTGCTCATTACTTCTGTGTAAATCCAGCTCCTCTCTAGACAGCTCCATCCTGCATGGCAAGGGGACCGGAGGGGCAGTTACTCCCGGCCTCTAGCAGGGCTCACTGTACATGGACCTGAATATTCAGGAGAAGGAAAATATGATTCTGAATTCAAATAAGAGTTTGGTGACCTCTCACCATCTTCTTCCGTAACCTCCTTCCCATGCCTCTCTTCTCCCTAACCTTGCACCCATCCAGGGCTGAAGGATATTGAGGGGAAAGAGCTGCCTCTTGGTTTTAATTGGGATAGCCAGAAGACAGCAATGAGGGGAGCAGCCCCTCAAATGTTTACAGCAATTACAAGCCTTCATGATGGAGCACTGGAGGGCAGGGAGGCTGTCATTCATCTCCAGGCAGTGTTTGGGCTTGCAGTGCCCTCTAGTGGCCTCATTTGTCTGTCGGAATAGTACATCCTAAGTAACGAACAGGCAGAGGGTATGTAGATAGGTGTGTATGCAGAGGGTGGGGAGTTCCTGGATATTTGGGGATTAAAGGTGAGAGAAAAGGAATTTGGTGGCATATTGTTTCCCCTGAGGTAACTTGTTCTCCCTGTGAAGGACAGTGAGGGGCATTTTTTAAAATTTTCCCTTGTGAGTTTTATTTGCCCTTCATTGTCTTGTGTCTCTCACAGTTACTTTACATGTCTCTATTATTCTCCTTAGGATAAATTTTATGGAATTGTTTTACTCATTAATATTTTCTTATTCCATTGAAAAAAACCTGTGCCACCACAAATTTTTTTAAGTCTCCAGGCATTACTTTTCCGTAAATTTATTTTCTCTGGTGCCTGCGTGGCCACACAGGATTGATCACACCTTCTTCCATCTCACAGAAGTCATTTTAGACTTGATGTCACCATCTAGTGGTCATTTTGTGGAAACGCTTTGCCCAGCCTCAGTCGAATACATTCTCCCCCAGGAGGGCTCTGGGTCGACCATGCATCTGATTGTAAGGGGCCTGAGGGCCGCCAAGAGACCCTCAAGCTCTCAGGCAAGGCTTGCACAGCAGAATTTTAAAAACCTTATCTTGAAAAGAAGCACTGCATCTCTACTGTTTTTTGTTTTTGTTTTTGTTTTGGAATTTTATTCACTTTCCCAATGAATGAAGGCCTGTTTTTCAAGAAGTCACATTAAGGATCCAAAGGCCTCACCCCACCCCCAGTTTATCCCTGCCCAGTCCGCATAGCCGGTTGAAGAAGATTGGAGGCCTGGCCAGGGGCTGGGTGAGGAGGGTCCTGCCAGATCATGGCCACTTCCCAAACACTCCCAGCCATGAGTTGCATAAGCTAAATGTCAATCAAGAGTCACATGTCCGGGGGCCGCCTTGTGGTGCAGCAGTTAAGTTCGCACGTTCTGCTTCTCTGTGGCCCAGGGTTCGCCGTTTCGGATCCCAGATGCGGACATGGCACTGCTTGGCAAAAAGCCATGCTGTGGTAGACGTCCCATGTATAAAGTAGAGGAAGATGGGCATGGAGGTTAGCTCAGGGCCAGTCTTCCTCAGCAAAAAGAGGAAGATTGGCAGTAGTTAGCTCAGGGCTAATCTTCCTCAAAAAAAAAAAAAAAAATTACATGTGGCTTCGAGCAACATGGGGGCTAGCTCGTGGGGGCTTCTGGGCCTCCTATTTGATGACATCATTGTTGGTTTTGGCGTGTGCAGTTATGCAGTTCTCTTATAGCCTAGGAAGGGCTTGAGCTCAACTCTGGGTCTGTTATTAAACAAGATGCAAATGTGAAATGAAGTATAGCGCATATTGATGGTCACTGAGTGAATCCTTTGCCTTAGTGCACAAGAGGAGCCCCATGTCAATGGAGCTTCTGGTTACAAGCGCCTCATCTGCATGATGATGATGCTCATCTGGGAAACAGCAGGGCTGAAATGCCTCCTGACATTCCACATGGGCTCCTATTACATGGCAAACAAGAGGGAGGAAAGCAGAGCTCCCTGGACCCCAAAAGAGAGAACTCCATTATGAAGTCGATGAGTTACATCTCACAAGCACCTTCTGGAACCACTGTGCAAATCCTTCCAACCAGTTCCCCTAAAGATCCACCCCATCAAGCATAGCATTCTGGATGGGTCTGAGAGGACCAGAGTGAACATTCTGTGTCTGGCCATTGTTTCCAAAAGCGCAGGGGTCTCCCTGAAATTGTTTCATGTTCCAGATGACGGCTGTGCCACGAAGGGTCAGGGATCTCTTAAGTAGCCCAGGGCTTTTTGTCAGCAGACTCTACTTCCATCTTGCTTTAGAAATCATAAGTTAAATGGAAAACCATGAAGTCTTGGAAGAGAAATATCAAGCAGGGCCTTCTCCCATAGGGAACAGAGTATTATTTGCTAGTAGGCATTTCCTATGTTTGTCGCCAAAAATAAACCAAGAATTTCCCTGTCTTTTACTTCTCAGTCAAGGGTGATATGAACCTGTCTCTGAGGTTTCGGAGGGCAATCTCTTTGAAAAAGCCAAAGTATGCTCCCCATCTTTGATACATTGATTAATAATGAGGCAGAGAAGTCCTCTTCTTCTATGATTTACAGGTTCAGGAATCAGACAGAATTGGATTCAGATCCCAGCTCTCACAATATCCTAGTTGTGCGATCTTGAGGCTGTTGGCCTCACGTTCCCCATCTGTAAAATGGGTGTAATGATAGAACTCCATGCAGAGAGCCGTTATCAGGGTTAAAGAGGTCTTGAGCAGCTCCCACTTTCATAGCACAGGCTCAATAAATCCTACCGATAGTTATGATTAAAACTATTATGATGAATCGGTGACGTGCGCTAGCCACTGTGTTACGTGCTCTAAAAACATTGTGCCGTTTATTCATTACACAATGCTAGAGGTAGGTACTATTAATAGCTCTGTTTTATGGATGAAGAAACAAATCCTAGACTAAGCCCCGCCATTATTGTTTGTATTATTGGTGACAGTCATAAATCCTGCACACATACTGCAGAAGCATCCCTCTGAGAGGAGCAGTGGAGCTGACGAGTCTCAGCAAGGAAACAACCTGGTCTCACATTGGGAGGGGCCACTCCCAACTCTGTGGGTCACTGAGAGGAGGGGTTCCCCAGATTAAGTGGGACGACAGAATCACATTCTTACCCCCTCAGTGACATTGCCGACCCCTCAAGGATTTGACTCCAGCACTCAGGGGCCACGAGGTCGTGCAAGTCCTTGCTCTTTCACCTTCCTCACTGTTCCTTTTCATTTTGTGTCGGCAGGCAACTCCCCATCTGATGAGTCGGAGGAGCGGGAAAGAGACCCCAAGGTACTGACGTTCCCAGAATACATCGCCAGCCTGTCAGAGTCTGGCACCAAGCGCATGGCAGCTGGAGTCCGCATGGAGTGCCAGAGCAAGGGACGATGCCCCTCGTCCTGCCCTCTGTGTCATGTGACGTCCAGCCCTGACACCCCGGCCGAGCCAGTTCTGCTGGAGGTGACCAGAGCAGCCCCTATCTATGAACTGGTGACCAACAACCAGACCCAGAGGGTAAGAGGCCTGGGACTTTTGGCTCAGAGAGGCATCACCAACTACAGAGGGCCCTCCAGATGGCCTGACGAGGTGACAGGGTGCAGTTGAGCTCCATGCTAGAATATGGATAGTGAGACTTTTTGTTTAGGTAATCCAGGCACCTAATTTGCTTAGATTTGCATGTTTGCATATTAAATCAAATCAGTGTATCCACAGCATCCATGGTAATGACTCAGGAGTCACAGCTCAGATTTGTATAGGTCTTTGAGCAACAAGGGCTGGAAAGCAGAAGGTAGATAGGGCGGCATAGCAGTTGTAGTCACCAAAGTCATTGTTCAGAAAGCCTTGGGGGACAGTCACGGGAGGAGGCTCAGCTCTGCCTCCCCTTTATTGGCATGGGAGGTAGACCAGCTCCCCTAAGTGGTCCAAGCCTGGGACCAGCTTCAGCTAGACTGGAAGGAGCATGTCAGGCACATATCCCAAAGGGATCTGGAGGGGGTTGGTTTCCCACCCATCACTCTGACTCTAAGAACAAAACGCCAGTCCATGCAGATCTTTCTGCCTTATATTATGCAGCTAAGCTATGACATTTCCCAAGCACCCTCCCTTTCCCTCTGCTGCTCCCTTTCCAAAGGTGCTGGGAGAAAATGAATTGACCCCAAAGGATAAGCTGGAGAAATGTGGCAGAGACAGGGTCTTGGTGCATTCCTTGCTCTCCGATCTGCTCAAGGACATAAAGAATAGAGTGGATCAAAACACACACAACAACAATGACAAAAATAAAAAGATGAAGCTCAGAGTGTGGGACTTCTGAGACTATAAGCAAAGGCGACCTTGGGGAACAAGACGTAGTCACAGCAGTGAGCCACTTACCTGCCTGAGAGGTGTGCCCATCCAGGTGGGGTGATAATTGCTTTCTCTTTCCTCCTTTAAGGGACACCTGGTGTGTCACAGTTTGTTTCATAGGTGATGCTCAAACCAACGGGAGGGATTTTGCATGTGTGTGTGTTTCTCTCGCCTATCTGCCTCTGCCACAGATATTTCATTGAGTATTTGAAAATAAGGTTTTTCACAGGAACAAATTCCTCTTCAATCTGATAGAAGTGACTATAGGAAGTGGAGCGGGAGAGGAGAGACAACTGGAGGGGGCTTGGAAGGATGAAGAGAAGGAGGGGCTTGTGTTACCATGGAGACCCGAAGCTGCAGTGGCTTTAATCCAGTGCCCAGCCCTCCCCTTACCTGCCACTTTCTCTTCTATGAACACCCAAGGCTGCTGCAGCTGGTACCCCGAGCTTCTGTGCACTTGCCTAGGAAGTGCAGCGTCAGGGAGCTCTCTCACAGAACCATCCTATGGGACAGGACATGCAAAGCTGCAGGACAGAGAAGAGCTTGGCAGGAGAGGAGGGCAAGGAGTCCCTGCTTCTTGCAGGGGCATCACGAGCCAAATGAGGAAGCTGAAGGAAGTTTTGTCTTTAGCAACCCCCTTTCTGGATCCTCTGCCTGCCAAACCTTGGCCTTCCCTGTCTCCCTGCACTGATCTTAAGAGAGAGGTTGGGAGATATCTTCCATCTGGCCATCTTTTGAACACTTGAATTTCTAAACACATAGACAAGGTGGCCCAAGCTGGAGTTCAGTGCCATCGTATGTTTCTTCCCTTTCTTCTTCCTTAGACATATTCTGTCTTTGCTATTCTCTCTGCTCCTCTGCTTTTCCTTCTAATTTTTCCCTTTTCTCCAAAGAATGGAGATGAGTGAAAAGGAAAGGAGAAGTGGAAGCGTGCTAAGTCATGGCATTGGTAACTCAGTGTGTGTTCTTATCTCTACCTCTCTGGTATATCTTTGGGTGAATTTTCTAACCTCCCTTGGCCTCACTGTCCTCCTTCTGTTGGACTAGATAATCTCTGACACCATATTTCAGTCTCTCTGTGATTGCAATCCAGAAACAGGTAGGTCAAACCATATAACCAACCAGGTGTCTCAAACCCAGCACAGTTGCACTCATCATCTTCCACCCCAAACCACACCTATTGTGCTTCCATCCCAGTGAATGGCATTATTTTCTACCAAGTTGCCCAAACTGGAGACCAGGTATGCTTCCTACACTTTCCTTGTCATTCTCTAACATCTATTCCATCACCAAGAATGAAAAATAACTCGAATCCATCCTCTTTTTATCATACCCCCTGTCACAGCCTGACTAGTTCAGTCATCCATTGTACCACCAGGCCACCATCTTCTTATCATAGTGGCCTCCTTACTGGTTTCCCTGTTAGACCAGTCGGAGTCATCTGTCCAATATGGGCTTCTGATCATATTGCAGCAAGTTAATTCAATGGTTTTGCAGACTCTGTTGAATACAATCTGAAGTCATTAGCACATCATTACAAGCACAGTTCATTATCCAATTTTGTCTTCACTTGGTTAAATTGTACCCACTCTATATTTATACTCTGTCCTGCAAAATTTAACTCCTTGTACTTACTTAAACACAACACATTTTCTCTCGTGCTTCTGGCCCTTTAGACTTGAGACTCTCTCTCCCAGGAATGCCCTCTCCCACATTCCTGACACTGGCAAAGTCCTACTATTACTTCCAAGTTTCAACTCAAATGTCACCAGCTGTTGAAAGCCCTCCCTTACTCTCCCATGCCGACCCAGAGTCCCTTCACATAGCTCTCATTGTATATGTACATACATCTTTTAAAGCACGCATCACCTACTATCATCGTTGTTTACTCTCCTCTAGACTATGAGAAATGCCTTTTCTTCTATGGAATTCCAGGGCCTAGCAATAGTTGACACATAGTTGGCACTCTGCTGAATAAATGAATGAATGATGAATGGGTGGAGAAATGAACGTATAGATGAACTTGGCTTGAAAGTTCAGTTGCTCTCCTTAGAGAAAAATAATAACAAAAATGGGAAAGGCCTATTTCTTTTTGGAATCAGGATTGAATCTAATAATAATTAGATTGTAATTAACATGTAACACCTGGCACATTGTAGGTACTAAGGAAAATGTAACTTTCATTTCTCTTCCATTCCCAAAAGGGTTCCTTCTTGATTTCTCTCTTCTACCTTCATCCTCCCTTCTACAGTTACCTGTAGCCCAGGATTCAGAGAGTAGGAACTCTCATGGAATGGTGTGGATCCAAGATGGAAAGTTAAAGCTTTTGAAGAAATGGCATTTAAATGTTGGTCATCAGAAGTGTTGGTTCTTGCTCCTTTGGATTGAAAATCTGACTACATTGCTCTCCTGTTTAAAACATTTTAATGGGTTACGATTGGTCTTAGACTGTGACACACAGCCCCCTTACCATGGCCTCCACAGCCCTCCGTCATCAGCCCTGCCTCCCTCCACTTGTTGAGCATCTCTTTGCCGCCACTGCCTCTTACAGCCAGATGAGCCTTTTCTCAGTTGATTTTAGAACCAAGTTTCATCCAGGCTGAACACTTCCCCAGCTGTTGTGACCAGATGACTCTTGATCTGTCCCTCTGAGCGCAGATAAAAACTCACATCCTCGTGGAGCCCTTCCCAAACTCCTCTGTGAGATTGTCCCTACCCCTTTTCCATCCTGCCACCATTTTACTCTTTTCCTTTGGAGCCCCTACCACAGTTGTGGTTATTTGGTTATTTATGTAACTTTTGTTTGTTTGTTTGTTCATTATTTGGCTGTAAGCTTTATGTGGGCGGGGGCCGTATAGGTCTTATGCACCGTTGTACCCTTAACACTCAGCACAAGAAATGGTCCCTTGGAGGTACTTAGCCGTTTGTTGATTGAAGACTCTAAGGCAGCAACCGCAATTCCTTTTTATCCCACCTATCTCAAAGGAAGTCTGTTTTCCTGGTTTAAAAAAACACACTTTTTAATTTGAATTAGGTTCAGTCAGGCAAAGCTTAAAGTGAGCACCTGGTGTGTACCAGGCTTCACGCTGGGAGCTGGCGGATACAGCGTTAATTGAGAGAGCTTGATGCAAAGAGCCTGAGAGGTCGAATCCATCCCATGGGGCTCAGGTTCTGACGCTGCCCCACTCACTAGGCTGTGACCCTGAGCAAGTCACCTAATCTCTTTGACTCTAGATGTCCTCTACTGTAAGTCACAATACTGCTTATCATGGAGCCCAAACGAAAGTGTTAGCACCTAAAAGGGCCTTGTCAATTCTGCGACTCTGCTCAAATCCCAGCGGTAACCAAGAATTGGTCTCTGTTCCCTAGAGGCTCCCAGTCTGAGGAGGGGGCCAGTATGGACCCTTATTTCAACGATTCCAACTGAGATGGCCTGTGTTGAGCTCTGGAAGAATGGAACATAAGCTACCGGCTTTGGGCTCGGACATTTTGATTTTTGCAGAGTTATCTCCTTTTTTTTTTTCTTGTTCTCTTCTTTTTTTTCTTTTTTGTTTTTTCTTTCCCTTCCTTCCTTTCACCCTCCTTTCCTCCTTTCTTTCTTTCCTGCTTTTAATTTTTTGGCCTAAAGTTTTCCAGGATAGCTGTTTCATTTCTCTAATTTAGCAATTCTGTGTGGGGGTGGTGAGAGCAGGACAGAGAAGAGCATCACAGGAGAAGCAGAGGCTGCAGATGTCGAGTTGCCCCAGAGTGAAATCTCTGACCTTGGCCAGCTTGGACAGCCATGTGCCCTGCGGCCAGTCTCACCCTCTCCCCCATCTTGGGCTCGCCCCCCTTGAGGCAGCGGGGCCCCAAGGCAAGGTCGGTGCCTGTCAGGATCTACTTCGTCAGCAGGGAATTGCCCCTATCACAAGTTCTCTTCCCTCACTGGTCTAATTTTACTCTTTTGTCCTTTTATTTAATAGTGAATTTCTGCTGTGAAATTGTATATGAAGAATTGTTCTAGGCTTTGTGGCATTCACAGGCTTCCACATAAGACCCAACCCTGTCATTCAAAGACAATAATAACTGCTGGCATTTACCAATGATTCATGTGTACTATTTATGTGTGACTAATGTGTGCACGGCATAGTCCCTATGCTGTCCCTTTGGCATATGATATATATTATTTCATTTAATTGCCACACCAACTCTGTGAGGAAAGTGCTATTTTTCCCCCCATTTTACCACTGGGGACACTGAGTGTATGTAATTTGCTCAAGGTCACACAACAGTGATAGGTGGAGCTGGAGTTCTCACGGGGCAGACTGCTCCAGAGCGCAGTTCTGAGCCTGTTTGCCACGTTGCTTCCACCTTCTACTGGGAAAGAGAGGCCTACTGCATAATTACAGCCCAAGAAGAACTGCAAAGATATTGTAAGTGAGAGGAGATACCGGGGCAGGGTGAAGATAAGGATGCACAGAGAGCCATTTGAGAAAGGGCTCCATGCCTCTGGGCAGAGAGAACAGTGGTCAGGGCAGGCCCCCTGAGTGTATGGGAAAGAGGTCATTCTTGCTGGAAGCTGAAGTGAGAATGATAGAACAGAATAGGAGGGACATGGGAGGTGGAGGAAGACTTGCTTCCAAGGTAATGACCTTGATCACAGGGATGCACTGTTGTACTAATGAGAGGGAGGCGCCTTTGAGGTCCTATGAGGTCTAGGCTTCCCAGAAACGATCTCCTGGGATAGGAATTTTAGATCAAAATATACTGAAGTGGGGGCTTGCCCAGTGGTGTAGCGGTTAAGTTTGCGCAGTCCCCTTTGGTGGCCCAGAGCTCGCTGGTTCAGATCCCAGGTGCAGACCTACACACCACTTATCAAGCCGCACTGTGGCAGCATCCCACATATACAATAGGGGAAGATGGGCACAGATTTTAGCTCAGGGCCAATCCTCCTTAGCAAAAAGAGGAGGATTGGTGATGGATGTTAACTCAGGGCTAATCTTCCTCAAACAAATAAAAAATAGTGGAGTGGCGCTACAGCCTACTGGCTGGAAGTTATTGAGGGCCAAGCAGAGCCTTGATGCTCTGTCTCTTGATTCTGGTGACCCAGCCCTGCTCTCTGACACTCACTCTTTTCTCTGCCCTCTCTTGAAGCTCTTGCAGGAGGCCACCATGAGCTCTCTGTGGTGCTCAGGGACTGGAGATGTCATCGAGGACTGGTGTCGATGTGACTCCACTGCTTTTGGAGCTGATGGACTCCCCACCTGTGCGCCTCTCCCACAACCTGTGTACGATTCCCCTTCTCTGCCTCTCTCTTGCACGCATGCCTCACTATTATTCTGCGAATGTCTACTATTTGCAAAGCAATAGACTGGGTCTTGGGGAACAGAAAGAAAAACATGATACATGAAAGCTGACTTCAGGGAGCTTTCAATCTTCTTGGCACTTGAATTTCTCCTCGAAGGTGGAGAAAGTAGCACAGCATGGCTAGAATATAAGAGGGTAAAAGTGCTGCCTTAGTGGAGGACGTTAGAGATCTATAATGAGACCCTAGCTAGGCCTACACACACTTGCTGGCTGTCAGGCACTGTGTGGAGCAGCTAGGTACTGTTTTCACCCCTCCCCTCCCCATTTAAAAGACAAGGGCATGGATTCAGATGGACTGAATAATTTTTCCAAGGTCATAGAGCACGAAGCAGAGCAATGGCTAAGAAGCCATCATCTTAGCCATCATAGTGTGGCGAGAATACAACTGAGAGATGACTGTGGGTAGAACCAACAGGGCTCAGTGACTGATTGACAGTAGGGGTGAGAAGGAAGGAGAAGTTGACAATAGACTTAAGACTTATGATTTGGGTAGCTGGGAAGATGAATAGACCACAGCTGAAAAAAGAAGCGTCAAAGGATAAACAGGTTTAAGGAAGAGGCTGGTTGTGTGTGGACCTGCCTTGGAGTTGTAGTGGGGCAGCCCTATAGAGATGTTCAGTGGTCAGAGGGAAGGATGGTCTGGAGGTCGGTAAAAAAGCACATTAGAGATAAGAAGATTTAAATCAACCCCAAAGAAATAAGAAATGAAGCCACAGCTATGAGAAAGGATGCTCCCGAATAAGTATCACTGGGAAGAGCAGAGAGTCAGAGATGAGCATTAGGGGGTATCTGCATTTGAGGGGTGAACAGAGGACAAGTGCTGCAAAGGTGGCTGAGGATAAATGTGTCCACTTTCCTTCCTCCCCGGGGAAGGCTGAACAGAACTGGCCGAGCTCATGTAAATCCTCAGGCTAGGGCCTGAGGCAGGAACACATTTTAGCCTCTAATATGGCATCTGCCATGAGAGTGAAGCACAGAAATATCATGTCTACAGAAGAGTGCTGGTAGGATGGGCTGGCAAGGCAAAGAAGGCCCGAAGTAAGGATCAGGACCCACGGTAACTGGAGGGCTGAGCAAGCAGGAGCAAGATGGCAGCAGGAAACCAGCAAGGGAGAGGCTGGTCTCAGTGAACACTGCCCTCTGGCCTGTTACATGGAAGTGCGAGTGGGCATTAAAGGGCCAGGATTGAGCAGGAAGAAAACTGAGAAAGAGGAGAACACAATAGCAGAATATCATTATAAGCCAAGGTCTTCTCTTGTCTACAAGCCTTCTCTCTGTGGGTAGTTTTAGATATACCAGCCATTGGCTTCTTGCTCTTTACAGCCATGGCTTGGACCTCTTGAGTCAAAAGAGAATCAAGCTCATTATTAGTAAAAGTCTTTTCTTTTGGTAGAAAGGGAGCCAGTAGAAGAAGGTGGTGCTTCTCAACTGATTCATCAACTAACAAAGCTGCCTTTGACACATAACACTGAAGCCACCAAACAGTTATCATCAGGTGGACACAAGATCCAGCCGTTAGTGTCCTAGGGCTGATTTCATTTCTAAACCTGCATTTGCTAAATGTCAGAGCTAAAGAGCAAATTGGGCTACATTTCCATAAACAGGAACATCTATTAAGGACTTCACTTTCCTTGTCAAATCTAATCACTTCTATCAGTGGCACACCTTAGATTTTGAATTTTTATGGGTAGTTGGAAATAGAAATGCACTCTAGTTTTATACAAGTCTATGTAAATCATACACATTTATTTCATAGTAGAGGCCTTAGTCCGTATTTTCACAGGATCTGAGTTCTCAGAAAGGTTTAGTTATTTACTTAAGCTTCCTACTGCTTTTTCTTCAAAATAGCATTCTGCATATGACTCTAATTAATGAATTTGTCAATATCCGCACTGTTTTGGGTCTATTCCATCTTTAATGTCATATGCAAACTATGCACTCCTTCATAGTAAGCCACTAAGGAGCATGTGTTTTACATTATTTTCCCACTAGTTGAATTCCTTGCTATTGCTCCTACAGCCTCCCGTGGTTTCTTGTTAAAGTTCTTATCACACATTATTATAATCACATGTATAATTGTATGTTTGTCTATTGACCATTTCATAAAAGAAGGGACTGGAGCTGGCTTGTGCACCACTGCATCCTCAGCACTGAACATATTCTTATAAGTAATGTGTGCTTAATAAATATTTGTTGAATTGAAATTGAATGTTGCTTTGGCGTCATCCATCCATCATATCTTGCCCAGTGATCCTTGAGATCAGTGACAGTCATCTGTGAGCTGAGTGGAGGCTAGAGGTCCAGGATTATGGGTGGTTATGGAATATAGGAACCAAGGATGGCAGTGAATGCAGGGATGCAAGTAAGGGAGGGAGGCTCGAACGAGCAGGAACTGGGAAAATTCCCAGAAGTCAGTGGTCTAGGAAGAAACAGGAAACTGGAAAAAAGTGAGAAACCTGAGACACACACATGACGTCAGAACTAGGCAGCGAATTGAAACCACTTGGACCGTTAGGAGATCCATACGAGTGAATGTCAATGATGTTTATTGAGTCTCTTCAGGGTACAAAGAGATATGAGATGACAAGGCAAAAGAGTGGTCAAAATGGACAATTTACATGGAACGAGGAGACTATGAATTGGGAAAAGCAGGGAAAGACTAGAATCAGGAGTCAGGATATTCATAGAAACCCAAGAGCAAAGACAGCAACTGAAATCAGATCCTGAGTTTGCAGACACAGGACGTCACCCTGAGGAGAACTTGACTTGTGGCCAACCTTCTCCTACCCAGTAAAGCCCCTATGAGCATTACTGCCAAACGGAGTCTGTTCCAAGGCCCAGCCAGCAGAAGGCCTGGGAAAGAAGATATGTTAGTACCCACACAAGAGGGGAAGCCAGGGTCCTCCAGCAGGGCAGATTCTGATAGTACTACAGGAATTGAGCCGACTGTGACCTCGTTAATGCAGGGCTCTCCCAGACACCACCTTCAATGGGCCTCAGTATGAGCTTTATAGGCACATTCTCTTATTTTTCAAGAGCACATCCAGATACTATATTTTCACACCCTATAAAGGGCTACCCTAAAAGCTGTACCCACTGACCCTGTAAGATGCAGGCATTCATTCATCTTTGACTCACCTACTTATTTATTTATTTACAAACATATGTTGAGTTCCTAATCTGTAACAGGCACTTAGATAAATAAAATATAGATTTCAAGGGTCTTCAAGAACCTTTACCCTCTGGTGAAGGAGACAGGCCCTCAAAGAGATCATTGTAGTGGTTGGTTAAGAAAGGTTAGAAAGAAGAGTTTATGATGTCAACATTGAGAAGGTGGCCAGTGGTGGTATCAGAAGACCATTACAGGTCTCCACTGGGTCCCCATTTCATGTTTCTCCCTGTCTGCGTTCAGGCTGAGACTCTCCACGGCTCACGAGCCCAGCAGTACCCTCGTGGTCCTGGAGTGGGAGCACTCAGAGCCTCCCATCGGGGTGCAGATTGTCGACTACCTCATCCGTCAAGAAAAGGTCACTGACAGGATGGACCACTCCAAAGTGGAGACAGGTGAGCATCTCTCCCTTCACAGGCTCACCTTGATCCAGGGTGGTAACAGGAAAAGAAAAATGTCCTGCCTCCTGGCTTTGTCCCAGGTCCCCCGCATCCCAGGGCAATGTGGGAGGAGTAGGGAGCAGCAGCAGCAGCCATCTTGTCCATTTAAGAGTTTTTGCATGGTGAGCATCTGACAAAGTCTTGTTTTGATTCTGTTTTTCTTTTTGTTTATAAAAGAGGTGTCCATTTCATTGCCTCTAGGCACACTCACAAAGAAACAACAATACCGTACACTAGTTATCCTAGCCCACAATTAGGAAACAATTCTGTGCTAACCACTGCCATGATTACAGACAAAAAATTCCTTTGCTAATAACCCCCCTCCAGGCAAAAGCATGTGCAAACAGATGAGCTTACCCCATGTCTTGTCCTAAAGCAAACTCTGCTTTTGCCAGGTCCAGCTAGAAGAGGGAAGTCTTAAAGGAGTGGAAACACCCCATGAAAAATGTTCCATGCCTTCATGTTTTGCTGTCTGCACATAGGGAAAGGTCAATATAAATCAGCCCTAAAACTTACGCATGAGTGTAGTCATCAGCGGGATGGTGGCATCCACAGTCTAACTCAGGGTAAATAGCTTCTGGGGAAACTATCACCAGGCTGGGAGACATATGCACTGCCATCAGGCATAGAGAGCTGTCCACAGCTTCCTCCAGGGTCCTTTCTCCTGATGCGCACAGGTACTGTGAAGGTCTGGCAATGACCATTGACCAGAACAGCTGTTCTCGGCCCATGCCAAGAACACTTCATTAAAGAGCTTGCAGATGTGGTATACACATCTTGCCTTAGTTGTTTCTGAACTAACTATGGACAAATGGCTCTAAATTGATTAGTGAAATATGAAACAGTCAGAAAATACCATTCTTCTAGGTCTTCTTTCTCTATTAAGTATTTAAAAAGACTTGGGATCGAGCGATTTTAATGTTAAGTTCTCATTGAGTTGATCCCATTCCTCATTGCTTGGCTGTTTCTCATGTGTTTTCCATTCCTTCCCCTCTGGGCAGAAACGGTGCTGAGCTTTGTGGACGACATCATCTCTGGAGCGAAGTCTCCTTGTGCCATGCCCTCTCAGGTGCCAGACAAGCAGCTCACCGCCATCTCTCTGATCATACGCTGTCTGGAGCCTGACACCATCTACATGTGAGTGAGACACACCTGCCTGGTTCTTCCTTACTCTGAAGGTCCTGAGGCTTTTAGCTGGTTCCTTTTTGCTCCTTGAGTTCCTTCAGAGGCTTGGAAGCACATTTTGAGTCTTTCAAGTCTTGTCCCAATCAGCATTATAGAGAACCTTCTAGGCACTGGAGGGGGAGGATCAAGAAAGACAATATAGTCCCATCAAAGAGTTTGCAACATAGAGGCGAACTATATAAACAACCAACTTTAACCTCAGGTAGAATGAAATAAATGCTAGATAGAGGAGCAAGGAACGTGTTGTCAAAGAGAAAAGAAAGAAGCATTTAATTCTCACTAGAGTGGACGTCAGCTCACTTGGGTTGTGGAATTTCAGTAGGTAGACTAATGTTAGAAAAGGCACACCAGGCAGAGGAAAAAGCAAGGGCGAAGGCAAGGAGACATAAAGGTGAGTAGCAAGTGGTCCAACAGGGTGGAAGCATTCGGGGAGTAAAAGGGAGTGGAAGAAAGGGAGACTGGGAAAATCGAGTGAATGCTGTAAGTCAGAGGAGATTATTAATTTTTTTGGAGGAAAGAAATAGAATACCAAGAACTCTGCCTTGGAAAGCTAGCTCTAGTGGTATTGAAATAGAGAGTTTATAGAGGTTAGAGAAGAGGTTTTCTTCAAAGAAAACACAGTGAACTCCTCTATCATGGCACGAGGAACAGCCCGCTTCTCTCCGGGAGCCCTTCTCCATCTCTCCCTGTGCTCTGGGAACAGTTGTAAAATCTTTGTGAGGCAGACACATAAAAGACACCAGAAGAGGAGAGATAGCGATGGAATCTAAGTCACGATGGGAAAATGTGGGGGCTAAGGCAGAATTCGTAGTGATGTAGTTCTGGAACCTTTTGACCCCATCAGTATGAAAAACATTTAACAGTTTACACAGGAGATCACAAGAATAGAGTCAAGGCTTCCAGAATAAATCATTTCCATTTCCACAGTTAAAGAGGTCAAAGAGGAAAAGCAGGAGAAATGTGAGTGGCATTGATTGCAAGATGAACTCAGATGCTCAGGCTGAATGTCTTCAGTAGAGGAAGCAGAGATGTAACCAGGGGGCCACGCTGATGGAAGTAAAATAAGTGAAGAAGAGTGACGTTCTAGAGGAGCTGGAAAATATAGAGACGTAAATGATACTAGTAGGACAAAGGAAGGCAGTCCGCTTATGGTTAGCCTCAGCTCGCTTGCTGTTGGGCATTTGTGGCTCCTCATTAGGACGGGAAGAGACAAGAGGAACAAAGATTTGGGAGTGTAGACCACCTAACCTGGTGTAAAATGCCTCGAACTCAGTGAAACTGGAATGGCCATTTATAATAAGGGCTCAGTAATTCCTGTCACTAAGTCTCAACTGTTAATTAGGAATTTTCAGAGTTCTAGGAGCGTGAGGCTGGCATGGTTGTCTGTGGGAAGAACCAGCTCTTCCCCACCCTGGGACCCTCCTCATGTTGGCCTGATTTGGCTTCATTTCTTGATCAAAGAGCTGAAGCTGACACCTTGTCCCACTCCTGCTATCCTTGGTGAACTTTCAGTATTGCCCTCTCATGTCTTGTAAAACAGGAACGTTTGTCAATGTTGTTTATTTTTTTCAATGTGGGGGTCTGAGGGAAAAATCAGCCACCCTCCACTAGATGGCGCTGCAGTTCACACGAAGAGGCCCGTGGGCCCGCCTGGGAGGGATGCTCCACCCTCAAAGGATCCCGGAGGCTGACTTCACTCCCGGGTGTAAGGAGAGGAGCCTGGATTAAGAGTTAAGAACGTGTGGGTCCCAAGCCTGGTTTTGTTTCTAACCTGTAGGTGATTGTAAGTGAGACAAAGTTTCTGCACCTAAGTTTTCTTATCTATAAAATGGAGGAAGGCAGACTTCATTTATAGAGTGCTCACTATGTGTGGGTGCCCCTGGGAACCCTCCCTGACCCTGTGGGATTAGGATTATTGTTCCCATTTTACAACTCAGGAAACTGAGGTTCAGCAACACTGAGTTACTTCCCCAGAATCACACAGCTGGTTGTCTGGGGCGAGGCGGGGGGTTAAGAATCGAATCAGGGTTTGCATTTTCTTCACGTACTGGGACTCACTCCCAGCCACTCCCGCCACGGGAAGGATCTAGGAGCCTGATGTTATTACCTCACATTAAAGCACAGAGCTGGCTCTTCACCTGGGGTCCATGGCGGTAGAGCTTCATTTCAGCACAGCTGGCTTACTTTGTCATCCTGTGCATTTTATTTAATGCATTTAAAAAACGTCATTCTGAGAAGGGTCCATGATACAAAAACAGTTAGGAATTCCTGGGTGAAGGGATCGTAGGGTGTCTGGTCCAACATCTTCATTTTACAGATGAGGAAACTGAGGCCAGGGTAGGGAAGTGACTCCCCCGCCTTCTAGCCCAACCCCAGTTCGTCACAGCATGTGCTCACAGGAGAACCACATGTGTTTTTGGGCATGTGACAGAAGATGGATAATTCAGAAAAAGGGAGCTGGACAGGAGCAGTCAGCAGAAACCGCCACCCCAGGAGGCAGAGAGTGTGACAGGGGCAGACAAAGGCATCGCTCTTGACAGGAGGCCCGGGGACACTCCACACACATCAAGTTTCAGGCCTTGGAGACCCCGGCCCTGGACCAGAGCCAGGCTGTGTGGGTTCTCTCTCTCTCACACACACACACGCACGTGCACACACATGATGCAAGTGTCATCACATGGGCTCTGAGGACGGGCTGAACAGTCGCAGCCAGGCAGCTGTGGACAGGGCCCCGAGCTTCGGACGAGGCAGTAAACCTGCTTACACAGCAGCCCTCCGGGTTGGGGCAGGCTTGTCTCTTCTGTCCAGTAATTCCAGCTAACCCCTTCCTGTCCTGCGAGGGTCAGTGGTAGAACGACGATGCTAATAGATGGAGGAGGCCTTCCTGAAATGGCCGCATGTGCCGTTTCCCCAGGAGAATGTGTAAAGTCTCCCCAGACTTCAACAGTAGGAATAAGCAGGCGGCTCCTTCAGTGTCCCTCCAGGACCCAGGGAGCCGGGACAGCTGGGGAACAGCTCTTAGGGCAAGGGTTGTCTCTACTTAGAAGGCTGCGGGACGATTATATTTGTCAATAATTCCTCAATTAAGTTAAGAATAAAAGGTTATGGGAAGCATTTCCTTTCCTAATACTTTGCGTTGCTATTAAAAATAGTTAGGCCTTGGGCCGGCCCTGTGGCTGAGTGGTTCAAGTTCTGCGCTCTCCGTTTCGGCAGCCTGGGTTTGCAGGTTCAGATCCTAGGTGCAGACCTACTCCACTCATCAGCCATACTGTGGTGGCGTCCCACATACAAATTGGAGGAAGACTGGCACAGATCTTAGCTCAGGGCTAATCTTCCTCAAGCAGAAATAAAGGAGGATTGGCAATGGATGTTAGCTCAGGGTGAATTTTCCTCAGCAAAAGGAAAAACAAATAGTAAGGGCTTAGGACTCTAAGTTTTATGCAAATTGCCCCTTCAGAGTGATGTGCGAATTAATTTAAGCACAGGCGTGTTCATCCCAGCTCAGAATCCCATAGAGTTAGCTGGAACTTACTGCAAGACAGGACACAAAGCAAAGCTGCCCAGAGGAGTGGGACCAGCTGGGGCAGGGCAAGGAGCAACACCATCCCAGGCACTAAGAGAGGGCCCCTCTGACAGCCAGTTTGGTATCTGAGTCTTAGGACATTTCCCATCCCAGTCCAGGGAACCCGCTAGACATTAAAGGCCCAGAGTTAAACAATGGTGGGCTACAAAAGGTGGCTGGAGTCCAGCCACAGGCAGTCTAGGGCAGGTGACCCCTAAGCCTGTCATATACAGGCAGGCCCCATCATGTAGCCTGTCAGCAGGTAGCAAGCCTCCAGCCCTAAGCTGCAGATCCAAGGCTGTGCTCCATCTCAGCCTCAGAACCAGGGCAGCCGCTCAGGAGCGTGGGCTCAAACACACGGTTGGGGAGGGGACAGTGAAGGAAGGGAGCCCAGTGGTAAGGACTGGGGCATAGGCCAGGCTCATGCTAGCAGCCCCATGACCTTGCTGGCCAGAGGGCATCAGCCTGGGGGAGCACAGGGCTTCCTATCTCCTGACTCCAGGAGAACTGACGCAGGAAGAGGTGTCAGGAAAGAGTCTGCAGCAAAGATCAAGTGACCTACCTCTGGGCGGTGAAATCGACCTTCCTACATATCAGGGTCCCCATGGTTGGGCCCTCCAGTGAGAGAAGGGGGCTCACTCAGGCCCCAGAGGCAGTCCAGCAAGGTGTGGAGGACAATGTCCATCCTTGGACTCTCCCCCAGCACTCCTGCTCTAGGGAGGGGACACGGATGGGTGGGAGGGGAAACTTCACCTGTGTTTGGGTACCCCAGACCATGAGGTGCAGGGCTACACTCTGCTCTCTAGCTACCTCTGGGCCCATCCCTGACGGTCTGGAGCGGGAGGGCAAAGGAGGAAGTTGAGACTCTGCCTGAGACCCCGGATGTGGCATAGAGCTTGGAAAAGGAGCAGGTGCCACACGGGGCCAATCCGATGCACCAGTTTCAGGTTTGGTGGCTTCAGTTGCAATTCTAGAAACAGTACCAAGAGGCCAATCAAATGTGTTTGGGGCCAGATGATGGAAGATTCTGGTGGCTGCCATGGAAGGGATCCAGGCAGCTCAGTGTGTGGGGCTGGGAGAAAAGAACCTACTGGGACCTAGGAGGAGAAGGATGGCGGGGAGAGAAGGGAAGCAGGAGCCTGGATCAGGGTGGATCAGGTCAGGGTGGGGTTTAGTACTAGGCAAGACAGTGGATCTGAGCTAAGGAGCAGGGCCCGAGGCAGAGGCGCTGGAATGGACTGAGCCACCTTGTGTGGATCAGGGGAAAGCTGAGCACTGGGTCCTGGTCTCACTGACAGTGAGGAGGCCATGCAGTCCTGCGGGAGTCCACAGGCGCGGTCTGGGCCCTGCACCCACTCAGGTCATCACATCCCAAGTCCTACCAGACCAGGGCTCCTGAGCCTTCTCTGTGAGGTGCCCATCACTCCTAGGCAAGAGGACCTGGGGAAGGCAGAGGGAGGGAAGGTCACACCTGGGGAGCACAGACTCTTACATGGAACATTCTCTGGGTTTCTCTGTGGGGAGGGAGAGATGGATGTAAGGTTGTCTTTTCTCTGCTGAAACACGTATTTCCTGGCGGTCTCATTAGGCAATTTCCACTTCTTTTCTACCTCACTAGACCGTCCAACTGTCTAAGGACCAGCCATGCTTACCTGGGCCACTCCATCTTGGGGCCTCTCTCTTTCTTTCACCTCTCTTCCTCCCTGTAACTCTGCCAAGAGGAAAGAATATCCAGACTTGCCAATAAATGCAGCCTCCCGTGGCGACACAGCAAAAAAGAAAGGGACAGGAAAGGCAGCGTAACGATTTGCTTTGGACTCACTAGGTTAGTCGGTAGAGGCCCTGGGCACCAACACCACAACTTATGTCCGTGGTTATGTTGGAAATCCTCTCTGAGTAGCTGAAGCTAGAGTCTCTCTATTTTTCTCTCCATCCAGCTCCATCACCCAAGGGGAAAATTTACGTGCAGACTTTGAAAGCCAGGGCTCCATCCTCTTCCTCAGGGGACTCTTAGAACCACATCTTCCCATTGTCAGGGGTGGCGCAATGCTTCCGCTGTGGACTCCTGGTCCACAGTGGGTAGCGTCTCAGTGAGGCAGAAGGAGCTACTTGGAGGAAATAGAGCCCCCAGCCACAGGCAAGTCAAGATCCCTCAACTCTGGCTGTTTTGCTTCTGACTTTAAGGAGGAAAATCATCCTCAGTCCTTTGCATGAAAGTCTCAACAGAGCACAAGAGGGAACAGAACAGAATTAACATGATCCAGAGAGTGTTGCGGGTTCCAGGTACTGCACTAGATCTTTCCATACAATGTAACCTCATTTCATCTCCACGGTGACCTACAAACAGTTTTATTATCATCCCTGTTTCACAGATAGGGAAAATAAAGCTCAGAGGAGTTATCTCTTACTCCTGGTGGGGAGCAGAGGCTTACACCCAAGTTCTGACCATCTGTTTCCGTAGATAGCTACTCTCACTCGGCTCAGTGGTTGTCAGAATGGAACTGGCTTCAGAATCACCCAGAAGGCATATAGCACAGATTTTCTGGTCCCCATCTCTAGAGTTTCCATCTCTGATTCAGTTGGCTGGGGCAGGGCATGAGAATTGTCATTGCTATCGAGTTCCCAGGTGATGATGATGCTGCCTTGGGGACCCCACTTTGAGAACTGCTGCTCTATACCACGATGCTTTCCATCAAATAACATACTCAAGACAGCAAATTGCATCCAAGACCCACCAGGAAGCAGTGAGAGGCTCTAGACTGCACACTTTGTGACCTGGGTAGTGCGGTAAAGTGTCCCACAGGGTCGTGAGAACAGCCAGGGGCACACCCATCTATCTAGCCAAAGCTTGGCTCTCAGCCAGGGCCTCTGGTTCTCTGATAATGATACCCTCCCCTCCCTGCCAGGTTCACCCTGTGGGGAGTGGACAACACAGGACGACGTTCCAGACCAAGTGACGTGATCGTGAAGACCCCTTGCCCTGTGGTGGATGATGTCAAAGCCCAAGGTAAGAGACACTGAGGCTAGCAGAGTCTGCAGAGGGATGCCCCAGGGACCTCCCCTCGTCATGAGGAAAGCGGGAACAAGGGAGGCGAATGGAGCAAGCTGGAGTTCATCCAGGAAGGGGGAGAATTCCAGGCCCAGCACAGGAGCGTCACCTCTCCAGGGACACTCCTCAGCCTCTGCCTCTGGCAGAAATCCTCACTGTGTCCCGTTATTCCACGTTGTCAGTAAGTCAAGGAGCCAGTAGGAGATGTGATGAAACCCCAGGCACAAGTGGTCACATACCAGGTGCTTGGGATGTGGTGAAGGACCCGTGACCTCTGCCCTCAGGACGCCACTCAGGTCACTTACACCTTTCATGTTTTTTTGTATATCTGAAAGTTTATCTTGAATTAAAGCACAGAAAGCCTACAGATTTGGAATTAAATGCTATGTTCCTCCCTACCAAAGATGTGTCAAAATCCTTAATTCTATATTTTAGAGTTATTATGGACCAGTTCTTTGGTAAAGCGTCTGTCTTCAGTGCACCAGGATGGGCCCTTGTCAGTTAGGAAGAGTTTGTCTCAGTCAACGTCCATTGCTCAGACTAGCAGCACGCTTCTCGGTGCTCCTTGCCTTGTGATGCTCCCTGGCTGGTCTTGATCGCGTGCCCTGCTCTAAGGCTGAGCACATCCCCTCCACAACCAGGATCTAGCTGTCCTGGGCTCTGCTTCTCCAGGGCTCTGGCACTAGTTAAAGTGATCTGCTCAACCACTAACATCCAGTCAGTAGAACTGGACTGGTAGCATTTGCACATTCATGGAGTCCTTGATGATGCTGGAAGTTTAGGCTGTGCAAGTTTCCGTAAGAGAAATATTGTGACCAAGCTGATTTCTGGTACCCCTCAAAGCACCTTATATGTGGCTCCTGACTCCAGTTGTATGAGGTTGTCCATGAGGGACACAATCCCACAATTTCAAGGGGTGACACCTTGATGATGTGAAAACACAGACAGAAGAGTGACCTAGACTGACTTTAATTAAAATCACTGATGTTGTAGCTCTTCACAGCTTCGGAAAGGATTCACACATCTATTGCCTCATTTAACACGTGTGGCACATTAAAGGCATTGTTATTTTCAACACCGAAATCTGATCATATTAAGGCCCCTTTTTAAAACTCTTTAATGGATTGCCATTCCTCTTGTGACAAAGATCAAGATATTTAACAGACGTGTTAGGACCTAAAGGGAGTGGCCCTTGCCCACTTCTCCAGCCTCTTCTTGCCCAGTCTCCTGGTCAATCTCTGCATTCAGCCTCCCTGTCTTTCTCAGTTCCTCCAACACACCATGTCCACTTCTACCACTGGGCCTTTGCACGTGTTGGACTCACTACCTCAGATGCTCTCCACCCCCACCCCTTTCAACAAATGAACTCTTCTCAGCCTGCAGATTTCAGGTCAAGTGTCCCTTCCCCAGTACAGAAGTGGTCGAGGGTCATTGCTAGATATCCTCATAGTACCATATTTCTTTCATTCGTCTCGGGTTATTATAATCATGTGTTTAATATCTACCTCACTGCACAGCGAGTTCCATGAGAGCAGGGTCCCAGTCTCTTTTTGCCCACTACTGTGTTCCTAACACTTATAAGACAGCATGGTGACTGATTGGTTACAGAAAAACTTAGGTTCTGGAGTCAGACGACCCAGGTTCAAATTCCTGCTCTTCCATCTAACTACTTGACCTTGAGCAGGTTACTTTCCCTCATGCCTCAGTTTACGAATCTGTAAAATGGGGGTGGGATAATAGTTCTCTAGCTAATAAGATTCTAGTGAGAATTAAATCAATGAATTTATTTAAAGTATTTTTTTAAAAGTGCCCATCCCATAGTAACTGTTAGGTTAATGTTAGGGAATATACATTTTGGGATTATGTCCCTCACAGTCAACCTGATATAACTGGAGTCAGGAGCCATAAAGAAGGTGATTTGGGGGGTACCAGCAAATCAGCTTGGCCACAAGCAGATTTCTCTTATTGAAACTTGCACAACTAAACTTCCAGCACCAGTCAGTGCCTCTGTTAATACGCGAATGCTATCATTAACCATGCGTAGAGTCTGCTTTCTAACAGGAACTCAGTAAGTATTCAGTGGATGCATAGAATATTGCCCCCATTTTAAAGATGCAGAAATTGAGATTCAGAGTTGAATAAATAAGCTGACCAGGGTCACAAAGTTACCATCTAACAGAGCCAGCACTCAGACTCATTATTGGACACCAATTCCTATTTTGCCTACAATGTTAAATTGGCTATCTAGAAGGTTATTACATAAAAGACTGAAACCCTTTTTTTGTCTCTGAATGCCAATGAAGGAAAGACCTACATTAAAAAGCGTTCGCGTTAGATACCAAAAACGTTCTCCCTTTCAGGACTAATGTGTCCACGGGGATGTTCAGTACAACAGACATGCTTCTCTCTGGAGTGAGTCTGCCTGGCTTAGAGGGTATGGACTGAATGACGTTTGAAGAGCTCCACAATCCCTGGATGATCGAATCAGAGTCTGAGGTTGAAAACCTCCAGATGGGAGACCGTCTGGAGACGACCCTTATTTCATCATCTGTTGATTTCTTACTCTAAGCCGGAGAGGAGCAGGTGATGAGAAGCTGCCCCAGCTATTCCTGTTTCGGGAAATTTGCTGATGTCCTTGCCATCAGTGGTAGGCTCCTTGGACCTGCTTGCTGAACAGGCATCAGACTGTTGGGACATCAGGGAGGGGATTAGCAGGGAGCAGGGATGCAGCATAATGCTGCCTGCAGCCATAGATGGATAGGCAGCAAATCTGGAATGAAGAGCGGCCACCATAGAACAGTGTGCGAGGAGAGATCATTATACTTTTTCTCTGTGGGGCTCCTTTGGGTTAACACCAGCCCCGAAGTGTATCAAGATGTGCTTCTGCCCACTTGCGCTCCCTGGCAAAGAAGGGCTCCTGAAATCCCAGCAGACCAGCTGGGAGCATGAGAGGCAATTTAGTGCTGAGAGAATGAAACAACATTCCCACATCCACTTATTCTTCAGCAGGAAGGAGTCCTGTACAGGGCAAATGTGGAGATTCATGAGTTGAACTAATTGAGGGTATCCTGGCAATTAATACAGTTCTAGCAGCTCCACGAAAAAACCATATGCTTTGCCTCCTTCCAACCCAGATGGTGATCATAAATATAACCCACCTGGGTCTGAGTTTAAACCTAATAACAAATGAGAATTATGTTTTAAATGACCCAGAGCATGTCTTCAGCTCCTAATTATATAGCAGGAATCCAGACTCCATTCCTTAAATGAACACTTTTCCTAAACTAGATACTTCCTCTGAAGAATTTCACCACATCATGACACTAAAGCCACCGTGCAAGTAAGTTTCTACTAATGTTTCACTGAAACCATCCTTCCCCCAGTAGGGACAAGCCAGTGTCAGTAATAAGATCAACCCAGTCTCCAGGTTGGGCCATGGCTTTCCAAAAGTTCTTCATGAAGCTTCACTTAGTGAAAGCCAGTTCTCGTCCGTCACTCTCCCGACATCCATCCTCCTTTCCTGATGCCAAACATGAATACTTGTCCATTCCTGCATTTGCTCCTTCCACAGCCATTTACCGAACCCTAATATTAGATGCTAAAGAAACAAAATAGTTAGACTCAGAATCTATTTTCAAGAATTCTGTAATCAGATGTCACAAATTATCAACTCATACAACATATATTCAGCCCTTACTAAATTCCTGGACTAGGCATTAGAGGGCGAAACCCCTGTCTCATAGAGTTTATAAATTAGCAGGGGTGACAAACACCATCAAATAGTAAAATAAATATGATTTCAGATGGCAATATATGTTAGGAAAACAAATAAGCAGGGAAATGGGATAGGAAGTGCAGAGGGAGGAATTTAATTTTAGAGTGGTTTGGGAAGAAGGTGAAGAAGGAAGACACACAGATAGCTGGGGAAGATCATTCCAGATAGAAAAGCAGCAGTACGGAGATCCTTGGCGTGTCAGCAGAAGAGAAAGGAGGCTCCTGTGATGGAGAGGGATGGTGAGAGGGAGAGAATTCACAGAGGAGCTCCGAGAGGCTGCGGGGCCGATCCCATAGGGCCTGGTCCTCAGAGTAGGGAACGAGACTCTGCCCGGGATGGGGATAGGAAGCCCTGACGACTTTGAGCAGAAGAGTGACATGATCAGACAATGTTTCACAGGACCATTCTGTCTGCTGTGTTGAGAATAGCCTCCAGGTAGCAGGTCTAAGGGATTAGGGAGACAAGTTAGAAGGCTATGGCAATACAGAGGAGAGATGATGTTGTTTTCAACTAGGATGCTGTGATAGAGTGGGTGAGAAGTGGTCCAACTCTAAGTTATTTTGATGGTAGAGCCAAAAAGATTTGCTAATGGATTGGACGCGGAGCAGGAGAGAAAGAAGAGTCATGTCACTCTTACCAAATATTGTGAAAAGTGCTGTACAGGGGTATGTAGAGAGTGCTGAGGGAACACGGAAGCGACCACCTAGCTCAACAGCCAGTTGGGATTCATTATCCTCAAGTCTTCCTATGGAATTCTCTGGTCACTTACTTCAATGTGGGGATAGACTGAGGTCTCAGGTAGCTCCCAAGGAATAAAGAAAGTGATGACTTAGGACCTCCGTTCAGGGGACTTTTGTTATAGTGCCAAGGAAGGCATCAGGAGAAGGTGCAGATGCTTTCCTTATTTCATGGTAAAACAGCAGCCACCCCTGGGGGTTAAGAAAGCTCACTTCTGCCCCTGAGTCACTCCTATCCTTTAAATAAGACTACTTCCCTTGTCTCTTGGACTCCATGTTTGGTTCTCTCCCTTTCTCTCTCTCTTGGCATTGGGAAAAGCATGATCTAGTAGAGAACTGGTGATAATAAAAATACACTCTGCTCTTGTCCGACTCTCCCCCTCGCTCACCTTATTCCAGACACCATGGTTATTTGCTGTTTTCAAATATGCCCACCGCCTGCATAGCCTGGGGCCCTCTGGGCTGGCATTTCCTCACTCTGGCATGCTCTCCCCCAGATATCCCGCAGCTCCTTCCCCTCTTCCTCCAAGGCTTGGCTCAAATGTCATCTTTTCAATGAGACCTACCATGATCACCCTATTTAAACTTGCAGCGCCCCACCCAGCACTTCCAATCTTCCACTTTATTTTTCCCCACTTTCTAACACACTGTATTTTACTTATTATGTTTATTGCTTACCCGAATGCCTCCTATCACCAGACCATAAGTTCCATGAGGCTGAGGAATTTTGTCAGAGTTTCTCCCTGATGTAGACCAAGTGCCTAGAAAAATGTCAAGCACATGGTAAGCGCTCAGTAAAAATTTTATTGAATGAATGAATAAATATACGCATCTTGTGTCCAGACATTGTGCTAAAGGAAGGCTTTACATTTAATATCACTTTTGGTCTCTCAACAGTCTTAGAAGGTATATTGTTAACCATCATTGCACAAAGAAACTAAGACTCAGAGTGGTTAAGTAATGTGTCCAGGCCACACAGCTAGTGTAGTGGAGCCCAAGTCCATTTGATGCCATGGTGCCTGTTCTCACCTGTGCCCCTGGGTCTGAGGGCTTTGGTCCCAGTCCTGTTCATTTATTCGATTGCCTGAGAGATCTTGGCTCCCTTCTCATAGCTCAGTTTACTTTTTTGTGATGAGGCTGTGTATATAGACTCCCTGCCATCTTTTCACCTGCATTTTAACTATTCCTGAACATCATCCATGTTATAAAGAGGGAAGGCAGATCCCTATTTCGAATAACTCAAGACTCCTGTGAAGCTGAAAGCTGGATAAAATGATAACTAAAAATACCTTCTATTCTTTTCCATTCTTAGAGTTAGTGAATTCTTGAGATGCCACGAAAGCGAATAATATCTCTAAATTCTCTCAGTGGAGGTAGGAGGAGCCAGAAATATTCATGCTCTAGGAGCCTAGCACATAGATCTTTCTGAATATAGCATCCCATTTACTGATGTAGGCTTTGAAGCACACCTTGGAGTTAGATTCTCTTGCTTTCAGATTTATTGTGGAACCCGGGCTTATCCCACCTGGTCTCAGGCACGTCCACTGCTGCTAGTGGGGAGCATCAGCTTTGTCTAGCTGGGTATTACCGTTGTGTTATGAGAATAGTAAACTGCCAGAAAACACTGTCTCAGCCATCACTGTTCGTCAGTGGAGACTGTCACAACCAGGGCTTGGGGCCTAGGGTGCTATATCGCATCACCAGAAATAAGAACAGATTGATATCAGTAAAAGGGTAGAGAAAGAGCCCCAAACCTCCCTCTCTGGGATCTGGTCTGATCACCCACATTTTTTGTCCCATTGGTCATTCTCGCAGTACACTCTCTGCCTTCCACTGAACACAGCACTATTTTAGAATAGTCCCTCTGCTTTTTCTATCTCAACTCCAGAAATGATGGACTCCCTGCATACCTACTAGGACTCCGTCTTATTTGGCACCTACGGGCCAAGCAGAGCAATGTCCTCTACTAGAAATAGTTACCCCAGAATGCATCCCCTAAGACTCTGCCTCCTGTATCTTAAATTGGTTAAACACTACCATCCCCTGAGCATCGGTGCAAAAGAGCAATGGAAAGCAGACATAGTTTGAAATCTTGACTCCAGCCCACACTGGCTATGTGATCTTGGGCAGGTAACCTGGCCTCTCTCTGAATGTCCTCATTTGTAGGACAGAGACATTCATATCCACCTTGCAGTGGTGGTGTAAGGATTGGAATTCACATCTGTAAAGCTCTTGGTAGTCAATAGGCCATTAATAAATAGCTGGGAATACCATAGATCTTTATATTCCAAATCACTATCCACTTTGTCTCTTGATCCTATTTTAACAAACTGAGAATTTTAAAATCCTGAAAGTCTAAATGAATTTCTGGACTGAAATTATTTTTAATGCACCCGAGGGTGCTGGCTACAAGAGTTTAGTTGCTAAAGAATTGGTATATCCTGGTATGCAGAGACGTCACTGGAAACCTTGCCCCAAAGTAGATTCAAATTGCTCCCAAAGTTGTGAATTCTATTCACTTAGCTAACCATTTTTGATCTACTATGTTGTTTGGCCCTGTACTAGCCACTTAGGACACTGGGGAAGCAAGATCTGGCCCCTGGCTTCATGAGCAATGGGCAAGATGGAAAAGTAAGAAAATCATTGCAATGTCTGGGTAGAGTAGGAGTAGAAATTTTATCCATTCCAACCCAGGAACCCCCTATAATGATGACTGTGTCATTACCAGCAATCCTGAATTCACTTGGAATTGTGGCAAGGAATCAAGCTACAATGCCTTTATGCTAACAGGGGTCAAGCGGGCAAAGTTCTGGCTTAGAAACCTGTAGACTTCGTTTTTTCATCCCCAGAATTAACACTGGATCTGAGACAAAGAATTGCTCTCCAGGTCTCAGTTCCCAGCTGCTTAGGAAGGAAATGTAAACAAATCTCCTTTCTGACAGGTTTAATGAGAAAACCGTTAATGACAAAGCTTTGAGCTCCATAGGGAAAAATGTGAAGGCTATCCAAATTCACTGCCACTTTGCCGCATCACCAAGTTCAGTCTTCGCAATGTATGCCTTGGAGGTGGAAATATCAAGGATACAAATTAAATTGAAAGATTACTCATTTGGAACTGTAGAATGCACTAGATTAATTTATGTGTCACCACAGATCGACAAGCTTGTCTGCATAGTGGTCTGGATGGTCCTAGGAAAGGTTCCACATTCCTGCAGTCATGGGCCCAGGCTGCTGTGGTACTGCGGCCACACTGCGGCCACTCCAGATTCTTCATGTTGCTCAGGGCATGTCATGACAGTGCCTCGCTGTGTCCCTGAACCAAATGCCTGCCTCCTGCTGCCTGGGGCTTCCCTATTGCTTTTGCAGGACCTACTTGGTACCCAAGTATATGCAACCCAGAAGTGCAGGGGGGTTAATGCTTCATGGGGGCAAACATGAAAGGCCCGCATGGACCATTCATGCATGGGAACTGGAGAGAAAGTCTTCTTCCCTTTTCCCCCTGGATGGACTGGTGGGGATCCAGTAGCTTCGTACATCCTCTCCTGCAGAATGTAGCCACCGGCTCCTTATGTTTGCACTCCCTTATATTTACTCTGCCTACCTTCTTGCCTCATCTCCCTCAATTCTCCCTCCTGCTTTCCTGGGGTTGCACTTGCCAATAAAGTATTAATCTAAGCACTTTTGCCTCAGGCTCTGTATTTTCAGGAAACATGGGTAAAGACAAAGAATATTATAACTGAAATTGACCTTAGAGATATTCTCGTTGAAGGCTTTCATTTTACAGAAGAGAAAACTGAAACCAATGGGGCAGAAGTAAAGTGAATTACTCAAACTGCTTGCTGCAGGCTCTAGGTTCAGTATTCTTTAAGTAACATCATACACCCACATATTTATATGTATATACGCATATATACATATACATATGTGTGTATGAGCATGTATATATGTGTATATACATACATATATATAAAATCTTATTTATTTCCTTTTCTGCCTTCCTTAGAGATAGCAGACAAGATCTACAATCTCTTCAATGGTTATACCAGTGGAAAGGAGCAACAGACCGCCTACAACACGCTTCTGGATCTGGGTTCCCCCACGCTACATCGTGTCCTCTACCACTATAACCAGCACTATGAGAGTTTTGGAGAATTCACCTGGCGGTGTGAGGATGAATTAGGCCCCAGGTAATCAATAAATTTCCTTGCCTCTTTTAAAGACCTCAGCTCTCTGAAATTTTGTATCTCCTCCACTGTAATACTGTGCCCACGAGTTTCCAGAGATTTCCTGGATGAGCTTAGGTACTTGGAGAAGTAAGTCCTATGCTTTTAGACAGCTCAGTTCGTACAGAATAGTTTTGGATAAACTATACTTAAGTAGTCGAGTCATGAATGCATTTCCTGAACTCTGCAAAACACATTGCCCTCGACCTGTTTTACCCCCTCTGTTTCACAGTGACACAACATTCCAAATGTTAAAACTAAAGGAGCTGAAAGCTTAGTATTGTGAAAGAAAATTAGAAATTTTATTGAAGAATTTTAGAATTGAAGAATTTATTGAGGAATATCGAAAGAATTTTATTGTATTGTCCATAGTATTTATTGGTTATCCAAAAAATATTTATTGCACATGAACTTTTTGTATATTATAGGCATTATACAGATATATCTTGAGCTAAGTTCCACATTGTCCTGAAAGACAACGTGAGGTCAGCCAATGACCCACCTTGATATCTATCTTGACCAAAGTTAGGATAGTGTTTGCCAACCTCCTCCGGCCTCAAGGCTACAACTTCCCAATACTCAATACCCACTGCTTTTTAATTGCACACCACCAATAGAGATCTTTGAAAGAGAGGAATGGGAAGAATGTATAGACATATCATCTTTCTTTTGTTCTGTTCATCATGGCTGTATATTACTGCTTTGGGAAAAACAGATTTCCCTGGAAATACTGGAGTTTTCCCATAGATACGGTGAAGAGGCTTTTCACAGGAATATTAGTCCCTATCTGTTTCAAAATTATTTAGGCGCCCTTGAAGACAAAAAAAAATAGGGCAAGGATTGTGAGAATAGAAAAAAGAAAGAAGGAAAATAAAAGAAAATCAACACTGTAGAATCTTCCAGCACTTAGAGAATTCTTGCACTCCAGTCAATAGGGCTGAATGAAAGTATGGCCCAAAAGTCACCCCATTTATCTGACCTCTGACCAAACTGGAGGGAGACTCAGCCTCAGGGTCCTGAGACCCAGCCTCTTATGACCTGAAATTATAAACTTTCCTAGAAGACCAGTGTGCAGGACATTTCTCCCTGTTTTCTTACTTTTGAAGGAAGAAAGAAATTTAGGATTATCTTCCTGAAATAAAATGATTTCATGTGTAAGTTCAGCTAGAATCTTTCTCCATTCCATAGATTATTTCCTGAAGTTTATAAAGGTTGGGAGCCCTTGAGCAAACAGATGCCACTGCTATGGACCAAGACACAGAGGGAAATATATAAGGGACTTTTAATTTGTTTTGTCTCAGTTTTGGTAAAAAGCAAATCCTAGGTTAGAAAGCAGAAACATATTGAGAAATATCCTGCTGCTCAATACCTTATCATTACTCCTGCCCTTGTTATTACTCTCACCTAATGTCATCCCCTCTTTGTAACTCTCTCCCCCACTGCTCACTGCCTTCCACCTCTCCCTCCAATCCCTCCTTCCTCTCTGCTCCCGCCCCGCCCTTCGTCTTCCTTCTGACATCTATTGAGTGTATATCTACAGTTCTTTGTTAGGGAACATAAACGCCACGATTTGAATAGCACTAACATTGCCTGTATCATCTTGATTTCTAAGGGTATTTGGATTGTTTTAAAAATTTCTCTCTTGTCGGGGCTGGCCCCGTGGCCGAGTGGTTAAGTTCGCGTGCTCCGCTGCAGGCGGCCCAGTGTTTCGTTGGTTCGAATCCTGGGCGCGGACATGACACTGCTCATCAGACTACACTGAGGCAGCGTCCCACATGCCACAACTAGAAGGACCCACAGCAAAGAATATACAACTGTGTACCAGGGGGCTTTGGGGAGAAAAAGGGAAAAAATAAAATCTTAAAAAAAAAAAAAAATTTCTCTCTTGTAACTCAAGAGTCAGGAGGGAAATTGGTTAATGAAGAAAGTAAGCAGGGGAAGAAATGTGGATCTCAGCACAAAGTAAGGCCTGCTGCTGACCATACGCTCTTTTCCCAAAACTCTCCTCCTGGGAGACTCTTTCGTGTGTAATCCTGGTTCTCAAGGCTACATATTAGAAAAAAATGTATAGTTTCATCAGCTGGCGGAAAATAAAGTTTTACTTTTTGGTGTTGTGGATCTCAGGGAGAACCAGAGGAAAGGGAAGGTCCTTTGCGTGGAGATACGTCAACCCACTCTGGAGTTAGCCATGAGAACAAATGGAAAAGGGTCTGTGGGGTACACAGCTCCTGTGAGCAGGCAGAAAGGTCCCCTCAGTTCGGTTAAATCCAATTCTGTTAAAATTCATGGAGGCCTCTGGATTGAGTTGAGGGTTGACATACTTTGACAGGGCCACAGACTCAGAGATGGCCAAGGCAGACCCAAATTATTATTATTAAAAAAAAAAGTGACCAATAAAAGTAGTCCAAAGACCCATGGGCTAATTAAATCCATTTGTTTGAAAAGATGGCTGGGATGTGTTCCTGTATCCATTTCTTGAAGATGATGCAGATACTGCCCCTCATTCTTCCTTCAATCCCCCTTCCTCTACCTCCCAAGAATTTTTCAGCAACTAATGACATGTAGAGGACAGATTAAGGGGAAGGACTGCCAGAGTGCTTGGTGATGACGACTTTTGGAAAGCCCGCTTGGCCAAACTGCAAAGCTGATAGGCAGAAGAGAGAGCATCTGCCTAAGATACTATTTAGTCGGCAGAGTGTTTGTTTGATTTCCTCTGACCCACCCTTGAAGTTGGAGAAAATATGACTTCCTCTCCAAAGACCTTACACTCTCTTAGCCCCTTGACTTTGCTGCTAAAGCTCAACACCTTTCCTCCCGCGTCATCTCCACCCCTCTCTCAGCATGCCCTCCCAGGAATGCAGTGAGCTGCCAGGACAGAAGAAGAGCAATGAAATGAACGTGGTTATTGTTCTTTGAAAGCTCATACTAGACAGGGTGCAGAAACTTCCAGTTTCTGGAAAGAATTGTTGATTAAATTAGAAAAAAGATGGTTCCTCACATGAGAAAGTAGCCTAGAAGTTGATAAATACTGCAAGGGGTACCGTTCATTGAGCTTTCCAGAACAGCATTTTCCAGCCTCACCTAAGCTTGTTCAAGCAAGTTCAAGCTTCCATGGGTCTCTGGTCACTAGGTCTCTGAAGAAGGAGAACACAGCTGAGTGAGGGACTCCTGCTCCTTCACTCATCCTAAGTGTTCAGAGTCAATGCCAGTGAGGTCTGAGAATTGGCTCTCTGACACCAGAAATGCATGCCAAAAGAAGCCCACACGGCAATGGGACAGAGCATGGTAATAGCCCATTTTCCCAAGCTATGCATAGAGGCTCAACTCTCTATTCCTGGCCCGCAGGGATCACTCCTTTCCAGTGCATGTGAACTTAGGGAGAACTTGCCCTCCTCTGCTCCTTTCTCTCTAGGGATCTGCAGCAGCTCAGGCACCCTCTCATCACCTCCTTTCCCCCTCCTTCAATTGGAGCTCCATGGCAGTGGCCTCCTTCCTTCCTGAGGAAGATGGTGGAACGGAGCAGGAGCTCACCGGGAGGTTAAGTGGGTGATGTGTGCCACTGAGAGTCTGCATTTTCCCAAAGAATGACCATGTGTCAGTGCGTACCAAGGGAATTATTGTCCTCACCCTCAGACTATAATTACCTCCACATAGGCATAATTAGTCACATTTCATATCCCCTGAAATTCAGTATATCGGCTGCTTCTACTCAGTTCAGAAATAGCCTTGCAGAGCGAAGTATTCAGTCAAACACCTTATTTGTCATTTAATGATGATAAATTACTGGCTTTAAAGAAAATTGATTTGATTTGTCTCTCAAGACTGCCAACTCTATGATTTTTAAAGGGCATGCATTCCCACCAAAATATTAGTTAATTTCTCTTCTTTATTTTTTGTTATTGCATTTTGTTTCTCTGTTTCATTTTGGTTCCTGCCCCACTTTGTGCATCCATCCTATTATTTCATTCATGCATTCATTCACTTACAAATGTTTATGGAAAACCCCCTGTTCTACATGCCAATGATAGAACAGTAAGAAAAACCAACAAGGCTCTGCCCTCTTGAAGTTGACAGCCTCACACTATGTGCCTTTCTCACCTTCTCTTCTTTCTAACCTGAGTCTCCTCCATGCTCAATCCACAGGAAAGCTGGCCTCATCCTTTCCCAGCTTGGGGATCTCAGCAGTTGGTGCAATGGACTCCTTCGGGAACCCAAGATAAGCTTGCGCCGCAGCTCCCTCAAGTACCTGGGCTGCCGCTACAGCGAGATCAAGCCCTATGGACTTGACTGGTCAGAGCTCAGCCGGGACCTCAGGAAGACGTGCGAGGAGCAGACCCTTAGTGTCCCCTACAACGATTATGGGGACAGCAAAGACATCTAGCACCATGATGCCAGAGAGCGGCTGCCGAAAGGAAGCAGGAGAGAGGAGGGGGACATTGGGGTTGGTTTGTGGATTTTTAATATTTTTTAATGAAACATTAAAACCTCCACAGGCAACATCTAAACCAGGGAGGAAGTGATCCTTGCTCCTTGCAGAACCTCTTCGGACTGATGTTCTTCATCTGCATGATCAGTCAACGTGCCAGCCAGCGGCTTCATGCAGCGCCATTTCTCTTCAGGGGATTACTTTGGGGCTTGTTTTGTGGTTAATTTGTTTTGTTTATTTTTCTCCCAAGAGGTTCATCAAAATGCAGAAGAGTTCTGTCATGCTTCCCGTGAAGGTCCATCAGGTTGAGGCACCCCATGCTCATTGAGTTCCTGAGTCCCTTGCAACTGGGGACAGAGATGAGGCCAGAAAGTTGTTAGACCAGCCTCAGGCATTCCTCAGGCAGCATCTGGGAGCCTAAGCTCTGCTCATAGAGAAAGACAGTAAGAACATTGGGAAGGGGATGCCTGTGTAGGTCTCATGAGTCTCCCCCCAGGCCCTCCTATTGCTATCTTCACACCTCACAGGTGACCTCAGCCTCTGTTCTGGGCTCCAGTGGGTCTTCTGGATTTTTAGCTCCTTCCCCATTTTAAGACAGGACTGGAATTAAATCTCCTGTGGCCTCTGCCCTCTCCTCCAAACAATATGATCTTTAAGAGGCAACAACATGATACCTGTCAAATGCATCTTCAGAGTAGTCTAGCTGGGAGACTAGTTAGCAGTCCACATTTTAGAAAAGGAGCATAGTTCATCGTTTTAAAACACTCCTGTGCCTCCAGGATGGACTTCTCCAGCCCACCAGTATACATCACATGGCTGGATTCTCTTCAGTGTTTGCACCGCTTACCCTGGACAGATAAGCCTTGGTTGATGTCTGCTGTGGTCCAGGAGGGGTTAACACCTCCACGTCAGTGTTTTAGTGAACTAAGGCTATTACTGATCACAGAAAGCTTCTGTCCATTCCCTCCCTTCTTGCTAAATTGCTAAATTATGTTGCTAGTTTTGCAAATCATTGCTCTGGATCACCATCAGCAGAATTCTACCAATTTCCCCTCCCATCTAGTGGCCAGGAGTAGCAGTGATTCTGTGTAGACGGGCTCCATGGACCGCAGGTAGGGGCCAGGCCCCTGTTTCTGCCCCACTGGCCGAGGATTGGCACAGGCACAAATGGTGGCCCAGCTAACAGAAAGCCCAGCCTTTCAAAAAGAGCTTTGCAGGGCTAAGTGGACCACCAACAGCCTTAGCTGTCCCCAAACACCTTGGAGGCCTGAATACACTCTTTCAGCCACCCTGCCTTTGACCAGGGCTCCTCATTTGGAAACATAAGAGAAAGGTCAGGAAGGAGATGCAGGATCCATAAGACCAGTCACTGAGCCATATTAATTTTTTTCCGAATAGTAATAATGACAGATTACATTTATTGAGTGCTTACTGTATGCAGATGCTGCTCTTAGCACTTTCATACCACTGAATTCTTACAGCAACCCCGTAAGGGAAGTCTTGTTCTCGGCTCCATTTCGGTGATGAGGAAAGTGAGGCAGAGAGAGGTTATGCAACTTGCCCCAAATGCCTCATTTACTATCTGCTGGAACTACTATATGGATTCAAGCAGTCGGACTCAGAGCACAGGATTCCTCTGCCATGCTCAGCACCGCACTCAGTATTGCCGGGGCAGCTGTCTGAGCTCTAAGCTCCATGGGGGGCCTGCCCAGAGATCTTGGCCTCTCCCACCCTCCATGGTACAGATGTGCCACGGTGCGCTCTGCCGCTGGGGCAAGTGCCCTTTGGGACACGGTCTGCAGTATGAGCCTTCCCCTCTGGAGCCTGGAGCGAAGCCTCCGGTCAGACTGCCAGCACAATCTGCTGTCTGGGTCTTTCCAGAGAAAGATCTAAAGGTTTATTTTGCCCTCTAGAATGCACTTGCCTCAGAGACTCCCCCACATCTGGAGCGAAGGCTGGCAGAAAACTCGGCCCTGCCACTGTGGTCAATGCAGGGCCTCAGGTAAAATGCCTCAAGGGACAAGCCCCTCACCGGAAGGGAGCAGAGAGGAAGATGCCGTAGACAGTTGGACACCCACCAGCAGCAGGGCTGAGGGCAGAGCTTCTGTGCCGCTGCTCCTGTTTGGCTGTCCTTTTATTCAAGTCTGCACAGGAAGGGGGTCTGCGCAGTGTGGGTGGGAGGCTGCCAAGGCTGCGCTACCTTCCTGCCCAGGCAGGGGGTCCGGTACGAGCCCTGGGCCAGGAATGAGGACAGGGAGGGACCTCAGGATCGCCCTTTTTGGTCCCCTCCTTCTGTTTTATTAAAATAAAAGAGGCTCACTCTCCCCCTTTCTCCTTCCATCTTTTCCCGGCTCTCCCAGTCCCTCCACCTCCTTTCCATCTCTTTATCTTTGTCTTCTCCTGTCTGTGACCTTTCCTCCTGGCTGGGGTCCCTTCCTTCTCTGTGATTCTCTTCCTACTTCAGTGTCCCTGGTGCCCTCCTCACTGCACACCTGTGTGCATGTACACACGCACATGCTACACACACACTGTACGCAATCCCACACACCATACACACACAGCACACACACTACAAACACACTCCGTATACACCCCCGCACCCTCACACAACATACACATACACCACACACACATACACACCACACACACACTATAGGTGCACAAATACACTATGCACACTATATACACACACTACACACACACACACACACACACTATACACACAACCCCTAGGGCTGGGTCCCACCTACTGTCAGTTAAAAGTAAGGCCAAAATGAATAGGGCAGGAGAGAGTCTTAGGACCCCCTGAGGATGTAACAGGGGGATTTTGCCCTAAGAAGACACTCGCCATCACCCCCTGACATTTCCCGAAGCTTGCCTGGAGGAACCCATCCTGACTAGAAAGGGTGGTGGTACTGGGCCAGTAATCAACCTCAAGTTTCCAAGCTGCCAAACAGGTCTTAATGGAGTCCCTTATGTCTACCCACCCTCTCCCGGCTCTGGGGCTCCCACGAGACCGCCGGTGTCTCCTCTTGAATGGACAGGACCCACTGTGACAGCATTAGACCTCTGAGTGTGCAATCATTTTCCATGGAGTCCGGTCCGGCCATTATTTTTAGTTAATTACACTTCTTGATATTCAGATGTTCTATTAAAAAACTGAGTGTGAAAAAAACCCGCTTTACTTCTATAGAAGGAAGAAAGACTATGATGTGACCAGCTTCGGGTATAACAGTATTGTTTAAAGGGATTATTGTACGATTATAAAAAAATGGAATAATCAACTAAATAATAAACAACGCTGTTAGTAAGTGTTGGGTGTGTGGATGCTACTGCATGTCTTTCAATAATCAGAGTGATCTGGTTGGACCCACTGGGGAACTGTCAGTTTTAAATGTTTCATCTTAGATTCCAAATACATGAGCCTTCTAGCCCATGATCCTAACTAAAAAAAAAAGTTAAATACTTCACAGCAAATTCCAAACCTATTGTTATGAAGTCGTGATTCTCATCTTCTGTCAGCGTCCAAATAATTAGCCAACGGAATGTATTTATTGCATATCTGCTGTATTTCAGCTGCTATTCACAGTGCAGAGGATACGCTGGTGAGTAAGACGATCTTGTTCTCCATCAAAGTACATGGGATTTTACGGGGAAAGTTAGACATTGAACCCGTCATTACAAGGGTGAAGAGAACTATGACACAGAAGCACACCATGCTTTGGGAGTTGCTGAAATTTACACTTTGGGTATCTAAGAAAAATGATGCAAAAGGCCAGCCCTGACACATTGCTGTCTTACTTTCTATAGAAGCATTTGGGACAGGCCGGCTGTTATGAAATGCTTCATAGTGGGTAGCCCAAACACTCAAATTTTTTTTCTCTCTCTAAAATATAACTTTAAGAAATGTTATCTCTGATGCCACCCAAACATATAATTCCCTTTAAATTCTTCAATAACCAGATATTAAATGTCTGCACACTTTAATAGGCCCTCTTGAAAAGTAATGATAAGAGTTCTAGTCTCCACACGAGCAGGAACTATTAACAGAAAATGAAGACTGTGGCAGTTTTAAAACATGGCCATCAATTCTTTGACACGTCTCCCATCTAGAAGTGTGTTCTATTGCCTGTCCCCTGAAAGGTTTATGACTGTTTTGACCTGCATATTATGATAAAAGTGACACTATGTGACTTCCAAGTCTGAGTCATAAAAGCCCTTGGGCCTTCTGCCTTCTTGTCTGGAAGTCTTGCTCTTGGAGCTCTGAGCCATCACATGAGAAATCTGAGGCCACCATGCTGGGGCCACCGTGCGGGAGAGGTCACGAGGAAGCACTCTGAGTCACTGCCCCAGCTGAGCCCAGCCTTCTAGACATTCCTGCGGAGGCACCAGACACGTGAATGAAGCTGCCCTGGACCCCCAAGACTGATCTCCCTGCCAGCTGCATACCACCCAGCAACTCCTATTAATGTCACATGGAAGAGAAGACTCGCCTGCCCAGCCCTGCCTGAATTCCTCCCCACCAAATGATGCAACAGAATAAAGTGGTGGTGGTTTTAAGCCACTATGGGGATCAGTCTGCTAAATAAACGGGAATTGATTGGGGGCCAACATTGCCTATTCCATCCATCCAATGACAGAGCATTCAGTAAGCCCTGTCCCAGATGTGAATTCACCATGAACAGGAGAGGAGATTTCCTGCAGGCTGGGCTGCATATGCATAACATCCCTCTCACCAAAAAGGTGAGTCTCTCCTCCAACAGAGGAGAGCAAAAAGAGGGGTGGACGTTTCTTCCCAATACTTCTGAGAGGGTGAACCTCAGGAACCGAGACGGAAACCCCAGGACGGGGGACAATTGTTCCAGGGTCAGCAAAAGAAGAAGGGAGAAGACAATTTGAGAAAAAGAAGAAATATTGGAAGGGAAGGGTTTCTTCCAATTACTTTGTTTGTCTGTCCTTTTGTATTTGGAACTTCCTGGATGTGAACGTGGACACCCCACACTTAATATATGCCAGGCACTGTGCTAAACCCTTTAACTGCATAATATTCTTCAATCTTCATTGCAATGCTGTGAAATTCATACTCTTAAGAAAGAGAAGCAGAGTCTCAGAGACTGTATATAACTTGCCCAAGATCACAGCTAAGTAGAAAGAAAGGCATTTCAACCAAGGGCTGTCTCACTCTAACCATCACAACACACTGCCTCTGCCGTTAATGAGTTTGTTTTTCATTGAGTTTCCTGGAAAGGGAAAAACTCCTCCCACTGAGACTTTGCAAATCACTGGCCGGTCACGCTCTGTCAGGCAATAAGAGAGAATGTGGCTGGAGCAGTGCAAACCAAACACTGTCATCAGGAAGACAACACAGAGTGCATAGCTTGTTTCCACAACTCAAGCATATTGTCACCTTTTGTCTGTTTGTTTGGGTTGTTCTGGGGTTTGTTGGGCTTGGTCTTTTTGTCTGTCATGTGAAGACAATGCAGAGCAGAGAAATTCTGACTCTGGCTCTATATGTGCAACATAGCCTGTATTGGGCCATAATGGTTCCTTTGGCCTATTCTCTGTGTTCTCCAGGCATCCATGGTAACTCGCAATACTTGAGTAGAACTTGGGGAACAAAAGCCTCCTGCCCTTCAGGACAGCATAGGCTGATATGCTGATCCAGGACTCAGCCCTGATTTTGATAACCTACTGCCTCCCACCGCTGCTTCCATCATCACCTCCTATTTTATTGTTATTTCAACTGAACCAATTAACCAGCAGCTCAGCGTTGAGTGCAACCTCAACATTATGTAGAAGCAGCTGATGATTTTTCTTACACTTGGGAGTCCAGGACTGGGCTCATGTCTGAACTATTCCAAAGTGAGAAAAAGTGAACCTCTTTCTCCTGGGACTTCACAGTGTGTGCTGTAATTGGATTGATTCCCATAGGGATGGAGAGGTTTTGACATCATGTTTCTTCAGCAAAACTGCTTTTTGTTAGAGTTTATAAATATGCCTTTTCACACAGGGCTACAAATTAGTGTAATTGGTTCCTTACTATCTTTCCCAGTAGGAGATCCTCAGCCATATTCTGTGCTTAATAATTAGGAACGACTTCCTTTGTTTAGAAGGATTCAAATGTCAAGTAACCCTGAGGCTATTGCTATCCAATGAGTCGGACAATGCTCTCTGACCTACCAATTTAGAGATGAAACCACCTCACACCATGTCCTTGTGATGGCAGGACCTAAGTGCCCATGGGTAAGACTAGGACGGACATGCCTTCACTGTCATTTTGTCCTAGTGACTGTTAAGCATTACGTGGTAATGCATATACTCGTCAAAAGTCAATTGCCTCTTTGTCCTCAGATCTGTTTCTCAACCTTCTGCGGCTCCACTCTGTGTCACATAGAGCTGACTCTTGCAAACTACATTTCCCAGACTCCCTTGTCAACAGGCTGCCAGCCCTGTGGGACCATGGGAGGCATTTGGGGTGGATTGGAGGACAAAAAGAGGTGGGCAGCCAGGGTACTTCTCCCTCTCTGACTTGGATGGTGTCTCTAGCATCTCTTTTGTGATTCCAGCTACATATCTGGCCTAGAATTCCTCTAGCAAATTCCTTCCATACTTTTGGCTCCCTTCAGGTGGCTCCAACTCCTGAATTTCAGTAACATCTCATCTCGAAGCAGGAACTGCTTCCTGCGGCTGCTAATCTTTGGGTTGCCGCACAATTCTCTATATGCCCTTTCTCTTATTCCAAAGCCTTACTAATTGCTTTCCCATTTTGAATTTCCTCTATTGGATTACCTAAAATGTGTTCTGTTTTCCTGATTGAGTCTTAACTAGTATATACTTCAAACTAAAAATTATTACATATCATCTGGCATAGGAGCTTTGTAACTCTTTAAGGTCTGAATGACAATCTGGAAGATAAAATTTTGATGCCCAAAGTAAAGAGATTTCCATGAACTCTAAGACTGATTGCAGGGATAGCAAATAGGCTTCCGCTTGAATGCTAAATTTGTTCAAGTGGTAGTGGCTGCCTTTGACTTGAAAAGGCTTCTGAGGATGGATCTGTATTTGGCAGAAAGAGTGATGAGCTCCATGATCAATGCCTGGTATGGGTATGGAAATGATGAATAGCAAGATGCATGCCATGCATTTGTCTTCCCTGATTTATATGAACAGGATAGGTACAGCATACCTGAAATCAGGACTATCCAGGAAAATCTATTAGGCATGCATCATATATTGTACATGACTTACGATACACACAAAAATGAATACAGGTTCATTGTGCATTGATAATGGAAATAGAGTGAGAATGGAAAACACATTTTCGGGACCTTCTGGCCCCATTACTACCTCATCAATTTCACAGCATTTCATTTATGTTTCCTGAACTGTCATTTTTGTTTCTACATCAGTATTTTAAAATAGTCTTAATGGTTTTAATTTGGTATCTTAGGTGGCCTAAAACAAAGGATTTCAAAGTCTCCGTCTGTTCCTTCCACTTGAGCAGTGTATCAGTTAGGAGGCAGTCAAGATTTCAACAGAGAGAATTTAATGTAGGAATTTGGTTAAAAGATATTAGAAAATCAAAAAGGCAAAAATATTTGAAACACTGAGATAACATAGAGATATTAAAAATAACTACAGGAAGCAGCCACCACTCTTGGGCCAGGAGAACAAAGGGAGGAAGTTGGCTTCACAGAAAGTGGATGTCCTTGAGGAAGAGAAGCCATTTGCCTGGTGCTAGAACCTCTTTGTGGGAACATAATGAGGCTGGTTCTCCAAGCACACGAAGATAACAGAGACTAGAATGAACTGCTGCTGCTGCCACGGTGAAAAGCCACTGGGGGATGAGGCTGACGTGAACAGCAAGCAAACAGCCAGGAACTAGCCCCTTCTCTCTCCATCTTCCTTCCACTCTCCCTCTAGTGCCTCCTATTGACAAAACCTAGCGCAGAATTGACTGACAAAAAGGAACCGAAGTTTGCAATGTTCCTACAGCAGCAGCCTAAAGCAAAGTACAAAAGGGTGGGTTTCAGCTGAGAGCAGGTAGCTTAGTAACTGGCAGACGCAGTCTGGAGATCGAATGACATAATGCTTCTGAAGGCACTTAGTGTGGTGCCTGAACATATCTAGTAAGTGCTCAACACTGTTGGTGCCCCATGGCCCTCTTCAGTGTTCCTTAGACACAGAAATGGAACCAAACGTGCCACTGATATTATGCTTTCCCAGTTGCTTTCTCTTGACAGCATTGTAGGGTAGCAAGAAAACATGGTCCAAGGTCGTATTATGCATTCTTTATTACGTGACAAAGATCTTTTCATATCTTTGAAATTGAACTGCCTCTAAGAGGTTGCACTGTTTTATGTGAGATTTCTTTGGTTGCTGAAGATGCTTTTGTTTTCTAATAAGAAGTAACCTAGATTGATTGCTTCTTATGTGCCAGGCACCATCTAAGCACTTTTACCTGGATTCTCTTGTCTAATTCTCCCGCCAACTCTATGTGCAGACACTGCTATGGGCAACATTTTACAGATGAGGAAACTCAGACTTACCGATCCTCAGTAACCTGCCCAAGGCCATATAGCAGTAAGTATGGGAGCCAGGATGTATCCTTCTCCCACTCTACAATGCTGCCATGTGGCCCACTTAGATCACCTTCTCTTCATCCTTAGCACCTGGAATTTATATTAAGTCAACATAGTAAAAGAGCTAAACTAACAGCAAAATTTGACTGAAAAGGTTTTTTTTTGTTGTTCTCTTTGCTGTTTAGCTTTGTTTTCTGATGAGGGGGAAGGGTGTTTCTTGCAGGCAGTGAAACTGACAACACAATCTCTACATGTCCAAGTCTTGCTGCTTCACCCCAGTCATCAGCACAGTGTCAGCCCCTGCCGTTGAAAAGGTGTGACTGTGGAGCAGGGCCTGGGCACTTTTGAGGCTCCTTGTGACATAGTTTTTTGGCATACCTGGAAATGGAACTCTTCCCATTTCTGATCTCACTGAGTTTTGGTCTATCCTGGTATAAGGGTCGAGGTGTAACCCTCATCCCCACCATCTAGCCTGATCAAATTTTCAGACAGACCATCCCAGCCACTCAGATGTCCTTACAGTCATAGAACAGAAGCATTCTACCACACCCATTGATCTGTTGTATCTATACCATGGTAACCCCTGAGCAAGAAGTTCAGTCTAACGCACTGCAGACCTCCGGATCTTCCAAACAGTCTCACTCCTGGGTATCAGACAGGGAAAGATGTTTTGATCCTCATTCTGTAGCCTCCATGTCCTTTGGCAACCAGGGAGGGATCCGAGGAGGCCCACAATAGAAGTGTTGGTGATGGAGCTGACTGGAGTCGAGGAAGGAGAGGGGAACAGAAAGAAAGGGTATTCGGTTGCCATGGCGATACCAGCAAACACTCAAAGGAGAGGGTGTGGCCCAGGACTTAACGAAGTGCCACGGGGTTTGAGCAGCAACTGGAATGTCTGAGTGTAGCTGCATTCCTCGCCACAGAGCCTGGGCCAGGCCATGAGCAAGGACTGCCCGAACCTCTCAGGAATGCTCAGGATGAAGAGACATGGAAAAGACAAGCAGGCTTCCCAGGTGTGGGTTTTCCTACCCACAGCCACAGAATGGGGGCCTCCCAGAAGAAATTTGGAAAACTCCACAAAGAGCCAAAAGAGACTTGATCTACAAATTTTTTTTTTTTTTTCCCCAAAAAACTCTGAGCCTGACATTCTTCAGGGTATGACGAGGCACTTTGAAAGTTCTTCCCTGCGAAAGTTCGCTTCTGTCTTTTCTTTTGCTGCCTGCCCTTCACCAAGGTGGTATCCTCACTGTGGGGAGGGACCTGGGATGTCAGAACCCTCACAATTTGATCAAACAGCAGACAGACTTTTGGTGTGTGTTAGAGACGGGAATGTGGGTGGCAATGGGTTGAAGAGGCAAGTCTGGAAAGACACTGGAGCCAGAAGAGACAAGACCACAAGGGCAGTGAAGGGATGGGCTGGAATGACATGAAGAGTGGATTTAGAGAGTACGCAAAAGCCTGAGGTCAAGGCAGGGTCTGGTTTCAGAAGCCCAGTTGTCAGATGAAGCTTTCACTAGCCAGGAGATTCACAAAAAACCTGATAAGAATGTGACAATGAGGTCAACTGCTAGCCAGTTATCCATGAGGAAGGAGGGCTGGAGCTCCCCCAAGAGCCTGGAAAACAGATATTGCCAGAATCTGACCTTGCCTTCACCTCTAGGTCTTGCCAGACTCAACTCTCCCCTTCTCCAGACTCAACTCTTTTCTGTCCTATTTCATCTTCCCCTAAGCTTTAACCAGCCTAGAGGAAACTCTCAGCTAAGCTATAGCATGAATGGAAACTGGAAACAAGGGGTGAGATTTTAAGAACATCTGAAATGCTAATAGGGTGATATTGGGCACTTCACTGAAAAAGAAGGAAAGGAATTCATTCATTAATAAACATTTATTGTTAATAGATATTTACTGAGCTCTAGCTATGTTATGGGAAATGAACACACATAGAGCATTTTAGGTACCAAGTGCTTTCAAGGGTTACTAATGTTAACCCACTGAATGCTCATAACAATCCTGCAAATATATACTCATCTCTCAGGACCTCTTTACAAATGGGCCCTAAAAGACTCAGTCGTCTGCTTAAGGTCTCCCTGAGCTGGGAATCCACACTAGGTCTCGAGTCTGAAGTCTATACTCTCTCAATAGGCAGGCATGAATACATACGGCCTAGAATGCCCACCAAAGTTCACTCTAAGAGAGTCAAGGCTTAAAATACACAGATGCCTTGATACTTCCGGGACTTCATTTATGTCTGGAGGGAAATTTGCTTCTCTCCAAGCCACCACTATTCCCTTGGCCCTTGTTACTTCCTGAAGGTAAATTGTCTAACTCTAAATTATTATAGGTGGTTACATATGGCTCATGCCGCATGAGCATGCCGCTCAGGCAGAGCCCAGGATGTGTTCTGGCATGAGCATGACCCTCTACAATTGTGAGTAAACTACGCTGTCTTACTGCCATCATTTTTAAAAAAATTTTTCCTTTCCTTAATACTTGCAATCAGGGTCACATTTTAACTATTTAATCTGGGGCCTCAAACTGGCACATGGAATGGCCTTAAATGAAATTATACTTAAAACATAGCCTAAGGTTCACAGAACACTTGACTGTATGTAAGTGTGTATGTGGGTGTGAGAGAGAGAGACAGGGAGAGAACACCAAACAGGACATTAGAATAGCTCACACCCTAGGCCAGAAAGTGCCCAGAAACTCAAAAGCCAGCCAATCACCATCCCCACTACTCTGTTTCCTCTTGGCCCCTTCTGTGCCAGGAATACTTCTGTTTACCTTGGGTTGTAATTCTTATAACCATCATTTATAAAGTGCCAGCTCCATGGTAGGCACTTCACATTCATTAGAGTAATTCACAATAATTCTTTAAGTTGGGAATTATCATTCCCTTTTACAGATGGGAAAATTGAGTCTCAAGCGATTAAGTAACTTGCCCAAGATCATTCAACTCCATCTCAGGTGAGGTTGTCTCTTAGATTCTCTATCTTGCTTGATCAAAAATCTCTCCTCCTTCCCAATTCACGTGGACTATACATCTAAACCGAAATATGCACATCTGTTAGCTGGGCTAAAGCACACCTCAACAAAACATTGACTGAGGCGGCGTCCCACATGCCACAACTAGAAGGACCCACAACTAAAATATACAACTATGTGCTGGGGGGATTGGGGAAGAAAAAGCAGAGAAAACAAAAAAAGAAGATTGGCAACAGTTGTTAGCTCAGGTGCCAATCTTTAAAAAAAAAAAAAGTGACTGACAAACCCTGAATTCCAGGGTCAGCTTGACAATGTGACATTTTGATGCTATGCACTCACAACCCACAGTCTTCCATGTCAGCCCTGTATTACCTTCACTTCCAGACTATTGTTAAAGAACCAGTCAAAGCGCAAAGCTCAACTGTCCACAGCCCCACCCACCCACCCCATCCCCAAACACAACCTCCTCTTTTCTTTTGATTCTCACATCTGTAAAAATCAGGGTTGAGATTCAATTCAGCAAATTCCAAGGTCTTACTCAGGTAGGGCACCATGCGAGGCAGCGCCAAGCTCTAAAACCAAGTAAGATAGTATTTCCAGGGCCACCTTGTAGAGATGTGAAGTTGTGTCTTGCCCAAGTCTGCCTGGTCCAAGGTGTGAGTGTGGCTAAAAACTCAGTTTGTGCTACACTTTTAAAGCCGTGGTCTCTGGTGCTGGTTTGCTCTTACTCAGATGACAGGGTACTTCATCCACTTCTTACAAAAGGCATCAAATAGGCTAGTGGAGCCCTGAGTTCACCTGCTTTCAATGAGTTTACAACTGAGTAGGAGGGAAAGACAAGAACACATCTAACAAGACGTCAGTCAACTAGATTGATTATCCCACGAGAAGACAATAAGGAGTCATGGACACAATAAAGGGGAATGAAGAACAACTTCCTGAAACTGGAGGATGAGAGAAGGGCTTGAGGAAATGAGCAGGGTTTTGGCAGGTGGAGACGGAGGGAAGCAGGCTGGAGGAGGGAATAGCATGAGCAAAAGCAGGAGGTTCAGGGGCTGGGAAGGTGCCCTCTGGGGAGCAGAAGGAGCACTTGTTCAGAAGCAGTGGGAGGTCCATGTAACAGGTTGGGCGTGCTGAGACTGGTTTGACCAGTGGGGACGTGCAGAATCAGTGCACTCATTTCCCTGAGTTACAGGCGACTCAACGAGAGCTAGACTTTAGGAGGAAGGATGTGGACTCATTGTGCCTAGTAGATTCGGGGGAAGAAGCAGGAGAAGGGATCTCGCTTAGCGACGTTACCATGGTCTGTTGAGGAGGTGTTTCCCAGTAGAGAGAGTGTTCTAGATAGCAGAGTGGATTAATGCATAGACTGGAGCCAGACTCCCGGGTTCCAGGTCCTGGCTCGGCCACTTATTAGCTGTGCCATGTTGGGCCTCTCTGTGCTTCTCTGAATAATTCTCATGTCTCATTTTTGTTAAGTGTTTCACCTGCTCGGTCACTGTCTGATTTCCCAAAGATAAGGTCCCAGTGGTGACGCAGTTATCTTATCTGTTAGAAAACTGCGTAGACTTTATGGAAACTATAGGCCAGTGAGAGATCTTTTTATTTGCTTTTTTACTTGTGGTTTGAGGTTTCTGACATTATGAATTTGTAGATGATTTATTAAATTTAAGTTTTTCTAAACTAGAATAATATAACCCAAATACCCAACTGAATATGATGTCTCCTTACTTCAGCCATGAGACACAAGCAAATGATTTTAAAAATCATGTTCAAAGCATATTTTAAAAGCAAATGTGATTGATACATGTATGAAATATTCTAGACCTGTGCTGTCCAATGTGGTGGCCACTAGCTACAGGAGGCTATTTACATTTAAATTATTGGAATTAATTTAAAATTCAGCTCTTCGGTTGTGCTAGTCACAGTGCAAACGCTCAATAGCAGCTGTGACTGGTGGCTGCTACATTGGCCAACGCAGACACAGAGCATTTCCATCATCGCAGAATATTGTGTTTAACGGCACTCCTCTGCCAACTAGATAAATTCAGCAATTCAATTATCTTCTGGAGAAAAGAAACAGCATTCCACAGGGCTAATGCAACTTCCAGGTATACTCCAAATTCTGGAACTTACCAACTTTTTTACCAACTCCAAAAATTTCCCCTTAGCCCACTTCATTTTTCTCAGTGCCACGCTTTTACCACCATTACCCTACAAATCCATTTGACATTTCTCTGAATCAGTAGGCTAGGATATCTTCTAGCAGCCAAACCACAAGGGATCTTCCTATCTGCTCTGTCCTGAGGATATAGTAATGATGACATACATCTCAGTGACCATCTAATGTCCAAGTATCACAGTGTTGGAGAATTTGAAGGATATTTAAAAGCCATATAAAGGCCACTCCTCCTCTTCTCCACCATCATACTTCTTGAGAGAGTAGACTATACTCATCCTTTCTATCAACCACTTGTTAACCTCTTCCTGTCTGACACTGCTCAGGTGCTGTGCCCAACATAACCCTGCAAAGGTAGATTTTTGGGAAACTGAGGCTCAGAGAGGTTAAGTAACTAGATGACAGATCTAGTTAGTGGTGGAGTCAGAATTCAAATTCAGATTTGTCAGGCTCAAAAGCTTATTCTCCTTGCAGAGCACCATACTGCTGCTCATGGATTATAAGTCGCTAATACTTCCTGCACATTGACCTTCCAGACTTGGGAAGGTCCATTGAACAGGTCCAGACTCGGTCATCCCTGCCCCCAGCCTCCCCGCAGCAGGTCATCTAGCGAAGTAGAGAAGGCATGAGCAGGGTCGAGTTAATAAGCGATATTTCCCAGGGTGGAGACTACTTGGACATTTTAAGCAGCTGTAGGAACTCTCTTACAGATCATTCTAAAGGTTACTGATTCGCTACCAATAAAATCATTCCTTGGAAGTCATTTGTGTCCTAACACACTTGACTTACTGTGCAGAAAGCACTCTGAGCTGCCCATACTGAGCTGTGCTATGGGAACATTCTCTAACTTAGATCCCCTTTTGTGAGACTTAAATACGTGACTTGTACATGCATAGACATTTTTAAACAGGCAGCTGCCTTCAGATAGGGATTATCTAACGGAGACGAGAGGCAAATTGATATACGATTGGTCGTCATTAAAAAGTCAACACTCTCCTTTATTTATTTTGCTTTCAAATAAGTGACTTGTATGTGGACAAAGAAAAGGAAGCTTGTCTATATGAAATTATCCTTAGAAGAAAATTTGAAGAACATTAGCCAACTGTAGTCACTCTGCTCTATCTTTCAGGGCTTAGAAATGTTTTTATTATACCGATTTGGAATATTAACCAGATTTGACTTGTAGATTCTTTTAAGAACATACTCTGCCATTGTTGTACCAGTTCTTACTAACACTTGGCAATGTAACCTGAAGATCTAGTGGCAGGATCAATAAAACCCCAAAGGGATCATGTGGTAAGAGCTGAATGTGGCAAATCCACACACCTCGCAGTGTGTTGACCACCAGACTGGATACTGACAGGAAAACGTGCAGTCAAGCCCAAGCAGGCTCACACAATGGCAGACTTGAAAATAATCACTATTTTCTACCATAATCTTACCTTGTTCCAGACCCAAATACCCAAGGCACATGTAGAAGGTTTTATCGGTGTGGATGTATATTGTAAGATATAAGATTCTCATCACCATCTCCTTTTTTTTGTAAGCCAACCATTGGGCAACCTGAAATGTTAGGCATCCAGAATCAGAGGTCTTCCTAGGGTGACATAAAAAGAGATGCCTGGAGCTATTTATAAGTGGAAAATCTTCTCATTGGCCTTCTCCCCATCCTGAGCCCCTCATCATCTCCTTGGCCTGAATCTAAGAGTAGTGAGTCTCTTAGCTGACGGGTGACTCATCATGTCGTTTAAGTTTGTCAGTCAATAGAAACCAGAGCTCCAAAGTCTCTCTCCAGGACGCTCCCTGGGGAAGCTATTAGGGAGAAGGCAGCCTTGCCAGATGTCTCAGTCCAGCCGGCCTAACTGGCATGTGCAGGGGCATCTGCTTATACTCAGGGCCTGGCATGAGCAGACGGCCCTGGAAGGGTGATCTAGAAGGTTTGCTCTCAGTTCCTACCATCAGCTATTAAGAGAGTCACACGGAAACCAGTAAGGGCCTTGAAACATGGACAGGTGAAAAGACACTTAACTTTCCCATTTCAACTGGATCTGCTTCACCCTGCAACTGAACATCATGTAGTGGAAAGTACATCTCATTTGGGGACAGAAAACTCGGATTCTCATCCCAACCTGCACTTAGTTATATGAACTTAAAGTTTTCAATAACCTCTCTGATACTCAAGTTTCTTCATCTGTGAAATGGAAACAAAAAATGTTGCTCCACTTCACCCATGGGTAGTAATAAAGCAGATGGAAGTACTTTGTAAACCATGACGAAAACATCAGGTAATATTATTTTTAGTCTCAAACGTTTATTTCTAGTCACAAACCTCTCTCCCAAGTTCCAAGCTCACACTTCTAACTATCCCACTGGCCTTCCCGAATGGCTTTCAGTGTGCTGAGATAACCGCCCAACCCTTCGGGCAGGCAGGTGGGGCCTGGCATGGCCAGAGACCCTGGCACGCTGCCCCCAGCTGCAGAGGCCTTCTCCAGTGCACTAAACACTGTTCTACATGAAATGTCCAACCAGTTACCTTTCTGTTCCTTACATCGGCCTTATCAAAAAGCAAATATGTGCCCTTTCTTCAAAAGCTTGCTCCTCTTAAGAGGCCTCCCTTTCCCATTGTGATAATCGTTATGGGTGTGTAGCCTTAATGCAGAGGTTATCACCTTTAACCTTTCTCTCCAGCCCTCCCCCTTCCCTTTCCCTATCCTATTAACCATCATTTTTCTTTTCCGTCTTACTTCTTGGTGTCTCACAAAACCAGGCCCGGAGCTATTTCCAGGCATGCGACCTTAAGGAATTTTCTTCACCACACTGACACTTGGTGTCCACATCTGTGAAATGAGAATATGGACGTTGGAGATCCCTTGCGAGGATTAAATAAGACTGTGTTGGCCAAATGTATGACACATGTTAGCTGGGTTCTACCTTCTAGCTAAGCTGGATGACCCAGTGATGTTCAAGATTGCCCAGCCTTTTCACATTCCTACCTCCGTACTGTCAGCCCTATTCTTCACTTCGCCTGAACTTTCCTCTCCTTCTTTCCCATTTTTGCCTATCAAGCTCATGTGCCTCCTTCACAGACCGTCCTTTAAATGCTACCTGCCTTTGGCATCCAGGAGTGACTCCTACCTCCTCTGAACTGTAAATGATTCCTGCACTCTATTTCACAACTCATGAGGCACTTGACATTACTACTGTGTACTTTGTTTTCGTATATGTCATCTCTTCTCATGAACTTTCCTGTGTATCTCCCTTACTCACAGCATTTAGTTAATAAATAGTTTTTAAGTGAATGAAAGGAATGGTCAATCAATCAATGAAACAATGACGGACGTCTGGACCTGGCACAAGCAAATGGAAAGTGACTTGGAAGTGGCAAAATGATTTAAACAAAGAACAAGACCCCAAAGACACTTCATATTTTGTGTGCTGATTTTTTAATGAACATCTTATAATCTTACAAAATCACTGGCTGTAGCTGTTTTACATTACAATACAGTAGATCAGCTCCTTTCACCGTGTTCCCAATCAAGCCATCCCCTTGGGGTGCTAACTGACGCACTCAATAGTGATCTCACAGAGTAGAGGAAGTGCCAAGTCCAATGCCTTGTCATGGAGGGAGGGAAAGCAGAGAATCCAGAGGAGCTCTTTACTTGGACATACAAGTTTGCCAGCTGCCCATTCTCCTCACTCTCTCCTCTAGTGTCTCTGGTTAGAGGCTGTCACACTAATCATCAGAGGCAGCTAGCCCTGTGTGACCTGGGCACCATAGCCCCTAGTGACTAGCAAAAAGAGGAAGCAGAGAAGTGATGTTGGAGCAAAGAAACAGACAGAAGAGCCTCTGGGAGAGGCCCTCCGGGACCCCATGGATGGGTGAGAGCAGCCGAATGCAGACCACCACGTGGAGCAAGTGTGAGCTGATATCCACTGGGGATCTGTAACCATGATGTGTCAATCCTTCAACTTTATTAGTGACCTGAGGAGCTCAAAACAATGGGCCCCAGGGACAAGGGCTGGAAGAACCTACTGTCTCTGCATGGCCAGAGCTGACTAAGGCTGAGCAGCCCACAGCCTGAGGGGCTTTCCAAACTCCGCAGGAACTGTTCTCTTGCCTTCCCAGGGCAGTGGCAAAGTGCAGATGTTGCCAACCCAGAATAAAATATTTTTACATGAAGTATGGAAGAGCAATGTTCTCACTGTTACCCCTGTGGAGAGACTGAGCACAGACCCCACTGGCATGAACCACAGGCTCCACATTCTTGGGGGGGAGCCTGTAGCCTTCCTGAGCTGGGTAATGCCCAGGGTAACCCTTCCGCTGCCTCTGTCTTGGACGAGGCAGGATTCCCCTACACAGAGTTGGACACGCTTCCAGGAATTTGGATACTTTCCCCAAGAAAACAATTATACAACTTTTTCTTCATGGAGAATCTAAACTTTTCCACTGTCCTTTCCATACTGAAGCCTATCAGAATCCCAGAAATAAATACTTATTCTCATCTTAGGGGTACTAAATCTGAACCCAGATAAGGAATGGTAGGTATCCAGGCTTTCCTTTCTCTTATGGCTAGAAACATAGAGGACAAGAGTGTTTTTGCATGGGTAAACTCTGCTCTTTTCTTTCCCCAGTGACTCTGCCCCCTCATTTCATATCCCCACAGATAAATACGTATATATCCCCTTTTCCTTTTTATTCCTTTCCAGAATATTGTTCTTTCCTACACGAAGTTTGGCTCAAGAGAGTAGTGGGTAATATTTCCTCCTCCTCTTTGCAGAGCCATCGCTTCAGTGTTGATAGAACAGTAGAAAACCTGTGGTCAGAGCCAAAGAGTGGACGATGCAGACAGACCGAGGCTGCGCTCTCATTTTTGTCTGTTCTTCACTTCCACTAGAGAAGAAGCTTTGAGGGAGGCAAGCCTCCCAGCCCTTCCTGAGATGACAAACTGGGGTGTTGAACAAGAAAGCAGCTCCTTACTCTCTTTTCCCAAGGCCTAATCCAGAAATCACTACCACAACACAACGGCAATAGAGCACAGGCACAAAGAGAAAGCCTGGGACATAAACAGAGGCAGGGTGATGGGGTCATTCCACAGACAACCCATCTATTGAACAAGAAGGGATAACAAAATGGACCCTAAATGGTTGAAATTCTTCTCTCTCCCCACAGAGTGTCACCCTTGCTCCACGTGTTTCCAGAGCTTGCTCAAGTTGAACATCTCTGGGCCACAGATTGGATACATGGCGCTTGAATAGAATTTGCCTCAGATTCTGCATTGTTTAAAGGATCCCCCTTGGTCTGCTTTGGAGACTTGCAAAAAGGCTGAGTCTCTCCTTGATTCACTTCATCCTCCTGCCCTGGGCTCTGCCTCACTCCTGACCTCTCCCCTCTGTATGGCCTCCCTTGGTTCCTCCATCTCAGCCTGTTCTTCCATCTTCTCCCTCCTTTCTCCTGTGTCATTTCCATAACACTTTTTCGCCCCGGGAAATCAACAATCAGTCATGTGGCTGTGAATGATGCTTAGGCTTGGGAACTTAGAAGGAGTGAGACCACAGGCCAAGTATGAGGAATGCGCGAGTTCCTGTTATCTGGTGATCAGAGAATGAGCCCTAATACTAACTTGATTGATGGGCTGGCTGACAGCCACACTTGGAACAGGCACATATGGAAGTGTAGACAATCCCAGGTCTCACCAACTCCAACTAAGAGTTTTGAGAAGTGTAGAGAAGTGAATCTATTGTTTTTGGATGGATACTCAAGAACCACGTCTAGTTCTGGACCCATCACCAGTAGGTAGTCCCACCCAACTTTCCACGCCTCTTAGTATTGTCATTCCAACCCCCATCTCCTCAAAGTGGGCCCAGCTCCCAGCTCATAAAAAGATGATTAGCTGACATGTTAGCCTCAAGAACTCCATCTAATCTTCCTCTCTCTCCTTCTTCCACTTCCCTCTCAACCTGCCAATTCTCATCAATAGAAAGATGGCAGAAGAACTTGTCTTTCTGTCCTCAGATGCTCAGCATTCATTTTGGACGTGAACTTCACAGCAGCATGTGTGGAACAATGGATAATTTTAGCTTAGTAGACAGCAAAAAATATAATATATATAATATATTTATATAATTATGTTTAAATACTTATAAAGAATAACTAACTTCATTATTACTACGGGAGACTACACAAAAGAAAGGGAGAGAGCCAGTTTAGAGTAGATGAGCCCTGAAAGATGGCAATCCATTCAAAATGGGTATCAACAGAGTGTCCCTGGTAACTTCTCTTCTAGTATTTTGGTATTGGTTTACAAGTTAGGTGGAGCTGAATAGCTGGCAGAGTGGGGAGCAGGGTAAGAGTTGAGGATGGGGTTGGATAGAATATAAATGGGGGAGGAGGGTCCTTGTATATCTATCATATTTCTTCTTCCACTTTTAATCAACTGCCTCCTTGAAGAAACTTTTGCCTATGATCCTTCCCTACTTGGGCTACTTGATGCAATCACTGGCACCTATAAACATCCTCTCGTGTTTCTTATAGATCCTTCACATTCTTCCTTCTTCCCTCATTTCATGGTCTTTCTTCTTCATTAACCTCTTGTTTCCTTTTGGGGAAGCCTCTCTTTCTTACTGCCTCCAGGGCAGTGGAAGGAGGAGCTTGATCCCACAGTTACTGATTTTCTTCAGCCTTGGGGTCTCGGCAGGTGCATTCATCCAGGTCGCAGTCAGCAGCAAATGGAATGACCTAGGGGAAATCAAAGAGAAGTTGAAATAACCCATTTTTGTGCCAAACTTAAGACTCTTCAGCCAGCTTTCACTTCTCTCCCTTGGTCCCAGAGGAAGTGTGGGAACACGTGTTAATATTACAGAACTGAAATTAATACTCAGTACTTTCACTTACATACCATGTCTCCCTAGGCAAGGTAAACCATCCTTGCTTCACTTTCTTTATATATAAAGTGGGTGGACAACGGTAACTACCCCAGAGTGTAATAGTGTGGTTTAAATAAGAGGATGGATATAAAACACATTTCCAGGCACCTGTAACACTTGTTATTGCTACTTCTAATATTACCACTAATGTCTAAAACTACCATTGCAAATGTTTTCGTTGCTATTATCAACTGCACAAAAATCCCTACAAAGTAGGTAAAATGAATGTTAGTATTTTCTTTTTTCAAGAAAAGCCAAGAAAAGTTGGATGACTCAACTCAAGGTCACGACACTATCTGGAAAACCAAGACTCTAGCGCCTAGCTCTATGACTCTGACCCCTTGGTGTTCTTGGGGCCATAGGAGCATCCTTGCCATCTTCATAAGCATGAGGTTTTGCCCTTCTTGAACCCAGGATAGACACTTTGGCTTGGTGAAACAATGCATCTCTCTACCCATTGTTTGTGGCTGGACTGCCCTCCTGCTATGTAATTATCCCTCCTCTATGCCAGAGATGGTCCAGCAAAAGTTGCTCTCTTCCTGCTTGTGCTGCTACTAACAGACAAACATACTTTTTGAATGTCTGTAACTAGCTTCAGAGAGAACCGGGCATTCGGGAGACATGATACAAAAATGGCAAACATTCTACCCTTTGGGCATGACAATCAAATGAGGTAAAAATATATAGGCATATGAGAAAATAGTTCAAGTACACTGAAGAGACGGGCTTGGTGATCGGGCAAGTGGGCTGGAGAACGGGTGGCATTGTTTGGGGAAACTTCCCAGCATATTTTCACATATGAAGTAAAATGTGACTTGGGAATCAACAGGGGGGTGAAGTGCATTTTCAATCCTGATTCTTGTGTACACTGGCCACAGGCACTGAAATCTATTAAAGACAAACCCTAGATTTGCTGAGTGGGAGATGGAGATGGGGAGAGAATTGCTTGCTTTCTTCTGAAGTGGTCCTGTCTTCCAGTGTAGAGATGGGACCCTTGACAAGTTACCTTCTGCAGGTGAGACTAGGAACTGGTTGGCATGATTTCTGACCTGTCATCCAAGCTCTTGATCTGTTTCCCTTGGTTGGTAATTTATTGGTTTTTAGAGCAAAAGAGGGCCAAATTGAACAGTGATACAATGAGCTGCTGAGCGCTCTGCACTAAATAAGTTAATTCACGTAAGTGGTGAAAATAGTGCCTGGCACATAGCTAGCATTCAGTAAATATTAGTCATTAGGGACTGTAGGATTCAGCTCTGTGTAGAGGTGATCATGTAGGTGTGACTTTATTGTGGACACATGTACAAGGAAGGTAATACCACGTCCCCATTGGCCAACTAGCATCATATGTCTTCGGAGTACTTGGTTTTTTATCCATATTATTGCAAAATTTCAGCCTATTCAATTTGCAGGCTTAGCTTGAGCATATCCGTCAATTTAAGAGAGCCCAGAGCCCAGTTCAGAGAGTGCTCCAGGTAGCTTTTGGTGGCCACTCAACACATATCTGCAATATGATTACAATACACTTTATAGGATTGTTAACTTAATTATGAAGATCCATAATAACTGGACATCACTTCATTGGTAAGCTTGCCTCCCCAAGGGGTGGAGGCCATTATTCCCTGCCTACAAAAATGTTTCCTGGATGACGACGCAGGTGTGAATCTCCGAGTAGCAAAAGCCAGGGCTTTTCTGAAGGAGTCACAGGACTGACAATTAAAGAACTAGTATTTTCTAATAATCTATCCTAAAACCACTATCCTTAATCCTGTCACTGTAGAAGCTCCAATGTTTGTTCACTATAATCTCCACTTCTTGACTGTTGAATAAAAACCAATAATGATAGCTAATGAAGGAGAGCTAGCCAAAGCACCTGCCTTTATTCCTGGAGCTGCCGCCCCCTCCCCACACCCCCAGGTGCCTCACTTACCTTCTTGGAGGAGAGTGTGGACGAGCAGCAGTCTCCCCCATCGTAGTGGCAGTAGGCCCGATTGTTGATGGTATCACACCAACCGTCTGCTTGGAAAGGCTGGCAAGGAGGTGGGAGGTCAGTGTCTAAGCTCAGCTTCACTGTGCTTCACCCTATTCTCCCACTCACCCCCACACCAGCATAATCCGTGCACCTCAAGAGATAAGATGGGAGAGTACCAAGGGGCAGGGCACAAACTGACCCAACAATCGCAAGAAGTTGCAGTCTCAAGATAAGACCCTTGGATCTAAGGAATTGTCAAATTTCACCTGTAGCACCTACTGCTGGCCTACTCGAGGGTCCAGAATGGTTCATTTAAATTCCTTGATCAATTTTTTGCTTTCTTGTGATAATAGGTACATTATTTAATTATTATAAATATTATTTATATTGTGTAGGTTACAAAATGTTTTCACACATTTTAACTCTGTTGATCATCAGGAGAAGTCTGTGTATCAGGAAAGGTTGGCTTTAAAAGTCCCATTTTATCAGTGAGTAAACAGAGATGTACAGAGGTGACAAAAATCGCTCCAGGTCACACAGCTAGAGCCCAGATGATCTTGGGATTAGAAGTCATCAATCTTGACTCTTTGCTGCTTGGGATTAAGGACCATAACCTCCACGACTTCTCCTGGTCCCTGTGCTTAGAGACCCTAGACCCTAGTAGTCTTGGGGTGCTGTGAAGACTCAAATGGTATGTGACCAGAATGCAGTGGTCCTAGAGTTTGGGGCATGAGTGCTGGGACAGAAATAGTCCCACATGTACAGCCACCTCATGCACAGCAGCTAGACACAGAGCTAGGGCAGAGAAAGCTGAATGGTTTCCATCTACTCCTGTTACTGTCGCAAGTTAACAAAACAGGAAAGGGGCCCAGGCCAAACCAGAGTTAATGGAGTGTTTCAGCCCAAAAGGGAATGCATGATAAGAACACTAACAAGCGGTTAAAAAATAGTTCAGCAGCCCAATGCATTATTTCTCTAGAACCACTTCTGGAGGAAGACAGGGTCCAACAGCATCCTGGAGGGCACATCTGCCAGCCCACCTACTCAAGCACACTGGCTGCTCCCCATCCTGAGTGGATGCCCAGCTGCGAAGCCTCAGGAAAGATCTTGTGGTCAAACTCTTTGGGCCACAAGACAGTAGACTCCTGAGTTCTGAGGCCACCTTCCAGTTCACATTTTCAAATAACTTTCTCTCCCCCGACCCTCCTTAAATGTCAACTGTTCCCTATTTCACTATGCTTTGATGAGATAGATCACTAAACCAAAAAATGGACATTAAATAACTTTCAGCAATTGAGTTACATCAGAAAGAGCTCATCCAAGTTATTACTTCAATGTTTTGATTTATTCTATGGGGTCCTGAGGTCATTTGCACATCATTCCAGATGTATACCAGTTTGCCAACCACTGAAAGCTGCTACTTGTGGGGTGGAACTCAACAGCTGTCGCACAGCTGCACAGCAATATTAGTTGAGAGCAGTAAGTGAAAATGAATTGTGTTTTCAACACGGGCCTCACTGGGATAAAAGACAAAGATTCTGAGATGAGCATTTGTCTTTAACACTGGAGTCAGTTATTCTGGCTCAGGAGAATCTGGGATAACTATGCAATCAGGACTTGTGTTCACAACTGCAGCCAAATAATAGGAGTCAAAATACCATTAGCTGCATCCTTAACACCTATAGATGCTGTCGGGAGGACCGGATACTGAGATTCCCTCAGAGTTTTCTTTTTCTTCTTCAAGTGTTTGGAGTATATTTTCTTCATCTAACACTGCATCTGTTACTTTTTCTCCAACCCTGACTGACTCATTGGCAAAATTTAATCTGTTCCTTCTTTCTTTTTCATATAATTGTCTGTAAAAATCCAGAGAGCACCCAAAATACTTTTTCTACATATAAAAGCATGGTCTTCAGTATGGAGGATTAAAGGGAGATTCAAAGATCTTCCTTTTCATAAGAACAACTTAAACATTTGAATGAATTAATAGAGGACCCTGGGGAATCTGTCCTTCCAAAATCTTTCCCAAGCATGGCTTCTCATCTCAAGAACATTAGGGAAGATACGTTGAAAGAGCAAATATTGTCTAGGTGACCTTCTCTAGGTGTCACTGGACTTCTATTGCTATAGCCTGGATACGATTTCTAGAAGCTGCTTATTTTCTGCTCTTAAAGGGTCATCTGGGAAGAGAAGGGAATTTATAAAAAAAGAACAGAAATACAGAGAAAAGGTTGGAAAGACTCAAGTATTTAATTTACTATATACCTATTAGAATTAATTGCTCCTCCCCCAACCTGCCAAAAACAACTACTCCACCCTAAACAAACAGAGTCTCCTATGGCAACATGTGCCTGGGAAGCTTGACAGCTTGAGTCCAAAGTCACAATGGAAAAAATAGGAAGGGAAAAATGACTAATTGATCCAAACTTTTTAAAGCATCTGAAGACTGGGGTAGACCTGGAGATCTAAATCTTAACAATTGAAAGGTGTCAGAGTGCGGACATCCCTCCTCCCTGCAGGAAAATTCCCCAGTTTCCTGGGGAGGGTACAAGGCTTGGTTTCTCTGCACAATGAGTCCATAGGTGCATTTTCCATACCCATACACACACCTCATTTACCCTGTAACATCAGAAAATGAAGTGGTCCACATAAGGGAAGTTTTTAAATGCCTGAAGCTTATTCCTTTAGGGGCCACTTTTTCATTTTCATTTTAATCATTTCAACAACAAAAAAAAACCTTTATAAAATTCCTGTTTCCCTGCCTTTTAATAACTTATAGACTACAAAGCCGTCAACAGGAATATTTTTTATTTTCACCTTCAGAGCCACTCTCTGCATTGGGCTATTCACCCCTTTGCTAAATGAGCCCATGCACGCGCGCGTGCGCGCACACACACACACACACACACTCTCTCTTTCATGAGTCAAGCTTCCTAGAATTATACCTAAATGAATACCTAAATCTGAGAGAGAGGCTGGCTTGCTCTTCTTATGACATATGAGCTTGATGATACCTATTTTAGTTGTTATAGGAAGGCTTTTCTTGACAGCTAGCTGTGTTCCAGCAGATGAGGTGGCCATATAAATGGCTGTGCATAATGGATGAAATATGCTGATGAAGGGCAGTCAGCCTATCCAACCTATACAACTTTGGAAACTTCTCAAAAGTAAAGATAATTTCTTCTTTATGTTATATTATCTAGTGATATTTTCTGTTTAAAGTTGTTCTAAGGAGTTAGGCATGGGGATGGTTGCCCTGTCTGGTGTCTACGGATGCAGTCATTCCTTCAATAACTCCATACTCTTTATCCCAAACCTACATGTGCCAGGCATTGTTAGAGGGATGCAGAGATAAATAAAAATGGCTTCAGCCCTTGAGAGAACTCACCATAAGTAATTATTGCTTATGACGATGAGTGCTAGCATAGAGATGTGGACAGGAGAGAAGCACCTAATCCAGATTTGGGGGAGGGGACGGGAAGCCGCATGAGCTTTCAGTGGATGGCTTAGCCACATCCAGTTCCTGAAGAGAGCTTAGGACTGGATGATTCAGAGGGGAAAAGGAGCCTGTGAAAGAAGAGGGTGAAAACCGAAAGGTGGGTGGTGCTAGACTGCTATCACAGGCCCATCCTCAGGAAGAAGTCCATAAACTTTGACTGATTGGCTGATAATACCTCTATTACTTGAAGTAGATGAAGAATATTTTCTTTTACAGCTTGCAACAGAACTCATGACCACAATGATGTTTTAGAAAGGTTAGTTTTGGACTTCAGAACTTCTGCTCTGCTAACCTACAGTTTGGCACCTCAGCCAAAAGTGACCATGTCTCTACAGGTAAGGCATGGGGCAGAAGCCTTATTTATCATCTTGAAGGGTGTTTCAGACCAGAGGATGCTCATCACACTTTTGCCTAATGCCTAATACTATTTTCTTTCTCCCACATCATTGCCCATCAAAACCTTCTCGTTATACGAATGACAAATCAGACCCACATGCATTTCTTCATATTGATCAGGCTGCATCAGGCCCAAAAGAAGTCCTTTTCCAGGGCAGCTGTGGCACCACACCCGGTGGAGTCCTTGCAGCAGATGGAAGCTCTACGTAAATTTCTACAAGTATGTGTGTCAATTTTCTCTTCTTTCCTAGCTCTCCAGTGAATGGTGATCTCCAGCCTGATTCTCATTCTCCTTTCATCCCATGGATCTGCCTACTGTGTCCACACTGCTTGGGTTTCACTGCAAGGCCTCTCTTAGAATCTCAGGGGCAAAACTTGGGAGACCTTTGAGACCCCTTAGGGACCCTTGATGACCAGAACACTACTTGATTCTTTTAAAGGACCACAGATATATGAAATTCTAAGGCTGGATGGAGCCTTGAAGACTATTTAGTAAAAACCCCTCACTTTACAAATGATGAAATGGAGCTTTAAAAGGTGAAATGTCTTGTTTACAAGGTAAGTTACTAGAAATCCTGGGAACAGAGCCTAAATTTCCTAATTCTTGATAAGATGTTCTTTTTACTATATCATGCTACCACTCTCTGATGACTTCATTAATCTTTTAATATGGGGTGAAAGCAAGGTAACTTAAACTCCTTTGGCACCTCTACAAAAAAGGCCTAGGTGCAGGAGCATCAATAATGAGTGAACACAGTAACCCAACAGAGAAACAAGAAAAAGGGTCTGATATATAATGTCAAGTCCCCTGGACCCCCACAACTTCACTTCTCCTTTTCTCAGTTGTGGGTCAAAGTTTATCCCAAATAAGCTACCTGGTACCATAGCTCCTTCTGGGCTCAGGCTTGTCGGCCCATATTTCCCTGGAGGCTGATTCCCCCAGGAGGAAGCAACACTATGCTCCCATCCCATCAGCAGATGCCTGAAACCCAGAAACATTTATTTCTGGGCCCCAGAATGGTAAAGCCAGGCATTTTTCTGCTCACGAAAGTCATCTGAGGAAAAGAGGAAATGAAGTTGTTCCACTCCCCCAGTGTTCACCCCTTGGGGTGGGAGGGTGCCGATGATCTCACGTTTGTGGGTTTGCAACAATCTTCCTGGAAAATGTAAAACTAAAATAGACAGATACCCTGAGATGGATCTTGAAGGAAGAGCTTCTCAGATAAACCTTCTTTGGAAAATCTCATCTGGCTTCCTGGACCCAGAGAGTTCTCCCTGCCCCTGTGCTACTGTCGCATATTTTATCCACATATGTATTACAGGACTTAACACTCTGAGTGTATCACCAAGGGCTCAGAGACTAAGCACCCTTGCAGTCCCTGCTACTAGCTCAGCGCCTGATGCCCAGGAGGTTCTCAACAAATAAACATGAGGGTGGCTAACCACATCTCCTTGGCAGGCTTTATGACCAGCTCCCTCCTTTTCATTACTCTCTCCTACTAGGGGCAGAGTTTTGATATACCTTTATTTCTGAGAGAGAAGAGATAGTAGAATATACCCTCTGAAAGTTCTCTTTCTATAAACAATCCAAAAATGCTGGAGAGAATGTAACAATATCTTCTCAGTTCCACAGCTGGGATAATAAGAAAAGAAAGGAAATTATCTAGACTCCAAAAACAAAAAGAAGCTGAAAACCAGAGCAGAAATAAGGCCATGAAACCATCGCTGTCCTAGGAATGTTTGCAAATATCGGTAATCAAGTGATTGGATTTCAACAGCTGATGGGGAATAGGGGCCTAGATCTTGGGCCTTTGCAAGGTGGAGCACTTTTAAGCCACGCTATTAGTATTTTAATAAGATGACTATGTTTGCAAGGACTAATATGGAATGACACAGTCACATGGTGATGCTGCACTGGTAGCTTGGTTACTTGGAACCAAGAGATTTGCTCCTTCCTACCAGCCCTGAAGTCTACATGACTCAAATCTGGGCCTTGGCAAAGTCACTAATAACTAAGATGTTAAGTCCCTGCTGTGTTACCAGCCAAGAGTTGAAAGTGCAAAAAATACTTCCTTGAAGGCCAAGGGTCTGCTCCACAAACAATAGATAGGCAAGATGTAATTGAAAGAAAAGCAATGAAGACACACATTCTATTGGAGGGGCAGAGGGAAGCAGCACCGTTTAGTGGCCCCAAGAGAGAAGCATCAGGACTTGTGGTCTAGTCTTGTGTCTATGGTGCTTTACTTGGTCCATGTGAGGTCATATAGCTTCTGTGAAGGGCTTCAAACCTCTGCCTGTGCAATCCACCAGACCCTCAGGAACGGAAAAGCAAATGTGTACCTTTACAGGGTGTGAAAGCCTGGTTACAACCAGCTTATCTATATCTGACACCAAAACCAAACCACAGTCTTAGAACGGAAATAATCAAGTAGTGCAAAAACTTAGCTCTTCTGAGAGAAGTAGTTGGGATAAATGGAGGTGAAAAAACAAACGCAAACAAAATACGGCCAATTGACTGCTTTCACTTGTAATATTTTCATCTGCTTCAAGGTACCCAGAACCTAACAGCTCCTGCCCAGGAAAATGATCAAAGCTGTATAGTACGGTGATTAAGAGCACGGGATATGGTGTTAGATCAACCTGTGCCCAGATCCCAGCTCTGCTCCTTACCAACTCCTAGAATCTGGGCAAGTTACTGGACTTCTTGAAGCAGCAGTATCCTCATTCACAAACGAGAATAACACCTACATCATAGGGTCATTGTAAGGAACCAATTAGCAAATGGAGGTAAAATACTTGGCATGGTACCTGGCCCACAGGAAGTGTTCAGTGAATGCTAGTTTTATGAAATTGCCAGGAACACTACCATTGCTTTTTGCCCCTGTGGGTTGGTGTCTGAGTTCCCCCCATGGAGACTTTAGTCAGAAAAACTTGAAGATGCTGCCACCAACACTTTACAGAGTCAAAGCCGTGGATGCTCTCATGCCTGTGAGCCTCCTGCCCCATCCACTTCACCACAGATGCACCCATCTGAGTCACGAAGGAGAGAGAGTCAGGTGACAGGGGAAATGGGTCTGGAACTTGTAAAAACAAAGTGGGAAAGTCCTGACTGGCTTCTGGAAACTAAGGCTCTCCTCAAAACCATAGTGGTGACTTGGGTGCCTCAGCCTCTGAAAAACCCCAAACCATCACAGACACCTCTTCCCTGACGTGCGCCACAGGAAAACAGGAAGGTGAGAAGACTCTGTGACTTACTTTTCAGCCAAAAACAACCTTCTAGCAGCTCCTTTCATTTAGCTGCAAATAAGACCCAGCGGTGCAGACTCTCCACCTCGCAAACATACACCAACCTGCTTCCCCACAAGGCTCTCCTCTTGGCCCAACATGGCCCGGGCGCTTCTCACTCACCCCAAGCAGATGGGGGGAGTTAGAGGCCCAGATGGCGAAGATGTGGCAGGGGAGTCTTCAGGCAGAGTCTGCATTTATCTGCGCCAGAAAAACATCAGCTCTAAGTTAGAGCTCTGCTTCTCAAGAGATAGAGACAGGAGGAAATAGCCCTTCACAGGCCCTTGTCCCGCTATCCTAGGAGGCTTCAAAACAAAACGACATAGCCCTCCTGCAAATGTGTGTTCTGTTCCTCTGTGGAGAAACGCCACTGCGGTGCGCCACAGCCGCTGATGGCAGTGTGTCCTGGCCCTCACAGGAACCAGAGGCCTCACCGACAGAAGAAACTCTGTGCCTTTGGCCTCAGTCCCCTCTACCTTTTACCAAAATTACATGAGACGGTGGCAGCACCGAGGGCCCCCCTCCCTGCCATCGCCTCCATTCCTTCCTCAGATCTCCATAATCACTCAAAAGGTCACTGTCCGGCCCCTCCGCATCAAATCCCAACTCCACGTCCTAAAGAAACAAACGTCCCCCACACCTTCTTTCTCCTCTTCTGTCAGTCTCACTCCATCTGCCATGCTTCCCCTCTTCTCTGGAGGAGCTAACCTTACACGGTCGGCTAGTCCAGACGTGATGCTAGTGATTCCCAGTCTTTTTCTGTCAAACTCTGATTTCACAGCAGTGTTGCCCTCACTCCTTCCTGGACCATACAGCAACACTTCCCAGGATGCTGTCTGGTGACAGGGCAGCAGTCCTCCAGCTGGCCTGATTGCTGTGCTCCAGCAGTACTGATATCTGTGGTACAGCAAAGTCTGTGCTGGACTCCCAGCAGGAACTCATAATGCTACACCATCAGACCTGATTCCCATCTCCACTGGGAGGCTGGTGGGCCCGTTAATTCTCAGGATTTTGTTTCTTGATTTCATGGCGTAAGTGGGGTAGGGTGGCCACAAACTCTCCTGACAGCCCTGCCGCATGGCACCTGAGTTTCTTCTTTTAAGAGGAATGGATTAACAATTGTTTGTTCGGGGAATTTCTGGCCTCCTTCCCAGCTAATTGGAGCTACTGTGTTTTAAGGTCAGAGATAGAAACTATGAACACAAGAGGTTTAAACTGTGCAAGGGCCATGGGAGCAGGGACACTTCTGTTTTGCTCCTTTTCCACTCCTGCGTCCTTCCGTCAGCAATAAGGCCCCTGTATCGGCACAATGCCGAACACACCACAGTAGGTGCCCAATGAATATTTGGTGAGTGGCACTCGGGGAGCCCCTCCAGAATGAACTATAAACCGAGAACGCAAAATATTTTTTGCTTTCCATTCCTCTTGCCTTTTCTCCAAGAGAAGGTCCCTTTCCTCTGTCTTATTCCCCAGCCTCCCCAGGTATCTATTCTCGCTATCAGTTACTCTCTCTAAAACATCACCTGAAAACAGCTTAGCATGACCTTCCAGGTAAAGGTTCACTAACAGTCGATTCTTACAGAACCAAACGTAAAGATTCAGAAGAACGAAACCGAGAGTGGAATTTCAGGCCCCTGCAGGCACCTGGCTGAGCAGGTGGAGCCTTCCGCCTGGCCCTCACCTCTGTAGGTGGTCCCTCCCTCAGCTCCCCCTCTCTTGGCCTTCTGCTACCTGTCATGCCAGGACCACACCCCGCCTGATTGAAACCTTAGCCGTACACACTCTGTTCAAGAGCTCACATAGCTCCGGAAGGTAAAGGAGACAAAAGGATGGGAAGTAGGTAGAAGTCAGAAGAGGACAACCTGCAGCTGGGAGAAAGGGATGGAAAAGCACGTGACTCCTGGAAGAAGGCCCAGGGCAAACAGCAGGGGTCCTGCTCTGACCCTGAGCCTTCACTTCTGTCTGTCGCCGTCTCCTGGTTCCTTGGCCAGCCTGCAGTTCATGGGAGGTCGAGGCAAGCCTGGGCCGGTGGAGGGAATGTTCCACCACAGCCCCTGACACGCGTGCTCACCCCCCGTGCCCCTGCCACACGCACATCATGCCAGGCTGTTTGGCGTTTCTTGGCTCCCCAAGCCTGCCTGTGGAAGATGACTGGGAATGCAGACTGTGGGAGGAAACAACAATATTCATTGTTTGGATTAAATATTTTTCTTGGCCCTCCTGCTGTTTGCTGAGCGTCTTATTTTTTTTTTATTTCCCATTCTCTCTCAATCCCTCCCCACTGCCTCCTTCCATCTCTCCCTCTCTCGTTTTCTCTCTCTCACTCTCTTCCTCAACAATCAAGCACACTGAGGGAAATTTTGAGGAGGAAGCAGAGACTTCTAGGGTGGAAAGAGGTGTTTAAGGAAACCAAAGTAACTGACAAAGCTGTTTGCCATTCCAACACGATACCACACCCAGCCCTTCACAAAGATGCTTTACTTTGGGATAAACCGAAATCTATATTTCTTTGAGTTTTCACATATGTTCACGGGATCTAACTCACAGCACTTGTCATCTCTCTCACTGTCTCTTTGACATATATGTAATATGTGTGTATACGTATGTATGTGTATATGTGTGTATATACATATTCACACATACGCATAAATATGGTACATATGTGATATATATACTTTTCACGTATAAGATATATGTGTTCATAATAATTAATAATATATAATATTTATATTATAGACATATAACTTTAAAATATGTGTTTTTATTTTATACACACACGTACATATACAATTTCTCTTGAAGCTCTAGGCATAAGGAGAGAACCTAAAGGTAAAAATATTTTTACAGACTACAGAACATTATGGAGAAGCAAGATACTATTTTTATTTTGTACATAGCATTTGCTGTGTGTAAGGCACTGTGCTACAAGGTTTGTGCATGCGATCTTATCGAACCCTCACGATAACCCAGTGAGGTAGGTATTATATCGTGCCCATTTTACAGACGAAAAAACCAAGGACTAGAGCCGTTAAGGAACCTGTCTGAAGAAAAGACATAGAGCTGCTGTCTAATGCCCAGGCCTAAAATGCCACAGCATTATTATCCTATAATAATGATAGGTCCCACTCCACTTCTCAGTACTGCACACCTGGTCCATTTCTCCCCAAAACTATGGGCGTGAAGCAGCCACTTTCTGTCTAAGGAAAAGTCAGCGTCACAGAAATCCATGAGAAGTGTATCATCCAGAATATTTAACCTCAAAACATATACTATGAGCCAGGCACGTGACTAGTGGCTGGAATCTTGGGATATCCAATTAGCACATAGTTAGTGTGTGTACTATGTACAAGGCTCCACAGCAGGGTCTGCATGACAAAGTCTGTTAAAGAAGGTTTGGTGGCATTAGCACTGAATAAGGCAGAATCTGAACAGCATCTGAGATAATAGGGAAGAAGTCACAGGCCAAGGGAGGATTAATTCCCAAAGTAATTAATGGCACTGATAAGAGCTATGGAAGTTCAGAGCAGGAAAGGAGCTAGGGCATTTCTGGAAAGCTTTATGAACTATATGGGATTAGACTTAATCTTTGAGAATGGATAGGATTTGGGCAGAGAAATGGGGAGAAAAATCCCAGCAGGAGGGCAAGTACAAGCCAAGATTTCAAAGAGAAAAAGAAAAGATATATCTGTAGCTTTCTGCCTCAAGTATTAATGGTCCAAGTTTGAAGTAGGTCAAATCTCCATCCAGAGGAATCTAATCTTTTTTTTTTTTTTTAGCATAAGGAGAACACGTTAAAACGTGTGCTTCAAAATCTGGATCTGGGAACAGCATGGGGAATGTTCAGGAGAGAGATGGCAGGATCCAGAGCAGACAGAAGTTGATCTCAATTATATATGAACTGAGAACAGAGCTGGCTGTTCTAATACGGAATTGCAAAAAGCAGACAGGAGGAGTTCGGTGAAGGAAAACTGTCAGGACTTGGTGAATGGACATATTTGGGTAAGACCGATGGGGATGAAGGTTTGTCTAGGACATTTTGACTATTCAAATCATGCTAAGCTTTTCTCAAAAAATTCTGCTCATGGAAAAAAATAACTAGAAAGAATCCTAACTAAATCTAAGGACTGAGCCACGGGAAATAGAGGCTGCCAGTCAGCAAACCATCCCACCTCACAGCGAGAAGCTCTATACATTTTCCTTTTCCATATAAACACAGGCCTAGAGGGCCCTAGCACATTTTCTCTCCTGCCCGATTTCTGCCAGGCTCTCCCCTCAACTTAGTCATGACAATTTTATCACCCCCAGTAATATCTAGGTCCAGCTGAGTTGAGGAATGGCAGGAGGGAGGTGCCATGTTTATTCTAGAATATTTTCTTGCCAACAGTCTTGTTTCTCTTAGCGTTAGTCTAATTTTTAGTTCCTGTGTCTATGAACAGCTCGATTTGTGTGGCTGATTATTGCGGTTCTCATCCTCAACCTGTCACGCCATCCTGGGTTGTCAGCCCGGCTGTTCTGTTCTCCGTTAACTGGTCAATCCATCCAGTCTTGCTTTCACCCATATGGAACCTATTCTCTGTGCAAGTGTCTTGTTTACATTCCCTTTATCTATGGGACGCTTGTCTGTGTATCTTATTCACTCATCCACTGATCGGCTGCATCTGTTTCATAACATGTTCTCTAGTCTCATTTCCTTGATCCTCGCTAAGCAGAGTGCATTGGCACACCTCCCCTTCCTCCTCTTCCTCTGGCTTTAAGCTTGCAAAGCCTAGGGAGTGTCCTAACAGGTGGCCAGCACCCCATGCTCATCTCTTAGCTGAGTTTTCTAAAAGTCCTGCATTCCTAGTTTATGGGCTGTTTATTTGCTTTTAATTTTCCTACCAGTTTCAGAACAGGGACTCTGGAATCAGCCTACCTGGGTTCACCTTCTAGTCCCACACTTGCTAACTCTGAGGCTTTGAAAAGCTGATCAAATTCTCAGCTCCTCAGTTTCCTCATCAGTAAAACAGGGATGACAATTATGGTAATAATTCCTGATAGTATGCAGCTGGCATACAATAAACAATCAATAATGTTATTAAGTATGTATACTATGTGACCAGGAGCTATTTTTTGTCGGTTTGTTTCCTGAGTGCAATAAGCCTAGATACTCTGGGCATCAATGGCTCCCTGTCTGTGAAGGTGGAGACTAGGCCTCCCAGAAGTGGCTACTGGACAACTTGGTCATTCTTCCGCCCTCTCAACTATAACCAGTAATCCTAGGGATCTTACCACTTACCTTGTCCAACTATGGGGACAGAATGACATGCCTTAAGGCAGGCAAAATACATAAGAAAAGTTACGTGAAATACTAATCATTTCTCTCACGTTCTATTGTTGATAGTTGAGGCGCAGCAGCAATGATGTGTCAAAGTTTGTCTTTTGTCCCCTGGTCTGCTTTTTTCCCATCATCCCCACCTCGATGTTGGACTCTGCTCCCCCTGACAACTCACATAACCAATGCATCCACCTCTACCATAGTATCTGAATATTCTCCTACTTCTCTGGACAGCAGCTGACACACTAAGGGGTCAGTGATGTCAGACATATATCTGCAGATACATATGTATCTGTAACTAAATAAAGGATAAAATATTAAGGCAAACATTTACTTTAATTGTGGAAAGTTGGAGACTTTGTGATCCACGTGGTGGGGACAAGTATTTGGGGGAGAAACAGGAGCATGCATAGCATCCCCAAAATTACACGGTGGAGGCAGACCTATTAAACAAAATTGGGAACCTAGTTCTGTGTATCAGGACATTGTCTGCCTGGGTAAAGTGAACATGAGCAAAACACATCTGTTATGGACTGAATTGTATACCGAAAAATGCACATGTTAAAGCCCCAGCTCCCAATATGATGGTATTTGGAGGTGGGGTCTTTGGGAAGTAATTAGGTTTAGATGATATCATGAGGGTGGGGCCCTCATGACAAGATTACAGTCCTTTTAGAAGAGACACCAGAGCTTCTTCTCTTTCTCTGCCATGTGAAGACACAGCCAGAAGGTGGCCACCTGCACACCAGGAAGAGAGCCCTTACAAGAGACCTGAATCAGCCAGCACCTGGATCTGGGACTTCCCAGCCTCCAGAACTGTGAGAAATAAATATCTGTTGTTTAAGCCAGTGTTTTATTATAGCAGCTGAAGTGGACTAACACACATGCCTTATTTAGTGAACTTATTAATTTAGCTATTTTTACTGATTTGTCAACCCAAAGAATTCGCTGAGATTCCGTCTAAAGAGTGGGAACATGAAAAGAAGGTAAGAGGAGGACAGGCAGGAAGCAGCTCTCAGAGGGAGCTAAAAGAAATAAAAAGATCACTGGCTTCTGTTATTCAGTTACTGAGCCATTCTGGATGGGTCTGGCCCTTGGGCTGGGCACAGAGGGCATGAAACCAGGACAGGTGGGTACAGCCAACAAGCTGGGCCGGCTGCAGACACTCCTGACTCAGCTACAGTGTCATCAGGGTCATAAGTAGTTCCAAGGCCAAAGACCATTCCCAGAAATCTAACAGCATTGCAGACATGCACCACTAAATTTAATATGTTTCACATTAGAAAGACTTCAGTTGAATCTAATCTCATTTTTAATTAGTCCTCACATCACCTGGTGAGGTAGATTAATATGATTATCCATATTCCACTGATGGGGAAAATGAGACAAAGGGCCATGCCCCAAGGTCACTTGGGGAATGAGCAATAGAGGTGAAAATTAAACTTAAGTATTTTAAACTTCCAAACCAGCACACAAGGGAGAGGACACTGGGGAGCAGATTTCATCTCCACTTATTCAGGATCTTTCACATGTGGATAATGCATATTCAATTTACTACTTAGTTTCTCTAATTAAAAAATAAAACCCTAATTCCAGTTCTGAACACCAATATTCCATATTCAATGAATATGGAATTTACCAAACAATATATGCCAGGAACAACCAGAGAAGAGAATAAAATGAGCACCACTTAGCCAAATGTGAATATTTATTAACTACTTATTGAATGTTTAATATTAAACTAGATTGTGGCAGGTGGGTATAAACACAGAAGAATGAAATATGTCCCCTGTTCTCTAGAAGCTAGTCTAACTGGACATTCAGAATAGGTACACCAACAAAAACACTTACAAATAGCACACACTTTCAAGTGCTTAGGCAGGAACCAGGTCTTTTCTTTGTTCCCCACAGTAGACATTGAAGCATTACGTGTTGATAAATTGTTGGCTGAGCCTACTCAGAGCAAACTGAGATATTAGCGTGAGAGGCAAGCCCATGGTATCATCAGCCACCCCCACCTTCCAATCCAGTTAACTTCATCTTCAACCCCTCTCTTGTCATCACATCCAACATCCAAATGTTCACTATTCTACTGCAGAAAATAGTTTTGTACTCAGCCTCTTTGCTCTCTTCTCTTTCCACTTCCTGTGTTCAGTGAGGTGGCTGTTATATTAGTTCAGGTAAGAGACGATGTTTCTGACTTCCACGGCCCAAATTTGCCACCATGATTTCCCCCCTAAAATATAAATCCCATCATCTTTTCTGTGACAGAGACACTTAATGCTCACCTGATATCTGTGTGTCCCACTTGTAGCGGGCTTGAGACCATGTGGCCACGCTCTGGTAAATGGGAAGGCAAGCAGAAATGATGCATTATGTCTGGTCCAAGGGACTCAAGATTTACTGGCTTCTCTCTCTCTCTTTCTTTTCTGCCTCTTTGGAGGCAGCCATGGAGACCACATTTTGAGAGGACAAAGGAATAAGATGGAAGAGATGAATGGATGCTCTAGAGAGTTATACCAGACTTTATGTGAATGAGAAATAAATCCTTTGTCATGTTAAATAACTGAGATTTCAGGGTTAATTTGTGACCACAGCCTATCTAAGTAAATTCATATTCTATTTATAAGCCTTCATTGGCTCAACACTTGCTACAGGATAAAGTCCAAACTCCTTAGCTTGGCATACAAGAGCCTGAGTGATCTACTCCCAGCTTAACTCTTTAATTCCAAATCCTTCCACACTTCTTCAGGTTCTCAAAGATCAACTTCACTGCATAGACTAATAATATTTTCTGTGATGTGCCACTGGTATTTCGGGGTTGTTTGTTATATGATATTATTGTAGCAATACTTGAATAATACAAAGATTGGTATCAGAATTGGGGTGCTGCCAAAACAAAAATCTAAAATATGTGGCATTGGTTCTAGAATGGTACACCAGGAAGCAAAGAAACTGTTTTAGGAAGCTGGAAAAATGAAACATCTCATTATGTAGTGGCAAAATATTTGACTAAATGTTTATCATAGTTGTGAGGGATATAATGTTAATTGTTATAACTTGTAGGTCAGAAAATTTACTTAACAGCCTATTGGCTTTGGGCAAAGACAATTTAAAGAAGAATATTACTAGGGTTAGTTAATGGTTACCACCTTCATTTGATAAGGTACTGCAGGAAGAGATGAGTTCAGAAAAGGCTGCTGCTTTGCCAGCAGAACTGACAGGGAATAGAGAGTACCAGAAATTCCAGGACTTGTAGTACTGGAAAATAAAGCTGTTTCTCATCTCCACCCAGTGAAAGATAAAACTTAGTAATGGTTTGTGTTAGAAAGGCTTTCTAAGACTCAAGTTAAGACTTAACTTCAGGCAAAGACAACATCAAGGAGTGGACCATTACACTATTTGTTAAGACTTTTAATTGGATTAAAGTGGCACCTAAGAGATCCTTGAGGCCGAACAAAATGACTCATAGAAAACAGACTAAGGACTTTGTCCCAGGGAAGTCTCATAAACTCAGAATACCTATCACTAAATCTATGGAGAGAGGCATGTCTTGAAAAGACTTGTTAGGATAGCTCTTGGAATATGGATATGACTGAAATTCAAGATATACAAAACCAATAAAGTTTAGGAGAGTTGAATTACCAAAAGTACCATCAGCTTGGATTTAAAGAGACTCACTGTAAGAGAACATAAAAAGATTTTTGGGTCCCCTACATTTTACCAGGAGAAAGCAGACTGAGAAAGCAACTTACTTTCCAAGAGGAGAATGCTTTCCAAATGCTCTCTTTTTGTGACCCAAGAGGATAATGGAAAAGGAAGGACTTTCAAAAGAGCAGAGCCAACGAAGAACATGAAGAACAATGAAGAACCTTGAAGAACAATGGCGTTGGAAGCTACCCCTGAGGAGCCATGAAAAGCTATTGAACAAGAAGTACTCCCTATTCTTAGAGGAGGGGTTTTTGCAACTTTTCTCAGAGGGATTTCAGAACTGTTGTGGACCCGCGACTGTTATGTGCCTCTCCTCACGTTCCTTGAAAGGGGATGTTTATTGCAGTTGTCTTGTTTCTGTTCTACTTTGTCCATCAGGTGTGTGGAAGATGGAGATTGTGATTTTAGTATATCAGACTCCAGATTATGAGAAGCTACTTCGTAACCGGAAGTAGATCATGATGTTCGAGATTTCAAGCCTGATGTTATGACTGGATAAGACTTTTGGAGTGTCCTGGGATAAGATGGAGCGAATCTGAATATAACAAATGTTTGTGACTAAAAAGGCAGACTAGCAGATATTATTATATGTCCACAGTTCCTTTTACTCTCTCTTCCTTTGCCATGACTGCACTATACGCAGAGTATAATTACCCCTCCTACTAATTTTGGGCCTAGCCATATGGCCTGCCTTGACCAATGGAACATGAGTGTGTATAACATATGCTACATTTGTCCAGAAGTTTTGAATGTCCTCGCCTGCCTTTGCTGGCCCTTTTGTACCCATGCTATCCACCGTGAGAAGAACATAACCCAAGTAGCTGCTGACCCTGAAACCCTGAAGCTAGGGTCCTTGAGTGAGAGACACGTGGAGTATACTTGAACCCAACCCACAACCTAAAGAAGAACCACTGAGTCAACCTGCAGATGCATGAGTGGGAAGTAAATTTTGTTATTAAAAGACATTGAGATTTGGGTATTATTTGTTATGCAGCATTAGCACAGAAAAATGTGATGAATTGCATTATGCCATTTCCTTCCACATCTTTGCCTTTCCATATGCTCCTATTTATCTTTCAAAATCTACTTCAAATGGCTGCCCCTCTATAACATCTTCTCCATGTGATCGGGACAAGTTATTTGCTTTATTCTCTGTGCTGCCATGTGACTTTGCTCATATCTTTGTATGATTACTCACTGGATAGCAATTTGATCTTTTACCTCTATTGCATACACTGTGTTGGGAACTCCTTTTTCATTTTTGTAATCTTGACACAGAGTAGGCATTCAGAAAATATTATTTTAAGTGCAGAAACGAATAAATGGACCTGAAGGAGTGACCATAGTTTGGTAACCATGGTGTAAGTTGGGAAAGGAGACTATGACCCTTCTGCAAATCCTGGCCATTGGGGGGAGCAGCAAGCTTTCAGATTAGGAAATGGTATGAAGCTCACACAAAAAAAGCTGGATGAGTTTATTTTTTCATGTGTTGGAATTTGGAGCCCTAGATTCTGTAGCTAAGCTGGAGAGGTGGGAAGATGCTTCCCATGCATGAAGTATTGTACATTCCTGGGTTAGAACATGTTTTCTTTGGGGGTTGTTGTGGTTTCTTTCCCTTTCTTTTTATTTTTTTCCAGCTTTGGAAGCATCTAATGTTTGCAATAATAATAACAACAACAAAAATATGAGGCTGACCCAGTATGAATCAGGAGAGAATTTTTAAGGCAGTGGGTGTAGGGGGTGAGACGAGGGGGTGGGAGGCAGAGGTAGGGGAGAAGAAAGGAAAAACAGTTGCCAACAGCTTAACAGAAGAAAATGCCATGCATGACACGTGGCTGGCACGGCAGGCAGCAGCATCTGTTCTCGATGAGGATCCCGGTGTGCGCTGCTGTGTGTGCACGTGTGTGTGCATGTGCATGTGTAAGGAAACACCCCGGCTCTGTGCTTCAGGAAGCCTGCTCGTGGCTCCAGTCCCCCTGGTCTGAAATGCTGCCCTCAGTGGCGGCCTCTCACCGTGGGTTAGATCTGCAGCCAACTTATTCTTGTGAAGTATGTTGCAGGCTAGAATGGGCTGTGGAAAACAAGCCCGAGAAAAGCCACAAGGGCCTCCTGACCCATTTGAATCTTTCTCCTGCCAAGTTCTCATTACTGATCTTAAATAGGAAGGAAAACAATGCATAAGGCTGAAGAGGCTATGGAGAATCTACTGGGGGAAAAAAGGGCTTACTTAGGAGCTCTGGGCTCAGGCTACTGAGACGAGGAAGAGGCAGTGAGTATGTTTTCAAAATAGGTGCATGGTTTTGAGGGTTTTCTTGATTTTGCTTTTTTTTCTAGTTTGGTTAAGCATTCAAAGGCTCATTTTTTTTCTCTCTTATTCTTGTTACTCTGGTCAATGAAATAGAGGAAGAATAAAGTGGAGAGTTCTTACCCTATATGGACGGTGTGCATCCTCTTAAGGGGAGCTTCTGAAGGAAGCTCACCCCATGCTGGCGGGCTGGAGATGGGATACTGCCAGCAAGCCTCACATCTGAGCTGCCGTCAGCCCCTTAAACAAGGTTCTGATGCCTACTTTGGAAAGGTGGATGCAAAGAGATGCAAAAACTAGCTCAAAACTGTAGCCTTGAAAGGAATCAGACTGAGTTGGAAGAAGACAAGCAGAGGCTCTGCTTCTCCTTATGGGTTCTTGCTGCAGCTTTCTGTGCCCACCTCCCAGCAGACATCTGGCTCCCTCGGTGGGGACCTCCGGTGGCCACATGAAGGATGCGTCACCTGTGTTGCCATGCCTCAGTCTGGCCTTGCCTCAGACTTCCCACACAGGGATGATGATGATGATCCCATACCCGTATGTAGCATTTCAGTGTCTACAAAAGCTCTCACTAATATTACCTCATTTGAGACCCAAAAGAACATGATAAGTCAACCAAAGGAGACAATATTTTCCCGTGGGAGTTAACTGGCTTTGATTGAGATCACATAACCAAAGAGAAGAGAGGCAATAGGTGGAACCAAGCTTCCTCTCCCCGGTGCACAAATAGCCGCCAAAAAGCTGAAGGGACCCTGGGAATCCAAATTTTACCCATCCCCAATGTCCCAGGACAGGGCAAGTTACAGGCTAACTGTAAACTTCACTCCACAAAAAAAAAGCATTCAGGAGAAAAGACTCTCCAAGGAATAATAAAACGCAGGGTCTCTTGGCAATCTTTTTACTCTTCACAAGTTAGCAAAATTTTCCGTTTCCCCACAGGAATCAAGCTGCTCCTTAAGATCATTAGCGTGCTGCCAATCCCCTCCCCAATCTGTGGCTGCCCTTAACTTCCCACCTCAGCCACTCACTCAGAAATGTTTACTGAGCATTTACCGGGAGCCAGTCACTGCACCACGGTGCTAAGGACCTGAGATAAAATAGTGAACAAAATAAATAAAAGTCCTGCCCTGTGGAGCTGGTATCCCAGTGGAGAAACTAGACATTAACTATAACGAAGAGGTAATTATTTGGTGAATTAGAAAGTCATAGTCCCATAAAAAAATGGGGCAGTCTGAGGGAATCAGTGGTGCTGTGCCGGGGGGTGGGCTGAGAATGAGGGAGGAAGGATAGCTGTAATTTTCAATGAAATGGTCAGAGAGGGGATATTGGTGTAAGCCATGGCAAGGACTCTGGCTTTTACTCAGAGTGGAATGAGGAAGCTTTGGAGGGCTTTGGCAGAGCAGAGCTTGGTGTTAACTCTCATTTCACCAGGCCCCTTTGGCTGTGTTGAGAATGGACTGCGGTAAGGAGTGAGAACAGTCAGGAGGCTTTGCAATAAACCAGGGAGCACATGATGCCAGCCCAAACCAGGGTGGCAGCAGGTGAGAGGGTGAAAAGTGGCTGGACTCTGGATATGTTTTAAAGGTAGAGCTATTAGGATTACCTGATGAATTGGATGTGGAGGATGAGAAAAAGAGATGAATTAAGATGACACCAAGGATTTTGTCCTCAGCAAGAGAAGGATCAAGTTACCATGAACAGAGATGGGAAAGTCTACACAGAGAAATGAGAAACTGTTACATAAAAAAACCCTTGAATTCTTGAATTCCATCTACCACTCTACAAACTTTGTCTTTAGGATTATTACTTCCTTCCCACCTGACTCAGAGCCAACAGTATTTGTAATCCCTTCCATCCCCTCTTTACCTTGGGTCTCCAGACTCTCAACCAGATTATTATCTATAGACAATAACTATATTCAAGTCTTGTCCATACCAAAAGTCTTTCCATGGACACCATTTTCCACTTAAGATACTGCCCCTCCCACTCCTTGTACTGGCCAACTTTTGGAAACAATATTTATTTGCCCCATCCACTTTCCTATCTATTTCTCAACCTATTGCCCTCTCTCCTCCACTCCACTGTTCCACTGTGTCAGGGATTTCAGTGACTGCTTAAATCATAAACCTAATTGTCTCTTGTCAATACTCATTGGTCCGCTCTGTAGCATTTAACACTATTCACCAACTCTTTCCCCTTAAGGCTCTCCTCTTTCATGGCTTTCCTAAGACCTAAAGGTTTCTCTTTTATTTCTTTCTACCCTTCTAATCATTCTCTCTCTGTCTCCTTGACCAGCTTCACTTCCTCTGTTCCTCCCAAGTCTTTTCTCCCCTCCTCTCTCCCTTCACATTCCTTGTGTGATCTCCTCCACTAGCCTAGCTTCAATTATCATCCACACCTTCCCATTTCTCAACGTAAGTCACCAAGTGAGACTGTGTTCCCGAACTCCAGACCTTTTATCTCCAATTTCGCTGAGCTCACTCAGTCTAAAGCCGAGCCCATGAGCTTCTCCTACCAGCCTGCTCCTTTCTCTTTACAGAGGTCAACAGCATTCACCATCTACCCAAGCAGCAGCGAGTTGGATTCAGAACTTTGTCTCTCCCATTGGAGGGGATTCTAGATTCAATTTTATATCTTAAAAGAAAAGCCCTCAATGATTACTTCCTTCCATCCCTAAGTGCAAGGCTGGGCTCTCAGCACCTCGCTCTTGAAATACAGACACTGTCTCCTAGCCATTCTAGGTATCACCCATCTCTTCTCTGTGGGCTTCATCTCCGACAATGTACCACATCTGAGCTTCCTGATAAAAAAACACGTGAGGCATGTCAATGCCTCCAGAACAAAATTTATATCCCCAGCAGGACAGCACTGAGCCACCTCCTAACCCAGCCCAAGCCTCTCTAAGCTAATCTCTAGTCCCCACACACCCACCCTCTGTCAGTCCTGCAAACATCCTGTGTTTCAAACTCCTGTGCCTTGTGCTCATACCATCCTCTCCGTCCACAGGCCTTTCCACTTTACCTCCAACTAGTGGAATTGTTATATCCTTCACGCCCCACATGAGTGCCACTTTGCTATGAAATCTTCCCCCAATTGTATGTCCACACGCACCTGCAGCCTGCTCAATAAGCAAACACACTTTCTCTGCTTCCACAGCACTCTGAACACGTTCCTCCCCCAAGTCAGGTGGGGATGCCCCGGAGACAGGCCCCTGTCTTGTTGCGCTTCATATCCCTAGACTTATACTGTACATGGACAACAGACGTATATTCCATGAATGATTTTTTATCTAAAATTTACACTTTCAGGAGTTAACCACCTCGAAAAGATTTGGCTCTAAGCTGAAATAAGAAGTTAGAAGAGACGAGAGAGGGAAAAAATACCAAAATGAGGACAATTGTCTCTGTCAGGTGCCTCTTTTTCCTTCCATCTAGGCATAAACTCTGCTGAAGGAAGCAGTTAATTGTAACAGTAGAATGATCACTGAGCACTGACTACATCCCAGGCTTAGTGCTGAGAAAACATGTGAAGCAAATTTGTTTTTATACCCACTCCCTCTAGAAGCCTCACTAAAATGATATTAAAGGAAAAAAAAGGTCTGAAATCACAAGAGAAAAGAGAGCAGGAGAGACGATGACAGCAAATAGAGAATTCAACATTTAGGAAAATGGGAATGGATGGATGAGTAGTAGCTGACATCGCAGATCTGAGGAAACAGAAACCTAAATGCCTGAAATGCCACAGAACACCAGAAGAGCTCAGGAATTAGAAGCGTCAGGTACCTCTAAAAGCAGCAGACAGAGGTGTGTGCGTGTGTGTGTGTGTGTGTGTGAGAGAGAGAGAGAGAGAGAGAAAGAGAGAGAGAGAGAGCGACAGTGTCTAAACTTAAACCCCATCTTCTATATTAGGAAGTCAGTAAATAATATCCTAAACGAAAAAATCATGATTAGCAGTAGAAGCATTAAACATCAAATAGATATACGTATGTGTACATAGATATAGATATTTATAGATGTAATTTCCAGAAGAAATAAAAGAAGTGAAACAGAAGAAGCAAAAAAGACACGAAAGAATCGCCTCCCAAGAGAGGCTGCAGCTGGACACAGAGGAGCAGGCCCTGCTGGTTTCCAGATAAACTGAGGAGCATGGCTGGCTTTTGAAACTAGGTTCATGTGCTATTTTCATAGAATTAATATTAAGTTTAAAAAATATTACCCAAAAATATAGCTGAGATTTAAATCCATTAATCAGGGGTTGAAATGCGATTCCTTTCCCCTACACATGCTGTTTGCTGCAAATTGCAAATAATTGTCGTCAAATTGGGATTGTCACCCTTTTCTTTGTTGTCACTTCACTGTTGCATTAGCCAGAAGAACAGACACATACACATACACACCCACATACACACACACGTATGTAGGTATACATATATACTTTACATACTTTTAAAAATGAGGTGTAAGAGACTATAGAATACCTTGCTAGAGCTCAGTCATAATAAACAAGTATTTAATAAAAGAATTTCACTTAAAGGACATCTATTTTAGTAGGATGAATTAGAAATGACTCAAATTATATGAGCTTTCTGAAAGAGCTTGTCTCTATGACTATTTAATAAAGGTGTTATGCAAATGACCACGATGGTAAACGGTAAACAAATCAATGCTCTATAGAATTTAAGAACAGTCTCAGGTGAAGGTATTTGACTCATACTTAGACCACATTTAAAACACATTTTAGAATCACAGAATCTTAATGAAGCAAAGCCCTGTGAAAAGAGGAAAGGGTTAGAGTTATTTATAGATATAACCTGATTATGTTTGCTCCCTGCTAATCCTTAGAACCTCAGTATAATCAATGGGAAGCATCTGGAAGATGAGGCAGGTTGAAGAAAAGAAAGTATAGAGTTTCCATGATGTCAATTTTGCAGGCGAGTAATATTTCAATTGTCTGCAAGCCCAGACTAGAAATGAAAAATCAAAAGAATAGAAAAATAAGAAAAAGTAAGGAGTAAATCAGAAAAAGGGTGTGGTGAGAGGAGAAAAAGGGGCAACCAATGTCATAAAGAGAATTAATAGAGTGAGAAAGTGGCCACCCAGGAGGCCGAGAAGACAAATGAAACAAAATGTAGCCTAGGAAGCCCACAGAATGCCATGGCGTGGTTCCATGGGAGTTCTAGACAAGCATAAATTCTCATGAACGTTGTTAATCTACATGAGGTTTTACAATTTGCATTTACTTTTAATGTTTCACTTTTTTAAAGAGCGGGGAAAGAAAACACAATGGTTTCAGCTTTCAAAACGAAAACCTAGCCCTAATTAACATTTGGAGTCTGATTTCCAGAGATTCCAGCTGGAGGATGGAAAGTAGAACCCTGAACCGAATGGGGCCCTGGACAAGCTGACGACACGCCCAGATTTTCAGCCTGGTGCAGAGACCACACAAAACGGGTGGCGAAATTCACAAACAAATCTCGAGGGGACTGGAATTTGGCAGCCAGTGAGCCTGGAAGACAGCTCCAACTTAAGCTAATTTTCAATTTTTCTGTGGATTTTAACACGTCTAACACACATTTAGATTTAGGTTCGTAAGGACCTACACTAACCCTGCCAGAAGTGGAGGGGCTGTCCCCATGACTGGCTGCTGGGCCATTATTATTCCCACCATAATTAACCTCTTTTTTGAAACCCTTTTTCACCCATAGATCCTAAAGAACTTGGCAAGAATGTAAAAGAAGAGTAAGCCCATGTGATCTGTCCTCTGAGAAGCAAGGAAGGAATGATCACCATAGCTGATTTGTAAACAGCTAAAATGAGGCAAAGAGAAGTTTGATTGCTGGCTATTATTTAAATGACAAAACATAAATACAAAGCAAGCAAGAAGTTAAATGACTTCACAATCACCCAGCACACAAATCATCAGGCTGGAACAGAACGTTTGGTTTTCTGTACACAGATATCATAAAAAAGATTCATTTTCCTTTTTAATAAGGAATGTATAAAGACATACTCAGGTGAGTGTTTTTTGAAAGATCAGTAGCAATTCCATTTGATCACACTTCAAAGTTCAAGTCTTGGGCATTTATTACAAGTAATTGTGACTAGTGAGGGAAAAGGCACTACTAAGATATAGTAATAGAGAAAAACCTTATAGATAGAAATGAGAAAAGAATGGCTAGCCAGGTTTCACTATGAAGCGGAGGGGAAGAGAAAGGAGGGAGACGTGCAGCCAGGTAAGGGATCTGAGTATTGGTGTGTTCAGGTCCCTCATGACCGTCACTATTGGACTATTTTCCTCGAACTCTGGACCAGCAGGTCTCAAACCTGACGGGGCATCAGAACCATCCAGGGGCTCAGTACAACTGATTGCCCGGCCCCGGCCCCAGAGTTTCTAACCTAGCAGTCCAGCGTGGGGCCTGAGAGTCTGCATTTCTAACCAGTTTCCAGGTCAGCTGGTGCCGCTGGTCAGGACCACAGCCGCCCTCGCCCATTCTGGTTCTTTGCAGGACCAAGTCTCACTGCTCTGGCTTGGGGGCCGTGAATCTCAGAGAGCTCGATGGCGGACATACAGAACTGCCTGACTCACTTAGGTCTTGAAATCTCCCCCCTGCTTTCCTGCAGGAGGGCCTGAGCCCAGTGGAACTGCCACAGGGAACGTGGGACTTCTTCACTGGAGTCTCCCAGACACGCCCATGTTTCATTTCACCTTTTGGAATAAAGAGCTAAATCTAATTTCATATAATTTTAAAGATCTAATCTAATTCACGATTGTGCTGATAGGTTTGCCACCCTGCAGTGGAGCCTCATATGGTCAAATACGAAGAACTGTAAAACTGATTTAGGGGTGTGTGTGTATATATACAGAGACACAGCTTGTCTTAAAAAACAAGAGGAAAAAAATCTGAACACGCAGCAAAGCCTTTCCTCCACAAGGGCCCCACGTCATGCTGAGGCCTAAAATTACCACTATTCCTTGGCATGACCTTCTCCCACCCTTCGCCTCTGATCATCTCATTCAGATCTGTGTGCAGGCATCCTGCACCCCAGTGTAAAGCACATCCCCTAGAATGGGACCTTTTAGTCTGACTTCAGCTTCTCTTTACCCCTTCTTGGCTCCAACTCCGAGCAAGAAAAAAAGTACCAGAAAAACTTGAATTTCATGCCTCCTGAATTTCCACCTCCTGAATTATATATTGGTCCCTGCATCACGTAGCTTTACAGCAGTAAACCCAGGCAGTGCCCATGAGCGACTGAGAAGCCCATGTCCCAGACACAGCTAACAGGGCTACCATCTGGAATATAAATAATAAAAAGGAGGCAGACAGAAGTCCAAGATATCATAGAAGAAAGAATCCAAAGAATGGCGTGCCAGATGGAATGAATTAGTGATGGAAGTGCTGTTGGTATCAACTACTAAATGTGTAAAATCAGTATACTGCCCACCTACATTTAAGTAAATGCAGCCACTCTGCTGAAGCCACGTGTGTCCCCAAGGCCTCCTCACATGGTCTTCCCACTTCCAATTCCCTCCTGTACAAATTCCTATCAAGGTAGTACTCTATGGTAATGATACATAAAAATATCTCTACGGCTGTTTTAAGAAAACACAAATATATTTACATTTAAATCCATGGTGTGCTAGGTTTACAGGGAAGGAGATGACCAAACCATCTTCTGTGTTGGAGACAGCAAAATATTTAACTGCGTCACACGGAGGACAATATACAATCCTTTAAAATGCTCCAAAGACTAATATGCCTTTTAAACGCTTCCCTGCATAGACTTGTATCAAGCCTCACACTTTCAAGTTACTCTGACACAGATTTACTTTCAATAGTTCATTCAGTTTTTTAAGCTCATTTTCTGTTCTGTTCTTATTGTGGGATGGTGACTGTTAACTCTTCTCCACGTACAACATTTGCTACGTGAAAATATTTCCCACATCAATCTTTATCCTTTTCTTCTTAGGCTTAAAAATTCCAGTTCTTTTGATTTTTCCCCAAAAGTATTACTATCAAGCCTTTGACATTATTTTTGTTACCTTCAACATGTTCTGTATTTTCTAACAGCTATGGAAGCTGGACCTAACGAGAACATAGGATCAGATCAACGGGGAGAATAATGACAAGACAGTGAAACACTCGGGTTTTCTGTTGGTTGCACTTACTCTTATTTGCATGTGGCTTGTTTTAAGAACAAAGGCATGCTGCTGTTTGCCCATGATGAGCTCTAATTTTTTTTAAAAAATTAACTATAAGTTTAAAACAATCCAGTCTTCTCTGGCTTATAAGGATTTCAGTTTTATTGATGTTTTCAGCCTGCCAGATATTTTTACCTCTATCTTTGACCTTTCTCAACTTTATTCTATTTCAGGTGATTTCTTCATTTACTCAAGAACTAGTGGAAGATGGACCCTTTTCTCCCACGATGCAAGCTGGGTGCTGCTTATACAATTATCTGTGAGTTTATTAACTCATCCCTGCCCAGTGTCTGTCAAAGTGCAGTTGTGGACCACCTGCACTAGAAGCACCTGGCAAATGTGTTAAAAAAGCAAATTCTCAGACTTCACACCAGACTTGATGTGTCAAAATTGGGAGGGAGAGGCAGAACCTAAGAATCTGCAAATTTTGTGTGTGTGTGTGAGGAAGATTTGCCCTGAGCTAACATCTGTTGCTAATCTTCCTCTATTTTTTCTACGTGGGACGCCACCACTGCATGGCTTGATGAGCGGTGTGCAAGTCCACGCCCGGGATCCAAATCTGTGAACGCTGGGCCTCTGGAGCAGGGTGCACAAACGCAACACTACAGCACTGGGCCAGCCCTGAATCTGCATTTTTAAATAAGCACCTCAGGTAATTCTTAAGTACATTCATAAAAGAACTACCAGCCAAGTTCATTGCTCATTGCTGGTGTGAAATGAGTCAAGACAAAGTATAGCCAGAACAAGTCATGAGCATTCCACTGGATGGGTCACTCCAGTCCAGCACAATCTGCAGTAATCATCCATCATGAGGTCAACTCCTCAGCTGCCTTCTTGAATTAGCAGTATATCATTTGAACTAGAATGACACATCTCCTAAACTTAAGAAGCGATTTCTCCTTTATCTCTTTGACTAATCATCCTGTCACAGAACATGAAATCCATAAAGAAGAGCATGTTCCTTATAAATTACAGGACTTAGAGAAATTTGTCCTAGAACTCTTTCTAGAAGAAAAACCAAACTTACAGGCATGTAGCCTTTATTATGCAATTTCTTTTTCTTTTAAAATGGTATATACTACATGGCTTTTCCTTCAGTCTGCTAGAGGCGTCTCATTCCTTCGAGAACATCAAAATGATTATATAGAGGCTCAAAAAGTCTTATCAAGCAATCCTTTACCAAATCTTCCTTCAGATCAGCTTGGTCTCTCACCCTCTCAATGTATATGTACATATATATGCATTGCTTGTCACTGTCTTATGAAGATACATAGTAAGAAAAAGCCTGACTTTTGCTTTAAGCAACAGAAGTCACTGAGTTTTACTGATAAATAAAATTCAATTGTTTATCATATGCTCAATTAATGTTTATCGAATATTCCTACAACAGCTACTTGCACATCCTTTATCACATTCTGACTCTCATATCTATCCTATCTTAGTCTGATTTTTCTCTTGCCAGCTAGTGCCAGGATGGAAGTAGTAAAACCAAAAGCAGGACTGATCTTGGACTGATATCAAAAGCAGGATAGTGCCAACAGATTTCCAAAATGCAACCCAGCCAGGGATTAAGAAGTCAAGTTTAACCAAGGCACAAATCTGACCAGGGGCCCTTGAAGAGAAGGACCCATGGTTATACCAGGATCGAAATCTATGTAAAAGGCAAAAACTCCCAGAAACACGAGAAGGTTGGCTGTTATTCCTAAAAAATTAGCATGACCTGCACTCTACCAAAGTGTGGCCTCTCTGAAGGCCCCAGACCACAACCCCATGGGTGGATCTCCACAGCTTTCTGAACCTGGTATCTGACAACAAGTTTAAATGATAAATTTTATCCATCTAATTTTAAAGCTCAGGAAACTTAAATTCAGAGAAGTTAGCTGACTTGCCCAAGGAAACATTAATAAGGATGGAACTGAGGTTCAAGCCCGCCTCCCAACCCCAGACAGCAGACAGCTCTCCTTCGCTCCTCCATGCCGCCCTCACTGGGTCTGCTGCTTGGCCTTCCCATTCCAGGCATGCCAGGGTTTTTATTATCTGCTTCTCCTTCTATTCCTTCTCTACCTTTACTTCCACAGTGCTACTTCTCAGAAGACTGATCCAACCTTTTCCAGTGTAAGACTCTCAAAGTAAAAGTGCTCCCTTGAATTCTCTGTCCCTGTCTCTAGGGGAGTAGAAGTAGACATCACTGAAGAATGAGGCCTGTGTTTTTCAAAGAGACACAAAAGTGAACAAAACACACATTCTACCATGTGAGAGCTTCCAGACTGTTGGAAGGATGGACCCTTCAGATAATCTTATCAGAAAAAAATGTGATAGGTGAGATGATAGGCATTTACAAGGGTATGTATAAGAATTTACAGGAGAAATGGCAGCTAATGCCCAGAGAGACTTACTTGAAATTTTCCCCAAATCTTGAAAGGCTTTCTCACTTTTATTGGAAGCCTCAAGAACATCAATTAGCCATGGCTACTTGCAGTATATAATACTCATAAAGATGTAAACTGGGTATAGGGGAATTGTATCTTGATTCTTTTTTTTTGAGGAAGATTATCCCTGAACTAACATCTGCTGCCAATCCTCCTCTTTTTGCTGAGGAAGACTGGACCTGAGCTAACATCTGCAAAAATCTTTCTCTACTTTATATGTGGGACGCCTGCCACAGCACGGCTTGACAAGCAGTGTGTAGGTCCACACCCGGGATCTGAACTGGAGAACCCCTGGCCAGCAAAGCGGAACGTGTGAACTTAACCACTATGCCACTGGGCTGGCCCCAATTCTTAACATACATATATATTGTTTCAATAGGACCCTGTCCCCACACAGTCATGTATATTGTTCCTTAGGGAGTATCACTACTAACATGTTATGTTATTTGGCAATTTATATAACACCTAACATCAGTTATTTCACTCGATTCTCACAGGAGTTCAGAGAGAAAGCCAGATAGATACTACACATAGCTAACAAGTGTAGAGGCAGAATTTAGACCTAATTCTTCTCATATCAGCCTGCCTCTGTCCCTCTCGGAAGCTCCCCTTTCAAAAAAGAAAGTGTACAACTACAAGAACAAGCAAGGGGTTGAAGAGAGAATCTCAGACGCTGTAATCCACAATGGAGGCTGCTGGGAAGAAGAGGATGAACTTTCAAGAAATACATGCTCATAGAAAAGCAGAGCCACAACGGAGATCAATGGCACTCAATTTTAATCATCTTGCAGGGAGGAAATTAATCATTTCTATTCAAAAGGAGGCTGTAAGTGTGGTCTTTATTCCCAGTTGCATTCCCTAGACAACAAGATGTTCTTAATTTAAGTGGAACCTAGGACTGTGGACTTTGGCAGAATTAATAAATAAGACTTTATGAAAGAGAAAGGAAGGAAAGAAAGAAGGAAAAAAAGACAAAGAAGATAACACTTACATGATCTGACTGTATCATAGTGTTCATAGAGGCAGTCAACACTCACTTCAATTATTACCCCTAAATGAGGAAAACCTCCTCTCTCTTCTTCCCTCTCTCTTTCTCTCTCTGTGTTGGGGAAAAAAAATATACTTTATTGGACAAGCATTTGGCAGAGTAAATATTTGTTTTCTACACAGTTTTCATAGACTATTTGTATGCTTGTCTGTAATTTTAATGGGCACAGGTCTGGGAGTAGGGACAACAATTAGGAGACCAACGCAACAGCCCAGGTGAGAAATGCTGAGGCTCCAACTAGGGGTGCAACAGTAGGAATGAATAGAGCTACTCATACAATGATCTGGTGACTGACTGACCTGGTGACTGACTGGACACAGTAGTTGTCTCCAAGTGATTTGTGAATTACGGCTCTCAGTGGGTATCCACGGGAACGGCCTGTTGCCCCTTTCTTCTCTTGTTCTTTCCCTTTTCCCCTGCTCAGAGTTTGTACCTAATCATGCTGAGGCCACACCAGCAGCTTTGCCTCCTGCTTTCTGCTTTACTCATTCAGTAAGCATTCACAAAGTGGCTAACAGTTCACAACAAATGCCACCACTCTATAAGCAACTATGAGGGACCAGGCATGGCACGACACTTAAATGCTTAATGTACATTATCACGTTAATCCCTCATCACAAGTCCTCCAAAAAGTACTTTGTTGCCCCCACTTCCCAACACAGATTAAGACACTAGGGGTCACACCACTCAGCTCACTCAGGATTTGAATCTACATTTGTTTGACCCCAAAACCTTTGCACCAACCAAGCTGCCATTCCTTTCCCATCTGCAACTTACAAAAGAAATAGAAAATACAAGTGTTCAGGTCAAGAAGGCCAAACCTGAGAAATAACTAGAAAAACAGAATTTAATGTATGAACAAGTTTGAACTGTAGATACGCGGTACACACATGTCCTTGCTGAGACAATGGGAACATAAGTGACAAGGAGAAGATGGTATTATTTACACAAAATTTTTTAGACAAAATCTTAGAGCTGTGTCTTAAAGAATGTGAGAGGCATAGAAGAGTGGAGGAGTGAAAGCTTGACATCTGTGGCAAAGGGGATATGACACAATCAAAGGCGCAGAAGTGACATGAAGCGAGACCAGGGCTCACCAGTGAGGGGACGAATGCATGGCCTTGGGCTGCCTGAGAGATATAAAGAATGAAGTGTTCCACTTTTATAAGGCTGAATGTCTAAAAGGAACATCTTACAATAACATTCAGTATTGGAACGCAAAAAAAGAAAGCCCTTTTTAGATACTGGGGAAGCGAAGTGTCTAATTTGAGCTCAGATTTCTGTGCTAGAGTTTTGAAAACTTCCTCTCACCCACCTAGCCCTCTTTGATTTATCTTGCCTCTGGGTCTGTTTTCCCTCCGTCTGTCTTTGACTCTGTTCAGTTCTCCCTGAGATATTTAGCTGACTTTTTCCAGTAAAGAACTACGTGTCTGCCAATGCCCCTTGAACATGCCAGTCCCAGCTTCTCTTGTCTTTTCTTTCTCATTCTCCCTCTCCCTCTCGGCCTTTCTTGTTACTTGTTTCTTCAGAGCTGTTGATCTGTCTCCCTCCCTGTGCAATTCCCTTTCCTTTCCTATGAATATTGATTCTCATTTTTCTTTGCTTCTTCCTTCCACTCCTCTAAGTGGTTTTTTCTTTTCTAGCCTCTGCTGGAGCAAAATCTTGTCCTTTGAAACCTTGTCCTACCCAGAGAGTATCAGGAAACATTGCAGAAATAAACAGAATGTCAATAATGTTAGTTAGAATTAGTCCTGGACAAAGGTAGCTTCACATTAGGGATCCACAGGCTGGGAGCTTTCTTGCCTGCTCCCAGAGTGGCCAGCACTGGTTCTCAAACTTTAGCAGTCTTCAGAATCCCCTGGAGGCCTTGTTAAAGCACAGATTGCTGGGCCCCACACCCAGAGTCTCTGATTCAGTACATCTGGGATGGGGCCTGAGGATGTGCCTTTCCAACAGGTTCCCAGGAGATGCGGTTTGCTGGTCCAGGGGCCACACTTTGAGAACCACTGGAGCTGGGGTATCAACAGCCGTCAGGTGATTAAGGCATAGCTGTGCGTGGTGGCAGTCGGGCAGGGGACTCAGAAGAAGGAATGGAGTTTTGTTTCTTGTGGAATCAATAAAGGGACAGAGAGAAGCCTAGGAGGCTCTGGATAAGGCATCCAGGGGATGTGCTGGGGGGCAGTGAGGAGGGGAGGACAAACGGGGAAAGCTCTGTGTTGTAACCTTCCGGGAAACACCGAAGCCAGCTCCAAGCCCTGTCATCCACCCTCCCTCTTGTGATCTTGCATAGAGGCAGCAGAAGGGAATTCTCAGGATCCCTTTGATCTCTTCCCAGCTCCCCAGTCTTCTGTCTGTTTATCTCCCTCCTTCCCTGGCCTCCTCTTCCCTCTTTTTACCTTCTGCCCAGTGGATGAGTCACTCCCCTCCTCCCCACCTCACTGCCATCTGTTTTTCTAATGATGGTAGAAGATGAGCTGTTTTGTTGGCCCACATGTAACAAAGCACATTCCATGCTAGCATTTTTCCTGACGCACTCTCCCAATGCTATTTTATTGGTATCATTTCCCCACCCAGTTTTCCCTTTTGTCTCAAACCCCACCCTTTCCCCCTCGTGGGCCTCGTGTAGATCCCAGTTTCCCAGAATTAGATCAAGAGAAACAGAGATACAGAAGAACGGAGGGACTCACATGCATGTGGGTTGGGTGTGTTGAGGGGGGAGGGTGTTGGAAGTCCAGGCTGTTAGCTCTCTCTAGCACACAAGGAGCAGCCAGAATGACCCAAGGATTGCTGCTAAGTGGCTTAATTACTTCCAGTGAGAGATTTGCATGACAAAACCTGTTGTGACTGAGACTGAAAAATTTGTATTTGTCACTGGCTATTTCTAGGGTGAGAGGGCTTAAATAGAGAGAGTGTGTGTGTGTGTGTGTGTGTGTGTGTAGCCCCCTCCCCGTGTCAGAATTCCTGGGTCATCTTCCATTACCAAGGCTCGGCTTCATGGTTGACTATTCCTTGCAATAGCTCTTGTCAACCTAGCTCAGGAATTCACAGCACCCTAAGTCCTCTACTGCTGGGGGAACCTCTGGTGTGAAGAAGTGAACAGGATTCCTTGAGGTGGTAACGCTCTAGTTTGGGTTCATCAACAGTGAACTACAGGTCTACCTCAGAGGTTGAAAAGGCAGTTGGCATAAACAAGGGAAGCCCACTGGGTAGGAAGCCAAAGGGAGAGGTGAGGACCACACTGAACTCGAGAGAAGCGGCCCTTCTGAGGCCATGGCTGCCACTCAGATCCTGCTAGTTGTTGTCATGGTTGCCAGATATTCTTGTTTTTCGAGAGAAAAAATCTTTGCACAAAGAGTTTTTATATTTATTTTTCTTTGGAATACGTGTGTGTGTAATGTTACACAGAGACGTATGAATTTTATGTGAAAATCCCAATTTTCAAACATTGGTAACCAAAACAAAATTGTTTTTAGACATTGCTGGCCAAACAAACCTGTCTGTGGGCCATCGATCTGCAAAACCCTGATTTAACTAAGCACAAGTGAGGCCCAGTTAGAGAATCCCAAAACCATAAATAATTCTGACTTGCTTTTAACTTATTTTTTATTAAGTCATTTAAAATGGAGCCCTGGAGATTTTGCTAAAAAAAAAAGCCAAAATCAGAAAGTCTAATGTTTGTGATTTTGAGATTCTGGAGCTAAATTTAAGAGATTAAACAAAGGGTGTAGGAGTGAGGAAGGGGTGAGATCGTGAACCAGAAGGACTCAAGTCCCCATGAGTTAAGAGAACTCTGGTCTGGGTTTGGGGAAGGAGCAGCAGCTTACCTCACACGCCTGGATGCAGTGGACCAGGAAGGGGTCTGGGTGCCATTGTCGCCGCCCAGTGCACATGATGCTCTGAAGGGGAAGATGGAAAGAACAGAAAACAAAAGACACCTGGTCAATGAGAGAAGGGGCAAATCTTGAGCTTACCCCATCAGCCCAACCCCATTCCCTGAGTAGTGAGACCCCGACTGTGCCCCGTAAAGAGGGCTAAGGCTGCTGTCTGGCCTTTCCTGTGGACCTGCTAATGGCGCCAAGGTAGACTCTCAGTGGAGGGAATTTTTCATCTTCTTCATCCTCCTTCATCCACCCCAAGGTATCAAAATTTCCAGAGTGGAGTAGGTATGATTAAAAACAGCATCCTCAATATTATAATGAGTTTAATTTGGGTCTAGGAATAATACTGGTTCCATTTGTTTTGAAATATTAAATAACAATATGAGAAATTGTGAGATGGCTGTGTTGATCAGGAAGAACCATGGATCTTTAAAGGCTGAGAAATATAAGTTCATAAGAAGAATCTTGAACTAAAAACGGATCTCAGGAATCCTAGTTCACAAAACGTGAGCGCCCAAGCAAGGATTGGAGGCCTGACTGCACCCTCTGCAACTCTTGTTAGCACATTTGCCCCCTCCTTGTGGGAAACAGAAGAGGGTCTTTACGCCCTGGACAAACAGGGTCAATATGAAACCAGCGGGACTCAAAATGGCACCAACATTAAGCTGGCGAGAGTGAAAACACGTTCATGTTAAAACACTGCTGACTGTCTCATTCCCAATGGCCATTTCCAGACGCACATTTAAACAAATAATCATCCACTCTTTGTTAAATATTAATAATTCAATTTCACTGAGCTTTCTCCTTTTAATTTTAGTATTTTAAAATTTAAAAAAGATCCACTTCAGGAAGAGAAGGTCCCATAGGAGGTTCAAAGAGAAAAGGAGATTTTCTCCATGGCCTGCAACCAACCCACCTATATGCAGGCTTTCATGCTCATATTTTAATTCAGTACGATAGGAATCTAGTGCAATTGGAAGAAAAATAATACATGGTGAGATATGAGCTTTACACAAGAAAGCACCTCCAGTAATTGAAAATTATACATTCTAGAATGCTAACACTATGCAATAATCATATGGGAGACATTTGCATATATTAATATACAGATATATGAATATATGCCTCATAGTCTCTTATGAAAATAGGAATCTGCAATATTTTTCTGGAGTTATGCTCCTATGAACCAAAACTCCTCCTTCACAGCTTCCCTTAAGGGGAAATAAATACTATAAATCCTAGCAAATTTTGATATTCAAAACTCTATACTGTAATAATGTAGAAGGTGACTTGGCTTAAGTTATCACTGCACTAAGAAAAAAGGATTATCAAAAATATCGAAGATTATACAAATATATAAGGTAAGTATAATTGGCCTGTTCAGCCTACTGAAAAAATGAGCTGTTTTCCTGCTTAAAGCCACGTAAGCAGAACCATTTGCATATAAACAATGGCTCTGCTACCTAGAAATGATTCTTGCTTCTGTTTTAAAGCAAGTTCCCCCAGAACTCTACTTAGCAATGGTCACGACTTTTATTATTTAAATATCAATGTTTTACACTTTGTTGCTGTCACCAGATAATAGTAATGACAAAATGTAATAACTTGTCCCCGGTGAAATGCAAATATGTGGCAACTTAACTCCTTATGGCACTATATCCATCCCCGTCCCCACCCACTCTGATCAGTCATTCAGTTAAAACCAAACATATCCCTATCTCACCCACTATGAGCCAGATTCCCCAGTGAGCAAGAGGGATTTGAAGATCCACAAATCTAGTCACTGCCCTCAAAGAGCTCAAAGTCTGTTGGCGGAGGTAGTCTCGAAAAGGTCAATTCCTCCACATAAAGGGATACTTGGCCTTGACACCCTCACGTGATGACCTCAGCCGGAACTCACCAGAATACTCTGAACTGAATGTATCTGCTTCTTTCATGACCCCCAAACCTTCAACCCCACCCACCGTTTTTATAAATGGAAGAGTGTTGGTCTTCTAATACTTTAGAAATTCTTAAAATATACTGCAAAGCAAAAAAAAAAAAAAAACAAACAAAGGAAAAGAGCCTGTCTTTACTTTCAATTCTTTTCCTCCAATGCTCTTTTCTCCTATATTTCTAACTTATTCTTTACATCTTTGTATTTTTATATAATTTTATTTTATTGTGATGATATGTTTACAGTATAAAATATGAAAGCCATAAAACGATACACAATCTCACTCCTACTCTTGTTCCCCAACTACCCAATTTTCTCCATCCTATTTTTATTTATTTTTGGATCATTACAGATATTCTATGCACATACATACATAGATGTATAAAATCATCTATTTCATCACATAAATATAGAATACCATCATTTTATTTTGCACTTTGGTTTGCTGTTGTGTTTGTTTGATTGTCTTACTTTATTTCAGTTCACAATGTTTGTTGGGGTTCTGTTCATTTTATGGTATCTGGGGTGCTGCATTCTCTTGATTGCATAGTATTTCATTGCATGGATATACCTCAAGGATTTTTTTAATGTTCTATAATTCAGTCTTAAAACTGACTCAGACTGGAAACTCTCCTTAATCTCTATAAAAATTGCAAAAGTTTCTGGTACCTGTGTTATATGTTTTCCTAGATTGCAAAATCCTTGAGAATAGGAACTGTCTCCCACTCATATATCTCATCTCAGTGACTTAGAGAGAGAGAGAGAGATGATGATGTTTTATAAGTATTTGTCAACCACTAAATATGATTTTGAATCTCTAGGATTCTCCTTTATCTTCTGGCCTGTGAAAGTCATTCATCTCATAAGAAAAGATACACATATGCCATTAATTGAAGAACTGCTTATTGATCAAAATTGGAGAAAAATTTCTAATGTTTTCCAGGCCCTGACTTTACTTATTTTTATTTTTTTTTCCTGAGGAAGATATGCCCTGAGCTAACATCCATGCCAGTCTTCCTCTGTTTGGTGTGTGGGTCGCCACCACAGCATGGCTTGATGAGTGGTGTAAGACTGTGCCCAGGATCCAAACCTCTGAACCCTGGCCACCGAAGCAGACCATGCCAAACTTAACCACTATGCCACCGGGCCAGCCCCCAGGTCCTAACTTTTACAGGCAAATTTGTGGTGCCTATAGTTGTGGTGCCTATATATATTGGTAATAACTATTCTGAATTTTTAAATTACTATTTCTAGACATTTGTATATGATTACAACTACTGCTATTATTCTATTAGCAAGCAACTTCTCAGATGAATTGATTGTGAACAACTAAGTGCCAAGGATTCATTTTAAACTTTCCAAAAGGAAAATGTTCATGACAAAACCAATTTAAAGATTTCCTCTTGGTTGCGCCATTTAAATATTTTTGAAAAGCTAGCAAAAAAAAAAAAAAGGAAGAAAAGAAGAAAGAACAGAGGGAGGGTCAAAGGGAGGAAAAAAAAGAAAGAGAGAGAGAGAAGGGAGGGAGGGAGGAAGAAAGACCAGTGAAGGGTTATTAGGATGTATCTGTTGCTAGTTAAACATCTGGTTAAAGGTCACAAGGCTGATAGTTAGCCAACATTAAGCTCTAATGCAAAATTGCTCAATTGTTTTTTATCAGGAATAGTTACTTGACAGAACGGTCTGCTAATCACATCAGACCACAAAGTTCTGCTTCTGCCCAGGTTTGCAATAATTTTCTTATTGCTATATATGTACGCAACCCTAAATAAAATACAGCATTGTTTACATACTTATTTGTACTACAGCCCGTCACCCTGCACTTTGCTTTCCCGTTCCTCTTCCCTGCCCTCCATGACCCTCTTGTCTTCTCTTCTCTAGTGATGAGGGACCTGACGCCATGAGACATATTCAAACTGAGAGAGAACAAGTCCAGGCTTAAAACTGATGAAAAAGAAGACCTTTTCATGACTCATGTCTGAGGGATTTGTTCTCCCACTGATGTGTGACAAGTGTCACTGGAGCTGTTACCCACAGTGTGCCCATCAAGAGGACAATTTGGGGGGCAAGGGCAGGGATTAGGAGATGGGGAGACAGCCGGGAGGGTGAGAGTGGGAAATTATGGCTCCTCCAGGGCGCTGTCTTCTCTTTTCCTTCTCGCTTCTCTCTTTCTCTTAAGACATTTTGTTTTTATTTAAGAAATTATTAATCCCTTGGGGACCAATCTGGGAAAACAAAGTCAGAAATTATACGATTCGTTTTGACTGAGCAATTCTGTGGAAGAACTAGGGAGCTGAGAGAGGGATTCCACACAGCGCTGAGAATCTTTGCAAACATAACGTGCACAGCCACAGAAAAACCTCATTGATTTGGACCTCACTAAATCATAATTATGATAGACTTAAAAAAGAGAGAAAAAGCATTGTTCAGTCTGCGAAAAACGAATTTATGAAGCAGACTAATGGAGGAAATGAGATGTTATGATGAATGCTTTCGTACTTCAGAAGGAAACACATTCAAATAAAATTTAGACAAAACTCATTTACATGCAAACAATCGCCACATTGTGTGTAAAAAATCCTCTCTCCATGAAATCAGGTTCCTGAGGGACCACTGCTTTACAAGTAGGTCAAAACATTAATTTTCCTATTTTAAATAGAAAAGTCACGAGATATAATAAATACTCTTTCAGCACAGTGGTTAAGGACAATCATAAAAGTTCAACCTTACGTAGGCTTTCTGGAAAAACCAAAAGGCTTGCCCTAAGAAATGGCTCTGTGGACGTGGGAGCCATTCTCTTCTTGGGGCTCTTGGGTTTCACGCAGCAACCATGTGCTGAGCAATGGGTGAAATGAGTCATGCATTGAGGAGATACTGAGAGTGAAAGGTAAGACATTTCCATCCTCCAGAATCTTACAGTTTAGTGGGGAATTGACATTAGAATGACAGAAAAGAAGAAAAAGGGAGGAAAAATGAAGAGGAAAAACAAGGATGAGGAAAGCACAAAGCACTCCCAGCAAAAGTCTGAGGGGAACTCCTCCCAGACCCTCAGCTCAGGCCCCCTAGACTCTCAGGTGTCCAGGTACCGCCCCAGGGATGCAGGAGGGCGGTCAGGCTGAAGGCCCTTGTTTCTGGGTCTCCAAGGCACATGAGCAACGGCACTGAGTTGGCGTTTGCTATCTCCTGCCTGCCTCAGTTGCCAGATCCCACTGCTCAGTCACCTTGACTGACATGCATTTATTTAACTGCCAAGAAGCACTTGTGTCTGCGTCCTTCCTTTCCATTGGGATATTTCTCTGCTGATGCCATCACCATAGAAAGCTCTAGATCCCTGTGTGTAACAGGTGAAGGAGGAAGGCAGCATTACAACAACAGAGGCTCAGAGGGTCCAGCTGGGTATTTCAAACCCCTTCCTATTGTCTCCCACAGCCAGCTTGCCCTTAAAACACTTAAAAAGAACAGTATATTTCCATCCTTACTCTCTTCTCATTCTCACAACAAAAGCTGTTAGAAATTGTTTCTTTAGTCAGAGGTGTTCCAATGGGAAATACTGAATGGCCATTAATTCTCTTTCCAGCCCAGTTTGTAAAAGTGGTAGAAAAAAGACAAACAAACGATCTACACATTTGTGTCTACACACATATACAAACAAGCAAAGTGCAGAACAGTATTTTCTTTGGCCTAGAAATAGTGGATGATGTCTTTTCAGAGATGAAGGGAATTTCTGAAGGTAAGATTCGTACTAAGTGAATTGAAATTTCATTTTTATTTAATTCAGACCTATGTGCTAGAAACTGTGCAAAACATTTTACAAGTGTTATTTTGAATTTTTATAAGAAGCCTGCAAGACAGATAACATTGCCTTCACCTTTGCTGATGAGTAGAGAGGCTCCAAGCGGGAGGTCACACAGTATTTGAACCCAGGAGGACCTCCCTTTTCCTTTTATGCCAGTTGCTACTTTGAGCAGTTTTTTTGTCAAAACCCCAAGCTACCTAAGTGCTCTGAAATTCTTCCTTTAATGGAAAGTCTATTCTTCCAGGAGTCAGGTATCATTTGCAGGAATAAAAGCCAGTAGAACCCCCAGAGAAAGGCAAATACACTGTAGGCATCTAAAAAGTATACTCGATGGTTCTTTAAAAACAAACTCTTTCACAATAAGGAAAAGCAGTATTATAAGGAAATATTTCTCCAGATTATTTTTGCTAGACTTCAAGGGGAGGGAAGGAGAGGGCGGGAATGAGGGGTTCTTGTGGTTGAGACGAGTGACTTCTTTTCTATTTGATAGGCAAACTAACCCAAACATACACCAGGAAAGAAAAAAAAAAGAAAACTACAGCAAACAGGGTGATTCAGGGTGAATCACACTGAAAGTGGAATCAGAAAAGTTGGTTGCACATTTTTCTCCATTTCCCATTAGCTGTGCAACCTTGGGCAGAGCACCCAATGATATCTAATTCATGTGCAAAACAAGGATAATAAAATCTTCCTTTCCTAGTTTTCCAGGTTTTGATAAGATTCAAATGAAATTTTAAATATATATATTTATATAAGATACATATAACTTTGAAGACAATAAAGTGTTATCCAAGTATAAGATATCATTTTTATTACAAAGAATGAAGTCATTGGAAGCAAACTAGAGAAAATGATGCAATTTAACTCATTTGCTCTGCAGTCTTTCCAGCTACACAGGTATTGTGAAGTATGGTAGATAGCAGAGATTTGCAGGAAATAGGCAATCGCCATTTACTAAACAAATGAGCCAGACTCCAAATAAGTGTGCTTGTATTTAAAATATTTATGGTGCCAGTATTTTATTTTTGTAATAGCAGCGTTTCTCAAAGCATTACATACAATGGGATTACCTGCGATGCTTGTTGGAGATGCATATTCCAAGGCATCGCCAACCTCTTTGAAGGATGGAACCTAGTCTGGTTGTTTTACAAACTGCCCAAGTGATTCTTAAGGACGATAAAATTAAGATCGAGGAAGATATGGAACAACCTTCAAGATAAATCAATGTGAGTTCTAAGAATTTTACTCAATGGGGAGTTTCATTTAATATAGCCGCTTTGGTTTATAAGGCATTTTTTCTTATTCCAGGACAAGATTAGATTTTGCACCCCTCACGAGATGCTGCGCACCACAAAATGGTGGACATCATGAAAGCATCTACTGTTGGTGCCTAAACTCATTTCTGATGGCCGAGAACACAAGAGCAATAACCTCATCATCATTTCCATTGCTTCCATTGACTTCTTTTTCTTGTTTTTCTGTTACAATTAAGTTTCAATTTCCTAAAAATGAAGCATTCCATGTAAGCTTTATTTGTAAGCAATACTCCTTAATTTCATAATATCTATGAAAGAGCTGACAGAGCACAGGAAACTGCTTGTTTTGCCACTCTATGATAATTAATGTTAACTATTATATTACTCCTTGGTTTTCCTTGGCATAAAGAATATTGATTCAGGGGTTCAGGAACAAATAAAAATGTTGTTAATTATGTTTTTCAACTTTTGAAATTCTGACCTTCAGGGTTTTTTTTCAGGAACAAATTATTCTTAAAAGGTAAGGATGAGACTCATTTTGTGAGTTACCTCAATTCTTCCCCTACATTGTTGGAAGCAGCTAATTTAATTACTTAATTTTGTTTTCACATAGAAACACGGCACAAGTCTCAGGAGGGCCCTAAAGCAACAGTACCCATAACAATATTGAAAACTGTGACCAGCACCACATAGCTTAGCTGTACCCTCAGATCATAAAACAAACAGACAGCCCAGGGAAGAGGTTGTAGATGACTGGATCTTGCTCATGACTGACTTTGAACACCAGAGCCCAGAGGAAGGATTTCAGAGTTTCGAAGGGGTGGGAGATAAAGAGAGGAAAGGCAATTCTTTCCTTACTCAGTTTCCTTAGTCATTCTCTCCCTGTTTTCAGTTTTATTTTCAACTTTTCTAATTCATCCATCCCTTTTCATCCTTCTTTCATCTCTATGCATTTCTTCGGCTTATCATGTTTTCCTGTCCTATTTTTCATTAGCAGTAATTTTCTCTCTCAATTTCCTTCCCATATTATCGTTCTTTGTGTCTCTGAGTCTTTCTTCCATCTTATCTTTTAAACTTTCCTTTGGATGTGAGTCACCTTTTGTCTCCAGCTTTCCTCTTTTTTCTTCTTGATTCTCAGCCCTGCTCTCTAAGAATGATCCATGTGGGTGTTTGCTTTAAGGATGCCTCAAAGCCTCTGACATTACTCCAGGGAATATGCTGCCCGTTGAGAACCGCTCAGCAGTCTTACATCCTTGGCACACAGACATGCCCCTTTCCTCACCTGGACTTTGACAGGTTCCATCCAGTGCTCCAGTGTGTCAGCAGTGATGTTCTCAGGCAGAATTACGGGATCACTGGGGGGGATTACACACAATGGGGAACACACTGCACCTGAAGGAACAGAGATTTACAGCAGAGATTTGAACTTCCCACATCTCAGTCTTTTGCATCCTACAATCAATAGCTCTGATTTTTCTAGAGCAATTTCTTCCTACCTTCTGGGTCACCACATTATTAAGGTTACAGGCAGGGCTGATATTCATCTACCATATAGCTAGAGGGGTACTTCTACACTAATTGGTAAAGAGCCACTGCCCCAAGTTAACACCCCTTGCCTCTAGGTCCCCCTCCTTTTCCTGGCCAGCAGAGCCTCTCCTCTGGAATCCCTGAATCTCTGCATGAGCCAGCAATTAAAAGATTAACTCCTGGTCTGGCAGACCTCTAAGAACCAGGCCAGGACTCTGGCCAGCAAGTCTATCCTGATTGGTTGATACCTTTTAAGTACACTTACTATCATTCCTCCTTATATAATTTCCTGAAAGCTTATAATTGCAGCATCTACTAAGAACTTTACTAGCTGGGGAAAAAATGGCCCAGAAATTACGAAGGCAGATTTGTAATGTCTGTTGCTACACTGAAGATAATTACACTGGCAGCCAAGAAACCTATGTGATTAAAAGAGGAAGCAGCAGGAAATCAAAAGCAGAGATTTTTGTCATGCGTTGGCCTCTTGAAGGAAAATCTTGCTGCATCCCTTGTATGCGGGGTCCAAGTGTCTCCTAAAATTCTATTCAAAAAAGGCACCCTCTCAGGGTTCTCTGCTTCCTCACCTAGAGATTTGATGCTCTCCAAGTTTCTTTTCAGCACTCACTATCTCTATTTCTATGTTTTTCACTATTTTATAACAACTCAAGGAGCTACACGACTCTATACACGTGAGTGCATGATACTTTAATGTAGAAATTAGATGCCTAGGAGATGAGAATTTGCTCATGAAACACCACTCAAGAGGCATAGCCTAACACCCTGATACTGCATGCCTGACCATGCATATCATGACGCAAAGGGCAACTGAAGATGGTAAAGAATCAATTCAGAAACTAGGAAGCTTTCCAATTAACTTGATTATACCCATTGACATTACACAAGTTAGAATGACTTACAAAGTTACTCCTTGCTTGTGCAGTCTAAAATTTAGGAGTAATCTCACAAGGATTTCCACAAACAGCATCTCTTTTGTATGATGCTTAGGTCCCACCACGGCAAAGTTGAGTCAACATCACCATAAATCAGCTCTGGCCACAGAGACCTTTAATTGCAATTACTTGAATAAGAACTTGCCCACAGGGTTGGGAGCCTGGGCCCCTGGAGAAAGAGTGACTGAAGAGCAATGCAAGCAAGTGCAATCTCAAATCATCTCTTTCAGGAACTCTCCATGCCAGTAACAATCACAGAGAGAATGGAGGAGGCGCCCAGCACACACGTGGTGTGTGGCTACACATTCCCATCCTTCTTCTTGGAACCACGACTCCTGCCACAAATCAACCCATTCTCAGTCCCAGTGAAGTGGGTAACATGACCAGACCCCAAACAAATGGCTCAGCAGCTGCATCAACATTATACACAAGTGGAAGATTCAAAAGAATGAATTTGCCATAAATTTCATTTTTACTGTAGCAGCTCAGAGTCAAAACTTGCATTTCCATCCACTCCTCAGGGAGAAAAGTGGCTATGATTCAAGATCCAGGCAGGCCTAATAAAAAGATTACTTGGGAGCAAAATTCAGCATCTCTTCTGAACTTACCAATCCCGTATCCCTGTTCACACTTGTACTCCACCAAATTCAGCTCTGAGGGGGGTGGTGGACACTCCCCTTGCTGCAGGTTCTCACACAACTTGAACTCCTCAGTCCATAGTCCCTCCTTAGTGCAAAGGATGGGAAGCTGGAATATCAAAGACAAAGAACATTTCATTATTGTTTGCTAACTTCATTTAGAGTGGAGAAAAAAGTGGTCTGATTAAATGGTAGTGTTCTCCAACTTCTCCAACTTGGACTAAAAGACACTATTGAAATAATAAGCCACATTGCTACTGACCAAAAAAACGTCAAGACAATTCTCTGCTGTTTCTATGTGAAGGAATGATGAACAATTTTGTCATTAATGAAACTTATTAACAATGTGTTTTCCTTTGGATATAAGGATTTGATGAGCTATCAACTGTAGCTCATGTATTCTGAAATATTTTTGGAATTGTTTTCCCCAGATAGTGCTGTTTTGTATTGATCCATCCATTCTATCACACAATGCTGCTTGTGGAAAATGTCAGATTTTTTCAAGTTGAGTTTGATCCAGTGAAATCAATTCATAGTTTTTCTGAAGGTGTTTTTTGCCTTTCTGCTCACATGGACACATCATAGTTGTGTTTGAGCTCACCAAAGATCTATTACTCTCTTTCTCCACATGTGTGCTGGTTTGTGCAACTCTTGGCTTCACATCCCTAATAACCACAAAGGATACTATATGCAGAATGCAGAGAATAGCACTAACTCACAAAACCAAAGAAAGCAAGATTTTAGAATCATAGATAACTCTCCCTTCGTCTGGCCACTCCTTGAGTCCTTACACAATCAGTGCAAACAGATGTGTTTGATTTCTCGAGGGTCTCATTTCATGGCATATCCTTTTCCCATCTGTCCTGCCGTCCTTTCTCTGGAATGCTGGACAGTGAGATAAAGACATGGGCCAGGAGAGCAGTCAAGGTCACTGATCTTTGCCTAGGAAGTCTGCTTAATTTCCTGTCTCATATATGTGTGGTACTTGAAAAGATTCTGAAATAAAATTGATTTTAGTCACACAACCATGATAAGACTATTCATTTGAGACCTCTTGTGCCAAAATCCTAGGGAAAATGATCATCAAACAGAGCTTTCAGCCGTGCCTTTGCTGAGGAATTTGTGTTTCTGTTCAGGACTCTGCTCTATTGAAAAATATACTATCAGCATTCCTAGCCAAGTTAGGTCAGTGGCCATACACGGTTCGAGGAAATCACATTGCCAAATCAGAATCCCAGCATTTTCTCGAATTTACTCAGGTACCCAACCCAACAGGCTTTTCTTCTTATCCAAGAGGAAGTTCTGAACTCAGGAGAGAATATTCCAAAAATGTGGTGTCTTCTGAATTCCCTATCAAATAATATCAACACCCTGGTCAGAAGCCCAACTTAGGAAGACCCTGCCTGTTGGGATACATTCAGATCACTTCTACTCAACATTCTTGGATTGGTCATCAAGATTAGAGCACAGCCTGACCCAAAACAAAGTTCAAGTTGTCCTTACCCTTTCACTTTCCTGGTTACATTTGAGCACACACTGGCTGTCGAGCTCAAAGCCATTGGTACATTCATACATGCCTTCAAAGACAGGAGAAGGGGGCTCACACACCACTGGGACGCAGCTGCCTTGCTCCCAGATTCCACCCTCCAGGCACTGTATCTTCAGGAACTTGCTGATAAGACATAAAACAAAATAGCCCATCAGACTCCCTCAAGGAGGTCGTGGGAGAAGACTGGGTCCTCAGTAACATGCGGTAAGGATTAGCAAACAGCAGGGGCAGTTGGTTCTTGCTAGCCAAATGTCCTACCTTTCCAGTCTAATTTCTAAGTCATGAAAGTAAAGGTAGTAATGTACACTTACTAGCAGTGATAGTGTAGCTGTTGTATACTAATATTTGAAGCGTTACTCTCAAGAGAGCTTGACAGATAACAGGGCAGGGTCTAGATTGTTTACAGCTGGGTTTTCTTTAAGCCTTTCATCTTGGAGCAGTCTCACACCCACGTGCACTGGGAGATGCCAGGAAGGATGGACTATAGAAAAGGTCATCTCACACTCAGGGGACTACCCAGAAGTGATGTGAGGATCATCAGTGTTAATATGGTGATATAATTGATGAAGCTGCCAATGTTTCTTGGTTCTCCAGAGAGGGGAGAAGACGCGGCTGTACGGATCTTCTTTTAAAACAGAGGCTCTTACCCTGAACTTCAGAAGGGCAAGAGCCTTGCTGGGGATTACCATGGCCATTTTGTTTGTTTACAAGTCCAGCTTTTCCTGGAAAGTGTTCAAAGCTTTCATCAGATTCTCAAAGTAGGCATGACTGTCCTGGAAGAATCACCCTTCCTTCTCATGCACAGACATGGCCTCCAACCAGGGAAGCTGCCTTTGAGGTAGATGGTAGTCAATAGAATTAGGTCTTGCTACTGTGAATTCCATTCCGTTCCCCTTCGGACTCACTGCCAATTTGAAAGTGCTTTCCATTTTGCTGTCTTTATCCATCCACTTCTGATTCAGAACATTCCTGGTTACAGATAAGCTTGTGATTCTAAAATAGAAATAATCCTTTGGCCATTGACTCAACCACATGGTGGCCTTAAATTGCTATTTTCCAGTCTCACGATGCTCTTTTAAAATTTAGATATGCCCACCATCCACACACTTTTAATCGACCGTTGTGCTATTGTACAATGCCTCCTGTGTGCTTCCCTGGTATTCTAATCTTACACTAGTATAACATTTCTCTCATTGTTTTATAAATGTGCACGTGTCTGTCTTTCCTACTATGTTGGAAGCTTCCTGAAGGCACAGGTTGTGTCTTATTCTTGTTTTTAATTCCCAGAAACTAAGATAATATCTGACTTATATTAGGCATTAATTCAATATTTGCCAAATTGAATCATTTAACCAAAATTCACAGTGTGTTAGGCACACTGTAGAGCACATTACATATTTTAACAAACTGAGTCATCAGAATACTCCTAAGGAAATAGCATTATTAGTCCCATTTTATAGACAAAGAAACATACTCTGAGATGTTTAGTAATTTGCCCAAGATCCTACAGCACAGAATGCATTTGATTTCAAATAATTTTAATAAACTTTAAGAGTTTAACGCATTTAACAATATCTACTTAGAAATAAGTGAAGTGCTTCATTTATTATTAAATAGTTATTTCAATTTATGCCTTTATTCCCAGGAATATATTAGCATAGAAATCTCATTTTATAACTGGAATTCTTTAGCATCTTAGTTTATGTGGACATATACCTACTATCTGTTAATAATAAATACTATTTTTCAGCTATATTTCAGGTGTTTGGCAGGACACCTACATACACTATTTCATTGAATGCCCCAAACAGCAGTTAAAGGTAAACATTATTGTCTACATTTTAGAGAAGGAAATTGAGCCTGAGAGATTCAAAGCTTGCTCCAAGACCCACAGTAAAACCTGCCGACAGGAGGTGAACCTGGCTCTGCCTGCCGCCGAAGCCCGTGGTCCTTCCATGGTGTCAGGTTTAACTGCTCCTTCATGGCTACCGTTCAATTTGAATAGTAATAGTGTGTCTCTCCTATTGAATATTCCAGATGCCCTTTATCTTAATGCCACATTTATAAGTGTGGCAAAAAAAAAAAGACATTTTAAATTTTCATATTGAGTAATAAACTACATATAGACAATTACACAAATCTTAGTACTCAGCTCAAGGAATTTTTACCAGTGAATACACCTGGGGAATCATCACTCAGATTAAGATACAGAACATTTCCAGCCCTCCAGAAACCCCCGCTGTGTTTCTTCCCAGTGAACCCGCCGCGTACTCCTGCGACCCACACGGTTCTGACTTTCTTCAGCACAGATTAGTTTTGCTGGTTCTGGAACTTTATAGAAATGAAATCACCCACTATGTACTCCTTAGTATATGGTTTCTTTCCCTAAAGAAAGATGCGATTTAAAAATGTCTTTCCAAAGTTATTTTCAATGGAGGGTCTGTAGTTCTTTTTACTATGATGCAGCTCCTTTTTGTTGCTCTTCTAGACTGCATATTTTACTCTTCTTTGACACGACGGAGTTTATATCCTCCCGGGGACTCTCTTCTTTCTGCCACCTCCCACAGACGAAATCCTTCTCCTACCTCTGCTGACCTGACATCCCCCAGCTGGAGAGAGCAGGCAATACCACTGACGCCAGGGGAGAGGCAAGGCTGTAAAACCTTGCATGTCAGCATGGTTATAAAGGAAAACCCTTGCTTGGCCAGGACGATGATATTTTGACTTCATGTGGTATTTTTCTCTGAATTGGTTGGAACGCTTCAACCATGGAAACAGGCCTCCCTTTCCTTGCCCGGAGTGAAGAGCCATTCAAGAATGCCGATTTCATATATTTCCTTGCCAGTTTAATAACCTCGGGGGTGAGGGGAGACAGATCAAACTTGGATGAGGAAGAGTGAGTTGGGTGTTGTGGGTGGTACCCAGACAACATGGCAGGCCCTGCACTGCAAACCACCCAATAACATAGTTATATAATACATATATATCTAGTAATATATGATGTATATAGTACTATATATAATGTCATTATTTTTATAATAATAAATAGTAATTATGTCTATTGTACACTATAATGTAATACATATTATTTATAGTAATACATTCATACAGGGAGGGAGAATGCTGGAATGTAGCAGGGGAAGCCGCAGAGCTCACTGGTACCCTGGACCTCAGAGGAGGCACTAGAGGCAGGAGTGAGGAGAGGTTGGGAGAGAGTCCCAATTCCCTAGGAAATCCAGTTTCCTTTCTATAGGAGTTCGTATGTCCCCTCACCCTCACAGATTCTCCTTCTCACAGTTTCTGCTCCCTTATATGGAGATGGCCTCCTAAGACCATCTCTCCAAATGCCTCTCATAGCTTCTGCATGTCACTCAATCAGAGGACATGCTTCAGGTCCCACCCTCAGACTTCTCACTAAGCATTTGACTGGTCAGTTCCTCAAGGCCCAACAGCAAAGGCTGTCTCACTGGCTCCATGTCCATGCCTGTCTATTCCTGCTCACTGGAAGGAATCCTGAGATCCCTTGGTATAGAGCTTGGCACTTAAGTGCCATGGGCTGGTCCTGGCCATTTTATTCCAAAAGGGACTGGGTTGTGGCAGGAATTCGGAGTGTCCTGGACTCCTCCCATGCAGCTTCCAGAAATTTGCTTTCCACGTAGGGCCCTTGATGGAGACTAGAGTCTACAGCAATGGCAGGACTTTGACCTCCAGTGCTACCACAGCTGCCTCTGCATTTCTTCTAGTTTGGTGATGTCGAGGAGTACCCTCTTACCCTTTTAAATTCATTAATGAAAACATTGGTTTACTCACCATGGTGCAACTCCTTTACACAAAGTGTATGAATCAAGAGGCACTTTGAAGTCATGAAGTGAGTGGGTTTGCATTTCAAAGAACGATGGCACTGGATGTTAGACCCATGCACGCAGGCAGGCCCTCACCTGGACAAAAGATTCCAAGACTTCCTGGATAGTCCAGTCCAAGTGCCTTTCACATGAAACAGTCTACCCACTGACTATCAGCTCCCTCTATTTTCTTCATCCCAGTGTAGTAAGAGAGGTTAAAATATCTCATTTTACAGTCAGGAAACTGCACATGAATAACCATGAGGTGACTTGCCCAATGACACCCAGCAAGCAAGTCACTGGCAAAAGCAAGAATAGAATTCAGAGTTTTGAAATCATAATACAACACCTTGACCAGTAGACCAATGGTTTCCAAATGACATTTGTAGATCAGCCCCATTAGAATCATGTAGGATCTGTGTAAATACCTAGATTGCCTAAATCTCCTGGGATCAGCCTAGCACTTGATATTTTTAAACTTGCTGAAAGTTTTAATATGTAGCCAGGTTGACAAACTACTAAAGTCTATGCTACTTGCCTATGCTAGTAAAAATAAGCCATAGGTGTAGAAATCAGAGAGCAAAATCACCCACATAACGACCCTGGCCAATAGACTCGATGCTTAGCAAAGACCAAACAGGACAGCTACAGTCAGGCGACATACTCTGTAAACGGTATCACGAGGAGTTGGGGGTTGGGGAAGCCTTGTATTTATTTTCCTTCTAACTACTCCAGACAAATCACCACAACTTCCAAGTTAGAAGATGCTTTTTTCCAATTTCCAGAACTTGTGGTATCCACCTAGTGCTGAAAATCCAGCTGTGCTCTTTCTGTTTCTTATATTATTGCCAGAAATAAAGATCTTGTAATCAAAACTTGGCTGAAAGTTTGACTGATGTTGCTTGAGGCATACCATGAATCTACCCCATCCTTCTATCACCACTGCAGGGTTTTCAAAAGTAATATTTATTTTCCACTGGAGAAAATAAAAGTATAATTGTTGAGTCCAAGAGAATTACCATGTCTTCACTGATCAAGGGCATCTGGTGTCTCCAATGGGTAGCCCCTCATGAATAATAACAATAAAATATTGAGCACTTAAATATAGGCATTGTGAAGAAGAATATATATCTTTATCATTTTATCACACTTATATTGTGTGATAAGGACTATTGTTATGAGAGCTCTTGATTCGCTTATCTCCGCACAGGCTCTTCCTCAGTCATCCCCAGCTCAGTAAATGATACCACCATCTACCCTGTCACTTACACTTACAACTTAGGAGACATCCTTGAATCGACTTTGTCTCAATCTTACCTTTTCCCAAGCCACCATCCGATCTTATTCAATCTGTTAGCAAGTCCTCTCAGTTTTACCTCCCAAACATCTCTGGAATCTGTCCCGATAGCTCTTACATCTCCACTGCCATAAGCACCAGCCCAAATTCCCATCTCTCATCTCCTAACTGGACACCCCATTTCTCCTCTGGATCCCTTCCTACCCAGTTGGCAAATACCAGAGGGATATTTTATAAAAACAAATAAATAAATTAGATCATTTTATTTTTTTCTGCTTAGAACATTTCAATTACCTCCTGTAGAGTGAAAAATAAAATCCAGACTTGTTCACTTCTCACTCACGAGGTCCTGCACGATCTGGCCCCACTTTCTCTGACTTCATCCTATGCCCCATTCAACTTCTTCAACGCATTTTGTCCACACTAAACAGAATCCCAAGCACAACCAAGCTCTTTCCTATCAAAGGACTTTGGTGCCATTCTCTCTGCTCATGATGTCTGTTTTGTTTTGTTTTGTTTTTGCTCTTCTCCTGACTGGCTCTTCTTCCTCTCTAAGAATAATTTTCGCCACTCCAGATCATCGTTATTTTACACCTCTAATATTTTTGGTTTTTAATCAAAGCACCTGTCTATCTTTCATAGCATGTGTACTCTGTAATTATTTTGCTTATTGGTTTTACTCATTTATTGCCTGTCTCCTCCATTGGAACATAAGCTTGGTAAGGGCAATACCATATTTACTAATATATATTCAGCGCCTAGCAAAATTCCTGGTACATACTAGGTGACAATAAACATTGGTTCAATGAAGCTATAAATGTTTATTTTATAGATGAAGTAAGCAAGGTTTAGAAAAGTAAAATAACTTCCCTGGGATTGTCTAACTGGTTAACAGCAGAGCAAGGATTAGTACCATGATCCATTCGTCTGATGCCAATGCCTAAGCCATAACATGGAAGTCTTAGTATTCCTAGACATAAAGCTGTAGACAAATGACCTCCATTTCTTTGGTGCATTTGTACTGAGTATCTCAAAGTCCTACCACATAGAATATCCGTAAAAAGGAGATGGAGCCTGCGGAGCAACTGCATTATTTCTATCATATCAATTAGGAAACTGAAGCATTAATTGGTTAAGTGTCCTGCCTGACACCTGGCCAGTTTCTGAGTTGAAATTAGAAAGCTCCTTCACTCAGAAGATAGTTTAGTCCCTCATTGCTTACAGTGGGGTTCCTGCGCAGCTGCACTAGAGTCGCCTGGGAACTGGTTAGAAATGCAGCATCTCAGGTTCCACCCCAGACAGACCGAATCAGAACTGACGTTTTAACAAGATCCCCAAATGACTCTTATGCACAATAAAGTTTGAAAAGGACTGATCTAGACCATTTTAAAAGACACAGTCTTCTACCCCACCCCAGATAGAACCATCAGCACTTCCAAACTTCACGCCAGTTTTCCTCTTAACAAATTGCAGACCTGGTTTCTCAAGCCAATATCTTAAATGGAGAGCAGACAGACTTCAGGCATGACCAGCGCACAGCCGATCCCAGTTATTCTGCACTCTCTTAACACCAGGCCTCCCGATGTTCGGCCCCAGTCCGTTCTACTGGACAAGAAATAGTATTAGCAGGACCATCCCACCAGATACAGCGGCTCTGGCCTTCCATTCTTCCCTGAATCAAAAAGTCACCCCTTACGAAGCTCTTCTCCCACCTAAAATAGAGGTTTTCTGTCAGAATGAGGAAGTGCTAACTCCTAAGCGTATGAATGGTTCTAGTTCTAATGCCCAGCCCCATTCCTGCCTTTGGACTTTTTGCTGCTAAACCTCAGGTCTCCAAATTGGCAGATTCAAGAGTGACCTGTCCCTAGGTCTGAACACCTAACTCCAGCTGGAGGCCCCTTTTCCATCTCTCACCGCCACTGCCTGAATCATCCAACTCTCAGCCTCTCTCCCTTTAAGTTCAACAGCATCCACGTAATCTCTTTGCCATGAATCTCTTAGCCCCTCTTATACTTTCTTCATATAACTGACAGGCTTACCTTTCCTAACAAATCTGCTAGGTTACCCTCAGATCTAACAGCATCCTAAGATTTTTCCAACGCATGCAATTTAAACCAAACATATACAATAGCTATTAAACATCATTCTGGAGAATACTAATATGACTTCCTACCAGTGTGTTTTTGAGGAACTGGTGATTACACTGAAATGCAGGGGTGAACTGGGCCCCAAACACGGAAACATGAAATAGGAACCTCTTGCCTTCACCATCTTAATCATTGAGTTATCTGCACATTCATACATTCCGTCAACAAACATTCACTGAGCACCTGGTATGTGTCCCTGTATTACCCTAGGTCCTGCAGTTGTAGAAAGAAATGTGAGTACTATGATAGGGCCAGAATACTTACCTATGGGAGCTCAACAGGGAGCCACCACCACTGCCTGGGGACAAGAAGAGAGGAGGCTATCAGGAGAGGAGGACTTTGAGATGGGTTCATTAGGTAGAGGAGGAGAAGGATGTGCCAGGCAGAGGGGAAAGTTCATGTAAGAACACAGAGGTGTGAAAAGTAGTGTGTGTTTGAAGCCTTGGTTAAAAGTATGCATAGGGCCGGCCCTAGCAGCCTAGTGGTTAAGTTCAGTGCACTGGGCTTTGGCGGCCTGGGTTCGGTTCCAGAGCGCAGACCTACACCACTTGTCTGTCAGTGGCCATGCTGTGGGGGCAGCTCAAATACAAAAACAGGAAGATTGGCAGCAGATGTTAGCTCAGGGCGAAACTGCCTCAGCAAGAAAACACATAAACAGAAAGTATGGAGACAAGTATGCACATACATGGCCACTGTCATGGGAAAGAGGCTGGCAGGAGAAGAGACTGGGGAAGGTCAGGTGGGACAGAATTCAGCAGAAAAGGACCACAAATCGTCTGAATTCAATTTTAGAGGGCGAGTTCTCTCATTTGTAAGAAATTCTTTGGCTATCTTCACAAAGTCTTCGGTTCAAGAATTCTTCCGGGTATTGTTATACTCCTGCTCCTGGTCAGTTCACCACGCACACAGGTGTGATAGGAAGTGCTCACAGTATATACTCACACACCATACACACAGCCTCACCTAGGGATTAACTAATCCATCACTGCTTGTCATTGTTGCTCTTCCAGAAAGCAAAGCTCTTTACCTGGCTCCCTGTCCAGAAGCCACAGCAACGATAAAAACTTAACCCACTAATGAGTTATCAGAACTCTGAAAAGCTGTGACACCCCGAGGACTTTGCAATTTACACAGGTGAATCATGCACTTGCAGTCCTCCTGATAGCTCATCCCTCTGACGGGGACTGGAATGAAAAGGCTGGTTAACATTCTCCTTGCCAATTTTCCCGACTGAAGAGGAAGAGTCAGAGGTCATGGTGGCCTTCAGCAGGCTTTTAGTGGCTGCACTGGGTAGTTCCCATCAGGAAGACAGTGGGCAGACAGGTTAAGAGCAGACAATTTGGAATCAGAAGACTGATGCTCAAACTCCAGCTCTTAACAAATCTCCAAGCTTTAATTACTTAACCTTTCTTGTCTCAGTTTTCCTATTTGGAAAATGGGGATAATAACAGCTTCTTTACAGGGTCACTGGAAGATTATATAAGTTAGCGTATATAAAGCATGTAGGACAATGAAAGGTACATACAATGCTCAACAAGCAGCAGAAATTACTAGCCTTGATGACCAAAGGATCTACTTAGACACATTCCTCCCTCCACCTTTCTCTTTCTTGTCTCTCTCTCTCTACCCATGCGAGATGTTAGCAGTCTACTCAGTCTTCCCACCCTACTTAATGCTTTGGATTTTTGTCCCACCCAGAATCCTTCAGGAGACAGTTCATAAATCAGTTTGGCCTGACCTGAGCCCAACACTAGAGAGAAAAGACAAGGTCACAATCAAAATGCTCACCCTGAGACACTGTTCATCCTGGGACTCCTGTCGCAGGAGCGTGAGACAGAGGATGGGGTGGGAGAAAGGAAGTGAAGAAAGGGCACCAGGGAAAGAAGATATGGGTTGAAGCAAGTCCTACTGGCTTATATATACCAATGCAGTGCTTATTCCTAATAGACTTTAAAAATTATTTTTCCTGACTAACAGAGAAATCAGCAGGCAATATAATATCGAAGGAGGAAGGACAGTTTTACAATAAGATGCTCCCTAGCTTGGGATTGAAGGTCACAGGGAAATTTACGAGTTCAACAAACGCTGTGTTTGAAGTGAAGGCCTGTGTGCCCATCGCCCGAGCCCCGTGAAGCCTGCAGCCGTGAAGCCTGCAGCCGTGAAGCCTGCAGCCGTGAGCTGGCCTGCACCCAGGTGTGTATCTGAGTGGCCAAGGCTTGGAGCAGAGCTTCACTCACTCTGATGCCAAAAGAAGCTGTAATAAATTAGCCTAAAGCTCACATTATCCTACAATGGCAAGAGATTTGAGGATTCCAAGGATAAACTTTGAATGTATTTACTATAAACACTAATTATAAAGCCAGACAATGTCTTAATGGAAAGAAAACAAATTTCTATTTCTCACAGATGCATGAGTGTACATAGAGATTACAGTGTGCCCCTTAATCAGCAAATCCTGGATAGCACATGACAGTGTGTGCGTGTATATAGGTTCAGCATCTATTCATATATGTATATGCACAATGTTATGTCACAGAGCTTGAAAATTAGGTAGATCATTTTACTAATCTTTTAAAATTACAAATCCAGGATACTTAAAGAGTTTTAGCATTTGCCTTAACTGCACATTTCTGTTTCATTAGCCAAGTCTTTCTTTCCCTTCCTACGCTAGGATAAAATCAGTTGAACCTCAGAGATTCAAGCTATGGTTCAAAAAGATGAAAAGAGCCTAAAAACCTAGGTAATGTCTCCAGGACATGCCCTTCCCTTCCCCTCCCAGACCAGCCTGACCTTACTTGCCCACCCTGACTTCTGAAGTATGTCCAGCTCTATCTTGCTGACTACTTCATTTCCATTTCCTTCTCCCCACATCCCCCCTGTCCTTTTTCATGGTCTACTTAAAGCCACTGCAGTATCTGGATAACTCACTGAGTTGACAGCGGGATGAAGAATCATTCCGAGAGGGTTCTGACTGGGGGAAGGAAGTTCATACATTTTTTTAATTTAATAAACTTTCTGTTTTGATGTGTGTGTGTGTTTTATAGGCAGGGGAAATACACTCCCCCATCACCCCTGGTAACTGAAGACCTGTACCTCCCACTTGGAATGCCAACTTCAGTCTTCTGGTCTCTGTGTTATTTTCCTGGAGCACAGGAATCAACCACAGATGGGAGACAATAGCTACTGACAAAAATGTAGCTGAGTTTATTCTTTGTTAAAGATGAAGGTTTCCTGTTACACACAATGAAAATGACAGTCATTTTGCAAGCGGCATTAACCTGCTGCAGACGATGATGACGATGATGATGATGCTGTTGCTGCTGCTGCTGATAGCAGTAACAATAATAATAATAAAGAACAGCTATTGCTAACCTGCTCGATACGACTAAGAACTGTGCTCAGCTCTTCACATCTATTATCTCATTTAATCCTTACAAAAATCTATAAGTACTCCTATTTCCTATTATCTCCATTTTATACGTAAGAGTAGTGATGTTCAGTACAGATCAGTAACTTGCCCAAGGGCAAAGAGCTAACAAATAACAGAGTTGGGATTGAGATTTAGATCTTACTAACCCCAGAACCTGTGTAATTAACCACGAAGCCAAGAGATAAATCTTGGACTAAGGAAAGCCTTCTTCGCAATTTGACTAAATTGTCTTTTTTAGAAGTTTTAGGGAACTGCTTAATTTTTAAACTCAATTCTAGAAATCTTAAAAATGTATCCAATATTCTGTTTTCAAGGAACACCTAGATCTAATCCTCTTGTTGTGAATGGAAAACAATTCACCGAAACCCATTGAAAGAAAGAGAATAAAACCTTGGCTTTTCATTCAGACCAGAAGTATTGCCCACTAAGATTGTGCCTGTGTAGTATTTGTGTTTATAACATACTGCTGCTGCTTTTTATTTCCTGGTGATAATAAATTGCTATATGTCACTTCTCTCAAGGGTATTATACCAAAATCTTAACTCTTCTCATTGACTCTGTTGAGATAGAAAATAAAATATAGACTTTTAGAGCAGGAAGTCACTTCAGATTTTCCCTTATTTTACAAATCTGGAAAAAGAAGCCCAGAGAAATGTAGAAATTTGCTCAAGATCGAAAGTCTTAGCCAAAAGCATGAGATTTGGAGTCAGAATGGTCTTACCACCGTATATTGACTGAGTGATTGTGGGAAAGCTACTTAACAGTACTCTGAACCTGTCTCCTCATCTGTAATAGGGGATACTAATATACTGAAATGTATTATTATTATTATATCAAGTTATATATTACTATATCATATTATATTACACTATTATCTTATTATAGAATAAAATTGATTAGTGTCATAATAAATAAAAGCAGTAATGTATGTAAAATGCTTGGCACACATAGTACATAATGATGACTCATCATCACCATCATCACCACCATCATCATCATCATCAACCCAACAGAGCAGAGCCCAGGCCTTATGCTTTTGAACTCCCTGTACCAAATGATCTTTCTGAGTGTTTAGAGATCGGTGAAGTACACATGTCTAGCTCCAGGGCCATCCCAGCCCTCCCCCCAGGTCAGATCAGACAAACCCCACTGAAGGGGTTTACCAACCAAACATCTGTTAAACAGTAAATGGTCACAATGCGAAGACTATTTATTACAGTCTTGACCTACATTTGTGTTTATAGAACTTAAATAGATTTATGTTCTTTGGAAAAGCTGAGACCATGGGCCACCCTCAGAAAGGGTGGCTGTTTACACCTACTTTTAAGAAAGCTGACTACTATGTAAGATGGCATCTTGATGAACGACTTATAGAGGGAGAGGCTAAGTTAAGTTAGAAGGTTGGAATAATTTAGAAGTTAAATTAATTATGCACCCTAATGTTGCTAACCTGACCTTCACACATAAAGATAACACCTAATGAGGAAAAGGTAAGCATACAATAAGGAGAAAAAAAGATAAGAGAGAATATAATATGGTCTTTTGATAAAATATAAGTCAAACACATTTATTTCAGTTTCCTAGGAAGTCAGGTTAATGAAACAATGAAGGAGTGATTAATGATGATGTGTATGTGGAAGTAAATTGCATGGGAGCAAAAGAAAAGGGCTTAAAGGAGAGTGTGTGTGAATTATAAAATGTGACTAAGAAAGAACTCCTGAAACTACCTAAACTTTATAGTTTCTTTGGAGTTACAATTCAGTTTGTACTTTCTCTATTATCTCCCAAAATAAACAAACCTCAAAGAGACACGTAAAAATCTGGCATGCCAAAGTGCTGCTACACTAATTTTGAAAAAAGAAAACATTACTCTGGATCTCTTTAGGAAAGTCAAAATCCCATGACTGATATTGTTTTTACAGGAGCAAAGGTTCCACTGGACTCGTGCTCCTTGATTTTGGCTGTGTATCAGTGACTTGGGAGCTTTGCAAAATACTGACGCCTGGGTTCCACTTCCAGAGATTCTGATGTAACTGGTTTGGGCCGTGAGCTGGACATTAGGAGTTTTGAAATCTCTCCAGATGATGCTAACGTGCAACCAAATATAAGAACCATTGTTCTGGTGAGCTTGTGGATGGGTCTAATCCTTTTTCGGTTGCTATTAACTTGTACACAGTTGGTGCTACTCAAGTTAAAAGTCTGTTAAATAAATGAAATTAAAACTGTCTTTGGAGAATGACCACTCCTTCTACGTTGCAGAGACAATTGCTGGAAGAAAAACATACACATATATTTTTAAAGTTTTCTTCCACCCTAAAGATGAAGTAGAGATCTCTACCATTTCATAGGAAAAACTCCATTGTCTTCACCATTTTTTAGCATCAGCTTTAACATCAAAATCCTATTGTGATTTTTCTTATAAGTTTAGTCTTCATCCATTCAGAATGTATTTATTGAATATCTACCAATAAATGTACTAGCTATTGGGCACGTGATGCTAAACAAATATTCATGGGCTGTTGGAGAATACAGACAGGTAAGCAGGCCATTTCTGCTCAGTGAGATAAACGATGTTGCCAAGGAAGTTCTGTGTGCAACGGGAGTCTGAAGACATCTAGGAGGCTTCCTAGATAAAATCACATCTATGCTAAAAATAGGAGAGCAGGAATTAGCTAAGCAAAAAGGTGACTGTCAGGGAGAGCCGTGGGAAGAAGAAACAGCATATCTGAAGGCCCAGAGGCACGCTGGCCACGGCACACGTGGAGAAGTGAAAGAAGTCCGGCAGCACAAGAGCCTGTGCTATCGAAGGTGTCGTGTGTAACAGCTGGAGGGAAGCAGTCTCCCAGGAAGACAGAGAGTGATGAGGCTGGAGAAGTAAGCAAGGCCCAGGGAGAGCATGCAAGGCCTTGAAACTATTTTTAGTTTAAGCTTTTTCTTTCCTAAATGAAATGGCAGGAAGGCTAGTCATTCAGTTTTGTGTAGGGGAATACTATAATTGGATTTGAGTTTTCTCGAAGATCATTTTTGCTGCAAAGTGGTGAATGTGTTGAAGAGGGAAAGACTGGAGTCAGATTAGTTCGGAAGTGAAAAACGACAGTGGCCTATTATAGAGAAGTGGCAGCTGGGATAGGGAGAAATGGGCACATCTGAGAGTCAGTAAAATGATGACACTTGAAGGGAGATGATGACTGATTTGATTGAGAGTGAAGGACATTGACGAGTCTTAGGTTATGTGCAGATTCCTGGACCAAACCAGCCACAAGGAGCACAGAAGGATGTGTAGATTTGAAAGAAGCTGGAATAGGCTCTGTTCTGTACAGTAAGAGTTTGAGATGCAAGTGGGCCATCTAAGTGGCAATATCCGTAGGCAGTTGCCCTAACGTGCCTTATGGCCCTTAAGGGAAGAGACTAGAGGGGCAGGTATGGATTTAGGAATCATTAGCACATGGATGGTAGTCGAGTGATGGGGTAAATGAGCTTCATCCCCAACAGGTGTGTAGAGCAAGAGAGAAAAGTGCGCTCAGAGAAACAGCAACATTGAAGAAATGGGCAGAGTAAGAAAAGCTAGAAAAGCAAACTGAGAAGAGATAGAGAAAAAGAAGGAAAATCAGGGAGTGAGATGGCACAAAATCAAGGAGGAAGAGTTTTAAGTAGGAAGGCGTAGGCAATTATGCTTTAATAAAGAGCCTGCCTCAATTTTTGACGTTTGACTGCTGACAGCTTTCAAGCCCCACCATCTCCCATATCTCAGCAAGCCTGTAAGAAAGCCTGGGAGCCTCCTCTTTGGGCACCAGCAAAAAGTTCACACCAGACCAGGTCCTGTTCACATGCAGAAACTCCCACCCAAGCCCCTTACCCAACCACCATAAACCCCCAGCCAGTCTCCCTTTCCTGACTTCTCAAGCCATTTGAAGATCAAGCTGGGATCCTCTCCTTCTCTCCCCAGAAAGCCTCATTATGCGAGTAACAGACCTTTTCCTAATCTCTTGGTCTGTTTGTGGCACCATTAGTTTCAACATCCGAACAAAATTTTGGGTGGGAAGGTCCATCCTATCTCTCAGGGTGACTACAACATAAGCCAAATATTCTCATGCAACATAAGTTCCAACAAGAGTCACTGCATTCGGCAGCACGGAGGTCCACGGTAGGCTCCACTTTAGTAGAGAGATGGAAGTAAAAACCTGAGTGTCCAAGTGTGAAGGACATAGAAGACAAGGGCAAGATGGAGACAGTGAATCAGATAACTCTTTCAACAAGTTTCACTGTAAAGAGGAGAGAGAAAGAGCGGTAGCTGACAGGGGACATGGGATCAAGTAAAAGCTCCACTTGTTTGAGTTTTAACACAGGAGAGGCCTGAGCACAACTAAAGTGAAGTAAGCAGGTGAGGGGAGGAGAGAGGGTTCAGTGTAGCAAAGAAGAAGAGTGGAGTGAGAGACATTCCTAAGAAGGGAGACGGAATCCAGAGCAAAGGTGGAGAAATTCATCTTGGACAGTACGAAGGGGGAGAACATATTTGGGGGTGTAGATTAGCTCGCACACCTGTGGGCAGACCTTTCCACTTTAGGGAGGGAGGTGACAGGCTGGAAGTTAGGGAAGAGGCATCAGGATTGGAGGAGAAGAGGTCTAGAATGGCCTTCAGAAACAGAGATAATGCTTGTCCCCAAAACATAGAAGGACTTGTGCCTGGGGTGGAAGCTCCACATACCCTTTTTTCTACCATCTCGGAGGGCTGGTCTCGCTTTGATTTGCCTATTTAGAAAGATCTGTCTGGTTTTCCTTTTTTCACTCTCTGCCCCCACACAAATTGCTACAATCTACTTTTTAGAGCTCACTTCATTATCTTGTTTCTAAACTGTTTATCCATTTATCTCATTGCAAAGTCTAGAAAATTTAGCAAATATAAACGAGCAGAAAAAGAAAAGTTATACTCCCTATAAGCCTACTACCTGAGATTATGATTATTAATAACCATTTCCAGCTATTGAAAAAGTGATAAAATATACTTTTAATATGGAAAATAGGGACTATGCCATTTATAACAATTACTTTCTTCCTTTTAACCACTTATCACTGATTGTATTGTGAATGCTTTCCCATGTTTCTGATATTCTCCAAACATCTTTAATGGTGACAGGATATTTCATGATTTGGCTGTGCCATTGTATAGCTGCACTAGATAAGGGGCATTTATTTTTTTTTATCAATATTTTTTGCCCCCCAACACCCACTAGTATCCTCCTTCTCAATTTTCCTCTGGAGAATCCATGGGGTTTGGGTGATGCTGACTCCACCCATGAATTCAAGGTCAGAGTTCTTGACCAAGGCGTAAGCGATGCATTTCCCTGTCCTCAGGGATTAGATATAGTGTGGGCACCACCACCCTCCAATCCCAGGAAGAATGGGCAAGAAATCCACGGGCCAGGAGAAAGTGATGACCTGGAGACCACGTCCCCTTCGGAGCTATGCTTCCAGGCGAAATAATGCACCTGAGAGAGAGAACATGGAGGCTGTGTGCTCCTTGAACCCAAAGCCTAGATCTTATTCATGTGTGTTTCTTCATTCTTAACCCAGACACTGGAATAGAGCATGCACATGATGAATGTGCCAGCCGCAGCCGTGCCATCCCTGCCATCCCCAAGCTGAATGGGACCAAGCTGAAACAGACTGGATTGAAGAGAAAAGTCAGATCCAGTGCTTATCTTTCTTTTCTCTTGAAACAACATTCAATAGACTCAAGAAGAAGCAGGAAGGGAACGGACTTGGCTGAGATCTTGGTAGTTGTTTCTTCTTTTAAAAAGAAAGAACAAAAAGTGACATCTAGCACATGTATTGAACTTAATAATTTATAAAATGCTTTCAGCACATTACCTACTTTCAGCCTCAAAACAACACTATGGGATAGAAATATTACTACCCCTCACATTATGGGTTCAACAATAGAGACACATGGATATTGAGTACATGGTTCAGGATCATGCAAACAAGGTGCGAACCATGAAGTGGGTTTTTTCCACTATTAGTAGAACTGCATAAAATTAACAAGTGCCCACTCTGTCTGGATTGCTCTCCCTCCCTGCTTTTCTCAATTTCTTCTCCTCCTGCCTGCATGTCTTAGAAAGAACTTTAGGGCCCCATTTGTACAACTCTGGGCTCTTTCCACCAAGTGAAGAACAAGGCTGACAGTTCCATAGTTCGTTGAGTAAACACAAGCAGCAAGTGACAGTGATTTACGCCTGACTTGCAAACTTCTGATTACCAATCCGTCGCCTGCTATGTAAACAGGTGTAAGCTGAGATTTAAATCCGTTTACAGAGAGTGGTAAATAATTTAATCTCTCCTCAGCACGGTGCTTGCGAATGTAAATGTTTAAGCCAAAACCGATGTCGACATTGTGATGCAAGCTTCCAGTTTCTCAACGAGAAAAGCTGTGCCAACAAACGGTCCTTGAGTGCCCCTGCTCAGGGTGGGGAAGCTGGCAGCATCAGAGAGGCAGGGTAAGGTAGAAAGGCCATCGCTCTGGGGGGAAGTCTCATTGTTTCCAACTGGAAGCTCAGCCACGGGCTGAGGAAATTGGAATACTCCCTCCACCCTTAATTCCTCCTGGTCCTGAGACTTTTCTCTCCCCCTTAGTTATTCTTCACTGCACTGCTCTGTAGACACCCAAGTTCGCTGCAGGTGTGTGAAAAGAGAGGCAAGAAGAGACAAGAAAAAAGCAAGAAAACAGTAGCCTTCAGGCTAGTTGTAAGGCCATTCTCACTAGAAGATGACAGGGGCACTCCCTGCCTGTCAACGGGTGCCTATGCAAATTGAGCTGGAGCCTACGAAAATCACAAACAAATGTGTTTTCAGCTGTCAAAAACTGTTGACTATTCTTGTTAGACTCCACTGAACCAGAGTGCTTCCTCCTTTGAATTTTTCATCAGTATTATTCATTTTCTAATCAGCCTGGCTCTTGCCTCAGCTGAGAGAATGAGAAGGGGCTTCCTTCTCCCCTCCCACAGAGAAACCTGGGCTTTCTCTGGAGTGGAAGGCCCTGGGCGCAGCCAGACGCAATCCACCCCATACTGAGCTGGCTGGGCATTGACTAGAAGAAAGCCAGAGAGTAAGGGTCCTGATTTTCTTCTGCCCCTTTAGGGAATTCTAGCTTACAAGCAAAGTTCGCGTCTCCTGGCATCATTGGTAATGCCATGGCTGGGATTTTGTTAGTCTGAAAAAGAAAAAAATCTTAAAAAAAAAAACTACTTACTATGGTCAGATCTTTAATTAAGACCTGGATAAGAAATGAATTTGATTTTCTCCTGTACTGACATAATTTATGGTAGGGAAAGAATAGCTACTATTTACTGAGTACAAGGAGTCTCTTTTCCTGAAAGCTTTTTGTTTGTTTCGTTTGTTCAGAAAAAGTTTCTTTTTCTGAAACCATTGATTGAGCAATTGGCATAACGCAGACACTGGGCTGCATATAGATTATCTCATTTAATCCTCAACTCAACACTCGGATGCGGGCACTATGCTCGATTTACAAAGAAGGAGACAGAGACCCAAAGAGTTGAGTAAATGGCCTGAGGTTGTTCAGCTGATAGAAGGGGGGACACTGGGATTTGAACCCCATCATGACTCTTGTCAAAGCCTTTCCTCTTAAAGCGTGCTGTAAAGCTTTTGTTCTTTCTAATCCGCCGTGCCTTCAGAAGAAAGGCACCTTGGTTTCTGCGTCTAGGAGTGTGTATACACAAAGTCCAGGAAGAAGAAAGCAGAAAGACTCTAATAATGATATTAATAACTAATATGTGTTGAGTTTTATGTTTTAAAAATAAATTACTGAATCTTAGGTTTTATACATATTAATTTACTTAGCCCTGACATCAGCACTAATAGGTAGATATTATTATTATCCTTATTTTAGATGAGAAAGACTGAGGCAGAGAAAGAAACCTGTCCAGCATCACGTAGCTAATAAGAGTCCGAACTGGGGACCAGCCCAGACCATTTCTGCCAGAGCCACAATCACAAGCCTCTGACCTGCCTGATGAGGATGTTCCAGCACACAGTGGGATGCAGGCGACGGACATAACTCTTGGGAAGCTCCTAACACTGACTTTCAAGGAAAATGATAATTAGGGCAGAGATTCTCTCCAAAAGCACCTAAATGAGACTGCGGGATCTCCTATGGGAAGGAGTATCTTTACAGAAAGCACACCTGGTCAACCTGCCTGTCATGAGTGGGGAATACGCTTGTGCAGGTGCAGAGAGATTACACAGAAAAACAAACACACGCACCAAGCAGCAGATAACCCAGAAGGTCTTAATATTTTTTCCAAAACAATGGTCTGGGATTTACAAACTGGCAAACAGGAGCAAGGTTCGAGGGTAGCGAGAGCTGCAAGGATCAGGAACAATCCAACTTACTTCCTGACTTTACTCTCCACACCTTCCACCACGTAGTAGCCGGGCTTGCATTCGTATCTGCAGACGGAGCCCACGTCATGGTTGCCCTGGAGGCAGTGAGGCAGGAGCAACTTGGCGTTGCGGATATCAGGGGGTGCATCGCACTCCAGCTTGCAGTAGGCTTCGGGGAGAGACCAGAGCCCATCTTCAAGACAGGTCAGCCACGGGCTCAGTCCTGACTCCAGGAGAGAGAAGCACAGGATGCTCAGAACAGAGAGTCCAGAAACAAAATCACAGCAGAAAGAACGAAACCTTGTCAACATATTGGCTTTCTTAGAAGGCCGCACTATTCTTTGTCGAGCAATTTCTCTAAAATCTCAGGTCAAACATTTATCCTTTATCTTTTCACCCACAGAGCACTCAGTGTGATCTCTGATAGAGAACAGAGGTCAGATAACTATTTCTTGACCTGAGTGAGAGAAGGGCTACTGACTAACTCATGGCCTCACTTCCTAACTACAAATAATAAAAATAGAGCAGTGACAGTATCATGGAAAGCATTATAATAATAATAGGGGACATTATTATAGTGCTTATCATATGCCAAGCACTGTTCTAAGCATTTTACATGTATTAACTTGTTTAAACTCCAAACCTCAAACAACCCTATGAAATAGATACCATCATTATCCCCTATTTTGCAGATGAGAAAATTGGGTTTAGGTATTGCCCAAGCTAGTAAGGGAGAGAGGCAGAGTTTGAACCCAGGCGGTTTGGATGCAAAGTTCTATACTTAAACACCACACCACACACCGCAGTATCATTCATGGTTTCTCCAGGTGCAATCCACCGGCTTCCCACAGCAGCATCACCAGCCCACCTCAGATATACTAAACCAGAATCTGTCAGTGTGAGGCTCAGGAAGCTGCATTTGTAATAGGGCTCCTGGGTCACTGTTAGGCACACCAAGTCTGAGAAGACGTAAAGAGGAAGGTGTGGGATCAAAGCAGATTCCACTCCATCTTCATCCCTTACTAGCAGTATAGTCAGGGACAGCTCATATCTGTGTTCTCATCTGTACAATAGAACCAAAAGCACCTAACTCATAGGATGGCTGCAAATATTAAATAAAAAAATGTGCATGGTAAAGTGTATCTTGATTATTAATATTATCAGCAAACTGTTAGTTGGCTTGACTCATGATTATACAATCAAATAAAAACAGAGGAAAGTCTAAGTTGCTTTCATTAATGAGATCTTGAGCAAGGGCATCTGTCCAGGTCATCCAGACAAAGACTAGTGTTGCCCCTTTGGGACTTTGCTGGTGTTACCGTGTTATCAGAAGAGGCTGGTACAACAGAGCAAATGGGAAGGGTATTGGGGTGAAGAAAAGATCCTCAAGGAACCCCAAAGAGAGAGGAAGCGAAGAGAACTTGCATACAGTTCCCAGTTGGCCAGATCATACCTTGAAGCTTGGCTGGTGGGACACAGGTGATTGAGCAGCGTTTCAGAAAGTCCGTTCCCTTTGAGCAAGAGAAGGTTGCGTAGCTCACCAAAGACGGGTCAGGAACGCCGCAGTCAATAGGCATGCAGCTCACAGCCCGGTCCCAGTGCCCAGAGGAACATGTGAGCAGAATTTCCTTCTAGAAACAGAGAATTTTCCTCTGTCAAAGTCTCATAAAAAGGTTTATCAAAATAGTTTCTAGGCTTTGGAAGAGTCCTGGCAATTATTTGTGGAAAACAGGTAAAATTATCTTGACTCTCTTCCTCTTTTTGCCTTATTGTCTTACTGTACAGGCTCAGGACACCCAGGTTGATATGATGAAAGCCCCTGTTAGTGTAAGAGAATCATTAAATGGAGCTGCTCCTCCAGGCCGACTCTTGACTGCCCTCCCCATGCTTTTCCAGATCCGCTCTCTACTCTTCACCCTGCTCTGCTCCCAGGGACCCTTGCCCCTGTGGATTTCACGCCTCTGTCTTGTGCTTCGGTTCAGTTCGGCACCCAGAATGCCCTGGCAGGAAACTGGAGAGCGGGGGGAGGAACGGGAGGTCGAGATGCTCGTTCTTCCTCCTCCCTCCCTGGAAGGTTGCTGCAGGCTGGCTTTGTCTTTTGGCAGCCCTCTCCACCCAGCCCCTACACTCTCTCCCTGAGGGTTCTGCTAACTGCTCCCTACAGTCAACTTCCCACGCCCAGGGATGATAACAGAGCCCCTTCACCCCGGAATATTGAGCCATCTCCTTGTCATTTCCCTATACCCTGCCCCCACCTTTATAAGTAGTTCCTTTATTAAATTCTCTCAAATTGCCCACTTTTGAGCATGTTACCTATTTCTTGCTGGGACCCAACCAATAATGCCACTGAAGAGAATTACCTCCATTGAGAATGGTTTATGGCATCTAAGAACAACTGAGAATTAACACATACAAGGCGCTTTCCAAACCTCGTGGTTAAATCTGAGCGATTCCAGCCATTTCTCCGGGCCTAGCATTCCTGTAGGGTGCCCCTAGAGTTCATTATCACTAAATATGTGAAGAGACATTTACTGAGCACCTACAAGGGCCAGTTTCTATACTAGGTTTGGATAAACAAGACGCCCTCAAGAAGCTAATAATCCATCAGTAGAGCAAATTGCAGGTTGAAACAGTGGCTCAGAAAACATCTGAATGGAAGGAAGAAGAAAGAGAGACAGAGGAAGAGAGAAAAGGAATTAAGGAACAAAAGTGCAAGAGATAGATTTTTATTTGCTATATCCGACCCTCTTCTATAACAACTTGAGAGAATACAATACATAGAATGCAAACGATAAAACGAAAGGAGGAGGAAATGGGGACTAAGAAGAAAGAAAATATAAATTTGTGAAAAATACAGCAATATTGTATACATGTGCTCGTTTTGTGGTGGTGAGACAGCACTACGCGGGCTGGAGGAGTGAGTGCTTATCCTTGGGCAGGAGAGAGAGTGTTTGGCAGGAGGTTCTCAGATTAGACGGCACAGGAACTGGCCTTTGAAAGATGAGCAGGACTTCCCAGCAGCAGAGGGGAAGGGGGAGAATAACATGTTCAGAATGAGGGGAACAGAATGAGCAGGGACTGAGAAACCTGCAAGCTCCTGGCATGTTTGGGAAAAAGCAGAGCCGTTGCTCTAGCTGTTGGTTACCAAAGGTCAAAGAGACAGCGGGGAGCTTCTGGGCTCAGCCAGCCATCCCACCAGCTGACTACAGTGGCACCAAAGCCACAGGTAAAATGACTGGTAAAAACACCTGTAACCTCTGACACCCACTCCTGGCTAGCTGCTCCTCCCTGCTTCCCAGTGTTTCCCTGTTCCTGCCAGCAAGACCCAATTCAAAGCCAGACACATTTTTCTGTTTAGTTTCAGCTCTTGTGTCCACCAAAAGCAAATATCCCCACTATCTTGTGATCACGAGCCGGGAGTGTATAATTTCCTCAGTGGGGCCAGCCTCGGGTGACAGGAGCAGTCAGCCGGAGAGCTGTGTTTGCTGACTTCACCATATGGTTGGCAAAGGGTGAGCTCCTATCTTCCTCCTCCCAACCCAGACTCTGTCCCTTACACAATTATCACAGCCTAGAAGCCTGACTCAAACCACAATGATCAGTTAAAGAAGGTCTCAAATTCTGCATATATTGCCTGGTTTTTCTCCTGGCTTCCTTAAGTATTGTCCATTTTGTCTTGAATTTGCTCCTAATTTTAATCTATTGCAAATGCCGTCTTTTCTTCTCTCCCTTTCGTTATCTATGACACAAATGTATTCAGTCCCTACATTTTTTTTCATTCTTTCCATCTCTTTTCTACTGTGAGTTAAGCTGGGCTAAGAGCAGGTGATAAGAGCTCTGCCTTTCTGACCAAAGCATCATAGACCAAGGAGTTGGTGCCTCAAGGTCTATTAAAACTGTTTCTCTCTATGCAGAACCTAAACCATCTGAAACCAAAAATTGTGTCTTTAAATTCTGACCATCTTTATGCAACTGAAATTCTCCAGTGGATCCTGCTAACCAGTCAACTGCTGTACCAGTCAACTGGTACAAAAGGAAAGACATTCCAATCTTCCAAACCATTGATGTATGACTGCCAATCAAGCTTGCACTCTCCTCACACCAGCTCTGTCTGCACCATCCCAAGCTCAAGTACAACTGTCTTTTGCCTATGGCATCCTTTCTCTGTCTCATATTATGGTCATGTTTTTTAATGGTTGAGTTCAAGTTTAAAATTCCTCTGTAGAATATCGAAAGCTCTCTAAAGGAAAGATGGAAAATAAAATTCTTAGTTGAGAATACTTTATCACGCTCATAATAACAGCAACTTAACAGAGTGCTATGTGCCTTTTTTTGCTAGAAGCTTTTAAATTATTTCCAATCTGTAATCATATTAACTCAATGACATAAATTCTTCTCTTCTAATTATTTTGTAAATGTGGAAACAAAGTTAAAGAGGTTAGTTTCTTGTTTGTTTGTTTGTTTGTTTTTAACTAAAATTACACACCTAATAAAATAGTGGAGCCAAAATTTCATTCTGGGTCTGTCTCCCAACCACACTCTTAACTCATCTATTCGACAACATCCAAATCACCTTGAAATCCTGGAAGTGGTGCTGTGGTAGCTTGCAGAAATTTGGAAAATTAAGTCGAAGCTAGAATCATGATAGAATCTCCACCTCAGTAACAGAGGGAGCAAAATCAGACTCTTTTCTCGAGCCTTCTTGTGAGGAGGGCTGAGGGGTCAGACAACGAGCCAGACAGCTGACTGCAACCTAGCTTGCCAGCAAACTGTGGATAAGTCTAAACGGTGGCATTCTCATCTTGAAGCAAAAGAGGGGAACATAATTTCTGACAGGAAGACAAAAACAAGAGAGAAGAACAGAATAAGCTTTCCTCTCTACTGCCCACCTGGAGAGAAACTGACACTAGTTAACTGGCACTACGCATGCTCTTATATACCTTGCATTTCTAGAAAGCCAGGCTTCTCCTTGCTTGTTAAAATCCTCATTTTTCCTTTCAAATGATTTAAAAACCCCTGCCCTTCCCCAATCTGGCCAGGGAGAGGAGCATGAGTACCTTCCCTCCCCCAGAGCCTGGTCCACATGACCAAGGTTTCCAACTCACCTGCATGGGTCTGAGGTACTGCCCACTGCTGGCCTGAAGGGCAAACCCCCTTTGACAGGTGATAGCGCACTTCATGTGACCTGGGCCACCAGAGGTACAGTTCACCACATCTGCATGATCAAGCAGCAGAGGCACACAGCTGCCCTGCTCCCCACAGGGCCGATGGACACAGCTGGGGATGAGAGAAACAGAAGCATCTTAGACTGACTTGGAACCAACAGGCAGCAGCGAAGACTTTGCAGGTCCCTCTGGGAAGTGCCTCTAAACCAAAGAGAAGAATTTTTCTCCCAAACCTACACTAAACTCGTCATCTCCTTCTATATGACCTGGAAGCATGCAACATAAAATAAAAAAAGAACAATGTCAGCTAACAAGTGATGATTAACTGACCAAAGGCTCTTCGAGGAGGACAAAATGGTAACAGAACAAGGTAGAGAATGTGTCTGAAGAGCTGGATGGCATCAGAAATGAACAGATCAGAGGGTAATCCTAAAAATATTTAACCACCAGTTGTTTGCTGGACCCCAAACAATCAGAACAGACCCAGGACAAAGGTCAGGAGTGCATCCTGGGAGTCCTTGGTTGTGTCAGGCATTAACCTTTTATTGTTTGATCACAGGTTGGTCCCAGGGGGACCTGTATGAAGGGTCTGTGTATCTGAGATGGCAGGAAAGGCAACTTTTATTTACTGATTGGTATGGAAATATTTTTGACAACTAGTACAGCAACAGTAGGACACACCATTGAGAATCAGCGCTGGCTAATGAGGAATTGAGCCCATGACAGGAAGAGGAAACTCACACATATTAAATCCCTGCCACATGCCTCACATCATGCCAGGTGCTTCCAGGACATCATCTCAGCAGAGGAGGATGGCTGCCTGGATCTCCAGGGCCAATCAACCAGGAACATGAGAGAGAGAGAAACTCCCCAGGATTCAGGGAGACTCAGCCTGGACCATAACAGTGGCAAGGATGCAAGAGAGCAAAAAGATTACCACTCTCTTACCAAGGCAGAACTGTAGAGATTAAAAATTAGGGCATTGGTTCCAGGCTGCCCGAATTGGAATCCTGGCTCCTCTATTTACTACCTGTGTGATTTGGTTGAGTTATTCATTTCCCAGTGTTTCAGCTCCTTTTGCCATAAGATGGGACAGCAATGGTACACATCCCACAGGGCTGTTATTGTTCCCGGGTTAATTCCTCTACTACTCCACTGCAAATGGCCCAAGTCCCACCTTTAGTCGCCTGTTTTCTGTGAGCTGAGCTGCCCATAATTTTTGGTTTTCCCACTTCTGTACCTTTGCTTAATTTGTTGAGATTTCTAAAAGGCCTTCCTTCTCCAAGAAGCCCCGCCAAATATCTTCCTCCTTTGAACCTCCCAGGGAAATTTTACAAATAACTCCCTTCTTTTACTCTATCTTGCATTACTGTCATACAGGCATTTGCTTGTTCTTTACTTAATTAATTTATTCATCCTTTGATCCACAGGGCAATTGGTATCTTGTTGTGTCCTAAATGCTGAATCTTTCAATTAGATTACAAACTTCTTGAAGACAAATATTGACTCTTACCCATTTTTATATGTACCATATACTTTGCTGTAGTAGATACAATAAAAGACTGCTGAGTTAAATTGTTCATATTATAGACAGCAAAGTCAGTCAATGGCTACCAAAATGGGAAATGTATTCAATTTTATAGTGACAGATGGGGATCTGAAATACAAAAATATCATTATCAAACAATGATTCAACCATCTTGCCCTATTCATTCATTCATCTATAAACATTTACTGAGCACTCACAGTTGACAAGGCATTGGTCTGAGTCTTGGGGGCGTAATAAGCATCATGCCCTTAAGGAATGCACAGTCTAGTGGGAGAGACCAACAAGACATTTTGATGTTGTTGCCAGTGATGCCAAATAATTAGCCAACACAACGGTGAGTCTCAGTATCATTAATTTGCTCAATTTGCCCTTGAATTGTGCTAGCAATCAATGAATTTATCAAAGAGCTGGGCAACAATATAAGAAAGTAGGAAATAAAACATCACTGAATATGCACATATTGACTTGAAATAATTGAGAACTGATTTATAAAGCACTAGTCCCAAAAGGATGGATCTGATCTGAATACGTCAGATTTGCTGCCCTTGATCTTGTACCCATGGGATTTAAGTCATATGTCAGTGACATTCTCGTTTCTTCTATCTATGCTTATTAGGTATAGGATGGTGGGATTGGAGATGAGTGGTATAAAGAAAACTTGTTGACTCCTGTAAGCCCTGATTATTCCCTGCGATGTTGTGGTATCCCTCAGACTCACTCCATGGAGCTTGATGGAGGGAGGCATATATGACCTGGTGGGGAGGGGTTGTTAATTGTCAGCACAAATTCCCCAATCCAGTGCCGATAATTGGATATGCAATACAGAAGATAAACCTTTATCTCTGAGTCTTTATGCAACCACCTGAGATCTGAAACCTAACCACCCTTCATGGAATGAGACTAGAACACCTCATTGCTGATGTTAAAGAACGCCAAGTTTCAAAGATGCTACATGCCCTTAATGTCCACAAAATGCATATTTCTTCAATATGTCAAGCAGAGAGTACTGGAAAAACAGAGAATCCTTAACAGTTCTGGTTCATGTCAACTTATTGGCAAGAAATTAATGTGAAATAGCACGTGCTGTTTTTCAGTGATTCCATCCAATTAATTTGTGTCATCACTGAGAACAAATACATGCTGAGATAAGGCACAAAACAAATACTCTGAATGAGCCTCCTTCCATCAAGATGGGGTTCCATTAACTACTGTTGCTATGACTACTGGTGTGAAAAGTCTGACCAGCACCGGCAGCAAAGGAGGAAGAGTGAGACAGGGAGCACAGAAGCGGGAGAAAGTGGCACGAAATAAGACCGAGACAAAAAAAAGGAAAAGCACCAAACCCAGACCTGTTTATGAAGTGAGAAATGGTTTTAGGGCAGCTGCTGCAAATTCTTTCACTAGCTTATATTTCCATTTGCTTCCTTTTTAAGGAATTTGTTTTATGAGGACGGTGTTTGTCAGGTCGTTAGCTTCTGATGGCATCTGGTATCAATTGTAGGCTTCTCTCCCTTGCACCCCAACCCCAAACCCCCTTCTGAGTTTCTCTTCCACTACAAACACTGCTTTCCTGAGGGAACTTGTTGTGTTCTCCATTTTCTCACCTTCTTGTGATGCTCTCCTTTCTACCTCATGCTACATAAGCTCCGATGTCACAATGATAACGCTAATAGCAAAAATAATGAGTCTTAAAACTTCTCAGAAGTTTTCTTCTTATGGTCTTTGTATAAATGTTAATGAAAGTGGCAGCAGTGAAGCCTTACAATGCCCCAGAGAGGTAGGAAGTTAGGTATTTATCTTGGTTTGACATACAAGGAAACCAAAGCTGTTTGGAGACTGGCTGGAGGCCACACAGCAAGTCAGAGGAAAAATCCTCAGGCTGGATCTCAGGCCTCACTCTCCGGGCCAGCCTAGACCACGAGGCTGCCACCCAGGGGACGTGAGGTTGCCCTCCTGCTGCTTTCTTCTCAATTCAGGAGGTGGTAGCATAGGTCAGGGTGAGCCAGGGGAAAGTATACAATATTTAATAGTCCGTCTCACTTTCGAGTAGTTTTCTCTTAAATGGTAGCAAGTCAAACTGGCAATATTTGTCCAGCTGCCACTGTCTGCAAGATGCTCTGCTAAGTGTGCATCCTCCCTTGGAAACGGCTCCTCACTCTTCCACCCGTTTTTTCCAGATCTTTCCCCACACCCCATCACAATGTGTTCTCAGATAAAGATATAATGAACCTAGATGTGATTCACAGGTATTTCCATTTTAACAAGAGACAATGTTTTAAGCCAAAGGAATGAGTTTTTCATTATGGAATTTTAATTCACTAGGCCCTTAGAAATCACACTCTGTAGATGGCCACCTACCCATAATTCTTGCTTTGCTCTTTGTCTCTCTCTCTCTTCTGGTCCTCATGCCACAAAGTCATTATGTTTGAGGACTTTAAAAAATGCTTTCAACTGAAGAATCCTTGTTTAAAATGTATGGTAGCCTTGTCTATCCTCTTGTACATAACCTGCTTGTGGGCACCCAGGCACAATCCTAGCGCCATCCTACCTTAACGATTTGTGTGTTTCCTTTGTTGGTAGGGTCTGTGAATGGTATCTGTACTTGGGAAACCTCTGTTGTCACATTTCCATAAAACAGCGGCCCTCATATGCCGTGAGTCAGGCTTTCTCAAGCATAGTTGTACATTAGACTCACTTAGACAGCTTTTAAAAAATATATATGCCTAGGCTTAGTGCCCCAGGGATTTTGATTCTATGGGCCTGTGGTGGGATCTTAACATCTGTGATTTTTTTAAGTTTCAAAGTTTTTGAGCTCACCAGGAGTAAAATCCAGCACCGCAAAGATCTGATTATGTGTAACCTGAAAGATATTTCAATAAATTCCATAGGCCAAGACTATAAAATAACAAGGCTGACTCCAGACAGAGAAACTGGTCCCATTCTTGATCATTAGGCTTCAATGTATTAAGCACAAATTATCACATAGAAGCCACAAGATAGATCAAAAGCATAAAGCATTTGCTTTCTTCTGAAAAAGCTTATAATACAGCTGAACAGAGAAAATAATTAAATCTTGTGTTACTGATTATAAATTCATGGCTGGTTCAGGAAGAGTTTTACCATTGGATATAATTTGACCTTGATAACTAAATAGGATTTGGAAAGACAAAAAGATGTCCTGGAAAGTTACCTCCGGTGCTTTGCAGACAGAGTGCAGGGCAAGGTGGCAATCTCAAAACCTAGCCAAAATCAATATTTCCTCCCTACCCCTGAGAACTGAAGAAAATTCACTCTGTGTGGGTTTCTTAAATTCTGACAAACAAATTTAGAGAACCTATATTGAAAAGAGTCGACATTTAGGTTTGAAGATAAACTTAGAGGCCTGTTCCCAAAGTCTTCCTCCGCCCTTTCAGTGGGTGGCAAGAAACAGGGTAAGGCTGACACCAGAAAGCAGACATCATTCTCTGCAGAGGAATGGACAGATCTAACAGCAAACCTGTCATGAGCTATCCCCCAGGGCATGCCAAGCCAGGCACCTCTTTTTAGTTTTCCATTTCTTGAGGCCACTAGAGGCAAGTTGGCCTAGCTTCCAGCCAAGGCCCACACTGGGGAAGCTGGGTAGTTCCTGACCAACGGGTGAAGTGCTAGCTCTTCTGCTCACAGCTTTCCCACAGATTCGGTCCCAAGTTCCCCTGAGGGTCTGAGTCAGCCTAGAGGAACTTCAGGAGGCTATGACAATATTCCAGAGTCAATCAGAATCAACAGTGAAACCCATTTCTGGAAGATTATGCGTTAAAGATCCCATTTCTTGAATGTGACTGCAGAGGGGTGGCGGAGAATTTTAACAATGATCCTAGAGGAACCATAGCTTGTTAAAACTGAAGTGGACTTTAAAGATAATTCAACCCAAATTCCTCATTTTAGAGATGATGAAAGTGAGCCCAGAAGAAATGATGGGATATTCCAGGACTTTCTACCACCCTAAGACTACAATCTAATACCAAAGAAGCATTTCAGTAAGCTTCGGCTCAAACTCAAAATCAGAATGACATCAGCTTGCAAACTTTTCTAAAGTGAATATCCCACCCTCCCTCAGGCAGCCAGAAAAGGCTGACTACGACTTGCTATCTGAAATCTAGGTTAGGTTAGGAGAAATTGTCTGGCATCTGTACCACACTTTTTAAGGAACAGCACGGTGTGATGGAGAAAGTAGTAGATCAAGGCCCATGTGATCTGGGTTTAGGTCTTGGCTTGCCCCTGCTTACCTCTACAACCTTGGGTAAGTCTCTTAACTACTCTGGGCCTCTGTCTGCAAATTTGTAAAATGATGGGGTTGAACTAGGTTCTCTCAAAGGTCCCTTCCAGCTCCACCATGGTATTTAATTTCATAGATGAGGTGATGGTGGTATTGGGGGTAGGAGTACAGAAAACCCATGAATGGGCAGGATGTGGTGGGGAACCCAAGAAAAAGTTTCTTACAATCGTTCTTGCCCAGTGTAAGTTTTTGCTTAAAGTCCCAACTTTTCAGTTGTTTAAACAAAATATTGCAATTCATTTATCCAAGAAATGCCACCATTGACCAAACACCAATCCCAGTGGTTTCTGTAGAAATAGCTCCTTTAAGGTTAAATAGTAAATGAGGATCAGATTTCTCTCCACTCCCCCACTATGTTTTATTGATTCTTACTGAAATAAGAGGGTGTGGGCTAAGAAGGAATGTATGCTCTGGATTTGGCAGCAGATGGAAGTAGGATGTACAGAATGTGAAGTGGACTGGAAGAGACTGAGTTCTCATTAATCTTCCCACCACCAACAGCAAAACCAAATAATAATAATAGCATCCATTCTTAGAGAGCTTTGCTGTTTCTCCAAACCAATACAAAAAGATACGGTCTCTACTCTGGCTCCCCAATCTTCCTCCTCCTCACTTCTGGCTCCATCTCTGCTTTGCAGGACAGGAACCACATTAAATGGCAAGTACATTTCCAACAGGCTTCTTGGGCAGAACAACGCTGGTACTTTGAGGGGTTTTACTGAAGGATCATACCAACCAGGAAGGAAAAATTAATTCAAGTTTTTCTCCTCTGAAGATCCCCATCTGAGAGAAACAAAGGAATCTCAGTCGTAATTCTGACTCTTCCCTCACATGACAGAGAAAATATGAATTATTGCACTAAGCAGACTTCTCCTTCCATTCCTGTATCCTGAGAAAGTAACAGTCTCCCCTGCCCCTCTACTGAAGTCTCTGCCTGAGGTTGGCCTCTCAAAACATCCTGATCGGGAGACATCCATCTCTTCCTAGAATGTGACATATTTCTAAGTTCAGGACTGGACTATGGTGGCCCCCGAACTGGGTAATTTGCTTTGCTCATTTCCAATTCTGGGCACAGTTTTTACCACGCTTGGCTGTAGCACTAGAAGTCCCATCCAAATGCCCCCTGTCCTTCTGAAGAGAAACAGATTTATATAACACAGCCAAAAGCACTCCCTTTCAAAAGCCCTGTCTCACCAAGGTTCAGAACCCATGATTTTCATGTAGATGATAAAATATATGGAATACCCAGGGAAGAGGCAAAGCAACCGCCGGCTGATCGGCAGGGAGTGTGCTTCCCACCACTGCACCAGGGAAGCAGAATCACTCAGCAGAAACAACAAATACATACATATATAGACTTTTTTCCGGCTTGCAAAGGCAATAACCATCTCTACATGGGGCATTTCTTAATGAAGAGCGATAGTGAGAGTCCCCAAATGACTGCCCTGCTGACCCCCTCTACCCACTATTTATCCCTGGGCACGAATTAAACTATTAATTTGGGAGTGACACGTCCCCAACCACAGTCATAGGCCAAGACTGGGAAATTGTGAAACGTAGAGTTAAGTGAGGGAACAAGACAGTCCCATGAATGAAGTTGAACGGGCGTGAGCTTCCATTCGTGTCATTCCTATAACAGTGCCTACCAGGCAGGAAGAAGGGGTAGCATGGCTTCTCTGTGGCTACACATAAGCTATGTCTAAGCTGAGGTCTTGAGGATTTGCAAGCCAGCCCCTTAAATGAGTCCCAAATTCACAAATAGAACATAAAACACATATTGGGCCTCTTTGAGGCTCTCCCTCTCCCCCTTGGCTCCCTTTCCCTATAAAGTTTCTGGACTCCCCAACAGAAGCTTCACATTGTTCCCATCATCTCATAATCCCGGAATTTGTCAGTCCTTGATTGACATCAGATTTGGAATGTTATTCCCTTCTGTTCTTTCGCTCTTCCTGGCACTACCAAGCCTTGCAACACCAATGGCTCATTTGCTCACGGAGAAATGAAGGCCCAAAGAAGGGAAGGCACTGTCCTACAATCATATGGTGAGACTAGACGATGCAGAAAAAGGTCTCTTGCAAAAGCGAGAGGCAGGGGTCTGGACGTCGGGTTTGCTGCCACTCCAATCACCAGACTTCCTCAGCCTCCACAGCTATGGCTACACAGAACCAGACACGGCCCGAGAGTCATTCCAACCACAATTTATGGTCAAATCCATCAACAGAGTCTGTCTACTTGGCAGGCTGGCAAAACGACAGAACCCTGGAAATATTGGTTTGTTTTTATTTTCTGTGCTCTCTCCACTAGCTGCCATCAATACAGACCATAAGGATAGGGCCAGAGCTGAGCAAAACTGGGAAGCAGGTGACATTTTAAACTCATCTCTCTTGTCAGCACCACTTTTTCTGCTTCTCACACGCCCTCAAAGTTTCAGATGCCTACACTAGGTTGCATTTCAGCAGGGCCCTGGTCCATTTTCGAATTGGCAAGGTCCATAAGAGAATACTTCTGGCATAAATAATTGATAATGACGTAAAACATTTCTATTCCTATTAATTAGTTTATTTGCTATTTTAAAGAGACTTCTAGAGATTGTGAAGGCTTGACGAAAATAATTCCTAATGGTGAAATTTCAGACACAGTGATAAAGTATTGGGGACTCACCATTTCGAAGTCATTACTTTGAAACAAAACTATTCCTTAGAGGTAGACTCCAACCTCCAGTCTTCCTAAGCTGTTTGTGCCTGTTCTTAGCTTTTGACCAAAAGCTGCCACCCAATTAATTCTCAGAATGTATCCCACTAAGAACCATCTCAGACAAGATAATATTTCAATAAAGGCTATTTCTAGAATAGTCTAGCCATGCTCCAATAAACCCCTAAATGAGACTATGTCCACGACCTTTTCATTTTTCCTTTATAACCCCCACGAAAGCAAACAGTTGAAAAGACTCAAACGGCTCACTGTGCCTCCCAAAGCAGACCTGTCATTTACTGGGACATCCATCATGGGCCAGGAGCATCAGAATCCTCTCCAGTGGGTTCTCCTCCTTCCCTCTTATTTTACGGACAAATCATTCTGGGAAAAGGAAGTTGGGCAAGAAACCTAGGGAACAATTGAGCAGCTATAATTCTTTCCTTGCTTAAGAAACAAAAACAGATTTAATGTTAATTTGCTAAACTGCTTTGGGGAAGAAGATAATCAAATGAGTAGAAATGCAACACATATTTCATTTCTATAGTGCTTTTCCCAGCATCAAGAAAGAACACTTCCCATCATCTTGGAGCAGTAAAAGGAAACTCTCTGCTAAAAATAAAAGATGAGGAGCCAAAGAATAAGCAAATGCTTTAACCTGTAGCCCTTAGCAAAAGCAAGGAAGGAAGCTTCACGTGGTTAGGTTACAAAAGGGAGGAGATCTAAACGTCCTACACAGGACTGAGCAGGGGAAGGAGAAGCCTAGTAGGGTGTGGGGGCCCAACCCAGGTCGCGGAGGAAGGGAATGGGTTGGCATTTCTAATCTGAGCCCCAAATAATTGAAGCACAATAGGAAACGGTAAAGCAGCAGCAGTGAGGGTTCCAGGGAATGATGAAGCATGAAGCCAAATGACGGATAACAGAGATGGAATGATCCTCTTATGGAGACCAGGCTTACAAACTGATTACAGCCAAGGCACTGAGCTGCGCTCTGGCTGCATGCTCCTGGACTGGGGCTTGGAAGCCTTATAAGCCAGCCCCGGCTCTACTTGTAATCTACAGTGTAACCAAGAAGAGACATTTTCACACCTGAGTCCTTCCCAAATGGAAAACACAGCCACCTCCTCCCAGAAATTCTCTGGGGATTATTAAAGCCATAGGTGTGAAGTTCTATGAAAAAGCTGCTTTCCTTTCTACCGTACCCCTATACCCCCAACCAAAATCCCATGTCCACAATGAATTCTCCATGGACAATGGAGGGTGATCCAGAAATCCTCTGTACATGACTCAGTGATGCAGGCTCTATCTCCTCCGTCAGCAGATCCATCTTTTCAAGAATAGCTTTCTAAGGCTAAAGACATCTTCTGTGCCACAGCACAGGGGTGCCATTGAAGGAGGATCTGAAGAGGCGAGACAGTGGGGTAAGTCAGCCTGAGACAGCATTAGCCTGCAAATTACCAAAGTTCATAAATTGCACACAGAATACTATGAGTTATTTGGCAATAGCTAATCATTGATTTTTCTCCCTGGATTATTTATTTTTGCAGCCCTGGCTTCGGGAAACAGAACCTGAAGAACAGAGGCTATACAGAGGTTACAAAGGTGACTTAACTAGTCAACATGTACATAAAACTGCAGGTCTCTGTGCATCGTGAGGCACTACAAATCAAACCAGATATACATTATTGCTTGATTACTCATTTCCTAAATTGCCCGATTCTCTTTATATAAGCATGGTTAACAAAACATTGCAGGTGTGTTAATTATGTATATGTGCATTTTTATGTTAAGTACACAAGGATCACAGGCTGAACTCCAACTGATGTCCACAATAACAGCCTAAGAGTAAATGTTTTTAATGCAAAAGGTAAGTTCCGTTTAAGAGTTGTTGACTTGAATATAGAATCATATAAGAATACAATGTGTGTGTTCATTGTTTTTTCTTGACTCAGACTTTATAAGTTCATGCTAGTTTGCTTTAAGTAAATAGGAAAATGCAGATTCATGTAGAAAAGAAAAAAGGAAAGAAAGAGAAGAGGAGAAAATCTGGGAACAACACTACTCTTGACGAAAATATTTATTTTTCACTTTAAAAAATAATACTCTTTTAAATGGTAGAATCATTTAAAAAGTTAAATCATTTTAAAATTTAGTTATATAATTCAATGCACATTAACCTTTTCCAAAAGATTGTCTTGTCTAATGAAATACACAGACATAAACATTCACACATACATAACCACATTTTACGAGACCTAAATTGCTAAAGTAATTAACTCTCAGTTAACCAATATTAAGAAAAAAATCATCAGAGGGCTGGCGTGGTGGCATAGTGAGTAAGTCCACATGCTCCACTTTGGCGGCCCAGGATTCACGGGTTTGAATCCCAGGCACAGACCTACACTTCTCATCAAGCCATGTTAAGCCTGGCCTAGACTCTTGACGTCAGAAACTGTGAGAGCATAAATGTGTGTTGGTTTAAGCTACTAAGTATGTAGTAATACCGTTACACAGCAATAAAATCTAGTACACACATAAACCAGTCTTTCAAGATTGTTGTTCCTCTTTCCGGCTTACCTGCACTGCTAATCTTCAAGAGAGTAGAATATTTTTTCTCAGATTTTCTCTCCTCTAAGGAGTAAGATTCTTTTTTTCTGGGCCCCATAGGGCCTGGGTCCAAACCTCTCTTTTTCTAATGACCCTAAATCCCCTGGATGCTGCCCATAAAATTGCCCTAATCGAGACAATTCATTTCTTGAACGTGCTCAAAAGTCCCAAGTATCTTTACAATTCCACCCTTTATCGCTTACTCCATCAAATATCACAGCTCACCTGCACTACTTGGAGCCCACATCTATATTTCTTGGTTGCATGGTTTCCTCAAATAAATATGCCATTTACATAAACATATCTAAAATATAGGTGCTCTTTAATTGTTCCAGGGCCAGTTAAACTCTTGTTACCCCAATCCAAATACAGTTTGAGGGAGGGTGGCAGGATTCTTGGGCAGTAGGAGACATGGGTATACTTGTGAAATAGTTTTCCATTCATTTTAATGGAAGTTTTCTCTATTAAAAAGAAATTACTTGGACTCTCCTCTTAGTTTTGCTAATCTCAAAAAGGTGAATTTGTACACTCTGAGTCTTAGTCTCTTCAAGTGAAAAATGATTCCTGGCACATTGTGAGGCACTTAATAAATATTTTTTGAATGATGAATAGTCTATCTCTATACACAGACACACATGAACACATGCACACACACATACACACACACCACATGCCACATGCCATATAGAATAATTAGTTTTACAAATCAATTTACACTAAAATCTTCAGAAGCCTTTCTTCTACGTGAAGTAAAATATAGCAATGTATATACAATGTGTACACACACACATATCCATTGCATTAGACCTAAATTGTTACACGAATCAACTCTCAATTGTCCACAATGATAAAAAAGATCAAAGCATGACCATATATAGTGACTCAGAAACAATGAGTGTGAGAACAAGAGAGGGAAGAAAGAACCCAGGTTTCCTCAGGGATATTCATTTTAAAAGATAAATATCTCATTCAATTTTATATTAGAATACTTGGCTTTCCTAAATCATAATTCAAGGCAAACCTAGAACCACTATAATTTTGTATTTACGAGTATTTATTACTTGTTTTCCATCTCAATCAGAATGTGTATTTCTACTGAATAAGCTAATGAGGTATTTATACTTAATGTTTGCCTTGGACTTAAAATAAGTTTCAAACATTAAAAAAAGAAAATATGCATTTCCTGTTAGGTCAATCTATTTAGAAGTTATATTGACAAGTGGTCTAAGTATTAAAACCGGAACTTAAAGAAAATCTTATCTGGAACATAAAAGACAGAGAGAAGAGGGGTTCTTCTTGGTTATTTGATAAGACCTTACCTGCCAGTTATTAATTTGTTGCCTCTTAGTTCCGAAACCACTCTTCATTGCCCTGCTTTGTGATACTAGAGACGGACCATGTAAATATTGCTCCTTTGCCACTTAGCATGACCTCACATTTTCCCAGTAGATGTAACAGGAGAGAGACTGCAGAAGGAAGGGGCTTCTCTTCTTGATTCCTACACGCTTCCTCTCTTTGCTTCTGCAGTACTTACATCCAACAGAGCTTCAGTCCAGTAGTGCTCACCCCCTAATGAGTTTCAGTGACACCCTGCACATCCCAGCAAGTTCCACCAGCACCCTAGTGGCTTCCCAACAAGTTTCCAAGGTACTCCAGTGAATGAATTCCCAGAAAGTTTCAGTGGCACCCCAGTGGGTGGCTTCCCATCAAGTTTCATCAGTGCCCAGCGGGTGATCTCCCAGAAAGTTTCAGCAGCATCCCACTGGCAGCTTTCCAATAAGTCCCAATAGTGCCCCAGCAGGCAGCTTCCTAAGGAGCTTTGATCAGCACCCCAGCAGGCGGGTTCCTGATTGCCAGCACCAGCCTATGAAACCTCAGCAAACTTCCCTGCCACCCAGTGTGCCACGGCCCCACCCTCTCCAATGAGATCCGAATCACAGCCTTAGGTTGGGAGCCTCTTCCACATTTGTTCCTTCCTTGGATCCCCTTCTTTCATCCCTAAAAGTAATGGCTGCTCCTTTTATCCACTATTCTTCTATTTGTTAGGGTTCTCTTTACTCCTTTGTAGTTAATCCTCTGTTACTAGTTAATACTTACACTAAACTTTCCCTATTCTAATTACTGTGTCCTGATTGGGCCCTGTTTGACACAGAATGGAAGTGGAAATGTTACTAGGAGATGGATGCACAAAGATAGGATTTGGGGATCAGTTTGGTTGTGACTTTGGGCCTGAGTACAATGCTGAGCTCCTTGTCAACGGGAAAGGAGATGCTAGCAATCCATGACATGCCGTGGATCACAGTGAACAAGCTATCACCTCTGGCCGATTATGATGAAGAGCCAACTGGAAACAAGTACCTTGTGAACCCAGTGGCTGCTGTGCTTGACCACAGGTGTCTTGCACACCACTTCTGAGGTGTCATGGCAGCAAAAAAGAAGAAAGCACACCGAAACCAGGAAGAAAAGCCCCTTCCTCCTGTGGAGTCACTTCAGAACACTCTACTGACAAAACTTAACGTTGTGCCAGCCAGCAAAGGATAAATATTAGTAAAATCTGTTCTAGTATGACAAATTAGAGTAATGACAGTGCATTTAGAACTGAGAAGCAACAAACTGATTGATAACTGGCACATCTTGTAAAAGGAGGATGGTAAAAATAAGGATGGGGAATGTGGTGTAAACTGCCGCGGGCTGTGCTCCTGCCTTGAGTTAGAATGTGCTACGAACTTCACATGTGTCATTCTCACTTAATCTCACAAGAATACTAGGAGGCACTTTCTCTCTGCCTCCTCCTTCAATACCAACAGGATAGAAAAATAAGAAAACTCTTATCAATACCAAAACCAAGACTGACAGCCTGAATCTGTGAGGATTTCCTCCTGATTTCAAAATGTATTTGAGTTGAATTGAGAAACATCATTGGAAGCCAAAGCATGCATTTTTTTTTGGTTTTCTGAAACAAAGCAAATAAGGAATAGAGCCGTATTACAAGAAGAGAGGGAAATGGGTCATTCTGTCCCCATTCTCTGGCCCCTGTAAAGACCAGAAAACTGGGCACTGCTTTTCAGGGATCACAAATCTGCTCTCCACCCACCAGTTCTCATCAGTGCCACCCTTTCTTTACACATTTCAAGACTTGAGGTCTGGAGGTATAGGGTCTAGGTGGGTGGAACTGCATGGGGGGGTGGGGGAAGAACCATTGGCAAAGGCCATCGAATCCTAGGAGATAAATGCCACAAAGGTAAAAATGCTACAGACTCCTAAAGAATGCTAGGGGCTTCAGGACCAGGAGATAAGTTTTCAGAATAAAAGCCTGGAGTAGTTTTACACAGTGAAATCCTACTGTCTTTGTAAACAGAGCAGTGAAGTAATGTGCCCTGGGCTCACTGGCAGTGAAGACAGAATAAGGTTAAAAATAAAAGAAAGGCAAATATTTATCAAACAAATACAAAAAAAGGGAAAGGAAAGCAAGGACGGAAATTTTAATTACAGACAATGTAGAATACAAAGCCAAAAGCATTTAAAAGGGCAAGAAGGTTGGCAAGAGGTATGATCCTAACAAAGATAAAACAGTCACAAACAGTTACACACCTAACTATGTAACATCAAATTATAAAAAGCCAGAACAGGTTGAAATACAAGGGAAGACTGAAAGAAGCACAATTGTTTGGAAGGTTACACTGCATTCTCAACCTTTTACAGCAGAAGCAGATAAAAAAATCAAAAGAAGGGAAAGGGCAAGTGCTGAAAACAGATGAGTAGTCAGAAGTTTCAACCATTATCACCAGCCCATGCCCTGGGAAAGGAGCTAATGCCCTTCGTCTTCAGAAGATTCAACACTGCGGGAGCCAATGGATATACCATCAGGTAGGGTAAGAGATGTTACAGTAAGTTTTTCTTTTGTGTTCATGTGACTGGAAGAACAAAATTCTGTTGTAGGAGAAACCACATGCCCATCAGCAATTCTTGCCTATTAGTAAATTCTTCTAGACTTGACCTTGTGAATTTCCAAAGTCAATAATGAGTCCTGATTATCTACAAGCTAATCCACTCATTTAGGTAAATTAACCTATTAGTGCCTGATTTATCTCTCTCGGATACACTCCAAACCCCATTGCATTAATCAAAAAGATGGTTCCCACTTCCCAAAGCCAGCAACACAATCCTGGGATGGCTGGGGGTCTGCCTGATACTCAACTCATGGAATGCTATGGCAGGTTATGCATGGCATTTCCCAAAAATGGCTAGAGCTGGAAACAGCTGGAGAGTAAGAATGAATTGTGCTCTTACTGAGCACTGGTGGCCAAAACTAGGGAAACTAAACTAGGTTTTCAAAACCAAGGGGTTCATTATCAGTAGACTAAGCCCAAATGGTCATAAACTGGGTAGCCATCGTAACAGAACGGGAAACAAGATGAAGAGAGAGGTCAAAGCCAAAGGGTGCAACGTAAGGATTGTGAACATCACTGGAGAGCCAGACCTTGGTTTACTGGCTTTCAGCTAAGATTCGGTGGGCCAGTCAGGCTGCTTTAAAGATGCAGTGTTGTAGGAGGGCTAGGACATTGGTCACTAATGGTTAAATAGAAAATGGATAACACATCTTCTACTGCCAGGCATCTGTCAGCTTTCCCTTGCCAGTTTAAGTATTAATGGAATTCAGGTCATAAGGGGTAAGAAGGAGGTAGCCAGGAATCCCTCTCACTATGCCCAGAATTTGAGGGTTTCATATTATGGTCTATCTACATATACAACTGTGATTTATACAAAGATGCAGAAAGATTTCTATTCTTTGAGAGTAAATTGGGATTCCAATTTTAAATCTGTTCACAAACAAAATATATGGAAGCTATTAGGTTCTCTGTTTATCAAAATTTACTACATTGCACTGATTTACTGGCCGAGAAGGAAAAGCCAATTTGCATGGCTCCTGTCAGTCACATGTGGTTTGGAAATGCTTATGCATTCCAGATACATTCTGTGTAAACTGGAGAATCATATCCTATTTCTACTGGTTTGCATGCATGCATTTAAAACTTGTTTTTCTCACTGTGCCAAATGAAAATAAGTGAAGAACTAGCAGCAGTGATCACAATTAATCAACTTCTTTGTCAAAACTTCATAGCTGTGATGGTAAGGGGAATTCTTGTCCCTCAGGCTAAAGAGGCTGTGACTTCTACTTTTTTTTGGTTTGCTTGTTCAGATCTGTTCCATGGAAGACTTAGAGATAAAATCTATAACCGTCAATCAACACACAGTTTCTGACCCCTACTATGTGCCAGATCCTCTGCTAGATACTGAGCTGAATCCCACTGTAGGGAGCTTAGAGTTCAGTGGGAAAGAACAACAAGTAAATAGTTACCACCCAATGTGAGAGATACTTTTGTAGAGTGTGTGTTGTGTACAATATCCTATGGAACCAGGGAGGGAGTCTACCAAAACTTCCCAGAAGAAGGTCAATCCTGATGGTGTAGGATGAGTTGAAGTGAAGAAAGACTGGAAGGCATTCAAGAAAGTAGGAACATTATGTGCAAAGCTGTGAAGCTCATCAAGAACACATTTCAAGGACCTGAAAGAAATTCTATATGGTTTGAGGCCAGAGGTAGACCCAGTAGAGGAGATAATTTGAAAACACATGAGAACGAGGCAATAATTTTAGTAAAAAATGTTATTTTAATAGTCTACATTCTTATGTTAATATTTGAAGACGTCTGCTAAGAAAACTTAAAAGTTGCAGAACTAGCTCATGTTACATTGTTCATTATCCAGACTCTATTCCTTACTGTTTCTCCTTTCCTAGAATTTAGAAAAGTACCTCGCGCATAGTTGGTACTCAGTTAACATAAACTACTATTACTTCATGTGGCAGATGGCCTCTAAGATGGTCCCCAATGATTCATGCCCTGACGCGAACCCCTCCCCTTAAGTATGGGTTGGTCTTATTGACTCATTTCTAATGAAAGGAATATGCCAGAGGTAATGGGTTGTCACTTCCAACATTATGTTATAAAAAGACTGTGGTTTCCCTTTTGGGCAATCTCTCATGTACTCTCCCTCTCTGGCTCTCTTTCTGTCTTGGATCATTAGCCGCCATGTCATAAGGACACTCAGGCAGCTTATGAAGAAGCCCAGGTGGCAAGGAACAGAGCCATGCCCATGTGAGCATGCCCACTGCCAGCACCTATGTGAGTGAGCTTGGATGCAGATCTTCTGAGGCCTGCCAATAGCCACAGCAGTGAGCTTGGAAGTGAATTCTCCAGTTCCACTCAAGCTTTGAGGTAACTGCAGCTTCTGCCAACAGCTTGATGGCAAGCTCATAAGAGACTCTAAGCCAGAGGCACCCATGCATCTGTATGCAGCTGAGTTACATACAGATTCTTCACCCACAAAAACTGTGATAAGCCACAAAGCTTTGGTATAATTTGCTACACAGCAATAGATCACTAATATACTATACTAATATTGTCTACTGCTATTCCCTAATCGAAGCTGGGTTTCTGATGTAACTAGGTTGAGCATGGTGGAATCGGAGTTCCCCCTTGGTGATGGAGCACTGCCTGGAACCCCAACTTCTGTGACTAGTATCCCATTCCCTGACACTTCACCCATGGAGGGCACAGATCCTGTTACCTACAGTCTCACTCAATTGATTAGAGCATTCATAGAATGAGTCCAGCCCAAGTGCAGCTCAGATTATTGTGTTTGACATGCTTCCTCCCCCATTTGGGCCACCCGTGGGCCCACCAACACTCTGAAGTACAGTCCCTCTACTAGCTGCAGCTGAGAGTCCAGGAAACCTCTATCTAGATGATGACAATCACAGATGTCCACAGAAAGACACATGGAGCTAATGTATTCCTGATTTCCATATGTAATTCTAATTGATTATATGACATGCCTTAGAAAGTAATTGTTCAACTTACTCTATACACTGTCCAGGTGGGAACAAGTGGAAAAACACACATTGCTTAGGGAACATTGAGTTTTCGGCGGAGAATTTTTGGCAGTTTATATAATGTTGATTTGAAAGCAGTGGTTTTATATGTAAAAAACATTTTAAGACCTTGCAAAGATGTTAAATATTTACATTAAAAATTATGCTTAGCTAAGGAAAGAAGAGCAAAATATAAAACCCAAGTGTGTCTTCTACAAATTATTCTTTACTTCTTGTGTCTTTTAAGTAGTTCTTAGACCCAATTTTTTAGTTAATGATTAAGCACCCCTTGTATACACAATGCTATCTATGGAAATGATAGCAGTATATCACAGCCATAAGAAAAAGAAAGACAAAAAGGAAGAAAGGGGACTTTGTACCTCTGTGCCTGATGATTTGGCCCCTCATGCTCTGGGATGCAGTTATTGGTAGCTGAAGGACTTATGTGGGAGGATGTCCTTAGAGCCACCGCTGAGATGCCCACCAATGAGGATGAGAAATTCAGCAGCACTGAAGTGGTATGGTGGAAGAGGACATTTGGATGATGGGTCACATTAATAACCAGAGGGTTATGCTGGCATGACAGTTCATAGGTTCCTAAAGAGAAATAAGGAAATGAATATTTTAAGCCATTCATGTAGTACTGTATTTCCATATCTAGTATTCATTTTATCTTCTCAATAGTAGTGTGATGTAGGAAGGTCCCAAACAATATCAGAGACAGACATCAAGCTGACTTCTTGGCCTATTGGATTGTCCTCTAGCGGCCCTAAAGGGATAATTGTCAGACTCACCAAGGGAGTGGTTGTTTCCACTGACATCAGTCAGGTGGAGGGTCACTGTTGGCCGCTGATGTTCCCCAGGTACCAGGCCATCAGACGTCAAGAAAAGGAAAATTGCCGTGGCCACTCCTGGTCTACTGAAACACACCTAGGCATAAGCACATACATGTATGAGCTGTTATCTCCACTGGGCTCTCAAGGCACGTGTCACGCTACTTTTATACTTCTCAGATAGCTCGCCATTTATAAAGTAAGAGCTGCCTCTTTTACAAATGAGAAAAATAAGGAGTAGGCACAGAAAGATACCCAAGCTCACACCAAAAGTCAAAATTAGATGGAAAGTAAATAACTTTCAGCTACTGAGCTTCCCATCTCTTTCTGAGACTTCCTACCTCAACTTTTTTACTTGAACCTGTCTTTCTTTAAATTTCTCAAAAAGATTGCTCAAAGATACCAGTGCTGGAGACAATAAACCACAGCCAGCCAATACCTCATCTCCAAAGCGAGAGAAGTCGACAAGATGATCACTAAGCTAACATTGTGTTCCGAACTGTTCCACACTCTGAACTGTCTGACCTAATTATCCCTCCCCACCTCTCTGTCTTCCCCCAGCATTTTTATCAGAATCTCTCACTTAGCATGTGAACTCCCACATGGGCAAGAGGCTATTGCAGAGTCTGCTGCTTCTGAGATTAGAAGCTGCCGGACTGTTTATGCTAATGCAGCTCTCCTGGAGCCCCGAGTATATATACTCTGGCCATGGCTGGAAAAGGAGCCAACACTGAGGCACAGGAGAATTCAGTTATTTATAAGGAATATTCCTAGATGGTTAGGCTGATTAACAATAAAACAGTCTTTCAAAGTAAACTATGGAAGTTTTGTCCCTGGAAATCCTTTCATATAAAAGGAAACATCTTAGACATTGGAGGATGACCTGGAGAGCTGCTTTTCCACACCGAAATGATCTGACACAGTAATCCTAGTTTTCTTTGACTTCTTCTAGCTCAACATTCCTCTTCATTTCTGCTGAGAATAAACCTCAGCCTTCCCCAGTGTTACATGGCGTTACATTATTAGAATCTGGTGCTGGACCTTACTGAGTGCTGGGTGCATTTCTCTAGCTTTTTATCAGGTTCTGAGGGAAATGGAGCCCCAGGAAACTGTCCTCAGTGTAAAAGCAGGGACAATAACCAACAGCAGGGACCCTCCCTTGAAACAGGGTGCAGGAGAGCAAAACGTGTTTTCCATTTTCACAAGAATTCTTTCTTGTCCGCAGACTGACTTTTCCTGAGTCTTGGCAGTGTGTTTACAGAGTGTCCATTTGCACTGCGGGCTTAAGTATGGTGATTTTATGATTTGCAGTGGTCAGCGCAGCACACATCTCCCTTCTTCCTCTCCTCCTTTGAGGGCAAGACCAGCCACACTCTCTTTTTACAGTGTCTTTTTTTTTCACCCTTTCATTTCCCCTCTTTGAAGTAATAAATATTCCTTCATAACTTAAGAAACATCCAGACCCATAGGTTATGGCTTGCAATACCAGGTCCTTTGTTCCCACCTGGATGAGGGCTAGATATGAAACACGTAGTAAGGTAAGTAAGACCCTAAGGCAAAGCCCTCGACTCCAGCAGCAAAGACATCAAAGTCCCCTGGGAACTCCCACAACCTCTTCCTTTTAATACACCACAAAAGAGACCTGAGTACTGGAAGAAAGTTCTGGGTTGTCTCCTGAGCCAGGAACAGACAGAGTCCAAATAAGCACCTGGTGGCTTTACCCCAATCGGCCTCAGACTTGCAGAATGGGGTGGCTTCAATGAGGCACAGGAGGGCTCAGTCTGCCCACCTTCTGTTGGGTCCCAAAATAGACACCACCCACTTGAAACTAATTAGTAGGGGTGGGCCTTGTGGCATGGATTTTTCTGCCCTGAGGGTCCATGACCAAAACCTCCAGCTCGTTTTCCATCTCGTAGCTCTAAGGGTCTTTGAATACCAAACCTCTTTGAACCTTAAAGTCTGCTCCTGGTGGCAGTGTCTCTGTGCCTTGATTTGTGAGAAGCAGCTATGCCAAGATTTCTAGGCTGTGGCTTAAGTAGGAAAACCACAGATGAGACTTGTGTATCCACAAGGACACATAGACAGAGGAATGCTGGGATACACAAAGCAAAGAGAGACAAGGTTTGATCAAGCACAGGATGCCGAGTCTCGGGTGCTTCCTCTCAGCGACACGGGAGAGGTAAGAAAACTTCATTCTCATCTGAATGCCAAATATGCCCCACAACAGCAACTAGACACAGGAAGGTATACACTCTCTCATATAACTGTGAAAGCCTCAGAAGGAGAGACTAGGGTGAATCTGCACTTATGGGCATAATCGATCTGAACTGGGGTGAAAAGAACTGAGTAATTTCACTATTCTGGAGAGCGTGTTGGCCAAACAGAAGCCTTGGTTTGACTCTTGGCTCCATCTTCACTAGCTGGGTAAATCGAGCAATCAGCCCAGGGATTCTCTTTCCCACATCTGAGAAACAGACATACTACCTGTCTCTTGTGGCTAGTATGGAGATGAAACAAAATCATGTGAAACCACATAAGACAGCGCCTATTGTCGAGGAAGGACTCAATGTTCAATAATTCTTACTCCCAAAAGGAGATATTTTTAATTCTGTTTGCATTTCAGGAAGACAAGGGTAAAGAACAAAATTTTAAAATTATGCAAAAATCTGTATATTTTGATATATAGAGAATTATCATTTTCTAAAATTTATAGACTAAAAAATTTCACATATGCCATTTTAAATTGGCACTTGCAACAATGTGAATTGGTACTCCAGGTTCTACTTCCAAGGACACTGTCAATATTTGAAGCCCTTGGTATAGAACGTATCTCTACTTTATAAATGGAATCAAGGAAAAATACATTTTATATACCTAACTCTTTTAATAGACTTTTCATAAAATTCAGCTCAATGTGCATTTATTAAAAAGCTACTTTGCTGTACATATAGGCAAAGAAACTTCTAGAATTGGCAGTATTATTAGAATACTAAAAGTGTATTCCTCATTCAAACAAAGATGATATTTTTAAACGTTGCTCTTTCCACAACCAAGTCACAGCTACTTTAACGTATATAATAATCCAAACTATTTTTACTTTATATGAAATAAGTAACAAATTCTGAGCTCCTAGATGTGAAAGATAAGTAGTGGTTACAGCAGAAAACTTGGCAACACAAAGTTCTACTTACTTACTCTACCCTCATGCCACTTTTGCCACTACTAGCATGACAATCCTCTAATCACCACACCAAATGCACCATGTGAACAGCTGCCCCCTCCAGGACAAAGAGCACCAGATGCATCTGCTGGGATACTGCTCAGATCTGAAATGAGCACCAGACATGTCCCAGGAGAAAAATCCAAGATGCTAAGAGGTCAAGGGGATTGTAAGGTTTATCTGTAATGTTTTATTATTTGTTTTAACAAGGAGATTGCACTCATGTATTACATGGGCAATGTAAAATTAATTTGAACATGGCTCTTATGAAAAACTATAGCCAGATATCAGAAAAGAGGAAATAGTTTTTAGAAAAGCAAGTGATTCTCAGGACGGAGGAATGGTCTCAACATAGAGGGACTGCCAGTGAAATTAGCTTAGTGAATCCATCTCAAAATACTTTGAAACAGAGAAAATACAGACTGAATAGATAAATGATAGATAGATAGATAGATAGATAGATAGATACTGACTTATAGATACCAACCGACAGATGGAAGTGGAAAACCAGTCCCACACACTCAGTTGCTTTTTCATCCAAAGCCTGCACACTAACTCCCAGCTCTAACTACCGAAAGAATGTTTCTCTAGTGCAGAACTGTTCAGGCTTAAGAAATCCCTCTCCAATCTGCCTGCTGGGTAAAGACGCACTTATACTCCCAAGCCAAGCATTTCGACTTCCAGGTCATCCTCTGTGGTGGTCACTGGATAGCAGATCCTGAAACTATACCACAAACTTGAAAAGAATCTTCTCTGAGGTTTTAAATTGCTTTTGGCTAGTTGCTGCGTCATTACTTTTTCTGTGCCTTTCCACTTTCACTCATCTCCAGCCCTTCCTGATTCCAGAGAGAAAGAGAAGTCCCCGGAAGAAGAGAAAGTGGGCAGATACTACATTCTGTTTGTATAGCACTTTACAGTTTGCCAAGCATGACCACATGCTTTGCTGGAGCATCCATCAAGCTCATTGGGTTTTTTCCTATCTGAGATTTTGTACTATATTATCCCTGGATGCAAAAGTTATACCACAGCAGTGGAAAGTAGGATTCTGAGAGTTTAAGTTACTTCTTTTAGCTAAATGCTAGAGAGGTAGGAATTTCGGTTTTCCAACTTTAAGCTCTGTATTCTTTTGGCTGCCCAATGGTTCTTAATCTGGGGTAAGCAGGAAAGTATTGATTCCTTAAAAAATTTGTTGACACTTATGCCCTCTCTCCCCCGAAAAATGAAGTCCCATAAACACTTAGGCATAAAAGCTTCCGACAATTTCAAGGAGCTGAGAGAATGCGTTAAAAGCCATTTGTACTTCCAATTAGGAGTCAACAGAAATCAGATTAAAACACTTACGCCATTGGTGGAACTATATGCTCGTTTTGTAGGTGAAACATTACCAAATATTGGCAATTTCAAATGGCTCACCCTAATAATATTGCTGTCTATGTAGACTTCAGAAATTTGACAAGGAAGAGATTAACTCTCAAAGTTTCAGGGATTCTTACCTGAAGTCCAAATCTAACAGAAGAAGGGAGGGTGTGAGGCAAGTAGCCTCTTGCCATAGAGCTGTCTTGGTGGTCTGCATACTTAAAATGTAGTCAGAATGGAGAGAGGGGAACCTGGTTTGACTTCCTTTCAGTGTCCAAGCTGCTGCCTCTCTTGGTCTTGGTCAGCACCAGCTGATTTCCTGTGTTATTCCTTCATAATACAAGTAAGGCTATAAACACCATTAGCTTATGTGTTTCTTTTTTCAGAAGAGTAAGGCCAACTTGTCTTTTTGTGAAATGAAGAAGGAACCACCATTTTGACCCCCACCATCCAGGGAGAGACATTTGAAAATGTACGATTTCGCAAGGCCATGGAAGAGCTCTGATTAGAATCAGCTCATTGGCTCAATTCCTTCTAAGAGCATTTCTTCATCTGTGATTTTAGACATCAGGGCTAAATCTGCAGAGGCTCTGTGTTAGAAGAGCTTGTGGGACTCAGAAGGGGCTCAGAATGGGGCAAACTAAATCTGTAGTGGACACTGTGGTGTGCTGCCCAGATCCCCTCCTTCAGGCCTGAGCACTCAGCTCACAGCAAAGTCTCCTTCTGGAAACTGCCCTCAGAGGAAGAAAGCTTCCACAAGGTCATGCCACATCCCTGGAGTTGGGGGAGAGGGAGGAAACACATGTCCAATGACCTTTTGATAGGAGTGAATGGTCTACAAGATGGGACAACTCAGAAGAGCCATCCCCACTCCCTGTGGGCTGCTGACACCAACATGCGGCTGTTTCACAGTTCCATTCCTCCCTCTGTCCAATCCTAGTTCTTTCCTTCCCTCACCGGTGCTGATCCCAAGGAAAGTTCTCAACAACTTTCTGCATGCAAATCTTCACCTCAGAGGCTGAATCCTGCAGAAACTCCACTTAAGACAAAGTCTGAAAGGGAGGAAAGGTGTTACGTAATATACATGAAAACAGTTCTCTGGGGAACGAGAATGCGTAAGTGAGGAGATGAAGGAGAGCACGGCAGGGCCAGGCAAACTTCCCTCCTGGTCGAAAAAATTACTATCCCAATTATTCACGAAACTTAGAGTCTGCTAAGTTGCCATGTCTAACGCCTGCAAAAGCATCCGTGTAAAATCAATAAAAAAGTTATATTAGTAGCAATCAGATAGGAAAGTGGAAAATGAGTGCTTTCCCCGCTGAGATAAACTGGGAGACGAAGTTCCTCTTTCAACGCACTAGTCTAGTTTTTGATGGAAATGAAAACCATATAGATATAGGTATCTTTGCTTTTGCAGGATTCCCAGGAATGGAGGGATCCACATAGGTCAATTTTTCAAACAGAATAATGTCTTTTGAAGCACAGGAACTTTTCAGGAATTTCAATCATGTGTATCAAAATAATGGCAATATGTATTAGAAATGTTTCTGCCCTCTCAAACAAAGAATCCTGTACTCAACTGAATTTTCACTTGATGAATTGGAGGCATCATTTTGAGCATCAATTGCCGAGACAACAATCCTCTAAAGCAGGGCTCCTCAACTTTAATGTGCATACAAATCACCTGAGGAGCTTGTTAAAATGCAGATTCTGATTTAGTCGAGCCTAGATTCTGCATTTCTATCTAGCTCTCAGGTACACTGATGCTTTCGGATGCCCACTATATTTTGAGTAGCAAGGCTCTAAAAGTATCAATAGATATAACTATCTTTGCCCTTAGCATTTGATAGCCTAATGCTTTTATTAATTATATTTGTTTATTATCTCATCCTTTTCTAAAATCACCATCAAGCTTAAAATAAAGTGCAGAGCTGGAAGGAATCATCTAATTCAAACACCTCATTTTAAAGCTAAGAAAACTGACTCCCAAGAAGGTTATAGGATTTATATAAGGTCACTTGACTGGTTAATGGTAAAAACAGGGCTTACAATACCATTTTTCTGAGTACGTGTTTTCTTCTAGTTTCTAAATCTCCTACTAATTTTTCCCCCTTTTCTGTAACAGACTGAAAATTCAGATGACCAATATTGTTAGAATTCCATGTAAAGAGACTCTAACAAAGAGTCTTGTCAACTTTCCTATGAACAAAGTCAAAGAATCCAAAGTAGTGATTGGACGTGGTGTCTTCTACATATGAGCTTTTCCTGTCTTGCTAAATCATGAAATCTGGACAGTTTTCTGGATGGTTAAAGACATCTCTGAATAAAGGATTAGCAAGTGACTGATTAAATAAAAAAAGAATTAGGAGAGTTGCCAGATTAAACAAAAAGAAACAGGATGCTCACTTAAATTTGAATATCAGGGAAACAACAAATAATTTTTCTTTAGTTTAAGTACGCCTCGAATATAGCATAGGACTTATACTAAAAATTTATTCACTGTTTATCTGAAATACTATTTTTTCCTCAACCCAAAGTCAGAAAGATATAAAAATGTACAATAAGAAAAATAGAAAATGAAGAGATAAAAGAAAGAAGAGCAGAGAACACAAATAAAAACAAGAAAAGAGGAACAGATTTTGTAGATGTTTACGTATGTAAACAAAAATAGAAAAAGAAAAATAGTAAGAGTGGTAGACACTTTTTGATCAGCTAACAGAGAGCACTCATTTCTAATATGGGCTGGTCCTTAACTTCTGAATGAATAAAAGTTTGCTATTTAAGTGTTTTCTAATAAAATGTAGGTCCAAGAAGAGGAGGAAAAAAGCCTAATAATGACACAGATGGCACAATAAAAAGTTGCTATTCTATGAAAAATCAGAGCTAGAAACAAACAAAAAGCTATTAAAAATCCATGATTTTAAAAATAAATTGTGAGTTATTACAAAATATGTAGGGCTGATTAACAATGAAAGCACTATATGTCAACATTTATGGGCCAGTGTTAAAGTAGTACTTAGAGGACAAACTTATACAACAGTTAAAACAGGTTATCCTGTTATAACAAGAAGCTATAAAAGAACTTCAGCGTCAATCCAGAGAAACAGCAGGAGAGGAAATAATAAAGACAGAATTAGTCGATCAGAGAACAACTAGAACGAAAAGAGAAATGAACTAAGAGTTGTTCTTTGAATAAATCCCAGGCATGAGTAATCAAGAAAAAGAAGAGAAAATGAAGGTTCAAAACCATACAATATAAAGGGAGTGATAACTTGAGCCAAAATAGAGATGAGACTGGGGCTGGCCCAGTGGAGCAGTGGTTAAGTTTGCACGTTCCACTTCTCGGCGGCCCAGGGTTCGCCAGTTCAGATCCCAGGTGCGGACATGGCACCACTTGGCACGCCATGCTGTGGTAGGCATCCCATGTATAAAGTAGAGGAAGATGGGCATGGATGTTAGCTCAGGGCCAGTCTTCCTCAGCGAAAAGAGGAGGATTGGCAGCAGTTTGCTCAGGGATAACCTTCCTCAAAAAAAAACCACAACAAAATAGACATGAGACATACTAAAAATAATTAACAACTATAAGCACTAACTTTGAATATGTGGAAGGAATTAATAAATTTCTAAAAATATCCAATAGTCCAAGATTGGAAAAGAAAAGTTGAATATATTAATAAAAATCAAAGAAATTTAAATGAGAATCATAAATCTTTCCTCAAACAAGCCCCAGGACCAGTTGGTTTTACAGGAGAGTTCTGTCAAATTTTGAAGGAACAGATAATTTCTATTTTATACAAGTGTTTCAGAAAATAAAAAAGAGGGAAGACTGCTCAAACAATTTTTATGAGTCTTGTATAATTTGAATATTCAAAATACATGTATACTAATTGCACATATAAATACACATGCAAAAGTCCAAAATAAAAAATTAACCAATAAAATCCAAGAGCATATTTAAAATATAATAGATAAAAAACAAGTAGGTTCACTCCACAAAGGCAAAAGTGACGATATAAAAAAAAATACCTATCAACATGATTGAACATAATGATGGACCAACGGAGAACAATTCACATGATCATATCAATTGCTGCAAATCAAGTGTTTAATTAAGTTCAGATCATACATATTAATACGTTTTTCAAGAGGCAGAAGAAATGAGCTAAGGCTTATTCTAAAATTTTGTGTCCATGAATAATGAATAGCTAACTCAATTTTGAAAAAGACGTGCAAAAAAGTGATAAGGACGGACATGCCCTACCAGATATGTTTACATAGTAAAAGTTACAGTAGTAAAAACAGTGTATTGCCGGTGTAAGGGACAGGAAAATAAATCAGTGGAATATGACAGAGTGTTAAACTAACAGACTTACGTATATTCCAGAAACTAGTGTATATATATAATTAATATGGCACTGCAAATCATCAGGGCAAGGATGAAAGTTTTAATGGTTGGGGTGAGAAAAATTGGCTTATCATATTTAGAAAAAAAAGTAGAATCCTACCTTATTCTATATACAAAAACAAATTTCAAATATGTTCAAGACTAAACTTTAAAAGGCAAAACTATAAAACTAATATAATGAAAAATATCTTTGCATTCTCTGAAAAAAACTAATAAATTTATTTATATTACAATGAAAGAGAAGAGGAACACTAAATACCTGATAATTATTTTTGTAAGGTGATGCTCTATCCCACTATCAATCAGAAAAAAATGCAAAATATAAGAACAGTCAGATATCACCGTGTTCCCATCAGACTAGTCAATTTTAGGCAATTAGATAATACTAGGATCAGGCAAGGATATGTGGAAATGGGTGCACTATCCTCATTGTCTTGAAATTGTTAAGTTTAAGGACACATGTCTACATATATGTCTATATCTTTGGGTGCATTTCTGGGCTGTCCTGTTCCGTTGATCGGTCTACTCATCTCCCAGCCCCTTGATATTTTAACCACTATAATTTTATGATATATTTTGATATTTGACAGGGCCAGCCCTCCTTCATTACTCATCTTTTGTAGAATTTCCATAAAAACATTAAAACCAACTTTATAATTCTTTTAAAAATCTTGTTAGAATTTTTATCGGGATTATGTGAGGTTTAAGATTTAGGGAGAATTGACTTCCACAGGATACTGAATCTTTCTATACATGACCAGTTTGTGCCTCTTCATTTATTCAAGTTTCCCTTGTATCTTCATGTTGACCTTTCAAATTTCTTTTTTTACATTTATTCCTAGATATTTTACTATTTTTACTGCTATTGTAAATGAAGAATTTTCTTTAATCATATTTTCTCATTGATTGTTGTTTCAAATTGGAAAGCATACTTATTTTCATCTTAATTTTGTACTAAACTATGATATTAAGTGAAATAATTTTCAGGTTTTCTCTTTTCAGATGTTAACCCAATTTATGAGAAAATAATTCAAATTTTACTTCTTCCTTTCACATTTTATGTTTCATTTCTTTTATATCTCGTGAAGTATAAAAGTCTAACTGCATTGGTTATTTCCAGAGAAAGTAAAATAACAGTGATGATATAGGAGTGTTTCTACTTCACTGATTGCTACTCTTGGCTGTTATTTCCTTTTTATTTTTACTTTGATCTTTTTTTAATCACTACTTATGATGGAAACTTTTATTATTGATTTTATTTTCCTAAATACAGACATTTACAGCTATAAATTTCCCTGTAAATACTGTTTTAATCATATTCCATAAATTTGACATGTTATTTCATTATCATTCAGCTCAAAATATTTTCTAATTTCCCCCTAAAATCATTTTTTATTGTATTTCTTTTTGAGGTCATAATAGTTTATAACGAAAAACTCTTCTTTGAACCATGAGTTATTTACAAACCTAACACCTGATTACCAAAAAAATGGAGATTTCCAAGATATCTTGTTATTCATTTCTAATTTAGTACTGTTGAGGTCAGAGAACGTACTATTTAGGATTTCAATCATTATACATTTATTGAGACTAGTTCTTTGGTCTTGTATATGGCCTATCTTGGTGAGTGTACCATATGCATTCTACACTTGAGTGTAGTGTTTCTACAAATATCAATAAGGTCAAGATATTTAATAACGATCTTCAAATCTTATATACTTGCCCTGATTGTTTTTGTCTACTTGTTACATTAATTATTTAGAAAGAGATAACAAAAATCACCAACGATGATTATGGATTTGCCTGTTTGTCTACTAGTTCTGTCAACTTTTAATTCATATCTTTGGAGGCTCTGTTCTTAAGTGCTTCAATTTTATAACAATTAAGATTGTTCTATATTTTTGATAAATTGACCCACTTTTCATTATGAAATGTCCATCTCAGCTAATAGTCTGTTTGAAGTCTATTATGTCATATATTAAGATAGCACACCAATTTTCTTACGCTTAGAGTTTACACGGTGTATAAGTTTCCACCCTTTTACTTTCAATCTGCATGTCTTTAAAGTGTTTTTCTATTAACAGTATATAACTAGTTTTTTCCATCTTAAGTAAACTGACAATCTCTGCCTTTTTCATGGTGTTTTTAGACAATCTGCATTTAATGTAATTAATAATAGAGTTGGATTTAGGTCTACCACATGGATTTTTTTTCTCTCTATTATTTGTTTCTTAGTTCTTTTCCTTCCTTCTTTTAGGTGAATCAAGTTATTTTATTATTCCATCAATCTTCTCTTTTGGCTTTTTACCTATAGTTATTTGTGTATATGTATATTTTTTGTGATTGTTCTAGAGATTATAATATGTATGCTAACATTACAATCTACACTCAAATAATATTACTATCTTATGATCAAATAATCTTACTACTGTAAGGTGTAAGGACCTTACAGTAGTATTATCCCACTTACCACTTGTCCTTTGTGATAACATATATTATTTTTTCAGAGGAGGTGTCAGCCCAGCCTGTCATTGAGGTTTGAGGTTGCTCAGCTTGTTTTTTCCCACTCATGCCTCCTTTCCTTCTTTTCCACAGATGTTGATGCATAGTCATTCCTTAATAAACCTCTTGCACACTAAGTTCCATCTCAGAATCTACTTCTTTGAGAATCCAACCTGCGACAACCAAAGAAATTCTCCCCATCTTTGAAAAATTCCTTTTGATGAGGTTCCCACTCAGATGATAGTCCACCTTTTAAAACGTTTTGCAAGAAGAAGTGGTTTGCCTCTATTTCTGGCCTCTGTCACTTCCTCTTTTCAATCTAGTCTAACCCACAGTCCTACTTATCCACCTCTGTTCTGTGTCATAAGCAGTATTATCAACATGCTCCCAATCACCAAGGCTTATACCTAACATCCCATCATTTATTTACGCAATCACCAAATATGTTGAACATTACAACAAGCAGGCTCTGTGCTCTGTGCTTGACATACACACGGTCTCTGCCCACAAGATCCTTACAGCTTATAATATGGAGAGACGAACAGGTAAGCAAGAACAGTGAACGTACAGACACGTTCTGTACAGAACGTACAGAAGTATCTATTGAGGAGGCACATAAGAGGAAGTGATCAATTATAGTAAGTGGGGCTTGGGAGAGAAGTTTAGGAAAGACTGGGGCTTATAAAGGAAATAATCCTTGAGCTAAATCTTAGAAGATGAGCGTGTGTTTCTTAGGGAGAAACACCTACAGGGTGGAGAAAACATTTACAAAGTGAGGAAAGCATTTACAGAGAAGGAAAAACATGAAAGGTTACGGAGATGTGAAAACCTTGGCGTATTCCAGCACTGAAAGCAATCTGTTAAGACTAAAATGAGTAAAGCCTAGAATGTGTGTGTGTGTGTGTGTGTGTGTGTGTGTGTGTGAATATGTGTATAAAGGGGTGTGGAAGATAGGACAAATGGGGCAATTCAGTCTGAGATAAGACTTATCTCTATCTTCCTAAGTCCAATCAGTAACCAGGTCCTTTTGAGTCTATTTTGCACTTTACTGATCTGTAGCACATGACCTATGACATTCTGTCTTCTAAAATATTTGTGAAAACATGCCTACTGCAGTGTACGTACATTAAGGGTGATGATGGCGATTCATTCATTTTTGAATCCCTCTATAGAACCAACATTTTATTCAGTTTAGGCAATGTTTAATGAATAGAATTAAAAGTGGATGTTGCCATGGTGTGGAAATAAGGCAAATGTCTATAAATGCCTTTAGCGTTAACTGGAAACACGATACAGAGCAGAGGTCAGCACACTACGACCCATGGGGCAAATCTGACCTCCTGCCTGCTTTTGTAAAGTCTGTGAGCTAACAATGGTTTCATATCTCAGCGTTCATCAATATAACTTTATTAGAACATAGCGAAGCTTATTCCTTTACAAATTGTCTACGGCTGCTTTCATTCTACAACAGCAGCGTTGAGTAGTTGTGACAGAGACTATATGGCCCACAATCCTAACACATTTATTATCTGACTCTTTACAGAAAATGCTTCCTAACCCCTGGTATAGAGGAAGGACCATGGGCTTTGGAATAAGCTGGATTTGAATTTGAATCCTATCTGTATCTCTACTTGCTATGTTATCTAAAATGCTTAGCATCTCTGAGTTTTCAGATAATCATTTTCAGAATGAGAAAAATTATATCCCTGATGGAGAGTTTGTATGACAATTAATAATAAGATATCTGGAACAGAGAAAATCTCAATAAATGTGTTTCTCTCCCCTCTCTTCCCAGTGCCTGGTGTTAGGGATTCTCATCTTTGAAATCCAATCAATTAAATACGCATGGCATTTTCCTTTGAGGATTCATATGCAGTGTTTGGCTAGTTGAACCCAAAAAAGAAAGGGAGGAAATTATGGTTAACAGGCTTTAGGCTGTATGTAGCAAGGGTTTCCAGGCAGTGGTCCATGATTTATAACTGATGTGGAGGACCCTGGTATTTAAAATACTATGAGTATGTCGTGGTTTCTGTTAGGATAGCTAACCAGTCCAGCCTGAGTGAGAGCATTCCAAATTGGAGACATTTTAGAACAGTGATGAAAATAAACACAAACATATGATTTTGCATATATTGATGAGCTCCCTGTGAAACAAAACAAGTACTCATTGAATCTCTGCTTCTCAAATTGCTTCTTTTGTTGTCTATACTGCCGAGATTCAAAGCGCTTTCTGGAAGAGATCATGCCTTCTGTTTCTTTCTTTATCCCCCAATGGCACCTAGAGTTTACAATATGCACTTAATAAATCCTATGAATTCAATTCACAGACACATGGTCTTTGAAGAATTTAGAAGACGGGAAGGCTTTCCTTCCAATTCCACATGTTTTAATTTGTTTTCTTGCTCATGTCTACTCCCCTGTTTATCTCAGTGCTTAATTCTGGGTTTGGCATATCATAGGTGCATAATGAATGCTGGTTGAGTGAGGCAACACAGTGTAGAGGAATAAACATGGGATCAGAGTCAAGACGCATGAGTTTGATCCTCAAGTTTACCATTTTATTCTTGAGTGATGTAGAAAAACCACTTTGAGTCTTTGATTTTTACTTTCCCCATCTGTACAATAGGAAAACACATGTTTTGCCAAACTCACAGGGCTATTGTGGGGATCAAATTAAAAAGTGCCTGAGAATGCACTTTGTAAAGTACAAATGGCTTTAAAATATGGTTTTTACCATAAATAATAAAAGGAATCTACATTTTATGCTATGGAAGAGAAAGTTCTTACATTTTGGTCTATTGGCCCAAGATTAGAAAAAAAATAAGAAAAACTACGAGAGACAAGTTACCTCAGTAAATGTGGACTAAAATGACAGATATTTTGTTGGGCAAGTAGCATGTTAGTAAATGAAGGATTTTTGGAAAGATATTTTCAAGGCTAATGTTTTCCAGCACAGTTGTTTCTCACTTGTGCAATATATTTGTCTCTAATCCACTGAATACAAATCATATTTATGTATCAAGATTAAAGTGAACTAAAAGGAATAATAAAGAGTCAGAAATTGTGCAGGCCTCAGAAAACGTTGGAAAAAGCTAACGAGCTCATTTTTAAAAATCACTTCTTAATTCATTTGGTATTAGGTAGATTAGGGAAAACTAAATTTTCTTAATAGATTAATAGGAATGTCTATTCATATCCTCTGCCCATTTTTTTGATCAGGTTGTTTGTCTTTTTGTTGTTGAGTTGAATGAGTTCTTTATAATCTTGGAGATTAACCCCTTGTCAGATATATGATTTGCAAATATTTTCTCCCAGTTGGTGGACTGACTTTTCATTTCGTTCATGGTTTCTTTTGCCTTGCAGAAACTTTTTAGCCTGACATAGTCCCATGTTTTCTTTCATTTCCCTTCCCTGAGCGGACATGGTATTCGAAAAGATGTTGCTAAAATCGATGTCAGAGTGTGTGCTGCCTATATTTTCTTCTAGGAGTTTTATGGCTTCAGGTCTTACATTCAAGTCTTTAATCGATTTTGCATTAATCTTTGTGTATGGTGTAAGATAATGGTGTACTTTCATTCTTTTGCATGTGGCTGTCCAGTTTTCCCAACACCATTTAATGACGAGACTTTTCTTTAGCCATTGTATGTTCTTAGCTCCTTTGTCAAAGATTAGCTGTCCATAGATGTATGGTTTTCTTTCTGAGCTTTCAGTTCTGTTCCATTGATCTATGTGTCTGTTTTTGTGCCAGTACCATGCTGTTTCGATTACTATAGCTTTGTAGTATATTTTGAAGTCAGGGATTGTGCCTCTAGCTTTGCTCTTTTTTCTCAGGATTGCTTTAGCTATTTGGGATCTTTTGTTGCTCCATATACATTTTAGGATTCTTTGTTCTATTTCTGTGAAGAATGTCATTAGGATTCTGATTGGGATTGTGTTGATTCTGTAGACTACTCTAAGTAATATGGACATTTTAACTATGTTTATTCTTCCCATCCTTGAGCATGGAATATCTTTCTATTTCTTTACATCTTCTTCAATTTCTTTCAATAATGTCTTATAATTTTCAGTATATAGTGTAATTTTCACCTCCTTGGTTAAATTTATTCCTAGATATTTTATTCTTTTTGTTGCAATTGCAAATGAGGTTGCATCTTGACTTCTCTTTCTCCTAGCTTATTAGTGTATAGAAATGCAACTGATTTATGTACCTTGATTTTGTACCCTGCAACTCTGCAGTAGTTGTTGATTATTTCTAACAGTTTTCTGGTGCATTCTTTAGGGTTTTCTATATATAGAGTCATGTCATCTGCAAACAGCAAGAGTTTTACTTCTTCCTTTCCAATTTGGATACTTTTTATTTGTTTTTCTTGCCTAATTGCTCTGGCCAAAACCTGCAGTACTATGCTGAATAGGAGTGGCAAGAGTGGGCACCCTTGTCTTGCTCCTGTTCTTAGAGGGGTGACTTTCAGTTTTTCCCTGTTAAATATGATATTGGCTGTGGATTTGTTATATATGGCTTTTTATTATGTTGAGGTGCTTTCCTTCTATGCCCATTTTATTTAAGTTTTTATCATAAATGGACATTGGATCTTGTCAAATGCTTTGTCTACACCTATTGAGATGATCATATGAGTTTTATTCCTCATTTTGTTAATCTGGCATATCACACTGATTGATTTGCAGATGTTGAACCATGCTGCATTCCTAGTATAAATCCCACTTGGTCATGGTGTATGATCCTTTTAATGTATTGCTGTATTTGGTTTGCCAACATTTTGTTAAGGATTTTTGCATCTATATTCATCAGTTATATTGGCTTATAATTTTCCTTCTTTGTGTTGTCCTTGTCTGGTTTTGGTATCAGGGTAATGTTGGCCTCATAGGATGAGTCGGAAAGAGTTCTGTCATCTTTAATTGTTCAGAATCATTTGAAAAGGGTAGGTATTAAATCTTTGAATGTTTGATAGAATTTTCCAGAGAAGCCATCTGGTCCTGGATTTTTGTTTTTTTGGGCGGTTTTTGATTGCTGTTTCTATCACTTTACTTGGAATTAGTCTATTCAGATTCTCTATGTCTTCTTGATTCAGTTTTGGGAGGTTGTATGAGTTTAAGAATTTATCTATTTTTTCTAGGTTATCCAATTTGTCAGCATATAATTTTTCATAGTATTCTCTTCTAATCCTTTGTATTTGTGTGGTATCCATTCTAATTTCTCCTCTTTCATTTTTAATTTTATTTATTTGCACCTTCTGTCTTCTTTTCTTAGTGAGACTGGCTAAGGGTTTGTCAATTTTGTTTATCTTCTCAAAGAACCAGCTAATAGTTTCATTGATCCTTTCTATTGTTTTTTAAATTTCTATTTCATTTATTTCTGCTCCAATCTTTATTATTTCCCTCCTTCTGCTGACTGTGGGCTTTGTTTGTTCTTTTTCTAGTTCTGTTAGGTGTAGTTTAGATTACTTATTTGAGATTTTTCTTGTTTGTTGAGGTAGGCCTGTATTGCTATAAATTCCCCTCTTAGTCTCGCTTTTGCTGCATCCCATAAGAGCTGGTATGTTGTGCTTTCATTTTCATTTGCCTCCAAGTATTTTTTGATTTCTCCTTTGATTTCTTCATTTATCCAATGGTTGTTCAGTAGCATGTTGTTTAATCTCCCCATATTTGTGCCTTTCCCAGCTTTTTTCTTATAGTTGATTTCTAGTTTCATGGCACTGTGGTCAGAAAAGACACTTGATATAATTTTAATCTTCTTAAATTTATTGAGGCTTGCCTTGTTTCTCAACAGATGGTCTATCTTTGAGGATGTTCCATGTGCACTTGAGAAGAATGTGTATTCTGCTGTTTTTGGAGGGAATGTTCTATATATATATAAAGTCCATCTGGTCTAGTGTTTCATTTAAGGCCACTGTTTCCTTCTTGACTTTCTGTCTCGACGATCTATCCATTGATGTAAGTCGGGTGTTGGAGTCCCCTACTCTTATAGTGTTGCTGTCAATTTCTCCCTTTAGGTCTGTTAGTAGTTGCTTTATATACTTTGGTGCTCCTGTGTTAGGTGCATATATATTCATAAGTGTTATGTCCTCTTGGTGGAAAGTCCCTTTTATTGTTATATACTGCCTCTCTTTGTCTCTCATTGTCTTTTTTATCTTGAAGTGCACTTTGTTTGATATAAGTATAGCAACATCTGTTTTCTTTGGCTTGCCATTTGCTTGGAGTATCAGCTTCCAACCTTTCACTCTGAGCCTATGTTTGTCTTTAGAGCTAAGATGTGCTTCCTGGAGGCAGTATATTATTGGGTCTTGTTTTTCAATCCATCCAGCCACTCTGTGCCTTTTGATTGGAGAATTCAACACATTTACATGTAGAGTGATTATTGATATATGAGGGCTTAATGCTGTCACTTTACCTCTTGTTTTTCAGTGTTCTATATTACCACTGTTTCTTTTCCCTTGTATTTTTGACAGCCATTTCAGTTTGGTGGTTTTCTGTGACAGTTTTCTCAGTTTTCTCTTTAGGATTTGTGGCTCTGCTTTGATTTTTGGTTTCATGGTTATCACAAGGTTTGTATAAAAGATCTCATAGATGAGACAGTCCATTTTCTGATAGCCTGTTATGTACATTAGCCTAAGCAGGTTCTAGCTCTTTCCTCTTCCCCTGCTGAGTTGTCACCACAAGTTATTATTTTTAGTAATATGAGTTTGTAACTAAATTGAAGTGTTTATAATTATTTTTGATGCTTTCCTTCCCTTTATCTTTTATGTTATAATTAAGTGTTTGCTAACCTGTTCTGATAGATAGTTGCAGTTTTCTGATTTTGTCTATCTCCTTGCTCAAGGCTTGGTAAACCTTTGCCTTTTTGTTACAGGTAGGAGGGCTTCCTTCATCATTTCTTGTAAGGCAGATCTATTGGCGATGAACTCCCTCAGCTTTTGTTTATCTGGGGAAGCTTTTATTTCTCCATCGTATCTGAAGGATAGTTTTGCTGGATAGAGTATTCTTGGGTGAAAAGTTTTTTCTTTCAGTATTCTGAATATATCATTCCATTCTTTCTTAGCCTGTAAAGTTTCTTCTGAGAAATCTGCTGAAAGTCTGATGGGGGTTCCTTTGTAGGTTATTTTCTTCTGCTTGCTGCCCTTAATATTTTTTCTTTGTCATTGACTTTTGCCAGTTTTAATATTATATGCCTTGGAGAAGGTCTTTTTGCATTGATATAATTAGGAGTTCTAATGGCTTCATGTACTTGTAAGTCCAGTTCCTTTTCCAGGTTTGGGAACTTCTCAGTTATTATTTCTTTGAACAAGCTCTTGGCTCCTTGCTCCCTCTTTTCTCCCTCTTGAATATTTATAATCCTTATATTGCTTTTCTTAATTGAGTCAGATATTTCTCAAAGAATTTCTTTAATTTTTAAAAATCTTAGTTCTCGCTCCTTCTTTACCTGAAGGATTTCTATATTTCTGTCCTCTTAATTCACTAATTCTGTCCTCCATAATATCAGCTCTATTTTTTATGATTTCTAGATTATTTTTTATCTCATTAATTGTGTTCTTCATATCCAGAATTTCTGTTTGGGTTTTTTTTAGTTTCAATCTCTTTGGTGAAGTATTTCTCCTACTCAATAATTTTATTCCTGAGCTCACTGAATTGTCTTTCTCAGTTTTCCTGTAACTCTTTGAGTTTCTTATGATAACAATTTTGAATCCTCTGTCATTTAGATTGTAAATTACTGTGACTTCATGACTGGTTTCAGGAGACTTATCATTTTCCTTCTGCTTTAAAGTGTTACTGTAGTTCTCCATGGTGTTTGATGAATTAATCCTTTGCCAGTGCATTTGTGGTAGTATCCAGTCACAGATTCCACCTGCCACTGCTAAGAGGGAGCATGAGCTGTGTTTTCTGATCCCACCCCATATGCTGAAAGTTGTGGAGGTAGGGCTGCTCTGCATTTGTGTGGGATGGCCAAAGCCACTCTGCAGGTTGCACTCAGCTGGGCAGGGCTTCTATGGTGGGCAGATGGGTTGTGCACCATAGGCAGGGCATCTGTATTCAGCATATGAGTCACCCTTGCACAGGCAGGGCCACTGAACTTGGCAGCGGATCAGCTGAGCTGCTACACTAGGCAGGAGGGGCACCTACATGGGGGCTGAGCCACCACTCAGTGGGTCCTGTGGGCTGCTGTGCTTTGCAGGCAGGGCACCTTCTGAGTGGGTGAGGCACCTCATCACCTGCACTGCTCTCAGGGGCAGACATCTTCACATGAGCTGAGGCATCACCATTGGGGGTAGAGTATTCTCTCCTGTGGGGCTGCCATGGCTTGGGGGATGCTCCTGCAGGCTGAGCTACAACTCCAGAAGTGTTTGCACAGGCAGGGCTGCCCCCAACTCCTCTTACATTCACGCTGGCTGCTGTATGAGGATCTGCAACCTGGCTCACTGTTGCTGGGCGGGGAGAGGGCTGTGCTTGCTCACATAGTTCCACTGCCTCCTGGGGATCCAGTCCACCCACATTCAGATGTACAGCTGCATGGATCTCTCAGATGTTCTGTTGTGCTGTGCAGGGAATTCTCTTCTGGTTAATGAATGCCCATTTAGTTATAACTTAGAGGAGAGAGAGAAAGGGAACAACTCACTCTGCCATGATGCCAATGTCACCCTCAATAAACAGACTTTTTAAAGCTAAATAAAAATGAGGGAAGCATAGAAATGTAGAAAGGACTGAAGATCACTGGAGAGGGTAAATATTAGGTAATTTAAAATCATATTAACTTTTAAAAGCCAGGAAGTAATAAATGGAGGTAAAGTATTCTCAGGTACTGATTGATCATGAAATTGTGAGGGTACTAATTCATAGTAGGCTCTAACCAGTTAAGGATGCATGCTGCAATCTCTAGGGTAACCACTTACAGAATAAACTAAACATACAACTAACAAAATCATAGAATGGGAAATAAAATAATAAAGCTATTTGTTTAATCTAAAACAGGGCAAAAAATAGAACAAATGGAACAAGTGAATAAGAAATAAGTATATTGGTAGATTTAAAACTAATCCACCAAGAAGATACAGAAATTCTAAAGTTACAAACTGACAGTCCTCACTTTACTGGTTCCCATAAACACAAATAGCAGTTATCACAATTTAGTGATATAACCTGAGAGTCCAAACAATATTATTCAAATTTCAGTTAGCACCATATATTAACCGTAACAGCAGAAAGTACAAACTTCACTCATAGTCCTTCCATCCACAAATCACCAAGTAGATAACAAATGAGAATCATGATCAGTGACCAATTACATCACTTCTTTCAAAGTCTGTCATTGGTCGGTCACTGTGTCTCTGTTACTCAGTTGATGCAGAGACAGAAAAGTGAGCAGTTGTGCTGCCTCTTTGTCTCTCAGTGACAAACCTACAGGACATTTTACAAACATAGATAATCAAAAGAGGGAATCAGCTAACAAGGACGAGAGTGCAGCAAAGAAACAAAAATGATAAAATTGGAATTAAAGGTAAATAAAATTGTAGAAGAAAAAATAGCTGACTGTGGGAATGTTGATGCTGTTAGCACTTGAGAGACTCGATATGTAGGCCAGAGAAAATTAGTGAAAGCAGCCTTATCAACATAAATGAGGAAACTGGTTGTGACAAAAAAAGGATGAAGATGTCTCAGAGGAAGTGATGCCAAGAAAAAATTCACATTAAAAAAATTCCTCAGAGAAATTTCATAACATTGAAAGTACAAAGGATAAAATGTTGGAAGCTGATCAAACTAAGAAAGGAATATGACAATTCACAAATGCATAGAAAAACTGCTTGCTTTATAGCATCAGTCACATGATAAAAAAAAAAGGCAAGCATTGTCCAAACTACTTTGGGTAAGTTTGTCTTTCTTTTTTTAACAAAGAAATGAAATACTTTAATTCTCTATGTTTCTAATGTTTTAAATTATAGCAAACTAAATAAATATCAGTTTTACTTTTTTTCATTTCCCTTCACATTTATTATTGAAAATAAGAGAGTATTCAATATTGTGATAAAAATTTTTAGAGGTCATGTAACAATTGTAATTTTTACCATTGATTATTAAGTTTGCCTTGCATAGTTTCAGCCTACGTGGTCATTTTGTGGTCCCATGCTACCATATAAAGTGAGAATCACTTGCATATTTCACAATATGGCCTCAAAAATGTATAAATCAAAAACTGACAAAAATAAAGGAGAAACAGACGAATCCAAGATTATGGTAGGAGAGTCTAACACATAGCTCCCAGTAATTGATGGAATCAGTACAAAATCTCAGAAAAAAATATGTATATATATAAAATATATAAAATATAAGAAATTTCAACAACATGATGGATGAACTTGATCTATCTTAAATATACAGAATCCTGTATCCAACAATTTCAGACTACATATTCCTTTCAAAGTACATGTACTATTTACCAATATTGACCATATGCTGGTCCATAATTCAAGGTTCAACAAATTACAAAGAATTAAAACCGCAAAGAATATGTTCTTTGACCACAGAAGACTCTAGCTATAAATCAAAAACAAAAAGTTAACCAGAAAATCCACAAAAGCTTGGAAGCTAACAGCATGCTTATATATAACTCAGGAGCCAGAAAGGAAACCAAACGAAAATTAGAAAATAAGTTTGAACTATATGATAACAGAAATAAGACATGTGAAACTTGTAGGATGTAGCTAAAAAGGAATCTTATGGCCTTAATGCATATATAAAAGAGAACAGAACCTAAGAATCGTGTAAGCATCATCTCAAGTTACTAGAAAAAGAAGAGCAAATTAAATGCCAACATATAAGGAAAGAAATAATAAAAACAAGGGCACACACATAGGCTCTGATTTTCATTATTTGTTTCCTTTTATGTTTATACATATATATTCCTTTTACATATACAGGTATATATGCATATATACACACATATATATGTATGTGTGTGTATATATATGTATTTATTTCTTTGGTTGAGTCATAAAAAGATTAATTAAAGATAGATTAAAGATTAATTAAAAGAATAAAATTGATAAAGCTTTAGCAAGACTCAACAAAAAAAATAAGAGATATAACAATATATATATTATAACAATAGCATGAATGAAAAAAGTCCTAGAGATTGTGGGAACATTACAAAAGAAAATAAGAGAACAATATGAAACACTTAATGTCAATAAATTAAAGTTTTAGGGAAAAAGGACAAATTACTTGAAAAACTCAACTTACCAAAATTGACCTAAGAAGAAACAGAAAACCCAATTCTTCTATATTTGTCTCAAAGTTTTAACACATAATTTAAATTTTTTCCTAAAGAAAACTACAGCCTCAAAGAGCTTCACTGATGAACACCTCCAAAATTAATACCAGTCTTACACAAAGTAATCAAGAGAACTGGAGGAAAAAGAAACCTACTTTAGAAGTCAATCCTAGCCTTCGTCGTAAAACCTGACAGGACAGTAAAATAAAAGAAAATTAGGAACTGGCTCTAATGAACATAGATTTAAAAAAGAAAAAACACTTAAAATATTCACAAATAAAATCCAAAACCCACTGACAAAGGATTATACATCACCTCCAAGGTGTTATTGTTTCCCAGGCATATAAGTTTGGTTCATATTTAAAAGTTTATTAATGTAAGTCTAGAAATTGCCAGAACAAAAGAGAAAATAATATGGTCATCTCAGTAGACGCAAAAAAGCATTTGATAAAATTCAACTCCCTTTTCTCAGAAAACCATAAAATGTTAAGAGAAACTGAAGACAACTTAAGTAACTGAAAGAATACGTTAGAAGAGAAATATATTAAAGAGAAAACTCCCCCCAAAATTGTCATAGAGATTCAATGAAATCCCAGTCAATATAACATCAGATATTTTTTTCCATTAGTGGAAAATGAAGCCAATTCCAAAATTTATACGGAAATTCAAATGACCAAGAATAGCCAATACAATCTGGAAAAAAAGGAACAAAATTTTAGGACTTACATAATAGGATTTTAAGACTCAACAAAAATGTACAGTAAGTAAGAGTGTAATCTTGGTGCAAGAATATACAAACCAGCAGAACAAAATGGAGAATCAATAAACAGACGTCCACATATATATTGCCAGTTGATTTATGACAAAGGTGACACAGTGCAGCACAGTGAGGAAAAGGAAATTTTAGTTTGAGTAACAGTGGCTCTAGACCTACTGCAAATCCATAGGGGAAAAAACTCTTAATCTATACCTCACACAATACACAAAAATTACAGTGGATTATAGACCTACACATGAAAAGCAAAACAATAAAATTTCTAGAAGACAACATAGGGAAGTATATATTTGTGGTAGGCAAAGTTTCTTAATATAGTACACTAAAAAGCACTAACCATAAAGGAAAAGAAGGATAAATCAGACTTTCAAAAAATTTAGAACTTCATTTGTCTAAAGATACCACTAAATGCAAGAAAAAATAAGCCATCTCCCAATCTCATTAGTCAACATGTAAATGCAAATCGAAACCACAGGGCATACCTTTACATGTCCAACAGAATGGCTAAAATTAAGACTTAAAATACCAAGTGCTGCTGCAGATGTGAAGCAACTGGAATACTCTTAAGCCTCTGGTGAGAGAACAAATTAGTACAACCACTGTGGAAAAGTATTTGGGATTATCTGCTAAAGCTGGTCACCTGTCTACACATGATCTAGAAATTCCAAATATACCCAACTGTTTATATACGTTTGCCAAGAAATGTGAGTAAATGTGTATAGCAGAAATATTCATAATATCCTAATGGAGAAAAACTTCAAACAAACCAAACGTTCGTCAATACGGATAAATAAATTGTGCTGTATTCATGCACTGGAATGCTACCTAGCAACGAAAATGAACAACACCGCTAAGAGAAGCAGCATGGTTGAATCTCACAAATAGAGTGTTGAGTAAGAAAGAATCAGACACAAAAAGTACATACTGTCAAGTTTTTCATGTAAAGTTCAAAAATAGGCAAACTAATCTATGGTGATAGAAATAGAATAACACCTCTGTGGTATATTAACTGAGGAGTGCGAGAGCCTTTGGGATGATGTTAACACTCTGTTTTCTGATCTGTGTGGTGGCTAGAGAGGATGTTCACTGTGTAAAAACTCACTGATCTGTGCGTTTCTGATTTTGGCCCTTTCTTGTGCGTATGTTACACTTTGATAAACTGATTACTTGTAAAGAAAGAAGTCCAAATTTCAAAAAGAGGTGAAAACAAATTCAAAGTATAAAACTTTGAGATAACAAAAGGAAATTTCCTGATGAGCCATTCCAATGCATTTACGCATTTACACATACATGTACACATACATATACACACACGTATACACACACATGTATACAGACACAAGCATCATCTATCTGCAGACTTCACAAAAAAAATTTGGGCCACTTACTTTGAGCCAAACCTCATTCTCTCTCTCCAGGCTACCTTCTGGCTGCTCACTCCTCTCATCCTGAGGTCTATTTCCACGGGTGGCACAGGGAAACCAGCCAGTAAGGGGACGGTGCTCTAGTAAATCTGGATGGTAAGATGCGCAAATCTAAAATACAATTTCAACCAAAAATTAAAGGTGGAGGATGAGATATAAGTAAAGACAATGAAACTCTCCAGCTCAAAACCAAAGTTTTCCTCTCTTTCTGAGTGCCTAACGATCCTGTTATCGGCAGAACAGTTTTCTCAATGTAGGAGAATGTCTCAACAGTCTCTGTTAGCCTCAAGATATAACTTGCCAGGGTATAAAAATACACATGACAATTCTCAGCCCATCATCAACCCAGGGATCTTGCCCAAAGAATAGTCCGGGCACATTTCAGGCAACTGCTCCTAGGATTAGCCACAGAAGACTGTCCAGAATGATGCTTAGATCCTTACTGGGCAAGATCAACTGAGGCTACTGAGTCAGGGAACCACTGAACATTCAGCTCAGTAAAGGAGCCAGGGAAGAGAAACTCCAGGAAATCTCTCCCACTTCACTTACGGAAGATAGACAAGCTAGACTAAAAGCCACTTCAGACAGCTGTCACTAAGTCAACATCTCCCAACTTTCCTGGCTTCCTGTCATTGGGCACCAAAATCATTGAGAAAGAGGCCAGAATTAGCTGAGGACACGTGGCAGACATGGCTAGTTGCCTACCAATATCCATTTCCCCTTACTTTCTTATGCACAAACTCCAATTTTGTTCAAGGTGACAGTGTATCCAATCATAAATGCTCATTTCCTCAGGGTCCTTTACCACTAAGGGTGACAAAGTGATCTGGGTCTGACCAGTGAGATGTTGGTGGAAGTCTATAGTCTTGAACTTCCAGCAAGCTGTCATTTTCCCAATAAAAAGGGAAAGACTCAACTAGCATGTACCTATTCTCCTTTGACCTTGCCCCTTCTTCCTGCTTGACTTCATGCCTAAAGGGGTAGCAGTCATCTTATGAGCAGGAGGAAGAAAGCTGCAAGCTGAGGATGGAAAGTGCTGGAATCTAGAAGTCACCCGGGTCCTCGATGAGTTCCGTGAACTGAAGCACCAACCTTGGCTGGTTCCTCAGTCTCCTGGAGACGTCTCCTCAAGTCTAAAATCCAATGATTTCATCCTGGCTGGTAATACTTAGCTAAATCTCACTTCTGTTGAAAGGACAGTATTGCCTATTGTTGCGATGAATGGAAGAGGTTATTTGGCAACGGAAGCATCTGGAATAGTACCCAAAAGCCAAAGCCCTTAATCTTCTTTTCAGGATTCAACTATAATTCTTAGAAGTTAGTCCTCAGAGTCCTCAGAGGATCTCCTATTTATTTAGGTGGATATTCACGGAAAATTGTATACCTAAGGATTTGTTTTTAATACTAATTGTAGAATTTCTTCAATAAGAATTCTTGAAATCATAGTCTACTTTGATCTTTAACATATATTTTAAATTTCATTTGATCCTTGTAATAAACCATTGAATTAAACGCAAAAGGTATTACTATAACCATTTTGCATATGAGAAAATTGAGGCCCAGAGAGATTAAGTGACTTGTCAAACCTCACTTAGTAACAATAATGGTAATACTGGTGGATCCAGTAGTGTAATCCAGTCATTTTGACTCTTCACTGTTTCTTTTTCTTCTTTTAAAATAAATTCTCCCCGATACAAAGCCCAAGTGTAATTTCTGATATGTGTATTGATAAGGTTAATTCTGAAATGCTTCTGTATACCTTGGAGTCAGCTATTGCATCGCCAAAGGTTCCTAGATGAAAACTAGTGAGGGTAAGCAGGATGAGGGTGAGGGATGAGAGCTAATTGCTAGTCTAGAAGCTTTTCATTTAATATTATCTTATTCTGAGTTCAGTAAGGACTAAATTTGATATCAAAGTCAAGAGAAAAATGTAAGCTCCCATTAAGCATCTGGGGGAGACACTTCACAATTTTGCTCAGCCTTGACTCTATTAATTTACCATGGAATGAGGCTCTCCGGTTACCAAGGAAACAGGACACTTCTTGTCCTCACGAGAGGAGTAAGCTTGGGCAGCCCACTGATCCAGGTATCCTTTGGGAGTATAGAGGCCACAGTCTATGATGCTGGTTTCCTTCTCAAAAGGCTCACATATTCCATCTCCCTCAAAGATGTAGCACAGGCTTGGCTCTCCTGCCAAGAAATATTGTATGATGCTTGAAAAGTGTTTTTATATATGTCATGTAACAATAATTACATTTTTTCTCCAACCCACTAAAGAGAATCCTGTAGTTGCCAGCTAAGCTAATGCTCACCCCAAACACGCAGACAACAGACACACACACACACACACACACACACGGCACACATAACTAAAGAAGAAGGGTTCTTTTTCATGGGGAGAGTGGTAGAATCCATCTATCTAATAAAAGGTATAGAAAGGGGCGGTATCGGGCGAGAAGGAACAGGGAGAAATAAGCAGCTGTGGGCTGGATATAGAAAGAAACTTTAAGGAATCATTGGGCAAGATACCTGGGGGAAGCTGAGGATATATATAGAAGTAGAAGAGAATTTAAGGAAATGGTACTATGTGTTAAATCCTTGGGTCCCCTTCAGAGTTTTTTTTGGGTTTTTTTGTTTTTTGTTTTCCTTTTTCTCCCCAAAGCACCCCAGTACATAGCTGTATATTTTAGTTGTGGGTCCTTCTAGTTGTGGCATAGAGTTTTCGAAATATTAAGATATTTGAGGGATTTAATTTTCAATTACTTTTTGATGCTGAATTGTGTTTCTTCAACTAACTGTGCAACTGCTCTGAAATGGACAATATGGGCTCCAGATTAATAAGAGTTACATACACATTACTTCTTTTAGTCTTATACAACTATGTCAGGTATGTGTTTTTTATTTGTTTCATAAATAGGCCACTTGAGTCTCAGTGATTTTAAGCGACCGGCCAAGAGTCCCTTGACACGTAAGCAGTAAGCCCGGACCTGAGCCGGGCATACAGAAGGAAGGTTCCGTGGGCTCTCTATCACTTCACATTGCCTCGAGCTGAGACTGTCTTCAGAAGCAGAAACAAATATGCAAGAAAAACTGGTGAGGTTGTAAAGCAAGCTTCTGTTCTCTGGAAAAGTTCCACACTTGCCCATAGGATCACTCCTACTAAGTGAGTACACTAACTGTTGATAGGTAAACGAGCTTTCATCAGATATAGAAAGCTGAGATGCAGCTGTAAAGCCATTTATTAAGCGCTATTGCATTGTCTACCAAAATATGGGACAATTAATATTAGTAGCATGATTCTAATTTCCTATTTCTGCTTAAAATAACAGGACATGAAAATAAGATCAAGATTTAAAATAAATCAACACACAGGTACACACACAGTCACATCATTACTAAAATTTACTATTACTACACCATTCTTTTTTTGTTAATTCTTCACAGCAATAGCACAGGGCTGTTCCAGGAATTTTTCAGCTGCTTATCAACATGTAGCTACTGATTATTTTCCTTAATAATTTCTTCAAGTCTAAGACCCTTCTATGGCAAATCTATCTCTACTTGCCAGGAATAAGCTACTGTTCCAAGCATTTGGTTCTAAGCTTATTTTGGGTTTGAAACCCCTGCATTCCATCAAACCCATGGCCTTCCCAAATCACCCCCCAAAGCCAATATGTGTATTTGGAATGAGTCTCCCATGATGATTCCTTTCTCTCCCTCAAATAAACACACAAACATGTGTATACATGTACATATATGTATATTTATTTGTGTGTATGTTCTATGTATGTATACATATGTGTACATATGAATATATGTTTGCATTTTATAATATACTTTAAAATGGATATATTGTTTATAAGAAACATGTATATATATGTTTTTTTCTATTTACAACCCAGTCACTGTTTCTTCTTGCTTCTTCCCTCTCTCTTTTTTTTATCATGAACTTAAAATTTTTGCCTCTGTTTTCTCAAATCCACGTAAAAATAACAGACCACTTTTAAAACACATTTCACAATGGTTCCTTCAAACCTAATCTTTTGAGAAATAATGGAATAGAACTATATGCTTATTATTATATGAATTTATTACTCACTGAAACATGTTTAACTGTAGAATAGGTCATTTTAACTTTATAAAGTTAAAATAATTTAATATAGTCTTACTGGAGTTGGAGGTTAAGGAGATATGAGCCAAACTTAATGGGATCAAATGTGATAGAAACAAAGTAAGATCTTCTTTTTTAAGTTAAATGAGACTGGAGTTGCACTCAAGAAGGCACAGTGTTTGGAGAATCTATATGTATGTGTGTGCGTGTGTATTCAATATGTACCACTATGCGCTACCAAAAAGAAATGATGCAAACAGAGGTGGCATTAACAAATACTTGTGTACAGAAGAGGGGAGGTAATCACTTCAGTGTATTCTGCACAGCCAGACCACATCTGGAGTATTGAATTCCTTTCTGGGCATCGACCACATGAAGCAAGCCAGGTTAGGGTAAATAGGAAAGGGTCTGGAAACCTAATCACATGAGGGGATGTTTGGATTGGAAAGGAGAATAATGGGGAGGCATTTCAAATATCTGAATGGTAGTCAAATAAAACAGGAAAAAAATGTATCCTCTGTAGTTTCATAGCAAGGAAAAAGCACTTGATGAAGCATTAGGAAAGCTGAGTTCCAGTGCTGGCTCTGCAGAGGCCTCACTGTATGCCCATGGACGAGTCACTGATATGCTCTGAGCCTCAGTTTCCAAACCAGAAGACGAGAGAAGAAAAACAGACAACGCCATTTTTAAACAGAACAGTCTATTTCAAGGTGCATTCTTTGCTGCTAGAAGTATGTAAGCAGAAGCTAAAGGCTCATCTCTCAAGAATTAGTAGAAGAGATTTCTATAAGGGAAGGAAGCGGGACTCTAAGTCACTGCTAGACTGCATGCGTGAAGGGGTCAGCGTGTCTGTTAGACTCATGGTCCATGCTGGGTACTGAATATGTTTGTTAGATGGATGGATGGATGGATGCATGCATGGATGGAAGACTAGTAAGATTCCTGATTTTACGATTATACTCTGGAGACCAGGGGCATTCGTATGCTCTGTACAGTACTTAACACCTTAATAAATTCTACACAATTATAAGCATATCCTGCTTTATCTTGAGATTTAGAGACAATAAGATATTTTTAAAGGAGCTGCTGTTTAAAATAACTCTGAGGAGTGGTTATGTTCCACAGAATTGTTGCAATGGATGCAGATGGGAATGGAAAAATAATCTATATCTAAGAAGCCTGTTGATGATGGCTTTAATCAGAATGAGAAGAAGTGTTCCGCATGGCCTCCCTGAGTGGCAAGAGTCTAGAGTCAAGGCCACCTCACTATAATTTATTACCAGTGATTCTCCAGGATTAAGAAATGTTATGACCCTCTGTCATCCTTCATGATTCTGTCTATTAAACGTAGCTACCAAGAGGTATCTTGTACTCCCTTTGACTTAGAATGTTCCCTTGCCCTAATTTTTATGTAGAATCTATATGATTGTGCTACTTAGCTGACATTTTGATGTTAGACATGAAGCCCCAAGAGCAAGCCTCGGTAACATTAATCTAGGAGGCAGTAAAACCTAGTGGTCTAACATGTAGATTCTACGGCATACTTCCTTGGTTCAAATCTCGACTTCACCACTTCTAGCTGTACTAGAGAAAGCAAGTTATCTAAGCTCTCTGTGCCTCACTTACGTCTCCTCAGGCTTATTGCAGGGATTAAACGAGATAATCTATGTGAAACAGACAACGCCTGGCATAAAATAGACCCATTAAATATTATTATTATCATTATCACTAAGCTATATGTTATAGGATATCAGGAGCTCACAGAAACAAGACGTAGAGACACCTCCAAAAAGTAGAACACAAGCTTAGGCAAGTGCTCCTAAACTCACCCTCACAGTTGAAGCCTTCCTCTAGCTCACATGCCCTGGAGCAACCATCTCCACTCAAAAGGTCTCCATCATCGCACTCTTCCCCCAGGCTCCTGGAAGGTAAATGTACTCATATTCATATACATAACATACATACATGTATACATAAAATGATTTTTCTTGTTTAGTTAGCATCATTTTAAATTCTTTCAATTCCTTATTAAATATCAAAAAGTGCAAGCTGGAGAAAAATAGGAGCTAAGAGAATGCTTTTACAGGAAAAAAACGTCAAATATACAGACATTTAAAGATAATACAATTTAAGCAATGATTGTTATTGGCGTATCTAGTGGGTTATGGGAATTCCTAAAAGTCAAGTAGCTCATGACTCAGAAACATCTAGGAGAACCACAAGAGTCCTGACAGCGTTTCCGGTAGATGGTCTTAAGTTAGAAAAGGCCTGCCAGCCCCGTACTGAATTTCCAATCTTAGCAACAGTTAGCTGATCTGGTGAGGAGGAAACCTGCCTGTCTATATGTGGTTTTGTTTTCTATTCATTTTCACCTGATATTTCTTTATGTTTTCATTGTTTTGTTATATTTGGACGGAGCTGTTAAAGTTAGGATTTTTTAGAATTGAAATCTCCTGTTTATACGCCAAAAGACTCAACAGCCGCTTGCTTCTCTCTCTCAGTGCAAGGCATCGCTAAGGCTAGCGTCCCTGTCCTTACTCCCTTACCACCTGGTGGCAGCTAACATATATTGCAGGAAAGAAACATGCTGGGATAAGAAAAACATCATTTTTGTTGCAAACCTCAAATGCTGATACAACTGATGACTAAATTTGGGCTGAGGTGAAGGAGTGAGGTTAGAGCGAGGTGTTTATGAAGCATGTTACAGGAGCAACATAGACAAACTCGGGGTGAAGGCTCTTTGAAGGAACCAAGTTTTGGTTATCGTAAAATGGATTGAGGATTAGCATTTTACTCTCCTTGACTTTTCACCATGTCCCAAATGAACATACATTTTAACACAGTAGATAAAGGGTTTTGGAATGCTAAAGTGTCTTCAGACCCAGGACATTGCTAATAGCTCTAACCATTGTTTAATGTATACCTTCCCACAGGGATGGAGTAAAAACTAAATAATTAGATATGAGAATGCTTTAAAATGAATTAAAGGTAAGCTATAAATGCAATTATATAATAATCATATTTTAAATGGTAAGCTGTAAATGGAGAAAAAAGAGATATAAAAACAATGTAACTGAAGAAATTAAGGAAATTTCAAATTGGTTTCCTACATAAAACCAGCGTGGTTCATTGAAAAGAGCCTGTGCTGGAGACCTAACAAGATGTGTGATGTCCAGGAAGGCTCCAAAGACTTCAGACATCAGTGTGCTTATCTATGGAAAGAGAGGTTTAACCAACACCAGCGTTTTTCTAAACGAGGTCCAGAACGCAATTTTGGAAGTAGGCGATTTTGCATTTTCATTTTGAAGAAAATCTAAACCACTAATATAAGCATATTGTGTATCATCTCATCTACTGCTACCCAGCAGAAATATAATGAGAGCCACGAATATGATTTTTAATTTTCTAGTAGTCACATTAAAAAAGTAAAAAGAAACAGGTGAAATTATTTGTAATAATATATTTCACCTAACCCTATATATCCAAAGTATCATTTCAATATGTTATCAGTATAAAAGATTATTAATGCGGTATGTTACATGTTTTTGTGCATACTACATCTTTGAAATCTGAAGTGCACTGTTCACTTACAACTCATCTCAATTCAAATACTTGATGTGTTATCTGGTTTTGTAAAATCTATACTTGAAAAAGTAGATTCACTGCTCCCCCACCCCGCCACAAGTTGTTCCAAATACACTTCAAGGTTTTCTGATAACTGAATCAAGTTTCCATTTCTAAATTAAATTTAAATTATTTAAAATTAAATAAAATTCAGTTTCTTAGTTGCACTTGCCATGTTTCAAAGGCTCCACAGCCACATGTAGCTGGTGGCTCCCATACTGGACGGCACAGATCGAGATGCTCAACTTCTAAATGAACACTGCTCACACTTTCAGGGCCCTCCACTGTTCCTGTCTTGAAAGTCTTATGACAAGTGATACCCAAAGTGATAACTTTTAGCTTTCAATAAAAATTTGTTAAAACTAGCATCTAAGGATAACTTCTTGGGGCTCCGTAATAATTTTTTCCCTTAGAATGAGTCTATACATTTCTTGAGTTTTACACAGTGAGTTAAATTATTTGTACAGCTCCTTCTTGTTCCGTGTAACGGACTGCCTCCAGATGAGTTAAAGCTGGAATTCAGAGATATCTTCCCACTGGATGGCAGAAAGTGTGACTCTACAGAAAGGGAATACAGGTAGACATTTGAAAGAACATCTTGATAGGAACCATGTGAGACCCAGTAGCCAAGCAGAGGCTACTTCAGGCAAAGCTGTTTCAAGACACAGCAGAGAATCTGCAACACAGGTTAGGAAGGGGACCCTTTACCACTTTCTGTTCCAGCCCCCAGCAGATGTGGCATCCTGGGACCTCAGGGTGGCCACCGTCAGAGAACTGCCTGGAGACTCTTGACATAGGGGAGTGTTTTGTTCAAGGAGGGATCTGCCCGGGTAGCAGTGGTAAGCAAGCCCCTCACCGTAACTGTGGGTGCAGACCTACAATCAGCAGTCAGAACAGGGCAAACAACAACAACAGCCAGAGTCGTTCTTTGAACATGCGAGGCATCCCCAGGGAGAAACTCGACTGAGATGATGGAGGGGAGTGGAAGGTGGAGGAGAGGTGGAAGCTGAGACTGAGTTAGGCAGAAGGTGGCAGCAAACTAGCAAAGTTTGGGTATTTAAGTGACCTCATTCACCTCATATATTACCGAAGTCTGCAAACATGCGGTGTTTATATTTCCATGAAAAGGAATAGGCTTACACTAAAGCTTAAGGATCTCAGAAGATTGAGAAGATAAACAATACTTAGTGATTACTAAGCAATGCAAGGGATCCCAAGAAAGGCTACAGAATTGCTTCCTATTAGAACTTCAAGATGTAATATATTTTCACATAGTCTGGGAAATTAAAAATAGGCCATCTTATTAGAATGCAGAATCTAAGACAAATCACAGTGCCTGGCCTTCCAGCCTCCTACTCCCAGCAGCTTTATATAAGCTACATATTAGGTTAGATAAGAATTCAGGATAGGTTGATAGAGGGTGACAAACCAGGGTGTGGGAATTTTCAGTGCTAAATTTGGGAAAGTCCCAGGCTAATTAGAGTGAATTAGTCCTCTAGGTTGCTATCACAAAAGGGAAACAGAAAAAGGAATGTTAAGAAACCAAAGGAGTGATTCCACCTCTACCTTGGTGATTTTCTAGAATAGCTGGAAATTACATTGCCATCAGGTCTTCCAGGGGTCAAATGAACAACTAACTGAAGCTCAGAAAGCTATACTGACTTCACTCGGGTCACACCGCTCGTTAGCAGTACAGGACAGGCCACTGATCCAAAAGATATATCCTCACATCCTCTTTTAGCATCATTTGACAAGCAGCCTTTTCCCCCATGAATTCCTTCCCTGATTCACTGCCCAGTAGTTGTTCTCTGAAACCTCAAGAGGGGCCCCACAGAATCAGCCCCAATATGTCAGGACTCTGGGGTGAGCTCTAAATAAAGGTTGGCCCTCCTTAACTATGCAGAGATGTGGTGACCTTCAAGATAACTTCCAGGTCTTAAATTTTAACACTAGAATCACACGGTGTCCTGCTGCCTATATTTCCAAAACAAGTCAAACAACCTTGAGGCTGACTCTCCAGGTCAGGTCCTTCCTCGCACGTTCCCATGCACACGATACTCACCTTGCTACCTTCCCATCTCCACAGTAAGGGGCTCCATGGATGTGGCTCAGAGGAGGTGAAGCTTCTCCCAGTTCTGCTCCAGCTTCAGCTTGAACTTGGTACCGATACATCTGCCCAGGCGTGACCTCCCTGTGGAAACCAATAGGCTGTGATCACTACATCCAGAAAGCGAGACATGCCCTGGCTCCTTTGCAGACGGTTTGCAGGAGTTTAAAAGAAATATTACGGGGGACATAAATGTTAAACACATGCCAATCATCTGAAACAAAGATCAGGGTACACAGTCTTACACAGCAGCAGAATGTTTGAAACCATATTCCTTTCTGTATTCAGGATGTTCCACGTGGTGAACGTGCAATGAATGCTTGCTGAATTAACTAACAGTCCTACACAACACAGGAGGATGACATTTCAAGCATATCTTTACCACGTTAAAAAAAAAAAAAAACTATTGGAAAACTAGTCTTCTGTATCTTCAAAGAAATCAAAGAAAGTGAAGAGGAAATCTTCAGAATTGGGGCTTAGCGAGGCCCTTCTTGGGTCTGTGGATCACAGTTTTCTTGTCTCTCAATAGAATTCTTATCTTAAGGAGACTGTAGCCTTAGGAGAAGAGCAACACTCTCCTAAAAGGAGGTAAGAACACCTTCCATCATCATTTTGAGGACACAAGAAATTCCATGGTTAGGAATGCGTTACATTACTCCCCAGCTCCAAACCTATCAAAATGCATATAGACTGGAATGGAATTTTATCAGTTGGCACCAGAGATGAACAGAGTTTATCAAACTCTCTCTAGAGCCCAGGTGCACTGATGAGGTGGAGAACAAGAGAGAGAGAACATCCAGAAAGGAGGACGGGGCTCAGGAGGGGGGGTGCTGGTTCCAAAGACAAACTCTGCCTTCACGTGAATTTTGTCCAGTGCCTGCCCTAGTGGGAAAACTACTGCCAGAGTCAAGCAGGATGGGAGTGAATTAGGAGGACAGGATCTCAAAGGGTTGTCAGGACTGCCGTGAGTGACCACCGCGAAGCTGCTGCCAAGACCCTCTCTTCCTTCACAGACTGTTCAGCTCAACCACAAAGCCTCCGCTCTCTCTCCTGATGCTGCAACCAGCAAACAGGAAAGGTCGTGGGGCTTCAAAAACCCCTTTAAAAATCTCTGTACTGGCTTTTAGTTATTTTAATGGGAAGGACACCTAAATATTAAATACTCTCAGATTTCTAAATTAGCTTTCTGTAGGGAAGCAATCTTCTCATGAAAGTGTCAGAGATCTCAAAAGCAGAACCAATTTTATGTCCTAACCAATTCCCATGGCTCCTCTTTATGGGCTGGTTTCCGTCAGATTCCTCATGCAACCACACATAAACGTCTTACACTGTCCTGTGGCTGGGAGTGGACTGGAAGCAAGTGTCAGGATGGGTTTATGCTTGCTGGGGGGAAAGGCTCAGCAGCAGGTAGCCCTAATCTTCAGTGGTGTGAGTTTGTAAAAGGCAATGTGTTACTAAGGAAAGGGCACCAAAATGAGACAGTCTGAAAACTGGATTTCAATCCTGAGTCTTCCACGTACTAGTTCTGTTCAACCAAATTAAAGTTAAGCCTTAGTTTTCTCACCCATAAAATGGATATTATTGATCTTAAATTTGTGCGTCTAAGTGTGTGGTGCGGGTGTGTGTGAGTGAGTGCAAGTGTGGATACCAAGTTAGATAACAAATGCCATTTTAACCACTTATTAGAGAAGCTCAAAAATCATGTTTTTTTCTTTTTGAATCCATCCCGTGATCTATCCTCCCATTTGTATGAGCTTTTTGACCATTTCACTGTCTTCTAGTTCTAATTCAGAGAGCAAATATGGGACAAAGATGTGGTAAAGCCCACGGTGAACATTTTTCTCTACTTTCTGTAGCTGTGGTAGACTGCAGAATGGCCACAAATTCTTCCACCCCCAGATGCACATTCCCTGGGACGTGACTTTGCTGTTCCTCTCACCATGAGACAGAGTTGATTTTGCACCCTTTGAATCTGGAGTTGGCTGTGTGTCTTGCTTTGGCTGGTGGAACGTTATCATGAATAACATAAGCAGAGGCTTGAAAAGTGCGAGCATTTGGGGGCTTGCCTTTGCTGCTGCTGGAGACCTTGCCACTGCCATGAGAATCAGCTCAGGAGAAGCTACTAGAGAATGAGGGACCATGTGGAAAGAGGCAATTGTCTTGCCAGGCAATTGCTTGCCTGCCGCGCTAGCTGAACCTCTAATATGAGCCTCTAAAATGAGGTTGTCCCCGGCCATCCAGCCCTGGCCAGGCCAAGACAGATGAGAACACCCAACCAACCCAGAGAATCACGAGAAAGAGTAGTTACTTTAACCCACGACATTTTGCGATGATTTCTAATGCAGCAAAAACTAACCGATGCAGTACCTCTGATAAAACTTTTGTTTTCCCCCTAGTTCTATCCTCAGGGCAGTCTCTAAGGAAAATTATGAGGTGGGAGAAGTTGCCTTTGAGGATACCAGCCTCCTACTCTAGACACTGAACGCTTTTAAGCCAACAATTTTATCCTAGTCTGTGTCCCTCGCACTGAGTACACAGTGCCGGGAACACAGCAGAGCTCGCTAAATGTAGAAAGAACAGAAGAAAGAGAAAGAGGAGAGTTGGAAAAGAAGGAAAGAGAGATGGAGGGAGGATGGAAGAAGAAAAAGAGGAAAGCATGAAACACACATCATGAAAGAGTCATGAAACTAAGTGTAGTGTCTGCAGGACCCTGGGCTTCTTTGCTGAGCTAAGGAAGAGTTGACCATAACCTTCGAAAGTCATAGGAGCTGTGGCAGATTACCCAACAACTGCAGCAAGGAATCAGAAATTAACTTGTGTCACCATACAGGAGTGTCTGACTCCGATCAACTTATCTGTGGCAACTACTTTCAGTCCAACGGACACACCTCACAGACTAACCTCTTTTTTCCCTAATCCTAATGACGGCATCATCAGTCAGAACACCTTCTTGCCCCTTTCTGGGAAATATTTTCCTTCATCTCAGAGATGTCACTCTAGAATAAAATCCCCTCTGAGATGCTGAACATTTCTCCAACTAAGGGCATGTCAGAATGTAAAAATGTGGGGGAAAATGGAAACAAAACTCACTCCCAAAGCCCCAGGACATCCCATGGTTTAGAAAGCCTTACTGCCCAACTCACACGTCTGTGAACTTCCTGTGCGGATCTGTCACCACCATGGGCAAGCCACTGGCAAATGGGGGCTCCCGGAGAACCTGGTAGCTCACAGGCCTGCAGCCAGAACACAGGGGACTGTGGGGCTGAGAAGTCAGGAGAGCTGCGTCAATCTCCATCCGCTCATCAAAGGTGTAGACTTTCACCCCCAAGACCTTCCCATCAACATGCAGTTTGATAGTGAGGGGGGTGTCACAGAAAGTGTCTAAGGGGCCCATGTGCACAGACTCCTGGTGTTCCACCAAGATCTCCGTATCAAAGAGTGCCTGGGAGGAGTCCATGGAGAGGTAGGTGACCCATAGGGTGAGGGTGTCGGCTTGGACCGGGTGCTGGAAGAGCAGCTCCAGGCTACAGCCTTCCGAAGGGCAGGGGACCGTCATGTTCATATGGTACAGGTGGAGCTCTGGACTCCAGGCCTGCAAGCTCGGCTCACAGGGCTGATCCACGTCTGGAGGCCCTGGGGGAGATGAACAGAAAGACATATCAGGAATGGCCATTAAAAGTCTGAAAGCGAGTAGTCCATATCAACTACTAGAAAGAAGAATGAAGAAGAGAATGTAGAGGGAATTCCCACAGACGCTGGTCAGCTTAGTGGGTTAGATCTTAAGCAGTACAAAGGTGAGGACAAAGGTGGAACAATTCAAAAGTATTACGTCTTGTTCCATGTCACCTCTACTTGGTGCCTTTAACAAGAGAAAACCAGCAAGGCATTGGGAATAGAGCAACCCAGATCCTAGGCAGAAACCTGAGGCCAACGCGGAAGGGTGAACCACGTCTTTAATGAATCCTTGAGCGAAGGAGAATTATTTGCACTTAGTTTATTAATAATTTATGATAAATTAATGCTTCTGAAGCCCCATTTTATTTATTAATAAGGCCAATATTCATTTCAGTCTGCCACTCTGCTCCTTGTTTAACTAGGCTCTGGCACGAAACTTTCATTCCCTAAGATGGCACCTTGGCAGTCCTTCAAATCAACTGTTAGCCACACTTTAAAGCCATACATTGAAATTTCCCTTTCAGTTCAGGAAGCGTGAGGAGGTAGGTCACTGCATGGAGGAAAGTGCAGGCAGGAAAGAGAAACACGTATTCTAGAGTGGGCAAAAGTGGAGATTCAGTAGCCAGATAAAAAGGTAATGGTGGAAAAACCAAATACCACAAATATGTTAAGGTCAGCTCTGTGGAAATGATCTATATAAGGCGGTTGTCTTTTATTTCACATAAAGGGAATCGAAGGGAAAGTGCTGAATAAGGAATCAGCAGCGCCAGGCTCTAATGGGTGCTGTGCCATTACCCGTGTGACCATAGCAGCTCTTTCTAAGCCTCAACTTCCACATTTATAAAATAAGCACTATTTAACCCCTGCCTTACTAGGTTAGTGTAGAAGAGCTGTACCCTGTTCCATAGAAGCAGCTGCAAACTACATTTGCAAAATCAGAATTGTTTAGACCTTCAGAATTTGGAAAATAGAGAATGTTCCAAAGCCCAGAGGAAACAAGTTCAAACGTGTGTGTGTGTGTGTGTGTTTGTGTGTGTGTGTATTACATCTTATGGTTCTTATTGGTTTTTGCCAATATTGTGAATACCTTCATTCATTCATTCATTCAACAAAACTTGACTGGGTCCCTCTTTTACACTCAGCACTAATCTAGGCATTAGAGATAGAATAGCGAACAAGAGAGATAAAGGTCTTACCTTCACATATTTTACAATAGGGTGGAAGGTGCAACAATAAATAAAGAGGTATAAGTATAATTACAAGTGGTAATGGCATCTTTGAAGAAAAACGAAGGATGACAAGGGACTAGAGAATGATAGGGTTGGGTTGGGGGCTATCTTAGATTATGGATTCAAGGAAGTTCTCTCCAAGAAGATGACACTTAAGCAGGGAACATGTCTGGTTCAATTTTCCATTCCCCACAGCATTTAGAAAGTAGGTGGTGGCCAATAGGTGTTCATTAGGTGTAATTAAATACATTTTGCTCATATCTGTGAATATATGTGTTTGTGCATGCTCTGCTGGGGTGTCCATCACTTACAGTGTGGATATTTTAAATATGACTTGGTTCTTCACGTTTTCAAAACAAAGGAAGACCGGTGTTTCTCAGCAGTATTTTCCAACAGTCATCCCAAGATACCAGCAGAGTAAAGGCCCTTGGAAGCCAACCCAACAGCAGCACCGTCTGTCACAACTTATTATATTCTCATCTTAAAACATGAAGTAGAGGCTCTAAAAATTGAGTTGGTTTGCCTCAAGACACAATAAGAATTAGAACCCAGAACTTCTAATTCCTTTCACCTCTACCAGATAACTTTAAACTTTTCCAAGAATTAAAAAGAAAAAATTACAGGGCCAGGGAGTCAAATGGGCATTAAAACACCAGCACAGGACAAACTGTTTGCCACAGAAATGGCCTTTTATGAAATGCCAATCTCTAAAAGAGACCAATGCAGTGCCAATGTAAATTTTATAGTCACTTTCCATTCTTCCCTGAAAACTCTCATTTGAAAAAAGTCCCATATGATTAATCAAGTAATTGTCTTCCTCCAGATTTCTCCTTGAGGTTCCTGTCATTTGTACAACTAGGAGCCCAAGGGGACATCTTGCAGAACTGTAGACTATTAGACCAATGTTCTCCTTTCTTTCTTTAAGGCTAAAAACTAACTCAAATAAAGCCATGTCAAACGCATCTTACTGAGTCGTTTTTAGGATCTTAATAAACATATGGAAAAGAAAAAGATAATGACTCAACACTGAAGATGGTGATGATGGATGAAGTCAGGCCATTCATCAGAAGGTGCTAAAACTCATGTCAAGAGCATTTTCTGGATTTGAATTGGGATAACACTCACACCCTAATTCGTCTTAGAAGCATTGATATACATAGATGAGTGACTACGTAACTGAGAAGTTGGAAGAGAGACAGGAAAAGGGACAACTAAAAACATTTTCCCCCTCCTAGATCTTAGCTAAGATCATATCCAAAGCACAACCAGTACCAGTGATTAAGAGACTCATAAAATAGCCTAAACGAGAACGATCAGTTTGGAACACCTAGTCCACCTCACTCCCACCCAAACTGGCTCAGCCAGTGTAGAGTGTTCCCTGCAAAGTGTTCTCTATTACCCTCCTGATAGAGAGGAGTAAGAGACCAGCTTACACGTCACGTGGCAAGGCTGCTCCCTGGGCTGGGGGGCACATGTAACACTACACACCTGAGCTATCTCACTCTGAAGTCCCACCCTGAGCTCAGCTGACTTCTCCATCCTTCTGTCCTCTATGCTGACCTCTGCTTCATCATACTAAGAACACGTGGGACGTCTGGCACACAAAGGTACCAGGCAGAGTCCTTCCCAGGCCCCTGGAGATACCCAGCAACACACAGACACACACAGACACAGATACACACACACAAACATACAGCTACCTTTTTCTCACCATGCCACCGCTCCACCCTTAACCTCAACCCCCATTCTCAGCGGCCACTGAGGTATGAATGAAAAAGCCATGGTCCTTTACCCACTGCCTCCTCTGGAGTCCAGTAACCTGAGGAGTCACACACGCGCCGGGAAGAAGCCGTGTACACGTACTGACGGAAGGTCCCATCTTCAGTGCAGGCACCACACACGCTGCCCGGGGCCCTGGGAAGACCAAGGGAGGAAGATGAGGAGAAGTAATCAGATGACCTGGATGAGGAAACTCAGAAGACCTTTGGGGGTGGGAGAGCGGCGATGGTGAATGAGGCCTGGGAGCACAGCCATTTCTCAACTCATTTCTTTCTTGTGTAGACCTCATCTTTGCAAAATTCATAGTGACATGAAAATCTCAAGGTTATGAAGCAGAAGAATTTAACTAGGTCATAAAGGAGGCCTGTGGAGATGAAAGTGGGCAGCCTCTAGCTGAGGAACAATCAACACAAAGTAATTACCATCTGAATCTTTCGATATAAAACTCCTTTCCATGCTGACTCTCAGAAGTCATGCAAAGGCCCCTCGCCTTCCCCCAACAAACAGAGACAACAATTTTCAGAGTAAACTTATTAGCTATATGCGTTCTTCTGTTTTAAACTCCTTACTTTTAATCACATACATAAAATAAGAGTCATAGGACACATAATGCCCCTCGGCTCTCCATTGCCTATGGAGGTACATTTGAATTTCTTAGCTGATTCAAGGTCCTTCACAAGCTCGCTCGCTCCAGCCTTACCTCCTTCAGTTCCTTCATGAAGTTTGCATTCCCATCGCCAAGAACTCATCACCCCTCCACAAATACATCACACTGTTCGCACAGCTCCATGAAACTTGCTGTTGTCTCCCCTGTCAAAGAGGCTTTCCAAGCTTCTTTGTTTAGCAAATTTCTACTCAAACTTCAAGACTCATTCAAACGTAACCTCTGTGATGGCACTTAGCCTGACTCCTCTGAGTGGCCATCGCTCCCTCCTCTGGGCACCCACTGCACCTTTGGCTCCCGTCTTCGGGCATTGCTCCGTGGTGTTGCGAACTCCCACTCCCATTCCTTCTCCTTTGCCTGCGAGCAAGTCCAGACCAAGCCCTATTCCGTCTCCCCGCAGCAGTCAGCCCGGGGACTGGCCTCAGCAGTCCTCTGTGAGAGCTGGTTCCATGGGCGTCCATGAGACTATCAGTACAGTCTCTGAAGAGCTCTTTAAGCTCCAGATCTGGGGTGATTGGAAGAGGTAAAGAGGTACGAACAACAGTAGCTAAACCACAAGGGGAAATCACTTGATGAGGCTCATCCTCTGCTACTTAGGATTTTTGTAGAAGCCCAATTGTAAATGACACATCTGAAAATGGAGGCATCGAGTCAAGGTGTCTCAACAGGTAGGCGGAGAAAAGTAGTATTTTGTAATATACTAGAAAAATAGTATTGTTAAATAAGGGTGGTAATCACACCACCAGCTCCCATTTATTAAGCACATTATACACTTGGCATTGTTCCACTAGGTGCTTTTCATAACTGATTTCTACTCCCTGTAAGAACCCCATGTTTACAGATGAGGACACTTGGGCTCGGAGAGATAAAGTAAATTGCTGAAGGTCACAACAAGTTCCTTAATTCCTTTGAGCACGTTTCCAAACACCATCAAGTGTCCAGTACTTTGGCAATGAAAAGGTGTAGTTAAGCTCCAACCTCGGACTCCAGTCAGCACTCACTTCTAGTGTGGACGTAACTCCAAACCACTTTTCCCTGATGCACTTGGCCCTTCCGGGGCCGTGGCTGAATGCGTGGTTGGGCTCCTCTCTGACATAAGGGTTCCAAATACCTACTGGGGAGGAGTAAACACAACTCCAAGAGTGACATAAATCGCTGGGTATGTGACGTGAGTCTCCCTGACACACGTGTTGAGAGGCCTCAATGCTGTGACCCACCTAGCTGAGAAAGGAAGCAAACTGCAGCCTGCCCTGCCAACAGACTCGCAGTAAGCCAGCACTGATGTCTGCTTTATCGTAACGTTTGTACCAGACAGAGAATTGAAAGATTAAATTGTTTACATGTGTTACATAAACTGATGTAAAACTCCTGTTTGCACATGCCCACAGAGGACTCACTGTTCAGCCAGTCCAACCGAAGCGGCACAAGGTCACACTCGCAGGAAGAGGATTCTTACACACATCGAACAGATATGTCTTGACTCACAAATGGAGCCTGTGAGAGCTTGGGTGCTGAGGACAATCAAAACTGCTTTACAGGATAGTGGGGTCTAAGAGATGTCATGCCTTGAGTATGCATCAGGGTATTGAGGACAGGTACCAAGATCCTAGAATGCTGGGAAGGCCACTTTGGAAAATGATTCCCCCACTTACTCCCACCCGTCTCTCTCTGTCCTCTCACCCAGGCTTTCAGCAAAGCTGGAGGACATGGAAACATGCTCCGGGGACATCCAGCTCCTTAGCTCAGAGGGGAAGTGTGACACACAGAGGAAGAGCTAGCCACCTGCTAACTGGGAAAGCTCTAAATTCAAAGAAATAATCTATTCTGTGTTCCTCCTTTCTGCAATTCCAGTGGATGCCCCAAATTCACCTCTATTTCCTTGTGAGGTCTGGGGCTAGCCACTGCGTGCTTCTCTATGCTTGGCTGTCTCACTCACAGAGCAGGAACTGTGCTTACTGCACGGCCTAATGAAGCAATTGCAGCTAAAACACCCAGCACAAGGCTTCACACACAGAAGGACCAAACTGATAACAGCTATGCTTGTCATTTAGAATACGGTGTCACGTTGTGAAAGCAGAGGGCCTGCACAGGTCATCACATTCCCCTATCCTCCCACCAACTGTCAGATGCCACTCTTTTCCTACCTTCTCTCTTTTACAAAAAGGTCCCTGGCATTCATTTATACCAATATGCAAAGGACGAATAAAAACTAATTTTCAGTATAATCATTCTCTTCAATAAACATGTATTAGGTGTGTATTGTGGCAGGCCAAGAGACAAAGATACACAACACAGTCCTGGCCCCTAGGAGCTGTCATCTGAGTGGGGCAGATAGGACAACGAACAGATAAGGAATGACAATCCCACCAGGCAGCAGCCATAGCGGGGTAGGCACAGGTATAGCATGAGGCAGAGAAGGCTTTCCCACATTTATAGCTCCTGGAAGCCTGCCAGATGTGACCTTCCGAAGGAAACATCTGATAGGCCCCTCGGCAAGGAATGAGCATGTCTGATGAGCCACTGGCTCACATGAGAGCCCCACGAGCTCTGCTAAGGAGAGGAGAACTCAGCAGGATGGAGGAGGCAACCCTGAGCAGTGGTGCACATGTTTACGGTTCCAAATTGGGGTTCCCCTAACTTCATGTTCTTCCCCTTGTGCATAAAAAACGCCACAGAAACATTCTCCCAGCTCGTCCATGGCAAATGCCTCTCTCACCTGTCATACACAACTCCGCTAATTGGAGGCAGCCAGTGGATAGTGAGGGACTTGTGGGTCTGCCCGATGACCATGGGTGGGATGGGAATGGGGGTGGGCTTTTGGCTTTGACTCCATTGCTGATATACAAGGTCCAAATAGCAGTGCATTCGGGCCACTTGGTTAGGGGTGAAGTTGTCAGTGCAGTCATCGTCTGTGGAGACAAAAAAGAGAACAGGAGAGATGGAGGTTTTCACTTGCAAAGTGCACCAAGGCAGGAATAAATTCTGCCTCGTTCACACCTGGGTCACCAGCACCTAACGCAACAACTCAAACTCATTAGGCTCCATAAACACTTGTCAAATGAATAAAAGCATTCCGTTCCAGAAAGTATCTAAGCTGGAAGTGGGAAAGAGAAGGCAGAGAATAGCACTTGCTTATCTCTAAAGCAGGGCTATTACCTTGAGGCTGGGCTGGGCCAGGGTGAGACTCGTGCCCTAGGGTACGGGGTTGCTCTGAGCTGATGGCTGCTTACTCAGGAAACCACAAGATGGCAGTGTTTCAGCATATGGCCTTTTTATTTGTGAACATCTGCAGAGTTGCAGACACCTGCTTTATGCCCGGTGACACTGGCCAAAATTAGTGGGTATTCAGGGTTGATGATCAAGGGGAGAGAGAGCCAAAATGTCAAGGAGGCAGCAGGACTGGCAGTCGTGGTCCCCACCTCACTTTGGAGCCAGCAAAATCTTCCTATTAGATACATTTTTCATTGGGATTAGAAAGGGAGCTATCTTAGTTCCAGGGCCTTTTTCAATGAAAGCAAACCAGTCAAACACTTCCCCTGCTTCTTAGATGTGTCCTCTGCCCACTTCAAAGGTAGTGCCTAAACAGCTCCGCCCTCTGACGCCCCTGTCTGGTCTCTCTGCCCCAGCAATGGCCACTGGGTCCTTGTTGGGGGAGGTACAGATGCTGGTCCTTGTGAATTCAGTGCACCTGAATTACACATCAAAATGAGACCTGGATAGAAATATAGTGATATGTCACAAACAGGGCCAGCTCACCACTCTTTCTTCTCTTCAAAGGCATGACCAGGGTGTTGTGGTTGATCCTTTTTTGGGAGGGGCTGGTTCCAGAACTTATCACCAAACGAGCCCCTTGACCTTACAGAAAAATTACCTCCTTCCTTCCCCACTGGAGGAGGTCATCAACATCAAATAAGTCCTTCACTTTAGGGATAAATTTGAGACCATTATCAGACTAGATTAGACTAGTATTACTTTTTGCCAGAAACAAGGAAGGTGTGTGAGGACAAGAAAGAAGCAAAATCCAGGCAACAAGACCAGGTGATACAATCGCTCCCAGGGCCAGGAAAGCATCATTTTTTAAGTGAGATGGCACCATTCTTTTGATAGGCAAGCTAAAAGTCAGCCTTTGGCTAGTGTTGGAAGAAGAGAATCTGATACTTAAAAAAATAACATAAAATAAAAAGGAATCCTGAGTTAAAATTAACCAGAGCCATCGTCTTGGCCAACTTCAAAAATAGTACAAAGAGCCACTTTGACCCAGAAACCTCTTTCCCCATCTCTATTGGACTCTTCTCCAGAGTACGTGCCTAAGAACAAGAATAACCAAGTTCGAGAGGTCAAAGGGATCTCAAGAGAGATTTGGCTTAGTCCCCTTTTCTAACTATCTGAGATATAAGTGTGTTTAATCTCTTGTGGAAAAGAATCCAGTCAACGAGACCCCTTAATATCTCAAAATGTTTTTAAGTTCTTCAAAGACTTGAACAAAAGACTATGCCATGACAAATACACTTCAACTCTGGCACAAATGACTGCTTGACAGCCCTCTCCACCTCCCACACCTCCACCTCCACGTGTCCAGCCCTCAAAGGCCCCCACACAATCTTAAAAAGCAAATACGTCAAGACTGTTGTGATACCTGTATAGCTCATGTAGTTGCTGAATGGAGCCCCTGGGAAGTGGGTGAAGCCACAGGTATCATTGGTAGGCTCTGGGTCCCGGCACAGCTTACTCTTGGGAGTGGGGGCAGTGTCAGCACAGAGGTCTCCCGTATCCATGGACGGCACCGTTTCCCTGCAGGGGTCATCGCACGATTCTCTTTCACTGACCCCTTTGAAGACATGGTAGAGTCCCAGGACATGCCCCACCTCATGGATCATGATGTTGGTATGGCCAGACATGCCATAATAGGATGGATTGAGGACAACGCCACCTGCAAGAGAAGGTTTGGGAAAACATCTCTAAGCATGTAATGGGTAGCAGCCCTCTGATCCTTAATTATGTCTTCGGATGAACATCAAATGTTCGATTTCAGCCTCTAAGGAGACACTTTATAACTTCTAGTGGCATTCAGTCCCTGCTCTTCCCTCTGGCTACAGACACCATCCGAACTAATCAATAAACACGTCTTTAACCCCTATCACGGGTGAGTGCTGTACTACATGCCAGGGATAACAATACAGACAAGACGACATGATAGAGGACCAGGATTCCCAACCCTGGCTGCACACCGAAATCCCCCAGGGGAGTTACAAAATACAGATGTCCAAATGCTAGTCCAAATGAAATGAATCCAAATATTTGAGGACAGGGTACGTGCCTCAGTATTTTTTAAAACTTCCCAGGTGGTATAAGTGAAAGCACATGGGATTTGGAGCCAGGGACATCTGGGTCTGACTCCTGGCCCCTCCATGTACCAGCTCTGAAGACCTGAATAGCTGCTATCTGACCTTCTAGAACCTCAGTTTTGTTGTCTGTAAAGTGGAGATGATAACACCTACTTCTTGGTTTTATTTTTTTGTTTTAAGCATTTGGCATATTGTAGGAGCTTAGTAAACAACAGTTGTGTATGCTATTTCTGATTTCATGACCCCTACTCTCAAGGATCTAACAACCATGAGACACAAGATAAGTCCAACTAAACTACTATGACTACCAGAATGTCACAAGTATATGCCCCACCTTCACTCCCCAAAAATCTCAACACCAAGGAGACATTTCAGAGAAGAGTTCATTGCATTCTACCTGGGCTTAGACAAAAGACCTAGTCGTCTCATTGTAACCTGACAAAAGAAAAGGTGAAAGACCGCTGAGTGCTCCAACTTCTATCTGTCTAGCTTCCAATCCCTGCTTCCCTCCTCTCCCCATGGCTGGAACCATTTGACTTTCCTTCTTCATCTCCAAAAATTGTCAGGATTAGGCCCATTCTCATCTCTAGGACTGAAACAGGGAATGTCAACAGCTGTGGACCAACCCTCTGTGGTCTAGAGTCCTTCTTAGCTGTGTTTCCAGGCTGACCCTGCCCTTCTGTCCCAGATCTGATCCCAGTTCCCAGGACTTGCTTCATTCATCCTACCCAAGCTCTCCCTCAATCAATGGTCTACTGAGTACAGCAGGGCCTCCAGAAGAACAGCCCTGCCTTCCTTTTGTTAGATCCTATTCCAGGGACTCGCTCTCATTCCTGAATTCTATATTATGCCCTATGGACAAGTACACACATGGTTTTATGTGCAGGACACAGTCACAGGGTATCTGGCACCAGGCCCACTGGTTTCTCAAGTGGGCAGCTCAATCTACCTTTTGAGTGACTACGTTACTGCGAGAAGCAGTTTCCAAATCTAAGTTCTAGTTTTTCCCAGTCTACTCAGACATGCTGACAATAACCAAGCCATGCCCACACTCGTCCTGAGATATATTGTCTACTTGCACATCTAAAAACAGAGCTAGACCTCATCTCCCTTGTTTATCATTTCTGTCACTTCCAGTAAAAATTCTTCTTCTCCAACATTATCCTTTTTTCCTTTTATAAAGTTATTTTCTGTATATTTCTTTCATTTGTGCATCATTCTTATGTCAACATAAAGTTAAAGTAATTTGGAAACAGATCTATTTCAATAACATCCAGAGTGCCCAGTATCTGAATAAACTCGGTGAAATGCAGTATTTCCACTTTACAAGAAGCCTACCCCTTCATGTTTACATATCTGATTACAGCAGTAAGCATCATCAGAGTTCATACACCACCGTGCTCTCAGTTCTCCAACAGCACTATCAACCTTCCCACCAATGAAGATATTCTAAGAGAACAGTTTTCTGGTCTCTCAATTGCCTTTTTAAGCACCTTCACTCTCTTCCGCCTCCTTCCTCCACCACACTCCTTCCCTTGACACACACTGAATCCCTTTCTCTCCTCTTTCTTCCCCTTCCTCTCACCTCTAAAGCTCTGGATTCAAAAAACCGACCTGCCAGAAATAGGACTTTGAAAGGCTACAATTCACCTATAAGGGTTAAGTATCCACACTGAGTAGTTTCTTTCTGAATTGTGTTCTTAAACTCTGGCTCTGGGAAATACTTAAAAAAAAAAAGTGGTATCAGTAGTTAAATATGCTTGAGGAAAATGCACTATGCCGTACCTTCCTCCTAAAGATTCAAATTATACATGAGAATTATGTTACAGGTCCTGAAAAGTCCTGCAGAAATTTTATTTAACACTTTGATTCCCAAGCTTATTTGAACGCAGAACCTGTTTGGGGTAGAATCCCTCTGACATCTCTGGAATACTGGATTCCTTGGAGCACAATTCATGAAACACTACCAAAGACAAAGAAAACTCCCAGTCAAGAGTTATTTTGTACCCATACCTATTACCTCTGAGCAAACATCGAATATCCCCTCATTCTCTGGTCAGACCAGCCCAAGTCCTCTTGTGATCTCCTCCAGTTGTAGAAGAAAGGAGTTATAGTTGAACAGAAATAAGATTCCAGGAAGAAGGGATGGCAAAGTAGCATGTGTCAAGGAAGGAGGGATGACTGGGATTGTGGCCTTGGGGACACTCAAGGAGGATATGAGGGTGGTCATTATAATAGCGGGCATCTCATCAACCACCAGAAGCCTCTGCCTCAACCCCAAATGAGATATTTCTAAATCTAAGAACATTCTGCAATAGATTCACAGTCACCTTTCAATAAACCAGCTTATTTATAAATGAAGGAAGAAGCATAAAAATGCACACCCTCGACATTCCCAGCAAATCTCCTCCACACCAAGGGCAACTGGCCCGGGTTCTCCTCCATAGCACTTTTAATGCACATTCCCCAAACAGGAGAATATAGATTGAACCAGACAGCACTTAAATTTTAATTCAAAACATAAGCCTTTTAAAACACTTACTGACAGTTATATTTTTGATTCCAGAGGATGGGCTCTACCCCAAAATCATCTGTATGGAACATACAGTAATGAGCTTAGTTACTACATGTGTGTTAAATAAAACACTACATGTTCTAATGTGGAGTAAGTGCTATGTGCAGCAACACATGTGAAAGAAAAAGCTCAAGGTCCTGGACCTCTTACGGTGATTCTGCCCACTACAGCCCAGGGGTATGGAATCACACTGTACTAGAACTTAAGGACTTGGAACATGGTCCTGACCCTCGCCAGCTGTATGACCTTGGCTCCACTCTTGAACCTCTCACGAGGTTTCTTCATCTGTCAAATGAGAGGGCTAGCTGGACTTATCACTAAGATTCCTGCTATTCTCATCCCACTCCCCTAAGAGCTAACATGCAGGACTGCATGAGACAATCATAAATACCACATGAAGAAATTTCTGTTTTTGTGGACTGTCACCACCTCAGCCTTGTAATCTGTGTTCCTAGACTCCCATCTCTCAGTAGCCCGAGGGGAGGGAAAAAGCTGGAAATGAGCAGCTGCAAACACTCCACTCTCAGATCTGCTACAGAGTTTCAAGTGATCCAGACTCACTGCTGTTAATCTTAACACCAGCCTGCGCTCTCCTTCCTGTCGCGCAGGCACGGGGGTCCCACGCTCTTCTTCTCCACCACTCTTTATTCCAACTGAAATAAACCTGTTAAATGACTAGGGGAGTGAGTTTTAATCACTCAAGACACACACCCATGTGGGTAACAGAGGAAGGACATCAATTATTTCATGGTTTAGTTTATAAAAGTTCTTTCACGTTTTGATAAAAATCACATACAGACATGTTTTATATTCATGCCAAAGCCTTAGTGAGGCATAAAGACTTGTTGCCCAAAATCAACAAAGAGGAATGTGAGAACTTCTTTTCATTAAGAAGGAAGACGACATGATAAATAATAAATAAAAACTGAATCCCCAGTACGGCAGTCCCTTTCTGCCCTCTCTGCCATGTGGGTCTGACCTGGGAGGGTGTGAGGAGCTGCGAAATCCCACCCTCTCAGGGAAATGTGCAATCCTTTTCCAGGAGCAACTTAGTAAGAATGAAAAGACAGTACAAAATGCTACTTTCTAGGACCATATTATATTAGTATTCAAATCAATGAGCATCATCTTCTAAAGCTGATACCTATGCCCCACACTTTCCTCCATTTTCATTACCAGCAACATGAGTAAGACTCTGAGTGGTTAGAGGTGGGTCTTTACCCCACCGTACAGAAGCCTCTCACACACAGGGTGGCCTCTGGAGTAACCAGGGATCCTCCTCTGGCTGCGTACACTCCTTGGAAATGTATTGATCCTTATCTTTGAGAAAATTCCTTAAAAGCTCTCAAGGCTATTTCCTAATATGTTCAGCAATAACAAGAGCTCCTACCTCAAAGAGCTGTTATGAAGATTGAAGTAGTAATGGACATAAATAAGCATTTAGCTTATTTTCCAGAAAAAAGTGACGTAAAATGTATCTTAGACTATAATTACATAAAGCAGCCTGGCCACACATGCTCATTTGCCCTCTCCACTTGTTGGCTCCCTCCTAACCATTTCATTCATCAAGAGAATGGAAGCTAGGGTCTAAACACAAACAGGGCAGGCCTTCCAGAATGAAACCAGGCATTGCCAGGCAAGGTAGACAAGCACCCTCACACAAGGAGCTCGAATTTGTTCCTAAGTTGCTCACACTTTGTTTCCATGTCGTTTTGAATCTGAGAGCCACGGGCACCCAGAAGACAGACAAGACTTGGACAGAGTTGCAAATAGACAAGTGCCCATCCTCTTCATAGACAACATATTGGCATTCAAAAATCATTCCTAGTAGCATGAAATTAGAGATTGTGTGAGGAAAGGAAATCTTATAGGATTGGGACTGATATCTTCATTCTTCATAGACCTTGCTGTTAGGTCAGATTTACACAAGACATCCTTTTTTTTATGTGCCAATAACCTTTTCCTCCCCACTTCTCTAGTTATAGAGAATATAATTACCACTTCCTAGACTCAAAACCACTGTTCACTTTTGTTTCTCCTCATCTTGGAGGATAAAATTAAAACACAAATAAGGGATAAAAATGGTGGTAGAATGGAGGGGGATGGGATTCCCTCCCCTGCAATCGAATCTTTTTCTCTGTGCTCTCTGCTCTCATCTGCTACACTGAAACAGGAAGTAGAAAGACATGCCAACACACGCTTTCAGCCATAACTTGGCCCCTCAATCTTCACTCTGAGACACTTAGACTCTTTCTACCTTCATTCACCTCTGCAACACCTATCCTGCAAGGCTGCCTAGGGACTGATGACAAGACCAGGAGTACCTACTCAAGGGAAACTTTGAAGCAATAGTGTGAAAGAAGGGGCAAGATTTTGGAAATACTATTTTACCCCAGTGGTTCCCTGCCTCCCCCCACCTTACTCTCCTGCCAGTGCAGGAAGCAAGACTCTCTTGCATTCACTCATTACCTCATTAGGTGATACACAAGAGTGAAAAGCAAGGAGAGGAGTCCTGCTCTGGCTGTGAGGTTTCCAAAGCCTATGCCATCTGGGCCCTGAGAAGACTCCACGGTTTAGCCAGCATGGTGCCTGAAGGGAGGCTAAGGATCCTTGTCTCATGTTACCAATGCCACCACCACATCTTAGCCCTGAACGGATTCTCCTAAGCTAGGGGAAGAGAGAATAGATAAAATGGCAAGAATGGGAATGCATACCTAGTGTTGGGTCCAGACAAAGCGGACTGTACTCTATCTTTCGAGACCTGGTAAAGGGATAAAGACTCAAAACAGGTGCATGTGATTGGACACAGCAGGGGGATCTTGCCTCATTCCAGTGATGGATTCCTGGGTAAGTGGCCTCGTTCTAGAGAAGAATGGCTGACCAGTGAGGTGAAGAGGGAAGGGTGGTGGAGAGCTTCCTAGAGACTCGCTGAAGTTGTGATGGGAACAAGGGTCATCTCAGGTGACCAACATCACCTAATGGCTAAGGACAAAACGGATCCTTTCCCCCACGGCCTTGGCGTTTATAAGCCATCTCTACAGTTAGATACAGGCCCAGGCAAAAGAAGCGCAATTGATTAAGAGTAAATTTCTACTACCCAGCAATGTAGGGGCTCAAAATAGAAATTAAGTTCAATTATAGAAGAATAAATAAATGTTACATTTCTTGCATTTTTGAATGTGTACAGTGGGACTTGAAATCAATACATGCCAGCACCACTAACTTGTACATAGAACATAATATGAATGGGGCTCCCTGGATTCAGCAACTGGTGGCCATGTGTGGCACAGCTGTTGCTTAATGGACTGGCAGAGGAAGCACAAATGTCTTCTCAGAAGACCTTTCAGCTTTGATTATAAAGGACAACTAAAACAATAAGACAGGGTTGCTGTGTGGTCTTGGGGATGGCGCAGGGGAAGAAAAGGGAGAGAAGCTGCTGATTAAAAGATGAAAACCCAGGAGCAGACAGCCAAGCTCCCCAAGCGACGCTGCATTCTCTTGTTCCAAATGGCTTCTCCCAGAGTCAGCCCAAGACCGCCAGAGTGGCACGCAATAAAGAGAATGATTCCCAAAGCTACTTCTATTAAAAAAAAAAAAACCTCAGGCAGTTGGAGAAAAGGACATGATTGAAATGACTTTAAAATGGTTCTGTAAAACTTTTAGGGCTGACTGTTATACGCCCATAAAACAAGGAGGTTGAGGGCTGGTCTGCAGGTGCCTATATAATTACTTCCAGTTACACTCTAAAACAGGCTCCCCAAAACATACTCTCCACAAGGAAGGGACAAGGCTATCAAAGCTTGCCTGGAGGTCCAAGGACAGAGCACTTTGGGACATCGCAAGGGGAAAAAGCAGCAAAGTGGACTGAAAGACAAGAGGAGAAATGAAATGGAAAAGGTTGAAAAAGAAAAAGATCACGGGAGCTAGAAAGACAAGCAAATTCTTAACAGAACCAGCAGCCCAGGAACCACTCATCTCCAAATCTTGTATTGGCTTCTTAGTTTTACAGCCTGTGGTCTCATTAGAAGGGAGTCCTTGTTCTGGGCAAGACCGAACCAAGACAAGAACGTGTAGAGGGCGAAGATTTCAGAGAATCTAATGTAATTTTTTGTCTCCTTTTATATCCTTTCATCCACTCCTACCCCCAACTGTCAAGCTTCTAGCTATTCCCACACCATGGGAGAAAAATAATCTGATTAATAAAAACTGAAAATATTCTTACTAAAGCTTTGGAGACTTATTATTTAATCCTTTCCTTGCTTCTGGATGAAGGCAATGCTCCAAACACACATCACACATAACCCATGCCAGAATTCTAGGCACTATTGAGTATGAATGGGAAAGATATTTTCTATAATTCATTTATTAATTCAGCATTTATTGAGCATCTATTCTACATGAGGCACTGTTCTGGATGCCCATGAGTCAATGATTACTAGAATATGTTTCAAAAGAGGAGATCTTTCAAGTCAATACATGTAAAGGTGATTATTTACTCCACCTACTTATAAATGCATGAACCTACTTTCGGGGCACCCTAATTTCAGGGCATGAGGTTCATAACCTAGAGTAACTTTATCCAAAATTTTCAATATCCAAGAGTGCTCACATGTTTGAAATCCCAAGGCACCAAGAATAACCCCATTTGCTGAATGTCATCTTCTGAAAATTAAATAATCTACAAAAGCAGCCAGTGTGCAATTCCCAGCAGCAGTCCTCGCCTTGTTTGTGTCATGTAGCCTGTCTCATTAATGCTTCTATAATTCCTAGTATTTACTTGGTGCTCTGCAGTTTACGCATCTTGCTCAATCCTTATCTCCAGGAGGAATCACTCTGCTTTAGCACAGTAAAGAGAAGACCAGTGGATATGGGACAAAACTTGTTTGGCTTGAGTCCCACCATTTAATGACCAGTTGCACCAGAGTGCTCCTCTGTACCTCCTGTGGATGCCTCTACCTTTCCCACTCTGGTGTCTGCACCTGCACTCCACAGAAACAACCCGGCTGAGATTCCCAGACTTGCCACTTGTCACATACATGGCTATTTCTCAGCACCCGAGCGAGGCCTCCCTCACATTGTGCATGACTGTGCCACAATTGATGCAACACTCAACGTCCAACTCTTCGGTGAGGAGGAAATGGAGATGTGTCCCGGGGGATCCCCCATAAAAGTTCCGTGAGAAGGAAAGATAGCTCACTTCCGAGTTAGTTTCTGCTGCTTTTGCCTGCCTCTGCCCCTCCGCTGCTGCTGCTTTGCTTTCCTCCAGATACCCGCCACATCTGCATCACCCTGCGACAGCTGCTCTCCTCCAGTCCATGGGCCATGACACTCACAGACCCTGCCCAGGCAGCTACTCATCTCCGCCAGACTGCAAACCATCACTTATTCTTTCCTTCTCTGACTGAGAAGGAAACTCGCTTAGCTTCTTATAAGCTGCTCTATCATTGCAAGCAATTGGACCCCTAAAAGTTTTTTTCTTTATAAAGGAGCCAGTATCTTTCCAGGACACTAAAGATCTCCATGTTGGAGGTGAGGTGGGATGCTGAGGGCACAACCAGGAAGGTCAACCACAGACACGTGGTGTTTGGAACTTGTACTGCTGCTGCTACTGCTACTAATGGAGCTAATATTTACTGAGGCCCTACCATGTGCCAGACACTCTTCCTCATGCTTATTATCCCCATTTTATAGATGATGAAACCAAGGCCCAGAGAGGTGACTTGCTCAAGATCCTATCTACGTGAGGTCATAGACCACTCTGTCTTTCGAAGACTTGATTTTTCCTACAAGGGTCACATTAGCTGGACTTATTTGAAGATCCTCTATGTTTAAACCCCCATTATGAGCCAGATTCATAGTTGGAGTTCAAGTTCCCCAACTCAACCAGGTTCAAGTTCCCTCCCACGTGGTTCTCGGGTCCTGTGAACACTGGGGCATGCTGCTTGTGATCTGATCAGGGTCTCTGAATGGTCTTTGGCAGTATAGACATTCCTAGAAGGACCAGCAAGAGGGTTGGCCCAGAACACTCTGAAGTGTCTTACTTCCGTGCCAGAGAGTGACAGACTCTCCCTGATCTGGCTGCAGTGCCCTTGTAGGCACTTCCTCTCTCTGCAGAGTTGCATTTGTGGGCCTCAGGGGACTTTCTCAAACCTCTCTCTCCTTTGGTGTCAGGGATAACCCTCAATTCCACTCCTCCTCCCGCTCCTGTGCAAGTCCCTTCACAGTCAGGTCTTTAGAGGCCCCAAACTCGAGATACCCAAAACCAAACCAGCTCCCCATTTGCTCCTCCTTTTCCTATATTTTCTAAACTTGGCACCACCATCCACTCAGTCAATCAAACAGAACTCTTTTTTTTCCCCATCTACTTATTTATGTGAACAAAATTTCTTAGTGCTTAGAGCCACAAAAGGGAAAAAAGCAATATAATTGGTGCTCATTAGAGTAATAATTACTATTCATCTACAGACACAAGAACTAATTTGGAGGAGAAAAGTCACTCTCACCTCATTAAAATGTTGTTTCCCATTTTGTTTACTAGTCATTAATCAACATTTTAAAATATCATTTTTATTAATTTTGGACAAGTAATCATTTCAAAAGACAACTCAATTGAAAATAAATTTTTAATACTTTATAACTTATCATCAGTATCCTCTTTGTGATATTGTACTACAGTTTTGTAAGATGTTACCATAGGAGGAAAATGGGTAAAAGACATGTGGAATCTTTCTGCATTATTTATTACAACTGTGCGTGAATATACAATTATCTCAAAATAAAAAGTTTAATTAAAAACTTTACCATCACAAAACTGTTGTTTTATTCAAAATATGTTTTTAGTAGACAAATAGGTGACCAGGACTTTGAAAAAATAGATTTTTATATGTTACATTAATACAAAGCTCTACAGGAGAAATGGAAGGGAAACACAAATTCAAAGAGAAAAAAGGAGCAATGAATAATTTCCCAGCGTTAAAAAAAACTGCATGGACGTTAATTTTTTAAATGAATGATGGTTCTTATAAAATTGTTATGTTACTGAGGATACATTTAGAAGGGTAGACGTAAAATTTATTTTAAAATGTCACTAATTTAAAATAACATGCCAGAAATTATGCTATTTGCTACTATCTAAACTTATGATTAAATTTTTAGACATTACTCTTAGAATGTATGAAGGAGTCATAGTTTTTCAAAAGTCTTTTAGGGGGTACAAGTGAGCAAAAATAAGTTTGAAGAGCACTGCTCTAGCCAAGTACATTCCACTTCTAAGTACGTTCAGGTTTTTAACAGTCTGAACCTTGGCATCTACCAGTTCTTTCTCTCTGGAATGCCCTCTCACTGTCTGCCAAGCAAACTCCTGCTTGTCTCTATCTTATTCAACTCTCCTCTCAAGCCTCTGCCCCTCTCAGAACTCTTCCCTGATGCTTTCAGCACAGCTAGGCACTTTCTCTTCATGTTCCTGCCTGACCTCATATGTGGTACTGTTACATAGTATTCTAAGTGTATATTTGCATGTCTGTCTCCCAGTTATGCTGTGAAAACCTTTGGGGTGAATTCCTTTTGTTACTCTGTCTCTGGTATTGCCACAAAACAGATTCAACAGTTTTCCTATGAATGAATGAATGAATGAATGAACGATGACGAGTATGGTATTGATAGCTTATAAAAGGCCTAGTTTCCTACTAATTCAAGTCTTCTGGTTTTGAAGATATATTTCCAGTTTAAGTGCTGTGTACTAAAACTAAAGATACTGAAGCCACTGAACGTTAGAGTTCAAGGGGATCTCGATCATTCATTTGTTTATTTAAAAGAAATTCTGCCCTGCATTGCCACAGCATTAACAGGACAAAATAATGCTAAAAGGCAGAAATGGTGTTTATGGCAAAACGGGACCACAAATTACCTCGGTCTTTCCACACAGTGGCTTAAGCCATTGGTAGTCAGAAACTGAATTCAATCTTCAAACTTTCAGGCCAGTGTACTCATCTGCTAGGTCATTCAGATGACCCTCAAAGTGCAGGGGACTTTCATGTTGACACAAACAGATAATCTTATCTTGAGTCCTAAAAAGACTCTATTTAGAAAATCCTAAATGTCTTCCTCTATCATGTTATGCCAGCTCTCTGTACTGCTCTACACCTGACTGAGGTCAATACGTTTCCTTTGTTCAAGCACAGTTATGACTGAACAAGAATAAATAAATAAGAACGTGAGCAATTTCATATTGAGTGAGATTTCCCAACTCTTCAGTCTGGTCCTCTACTTCTGAAAAGCACATTCAGAAGCATGTAGGGGAACATAGTTATTCCTAAAATGCTTATGAGTGAAACATAAATAATCCTAGTTTCTTTTGCAATTCATCTATTTTGAGCTAATTTTTGTACAAGGTTTGAGACTCGTGTTGAGATTCATTTCCTCTTGCCTACGGATGTCCCACTGCTTCTACACCATTTGTTGAAAATATTTATTATGAGTCAATGATTCATGAGACAATTCTTGAAACCATTTAAATTTAATACCTTCACTCATTTACTCATTCATCCCTTCATTCAGTGAGCATTCAGAGAACACCTGCTATATGCAAAGTACTCTGCTCATGCAGAGGTCACAGACCTTATGCAGATTTCACTAGCTGTTACATGCACTCGTGTGTACATGTGTGTGTGTGTGTGTGTGTGTGTGATGGTTCTATGCAACTTTATCACAGGTATATCTGTGTCATCACCACCACAATCAAGATACTGAACTTTTCCATCACCATTAAGATCTCCCTCCTGCTATTCATTTTGTCACACTCACACTCCTATCCCTTCCCCTCTTCCTCCCATTGCATTCCTAAACCCTAGCAACCACTAACTTGTTCTCTACGATTTTGTCATTGTGAGAATACTACGTAAGTGGAATCATATGGCGTGGAACTTGGAGATTTTTTTTTTTCACTCAGCATAATACCTTTGAGATACATACAAGTCATTCTATGCATTAATATTTTTTTCCATTTTCTTGCTGAATAATATTCTATCGTGTGGACGTACTACAGTTTGTTTAAACAGTTAGATTAAAGGACACTTTGCCATTTCCAGTTTGGGGTTATTACAAATAAAGCTTCTATGAAGATTGATATGAAAGTTTTTAAATGGATGTATGTTTTCATTTCTCTAAGACCAATGTCCAAGAGTCCAAGTGCTGGATCATATGGTAGGTGTACATTTAGTTTTATAAGAAACTGCCAAGGTATTCTGCAGTGTGGTTGTGCCATTTTACATTCCCACCAGCAATGTATGAGCGATCCAGTTTCTCTGCATCCTCACCAGCATTTAGTACAGTCACTAATTTTTATTTTAGCTATTCTAATAAGCCTGTAGTGATATTTCATTGTGGTTTTAATCTGCATTTCCCTAACGGATAATGATACTGAACGTCCTTTCATGTGGTTATTTTTCCATCTGTATATCCTCTTTAGTAAAATGTCTGTTCTTTTCTTTGCCCATTTCCTAACTGGAATGTTTGTTTGTTTTACTGTTGAGTTTTGAGAATTCTTTATATATTCTAGCTACAAATTCTTTGTGAGATGCGTGGTTTGCAAATATTTCTTCTAAATCTCTCATTTCTTTGTTCATCTTAACAGCGTCTTTCTCAGAGAAAAAGTTTTAAATTTTGATGAAGTCCAATTTATCAGTTTTTATTTTTATGGACTATGCTTTTGGTGTTATGTATAAGCACTCTTCACCTAGGCCTGCCATAAAGATTCTCATGTTTTCTTTTAAAAGTTCTATAGTTTCAGTTTTTATATTTATATCTATGACCTATTTTGAGCTAATTTTTGTATGCAGTGTGAGATTTATGTTGAGATTCATTTTCTTTTGCCTATGGATGTCCAATTGCTTCAACATCATTTATGGAAAATACTTACTGACTATTAATGTCTGTAGTCTATGTAAGAATATTATCTCTTTTATTCCCTATAGTGGTAATATATTCCTCCTCGCTCATGTTTTGTTTTTCTTGATCAGCCTTTCTAGGGGTTTATCAATCCTTTGACATCCCCTCCCCATCAAAAAAAAAACTTTTGGCTCTGTTTATTTTTTTTAATGAATGTTTATTTTCGATTTTATTTATTTCTTCTCTTATTTGTATTACTTCCTTCTGTCTTCATTCTTTGGGTTTAATATGTTATTCTTTGCTGGCTTCTTGAGAAGGACTCTTAGCTCAGACTTTTCTAATATACAAAGCTATAGATTTCCCCTGTATAAGGCTTCTTGTGTATACCACAAGCTTTGATATGCCATACTGTCATTATCATCTCATTTAAAATACTTTCCTATTTCTATTGAGATTTGCTCCTTGAGCCATAGGGTAATTATAAGCATATTGCTTAGTTTCAAAATATTTGAAGATTTCCTAGTTTTTTGTTTTTGTTGTTGTTGTTGATTTCTAGCTTTTTTCCAATGAGATGAGAGAACAGTGTCTGTGATTCCACTCCTTTGAAATTTACTTTTTGTTGAGAACTCTTGGTAAATTTTCCATGGCACATGAGTAGAATGTATATTTTTCACTGTTTAAGTACATTATTCTAATTTTGCTAAGTTTATTAATCATGTTTTTCAAATCTTCTATATCTCGACTAAATATTTGTTTTCTTATCCTATTATTTTCTGAGACAAACGTTTTTAAAGCCCAAACTATAACTTCAGATTTGTCCTTTTTTATTTTTGTAAATTTTGCTTTACATATTTTTAGGGCATGTTATTTGGTACATACAAATTTATCATGATTACATTTTCCAATTAAAATTTACTTCTTATCATTATAAAACATTCCCATTTATCTCTGGTAATATGCACCACCTTTAAGTTTACTTTACCTGATCTAAGAAAGCCACACTGACATTCTTTGGATTAGTATTTACATTGTATATATACTTAGACTTTCAGTCTTTTTGTGTTCTCATACTTAAGATGTGTCTCTTACAAGCACCACACAATTGAGTTTTATTTTCAGTCTGACAATTTTTGGCTTTAAATTGATCTGTTTAGTCCATTTGCATTTAATGCAATAACTAATATGTTAAGTCTGAATCAATATCTTACTTTTTGTTTCTATTTGTTCCATCTGTTATTATTCTTATTTTCTCTTGCTTCCTTGGTTCTTTGGATCATTTCATTTCCTGCTCTATTAGCTTGTCAGTTAGAGATAATTTGTCTTTTAATTGTTGCCCTAAAGATTACAACATGCACTTTTACTTATTACTGCCTGAAATTACTAAAATCAATACTTTTTCTAGATACAGGTTAAGAAGGTGCCTTAAATTCTTACTTTCATTTGCTTTCTTCCATTTGTCTTTTGTGTTATTGTTGTCATAGTTTAATTCTACATGTATTTTAAACCAAAAAGACATTGTTATTACTTTTAATATTTTTCCCCTTTCTAGTATCATTCATTTCCTTTTGCATGTCTCTGCTTCCATCTGGGGTCATTTTTTTCTGCCTGCATAGCTTGATTCAGTATTTTTTTTACTGCTGGCATTAAATTATTTCAGTTTTTGTATGAAAATATCTTTAATTTTTCTTCATTTTAAAAGGTATTTTTGCTAAATATAGTATTCTAAATTGACAATTATTTCCTTTTAGCATTTTAAAAATACTATCAATCCATTGTCTTATGACTTCCGTAGTTTCTGTGGAAAAATTAGCACATCAGTCTTATTGTTACTCCTTTTAAAGTTACATATCCTTTTTCTCTGGCTCCTTTTCAGGTTTTCCTCTTTGCCTTTGGTTTTCAGCACTTTTGCTATAATGGACCTAGTTGTGATTTTTTTTCTATTTATCCTTCTTGGGGTTTGTAAAACATTTTGAATCTGTGGTTTTATATTTTTGTCACTTTGCAAAATTCTCAGCCATTATCTTTTTGATATTGTTTCTGCCCCAAAATCTTTTTCCTCCTCTAAAATTCCAATTTACATTAGACATTTTTCATCAGGTCTCAAATATCTCAAACTATTTTCTATATTTTTCCATCACTTTTTCTCTCTGAGCTTCAATATGTATCTTTTCTACAATTTTCTAGTTATTCAATTCTTTTTCCTGCTCATAAACTCACCTATTAATCTCTTAATTTCATTATTGTATTTCTTGTTCTAAAATTTCCATTTGATTCATTATTATAGATTCCAGTTCTCTGTAGACACTCTCCATATTTTTATCTATTTTTGAACATATTAATCATAATTATCTTAAAGCCAATATCCAATAAGTCCAATATCTGGGTAATCTGTGGGTCTGCATTTATTGATTGATTATTTCTTTGTTTAGTTTAGTTTACCATCATTTGGCCCTGTCTCCTGGTGTAACTGGTAATTCTTTATTGATTGCTGAACATTATGCATGAAAACTTATAGAGGCTCTTGATGATGTTGTCTTCCTCCAGAGCATATTTAATTTTTTTTTGTTAGGCAGTTAAATATAGGCAGATGACCTTTCTCCAAACAGGGATTTAAGAGTGTTTCAGGCTGGATTTTAGGCTTTGTGTGAGCCACGCTATTTCTGTGCCCTCACACATGGGGTGTCTTAGAGCCCCTCCTCCTTGACAGGGCCTCAACTCCAATTTTTTCTCCCTTCTACTATGAGACTCCTGAAATCACTATTTAGCTTTTTAATCTCTTCGCAGTTATTTCACACTTGTTTTCTTGGCCACTAACCCTGAGAATGCATAGTTTAGTAATTAGCAAATATCCTAAAATAAAATTATGAGCAAAATATCAAGCTCATTTTTTGTGATTTCTATTTCTCTGGGAGCTTGGTCCCTCAAGTCTTGGATGCCTTGGAAGGCCTGACCTCTAACTTCTGTCTCCCCATTAGTGAGGCTGAAACAAGCTCTAGACTGCTGCTCTCTGCTCTGCCTCTATTCTTTTCACCGAAAATCTGGCAATTTCCCTGAAAGGAAAAATAAACTGAGTTATATATAGAGCTCACTTCAATGCATTTTTCTTCTCACTGGGCTTGGGCCCCTCAAATCCTTGTTGTTTTGGCTGCTGTCTGATGTCTTCAAATAGCTAAATTTGGGGGGATTTTATCCATTTTTTATAGTTAAATGAATCTTGTCAAAAGCCCAGCTCCAATAAAGTTAGAAAACATTCAGTGGTCTGCTCCCAGCCCAGCACGTCTTATGAAGAGACCAAGATTTGTCTCCACGATGGCCAGGCAGATAACTTTTTAAGGTTTGTCAAATAAGGAGATTCCCAGTGATAGACCCAGGTCTTATGGAAACCATTGCTGGGTAAAGCTTGCTGTCAGGACACCCTCACATATACAAAAAGGTTACCTTTGGTGATTCAGACGTACATCAATTTGAAGGTACTTTCTTACAATGTTATATGCTCCTCTGTTACCGCTGCTTTTGATGAGGATAATTCAAGACACTCAAACTCACTATTAAATGGATTATTGGAATATGACCTTCTAACCCAACCATCGTTACCATGAAGGCTAGAATGACTCACACATTAGCTTTCATCTGGAAAGCACTGCCAATCTCACCAATTTCTGACTTCTCATGTACTAAGAAGAAATACAAAATTTAGTGATAAAAGGACTACAGAGTCCTAAAACTGTATCAGATAGTGTAGAGCCAAGGAAACCCAGCACACTAGCAAAGCATTCAGTTTAGACACCACATGTTCAATTTTTTATTGTCTCCTTCTTTGCTCGAGATATGTACCCCTTCTGGATGTTGACCTGATTTCCTCCAGGGATTTTCATATTCTGGTTTCTTCTTGAACAGCAACAATATTTTTTCATCTATTGCTAACCTACTGCACATCTTCCTCCTTCCCCAATCCACAATACTAGCTGTCCTTTGGACACGTGCGCATATTTTCTTTGATTATCAATTCAGTGTGTTCTGGACTCAACTTCACAATGACCCAATCAAACATGGGTTTGACATATAGAGCACTGTGTAATCTTTCCTCAATTTATTCCTCTCTACTTCATATTTGATTACTAAGAAGATTAACTGTGCATAACCTCTCAAATCATTTATAAAACGGTTTCTGGTCTCTATAATCATTCTCTCTCCAACATGAAAGATTCCTCTCAATTATGGCAATTCAGTTTTAAAATAAGTTTTGCAAGAATCCTACTCAGGACCTTCAAAAGTATATACAAATTATATTTGATAATTACTTTTTATCAACATTAACTGATTTAATAATTCATTGCTTGGTCAATAAGATTTCCTTTATAACAATGATAAGACATTATAAAAGGAATTATCTTTCTTAAGTTTGCAGTAGTTCCATTCAGTATTAAGGTGTCACTCTTTTCCTGGGTAAGCAAGCAAGCCCCAGCTGCCTGGATTTCCTAGGATCTCCTTGGAAGCCCAGTCCATGCAAGAAGCCCACCAGTTTTCTAGCACCGTGATTACTGCAAACCAGGTTTCACAGTCTAGCCATCTTCTTGCTAGTTTCCCCCTTGAGGTTCTCCAAGATATAAAATGGATCTTATTCCATGTCCACAACTTATTTACATCTAGATTAGAGATCTGATCTAGAACATCCTGGGTATTTGCCACTGTTTGTTCCAATACCTCTTACTTGCCTGCATTGAAACATTTTGACAGATTCTTCCAAAAGCCATTCTCAGCCCAAAACAGCTAATTCATTGAGTAAATTGATTTTTCTCTTTCTTTCTTCTCCAAACTCACTTTCACAGACTCCTTTTGGGCCTCCTCATTTTTCTACCATATTTGGTCTTCACTTCACTTACCCAGGTGACTGACAGCTTCCTTGTCCCAAGGCCAGGTGGCAGCACCTGCAAGGTCTTCCCGCACTGAGCTGGCAAAGTAGACATTGAGGAAGTGAGTGCTGTTGAGCTGCAGTGCCTCCTTCAGCTCCTTGACGCTCATGTAGGCCCTGGAGAGCAGGCCAGAGGAGAGCACGTCACACCAAAGGATCAACACACACAGTACAGCAGACTAGACCCAGTCAGAATGCCAGTCCCAGCCAGCACTGCCTTTGTGAGGGCAGAAAAGCAGAGACCAGGCTGTCATGAAGACCACAAAAAAGGCACTAATACATATTTGAGACGTTTATTTCAAGATAAATAATATCCTACCTTTTCAGCATTATAATATTTATATGAATATTCAGTATTTGACATCATACTCAATGCCCCACTCTACACCTAGATTATTTCTTCAAGATAAATTCAACGACACTCCTAATTCTTTGCCCTGAGAATCCCCCCAGGCCACAGTGAAGAAAGCATTCCAATACTGAGTCCCTGGTACTTTCCATCACACTGCATGATCATTATCATGACAAGAAGACCAACTGAATCTCTAGTTCAATATATGCTTGCTTCAGGCATTATTTTTCTTTTAAGAAAAGGGAAATAGTGGCTACGAAATATAAGGCAAAAGAGGGGAAAAAGGAGATGAGTTATAGATAGGAGAAGATATCATAAAGCTATTGCAAAGAACGTTAATTGTACACATATTTCTCTTGCTAGCCCATTAATCCATAGAAACTCTACCCCTACTCCAACTACCTTATGCTCACCAAGTATCTTTATTGGTGGTCTTCAGAGCACTAGGTAATATTATGTTTGCACTTATGCACAGAATTAAAAGTCTATTAAAAACACATGCCCCGTGGCCCATAAAAAAATGAAACAAGATTTGATCTCTTTATAAGGTCATATATAGTCAAAGCCTTCATCCTTCTGACATCAGTGAAACTTTTAAAATTTTATGTTGAGCAAACAGAGCCCCACCAGTCTCACTGAAGAGATATTTTAAGAAGGAAAAACTAAACCAGAGCTCAGTGGCCCCTTAGATTCACTGAATGCTTTTCATAGTGACCATGGTCTGCCACTCCAAAGAGGGGAATGTTCCCATCACAGTTTCAACTGGGCAGACAGCTCCCTCAACATAAACTGGAAATTTCTTTCATAGATCATGCTCTATTGTTGCTATTCTGGTAGACAAGCTGCAGACACAATTCTCCCAACCCAGAAGCTCATGTTAGGACGGCATGGCCCTTCTTCCTTGCTTGCTCTGCCTCCACTCACACTGTAGATACCATTTATTTAATCCACATGTAGGATATACCAGCAAGGAGTACCCAAGAAATAGAGATCCTAAAGAGGACTGTTTTTGCATTTTTTGGAACAGAATCATAAAGGGGAATATAAGTAAAGAAATAAAATTTTGCTTTAGAACCAAAGATGCTTGGGAGAAAAGGGATTTAAAAATACTTTTCTTATTGACTTATAATATCTTGGAAAAATAGTTCTCAGCCTCAAGAAATCATCCAAATTCCACAAAGTGATGTCAGATGTGATCAGAGGGATATTCCTTCTGCTGCTTTCCTGGAGACACAATGTTTTTTGGACAGTCGCCTGGTTCTCCCTGGACAATAGTCACATTCCCTTTCCCTTTCTCCTTTTTTAAAAATAATTACCATTTCCTCTATTGACAAACTGATGGTTTGGAGCTGTGATGACATCAAGTAACTCTTCAACATGGAGATGTTTCAATAGGCCAGAATAAAGAAGCAGAGAGGGGGCGGATGGGAGGAGAGAGAGAAGGAAGAAAGAAAAGAAAGACAGAAAGAAATCAGGAGAGAGAGAATCAGAGACTGAGCCCACGTACAGCTCAGTGGACCAGGGAAGATAAGTTGCACCCTTTCTTTGTTCCTATCCCAAAGTTCTTATTAAAATTAGAAGTTGGTAACTTGATAGTTTTCTCTCTTTTCTCCTCTCTACTTTCCTAAATCCCCCTGTTTCTGGCATGGTTTACTTGGGCCATCTGTGTGCTACTGGCTTCTCTATCTGCCACTTACCAGTCTCGGCCGCCCTCCTTCTCTCCTCCCTCAAACAAGCAGTTCCACTAATTTCCCTTGAGCGCCCTCCAAGAGGCCTCCTCCTCCACCATCAACCTCATTAGCTGCTTCTACTCATCTCCCTTTTCTTCCTTGCCCAAACCTCTCTTCAGCCATAAATTACTACACTTCCAGATAAGACCGTTTACGTCATGCTGGTCACAAACCGGGTGCAGTAGCTCTGCTCCTTACTCCACAGAGATATAGATAGAAGTCAGCAAGTATAAGGGAGAGAATACATTTTAAAAAGCTAGAGGTAGTTGGAAATGGTCATTAATTGAATCAGTAGAGGAAGGCCTCATTTTGTAAGAAACAAGTATTTTTGTCCAGATTATTCCCTAAACTAAAAAGGGTAGAAATGTAGATGTCAGCATATCTGCATTTCAGAATGCAGAATGCCCTGCCTATTATAACACCTGTACACCATTTCAGATGTTACTCAGAGCTAATGAAGAGAAATGTCTTAGCTTGTCAACCCATGTGACCAAAGCCAGGCTCAGACCTAGGTTGGGTAAAAGTAGATATCATTCTTAAATTCAGAGCTTAACATCTTGCTTCAGAAATGATTTATTAAGAGGTAAAACTTGCCATCCAAAAGAACTTAATATTCAAAGGAAGGTCAAAAGACATACATAAATGTTGCAAAAAGCGTAAGGGTCATGAACTGACCAGGACTGTATGAAAAGGGAGACGAACTGCATTAAGAGGCTTAATTTCTGCCAGGATCTCCCTTCACTCAAACTCTCCACACGCTAGACTGAGACACTCATCATACACTTCTCCCTAAGTACTTTGACCGATCAAAGAGAAGTTATGCCTTGATTTTTATAAAAATTGTCTCAGAGGGTTCTTTGGAAGATGGCAGCACAGAAGGATCCTGAGCTCCTCTCCTCCCAGGGCACAACGAACCTACAACTACCCATGGAACAATTCCTCTGACAGAGATCTGGAAACTGGGTGAAAAGAACCTCCACAACAAGGGACAAACAGAAAGGGGTGGAAGAGGCAGAGATGCAGTCCTGCTGAGGAAAAGACCACACCCGAGCCATGACACTTCACAGTCAGGAGCGATCTCAAAGGTACAGAGCTTTTCCCAGAGGAGCTGGGGATTTGAGCTACACGCCAGGAACCCCAACCTTAGATCCAGTACAAAAGAGATGAGACCCCAAACATCTGGCTTTGAAAACCAACGAGGAATACATCCAGGGAAACTAGGGAACTTCAAGGAAAGGAAAACGTGCTCTTAAAGGGCCCATGCACAGACTCACTCCACCAGAAACCAGCACAAAAACACCAGATAGAAAAGTGCATAGTCTATTGGTAAAAAAGACTCACTTACTAAGCTCAGAGCACATCCCAGAGAGGTAGGAGGTGGCTTGGCCACACTGGCAGCAGCCCTTGTTGTGACCTAGTTCAGCCATCCTGACATAGACACTGGCAGATGCCATTTGGAATTCTTCCTCTAGCCTGTTAGCACAGGGGTCCACCCCACCCACGAGAGCACCCAAGGCAATAGAGCACAGCCAGGCAGCTCACGCTACTCAAGCCAGGGGAGTGGGTCTGCCCTGCCCACTAGTCTGTCCTGCCTCCTAGCATGCCCAAGGAAGTTGTGCACCCCCCTGGCCACATACTCAGTCTGTGCCTGAGGCCTGCCCTATCCAAGAGCAGCTCACAACAGCCATGCCACTGGGCCAGAAACCCAGCTGCACTGTGGGCCAGCCCAGCCTACTTGCATGCCCATAGCAACAGCAGCCTGTCATAGCAGAAGGGTACATGCAGCCCACACAGGGGACACCCCTGGAGCATTTGGCACGCATGACAAGAGGGGAGCACACTGCTGGGCCCCATAAGACATCTCCTATATAAGACCACATTTCCAAGATTGGGAGACATAGCTGATTTGCCTAATACATAGAAATAAGCACAAAGAAGTAGGCAAAATGAGGAGACAAAGGACTATGTTCCAAATAAAAGAACAGGACAAATCCTCAGAAAAAGATCTAAACAAAACAGAGATAAACAATCTACTGGATAAAGAGTACAAACTAATGGTCATAAGGATGCTTACTGAACTCAGGAGAAGAACAGATGAACACACTGAAAACTTCAACAAAGAATTAGAAAACATAAAAAAGAACCAATCAGAGCTGTAACAAATAACTGACATGAAAAGTTCACTAGAGGGAATCAGCAGAGTAGATGACACAAAAGAACAGAACGGTATTCTGGACAACAGAGTAGAGGAAATCACTCAAGCTGGACAGAAAAAAAATAGAACTACAAAGAACAAGGACAGCTTAAGGGACTTCTGGGACATCATCAAGTGTACTAACACTTGTATTATAGGTGTCCCAGAAGGAGAAGAGAGAGACAAAGGGTCAAAGAACTTATCTGAATAAGAAATAGCTGAAAACTTCCCTAACTTGAGGAAGGAAACAGACATCCAGGTACAGGAAGCACAGAGAGCACCAAAAAAGATAACCCCAAAGATGAAAAAAGATGAGGCCACACTAAGGCACATTATAACTAAAATGTCAAGAATTAAAGATAACAAGAGAGTCTTAAAAGCTGTAAGCGAAAAGCAACAAGTTACATACAAGGGAAACCCCATAAGGCTATTAGCTGACTTTTCAGCAGAAACCTTACAGGCTAAAAGTGAGTGGCACAATATATTCAAAATGTTGAAAGGAAAAAAACCTCTAACCAAGAATACTCTATCTGGCAAGGTTATCACTCAGAATGCAAAGAGAAATAAAGAGTTTTCCAGAAAAGAAAAACTAAAGGAGTTCACCACGATTAAACCAGCCTTATAAGAAATGTTAAAGGGACTTATTTAAGAGGAAAGAAAAGCCCACAAATTGGAATAAGGAAATTATCAAAGAAAAAATATCACTGGCAAAGGCTAGTATGGTCAAAAGACAAAAGTACTGAAAACATCTAAATCTACAATAAGGTGGTAAGGGATACACAAAATCAAAAGGGTAAAGTATGACATCAAAAACATAAAAGATGTTGGGAGGGGTAAAAGTGTAGGGTTTTTAGTATGTGATTGAACTTAAGAGACCATCAACCTATTGTAGATTGCTATATACATAGGTTATTATATATGAACCTTATATTAACTACAAAACAAAAACTGGTAATAAATACACAAAAAAATAAAGAGAAAGGAACACAAACATAACAGTAAAGAAAGTCATAAAATCACAAGGAAAGAGAGCAAGATAAGAAGAAGGGCACAGAGAAGAACTATAAAAAATCCTGAAGAAAAGTAACAAGATGACAATAAGTACATACCTATCAATAATTACCTTAAATGTAAATGGACTAAATGCTCCAATCAAAAGACATACATTGGCTGAATGGATGAAGAAACGAGCTCCAAGTCCCTATACAACAGACACACTTAAGATCTAAAGGCGCTCACAGATGAAAAGTGAGGGTATGGAAAAAGATATTTCATGAAAATGAAAACAAAAAGAAAGCAATACGTCTATCAGACAAAATAGACTTTAAAACAAAAACTGAACAGAAACTGAAAAAACAAAAACAAAAACTGTAACAAAAGACAAAGAAGGTCATTACATAATTATAAAGGGAACAGTCCAACAAGAGGATATAACATTTGTAAATATCTATATGCCCAACACAGAGCACCTAAATACATAAAGCAAATATTAGCAGACAGAAAAGGAGAAACTGATAGTAACACAATATTAGGGAAATTAACACTCTACTTACATCAATGGATAGATTATCCAGACAGAAGATCAATAAGGAAACATTGACCTTAAATGACTTAATAGATATATACAGAACATTACATCCAAAAAGTGCAGAATACATATTCTTTTTGAATGCAATTGGAATATTCTTCAGAATACATCACATATTAGGCCACAAAACAAGTCTCAATAAATTTAAGAAGACTGGAATGATATCAAGCATCTTTTCCAACCATTATGGTATGAAACTAAAAATCAACTATAAGAAGAAAACTGGAAAAGTCACAAATATGTGGAGAGTATACAAAATGCTACTGAACAACTCTTGGGTCAACAAAGAAATCAAAGGAGAAATAAAAAAACACCTGGAGACAAATGAAAACACAACACACCAAAATCTATAGGATGCAGCAAATCAGGACTAAGAGGGAAGTTTACAGCAATACAGGCCTACCTCAACAAACAAGAAAAACCTAAAACAAACAATATAACATTACACCTAAAGAGACTAGAAAAAGGAAGAATAAATGAAGCTGAAAGTCAGTAGAAGGAAGGAAACAGTAAAAATCAGAGGAGAAATAAAAACTAAAAGGACAATAGAAAAGATCAATAAAACTAAGAGCTATAGGGGCTGGTCCCATGGCCGAGTGGTTAAGTTCATGTGTTCTGCTTCAGTGGCCTAGGGTTTTGCCAGTTTGGATCCTAGGCGTAGACATGCCACTGCTCACCAGGCCATGCTGAGGCAGCGTCCCACACAGCACAACAAGAAGGACCAACAACTAGAATGTGCAACTATGTACTGGGGGACTTTGGAGAGAAGAATTAAAAAATATATAAAAGAAAGAAAGAAGATTGGCAACAGATGTTAGCTCAGGTACCAATCTTAAAAAAAAAAAAAAAAAACTAAGAGCTGGTTCTTTGAAAAGATAAGCAAAATTGACAAAACTTTAGCTAGACTCACTAAGGAAAAAAAAAAGAGAGAAGGCTCAAATAAATAAAACTAGAAACAAAGAAGAGAAATTACAATGGATGCCAAAGAACTACAAAGAATTGTAAGAGAATATCATGAAAAGCTATACGCCAACAAATTGGATAACCTAGAAGAAATAGATACATTCTTAGAATTATACAACCTCTCAAAACTGAGTCAAGAAGAAATAGAGAATCTGAACATATTGATCACTAGCAAGGAGATCAAAACAGTAATCAAAAGCCTCTCAAAAAACAAAATTCAGGACCAGATGGCTTCCCTGGTGAATTCCACCAAACATTCAAAGAAGATTTAATACCTAGCCTTTTCAAACTCTTCCAAAAAAAATGAAGAGAAGTGGATGCTTCCTAACTCATTTTGTGAGTCAACATTACCCTGATACCAAGACCAGACAAGGACAACACAAAAAAAGAAAATTACAGGCCAATATTACTGATGAACATAGATGCAAAAATCCTCAACAAAATATTAGCAAGTTGAATATAACAATACATTAAAAGAATCACATACCATGATCAAGTGGAATTTATCCCAGGGATGCAAGAATGGTGCAAAACTGCAAACCAATCAATGTGATACACCACATTACCAAAATGAAGAATAAAGATCACATGATCATCTCAATAGATGCAGAGAAAGCATGTAACAAAATTCAGCACCCACTTATGATAAAAACCTATGAATAAAATGGGTACAGAAGGAAAATACCTCAACATAATAAAGGCCATATATGACAAACCCACAGCCAATATCATATTCAATGGTGAAAAACTGAAAGCTATCCCTCCAAGAACAGGAACAAGACATAGTATTGGAAGTTCTAGCCAGAGAAATTAGACAAGAAAAAGAAATAAAAGGGACCAAAATTGGAAAGGAAGAAGTAAAACTGTCACTATTTGCAGATGAAATCACTTTATGTATAGAAAACCCTAAAGAATCCACCAAAAAACTATCAGAAATAATAAATAAATATGGTGAAGTTGCAGGGTACAAAAATCAACATACAAAACTCAGTTGCATTTTTGTACACTAACAACAAAATAGGAGGAAGAGAAATCAAGAATACAATCCCATTTACAACTGCAACAAAAAGAACAAAATACCTAGAAATAAACTTAACCAAGGAGGTATTAAACCTGTGCACTGAAAACTGTAAGACATTATTGAAAGAAATCGAAGAAAACACGAAGAAATAGATATCCCATGCTCATGGATTAGAAGAAGAAACATAGCTAAAATGTCCATACTACCTAAAGCAATCTACAGATTCAATGAAGTCCCAATCAGAATCCTAATGACATTCTTCAAAGAAAAAGAATCCTAAAATTTATATGGACCAATAAAAGACCCTGAATAGCCAAAGCAATCCTGAGAAATAAGAACAAAGACGGAGGTATCACAATCCCTGACTTCAGAATATACTACAAAGCTACAGTAACCAAACAGCAAAGTACTGGCACAGAAACACAGAGATGGATGGAATAGACTTGAGAGGCCAGAACTAAACCCACACATTTATGAACAGCCGATTTTTGACAAAGGAGCCAAGAACACACAATGGAGAAAGGAAAGTCTCTTCAATAAATGATGTTCGGAAAACTGGACAGCCACATGCAACAGAATGAAAGTAGACCACTATCTTACACCATATACAAAAATTAATTCAAAATAGATTAAAGACTGGAACATAAGACCATAAAACTCCCAGGGAAAACATAGGCAGTAAGCTCTTTGACATTGGTCTTAGCAGTATCTTTTTTAATATATCTTTTCAGGCAAAGGAAACAAAAGAAAAAATAAGCAAATGGGACTAAAAAGCTTCTGCAAAGCAAAAGAAACCATCAACAAAACAAAAAGATAACCTATCAATTGGGAGAAGATATTTGTAAATTTGTATATCTGATAAGGGTCAACATCCAAAATATTTAAAGAACTCATACAACTCAACAACAAAAATACAAACAACCCAATTAAAAAGTGAGGAAAGAATCTCAACAGACATTTTTCTGAAGAAGATATACAGATGGCCAGTAGGCCCATGAAAAGATGTTCAACATCACTAATTATTAGTGAAATGCAAATCAAAACCACAATGAGATACCACGTCATGTCCACCGGAATGGCTTTTACTAAAAAGACAAGAAATACCAAGTGTTGGAGAGGATATGGAGAAAAGGGAACCCTCATACACTGCTGGTGGGAATGTAAACTTGTGCAGCCACATGGAAAACAACATGGAGATCCCTCGAAAAATTAAAAATAGAACTACCATATGATACAGCTATTCTACCTCTGGGTACTCATCCAAAGAAAACAAAAACACTAATTTAAAAAGATATATGCACCCCTATGTTCATTGCAGCATTATTCACAATAGCCAAGACTTGGAAACAGCCTAAGTTCCCGGCCATGGATGAAAGGATAAAGAAGATGTGGTGTGTGTATATATATATCTCTCTGATATATACTGATCTCTGCCATGCTCCCTGACCACAGACCCTCAGCCACACTCCAGTATCCATGTGTACATGCAAGTCCCAACTCTTGCTTAGCTTCCAAGAAAAAGGGTATAAAAAAATGCCTCTGTGTGTTCTAGTTTAACAGTCAGTTGAATAACTCCTTTATAGTCTCATGGAAATAATTCAAGAATGAAGAAAAATACCCTGAGCTGTCTGAAGAACGTTTAATCAGTATCAAAAATTGGCATGGTGACAAACAAGACATAAAGGATGCACGCATGCCCTAAGACTGGGACCCAGGGTCCGGTTTCCCACAGTCAGAACAAGCCCTCCACAGGAAGATCCTGATTGCATTCCACAGGGGATAAGATAGCCCCCATGAGAACATCAGATGCCCTAAGGACACTCAGCCAATTCCCCTCACGGAAACAACTGTACCAAGGTTACGATACTTCGGTTTGGTTAAACCTAAACTTTCCTGTCATTACTGTACACCATGGCTCTCTTCCCAAAACATACAGAAGGGTTCCCTCTGTCACCCCCATCTGCTATCCACTTTGCCAACTATGCTTCCTCCTCCTGGTGAATATCATCTTTGACCTGCTCCCCAACCCTTTCACTGTGTCCGCACCCTGGGGCTTATCAGTCCCAGAGTACCAACCAGCATTCCCCCAGCTGCCCCTAGTGCAACTTCAAAAACTTAGTTTTTTCTTCTTCTGTCAAATTCCTCCTGCTCTTAGGCACATGGCACATCACCGTATACTTTCACTTCTTTTCACTTTCCCATCTCCCGGTTACTCCATACATCAAGGGCTTCAGCGCCTGGCTCGCAGCCTTCCTCTTCCCCAGCTCCCATCATCACTTGAGGAAGTTTCAACATTGAGGTGAAACCTCTGCTGGAAACAGTCTTATTTTGCACTTCCTTACCTCCAATCACCTTCGCACCTCAATCTCATTGTCACCCCTACACAGACTGATTTTTTATCTCTGATCTCATGCAGAGATCTTTAACTCCACTCGTCTATTCTTTTACTTGTGTATGGTCATCTCCTCTCCAGGAATTATTTAAAATCTTCTCCATTCTTCTCTAGCCCCTTCTCCCCAACCAACCTCAATCTCTTATTCCCCTACCCTTCATAAATGATCATGCCTCCTTCTTTGACGATGAAATTGTCACCATTCATCACGAACTCCATCCCTCCCTCTCTCTCACACACACGCGCACACACACATTCAAACGTTTACTTCCTTACTTATTTTTATTCCCTTTCCTCTGGTCCCACAGGATAAGGTATCTGAGTAAATCATAACTAACACTCTCTGTTTTTCCTTCTTCCTTTCCAATTAAAACTTCTTGCAAGAATAATTTCCTCATCTCCCACTCATTTCTTTTTTCCATGTACCCCCTAATTTCACTGTAACCTGGCTTTCATCAACATGACTTTATCAAAACCTCTTTTTTTAAAGTTGTCAGTGACCTCCTAGCTGTTCCTCCCCACAAAATGAAAGAAATTCAGTCACCTTCTTATTGGAATCCTTCATTGCATTTTTATATTGTTAGTTGCTTCGTAATGTTCTCTACTTCTTTGCTTTTAGTGGAATGCTCTTTCCTGGTTCTATTCTTGCTTTTCAGACCACTGATTCTCAGTCTCTATGGTGGGCCCTCCTTTCCCTTTCTAATCATTACAAGTTATTCCCCAGGTTCCTGTTTGTGGCCCATTCTTTTGTCCCTCTCCTTGTTCACCATTGGGAACTCTTCTACTCAAACTTTGAAGCACCATCAGTATTTGGATAATTCATATATATGACTATAGATTAAATCCTGTTTCCCTCTTGCAGCAGGACATCTCTCCCTGGATCACCCACAGACATCTTGAAGTCAACATGTCAATGTGATTGGTGGTTCTACCTGAGCACAAAAGAAATTCAGACACAGGGAATTTAAATGCATGTGAAATAGTGGTCCAGTTGATGAATCTGTGGACATCTTTTCCATGGACAGATCTGCAAGAAAGGTTGAGTTTTGGTTAAATACAGAGGAAGTATGTGCCTGTGTCCATGGAAGGATAAAAAGGTAAGGACAAGGAAAGGACCACAATGGCATTTTGTCTCCTACCTACTTTTACTGACTGGATTTTGAGCTCCTGAGAAAAACAAAAAGAACTCTTTTCATAAGAAAATTGGTGCAACTCAGGACGCAGCCTATGTTTTAAGGCCTAATAACAAAATGAAGCACCAACTGAAGGGAAGGGACACTCTTTCCATTCCTGGCAAGAATTAAGGATGTCAGTACCATTCTAGCACTTGAGAGTTTTACAGCCTTGGGTTGCATCAGAAGCCAGCTCTCTCAGCAGGCCAGTTTTCCCAAGAGCAACAGTGAGGGCAGAGCATCAGCTGGAAATGGTGAGTGTCGGCAGACAAGGTAAATACCATCGCCAGTGTTCAAGGGCAAACAGCAGGAGAACCACAGAAACTGGTGGGCATGAATTTTTAAGGCACACCCTTCTGGAGATGCCCAGAAATACTAGAGAAAGGAGACATTGTATGAGGATAAGATTGTATGGTTATACATTGAGCTAATGTGATTTGATTGTTACAGTAATATGACCTCATTTGTGCCCACAGGGCTATGTGGACTGGGGGACATTTAGGCCATCTCTGACACTGAACTCATAGTCTTCTTCCCCCCATCTTCCTCTCGCCCAGTGTTCCTCTCTGAATTACTGTCATCCCTATTACCCTTCTCCATGACACAAGCAGAAAACCCAGAATTTCTCTCTCATTCCTCCCTCCTGTTCTCCACTCCCCTCAATATAATCATCCACCTGCTAATGACCCTGGGGAGAGAAGACATCATAATGATTATTGCTTCTCTTCTGAATGCCACAAAAGAGGCTAGATATCATCCCTTCTAGGACATCATCAACTGGGAATTTTTTTTCCTTGAAATTCAACTATGGAGAACCTGACAAGACTTATTACACTCATGTTTGCTAATTCACATAGGAACGAGTAATACTACTAGAAGTAAATAGAATTATTCTCTAGAAATGCTTAAATGTTGTAAGAATTTGAGGTTGAAATAAAAGAAGTAACTGGAGATTGAAAAGACAAAGTCATAATGTCTTCTGTGCTAGGCAGAATAATGCTCCCAAAGACGGCCATATCCTTATCCTTGAAACCTGGGAATGTTACCTTACATTGCAAAAAGGTCTTTGCAGAGGTGATTAAGAGTACAGACCTTGAGATAGGGAGATTATTCTGGATTATCTGAGTGGACTCAATCTAAGGACACAAATCTTTATAAGCAGAGAACCTTTCCCGCCCATGATCAGAGAAAGACACGTGGCAATGGAAGCAGAGTCGGAGAAATGCTACATTGCTGACTTTGAAGTGGAAGGAAGGGGCTGCAAGCCAAAGAACGTGGACAGCCTTCAGAAGCTGGAAAAGGCAAAGAAAAAATGTTGTCTCCCTTAGAGCCTCCAGAAAGATTGGCAGCCCGAAAGACATCTTGATATTAGCCTGGTGAGACCCATGTCAAACTTCTGACCTACAGGACCATAAGATAATAAATTTGTGTTGTTTTCAGCCACTAAGCTTGTAGTAACTTGTTGCAGTGGCAAAAGCATATGAATGCATCTTCTTTCACTTAAATACAATATCTTTGGAAACAAAAAGAGCTGACAGGGAGTGAACATCTGGCTTCAAAAGATGACATCAAAAGGAAGGATTTATTTTAAAAGACCCTGTCCTGTGATGCCAGAATTATGGGCTCGAGGGGACAAAAAAAGTATATCCCACCATTCCAGTTCTTGGCAGTAGTTTATCTACCTTATCAAGGGAGCCACAGCCTAAAATTTATTTGGAAGGAGAACATGAAGATACTCAGATAACTTATTAGGTCCAGATAAGAAAAAAAAGGCATGGTGGAAGAGTAGAACTTCAGAGAAAATGATCAAACCAAAAGTCACATGTAGCCAGCATGTCAGAGCCCTGAGGCGCACCGGCTCTCAAGCCAGAATGACTTCAGTCTCAAGTCCCACCTCTTCCACTCACTGGCCACGTGGCACTGGCAAGGCACCAACCATCACTACACCTCAGTTTCCTCAACTGTAAAATGGGAATAATGAAAGTATCAACTGCGTATAATTATTGGGATGAAAAAATGAGATAACATTTATATAATCACACATTAGCATTCAATAAACTTTGTATTATTAATAACAATACCCATGGCCTCAGATGCCTACATAGCCAGCAACAAAGTTCAAAAAATCATCTTGAAGACTTAGGCATCACCGACTATGTCTAAGGAGAGGCATACCTTGCTTAAAAGAAAAAAGTAAAATAAAATGGAGGTAATACCACAGTGCAAAGAGGCAGCAAACACAGCTTAAATCTAAAACTTGATGTAAACCCACGATGGGCCTTTTAGTGAAAATAAAACAGGAATGAAACTTTTCTAGGCACAAACTACAGCTTGCCTTATCAGGCAAGGGATAGTTTCGATAGCTCTCAAAAGCAGGCTCCAAAATTGACACGGAATAATAATATAGCGATGATCCAGACCTTCGGATGAGAACATCTCTGCCAGACGGCTGAGTCTGATAACAGCAATGGCAACACTTCCGAGAAACACATTTCCTGACTTCCTGATGAAATCTCTCAAAAAGTTCAGGAAACAGAGATATGATAGTTTAATTTTAATTCTTCCTGATAAGAAAGAACTAGCTAGTGACAAGGAGTGGATCAGATGCTTCAATGAAAGAAACTACATCGTGCTTTTTGCAACAGCCGAGGCTGGGAACAGCAAGGATTTGAGATTTAGTAACACAGATTTCCAAAAGGGAGGAATGATTCCAGCCGAGGATTCTCAAGGGGAAAATAGCCCTTTGGAGGTGGGAGAATATAAATCTTGAAAAATCAATTTAATTCTAGATTATTCCAATAAAGGACAAAGGAGGTAAAAAGCATCAAAAAAACCCAAAAGACGCCCCAGTTTCTATAAGGGAATTATCTGCTGAGCTAAAATTTTTAAAAGAACATATGTAGATTTTGGAAAGAGGAGTAGCATGAAATTGTAAAAAATAGAACCAAAAAAGATAAAGCCCAGAACCAAAAAAAGAAAAAAAATGCAAGGAATGCTAAATTTTAAAATTTGCGCTTTTTAGAATAATAAGCAAAATAGAAAGACGGTATAATGATATACTGGGGAAAAAAGCTGAACTCTTCAAAGTCTGCCTTGTCGCCAAGATAAATAATCCTTGAAGTTGCAATCCATTCAATAATTCATTAACCTGGCAATCATTTTTTGTCCCTAATTATAATAATGATCACAATTAGTTAAGTCCCAACTATATGGCAGATGCTTCATATATATTTTCTTATGTAAAGCTCACAACAGTCCTACGGGGTTAGCGTAATGATTTCATTTTACACATAAACTAAAGCTTACAGAGACAAAGTCACTTGCTGAAAGCCACACAGCTTGTAAGTTTTGGAGACAAGTTTTAAAACCGAGTTCCTCTAACTGCAAAGCACACATTCCTTCTTCTGTCCTTAAACTGGTTCCCCTAGTATCTGAGTCGCTGTGTTGGACCTTGGCAATGAAAAGATACAAAAGACATGATTCTTGTTTTCAAGAAGCTCTGTCTAGCAAGGAAGACAACCATGTCAACAAATAACTATAACACAAGGTGACAGGCACTGTAATAGCAATGTGCACAAAATTACATGCAAGAACGGAGGATGGAGTGAAAAATCGTCTTGAAGAACCAGGCGTTAATGAGGCGGTGTAGAAGATTGTGGTGGGTGTTGTGATTTGGTTTGTGCCCCTCTATTCTACCCTCCTTCTAATGTGTCTTCCTGTTCTGGAGGGCAGAAAAGGGAAATTCCACCTTTCTCCAACTCCCTTGCAGCCAGGGCTTTGGATGCAGCGGGATCTAGGAGGATCGAGCAGGCACCACGTGACTCAGTGATGGCAGCAGTGGTTTCGTGATCTCTGGACAGCAGCTACAAGGCATGTTCCTGAAACCAGCAGCTCTCCGGGAGACCTCAGGACTCCCCGCCTTCCCGTCTGCAGCAGGGGCAGCAGCTCCACTTGCAGGTCAGTTCGGCAGTGTTCTTCTGACAGATCTTCCTGGATACCCAACCTAAATCCTACTATTCTAGCCCTTACAAAAACATCATAAGCAACTCAATTCCTGTATTTAATCCTTTTTTTGGCTGAAATAGTTACAGCACTTTCTGTTTTCTGCAACTAAATCTTGACTGATTTAGAGATGATATTCCAGCTGTGTTTTCCATATTTGATTTTAGTTCTCAAGGTAGAAAAGTCAGGGAAGATATATTCCAGCCAAAAAATATATATATAAACAAAAGAAACCAGAAGTTCTAGTTGGTGGAAGAAGCAGTAAAAGAATTGTTTTTGAATGAATTAGTCTCCAGAATCATAGGAATTACACCCTAAAGATCCGAAGAAGACCTGTTCAGGTATTATAACAGTTAACATTCATTTTCGTGGATAATGAAAAGGTGCAAGAAGGCTGAAGACTGAAAGATATTTCTAGTTCCATTAGAGGAAAAAGGAGAGATTTGGAACCTACAGATTACTGAGATCAATGTCAATTCCCAGAAATATCTCAATACATTATTAAATAGACAAATTTTTACTATTTAGACAAGAAAGAGTTGACAACTGGAATGGCCATGAGCTCACCGGGAAAAAAAAATCACACAAAACTAGTCACATTTCTCTTGTTGTCGCCTTGGGTGTTCTGTGGGATTTGCTAGAGTTGGACGATTCCTTATAGAAAATGTATCTTGATTCACCAGGATCTTTGATAAATCTCTCATGAGATCTTTATAAGAAGGGTGGCAAAATGTCTACAGTTACAGATTCATAGCAACTTGCACCAAATCTTGGGACTATCTGAAGGGAGGTTTTTAATAGTCTGGCCCAGGTCTCTGTATTTGCCCCTATTTCGTTGAATAATTGAATCAATATCTTGGGAGAATTCATATAATGTAAGGTTATAAAATTTACAAATGACATAAATTGAAGAGAGATAACAGGTTGGATGGCAGAATAAAGATTCAAATAGGTCCCAAAAAGCTATAATTATGGAGGTAAACTCAGCAGGTAAAATTCCAAAGTTTCGAATGTAAAATTTGAATATAAGCACAAAAAAATCCACAAGCTAAAATACAGTATTATGGACTCTGGGTTTAGCATCAATTAATAGAAAAAAATTCAGATTTCAGTTGCCAACAGCATTTCGGGGCTCCCTGGGGGAAACTGTAGAGACCCCTAGGCTTCAACCCTGGGCACAGAGGCAGGGCACTGCCATGAACAGACCTGTGCTTCGTTAGTCTATCCTTCTCTATGGACACTGGGAGCTTAGACATGTCCAGAAGAGGGAGACTAAAAGGGAGGGAGATCTGGCAACAAGGCCATGTGAAGAATAGCAGAAGAAATGGGGTATATTTAGCCTAGGGGGCAGGGGTGGGAGGGCAGCCTGAAATCTGTTTAAATATTTGCAATTCAATTACATGTAAGAGCTTTGTTCTATATAGCTCTAGAGGAAAGGATGAGGGACAATGAGTAAAATTATGAGGAGCTATATTTGCCTCAATATATAGAAATACTTACTGAATTTTAGTCGTTAAAAGAAATGACTTCCCTATCACTAGAAACATCCAAGCAGAAGCTGAAAGGTCACTTTGTAGAGATGTTGAAGAGATGTCTTATATTAAACAAAATACTAAATCAAACTATTCCTCATAAGTCTGAATTGTCACAATCTTGAAGATCTAATGCATGTTCATTATTTAAATGATTATCTTAATACAAATGATTGATACATTTATATCGCCCTCTTTTTGATTTTCTCACACTTTTTGAACATTTCTAGGGATTGCCCTTGTCATGGGTTGAACTGTGTCTCCCAAAAAGATGTTGAAGTCTTAACCCCCAGTACCTGTGAATGTGACCTTATTGGGAAATAGCATCTTCGCACATGATCAAGTTAAGATGAGGTCATTAGGGTGGGCCCTAATCCAATATGATTGTGTCCTTACAAAAAGCAGAAATTTGAACAGAGACAGATATGCACAGAGGGAAGACAATATGAAGACACAGGGAGAATGCCAGCTACAAGGCAAGGAATGCCTGAGGCCACCAGAAGCTAGAAGAGAGGCCTGGAACAGATTCTCCCTCACAGCCCCGAGAAAGAACCAACCCTGCTGCACCTTGATTTCAGATGTCTAGCCTCCAGAAGTGTGAGACCATAAATTTCTGTTGCTTAAGCCATTCAGTCTGTGATGCTTTGTTACGGCAGCCCAAGGAACTAACACAGCCTTCACCACTTCACATCTACAGGTCATCTACCTCATTCATGTAATACTCCCACCCAACCAAGATCTTCAGTCTAACTTAACTTTCTTCTCGATTCATGCTATAATAATTCTACTAGTTGCTTAGCTTTAAATCACAGCTAGATACCTAAAGATCCAATTAGTCACCAACTTCTACAGAATCTTATCTCATAAAGTCTTTAAAACACATCCTTATTTTTCTCTTGCCACTGTCACTATCTGAAATGGATCCTTCTTGCTTTATTTGTCAAGTACTAAAATGTCTTATTTTTCTTCTTCCAATATTATAACACTTCAGTCCACTCAGTACAACATCAAACCTGGTGTTCACCTGTTCATTCTTGATTCCCTGTGGCCTACACAATAGTCTTTTTGTTTTCCTTAAATTGCCACTCCAAGTCCGTTAATCTGACCCCCAGCTTACCCTCCAGGCTTGTCCCAGCACCTCTATGCCATTGATTGAGCTAAAGCAATTTCCTCATTGATGTCAAACATGCCTCCAATTTTTTTTGTTGTTCTGACTCTGGGATTTTTTTTTTTTTTTTTTTTTTGCCTCCCTTCTTTGCTAGTGCCATTCTTCCCTTACATATACAATTATCAAAATTGTGTCTGACATTCAAGGCCTATTTTCTATCTCACTTCTTCTGTGAAGCCCACACTGATTCCCCCAGCCTGAAATGAGCCCCTACACCTGAATCCCTACGTCATTCAATCTAGTCTATAACACAATAGGTTATATGTTAGCCTACTTTGGCAATATTTGCCAACAGTAGAAATCCTACCTCTAGGTATTTAACTTCAGAAGATATTTATGCAAGTCTCAAATATGCACGAGCAAGAACAGCGCAATGGCAAAAATATATAGTACTAAAAATATATAGTATAATAGTAAATGATAGTATAATAGCATAGTACAGATAATGTAAATTTCCATTAACATGAATCCGGCAAGATAAATTAAAAGTATATTATGTTCATACCATGAAGTCATTAAAAATTATCTAGAACTGTATTTATTAAAACGGAAAAATGCCCCCAATGTATTTAACAGCGTATACATATGTCACTCTAGATATCTAGAAAGGGATGAATCAGGTAGTGGTATTTGAAGTAATTTTCTCTTCTTCTTTGTATTCTTCTGCATTGGTCTTTACATACATATACATGTATATATAAAACAGAGCATTCCTTATTTCAATATTATAGAGCATTCCTTATTTCAATAGCTGGACAAAGTTCCCAGAAGCCAAGTACCATGCCTTTCTCAGTGTGAGCGTGACTTGGCATATCATCTCGCACGTTATCAAGTGCTCATTTAACATGAGTTGAATAGATCAGTTGTGGAGATGGGCTGTAACTGGAAGATATCTGCCAATATCGCCCTGCTGCAGAAGCCCCTTAAACCACAGGGGTCCAATTACATCCACAAGAGCCAAACTTCCAAGGGTGGCAGATAGGACCCGCTGCCTCTGGTGGAGAGCAAGAGACAAAAGCCCGCCCACTCCCAAAGACAAGAATACTCTCTGTGCCAACTCTTTGCTGGGGACTTAAGACAAAGCAGGTTGTTGGCAAAAACACTATATAACAATAAACTGGGCCTGGCAGCAATTGGCAATGTAATTCCACAAGGATTACACCAGGTTTAAAAACAGGAAGCTTTTCCCAGGAGGAGTGGTCCTTGTGGGTAACCGGAGGTGACACAATATGTTTCAACTAATGGTAAAAACCCATGAAGTCATCGAGTACTTTAGTCATTCTTTTGTGTTTCTTTTCTCTTAAAGCTGTTTCCCTCATTGCTTTAGAACGTTTAAAAGGTTTTCTTCAAATCCTATTTTCAAGCAAAGCATTCTTTCTGTAATACGTCACACACATGCACAGAAACACGCACACCCACACCACAGAAGCCAGTTCTTCTTGACGATACACGTGCACCAAACTGCACTCTCAACTTTCTCTCTTACTGACGTGGGAAAAGTGAATGAGTCCTATAAGAATACTGATGATTAAAAACCCTTTACACTTTGACTTAGAAGGCAGGATGACACACTCATTAATTCAGAAAGTATTTATTGAGCACCTACTAAATCTCAGGCCCTGTGCTGAACAACCAGGATACGATGCTGAATAAGCCCAGGTGGCATTCCTACCCTCATGGAGTTTGCGACCTAATAGAGGAGATGACAAGGACATGAGCAGTCACACTGTGACTCAGAAGGTACTCTGGTAGAGAAAGTAAAAGGTGTGGTGAAAACCTATGGACGGGAGCATCTGACCAGGATTTGAGGCTGTAGGTAAATCTTCTCTGGCAGATCTACACCAAGAGCTGGCAGATGAAAAGGAGTTATCCTGAAGAGGGGATGGCATGGAAGGAAGAGGCAGCCATGGCACAAAGGCCCAGTGGCCTGGGTGGGAGAGGGGAAGTAGTACCTGAGAGTTGGGAGGAAGCAGAAAGACTGATGCTGAAGAGGGTAGTAGTAGCCAGATCCTGAAACATCTTGCAAACCATGGTAAAAAGTTTAGAGTTCTTTAAAGCAAGGAAGGAACATAATTAGATTTGCCTTTTAGAAAAACTGGTCCTGAGAAAGTGTGGAGAATGGATTTGAGCAGAGCAAAAGTGGAGACAGAGAAACCTGTTAGAAGTCTGTGGCTGGATTTGAGCAATATTTAGGAATAGAATCAATAGAAATTGATGACCAATGGGATGAGGTGGGGTGAGGAAGAGGAAGAGTCCAAAATGATTCCTTGGTTCTATATTGAGTGACTGGGCAGCACAATTCATTAAAGGGGGAAATAAGAGGAGGAACAGGTTTGGGCAGCAGTCTGAAATCATCAGTGATAATCAAATTAGAGACGTTTATCAGATGGATGTACATACAGATCTCTAGGTCTGAGCAGTATATAAATTCAGAAAGCATTAACACGTGGATAATAATGAAAACTATGGCATGAATGAGGTAGTGCGTTACTGAATTCCTAATAGGTATACTCAACACAACATGTGCTTAGAGAACCAGGGGAGGGAGGGAGGGAGTGAGAGGGAGAAGCAGAGGGAGAGGGGGAGGGAGAGAGAGAGAGAGCACAAGTGAGAACCAGTTTATCTTCAAAAATATATCCAGGGCTGTCCTAGTGGTGTAGTGGTTAAGTTTGTGGGCTCTGATTCAGTGGCCCATGGTTCACAAGTTCAGATCCCGAGTGTGGAGCTACACACCACTCGTCAAGCCATGCTGTGGCAGCATCCCACATAAAAGATAGAGGAAGGTTGGCACAGATGTTAGCTCAGCGACAATCTTCCTCAAGCAAAACGAGGAAGATTGTCAACAGATGTTAGCTCAGGACCAATCTTCCTCACCAAAAGAAAAAGAAAAAGAAAATATATCCCAAATTGTGCAATCTGAAAGTCTAGAGGGAGACAATATTAATTTTGCTTTGTTTAAAAATATTAATGTTGGGGACCAGCCCCATGGCCGAGTGGTTAAGTTTGCGTGCTCCGCTTCGGTGGCCCAGGGTTTCACTGGTTCAGATCCTGGGCACAGACATGGCATCGCTCATCAGGCCATGTTGAGGTGATGTCCACGTGCCACAACTAGAAGGACCCACAACTAAAAAATATATATATATATATATATACAACTATGTACAGGGGGGATTTGGGGAGAAAAAGGAGAAAAAAAAAGAAAAGAAAAGAAGATTGGCAACAGTTGTTAGCTCAGGTGCCAATCTTTAAAAAAAAAACAAAATTAATGTTGGGGACCGACCCAGTTGCGTGGTGGTTGGGCTCATGCACTCCACTTCGGCAGCCCGAGGTTTGTGGGTTCAAATCCTGGATGCAGACCAAGCACTGCTCATCAAGCCATACTGTGGCAGCATCCCACATCAAAAATAGAGGAAGACTGGCACAGATGTTAGCTCAGGGCCAATCTTCCTGACTAGATATATACGTAAATGTGTGTATGTGTGTTATATATATATATATATATATATATATATAAAATATACACATATATATACATATAAATGTTTACTTCTGAATTACATTTCATGATACAGTGAAGGGGTGATCTCTTCTGAGGGTCTCAAAGGCCTCAATCTGGCCCAGGAAAAGGTGTAGAGAGTGAGAAGAGAAGGCACAGGATCAAACCCTGAGGAATAGTAACTTCAAAGAATAGGCAGAGGAAAAGAAATTGGCAAAGAGGTCTGAGAGGCAGTGACGAAGAGGCAGGAAGAAATCCAGAAGGGCCGGCATCTTCAAAGCCAAGAGAAAAGATCAAGCCAAATGTTCCTGGCGATTGAAATAAGAGAAGAACAGAAAAGCCTCCATTGGGAGGAGAATAAAGAAGGAGAAGGTCGGTAACTTTGAGAAAAGCAATTTCAGAAAAGTAGTGGAGGGGCCGGCCCGGTGGCCGAGTGGTTAAGTTTGAGCTCTCTGCTTCGGCGGCCCAGGGTTTCACTGGTTCGGATCCTGGGCACGGACATGGCACCGCTCACCAGGCCATGCTGAGGTGGCATCCCACATGCCACAACTAGAAGGATCCACAACTAAAATATACAACTACGTACTGGGGGGATTTGGGGAGAAAAAAAATTGGCAATGGGTTAGCTCAGGTGCCAACCTTTAAAAAAAAAAAAAGAAAAATAGTGGAGGCAGAAACCAGACTGCAGTGGGTTGGGGAATGAGCAGGTCTTAAGGAAGAGAAGATGATGAGCATAGACAAAGAATCTTGGCAGTGAAGGAAGAGGGTGTGGATGTAGAGGAGGATGAAAAGCTTCTATAATAGGAGATTTAAAACTGTTAAAATAGTTTAACAGGAAGACACCAGCAAGGAGACAGAAAATGAAGAGAAAAGAGAGAAAGAGATAATTAAGAGAATTCAATGCAGAACCCAACAGGAGAGATCCACCTTACACAGGAGTGTGGTGGATATGTTGGTGCCCCACCCAAGCAGGTACCCCCAACCCCAGCTGCTGTGAGTATGGGCTGCTAACAGCTCACTGCGGGCTGCTTTCTTAGTAGAATTCCCCTTAGCCGAATAGGAGCTGTCTCGCAGAGATTATGCTTGCCTCCTCCCAGGAGCAGCGTGCAGACAAGGACTGACTGGTTGACAGAAGGGTGCAAAAAGCCAACCCTTTGCCCCAAGATGGGGCCAAATCCGTGGTGCAATTCAAGCTCCAGAGCTCCCTGTGAGATTGGGCTCAGGTTAGGCTCTAGCTGAGACCACACGCTTGCTTAGCCCCTTGTTCTGCCTTATCCTGTTTCCCTCACCACTTTCTGCTAAAAGAAACCCTCAGTAAGTCACAAATGACAAAAGTCCAGTCTCAGGCCCCACTTCTTGGGAATCTCCTTGAAGACAAAGAGGAATACACACCCATGCAATAGAAGGGGAGGGGGAGGGGAGGAAAGAGCCCAGATGGTCTTGAGGGTTGATGGCGTTACATTGAGAGAGTGCTCCTCTCATTTACGCTGCTTTCCTAATAAAGTAGAATGTAAGGGGATCCTCTAAGAGGGGCTAGTGAGCTGACGGGTACAGAAATTTGAGAAGACCCAGGTGTGAAATACTCATTGTGGGAGAACAGGGAACAGGAAGCACTTACTAGGGAGATAGAGGGGATTCATTAGATGGGGTGCATGAACGAATACTTCCATGCTCAGCTTCTCCCAAACCCAGTTAGTTCTAACTCCTACTTAGAAGTAACTTAAGAAGACGGGAAAGCAGGAACTTCTGTTACTAATGATTTCAAAGTAGACGACTGTTTCCTAGATGTGGAATTTATCAATGTTCTATGATAATGAATTCTGTTAATCATAAATTGGATTTAAAGATGTTCTGCTTTCATCCTCAGCATTTTCTGTAAAACCGTCCTCTGCAAGGTCACCGATAATCTCCCAGTTGTTCTATTCAGTGGACACCCTTCTGTCCTCACCTTCTTGACCTCTCTGAGGCTTTCGGCACCATTGACCACTTTCTTCTTGAGCTTCCTCTTCACTTGGCTTCAGGAAGTCAACACTCTCCCAGGTAGTGCCTGTCTCCGTGGACACTCCTTCACTTTCTCTCATGGGCCCTGCTTCCTCTCTGCCTCTCTTAAGCACTGCTTTCCCTGGGCCCATCCTCTGCTTTCTTATCACCCGCTATACTCTCCTAGGGTGAACGCATTCACTCCTGCAGCTTTTTCTGCAGTGATGCCCCCAAAATATGTATCTCTAGCTTCGATTTGTCTCCTGAGCTCCAGAAAAACACATCTGTCTCATGAATACAATCCCCTAGATGTTCCTCAGAGACCTCAAACGCAACAAATCCAAAACTCAACGCATCCTCCCTTTTAATTTCCACTTCTTGCATTTCCCTATCATGGAGACAAGCCCTCCCCCGCTACTCCGTATCCAACCCAGAACCCTAGAAGGGAGTTATCTTAAACTCCTCTTTCCTTCGCAGTTCCACACCCAATCAATCATCAAGTCCAGTAAGTTCTAAATATTTCTAAAATCTCTCCCTTCCATTGTCCAGTCTGCCATTGTTTTAAGCCAGCATACTTTCTCTCATGGTTTACTGAGCAAAATCTTCACTGTCTGGCAGATCTCCAGTTTTCCCCATCTTCTTCCATCTTCCTTACAAAAATCTGAGCAAGCCATTCCCCCGCTTAAAACACTCCAATGGTGTCCAGTGGATTTGGGACAAAATCCAAATACCTTAATAAATTTTCAAAGCCCTTCACAATCTGGCCCCTTGCTACCTATTTAGTTTATCTCTGGACATTATGTCTCTTACATTGTTTTTCCAAATCTCCAAAGTACTCATAGCTCTGCATCTGTGTTATGCTTTCTCTTGGTTCCAGGAAATTGCACAAATCCTTCTTCTGCCTAGAATGCTCTTTTACTGTGTACTTTTCTGCTAACAATTACTCATTATCCAAAATCGGTACAGATGTCACCTCTTCCAGGAAGGCCTCCCTGACATCTGTCCCAAACGCTGAGTCCAGATTTGGTTCCCAGCCTACATACTACCTTAGCACACTCTGTGTCCCTCTGGCACAGCACTCATGGCATTATGCTGGGGACTAGTGGGAAGCTGAGACTTGGACTGAGATCCTTCTGATTCCAGAGCTTTCTCTAACTGTGGTACTGTATTGCCTCTAATGATAGACTAAATATTTCTCAATGTTGAGTCCCTGAAAGGAACTAAAATAAACTCCGCTGTGGGATACACACATTGGAATGCAGAAAACAGCCATTTCTGTATCCATATTTGACTCCTCTTGATGAAACAATTACATGCAAAGGACAGCTAGATAATAAAATAGACATTTTAAAAATATCCTATCACTCATAGACTCCAGGACAAGTATTATTGGTTCTAAGGAGACACAGGAGAGGAAGATACAAATCCACCACAGGTTTCTGGGCCCCGCTGACAGTGCTCACAACCTCCCCGGAAGCTGCATGAACCTGTAGCCAAGGCTCACTTGTCATCATGCCTCCAGAGACAGAGGGCTCCTAATTCCACCTTCCCCGATAACTTCTCATAAGCCTACAGACTCCAGCTGGATATTCAGTGCACACGCCTCCTGAGGAAGAGGCTTTTGATGGGAGAATTTATCTTTGCCTTTTACATTAGCATTTGTAAACTGATTCCAGAAAGTTGCCAGACCATTCCCATCCATCTGAGAGTTGCAAGTACATGGTGCCCGAGGAAAAAGAATTCTGCACAGGTACACTCCTCACCCTCCCTTCTCCATCCCCACCCTCTGGCTTGTCCCTCAGCCTCTCCCTCTCCTCTGAGAGCTGGGGCCCAGTGAGGCACACACTTCAGTCACTCTATTGTGCTTCCTCTTCCAGAAGGACAGGGCGAGGGTTCTATCTAGAGAGCACATTTCCTCTCCTCGATTTCTCTCTCTCCCGCCCTTGACATTAATGCTTTGAAGCCATCTGAGGATCAGTTGTTGGCTGAGTGATTACGTTCAGACTATGGCCTAGTGATGACTCACACTCTTGTGGTCTCCCTGTGTTTACCATGGATATTCTATTCCAGCTGGATTTCCCTTTCCCCAGGAAACCTAGGGCTAAGCGATTTCTCCCGTTTTCTCCTTCCACCCCAGCACTCTCCATATTACTCTTTCATCACCAATGTCCTCTAGAAGATTGTGTGTGTGTGTGTGTGTGTGTGTTGGTGTATGTGTACTCTAGACCACAGATCTATAACTATGGACTGCAGGCCAAATCCAGCCCGTGGCTAGTTTTTCTATGGTCTGTACACTAAGAATGGTTTTGACATTTTCAGAAAGTTTTTAAAAGAAGAAGAGAATGCAAGAAAGACCATATGTGGCTTTGAAAGCTTAACATATTTACTATCTAGACATTTACAGGAAAAGTTCGCCAACTCTTATTCCATACTAAAGTATGTTTCTAAAGCATGAGTCTGAATTCAGACAGACATGGACTTATAGTCCAGCTCTGTCGCTTACCAGCTATGTGACCCTGGACACATTACTTAACCTCTCTGAGCCTCAGTTTTGTCATCTGTGGCAAAAAGTAATAATTAACTCTAATGACTGATGTAAAAGCTAAATGGCATGCTACATAAAGCACTTAGCATAGTGGTCACTCATAAGAAGAGCAGAATAAATAGTAGCTATTTTTGTCACTGTTATTTTTGGGTTCGGTGAGGTTTCATACACTTTTTATGCTCACATAGGAAAAGCTGACATGCAAGAAAGACAACGCATTTTCAGACCAAGAGGTGCATCAAATGTCTTAACTATCCTGTGATTAGATCTCTTCACTCTCAAAAAGAAGGGAGTGTCATACCATGATTCTATAAAGATCAGAGGTGAGTCAGACAAATCCTTCCATAGATGGCTCCAGAACGTCTTGATGGGAGATCTCACACCTGCATTTTCTGTTCCTTTTCACCCTAGACAGAAACCTGAGAGTAATCTTTTCTCCTCCATATTCATTCTCACCCCTAATAGCCACTCAATCACTGAGACTTACCTCATTTGTCTATTAATTATTTTCAACTCCATCCCCTTCACTCTCTAATGGTACTACCATGGGCCCTCACTGTCTCTTGCCCAAACCATAGCAGTGGTCTTCTGTCTTCTTGCCCACAGTTTCACACTTCCCAGACTGTTAGCCACACAGCTGTTGGAGTCATCCATCTCAGCCACCAATCTACCAAATCGTGACCTTGCTTACGGCCACCTCATTTCTTGTCACCATCTGGCTCATGCTTTACCTTCTAACAACATCAAACTACTTATAGCTCCCCACCCACCCCCAAGCAGGCTGTTTAGTGCCTCTGTCCTTTTGCTTGTGCTGTTCCTTCTCCCTAACTGCTTCTTTTTTTAATTATAAAAGTGCTACATGCATGTTATTGATAATTTAGAACACAAAAAAATTTAAAAGAAAACTATATAGTATCCAAATTCTAATTCCTCAGAGATAAGTACTATTGATATTTTGGTATATTTGTTTCTATTATTTTTCTCTGCATATGCACAAACAATAATTTGCAGAATTGGGGGAATACTACTTCTTTGAATCTTGAGCTGTTGGCATTTCACCATTTTTTTTTCTGACCCACACATATTTATTTTGTTCAACCAAATATGCAATCATATATCCATTGCAATTATTATCATTTAAACTATAATAAACCGCAGAAAACTAACAATCGTGTCTTTCTCAGCCATTTACTCTTTTTAGGAAAAGACTTTTCCATCTCATGCAGAGGCATTTCTGTAAGAGGATGGATGGCTTGGGGAGTGCCCAGAAAAGCGGAGCATTATCTTTCACGGAGGCATGGAATGAAAAGGAAATTCTGGGAGCGTGAAATCTTTCTGCCTCACAATTTTATCTAAGTGTGGTTACAGAAACAAGTTGCAATTTGGTTATAGAGTCAAGTGGCAATTCTGGGAGTAACGTAGATATCTGAGCTGACTGCTGCAAAATTGTACACGCTAACTTAGACCTTCCAGACTTATCTCAGCAGTCATGCAAACCCTTGCGTGAGCCTTGGTAACATCTCCATCACCGAGAAGTCCTTAAGACTAACGTGACGATGAGGATGACTCAGACTAGACTGAGTTTGATGAAAAACAATGGCTCCTTAAATGCTTTTCACAAAAGGGATTCTATGGTTAAAAACAAAAGGAGAGGCGAGGCACATACTCCCTTCTTTATTCTAATTGCAGATTATTAAATGTTTTGAGACCTCCTGTACTAAATAAAAGTAAAGCTAAAATCTATTTAAATTCCTAAGAGATGGCATAAGTAGTAATAAAGGTTACAGCTCTGAATTTAGATGACCCAGGTTAATTTGGGCTTTGCCATTTTCTTGTTGTATCATTTGGGGCATTATATAATATTGCTAGCCTCAGTTCCATGATTTGAAAAATTATCGTGATCATTTGAAAACTGAACATGAAATAATCTAAAAAGTGAGGTTAATAATAGTCCCTTATCTCCCAAAACTGCTGCATAGGTTAAATGAGGTAACATATATTAAGCACTTGGCAAAATGCTAAGCATGTAGAAGGCAACTGTCATTTCACTCAGTGTTCCTCAAACACATTTGAGAAGGGCACACTTTTTGTTGGTTTTCAAATAATGCCTATTTAAAAAACAACTGAACACCCTTTCACAAACTGATCTAAACTCAGAATCAAGTGTGTTTTCAAAAGTTGTGGAGAAATGGAAAGAAGTAGATGAGGAAAATAAACCAAAGACAGAAGTTAAAACTATTTACTGTTCGAAAATTTACAAGGAGGATGTATTATTTTAGAGGAGAAACTCAGTTTTTAAAGAATAAAAAGGGTAAGTTGGACCTTGGTTAGCGTATTCACTCTATACCATGCAATCTTTCTAGATGCTATAACAAAAGCAGCTTCACAATTAAAGGACCAGCACATTCAGGCTAATGCATCAGGTCCTCCCTGCAAATGAAGGGAAGGTGGGCAACCTTCTCTAGGTAGGAGCTTCCCTAGGCAAAGTTTGGGCTCTTTAGTCCCTATTCTTCTAACTCTACTCTAATATTTGGAACCAAAAGAAGGGTCAAACAACAATAACTAACAGAGAAAATAGAGACACAAGAGAGAAAGGACTAAGTGAGCTCATCCTAGGTTTTGTCACCTGGCCTTTCTCCCAAAGACACTCCTGACAAGCTGAAAAGAAGGATGGATGGGTCGTCTGTTTAGCCTCATCCTTTATTTGAAAAGAAACAAGTCAGCATTTCCAACTCTAGGATCTATTAACAAAGCATTTTTGACATTCAGCATTCTCCTTTTGTCTCCACTACACAGGCGCACGCGCACACCCATACACACATACACACACACACACACAAATTTCTTAAAACCTAGGTTTATTTTTAGGCCAGTGATATTGGGTTTTCCAGATCAGGGCTCTCTGCTCCTTAGCAGACATTCTAAAAAGGCTACGATGCCAGATATAAAAAGGCCGCTGTATAATTTATTAGAGGAACTTTCACAAAGCTCTGATTACTTTTTAACCAGAAAGTGAAAAAAATATCCAAGAATCTTGATCAGATCCAGTATTGCACTTGGCACAAGAGAATTTGTAGGGGCTAAAAATTCTCTTCAATCCCCAGCTCATCGGCCTGTTCATCCACAGCACGCCATGAAGGAAGGTTCGAGTTCACTGGCATTCAGTCTTCTCTCTTCCCTGTGAATGTGCAATTCCGTTTCCCTAAATAATAGGGGAGATGCGGCCAAAGAAAACTCAAAACAATACATTCGTTTAATAGCTCTAATGGCTCTGCTGAGGCCTGCCAATGAAAACGCTGGCTAAATTGTTCCAGAGAGCCTTCCACCAGAGCTAAACAAAACCTGCCAAATCTTTACCCACCACCTCCACTTTCTGCCACTCAATTTTTTTTTCTTCCTTTCTTTCATTTTTTCATTTTGGCCTTTTCCAAGAGGAGTATATAAAGTACCCAAAGAATGTTCTCTTTTCAATATGTATTATGTTTGGGGTACAGATTCATGTTTACTTTTCATGGGGATGGTGAGCATATTTTCAAACCAAAAATCAAGACATGGTTTTATAGTGTAAGGGTACTTTATAAAATGATAGAATAGACTATTTGAAATCATGACATTCCTGAAAAATCCAGTAGGGTCAACCTTCATTATTAAGGACCTAAATATGTCTGACATTGCATGCTGTATTTTCCGTCAAAAATCATTTTTTCAGAAATCACCATTTCCTAGCACTGTGGAAGGCACTTGGGATGACACTGAAATAATTCAACTAAAATGAAAAGGTCTCCACCCTAGACAATAATTAACAAATAATTCCAACTCTTCTTTTCCCAAGGAAAAGGGTCATGGTGACCCTTTTGGACAAGGTCACCTAAAGAATAGATCGGCAGTCAGGAGACAAGAAAGAAAAATGAGAGGAAAACAAAAAAGAAGTTGGGATCAGAATATAAAATAAGAAGCAAAAGATTAGGCAGAAAGAAGAGAAAATAAGGATGTTCATAATAGGGCAAGGCCATCAACAATTAAATCAGAAGTCACTGTTGTATATCAAGACCACTCTTGTCCACTCTTGTCTAAGAAAAGCAATTAAAACCAGACAGTTGGAATTAGATCCCACGTCCTCTCACCTTTAAATCATTAAGAGAAAGTCATCAAATTATTTCAAATTCCTTCAAAAGAGTATAATGATGTCACTATGATTTGAAACATGTCTCCAGGTTTTCTCATCCAATACAATTCCTTTAAAACCACAAGAGTCCCCTATTTTTATTACAATTGATCTGGCTTACAAAAAAACGATGGTTCCACTTTCCACTCATTCAGTACTGTCTACATCACAAGTACTCAGGCCTGGTGGACCTGTCACATTGACTCAGTGATTCAAGAAGCAGGAATGGAGCGTGTGAAAATGTTTCTATGCACATCGTTACGGGGCGAGACTTTGAGCAGGCAGTGGGGAAGCTTTGACCTGAAGCAATGTGGTGAGTCTTACAACCCTTCTGTTCAGATCCACATGTCCCCCCTCCAGTCTACACTGAACTCTGTTGCAAATTAATATTTCAAGGAATAAATGCTGGTCATGCCAGTCTCTGCTCAAAAACAAACCATGGCTCTTCAATGCCCAATAATTAGTCTCCAAATCCTTAGTTTTGTGTTGAAGATCTTTTACACTCTTCCTCTCCCACGTTCTCTTTCTCTGTCCTTCTTCAAGTACCTGATCCAGCTGAACGACATTGTTTTCTAGTCCCTGAATACACCTAAAAAGTTTCTCCAAACTTTCACTCATGCCATCCCCACTGCCTGAAATCCCAAACCTCCACATACCAAGTCTTATCAATCCATTAATATCCAGATGAATTTTTATCTCCTTTAGCAGAATGACCTAATTCCTACCTCCTCACTCTTGTTGTACTATATTTACAACAACACCTCATATCTCATTTTAATGCGTAACCCTATTTTACCTTGTTTCATGTTTATATTTACCCCATATCACATTATCAGTTCACTGAATATACGTCTTACATTTTTCTGTCTTCCATGAATAACCTAGGCTCTTACAGAATATGTTCAACAACTATTTTATAAATGAATGAACCTACGTCTTTATGTGCCAAAAATGTGTCACTTATTAGACTGAGAATTTCCAAACTTTTCTGTGCACCATAATCACCTCTGAGATTTGTTAAAAATATATTCAAGTAGAGTCCAGGCATCAGAATTTTTAAAAAGTTGATGATTCTGTGGATGACTTTGATGTAGGACAAAACCTGTGAGGCCATAATCTACAAAATTTTAATGATGGAAAAAATTTTGTGTCACTGATCCCAAATATACAAGTTCAACTTGGAAGTTGAAATAAGCCCACCAATTCTACCAACTTTCTCATCTGCAAACCATGTTAACAAAATCAAATTTGTTTACCTAATGTTCCCCCTCTGACCTTTCATACAATTGGTCACTCCAAGTGACAAACAAGTATAGCCAACCTTTCTGAGAAACCATTTGTTCAGAGAGATTTGTCAGCTATTTAAATTTAGAGCTTATCCAAGTTCCAATACTGAATTCTAGTCCTGGCTCTCTAAATTAGTAGCTGGGCCATCTTAGTTTAAGCCACTTAAACCCTCAAACTTTGGTTTCCCTGATCAAAATATAGAAACAAAGAAATAGACAAAGTCAATACTTCTCAAAATTCTATAATTATCTCTGCAAAGTGAGGTAGCCCCAATAGAAGTTCTCTACTACTTTCTATGACTGTCACTTTACAACTGTGTTTGTTGAACAATGTCCCTTTCATATTCTCAATGGCAAAGTACATCAATAAGAAGCCATTTTATGTGGATGCCACAGAAGGAGGAAAGAACATCGAGGCAAAGCTGTTTTATGTTATTTACTCTGATTCCCTGGTTTCGGAATTGATGACAAACTTCATTTGGCATTCCTGGACCTGTGGGTTCTGGGTCTCCAGGATTCATTCTTGGTAATGTCAGGTTAACTCAGGGCATTTGGCAGCACTGCATGAGGTGCTCTGAGTAACACCAGTTTTGCAACCTCATGTGTCATAGAATTAAATTATTATGTAATGAAAACTATGTACCACACAACAAAATGTTCACTCTCCTACCGTGGTACAGTATACTTAAGCATAAAACAGCCACAAGGGAAGATTGGAAATGACATGGAAAGGTCAGCCTTAAAATTATTTTAATTCATTTAGAAAAAAAAAAAACAATAAAAAGAAGAACAAACCCAGGAAGAATTAATTTCCAAACCAAAGGGACCAAGGAAAGTCAAGTGGAAAACAGGAAATTAAGGGAGGAGAAAACAAATACTGGGAGAAGGAGACAGAAAGAGAGTGGACCTTAGACATGGGGCTACTGTCACAATTCCTTATGAGAAATTATAGAAGGCTGTCGTTAAGACTCATTAACATTTGCTATTATTCTGAGGTGGCTGGCCAAACTTGAGAACTCACAGTGTCGGCATGTCATCGTCGTGCCCTGAATGTCTGAAGGTAGCTATAGGGCGATGTTTTCAAACACTGGATTGTGACCTATTATTAAGTTATGAACCAAATTTAGTGGTTGTATTTTTAAAAAGAAGAAGAGAAGGGAAAATATCGGCATGCATCATACACAGTTAACGCTAAGTATTATATTCGGAAACTCTGGGTTTATACGTATACATAAATATACACACATACACATACCAGGTTGCCATGCAAAATGCTTTTCAAATTGGGGGTCAGGGTAACAAAAACAGTGCAAGCTTCTGCTGTAGGAGTTGATTTCCCTGCTCCTTGAATCATATTCCGTCTCCTCAGAGAGCTCCTCTTTTGCCTCCTGTCTTCTGACATGTGAGCATTCCCCCGAAGTACAGGCCTCAGGCCCTGGCTCTGCTGGCTATGAATGTGCTGCTCACTGGAAGTTTTCATTACACCCATCAGTTCTAGTTGGGTCTTTATGAAACTTCTCTCTCTCAAATTTCTCTCTTTCCAGGCTACAATTGTCTGGCTTCAGCTACTGACTGGATAGCGCCTTGTCATCACTCCCACAATCAATGTATCTAAAAGTGAAATCACCTGGATCCAAGTCCTGACACCATCACCTACTGACTGTGTCACTTTGGGCAAGTTATCTAATCTCTGAAAATTTCAATTTCTTAATCTGTCAAATGCAGATAATACTATTTTCTTATATTAAATACAATAATGTATATTAAGTGTAATAGTTCTTGGGGCACATTAGATGTTTCATAACACCTAATATTTTTTCTTATTACCCCCTCAAACCAAGTTCCTCATCAGGCTTCCAAATTTTTACAAGATACAACATTTCCCCAGGACTTGAAGTTTTGGAATAATTCTTGACTCCTTGCTCTCTCTTCACCTCATATCACTCACTAAATCCTGTCGATCCTACCAGGTCCAGCTTGTTCCCAAACCTCTGTGTCCCTCACCCGCTCCAGGGCTGGCATCACTTGATTCCCAGACTGAGTCCCATCTATAGTGCCCATCTTTGGTCCAAGGCAGGAGAATTTACCAACAAATCACTCATCTCAGAGGTGAGCATCACGTTACTCTCGTGAAGCACTTGGCTGCTGCTCCCACACCAGCCAGGTTCCCTTCAGCAAGTGAACTACCTCTCTACGCTTCAATGTCCTCATCTGTAAAAGGAGAGACAAAAGGTTTTCTTAACTCATTTAGTTATTGTGAAGATTAGCTATAAAGCACTTAGGCCAGTGCCTGGGAAAAGTATTTCTTCTTCTTCCTTTTCCTCCTCCTCCTCCTTTTATTTTCTTCCTCCTCCTTCCTTTGCTCCTCCTCTATCTTCATCTTTTTACTGGTTATTGTCGTTATTGTTAATATTACTACTCTCCTCTACCCTGTTTTTACTAATCCACTCATTAAGTCCTCCATAGATCAGCGGTTTTCAGACTTTATTCTAAGCGCCCAAGGACCCTGTGAGGCTGCTCAGGGACCGCTGAAGGGGGAATAGCATGCTGAGAGGCGTGCCTCCAGGCCACTAACAGAGAACCTCTGTTTGTTCCCTTTGGGGGCTGCTTATTAAATTGATTTCATTAAGCAAAATAACTCCATTGCTACAACAAGGTCTGAGCCACCCTCTCCCCGACCACTAGCCCACCATCAGCACCCTCTGACTTCACTTTCTTACCCCCTACCCCACCGCCATGTTAGTCAGTCATTCATCTGGACATTTGAGTCTCTGATTCTCTTTACACGCAGTGCCCTGCAAAATTTCAAGGTTGAATCAATCCCAGCATTTGCTCTTATGCCCAGGTTCATGAGAGCTGATAAAAATAAAATAAAATACACACAACCACACAGATTGGTGTCACTACTAATTCTTGGTCTTCGGCCTCAGTTGAATGCTCACTGGCGCCCAGCAATCCAATGTGTCTCTAGTAAACTCCTTCCTCCATTTCCTTCACTACTGAAAATCCTTACTCCCTCCCTAAACCGTCTACCAAGCTAAATCCCACTCAACTTTAGAAGATTCGCTTCCCAACTTAGTGAGAAAACACAAGCTATACGGCAACACTTCATTTAATTTTCTCCTTCCCAACTGCAAACATCTCCACCATCATCTATCCTTTCTCATTTGTTTGTGCTCTCCCTCCCCTCCTCCTGTGCAGTGGATCCTGTCACTTTCCACCTATTCATAATTTCCTCTATCAGTCACCCTTCCTCACTCCTGTTTCTTGGCTTTCCTCCATTTTTAGAGAAATACTGCCTTTCCTCTCGGTATTCAGCTGACTTTTTCCCTTCTCAGCCACAGCTGTTCAGAGTTCATTCTTTCCACCTCCTATTCACCCTTCAACTCTTCCAACTGTTATCTCACTCCCCATATCATTAAATTTGCCAATGGTCTCTCCATATTCCCAAATCCAATTGAGATTTTTCTGTCCTTATTTTACTGGGCCACTATACTGCACTTGATGATCTTACTCCACACTCTTTTTCTTTCAAACAGCTTTACTGAGATAATATTCATACAATACATAATTCACCCATTTAAAGTGACAATTCAATGTTTTTAGTATATTCAAAGATATCTGCAACCATCACCAAAGTCAATTTTAGAATATTTCATTACCACAAAGAGAAACCCTGTATCCTTTAGCTATTATCTCCCTCTCCCCCATCCTCCCCGGCTCTAACTACTAATCTGCCTTCTGTCTCTATAGATTTGTCTATTCTGGATATTTCATATAGATGGAATCAAGTAATATGTGGCCTTGGGTGACTGGCTTCTTTCACTTAGCATAATGTTTTCAAGTTTCATCCATGTTCTGGCAGGTACCAACACTTTATTCCTTTTTATGGTTGAACAATATTCCATTGTATGGGTATATTACATTTTGTTTATCAACCCTGTGCACCTTTAAGAAACTCTTGCCTCCTGAATTTCTGTGACAACATACCCTCCTGGATTTCCACCACCTTGTTTCTTCCTGGTTTCTTCAAAGGGTTTCTTTTCCAACTCCTCACCACTTAACTGTCTAGTGTGCACATTCCACAGACACTTCCTGGATGAATCCATCAAAATCTATGACATTAACTGTCACCAATTTGTTGATGACTGTCAAAACAATATCCATGCTGTTCTCTAAGTTTCAGAAAGTATATTCAATTTTCTACTGGACATTTTTACCTTGGTGTTTTTCTGAGAATTTCAAATTCAGTTAGTCCAAAGTTGAATTTATCTCTTACCTCTACTCCTCACTCCCACACCAGCCATTTCCCATCAATTTTTTATTATGGTGAATGGTGTGCACCATTTAGTTGTCCATGCCATAAATACATAGGAGCCATCCCTTCCCTCAGGCTCACCCCATTTTCTATCAGTTCCCAAAGCCTGCATAGTCCTTAATGCCCCTCATACATCTAGCTTCTTCTCTCCGGTTTTACTGTTACTACCTTCCTTTAGTTTAAGCATTTGTCATTTCTTCTGAGAGTTATCAAAGTAGCTTCTACAGTGTCCACCTCCAACCCATTCCCCATACTTCTACAAAATGCTAATCCTGTAACATCTTTTTAGATAATCTTCAATAGTTCCCCATAGCTTAGCACACAAGGCTCTTCATTATCTGCTCCTTGCTTAATTCTCTGACATCAAGAGCTTTTTCGTCAATACATCTTTTGTTCCTTGATTGCCATTTCACATTTGTGTACTTTTGTACAAACTTATTTTGCCTAGAATACATTTATTTATATAAAATAAGCATTTATATAAAATAAGAATATATGTAAATATATAAAATATATTTAGTTAGGTAAAGGTAGAAATAAATATATTAATACATGTATTAATAACCTTTATCTAAATAACTCTTTCTTATCACTCAAAGTTCACCACCCAGGGAAGTTTTCTCTAACTTTCCTGTCTGATGTAGATAATTCTCATTGGTGCTATCTGATTAAGTACTGATCACATTATACTGTAAGCTTTTGAAGGCAAGACCTACCTCCCATTTAACTCTCTGTTCACTGAGTGCTCAGCACACTGGTTAGCATATGTTCAACCTTCAATAATGTTTTAAGAATCTCACATCTTACAGTTTCCAGGAAGCTTTCTCTCTCTTTGCCCTCAGTCTTTTTTGGATGATCCAGCCAAGTGCTTCTAGAATATAACTGACATATTCTGTCATAATATCTATTACATTGCATGATAATTATTGTATTTGTCTTCACATTCCAGTGTCCTCCCCAATGCCTGGCACATAGTAGATGTTCAATAAATAGTTGTTTAATTAAAGAATCTATGAATGAGAATGAATAGATGAACGAAAGCCTTCATCATAAGACCCAACCTCTGCCAAATGATCCTGATCATTCAACTTGTCCCTGTGTCATTGTCCCTAGGTTCTTTTCCTAATTACCTGCTGAGTACTGTAAGCCCACACAGAATTGTACCCCAACCTAATTCATACACAGACCTTTTTGGGGGTCTGAAATTCTAAATTCCATCTTGATATCCCAGGTTCTGATAGTCACGTCTGTTACCAGTTGCTCACCTGCCTACCTGCATGTCTGGACTTCTAAGGACTCATACATCCATGCTGAAATTTTCCATTATCCCTGTGATCACCCCATTGGATACCCCATTATTTAATATTTTGATCTGTCACTAAATGACAAATAAGGTTACATTTCCTTTTAACAGGGGACAAATTTTTATTTGGCTGAAATCTTTAAAATAATGTTCTATTTATGGAATTGCAGGCATCATCCGCAGATGGGAGGAACCACTTTCTGATGGACTAAGTTCCTCCTAGAGACTTTGAACTCACACCACTTGTGTGTCCACCTGTATCTACCTATCAAAAGGAAGCTGGCTCTGATACTATGCATAAGCTTCTGTTAATATCAGAGGGAGTTATTGGAGCAAATGGCTCTCTCCGGGAAAATACTATAAACCACACCAGATGGGGGTCAAGTTGGCCTGTTTACACCCATTCTTGATTGCTTTTCCATTGCTGCTGAAGGCCTTAAGTTTTATGGGCAGCATAAATTGCAACTGCAGCCTAGGATTCCATATTCAGCTCTTAACATAAAAGACCTGTCAAATGCAATACATCTTGTGAAGAGCGGAACCATAAAGAAAAATTGGATTTTATCTGTAAGTGAGCTCTTTAAAAATAGGAGCCTGCAAATCCTTATTCAATGTGGAGAGACTGTTTCAATTCCAGATGATAAAGCAAATGAAAAGACAGATACAAGATTATCTTTTTAAAAGACAATTTAAAAACCAGCCTACACAGACCCATCGTATCTACTTCTGGTCTGCTTGTGTTTATCAATTAAAGATCAATCTGTACTTGTATATTTTCAAGAGACAGCAGTCATTCAATGAAAATATCCAATAATAATCAAATAGTGGCATTATAAAACACAAACAACTCACAGCTAGAATACACAACTATGTACCGAAGAGGAAAAAGAAAGATTGGCAACAGATGTTAGCTCAGGTGCCAATCTTTAAAAAAAATCACTCACAAAAGGCTTTTGTTCCCTATTTTATTTCATTTTTTACATCATATTCTATTTATCAATTAGATTATAAAGCCCTCTAGGGTGGAAATCATGGCCTCTCTCTTTATGTATCCCTCACAGCACCTACCATGGTAGTACAAACATAAGATTAATAATGATTTCATTAATTGAAAATCATTCGTTCAACAAATATGCATTGAGAACTTAGTGTATCCCAGTCTGAAAAAAGTCCTGAATTTGGCAAATAGGTACATAGGAGACAAAGATTTCTGAAACACAGACATCATAATTTGTCATCATTAGATCACTCGTTTGCATACATTCTCAACTCCCTTGCCTTTATTTTCTCTTATTTCATTGTTCTCTCTTGGCAAAACCCCAAATCTAGTTAAATCAACCTTTCTGCAGATGCTATCTGCACCCATGGAGATTACAGTGACGAGAGAAAAAACACACCATTATGCTGTTTGGACCCAATTTAAATGTATGGCCTTTAATCTCAAGAGGGCCCTCATGCTGTCCAGATCCTACTCCATTTCCCCGGGCCATTCACTCTCCTGTTCACCTAATAACTATTTCATGTCTACTTTGCTCTCCTCAAACCTCCAACACCTGCCTCCTCACATCCTCAGTCTCAGTTGATTACCTTAATGCCTCTTTCATAAGGAAATAGAACTGAGAAGGACCTTCAGACAAGCTCTCGCCATCACATCTAACCTAACTTTCCCACAGGACTCTTATGCTCTGCTTCTCCTACTGTAGGTGGGTGAACTGGGCAGGCTCAGACCTAAAACCAGTCATCCCATTGTGCCCTAGACTCCATCCCCTCTCACCTTCTCCAGGAACCTCTCAGCAGTTCTCCTCAAGACAGATTAAATTTTAAAATGATGTGACCTGCTTTCAAGAGTATCAAAATAAAATTCGGTTTATACACACCCACCAAATTAAATGAAAGCCTGCAGGAAGGGGAAAGAGCTTTAGACTCAGGATCGAGAGGCCCGAGTCCAGTCCTTGTTCTCTGGGCAGTTCACTGAACTTCTCTCAGTGTCCAAGGATTAGACTTAGAGATCTCTGCAGTTCCATCCAACTCTCAGATTCTTATGTAGCACTTGTATTTTTTCAGACAATCAGCTTTTTTGAAAACAATTTATGGATAACAAGTTGTTGACTTCATCCAACTAAATGTTTTCGGAATAACTGGTTATTTGATAACATTTTGGGTTTGATGCCAAACCAGGGGACACATATGGATATAGTCTTAGAGCAAATCTATATAGCTGAGGTTAGTTCAGTAGTTAAGGAAAATGCACATTCCTGGTAGCTGAATCCCTCAGGAAATAATGACAACTCTTGTTGGCTCTTGGTGCCAACAGCATAGGTCTAGATACACAGGTCTGAACCATTAAGGAAATGGGAATAAGGAAGCTCCTGGGATACAAAAGGAAAAACAGGTGTGATCTGCCAGTTACCCACACATCCAAGCTTATTGCCAAAAAATACAGTATTTCCTTCTCTGAGCACCTGGCCCAGAAACGTAGTGAGACCTCTCATGAGCCTCTACTTACTGTCTGAACACGAAGCTTCCAGCTGTCCTCCCTACTCCCCATTCCAGTTACACACGCTTTTCTCTCCTCCCTCCCTCAAAGACTCTCTTTTGAACTCCATGTGAAATCAATTCAGGTATAACTCCGTTGACAAAAATTTCCAAAACACTGTCCAAGTTCTAACTTTTTTAATCCAGTCATATTTTAAATGGCCACTACGGTAAATCCTTTTGTAAAATAAACAACCACTGTCAATATTTGTCAGTTTGGCTGGTTTTTCAGAAAGAGGGACACGGGTGTAGATTACAGCCCATTCAGACATTTCCACCCAAAGGGTAGAAGGCGGGCATAATCTCAGTTGCCTCAGCAACAGAAATGTGAAACAGAAAATTTCAAAATAAATTAACATAATCGTAGGATTATAATGTTTAAAGAAGCAAGTGACACACAAATGTATATCGGAAGATTCTATTTAAACAAAGTTCAAAACCAGACAATCTAAATATATATTTTAGGAATACATGCATAGATAATAAAACTATGAAGAAATTATTATCACAAAAATTACAGTAGCAGAGAAGGTAGGGCATGAAATCAGGGACAGAAGGGTGAACACAGGATTTTTCTAAGGCACTAGTAATCTATATCTCATTGTGAGTGGTGGATGCTAACTTTGCAATTATTCTTTATTTCATATATCTATGTTTTATATACACTTCTCTATGTAGAACATTTTTTATAAAAAAGTAAATTAATACCAACTCCATTTTTGAAGTAAGTTCGACTTGTACTTTTCAGTTTGAGAAATAGTGCGATGAGAACATGGGAAGGGGACTCATCCTCAAACAATTATGAACTGTATCACTAATGTATTGGTTTAGTATTCTTATACAACTGACAGTTGATTGTGTGTATGAGCTTACATTTTATAGGGGCTGGGGGCTATTTATTTATCCATTAATTCATTGTTTCAATCAACATTTACTGAAAACCTATTACGTGTCAGGCACAGTATGAGGCAGTAGAGATACAAAGATGAACAAGACATGAGCTCCATTCTGTAAGAATGTGTGATCTAGTGCTAGAAGACTAGCATCTTTCCAATTTGCCAAAACAATAGTCCTTCCCTGCCTCTCCCACTCTTCCTAGCTGGAGGCTCTGATGCTCTTCTCCTGTTGGCTCACTCTCTAGTTTCCAAGACAACGACCTGGACAGGAGTTCTTTTGGCTGCCTTTGGACCCATAACTTGGTGGAGCATGGAACTGATCATGCTGTCAGGCACAGTGTCCATCAGGGCAGAGTGAGCCCTGGGCTTCTTATCCCTGTGATATTAACAGACTCTACTGGACAGTTTCTTTTCCTAGCATTGGCTTTGAACTCCTCCTGCCAGCTGGGCTGCCCACCGACCATGGCCCTACTTTGATTTGAGTAATCTCTCAGCATGTGGACCCCAGCTACCTCTGCCTTTGTGGTATCCTGAAAGGCTCAGTGTCCTCAGCTGCAATGTCCTTCACTGAGTGGACTACCTATTGCTGATACCCACCCACTTGTGCCCAACAAGCACTCTCCTGCCTGCCCTGATGGGGGTCCATCTTGCAACTCGGTTTAGTCAGCCAGTGCCAGCCATGCCAAGTTCTCACTCCCTCTGCCTTTTTCCTGAACAGTCCCAGTAGGCTTTGTTCCAAACTCCCCTAAAATCATGATGACAATGTAATAAATATAACAGTAGAGGTGCCGATGGAGTGATACAAAAGCACAGAGGAAGCACTGGAGATGGGGATGGGAGTGGAGTGAACAACCAAGCTGAGTCTTAATAAGTGTACCAGATGAAAGAACAAAGGAGCATCCCAAGAAGGAGGAACGACTGCTTCAAAGACATAAATATGGGAAGCCTGTTTGGAAAACAATGAGAAGTTTTGCGCATTCAAGGAATGATGAGATGAGAATAGAATGCTAGATAGGAGGAAAATAAAGAAAGGTCTTAAATGCCTTATTAATAAAAATGCACCCTATTTGGCATGCATTTAATTTCTTCCTGTCACAATAATGATGAAATAACTGACATGAACCAAAGTAATGCATTCTGTTATTTGGGCATTAGTGTGAGCTCATTCACTCTCATAATTTGCAAGGCTTAGCATTCACGGAACTCTGAGCCCTTTTAGTACTATTTCCATCATCACAGCATTTCCTTGGGTAGGTGATAGAAGCAGGTACAGCACCTGTTTGGATGCACAGCGATTTTAATGGACTTATTTGAGGCCACAAAGTGAAGGAAGGAGCACCGGAGATGCCCAGCAAACTATAGGTGAATACATTTAACCTGAATCAAACAGAAACCTGATCCTTTGGGAAATCTCCCCAGAGTTCTGTACACTCAGTTCTATTCCTTTGAGTGCCAGAACAGCTCTCTCTCCTGTCACCTGTAGAAAATGCAGCTGTTCAGGGACGGAGGTCTTCAACAGGGACTGTCCCAGGTGAAATGAGGACTGGTTGTTTTTTCAGCCCAACCATAATGAAGCTTGGCTCTAACTCTTCCTGGCACTGCTGGAGTTTACACTATTCATTTTGATGGCCTTCTGGCTGCCAGAACCTCTTTACTGCCCAGTGATCTACACAGCCAATACTGAATCATCAGAGACACACACGGACCTGTTCACCTCTCTGAATTAGAGATACACTGACTCAACCAGCCAAGAGGATTTTGTTCAGAACAAAATGAGAAAAGGAAAAACATCAGGCTAGAGAGTGAGAATTAAAAATGGAAGTTTTTGAGACAGATGTAAAATGGTTATAATAATAATAAAGGAAACAAAATATCTCAAGCTATTAACTTGGTCAATGACTTCCCTTATCATTTTATCTCATTTTTATTTCTCTTGGACTTAGGTGGGCATAACTGGAGTTGACGTGAGCAGACAATTTTGGAAGTTCCATTATATCAGATAGAGCACATCTACGTTAGATACATACATTAGATAGAGAACCATCAAGTTTTACCAACTATTTGTCCCTCAGCTGTGCTCAATGTCAAAACCCCAACCTCAGAAGGAACCTTGCATCCTTAGGGTTTGCCATCATCACATTTGTTAGTAACAGCACTTGCCTCGAGACACCTTGATATCAAACAAAAGGAAAACTTATTGACAAGTGACCTCTGGACACAGTTCTTGGCCCAAGGTTATCATTCCAGAGCCCATTAGATCTGTAGAGATCGCCCTTGGCCTCCACAGATCACAGTTTGCATGTTTATCCCTTCCACAAATTTATTTAGCACAAATTTACTGAGAAGCTACCATGTTCTCTATGCAAGATTATACAAGGCAAACTGTGAGAGATTCTGGTTGTTTCATCTATCAAATGAAGACAATACTCATCTCTCAGAATGGTAATTTAATACAATAAATGTAAAATACTTACCTCAGTGCCTGACACAAAACCAGGGCTTAATAGTCATTTCCTTCCATTATGGCAGTACAAAGATAAATTAGTATACTTCCTTTCCCTCAAGGAACTCATAGTGTAGATTGTGCCTAAAATCACCCCAGCGTCCTAGAAGTCCTATGAACTGGAAATGATCGACAGCTACTTGATCCTTCATGGGCTTTGTGAGCAGCACGTCGATTCAGTTCTAAGCTTAATTCTCAGCATTCTGAGTTGAGAACCCCACGGAACTTTCTCCTGCATGCATCCTAGATCCTAACTCTACCATCCCCTTTAGATGTTAAATTAAAAGAAAACTATGAAATATTTTTAACTATAAATGATTAATGAGGACACCACAATGGTGCTATCAAGTCACGATGGACATGAACAATAGCTCTGGCCCAAGACCCTTCATAATTTATAGAAAGTGTCCTTAACTACTATTTTTATAAAAGAGAAAGGCAGAAAGAGCAATGTTTCCTGGCATGAGGTGGTGTTATGTCCACTGGAGGCAGTTACTACAATAGACATGCCACCAAGCCCAACACTGAGTCCTTGCTGACAGCGCAGGTGCCTCAGGGGTGTTGCCTATGCCAGAGAAAAATCACTGCCATCAACTTGTCCTTCATGGAGTTTTGAATGGAATTTCAATCTTTACTCCTAAGAAATTGGCATTGTCAAAAACAACTGCCATTGCTTTTTTCTCTGTTTTATTTTTCAGGTTGTTTTTTAATGTAAGACCTCGTGTGCTACATTACTTGGAAAAGTGAAGTCTGACTGGGAAGTGTGGATAAAAACTAAAAAGGGTATCAATCATTCCAGACATTGGGTTCGGGAACCAGGGTGCCAGAGATGACAACTGTGAGAAGAGCAATTTCGACCACTGGGTAGGATGTCCCTCCCTTTATCCATTACTACACCCAAGGCCTCATTTGGTTTTCTAGGTAAACCCATTACATTCTTCCTAACTTTGTCTCCCATTACAAGCAGTGCTTATTGAATTAAAAAAAAAAAACAAACAACTACTCAATCTGGGGACATCTCAGAAGACCTCAAGTAGCTTTCAGATGACTTACCAGCTGTCCTCAACCTCAGAAGAATAGATTGAGTTATTAGCATATTCGTGAAGCAACATTTTCCCCTCTTATAAATATATTAATAAAGCCTTCTTTTCATCTTTTAACAGCTCCTTCCGGCCTGGGATTTTGTATTGCTGTTGTCTTCTCTCACTTAGGAGCCACTTTGCTGCCCCACCTTCCTTCCTCTGTCTTAATCCCCCTCTCTTGTCTGCTGGTAGCTCTATACCTGAAGGGAGAGTGTGCCTTTAGTGCAGACTGCATAAGGATGTTATTATGCCTTTATTAGGAAAATACGGAAAAGGAGAAATTAAGTAATGACTGTCTTGAGACAATGTACATGAATTTTAAATGCAAATAGAAGTTTATTTTACTTTTTGTACTCAATCCTTTCAGTGAATATTTGTTTATAAGAGTATATTTCTATAAACTGAGTCTCACCTGCAGGGTTTTCCCATTTTCTCCCATTATCTAAAGACATTTGACAGTCAGGCAGTAACCTGACATCTCAAGAATTAATTGGGTAAATATGTTCCCAAGAGCCACTTCTTTACCAAAAGACGTATTAACAGAAATAGGGCAATAAAAGTCTTCCAGAAACATATGCTTAGCATGTGCCTTCGCGATGGCTATCAGGAAGCATTTTCATCGAGTGAACTGGCCTTCCATACATATTGCTGTATACACATGGCCCCTTTCTGGGAATGGCCATGAAGTCTCAAAATGTCTGCTAGTTATCTCTCCCTCTTCTGAGGGAAGCAGCTTCACACCATTTATTTATTTATGCATTGCAAAGGCATCTGCTTAGACTGAATTGACTTTATTACATTGGTCATAACTGACTGGATCCGGGATTAGTGTGTGAATTGAAAGCTACCCAATAAAAACGTTCCATATTGAATTGGGACCCAGTGACCCAATCCGATCTTTCCTGCTTGAAGAAGGTGAAGGGATGGGGAGGAGGACAAAACTGAGCATCAAACGGAATTTCTGGAGCCACCCCTAGTACTGGCGGAACAATAGTTATATCCATATCCTAATCCCCATTATTTGAGTTCACTAGGACACTTGATAGAGCTAAACTCAAATAGCCCGTATGATTCATTCATTTTTTCATAAGGTTCTAAAAATTGCCTCGTGAGAATCACTATAACATAATGTGGTAGACATCATCAGTGATGGTCCCCAGCGATCCTTGGCCTTCTGGTATTTAGACCCTTGTATAATCCCCTCCCTTTGAGTGTGGATTGGGCTTCATGACTCACTTCCAAAGAACAGAATAGAGGCAGACTGATGGGATATACTTTCAAGATTATGCTGTAAAAAGACTACAGCTTCTATCTTCGGTTTTCCTTCTGCTCACATGCTCTGAGGAAAGCCATGTGGTGGAGCAGCCTTATGGCGAGGCCCACATGATGACCAACTGATATCTCTTGTCAACAGCCACATGAGTGAGCTCAGAAACCAACTCAGCCAGGTATCAGATGACTATGGCCCAGCTGATGCCTCAATTGCAGCCTCCTGAGAGACCCTGAGCCAGAACCACCCAGCTAATCCACTCCGAGATTCCTGATCCGCAGCAAGGTGAGACAACAAGGGTCTGTCTTTTTAAGCTACTATGTTTTGGAGCAACTTGTTATTCAGCAATAGATATTGTCTGGAAGGAGAGATTTATACAGGGGTTGGCAAACTAGAGCCTGTGGGCCAATGCTTGTTTTTGTAAATGAAGTTTTACTGGAACACAGTCATTCCCATTCATTTGCATATTATGCGTGACCGCTTTCACACTACAACAGTATTGAGTAGTTGAGACAGAAACTGTATAGTCTGCAAAGCCTAAACTATAAAGTCTGCCCTTTATGGAAAAAGTTTTCTAACCCCTGGGTTTATAGAATAAATTTGATTTGAAATGACCAAATAATACTGATTTGGAAGTGGAATCCCAAGTAGTGACCCAATTTCTTCTTTTTGAAGATTAAATAACTATGGCTTTAAGATGTAGGTGGCCTGTCTAACATTATATAACTAATCGCAGAGCTGGACAAGAAATCCAAGTTTCCTAGCTCCCAGTCCAGTGGTCTCTTCAAAACACCACACTACTCTCCCTAAGATTAGCCACCAAAACGACATGGTTTTATCATGAGTTTCTGGCGTTACTTTAAGTCCGTCACTGCAGGTCCCTTTGCCTAACTTCCTTCAGCACTATAGTAGTGCTCCCTAATGTGCTTCAAAGTCTTAGCAGATGGCCTTATTGCTTGATGTATGTAAGCTAATTCAAAGGTATATGAGAAAGGAAAATGACAGATTATAGAAAGACCCATAGAAAAGCTCACCTAACACTGAGAATAGTTATTCGGCTTAATTTCATTATTTTTACTCTTGCTGATGGATTGCTGCATGGTTGAAAGTGATAAGCTGACTGACATATGCTCATTCTCAAATATTACCTGCTGAATTTAGGCATAAATCCTTTTATGAGAGAAAGCAAACGAGCACCACCAGTTCTACTTCCCACGTCCAGGGCAGACACCACTAATCAAATACAGCATTCTTTCCCACTGAGCCACAGTGCAGTCTCAGAATCCTTCTCAATATCATGCTTCAGGAACCCAGCATCAGTCAGTTAAAGTTGACACCTGGGTTGAAATTCATGCACCGTGTCTGACATAGATGACAACACTGTAATCTCTATACAGAAAATGTTGATAGAAGTTGGTTTCAGACCTCTTTTGAACATTGATCAGTCACGGGAAGAACTGAACTTCCACCTATTTAACTCTAAGACAGCACAAGGCACACGTATGAAGGAGAGAGCTGATGTACAATGTATCTGAGAAAGGTTCTGTGATTGTGATTTAAAGTTACATCAGGATCCAGCGTAAATGCAGCTTGCTCAGTGAAACCCTTCCTGACGTGCAACCATATGTTCTGGTTTACCTGGGCAGTCCCAGTTTGTTCCTCTCACCATGCCGTAATTATTAACTGTACCTCCTTTCTCTCTCAGTGGTGTCCCAATCTGTATTACACGGTCATCCTATTGATGACCCAATTCGGAAGAAGCCTCTCCTTCCTCTTCAACCCCTGTAGTACTTCATAGCTCGCATGTGACAAATTATTTAATGTATATAATAATTACTTTTAGTTATAATTTGTGCTTCCACAACTCACTTCCCAGTCTAGATTGTGAATTCTTTGAGGGCAGTTGTGTTTCACTAAAACAGACATGCAATGGATAAAATTCCAATTAATCTTTCATCCCTACAACCTCACACGTACCAGACACAAAGAAGGCATTTGTTGAATTAATAAATGCTTAAGATTGCAAGATCTCTCATAGCTAAAACTATCCGTTATTCTCTTCAGTACACTTCACAGAGAAATGGCACTTTGGCAATCATATATGGTTTACAAATGTTCTTTGCATAAATGAATAAATGAATGAATGCTCACAATAAAGTTTCTTGACCTCATTGTTCAATTTTTCTCATTATGTTCTTCACAACACTATAGTATACTGACAAAAGTTCATTAATTGAAATATCAATTAATAGGTACCAATCACAAGCAGCATACGCCACAGGGCAGAATTCTTTCTTATTCCCTGGTGCATTTGAATGGTTCACTGAAATCTCCTTGTCTGGGTATTTTGGTATGGTTGGTAATAAACATTGGGTCAATAGTGGCCTATCTACAAAGATAGGACATGGATATGATGACCTCTGAAGCTCCAGGTGACCCATCTGGAAAAGCTATTTTGACAAGATGGGTCTCAGAATATGAAACATGAGTAAAAGCCCACCAAATTGAGTCTATAGTGGCCTAAGAACTCAAGTCTAGCTTGATATTAAAATATCTCAATTCCAAAATGGAGGAACTGAAGCTAAGAGGCTACATAAATCAGTATTCATTGGGGTCAGAAACATCTTGGGGATTGTCTCTCACAACATAACTTAGCAACATTTCTTAAATTCTAGTTTGTGATCTAGCCCACTCCAAACATCACTCTCACAGTTCCAGAACCATTCCTTACAGGTCTTAACCTTCTATAAAAGGAAGAACGAGGAGAGCACTTTTTAGGTCAGCTCAGATTTTCAGACAAGTCATTATAACCAATAAGATGTCCTGATTCCCTAGGAAGGAGCACCTCTTCAATCTCCTATGGGGTTTACTTTGACTTGGGGCTTTTCCACACACCATGGTTTACTCAAAAGTGGAACTAATCATTGCCTTAAAACCTTGCTTAGACACAATGTAAAAGTTTCAGATGCCTGAGGAGGCCCTTGCATGAAACTCAACAGGAAAGAAATTAAGAAAGAAATATAACCTCAAGGGATTTGTTTAGTTTCTGGCCAACCTTTCAAGTTTTCCTATGTAATAATAGAGGCCATTCAACAGGCTTCAGGCAAGGCTGACCTCACACCAGATCCTGCTACGGGACAGCACATGGCCCAGTTAATAGAGCTTCCATCTCTCTAGGGCAATGGCTAAGGTAGGCCCTACATCTGGCAATAGATGGGCTATCTGATCTCCATTTGACTCTCATTAAAGCCTGGAAAATTAAGAAGCAAGCTCACAATTGAAGAAAAGAAAGAGAATGCCTCTATAATCTAGTTCTTTCTTTCCTCTACTCATCCCCCTCTTTCCCTTCACCATTCAACCTCTTTATCTCCCTTGCCTTCCCTCCCTGCACCCATCCTGATTTACTCATTCTTCAAAGTAGAAGAATACTGTCTGCTCTGGAAAAATGATATGGCTTTCTCAGCCCACTCATTGTTGGAATTTTTCCTTATTTCCCAATCTCTCTTGTGGCAACTACAATGAAGTATGGGCACGTGGCTCTTTGTTCTTTTTAAACTGGGACTCGCATGCTGCTCTCCATGCCAACTGCAAAGAGAGAAGCTGCTTGGTCACCAAGCCAGCAGCCTCCCAGGACGCCCAGCCACGGACACCACAGAGACAGCCTAGTCAAATTCCTGGGAGTCACATGACACCTGATGATGGGCAGCTCTGGGCTTCATTCTCATTCCGAACTTTACTTCCTCTTTTGATCAACCTCCTTATTTTTCTCCTTCTCCTGCATCATCTACTCTATTAATGCTTGTATTATGTGAAACTAGTAGACCAGATAAGCACATGGCGACAGGGGCAAGAGAGTCTACTACGCAATCTGTGATTTCAAACTTCTTCTTCCGAGCCCCACAGATAGTTTTGAGGCTATGGAGTGAAGCAGAGGCATGGTATGAAATGGAGAAACTGAGGCAGAGAATAGAGGTAGCATCCTCTGCCTCCTGCCTAGCAGCTTAAGTACTTAGGTGTAGTTGGGGAAACAACTAGGAGTCAGACGACCTCCCCTTAGGTTATCCAATCAGACAAACATCTAGCTTTGTGACTTGAGACAAGCTTCCTCGTCCATAAAATAAAATAAAATAAAATGGTTGAACTAAATGATCTCCAAGATCCAGTTATGACATTCCATGACTCTGAATCTGAGTAGGCTCATGTGTCTTTCAGAATTTACCTTGGTTCCACCTCCTGTTTTCAGAATCACATTCTTTCACAACAGCTCATGAAAGAAGGAAATGAGGTTAGGCTCATAAGTTTCCCTCACATTTCAGCACACGAAGATGGACTGAAAAGAGGGTATTATGAACAATCTCCACCTTCCTCAAGCCCCTAAATGGTCAGTAATCCCCTCCCTCTCTAGAGACAACTGCCTCCTTCTTCGCCAAGAAGATCAAGGCTACCCGGCAAAACCTCTCTCAAATCCCGCCCTGTAGGCCAAAACCTCACCTGTCTGCATCCACCCTTGCCGCCTTCCCTCCAGTCTCAGAGGAAGCTGTGTCCTTTCTTCAGTTCATGTCTCCACTGCTGCCTGGATTCTGAAGCCCTTCCTCCCTTACCTCCACAGAAGGGCTACACTCTCGATTCTTCTTCTTCTTTAAAATCATTCCAGGATAAAATTACTCCAACCATCCTCCAAAAGGTAGAAACTGAGGCCATAAAATGACCTTTTGTTTGTGCTTAGGAGCAGATCCCAGACTGATTCTTTAAGAGAATATTAGGTTTTTGCATAAGGGTGTTGTTGAGAATGTTGTTCATTGCACTATACAGTTTTCTCTGTATGTGGTCCCCCAGGAGAAATTTCTATCCAGTATGATTATCTTCGCCAGCTGTTCCCTTGAGTAGCTGTTTGTTTTCATCTTAGCAATAGAGTGAGCCATGTAGCTTATCCTGTCTCCCTCTTTGTCTTGATTCTGGGAAGTTCAGAGCTAAATCTGTGGTTTAACTCTAGCACTCTAATATGCAGGTATACACTCATTTTGCATACTGAATTCACCACTGACAATCTTTTCTTATCTTTCATCATTTTCCCTTTTTTTCTTTTTTTCTATATGTTTCTTATTTTAAATTATCATATCATATCAAAATTATACCTTAAGTCCTATTTGCAATAAGGCATGGTATAACTAACCCCTAAACAAATGAATAAACATTTCTCCTAGAGACCTATTATTTAGAAATATGTATGCAAAATATAACAGGATTTCTCTTGCCATAGATAACGTCCAACTATATAAGAAAGTAAAACTAAGAAAAGCATTGGAATAGGCCTTAGAAAGGATTCTTTATATTTGAGTTTCAGTATTAGCCACAATAAATTCTCGAAATAAGATGATCCACTCAAATTAATTGCATAAAGATGCTGTGGCAGTTCTCCAAGAACTCTAAAGATAGAAGAGACCACCACTGCCATAGGCCATCTTCACTATGTGTCCTTTCCAAAATATCCTGTGATGGACTAGGGTACTAAGAAAAGAAAAACGTGATTTTATCTATTTGCTGACCAAGGATCTATGATCATGCAGGAAGGTCCCAGAATGACAGAATTAGAGATAATACTTTTTTCCATTATATTAAAATCTATGAAAAAGGAGTAAACCAATCTCTTGAAAAGATAAGTGAGATATAATTACAAAATGTATTTAACTGAAAGTATTACATTCCACATGAAGTCAGTCTGAATAACTGTCCTTCTAATATTGGGCTGTGAATGCCTCACAATGCTGTTCTATTTTCGCAGTTAATGGTTAGGTCATTGAATAAATGGCAATTACTATTACAGTTATTATCCTAGATCTTTTACACCATATGACGGGTACCAATTCTCTGTTGACCTTACTCCCCTGCCTAATATACTCTCCCTCCTGGGTTCTACTACCCATCTTTCAAGAATAGCTTCAAATCCCATCCCCTTCCCAGTTGAGTTCTTCTGGTTGAGAAGATCTGAAAACATAAATGATTCTTAGAATGATTATTCTGATGACAGTGTACAGAGTTAATTTTGGGGGTAGAGTGGAAGAAGATTAAAAGTAGAAAGACACATTGGTTAGTTAGTGTAGGATTCAGACTTAGGGGGCCAAAGATGAGTAGAGATAGCACTCGGCTTTATTCTACTCAGTACTGAAATTATATTCATGCATGCCTATCTCTCCCACTTGAACTCTTTGAAGGCAAGGATCATATCCCTGGGCCTGCTACTGCGTCCAAAACATAGTAGGCATTCAATGAATGTTTGTTATAAACTGAATGAATTAATGAATGAGTGGATGAATGAATAGAATGAATGAGCTGCAGAAGAGGCCATTGTGACATTTTTATAAATTCTTCTATACCGGCTCCTCAATCAGCAGGGAGAAGTTACAAATCCATACTTGAAGGGGAACAGGGCCATTTACCATCTTGCTTACCACTACTCTCCTCCCCAAACTTTGGATGTGCTCCAGGTTGTTGATGGTCCTCATAAAACCTGCTGCCCAGAACTGAGCACAGGCTCCAGACAGAGCCTGATCAGGACTGTGTCTAGAGGGAGCTCTTCCAGCCACCTGAACACTCTATCCTTTTTCAACAAAGCCCAGGATTGTTGGCCTATTTTTAATAGCCACATCACACTTCTGCTTCACATGAAGCTTGCTCATGATTATTTTCACATTGGTTGATGCAAACACAAGTATCCACCAGCTTGGTTTACACGTTTTTTATATCTTAAAATCTAAGGTCATCTCTAAATATTCATGGTATTGTGTTGAGCCCAGCATTCAATTCTTTAAATTTTTACTTGAAATTATTCTGAATCCCTAATTCTGTCATAGTCCTAAGTGCTATGACCCTGGAACTTTGAGGCATTCATTCAGTAGGCAATTCTGAGTACCTACTTGGTATTGAGCAGAGATGCTAGACATAGGCCTTCCTGAACAATAAATCTTTTTGAAAGCATAGTAAAGAGGAGATGTTCATTGTACTCAGCTTTGCATTTTTACACTCACGTATGAAAGAGGCCTGGGAGGGGAGATAAGTCACAGATACCCTATGGGTCAGGGAGATTACTGTCTCATGCCTTCTGGTTCATAATGACTCTTTATTACTGTATAAGGCATGATCTTGCCCCCGTAAACTCCACACTGAGATGAATACCTCTTTCACAATCTGCTCACTGTCTCCTTGGGGATGTCCACCATCTCTTCAAACTCACTGCTGAACTCAATGCAACGTCTCATCAAACACTTTCACTTATGATGTATTTTCAATTTACAAAGTACTATCAGCAAGTATTATCTCAACTGAACTTCACAATATCCCTTTGAGGTAGATAGGTCAGTTAGGTACTTCTCTACACCTTCTTTATTAATCGCATTCCACTGCTTAAGTCACTCAATTGCTCAAGCCCCATGGTAGCTTCCCAACTCATCAAAATTAAAAACTAAAATCCACACAGTGGCCTGACAGGCTGTGTGACCTGTCCCCACTGACTAATCTCTGCTTAGCTCATTCTACTCCAGCCAGAGTAGCTCCTCACTGCTGCCTCTGCCTCAAATAATCTCCCAGATTCCATATGGCTCACTCCCATACTTCCTTCTGCTCAAATGTTATCTTTTCAGTAAGACCTTCCCTGCACATCCTTTATCCTGCTCCCACAGCAAGTATTCCCTGTCTCCCTAATTCTGCTGAATTTCTTTCCACAGAACTTATCATCACCTGGCATATCATGTATTCACTTGCTATTTGTTGGTTGCCTGTCTCCTCACACTAGACTATAAGCTCCATGAGGGAGGGGACTGTTTTCCTCATCACAGTAACTGCAGTGCCTGAAAGAGTGCCTGGCCTAGAATAGGGGCTCAGTTAACATTTGTTGACTAACAATGACTATGAATATGAGTGAACAAACGATTACATTATGTGACTAGGCTGGAGCCAGGATTAGAAGCCAGTTCTTCTCATTTCTAGTTTCCTAGATCTTTCCACTATGTCACAATAATTTCCCTAATCATTTTCAACCTGTTACCCTTTCCTGCCTAGACTACTACAAGAGCTTACAAAGTCATCTTCCTGCCTCCAATCTTCCTGGTTCATAACACTGATTCTGTATGCTGCCTCCAGATTAGTGTTCTGGAGAATTACTTCCCTTTCTGGTATAAAGAGCATAGAAGCCCTGATTATCTCTCCAATGAGGACAACTAACACTTCTTAATAAGATACAAAAATAAATTTTAAATGAATTAAAAAGCTGAAAGGAAATTAAAGGTTATCTTTGGAGCCCACGTACAAAGTAAAAATAGGAATCCAGAAAAGTAAGCATCATCTGCAGCCCCTGGCTTCCCCAAGGACTCTGCCCATTCCTAGCACCCTTGAACTTCAGTTCGATGGTCTTGTGAGAATCTTGAATAGGAACAAAGCTTAGGGCTTAGCTAAGGTGGGAAGTTTTATGGGAGAGCCCCATACAAAGCCAGGACTCTCAAGGACTATACCATCAATAAAACAGAGCATCAAAAAAATCTTTAAAGTCCACTTCATCAAGGGGGCCAGCTTGAAAATTTACATTCCCATATCTTGGCCAAACATGTATGGTGAAAATCTCCCCTGAGAGGTAACCATAAGTCAGCCCTCACAGGTCTACACCCCAAATCCATAACACCCTACCCATACGATCCAAAAAACCTCAAGCTAATTATATATATTTAAAGTGATTTCTTATTAGTAAAGCCCCAGGCAATTGACAGAAATAAAAGAGCATATCTTCAATCCAGGCCTGAAAGAAATCTGACAGGTAAAGTTTCAAGGAACATGGGCTCACCACCAAAACCTTAAAGCATGCATGAGGAAACAAGGCACCAGGAGCAAGAGCCAGCAGAAATAACAACAGAATCAGACTGGCTGATATAAAATATAAAAGAAGTATACTTAATATGTTTTTAATTAAACTTTTTATTTTGAGATCATTGCAGATTCACATGCACTCGTAAGAAATATTACAGGATAGTACTAAATATCCTTTACCCAGTTTCCCCCAACGATAACATCTTGCAAAACTATAATACAATATTAACAACCAGGATACTGACATTGGTAGAATCCACCAACCTTGTTCAAATTTCCCCATTTTTACTCCACAATAGTTTATGTGGACATTTAGTTCTACACAATTTTATCATGTGTAAATTCATGTATCCCTCACTTTAATATATCTTTTTTTAAAAAAAGAGAATACCCAAAGCATGAATAAGTAACGTAAATTGACTTTAAAAATGACTAGGCAGATATGAAAAAGAACTAAATAGAACTTACAGAGATGAAAATTATACTAATAAAAATTAAAAATTTATTGGTGGGTTCTAAGAGCAAGATAGCCAAAGCTGAAGAAAGAGTCAACTGGGCAATAAATCTAAAAACAGTCACTTAAAATGCAACACAGAGGGTAAAGATTGAAAAACTGAGAGATGTTAAGAAACATGGAGCACAGAATAAGAGGGGTAATATATATTTAATAGGAAATCCAAAAGGAGATAATAGAAAAAGGATATATTTGAAGAGATATGACTGATAATTTCCCATAATTGATGATGGCATGAGTGCTTAGATTCAGGAATGACAATAAATCTCAAATACAAGAAAAGAAAAATCTATATCAAATATATCACAGTGAAACTGCAGAATGCTGAAGACAAAGAAAAGATCTTGAACACAGCCAAAGAGAAAAGGCAGAGTAAATACAAATGAATGACAATTAGAGAGCTAACTTTTCAACAGTATTAATGGAAACCAGGAGATTATAGTATAATATCTCAATAAGAGAAAACAAAACAGCCAATCTAAAATTGTACACTTAGAAAAGTTATCTTTCATGAAATTTGATAAAATAAAGACATTTTCATAGAACTGAAAATTGAGAAAGCATATGACTAGCAAACATTTAGTAAAGGAAATTCCAAAAAATGTCTTTCAGGGATAAGCAAACTGATCCCAGAAGGAAAATCTAAAATTCAAGAGAGATGGTAGCTATTAAAAAAGGTATATATTAAAACAGATGTCTATCGATCAACCAGTTGATCTAACAAGAGATAGATATGTCTACACATATCCCATGGCTCCCAGTTGCTTACTGTTCAAATCCCTTAGCCCAACATCTAAAGGCCTTCCCAACTTAACTTTTCCAATTTTCTCTTTCTTACTCTTCCCTAGGTACCCTCCCCGCCTTTCAAGTTGTTCTTATAGTGGCCTGAATATATTTGCACATGACTATCTGTACTTTGGTTCGTACCTTTGCCCTTGCCTACTAAACTCTTTCTCCAGCTCTTCACTATGCATGTTAAAGAATCCACCTCTTATCTAATGTCCTTCCTAAGTTTTCAGCCCCCCAGTGATTTCCCTTTCCCTCCTTTCTTTTCTTCAAGTATATATCTCTGAAACAATCATTATACAATTAAAATAAACAAATATTTATTATACACCCACTACGAGCTAAGTACTTTGCTAGGCATGTAAGACTTATACCTGACACACAACGTAGAATGGAGGGTAATAACACAGACTTCAAAGTCAGAGTTTAATCCCTGTTCTGCCATTGCATGATGATAGTTATTTAACTATCTAAATCTCAGTTTTCTTATATATAAAATGGAGATAATCAAAGCAACTGCTTCTTGGAGCTATTGTGAACATTAAATAAGATAATTCATGCAAAGTGCTTTGTTTCATCGGTAAAACAGAGAGATAGACAGACAGATACAGAGATATCATAGTAAGATATCTTACTATGACCTAGATAGTTTATCTGATTATCCCGACATATTTGAATTTTGAATTCTAAATCAGGGAATTCTAGAAATAAAATTGGCATTAAAATTCTATCGGAGCCCCATTACTAAGAATACCAAGGTCTAAGGTCTAAGGAAGAGGACAGTAGCAGAAATTATGCCTGTCAGGAGTTTCATCCCCCAAAAGTAAAGATGAAAAAGCAGCTCACTCCACCCAGAGTGTTGGCACTAGCTGAGGAAGCTTGCCCCGGGAACGCTGAGGACACCTCCCCACCATCCTGCTCTTTTGGCAACTGTTGCTTGAACTCAAGGCTGTCCATAAATCTATAACTTCTGGCCTGACATGTAAAAATGAATTGGATCAATTCACAGTGACTGTCTCCAGAATTTGAACCAAAATACTGCAAAAGATTTAGTCAATTAGCAATGAGATATAAATCTGAAGAGCAGACTCAATGAGATAAGCAGGAGCCACAATAAACTGAGTTTAGTTTTAAACTAAAGCCACAAGGGGACAGGAACTATGAGTAATCTAGCACACTGGTAAGAAGGCATGAATGGTGCAGATGCACTAAGATGTAGAGAACCCCGCAGCCTTTGAGAGAAATGGAGTGCCCTGACCCACCACAGTCCTGGCAGCCTTCTAGCTCCACCTCCAGCCCAAACGTAATGGTACAATAAATCCATTTTCTTTAGTTAACTTGAGTGTCTCTTTCCTTACAACCACAAAAGCCTAACTAAAATGTTTGGTAGAAATCTTGGTTAATCTGTGACATGAGTTCAAAGAGGCTCTATCTGATTGGAGTACCCTGTATCCATTTTGAGGGGGGGGCGGGTCTGCTCTTTCTCTCAATCACTGTCTCCCACTCATCTTACCTCCTGGCTATTGTAGCTGACTATTTCTCTGATCACCAAAATTTACTCCATGTCTCATCCTTTCAGAGCCATCTGGGAGCTCAGGTACTCAAATAATGAGATAATGAATTAAATGACTCACAGCCTTTCCCTCCTCAGCTAACATATTTACACTTTCATGAATATCTTCAGTTATTTTCCTTACTCCTGATTATGGCAACTCTACCACAGTAATGACAGCAGTAGGAGGGATTACTAGAGTGTAGATTCCAAATACCCTTCTTTTTTCAATACAGACTAGCTTACTCTACCCCACCCAAACCCTTGCCCAACACTACCATTCCCACCCCCCATCATTGATTTTTCATTTATGTATATGTTAATTCATTTTAAAAATATCAATTGAGGGGCCGGCCCCATGGCCGAGTGGTTAAGTTCATATGCTCCGCTTCAGTGGCCCAGGGTTTCACCAGTTCAGATCCTGGGCACCTACATGGCACCACTCCTCAAGCCATGCTGAGGTGGTGTCCCACATAGCAGAACCGGAAAGACCTACAACTAGAATATACAACTATGTACGGGGAGGCTTTGGGGAGATAAAAGAAAAAACAAAAGATTGGCAAAAGATGTTAGCTCAGGGCCAATCTCAAAAAAGAAAAATATCAATTGAGCACTTCCTATGTTACAAGTACTAAGAACAAACAGCCTAAAGTCTTGTGCAAGAGACAGACAACAATGCGTAATTACAATATAGTATGATAAATATGTACTCAGTCAGGGGTTAGCAAACTTGTTCTTTAAAGAGCCAAAGAGTAAATATTTTAGGTTTTGTGGGCCACAGGGTCTCTGGTGTAACTACACAACTATGGCTGCCACATGAAAGCAGCCATAGACAGTATGTAAATATGAGGATGTGGCTGCATTCCAATAAAATTTTATTTACAAAAACAGGTGGTAGGCTAAATTTGGTCCACCAGCCATAGTTTACCAACCACTATACTAGGGTAAGAACACTCCTTTATTCAATCTCTGTTGAATACGTCTTAGTCTATTCCTTTTGCTGTTCTAAGTGCGAGGGTAAAACAGTAACCCAAACACACAAAAGCCCTTCTCTAATGGAACTTACCTTCTAGTGGAGGAGACAGACATTAAGTAAAATTAAAACTATATATTGCATGTTAGCAGCAAATTCTAAAAAGAGAAATAAAACAGGAAAGAAATTGTTAAGAGTCAGAGGAGTGTGTGAAATTTTAGAGGAGGTGACCAGGGAAGCCTTCACCTAGAAGGTGACTTGGAAAAAAAACAGAAGGAAGTGGGAAAACTAGCCATGTAGAAATCTGGAGGAAGAATATTCCAGCAAAGGGAAAAGTCACTGAAAAGTTCATGTGGTAAGAGTATGTCTACAAGAAACAGTGAGAAGGCCAGTGTGCCTGGACTGCAGTAAACAAGGGAATGCGTGGTAGGAGATGAAGCCACAGAAGTAACTGGTGCCAGACCAGGTCGGGCCCTGTAGTTCATAGTAATTCTGTTGGCTTTGACTCTGAATGAGCTGGGAGCTGCTGGAGAATTCTGGGCAGAGGAATGACTTCATCTGAGTTATCCTCTAATAGGATTACTCTGGCTGCTAGGTTAAAAACAGATTAGTGGGGCAGGTGCAAGAACAAAAGTGAGGAGACCAGTTGGGAGTCTATTGTAATAACCCAGATGAGAGACGACAAGCCAGAGCAGAGTGGTGACAGGAGGAGGACAAGAAGTGATACAAATGAGATTGCTAATTCCTATCTGAGGACAGAGGAGTGTTCTCAGGAAGGAGGAAGTGACACCCTAACTGAGACTTGAAGGATAAGTAGGAATCATTCAAGTATCAAGCTGGGGGAATCTGGTCCACAGCCGTGGACAGAGCACCTGGTGAGAAGCGAGATGCGCTGGGACTCAGGAAAACTAATGGGTCAGCAGCTTCCTCCAGGAGGTGACTCTCTGATGGAACAAATCCTCAGAAAAACCCCTGATGCTCAGACTAACTCTATGCTCCATCCACTCCCCAACCTGCTTCTCTGGGTTAGGGCAACATCCAGCAACGAGATTTAACTTTCGTTCCATCACTAAAGTAACACACAAACAGGGTTCCCGGAGGAAAAAGAGAAAACATTTCTAAGAGTGCAGCTATCTTCCAGATTCCTAGGCTTAAATTCCAGGCAGAGATCCCTACATGAAATCATCTGAGACAGACGCATCTGGCCAGGGCAGCAGGACCTCCACCCCAACCCCTAGGAAAACACCCAAGTATTCTGAACTGAATGTGACTAGAGACTAGGGTCTCTCCTAAAAATTTTCTAAGAGGAAGTATTTTTAACACGTAGACACGTCACATGGCTCTCTCACAAGTCTGTCAATTTGGCTAGGAAATAACCACAAAACGGAGAGAAACAACCCCTCCCAGCTCACCTGGGGAGGAAAGTTCTCTGATCCAGGTAACGGAGCAACTGTGGATTTCATGTACTCCCAAATACAGTACCTATGAGGACTGTGGAGAAACTGGCCTGTAGGAGACACTTCTATTTGAAAGTGAATTTTTTGACCTTAGCTGTAAGGCATTCTCTTATTTCTCCCCTCCTATTTTCTTTGCCAGGTGAAATGAGCATGAGAAGATAAGACTTGTCTCTTTAGAGTTTGCACTGCTTGTGCATTTTGAAGTGGAGGGACTGAGGGGTTTTTTTGCTGTTCAGTTTTAAAGTTTCTCCTCCATTTCTCTTCCCTCTGCCCTCTTCTACCCCTTACACTTATTTTCCCTGCGCATGTTTTTTTTGGCTGCAGGGAACTTTGAATTTCAACTTCAAAAGAAACCTATAATGAAGCTTGGCTGATGTTTAACAGACCCGCCACTGCAGGGGCCCAGACCAACCATTCCTTTGGCTCGACAGCCGCAGAGGGTAGGTGAGCAGAGCACAGCTAATCCCACACATCCAGGTCTGCACAGCACTGATTTCTCCACCTGTTCCCTTCGATGTCACATGCATGCATGTGTCCTCCAGTCCCTGGATACACACCTTGTGGACACCATACTCTGCCATGCCCCTGCAGGGCACCCCCTCCCCCAGGCCACCCTCTTGAGGACCATTTTAGGGGGAAGTGGGCCATGTCCCAACATTGCTATGTAGAGCAGTCCTTCTTCCCTCAAAATCCCCAGCAGCAAAACTCAGGGAATGAGACAGAGAAGAGACAGTGAGTCACCAACACACAGAGACCTTAGCCCACCACAGAAATCAGAAAACAAACGTTTGGCATCCCATTGTCTGCTTCACGGCATGGTCTGACACTAGGTGATTGATGGCTTGCTTAAACTGTGCTCAGCCATTTGTTTTTATTTGGTGATTTTTCTCCACATAATAACACTATTACAAGATCTGACACACAGAAACCAAAACAGAGAGGCAAGCACACTGTTCCAGATTTGGTTGGATCCTAAGCTCAACTCTGATGTGAAAAGGAGAGAAAGAACAAGGGCTGGAAAGTAGGTTCAGGAGCAAAGAACCTTTCATCTCTGAGACATAATTTGAGAGGGAAAAATAACAGAGACAATTCATGACCAAAAAGCAGCTGAGAGCCTGCAAAGATCAGGGAAGCTGAGTTTGCCTTAGGACATAGATTCCCTTGGTTTGGCTTCTGAGGATGCACCACAGGGAGTGGTCAACGACACTTGTGGTTTTACTGAGGTGGACTCCCAAGCCCCTTCCTTCCCTCAGCTCCTGGAGACCCTCTCTCCTGGCAGCTCCTCCAGAGAAAGAGACATCTGGCCTGTGTAGCCTTCCCTACCCACAAGCCAAGTTCCTCTATCATGGTAATTCTGTTCAACTGGCTGGGTACTGTATCTATAATTCATATCTCCTCCTGACCAGCCCCAAGGCTGATAAATACTCTCCCTTTGATAGAGCCATCTGGGTTACAGATGTTCAATGCTGGATTCCTCAGGCTCCCTCCTCCTTGCAGAGCCTTTGGGAGAGGAACTTCTTTGGGTTAGATTTCTGATTTCTTGCTAGGGGTGGGGAAAGGAGAAAGGTTGAGCAGGATCTGACAAATGAAGAGGATTGTTTATACACCAATTGTACTTGCATCTTAGCAATCTATCTATAGGTGCTCCCCAACTTCCCAATAACTCCCTGCTAAACTGTGAGCTCCCGAGTAGAAGGACTCGGAGTAGAAGAGCCTGGCATACTCCCTTTGCCCAATAAATGTCTGGTAAAATATCTGCCGAAGCTGACTTCCTTCAGAGTCACAGTATAATGGAAATGTGAGCTTGTTCTTTGATTTAATTGCAATAATAGAGATGCTATGTTTGGGTAATTTAGCTCAGAGACAACCACTAATTCCAAGTCGCAGGCCCTCATAGATATCCAGAGATCTACATCTCTACGAATCCAAAGTCCTTTCAAACGATCCAAGCCACGGTACAGAAAAGCAGTCTACACTCCACGTTCTGCTTTTAGTGCCTCAGCCTGGATTTGAACTCAGGGAATTCAGATAAAATTAGTAAACCCCTCCAGTAAATTATTAGCACTTACTCTTTATATACTCTTTATATTTGTCCCTCTGCTTAGCTTACTGTGTCTGCACATCATAGGAATTTGATAACTAATTGTTTTTTAAAATATGGTTCTTGGTAACAAAAGTTATAAAAAACACAATATTTTTAGTGATAAAAATTCAGCACAAGGAACACAAGGCAAAGGATGGGAAGGAAAAAAAAATCCTATACATGAAATAAATACAAGGGCAATGGGAAAGAGAAAAACCTCTCCTCTCCACTATGTTCTGCCTTCAGATTTCTTCCTCCAAAAAAGGAAATTCATAGATAATCATCATTTTTTTAGATCATCACAAGTAGAGATCTAAAAGTGTGGTTCCTACCGTGAACAAGTACTAGACATTTGAGGAAATTCGCCAGCATGAAAGACAGATAGGAATTAAGAAAAAAAGAAAAAGAAAAGTTGACCACAGATCAATCAGATATAGCACACAGAAAGAAAATTCAGAATGAATCTTATTTTTAGCCTCAAAAAAGGTTGCATCCTTAAAATAAAAATAGATTAATATAGGAAGTCAAAGAATAAGAAGGTCTTAAAAATATGATTGCTAAAATTAAAAATTCAGTAGAAGAGTTAGAAGATAAACTCAAGGAAATCTCTAAAAAAATAGAATGAAATAACAAAGAGATAGAACATATGAGAGAAAAAAGAGAATAAATTCAGGACATCTATCCTCAGGAGTTTCAGGCAGAAAAAAGAAAAAGCAGAACTAAATAAAGAAGTATCAAAGTAGTAATTTAATAGAATTTTCCAGAGGTACAGGGCATGAATGTCCATACTGGAAGGACCACTGGGTGCTCAACAAAAAAAGAATAAGAGGTCAACCCTACAAAAATTGTCATAAAATCCCTCAAACAATAAGACTAAGGCTAAGATTCTAAACAATTTTGAAAAGGGAAAAAATTATTCCACCTCTGAAAAGACACACAATTATCAGAATAGGAGCTGTGGGCAATTAATGAATTTCTTCAAAAGTTTGAGAGAAAATGTTTTCCAACGCAAAATTTTACACCAAGACAAACTACCAGTTTTGTGTAAAGGCAAGACAAAAACATTTCGGGAAATGCATTTTCAGAAAAAGTTACCTAAAATGTCCTTTCTTAGAAAGTTACTGAAAGATGTTTTCCAGTAAAACAAGGTATTAAATTAAGAGACACTCATACAATTCAGGACACAGTGGCTCCAATTCAAAAAAGCAGTAATGAGGAGTTCCCGGACAACAACTTGTGCAGCAGATTTAAAGATAACTGGTCCAAGATTGGAAGAGGAGAGGAAAATAGAATGAACTAGAAGGAGAGCTCCAGAGGAGTGCAAAAGAAGAAAAGGAAAAAAGACACATTCTGTAGATTAGCTAATATGATAAAGCATTGAAGACAATTGAGGATATTTAAAAAAATGAATGCAGGAAGAGAGGAGGGCAGGAGGAAGTGAGGAAATAGAGACGTAAGGGACAAGGGAGGGTAGGGGAAGAAGTTATGGCATGAAGGAAATATAATAATAGAATAATACTTTGTAACAAAAAAAATTGTCATGATATTGTAAATATATCTAACTTATTCAACAATAAATTGTCAAATAACTATATTGGAAAGACGGAGGCGAGAGGAAGGAGACAGTGTAAGCGTTAAAGTCTCATCTTTATCATAAGAGCAAGTCAATGCATAATGTTTAAAATTGATGAGTCATGGGGCCGGCCCCGTGGCCAAGTGGTTAAGTTCTCATGCTCCGCTTTGGCAGCCCGGGGCTCGACAGTTCGGATCCTACGTATGGAGCTACAGACCGGTCATCAAGCCCCGCTGTGGTGGCATCCCACATAGAAGAACTAGAATGACCTACAACTGGCACATACAACTATGTACTGGGGCTTTGGGAGGAAAAAAAAAAAAAGAGGACTATTGGCAACAGATGTTAGCTCGGGCCAATCTCCCTCTCAAAAAGGGAAAAAGCATACCTTTAAAACAAAAGATAAACATAAAGCTGCAAAGACATTAAAAGAGAAAAGAAAAGAAAATTGATAATTCAAGTAATATAAAAATAATATTTGGAGATATGGAGGTAATCACTAGAAGAGACAGGAGAAATAATTAAATATGGGAACACGGCTAGAGAGTGGAGAGGGATGGGGAAGAGTTAGGCAGGGGACTGTTGTGCGTCCTTAGGCCTTTTGTTACAATTTGATATCTTCATCTGTGAGGATTTATTACTTTGATTTAAATATTTTTAACTATAGAAAAGTATAAAAAGTTCCTTTTATTCCACAAAGCAAGTTTTGCACGTAGGGGTAAGAAGGTTTGGAACACATCTGGGTCTACAGATAGAAAGGGATGAGTTACCATCGCAACTCTGCAGCAGTAAGGGGAGTAAGTTATAAACACCCAGATAAGGGCAGCAGCAATAGGGATTTAGAGACAGAAAGGGCCACTCGAAGGAGTAGGATGCCTGGGTACCTTGAAAGACAGCTCTCTCAGCCAGGGCAGTGGGTGGTTGTAAGGAGCCAGCAGACAAATGAGAACAAGTCAGATTTCCCCATCTCCCCAGAGATCCTAAGACTTGGCAACCACTGTTCTTAGAGAGGATTAGCTTCTGCTTAAGGTTATCAAAATCTACAAACCAAACCCAAACAGAATCTTTCTTATGTGAATATTTCTGGTAATGTGATCAGTTCCCTGCGTATTATTATGTAAACAAAGGCTTCCCATCTGTCAGCTCTAATAATGAGAATAATAACTAAAGTTAGCCTAGAGTTATTTTTGTACATTGAAAGCTTTAGAGTTACCAAGCACTTTCCTGTACCTTATTTCATTTGATTCACAAAACAACCCTAGGATGTAGGTAATGTGAAGTATTACCGCAATCACTCCTCATTTTACAGACAAGAAATCTGTTTCAGACAGTGACTTGCATAATTTACATAGCTAGTTAAGTAGCAAGGACTCTAGAATTCAGCTGTGTCCCCTGACTCCAAATCTTACACTCAATCCATGACATCACATGCCTTAACTACAGGCCAAGCCATTAATTGGTATTAACTGACTGCCCACGCACAGGGACATCATGAATTACTACACAAATTGAGGCCCAGAAACACAAAGACAAGAACCCAGGTACTGGGTGGGAGCTGAGATCCAGCCCCCCCACCTCCCACCAACACTACACCCTAGCTCAGGTGTGAGCCTTTTTATAATACCAGTTATGTAATGGGGAAGCCTTGCCCACACACACAAATTAACAAGTTTAGCCCCCCACCTCTCTCCTTTCTTACCTCCCTCTAACACTCCCCAATCCCTGCATCGACCATGAAATGGAAATCCTCTTGTTGGCTTCTGTCTCACAACAGAAGACACATCAGACCTATTCATTAAAATAAACATGAAATAAACATATATGCGGTGTGTGTGTGTGTGTGTGTGTGTGTGTGTGTGTCAGCTGCTGTTGTAGGCACTCCGGAATATAGTAGTTAACAAGGGCCCTGACCTCATGGAGCTGATATGCCAGGCTGGGGAAAGACAAAGAAATGCATAAGAAAAATATCAGAAGTGATAAGTGATCAGAAAATTAAAATGAGTTGACATAATAGTGATTGAGTAGCTAAGTCTAAAGTGGAGGATCAGGAAAGGCTTCGCCAGGAGGTGACCTTTAAGTAGATGTTGGAATGACAAGAGAAAACCCACCAAGGGGAGATCAAGGAGAAGAGGATTGCAAGAAGATGCAGCCAGAGAGGCTGCACAGCATGGGAGGGATGAGCGTTTGCAGGGAGAAGCTGGAGGGGAGGCAGGGATCAGGCTGAGGCAGAGCCTGTGAGCCAGGTGGAGAGTTTGGATTTTATCCTAAGCACAGTGGGAAAGAAATTTAAGAAGGGGAGTCACAGGATCTGAGTTACCTTTTACGAAGGATCCTTCTGGATGCTGTGTGAAGAATGGCATTTAATGGGGCAAAAGAGGAAGACTGCAGCCACCTAAAGGGCCTTGTGGTTAGATGTAGAATGCCTTGTGTCGTGAAGTTGCTGAACTGCTCCAGAGATCAGGCACACATGAGGCCTCCTCATGGATCAGTGTTACTTTGCTGGAACCTAAGACTGTAGGAAGAAGGCTCACGTATAATTGGTGCCGAACGGTTTCTACCCATGGATACCTTGTTGATTCTCTGTGAAGATCCCCTGCTTCCTCGGATAGACTGTGCCTCAAGCACCTGGTGAATATGTCTTCAGGTGCACTTCACGCCACGTACACAGTTGTCTGCTCCAGAGACAGTAAGTTCTGTGACGGCTGTCCCTTGTCTTAGTCATCTCTGTGTCCCTAATTACTTAACACAACACCTAGTGCTTCACAAAAGCTCAGTAACGTCTAGTGGGATGGATGAATGTTTTATTTGGGGGCTGTGTGAACCCTCTTTTGTCTCCCAGAGCCAAAGGGATAAAACAACATTAGAAATGCACCCTACAAGCAGGACACCCCAAGCCCCAGTCCCTTACCTCTTGGGTGAGTCAGGGTCGAAGCAGGTCTTGCGCACATCAGCCACCTCAGGGTCACAGCAGTCCCCATCATCAAAGTCGTTCAGCATGTTGTTGCACTCCACGTGGCAGAGCCCATCCCTGCGGTTCCAGGAGTAGCACCGGCCATGCAGGCGGCAGTCACCCCCATCATACCCCGTGAGCGGGTGCTCACACTCCGGGTCACAATGGTCATTCCCAATCTTGCTGGGCTCACAGTTCACGAGGACGACCCGGTGGCGCAGGGTGGAGTTGTGGACCTGGTGGACGCTCAGCTGCCAGCTGATGTTGTAGCGGCTAAAGGCTTCATTCAGCGCCTCATGCTGCCGCCGGATCTGCTCCTCACTCACGGTGGGGTTCAGGCCCTTGTCGTCACAGACGTTCACCACCTGGTAGCGTATCACCTTCTCTCCCCGAAGGGGCCAGTGCCCATTGTACTGAGAGATCAGTTCCACATTGTCACAAGCTGTTTGCCCACAGAGTGGGGGCTGCAAAGGTGACAGAATCTCAGGCTCTGACTCAAAGCCTTGGAGAACCTCAAGCCGTGGGTAGTTCCCATCTCTAAAGGGGGCCCACTGTTCTTCCAGAGGCTCAAAACTGGCTGTCAGGATCAGGGTGGTCAATTCCTCCACTCTGCTTGGATACTGAGGACTGTGCTGGAGGTGGCTTTGTGGGAGGGCAGCTGACCAGACGACCAGTGTACCCAGGTGTCCACGGAAATAGTGCCCGTTCTCAGAGCTATCACCCCCCAGGATCAAAGAGCGGCAAGATGCCATGAAGGGGCTGTTCATGGGACCAGACTGGTCTGAGCTACTAGCCACCTGAGTGCCATCCACGTAGAGGGCCATACGCTGTCCATTGTAAGTGGCTGCCACGTGTGTCCACGTGCCTGGCTGGTAGCGACTGTGGCCAATCACAATGGTGGCTTTCTTCATGCGGTCAGTGCGCAGGGAGAAGAAGAAGCGAGCATCTCGCCTTCTCATGTCCTTCCCTGAGCGGATCCCCAGGGCCCAGCCCTTGTCACTGACAGTGTGGGAGCAGTTATCAAACACACCTGGGAAAGAAGGAAGAATTGAGGGGAGAAATACCAGATACAAAGAGGGATTGAGAAAGGGAGAAGAAAACCCATGTGAATAGCAAGAAAGTAGATTTTTAACGGGAAAAAATTAAATGATACAGATTCCTCACCTGAGATGCCTGTCCAGTACCCCATATCAGGCCATTCCGACAACGTCTATCCCTAAAAGGAATCTGATTTAAGATTCCATCCAATTTAACTCATGCTGGTATTTTTCAATAACCAAAATGGAGGCTGGAAAGGGGATGTCTAACGCAAGTGACAACCATCCCCTAGCACTTTGTCACAAATGTTCCTCAGGCTGACTCTGAGTCCATGCCTTCCCTCCCTAATCCTAGCCCCTCTCCATTTCCTCGAAGCCAGGAAGGCCATCACAGTTTTTACAAAAGGCAGTAATCTCCTACCCCTCAAAAAGTCATTTTTCTCTACTGAATTTTGAAATGCTGATTCTCATAGGGAAAACAAGGAGGTGGTGAATCAGGGAGTCCCTCAGAGAAGACTAACATCACAGAGGTCATTCTCAGCCCACTATTCCCCTAGTGCCTCTCTAAGGGCAAAGACACCCATCCACAGAGAACAGTAGTTCCCTGGAGTAAGCAAAATGCCATTGCCCCATGGTCCTAGCCTGAAAAATCAGTCAAGTCAGCTATAAGAATGATTGCTCTATGACCAATGGTGCCCACCACAGTACAGAAACAGAACTTTCCCAGATAAAAGGAGCTCCTCACCACAGGCTACCTTATCACCTTGCTCATTGCAGTCACAGGACTGTGAAGTCCAATGGAATAAACAAAGGAAGGAACACCTGCAGATAACTGGATCATTAATAAGTTGGCAGCAGGAAGGAGGAACAAGGTCAGATGTAACATGACCACAGATGAAAGAGAAATCCTGAAGGCAGTTTGGAGGCCTCGAATGTTCCCATCTTTACTTAGGAACTACTATCTCCACCCAGGCATCTCTTCTAAAATACAGCTAGAGTCTCAGGAGCAGATTTTGCTTGCAAGTTACATGGAGCCAGTACCTTCACACAAGAAACGCTTAAGAAATGCTGCTTTAACCAACGAATGAATAATAGACAAATCTCCTGGCCTTTGGATCAGATACCTGAGACTAACACCAGGAGTTGCTCTTTCCCAGCCTGTATACAGAATTTTATTTATTCCCCTGATCTCCTATATAATCCACTTAAACAGTACTTCTCTATGGAGAGTCTAGATTTATAAGCCATGAGGGCTTCCCATTCTGATGGAAGGCAAGTGTTTTAAAAGTAGCTATGTTTTCATAAATGACAGAATATGGTCTCTTCTGCCTCTAGCATAAATTAATAACTTGCAATTTAAAAAATAAAAAGTTCTTTTTAACAAAATCAACTCCTCTCTAACCCAGTAATTCTAACATTAGACTCTGAAGTACTGGTGATGACTAGGTATGATGTTCCATGGTGATGTTTCAGTTTTGTTTTGGGTGGGGGTTGGTTTGCTTGGTTTTTTTGCTGAGGTCTATGTGGTAAAGCTACATAACAAGTACTGCATTACAAATTCTCCAATTAGGTGGATTTTCAAAAAGCAGACAAATCTACTGAGATGAATAGTAAGTTCCCTGCTTCATGTTTTCTCCCTGGTTTACTTACTTTGATAAGTACACTTAGCTTTAATTATGTCTGTCCACTGACCTATGAACAAATATGCTACAACACTTAATATCAGGACCACAGAGTTACTAATCCTCGGCTAGTAAATTTCTGCTGTTTTTTAAGAGGAATAATTGGGGATGCTGTTTTATATTTGTTGCACATACACAGGTGTGTGTATCTGAGTTGGGGTATAAGTTATTAGGCCTGACATACAAATTATTAGATAATTAGCTTCTCACCTGCCAGGCAGCTAGTTGCAATTTTGAACACTTTCACTTACTGTCCTTAGAACATCTATTCTAGATTCAATAAAATAATTTTTTCCACTCATTTATCTCATAGGAAGCCATAAAATTACTGATAGTGTGTCTAAAGTGATATTTCTAACTTCTTGAGACATTACACAGAAGATGGAAGTTTCTTATCACACTAATCTAGTTCTGATTAACCTAGTTTTAGCAATTATATTGGAAAGGACTTATTGGCCAAGAGTATTAAAATAGTCTATTTCAGTTGGGATTTGTAGCAAGTATATAGAAGTATTACTTTTTGAATGATTACCATAGTAATAATATTTGCTCTCTAATAAGATGTCCACGCAGCATATGAGATCCCTCACTAGATGCTTAAACAACTACTTTTTATTTGCTGTGTTACCACTATTCATACTTCCTCTATAATAAGAGAGAGTAAACAGTTGCTGAAGCACTGCCCTGCACTCATTTCATGAAAAAAAAAAAGAAGCATGTTTAGCAAATAGAATTCTCTAACCCAATTGCTATGGACTGAATGTTTGTGTCCCCCCAAAATTCAGATGTTGAAACTCTAATCTCTAAAGCAATGATATTTGGAAATGGGGCCTTTGGGAGGTAATTAGATCATGAGGGTAGAGCCTCCATAATGTGACTAGTGGCCTTTTAAGAAGAGGAAGAGAGAGCTAGCCTTCTCCATCATGTGAGGATGCAAGAAGACAGCCATCTGCAAACCAGGAACAGGGTTCTCACCAGACACCGGCTCTGCCAGCACCTTGATCTTGGACTTCCCAACCTCCAGAACTGTGAGAGAGAAATTTCTTTTGTTAAGCCATCCAGTCTGTGATATATTTATTATAGCAGCCCAAACCAACTAAGACGCCAATGTCATCAACCATAGCTGTGGATCAGAATCACATGTGGAACTTTCACAAATACAGATTCTTGTGAAAGCATGTTGAGAGCTGCTGATACTCCTCACTGATGAAAGAAATCAAACTTCCCAGTGCTGCCCGGTAGATGGAAATGCAGAACACAGAAGCTGGAAGTCTTAGTATTTCCCGTCAGTGAAGGAAAATTAGAAAGGTTGTTATCAATGGTAAGTTAAACCAGACATGAAAGGGGAAAGCCCATCTGAAATTCTTTTTAACCACTGAAGAATCACATTGAATCAGGCATCTTGGGTTTGTCTGAGATATCAATGCAACCACAGTACATACTTCCTTATTAATTCAGCAAACCAATAGAATGAGAGGTAGTTAAAAAGAAACGATGGCCTGCTATGAATAGGGGCACAGGCATGATGCTGATAGGGAACATGGCCAATTGATTGTCTAGGATTGAGAATTAATTGGGGCTTTTTATGATTTGTAATAAAACCTCATATTTGAGACTACTGAAATGGCAATAAATATCCCCTGCTCCCACTGAAAGATCGATTATTCCAAGGGAGGAAACTGTGGCATTGAAGCCTGGCGTGACCTACCTCTCCCTGAGAATCACTGCCATCAGCCTCAACCTCTTTCAAGAGATCACGAGTGAGTCCTCGTGAGGATTTTCAAGATTTCCAAGGACAGAGTAAATAAACATTTCTACCCTCCTGCATCTTCCATAGTCTCCAATGGTAACAGCCCATTTCTCCAATCTGGAGGATATGAATTGGCTGATTCTCTTCTCCCTTGAGATGGAATTAACGAGTCTGCAGTTAGGCTGGAATTGCAGCCTGTGCTCAGACACAGATTTAGCCCCAGAATTGAAGCTATAACCCAGAAGCTCCAAGCTCCACCCCTAGCTAGTGGGAAGAGGATCATGCTTGGTCACTTGAAGAGCTGTCACCCTACTAAACCACAAAGGGTTCACATTTCATCTCACTGTCCTGCTCCTCCTGGAAAAAGGCATTCCATTGGGAATTAGTCATTTCAGTTTATCAGCATTTACTGAACACCCCATTCATGCCAGACACAGAGACTCTTCTCATCTTTGGAATAAAAGTGGTCTTTGTCCTTGAGGAGTTATAGTCTCACGGGATGATGAAAAACATAGATGATGACTTCAATATAATATCAGAACCAAGATCAAAGAATACATAGGTGAGTAAAAACAGAGCACAACCTGAACCCATCGTTCAGAGAGGATTTCCTGAGGGGATGAGACCCAAACATACTCTTGAAGAGTATATAGGCAAAAGAATTACAGAAGATGGTTCCACACAGTGGGGACAGCAGGATGAAGGTACCAGGGGTGAAACAGGTCAAAGGTAGGTCTTGTATAACACAGTGAGGGGCTTGGACTGTATAAATTAGGGAATATCTGCAAGTTTTTGTACTGCTGCTAAATATCTCTGATATCCAGACAGCACACAGAGTAACTGCAGCACGAAACATCCCATGGGTGGCCTTGCCATGCATACTAGGTCCAACTGCAGTTGAGACATCTAAGGAACTTTCCAAAGCTTGCAGATGGACAACTGTGGCACAAGAAATACATGAATGCCACAAGAGGACCCATGCACTTGTTCAGTAGATATCTATGAAGCAATACGAGCTGCCAACTCCAGTCCTTGGTGCTGGGGATTTTTATAGTGATCAAATGTTTATTGGACATCATGGAGAGTTCAGCACAATGCAGAAGACAAAGCTTAACAAATAACTATAATGAAATATACTGATTGTTGGAAGCATAAGTAGCTACAGGAACAGCAAAAAGACCTCTTTATTAAAACATGGACATAACACCGCAGAAATTCTCCCAAAAGTTACTAAATGTCAACTTTCCAGCACTGATCTATGTTGTCAGTAATCTGATTCCTAGAAGGTATCCACCACTCAAATCTACCCATGAAAATAGGGTTACCTTGATTCCCAGTCAGGCTATCTGGGAAGGTTAGGAAGAGCTAAAGCCAAAGAATGCCACACGATAACTTCAGACATCCCAGATCAAAGGGCCTGCCAGTTCACCCAGAAACATTCACTGTAAGATTCCTTAGAACCTATGTTTACATAAAATATCCACTTCAGCTCAATCTTCTAAATTGGGATGTGCTGTTCTTTCTGTGAATTTTTTTCCTTCAGTTCTTAGCATGTAATAATATCTCCAATTTATATAGTACTTGAGCTTTCCAAAGCAATCTGACATAAACTATTATATAAGCAGTAAAGCTATCCTGTGAGCTAGGCAGGATTGTCATCACCAGCCTCAATATATACAGGAAGATACTGAAGCTCTGAGAGGTCTGGCATCAGGCTGGGTGCAGAGAGTACACCAGAACCAGGGAATCATGACTCTGCGCCCCGGAAACCTTTCTCAGCTGGGGAAGACCATAGTGCATGCTGGTTACAAGCTTGAGTCAGCCAAAAGTTTCAGACTGCCGTCTACCCTGTACAAGCTATGTAAAAAAATTTTATCACCTTGCTGAGCCTCAGTTTACTCATTTGTAAACTGTATCTGTAAAATACAATCTGTCCATCACTGGTCGTTCAGCATTCTTCAACCACAAGCTGAGATCACAGACTTACCTTAAGAGGCTGTTGGGAGAATTAAGTAAAAGAACATGTGCTGAGCACAGTGCCTAACTCGTGCAAAGTGATAAATAAACATTAGCTATGATGATGAAAAAGAGTCTGACGATGAGATATCGAAGGGAAGAACAAATTAGATATAAAATCAGCGTAATGCTAGTAAATGTTTAACAACTGGTCCTCTAAAGAAAGAACAAAAACAACAAAACAAGCCCTGATTTGCAGCATTTGCTAATTTCTGGGATGTAAATATTCCCACAATAACCAATTTTAAGTTACCAATATGATGTCACTGAACACGGGGTTGGGCAGAGATGTGTACAATTAGCTCTGGTGAGCCAGTCTGGGCCAGTTCCACTAGTATAAAGACTGGAAACGGAAGCAGATACAAGCTGCCGGTGTCTCCTTCTCTCTCTGACTATTAAAGTAGATGTGGATGCTTTGCTGGTGACCTGATTTTTTATCACTTAAAAGGGGTAAATGTGACTTCAAGACTTACTAGAAAGCTATAGTTATCAAGAAAGTATGTTATTAGTGACAGACTAGACAACTAGATCAGTGGACCAGAACAGAGAGCCCAGAAATAGGCCCCTAAATTTAGTCAACTGATCTTTGACCAGGAGCAAAAGAAATACAATGGAGCAAAGAGAGTCTCTTCAACAACTGGTGCTGGAACAAGTGGACATCCACATGCAAAAAAACGAGTCTTACATCCTTTACCAAAATTAACTCAAAATGGATCATAGGCCCAGATGTAAAATGCAAAACTATAAACTCCTAGAAGATAATATAGGAGAAAATCTAGATGACCTTTGGTATAGTGATACCCTTTTAGACACAACACTGAGACACGACCTATGAAAGATATAATTTATAAGTTGGACTTCATTAAAATTAAAAACTATTGCTCCGCCAAAAACAATATCAAGAGAACTAGAAAAGATAAGCCACAGACTGGGAGAAAATACTTGCTATCAGAAGACACATCTGATATTCGACCATTATCCATACAAAGAACTCTTAAAACTTAACAAGAAAACAAACAACCCAATTTGAAAATTGGCCAAAGAAGATATACGGATGGCAAATAGGCATATGCAAATTAAAACAATAAAGAGACACCACTACACACCTATTAGAATGGCCAAAATCTGGAACACTGACAACACCAAATGGTGACAAAGACGTGGAGCAGTAGGAATTTTCATACACTGCTGGTGGGAACGTAAAATGGTACATCCACTTTGGAAGACACTTTGGCAGTTTCTTAAAAACTAAACATACTCTTACCATATGATCCAGCAATCACGCTTCTTTGGTATTTACCCAAAGGAGTTGAAAACTCTGTTCACACAAAAACCTGCACAACAGATGTTTGTAGCAGCTTTATTCATAACCGCCAAATCTTGAAAGCAACCAAGCTGTCCTTCAGTAGGTGAATGGATAAATTAACTGTGGTACATCCAGACAATGGAATATTATCCAGTGCTAAAAAGAAATGAGCTACCAAGCCATACAAAGACACAGAGGAAACATAAACACATATTACTAAGTGAAAGAAGCCAATCCGAGAAAGCTACACACCATATGGTTCCAGCTATATGATATCCTGGAAAAGGCAAAACCATAAAGACAATAAAAAGATCAGTGGTTGCCAGGAGTGAGGAGAGACAGATGAGTAAGCAGAGCACAAAGGATTCTTAGGGCAGTGAAAAGAATTTGTATGCTATTATAAAGATGGATAGGTGTCATTATACTTTTGTCCAAACCTATAGAATGTACAACACCAAAAGTGAAACCCTAAGGTAAAGTACAGACTTTGGGTGATTATGATGTGTCAATGCAGGATAATCCTCAGTTAAAAAAAATGTACCATTCTGGTGAGTGATGTTGAAAATAGGGGAGGCTATGCATGAGTGGGGACAGAGGATATACAGGAAATCTCCATACCTTTCTCTCAATTTTCTTGTAAATGTAAAACTGCTCTAAAAAAAGATAAGTATTTTAAAAAGGAGTGGAGGATAAATGTTGCTCCACTCAGGGTTTTGAGCCTTAAGATACCTGCCTGAGCACCCAGTGACCAACTGTCCCTGTGAGAAAAAATCTGTCCATCCCAGATCTGCTCTTCGGCATCCTTCAGCCACAAAGTGGGATCACAGAGGAGCCTGCACAGCTCATCCACATGCTCTCAGGAGGCACCCTGAGACCTGCCTCCTTAACTCCATCAAGCAGGAGAAAGATGGACTTTTGTTTCAAAAGAAAAATTATCGAATCCCCACATTTAGGAGACTTCTTTCTTCTCAGTCTGAAGGCTGACAAAACCAATGCAGTTTAAGCCAACACACTATATGTGGTGAAACTTTGAGCTTGTGCAACATTGAGATTTTACAACTTTGGATGTACATGTGATAGAAGCAAACATGTTATAACGGTTGTTTATTCATCAAAGACACATTCTTGAGAGGAACAGATGGACCAGATCATCAATAAGATTTACGAAATCACTCAACACCAAACTGATCTATGACAGCCTGCCCATGGGTCAGAAAAATCAGATTGAATGATGCAATTCAAAAAATGGTGGTGGTACTGAGGCCAAACATTTGGGCCATGTCATCTTAAAACTTTAAGAATCGTTCTTTCAGCTCTTGCTTGGAACTGGCTTCCATTACGTACCAATGTTTACTACATTAAAAATTGTTCAAACACCTTACCTTGTATTTAATCTAAGTTTTGAAGGAAAGGAAAGGAAACTGAGGAAACACATCTTGTTCATTGAATTCCTGTTCTCAACTCCAAAACTTGCATTTAGAGACCACAAGTATCTTAACAGAGCTACACACTCACGTGGTCTCAGGAAAAACCATTTGCACCCAGTTCTTTTTTTTTTTTTTTTTTAAAGATTTTATTTTTTCCTTTTTCTCCCCAAAGCCCCCCGGTACATAGTTGTGTATTCTTCGTTGTGGGTTCTTCTAGTTGTGGCATGTGGGACGCTGCCTCAGCGTGGTCTGATGAGCAGTGCCATGTCCGCGCCCAGGATTCGAACTAACGAAACACTGGGCCGTCTGCAGCGGAGCGCGCGAACTTAACCACTCGGCCACGGGGCCAGCCCCCGCACCCAGTTCTATATTATTATTAATTGCCAGCATTTGGAATTAATAGAGTCAATTACCCTCAAGGAGAAAAGGCTTCTCTCCAACTGGGATACATCTCCCTGAGTGATTATGAAAATTCCAACAGCAGCAAACATTATAGCTGGAGAGTTCCAAGAGACTGTTTAATGGGGAAATTTTTAAATGTGGCCCCTGTGGAAGAGTCAATCTGCTTCTTTCCTTTTCTTGGGTTCTTTCTTTGTCCTCAGGAGATCTGCTGCTTATGCCAAGAAGTAATAAAGAGACTTGAACTACCTTTTATTAAATGTCTACTATGCTCTAGACGCTAGACATGTGGCACCCCTATTAAACCACAAATGTAGGAGCTGAATTTTATAAACCTCAACTGTGGACCAACAACCTGAGGGTCATAGACATTAAGCAAGTGGTCCACAGTCTTGAATTAGGAAGGACCAGCGACAGGGATCAAAAACAGGTCTATTCAACCAAAAAGCCCATACTCTTTCTACTACACTAAAATCTTTCAAATGCTAAAAAATAAGGTTTTAGTTGTTGTTTTGGAGCAAGAAGAACAATAAGGGCTGGTGAGTGTGGCATTAACAATTTTTCAGACCACTTCTTAAAGCTAACTGGGATCTGACTCTCAAAAAAATGTGTGGGCTAACATCCACACCTGGAAATAGTCTGGTGAGAACTGACTGGCTAGCACAGTGGTTAATATCTCTGTGTTGGCTGGTACCTAAATTGACAGGCTGCCTTGCTGAACATTTGGTAAAATTTCTTGGTGGCCCTGCAAGATTTTCTGTGACACATAACACTCAGTAATCAATTCTAGAGGGCTCTGAGACAAAAGGGGAACTTCTTATCCCAAAGCCAGGACAGTAGCCAAAGGTTAGAGAAGGTGGGAACATTGAACTGAAAACTCTCTTCCAAGCCAGTGGCCTCCAACTCCATTTCCTCTTTTTTCTTGACCTCCCCACTCGGTATGCAACTGGCAGGGGAGGATTCCTTATTAGATGAGAATATAATAAAAAAGGGAAGTGAGACGGTCCAGATGCGAGCTACTCCCACTTCTCAACCAGTCCAGTCAAACTGCTCTGATTGCTCACTTCCTTCTCCATCAGACATCTCCCCTTTCCCCTCCTGGAATCTTCTGGCAGCTGGTTTTGACAGAATACAGTCCCCTGTCCACAAGACCAGATAGAGAGAGCTGTGCTTCAACAGTGCTCCTGGCAGCATAATGAGGAGGAATGTATCACCCACCCAGGAGTTACAAAAGTCAACATCAAGTGAGAAAAAGAGAATCTTCTGAGAATTGTCAGGAATCAACATGTCCTTGGCACTCTTATTTTATGGTCATGACAAAAAGGGAAAAGGAGCATCTCATACCCTTTTCTTTCTCAAAGCAGAGGAGCATCCGTGTTTCAGGAACATTATGTGAACTTATTTCAGAGCACTGAAATAAATGGAAAAGCCAAAAAATGTCCCTGTCTGAGAGACTACACAGGCCCAAGGCTGAGAAAGATGCACTAGGACTTCATTTTCTTATTCCTCCCCAATTAGATTCCTGCTCTCCAGTCAACAGTCACTTTCCCAACACCAGCATTCAAAGTACAGTCTCAGCCCCATAAATAATACCATATTGCTCCCTTTATCTGAAATGCCTCCCACCTATGGGTATGTCCTCCACAAGTTAGCTGAAGTTTCACCTTGTCCTTGAAGCCTTCCTTGACTGCCCTAGTCAAAAAGGTTTTCTGTTGCAGCTTGCTGAGCCTCACTGTACTGCTGCTATTTTCTTTATTCAACCAAGCAATTTGAGAGTTCCTTGATGACAAGAGCCTGTCTTAGACATCTGTGAAGTTCCCACAGGATCAAGGAAGGAACAGGTTTCAGCTCCTGTGTTGCACCCATTCTGCTCCTAAAGTGAAATTGAGTCACAAGAGTCTTGACTCTGAGAAGGAGCATTGCCCACCAGTCTCTGAGGGACCCCAACAACCCTGCAGTTGCATCCAACCTAGAGAAATGACACAAGTGGATCAAGCCTTCTCTTCATTGTGCAATGACAGGTGCTTAGACTTTCCCATGATGTTTGCTGTGCTTTTCCCCAGCCATCACATAAATTGCTCCCTCCGGATCCTACACAATTGGATTACAGTGCATGTGGTAAAACTTATTGAGAGCTTTTCTCTGGCAGAGCCCCATCCTGGAGGGAACACCAATTCATGGCAGAGTCTCATAGAGGAGGTCATTTAACAATGGGCTAAGGTCCCAGAAGATAAAGTGCAGGCAGAAATGCTGCCCCTGGCACAGACACAGCCATGGAACCTCACTTCCAGGAAAGCCCCATGGCAGAGGTCTTCTCTGCATCTCTGGGAGGATCAGAGTCAGGAGTGAAAGTCCTGCTTCTCCAAGAAGACCCACAGGGTTCCAGGAAGGTGAGGTTCTATTCAACAAAACAGAGGAGTCATGCACAGTGTCATCAGCTCTGGTAACTAAAAAAACATGCTGTGTGCTTCAAGTTTGTTGTTAGGAGGAAAATGAGCAAAAATCAGGGCCAGGTTAGGTCATGACCATAAATCAACCTGCTCCAAGGCAAGGTCCTTTCTCAGAATGTGGTGCCTGGGGCCTCCCCACACGTCTATCTGCTGCCTTCTGCAGAACTACTTACCCAACACCCTGCCCCCTAAAGAGAGCAGGAGGGGAATAAAAAAGGACCGAGGAGGAGGAGGAGAAGATAGGCCATCCATCAAAGACCATGCAACCTGGCAGAGAGCAGGGCTGTGTCAGCAGGAAGACTGGGAGAAAGTGAAAAAAGAAGGCCAGGGAGGTATTTTTCACCTGTTCTAGATAACTTTCCTTCAAGACAGGATTAGGCTCAGCTTTTGATCTATGAGTCCAAGCTTTTACAAATTAGAGCACAGAGTGGGGCAAACCTCCTGGGAATGTTGCACTAGCATCTTCCCAGCAAATTTTTCAACCTCTCCTCACAGTCCACTTTTCATTTTAGTCATGCTCTCATCATGCTCAAAGATGACAGAAACCAGGATGGAGGATTTCCCGGGCTTTCCATAGGCCACCCATGACTAGGGCAAGAGTCAACGTGGCACACTTGCAGGGAGAGGAGAGGACTTGCTTTGTGCTGCTTGAGAAGCGGGAAAACAGAATGGTGAGGTGGGGGACAAGAATCCAAAGGCATTTACAGCCTCAGGAGAGGTGGCCCTTACATGACGACCGTAGAAAGTAGTTAGCAAGGTTCCTGGCACAAAGCATTAATAAATGTTATTTTATTGATGTTATTTATCTACTCACAGAGTTGTTATTGTTGCTGAGTAGGGAGGCGATGGGATGCCGGGAGGCAAATTAAAAGTACTTTCTACCTCTAATCAGCAGCACCTGCCTGGAGGTCAGGCTGAAGATGCACACAGACCTCCTGAAAGGCCGATTCTAGACCAGAGCTGCTCAGATCTTATTGTGTGTATGCACAACCCAGGGATCCGAATAAATGAAGACTCTGATTCAGTAGGACTCAGGCGGCACCTGAAATTCTGCATTTCTAACAAGCTTCCAGGCGAAGCCAATGCTGCTGGCCTTCAGCCCACACCGCGAGCAGCAGGACTCAAATTCAGAGCAGATGGAGATCTGCTCCTTTGAGGCTGGGCCTTTGTCAGCGGTGGGTGAGGGACAGACCCTCATCTAGCGACTTAAATACTTAAGTCTCCTCCTCCCACTTTCACCCATTTACTGCCGACACACACACACGCTCACACACAGACGCAAACACGCACCATAGACATGTTCGCCTAGTGACAATTCGTGTCACTTCTCTCTGTTCACATATCACCTGTATGATTATATTAGGTGACAGCAATAGAAAATGGAGGCATGGGAGTGTAAAGACATGAATGGAGAAATTCGAAAAAGAAGAAATAAGAATTTTAAATGTTCAACTTCAAAGATGTGCAGATTAAGAAAGTAAAAATTCTTGTTTCTCAGGTTGGCAAAGATAAAAAATAATAATAGCCTCTAGATTTGGTGACATTGTGGAGAACAGACACACTCATGCACTGCTGGGGAGAGAGGAAATTGGTAAACCATTCTGGAGAGGCATCTGGCAACCGTTGGCCAAAAACATTCACATCCTCCAACCCTGTAATTTCACTTCCGGGAATCATCATAAGGGAACAGTCTAAGAAGTATGTCTACAAGGATGAACAGGATATTCACAACAGCATTTTTTTTAATAGAAAAACAATACAGTAGACAATACAATAAACAATACAACAAACAACAGAATACTACTCTACCTTTAAAAATCACATTTTGGGGAGGGTGGAGGAATTGGATGAAGGGGATCAAAAGATACAAACTTCCAGTTATAAGATAAATAAGTACTGCGGATGTAATGTATGACATGATGACTAGAGTTTACACTGCTGTATGATATATTTGAAAGTTGCTAAAAAAGTAGATCCTAAAAGTTCTCATTACAAGGAAAAAAAAACATTCTTTTTGGTTTTTTTCTTTGCGAATCTCTATGAGATGACGGAAGTTAAACTTATTGTGGTAATCACTTCGCAACATATCTAAGCCAAGCTGTTATGCTGTATAACTTAAATTTATACAGTGATGAATGTCAGTTATATCCCAATAAAACTGAAAGAAAAATAAATTTTTAAAAATTTAAAAAAACAAAATAAATTAAAAAATAAAATTCACATCCTAGAAAAATATTTAGGAACCTAGAAAGATGCTTACAGCTTACTTATTAGAAAACAAGTTCTGAAACAATATATATGCTTTTATCCAAACTGGATAAAATAACAAATATGTGCTTATTTGCAAAGGGCAGATTCATAGGAAAGGGGTCACTTAATTTTTATATTTAACAGATTTTCTACAATAAACAACCTCTCTGAGTCTGTTTGCTCATCTGAAAAATGGAAGTAATCATAGTGGCTACTGCATGAAGATCAAACACATTAAGATGTGTAAAGCCTGATTATAGTAAACCCTCAAAAATGTACCCTATTATTAGTTTCAGCGATTTTTACCTTGTTTGCTGCTGTATCTCGAGCACCTAAACTGGAGCCTAGCACATATGAGACACTCAATAAATATTTGTTGAATAAACTAAGAACGACACACTGCACCTAGGACATTGGTAACATTAAAATCAGGTACGTTGGTTAGAACAGATCACAAAGGACACTAAGTAAGAGTTAACTAGTTTGGATTTTACACTCTGGATGACAAAGCAGATGCCACTGAAGGGTTTAAGTGGAGAAAGAGAGGACAGGACACATGGTGACCTACTCTGATTTGTTTGTTAGAAAATTATAAGTATGATGTCAGAAAATTGGAATAATAATAATAAAGTAAGGACAAAAATAAGTTAGCTAGTAAACAGTAAATTGGCTATTTCCATTTCTATATGGCCTGAAGGTTATCTAAACAAATTTTTCACTGCTTAGAAAAGTCTAGGAAGCAAAGCCTGGCCACGCTGAAGCCCAGCATTGTGAAGAAACAGGCCCAGCATTGCCACTGACCTGAAATAAATCTGGGGCAGCAGGAGCTCCCTTCCCCCTTCCTTGATCATTGCAGCAAAAAGCAACAAGGCTTTAGGCATTCATCACCTACTGCCTGACTGATTAGCTATTTTCTCGCTGAAAAAGTAATCCATGGGGGTCAAAAAACTACCTGGATAGCCAGCTTGGAGTTCTAGTGTGCCTTTCAGAGAGTGACCAACGCCTTCAGGGGCCTCAGGAGGATCTCTCAGGACAACCCGGCCTCATTCCCACCTTCCCCAGACTCTCCAGGACCCACAAATGGCCAAAGGGAGCCAGCCCAGCAGCAACTGAGAATCGAAAAGCTGGTTAATACTGTTCTAGCTAATAGAGCAGGCTGTGGCGTGAGATGCACTAGACCAGCCACACTTAATAACGCTACAACCCTGAGCACCATGCAGCAATTCTCTAGATCTCGTTTCCTTCATCCATAAAATGGAGATAAGAATACTACCTAATTTATAGGGTGTGGGGGAGATTAAATTAATTCATACATGTAAAACAATGAAAACTGTGCTTAGACCATAATAAGCATTCAATGTTATTATTCATCACTAATACAATTATTGTCATTGTAACATATATAGGCTTTCTTTCTTCAACTCTGTTATAAACTCCTTGAGAGCAGGTAATCCTGTCTTATACTTCCCCACACTCCCATTGCATCAAGGCCAATGTCTTGTCCATAGTAGGAATGGTAATTCACTAATGGGTTAAATCCACAAGAGGAAGTCAACAGACCTGCCAAGGGCATCCTTCCAATTGACAATGACCCTCTAAAAACTCCATTCCTCTAACAAAGAAAAACATTCATCTAATAAGAAGCAACCTCCTCCCCTTCTACACCACTCACTCCCCACAGTGGGGCAGTTATGATGACTACAGCGACCCCTAGAGAAATACGCTGGCTTTTCACCTCTTCCACATTACCTCCTAGGGATCCAGAAGAATCAAGAGCAGTCACAGGACTTTCGTCAGGGCCCCTCCACCCCTCTGCACTCATCCTGGGCAATTTCCCCTAGACTCAGACGTTGTGCCAACACTGTCCCTTATCTCAGTACATCTGAGCAACTTTAAATTATTTTTCCCCACCTAAGGAAATAAATAACTGAAGTTTAATAAATACCGAAATGTTCCTTATGTCTGGTTGTTCCCACCAAAAAAAAAGTCTCCCAAGTAATTTTAAACAAGTGGATTTTTTTTTTTTTTTTGGAATGTCATTTCAACCATTTTTAATAACTTTTGAGAACAAGCAGTATGAAATTTCCTGAGCCTTCAACACAGTCTGCTGGTCCTGTGACTATGGAATTCCACAAACAGCCCCTCCACGCCCAGTGGATAGATGGCTGTGGTTGCATACTGAGTGTCTGTGATGTGAGAGGAGTGGACTGGGTGCTTTTCCTCAGCAGAGGTGAAGAGCTGCCTGCAGGCTCCTCTTTCCATCAATCTGATCTCCCATCTTAACAAAAAAGACAAGCATCTCCTTGGAATTCCAACAAAACAGACATGCTCTAAGCCCCCAAAAGCAAAAGGCAGGTTGTGCAAAAGCTGAGAGAATGGTGTGAAGTCCCACACCTTAGAGAGCCTGGAGTGTTCTGAATCTCTTAATCTTGATAAGACACTTTAGTAGCCAGCACGGGACACAAAGACAGTGGCACCCACAGCAGGATGCCACAGCCCTTACCATCTGCAACCTGACCTCATCTCTATCGAGGTCCCTCCAAGAACTCTCTTTTATAACTCCAGGTAAGCAGCACAAACACCAACTTCCTGTTTGTTCTTTTCCTCTGCCAAATAAATAATTTTGAGATCCTGCTCAGAACTTTTCTTTGGCATTTCTTTTACCAGGTACAGTTTACAGAATCAATGTTGTCCTAAGAAGATGTGTTTAAATAGTGTTAAATATATACTTGACGATTCAGCGGCATTGCAGGAGTCTTTATTTAGGAAGCTTGAAGAAGATCATCTTGCAATGAAAATAATCTCCCAACTTATCAGTCAGCTAAGGTTCAATGTTTGCATATCAGGTTTTCTGAAAGTGAGATATCACAAGACCTTCACAGCATTAGTATTTGTCCAATGTGTCTTATATTCAGTCAGTGAACATGTACCACCCCAGGTGTACCTAATAAGACCTGAACATTTTTGCCTCAACCATGTGGTCACTCTGACTGCCTTCTAGGAAACAAGGTATATCCAGGGACCACACAAACCTAAACACTATGACCATCTGAACCCAAAGGGTCCGAGTCACATTTACCACCAGTTGGAAAATCTGAGAAGAAACAAGAGGGTATGAAGTGTGTGTTCTCAAACGGAACCCAGGTGAGTCTTCAGGACCCAGTGTTCAAAGAGAACCCCTAAAGCTGACCTCTGAGTAGACCCCTGCCATAAACTACCTTTGGCCACCTGGATCCTGAGTAAGAAAGAAAAAGAATAAGAAAAATAGGTGATCTAATTAATTGACATTTCAAGTTGAATGAGGACTAAAGTCATAAATATTGTTTTCCTTTTCTTATTAATATCTTTCTAAAATGTTTCCTTCTGATTTCCAACAAAAGATTTAAATTAACCAAAGGCAACCTGGAAAAGTTGAAATAACACCAAATTGGGAACAAAGAAACTTGGAATGTGGTCCCAACCTGCTGCTATGTAATATCTAGAAAGTACCTTTCCCTCTCTGGGCCTCACGGGCCTGTCTGTGCAGGAGAGGCTAGGCTGGTGCTGCTCTGATAGCCTGTGCCTGGGGTCTCTAGGCTCGTCCTGAAGGACTTCAAGGTCCTCATCTTTCTGACCACTTCTCGCTGTTACACATCCTGTGAAGGCGGACATAGAAGGCAGAAAGGATTGAGCTGAACCCACATCTCGATGGGCAGGTTTTGTTCCTGCTAGATTCCTCTTTTGAACTCATTCTGTAATCATGTGCCTCTGTCTTCTAAAAAGTGGAATAACTACAACATCATGGTTCGTTGAGGATACTGGTTAGTTGGAATCTACTGCATCAAGGTTTCATTACAAACAATTCAACGCTAAATCATATTGGATAGACATGCATGCATATCTACTCATAAGAGCTCAGGAAGAAGAGAATTTGCAAGCGCTAGAATGAACAGGGGAGGTCTTGGGGAAGACAGGCAAGAGACAGCCCTGGCTGCTCGGCCAGCAGTGTCTTGAGGGCAAGGCTTTGGGTCCTTCTCGTGCTACCACGTCACCACAGGAGGATGAAAACAGCAACTAGCATGGACCAAGCACATACTAAGCACCAGGCAGAGCTCTAAGCTTGTGCTGTGTATGAATGTATCTAACCATCACAATAATTCTATGAGACAGAAACGATCAGTACTCCAGCTTTAGAGATGAGGGGACTTTAACTTGCCAAGTTCACACAGCTAGTGGAGGGCTCAAGTCTAGAACATCTGGCTCCAGATCCTGAATTCCTAACCACTACATTAAGGAAAGAATTTAGATGGATGAAGAGATTGAGGTAGGACATTTAAGGTGAGGAGACAGCTTGTGCAGAGGCCAGGAGCTGGTAACAGGCAGGGCACGCGGAGATGCGAGAAAGACTTCCCTGACTCAGCAGGCGGTTGACTCTGAGGAGTCAAAGAGATCAAGCTCTGTGTGTAGAAAGGGGCCAGATTCTCCATCCTTCCATTCAACGCAAAGTGCCCACTCCACTCCAGGCCCTGCCCTGAGTGCTGGGGTGACACATGGATGATGGAAATCCAGCAAAGCCCCTAGAAGCCTACAGGCAATTGGAAGGCTCCGACTGCTGAGCTGAGGAGCTTGAACTTGAACTGCAAGTGGGAACCACGAACGGTGTTGGCCGGGAGTCTAGTAGAAGGTTGCAGTCTAGTGGGGGGGGGGGGGGGCCAGGAGGACGGACAGTGACAGAAGCGCTGGGAAAAGCAAGGTCAGCGGTTGCCTTTCCCTCTCCTGCCCAGCCTTCTGCAGCGCAACATATGGCTCGCCTCTCCTAAGTCCCAGACCCTGCAGTGGGCAGAGTACCAGAGGGGTTGGGGCCACCTCCTTGCACCCCCTCCTCTGCCAAGGCTGGTCCTGGCTAAGGTCAGGCCAGTGACACAATACACTCTGTCCAAGGGCCCAGTAAGACTGCCACACCCAGGGAGGGCATTGTGCCCAAGATTACCTCCATCCTCAGGACTCGCGCCACGGGCCAGATTATAAGATATTCTATTGTGTGATTATTTCACGTTATTAATGTGCCTTGAAACAAACCATGTCTAAAATAGATCTCTGCTGTGGTTAGGGTTTATTATTATTCTGCATAAAGTTGGAGTTTATTTCAAAAATAGTTCTTGAATACCTACTTTGTGCTCAATAAACGTGCTGAATAAATGAATTCGTAAGTAAATGGATTTAAAAAAATTGATCTAGTTACTGCCTGTAAGTGCTTCATGTTAAAAGAATTTCACCCCCCAAAAAAGAACTTGTGATAATTCCAGATTTTAAGAGGACCAGAGGAGCAAAGGCTGGAAAGACTTGGAACCAAGGAAAGTTTCCAGCCCCCTGCTTGCTTCTCCTCAGGACTGGCAAAATTAACTTTCTCTAGCTACACTCTCCCCTCCTCTCCCTCCCGCCCACGGGAATAATGTCAACAGGTAGATTTTTGCACAAAGCAAAAGTTTTAGAGAGAATGAGAAAGAGACAATACGTACAAACCAGAAGCAGCAAATAAAGAGAATAATTTCTGAAAGTTTAGAAATAATCAGTTAAACCAAGTTGCAATTACATCCAATTTTTCCAGGAGACTAGTTCCTGGTCGATATTTATCAAGTACAGATAGATCTGAAGGGGCGGAGGAAGGGGGAGTTGAGGTGGAAGATAAAGGTAACCACTCCTTCTAGGTATTTTGGAGTGAATTTCAAACCTCTTAGCCATCTTCCAAATCAAGAGAACTTAAAGATTACCACGTCTTCCTGTCCCTACTTCCAAACAGAATAATTCACTTCACAACTTATAGGACAGAATCTTGCCCTTCACTTATTCACTCACACATCCATTCTCTTATCAAATATTTATTGGATTTATTGGATTACTGCTGACAATGCACTAGGTGTTACGGGTAGGGCAGAGGACAAAGTCGAGCCCCTGACTTCAAGAAGCCTGTAGCCCTGTGGGGGAGCCAGCCTAGAAAAGAAATGGCGTGGCAGTAAGATGTCTGTTTGTTTAACATCAGCCCCCAAGACACTGCCTGACACACAGGAAGAGCTCGACAAGTATGTGTTGAATGAATAAAAAGGGAATTATGCTAAGTTGATCTAAGTGTCTTGACAAGGCTGAGTCCAGCATACCAGGAAAACCCATGAGAGAACAAACCTACATCAGGGAGACCACAGAAGATTTCCTGGAAGAGATGTCACATTAACAAAAACCCGGGGCGTGACTAAGGGTGAGTCAGGTGAATGTGGGTTTGGGGAGTATTTTCCTATTAGGAGATAAAATACAAAGGGCAGAGGCCAGGGAAAGAGCAGTGTATCTGTGTCTCTGCTAGTAGGCTGATGTTGCTGGAAGTTAACTGAGAGTGTGTGTGCGTGCTAGTGCATGTGAGTGTGGTTTTGAGTGTGGATGACTGTGTGTGAGGGAGTAGGTGACTATGCATGTGTGAGTGTGCATGAACGTAGGTGCACATACGTGTGTACATGTGTACGAATGGGTGTGTGCATGTGTGTCTATCCTGCAAGGCAGCCATGAACCCGAGGATGTAGTAAGGTCCCATATGGCATACTAAGAAAGTGGAACCTTATCCTGAGCACACAGGGGGGTCATCCAAGGGTCTTAGGCAGCAAAGTGACATGAGAAAGCTCCCTTTGGTGCAGTCAGTTAGCTGAAGAATGAATTGGTGTCTCAGGTGAGAGACATCCAGAAGTAACGTGGCCAAAATCAGGCAGCAGCCACAGAGATGAACAGGACAGGCCCAGAAGACATCGCCAAGGTGAAACAGACGTGACTTGTGGTTGATGACTGGTGCTACCTATGGCGCTGAGGGAGGTGGGGCGAGGGTCAGTGACGTGGGACAAGAACTCCCAGAGTTCTGGCCACGGACCGGGCCCCATGCTGAGACCAAGGAAGCCGGAGGAGTGGGACTGAGATGGAAGGGGTCAGCTGAGACAGGCTGGGGCCCTTCACTCCTTACTGCTCCTGCCGTAAAAATCAGAGACAGCTTCGCACAGTGAATAAGAACATGTTCTTTAGGGACAGAGCTCAGGCCCAAATCTTGGTGCTACGTGAACTAGCTGTGCGACCTTGGGCAACATCCTACTCCTCTCTGTGCTCCAGCTTCTCCGTCTACTTCCTCAGGTTGTTCTGAGGAGCACATGAGTTAATATTTGTAAAGTGACCACGGTCACGCCGGGCACAGAATAAGTACCACGTGAGTATCTGTCGAACAAACATCCCTTCAATAATTTCTTAGAATGACTGAGCCTGCAGAGCAGGCTTTACATTTCTGCCCTTGGTCTTCCAGTGTCCTCCTGTGTGTTTCTGCTGTCCCTTGCTATGGGTTACAGTGCTTTATCACAAGGCCTTGAGACGTGGATCTCTCTTACCTGAACACAGAAGCTCTCTGAACCTGTCTGCTTCTGACGTCCACCCCCCGCGCCCCGAGCCGAGCTTCTGGGTAGAGTACACCAGACACCGCTCCCCGTCTTCACTCCCTCACCCTCATTCATGTCTCCACTTACCATAATCGGGAGTCTCCTCCCAGAACCCCAACTCTGGAGAGAAACTGCTCTCCCTGAAGTCACCAGTGATCTCCTAACTGCTGGATCCAAGGAACCCACTTCAGGCCTGCTGGCTTGCCACGTGGCCCGGGGCCCTGTGACACATTGAGAACTCTATCCTTTTCCCTTTTCCCTTTCCCCAATTCTGCTGCCTCCCAGCCCTCCTTCCCTGGCCTCGAGGAATCCTCAGGTTGTCCAGGCAGGACTGGCCCTCCTGGCGGCAGAGCTATAATAACCTACAGGTCTGCTCCCACTCGACAGTGAGCACCTTCCAGGTATAGGCCTGCCTTACTCATTCTTGATTCTCCACCACATGAGAGAAGCTCAGTAAGTGTTGAATGAATGAAGAAACGAATGGATGAATGAGCAAACAGAACAAACCACTTCACCTCTTTCCTAATCTTCAGAACATACAGCAATTATTTGCATGAAAGTTAGCAAATGCTGAGTCACCGCTCGAACGATGACTCACTAACCGATTGATTAACCTCTCAGCTCTGTGACTTCCCCTCAGATCAGTAACTGGACTTCCAACCCAGAAATGAGCCATAATTCCTGGTCTTGATATCCCAACTTGTTGCCATGGCAATGCTTCAACTTCAAACTGTTCTGAGACTCTGGGTCCCAGTGACCATGTTGTACATTTGGGCAGAACCGATTTCTTCACCGCTCACTTCTGACTCATAAAGAGAATTGGGATGTTTTGTTTGCCCACAGTGCTTTATTTGCTGGATGTTCTCTTTTTCAAAAAATCCAAAAAGTGGGACTGTTTTAAGGCAGGTAGTGAACATGAGAAGGAGAGGATGCTTTATTTTTTTGACAAAAACTTAACATAGAGGCAAGCTTTCTGGAAGTTGCTGGGCTCACGGGGTGTGTGAGACGAACAGAATGGGATTTGATGAGCCCCCAGAGTAACCTAATTCTGTGTAGGGAAATACAGAAGCACGGAATTTATACACTTGTTTATGGCACTAGGAACTGAAGCTAACGGATGTTCTGAGCATACAGGCTCAGAATCCAGACGAAGGTGCAACCTCCCTCTCTTGTTTATTTGGCCTCTCAAAGCATAGACGAGGACGGGACGAGAAGGAGCCAGGCCTCCTGGCACACACATTCTGAATGACTCAGTTAGGCAGCCCCAGAGGAACAATAAAGAGCGTGAAGGAGGGAGCAAGAGTTGAGGGAGGACAAAGCTTTGCGGGTGACGGGCGAACGGCTGAACTGACTGGGGCTGCCAGAGGTGATTCCTACTTTCCAGTCCTGCCCCTGTCACGCGTGAATATTTCCAACCTGACAACCTGCACTCCACCCAAGAATACACGGAGAGTCCCCGTGGGTTTCCATCTCACACCTGAGGACTGGAAGAGAACACTCAGCTCACAGAGGACAGAAGAGAGCAGCTAATGGCGCCCCCTAGGTTGGTCAGAGCCCCTCCCCCTGCACTGTCTGCCCGCGATCCCAAAAGGACCTAGAAGTCAGGCAGTAACTGAAGGTTGGGGATGAGGACAGGAGACGCAATAATGAGTGCCCGGCACTGAAGCTGGCGTGTGACGAGCAGGACAACCACAGGGTCATGCTCAGAGGAAAGCCCTCTGTGCTACCACCTGGAAGCAGCTGCACCCCAGACACCTGGATAACTCCCAAGTCCCAGATCTAACCCTTGTGAGTGAGACCCCAGGCCCTGACCAGAGTGGGACAAAAGGACACAGCAGTGCCCGGGCATCCGAAGCTGGAACACAGGAGAAAGTTCAGGGCAGTATAAGGGGGCTGTATGGGCTTTGTATTCCCTCCTCCCCTCTGATTTTCTTCTCCTTTGCCTCCTGAAGGTGCTGCCACATCAGAGTCTGATGTGCTGTGACTTCTGAGGGCCTAAGTGTTCTCAAACACATGTCGTTTAGGGCTCAGGCCGTGTAAAGAAATAGAAAGCAATGCAGTTTGGGCCAAAGGAGAACACCCTCCATGCACAGCAGGGTCCAGGAAGAAAGGGCCATCTTAGGATGCCCTCCAGAAGCCAGAGGAGGGAGCCTGATGACAGCACCCATCTCAACCAGTAAGGGCTCCCAGGGACTGCAAAGGCCTCAGAACAGGGGTCCAGATGTCTCTATTCATTGTTCAAGACAACGGCACATTTTGCAAAGACCACCCAGGTACTATCCGATGTAAGCAGTGCCTGAACCCTAAGCATCAGAAGCCCTTTTCATTTCAGAGGGTCAGAAACATAAAACCAAACCCTCACGCAAATTGGTGCAGCCACTTCTAAAAAAACAGTCTGGCAGTGCCTCAGAATGCTAAGCAGAGTTACCCTATGACCCAGCAATTCCAACCCCAGGCACCTACCCAAGAGAAATAAAAATATAAGTCCACTCGTGCACAACGTTCATAGCAGTACTATTCATAATAGCTAAAAAGCGGAAGTCATCAAAACATCCATCAACTGAAGAACGGATAAACAAAATGTGGTAAAATTTATGGAATATTACTCGGCAATAAAAAGAAATGAAGCTGATACATGCTAAAACATGATGAACCACAAGTGAAAGAAGCCAGATTCAAAAGACCACATATTCTATGAAATGGCCAGAAGAGGCAGATCTAGCGAGACAGAGGATAGACTGGCGGCTGTCTCTGGCTACAGCGGCTCTGGAAGGAGAGCAGGGAAACGGAAGGGGACTGCTCGTGGGTACGGTGTTTCTTCTGGGTGGAATGAAAATGTTCTAAAATTAGATTGTGGTAACGGTTGCGCAACTCTGTAAATATCCTAAAAAAGCATTAATTGTACAGTTTAAACAGGTGAATTTTATGGTATGGAAGTTACAACTCAAATGCTACTTTTTTGAAAAAAAGAAAATAAATAAATATAAACGCCACCTGGAATGCTCACACCAAGAAACTAGCAGGACTTGTTTCCTATAGGAAATCTCCGGGAAGTTTTGTTTTTACGTGAACAAAAGGTGTTTCTCTACACTGACACTGCCACAGTCTCTCTGTTGCTATTATCCTGGATAGTGTGAAACTAGGCGGCAAAGCAGAAGAGGACTGTGGAAGAAGCCTGGTGGGCAGGGAGAGCCCTCCACACCAGGGGTTAGCAAACTATGACCTGAGGGCAAATCCGGCCTGCCACTTGTTTTTGTAAAGTTTTACTGGAACACAGCCATGCTTACTCATTTATATATTGTCTATGGCTGCTTGCACAGTCTAACAACAGAGTAGTTGCAACAGAGACCTATGGCCTGCAAAGCCTAAACCATTCACTAGTATTCCTTTACAGGAAAAGTGTGCCAACCCCTGCTCTAGACTCATGAGTCTAGAGTCTTGCTACTTAAATCATGGTCCACACACTAGAAGCATCAGCATCACCTGGGAGCCTGTCAGAAATGCAGAATCTCAGGCTGCCCCAGACCAACTGAATCAGAATCTACATTTGTGTTAGTTAGTTGAGTTAGGGCAAGAAGCAGATGCCAAGATGGGATTAAATGCGCAAGGATTTTATTAAGGGAGACACCTATGAGAGAAAATACGGAAGGAGCCTGAAAAGTCTGGGAGAGCCATCAGTCCGTGATACAAGTCCGACCTCGAAGGAAGGAAAGAGGGAAGGAAGGGTGGATGGAAGCACTGTAGATTGCTGTGCAGTCTAAGGAGTGTTCTGCAAGACCTCCAAGAGTCCTCAAGCCAGAGCCGGCTGTCAGAGGAGTCCTTTCTCTCTCAGGAACTGGTTTGTCAGTGCAAACGCAGTAATGACTTCAGAGCACAGCACCTGGGGTCCTTGGTCAAGGAAACGCCCTGCAGTGGGAGGTCTGTGAGGCATATTCTCATTGCATTTACCACGAGGTGCACTCTCACGGCAGCCATGACATTTTAAGAAGAATGTCAGCTGATCCCCAGGTATATTTAAGTTTGAGAAGCAATGCTCTAGAGCACGAGTTGGCAAACTTTTTCTACAAAAGGCCAGATAGTGAGTGTCTTAGGCTTTGCAGGCCATAAAGACTCTGCTGCAATTACTCAACTCTGCCATTTAGCCTAGAAGCAGCCACAGAGAATGCGAGGGTATGGCTGGGTTCCAATAAAACTTTATTTACAAATCAGTCTTCAACTTTGGACCAGACGTGGCCCCTAGGCCACAGTATACCAACCTCTGCTCTAGAGTGGTGGGGTTTAAGCTTTTTTAAAGTAACGAAACTCTTTCTTCATATGAGACAGATGAGAGAGGAGCTGGTCCTGCTGAAGGTGGGAGAGGAGCCTGGCACCTGGCAATTCCCCTCATAAGTCCCTGAGACACTACTGCCGGTAGCAAAAGCAGAATTTGAAAGCCACTGCCCTGGTTCCCCACAAGATACCTCCAGTTTCAGAAAGTTCCTTTCAGCATTTTTGTCATCCCTAATGGGCATCAAGCAATCTAAATTTCCACCCTGTTCTATAAACATAACTGAGGGTTTAACACTGTGCTAGATATTTAGGAAAGACAAAGGTGAATCAGACACGCATTTGGCTCCTAGGGAACTTCAGCGGATACAAATGAGATGTGCACAGAACTAATATGGCAGGAAACAACGTGCAGCCAAGGAAACAGCCATGAAGGGCCATGGAGGCAGGGAAGTGGAGAGATGGCTTCCACACAGGAATGGGGAGAGCTCCATGGATGAGGGCTCAGCAGCGAGCTATGAAAGGAGGGGGCCGAGTGACAGTCTGATTTCCTTCTAAAACCAGACGCCTCTCTTCTCGAGGGCCATTTGTCCACATGGTAAAAACTCTTCTACAGCAGATGCTAACTTACAACCATCAGGGCACACGCCTTGCCCACACAAGCAATCTCATGTATCTTATCCTCGTCATGGTGGGCAAACCCACCCCCCAAGACCAACAACAGCCCTCACATCCATGGTTCTTCCATGACAAGGACAGGGTTGCTATGACTTCGCCGCACATCTAGGTCCTGATCAGGGAGCAGAGCTATAAAATGGAAGAAAATGGGCAATTCTTTAGGGTCCCGTAAGGGCAAACACTCTTTGACCATTGCTGCCATACAGGAGGAGGCAGCTAAGAAGGAGGGTCACGGAATCCTTATCTAAGAGGAGCTCTGGGAAAGGTGTGGACCTGGCCCTTCACCTATCAGTGAGTCCTACTGGATAAAGGGGGAGAGAGTACACATGGCAAGCCTTTTAAATTCTCTTTACATCTATGTTGATACTTCTATGTATGTGAATGTGTCTTCTGCAAAGCTCCACACTCCACAAGAACGAGACTCTTCACCCTGAGTACACAGCTCCCCTATTGGGAGAAGGGGATGCCGCAGCATCCTGTGAAATTTCATTTATTAGATGTCATTCAAAACAAAAAAAGCCATTCATGTGCCCTAAACAAGGGACTTCAAGCCTAAGGTCAACAGACGCTAGCCATCAGGAAATCCAGAAAGTTATGTAAGACTATGTGACCTGTTGAAAGTTATGTAAACTATGTGAACGTGTACATTTTTCTGGCGAGTGAGCATAGCTTTCATCAGATTCTCAAAAGGGTTTGTGACCCTCAAAAAGCCTTAGTACTACTGTGCAATTTATTCAAAATAGTACTGCCCAGGGTAAAAAGAACAAATGATTAAAAAAAAGAGAGTCCTTTCAGGCATCTGATTCTGCAGTGTTCTCAATCATCTTGAGACCGTCTCGTGAAAAATCATATCTACCATCATTCCTATTTTACAGATCAGCAAACTAAATTCCTAGGAAATTAATGTCAATATCCCACCTAAGGGAAAATTACAGATTAGTAGGTTAGAACCAAAGATGAGTAGATTAACACACTGCTCTTCATAATGATGGCCTCCCACTGTTAATGCCATGTCATAAATAAACACCAGGGTCAAGCTCTGTGTTGGGCACTCTACATACATGACTTATTTAAACATCCTAACAACTCTGCAAGACATTATCTCATTTCTCACTTTGAAGAAACCAAGGCTCAGAAAAGTCCAATCGATTGCCAAAGATTGCAGCACTGATAAGTGTCAGAGATGGGATATGATTCCAGGTCTGTCTGACTCCCAAGTTCTACACTGGGATCCGCTCTAAGACTTGGATCCTCAGAGGAGGAAAACTCCTTCAAGTCAGGGACAGTTTCTTAGACATCTTTGTATTCCCTGTGGTGCCTTGCCGTGCTTTGCATGGCAAAGCACTCAGTAAATATTTGTTGAATGAAGAAACGTGGGCTCGGGCTCCAGTTCTGTCCTGGACTTACTGACTCAGTCTCCTGCAACTTGGAGCTGCAGGTGGTTACTCAGCTGGGCAACTTCAGGGAACATTTGAAATCAATTATGGGTGAGGAGGAACCTATTAAAAGTTTCTCTTCTGTGTATGTTGGGGTTGAAGGAGAGGAGAGGAAGTTGAGAAGGAAGGAAAGGAACAGGATGGCTCAGGGTTGAGTGCTGCAGCTTAAAGATTTCACACCAGGATGGGACAGAATTTGGCATAAGTCCACTGCTGAGTTCCAACACCTCATCCAAATGGGTTCCTGACCTCGGGCTACTCCTCAGTGGCCACACATCCCTAAGTTGCCAGGCTCCTGAGTCGTTACTTTGATGCAGGCCCCACACTGGAGCAGTTGCGCACAGTCCTTTCCTAGGCCTCAGCTGCCCTGCTTCAGAGCTACAGGAGACAGGCAACTTCAGAAGGTCTAACTTGCAGGCCACCCAGCACCACTGCTCCCCCACTAGGGGCCGGAGAGAATCTCAGCACCTAAAGTCTGTGAGGCCTGTACTGTCCTCAGCCCTAAATAAAGCATTCAGGAAATCCATTCTGGAGTCCAACTTCCTATTTTGGAAGAATGTAGGAGTTTGGTGTGGAGGAGGGAGGAAACTCTCATTGATCGTGTTTTCTTTACTAGTTGCTACAAGGGTAAGTTACTCACAGCTCCAGAATGCCACTTTAGCTCCTTCACATAGGCCCTGCAAAAAGTCTTGTATGAGGCTGACCCTAAGGGATGCCTACCGACAACGCTCTGGGAGGGAGTGACTAGATACAGCCCAGAGGCCAGGGCAGGGACAGCCCTCCAAGAAACCAGGCACATTCCCCACTACGTGGCTTCCAAAGAGGTGCCGCCTCTCCTGTGCATGAAGCAACACTGCCACCTAGTGCCCTGTGTGGGAAGTATTCCCTGAGGCCCCACATCTCAGGAGGGTTCCCCTACAATGGCTGGTGTGGCTGAATGGCTTGACATCTCTGCTGAGAAGAAAATGTCGCAAGTTTGGTGGATTGAGAAGTGGGAAAGTGGGTCTGAGTTAAGTAGGGAGAAGCTGAGGTTTGAGAGCTGTTGGAAAAGAGTGTGGGAGCCAAGTCGTGCAGCGTCCTGGGTCATCCTCAGTGGATTACGCTCAGAGCTACAACCACTGAATTGTATTTAGCTCCCAGGAACACGATTCAGTTGTCGTTCTCCATGGATGAAGGCCAGCCATCCCAGGAACAGGCAGTGACCAGCTAAAGGACCAGTGCCAGGGTCAGGGAGGGAAGAAGACGTCTGCTCTGTTGATAGGAGCGAGTGTATCAGTGGCAATCAGAGACTGGCCCCCTCATGGCTCTCAGCCGTGGGACCACAGGTGAAGTGTAAGGAGCTAAGCACAACGAGTAGACAAGTATGCCTAGGCCCTCGGGAGCCTGGTTGCTGGAATCCTGAAGAATGCAGGCCTTGTTCCCAGCTCCATCTTCCCCAGACTTTTACCCTAAATCTTTCCTGAATATTTTCTGATATGCAGATGTCTGAAGAAAGACATAGCGTGGATGGCGGAGAGGAGAAAGACCTGGGTACTCCCTGCCCTCAGCCTGCCTGGTGTGGACCTACAGGGGAAATACCAGTACCCCACCGGGGCCACTTTGATTTGAAGAGAAAGAAACCTCAGAAGCTAGACTGTCTGAAAAAGATTTCCTGCCTAATTGTACGTGCTCAGGGAGGTTAAGAGAGTTCAGATGGGCACTCTGAGAGGGATCTGAGTGTGTGTGCTGTGGCAGGTGGGGGGCTGGTGGTTGGTGGGGACAGGTGGGCAAGGGAGGGAGATATACGGGGGGTGGGGCGAGGAGGTCCACAAGCAATGCTGTAACTAGAATCAAATCATGACGCTGCTCTCCTCCATGCAGGTCATGAGACAGAAGGTCATGGAAGGGACAGGACAGGGGTCAGGTACCCCAGGTCTGGGTTTGTACAACCCCAAGAAATAATCTCTAAGAGCCTCCCTCACGCATTCCTGCTGAATCCTCCCCTAATTCTTCACAGCCAAGAGACTGATCCCAGGTCCCCAGGTTGCTACTGCAAGAGGAGGGATAAGCAGAGCCGTGGGTCTCCGTCTAGACTGCAAGCATACAGTTTCCCTGGCAGATGGGTACTAGGAAGCGAGATCAGGCAGCAAGAAGATGTCATCTGGGAAAAACTGTGAAGCTGCCAACTCTGATCAGATAATCATCTCATTATTTCTTCCATTTGGCCCCAGAATAAGGATTTCCTTCTACTCTTTCTCTACCCCCACCTATCTTACAGCCCAGCCCCTTCTCTCTCCCCTCCCATCACCCCCTCGCCCACCTAAAAATAAAGTAAAGCTAAATCACAAAACTCGAGAGTGCTCAGTGTCTGGGAATCCCAGCTTGCAAAGGAGAAATCACAGCCAAACGGGGAGACAGCGTGTCCGGAAGTGATGTTCCAGCAACACCCCATCGAAAGAGGCTCCCTCCTTCCAGATTTCTTTCTCTAGTCTGAAACTTATTTGCATGCATCGAGCAACCTGAGAAGTTTCTAAGTGGGGGAGTTGTCGAGCACGTCAGGGGCTCTGGGGTTCCATTCCCACTCTGCCCCAGGCAGGCCTCTCCTTGCTTCGGTTTCCCCATCAACGTAATGGGACCGGCAAACATCAGGGAGTGTTGTGGATAATCCAAATTAGTAAGATTAAAATGGTTCTAAAATGGTGCCTAGTCTCGCGTGAGGTTCTGTCATGGGGGATCCAAAGGGACAATGAGACACTAAATGATGAAATATCACATCTAATCCCCCACCCCTTGCTTGAAACCCTCAGCAAGACAAGAGAGACAGTTATTCTTAACCCTACTCTTTCCTTGTCCTCCTGGGTGACTTTCCATGAAAGCCAAGATCTGGGTATAGTGGAAAATAAGTGTAGGTAATGTTCCCAGACATTACCTCAATTAAAACCATAGAGTTATACAAGGTGCATTTTAAGGTCCCTCTTACAACAGCCAGGGCTAGAAACCAGGATCCTGGCTTGCGACCCACCTTCTCTAGTTACCCCTGCTGTTCCTAGGCTGGACACATGATTGTTAGGACAAAGCAAAGGGGACTCCAGGATCTGGACTAGGCAGCAGCTTTCTGCTAAGTTCCAGGGCTGCTCAAAGAACAGGGAACCAGTCAGGACCCAATGGCTGTGGACCTGGCAGCCTTGTTCTCTCGCTGCCCCAGGTCCATGGGTTCTCACATAGTTTCAATGTTGCCTGCGTATCTCATACAGGACTACTAGAAATGATAGAGTGTGATACCTCTTCCCTACTGACAAGGAAGCAGAGATCTTCCCCTTTAAAGAGGGGTAAGGGAGGGAGCTGGAGGTCTCCTGAGTGCCAGCGCAATGTGCACAATCACATGAGATCAATACGAGGGACAAATGCTCTTGTGGTTACAGAGTCATTATCTGGATGATGTCTGGACTCCTGCTGTGCTGATGAATAAGGCCCTTCCCCCTCTTTCCCTGGCCAGCCCTTCCTGGTTTTCCTGCTCTGTCCCCTTCCCCTCTTTGCCCCCTATGTCTAACCCAACCAAAAATGAAGTCAGCCATACCCCGAGAACCACAGAAAGCCCAAGAGTGGGTTATTACCTGCAATGATGGCTGGGTTGTTCTGGCCTCCCTCCGGTTTCACCCAGACTTCCACCGTGAACTCCTCCCGGGGAATCTCAGCCAGCACTTCTGGACGCAGCAGCAGCCTCTCCCGCCTCCCCGAGAAGTACAAGACAGGCAGTCCTCTGTCGGGGTTAAAGGTCTCTGCTTCCCCGTAGGGGTCCCCTCCACCATCCTGGATGCTGTCCTCCAGTGGACTGTTTCTGTCCCCGTGCACAAAGGCATGCTGGGGCCAACGTTGGAAACGCCAGGGAGAGACGTCGGGATCTCCCTGCCTGCCCTCTGCCTGCCCCTTCACGGCCTGGCGACGACGCCTGGTCTTGGCCAGGCCCTTCCTTTGGGTCCCTGGTTCGCGTTCCTTTGGGCGTGCGAAGGTGGTGGTAATGGTGGCAGCCATGACTGAGCCTTCCTGAATGTCAGCCTCACCTAGAGACTCCTTGGATGCCGGATCACCAAGATAAGTGTCATCATGTCCCCGCAGCTCAGATTGCCCAATAGGACCATCCCCTGCCTGAGGGGCAGCTGGCTGCTCAGCCTCACTCCTCACTCCGGCACTTCCACTTGGGTCTGGGGGAACATGGCTCACAGCCACTCCATCGGCAGCTGGCTTACTCTGACCTGCATGGTGGTTTCCCTGATCCCCCAGAGCGTAGGGTCTCAGGTAGTTCCCAGGCCTGCTGGGGTAAACCCCAAAGAGATGATGCTGGGGAGCAGCTCTGAGTCTTCGAACCTTGGCCCCCAGCCAACAGCGTTCTCCTTCTGACAGCACCTGATTCAGGTGTCCCCTCTGAACCAAGGATCTCTTGCGTGTCCAGCCGGGCTCAGAGCTGGCAGTACCGAGTGCCCACGCTGCCAGAATCACCAGGCTTATTCTCAGGATCCTTAAGCACATCATACCTCCCCCGGCTCTTTATACAGAACCAGAAGTCAACCTCTGGGTACCACGCCGGAATGATGAGGAGAAGAGAAAGAGACAGCTAGCAGTGGACTCGCAGTCACCGAGGAGACCGTTTTGTTCACGGACCAAACTTTTCAAGAAGGCCCAAAGAGTGCCTCTTCCAGCTACCTGTGCCGGGCTGTGCCCGCGTGGCCCCTGTGCCTCACCCACGGTGTGCGCTTCCCTCACCTGCTCCCTTGACCTTTCTCTCCTTGCTCTAGTTTAGTCCCTGCAGAATGAAGTTCATTTCTCTGGATCCCTTTGAATTTCCCCCCAGACAGCTCAGTTTTCTTTCCTTTTTTATTCTCCTTCTTCAAAAGCCCCTCCCCTCGCTGGTACTATAAGAGGGACACATGGACATGAGCCAAACCCTCTCAGATACACGCTCACTCACAAACACATCCCCTCACCACCTGAGGTCACTAAAAAGAAGCTTATCCCCTTTTTGTCATTCCTCTCTCCTTCGTCCTTCCCTAGGAGTTACCTTCTCTTGTAGTCCTTAAGCTAAAATATCTTCACCTCCAAACAAATCACTCGAACCTGTATCCAGAGACAGAATGTGATGCTGATTATCTAAAAATGCACAAAGAAGCTTGGGGCACAAAAATCCAAGCTGGTACTTAACTTTCACTCTCCAGATGTCCTCCTCAGCAGATCCCCATGCAGCTTCCAGGCTGCTTGTGCAGGTCCGAATGTTTCCCTCAGCTAGGGACTTGCGGCTGTGGAGTGCTGAAGGTTTTTTTAATCCCCTTCCAACTTGTTGGCGTGTTGCGAGTCTCCGTAAAGTTCTCCTTTGGAGTGCCAGTCTGACGTCCTGATAACCTGATGAGTCTGAGAGCTGTTGACTTCAGCTTCGGAGAGGCTTGTGGGTCCCTGGGAAGATGGAAAAGAGAGCAAGAAGAAGAGCATAGACTTCAGGGGACCTGTTCTCTCCGGTCCCTCCTGCTCCCCTTCTCTCCCTTTCTCTCTGCCTGTAATTATCTTCTTGTTTGTTTCATTTAAAGACAATGATGATGTCAAAGCCAATAAGTTCGGTGCATCACTCCACCTACTCCCTGTCCCCTCCTTCCTCCTGAAAACCTCCCCACCTCACTGAGGCACAGGGGACAGACGCTGCTCTCGGTGTCCCCGGTGAACATCTCGGGCTTTCTCTCTCAGCAGCCGCAGCCTACACAATCAATACAAACAATCGATACTGTTTTGGAGCACTCTTTCCTGTGTGTATTCTCTCTCTCACACACACACACACTCACGCACTCACACATGCGTTGTGAGCAGACCTGCTTACTGCCTAATAAATCCATGCCAGCCTTTTAGGGACCACTTGCATCTCTTTCTTTTGTGTGGCCACTAACCTCCTGTATTTTTTCTTATTTCAATCACTTGGGATTTAAAAGAACAATACCTCCAATTCCCTTTATATTGGACATTGAGAGAAAGAAGAAATCAATTATCCCGCTGTAAGAAGGATTAAATGGAAATGCCATGAATTCATGCTACACAGATCTTATGCTCTCTGAAGTTTCTCTGAAGTTACTAAAAGTCACCATATGCGGAGTGAGCAAATAAACAAATGAGATGCTCAAAATTAGAAATGACAAAAATGAACAGCTAGCCCCCAAGCAACTATTTTCTCACCTGATTTGAAATGAGTGGATAAGATGGGGAAGTAAATAAGGCAATTTTAACCTCTGTAATAATGTTTATCTAGATACAGGCTATCGCAAAGAGTCCTACCCCCTGAATGTGCGTGTACACACACACACACACGCACACACACACAACATGGTTCTGAATTCTCAACACAGGTAAAGATGTCTGACCAGAAGTGGGCACAAAACAGGTAGAGAAACATATTGGGTCCTTCATTCATTAATAAGAAAAATCACTCCCACTTCTAAAATCTCTGCTGTGTTCCCCACATTTAAAACATGCAGCCCACACTGTTTGGAGTAAGATCACACTGCCTCTTTGCCTTGGGTCTCCTCATCGTCTTCTAAACTCCTCTACCCCGGCTAATAACTGACCCATTTGCTTTAAAAATGCTGTATCCTAGACACCCCATCCCTGGCTTGTCCTGTTTCCCTAGGCAGCATCCACTGGAGCCTCAAAGGAAGTCTCCAAAGACGATATCAATTCAGGCACGTGGATTTTACTAAACAGAAATCCCTGATCCTAGACTGTCCTTTTTCCTTTTATCATTTTCCTATCTCCCTTCACTTTTCTGACTCAGTCCTTTTTTTCCTTTTTTTCCCTGAAGCAGCTCAATAGAGATTGGGGCTTTGGAAGAGGGTAGGAGGAGATGGAAAGACAGAAAAGCAGAGGAAAGACAGACAGACAGAGACAGAGAGAGAGCAACCAGGAAAGAAAGGAGGGACGGAAGGAGAGGAGCCTTAGTTTAAATGAAGGGAAAGGGAAGATACGCAGGTAAGAAAAGGAGAAGTCAACCTCCCCCTCCCTCCTGCCACCCCCACGACCCTCAGAAAAAGGTTTCATACCATTCATTTCAGGAAGGAGGGACAACACAGCAAGGAAGAAGAATCCCGCCGTGCTTCTCTCCCCCTTTTAATGTGAGAATGATCTTGTATCCCCTATAGATCTCTCCTGGCTCTCAGCTGCTAGTAATCCATTCATAAGGTTTCAAGAAGCTACACAAAACTCAAGCTTCCAGTTTAGTTTCTCTCTCTCTCCCCTTCATTCCTCTGCTCACCACTCTCCTTCAGCTCTTGGCAGTCCAAAGTTTAAAAAAAAAAATGTTGAACCATTTCTGTGTTTTCCTCCTGTTGTAACTTTTGCTGTGACATCATAACCCTGCCCACCAACACCCCACCTCTCGCTCTCTTTTCCATCCCACCCCTCATCAGCCCCATACCCCCCAGACACCCCCCCACGGAGAAGAAGGGCTCCTGTCAGTTCCAACGTGTGAAAACACAAAGCTACTGGAAGGTGCCCCTCTCTCCCCTCGGTCCCCTCCTCTCTCCCCCCTCCCTGCCTTACCCACCGCTCAGCCACGGCTCTCTCAAGGCTTTTAACAATGATCCCATCTGTTTGACATGTGCGGAAAGGAAAGGTGGGCTGGATTCAAATAATCTGTCAAGTGAATCGCATCAAAAACACAACAACCCCCTCCTCAATTCCATCACACACACACACACACACACATCAGACCCCAGAAGAAGTGTGAGAGAAGTCAGACTTACACGGCACCCACCCTGGATGCCAGGGAGAAAGACACCAAACATGCCAAAGGAAACGCACATTTACACGCATATATATATAAATCTGTGGCTTCTTTGTTTATGACAAACACCCGCACCCCAAGTCCCCATTCCTCTCCCCTAAGCCTGCCACTCTGCAAGTGCACAGATTGGAAAGCTGGTAGAATCTGTTTTGAAATCTCCAACGAGAGGGTTTTTCCCCCTTTTTTTCACTCCAAAGCACTATCTGTGGCGATCAGACTCGAGCAGGGTTGCCAGCAAATGCAGGAGGCCCCTTCTAGGGTACAGGCTTTCAAACCAGCGAAGCTAGAGGGAATGGATTTAAGGACACACAGCAGGAGCTGCTGAATTTATTTTATTTTGACGGGGGTAGTTGGGGGAAGGAATATCATTTCTGAAATGCCCAAGGAATGAAGGGAGAGGATATGGATTTCTTAAACAGTTTTGCAAGAGGAGCGGTGTCTTGTTCTGCAGGTAAATCTATAAGGCAAGAAACTGGAGCTTACAGATAAACAAGGACGAGAGGGAGAGGGAGGGAAAGGGAAAGGAGGACAGAGAGGGGGAGAGGGAGGGGGTGGGAGTTGGGAAAGGGGAGAGGGGAAAGAAGGGAGAAGGGGGCAAGGGGAAAAGAGAAGGAAGGGAAAAGGGGGGAGGGAGGAAAGAGAAGGAAAAGGAGAGAAGAGGGAGGGGGAGGGGAGGGGAGGCATGGAGGGGGAGAGGCGTGAAATGGAGGGGGAGGGGAGGGGGCTGAGGGGAAAAGAGAAGAGTCTGGGAGCAGAAGGGACTGAAAAAGAAAAGCAGAGAAGAGAGGAGGGAAGCAGGAGAGAGAGGGGAAGAAAAAAGGAGAAAGAGGTGGTGAGGCACATAAAATATGGAGACCAGGAAGGCAGTTAGATCCATGATGGTTAAACATAAAGAAATCACAGAAGCAGGTGAAAGGAGACCCTATAAAATGGGGCAGAGGTTGCGTTTTACGCACCGAAAACAGAGGACACACAGTGGAGGGACTTACACTTCATGATCGGACACATTTTAAAGTCAGATTGCCCGGGTTCTACATTGTCTCTTTAAGTAAACCCCTATTCCCTCCTCCTTCCCTGCCTACATCTCTTCCTCCAATTCCACCTCCACCTTCCTTCATTCACCTTTTTGCGCCCAGCATTATCTTCCCCTGGAGGATTCACGAGTAGAACTGAGACACCATCCTCCCCCCTCCTCCCCAAAAACCCACCCTTATTAGCTCCTTTCTTTGCTTCTATCCACACAGGGTCTTGGGTCCTCTTAACTAAAGACTGAGCCGTTTATGACAATCTGCACTTCATTTCAACCCAAATTATACTATGGTTCCTTTAAGCCCAGGACGTCAGAGCTGTTTTGCTTGTATTTGCTGCCATAGTGGGGCTGGTCAGTTTCCATTAGCATTGTCATCATTATTATTAAGAGTTTTTGAGCAAAGGGAGGAGCTAGTTCCCGTTGGTGTTCACCTGCAGTATAGAGCATTAGTGGGGAGAGGGAGAGAGAAAGACCCCTTAATATGGTCACTGATGCTCTCTGATTTTCTGATTCCAAAATCTGATCCCTTGAGGGAAAAGCTCAGCTGGGAGCCAGCCAGGGAGCGTAGTAATAAAAGCCTCCGAGAACACAACCAAAGGCAGCATCTATATATAGGAGCCGGATCTGTTTTAGCTACTTGCAGTCTAAAATGACACCCGGAAACAAACATTTCAGCAATATGTTTATTGGAATCCTATTCAGCTAGGCTGGAAAGAGTGAGCTCCTCTGAAGGATTTCACTCGAAGGCTCAGTGTTGTTGCTTTCTGCGCTCCCTGCTCCGGTGCTCAGAACTGGGAATCTGTGGCTCTATCATTCATGGGGGTCACTTGAGATTCCTTCGGGGTGACCTACCACAGCCCCCTTTTTCATGGGTGAGGAAACAAGGATGAAGCCTCACAATTAGTGGCAGGGCCACATATGGCATCCAGGTCTCCTGAATCACAGTCCAGGTTTTCCCTTCTCTGGCATGCACCTGTCTTGCTGTCTGCCACCCACATGACAATTGGATGGGAGGGCAGGATCCAAGACAGGCCTCTCATGTTCCACATCCAGGCACCAATGCCCAGGGAATATATGTTGGTCATATGTCTTCTGTAACTCAGAATCACACAGCACTCAGAAGGAAATGCAAATCTGGATTTCTCGCTCCTCCCTGTGCATTTTGAGCCAAGAGAGGCCCCATCTTTTTCTCGAACTGTTTGGTGCTCCGTATGTTAGACAATCTTATTTTTTTCCACAACATTATTGCTATTATAAGTTATTATCAGCGTTAACGGTAGTGTTCTGCAAAGTGCCTTCCACCCAAATAGATCAAAGTATTTCATCCACAGGTTAGGCTTCCCGACCTCTTGGGAGCTGCGTGGTGGAGGCAACATGCCAGAGATCCATTTCCCCCAGTGACAGTCCCTATTAGGTAAGTGTTTCCTGTAACATTTCGAGCCTTGAAACCAGCTTGCAGAACCCTTAGGCCGAGGAAGAGTTTAACAGTGATGCTGGATCCTGCCCTGCTCATCAGAAGAACAATGGCTCAGCAGAGTTTATGCTTCACTTAGGGTCGCATTTGTACCTGGAGTCTTTTTAAAAGGCAATCTCATAACAAGAATAACAAGTAGACCTGTATACCTCCTTTTCCTTTTACCTAATTCACATTTGTGTGCCTTCTCTCTTCCTAACCACAATGATGCAAATGCAAGGCAAACGGTATGCCTATTTTACAGCTAAGGACACTGAGGCTGAAAGTTAAGCAACTTACCCAAGGACCTGCAGACACTAAGAATGCAGCCAGGATAAATCTCAAATGCATTATGTTGAGTGGAAGAAGCCAGGCACCAAAGGCCACATCCTGTATGATTCCATTTATATGACATTCTGGAAAAGGCAAAACTATAGAGACAGAATATATCAGCGGTGCCGGAAATTGGGGGTGGGAGGGATTGAGTACAAAAAGCACGAGGGATTCTGGGGTGATGAGACTGTTCTCTATCTTGATTGTGGGGACGATGCATGACTGTCTGCATGTGTCAAAACTCAAAGAACTGTGGACTGAAAAAGACCACTGTGTATAAATTATACTTCAGTGAATCTGGAGCAAGGGGTGGGGAGAAAAATGGAGCCAAGGGTAAGGCCAGGGTCTTTTGATTTAGAATATAGTGTTCTTCTGTCTACATCCTGTGGAAAGACCAAAGGAGACTGTGACATTGCTTGGTCATGGGTTGGGACCACTCTGTGCCTAACTCTCTTACCTAGCCCGAGGGGACAGTGGAACCAGACTGAATGGAGCAGAGCTGGCCTCTAGTCTCAGCTCCATCAGAGAATTAGATTCTCTAATTTTTCAACGCAACACTTTTCTAAGATGCTGTTTTCTCAGTTACTAAAAAACGACAGTGTCCACTTCCTATAAATATCCCAGAGACGCAAGTGTGCCTTAGCAATGGACACCTGTGACATTTGCTTTAGTCATTAAAGAAAGCCATACATTCAAATGTAACTCCACTGTAGCACCGATATGCAGAAACAGGGTAACAGCTAGGGGATTCCCAAGCTCTGTTAACAGAGTGAGAAACATGTCCTCTCAGCATGTGCCACTGCCAGGTATTGAGCAAATCAAACATGAGAACACACGGTATTGGTAGGAAAATACTTAAATGGGAAGAGTTTTTAAACTGGATACAGTGCTAGAATCTTAAAATTTGGTAATTCCCCCAAGACAGTAATAATAACATATTAATAATAATAATAACATTTATTACTTACAATATGGTAGGCACTGTTCTGGTCACTTTACATATATTGGTTGATTCACTCCTCACAAGAGCTCTGTGAGGTGGGTGCTTCTATCATCCCCATTTTCAAAGGAACAATAATGGTAGCAGCTAACTTTTACTGAGTACATACCACATGCTCAATGTAGCATCTACCAGTCAATGTAAATCTACCAAGCAATGTACATACATCATCTCATTTAATCCAACAACTAACCTAGGAGATAGCACCACTATGATCCCCATTTTTAGATGGGAAAACCAAGGCACAGAGAGTGCAAGCAATCTATCTGAGCTTATCCACCTTGAAAAGAATCGCCTGTGCCCAGAGCCCTCGCTCTCAATCACCATACCGCACTGCCTCTTCAAGAAGGACACAAATACACAGCCGTGAAGACTGGACTCCCAGCACAACAAAACCAGACCTTTCCTGATGCGGATACCCCAGTGATTTCTCTGCAGTAGAGGAAAGATCTTTCCTTAGTCTTTTCCCAAAGTCTCCCCTGGTTGAGGGTCCGATGCCTCCAAGAAATGCAGCCCCAGCTGACAGAAGCAGCCAGGCACAGGCTGTTCTTCTGTAAATGCTAAAGTCCCTTCCACAGATCCCCAGGGACTCCTGTTCTCACTACCCTTGCCCCCCAATCCACCATGTGCCCAGTGAAATCTAAGGGACATATAGCCAACCAGTTATAAATGGAAAACCAGTCACATCTGGGAGGAATCATGCAAGATGGATAAATGTTGGATTGTCTATGTATTATAACTAATGCAAACTTTTCATAGTAATAACAGCTATTAGTTGATGGTCTATTAACCATCATAAAATATAGACTTACTGTGTTAAGGTCAGCTCTGATATAGAACCCCAGGTTTCAGCCCAGACGTTAAATACTGAGTGGTACTCACGTCATTTAATTGCTGAAATGTGGTCCATGTGTAAATATTTCAAAATGGATATGGCCCCCAGATGTCTTCCAGAAAGGGAGCAGGCCTATGGAAAAGGGAATTTAGCCTTCTTAAATCCCAGCTGAGCCCAGCCTTTCTGTAGATCACACCAGAGCTGGAGGCAGGGACACAAACCACGGCAGTCTGAGACCCTAAGTTTGTCAGATGTCCTCCAACTCATTCAACAGAGCTGGCATCCAACAGGTGCCAAGAAAAGTTTGTTTCTTTTCTGCAGACTAAACTCTAGCTAATGTGGGATAGTTAAGAGAGCAAGCGGCATAAGTCACAAACAAGGACTCTAATCTGGGCCCTGTCCCCATGGCCTGGGGGGTCTGGGGCAGGTTTCAGGGCCACCACTGGGAGGAGAGAGTGCGCTGATGCCATAGGCGAGAGGCCATAATAAGGAAAATTTCTCAACAATGTATCTGGCACAGAGTAAGTACTTAATAAACATTAGTACTACTAAAGAAGTCAACTTCTTCACATTTTCTACCCTACGAGTTTCTTATTTTAGACTCTCCATCACTCCCGATGATCCATTTGATGTCTCCTCTCACTGTGCTCAGGAGATGAGCCTCTCTCCCCTGGTTCCTATTGCTCTTTTGTCTAAATCTGTCGTTCTCAAGCCTGTCAGGCCCCCAAATCCCATTTTAATAGCAACCATTTTGTATGGAAAATTTAAACACAGTATGACCTACCTTACATAATTTCAGAAAACGCTAATGCTCTATCTATGCTTTAAAAAAAAGAAAAGAATTTACAAGGAAATAGAATGAATTTCAATATGTAAACATTTCTGACACAACTACATTAAAAGACAAACGAAGTAATCAAATGCTTGAACTACTGCTCATGAATAAGTTTGGATCTAAGAGAAATAAGAAAATACTCAACAGTACAGGTATTTTTCTTTATACTGACATTTTGAGACCAGGGCTATCAAAGTCTATCTGTATATATTCGTCGGGTTGGCGTGCCTGCAGGAGCTCCTAATGCAGACAGATGGAGGGGTGTGGGCGGGTGACTCACACCTGGTGAGCAACACTGCCATCAACGGCATGACTTTCCAAAATGGAGAACAACTCTTGGTAAAATTTGCACACGAATCTTCCTTCCATAACATAGTAGTTGCATTCCTGGGAAAGTATATTTAAGGTGTACACAAAAAATACATGTGAGATTAAGCATTTATATTTAAAACAGAGTTACCTCCTAGACTTGGATCATCATAAATGGGTTTTTCGTCTACCTGAATGTTTGGCCAGACATTCAAGAGTCAAGCAAGATGCAGGAGGATTCATTCTGTGGGACTATCCATGCGCTACAGAGACAGCTAACTGAATGCCAGCAGTAATCTCCAATAACTGTGACACCAAAAGCACCCTCACTATTTTCTAAAGTGTCCCTAGGGGGCAGCACTTCCCCCATTGAGAACCCCTCATCTAAACCAAGGCCAAAATATTATGCAGACAAATCTGATTGAACCTTCTGTATGTATTTGCTCTTGACACACTACCAAGATCCACAAGGGAGGAAGTCACGTGAAGGCTTCTAACTGCATTTTTCGTGGTATTTGGTGATAAAGCTGAAGTACACACTCAACAGTAGTTTGAACTGTGTGTGCCTTACACACAAAACTGTACAGAACACATTCTCTCAAATGATCACCTTTCTAAATATCATCCACTGAGCTTCTCTTTGCTCAAGTAGCAGTTTACTCAATTCCATTAAGCTCCCTCTACTTAAAAATAAATAAATGGAAAACAATGTCCAAGAGTATGGATCACAAAACTCACATCACGGATTCTGGTGCTTGGCACCCAATACCACGTGACGTGCCTCAAGTTACCACTGGAAAATGTTAGTTACAGAAGCCATGGCCATCACCGGCTCTGAGCAATTCTTGGGCTAAAGTGGTGTGATGACAGAAGCCATGGTAGAGATGCTGTTTGTCGCTGGAGAAGTGAGTTCTCAGTTTCCTTGGCCTGGATTGAGTAGATCGGCTTCCCTGGCCATATAAGAGCCTCATTCTAACTCAGTATTTTGGCCTTATCTTGCCCTCTGAACTAGGTCTTCAGTGAAGAAGTCAAGTCACTATGGCCTTACCTAACCTTCCAGAAAACTTTCCAGGTGCCACCCATCACACTAGATTCTGGGGACACACTGACAACAAGATACAAGCCCCACCCTAGACTGCCTCACAGACTTGTCAGAAAGACCCAAACATGCACACACTGTAAGACATAGCCATAAGCGCTATCTCGGAAGTCTGAATGAAGTGCTACCAGACACCAAGGAGAAAGCACCCACTCTTCACGCAGTAATCAGGGGGATTTCACAGAGGGGGTGACTTCTGAACAGGGTCTTCAGTGAAGACTAGGCATTTTTCAAGTGAAAGGCATTTCTAGAGAGAATGGCAGGTACAAGATGCCCCAGCAGCACTTTATTCAAGTCTCTAAGATGGCATTTATTGCCAAGTCCTACAGTTTACCCATGTTTCTCTCTTTCTTCCCAACGACCATTCAAGGCAACCTGGGGTGGTGCCTGTGTCTTATTATCTGTGTATCCCCAGGAGTCTGAGCAAACCAGGCTCAACTTAGGAACCATGAGACATTTTGATCGCTTGGGAGAAGAACTTCCTAGAGAGAAGTAAATGGTCCCTCCCTTTCCTCATCTCCCTGTTGAAAAGGATGGAGCTCTTCTTAGCAGACTAAAACCTCTGTATCTAAGCACATACAGCTCTCAAAGATACAATGAAAACAACCCCACTATTTGAATAACAAAAGATTACCTGTTCCTCATTTCTCCTTCCAGCATCAGACTCAGCCAAGTCCAGACCTGAAAGAGAAGCAGAGCCACATACAGGAAAGGAAACCATCAACAAAATGAAAAGACAACCTACAGAATGGGAGAAGATATTCACAAACGATCTATGTGATAAGCGGTTAATATCCAAAACACACAAAAAAACTCACACAGCTCAATAGCAAAAAAAGAAAAATTCAAAAAATGTGCAAAAGACGTGAATAAACAATTTTCCAAAGAAGATATACAGATGGCCAACCAGGATATGTAAAGGTGCTCAACATCACTAATCACAGGAAAAAGCAAATCAAAACCACAATGTCACCCCATACCCGTTAGAATGGCTATTATCAAAAAGACAAGAGATAAGTGTTGGCAAGAATGTGGAAAAAAGGGAACCCTTGTGCACTGTTAGTGGGAATGTAAATTGGTACAGTCATTACAGAAAACAGTATGGAGGTTGCTCAAAAAATTAAAAATAGAACTATATCATATGATCCAGCAATCCCACTTCTGGGTATTCATCCAAAGGAAATGAAATCAGTATCTCAAAGAGGTACCCACACTCCCTGTTCATTACAGCATTATTCACAACAGCCAAGATATGGAAACAACCGAAGTGTCAATGATGGATGAATGGATAAAGAAGATATGATACATTTATACAATGGAATATTATTCAGCCATGAGAAAGAAGGAAATCTTGCTATTTGCAACAACATGGATGAAGCTGGAGGACATTATGCTAAGTGAAAGTAGTCAGACAGAGAAAGACAAATACTGCATGATCTCAACTTACATACGGAATCTAAAAACGTCAAACTTATAGAATCAGAGAGTAGAACAGTGGCTACCAGGGGCTGAGTGGTAAGGAAAATTGGGAGACGTTGGTCAACGGGTGTAAACTTCCAGTTATAAGATGAATAAGTTCTAGGCATCTAATGTATAGCATGGTGATTATAGTTAATAACACTGTATTCTAGATTTGAAATTTACTAAGAGAGTGGATCATAAGTGTTCTCACCACAAAAAAAAAAATGGTACTAAGTGAGGTGATGGATGTGTTAATTAACTTGATTGTTAATCATTTCACAGGGTATCTGTGTGCAAAATCATCATATTGTATACCCTAAATGTAGACATTTCTTATTTGTTAATTATACTTCAATAAAGCTGGGGGAGAAATTTAAAAGCATGGCCACAACCAGAATGTTCTCTGACTTCCTTCCTGGCATGAGGTCTCCTAAGCATGGAACAGGACCTAAGTGCAGTCTCAGGGGAATGCAGAGCAGGAGACCAGGTGTCCACAGAAGGCTCGCTGGCCCTCAGGGAACAGCGCTTTACCAGAGCAGCAGCACTGACTTCCAAGTGCACACAGCTCCTCAGTACATTTCTAACAAATGCCACTGCTTGTTAGGGAAACCCACACAGTCCTCAGCTAGAGCCACAGCCAGCCGCCTGGACATTCTTGCTCTTCCTCTGTGTCTTCCCTCCACCCCACACCATGAGCTGCTTAAGTTCATGGACCTCTGATTCAGCCCTGTGTCTCTACAGCCTAGTACAGAGCATAGACAACAAAAGAAGCCATGGTAAATGCAGAGAGAACTGAACCAAAGTGGAGGCCATAGTGAGGGGTCTGCTCTGCTGGGTGGCAGCATCTCTGGCTCCTGCTGGGTCAGGCCACCATGACCTGAGTCTGTGCTTCCCTCCGCTTGCCTTCCACCTGCCCCTGGGAACCCCTCCCTGGCTGGGCCTGCGCCGTTCAGCCGCCCCAGCTCATGCCCTGCGCTCCATACCAACTCATGCAGCCAGGGGAGGAAACTGGCGTGACTCTGAAGCCCCTTGAGTTCTGCTCTCGGGCCGGCTCCTGTCTGCCCAGACCAGCAGCCATGCATGTGCACTGAAAGGGTCTGGGGAGGGGCTTCTCCAGCGAGAAAGGAGAGGCCTTCACTTAACACCGATTAAACTCGGACCTCTGTTTCATTCATCACCATGTGAGCCTCAGGACCTGCCAAGACATTAGGATGTAGGTGAAAGGAAAAGGGTTCAGAGATGACTGAAGTCTCTTCAAGAATCTGAGGGATAATTCATGAAGGTTACATAAACAGCCATAACTTTAACCAAAACTTTTTAAACCTGTGAGGCCAAGCAAAAACAGACTGTATGACTTTCAGAACCAGAATCTCAGCTGGTCCCTTTGATGAGTCTGCCTTTCAAAGCCCCAGGGATGAAGAGCCGGCAGCAGGACCTAAAGGTGGCTTGAATCTGTGAAGTATTGTCTAGTGAGAAGGGAAAGGGCCTTTGAAAAGAGGCTGTCCGAGTGTGAATTCAGCTCAGGGAACTTGGGCCAGCACAGCCTGGGGGTCGGGGGCGAGGGGAGAGGCAAGGGAAAGGACTGAAGGACGGCGAGACGGATCCAAAAAGGAGCGGGGAAAGGTTCTAAGTGTCATTTCTTCCCTCATCTCTAAAAGCAATCATGAGAGCCTGTTCGGAGAAAAATCCAGCTTGGTTTGGCTTCACGAGGAATTCTGGAAGAGAACACAGTGGATCAAGGCACAGGCTCTGGAGTCCATCAGATGTGGTTCTGGAGCCTGGAGGGGTCATCCACTATCATGTGGCCTTGGACCAATGTCCTCGCCTCCCTGTCTTGATTTCCACTTCCATAAAATGGAAAAGATCCTAGTGCTCACCTCACAGGTTGTGAGGATTAAATAAGAGGATTACTGTAAAGTGCTCAGTTCACTCCAACAACTGAGACACACCCAGGACAAGGGGAGACAGACGGCCCTACATGTTGTCCTGGCTCCACAGGGAGCCAGTGGGAAGGGAGAAAGGGGTGATTTGGAAGAGGTAATCCCGTCACTCGGGAGTGTGTGGGCAGAATAAACTGTTAGGATGGGAGGGTGAGAAACAGAGAGATCAAAACAAAGCCCGTAGCACTGTGAGTCGCTCTGCTGACTCGATGGAGAAGCAGGGTTGAGACAAGAGCCTTCCTTCAAGCATCAGGGTCCCACAGAAAAGAAAGAAAGAGCGGCAGGCCCGGGCTGAAAGGTTGGCCTCAGGACAGGGAACTGAAGCAGGAAGAAGGAATCCATGGATTGTGAGGTTAAATTAGGTAGGGGTGGGTAGAGGTAAAAGAATCATGAGGGGTTGGGTGGCCAAGAGGTAGAAAGGCAGGAAGATCAAGGTCACACCACAGGATGAGGTGGCAGGGCCAGGGTCAGAGGTGACAGCACTAATGCTCAAAGGTACCTGGTCCAAGGACAAGGCTGCTTAGTTTGCATTTGCGTAGGCTAGGCTCTCAGACGCATGAACTGGACAGAGCCAAAAGGAGACCCCCTTACTAAGGCATCCCAGGAGGACTTCCACAGAGAAAGGGGAGGGCTGTTCCTCCCACGCCTGGGGAAGTGCTGTGCTTAAATCTTTCCCAAATTAATTTCATTCACTGAGTTATCTGTGTCACGGAAAGAACCTGCACGCATCATACACAAACCCCCCCCCCCATACTTCCTCTGCGTTTAAATGACCATCTTGTCATTCTTTTCAGCAAAAAAACAAAAAACTTGGGTCCTTAAGCACTGACTAAAGACAGAAAATAAACAAGAGAACACAGAACCTGGTGCATCCACAAGGTGCAAGATGTGTTCCAGTTCTGTACGCCAGTATCTGATGTGCCAAGCAGACGTGGAGGAATTTAAAAGATGTCAGGTATGGAATTAATTGAGCCATCTCCTGTATTCAGAGAACCAATTAAAGTACATGCTTGGTGAAATGCAGTGAGAGTAACTCAAGTCCCAAGAGAATCATCACAAAGCAGTGGACACAGACGTGCGAGGTGGGACAGCACCTGGATTCCTTCACCTTACAACCCCTGAGCCATGTCCACGGCCTTGGAGGGAGGGGACAGCGGGCACCCACTGAGTCAGCACTGGGGAACCGAGCTGAATCCGCACCAAGTGCATTCAGAGCAAAGGAGCAATCAGAGTCTAAAATCAAGTCTAGAAGAATCTACAAAGAAAGGTCCCTTTAGAAAAAAAACATCTGAGAAAATAACCTGCTCTACCCCAACAGGGTCGTGATGGAAGCAGTGTAGCATGAAAGTTAAATGCACGGGCTCTGGCGTTTAATAAATGAGGACCAAGCCTAGCTCTACTAAATACGAAATATACGCCTTCTCTAAGCTCATCTGCAAAACCAGGAGGTAACTGTACCTCCCCATAGGGTTGTTGGCAGATTAAATGAGATAATGCATGAACAGAGCTTAGCAGTATCAATGTAGACTGTACATAGCCAGCATCTGTGAGTATCAATACCATTTGTTGGATGTTGGTTAACGCTCCCAATTCTTCCCTCCTTCCTGTACTTGCCTTTGTAGTGCCCTCCCACGCTGGCTCTGGGCTTGGCCAGTGGGATGTTAGTGAAAGTGACCTAGCAGAGGCTTGTAGCATCTGCATGACCGAGTGTGCCGGCCCTCGCTGCTCTGCCGCGGCCTTGAGAACACGTGCGGCTCACCTCTTGGAGGATGAGGACTCTGAATGAGGGATGGGTGATTCCAGCCAGCCCAGCTGAGGCCACAGGTCAGCCAATACTAGCCAACCCCACACGGGTAAGGAAATCTAACCCAGATCAGCAGAACGCCCAGCCCACCTGCAGCTAACCTCAGACGCATGGACCAGCCCAGCAGAGATCAGCCAAGTCAAATCAACTAAACCCCACAAACTCACAAGCTAAATAAACCTACATCCTCAAGTGCCACTGAGGTTTAGTCTGTTAAGACTGTTATGTGGCATTATCATGGCAATAGATAACTGATACACTATTATTATTAATGTTGTTATTGTCATTATTATTATAACCATTACTTTTCAGAGGAGCACAAAAAGGATCGCCCATGCCTTACACAGCTGTCACAGGAAACACATCTTTCTCATTACCTGCTATTCTTTCTAGAGAAAGAAAAGAAAGTATTAGACAAAACGAGCAGGTGGCTGCTACTTCAGAACTTTTTGCTTGTTTTCCTGACAGGTTGTTGCTAACGATGCTATTATTTTTCTTGCGAGTGGAGATACCCATGACAGTGTAACCTCACAGGCTGCTATGATGAATTGTTAGTTAGTTTAATTAGTGCTGAGCCGTTCCTCCATCGACTAGATTCCAGCCTTAGACGTTCCCACAGGGACCTGACGCTATGAGGTCCCAAAAGAGCACATGTCAGAGACCTTCAAAATCAAAGGCAGTGGATGAAATGTGTCCTCTGGCCTTCCTGTCTTCACTTTCAAATAATGACAGGCAGCACTTACTCTGTGCCAGGGACTATGCTAAGCACTTTATGTGCATTATCTCATTTATTCTTCACAAAAATCCAAAAAGTAAGAACTATTCTTATCCCCAGTGCATATATGAGAAAACTGAGGCTCAGAGAAGTAACATCAACGTTTCCAAGGTCCCAGGGCCAGTAAGTGACACAGCTGGGATTAAGATCCAGGTGTGTCTGATCCCATCCTTGGGCCTGCTAGAGAAGCTCTTTCTCTGGCCCTAATTATGCCTTCTCCCTCCGGCCCGGTGCTCTTTTGCTCTCTCCATCTCCCCCTAACATGCTTTGCTCTCAGAAGAAACCCCAACACTAGCCCCTGGATGTCTCATGTGCCTTTCCCCAAAGTATTTGCACGTTTTCCCTCTGTCATCAGTAGAAGTGGTTTAACTGTGAGGGAGGGCAAACCTAAAAGAGTAGTAGATTAAGCCAGAAGGACGATTTTTAATTTAGCTCTTATGAAAACGAAATGTGGAGATCAGTAAAATAGGGTAGGTATGGGCTCCCCAGTCATCAAGAGTCTGGATTCCTTCTCTCTTCTTGCTCCACAATATCAACACGTGCTTCTGCCACATAGGCCAACACAGCTACTTGAGCTCCAGGCATCACATCTACATTCCAGCCAGCAGTCTGAAGGAAAGGGAAAGTGGGCATGCTCCTTTCCTCTAAGAACATTCTTTTCATATTTTATTCTTTTACCTTTACCTCTTTTCCACTTCATTCTCTCCATTTTTCTCCACCCTACAGCAAGTTGGTCCATTCCTGTCCACTCTCCCCTTTTCATCACAACCTTCTACAATTTACCTCTGATCTTGAGAATGGAAACAGGAACATAAGGAACACGGGAAAGAGCCATTCTGGATACTTTTGCACCCCAATAAGCAAGATATTTAGCAATTCGCAAAAGATTTAATTGTAATTAGAGCAGGATTCCTGGAGCAAATAATTTCCATCCCAATTCTTTGCTAACCCTTCCTCTTCTCCTTCACTCTGCTTTCTAAATCCTCAAAAGGCCACATCTCTATGTGTCTGCAGTTGAGTCTCATGCAGCACAGCTTCAGGAGTGTCAGTTCACCAGTTTGAGACGGTCACCTATGAGAAAGCAGCTCTGAATCCGGGAGCTCTCGCTGCTCGCAGAGATAAGCTAGTGTGTGGGATGCTTTTCATACGTGCTCAGATTCAGATACGACACAGCTCAGTGTTGAAACAGGCTTTCCTACAGTTAACAGTCCTAAAGTAAAATAACCTCCACCTTCTAATTGTGAATCTATTCTATCTGCTGAAGTCTTCAAATATCTTTAAATATGTTCATTATTTTACTGGTTTTTTCTCATCTAAAGTCAACCCGATACATCACGTTCTTTCCCCATTCTAAACAGCCCGAATAGTTCTCCCAAGCTGGGCAGGTTGGAGCCACCATTTTGGTGAGGCTGTGGGGCACCATGAATCATGAAGATTGGGAAGGAAGTCAGGGCTGGAAGAGAAGTGAGTGAGTAGGCTGGGCCCAAAGAACACCCAGAAACCAGCAACCAACTGAGAGCCTAACATGAGAAGCTGGGCATGACAGGCAGGAAGCCAGTGACGATCAGATACATTGGGGCAACAGGGCAGAAATGCGAGGAGGAGCCAGAGCTCAAACCAGCAGTTCACCTCTCCTCCACTGCTTCCAGGGCGCACAGTTCTCTAGACGAACCCTGTCCAACAGAAATGTAATACAAGCCCTACGTGTAACTTAAAATTTTCAAGCAGCCACATTTTTTTAAAAAAAGAAAAAGTTGAAATAAATTTTAATATTTTATATAGTCAAAGATATCCAAAATGTTATTTCAAAATGTAAAGCAATATTTTTTTAAGTGAGACTTTTTACATTCATTTTTACATCCTACATCTTTAAAATCTTGTGTATTTTACCCTTATGGCAAGTCTATTCGGACCAGCCACATTTCAAGAGCTCAACAGCCACACGGGGCCACTGACGGCTGAGCCAGGCAGCGCAGGGCCAGACCCTCTCTGCTCACAGCGGGATGCAGGAACCAGTACCACCAGCATCACTTGGGAGCTTGTGAGAATTACTGAATCTCGGGCAGTTCCGCTCAACCAGAACTTGCATGTCCACCAGCTCTTCAGGTGACAGGCACATTCGAGTTTGAGAAATGCTGCCATAGGCAGAGGCAGAAGTCCTTTAGAGGAAAATGTTCTATGACGAATGTTTAGGAAGTATAAGCTCCCCTACGGAAGTGGCAGGGAGGGGTGCAAAATTTCCTCACTCCTCTAGCCGGGTGCTCGGAGAAAAATAATTTAACTTAATAGCACTACAGTTGAATAACAAATAGCTCCAAATGGAGTGTTCTCGAGGAACAAGCCTTATCTCATTATCTCCTCAGCAGCTGAAGGCCTCCTGGGGGTCCAGGACCCTGCACTCAGCCTTAAGAAAAAGGCTTAAGGCAATGGTGACTGCGACCCAGCCCTTCAAGGCAGAACCTACGGACAGAGTCCAGGAAATACTGCAAACGGAATCCCGCCTCCCCCAAAGACAGCCCCCAGCGGCTTGCCCAGGTGGCTCAAAGCCTCCCCACTGGACCCACACCTTGGGATGGGGGCGTCATTTTCAGAAAGCCCCAGGCAACATGCAAACTCGTCCCCAGAAGGGGCGCCCCCACCGGCTTACTTACACCACATCAGAATTTGTCCGCAGCACACATGCAGGAGGAAAGGAGCAGAATGCCAGTGCTTTGACAGGAAGAGGAAAAGTTTTGAGGTGCAAAGACCAGCCCCGAGGGAGGATGCGGCGCGGGGAAAGGGCCGTCCGCTGTTTTCGCCGCAAACATTTTCGCAGCATGACTAAGTGGCCGTAAGGCGATTTTGCCGTAAAAGATAAAATAATGAAAAATAGAAGAGGAGCATTAGAAAGGACATGACGAAACACGAAAAATGAATAACAAAATTAGAAAGGCTTTATTGCAAAATTCAAGATGTATGAACACATTGAAAATGTGTGTCGATTCGTGTCAATACCGCACAAATACTTGATTTTGTGGGTTGTTCGTAAGCTTCTGTCTTTGAATCTTTTCCTTCATAGTATTTTACATATTTTATTATCATTATTATTATTATTATTTGCTTGTTGATTAGTCTCCTCGTTGGGCATCCATCGCACTTTTTCTTTTTTGTAAATTTCTTCCTTCATTAAGAGAAACATCAGTTTCCAAATACTAGGATGCATATTCGTCACTGAGCCCTGTATTGTGTTGTGAAAGGCTTCTACACTGTTGTGTTCTTGGCATAGTGTCACATGTCCCTTGATGGACGTTCCCGAGTTCGATGGGAAATGTGGAGCTAAGATTTATATAACATAAAAATGAGAGTACAAAGTGTCAACCAGTTAATTTATCTTTTACGGCAAAATTCCATCACGACCACTTAGTTATGCGGCAAAAATACTTTTGGGTCAACATGTCTACTGCAAAGATGCTCATGATGCTTATGGCGCAAGCACCTGGAACCTGTAAAGGCACAGCGGTGAGGAATCGAATGCACAGCCCAGACACCTGAGTTTGCCTCATGGTGACCCACATACGTGATTACCGTGAACAAATGTGTGTTAGTCCCACCAGTGCAGAGGACACCGGGGCGAGCAGAGAAACTTCTGGTCTACCTGGGGGTACCCCAGGGGGTGTTCAATACATGTGTGTGGAATCGCATGATTGTGCTGATGCTGGGCAGCAGAGATGGACACTGAAAGAGAGGCAGAGATGGACCTAGGGAGCATAGCGCAGAAAGGGTCAGATAAGTCCACGAAGCAGGCAGGACCAGGGTGAGTGCGTCCCTGCATGCGTGGCAGTGGCCGGAATTACGCTCGGGCTGCGTCTGGAGTGAGCAGGCGATGCTGTGTTGACACACAGCCAGGTGGGCACAGGAAGCTGGGATGCCCTTCATGCCCTGGGCCTCGTTAAAGGTGAGTACCCAGGAAGAGTATGAACGTAAGACTTCCCCTAGCACACATTTGTTACCAGCGGCCAGGAGGAGAATCAAACAAACGCCACCGCGGGTAAATCAGTCGCTGTTTGAGCAGGTGCCCTTTTCCGAATGAAATTGCGTGTGTTATTTTTAATCTCTCTTGTCCATCTGCTCTAGTTGTTTCCTCTGGCCCAAATTGGAAGGCTCCATCACATTACCTGGCCGGAGATTTGACCATGCAGTCACCTTCGCAGAGCTGCAGGGACGTGCTTGGCTTCCCTAATACACAAACGCCAGGAAATATAAATAGAAATGTTGCTTTTATTTGTAGACCTAATGCTTATGGGGAAGCTGGCTCAGAGGCATAAAAGCTTACCTCTTCCAATTCACTGAACTTTGGGCCCATAATTCTTGCAGTTCAGAAAATTAAATAGAGGTCAGCCATTTATGCCTAAGGTACCGGAGGTGGAGAGCCGGAGCAGGGCTATTAAGCTTGGCAAATGTGCTTACGTGTTTTCAGTTTTCTCGTGTTGTTTCTGCCGGGGTCTTCCACAACCAAATTGCTGCTGGTTTATGGACTGAAAAACCTCAGAGTGAGAGACAGCTTTTCTTCAGCACCTCTGCCAAAATGTCAGGGCCAGTTTTGAGTCCAGGCAGCCCTTACCCAGGAGGTCTCCAGGGAGCCCAGTTCCCAAGAAATAGATGTGCCACCATTAACATCAGCCCCTTCCACCATTAACCCAAAGGTGCCAGAGGGTCGGCTCATGGTCAATGGGTTCCATAAAATACTCAAGACTGTTCACTTGATTTTATATTTGTAGGGGGACTTCTTTTTACTGACTTGTGTACTCTCCACACTTCAGTTGGAAAGAAAGTCCTGGATATTAGTGTAAAGAGAAAGATTGACACCTAGAACCTCTAATCAAAGTCAGATATCAGTTGGTTGTTTAACAGGGACCTTAGCACCTCCTGGTAAGAATCTCCTGGAAATGCCACAAAGGAAAGCCGCTCAGTTACTCTCCTTTATGAAGGTAGAACAGTGACCAGTGTGCTTGAGAAAATTAATTGACAGTCCACACCCTGTGGGAAAACTTGAAAAGGGCAAATATCACTTCAAGAAACATCATCAGTGCTATATCCTCAGCACCTAAGAGAGGTTCTCAATAAATATTGATTGACACTCTGACTATAATTTTAGGCTTGTGGCCACCTTTATACCATGCTTGTAAACATTCTAAACATTCTAACACCCAGACGGAGCTTTTTCAGATTCCATCCTTGTTCACAAAGTCATGCATCTGGCAGCCTTGGCCTTTGACACAATACATTGAAAACCAATGATGGTGAACCTTGAATGTCCCACGGGGTCAAGTTGGACTAACTTACATCAACAGTATGCAGAGCTACTGGAAGCAGGCAGGATCCAAGTTGGACCTAGTCTGCCTGCCTGCTGTTAGTAACCGTGTTGGTGTGAACACTCCTGTTTACATCAAAAGAGCTCCATATTTGCTTGGCAAATAATTCAATACAAATGAGAACATTCAGTTCCAGTTTGGCCTGGTGGCCTCATGTAGACAGAGCTGAAACTTTGGTTTTCTTTTATGAACTACCAAAGTGACCTAAGATATTGGGCCTAATGAGACTTTCATGTGGTCATAGAATTGATTCTCCCAGTTGGAAGCAAGAAGTGGAGAAGCATGAAAGTAGAGAGACAGAGCAAAGGGGAAAAAAATGCACAAACTTCCTTAGGTCTGTAAAATTTGGGGTTCCAGTTCTTAGACCCTGTTTTCCTACCAATTCAACCCCAACATCTGAGAGAACTCCATGAAATATACGCCCGTAATATAGAATCATGCATTTTTCCAACTCTTATAATTTGCAAATAAAGAAACTAAGATCCAGATATTTCAAGTGACTTGTCCAAGACCACAAAGCTATTTGGTGAAACTCTCTGTATCTCAGTCCCAGCCTCTTTCTACCACATGACAATTAAGAGGAAAAGGAGAATCTTCTACAGCTCTCTTAAGACGTAGATGTGTCTTAAAGCTTCACAGATTTCACAGCTCCTGACTTGTGAGAGAGTTCAACGCCTGAGAAAAGAGTGAGGTTTTACTTCTCTTACTTGAAAGTGTGACTCCTAGGCCTGGCCATCCCAAATCACTGGGGTACCTTGTCCCTAGGGACGGTGAGCAGGAGCAGGGACTCTAGGCCTCCTGATCTTGATCTTCATTCTCAGAGCAGGGAGTTCACTGACTTCTGAGTAAGGCTGAATGGTAAAACTTGCTTTCTTTTGCTGCCCATGTTACATGCCCACTTGCAAAAAAGAAAGAGAGAAATTTCCAGAATGTGTGTAAAGTAATGTTGTTGCGATTTTTAGCCAGTTCCATGCATCAAGCATTGGAACCTCTCCAGCCCATTGGTATTACTTCTCCTGGCATTAAAGAAAGGATTAGAGAAGAAAAACTCTAAAGAAATATGGCACAGATGGCAAAAATCAGGGGGAAAAAAAGAAAACTTGGCCTCAAGAGAAAGTAAGTAGCAACACGATGCAAACATGCCGATAAAAAAGGCAAGTGGCCATCTTGCAGGGTTAAAAAAAAAAAAGTCTGGTGATGGATCACCATGCCGGCAAACGTTCCACGGTATTGAAAACAGAGCTAGCCACAAAATCCTTTTGTCTCCAGGTTTTTTGTTTGGGTTGGAGAATGCAACACCAAGGGCACATTTGGAGGAGACGTGTGTGGTGAGGGAAGGCAGAGCACGAGCTCAGGCAGCAGTTCTCTTCGGCTGATAACTGCTCTCCTTCCCTTTACCTCCCTCCACCCCAGGAGAGAGGAAAATGCCACACAACTTTATGTAACTGACATCCCCAGCACATCAAAGCGCAGACCTCGGTGGATTCAGCAGCCAGGAGACCAGCTCCAGAGTGTTCTCTGCCTGCCCACCTCTCATGGTTAACTGCAGGCTGGAAGGAGAGCCTAAGAGGGGGCCTTCGCCCACAGGCACATGTATTGTGACACTTAGATGGTCAGCGAGATCGGCCTCTGGCTTTTTCTGAGACATTCAGGGACACCCTTCGAAGGAAATGCATTGCTGGCCTCCATCTCTCACCTCTATTTCTATCTCAGTTTTCTCCCACCTGATTTTCCTCAAAACACTCCGTCAAATTAGCTTTGTCCCAATTCCAAGTCACACTCTAGGGAAAATTTAAAGATTCCCTTCCTCCTTTAATTCTCTGCACTGCATTTCAACAAGCATAAATGAGCGCCTACTATGTGCAGATTGCTGTGCTAGGTTATCTTGGAGGTTATGAAGAAAAAAAAAATAAGAAAACTTCTGGCCTGTGTCCTGCCCTTAAGGAACCCTCCAGTAAGCAGAATGAGTCATTGTGGCACTAACTGAAAGTACGGTGTATGTAACTGCAGGAGATCAGAAAGGAAGGATCAAGGAAGACTTCAGAGGGGTTGAAGGATGGCAGGATCTTGATAAGAGAGGTGGGAGAAGAGAGCTTTCCTGGGAGAAACGCAGCATAGACGCTGAGGTGGGAAAGGATGGAGGAGCCCTGCATGGCTGAAGCACAGGGCACTGGAAGAAGTCATGGGATATAAGCACGAAAAGGTAGGCTAGAGCTAAAACCAGCAGTGCTGAATGTCAGACTGAGAAATATGGACTGGAGGGAAGGGAATCTGGTGCTTTAGGCTAAATAAAATCAGATGAAACAAAGAAAGAGAGAGTTGTGAATGAGAGCATGTCCAGAAGTCCACCTGAATGGACAAATTCTTGGTTCCTTTTTCATTCAGTGCTTGGGGCCACTGTGCCTCCTAAGATACTGTAGAATGGAAAGAAAACCAACACTTGGGCCAGATAGATCTCTGTTCAAGTAGTAATTCTACCATTAGTTAGCTCTGGGCCTTTGTGTAAGTCTTTTGTAACTGGTATGAATTTGCTCATCTCCTTAGGTATAAGAAACATCACATTGCCCTCTTTTTCCAAGTCACATTAAGACTGCCTCTGGATCTTCACTAGCAAGCAAGAAATGTATTCTCTGCAATGTTCAGGGGTGGAGGAAGGTCAGGAGGCCAGCTACCCTTCCATAGGAATGTTCATGAATCTCAGAAGACTTGTGCATTCCAGAAAATATGGGGAAGGGCCTCTATTCTTTAGTCCCTCTCAGGCAACTTGAGTTCTTAACATCTGAGCCCTCGTAGTTCATTTGAAGGTGGAAGTCTCCATTTCCTCCACACCAGGCTTGGCACGATGATCTTTCACCCTAGATCCTCAGACATGGCAGTAGAGAGTGACCAACTATCTTGGTTTACCTGGGACTGTAGGCAGTTCCAGGATACAAGACTTTCAGCTTTAAAACCGGAAAGTCCCAGGCGAGCTAGGATGAACTGGCCACCCAATCTGGCACTCAATGTCCAAACCAATGGCATCCACACGCTACCCCAGCAGAGGCCCTGCTCTGCCCAGAGGTCTCTTAGCGGGTAGGATAGGGCCACCAGCCCTCACAGGACTTGCTACTTCCCTCCCACCTATCTCTCAAAGCCAGTTCTACTTTTCTACTTCTTTAAATCAAAGCACCAACCTGGGTGAGGAATTTCTTCTGAAGACCTGGCAATTTCTTTTTTTGGCTCTGAAGCAAAAAGCCATCAAAGAACTCCAGAGGTAAGGGAGTCCAGAAGTCTGAACATACCTGTTAGATGAGAGGAGGAAGACGTGGGGGTAAAAGCAAGGGAACAAATTACCCTTTTATTCTCCTAAGAGATTGGTCTTTCGTTTAGCCACATGCAACATGTCCTGTGCAGATAAAGTATCTGCAATGTGTCAGGCCCTGTGCGAGGTGCTCAGCACACAGTGGGAAGAGACAGACAGTAGCCTTCTCCTCATGGAACTTATGTTCTATCATTATCCCGAAACAAGAAAGAAGCAGGAAGAAATATCTCAAAAAATTATCCAGCTGCAAACTTAATCTAGAGGAGCCAAAGCACAGATGATAATACCCACCTCACAGAGTTGCGTAGGGCCAAATGTGACCATGAGTGTAAAACGCTCACTACAGAGCTGCCACACAGGACGCTGCTCAGTGTAGCCACAGTGCACCCTGGGCTCTCTGAACTTGCTATTTGAAACTACAAACTGTTCCTCTTTGATTCTTCCTTCAGTTTCTGCTAAGTCCTTGCTATGTTTCTGAAGAGTCTTTAGATTTATTGAGCACCATTGCCAGATTCTTTCACCTGTTTTCTCATGTTATTCCCATTTCACAAAGGAAGACTCTCTGGCAGGGTATTAGTTTATGTTACCTAATTATCAGAGACTGAGAATTTGGACCCATTTCTTCTGACTCCAAGCCTGTGCCTTTCCACCATGTCACATCGCCCTCCTGGCAGTCTTTTGAAAGACCTCTTCACCTTGCCCATTGCTGTGGGGCTCTCGGGTCAGAGGTTGGTGTCACAGCTGCAGAGGCTGCGGATCAAAGGCAGGGCAGTTGTATTAGTCAGGGGAGGCTCAGTACGGTAACAGATCACCCAAGAACCTCAGTGTCTTAACTCAATAAAAGTTTATTTCTCCTTATGAAACTGTCTGATGGGGATGCACACCATCACTCGGGGCTTTTTCTGAATCTTCTAGGGCTTTTTTGTCTATTGCATATAGCCTGCAGATGGGAAAAGAGAAGAGACCCAAAGGATGACAGTAGGGCTTCTAAAGGGGCTAAGCTCAGAAGTGGAATGATCCGTTTTGCCCATATTCTATTGGCTAGAACTCAGTCACATGGTCACCCCTAACTGCAAGCGGTGCTGGGAAATGTAGTGTAGCTGTGCATCCATGAGGAGAAGGCAAAGGGTTTAGTGAACAGTCTTTGCCCGGGTGGGCAATAGCATTTGAATGGCAGCAATGTCCTGGAGATGATCAACTCTTGGAACACTTCACCCACAAAACGGAGGACTCCAGAGACGGTTTCCTTGCAGAGTTGTTGCAAGAACTAGAGGAACGTATACAGAGCTCCAGAGCCAATGTAAGCCCTCAGTCAGCAGTCGCCCAGGGGAGGCAACAGGGTATGATGAGAGAAACCTGCCCTTGAGTTCCCATCGCCAGCTTTGGGCAGGTTTTGTAATCTGTGTGTGTATGGAAATACATCTCGAAAATATGGATACCCATCTCTCCTCATGAGAATAACAGGGAAGATTGTTTGAAGTGAGAACTATCTCAAAATCCCAAGATAAATGGGTACCAATTTGCATTCAGAGAGAGAAATTGTGAACACGCAATAAATACACTGTTGGTGGAAGAGCAGGGAAGCACTGGGTGAACGCCTGCGTTAAGTGTAACTTTCAGAGAGACAAGTACTTCCTCCCCAAAGCTACCTGGGTGGACTCTCAGTGGGCCTCAACTACCTGATCTATTTCTGGAAAATTGCCAATAGCTAGGGTTTTTGAAATTTTAATCCTATTTTAAAGATTAAGGCAGTGGTTCTCAAACTTGGCTGTACATCTGAGGAAATTTTCAAAAACACAGAAGTAAAGCCCAGAAACCTGAATTGTTTTAAGTTTTCCAGATGATTCTGAGGTAGTCAGACTGGCACTGTTCCATTAACCTCATTAAGAACCACTATCCTAATGTATTAAAAGAAATCCTGAACATCTTTTTGGCATACACATTTGTCTATTTATAATTTGTTAAATAAAGCAGAACACCACCCTCATGGATTATATCTTTCAGAGTGTTGAACTGCACAAGCAAAAGCACCATGATGTGAGGATAGACACTGTAAACTTGACAGAGAAATGCTTGAAAGGAGACATGGGGCTCATCAGAGGCCAGAAGAGTTTTACTGGATTGAGTGATTGATTCATTCACTCATTCGATCGGGTGACAAATTGTTATTGAGCCGTTTGCCAGGTACTGTGCTAGGCTCTAAGAATATAAAGATGAATAAGAAATAGTTCCTATATTTCAAGAAGACAAAGAAAGAAAGGCTACAGGCAAGCTTGCTTCCTGAAAGGACCCACAAAAATGCTCTGGAAATTTTAAACCTGTGACATCTTATTAGATGCAAATGCAGCTCCATAAGAAGGAACCATACTTCTCTCTCAATCACACTTCGCCCACTTCCAGGTAACTTGTTTACCCCATGGGGAATAGTCTTATTATTCATTGCAAAGAAGATAATGCTTTATCAAGAGCTATCTCCTCCAGGAAGCCTTTCCGGATCACCAAGCCAAAAATAATAGTTTTCTATAATATGTGTTTTATTTATTTCAGGTCACTAGCCTATCCTTGTACATTTATTTTAACATCATCTTCCCTCCCTTGTAGTGTTGACTTGTTATAACGCTGTTTCAGGGGGAAAAATCCGTTACAGTGTACTAGCCATATATCTCTCTTTCCTGGGACCCAAATGCCAGCCCGTGAGAGGTAGCATGGCAGCCTGTCACCTGCACTCTTGACCTCTGGGTGTTATTGCAGTGGATGTGACTTATCCATCATATGCTCTTCCTCTACCATTTGTTTTTGTCCCCATCATACCTGAGAAAGTGTATGCAAATGATAGTACTGGAAAGAAATACACAGAGTACCATGATGGATGTTAAAGGTAAATTTTGGAGCAGCTTGAGAATTCTTTAGGGAAATGGCCTTGGATGAGAAAACAGAGGGTAAAAGTCGACAGACAATTAGAGACTGGTGGGAGTCCTTTGACGCATTGAGAGGCCTAAAACATCTCTGTTGCATGCAAGGACTGCCAAGACAATTAATACGAATGGGGCCAGGGGAACACTGAAGGTCTGGACTTCAGAGAATCTGGAAGAGAAAAGAGCCCTTTGCCGATGTACAAGAGAAGGAACGTGATTTTGCAGGGACGGTGCCATAAAAATACAGATGGCTCTGATTCAGTTATTGCTCCCGTTTGCAAGAGGGCACCAACTCTGCCAAACTGGATAAGTCTGATTACTTTATTTCTCCTGCTGAATCGTAAGCTCTTTTAATAAGAGATTGTATGTCTCATTCATATTTGCCTTCCTTGGGAACCTACTACATACAGAGTCGTGCCCCCAAAATTTTAAATGAATGAATGAACAAATTTCTAAATGAAACAGACCGCATACCACCTCTGACATGTCACTTAGAAAATTAAAAATCTCAGAAGTTCTGAGCACAGGTCATTTTTGTGAGAAATTTTCCAAGTGGCAGGACCTCCCCAAAGGAGGTCAGCAAGACAAGTGACATTGAGCTGATGATGAATCAGGCTCAAGCTGTGGACAGAGGCTCATGCTTGTCGCTGTCTGACTTTCAGGGATCAGAGATAATCTGACAGTCTCTGGTTCCTTGATGGGCCCCATATTCAATTTAATGAGTGAGAAGAATTAGGGGAAATGTAGGCCTCATCCCAGGGAGTAGTTCTGTCCAGGCCACAGAGCAGACTTCTCTGGAAGTTCTAAAGAGAAAGTGGAGGTGGGGAAAGTGGGAAGGGGCTGGTGTTGGTTAAGATACAGCAGCAGTTACACCTCAGATGAGTCTACACTTCACTAAAAGATGCTAGGCCTCACCAGCCTACTCCACAGCTCCCCAAAACAAAATCTTTTATATTTCGTTTGGATAAGGTGTCCTGGAAAACCAGGCTGGAGATTCAGCCCACCCTCCCCACAGAGAAACCAGCACATGCACACACACACAGGTACACCAGGAAGTGATGCATATCCAGTGTCTCAGGGGAAACCTTGCCTGACGGATTCAGCACAATGTCAGGGGTACTTCATGTCAAGCCAAGAAGTTGCTATATTTGCTCCTAAGAGGCAGCCCACCCATGCCCCCACTCTGCCAAAGGAGGCTGACGTGAAATGGGGGAGACCCTGTCCCAGAAAATCCAAAGAGGAGATTCAGAAACTCTTCCTCCTTTCCTAGGCAACATAGAATGAGTTTCAAAGAATCTACACCTTCAAGGGCACTTAATGGGGCCTTATCTGCATGTTCTAAGAGGTGGAAAGAAGAGGCATGGCGATGAGTCGGGACTGGGCCAGGTTTATTATGTTTGATGTTCCTCTCATTCAGTACTCAGAGACAGAGAGACCAGCACTGGGCACCTTTGCAGGAAACTGCAGTGATTTTAGTAGGATAGAAAGTGGGAGTGAAATGTTATTACTATAACAACTGACATCATAATTGTTCCTGGAGGACGACTGTATTTGCTGAGTAAATACCTTGATAAGTGGCTTAGGATGGAGGGGGAGACACGGAGCGTAACAAATAGATGGATAGCTATTCTGTATGAGAAAGTGAGAGGAATTTCTTTTGCTACTGAAAATGGAAGGAAGAGAGGAACCGAGACATAGAATGAGGCTCGGGGGCCAGTATCTGGAGTGATATTGCTTGTGAAAGTTGTCCACGGCCAGAGTAACCAAAGACATCCTAGGAATGAGGATAGTCTCAAGTTCAATTTGAAGTTTATACTGCTACAATTTAAAATCCTCTTCTTACACTCTGAAATTCCTTATAAAAATCTACTAATCACAAAAATTGCTTTTATGAGTAAAAGTTGTGGAAATTAAGAGAACATTTAAATTTCTTGTTTAGGTTGATATTATGTGACTTGAATTTTGTGTTTAGGTTGATGTTATGTGAAATGGCAACAGCACAAAAGGGACAGTGAGATTACCCATAAGTAGAGGAAGCAAGAGTTTGGAGCCAGGACTAATGAGGAGAAAATAATTCCCCTAGAAATTTGTAGTAATCCTGGGGAGTCTTTTGGTCTTTCATACAATGTGGAATTGGAGCTTCAATCCAATCTTGTCCAGATCTCAAGGAGAAGAGAGGACCCAGCTAACATCAAAGTTACAGGCTCATAACACAAATCAGCATAGGTTGGGTTCTCTGTTCATGCATACTCATTATTGTGGGGTCTCTAGATCTCACTTTCATTCCCATCAAAGTTTCCCCAAATCTTTCTAGAAGTTCCTCAGGTGCATTGCCCATGTATCTGCCACCGCTTGGCAGTCATCACTCTTCCTCCTTCCCTGTTTGCCCCATGGGTGCCTTCCCACTGCCAGCCAGTCTGCCTCTTACCACAGTGCTGCTTCCAGTGGCTGTCCCCTTCTTCCCTGACTGAAGTTGCACTCCAATTGAGTCATTCTTTCCAAAGTGTGGAGATCCCACGTTTTGGTTATCCATGACTGTGTAACAAACCACCCGAAAACCTAGTGGCTTGAAACAACAGCTTATTATTTCTCATGACCCCATGGATTGACTGAGCATTTCTTCTGCTTTATGTGGTGTCATGTGGGGCACTAGCATGGAAGATCCAAAATGGCCTCGTTCCCGATGGCTGGCAGTTAGTGCTGGCTGTAGGCTGGGAGCTAAGTTAGGGCTGTTGGCTGGGGGCTTTGGTTTCCTGCCAGTGAGTCTCACCAAGTGGTTTCTTGGGCTTCCTCACAGCATGGTGGCTGAGTTCTAAGAAAGATAAGAGGAAAATCCCTAGATCTCTTAAGGCCTGGCCTCCGAAGTTACATAACATCACCTCTGCCACATTCTATTGGTAAAATCTAAAAGGAGGGAAACTATACTCCACCTCTTGATGGGAAGAATAGCAGAAAAGAAAGAAAAAGAAAAATTGTAGTCATCTTTAATCCACCACACCATCATGCTCTGGCATACACACACACACACCCCCTGCACACTCCAGTGCTGTATTTTGTTACATTGAGTCCCAGAGCATCCCTCTGCTTCTAACCTCTTACAGGGAGGCTGTATGAGAACTGCTTGGTCTATTTCTATTGGCAGCTCCCTAAGCCTTAGAAACCAGTCCAGGAGAGTCTGGTAGCAGGACCAGTCTACTGACTCAATCCTTCCCTGCCAAGCAGTCTTCTTCTCCCCGAACTGTCTTGCTTTTTAGTCACCCATACTTCCTCCTGTGACCAGCCCATTTATCACAGGGTTTGTGTGTTCTTTTGAAGCTTTTATTTCATTGGCTTACTCCAAAAGGCATGAGTTCACCTTAATCAGAAAGATATGCGTGTGCCATCTTTGATAAGGAGCCGACCATGAAATGTCCCTGCTACTTATCCAGTATTGGCACAGGGATGACAGGCTCTTCAAAGCACCCATGATAGCCATATATCACTGAAAGTTCCCCAAATCTAACTCAGCATAATAATTCGGCTTTCTGAAAGTGTGGCTTAACTGCCTGAACCTGAAATATTTTAGAAAGACTCCCAGTGCTTCAAGTTCCTGAACCCAACTGAATTGGTGTAGTTCCAGAATTTTCTGGTAGTTCTGGGAAGCTAAGAGGGTGAAAAATTCCCCCTGAAACAAATCCTCAGTATGGTACCATCTCTGGTCAGCCTTGTGTCTGGATCCAAGACCAGCAAAAAGCCTAGAAGGGGGAAATGGTAGGAGATAGAACTGGACGAGGAGGAAGAAGAGGAGAATAACGTTTCTATTTCCCACCTTGCCCCTGGTCTAGAGGAAGGCTAGAGCTACTAAAGCTACAAAGGGACTTTCCTCTTGTCCCCTCTCCAAGCAACCGAGATTCTGACCTGACCAGCTGCTAAGACCTTTCCCCAAGGACAGTTACTGAGTGAGCAAATTAAGCCAGATATAAGGTACAATCTTTCCCCAGTCCCACTTTCTGTATTCAAACTGCTCTGCGCCTCCCTCACCTTACAGAAGAAATGCAGTCAAGAAGAGCCCTTGATAACAACCAAAGAGACAATGATAGAGTTTCTTCCCATTGTAGCTTCCAGCCAACTACTGATTTTCAGCTGAATATTAAAAAGGAAAAGATGCTATCAGCAAGTGTGGGGAGTTTGTGATAAATCACCATGTCTTGGCTTGTGTTGATTAATTGCAGTTCATTATCCAGACGGGTGATGGGCATTCATGTTGTTTCCACTTCCTAGAGATTATCAGCAGCCAGATCTTCCAAACACCTAGGTGGAAAAACAGGAGCAACTCAGGACAGTGAATGGTGGGTTGTTGATGCTCTGTTTTATTAGTTTCTCCTATCATCCTCTCATGGAGAGGCACACTTCTAATTTAAATGAACCTGAACTTCATCTGGAAGCAGGAACAGCAAAATAGGTTTTCCTCTAACAAGAAAATGCTATAGAGCAGAAGAAGCACACGGTGTTTCATACCGTGCACCTTTGCTACTGCTATTAGGTCTAAAGGTCATGTCCTTTCCCCTCCCTGCCTCCCTCTGTTCCTCCATCCTTCTCTTTGACTATCAAACTCATTGTCAGACTCTAACTTCTCCAAGAGCCTCCGGTGACCCCACAAGTGAGAGCACCTCTGTTCTTTGTTCCCTGTGCACACTCCCCATACTGCCCTTACTCCAATGTGTTGTTCATGTGTCTCTCCAGAAGAGTAGGTTGATAAAGAGGATTGTGTCTTATCTGCGTTGCATCATTAGGTCCTAATCCCTTCTCTGGCACATAGAAAGTATTGAATCCACATTAAACTGAACTAAATGGACATCTAACATACTGCTGCATAACTTTTAGCATCCTCTTCTTTCTCCTCAATGTTACCAAATAAGTTATATTAATATGTCTCATAGTCATGAGACTAAATTGAGTGTGTCTCAAAGACGTTTTAAGACTGCCTTTCTGGAACAATGTGTGGACTTTCACATCATTGTGATAGAGGAGCAGTACTTTCCTATTCCTTCCTTGATTTACTCTTTGAGTTGTTTGTCCAAAAAGATGTGTCCCCTGTTAAGTCACCCACATTCTCACCTGAGTTCTTATTGAGCTAAAGGTAGAGGTTGTGAGATGTATGTCCTTTCTGAGAATGCTGTCCCACTGGTTGATGGGACCCACTTATGTCTCGCCCTCACCAACACTTTGCATACGCACCCACCCATATGTGGCCCCATATACAAGAGTGTGCTCCTCTGCAGATGGTTTCTGAATTTATCCTCGAAAAGCCCACATAAAGCTTTTCCGCATCATAAGCACTCTTGATTGGATTTCAAATACATAGATATTTTTTTAATTGCACTGAATTATTTTCTGCCTTCCTTCCTTTGAAAGTCACCAATACCAAACTTCAAGGCCTGAGTCTTTTCGAGTATCTTCTAGTGAATTTCTTTTTCTACCTTTCCAAAATCAAGGGTTACTCCACGAAGTCACTGCTGTCTTTCTGTTAACATTCCAGTCAATTGGGATAGACCTTATAGATTCTCTGATCTGGACTGAACTGTTTTTGACCCCATAGATGGATATTCTCAGATTATGTAAGGTGCGCATAGCATGTAGTACTCTTGATTTCCTCGAAGGCATTCTTTTTTAAAGTTAGAAAGGCAGCAAGAAGCCTTAGAAAATCCTCCAGACTGGGAGTCAGGGGAACCGTGAGAGGCCTCATATATTTTATAAAGTGAGGTGGAAGATAAATCGGTGCATAGGAAGGAGGTAGATAGGTAGGTAGGTAGGTATGTGGGTAATGAGGCAAGTAAATAAACAAAATTCCCCTACTCACCAGCACTCTGAGATTGGGCAGGTCATTCCTCCCCTCTGGGCCTGAGTTCCCAGTTCTCTAAAATGAGGAGGGCTGGGTTAGCTGGTCACTAGGATCTGTTCAAGCCCTCTGAGTCCACAAAGCCATCCGTGACCGACTTCCCCTCTCATCCCACCTCCCATCCTCACTACCACTGTGTCTTAGATTCCCCACAGGCCCCTTCCATGGATCTTCTCAAGGTGACTCTAGATCTACTGAAATCTGCTTTATTAAATTTCACTTCTTTATTGCCCTGGAATTCTAGCACTTCTCAGTTTATGGTCCTTTGCCCCACGGTGGCCGGTCACCTTTCAATCTTGAAATGTTTTCTTCATGTTAACAAATACTGAAGGAAGGCCCCTGACTTCCTCGTTTCCTGTGGGGAATGGTTCTGAAGTGACTTGGAAAGTTAATGCAACTTCCTTAAATGGCTCGCTCACCGACCTACAGAGAAGCTGAGCCCCTGGCTCACCCTGGCTGGCCGTCATCTGTTTTTAATTGCTTCAATCCCCATATTAGCCACAGGCTTCAGTTTCACAACCCGGGAAGAGCTGTCCAGGGAGACAGTCCTCCCCACCTCCCCAAAGCACCTCCAGCCTGAGAGGAGCTGTCATGGATATCTCCTCACATGGATAGTTTTCCTTTTAATATTTATAAACAGGAAAATATTTTTCTCTCCCCCACTTGAAATGTATATATTCATTCATTAAAAGGCATTGACATTGCTGAGGTAATGGCCTGTCGACAGATTTACAGCAGGAACTATCTCGCTGCCGGCAGGCCTGTGTGTTTTAATATAATTAAAAGGCTTCTGTTTGGAATCTTAGCTAATTAATATTCATGCTTTCCTCCTTCCACCTGCCATTCCCAATTTGCTGTCTTTTAAGAGATTGATCATGGCCCAATTAATCCCACCACCAGTCAAAGCAAGGCAGGCAGGAGAAGAAAGGGGGGAAATGCCACTGCAGTGTTGGCTCCTTAATGAGAAGAGAGCGTTTTAACTAATGGAAATCTTCTCCTGGTTGATGAGCAAAGTTGAGGAAGAGTCTCTATAAATATGGGAATTTGATAGGAATGGAACGGTCGACCAGAGACTGTGGATTAATGGCTCACACTGAAGCAAGTTCAATTTATTAATCTTTAAGAGTTTTCACATGTTTTGTTCATGCCAGAAATCACAGAGCAGAAACTTGGAGAGGCAGGTAATAGATTTTTTTTTTATTTTTTTAGTAAAATAAAGGTGAAAATGGCAGTGACAGGTGTCACTACTTAGTAGTTCAGAAAACCATCCAACATATGGAAGTGAATCACCTGCATGGGGCCTTTGAGAGCCGGTCGGATTCCTGGGGATATCACATGGTTACTTACTTTGCCTCTGCCATCCTTTAACACCAAGGCTTACAAGTAGAAACTGTTTTGCCTTAAAAAAAATAGACTAAAGGAGAGAAGGGGCTGTGGTAAGTGATAAGGATAAGGGTATTTATAATTAAACTTTCCTCAGATATGTGAAAGCCCACAACCCACCACAGAGGAAAGAATTAAGCTTTCTCTACTTGACTTAAAGGGTAGAAATGGGAATCTTGGCAGCATCTGTGATGAGACACTCAATGGCCATGGACCTGAGCTTGCGGGAGATTTAAAGTAGGAGGAGAAGGGAGAAATGGCTTTAGGGCTCTGCCTTTCCCGCACAGCTGCACTTCCCAATCCTGGGTATCTAGAGAACATGCTGTCTAGTGACGAAGGCACAGCCACAAGAGAAAATCACCAAGCAGAGCACCCCACTGTCACACTAGCAATGTTGGCCAGGTTACTTCGCCACTTTGAGTCTCATCCATAAAATAGGAAAACAATAGCTCCTTTAGAGGATTGTTCTAAGGGCTAGATGAGAAAAGGCCTTTAAAGTGGCTAGTAAAATGCTCAGTAAATACTAATTCCAGCTGTATGTGCACAGCAAGCACACTATGGAGCGAAACGCAGAAGTGACAGCTACTCCATGTCGTAGTGAAGAACATTTTACCAGAAGGAAGAAACAAAGATGGGGTAGAGAGGAACTCACTCTGTTGGCCACAAAAATGCATAAGAAGTAAAAAAAAAAAAAAAGCCAAAATGGGGTTTATCACATCTTTAAGCCTGTCTTGCCCAGCGCACTGAGTATTAATAATGGAACAAAGAGGGGTTACAGAAGCAAGACAAAAATAAACCAAAAGCACTGGGTTTATGCAACAGGTACATGTCGTTTGTCCTGTGGATGAGTCACTGGTCTGAGAAATCTGTTTAGGTTCAGCAGGAAGTCCATGAACAGGCTGCAGCTTAATTGTCCTTCTACCGTGGCTGCTCCCATTGTGAGCTTGGGGCTCTTTATTTTCTAAAAGTCTGAGCAATCACATCCTCTCGGATGAGATCATGTAAGGACTGTATTGCTGACCCATCCAACCAGAATGACCCTTTTTTTGTATAAGTTTCAGGGATACAACTCTATATTTCGATCTGTGTGTGCTACAAAATGATCACCACTCTAAGTCTAGTTACCATCCATCACCATACAGTTGAGCCCTTCACCCATTTCACCCACCCCTCTACCCCCTTCCTTTCTGGTAACCAGTAATCTGTTTTCTGTATCTATAAGTTTGTTTTTGTTTAATTTTGTTTGTTTGGTTTGGTTTTTTAGATTCCACTTACACGTGGAATTGTATGGTATTAGGCTTTCTCTGTCTGACTTATTTCACTTAGCATAATACCCTCAAGGTCCATCCGTGTTGTTGCAAATGGCAAGATTTTATCCATTTTTATGGCTGAGTAGTACTCCACTGCTTTTATATATATATATATATATATATATATATATACCACATCTTCTTTATCCATTCATCCATTGATGGAAACTTAGTTTCCATATCTTGGCTATTGCAAATAATGCTGCCGTGAGCATACTGGTGCATGTATCTTTTTGAATTAGTGTTTTTGTCTTCTTCAGATCTATATCCAAAAGTGGAATTGATGAGTCATGTGGTAGTTCTATTTTTAATTTTGGGGGGAACCTCCATACTGTTTTTCATAGTGGCTGCACCAATTTACATTCCCACCAACAGTGCACAAGAGTGCCCTTTTCTCCATATCCTCACCAATATTTGTTATTTATTTCTTGCCCTTTTGATAATAGCCATTCTGACAGGTCAGAATGACCTTTTATAGTTTCTGGCTATCAAACTCCCACCTCAGGACACCCAAGCATCCCCTCCTCTGAGAAGCCATCCCCCTTAACCTTGTCAGAACTAATCACTCCTTACTTTGAGTCACCAAAGAATACCTCAGTTCTACTAACATTTACAAATCCCTCTCCCCCAGTGATAATGCTGATGATATTTGCTAACAGCTGTTGAGGACTTTCCAAGTACCAAATATGGTGCTCAATGTTTTATGGGCAGTGTTAATCCTACGAGGTGTATATTCTTATTCTCCCCATTTTATTGATGATGAAACTGAAGTTTAGTGAATATTGTGAATATCTTGCCCATGGTCACATAGCTGGTAAAACAAGACTAGGACCAAGGCAATCGGACTCCAGAGCCCCCTCATTCTTTTTCACTGTTGTCTCTTCAACAACGCTTGGTACACATTAAGAGCTCAATAAATATTTGCACAGTGAATAAGAATTATTTCGATGGGATGGAGGCGTATACCTGACCAGTGGAGCCAATCTGGAATGGGCAAACCCTACAGCAGACATCAGAGGGAGAGGCTCTCCCCAGTCTGTCATTCCCACTGAGCTTCCTCTTTGGTCCTAGCCATGCCCAAGATTTGACACAAAATCCAAGATTTCCTTGAAACAGATTCAACCTATGAAGAAGGCTCATCAAGCCATGCTGTGGCTGCATCCCACATACAAGATATGAATGAAGATTAGCACAGATTTAGCTCAGCAACAGTCTTCCTCACCAAAAAAAACAAAAACAAAAAAAAACACAATGTCTTTCAACATTCTTTATTGTTTAGATCTCCTGGATACAAATTCTCTCAGCTTTTGTTTGTCTGAAAAGTCATTATTTCACCTCCATTTATTTGAAAGAAATGCTCGCTTGATTTAGAATTCTGGTGTGACAGGGTGCTTTTGTTTGCTGGCTTTTCTTGTTCTGTTTTTATTTTTGTTTTTAGTCTCAGCACTTTAAAGATGCTGTTCCATGTCTTCTGGTTTGTATAGTTTCAGGTGAGAAAACTGTGGTGATTTTTATCACCATATTCCTCAATCCATAGCACTTGATTTTTCCCCTCTGGCTGGTTTTTAAGATTTTCTCTCTATAAGTGGTTTTTACCAATTTGTTTATGATGCATCTTAATTTGGTTTTCTTTGTGTTTTTATCCTGCTTGAAATTCCTTGACCTTCCCAGACCTGTGGGCTTCCAGTTTTTGTCAAATTTAGAATATTTTGGCCATTATGTCTTCAAATATTTCTCTATCCTTCCTCATTCTTCTGGAACACCAGTTACCTATACGCTAGGCTGCTTGAATTTTTTTTCCCAAAGTTCCTGAGGCTCTGTTCATTTTTTTTTTCCAGTTTTTTTCTCTGTATACTTCATTTTGGAGAGTTTTCATGGTTATGATTTCAAATTCACTATTTTTTTTCTCCTGCAATGTTTAATCTGTTATAAATTCCACATAGTGCTTTTTCATTTCGATTTGTGTGTGTGTGTGTGTCACTGAGCTAACATCTGTGCCAATATTCCTCTATTTTATATGGGTTTCTGCCACAGCACGGCTTGATGAGCAGTGCTAGATCCACACCCGGGATCCGAAGCTGCAGACCCCAGGTTGCCAAAGCCGAGCACGCAAACTTAACCACTATGCCACCAGGCCAGCCACTGGAATATTTCATTTTTTACAACTAGAGTTTCTGTTCCTCTAGATATATTCCATTTTTATCCTCATTATATTCATATTTTTCTTTATGTACTTACCCATATTTATCATTGCTGTTTGAAAATAATTGTTAATTCCATCATCTCTGTCATTTCTGATATGCTTCTTTTGACTTATTTTTCTACTGGATATGAATCATATTTTCCTGTTTTCACATGATTCATAGTTTTTTATTGAATGCTGAACTTCATTAATTTTACATTGTGGAATGCTGGATTTGTGGTCCTCCTTTAAAGAATGATGTACTTTGTTCTGACAGAGACTTACATTACTTGAAGATCAGCCTGATCTTTTTGAAGATTGTGTTTGTTTTGTGTGTGTGTGTGTGAGGAAGATTGGCCCTGAGCTAGCACCCATTGCCGATCTTCCTCTATTTTGTATGTGGGATGCTGCCACAACATGGCTTGATGAGCCGTATGTAGGTCCACGCGTGCAGGATCCAAACCGGCCAGCCCCAGGCCGCCAAAGTGAAACATAGGAACTTTAACCAGTCCACCACCGGGCTGGCCCCTTGAAGGTTGTTTTTAAGCTTTGTAAAGTGAGTCTTGGGTAGCCTCTACTCTATGGCTAGTTTAACCCCACTATTAAGGCATGACCCCTCTGTGGTCTCCAGCAAATGCCCCAAGTTTTCAACAAGGACTCTCCACTCTAGCTGCTTGGAACGTGAGTATCTCCCAGCCCTGTATGAGCTACAACTTTATCATTTTTTGCCCAGCCTTGGGGCATTTCTCCCTACACGTGTACAGTTAAGTATTCAACCACTGACTCAAGAGAATCCCTATGAAATTTTTGATCCTCTTTTCCTGTGCAACTCCCTCCTCTCCAATACTCTGTCCTGATATTTCCAGTCACCTCAACCTTGCTGAACTCCAGTGTCTATCTCTGCAACCTAGAAATTCTGCAATGCCCTGTTTGGGATATCCCTCTTCGGTGAGGAAAGTGCCTCCAGGCATAAAGTTGGGCAATCTTAGGTTCACCTCACTGGTTTCTCTATTTTCAGAAATCACAGTCCTGTGATGCCTGTTTTCCAATATCCAAAACAATTGCCTCACATATTTTGTTCTGTTTTTTTAGATTTTTATTGTGGGAAGGGCAGTCTGAACCCAGTTACTCCATCATGGCCAGAAGCAGACTTTGTCCTTGATATGTTTTTGTTTGTTTTTAAGGCAAAAAAATATTGATTACTTTGATCTAGAGATGAATAGCCTTTGAAGGGTTAAAATAAAATGAAAATAGGATAAAATGAATAAATATAATGAAAATGTTAAAAATCTCAAGGAGTACTGTGTTGTATTATTTATTAGTGGGATTTTTGGTCATTTGATTTAATGAATTGGGGAGGAAGGAATTAGAAAAGACAGGGTCACTGGGAGGCCATTTTACAATCAGAAGGACTATTTTATTGAAAATGTTCACATTCTTTGTTCCTTGGTTTGCTCCCTGTATCAGGCAGGATAGGCTAGATCATTCTGTGGCTCCAAGTGACTTCCTGATAGCACTTATTTCTTCTCACTCGTGGTACCCATCCATTATGAGTGGGTTACAGGGTGCAGCTCTATCCCATGTCATCTTCATTCCATAACCCAACAGAAGGGGTGATATCCATTTGGGACTTAAACAGTTTTTACCACAGAGGGGAAAGATATATGGCAAATTATAAGATGGCCCTTAGAACTTCTGCCTTGGAGATGAGACATTTCCAATATTGCATTGTCCAAAACAAGTTACATGGCCAGGCATTACTTCAACAAGCCAGGATATAAAATCCTTCCACAGGGAAGACACCATAGGAAAAAATTAAAATATTTCATAAACATTAATACAATCTACTGTACTCCTATACATAGCATCTTCTTTCCTGTCTTGGATTAGCTCCTAGCGAAAAGCTTGACCCCTCAGGAAATGTAGGTAAGCATTGGAACATGACTTCCATCCTGGAGCTGCACCTAGGCTGTGCTTAAATGACTACTATGAGCCATTTAAAGGACAAAGGGAATCTATATCTGCTGATATGTGGAAACCTCCAAAACATATTGTTAAGTGAACAAAAGTAAGATTCAGACTAGTATTTATGATATACTTTCATTTGTGTAAAGAGAAGAATATATTTATATACCTGCATGTATTTGCATAGAAATAGTCTAAAAGAATGCATAGGAAATGGATGCACCTAAAGTAATATTCAGGAAAATATTTCCCTGGAACAGACCATAGGGATCTAGACCTAGAGACATATTCTTATCTTACACCTTTTTGTACCGTTTAAATTTTGTCACAGGTATTTATTATTTTCCCAATGACTTCTTAAGAATTATCTCCTTAGGATACACTGAAGATTCTGATGCCAGTCAACCAATTTCCCCAGCAATATTCCAGAGTATCATCAAGGGTAAAGATATGGTACCACATTCCAGAAAGACCCTAACAGAGATCAGAGAATCAATCGATGATGAGCTCCCAGACCCACTCAGGAAATCCTTCACAATTTCCAGAGATCAAGCTGAAGAAAAGAGAAAAATATGAAATGCAACTTTCAAGTTACTTCCTTAGGTCCTGACATTGATGCTGTGGTTTTTCATTCCGCGCAGATGAGAGATATTTAGTTCCTGATACACTGACCCCAGAAATCAGAGTATAATGCTTGTTTGTGTAGCTCCTGTCCTGCCATGTTTTTCTCCCTCAAAAACTGCCATTGAGGGCCAGCTCAGGTGGCCTAGTGGTTAAGTTCAGCACACTCCACATCGGCAGCCCAGGTTCGGTTCCTGGGCAGGGACCTATACCACTCATCACTGGCCATGCTGTGGCAGCAACCCACATACAAAATAGAGGAAGGTGAGCACAGATGTTAGCTCAGGGAAAATCTTCCTCAGCAAAATAGGAAGATTAGCAACAGATGTCAGCTCAGGGGGAATCTCCCTCAGTAAAAAAACAAAAACAAAAACAGGGTGCCAGCTCTGTGGCGTAGGGAGCAAATTCTATGCACTCCACTTCGATGGTCCAGGTTCCCGAGTTCAGATCCTGGGCATGGACCTACACTGCTGGTCAGCATGCTGTGGTGGCCACCCACATACAGTGTAGCAGAAGACTGACACAGATGTTAGCTCGGGGCAAATCTTCCTCAGCAAGAAAAAACAAAAACAAAAAAACCTGCCATTGATAAGCTACTCCAGCTCCTTATCTGAAGAGGCATTCTGCAGCATCTGCCTTCTGAGACTGAGAGCATGGAAATAACTTTCCAGAAGGCCTGTGCCTAGACCTTACAATGAACAGACACTACTCTCCCAAGAATTCCTCACTTTGCAGTATTGAAATAGTGGCCCCTTTAGTCAAGAACAAGGTCAACTTCACACTAGAATAATGAACATATTGACTAAGAAGCTCTTCTTCTCATTGTGAAAGTTGGGATGTTTCGCAGTTACCCCTATGGCTAAGTTTTAAAAATTTTCCTGATACTAACTAAGCATCTCTTGAAATTCTTCTCTCTATGTATATTCATAGATGCCTATGTCCTAGTCCTTGGGTATGTGAATATGTTATGTTACATGACAAATTATGGAAACAAATTATGTTAAGGCTGCAAATGGAATTAAGTTTGCTGATCAGCCAATATTAAAATAGGGATATTATCCTGGCTTATCCAGGTGGACCCGGTGTAATCAAAGACTTCTCCAAAGTGGAAGTGGGAGGCAGAAGAAGAGTTAGTGTCAGAGTGATACAACGTGAGAAAGAACTGACCAGCCATTGCTAGCTTTGAAGATGAAAGAGAACTACAAGCCAAGGAATGTGGGCAACCTCTAGAAGCTGGAAAAGACAAGGAAATGGGTTCTTCCCTAGAGCCTCCAAAAGGAACACATCCTGCTAACACCTTGATTTCAGCCCAGTGTAACTCTGTGAGACTTGCACTAAACTTCTGACCTACAGAACGGAGGGTAATAAATTTGTGTTGTTTTAAGCCACTAAGTTTGTGGCAATTTGTTATGGCAGCAATAGAAAACTAATACAATATGCTTATTCCCCCGTGTTTAACCATATAGAGCACTGGGGTCTTGTGCTCAGGACGTAAGCCAATTTTATTGACAAGCCTGGAAGAGAAATTTGAGACACAGACTCTGTAGACACTTGATTACGTTGAACCACTTTTTCTCAAAGCAACTGAATGTGGGAAAGCCTTTTGGTAATTAAGCCACACAATTAACTTTGGAAGATCGAAGAATGGGCCATGCTTCAATTGGATGTTACATAAGTTGTTTGAAAGAAAAACAACTTAGTCTGTGATGCCGTGCACAAGCCTTCTACAGGGCTTGTCTATCTTTTATTTGGTGGTTTATGTGGTGTTGTCCTAGTGCCTTACTCACCCCACCTGAAATATATCTAAGGATTTGTTTTTTTGGTTTGTTTTTTTTTTTTTAAAGATTTTATTTTTTTCCTTTTTCTCCCCAAAGCCCCCCGGTACATAGTTGTATATTCTTCGTTGTGGGTCCTTCCAGTTGTGGCATGTGGGACACTGCCTCAGCCTTGTTTGAGGAGCAGTGCCATGTCGGTGCCCAGGATTCGAACCAACAAAAAACTGGGCCACCTGCAGCGGAACGTGGGAACTTAACCATTCGGCCACAGGCCCAGCCCCTAAGGATTTGATTTTTATTTGAAAGCTTGACCAGATGCAATATCTATTTCATTGAGAGTGGAGCAGGGTAAAGGTGAGGAGACTATTAAGAATAATACAAACAGCTTATTTAGCATAACTCAACAAAAAACTTTTTCCAAGAAAAAATTAATCAATAATTTACCATATTGATTATCTTAACCTTTTCAGGGAAAGCGTAGTACATAAGAATGGCTGAGGATACAACTAAATCCCTTTCTATTCTCATAGCTATGTAGTAGCTGCTTGTACCACATCAAATGTCAGACATGGACTTTCACTAATATCATTTAAGTTTAGGGAAACATGGACAAGAACCTTGTCTGAAGCATCATCACTTTGTTCTAATGCTCTCAAACAAATGGTTAGACTTCTGAAAGGATGGTGCAGACAGCTAGCATGTCTTGAGTCAGATGTTTGAAGAAAAGAGATTAATAAAACTTAACATGGTTTCTTTATTGCTTAATAGGATATCCCTACATTCAACAATAAGTGTTAGTCTTGCTTATGTTTTAAAACAGCTACATCCAGACTTAACAGAGAACTTACACCAGAATTTATTCTTTATGCTAGTCTGTGTTCATCACTTGTTCACTCATTTATTCCACAAAAGATTGCCTTTGTTAGCAACTGTGAAGCTGGACCACAGTGCATTAATTTTATAAATGAGATGTTGGCGTCACTATCACAAAAGGTTCAGAGGGAGGCTGAAGAGTGTGGCATTACCGTGGTGACCTGCTGGGATGGTGAGCACCCCAGGGGCCATGGACCACAGAAAAACCATTAGAAAGCTCTCCTCCAGGGACATGTTGTTGTTTTTTACTCAACCACTTAAGGAATGATCAGAGCCACAAAGTCGAGGAAGCAATCACTCTTCTCTGACTATTACAAAGAATGAAATGAAGTCTCTGGGCTCCTCTACAACCATTTGTACAGACATAACCTCGAGAAAGGCTTCCCCATCTCTGCCTGGAAAATTACATTAGCAAGAAAGAAAAGGTTTCACAAATGCCAAGGGGTACACTAGTTCATTATTAGCTTGTTTGCTCCTGTTTTAAGTTCCTGCAGTTTTGTGTTTCATCCATTTGGACAGAGATGAGGATGTGATTTCGGGGTTTGGAGAAGAGTGGCCCCAGGGACAGAGATGGGGATGAAGGAGAAAAGGGACAGCTTCACATAGAAGGATTTTGCAGCAATAATAGATTTCCTTACAAAGATCTCTCATTCCTTGTTTGTTTGTAATTACCACTCAAAATAATAGAAACAGATTGTTAGCAGGGATAACTGAAACATAGAAAGATATTTATTAGAAGCCACATTAAAACTAATATTTTAGAGATGATAAAACTGTGAGAAAAGACTTTTCCATCAACTCTGGGAATTTGCTGCTACTACTTCTGTGCTTTACTTTTGGATTCAGTCTTATGAATGGGTGTGTATTTCTTTACTATATGTTTTATAACATATATGTTATAAAATATAATATTTTACACTTAACATCTGGAAATTAGAAAGGTTGACAATAGCCAGTTAATGCTAACCCAGCAGCCTTCCAAATACTAATATACTATAAAGGAAAAGTAATTTGTTCAGACTATTAGAAAATAAAGCACATATTAGTCAATATTTTAAATGAGCTGCCTCAGGATGATTTGTCATGGACATGTAGGCATTAGCCAATTGATATTGCTGATGTCAACAGTAACTATGGTTTATGTACATGTATATTGCATACATAGGTTAGACAAAATTGGTATAGAGTCATTAACAAAGGTTAATTACAGTAAGAACTGGTTATATTTAGTTTATTGCATGGCTACAGAATGTACCTAATCTCAGCCAGAAATTTTCTAAATTCATGTTGTTGGTCAAAAGAGATTTGAGATAAATAGGTACAAGTTGCAATTACTATTGTAAGACAGGATAAACCTCATAAATCAGGTGTGAACTAAGTCATTAGGTTAGGAATATATGACCACATATTTAGAGGTATAAATTTTCTTTAAAACTTAACTTATGGTGAAAAAGCGGTTGAAAATAAAACATGTACGGAAACTGAAAATTTTTTTCTTTTTGTATCCTTTCAGATCTAAAGTCACTTTTTCCTTTTGTTTAGGAATACAAAAATATACTACGCTTAATTCGGTTTGTCCTTAAAACCATTGTTTTTCTTATTTTTGAAATATAAATACCTGGAATTGAAAGGACATATAGGAAATTTTTCCAATTTGGGGGAGTTGGAGGAAAAACAGAATATCTGTAAAATTATCCTATTTTTACTGAATTAACAAAACCTCACAACTTTCTCCATACATATACGTATTTCTAAATGTGAAAATTTTCAAGTGTCACCTTTCCCTTGACTTGAGTACATTTATCCATGTGCCTCTAAACACACACACTCATTTATCTTCAGATTCTTATTTCTGATTAAATTGCAAAGGGGTGTAAACATTTCAACCCTAGAGCAGTGTGTTCTCATTTATTATTGAAAGAACATGGTGCTCTCCAAACACGTCCATCCATACACACAGAGAGACACAGCACGGACTCAGACCCAGGGAAATGTTGCAAGCATTTGCTCAGTTACCACGAGCTGGGAGAGGGACAGAAACCTACTCACAGACCCAAAAGGTTATTATGCACAAAATATATTAAAGCCTGACTTGGCCAATTGTCCAGAAGGATGGAGTGTGATAAGGCCAACGTTAGGCAAGTTCTCGTCTTCCCAGCGGGTCTTTTTAGCCTCAGCACCTGTTTCTGTGAATTGGAGAGGGGAGCATTAGGGAAGAGAGCTGATGGAGGAGCTGTCCACCCTTGTCTCCCCTCCCCAGCTGAGAGCCAGATCTGGGCTAAAAGTCAAATGTCGGGGATCCTAAGTACTCCACAGAAGTAGAGATCAGAGCAATCAAAACAACCCTGTCCTTTTCTTCACTAAGATCTGTTTAAATGTATGTCTTCTGGCCCAAGGATGAGCTCAAAACCACTAGCGCAAAATGTGTGTGATAAATTGCCTTGCAGTTTTGTAGTCTTTAGAATAAGTATGAGGCAGAATCCTGAATATGCAAAGATTAAGTTGTTATCTATTCTGACGCCATGGCATGACTAGCCACCTACTCTGAAATTCTAATCAATTAAATGTAACCATTATTTACTGTTAATTTACTATTCTTTAAATACAAGCCTTAATAAGATATAGCTGAAGTCAATTTAGTACATAATTATTTCTCCAAAACATATAATTCCAAACTGATTGCTGTGGACTAGAAATCATAGGAAATTCATGGTCCATCCTAGGGAGAAACCAGTTTCTCATTCAGCCAGGTAGTCATTTGTTCTTGCATGCAGTCACGCACCTATGAGTCATCCAATACACTAGGTAAGATTTTTTTTGCTTGGTTGCCAGCTAGAGAAAGGCAATTTAAATTAGCATGAGACTCTTTCTAGAGGCAGAAGCAACACAGACGAGATAGTAGTGACCCCAGAGCACAACCACCATCACCATGAGCGTCCTCAACAAGCCAAAGAGTGAGATGACCCCAGAGGATCTGCAGAAGCAGGAGGAAGAGGAGTTTACCACAGGTCCACCCTCCGTGCTCACACCGTCGGTTAAGAACAGCACCCAAGTTCTCATCAACTGCTGCACAGAGAAGCTCCTGGGCCATATGAAGGCCTTTGACAGGCACCGCAATGTGGTGCTGCAAAATGTGAAGGAGATGTGGACCCAGGTCCCCAAGAGCAGCAAGGATAGGAAGTCCAAGCCAGTCAACAAGGATGGCTCCAACTCCAAGATGTTCCTATGTGGGACTCTATCATGGTCCTGTGGAACCCACTCACTGCTGGCAAGTAGGGGCCCCCTCCCCACCATCAGAAATCACTCCCCTGTCTGGCAAAGACCTGTCTTTACTGATGAAAATAGTAAAGTCCTGTGTTTTATCTTAATAAATAAATAGAAAAAAATTTCAAAGGAAGAAAAGATGAAAGGAGAGAAGTGAAAAAGGAGGGGAAGAAGGGGGCAGAGATGGACGGAGTGAAAGAAGGGAAAAGAACACACTCGATTAAAAAAACAAAATGTGGAAAGGACAACCTTAGAGATGACTAGTACCAAGGACTTCAGTGATGCTACCTGGGATTTTTTCTTGTGATTCTCTCTCTGCTGCTCTCTGTGTGGTCGTTTCTTTCTGACCAGCATTTCCAACCGGGATGGAGGCTGGCCACCTGAAGCTTCAGATTTATATCCTTACAATCTCAGAAACCAAAATTTCCAGCTCTGGTTAGAAAAATCCGAGGAAAAATCTCTTATTGTCCTGGCTTGAATCTCTGTGCCCACCCTGAATATCTGTAGCCAAGGTCTCATAAGCAGTCAGCAACTCCCAGAGTGGAGCATGTCAGGGAGCAGTTCCCAGAGAAGAGGAGAGTGCTGTGTCCAGGAAAAAGATGCTATGCAAACAAAACAGAAAATGCCCACCCTTCCCATTCAACCTATGATGATTACCAGATTCTGAAGACACCTATAATTGACAAATTGGAAAAGATCGTAGAAGTCCATGGTTCCAGCTTTCCACCACTGTGTTCAGTTCTGGGTACCATGTTTTTAAAGGGGCCTAGACAAATTAAAGTAGCATCCAGAGGAGTGATGGCATTAGAAACTATACCATACAAGCTATGGTTAAAGGAACTGAAACTTAGTACCTTACAAAAAGGAAGACTAAAGACATGTAGAGGAAAAAGGACATCTCTTTCATGTAGAGGAGGGAACATATTTACTCTGTGCTGCCTAATTCTGGGGGTCACAAATGTGCCTACAGGATTCAGAAAGGTAACAAGGGAACGAAGCTAGCCAGATGTTAGGAAAACAATAGTGCATGCGTGATAATTAATGACAAGCAACACTCAGTCACAGGATGTGGAAATCCACAGGAAGTGGATGGCTCTGGAGAACTGGAGAACTTATGCCCCATCTAAAGGAGGGAGTCCCCACTCAGGTCCAGATAATTGTTGCCCTGTAGGAATGTGAGTGCAATGTTATAATATCTTTCTTTTTCAAGAAGAGCCAGAAAACCTTATTTTTATATGAAATCCCTCAATTTCTTCAATGTTGGCTCATTATTTTTAAAAACATGATGTAGGCCAAACAAAATACAATTTTGAAAGGGATTCCCCATAGAGCCCCAGTTTGAAATATCTACTCCAGAGGGTAAAACTAGAACTAGTGGCTCAAAGCTCCTAAGAGTCAGGTTTTTAGTCTTTATAATTTATACGTATTTTAATAAGTAGAACTCTTCAAGAGCTTTATGCGGTAATAAATGTCCCTGGATGTAGGTCAGTAGAAGCTGATGATCGCTTTTAAGGGATGTTGTGGTAATGAAACCTGCATTAGGTGGTCTGACTAGCCCCTAATAAAAGTCTACGGAGTAACTCTGAAATTTTTGAAATGAGATCTGAAAATGTTCTTCTCTGAGAGGTATTCTAAAAAAAGTCAAAGACAACATTTGAGGACTATATAATCTACTTTGTATTTAAACACATTGCTGAAGAGACATTGGAGAAAGCCAACATAACGCAATATTTCTAAGTGCAGGTAAAAACCACACTGAATTTATGAGATAGGATTTTAATGGACATAGATCCAAATCTCATTGTCTAGTTATGAAAAAAGCCTTCCTGGCCCTATGACATGTTTTAGGATGTTTGGAATGAGGGGACTGTGGTTTTGGGGGTTAAGTGTTCTGGATTCTTGTCCTCGGTTTGTTACTCATGAGTCACATGACCATGGACAAGTCGCATTCCTCAATCTCCAAACAACTTGAATGATTTACCCTCGTTTCAAATTCAATATCGCCAAAATAGTATCCCCCACTTTCCTTTCTTCTCATGCTCCCTTTCTCGAATTTCCTCATGTCAAGGGAAGCAGCAAAATTTGACTTCTTCCTAGACTCCTGTGGTCTATCATTTGCCCACCATCACAAAGGGAGAGCTCTGAGATGACACCGTGAGCAAGAAACTAAGGAGGAAATTTAGGTTCCTGGTGGAGGAGGACAAAGTAAGGAATTTCCACTTGAAACCAAAGAGAATGAGGTGCCCAGGGTGAGAAAGCAGGTTTGTTGCTAAACCACAGGCCTCGTGAAGATATACTCTGAGCAATACAAAAGTGAAAGCAAAGCTCAGAAATTATCTCTACGGGGGCCTGATAAGTTCTCAGAGAGGGTCACCCTCTTCCCGTTTTTGCCTGTAGGATTTGGAGCAAGGGAGAATTTTCCATCTTCTAGTTGCAGCTGTGTCCCTCAAGCATCCACATAAAGTGAATATTTATGTGTCAAATCATATGTATCTATCAAACTTAATTATCACTTCAGATGTGTTCTCATAAGAGAAAAGATGATCCACGTTAAAAAGCAGTTGTGAGAATCCTAACATTGCCAATGCATAGCCTAGATACATTTAATTTTAAAAAAAAGTGCCTCCAGAAAAATCAGTTGAAGGAGGTAATGGTCAGTGAAATCTTAAAATTTCTTTAAATGTGGTACACATAAAATTTGTCTTCAGGGGCCGGCCCTGTGGCCAAGTGGTTCAGTTCACATGCTCCACTTCGGTGGCCCAGGGTTTTGCAGGTTCGGATCCTGGGTGCAGACATGGCACCGCTCATCAGGCCGTGCTGAGGTTGGTGGCCCACACAACCAGAAGGATCTACAGCTACAATATACAACTATGTACTGGGGGGATTTGGGGAGAATAAGAAGAAGAAAAAAAAGAAGAAAGATTGGCAACAGATGTTAGCTCAGGTGCCAATCTAAAATTTAAAACAGAAAAAATTTATCTTCAAAATTCACTGCAAAATTCACTTCCCTTTCTGTTGAAAAATATCAAAGCTGCCGTGAGACCGAAAGGCTTAGTTAGTCCAGGAGGTTACGCTGTTGCTCCCATTATTTAGAAAAACTGTCCAGTTGGAAAAAAAAAAACTTTTTCAATTTTTTTTTTTCAATTGTGTGATCTTTTTTGTGTGATCTTTCAATTAAGATCACACAAATAGTTCTTGACCAGCTCTTACTAGCGAAATGTTTCCATCTTTATCAGCAGGATTGCCCAACTATCAATAAACAGTATTTGACTAATAACTAATTACTAATAAACAATTCCTGCATTTGAACTGAGAGGCAGCTTAGCGGAGAGAATAACAGCCTGACCTCTGGAGCCAGGCTGCCCGGATGGAAATCGCAGCTCCACCACTAACTAGCTAAGTTTCTTAACTTCTATATAGTTTCCTCATTTATAAGATAGTAAGCCTACATGATCGAGCATGGGAGGATTAAATCATTCAATATATAAGCCAGTGCCTGACACATAGTTAGCGCTGTGTAACTGTGAGCTATTATTACTCTCTCTTGCCTTATGAAATCCATTGGTCCCATAGATATTTGCTAGGCTGCTTCCCCTGTCCCAGCCACTGCACCAGGCCCTGGAAGAGGAAACATTTCCTCGCACAGCAGCAGAAGTCTGATTGGTGTAGGCAGTGCATTCCCAAGGACAAAAGCCAAACAGCAAGGTGAAAGCAGACACGGGCCTCCTCGTCCTCTCTATTAAAGGCATCCATTGGAAAGCACACTGAGTGTGCTTCACGGGGAGGTCCCCACAGGCTGTCTGTGAAATCTGCAGTGAGGTGATTACCCGTTCAGGTGGCCTTTGCCACATCTACATCAAATTTGCATCCACTTAGATTTCTGTGTTAGATGATGCTTCTAATTTGTGTTTTGGGTTAAGGCCCAGCTCCAGTGTGTGGAGAGAGAGATACAAAGGAGGAGGCCGGTTATCAGAAGGCCGGGTGGGACAGAGTTTTCATGTGAGCGTGGTGTGCCAGTTCTCATATGTCTATAGTCCAGGCCAAAATCTGCCCTCAGTTATGCATGCACAGCTTTCATTGACGTCAGTAAAAACTGTGCTCATGTAACAGGAGGCAGAAATTTGGCTCTTTGATTTTAATAGAATTAAATGCCAAGAGTTTTGCTGATGCAGGTTGCAGATCTAAACCTCAAAGGGTCAGGAAAATGCAACAGAGTCTTGTTCTGTTGACAGTATCATTTTTTGCACAGGCCATGTGATTAAACCAGTCCCAAATTTCTCAAGCCTAACTTGGAAGCGCCTAATGCTATTGTGTCTATGAGTTGTGTGTGGCCTCCCATTGCAGTAAGATCTTTAAGTATGAGTCCAAGATTTTGTCTATGGCTCCAGATAAAACCCGAACACATAGCCCTAATTCATTGTCAGCTGCAGGATTCCGTTCCAGGTCTGGGCTCTAACAACAATGCTGAAATCAGTTGGTGGAGCTGAATAGACTCCACTCCCCACCTTAGATGATTGGGGAATTATGTAATGAAATTTGGGGGCTTAGCATTCTTATTCAGTCTAAGTTTCAGTCTAATTCATGTTCAGACATATCCATAGCTTTGTCTTAATATTTGTGTGGTTTTTAAAATTTAATTTAATTTTATGCAGTGATGTTAACAATTGGATCTCCCAGACCTGAGCATCTGGTAGTAAGTTTCTGAGTGGTAAAACACAATTCAAGAGAAATATTAAGCCAGGCCAATGACCAAAAAAATTCCTTAACTAAGAGTGGAGATGTTTCTGGTTCCTTTAACCAGCTATTCAGAGTTCTGTTTCCTGCCTTGGGCCCAGAGAAGCAGGCTTTCTCTTGAACTGTTATTTAGGACTTAGATGGATGCATGCGTCAGTGTGTCTCCCATGCTGTGAGTTTCCCTGTGGATGACGTGACCTAGAAAAGCTTTCTCGGCCACTTGTCAGTTCTCACTCCTTCGTCTTCAGAGGAGGAGTAGATTATTTGAATGGTAAATTTGGGAGCAAGAACAGAGTATATCTAACCTCTCTCTTTTGGGATCATCGTGCTTGCAGACAGCATGTATTCTGCTCTGCTGTCATGCTCCAGATTTTGCCCCTGAGAAGAGAGGCAGTATTGCCTGTGACTGAAGATGAAGCCTGCTATATTCAGCAGATCAGCATTCACAAACCCATCATACCTAAACCACACTCTCCAACAGCTTCAGGAGCAATAGAGCTGCCACTTTGATATCTGCTAGCCTGACATTTTAATGAAGAGGATTGGTAGATAAGCAACAAGAAGTTATCAACTAATGTCTAAAATTGATCAATTAAAAATGAACAGACTAAGAACATTACTTAGAAATGAGAAAGTAAACATCAAGGGGAAAAAAGAGTTTGAAAGTGGTTACCTTTGAAAATCAGATGGGTGGGAAGGATGTGGGGTAGGGCAAGAGGCCACTGTCCTCGCTCTCCTTCAAGGTTCAACTTTGTTTTGATATTTGGTGAAGAATTCATGATTTTGCACCTATTATCTCATAGAACCACAACACATCGGAATAGGAGAGACTTTAAAAGATCTTCTCCAGTGCTCTTCAAACAGACGGTCTCAACTGGTTAGCATGTCATGAAGTTAACTTATTGGATTATGACTAATATTTTAAATAAAATGCAATGCAATGAAATAAATAGAATAGAGCAGAGGGCATTATAATCTAGATCACAATATAAAATATATTTTTATTATGGATTATAATAAAAAAATTTTTTAATCTATTCAGTTTTTCCCACTTCCTCCTTAACTCTCGATTAGTTTCCTTAACTATAATACCCACTTTATCTACCAAGTCAAGTGGTTCTAAATGAGAGTATCTATATGGAAATGCTTTGGAAACCAGAAAGCTCAAACCACATTTAAGGTATAGTTTTGATTACTTGATGATGATGATGATAGTGATGTGAGAAATGTCTGAGCTAGCTAACCTTCAACTTTACACAGCTCTTCAACATGAAAGCAGCCTCAGTACCACCCCACCCCACACTCACTCTTCCAAGAAGCTACGTAGGGTGCGGGCCAGAGCCCCACGTCAGTTGGGCTCATCTGATGGCACATTTGGGCTGCAGGGAAGGGTAATGGTTATGGCAGATCTTGGAGTTATAGAGACTGAGATCCAAATTTCACTCTGCCACTAACTAACTATACATCTGGAAATAAATTATTTAACTTCCCTCAGTCTCAGGATATCATCATCATTATCATCATCATCATCAAAACAACTATTATCATTTTATACTCTGGAAAGATAGAGAAAAGATTTTCTTCACTCTCACTGGAGAATCTGAGGTGCAACTGAAGAGGCAGAAATCCTGCCTGAGCTGAGAGACAGCAGGGAAAGAAGGAGAAAAGGCAGAGTGTAAGCCAGCTCTGCAACCATCTAAGCATGACCTGTGCGAGGCACCAGTGAGACCTACAGCGCTGGACGCTGTGTCATCCATGCCCTGTGAGCAACACTGACTCTACCCTCTCGTTTTAGAGATATTCCTCATTCTCAAGTCTCACAGCTTGCCGTTTCCAGTCTCACGCATTGGACCCCCTGGCATTTTGACTCAGGGTTCCATGCTTGGTGTGCAGGAGCACCCTGTGGGCATCCCACCACACTTGTCCAGAACAGAAGAGCCTGGGGTCAGCTATGTTTGACAAGCGCTAGACTTAGGGATGGAAGACCTTGGCTCCTCTTCTGGTTCTGCCACTTTCTCATGTGACCTTTGCTAAATCATTTCATCTCTCTGATCTTACTTTCCTCCTCCAATAAGATCCGATGAAACCAAGCAGAAAATCAAGTCCAAGTGCAGCAAGCAAAAATTTGAGAATATTTGCATTTCCCAAAGCAGAATGATGTTAATGGGAGCAAAACAAATAACCACTACCACATATTTTATTTTAGAAAAGTTTTTAAGTGACTAAAAATAATAATAAATACTGTGCTTTTTTGATGTTGATCTTTGCTATTTACATAAAAAGGAACAACCTTTATTTTTCTCAAGTATACTTCTTATCAATTCAAATAACTTCCTTTGACATTCATTCATCACCTGTCATAATCTGGTTCTACCTACATTTTTTACTTCATTTCCCATCATTGCCCTTACCCTGCTCATCTTATGCTGCATCTACACTCAGCTCGACATTTCCCAAACATGTCAGACATGTTCATGATTCCTTGTTTTTGTTCATGCAAATTCTTCCTCCCTCTAAACTTCATGTTTCAAGCCCGGCCCAGATGTCACCTTATCTGAGAAGGCAGCTCCGAACTCATCCCCAAGCAAAACTAATGTTTTTGACTTCCGAACTCCCATGGCATTTAATCCGCACAGATAGTGTGGGGTGTACCACAGTATATCATCACAGTTCTGTTTCCCCACTAACCATCAGCTCCTTGGGGACAGGGACTATCCCGCCTTGTTTGAATCTCCAGCTTTTCTATAGTGTCTGTCACTTAGCCAGCAAATAGTAAATGTCTGATCAAAGAACAAAGTTATCTTGACTTCTCAAAATCTACAGTCTTTGCCAAGGTTATGAAAGAGATGCTCATTCTTTCTCCTTCAGGCAGCAAAGCCAGTTAGGGGCCCAGCCCTTGTGAGTCACAGACAGAGCCAGCACTTTTGATTATGTTGTGAATCAAGTGTCAGACCAGCATATGGTCACCAGACATTTTGCAATAAGTAGGATAGTCTCTATTTTGGACTAAGATGTGTGGTAACCAAAAAGAAATCCCTATTTGGGGCATGTTGGGAATTTTGGGGCCCAAGTAGACTGTGAGGCTCCTACCAACTGTAGAATGACTGTGAAGAGGGACAGTCAAGTGGCCTGGCTCCTGTGAACGTTCCCAGCCTCTATCACAGTGCGGAGCCCTTGCTAACGAGCACTGCACCATGATGGAGCCAGCTGATTCCTGATGCTGCATTGGCTGCTTTGAGCTCTGGTCCCCTCAGACAAACATGAACCCGGAGCAATCTGCGTGCACTGATGGAGTGTTTCTGCATCCCTGGGGGCAGAAGATGAACATGCATGAAATATTTTGAAGAAAATGCATAACAATATATAACCAAGGACCAATGTACGCCAAACAGACAATAGGTCTCCTGGTTTATGATTCTACATCTATATCACAAAAATATAATTTGGGATGGTTTTACAGGCTAGTAGAGAAGACAACCACTTTTGTGGTGGAGTTTCAGCACAACGAGAAGACCCTTCCCACTGCCCTCCATCCTTATCCCCAAATACCTCCCTTATTAGGCTATCAGCTAAATGAAGATTCAACATTAAAAGTCTACAATTCCTTTGAATTGATGCTTCTTGTTTTTATTAAATGTCCCTGGAAGGAATAACACCTTCACCACAGGGTGAATTAGTTTTCCAAATCCCTTGAGACATAAAAGATGGACCAGAGGGGTCCTGGGCTCTCAGCAGAGAAAAGGCCTGTCGCTAATGGAAAAAGAAAACCAAAAGAAAAAAGAAAGACAGGATACCTGACAGAAAACTTCCTGTCTTTCCCAAACTCCCACAGGACTTATCCTAAAGTAATACAGCCCAAGCAGCACTTGCTCTGATGATGGGTACCCTCTTTCCTGGAGTGTGGTCCAGCCGGCATAGAACAAGGTCAACAACCCCAAAGATGCTTCTGTCTGAAATTGTTTCACAAATTCAATTAAGCCAATTTGTCAAATATTTGTTGAGTATCTACTATGCACTAGTTACTTTGATAAGATCTGAACGTAAATAGCTGAATAAAAATCAGTCTCAGCTTTTAAGGAATTCATAGTTTACTGCGGAGACCAATATATAAACTAATAGGTATTGCTTAATGCCATAGGTGCTATGATCAACATAAAGTTCAAAGTACAGGGTGAGGGCACCAATGGGCCTGAGGCTTGGCCAAATTTTCAAACCTTTCATTCTTGGCACTAAAAAGAAATCATTGAAAGGAAACCTGGGGTACCTAGACTACAAAGCAATTAAGCCTGACCTGACTCTGGCCCTCTGTAGGGAGGGCAGACACAAAGATTATGGAGTCAGAGAGCTCACCCCAAATCTGCAGTAGCTGCCATGGGACCCCAAAAGATGTACAACCACCATGGTCTCAGGCATTTACCTGCCAACTATGATGTGTTACCAGCCTCTCCAGAAAGCCAAGAGGACCAATGTGGTAATGCCTCCAAGCATGTTGCTTCTAGGTGAAAGCTACTTTCTTTAAAGTATTCAGAAGGGATATTTGACTGAAGGCCCTGGAGACAGTAGCCCTTGGGAAGCATCTGTCGGCATTACAATCCCATACATTAGAGCGAGGAGGGTGCTAAGACCAGTGTTGCTCAAACTCCAATCCCAACCCATTGCTGGTCTTGAAATCAATTAGCTTGGCCACAACATGCAATTTTTGAATGATATAGAATAGAAAGAACAGAATAGAATAGAAAATATCAGAGTATATCACACATAGCAATAGTAACTATTGTTTTGTAAAATTTATGTTTCAGTTACACTCGTGAGTGTGGAGGTTTGTGCTTATGTGTGCACACACAGGGATATGTACTGGGTCACTATGTGAAATGTGGGTAGCTATCCATAGTTTAAGAAACACTGCCTTGCTCAGCATGTAGCCCAGCCTCATTATACAGATAAGGGTACTGAGATCCAGAGAGTTCAAATGCTTGCCTGAGTTTTACAGCTTGTTAGCAACAATGAGAAGCCAAGAATCTGATGTCAGCTCTTCCCCACACCCTATCTCAGTGTACATGGGATCTTGATGGGCAGGGCAGGGGTGGTAGAACATGAGGGAGGATGAGGATGGAAGAGCTGAAATTTTGGGTCTCCCTTTACCAACTAGACATAACCTACACCGGAGTTCTTTCACCCTGTGTTTGAACAACCCTGTTCCATCCATGGAAGAGTAGAAATAATTGGTAATATTTACCAAGTGCTTACTATGAGCTTTGCACCATGCTAGGTACTTTATATCTCAACCATATATAAAGTGTATAGTATTATCATCCCTATTATTCAGGTGAGGACACAGAACCTCAGAAATCTCTATATCTCTCTCTATATAAAACCTCCAACCCTCATTACACTCCACACTTTGAATCATATGTTATAAGATAAAGCTAAAGTATCCCTAAGAAGTAATAGCCTACGGCCCAACCAACCCTACCGTTCATTCTCCTATTTTAAATAACAGATAAGAGGCCTATAGAAGTTCATTCTGGGAAATGAGGATGACCTGGACCTATTTTCTATCCATAGGGGACATCTGGAGAAAGAACAGAATTACGCAGAGAGGGAAGAATAGAATAGTGACATGAGGGTTTAATATCTTGAAGATACTTTTGCTGCTCACCCTGAAAACAGGATTTAAAAGCTGCCCTCTCGATTTTTCCTGTTCACTTGACTAAAATCCCAGCTGGGAGCCCACATCAACCTCATTGCCTGAGTTGAATTTAGAAGTGGCCTCAACACCAGTGTTTCAGTGTGGAAAACGGAGACTGGATACTATCATTCTTGACCCAACTACCTTTTTTATTTCCCTTCCTGTCCCTTTTATTGTCTCTCTTGTGTTATTTACACACACATCTGACTCCTCCTTGGCTCCAAACCCCTTTGGGAGCAGGAACTACATTTTATTTCTTTTCGGCCCACCAGGTTCCAGCACAGGCCCTTATACCTACTCACACTCAGTAAATACTTATTAGACTCGAAACAGTGACCTCCTGAAGAACCCGCCAGCCTAACCAGCCTGTCACGAGTGCAAAGGGCCATGCTGGTCTTGTGAATCCTGACCCCAGCCCTGGCCACTCATCTGATTCACTTACTCCTTTACGGCTTAGTGTGCTTTTGCCTAAAACAAGGGTTACAGGCACTGGAGAAGATATTTCAAAGAAAATTGTAAATAATAATAAAAGGATCCAGGGTATTCAGTTCCTCTGGGATTTCTCATAACTAGATTGCTAGTCATGCTTTAGAACTTTTTCTCTGGAATTTCACCAACTTGCTTTCCAGTTAGATTCTGACTTCCTGGCCACGGTAGCCAAGGTCAATGTGAACTCCAGCAGAGAACAATAGCTGGTCACCAGCTCCTCCAGGAGTGAAGACTCCATGGGAATGTGGTAGCCTCAGGGGCAGACGTGGAGATTTGGAAGCTGCAGGCTTTCTGAGTGGCGCTGGAGTTGGAGCATGTTTGCAAAGGGATGCATGTTAGACAATGGCTATAGGATGGCCTTTGGTCAATATGACCTTGACCAGAAACCCAGCCACTGTTAACATCGAGGGCTATGTTTTTAGGTTCGCTCATTTTGCTGATTCTTAATGATTACCTACGTCCGTGTTTTCTGAGGCATATTTTTAATGGTTGATACAAAGTTATTCAGGTGGGGGGATTTGTCAGATCTCTCCTCCTTAGGATCTGGGCAGGCCCTTTTGGCCATTTCCTCCTGGTCTCTGATCTCATCCCCTCTCACCTTCTCCATACTTGGTTCCACTTCAAGTATTTCTTCTTTCTTCAATCTACCCTCCATGCCACTGACCCCGATATTAGCCTCTTGCCCTGTACCCATAAACATGATCGAGCTGTCCAGAGCCTCTTTCTTCAAAAACCCTCAATGGCTCTCACAAAGGCTTCCTAAACTCTGAGTACACTTTCCCCATCCTGACATGCAAAGCCAACGACAATCTAGCCCCGGTGTGTCTTTGCACTTTCGTCTCCTGCTGTTGCTATCCCTACCTATGGAGATAAAGTGGAAAGCTCACTGGATCAGAACACACTTTTTGCTTTCCCACTTCTAGGCATTTGCTGTGACATTCCCTCCAGTTGAAAGTTTTCCACTTGCTCTCCTTCTGGGAGAATTAAGACTGCTCAAATGCCACCTTCTTCTTGAAGTTTTCGCTATTTTCCTAAATTCAATATGATCTCTTTAACTTCCAAATCCCAATAGCACTTGATATAAGAGCTCTCTTGTAGCATGTATCATATTCTATCTTTCTCTGTAGATATGTCTGCACCTGTCTGAGTATTCCTATTAGATTGCAAATCCCTGGGGGGGTGAGGACTATGTTATTCCATCTCTGTGATGTTCCATGTCCTGGTACAGATTCTCACACATATTACCAGAATAAACATGCATTCCTTCATTTTTAAAAAGTATTTATTGAACATCTACTATATGCCAGGCATTAAGATTACATCAATCAGCAAACTAGACAAAAATCTCTGCTCTCATGGAGCTTGTGTTTACATATTACAATGGGAAGAGATGAACAATAAGCAATATATATATCTAGATGGCAGGAGTTGTAAGTACTATGAAGAAAAAGGAAGTATAGTTAAAAATTCTTTAAAAATAATCTAAATAGGATTTAAGAAAATACTTCTCTGAGAAGGTGACATATAATCAAAGAACTGAAGGAGGTAGGAGAGTGAACCATGTGGCTTCAGACACAGGGAAGAGCAAGCAATACATGCCTGGAGAGTTTGAGGAATAGCAAGAAGGCCAGCATGGCTAGAATGGAATGAGACAGAAGGAAAGATATGAGGTCAGCGAGGTAATGGGGAGACATATGATTTAGGGCCTTGTAAGCCACTGTAAGGACTTTGAGCTTTTACTTTGAGTGCATTGGAAGCCATTGAAGGGTACTGAGCAGAAGATGGATGTAACCTATTTTATATTTTTACAAGGTCACTCTTGCTTCTCTGTTGAACTGAGATTGTGGTGGCAAAAGGGCCAAAGCAAGCAATCCAGTTAGGAGGTAATGTACTTGTCCAGGTGAGAGAGAACGTGAGAGTGACATGGACCAGGGAGGTGGCAATGGAGGTGGTCCAATTCTGGATCCATTCTGTATGTAGAACCAACAAGACTTGCTGAGAAGCTAAATAGGGAGTGTGAAAGAATAGGAAGTTGACTCGAGTGTTTTAGCCTGAACAACGGTATGAGTGGAGTTGCCATTTGCTGAGAGGTAGGTTTGGATGTTGTACCATTTACTGAGGACTGGGTTCAGAGGTCCAGAAGCCCTCACGTCAGTAGTCCTCATGGACCAGCTGCAGCCCACACCCTCTAGCTTCTACCCATGGCCTCTGGCAAGTTCCTTCACCACTGCCAGGCTTTGTGCTCCTGGGGCAGCCACACCCCCTCAAAGAGCTCTGAATCTTAGCTGAGGTGGCTTTCTGCATTTGTTACTTCTTTATCCCTTCGAGTCCTCTTTTACTCCGTCTCTTAGCCACTTTTTACTAATGTATAAAACAATACACTAGCATAAAACCAATCTGCGTACTATACTTTTTTCTGTTCAAACCACTGGTGTGGTTTCTGCTTTGATCCTAAATGATGCAGTCAGGGAGAGAAAAAAGAACCAGCAAAGGAGCAGTCAACGAAGGACACAGACAGGTGGAGGTGGGTGGGGCCTGGAATCCAGGTGAAGAAAATATTGCAAGAAGGCAGGGGCCATCCAGTGTGTCACACGGTGCTGCTTATCATGTCAGAGGAGGACAGAGAATTGACTATGGGATTCAGCAATGTAGAGGACATTTGGTAACCTTGAAAAAAGCATATATCAGTTTTACCTACCCAGTACATTCCCTGCAATTCATCGTACCATCGCCCTCCTTCTCCTTGGGAAGCCATCCATCCTCCTCTCTCATTATATATGGTTTCAGTAGGCTTGACTGCAGAGCTGGACAAGGATCTAAGCCTGGCCAGAGTGTTACACCCCTGTAACCAGAGTGTTACTGTGGTCAGTTCAAGGATGAGCACATAACCCAAGTTAGTCCAAGGAGATTCACACCCAAGACATATCAAGACCAGAGCATCCAAGATATAGGAGTCCTTTTCCCACCAGACACGAAGCTGAGAAGATAGGCTATAAGCCCAGAGATGCTAGTAGTCATCTTGCCACCCAAAGCGTGGAGTCTGCCTGAAAATGGAGCCAACACAGAAAGCAGAGCCAAGAAAAACCAAATTCCAATGACATTTGTGTGAACCCCTGGATCTAGTTAGCCTGAAGCCATCCCTGGGCTTTTTCATTGCATGAGATGATAAACTCCTCTTTTCCCATTCATGACAATTGATTTTAATTTTCTTCACTTACAACCAAAAGAGTCATGAGCAATATAATATCATTTAATTAGTGATTGTAGAATGGAAAACAATTGATGAGTTAAATGACTTGCCCAAAGTCTCTGTGGCCAAGCTGAATCTATATAGCAGGTCTTCAAACTCTACATAACAGCTCTTTCCACTCTATCAAAAACTCTCCTCTAATAAATGCATCAGGACTGCCATCATTCAGCTTCGGGAAGAAAAGGATTGGGACTAATAGATTTCAGTAGGATTGAAATATTTTTCTAGATTGTGTTGAACGGTTGTTCTCTTGTCCCCCCTGTGGCATGAGGCTTCATTATAGTGAAGAACAGAGAATTTCAAAGAATCAGAGAGGCATTGCAACCAAGGGAACTAGTAAAAACTCTTTATTTTGAAATTAACTGGAAATACGTAGAGATCTAGCCTTTTAAGAACATCCGTTCTCATCCAGGGTCAGAGCAGTATAAATCCTAGCTGGAATTTTTCCTCTACACCCCCCTCAATGCTATGTTTAAAACTGATTTGCCCAATCATTAACTCAGCTGCGGACAATAAGCTAATTTGACAACTGGTCCCCCAGCAACGGGTATTTGGGGAAGTCGGCTTCCTCAGTGAGTCATGAATGTGTGTTAAACCACTGTGTGTCTTCTGGAAATCTTGCCCCAGCCACACTAGGTGTCCCAGGTTAGACGTAAATTTAGATCCCTGTGAGGTCGACAGATGACCCTCTCTCAAAGCTGCCACGTGGCATCACCCCAGAGCTGTGCCTGAGCCCCGAAGGGTGGCATGATGGCCCTGTTACCGAAAGGGGCTTTGTCTGTGTCTGTGTCTGTGTGTTTTAAAGTCTCAAGAGCTCAAATTAACCAATGAAATATTCATGGGGATCTAAAGTAGCGGGCAAGCTGACGGCTTTCTTATGGGAATATCGATATTCTTGGAGCCAGTCTTAATCCAATATTCAGCAAGCTTCTCTTCCCCCTTCGTCACTTTGGGCTCAGACTTATTTTCAGAAAACCTCCACGCTTTCACAATCCCGCTGCATTAACAAGATGGGTGGTGGCGGGTGGCCCAAGGGCAGAGCGAGATGACCAGAAGAAGGCACTGTGGGGTGTGGGTGCCAGTCGGGGATGAGGAGGGGTGCTGTCCCACACACACTCACAGGTACGTCCAGGAGAGACGTCAGGGTGGCCGCTCTGCGAAGTCAGAGAATGTGTGCACAGTCGGGTGACTGGCTTTAGTGTTTTCGTCTGGTCTGTGATTCCAGGTATGTACGTAGGATTTTCCTTCCTGGCAGGAGGCGGGGGGGGGGGGGGGGGGTGGAGAGAGGGAGAGGGGGACACCCTATCCAGTGTCGTGGAAGGAAATTACTGCTAGAGAAAGAAAATATTTTCCTTCATCCATTCTCTGTGGCATGTGGGTGCCCTCATGAGTGTAGAAAGAGGAGCAGGACCAGCGTCTGTGAGGACAGACCCTGCCCAGCAGACAGCTCATGTGCCACACAATGACCCCGCCTGTCCCCTTCCCCACCTGGCCCTTCAGACCTACCCACCTCCACTCCCCACCAACCGCACGCCTGCCCTTAAGGTGCGGTGGAATTCTAGCTTCTCCGCTTCCCTCCTCAGCCTCTCAGTTCAGACTGCCAAAAAAGGGGCCAGTTAGGATGGTGGTTTCCTGATGTGGGTACCTGTCCCTCAGGGCTGGAGAAAGGCCTGCCAGCTCAGCCCAGGTCTGCCCGCCCAGAAACCATGGAGCGGCCTTCTCCCCAGGACTGGTCTGTGTTACGGAGCCTTCTCCAGCTCTGCCCTTTCGGGTGCCCCAGGAGCCGGGGAGGCAGAGAGAATTCTTGGAGACTGGTGCCCACAGCAGTACTGCCAAGCCAAGCTGGGAACTGAGGAGGCCCAGTCACAGGCATGGCCGAGAGAGGGAGGCGTGGGCAGCAGGACTGCGGGGGAAGGCTGCTCTCCGCACACCCCCTCTCCCACCAGCTGGCTTCTCTCCAGCAAGGGTTAGTGAGCAGCAGTGTTCAACGCCAGGCCTCAAAGGTAGGCAGTCAGCTCAAAAACCTGCCCCGGGGCCAGGAGGAGACGTAGAGGTGCCTCTAGCCCTGGGCGCTTCCCTGTGTATTTCTCTTCCAAAGGCTAAATCTTCAAATCCAGGCTTGAGAAAATAAATTTGTTAAACTTTCTGTGTTTTAAGGTTGATGTGCTAGAAATTTGGGGAATAAAGTAATGGCAGTCAATTTTGCAAATCAAGTCATTGTATTTTCTCCTTTCCACTGAGGCTTCCTGACCCCAGAGCTCAGAAGACAGAAGCTCCCAGATTCAGTGCAGGGAGCGAGGCATTTGGATTCTCCCTGGAGAAGCCTGACCTTCTTAGGTCCTGAATAATGCGGGCTGACCAACAATGAAAAGAGACGCAAGGAATGAAGCGGCCAGCAGAGGACCCTCCCTTGTTCATGGCATTTCTCTGCGACGGCCCACTCTACAATCACTCAGCAAACGCCTGCAGGAATCGCCAAGGGGCCTCATAGCCCACCGACCTTGAACTGCATGGCCTCCTCTCTAATGCTTCCCCCTCCCCCGCAATATGTAAGTCAGGGGGTGTTATTTCTGAGGACTCCTCCTGGGTAGTCTTGGTGTGTACAGAGTCTGCTGTACAATTGTCTCACAATTGCAAACGCCAAAGAACCACCACTTCCCTTTTTTGTATGACTCTGCTGACTACTTAAGAGATGCTACTTCCTGCCACGCATCTACTGCAACCTTCACAAGAGAAAAGAAAAAAGGCCGAAACCAGCTGGGTCCAAAAGAGATGGTTCTAATGCTGCTGCCTTATGCTCTCACAGAATCTGGCTTTGTGCTTTAGTTTGCTTGCTGTGTGACCTTGGAAAAATTACTTCGCCTCTCTGTGCCTTAGTTTCCTCATCTTCAAAACAGAGATAATGATAGTACTTATCCCATGGGTTTCTGTGATAATTAAATGAGATAAGATATGTAAAGATTTCTAGAACACATAATAAATGCTATAGATGTGTTAGCTAATATTAATACTATAAAGATTACTGTAAACATGAATATTATTGGTGTCCCCGAAATGTTTGTTGGGTAGAATTCTTGTCAAGTTCCCTTGGTGAAAACATCTTCATGGGGTGATTAATGTGGAGATACTGAAGCACCCAGCGTGCCCTCGAGGCCTTATAATTTAGATCTCGTCTCAATACAGTTTAATCCAGCTCCACCCAAGGGACGGCAAAGTTTAATTCCTACGTATAAATAGGTGGCTGTGGCATAAATAGGTCTTCCTGAGGACCGGCCTCATCCGAGACCAGCTGGAGGGATTCAGCCAGACCGCCCCCGAGCTTTGGGCCCAGGATTGACAGACTGAGCCTGGAGAAGCCGGGACCATCTTCCTGGCCATTCTCTGTTCTGCCTGATCAATTGCTCAAGAATATTGTGGCACAACAGTGATAGCTTAGATAAGATGCTGCCCAGGACTCTCAAACTGAGGGCCACACACTCGAACTGAGGTCAAAACCAACCCACTGTCTGAACCTCCATCTGGCGTCTGACGGGATGCAAATGCGACTGTGAGGCTGTGGTTGTTGCCGTGTAACGTACCCTGCCCAGCACTTCTTGTTCTTTCCTTTAATTCTCATGATATGCCTACTGGTAGCTAGATTCTACTTTTCTCCTCATTTTTCTGATGAGGCAACTGAAACTCAGAGAGGCTAAGTAACTTGCCCAAGGGCACACAGCTAATAAGTGGCAGAGCCAGAAAACAAATCAAGGTTTATCCTACCCCTGAGCTTATGATCTTAACCATTAGCCTTAGCTCCTAGTTACATTCAAACCATTCAGAACATAGTCTATTGGACCAGCTTTTGAAATCAATATAGACTCTTAATAAAGATGTCTCAGTCTCTTCTTGATGAAAATTAAGTGCCTTTGATGGCTCATGCCCCGTAATCTGGCATGTGCTTCTTCCTTTACAGTCTTTTCAATAGCAGAACCCGCTCAGAATGTTCCGCTGTAGATCCTAGCCAAGGCGAGCAAGCAGCCGCCTCCACATGCGCTGCATTGGCCATTACGTATATGCTGTAAGAGCTACTTATTGAATCAGCATAACTGCCCCATGTCTTCAGGAGCAAATAACTAGGCTGACAATCTGTTAATGGCTTGAGTTTTCCGTGGTTCGTTCTCTCCAAATCCATATAGAAGATACAGATCAGTCTGGGCTCTTACAGCTGTGTTTTTCAAAAATGGGTTGAGCCCCCTTAGTGGGTCATAAAATGATTTCGTAGGTGTAAGCCAGTCTCTTTTTTTTATTAAACAGAATAGATTAGAGAATGGATGGTATCACATGTAGTGATACAATGTGTATCACGTGTAGATCTAATCAGATCACATGTAGAATTAGTGGTGTTACATGTAACTTTTTTCCCCCGGCATGTGTGTTTGGAATGAATCACAATGGGAAATGTATTTCTTACTGTGAGTCACAAGTAAAAATGCTCGAAATCCATGGTTTTAAAATTTTAGACTCCCACTTCCCAACTCTTTGCCCCTCAAATGGAAGTACTAGCATGCACCCGGGTCACAGGAAGGAAGTACAATGGGCCGGGATCCTGAGAGGAAGCGGTAAGGGGGTAGATTTTGATGGTAGGACTAAGGGAATTAAAAACTGGCTTCCTCATGCAGAACTAGTTTCTCTTCTGGAGAGCAGTTGGACGGGATTGAGAGGGCTTCTCCTGGAGCTGCCCTTGAGAGGCCAAACAGTATGAGGAGAGTGTGAGGGGAAAGGAAACAAGGCCATGGCTTGAGGATGACTGCAGCCCGTATAAAAGTTCTCATCAAACCATCTGTGCGGCACTGAGGTCCCCAGTGCCTCCCCAACACGGCAACAGGGCTGAGAGCCCCTGACTCCGGCTTTCCCCGGGTAAATGTCCAGGTACCCACGGAAGGGCCATAGACCATTGGTTCCAGCCTGGTTTCACATCAGAATCTTTTCTAATACAAATTCCAGGGCTTCCACCTTATACATACAAAATTATAACCTCCGAGGAAGGATCCAGGAATCTGTAAATGTTAAAATCTTCCCAGCTTATGCTGGTACAGTCAGCCCAGCCATGGTTCCCCAACTGACAACTGGGCCAAGAGACCAACTGAAATGAAAAGTTTCCTTGAATTGAGGGTTCGGGCGCCTGGCTGGCTTTGCAGTGTACCCATGGGAACAAATCTCGAGCAGTCATACTGGGAGATGTGAGTTCTTGAGTCTAGGGAGGAGTGAGTCCTCACAGGGGAGGCTGCCTAGAGCCCCGCTTGGAGCCATGCAGATGGGAGCACTAGCTCACTGGCTCTGGGTGCCTGTGACCAGCGCCCTGCCTGGAGCTCTGCTTCCAGGTGCTCTGAAGGTACCGGAGGCTCCAGGCATCTGTTTTGACCACGCCAGAGCCCCTGGATCTCACATAGTAGTTTTGGAAAACTTCAAGGATGCTTTCATTTCTAGGAGTTCTTTGTCCAGGCACCGTATTTTATCCAACAAGAGTTACTGGAAGAGGTAAGTGCAAGCAATAGGGGTGAGGATTAAGACTCCATGGCAGGACAACACTTCTCTATCTTTCTCCTAAACAAGACCTCTAAAGATCCCTGTTACTGCAGTCAAGAATAGGGCGAACTCCTGCCAAAGGCTGGTGTTCAGGTGACTCTGAAAGTCCTGCATCTCAGGTTTCAATGAGGAACAGAATTTCCTCGTGCGAGTCTATTCTCCCCATGGTAGAGGGGTGTTTCTTTTCCCGCGCATTGAGTGCTCGCTGCCTGGGAAGTCTGAAACTGGAGAGGACAGGAGACAGGCCTCCTTCCTGAGTAGTAACACAGATGCCCATTCCAGCTAGCTTGGGCACAGTAGCCAATTGGTGCCAGTAAAGTGTCCCCACACTGGCATCCAGAACACACAGGGCTAGTCCATTAAAAATAGTCATTGAAATTCATCTGAACCACCACATTTATGATTTCCAGTTCTCGTCTTCCATACCTAACTGACTGCTCTGGTTTGTGACTTGTTGTTGCCATTGGAATGAGAATGTCTGATACTCACCCACCACAGCTATAAGCGACTACTCCTTACCACCCTGATATCCACCCCAAATGCCACTTTTTGGACCTTGTCAGACAAAGCCAATGGCCTCCATGCTCCCTTGCTACTGACCTGGCTCACCCAGGCTCCATCTCTGTCATGTCCCATCACAATAAAGCATGTCACCTGGAGGTCAGGTCACTGGCTTTAGGAGACAATGACAATCACCGTCTGTTTTCCTTATCATGGTGGGGTCTTGAGCTTCAGCTCTTGGATTCTCAGGTATGGCAGAGAACAAATGACATTCAGTCAGCAAGTAAGCGTTGGGAATTTCCTGTGTGCTGGACACTGGTCTAGGTGCTGGGACACGGAACACAAGAGGCAAGGTCCTTGCTCTCAAGAAACATACAATCTAGATATGAAGCACAAGTGCTTGCTGGTATTTTTTGAACCACGTTACATCACTGGGGGACTCGGATGTTGGCAAGACCGAGATGCAGACCCTCTTGAGAATGTGTTTTCAATGTTTTCCCTTAAAAGGATGCTGGCTTGGTCATCAGAGAAGATACTGGGGGGATGAGAAAAGATCAAAACTTTATAAAATACCTTTCTTCCAAAACTTACAAAAGCCTTTTAAAGTCACAGCACCAAATAACTGGAAACTCAGAAAATCCAATACCTTACTAATATTGAACAACTGCACTCTCCACAAGCCCAGTAATTACTCTTGGTTTCTGTTCCCATTTCCAATGTAGGTATCAGGTAGGTGTCTCAATGGAGATAATTAGGCTGCTTCTCTTTTAACATCTTACCACCCCAATTTTTCAGACTTTCCAAATTAAGTGGCTAAATGGCCATGACTCCTCCTTAAACTGCATCCGTCTTCCATCCTCCAACAAACAAAGAGAAAGAACACACTAAAATTGCTAATCTCTACTAAAAGGAATATAAGATGTTGGGTCTTTTCTTGACCCAGCCAAGATATTGCCATATGACCTTTTTCAATCATTTAACTTGTCTACTGAGATTTTTAGAAAGTAAATATGTCTAGCAACTTTTTCCCCAGTTCCCGTCCTGGAGGGTCCATAACGACAGGAACTTCTCTAGCCAAGGCTATTCCTGGGTATCAGGAGGCCAAGTGACAGCACATGGGGTTCTTGCCGCTTACTAAAAGAGGTAACCATCTCTCCTCAGGGTACACCTTCCTCCTGTAAGGATGCACTGAGGCCAGTAACAACTGATGGTGGGCCAAGGGAGGAGAATCTGGGCTTTTCATTTTCAGTAACACTCCATTAAAAACTCCTCACCTATACTAGGCTTCTGGTTATTTGTGGGCCAAATCATACCCACACACACACATATGTAATCATTTATTCATTCAACAAATATTTATTGAGCACCTACTCTGTGCCAGCCCAGAGTTAATGACAGTGTGGCTTTCTTACCATGGGAAGACTACTGCACACGTCTTAGATGAGTCACGTGGCCCCGGAACAGTTTTATGGCATAGCATTCATGTACTATGTTTACTGTGTAAATTCATTCTGTTTTAGTTGTCAAAATAGAAATATGGAAAATACAGAAAAGTAGAAGAAAAAGAAATTTCTCTTACGACCACCAGCCAAAAATGACTAGCACTTTCACACTTATTTTCTTCCCTTTTTTCTGTATTTGGTCTATACTGTAGTTGATGTAGATGTGTTCATACCACACATATAATTTTCTATCTTGCCTGTTTTCCCCAGTTATCAACACAACATGCGATTTTTCCAAGTACAAACTCCTGGGGCTTGGAAGAGGATCCCGAGAAGATGGTGGAGCAGGAAGCACCAGGAATCTGTCTCCTGACCTAGACAATAATTGCACTGGCAGTATCTGTCTAATGTAACTATTTTGGAACGTTCCAGTCTGTTGAAGGCTTACAACTTCCAGGGGAAAGCTTGGACGGTAAATTGCAGTCAATTTTGGTCAATTTCAGCTCTTAGCACAGTTGCAGCTATCCATCCCCCAACCCTAGCCCGGTGGCAGGCAGCCGTGCTTGTGTTCCTGGAGCAATCTGCACACAGCCTGCAAAAGCCAAGGTGGGCAATAAGGACCATGTCTTCCAAATATCAGAGATCCAGAGATCTGTGCTCTGACTGCTGATGGCTGCTTCTAATCACTGAGATGCAGATAAAGAGGTTGGCAGCCATTGCTGTTGCACTCTCCCCCATTGCGGCAAGTCCCTCTCCTCTGGCTGAAGTGACTTCCAAGAGATTTAAAGGACTGGTGCTCCTTTTCCTCCCCTCTTCACTTTTCTCTTTTTCCCCCTGTGGGAGCCAGACTTTAAAGAGTAGAATATTCAAAAGCAACTCCATATACAGGGAAAATTAGAACATGACCATGTACACTCAGGGAAAGCGGAGGCTCAGAAACGACCTGCGAAGACCCTAAGTTTACACCTCAGGATTATCTTTGTCACAGAGACAATGTAAAACAATTTTAAAAACAAAAACAATAACAAAATACAGCAAACCCTAAGGAATGAGAAGAATCTGATCTCCAGAGTGACCACATTATTAGATTCAAATGTCCAGTTTTCAACAACAAAAAAAAATCACAAAGCATACAAAGAAATAGGAAAGTATGGTCCATTCAAAGGAAAAAATAAATCAACAGAAACTGTCCCTGAAATTCACTAGACAAAGACTTTAAAACAACTGCCTTAAAGAAGCTCAAAGAACTAAAGGAAGATGTGGAGGAAGTCAAGAAATGGTGTATAAACAAAATAGAAATATCAGTAAAGTGAAAGAAAATATAAAAAGAAAGCAAAAATTCTAGAGCTAAGAAGTATAATAACAAAAGTGAGAAATTCACCAGAGGGATTCAAAGGCAGATTTGAGCATGTAGGAAAAAGAATCCATGAACTTGAAGATAAGACAAAAGAAGTTGTTGAGTCTGAGGAATAGAAAGAAAAGAGCTTGAAGAAAACGAACAGAGCCTAAGGAACCTGTGGAATACCATCAAATGGACCAACATTTGTGTTGTGGGAGGCCGAGAAGGAGAAGAGAGAGAGAAAGGGGCAGAGAAAATATTCAAAGAAATAATGGCAAGAAACTTCCCAAATTTGATGAAATATATGAATATAAATATCCAAGAAGCTCAACAAACTCCAAGGAAGATGGACTCAAAGAGATCCATATGGAGACCCTTTATAATAAAACTTTTAAAAGACGAAGACAAAAAGAGAATTTTGAAATCAGCAAGAGAGAAATGACACATCACGTACAAGAATCCTCAATAAGATTATCAGCAGATTTCTCTAGGAAACCTTAGAGGCCAGATGGCTCCAAAAAGAAAAAAAAAAACATCAACCAAGACTCCTTTGTCTGACAACACTGTCCTTCAAAAGTGAAGGAGAAATTAAGGCATTTCCAGATAAACAAAAGCTGAAGGAGTTTGTGACCACTAGACTTGCCCTGCAACAAACCCTCAAGGGAATACTGTAAGGTGAAATGAAAGGACAATAGACAGTTACTCCAAACCATATGACGAAATAAAGATCTTAATAAAAGTGCATGGGCAATTATAAAAGTTGATATTACTGTAGAAATCATTTGTAGCTCGACTTTTTGTTTTATACATGATCTAAGGGACTAACACATCCTTTTAAAAAACAAGAATTAGTCTAAAACAAGTATTAGTCTAAAAATTATTGTAAACATTGGTTTTAAACTCTACATTTTGTTTTGTTTTTCCCATAATTTAAGAAACATGAATTTAAAATAATTGTTAGTTTATCTTTTGGGGCAATGTATAAAGATGTAGTTTTGTGACATCTACAACTAAAAGGGATGAAGACAGACGTTAAAAGAGCAGAGTTTTATATGTTATTGAAGTTAAACTAGTATAAATTCAAATTAGAGTGTTATAATTTTAGGATGTTAAACATAATCCCCATGATAATCACAAAGAAAATAGCTATAGAATATACATAAAAGGAACCAAGAAAGGAATTTAAATGTTTCACTATAACAATTCAACTAAACACAAAACAAGACAGTAATGCAGGAAATGAGAGACAAAAAAAGCTGTAAGGCATATGTAAAATAAATACCAGAATGACAGAAGGAAGTCCCTCCTTATCAGTAATTACTTTAAATGTAAATACATTAAACTCTCCAAGCAAAAGACAGAGACTGGCAGAATGGATTAAAAATACATGCTCCATGGGCCAGCCCAGTGGCGCAGGGGTTATGTGCACACATTCCACTTCATCGGCCCGTTCAGATCCCAGGTGCAGACATGCCACGTCTTGACAAGCCATGCTGTGGTAGGCATCCCACATATAAAGTAGAGGAAGAGGGGCACAGATGTTAGCTCAGGGACAGTCTTCCTCAGCAAAAAGAGGAGGATTGGCAGAGATGTTAGCTCAGGGCTAATCTTCCTCCAAAAAATTAAAAAATAGATAAATAGAAAAAAATAATTTTAAAAAATATATGATCCCACTATATGTTGTCTACAAGAGATCCAAAGACACAAAGAGATTGAAAGTGAAAGGATGGAAAAAGATATTCCATGCAAACAGTAACCAAAAGAGAGTAGACTTGGCTACACTAATATTAGACAAAATAGACTTAAGTCAAGAAAAAGTTACAAAAGACAAAGAAGGACATTATAGATTAATAAAAGTTTCAACACACAAGACAATATAACAATTATAAACATTTATACACCTAATAACAGACCATAAAAATAATAGGAAGCAAAAATTGACAGAATTAAAGGGAGAAATAGACAGTTCTACAATAATAGTTGGAGACTTCAATATTCCACTCTTAATAATGGATAGAACAGCCAGAGAGAAGGTAAGGAAGGAAATAGAAGACTTAAACAACACAATAAACCTACTAGATCTAACAGATACATACAGAACGCACTACCCGAAACAACAGCATACATATTCTTCTCAAATGCACATGGGACATTTTCCAGGATAGACCATATGTTAGGCCACAGCTTAAATCTCAGTAGATTTTAAAAGATAGATATCATGCAGAGTACCTCCTCTGACCATTACAGGATGAAATTAGAAATAAATAACAGACGTAAAACTGGAAAATTCATAAATCTATGGACATTAAATAGCACACTCTTAAATAACCAATGAATCAAAAAAAAATCCCAAGGAAAATGAGAAAATACTTAGAGATGAATGAAAACAAAAATACAACATACCAAAACTTATGTGATGCAGCAAAAGCAGTACTAAGGGGAAAATTTATAGCTATAAATGCTTACATTAAAAAACAAGAAAGATCTCAAATCAGCAACCAAACTTTACAACTTAAGGAATTAGAAAAAGAACAACAAACTATACCCAAAGCTAGCAGAAGGAAGAAAACAATAAAGATTAGAGCAGAGATCAACGAAATAGAGAATAGAAAAACAATAGAGAAAGGTGATGAAACAAAAAGTTAGCTCTTTGAAAAAATCAACACAACTGACAAAATTTTACCTAGATGGAGTAAGAAAAAAGGATAAAAAACAAATTACTAAAATCAGAAATAAAAGTGGGGACATGCCTACTGATGCTACAGAAATAAAGGGATTATAAGAGAACACTATGAACAATTGTACCCCAACAAATTGGATAACCTAGATGAAATGTATAAATTCCCAGAAACATAAAACCTGTCAAGAATAATCATGAAGAAATGGAAAATCTGAATAGACCTACACCTAGTAAGGGTTTTGAATCAGTAGTCAAAGTCTCCTGACAAAGAAAAGCCCTGGACTTGATGTCTTCAATGATGAATTCTACAAACATTTAAAGAACAAACACCTACCCTCAAGCTTTTCCAAAAAGTTGAAGATGAGGGAATAGTTTTTAACTCATTCTATGAGGCTAGCATTACCCTGATACCAAAGTCAGACAAAGACACTACAAGAAAAGAAAACTACAGACCAATATTCCTTATCAACATTGATGCAAAAATCCTCCACAAAATACTAGCAAACTGAATTCAGCGGCATATTAAATGGATTATACACCATGACCATGCATTATTCCAGGAATGCAAGGATGTTTTAACACACAAAATTGATCAGTGTAATACACCACATGAAAATGCAGGAAAAAAACCATATTATATCTCAATTGATACAGAAAAAGCATTTGACAAAATTGAACGCTTTCATGATAAAAAAAACACTCAACAAAATAGAAATAGAAGGAAACTACCTCAACAAATTAAGACCATATATGAAAAATCCACAGCTAACATCACACTCAATGGTTAAAGACTGAAAATACTCTCCACAGCTAACATCACACTCAATGGTTAAAGACTGAAAATACTCCTCTAAGATCAAGAACAAGGTAAGGATGCCCGCTTTCACCACTTCCATTCAGCATGGTCCTGGAAGTACTACCCAGAGCAATTAGTCAAAAAAAGAAAGAAAGAAAAGGCATCCAAATCAGAAAGGAAGAAGTAAAATTATCTCTGTTCACAGATAACATGATCCTACATAGAAAACTCTAAAGATTTCACAACAAAAAACTATTAGAACTAAAAAATAAATTCAGTAAAGTAGCAGGAACAAAGTCAACACACAAAAATCAGGTGCATTTCTATACACGAAGAATAAACAATCTGAAAAGAAAATTACAAAAACAATTCCACCTACAATAGCATCAAAAAGAATAAAATACTTAAGAAATGCCTTAACCAAGGAGTTAAAAGAATTGTACCAGGAAAACTAAAAATATTGCTGAAAGAAATTAAGGAAATAGAAATAAATGGAAATATATCCATATATTCATGGATTGGAAGACTTAATATTCTTCAAATGTCGATACTACTCGAAGCAATCTACAGATTCAACGCAATCAGAACCCAATGACATTTTTTGCAAAAATAAAAAACCCTTCCCAAAATTCATATAAAATCTCAAGGGACCCTGAATAGCCAAACAATCTTGAAAAAGAACAAAACTGGAAGACTCACACTTTCTGATTTCAAAACTTACTGCAAAGCTATTGTAATCAAAACAGTGTGGTACCAGAATACAAACAGGCATATAGACCACCAGATAGAAGAGAAGGCCCAGAAATAAACACTTGCATATATGGTCAAATGATTTTTGACAAAGATATCAACCACTTTCAATGGGGAAAGAACAGTCTTTTCAACAAATGGTGCTGAAAAAATTAGGTAGCCACATGCAAAAGAATGAAATTGGACCCTTACCTAACACCATATATAAAAATTAACCCAAAGTGAATCAGAGACATAAATGTAAGAGTTAAAACTATAAAACTCTTAGAAGAAAACATAGGGGAAAAACTTTGCAACATTATTTGAGAATGATTTCTTGGATATGACATGAAAGACACAAGCAACAAAGGAAAAATAGACAAATTAGACTTTATGAAAATTTTTAAATTTTATGCATCAATAGACAACACTAAGAGAGTAAAAAGGCAACCCACAGACTGAGAGAAAATATTTACAAATCATTTATCTGATAAGGGATTAATATCCAGAATATAGAGAGAACTCCTACAAACAACCTGACTTCAAAATGAGCAAAGGACTTGAATAGACATTTCTCCAAAGACATATAAATGGGCAATAAGCACATGAAAAGATACTAAACATCACTAATCTTTAGAGAAATGCAATCAAAACTACAATGAGATACCACCACAAACTCATTAGGATGGCTACTATAAAAAAATGAAAATAAACAAAACAGAAAATCATGAGTTGGTGAGGATGTAGAGAAATTGGAACCCTTGTGCATTGTTCATAGGAATGTACAAAGGTACAGTTTCTGTGGAAAACAGGATGGCGGTTCCTCAAAAAATTAAAAATAGAATGACCACATGATCCAGCAATTCCATTTCTGAGTATACACCCAAAAGTATGGAAAACAAGGTCTCAAAGAGATATTTGTGCACTCATGTTCATAGCAGCATTATTCACAGTAGTGAAATCATGGAAGGAACCCAAGTGTCCATTAACAGATGAATGGATAAGCAAAATGTGGCATATACATCCAGTGGAATATTGTTCAGCCTTAAAAAGAAAGAAAATTCTAACATATGCTACAACATGGATGAACCTTGAGGACTTTATGCTATGTGAAATAAGTCAGTAAAAAAACCAAAAGACAAGTACCGTATGATCCCGTTTATATGAGGTACTTAACGTAGTCAATATCATAGAGACCAGGAAGTAGAACGGTGGTTGCCAGGGACTGTTTAATGGGTATAGAGTTTCAGTTTTACAAGACAAAAGAGTTCTGGAGATAGATGGTGGTTATGGTTGCACAACATTATGAATGCATTTAATACCACTTAACTATAAACCTAAAAATAGTTAAGATGGTAAATTTTATGTTATATGTATTTTACCACAATAAAAAAAATGGAAAACAAAATCCTGGGGCTTGAAGGCACAGGTACTTTCAGAACCATAACGGATCACTGAGTAGTTCCTATTCCTATGGCTTCTTCTTCCACAGCTCAGGTTTGAAAAGTATCACATTTTCTGGTACCAATTTCCTCTCCTTTTTAACTATGCAAAATAAAAGGGTTGGCAATTTTACCTTTTATGTGAGGCAATATAACAATTATGGAGCTTGTAACAAGTGTGTGAGTCTTGAATAGGGAGTAGATGTCCTCATTTCCCTCCATCCCCTGAAGTCCGCTGATCATCCCTTATAACTCCACTGGCTCCCACCATTTCCTGCTAGACTCTGTAGTCTCCAAGTGGACACTGCCATCACCACCACTGAGCCCACAATGGCTGACACAGTATGGCAGGGACAGTGGTATTCACCAAACATTCTAGCTGATTTCCCACATTTGCCAGCCCACTTACAGTTAGGCAGCCACGAGACTAGTGCTGGTCAATGGGCTGTGGCTAAAAAGGATGTCACTTCCAGGCCAGAATGTAGAAAAGTCAACATAGAACCCTCCATGAGTCTCTCCCTCTAACAAAGAAGGTCATGTGTTCCAGATAGTACAACCACAAAATGGTAGAGCCTTCATCAGTCTGAGTTCCCAATGACTGAGGTTATGAAGCCCCCATCAACCTGCACTAAACATGTAGAATGAGCAAGAAATAAATTATCATGTTATCAAGCCACTGAGATTACAGACTTGACTATTACTGCATCATAACCTGGCCTATCCTTACTACTGGACACAGTTTTTAGTGAAATAATTCTTTTAGTTTTTATGTATACCTAAGCACCTCTGTAGAAATAAGACCTGAGGTAAATAGGAGTAATATACATTTTACTGTTTTCAGAATTGTCTCTGACGGATTCACCTCCAGGAAACACTACATGCACTTAGCTTTCTAGCTATCTGTTCTACCAATTTATCAAGCATCAGAAATCCATAGTGGATACAGCTTAGGCTCACTCTGAATGATTCACCTGCCTGTCACCCTAATCCTAAGCACAGCATGTAGACGTAAGTGGGTAAAAACACAATAAGATGAGAAAATGGGCCAACGACCTGAGCAGACACCTCACCAAAGGAAGATACACAAACGGCAAGCATATGAAAAGATGCTCAACCTCATATGTCATTAGGGAATTTTAAATTAATACATCGATGAGATACCACTATATACCTATTAGAATGTCCAAAATCCAAAACACTGACAACATCAAACGCTGACAAGGATGTGGAGCAACAGGAACTCTCATCCATTGCTGGTGGAAATGCAAAATGGTACAACCACTTTGGAAGACAGTCTGGTAGTTCCTTACAAACCTACATGTACTCTTACCATATGATCCAGTAATCATATTCCTTGGTATTTGCCAAAAGGAGTTGAAAATTTGTGTACACAGATGTTTAGAGTAACTTTATTGATAATTGCCGAAACTTGGAAGTGATTAAGACATCTTTCAGTGAGTAAATGGATAAATGGATAAACTGTGGAACATCCAGAGAATGGAACGTTACTAGTGATAAAAAGAAATGAGGTATCAAGCCATGAAAAAACATGGAAGAACCTTAAATACACATTACTAAGTGAAAGAAGCCAATCTGAAAAGGCTACATAGTACAGGATTCCAACTATACAAATTCTGGAAAGGGAAAACTATGGAGACAGTAAAAAGATCAGGCTCGGGGTGAGGGATGACTAGGCAGAGCACAGAGGATTTTTAGGGCAATAAAACTATTCTGTGTGATATTATAATGGTGGACATATGCCATTGTGCATTTGCCCACATGCATACAATATATAACACCAAGCGTAAACCCTAATGTAAACTATTGACTTTGAGTGATAATGATATGTCAATATAGGCTCATCAATGGTAACAAATGTACCCCTCTGATGCCTGCTGATACTGACAGTGGGAAAGGCTGTGCGTAAGTGGGGGCAAGGGGCTAATGGGAAATGGCGGTACCTTCTGCTCAATTTTGCTGTGAATCTAAAACTGCTCTAGAAAATAAAGTCTATTGCAAAATTTAAAAATAAAAATCACACACAAAAAAATAGAGGTAAATGTGGAAAACAAATGAAAAAATATAACTCAGTAATCATATTGGTCATAGTAATACTATATTGTTGTTCTGAGCCTGTGGTGTTTGTAGAAAACTATAGTACCAAATCTGAATTGGAAGTACCAAAATGAACTCACGAGACATTTTAAAATAAAATGTATGGCTATTTCCTAGCTCTGTCCACTGAAAAGACCTAGAAACAATGACCTGTAACACAGTAGTAATGAACACACTTAGTGCCTGGACTGTGGTTTTGGAATACCATTTCCTACTAAAAGAACCCAGGGATTCTTGAAGAAATGGCAGATTCCAGGTCTGGGGCAGGAAATGCACAAGATAAGCCCCGACTATCTTGTGTCAGTCAGCAAAGAAGCCATCTAAGACTACTGGGGTCAGATCGAAGGACTCAAGCGCCAGTGGACCAGTGAGATGAATTCAGTTGCAATAAAGATAATTATTACAACTGCTTGAAATGCATCCAATACATTGACTACATGTATGAATCCATGACTTTCCCTGTCCTATCTGAATTGTACCACTGATTAAACTAATAAAAGATGAGAAAAAGTCTCTTTTTACAGAAATATTCTAAGGCATGAAAAAAATAACAGAATTATAATATTCTGCAGTTCACAATTAATTGATGGACCTAGATATTGAGCATCAATATCTGCTAAAGTGACAAAGAGAGACAACCAGACATTACATACTTCATGATGTATCACCCCTCATGTTGCCAAGGGGAGAGAGCCTGAGTCTCAAGCCTCGAACGCAGCTGCCATTTTGCAGGAAGTGAGGAGGACAGGGGACCAGTTGCACTGCATGAGGAGTACACGGTCAGCAACAAGCGAATGAGGACGCTCCAAATGCCCCGGCTCGTCAACAGATCGATCGCAAGGAAGAGAAAAGTTTGGAGGGGAAAACTGTAGATTTAAAAAGATTTAAAAGAAATATCAAAGTTTTTAAAAAGGGACAAAACTATAGTGCTTAGGGATACCACTTTGATAGTAACCACCCCCCCGCCCCCCCGCAAAAAAAAACAGGAGGAAGTGATTTGTATAGAAATCAGTACTGTACAGTGGTGACTTTCAGGGGTAGGAAGGCAGTTGTGATGGCCACGGGACCCTTGGAGGGCTTCTGACAGGGCTGGCGAAGTTCTCTCTCTTTATCCGGATGATGGTTAAATGAGTGCGTGCCTTATAACAGTCTGTTAAGCCCTGTATTTGTTTTCCTTGGTTTTCTATATTTGTGTTTTATTTTATAATTTTTAAAAGGCTTTACATTAAAAAAAAACACACACACACAATGAGCTGAGTTATCTGGAGCAGGCCTTCCCGTGGTAGGATATCTTGAACTGGATCTTAACAGGCAGGGCAAATAAAAGTTGGGAATGAAAATCTAATTGGCTTAGAGGGAACTAAGACTCCTGGAACCCTGCTTGAGCTCCTCGTCCATTTGGGGGTGCACCTCAGATCCCTCAGGCCAGACCAAGCAAACTCCAAACCACCCTAATCCTCCTCTCCTAAATGTTGCCCACTTTGCACTCCCCTACACGGGTTCTCATTGTGCCAAGTAACAAACACTTCCCTTGCCGTGTTCTTCTTCTTTTTATTACTATTATTTTTACTTTATTTTTTTTGAAGAAGAAGACTGGCCCTGAGCTAACATCTGTGCCCATCTTCCTCCACTTTTTATGTGGGACGCCTGCCACAGCATGGCTTCCAAGCGGTACATAGGTCTGCACGGGGGATTCGGGTGGTGAACCCCTCACTGAGAACCCTGGCCGCTGGAAGGCCACTTGCGAACTTAACCACTGCGCCACCGGGATGGCCCCCTTTGCCGCCTTCTTCTTGGCTTAGGCATGAACTCCACCCAAAGTGTCCCTTTCACCAGCCATCCGCAACTATCTGTAAAGGCTGGAGAAGACAAACCTCCAGATCCTAGAATCAATAGCTCCCTCAATTCTGAGGGTGTGCTGTTTGCGCCCAGAAGTCGCTGAGGACTTGGAGCCAAACCACGGGGCCAGCTCTTGCTCTCTTTCAACACAAAACTAAAAAAAAAGAGAGAGAAAAAAAATGTTTCACTGACCCAAAGCAGTAGTCTCCAAATGAGAAATCAGATCCAGCCCCGATTAGGGGAGACGCCACTTGAGGAAGGCTGGCGCAAGGCTGATAAGCACAAAGTATTCTTGGAATTGTTGTGTTGTTTTAAAAATGATTGTGTTTTTATTTCACATTTTTTGTTACTTCTGGTCCCTTCTCATTGGGGATTGAATATTTCTCTGGATTTTCTGTTTTGTTGCCTTTGGGGACATGAAGTCTTCCTTCAGGAAAGCATTCTTTTCTCAATTCAGTTCTATTTTTCCTTCTCTCCGAGTGTTGCGTTTAGCCTAGAGCCAGCCTCACTCCTCTTGCCTGGTGTCTCCCAGCCTGATCATTTTCTTCTCCCCTGGATCTGCAATGGCCCCCTCTGGTTTGCCCTTCCAGCTTTACGGTCTAGAAAGGGCAGGTGAAAAGAGCGAATAGATGTTGCGCCATTTTCATCAGGAAACTAAAGAGGCTGTTCTATAGAGCCGTCGATTGAAGGGAAGACGGAAGTGAGAATTCTCACCCCTTCTTCAATGGGGCCTCTGGTAAACAGGGGAAATAGGCGGAAACAGATTGGGGGGGGAGTGCAAAATGAGAAGTCAGCGCAGGTTGTTAATTCCGTGTCAGGGTCTCTCCTTTAACACTGTAGTGTGAGTGAGCACCACCCAGCATCCTCCTTCACCTCTTTCGAAATCCAGGAGCTTCCTCCTTGGTGCTGGAATGGGGTGGCTCTCATTTACATGTTAGTGTGAATTTCACTTAGTATTTGCATTTGAGAATTTAACTAAACTGAAAGTTGTACTTCCTATTAGAGAAATTCCATCATGTTTTCTGGATAGTATTTTGGAGGACAAAGTCCCTTCCTCAAGCCCATAAAAGACTCGATCAAATAGTTGGCAGCTTCTCCTGCAGAGGTCTGTAAAGAGTGTCGACGCGGACGGGACTGACTTCAGAGAGCAGCCGGCAGCGCCGGGAGCGCGCGCGCTCGAGGCGCTGGAATGCGCACGGCCCGCCGTGGTGAGGCCTCTGACGCAGCCCGGGATTACTTGCGCTCGGGGACATCTGCGGGATGCGTGAAGTGTCTCGGGGCCCTCCCGCGCCTGGGAGGTGAGAGCAGAGTCTCGCCGTAAAACAGTCCAGGACCTTTGGCCCAGTGGATGTCCTCACAAGCAGTCACACTCGGCCGGTTCCCAAGAAATACCGTAGTGAGCTTTTCTTTTCCTTTTCTAGTGGGAGCTGTTCTCCCAGGCTGGGCGGAAAGTACGCAACTGCTAACGTAATCCTTAAAGACAGCACTTTCCAAGGTGCCACCCACAGTAAAAACCCAGCCGAAAAGCTGCTGTACCAACTTCTCCCCAGGATGCAATTAGTCCTGGACCATCCTCCATTTATCATCGCAAATGTGTTCGTAGGGACGCTGGAGGGATGTGTGAGTTACAGCGTGTGCTTGGATACCCCAGCCGGGGTCTTAACGCTGCCACTCACAGAGGTGAAAGAGAAAAGGAGAGGGAGGGAGCAGAGACGGAGGGACTAGTCGTTAAATGGATACCAGAGGGAGGTCACAAATGACTTTTTTTCCTGATAGAAAAGTAGTTTTTGAACAGTCAGACTTTTAAAAAGCCACAAGGAATTGAGGAAGGAGAAGTATTTTCTGGTCAAAAAGACCTGGACTTATCAAGGAAATTAAAGCAGAAAGAAACTCTCGCCTTTGAGACCAATGCTTTCCTTCCACGTTGTGCTGCCCAGCAAGTTGCTGAGTGTGTGTAAGCTTTGAAAGTATTTGGAGGTGGGATGGTATAGTGGTTAGAAACAGCGTTTGAAGTTAGAAACCTGAACTTGAATCCTGATTGTTACATCTACCAGCTACTATAAGTTATTAACTTTTCTGGACTTCACTTTACTCATCCAAAATATGGGACAATAATTGCTTCTCCCTTACGGGACTGGTGTGAGTGTTTAATGAGATAATACATTTAAATTGCAGAGCAAAGGACTTAACAGATAGTATATGTTCCAGAAATAGAGCTTTGTTGTTATTATTTATTAAGGTAAAGCTTTTAAAGGATATATGTCCCCAAATACCCATGAAGGACAAAGAGAAGCGCTAACAGGGCATCAGCAGTATCCACATGTCCCTCCATCAGGGAAACTTCTCTTAAGAAAGGTCATACCTGGAAGCAGGAGGAGGGAAGGAAGCAGCCGCCTCAGTGGCCAACTCAACCCTTGTGGTCAATGGGCTAACAGATTTGAAAATTCCGTTTGCCCTTTCACGTGAAAGATGAAGGGTGGGAAGGAACAAGAGAACACAGAAAGGACTCTATGCAGAAGTTGTTACCTCTGGAACTCCTGATTCTTTCCAAGCCCACTTCACTCCTCAAAGGGCTGGAACTGGACTAGGTGAGCGAACCTGGGTCACTTGCACTCCCCGGTGCTTAGCCAGGAGGATGAAAGAAGTGATGAGCTCATACACCTGGAAGCGTCTGCACAAGGAGCTGGCAATGAGAATTTGCTCGGCTGATTGAAGTGGCTCCCTTCTAAACTGACACCCCTCCCTAGTTGTGGGTAGCCCTAAAAGCCACCGGGACTAATAATCAGATTTGCTTTTCCTGGTGCTAGTTAAATACTGAGATGCTCTTCCCGCATCAACAAAGCCCCTAACTGAGTACAATGGAAAACCTCAGCCTATAGCTGTGATGGCCCAGAGACATCCAGGATGAGAGAATCTCAGAGGCTTGTTTTAAGCATCACCTTCCTTTCTGGTGCTTACTCAGATATTCCAAGACTGAACCCAGCGAAACTAATGTGGAAGCTACCTGAATCTACAAACCTCGAGATAAATGGAGTTTTTGGGTAGTGCAACCTTTCAGATTGTCCCCACCTATTGCATTGTGTCCACTTTCTAATGGTCAGCCTTGATCTCACAACCCTTGCTTCCACTTATCTTCCCCAGCCAACCCCTCTTGGGTCTCTGTGGACAATGCTGTCCTTCACATGTTTATCAAATCCACTGGACAGAGAGCACTTGAATTAAATCTGAATTTTCAGCACTTCACACGGTTCCTGGTACACTGTAGTGGCTCCAAAAATCTTCATCAAATGGATTCATGGAGCACCAACTGTATGTTAGCATCTCAGTTGTGAGGCACAGTTGAGAAAATGGTTTGGCTGAAGCACCTACACCTCTTCCCGCAAACTAGTGACTTTGTAAACTGGCAGATCAGATTACGGAGGGTAACTTAGGACCATGTGTAGAACAGAGGGAAGTTAACTGGCTCAAGGGAGAAAAGAACCCAGCACCTTAGCCTCACTAGCTCCTTACTCCATCAACTGAGTAAACAAGGTCCCCAGAGAGCCCAGATGCCAAGGCTCCCACCCTTGCAGCAGAACCCATCTTTGTGACAAAGAGGGAGTTTTCCAACCATGAAGCCAGCTTCTCAAAGTTTAGATGGAGAAATGGAAACTCATCTCCTGCAAGGTAACTGCTACTCTCTGTGTGCAACTAACCAGGCCTGCTAACGTCTTTAACAACGCAAATAAAAGCTCGGGAGAAAACAACTGAGACAGGAAAAGGAGAGAGAAATCCTCAGCTCTCTTGGATTTATTCCAGAATGACTGGGCCTCCAACAAGGTCTCAGAGCTACGGAATACAGCCTAGGATTTCTAAACAAAAAAGATGAGCCTAACACCAGATTTCATTGTGGAATCCCCAACTGGAGTTGCCCTTAGCCCTGGAAACAATCTTTCTTACTTCCTGTTGCAAAGAATTTTTGGCTTTTCAAGATGATCAATACCCTCTCACCCTGATTTGACCAGTGACAAACAACCAGGGCCACGCCTATGCCAGGTTCATAGCCCATGTCAAGTCATATTGTTGTTTTCTGCAGCTGGAAAGCCTTCCCACCCCTCTCTACTGCACAGACTCCTTCGTTCAAGGCTCACTCCCTCCATCAGGACCTCTCTGATTTCTACAGCCTCATAAGATTCCTTTTTTTTTTTTTGACTCCTTTTAATACTTAAGTGTGGACCTCTTGATCATACCATTTTATCTCAGATAATATACTGTCAATTAATGGGATAAATTGCTTGACCCAGGAAGGCCTGAACGTACCTGGATGGAACTGCTCATAGATTAGAATTGTAAGAGTCCTAACCAGACAGACAGTGGTACTTGAAATTTTCCCATTAAATTTAGAGAAGGAGAGTCAAAAACGACTGGGTATCACCCAGCCAGTGTGACATCTTGCCTAGTGCAAGAATCCCCTCCACATCACTCTTGGCTAATATTCTTTCAGCCTTTGCAGGAATTCTTACAATTACAGGAATTTCATTTCCTTTGAAGTAACTCATTCCCACATTGAACATCACTGAAGTTGTTACAGAGAAAGTAATTCTTCAAGTTTAAAGAATTATTAAAGGTAATCTTCAGCAGAGATAACATGTTAAATATGCATTTGTTATCAGCCACTCACACTAATTCTGCATGTTCCCTAATACATTAAAAAACTGAGATAATTAATAGGTCACTAACTTACAGATACTAAGAAAAAGAGCACTCTGATAGGACAATGAGTAAAAGATGTATTTAGACAGTTTATAAAAGAGGCAATATGTGTCTCCAATAAATGCAAGAAAAATATATTCAGTCTAATCAAAGAAATGCTGTCACCTGTCAACTTGGACAACCACTATAGGAAATAAAAATAGCCAGTATTGCAAGACTTGTGAAATAAGTCCTCTCATTCGTTTACTGGTGAGAGTAGAACTTGTCACCATCTTCTGGAAGACAATTTAAATATGTGTTATGACTCTCCACATCCTTTAATCAGTAATTCTGCCTTTTTTTTTTTTTTTTGGTGAGAAAGATTGGCTCTGAGCTAACATTTGTTGCCAATCTTCCTCTTTTTGGTTGAGGAAGATTGTCACTGAGCTAACATCTGTGCCAATGTTCCTCTATTTTGTATGTGGGACACCACCACAGCATGGCTTGAGAAGCAGTGTGTAGGTCTGTGCCCAGGATCCAAGCCCGTGAACTCTGGGCCACCAAAACAGAGCACACAAACTCAACCATTATGCCATTGGGCCGGCCCCAGTAATTCTGTTTTTTGAAATTTATCCTAAGAAAATAACCAAAGAAGAACACAAAGATCTATATACAAGGATGTTCATCCAAGTGACATCTAACTCAGCAAAAACTTGAAGGCAATGTAGATGTCCCCCCAAAAGAAGAAAATGTATCATGGTACATCCATGTGATAGGATGCTACCAACATAAAACGCTGTGTTTTGGAAATTATTTAGTGACATGGGAAATGACAAAAATCCACTTTTAAGTGAAAAGGCAGAATTATAAAATTGCAAGCACAGTAGGTCCCTACTATCATTTAAAAATGTAAATGGGAATAATTAAAATCAAAAATGTCTAGATCCCACAGCCCGGAAATAAGCACTGCATGTGGGTCATGGGATCATGGATTGTTTTATGTTTTCTTCCTTATATTTTTCTTCATAGTCCTAATCATCTATGGTAATTTCAACCACTTTTACAGGAAGAATATTTATATAATTTGTAATTTTTTGCAGTGAATTAGTTAAGAAGGAACTTCTTGAACTCCCCATTAGCTGGAGCGGTGTTCAGCAGATAGCTAAGTGGAGAGCTGCGTCCAGCACAAGAGGTATTGCCTAGGCAGGGAGTCGGTGACAGCCAGGGAGAAACTTTGGGAAAAGCCTGTGTCTTTTCAACGTTGTATCCCCAACACCTAACATGGTACCCCACACAGGACCAGTGATGTAATTTATGGGGCCCAGTGCAAAATGAAAATTCAGGACTCTTATTCAAGAAATATTACAGATTTCAAGACAGCAGCAGGAGCACATTAAACTAAGTGCAGAGCCTTCCCAATGTAGGGCGCTGTGCACCTGCTCCCACAGCCACGAGGCTGGGCCAAGCCCCACGTGTTGTAGATGGTCAATAAATATTTGTTGAAATGAGAGATTAGTAGGAGGATCTCAAACACAAACTTCCCCGTTGTGCCTCATAGCAAAACTACACTCAACAAGCTTTGGAATTATGGGAGGGTTTGAGGTCATAGATAGAAGAGAGCTCTCTTCCAGAATTTTCCATGAAAGTCTATATTTGAACTGCACTGTCCTGTTGTCATCATAACTATACTTGTTTGATCATAGTCCACAGTCACAATTTTTGATCTGGGCAACACGATCACTCCTTCTGTAGAAGAAATAAATATTGTCTCTTCCGTCTGCTCGAATAAGATATTTAGCTCTGGCTAGTACCGCCTCCCTCTCTGCTTTCCCCCTCAACCCGCTTTTCCTCTTACAACCCTTTCAGCTTAGCAACAGAAGTCTCCCTACCCATCCTTTCCTTCCTGCACACAGTACACACCCATCCTCAGGTTCCCTGTGCCCTTGATGCCAGCCAGGCAGACGCTGAATGTGAGGTGTCTGCAGAGGATGTGAGTAACCCTCATTCTAATCTCCTCCGCTGTCTTCCTGCGCAGGCCTGGCCGAAGCCCAGGAGAACTGGAGTTGTCAGCTCATGGAAGTGGTTGCAGCCTAAAAGGAGACAAGGCAGCCAGGGGTCGTCACTTATCAGGGGAAAAGAGACAATTTGTTACAATTTATTAGACTGGGGAAACTGAGCCCTTAAGTGGGAACCTGACCCTTGGACAGGGAGAATTCTAAAGTAGAATGCTTGCCTTCATTGCCAGGACCACATCCCAACCGTCTGACACTAAAGAAATATGAGAAGTCTAACACCCTCTGGCGCACGTCAGAAACCAAGCCAAGTGAGCAAATGCCTAACATCTCCCTCGGTCAGTGGATGTGCTGTAGTAATGGTAATGGCATCCACTAACGCGTGCTGAGTGTTTTGCTCCTTCTTAACCTCTGCCACATGTTGCAGCCCATTTTGATCTTCAAAAGGACTCACGGCATAAGGTAGGACAGGTGTAATGATCTCGTTTATAGCTTAGGAAGCTGAGACACCAAGAGATTAAGTGACCTACCCAAGGTCAGAATTTTAGCTAATGGTATGCCCAGGACACAAATCCTGAGTTTACTCTGCTGTGACTGAGGTTGAGGGGAAGTCCTTTGTAGTTAAGACCAGTCTAACGGAGGCAGGGGAGGTATACAGGGAGGGTGAGGGGGGATGCAGCAGCCTCTCGCAGAAGTTTCTGGAATTTTACACTCCTAAATGAGATATAAACAGTTTGCCATTTGTCTTGCAACTTAGCAGCTACTCAGCTTTTAATTAATCGCATAAAAGCAGGAAGCCTGACCAAAAAAGTAGAACAACCAACTTCTATTTCGGTTTGGAATGAGAAGAGGTTTTTATGCTTAATTTGTGTATAGGATTTCTGATGGCTTGGGGACCCTTTTTAAACAGATAGTAAAGCCGGACTCTGAAGAGCTGGCTCTGTCCAGTCCAACAAGTGTTATGGAGCACATTCTCTGCACGCCGGAGCCTGAGGCTCGTGTCTGAGCCCAGCTGTCTCTTGCTCCCCGACTTCCTCAGGACGACTCGGGGCTTTTTCATCTTAGGCCCCACTTTGCAAGCACAGGCTCTGTTGTAGCAGTTGTCAGATTAGAACGTGTCTCTGTGGATCTTTTCCCGTTACATTGGGTGCTCTGGAAGGCAAGGCCCACACCCTAGTCATCTCTACATCTAAAAAGGCTAGAAGACGATCTGGAACGTGGCAGGCCCTCGATAAATCTCACTGGTAGGTGAGAAATGAATGCGTAAACCAGTTTGCCTGAAACAGGTCACTTAACCTCTTCAAAGGTTCAGCTGTCCTGTTTGTGAAGTGGGTATAGGCACGGCTGTCCTGCCCGAGTCTCAGGGTTGGAAGAAGATGAAAAGTCTGTTTGGTTATTGCCAGGCCCTCTCACACACACCTCCCAAACACACGCTAAAAGGTAGAAAACCTGAAGACAGGAGTCCTGTCACTCCTGCCCGTGGAAGTGTCCCCAGTATCTACACTAGTACCTCAGTAAGCAGGTGCTCAGTTAATGTTGTGGAAGGGAGAGAAGTGGGACCGACAGGTACAGAATACTCTATAAACACCATGGCCTCTGCTCCAAAAGTTATGATTTTTCCCCCAAAGTGTAATAAGTTCTGATTATCAGAAAGCATATTGTGCTGCTGAGAGACTGTCTTGTTTCTGGTTCTGCCCCCTTCATCACCCTGTCTCCCCTGTCACCTGCTACAGGAGGAGGATCGCACACATCTTCCTCTTTCTCAGAAGAGGACACTTTTGTCTCTTCCAAACTTTCTGTGATGTGGGAAGGTGGTGAGGCCAAGATCGAGCCACATCAACACAGCCAGTATCTAAGAAAAAGGCCATCTGTCCAAAAACTTATCTAGAACCCATAATGCCATTGAGGGGCTCGCTAACCCAGGCTCGGAAGGACACGGTGGGGCAGACAAAGAGCCCGAGCAGAACTGAGCGCTGCCAGGCAGGCCTCTGCCACTACCTCGGAGCTGGATGGACACGTGGGTGCCTCTGTGGCCTCCCCCAGCCAAATAACCCCCGCAGCATGGGCACTTCCTGGGGATTAATGAAGCACAGAAAGGAATAACACCTCAAACCATTAACCCCCACCAGCCATAAATCCTCAGGAATTGCACGGCAGAGTGGCTGCCCCTGCTATATTAAGGTGAAAATGCATTTTTAAAAAGCCTATGGATTTTTTTTTAATGGACAATAATATCATTGGTACCCAATGGGCCTTTTCACAGACTGAATTCCTCAGCCTGAGGGCCTGGCCATGTTTTCCATTGGCAATGTTCCTTCTCCCTCTTCTGCCTACCTGCCTTTTTTTGTGTCCTTTGCTCTTAGGATATTGAAAAACACCACATAAACTGAAAACAGTGGAATGAGAGAAAGAGAAGCCCAACCAGCTTGCAGGAGCCACAACCTGAGAGCAGGTGACGGCTCAGTGGGCAGCCAGATGGGAGAAAATCAAGACTGCCAGTGTGCAGGAATCCTCAGCTGACTTCTTTGACATTGAAATCCCCAATGAAAATGTAAATTCTATCTGGGGGAGGAAGCCTCTGAGCCATTTTTAGGCCATTAACAGCTTTACTACAAATAAATTGTCTAAAATAGCCAGTCACCTATCAGAGCCCTGGGCAATGGAACTCAAAGCATGTTAACGGAGGAAGTAAGGAAGGTCAGGAATAATGGGGGCAGGAGGGTAGAAGTGGAGGAAAAAGAGAGACATAACAGGTGGTCTTGCAGAAGGCAACAGGTCTTTGACCAATGGATATGAATGGCGCTGGGTTTAATATGAATACTGTTCATCATTGACTTTACCAGACTAATAATTTTTTCTAGAACGGGTCCAGCTAGGGGAGCACTAAAGATAAGCAAATGCCAGAAGAGAAGGCAAAGCAGAGAGAGAAGAAATGAAGGCCAAGGGGCTTAGCACGAGGAACGGAACCCTTACTTTTGGCAGCCATGGGATGCTGAAGCTCCTGGGGCCTCCACCAACTACCAGGTTACCCTTTGGTAAAGTACATATCGACTCCATGACTCAATTTCCCTATTAAAAACATCTCTTTCAAGTAACTTCCCTCTGAAAGTCACTCTGGAAGATAAAGAGTTAATATTTGAAAATCTCAAGGAGACTTTAGAGAACAAGGTTCTATTCTAAGTGTGAGGGATTCCTATTAAAAGAAATTCTGTAGATTGACAAAACTAAATGGCCTCTCCATCATATAACCATAATCCTCTTCAGCGTACAAAAGTCCAAAAATAAAGACCAGATGTCTTCAAATTGCTGACGTTGGTCGAGCTGGTTCCACTCGCTCACAGTGATTGCTAAACCAAGCTTTCCCTGGACACAAAGCTGAGGATTTCCATCATTGTATTATTGGCTTTTTTGCCACAGTTTTCCTGTTCACGCATACGGGCACCCTCTTGGCCACCACAGGTCTGGAATGGAGTGTTCCACTCCTTAGAGGATGCGTCCGCAGAAGCTCAGCTGCAACCCCATTAAGTGCTTGTGCCTCTCTCAGCACAAGCACTTCTGGCATCAAAGAGCCAGTTTCTCATTAGCAGCTGGTTAGAACAGTGAGGCCTCCACCAGTGACTTGCTCAAATTCTGGTTCCGCAAGAAAATCTTTGTGAAGATTTTGCCCCAGGCCAGCTCTCCCAACAACTCCCTCTACCCTCCACAGCCCAACAGCGTGCAGGGAGGCCCAGGCTTTGTGTAGGCCAGCTGGGGGATTGTTCCGCCATCTCCTGTCCAGCCACTAGCTCTGTGTCTTCCTCCTAAGTTTCCAGACAGTGTTATGTGGTGCTAAAATGCTCCCTAATTCTTAGTCTCATGCCTTGCTCATGTGTATTTGCCCTGTTGGATTATAAGCTTCTCAGCCATGAGAACCACATTTTATAATTCCTTCTTCTTCTCCCCCTCAACTCTCACAGATGTCAGTACATCAAGAGGTTTTAGTGAAGAGTTTGTTGACTGGATAATTCTAAAAAGGGAGAAAGAAAAGAAAAAGTGAATTGTGACAATTGGTTGCAGACCAAAGACAAATAGGGATGTGCGAGTTTGTTTGTACATTCATTCATTCCACAAATATTTGTTGAGCACTACCAAGGGCCAGGTATTAGGATAGGCATAGGGATACAGCAAAGAACCAGAAAAAGTAAACCCTTCTGCTCGCAGAACACCTCCTTGGGACTTCTTTTGATAGTTTGCTAGATCCCTGAGCTTCATTTTGTTTGTGTGTTTGTAGAGTTTATTTCATGGCAGAAAAGGAACAGGTCTCATATAAAGAGAAGGTACATGTGTCCTACAAGAATATGTTTGATTTAGGTTCAGAGTACAAAAACCAGACAGGTGTGTTAGAGATAATTTAGAACCCAATAGTTCTCTTCACCATGTGTGACTCTTGTATCTCAAACGTAGAGGAAAATGCAGCACAATTTACATATGCGAATGAGGACAGCCTGAAATTGCATACCGCTAAGTGTTTTAGGAAACCCCAAACTGCAGGTGACTACTAAATCAGGCGTGTTGATTTCAGGCCAAAGATTTTAGACAATAAACATACTGATTTCCAACAAGTTGTTTGCTTTTTAAAAAAACAGAAATTGCTTCCTATCTAATCTTAGTAGCAAAAACCCCAACTTTATATGGCTTTACTTTTTGAAGCAGGAAAATTATTTATAGATGGGATCTGATTTCACTCTCACTACAGTGGAGAGGTGGTTGGGAGAATACGGTATCTACACCATCTCACTTTGAGGACAGTTAAGGTCACGTGCTGCTCCCAGTGGGGATGAGACTGGCGCTCAGGTGGAATATTCCTGCCCCTCTCCTCACCTAGGGCATTTTTAAAATTTTAATTTTAATTACCATTTTATTTTTAACCTGAATCACTTGGAAAGTTGAGATGATTATACTCTTCAGTTCACAGCATGCTGTCATTATCCACACAGGCAGGGCTTCTGTCTCATTTTATTTTATTATTTTCCTTTTATTCCTGATCTCATTCACATTTCTCTCATTTGCCCTCCCTTTATATCCCATCCCCCACCCTAAAGGCACCCACTTTAATGTGTTTGCTGTACATAGGTAGACAGAGATGAATAAATGTGTATATGTATTTATGTATGTATGTGTTATGTCTGTACGTGTCTAGGAAGGGGTTGTCTTTGAAAAATATATAGTATGTGTGTATGTGTTTTAAATTTACTTAGATGGTATTATGCTGGAAATTTCATTATGTTTCTTACTTTCTTTCATTCTCCCCTTTCAGGCTTCCAGCTTTCTCCCTCCATAACAGCCTTGTATATGCCCCCTTCTGGTAATGTGTGAGAACTACTCTGGGGTATATACGCAAGCCTGGGGCTCCTGGGTCATAAGTCACTTTATCTAGGTACTGCTGGATTATTCTCCAAAATGACTGCACCAGTGTGCATTTCACCAGCAGCGTGTAAGGGTTCAAGTGTCTGCAGGTCCTCACTGATATTTCTAATTTTTTCTATGCTACTGACTATAAAATAGTATTTCATTGTGATTTCAATTTTCATCTCTCTCATTTCTGAGTTTGAGCAAATTTTCATATACTTGTTAATCATTGAGATCCCCCTTTGTATGAATTGCCTATTCCTGATTTTTTAACATTTTCCATTGACTTCCCAAGTCTCTCTTGTTGAATTATAAGAATTTCTTTTCTAACCTAGATATCAATCCCTTATCGTTGTTTTGGTTAACGCAGATATCTCCTTCCAGTCTATCGCCAGTCTAGTAACTTGATCTATGGTGCTTTCACTGAAGAGAAATCCTCTAATTGGATTGTAGTCAAATACGTCAACTATTTGCCTTATGAACTGTGCTTCAGTGGTCTTATTGAAAAAGACCTCCCTCCCCCAACACTCACAAAGATATTCTTTTCCACTAGCTCTCTAGTTCCATTTACACTTAGGTCTTTCTGGAAGATTAATTTTTACTGTCCTATAGGAATCTATCCTAATTTTTCTCCATATAATGACTTCATTTCCTTAACACCATATATTAAACAATTCAATGACATATACATTTGTAGTGCCACATCTATTGTATGCCAGTTTTCCAAATAAACATGGGTCTACTTTTAATTTTTTGTTCTATTTCATGGATTCATTTTCCTATTCTTTTTCACATACTGCATTGTTTTTACCACCATGGCTTAATATGTTTGCATACCTCATAGAGTGAGTCCTCTTCTTTGCTCTTCTTTTCCAGTTTGACTTAGCAGTTCACAGGTATTTGTTGTTCCATACAAACTGTGGAATAAACTTAAGGTTGTTTTATGTTATCTTGAACGACCACATGGTCTTTCATTCCTCTTCTTCACCTGGGCCTATGGCTCTACCCTAGCCCTTTATGTCATGTCTCTTTATACTGCAATTCATAAAAATCCAGCCGAAAGTAAATTAAGTCAATAATAACATAGCAAGTGCTCAAACAGCATCATCAGTTCTTTGTCTTTTCCTCCACCTCTTGACTCTACTTTGCTCTGAGTTGGCTTGCATCTCAGATAAGATGTCTCTGGGAATAGGTCCCCAGCTTCATCTTATTCTTCTAGCAACCCAAGCAGAAAGAAGAAGCTTCCTCCATGAGAACTTCATCAGAGTTCTGGGTGGGGCTTCCGTGCCTCATCCTGCCCAGTCCTGAAACATGCCCCATCCTCACACAACTGATGTGACCAGAGTTCAGAAGGCTCTGCTTGGCCAGGCCTGTAACTTTTGCCTGCCCACCACTGGATCAGGCCCATCTGACACACATGGACTAATAGGGAAGGAGTGGTTGCATAAAGAAAAGCTCATTTTCTAGCACCAGAAGAAGGAAGAACAGATGCAAGGCTGACAAAAACTACAACGGTTAACTATCCATTCATGACAATCCATTGCACTGATTTATTTAATATAAGCTCCTTGAGGACAGGCCTTGTGCCTCTTCATCTTTGGAGCCCCAGGACCTGATCAAGTGCCTTTATGTAGTGGGCACTCAACAAATATCTGTTGGATTTGAGTAAGTGAGCGAGTGAGTGAACGAATAAATGAAAGGATGCCAGGAGTAGCAGTTAGGGCTAGGTTGCATGACGTTGCATCCTAAGTGGAAAGAAGAGGAAACAACAGTGAGTGCATCAGACCTTTTAAATTGGGATTTAACAAGCCAAAATGCCAGCCTCAAAAATGGGGTCATTGCTCCTCTGTCACATGGATGTAAAACCTAACAGTTAACTCCACCAACTTTCCCAATGACATGATACCTCCTGTAAGAGAAGTCTAGAGTAGTGGTTTTAGAGCCTGACAGACCTGATTCCCACCCTAACTCTGCCACTTATTATGAAAACGTGGCTCATTTCACCATTTTAAGCCAAAATTTCTTTTTCTGCACAATGAGGACTAATCTGTACTTCATAGAGTTGTCGTAATATTTTAAAAGACAATTATGTAAAGAACTCAACCCAGTGACAGGCACTGGGCTATAAGAAAATCATTGCCTGTTGGCTCACAACCCTGGGAGTTCCTCCGGTGAGATTCAAAACTGACTCCCCAAACATGGAAGGCAAGGAGAAACTGAAGAGGCAGCCCATTCCAGATTGATAAGCAGGTCAACTTACACACGAGGCTTGTCTTGGGCAGCTGCAACATGAGTACATCTCCGCCCCCGTCTGCCAGAAGCTTAAAAGTTTATATGGAGGCTTTAACGGGGTTCAAGCATGTATTCAGTCCAGATGGTCTCAACAACACCTTACTCTCTCAAGGCTGTGTCCTTGAAGAGGCTGCTGGTGTGGGAATAGTAGGCAGGATGTACATTCCAAGGACAGGGGAAGCAGTGAGGAGCCTCCGACTGCCTGGGTCCAGCTCATGGGTCAGCAGCAGTCACATCCTCTCAATGACCCCCTCCAACATTGCTGCAACAGATTATTCAATCATCTACTATGTGTCAGCAAGGTGCTTGACTCTAAGGAACAAAACTAAGCACACTAGGCATGGTCTCTCCTCTCAAATTGCTCATAATCTTGTAGGGAAGAGAGACAATTTGAAAAGCAGTTAACACTGAAGTATGGTAAGTGTCATGTTGGGGAAGTACAGAGTGCTGGGAGGCACAAACTGGACTACTTCATCTAGTCTGTGAAAGTTAGGGAAGGCTTCCCAGAGGTTGTGATATTTTTGATGAAATTGGAAGGATGAATAAGAATTAGTAAGATTAAGGGTGAGAGTGTTGAAAGAGGAAACTATTCCAGGAAGAGAATTAAGAGGAACCATGGCAAATTCTTAAAGAAAAGACATTCTTAATGGTTCTCAACAAACATCAGTTAACATTAGCATAACTATTACTATTATGATGACATTATTATTATTATTATTATTATTGTCCATTAACTCCTATTGTGCTCTATAGGGTAACCCATTTTTCTCCCTTAAGAAAAGCTTTATTGATATTCACACAAGTCCTCCTTGACTTCTGAACTGTCAGCGTCTTTTATTTGGTCTTAGAGGATTCACCAAAGACCCCACACCACAGAGTGAAAGAATGCTGAGGTCTAAACCCGGGGAGCATTTGGAAGAAATAACTGATGTTAACTATAGATTTAGATCAAGGGAAGTTGGAAAAATAATGAAGAAATCTACGAGTAGGGTGTGACCTTGCGGAGTATGAGGAGGAAACTGACACAGTCAACTTCAAGGGAGCTTCCAACCAAAGGAGACATTCCCGTGAAGAAGGTAGAAAGAAAGGAGAAAGAAATAGGAATAACAGGAGGAACTCTTTTTGTTTTGTTTGTTCACGTGGAAGGATTGGTTGAAGCGTAAAAAATTAAATACATGGACTTTCCACATTCAGTGATGTTATCACAAACTCATCGTCTAAAGTCATTTAAATTTTGAGTCCTTTTTGCTGGTGAATACGATAGGGATGGGCCCCAGTCACCAACAGTCTTTCACTTTAAAGGCAAGTGTCTGGGCTCGGATACAGTGAACCTCAGTCTTGGTGTTGCCACCACAATCCAAGCGCCATTTCTCTTCTCAGTGGTGTTCATGGCTGCACATAAGCGTCACCTGCAGAGTTTTTAAAGTCATAGAGATGCCCAGTCCCCCACTCTACTGAATCAGACCTACTGAAATCAGAGTCTTCACAGATGAGCCCTGGGTCCCCCCAGTGCCATTCCTTCTCTGACTTTCTACTACTCTTCCCCTGGAGCACTTGACTCCAACCGAATTGACCTCCTTGCTGTTTGTATTAGTAATTATCTATTGCTGTATAACAAATTATCCCAAAATTTAGCATAAAACAAGAAATATTTATTATTTCACAGTTTCTCTGGGTCAGGTACCCAGGCACAGCTTAGTTTGTATACTGTCTGACACATGACAGGAACTCAGTAATCATTTGTTGAATGGAACAATTTGTGGCACTATCAGAATATTTTTTTGTAAAACTCATTTGGGAGTTGCTTTATAGAACAGCAGGCAGCCACTCCCAACTTTATATATCTCCCCACCTGACAGCCGTATCTGTTCTCATCCCAAGTGCAGCTACTGCCCAGGGAGACTTTTATTTTAGTTTGTGTGTGGCAATAAGGACTATTTTAGGTCAGGCTCTCAGAAGCAGACTCTGAAATGAGGATTCGTATGCAAGTAACTTATTAAGGAAGTGTTCCCAAAATAAATTGGTAGGGAAGTGGGTTACAAGACAAGGAATCAGTAGGAGTCAAGCAAAAGTGTAACCAGGAAAAGTCCCAGCTTCAATCTAATCCCATGGGGAGATCAGGATCATAAGTTACAACCTCAGAGTTTGCCCCTCCTCAAGACTAGAAATCTGGGCTTTCATACTCGACAAAGTCAGACATTGGCTAAGTGGTATGTAGGCTGAGCAGCTCTATAAAGCTGAGGAAGGAGGTGGGAGTGTGTTATTAGGAGCAAAGCACATAGGCCACAAAGAACCAGTCGGAGGGGCCTGAAATCTGGAAGGAGTGCCGTCTGTGTTCACCACGAGTACTGTAAGACACAAGCCTCTGGCTCCATCAAATCCAGCTCTGAGTCTAATTTCAGACAAGACAGAATTGTCATCTATCACATTTAATCCTTACCAAAAAGCCTATGAGGTAGTTAGGCATTATTCCTCACTTAACCAAAGCTTAAAGAAATTAAGGGACTTGCCCAAGATCACGTAGCTATTAAGTGTCTGAGCCAGGATTCAACTCTGGTTTCTCTGAGTCCACGGTTCTGATGGCTATTTTATAATTAAAAATGTATTTATTTTTCTAATTTCGCTAACATGAAGGAGAAGATACAAGGCTGAACAGGTACTCATTGATAGAAAGGGAAATGGTTGCCCAAGAGTATTGACCCCTCAGTGCCTCTAACCTTGTAGATACTCAGTAAATATCTACCTAATAAATGGAGAAGTAATTATAATACAGGGGCCCGCTCCATAAGCAGTCCTTAGATATTCGTATGTTGGACACACACAAATCTAAGTCTCATCCCAACGTATTGAAAAGGTAGGGATAATGTAGACTTTACTTCCACTCTCGAGTGATCCAATGAGTCTGTCATGTTGGAACAACTACTTGTTCCGCATAGGTGTGGATAAATCCAAAGCCAAAAGCTTCTAGTCTTATTTCTCCTTTCAGGCAAACTCAAGTGGATTTGCAGGGGCAGTTCCAGGGAAAGTATTCTGGGTTTTAAGAGATGATGTGAATTTGGTTTTACCGGAGGTGATGACAGAGACAATATATAGAGCTCACCAAATTCAGCCAAAAAGCCTCTTGCTGTAAAGCACGGATGCCCTCATCTGGTTTCAGTGATGCACCTGTGATGCTGTGTGGCGCAAACACCTGCCTTTCACACATGGTCTTTTCTGTTGGGTCACTGGGTCACTGGTGCACACCTGGAGCCCTCTGCTTACACATAGGCAAAAGGTCTAGGGACCAGGTGGGCGGTGGGTAGAGTGAGATGGTGATACCAATCAATAGGGATTTAAAACTTTTCGTTTTAGTCTTTGGTTGGTTGGTTTGTTTTGAATTGCGCCGATAAGTTTGCAGTGAGCTAGCCACCCAATTGCTTTTTTTCTTACAACCAACAGCAATACCTTTCCTAGGTGACCTTTTAGGTTGGAGTTTAACTAAGTGATCACAGAATGAAGCTAACCAGCCTCATGATTTCTTTTACCTTTTATCAAATGCAGAAAAGTGCGCATATCCTAAGAGTACAGCTGAATGAACTTTCACGAACTGAACATGTTTAATAACCATCTCAGGAACCCCTCTTATGTTCTCTTCTGGTCACCCCTCACCCCTCGGAGAGTGAAAACCCTCCTGACTTCTACCACCATAGATTAGCTTAGCTTGTTTTTGTACTTTATATAACTAGGAACACACAATGTGTATTCTTTGGTGCTTGGCATCTTTTACTCAACATTATTTCTTGAGATTCATCCATGTTATTGCATTTAGTTGCAGATCATTTATTCTAATTGCTATATATTATCCCATTGTGTAAAAATGTCATAATTTGTTTATCCTTTCTATTGTCAATGGGCATTTGTGTCATTTCCAGGACTTGGCTATTACAAAAAATGCTGCTATGAACATTTTGTAGCAGTCTTTTGGTGCATTTCTGTTGGGCGCATACCTAGAAGTTCAACTGCTGGGTCACAGCGTGCGCAGGTATTCAGCTTCAGTGGATGCTACCAAACACTTCTCCAAGATGGTACTTTCACCTGTCATTTTCTCCTGTGTATATTTTGCCTGGGATTTGCACTCTCCAGCACTGACCTCATTAACACAGAACTTGAATCGGACTAACCAGTTAGGGACTACGCAACTACAGTCCTACCCCTCCTGAGGATACAAGTCCTGAAAGGGCATGAATTCCTGGTGTTCTCAAAAGTACCTTCACCCCGGTAGATGCCCTGGAAACATGATCTTCCCCCAGTGAGGGAAAAAGGCAGTTTGAGGGCAATTCCATGCCATTTATTGGTGGTACAGATTCCCATGATAGAAGAGTTACAGCACTTGAAACCATTTTTTGCCTTTTGTTGGGGGAGAGTTTCATCAAGTCCAAAGCAATGACGAAGAAGCCTTTGCAAAAGAGATGGAGGTCGGATCAGAGTGCTCCCGCTTTCCACACACACCACAGCAAGAGTCCCTGGAGGTCCATTAGAACAGATATTGGTTGAAACCCCTTACAATGCCAACGAGAAGCCATCCTAACAGTCTCCAAAGTAAAGCATAAATCACAACTGTGTGGAGCTTTGAAAATCTATCTTTTGTTGCTAATCTCTCTGTTCTGAACGGGTAGGTTGGGAGATGTAGGAAGGCATGCAACACTCTACGAATAGACAAACAAGTTCCAGACAATAGTTCCTGCCTTGCCAAAGTTGTGGTTCAGCTTTCTAAGAAGCTCATTGGGATTTATTCTTGTTACTATACTTTACTCATTAGCTCCTTGAAGTTACTTTTGGGTACCTCAGGGTGGAGGCCCAAAACCTCAGCATTCTTCTCAAGGGCTGCCACCACAGGAGGGAGGACTGGGGGTGGGAGGGCTCATGGCTTCAGCAAGGTGCTGCCCGCCTGCTTCCACTTCCCAGGAAGAAGCAGCAGAGCACTGAGGTGAGAGCCAGCCCACGGGGAAGGTTTCCGTAGGGGTCCAGACAAGAGTTCCTCAACATGCAGAGTTCCGGGGCTGCACCTTGTCCTGAGCTTTAGAACAAACCCCTCCCAAACATCCTCTGTTACAGCCTTGGTTGGTTTTCCTATGGACATGGAGTGAAAAAACATTGGGAAAATACACTTTGATTATCAAGTTGCAAAGTTATAAGGATATCATCGTTTCCTTTGACGTCAGTCTGATAAAGAGGCCACCAACTACAAGACTTATCATCTAGTTCCACGTTTCCAGTTTTTCTCAGTTCTATGATGATGGTGTATTTGTGAGTCTCATTCTTCAAGGAGGTTTATTCAAAGACAGGGAGGAAGAGGAATAACAAGTTCTTTATAAAACAATGACACCAAATTGAACAAGTTCTTTGTAAAACAATAACACCATATAAGATTATGCTACCCTTAGCACTTGCTGCTCCCCACCCTTTACCATAGGGACATTCTATTATGCTCATTATACTATTATTATATTATGCTAATTGAATTAGCCCCTTCTCTGGCTCCTCAGTGCCTTCCGAAAACAATTTACTGCTTGCCTTCCCCGTTAAGGTCCTTCACCACTCAGTTTCTGGCTGTATTTCCTCTCTTGTCTCAACCTCTTCTCCTATGTTATTCCTACACTTGAACTAACTATATTTTTGTTCTGCCCCTTCTGCTTTATTCATTTTCTTTTGCTCTCCTGGCCTCTAGGAAGAACAAATTTTCTGTTCCCTAAATGCCATCTCCCTATATCCATGCAATTTCCATCCCTCTATGTGACTCTTATCTTCGAGAATATCTATCCTATTTCCTTTCTGATCCCGAGAAGAAAAGGGACTAGACTCGTTGCCCCTTGTTCATGGAAAAAGGATGGAAAGATTTCCTTAAAACTCTGATGTTGCAGAGACTAATGCTGTGTACTCCAAAAGGAACCTGGAAAGACTAGTCATAATTCTATAGCATAGCCTTTCCCAAAGCTTGTTCCAATTCGTTTTCCCATTTGTCCACACATTGTGCCTAAAAGTTATAGGGCTCATTTATTATTACCCATGTATGTGGACAAAGAGATAAACAGTTTAAGTAACTTGACCAGTTAGCCAACAGGGAGATTAGAGATCATGTTATCAATACTTCCGAATTGAACTCTTTATTTTCAACAAGTATTCTTCAAGGTAAGTTGATGTATTTTTACATTTAGACCATAAAATGTGATATCATACATTGTAATATACAGTTTACAAAGTACTTTCAGAGAAACTTTAGCACTTGATCCTCGCAAACAACCTTGTGATGAGATGGAACAATATGGGGGTCTATTTTATAGAGAAGGTTCTGAGACAGAGATTAAGTGGATTGTCCTGGGTTTCTGACTCCTAGTTGGTGTTTTTTCCACTAAACTACTCTCATAAAATTTGAGAAGCATGAAAAGTCCCTCCTACACAAGTACATTTCCTTAACAAGCCTCCTATTACGCCTGAAATTATGCCATTGTAGATTCATTCATCCCTTTACATCTAAGTACTATGTCCCCAGATAGAAAACATAAAGCCATAATCACGAGAATTAGTTCCAGCAGAGCTGACTGTCATCTTTGATAGCTGCAAACAAGGAAGCTAAAAATTCAGATATAAATTGCCTGAGGTCCCAAACTATATGTTTGTTGAAACACTAGTAGAAAAACAGTCCTTGAAGAAGAAGGTATTTGTTCTGTTTTCAGGACTTGCTAGTTTGTGATCTTAGGCAAATTACCTGTGAACATCATTTTCCCTATCAGCAGAAGAGAGATAATAATAATCCCAAGATGAAATAAAGTACTGAAACTGTAAGCTGGTACACTGAAAACTATGTTACTACAAAAACGTTAGTTCCCACCACCATAATGAGTTTAATCATCATGGTCTCCTCAAAAGACTGAGACTTTATAATCTAAGATTATCTGTGGGATTAAAAAGGTCACCCTTAGAAATAAAATCTAGAGGAGTTACAAGGTATCAATCATGAAGTAAACCACCTTTTCTCCATCACATTAAGTCCCTAAACCACATAGCTTCCTACTATTCCGTGATTGGACATCTGCACTTAGTGTGTTCCAAGGACTCAGGTCAGGATGGAAACAGACCTGGGAGTTCAAAGCTGCCCTATGAGATCAGTTCCAAGATATCCAAGTTCTATGATATCAGAACCAAGCTGAGCAGAGCAGGGATACTTCCAGAGCTTCCAAGGGTCTCCAAGCAGCCCTAGGGGAATGGCAAAGCAAATCTGGCCCCAAAAAGGCACAACCAAGATGATTTTTGAGATAATCATTCATCCTCTAACTTATTAATTCGTATATTTGTTGAAAGCCAACTATGAGCTAGGTACTCAGTAAGCTTGGGGGCTTCAGGAGTGAGCAAAAAGACCTGGTTCTTCCCTCAGGGAGTTTACTGCCTAATTTCCGTAAATATGGGGAAAACCTACCCCAATCACATAGTTTCTAGAGTACTTCTTCAAGGCTTCTCAAAACCCTGTCCTGATACCTTAAAACAATGAAAATGCTCATCGAAATCTTCCAACCATATGATTCCATTTCCTTTCCACCAATAGTCCTTGTCCTGCCCACCCATTCTCTTTTGACTTTGCTCTAAGGTATAAGATACCTTTCTTGCCACGTCTGTGACCGGGAAGAATCTCCTAGTCAGTGGGAAATCCCTTGCCATAATCAAAGGAATACAGCCTGTCATTCTACGTATCTATCCTCACTCCCCATGCTCCAGCTAAATTGGACTTTTTAGTTCCTCGGACACACCATTCTCATTCTAACCTCAAGTCATCTGCAACCTCTAAACCTGCTGCCTAAAAAGCCCTCTTCAGGACCCTCCCCTGTACCACAACACACACACACATACATGCTGCCAAGACCAGCTAGGCAGCCAGCCGAAGAGGCAGACGGAATTAATAGACAGAACACAATCTATATTATTCATTGGGACAGGGGACCATCAGCCTCAAGGACTGAGGTGAGGTCTCTCGGATCACCACATATTTATTTGAGGGTAAAGAATCACAAGCATGTACAATAGCAGGAACTCATGCCTGCAGAGACACACAAGCCAAAGCCCAAAGGTTCTATTCTTCAGCCCCTGAAGCACAGCAGCCCGATCCCAGGTCATTCCCTTGGGGAGTATCTTAAGAACAATCAGCATGATATGCAGGTGACGTTCCATCCCTGCAAGGGCCTGGCATTCTTATGCCCATTGCCTTCATGCCCAATAACATACTCCCCTCTGGCCTGAGATTCCAAAGCACAAGCAATCTTGTATAATAATTATGAGAGTCAGCAGATCACATATCTCCCAGCCACCCATTTGGAATTTATTTTTCCTAGGCTTAAAGCCTAGCAAGAATGCTGCTATGATCTCCTGCAGCACGTACACACAATTGTGTGTGCACACACACACTGTCCCCTAACCTTGGCTAAGTCCTACTCACCCTCAGTCCTCAGTTTAAATATCGCTTCCACAAAGAGGCCATCCTGACCCCGAGGTTGAGGTTGGCTCTTCCTGTTCTATGCTTATGTATCCCCCTTGTGCTCCCTAAGCATCGTGTATTTCATGACGCTCTTCACACTCGTAGGCACTTGTTCAATATTTTTCTTAAGCTTCATAAAGGCATGGAGTTTATCCCCCAGCACCTAGCATGGTACTTACAAAAGTAGACAGTTAATAAATATTTTTGATGATTAAGTGAATCTCAACTACTCCCTACACTAAGGTGAATTTTAAATACACCTGCTCCCTCTTCTGAGTTCATCTCAAATTTTCTTCCTGCTTGAGAGTATTCATTCCTCCATGCTATAGTCTCCTGAGCATATAGCCTTTTTTTTTCTCCTAGTGTGATTTCCCTGCCGTGTACATCCGTGGCATCACATAAATATTAAAAGCATGTTCAAATGTTCTGCAGTTGGAATATGGTGAGTGAATGACTCAGTGGGTAGTATCCTTCTGTTGTGTGATTAAACAAGACACAGAATATTACGTGTTGTTCAGTATAGGACAAAGTCAACATAATCTAGATTAATGTGGATTTTACTGGTTTATCTGTGTCCAGAATGGATGTGGAATCTGGCATTGTCTCTGACCGATAGAAAAAAAATAGACAAGTTCTGAAGCTAATCTTTCTTGATATTCCCATACTCCAAGCATCGTTTCTTCACTACTGTGGTCTGGGGAGAAGGTGGGAATATTCAGAACACATGGAGTACTTGAGGAGAGGGAAGAGAAAACACTGAAGACTGAACTTGGATAAACAAAACTTGCATCCTGCCAACATCAAATGCAGTTTTTCCAAGCTACAAATTTCATGGATAGGTTCAGGGAACCAAAGGGACATTTGATCAGTTGGCAGCTGAGCTGCAGCTGATTCTGAATCCAAATTCTTTCCTCAAATTTTCACATCCAACCCCTCCCCCCACCCACTACCACTGGGTATCCCATGGTGTCAAATTCAGCCTTCAGATTCTTTCTCACAGGCTGTCTTTGCAGGCCTTAATGAGAAGAGAAAAAATAACAGAAACCAAAGAAACATGTGAGCTCTTCTTTCATCTCTCTGCCACCTGAACGGATCCAGTGTCCTTCCTCTTTATAAAATGCTGTCCCTAAATGATGCTGCATCATATGTGTGCAAGCAAAAGGTGACATGGGGGAAACAGGAGGGGACAGTGGGGCGGGGGATGGTTCAGGTCATGGAGACAATGGGTTCTTTCAAAAAAGGGGGAAAAAAACTTAAAATAAAAAAGAAAAACCCAGATCTGAGAGTCTGCAAAATGACTTGCAACTGGAGTCCCTTTCTTTAAGCATAAACAGATGTCGAATGTCCACGAGCCCTCCAATGGAGTAACGCCTAAGTACCTAAAGGCAGAATGTGGCTGGAGATCCAGTGAGAAATTATGATTTTAAAAATTGTATTGTCTAAAGAGCTATAGTGAAGATAATCAAATTCATTCTTTCATTCAACTAACATGCATTGAGTATCTACTCTGTGCCCAGAGACTGTGCTAAGTGCCAGGATATCCACATGGGTAAGAGGCCTGGGCCCTGGAGGAGCTTGTGCTTTAGTGGAGAAGACAAGATAACAAAGAATTGTAATAGCACTGCGAAGAAAGAAGGAAGGAAAGGAAGAATGAAGAGAAAGATAGACAATGGGACGGTGGTATGGAAGAGAAAGTGCCTAAATCCACCTGGGAAATTCTAGAATGACTTCAGTGGATGACACTAACATGAATAATTAATAGTGGCATTAGCAATAATCATTATTGTTATTTTCATTGTTGTACCCTGGTGAATCTGAGGTGACACATAATGGTATAAATAATATGGGTCAAGTACTTTAAAATAATCCCTTTTAGGTTAGAAAGTTCCTTGCATTGTATGAAATGCCTAAAACAGGCAGTGAGGAATTGTGGAAGATGATTTCCGGGGGTGAACAGGAAGGTCATTGGACAACAGAATCCCTGACAAAATTACAAGGAAGTCAAATTGTGCTAGTAATTGCTGACAATTCACTCTTCCAGGGGGTGTGTGGTATTTCATAAGACGTTTAAAATAATAAAATATTAGAACTAGAAGGGACCTAGACAGACATCTAGCGTAATACAGTTATTCCTTTATTACACATATGTGTCTGCCCTTCTGTCTGCTCTATTAGTCTGTAAGCTCTTTGAAGGTAGGGCCTGCGTCCTATTTATTTTGTATTATAGTCCTAAACAGGAAGCAGGAGCTCAAATAATGTTTTCTGGAGGAAGAAACCAAGAGGCTATTTATTCAACCCTTTCACTTTAAAGATATAGAAACTGAGCAACAGAGTATGAAAGACCGAAAGACAAAACAAAATTTGTTAATGGTAAAGACAGAGCTAGAACCCAGGTCTCTTGACCCCAGGTGAGGTTATTGCCCATCATATCATAGTACCCACCTACCGTCAGTCCCTAATCAATAGAACATGTAGAGCAGGATGTTTTGATCACAGGGTTTCCAAAGACTTGTTATCTTCTCACAGCCTCCCTCTGCGTACCTTCGCCTCCTCCATGTAGATGCCAGAAAAACAAAGAGCAGAAATTTGGACCCTGTTTTCAAAATGTTGCTGATTGAAACCCCAAGTCTCACCTTTGACATTGTCCCCAGATCCCATAGATCCCTGAGGCAGTTGGAAGGCCCCCAGAGTAAATGAAACTAGCCTAGTTTTCCATATTTTTTTCCACTTCCCACTGTAGGTCATTAGCAGGATTCTATTTTAGGACAGAAATGCTTTTCACTACTCCTCAAATCATACCAAAGTAGGTAGTTTTCTCCTGAATCAATTCTGCATAACAAAAAGCACCACTGGTTTATTTCTTCTTTCAAACAGTAGAGGGTCCTCCTCTTGGCCTGATATTGGTTTTATATACTCTCTACTTCGTACTATGATGTTGATGGTGGTGATGGTGATGGTGCTAGTGATGATTTCAATTTTTATTTGTCTTTGGTTACCGTTGATTGAATTTTACCTGAAGAATTACAGGCAAAAAGTTAAGACAGTAGAGGAATTAAGTTTCCGAGAGTTTTCATTTACAAAGAAATAAACCAAAAAGTTAAGTAATGATAATAGTGTTCTAAAAATACCTTGACATAGAGTCCTTCATCAATCCACTCAGGGCAAAGGTTTTTATTCTTATTTTGCAAGTAAGAAAACTAAGCCTCCAGCGATTAGCCATACTCACATAGCTAATGAATGGTGGAACTGAGAATCCAATCCATAATTTTGGACTCCAAATCCACTTGGAATTTTGCTTAATATAAGACGGGGCAAAGGGCAATCAGCAAAATCCAGCAGGTGAAAATTAAACGTCCTCTATGAGGAAACTAAAGAACTAGAATCAAGTAGATTAAATTAAATCATTTTTGTGTCAAGCTCCCAGAATTAAAACCGAATTCTTAACCTCAAACTCATTCTCTATATAGAGCCCCCATATTGACACTAGAAAACTGTAGAGTTGGATCATTTTCATTGCTTAGCAAAGAGAAAAAAGGACTAAAAACAATTAGGAGGGTCAAGCAAGTAGAAGGATGTTTTGACCCCAGTTGGGAGAAGCAGGTTTAGAAAAGAATCGGAAGATGTGAGCTATTCCATATGAGGCTCCAGTATTCATTTGTCAGGGTTAAATTTGATACTGAATCATAAGTGCATATTATATAAGATTCTGAAAACTCAGCATTTCCGACATGGCTGTGCCTTCTGGAGTATCCTCCCGGCTGAGGAAGTACACAGTCCTAAAGGCAGAGGATATTTTATCAAGAAAGCAGAAACTCACCAGCCCTATTGAATTTCTGGATTTTTACAAAGTTTTCAACACTTTGCGCTTCTTTAGTTATGAGACATTGAGTTGTATTTGAATTTTAACCTTATTCCACTGGTGTCAGCTGTTGATCCATTTATGGACAAACACTCGATAGGCAGGCACCATGGCGGAGATCTTGTCCCAAGAAAACTCACTTTTTCTTTGACTCATTAGAGATTCTGATGCATCTCCTCAGAGCATTACTTATTTCCCAGGGTTACTCAGACCTCAAATATTCAATTACTGAGAAAAAAAATCAGTGACCGGCATTAAAAACAACTGAATCTACAGATGGCTTAAATGAGCATTCTGGGGAGTCGCTAAAGCCACTCAATATTCTCCAGGGAGCACTAATAACATAATCCCTAAGTGTTGTAATTTAATTCATTACATACTAGGCAGTACCAGATATATGCAAAGCTCTGCATGAAGTGTAATTGAGAGTCTGAGGATAGAAAACCACGGCCCCTGCTCTGAAAGAGTTCATTGTGTAACGGGAGACATTAGATACGCTTATAAGGGACTATAAAGCAAGTAAAAGTACCGTAAGGAGTGTCACAGCACTCCAGTAGTCAATTCCTGCTCCTGTTTGCTACCCTCAGATTGCCTCCTGCCGAGTACAAGTAGCATCCTAGGTCTAGACTGAGTTAGCACTGACGTTAACATCTGATGCAACAAGGAGCGTCAAGAACCTTCTAGCTGAGTCAGGTTCTACCTCAGAATCAGGATTCTCTTCTTTGAATCTGTTCTCCCTTCTGCTTGGGCCTGCCTTCTTGTCCCTGACCCTTTCCCAGCTCCTCCTCTCTCTCTACCTGCCAAGCCCTCAACTCTCAGTCTCGCCTCACTCTACCCTGGGGCATCTGCACTCTCTCGATTTCTGACCTCTGCCCAGGTCCCACTGCCAGGTTGTGACATATGACACACATGTCCATGACACGGTCAGACTGCTCATCTGGCTCCTGACTCCTAATCCTTGACCCTTAGATCTGGTTTGCCCTTGGGACTAGCTCTTTTGAAATCTTCAGCCCACACCTAACCCCTGCTCCGTATCAAACACTTTGACACTGCGGGTACACTGATAGGATCTCAGAGATGCAGAATAAATTGACTGAGTAATAAATCTGATCCAGTTGTTTGAACAGAGATAATGAAACTAAATGATTTCTGTCAGTAAAATGATTGAATTAGAAGCAGCTTTTGAAAATAGGATTCATGCTCTGAAGTGAACTGTGAAAAAGATCAAAATCACCAAATTTAATATCCAAACAAGAAAAATGTGTGTTATTCTGTAGAAGCAGCTACTTTCTGAGAATTTTATCTCAAGCTCCCAGTATATCATAAAATCATGTATCTAAGAGCTAGGAAGGACTTTAGAGGTTGTCTAGTCAAACCTTGTACTCAGCAAAAAAACCTTTTGTAGATCACCCTTGTTAGGGAGCTCTTCAATCTCATTTCTGTAACTCACACTTATTGATCATCTGCTATGGGAAAGTTTTAGTGCTAGAGCAGGATGATGTAAAAATGAAAGAAAGATCTAGGCCTCAAGAAGCTTCCAACTGGGTGAGAGGGATAGACATGAAACAAATAACTGTAATATAGTGTGATGAATATTGTGATAGAAACAAGCACAGGATTCAATGCGAACTCACAGGAGTGAAGAATGCGACCTCACTGAAATCAAGATAATTAAGAGTAGGAAGGGGAATTAGAAATGGTTTTCCAGTACAGGAGACTTGGGATAAGCTGGGATGAGCCAAGTCACAGGAGGTGAACAGGTATACAAGGCTGAAATGACAACACATACAAGGGCTAGAAGGCACAGTGAAGGAAAAGCAGGAGACGAAAGCAAGAGCTGGATCATAAAAGGCCTCGTCTATTCCACAAGAAGATTGGATGGTACTCCGAGGGCACTGGGGAGCCATTGAAAGATACTGAGTGGAGGAGTACTTTATAATATTTGCATTTTAGAAAAAATTACTTCAGCAGTAATGTAAAGGATGGGTGAAAGAAGTGTGAGACTGAAGTAGCAGAAAAACAAAGCGAATGCATCTGATGTAGAGGCGTATGGCAGGACTGTGTGAGGCCAGGGCCAAGGCAAAAGGCTGAGAAGGAGGGAGGAAAAGGAAGTGCAGCACCTGGCCAGTGTGGGAGCAAGCAGGATGGGTCACAGCCTCTGATCAGACCCCAATTAACTTCGCACCTTCCTTTCAGGTCTACAGAAGTTCCCAGAAATGAGGAAACTACATCAGTTGTGGTACCAGGGTATCTTTCTTCAAGCCTTTGGTACAGTCATGCCCAACACTGGGGAAATTTTTTTTCTCCCTCTCCAATTCCCCCATACATGCTGCTAGACCATTGCTAGTCAATCTTACTTCTCATGCTGGCAAGAGAATGAGAAATTTTGCAGCGTGCTGGAGGACCCATTTTTCTACTGGCACCACTGAGCTGGAGTTTACTGAATGAAGGAACAATTACAGTGATCCAGTTTAGAAATGATAAGGGCCTAAACCAAATTAGAGGAGGTGTGGCAAAGACAAGGAACAGATCAGAGCAGCATTTTAAAGAAAGAATTGGCAAGACTCAAGGATAACAGAGACTGAAGAAGAAGCTGACTTTTTAGGTGTCTCTGTGTTTGTTTTCTGCCTCATACCTCCCCTGAATGGAGATAGTAGTGACAGGAAGGCTTTCCAGACAGTGAATTATTATAAAGAAGAAGAGAAAGTACTTCTTCCTGAGGGTTATAGATTCTCTGTTGGCTTTTAAATAGGTAACATTGATCACCTTCCATTTGAGATGGCTTAATTAAGGCTCATTTACTCTTTTTTCTTTTTTTTTTTTTCATTTACGCTTAAAAAAAGGAAACATAGATATCTTCACACAGTGCTTTCTGGCCTTGTGATTCTGTCTTTGGGTTTTATGTCCTGTGTTCAAATACTCACATTATGTACTGACAGCATTTGATCCTGTAAAACCAGTTTATGGGCATTCTAACCCTTGAATTTCTTCTTGTATGAGTGTATAATCCACTCATTATTAACCTTTGCTTTTTGTTGTATGCAGAATTCAGGGCAGTAAACGCATAAAAAAAAATCTCCAAAAAACTCATTTCCTTCCAGCCTTCAATATTATCTGGGCACAAGGTGAGCTTAATGATTTCTACCCAAGAATCTGTTACAAAGGAGCTATCCTGGATGGGTCTCTCCTGAAGCATTTTGATTAATCCCAGGCAGACTGTGATGGAAAATTCTGTGCTGGGCTCCAGAGGTCGCACAAAGAAATGCATATGTGTCAACCCTGGAAAAGTATCATCTGCATTCCAGCAGCAAACTGTTTTGGAAATGTCGTCCCTCAGAGGAGTTCATGCCAGACCCAATTAAAGTCATGGTAATAGAGTAGGAAGATGACACAAATGGCTAGAAAAAATCATAAAGTGTTAGAACTGAAAGAGCTCTTAGACGTGATCTAGTCTAACTCCCTCATTTACAATTGAAGAAACTGAGGCTCAAAGAGCTAAAGCAATGAGTTAGTGGCTCTCTAGATCTCCTGACTCCAGGTTCAGTTCTCTTCCTGTCACACATTATCACTTCATGGAATCCCAAAGCTGTATGTAGCAATGCTTCTGGCTGAGATTCAGATATGCTAGCATGTGGAACTAGGCGCCCTCCTGTCCAGAGGTCATCTATGTGCACCAGGCTATTAAGGGTAACTGCCATGGAATGTTTGTGGACACTTAGATAAGAAACTAGCTGCATCCTTTTACTGGTATGGGGCCCAGGACCCCCATGGGACACAAGTTGAACTGTGTCCATAATTGAGGTCTAGACAAGTACAGATATTTCTGATAGATTGGGGAGGTCCCAAGGGAAGCCAAGCTCCAAAGAGCGACAACGAGGCCACTGAAGGAAGTTACCATAGTGGGGAGGAGTCTTGGGAGGGACAAACTTAGTATCAGGGCCTGAGTGTAGGAAAGGGAGCAGTTATTCTGGGTCCAATATGAGGCTGTGCTTAAAACATTCTCTATCCAGCCCCAACCAGCCCCCTGGGATGTCTATATACGCAAGGCAGAAGAGAAATACATGAAAACAAATATACGAAAGAAATCCGTCAGTCAAAGTCATCTGCATTTCTGACAAGAAAACGACCTCCACAGAGGGCTAGATGATGAAAATGAAAGATTTTCCCACTGGGGAGCCAAGCAGCTGTGTCTGGGACCCCCGTAAAGGAGCTAAACACAAGAAGGGAAATAGGTTCCTCACTGTCAAAAGACTCAGAGAACAAAGATGGGCAGAGATGGAGAGAAGCTTCAATCCGACAGCAGCAGAAAGAACAGACATATCAAGGGAAGTGAAGGGTGAGAAGAGGTCATCAACTGTTCCAAGGCATCCAGTCTGGCATAGCCAGCATGGCAGAGCAGTGCCGATAGCATCAAGGTGCCTAGTGGCACAGCCACAGGCACTAATGAGGCACATTCAAAGCTACAAGGGTTACGAGGAGTGCAGCAGCAGCCCCCTGTGAATATCAGCATCAAGACTGACCTGTGAAGGCAGCAACACGTGTTGACCAAGTCATAACATAGATCAGGGCAGGACAGTAGCCGAAACAGATAAACTACAGAATCGTAGGCTGTTTCCTCAGGGCGGTATTCAACGCACTTAGCACTTGGTTGATACCTAAAATAAGACAGCAAGTATTCATGTTGCAGGTTGGGTTCCCTAGGAGGAAGAAGACTTCTGAGACAGCAAGTTGTATGCAGGAAGTTTGCTGGGTGGTCCTTTCGGCATCATACCTCTCGGAACAGATGAAAGCAACATTGAATAGAGAGAGAAATTGGTCTGTGAGAAGTCACAACAAAATCCTCAGCTGACCCCATGGGGACCTCTGGGACTGGGAGCGTCCTCCAGAGTTGTCTCAAATTGGGGCAAGGGGGTGGGTCTTTATACCCCTGTATCAACCATGTGGATTGCCTCTAGGAAGGAAGTGTCACCTTTGGTGAGGGGACATTCAGCAGAGGACAGTCTCTGGTGAGGGACTCCACTACAAGCTGTCAGTTGCCACCCTCAACAGCTTGGGGAATGAGTGTTTCAGTCCCCAAAGAAGGATCTGGACAGCATACCTCAGCATGTACAACAATTTCTTACATAAATGAAAGGCACAGCCTAAATTATGTGTGAGATCTCACCATCTTTTTGAGGATACCTAAAGCCATAGGAAATAAAGTAAGGTTGAAGACCAAGCATTTGACAGATGGGCATTATTGATTAGCAGATTTAAGGACAAATTGTTCAAGAAATATCAGCCAGAGTCTATAAACAAATGGGGACTGGAAGCTTCCAGGCTCCATTAAGACTCTGAAAGGTTAATGGAGTCATTTAGTCCAAACTTCCACCTCTAGAGACTAGTTGTCAAGGTGCCAGGAGAGCTGAACTGCTAGTTTCCTCACATTATTCAGTGAAGATAAAAAATGTGTTATGGATTTGTGGGCCTATGACTCACCTGTTCTCCACCTCAGAGCTCTAGCCAATAATGGAACTTCTAACCAAAGAGAGATCCAAATAGCTTCTGAATGGCCTGGAAAGTATTCAATGATTCTCAAAGCGGGGGTTCTGGTGACTATGCCAGAGAATACAGCTTATACCTGATGCAAGTTGGGGTCCCTATTTTCCATCTTCAGTATATACCCTGAAACCTACACACTTAGGTGTGCTATGGGGTCCTACAGAACAGACCCTTCATCTGGATGAAGAGCCTGCATGTCTGACTCATACAGTAAGCACCAGCCTAATAAAGGAAGAGCTTTATATGATGACTTGCCCCTAGGAAAACATGGCCTCAGAGATGCCCCAGCCTCTAACAAAGCAGACTAGTCTCTCCCATAAGGAGGAGTAAGAAGCAAGAGAGAAAGGGGGTAGAAGTATTGGGAGAAGGGTCCCTCTTTGTGCTAATGTGGGTCATAGGATGCAAGACATGAATGTTCTTCCCGAAACTGCACAATGGTTGCTCGTCAGGCCTCCCTTCTATCATCTCCAGGATGAGAGGTGCACTGTTCGTTAGGAAATCTGTTCCGTTTTTGAAACCCCTCATTGTTAAAAAGTTCTTCATTTTCTGAGCTGAAAACTGGTCCCATTTAATTTCTACCCACTGGCTCTAATTCTGCCCTCTAGAACATCTGGGAATATCTGTGTTCCCTATACTACATGGCAGATTCCATCAAACACACTTTGACTCTCTTTCCCATGTGCTGCCTAAGCACGTTGGACAAATCTCAAAGACGATATTTATCCCACTATGTTGCTACTATGTGGGGTCCTAAAATTTCAGTTCTCCATGCCTCACCCATGGGCTGATTCAGTAGATCTGAGGTGGATACAGATACCTAGGTCATCCAAAGATCCAGCTTTAGAAACACAGCATTAGACAATGAGGTTCTTTTTGTTTAGAGATTGGCACCTGAGCTAACATCTGTTGCCAATCTTTTTTTTCTCTTCTTCTTCTTCTCCCCAGAGCCCCCCAGTACATAGTTGTATATTCTAGTTGTAGGTCCTTCCGGTTGTGCTAGGTGGGACGCCACCTCAGCAGGGCTTCATGAGCGGTGCTAGGTCTGCACCGTGGGCCACCGAAGCAGAGAATGCACACTTAACTGTCCCACGGGGCCAGCCCCCAACAATGAGGCTCTTAACAGCAGAGATCTTATCATATTTACCTGTGTATCCCTGGCACTTAGTAGAGGGTTCTGAGTAAACCTTTGTGGAATGAAAAGAAAATTGAACATGAAAAAGGATGAAGAGTTTTAAAGATAGCTATCATTAGCAAATTATCTATAAGTCTTTTCTTTTTCAGAATAGATATACCTAGTTTTCTTCACAACAGACCCTTCATAATCCTGCCACTCTCCTCCAAAGAACTATAGCTGTCAACATTTCAGTTAAAATGTGGTGTCTAAAGTCTGATTCATCTTCCGCTGTGGTCAATGCAGGGAATAATTACTTCCCTTGATCAGAACACTTCTTAGAAGAATGCTTCTGAGACAGAGAGAGATTGCAATAATTTATTTGGGCAGCCAAATGACGCTGTTGGCCTACATTGCATTTATATTCAACCAAAACTTCTGCAAACTACCCCCAGTCTTGAATAGAAGCAGTTGATTTTTTAAAAATTAATTGTAGCGCTTTTCTTCTAACCCTATTCAATTTCATCTTATTGCTTTCAGCTCATTGTCCCAGTTTGTCAAAAGCCTTTTGAATCTTGATTCTATCACCCAGTATATTATCTATTCCTCCAAGTTTTGTGTCATCTGAAAATTTAGTAAGAAGTTTTCTGTGAAGAGACCTGAAGTATACCATTATAGATCTCTCTTCAAATAACACAAAACTCAAACATTTTTGGAGTGTAGCTATTGTACCAACTGTAAACCAACCTAACTGTGCTTCATTCAGCCCTTACTTCCTCTTGTCCACAAAGATATCGTGAGAAGAACCTGATATGCTGAAAAGGACTCAGACTAGGAGACTTGAATTTATTGCAAGCTCTACCTGCTGGAAATTTACTGTGTGATGTGAGGCAATGTAGTTAATCCTTCCCGTCTTCCTTTTTCCCTTTCAAATGAGGAATTTGAACTAGGTGATCTCTAAGATGCCTACCAGCTCTACAATTCCACAATTCCTGGTATCTTGGTGAAATGTGGTACTTTCAACACCAGTAAACTCCTCAGAGTGAAAGAAGTTGCTTTGGCCTGACTTATTAGTGAACTTCCACTGGTTCCCAGAGAAAATAGCATACCTTTCTAAGTTCTTAAAGCTATTTGTTTTGTAATTCATTCTAAAACGTTGCAGTGCTATCTCCTCTAACAGGCAAACGGAAATCAAGAGACTCTGATATTGGACTGAGGTATAGAATTCTGGGAGCTGGCATGGGGTGGGTACCACTTACCTGCCCAGCCTTGCACATGGGCATGGACGGATCCAGCCTGGACAGTTGTGAGGATCCACAGTAGTCCCCCACCTGTAATTTCTGAAATCTATATTTCCCAATGTAGTTGAAATGTTTGTGTCCCTCAAGTTTTTGGCCATGCTCTGCTTTGCCATATTTTTCTCAAAGATCATTAGTAGTTGTTATTATGCACGCATTTCCAAGTCATGATTTACTTCCTCTTGGTCTAAAGACTTGAATACCTTTAAAGCGGTTGGATGCCCTCTTGCTGTCACACACTCATCCCAGTTTTTAATTCTTTATTCTACCTTTCAGTTTTTTAATTACTTTTTCTTTAATAGAGAAGAATGAGAAAAACAAGAGTTAGGTATATCCGTATCATCTTCAACAACTGTTAACATTGTCTCATCTACCTTTAAATAATAAAACAATCTTTTTGTATTTTTCTTGCTCCCAAGTTCCGTTTTTTCAATCCTCATTTTACCCTTTCTTCAGTCCTTTGTGATATGGTGTTCTTTTCTTTGGTGACTTTAAAAGGTGCCTAAGAACAAACACTGGACCTTTGTAGAAGGCAAGTTGAAAACCAGAGGAGCCATTAAGCAGAAAGGGGGAACTCTGAGTTGTGAATTAGGATCAAGCAGCTGTTTGAGAAGGCAGTTTCCAAGTTCTCAGAGAAGCACCCAAGTGATGAAACAACACAGAGGCTCTGAGCTTCAGAAAGCAGACCAATAAAGAAATGTGACGACCAGAAATTAAATTCATTTAGCGCTCACAGAATAACAGGCACTTAAAAAGCAATTAAGGCCTTTCTTCTGAAAAACAACCGGTTTAATGTTTCATTTTTTATTTGCTCTGAGATTTTTTTAATATATGAGGGCAAAAAGAATAATCAAATTATATGCTGTTTTTCCTATAAAAATACCTTAATATAAAATACAAACCACAAGATGGTACAATCTAGTGTTATATTCTTGGCTCTCTATTACTTGTTTCTAAAGAAGGTCTATACAGAGTCTAGCCTACTTTCAAAAAGCTTCATTAATGATCTATTGTAACTGTGCAAAAAATGGGTGTAATTTCCAGGAGAAGTTCATTTTCTAAGGAGTCAGTCCAGCTCCCTTTATTTTAGTAATGAAACTGTCAAAATGAAGTTAACTATGTACAACATAGAATTCAAATTTGGTAAGCAAAAGATTAGATAGCAATGAAACTAAAAGAAGACACCAAACTTAGAATGATTTTGATTGTTTTTTCTTACTCTCTTCTTCCTCTTGAAGCACTGTGATTATAGTCATCTACAGGAAATTTCAGGTGATGTATTTTCCCATTCCAATACCAGATGCCAGAAATTAGAGTTTCAGCATGATACCAGGTTTTTTTACTTTTGAAGTGACCCCAAATGATTTTTCTTGAGTACCTAGCTATACAGAAAATGGGAGATATATTATTTTATTCTAAAACTTCCAGGTTTCTAAACTTTTCCCCCCAACTCAAGGGGAACAGTGTTAAGTACAGCTTGAGAAATGCCTTAAGGCCAACCTAGTTTATACTGATTTTTTTTTTTTTTGAGGAAAATTAGCCCTGAGCTAACATCTGCCGCCAATCCCCCTCTCTTTGCTGAGGAAGACTGGCCCTTAGCTAACATCCATGCCCATCTTCCTCTACTTTATATGTGGGACGCTTACCACAGCATGGCTTGCCACATGGTGCCATGTCCTCACCGGGGATCCGAACCACTGAACCCTGGGCCACCAAAGCGCAACATGCACACTTAACCGCTGCACCACGGCACCACGGGGCCAGCCCTATACTGATTTTTTTTACACTGATCCCAAAGTGGGATAAATGACTTTGTTAATTAATTAATCAAAAAACATGTGCTATACAAGCAACCTATAAAATCAATTATATAAATAAGTGCCCCAGTTCACCAACTTTAGCAATAATCATAAAAAGTATTTTAGACTTGTTCAGAAGGAACTGGACTTCAAATAACTGATATTTTTACAGAGTAGAAGAATTACTAAAGGAATTTCCTTCTTCCAGACAACTATTTTATGCAGGTGTATTTGCTTATATGGTGGACCCTAAACAGATCTGTCACTAACCTAGGAATAGAGGGGAACTTCCTCAACTTGATAAAGAATATCTACATAAACTTACAGCTAACATCATACTTAATCTACAAAAAACTTGAAGCTTTCCCACTAAAGTCAGGAACAAGGCAATGACGCCCCCTCCCACCAGTGCTTTTCAACATCATGTAAAAGTCCTAGCTAATACAATAAGACGAGAAAACAAAATAAAAAGGACACAGATAAGGAAGGAAGAAAGAGAACAATCTTTGTTCACAGATGACATTATCATCTATACAAAAAATCCAAAAGAATCGCCAAAGTGAAATCTTCTGGAACTAGTAAGCAATCACAGGCAGGTTGCATTAAATGCTACGGAAGATGCAGAGCAGCAGGGCCTCTCATTCACTGCTGCTGGGAATGCAAAATGGCGCAGCCGCTTTGGAAGACAGTTTAGTGGTTTGGTGGTTTCTTGTAAAACTAAACATGCTCTTACCATGTGACCCAGCAAGCACACTCCTTGGTATTTACCCAAAGGAAGTGAAAACTTATGTCCGCACAAAAACTTGTACACTCATGTGTATAGCAGCTTTATTCATAAAGCTTTCCAACAAAACTTGGAAGAAATCAATATGTTCTTTAGTAGGTAAATGGATAAATAAACTGTGGTACGTCCAGACAATGGGGTGTTATTCATTGTTAAAAGGAAATGAGCTATCTAGCCATGAAAAGACATGGAGGAAACTTAAACGCAAATTACTAAGTGAAAGAAGTCAATCTGAAAAGGCTACATACTGTATGATTTCAACCATATGATGTCCTTTCCAGGCAAAACTATAAAGACAGTAAAAAGATCAGTGGTTACCAGAAGTTAGGGGGAAGAGAAGGTGGAGCATGGAGGATTTTTAGGGCAATGACACCACTCTGTATCCTATAGTGGTGGCTACATCATCATAGAATCAGCCAAACCCATACAGTGTATAACACTGAGTGAACTTTAGCGTAAACCATGGATTTGGGTGATCATGATGTGTCAATGTAGTTTTATCAATTGTAACAAATGTGCCACTCTTGTGGGCGATATTGATAATAGGGGAGACTATGTGTAGGGGGGCAGAGGATACATGGGAAATCTCTGTATCTGCTCAATTTTTCTGCGAACCTCAAACTACTCTAAAAAATAAAGCCTATTTGAAAAATACATAAATAAATAAAATGCTAAATATGCATATAATTTTTTTATCCTAAACCATCGAATTTGTGAATGTAAATTTATCTCTGTAGATAAAATTAAGTTAAGAATCTCAAGGTGAGATCATTCTAGATTATCCAGGCGGGCTCTAAATCCAATGACAGGTGTCCTTATAAGAGGCAGAAGAGAAGAAGACAGACACAGAGGAGAAGTCCAGGTAAGACAGAGGCAGAGATTGGCGTTCTGAAGCCACAAATCAAGGAGGAGTTGAGCCATCAGAAGCTGGAAGAGGCGAGGAAAGGCCCTTCCCTAGAGCCTTCAGAAGGGGGACAACCCTCCCAACACCTGGATTTCAGACTTCTGGCCTCCAGAACTATAAGAGGATAGATTTCTTTTATTTTAAACCACAAAGTTTACGATAATTTTTTGCAGTAGCCACAGGAAGCTAATACATCAGTTTAGTAGAATAATATGGACTAGGTAAATTTTAATCCCTTTCTTCCATCTTCAAAGCCAGCAGTACCCAGTCAAGCCTTTCTTATATCACGTCACTCTAACTCTGCTTCGATCTTATATTTCCTTCTCTGGCTCTTCTACCTCCCTCTTCCACCTGTAAGTACATTTACGATTACACTGAGCCCACCCAGGTAATCTGGTATAACCTCCCTATCTCGGGATCCTTACCTTAAACAGGCAAGGCACCTTTTAACACATAAGGTAACATGTTCACAGGTTCTGGGGATTAAGATGGGACACCTTGGAAGAAGGGAGACATTATTCTGCCTACTGTACATAGCTAAAAATATGCCTGTGGATAAACTTATCACAAAACTAGATGACAAGAACTGCCACAAAACACAAAATAAAAAATAAGAGAAAGAGAGAACCAACAGAAGCTACAAAGCCTTCTTGGCATCAGTATCTAAACACAGAGGAAAATATCAAGGTGTCTGATGCACCTGAGAGCATGAGAACTCCGAAATCAGTAGAGAACAGTAGCTAAACTGGGAGAGTTGCAATGTTCGGGGTGAGTGCAAAGAGGACACCATAAAATATGAACGAGCTGGATCAGTTTAGGCTACATGAACTCTTGAAATTAACAAACTAAAGTACTCATCTGAGATAAAGTCCAACTGTAAGGAGAAATTCTTAAGAGTTTATTCAACCACAGCAGGACAGAGAAACAGGAGCAAATGGGTGGGGTTATAGGGGAAGACGATCTTAGGATGAGTCCATTTATCAATCACTTTGTGAAAACAGCAGAAGAGGAAGCTCTTAAGTCATGAAATTTGAAAAGCTGTCTTGGCCCATCCCATCATCCTGAAAATACAGAAAAACTCATTTCACTCAAAATGAGGCAGAAACAAACATCATGATCAAATCTCATAAAAAGTTATAATTTTTAAAAAGGAAATAAAGAGCAGAATAACATCCTTTGAGATAACAAAAGCATTCCAAAGGTCATGTCTACAAAACAGATGAAAACTGTGACATAATATTTCAAAATGAGCCAAAAATCTATTAAGAAAATAATGGACATGTTCAAAGAACAACATACATCATAACTAGAATCCTTAGAAAAGAGAATATGGAACTCGGAAAATAATTATAAATAAAAAATATATAATTTCAGTAATTACAACTAAATTAGAAAGAACAAATGAATGGATAAATAAAATAGATAATGCATTAAGATTAACAGAAGTTGAAAATAATGAAATTCTTAAACTAAAAAGTAAAGGTTAGAAACTTCAATACCAACCTAGATGGAGTAAAAGAGGCCAAATTTACCATCTCATATGAACAAGTTAAAAAAAAATGGACCAATATATGAAACAATGGTTATTAAGATATTGGACATCAGGCAACAGAGTCCACTGGTCCCTGAAAAATAGAGAACAAACCAAACGAGCCCTACTGTTGCCCCAGTGTACTGCCTAAAGACAGTTTCCAGGCCACAGTGCAGGTTGGGAGGACCCAGGAAAATCCCAAAGTTCTCATGGAGTTGGGTAGATAGAGCTGGAAATCTAAGGAAGTCAAGGCAGCCAGAGTTCACAGGGCAGAGGACTAGGCAGGAAAGAGGGAAGGAGAGAGAGAGAGAGAGACGTGGAGATCTGTAGAAAGTCCCCTTGTGTTTTCAACTGAAAACCGATCAACCCATTCATGTAAGAAAACTACCCAAGCAGGGAAAGAGCCACCCAAAAGGATTAGAGGAAAGAGTTCTTAGGGTTCGTGGGGACTGGTTCCTATTCCCACCAGCCAGAGTGTAGAATTTCACATGGGGCACTGGGGAGAGTACTCAAAGACTTTTGGCACAGTATCAGGGGAAAACTAACCCTATACTAAATGCTGCTCTGTCCCACCAACAAAACCCTTAAAACCCATAAAGGACCATAAAGGATGAAATAAGAAATTAAATGGCATCAGGCAGACAAGAGTCAACAATGTTTATAATAGTCCAAAAACATTCAGGGCCCAGCCCCATGGCCTAGTGGTTAAATTTGGTGAGCTCTACTTTGGCGCCCAGGTTCAGTTCGGGGGTGGGTACCTAGACCACTCATTGGCCATGCTGTGATGGTGACCCGCACACAAAATAGAGGAGGATTGGCAGCAAATGTTAGCTCAGGGAGAATCTTCCTTAGCAAAAACAAAAACAAAAAAGCCAAAAAGAATCCAGCACTCAAAAGGTAAAATTTATAATGCCTACCACCCAATCAAAATTACTAGCCTTCAAAAGAAGGAGGAAAGTGTGACCAATAGTGAGGGGAAAAATCAAACAAACTGACCCAGCACTGACACAGATAGAATCAATAGAGGAAGACATTAAAAGAATTATTATCCAATGGTCTACTGGAGTCACGTCATACTGGATCGGGAGAGCCAATTTTTCAATTATTGGGAATTTTTGCAAGCCAGTTATTAAACATAGCCAACATTTAAAATTAAATTACATACACTTACAATTAAATAATTTATATTTAAAGCAAAGGTAACAAATACTAAATCTCATCACTTGCTTGTTATTTTACATTTTAGTATAATCTATGTGCCTGAGGTTACTTAAGATTATCGTATTTGTATGGTGCAGATATTATAAAGTAGTGTGCATCTATTGTGAATCTCTTCCCAACTCCACATTCAGTGATGACGTGTTGGTAGCTTGAAATCAGCCATAGTGGGATTGTTTAAAGCACGGAAATTTGCGAATGTGACAGATCTAGGCTGTGTTATCTTCTTTTCCCAGAGAGCCAATTGTTAGCTATTTGCCAGCACACCATAAATTATAACTATCTTCCCTATGTTCAAGAAGCTAGAAGAAATACAGAACACGTTATGTAGAGACATTGAAGATATTCAAAAACCCCAAATATAACTTCTAAAGATGAAAATATGTGAGATAAAAAATATACTGGATGAATATAAAAGTAGATTAGACATTTTTTTCGGATGTACATATTTCAAATTCTGTGTACATTACATCATGTTCACCACCCGAAAACTAACTATAGTCCATCCCCTCACATGTGAGCCTAATCCCCCCTGTTGCCCTCCCCCCTCCTTCCTTCCCCAATGGTAACCACCAACCCAATCTCCAATGCTATGTGTTTTGTTTTGTGTTTTTTGTCGTTTTTATCTTCTACTTATGAGTGAGATCATATGGTATTTGACTTTCTCTCTCTGACTTATTTCACTCAGCATAATACCCTCAAGGTCCGTCCATGTTGTCACAAATGGCTGGATTTCGTCATTTCTTACGGCTGAGTAGTAGTCCATTGTGTATAAGTACCACATCTTTTTTATCCATTCGTCCCTTGATGGGCACTTAGGTTGCTTCCATGTCTTGGCTATCATGTATAATGCTGCAATGAACATAGGGGTGCAAGTATGTTTATGCCTTTGTGTTTTCAAGTTCTTTGGATAAATACCCAGCAGTGGGATGGCTGGATCATATGGAAGATCTATCCTTAATTTTCTGAGGATACTCCATACTGCTTTCCATAGTGGTTGCATCAGTTTGCACTCCCACCAGCAGTGAACAAGGGTTCCCTTCTCTCCACATCCTCTCCAACATTTGTTGTTTCCTGTCTTGTTAATTATAGCCATTCTGACCGGAGTGAGGTGATACCTCATTGTAGTTTTGATTTGCATTTCCCTGATAGCTAATGATGTTGAGCATCTTTTCATATGCCTGTTGGCCATCTGTATATCTTCTTCGGAGAAATCTCTCTTCAGATCTTTTGCCCATTTTCTAATTGGATTGTTGGTTTTTTTGTTGTTGAGCTGTATTAGTTCTTTGTATATTTTGGATATTAACCCCTTATCTGATACGTGGTTTGCAAATATCTTCTCCCAATTGTTAGGCTGTCTTTTCGTTTTGTTGATGGTTTCCTTTGCTGTGCAGAAGCTTTTTAGTTTGCTGTAGTCCCATCTGTTCATTTTTTCTTTTGTTTCCCTTGCCCGGTCAGACAGGGGACTTGAAAATATGCTGCTCAGACCAATGTCAAAGAGCGTACGGCCTGTGTTTTCTTCTAGAAGTTTCATGGTTTGGGGTCTTACATTCAAGTCTTTAATCCATTTTGAATTGATTTTTGTGCATAGTGTAAGGGAATGGTCAGCTTTCATTCTTTTGCATGTGGCTGTCCAGTTTTCCCAACACCATTTATTGAAGAGACTCTCCTTTCTCCATCGTATGCTCTTGGCTCCCTTGTCGAATATTAGCTGTCCATAAACATGTGGGTTTACTTCTGGGTTCTCAATTCTGTTCCATTGATCTGTGTGTCTGTTTTTGTGCCAGAACCATGCTGTTTTGGTTACTATGGCTTTGGAAATCAGGGAGTGTGATACCTCCAGCTTTGTTCTTTTTTCTCAGGAATCCTTTGGCTATTCGGGGTCTTTTGTTGTTCCATATAAATTTTAGGATTCTTTGTTCTATTTCTGTAAAAAATGTTGTTGGAACTTTGATAGGGATTGCATTAAATCTATAGATTGCTTTAGGAAGTATGGATATTTTAACAATGTTAATTCTTCCAATCCAAGAGCATGGAATATCTTTCCATTTCTTTGTGTCTTCTTCGATTTCTTTCAACAATATTTTATAGTTTTTGGTGTACAGATCTTTCACCTCTTTGGTTAAGTTTATTCCTAGGTATTTTATTCTTTTTGTTGCAATTGTAAATGGGATTGTATTCTTAATTTCTCTTTCTGCTACTTCGTTGGTAGTGTATAGAAACCCAACAGATTTTTGTATGTTGAGTTTGTATCCCGCAACTTGGCTGTATTCCTTTATTGTTTCTAAAAGTTTTTTAGTGGAATCTTTAGGGTTTTCTAGATATAAAATCATGTCATCTGCAAAGAGTGACAGTTTCACTTCTTCTTTTCCAGTGTGGATCCCTTTCATTTCTTTTTCTTGCCTGATTGCTCTGGCTAGGACTTCCAATACTGTGTTAAATAAGAGTGGTGACAGTGGGCATCCTTGTATGTTCCTGTTCTTAGAAGGATAGCTTTCAGTTTTTCTCCATTGAGAATGATATTTGCTGTATGTTTGTCATATATGGCCCTTATTATGTTGAGGTATTTTCCTTCTATACCCATTTGATTTAGAGTTTTTATCATAAATGGATGCTATATATTGTCAAATGCTTTCTCTGCATCTATTGAGATGATCATGTGATTTCTATTCTTCATTTTGTTAATGTGGTGTATCACGTTGATAGATTTGCAGATGTTGAACCATCCCTGCATCCCTGAAATGAAACCCAGTTGATCATGATGTATGATCTTTTTAATGTATTGTTGTATTTGATTTGCTAGTTATTTTGTTGAGGATTTTTGCATCAATGTTCATCGGTGATATTGGCCTGTAATTTTCTTTTTTTGTGTTGTCCTTGTCTGGTTTTGGTATCAGGATAATGTTGGCTTCATAGAAGGAATTAGGAAGCCTCTCCTCCTCTTCAATTTCTGGAAGAGTTTAAGAAGGATAGGTATTAAGTCTTCTTTGAATGTTTGGCAGAATTCACCAGCGAAGCCATCTGGTCCTGGACTTTTATTTTTTGGGAGGTTTTTGATTGCTGTTTCGATCTCCTTACTGGTAATTGGTCCATTCAAATTTTCTACATCTTTTTGGTCCAGTTTTGGAAGGTTGTATGTTTCTAAGAATTTATCCATTTCTTCTAGATTATCCAATTTGTTGGCGTATAGCTTTTCATAGTATTTTCTTATTATCTTTTGTATTTCTCAGGTGTCCGTTGTAATCTTTCCTCTTTCATTTCTGATTTTATTTATTTGAGCCTTCTCTCTGTTTTTCTTGGTGAGTGTAGCTAAGGGTTTTTGTCGATTTTGTTTATCTTTTCAAAGAACCAGCTCTTGGTTTCATTAATTATTTCTATTTTTTTTTTTAGTCTCTATTTCATTTATTTCTGCTCTGATTTTTATTATTTCCTTCCTTCTGCTGATTTTGGGCTTTGTTTGTTGTTCTTTTTCCAGTACCTTTAGGTGCACTTTTAGATTGTCTATTTGGGATTTTTCTTCTTTGTTGAGGTAGGCCTGAATTGCTATAAACTTCCCTCATAGAACCGCTTTTGCTGTATCCCACAGATTTTGGCATGTCGTGTTTTCATTTTCATTTGTCTCCAGGAATTTTTTGATTTCTTCTTTGATTTCTTCATTGACCCAATCGTTGTTCAGTAGCATTTTGTTCAATCTCCACATTTTTGTGGCTTTTCAGCATTTCTTGTAAGGCTGGTTTCTTAGTGATAAACTCCTTTAATTTTGGCTTGTCTGATAAGGTGTTTATCTTCTTTCTGTGGTTGATTTCCAGTTTCATACCTTTGTGGTCAGAAAAGATGCATGGTATTATTTCGATCTTCTTAAATTTGTTGAGACTTGTTTTGTGGCCTAGCATGTGATCAATCCTGGGGAATGTTCCATGGGCATTTGAAAAGAATGTGTATTCTGTGGTTTTTGGATGGAATGTTCTGTATATATCTACTAAGTCCATCTGGTCTAATGTGTCCTTTAAGGCGAGTGTTTCCTTATTGATCTTCTGTTTGGATGATTTATCCGTTGGTGTAAGTGGAGTGTTAAAGCCCCCTACTATTATTGTGTTACTATTTCGCCTCTTATGTCTGTTAGTAATTGCTTTATACGTTTAGATGCTCCTATGTTGGGTGTGTAGATATTTACAAGTGTTATATTTTCTTGTTGGATTGTTCCCTTTATCATTATGTAGTGCCTGTCTTTGTCTCTTATTACAGTTTTTGATTTAAAGTCTATTTTGTCTGATATAAGTATTGCTACCTCTGCTTTCTTTTCTTTGCCATTTGTATGGAATATTTTTTTCCATCCTTTCACTTTCAGTTTGTGAGTGTCTGTAGGTCTGAAGTGTGTCTCTTGTATGCTGCATATACATGGGTCTTGTTTGTTTATCCAGTTGCCACCCTATGGCATTTGATTGGAGCATTTAGTCCATTGACATTTAAAGTAGCTATTGATAAATATGTATTTATTGCCATCCTGTCACTTTTTTTTTCTGGGTGTTTTAGTAGTTCTTCTCTGTTCCTGTCTTTTTCTCTTGCTCTCTTCCCTTGTGGTTTGATGGCTATCTTTAGTAATATGTTTGATTGCTTTTGCCTTACTTTTTTTCATGCTTGCTTTAGGTTTCTGATTTGTGGTTACCATGAGGATCCTATTTAATATACTATGCATATAACAGTCTATATTGAGTAGATAGTCTCTTTAGCTTGACCTCTTTCTAAAGGCTCTACTTTTTCACTCCCCTCCTCCCACATTATATGTTCTTCACATCATATATAGTCTCTTCTTTAGTGTGTGTCTATCCATTACTCTCTTATCATTGAAATAGGTGATTTTAGTACATTTGTCTTTTAACCTTCATATTATCTTCACAGGTAGTTGATCTGCTGCCTTTACTATATTTTTACCTTACAAGTGATTTTATTGCATTTTTTTTATTGTTGTTGTTTTGGGGTTTTTTGATAATTTTTTTTTATCTCTATTTGTGGTCGTTGCTTTCCCACTTAAATAAGTCCCTTCAGCATTTATTGTAAGGCTGGTTTCTTAGTGATAAACTCCTTTAATTTTGGCTTGTCTGATAAGGTGTTTATCTCTCCTTCCATCCTAAATGACAACCTTGATAGATAGAGTATTCTTGGCTTTTTTCTTTTTAGCACTTTAGATATGTTGTGCCATTCTCTTCTCGCCTGTAGGGTCTCGACTGAGAAGTCCGCTGATAGCCTGATGGGCTTCCCTTTATATGTCACTTGTGGCCCTTCTCTTGCTGCTTTTAGGATTCTCTCTTTGTCTTTAATTTTGGACATTTTGATTATAATATGTCTTGGTGTGGGCCTCTTTGGGCTTCTCTTGTTTGGAGCTCTCTGTGCTTCCTGAACTTGGATGTCTGTTTCCTTCCTCAGGTTAGGAAAATTTTCCTCTATTATTTCAACAAATAAATTTTCTGCCCCTTTGTCTCTCTCTTCTCCTTCTGGGACCCCTATAATCCAAATGTTAGCACGCTTGATATTGTCCCAGAGTTCTCTTACACTGTTCTCATTCTGTCTAATTTTCATTTCTTTTCTGTTCTGCTTGGGTGATTTCCTCTAGTCTTTCATCTAGCTCGCTGATCCATTCTTCTGCTTCCACTACTCTGCTATTGAGTCCCTCTAGTGAATTTCTCATTTTGAGTATTGTATTCTTCATTTCTGATTGGTTTTTTTAATTTTTTTTCCCATGGTTGGTTTTTTTTGTTTTGTTTTTTAAAGATTTTATTTTTTCCTTTTTCTCCCCAAAGCCCCCAGTACATAGTTGTATAGTCTTCGTTGTGGGTCCTTCTAGTTGTGGCATGTGGGACGCTGCCTCAGCGTGGTTTGATGAGCAGTGCCATGTCCACGCCCAGGATTCAAACTGACGAAACACTGGGCTGCCAGCAGCAGAGCGCACAAACTTAACCACTCAGCCATGGGGCCAGGCCCCATGATTGTTTTTTTTTTATATCTTCCAGTTCTTTTCTGATGTGCTCACTGTGTTCATCCATTCTTCTCTGCATATCTGTAAGCATCCTCAGGATATTTTGTTTGAACTTTTTGTCAAGTAGGTCGCTAGTTTCTGTTTCACTCAGTCCTTTTTCTGGGGTTTTGTACTGTTCCCTTGCTTGGAAAGTATTCCTTTGCCTCCTCATTATGCCTCTTTCTCTGTGCTATTTTCTTTGTAGTAGGTGAGTCGACTAAGTCTCCTGATCTTGGAGAAGTGGCCTTATGTATGAGATGCCTTATGAGGCCCAGCAGTGTGCTTCCCTCTCATCACCAGTCCATAAGAACCAGGAGTGACCCCTTTGTGGGCTACTTGTGTCCTTCTGCTGTGGCAGGGTTGCTCCCACTGCAGGTACCTAGGGAGTCTGATCTTTCCTTCCCTGGCCAGCTGTTTGTAAATCCAGTTTGGGGAGCCTCAGCACTGTTGGCTGCAAAATCTATCAGCACTCTCTGATTGCAGTTTTCCTCTTAATTGGGTTGGTGCCCAGTGTAGCTGGTTGCTAGGCTCAGGGGCATACAGTTGTGATAGGCCTCAGGCCAACAAGGCTGTTGTCAGTTTCCTTAGGAGTGCAGCTGAGTGGGGCTAGCCCTTGGCAGGGGGCACTCAATTGTTTCAGGCTTTGGAAGGTGGGGCTGATCTTTTTTATGGCTATTTGTGAAGCACAAGTCTTCTGATAAGCCTCACCCCCCACAGGACCACATACACTGTCAACACAGTCCTGGTCTGTGCAAACTTTTCAACCCCCTGGAGCATACCCCAACGCCACACTGCAGAGGCTCCCATCTCTCACCCACAGTTCACCTGGTCCTCACACAGGTCCTGCCCCACAGAGGCAGACACCCTTGCCTGCCTGTGGAGGATCAAGGGACCCAGTCAATACAGGCTGAAAAGTAGCCTGAGGGCTTGCTGTTAGGTAGGGCCAGTCCCTAGGGTGGGCTGCCTGCCCTGGCTGAACTGAATTAAATCTGTGCTCTGGTAGGCGTGGCAGACCCCTGGGCCAACAGCCCAAGGGACAAACCTCAATGGCCCCCACCGGGCCATATCAGCACGCCTGGACCAGGTCAGAACAATGGCCCCCACCAATGTGCCAGTCTCCGGAGAGGTCCCTCCTCTCACCAAGATGCCCCCAGAGCCCACCAGGTGAGTCTTGTTTCACCAAAGGACTGTCAGCCTTCTCTCTGGTGATTTTAGGTTGCTGCAATGAGTGAGTTTGTGCGTGGGGCCTTTAAGACCCGGGTCGTTTCAGCTTTTGGCCAATAGCTTTTCTGGGGGTGTCCCCGCTGCAGTCAATAGCCTGCAAAACCAGACAGTAAGACCCTCGTCTCAGTTGGGCTGAGTCTAAAGGATGCTTATAGCAGTATCGCCCCCACTCCAGACCTCACTCCTCCAGGGAGGGCTGTGGACCTTAGGGTGGCTCCCGCCTGGCCAGTTGAGAAGCTCTGCTGCTCCCAAAGGTGGCTTTTTTCCTCTCTGGCCAGAATTACTGCCTCTTCTGCCTTTGTAAGGACTGTCCCTTGTCATGGGGGTTCTTTTTATCCAGTTTTAAGTTTTCAATCCAGGGTAATTCTTCCAAAAATTGTTGTAACCTGGTTGTGTTCATGGGAGGAGATGAGTTCAACGTCTGCTCACACCACCATCTTAACGAGACCCTCCTAGACTTTGAAGAAGAAAAGATTAGTGATCTGGAAAACAAAACAATAAAAATTATCCAAAATAAAAAGCATAGAGAAGAGATTTTTTAAATAAATACATCATCAGTGAGCTCTGGAACAATTTCAAATGGCCAAATACACTTGTAATTCAAGTCCCAAAAAGACATAAAGGAAAGAAACAAAAAAAATTTTGAAGAAATACTGGCCAAAAAATTATTCACATTTGATAAAAACTAACTCACAAGTCAGGGAACCTCAAAGAGCCCCATGTACATAAAACATTAAGAATACTACAGCAAGAAAGGTCATAATCAATTGCTCAAATCCAATGATAAAGATAAAATCTTAAAAGTGATCAGAGAAAAATGAAATTATGTACAGAGGAACAGTCTCATCAGAAGGAATGCAAGTCAGATGACAATGGAGCAATATCTTTAAAGAACTGAGGGTAGAAACCTTTCAACCTAGAATTCTATACTCTGTAAAAAATATCTTTCAAAAAAAAAAATGAGAGACTTTGGGAATGACATCAGTAAAATGGCAGCATAGGCATTTCTAGCACTCCCCCACCCCCCAAAAAAACCAGTTTGAACAACTATTCTCATGTGAAAATACCTTCACAAGAGCTAAGGATTCCAGACGAGGTATTACAGCACCTGGGTGAAACACAGAAGTAAGAAAAGATGTATGGAAGAGGGTAGGAACGATGGATTCACATTACCCCCCACCTCCCACTCCCCACCAAGCCAGGGCAGCCCAGGGCAGAGAGAGACACCTTCCCTGTGGAAGAAAGAGAGTAAAGCAAGCACCTGACTTCACCATGGATGCCTGAACCAACCCACCCCAGCACCAGGTCCACTCTTATGGCCCTAGGTGGCTTCCAGTAGATTCCCACGAACACGGGCCCCTAGCTAACCCCAGTGTCAGGCCAGTCCCTGCAGACCTAGACTCCAGACAAGGTCTCATAGACTCTGGTTCTCAGCCTACCCTGGCACCAGGCCAGCCTCTGAGGACTCAGCCTCAAGGCCATTCCCTACAGACTCAGGCTCCTGGCCTACCCTGTCCCAGACCAGTGCCCACAATCCCAACTTCCAGGCCAACACAATACCTCCCACCCCCAGGCCCCAGGTTATAGACTGTCTCCCATGGCCCCAGGCTCCAGGCTTGCCCTAGTGCCAGGCCAGCCCCCACGGCCCTAGCCTCCAGGCAATCTCCACTGAAGCCACGTTCCCAGCCTGTTCTAATACCAGACCTACTCCCACAGACCAAGACATCAGGCCCACTGTAGTGGTTCCTGACACCCCGTTGGCACCTGTAGACCCAGAATCCAGAGGCACCCATGCAGACCCAGGTCCCAGCCCCATCACTGCAGACTCAAGTGCCAGGCCCATGCCCATGAACCCAGGCTCCCAACATGCTCCTGCAAACCCAGGCACTAGGCATGCCTACCCAACAACTCCAATAGACCCAAACATCACCAGATGGCCCACTTAGAATCTCTGAAGTGACTGATTAGTAAAGGACCTGGCCTGCCAAAGCCAGGCTATAAAGACTGGAAGAGGTGCCTACCTCCTCAAATGCACAGACACCAATGTAAGGCCATAAGAATCATGAAAAATCAAGGAAACATGACACCACTAAAGGAAACTAATGAAACTCCAATGATTGACTCTAAAGAAATGGAGATTTATGAACTGTTGGAAGGTTCTTATATACTTAAAGCATATGAAATCATTTGAAGGGAAACAGTTATAATTTAAAGACATGTACTACAAACTCTAATTCAATATCCAAAATAAAAAAGAAAGAAAAGAAAAGAATTATGGATAAGAAACCAACAAAGAAGATTAAATAGAATTATAAAAAATAATTAATCCAAAAGATGGCAGAAAAAGGGAACAAAAACCAGATTGGACAAATAGAAAATAAAAAGCAAGATGGTAGTTTAAACCCAGTCACTTCAACAATCACAATAATAGTAAATGGTATAAACACCCCAATGTAAAGGAAGATATCATCAAACTGTGTAAAAAGGAAGACGTAAATATTTGCTACCTACAAGAAATCCATTTTAAATATAAAGACATCAACAAGCTAAAAGTAAAAGGCTGGGAGAAAAAACAATATATCATGCTAATACTAATCAAAAGAAAGCTGGAATGGCTACATCGATATCAGACAATGATGATTTCAGAGGAATGAATATTACCAGGGAAGAAGAAGGTCATTTCATAATGATAAAAAGATCAATTTATCAAGAGAACATAACAATACTAAAAGTGTGTATACCTTATAGAGTTTCAAATTCAACATAGTGAAACCAATAGAACCATAAGAAAAAAGAGTCAAGTCCATAATTATACTTCGAGATTTCAATGCCTATTTCTTAATAATTAGTTGGACAAGTAGACAGAAAATCAAGTAATATAGAAGAGAGTTAAGTGACGTTTAAACTGACCTAACTGACATTTAGAAAGTACTCCAAGCAACAAGAGAATACACATTCTGTTGTGCACATGGAAACTTTGCTTGTATAAATCACATTCTGAGTTATCAGTCTAGTTTCAATAAATTAAAAAAATTCAAAGTATCTTCTCAAGCAACAATGGAAATAAATAAAACACAGAAATATATAATAGAAACTAAATAACCAATGGATAAAAGAAGAAATCAAAAGGAAAGTTAAGAAGTATTTTAATCTGTATGAAAATGAAAGCACTTCTCAAAATTTGTGAGTTTCAGCCAAGCAGGGCTTAACAGGAAATTTACAGTGATAAATATCTTTATTAGAAAGTAATACAGATTTCAAATAAATGACAGCTTCCATTTTAGGGAACTGGAAAAAGAAGAGTAAATTAAACCCATTGTATACCAAAAAAATAATAATAACAAAGATGAGAGTGAAAACCAGTGAAATAGATAAGAGAAAAACAATAGAGAAAAGCAATTAAATGAAAAGCAATTTCTTTGAGAAAACAAAATTGATAAACTTGGGGCGGGCCCCGTGGCTGAATGGTTGAGTTTGCGTGCTCCGCCTCGGCAGCCCAGGGTTTCAGTGGTTCGGATCCTAGACATGCACATGGCCATGCTGAGGTAGCATCCTGCATGCCACAACTAGAAGGACCCACAACTAGGGTATGCAACTATGTACTGGGGGGATTTAGGGAGAAAAAGCAGAAAAAAACAAAAAAAGGTTGTTAGCTCAGGTGCCAATCTTTAAAAAAAAAAAAATTGATAAACTTCTAGCCAGACTGATAAAAAAAAGAAAGCAAGAGAAGGAAAAAATTGTCAATATCAGAAATGAGAGGTCATGTCACTACAAAATCTATAGATACTAAAAGAATAATAAGGAAATATTACAAACAACTTTATACCAGTAAATTTGACAAATTTGATGAAATGGACTAATTTCTTGAAAGACACAAACTCAAAGCTCACTCAAGAAGAAGTAGATAAACTGAATAGCCATATAGATATTTTAAAAATTGAATTTATAGTTTAAAACCTTTCCACAAAGAAAATTGCACCTACATGTATTCACTGGTGAATTCTACCAAACATTTAAGAAACAAATAATACTAATTTTACACAAACTCTTCCAGAAAATTGAATAGGAGAGAATAAATTCTTTCCAACTTATTCTATAAAGCCCATATTACCTGATTCCAATCTAGGCAGAGATATTACTAGAAAAGTAAATTGTAGACAACAGTAAATTGTAAATACAGTAAATTTTATTTATCATGAATATAGATACACATATTCTAAGCAAAATCTTAGCAACATGAGTTTTACAATACACAAAAAGGATATGACAGCATAGCCCAGAATTTAAGGTTTATTTGACATTTGAAAATCAATCAATATAACTTAGCTAAAATAGAAAAACATGTATTATCTCAATAGAAGTAGAAAAATATTTAACAAAAACCAAAAGCCATTCCTGATAAAAACTCTCAACAAACTGGGAATAGAAGGGAATTTCCTCAACCTGATAAAGGGCATCTATGAAAAACCTAAAGCTAACATAATACTTAATAGTGAAAAACTAAATGGGTTCACCCTAAGATTAGGAACGAGGCAAGAATGTACACTCTCACTTCTATTCAACATTGCATTGACAGTTCTGGCCACTACAATTAGACAAGAAAAAGAAATAAAACATATCCATGTTGGAAAGGAAAAAGTCAAATGCTTTTAGTCACAGACAATTGCAATAAAATGCAAACCTTTCTAAATACTGTATATATATATACTAGAAAGAAGAGGAGATTAAAAAAAAGTAGGCCACATAGTGAAAGATTATTTAAATAAAAGACTTGTATAATAAACAGAAAACAAAACATGTCATGATATTTATTTATTCATTCATTTATTTATTTATTTATTTATTTTTATTGAGGTAACATTGGTTTCGGCCCTGGTGGTCTAGTAGTTAAGATTCAGCGCTCTCACTGATGTGGCTCAGGTTTGTTTCCCAGTCAGGGAACCACCCTGTCCATCTGTCAGTTGTCATACTGTGGTGGCTGTGTGTTGCTGTGATGCTGAAAGCTACGCCACTGGTATTTCAAATACCAGCAGGATCACCCATGGTGGACAGGATTCAGCAGAGCTTCCAGACTCAGACAGACCAGAAAGAAGGACTGGACCACTCACTTCCAAAAAAATTGGCTATGAAAACCTATGAATAGTAGTGGAGTGTTATCTGATACAGCACTGGGAGGTGAGAGGAGGCACAAAAGACTGAGCAGAGTTCTGCTCTGCTGTACACGGGATCACTAGGAGCCAGAATCAACTTGACAGCACTAACAAGAAAACATTGGTTTATAACATTATGTATGGTCCAGGTGTACTTCATTATATTTCAACTTCTATGTACAGTACATTGTGTTCATCAACAAAAGTCTAGTTTCTATCCATCACTATACAAATGTCTCCCTTTACTCTTTCCGCTCTGCCCCCACCCCACTTCCCCACTGGTAACCACCAATCTTTTCTCCTTATTGTGTGTTTGTTTGTTTATCTTCCACATATGAGTGAAATCATACAGTACTTTTCTTTCTCTGTCTGACTATTTTGCTTAGCATAATACCCTCAGGTTCCATCCATGTTGTCACAAATGGCACAATTTCATCTTTTTTATGGCTGAGTAGTAGTATTTCCTTGTGTATATACACCACATCTTCTTTATCCATTCATCCATTGATAAGCACTTAGGTTGCTTCCATGTCTTGGCTATTATAAATAATGCTATGTATATCTTTTTGAATCAGTGTTTTCATGTTCTTTGGATAAATAGCCAGAGGTGGAATAGCTGAATCATAAGACAGTTCTATTTTTAATTTTTTGAAGACTCTCCATACTGTTTTCCACAGTGACTGCACCAATTTATATTCCCACCAGCAGCAGCGTACAAGGGTGCCCTTTTCTCCACATCCTCTCCAACACTTGTTATTTCTTATCTTTTTAAAATAGCCATTCTGATGGAGATGAGGTGATATCTTACTGTGGTTTTGATTTGCAATTTCCTAATAACTAGTGATGTTGAACATTTTTCATGTGCCTGTTGGCCATCTGTATATCTGTATATCTGTATATCTTCTTTGGAAAAATGTCTCTTCATAATTTTTTTAAATAATTACCTGTAAGAATATTGTGAGTGAACAGGGAAACTCAGGACTTCTCTGAGCATATCTTGTTTTACAGATTTAACTTTGGACAGATGTGCATATTTTGCATAACTAAAAAATTAAATTTAAAAAACCATTCCAAAAAAAGTTAAAGTAAAATGAAACTAAAGAACCTAAATTTGGATCCAGCGGGTCACATACCACATAGAGAGGAAGACCAAAGGAACTTAAAAATAGACTCCAAATCATATTGTTGGTGGAAGGACTGGTATTATTATTCTGAGACTGTTGTGTGTGTATTGTGGGATAAAGAAAATGAGTAACTATGTGATAGTCTATCATTCCTGTTGCAAACCAAGCATTCTCAGAATACTTAGAGAGAGAATTGCACTTCTCACAGCCGCATGACTTTGCGTATCCAATTACTGTCATTCAATGTCAAAGAAATCCAAAGATTGAAGTCTAGAAAACTTGAGAACATTAAGTTACATTTGGTTTCTGGGTAAATGTGAGTTTACTCTCTTTGGAAGTTTTCTAGGAGTAGAATAATAGTATAAATAAAGAGATAATGACATAAAATGTTCATTGAAAAGTTAAGCTCCATTTCTCTTGGCTGTATAGAGCTGTTTGACAATGAGAAACTTGATCAAGTTAAAAATAGCGTGGTAAAGGGAAAAAGGACCCTGGGTTCAAGCCCTGGATCAGTTATGGCTGACTCTGAACCGAGGGTTGGGAAGGGGGCAATCTTTATGGTCTCTTGAAGTTTTCATACTCTATCATGGTCCCAGTAAGCATTTGGAACGCCATCAGCAGCCTACCTTTCCAGTTCAGTGGTTTCATTAGTAAACAGGCTGACTCATCAGCAAATGCCCAATCTCACTTGAAAGGTGTATACTATATATAAAGAAATTAATGATATCCCAAGCCTGCACAACCAGACCACAGCAGAACATTGGCACCAATATGTTTATCTGGAAGAAAAAGTAACAGAGACCATATCATTAGAGAGGATAACTACAATAAAAATCTCAGGATTGGAAACCCTGAACAATACCAGTTTACCACGAGAGTCCACAAATTGAAGGCCACATTTGCCAGACATGGAATTCCTAAAAGGATTATCTCTGACGATGAGCCACAGTCGTCCTCAAAGGAATTTCCACATTTTGCCAAAACATGAGAATTTGAACACTTCAACAGTCAGTCCACATTGCCACAGAGCCAAGCCCTTTGCAAAGGGTTAGTGGTGAAAAGCTGAAAGAATGAAACTCTAAAACACATTGGACCAAGCTGAGACTAATGATAAAGTCCCCTGCTTCAGACTATTTGGAGCAAGGAATGCATTGTGGGCAACTTTCATTTCCCTTCCTCAGTTATTATAGTCTCAGCATCTCCCCTCAGCACCAGTGTCTATGTGTGGAATGTGAGGGCCTATGGCAGCAAGTCTACTCCTCACACAAATATTGTAAAACTGAATAAAAACAGATATAGTAAACAAGTCACACCACCAGGCCCTGGTCTGATCCCTTTGTCAGCATGAAATCCTATCCCTTGGAAAGTGTGGTTAACACCAAACACTGAAATAGTAGGTATTCTTGCTGGTGATGTTTAAGATGATACCATAGTCCCACAGAGAACATGCTAGAAGAGATCAATATTTTGTTTAATTAGTACAGCAAGTATGGTTTGAGAATCTAATGTGTGCCTAGACCTGTACTGATGAAGTACAATCCTGCCCTAGTCAAGGTTTTTTCAGTGGCAAATAACAGAAGTCATTCAAGCTACATTAAGAAAAAAATGAGAATTTGTTGCATAGATTATAAGGGATATTATAGAGGCCAAAAGAAAGCAATGCCGTTGGTCCTCATTAGGGCTGTAACTAGGAACTGGAAAGATATTAGAGTCAAAGCAGAATATGGTTCTTATCTCTACCTTTCTTGTCCATCTTGTTTCTTCTCTCTCCTTGCTTATAGCATAAGATAGTTGTCCGTGGTAGGTAGCCTCCAAAATGACCCTCAAGGATCTTCTATGCCTGAGTGTGGGCTGGGCCTTGTAACTTACTTCTAATACAGAATACAGCAAAAATAATGATATGTCACTTCCAAGATTAGGTTAAAGAGAAGGTGGTTTCCATCCTGCACACTTTTACTCTGTGATCATTCTGATTGACACCAGCTGCTATGGTATGATTGGATCTATGAAGAGACCCAGGGAGACAGGAACAGAGGGAGGCCTCCAAACAACAGCCAGTGAGAAACTGAGACCCTCTGTCCAACAGTCCATGAGGAACTGAATCCTGTCAGCAACCACGTGAGTAACAGTGACTTTGGAAACGGATTCTACCTCAGGTGAGCTTTCAGATGAGACTTCAGCCCAGCCAAAAACCCAATGGAAAACTTGTGAGAGATCTTGAGGCAGAGGCATCTAGCTAAACCACACCCAGATTCCTGACCCATAAGAATTGAGGTAATAAATGTTTATTGTTAAAAGCTGTTAAATTTCAGGAAAATTTTTTACATGTGGATAAGTAATACAGATTTGGTACCATAACAGATACCTAAAAATATGGGACTGGCTTTAGAGCCAGGAGGTACATGGAGGCTAAAAAGGTTTAAATAGCGTGTTAAGAGAAAACCTAAGTTGCCTTGAATATATTCTTAGTAGAAATCTGGACTTTGGAGATGCTGCCAGTGAGGGCTCAAAAAAAAGAAGCTGGGGCATGTTATTAGAAACTGGAAGAAAGGGATCTTTATTATGGAGGGGCAACACTGTCATCTGCAGTTATGTGGAAAGCAGAAAATATTCCTAATAAAGTGGATGATCTGGTTAACTAGATTCCCAAGTAGAATCTTGAAGGTGCCCCCTGGTTTCTTTTTGCTGCTTATAGTAAAATGAAAGAGGAAAAAGATCAATAGAGAGAAGGACTTTAAAACACAAAGAAATCAGAAATTGATGGTTTTACAAGTTCTCAGCCACTTCAGATGGCAAACAATTCTAAAATTAAGAAATGGCTTTCAAGTAAGGAGCAAATCAAGAGCTCTACCAGGAGAACATGGTGCAAAGATAAAGCTGAGGGTGTGACTGTCAGATTCTTTGTTCAGACCTCAGAAAAGAACAAAGATGGTGCCTAATGTATTATTCAGTCACACAAAGTCCCTTTAAAGAAATTAAGGTGCGCCTTACAGAGTCTCTCAAGCAACAGGTCTTCTAAGAAGCTTATACCCACTGTCCCTCATCCATTTCAGCAGATGCTCAATGTGGAGAAAGATTTTTCCCAAACAGACTTACGAGTATGAACTTTATCTAGTGGTGTAAACTCCAATGACATTCCTAGAAAGCCCATAATATTTTTGAGAGAATTATATCAGCAGAAACACTGCCAGCTTGGACTAAAAGGAACAGAGGCAGTAAAAAATGAAGAGGTAGTTTGACTCCCAAAATTTAACTGGTAGGAAGCAGGCTGAGAAAACTGCTCAGCTGAAGGATGTTACCTTTCATACCTTTTCATACAAAAAGGAGGATGATTCCCAGGGTGCAACCAGGAGCCCAAAGAGCAGAGCCAAGAGCCATGGAGAATTGTTCTCAGGCCTTGAGACATATTCAAGGAATTTCCAACATTTGCTTGTCCAGATTTCGGAATTGCTATAAACTAGTAATTCCTTTGTGGCTTCCATTCCCCCATGCATTCCTGAACTGGAATGTCTATACTGGTTAATCTATGCTTGTCCCAAAACTGTGTAGTGTGTGTACCGGGGGAAAATAATTTGCCTCTTTATTCTTACATTTCTACAGATTGAGAGGAACTGTACTCAAGGAGCTGTACTTATGGAAGTATTCCTAAGAGGCCTCAGCAAAACCTGGATCTGACTTAAATAATGAGGTTCTAGACATTGAACTGATACTGTAATGTCTTACTCTTGGGTAGGGGTGAGTGTACTTTCCATTTAAGAGGGACATGAATCATTGGGGATCAGAGGGTAGGCTGTGGTAGGCAGCCCTTAAGATGACTTGCAGTATCTGCCTCCTGATACTTACATCCTTGGGTAATCACCTTCCTTTGAGTGTGGAATGGACCTAGTCACTTCTTCCTAATGGACAGAATATGGCAAAAGTAATGATATATCACTTCCAAGATTAGGTTACGAAGAGACTGTAGCTTCCATTTTGTGCACTCTCTCTCTCATTCTCATGTTCTCTGATGGAAGCCAGCATCCCTAGGGAGAGGCCCATAAAGGAAAGAACTTAAGGAAGCCTCACACTAACAACCAGCAAGGAACTGAGACCCTCTGTGCAACGTCCCTTGAAGAAGTGAATCCTACCAACAACCATGTGAGTAAGAATGGAAGCAGATCCTACCTCAGTCAAAGCTTCAGATGAGACCACAACCCTGGCCAATCAAAGAGTATAGCACTTTAATCACAGCCTTGTGAGAGAGAATGAGGTTGAGGTACACATCTGAGCCATTCCTAGATTTATGACCCACAGAAACTGACATAATCAGTGTTTCTCGTTTAAAGATCTTAACTCTTAAGTGATTTGTTATGCAGCAATAAATAACTAATAGACAGGCCCAGCCCTGCAGCCCTGTACCTATTACTCTGTCACCACCAACTGATAGGTGTCCCACTGTCTGATTTCAAAACTCCCAAGAGAAAGATTCTGATTGGCCCAGACTGACTTGGGTGTCCACCACAGGTACAAACCGCAGTGTTCATTGAGGGAACAGAGATGTTTAGTACAATTATAGCCACAGGGCTCCAGTCCTGTGAGTGGAAGTCAGCTCTTAGAGAAGAACAAGTAGTCTCTTTTAAAAGAAAATCCATGTCTAGTGGGAAAGATGAAGCACTCGGAATAAACAAAGACTCCCCAGGACAATAACTGATTAACTATGGGCCCCATGTCCCTATCACCTCAAACACAAAGTCTAAGGCTGTGCCAAGAGTGACTCTCAGACAACGAGAAAATTCTGTTACTAGAATTCCTCTGTTTGCTAGTTGTTTTTTTTTTCTTAATCCATTAAGGAAGTTGTTGAGCAGAGTGCTGAGAAAACGATCGATCGATTGAATCCACTTGTTGACGCAAACAAGAAAAGGAGGAAGCAGGTGTCATACTAGCAAACAAAGGCTCTTCTTTGATGGGAGGAAAAGAAAATCTCTAAAACGTTAGTCCTCTACAGGGCATGACTGCTCCAATGAATTCTTTTAAAAACAGGGATCTTGTTATTAGAAGAAGGAGGATTGTTAAGGGCCAACGATCTCTCTGAGACCAGGAACATCATGGCTGGATGGTGTAAGGAAAAGATCTTCTTACTCCTCTCCCTGGTAGTCAAGTTTTCTGACTGCTGGAGAGTAGATATTACCAGAATGCTGGTCCCAGAGAGTAAAAAGGTAAGAAAGGAAATAGCAAAGTAAGAACTGACGGTACAAAAAAGTAGGAGAAGAAAACCTAGAAATAGAGAGATCAGAAACGGGCTTTAAGTACGAAGCAATAGAGAACATAACGACGATTTATAGCACTAATTTATACCTAGGATTTTGAAAGTGAAATTTAAAAATTAAAAAAAAAGTTCAAGAACAGAACTTCCGATCTGTCTCCGAGGTAAACTGGGAATCTGATGAAGATCCCTTGGCTTTGCAGCACTCATACTTACCAGAGAAAAACTATAATCATTAGCTGTATAATTCAACCCCATCTCCTCCACTACTACCAGATTTTTCCCTCCAAGTCTTCGCTACAGCCCTGTCCTGTCACATCAGTGGGCACCTCACAGTGATAATATCACCATTATTAGTAATATCAGCAACAGCTACAATTTATTGAGTCTTAGCCAAGGCTTAAGCACTGAAGTGACCACCTTTGGAACATAACATCACTTAATTCTCACAAAAACCCTATAATGTGAGTGCTATTAAGCTCTCCATTCAGTGGATGAGGAAAACCATCTAAGGCTGAGAGAGATTCACAAAACTTGCCCGAGGATGCACAGCTGGAAAACGAAAAACTGGAATTTGAACTAACTTCAAAGTCCACGGCCACTATTTTAGATAGCCTCCCATAATATTTCATTTGTGGAGCACTTATATGTTATCACTATGCAAAGAGCTTTGCTTATATTATCATATTGGATTATCACAACAGCCCATAAGGTAGGTTTGATGATCCTGTTTTACAAAACAAGAATTTAAGTAAGTGTACTGATCACTAGTCTATTGTCCACTGACCCTCCAGCTAAAATCAACCACTATTTAAGTCACTAACATGTGCAAAATGAATACTTAATAAAAACAAGCTTTGTAGACAATGTGCTTTATGATGACTGTAATTGGTGAACAATGTGCAAATATCATACAGGGAACCCCTAGTTTCATGCAATACTGAACTCATGGTAAACTACTTCTCTTTTTCTCATTTTGTAGGCCAAAGAGTGCCCCTTCTGGCTGCGTACCCACTTATATAACCCCTACACAGAAGTCAATGGGTGTTCCAGGCAGCAGCAAAACAGATGTGGCTGCTGGGGTGGGGTGGAAGACGATGACCAGCATACAGATTGCTGTGCTTATGTTCTGCGTCGACATCTGATATGGCTATTCTTGTCTGTGTTTACATGTCCCATTCATCTGGTTCAACCAGACAGAGTTTTACTAATATTATTGATGGTTGCCATAACAACAAGCATGTGAATATACTTTAGCTAAGAAATTGTGACAAGTATTTGGTTGATCACAGTCCGTAAATTGCATAGAGGGATGATCTCCAGGGGTGAAGGGGGATGGAATAGGACATCACCAGATGGACACTTGCTTTGATCTCATTGAGGAAATTTACATAGTGATTTCTCCTGAAAAAGTTCCTTTCCAGGGGCTTCCTCTGGAAATTTGGAGCTGTTTGATCCTTGGAGAATAGCCAGTAACTCAACCAAAGACTCTTCTTAGACCATAAATAGCATTCTGAGTTTGCATCCTCCATTTCCATCACTCTCCCTCTCCTGATCTTCTCAGTCTCTTCAGTATTCAAGAAACTAATGGAACAAAGTCAAATACTAGAAATTGGGTAATCTTCCTTTGCTTCTTTTAGCTCTGGCTTCTTAGGTGACATTCCTTTTGATCACAGATACTTCCTAAAAATATACTGGATATTGTGGAGTTGGGGGAGAAAAAGGGGCAAGATGGTGGATATCAAAGACCTGGAAAACAACCTCTGCCATTGATGAATTTGTGGTCATGCTTGAGAGGCAGGGTGACTGAAGGGGTTCCTGAGGTGTGGGGCTTTTCGCTTTATAACCAGGAAAGTCCAAGGCAAACCAGGATGAGTTAGAGACTCTATGAAGTGAGTCTGAGAAATTCACTTCACCTACGTAGACCTCATTTCTCCCAACTCTAAAAATGAATTAAAAATTTTATTTCCTTTGCCTTATTCTCAGTAAACCATATACAAAAGAAGAAAACAATACATGAAATCCTTTAAAAAAAAAAAAAAAGAGTACAGAGATGCCAGCCATATCTGATCCTAGAGTATTGGCTTCAGAGAGACAGGGAATTGGGTCTCCTTGGTGAAACACCTTAACATCCAAGACCTCAAACACTTAGCTTCTCCCTATGGTGCACCTGATCTCTTTGAGACAATGCAGTACTATTTAATAAGCTGACTCCCCAAAGGTGTCTAAGTGATTCCCAGGATGTAGGTCACACACTGGAAGAATCGCATTCAACCAATGTTGAACAACCAAGCTTAAAACTCCCAACACACAGCTGCATGTTTAAGATGAATAAGACATCATTGGTGAAATATTTTTATTACAAGGGGTTACGACTTAAACACAGCAAAAAAGATATTGGATTGAGGTGTTCCATTTAATGTATTGGTTGAGAAGGGAGTGAGAGAGGGTAAGGGGAAGAGACAGAAGAGTCATCCTATGGTGATTTCATCCCACCATTCCTCTTCCAGTGAGATAAGAGCAGTCATTGGGCTTAAGATTATCCATTATTCATTTTCTCTAAAGAAGTAGGAGTGCTATGAGAATTACAGATTAGTGCAGGGGAGGGGTATACTCAAAGACTCCTGGTCTCCCAATTTAGAACACAGTTGGGAGAAGGAAGGAGCAGAGCCTTCCCCTCCAGAACAATAACAGCGGCAACACTAGCCACCCACCTTGGCTCAGCTCAGCCCATAGAGAAAAAGATACTCCACCCAAGCCCTGTCAGAGCTTATTGGCTTTGTGTGAATGAGGTTGAGGAGAGAGCTATGATGCTTTGAGGCTACACAGATAATCCATCACTTTCCTCTCTGTGCCCAGGAAGGCTTGTGACATGTGTCCCAAGAAAAAGATACGATGAAGTCCAAACCCCTGGTACCTGTGAATGTGACCTTATCTGGAAATAAGATCTTTTCAGATACAATCAAGTTAAGATGAGATCACACTGAATTAGAGTGGGCCCTAATCTAATGACTAGGGTCCTTATAAGAAGATGAAATTTGAACACAAAGAGACACAAGAACAACATATGATGACAAACACAGAGATTAGAGTGATGCATCTGCAAGCCCAGGAATGCCAAGAATTACTGGCAATCACCAGAAGCTAAGAGAAAGGCGTGGAACAGGCTCTCCCTCAGACGGAACCTCTCTGACACCTTGTTTGTGGAATTTTGGCCTCCAAAACTGTGAGATAATAAATTTCTGTTATATTAAACCACTCAGTTTGTGGCAGTTTGTTACAACAACCCTAGGACACTAGTACAGAGGTCAAGGGTCTGTTCTTGGCAAAATACTGAATTAGGTATCTCTGGAAACTGAAATTCTTTTCTGATTTACTGTACTCACCTCATTCCATTTTGCTCACCTTCCCTCCACCCTCCATACCTATCTAAAGACATAATACTAAAATTCAGATCCTTCAGTGGCTCCCCACAGTCTTCACAAGATAAAAGCAGATCTACAAAGCACTGCCAGATGTAGACACTGTCCATCTTTATAGCCTCTCTCTTGCTTCACTTGTACTTACGGTCCCTTAAAACTACCCTCCTTTTACATGCATTGCTGATTTCACACTGATGTGCTTTTTGCCAGTGTGAAGACTCAACTCGATATCATCTCCCCAGGAAGTCTAGGTAAAGAATTTGTGTGTTGCCTGGCATAAAGCATCAAAAACCTTTGGAATTTTCTCAGTGATAGAAGTGTCTTTGTTATGCTAATAGTGTGACTCGTGGTAGACCCCTAGATAGCTTCAGGATGAGGGCAGGTCTCCAGAAGAGAGTTGGGACTTTTAGATGCCAGACTTCCAGGGAGAGGAGTAGGCGTGGAGATTGAGTTCAGTCACACGGCCAGTGATTTAATCAATCATGCCTATGTAGTAAAACCCCAATAATAACTCTGGACACCCAAGCTCATGGAGCTTCCTGATTAGAGAGCACACTGTTGCGCTGGGAGGGGGATGTAGGCTTGCTCCATCAGGACAGGGTGCGGAAGCTCTGCGCATGCTGCCGGAACTCACTCGATGTATATCCTTTATAATAAAACTGAAATTATAAATGTAGCGCTTTCATGAGTTCTGCGAGTTGTTCTAGCAAATTATCAAACCTGAGTGGGTTGGTTGTGGAAACTCCTGAATTCATGGCCAGTCATTTAGAAGAGCAGGTGAGCTGGGGATCTCCAAAGTGCAGCCAGCATCTGAAGTAAGGATAGCCTTACAGAGGACCAACCCTTTAGCTGTGCAGTCTGATGCTAACTCCAAGTGGTTAGCATCAGAGTTTTCTTATAGTTCACCCAGTTGGGTTTTGAAACAGAACAACCCCATATTCTTCCTCTCCACCTCTTCTCCAGCTGGTGTTAGAGCCTATTGTTATTTTTGCATGTCCACAAGGAATCCTCCTCCACAATCAACCCATGTTGTTTGAGTGAAGCTAATCCCATGTCTTCAGCACCAGAGTAAGCATTTGACCCAGACCTGGCCAATAAGAGGATTCTATTTCCCCTGGCTGCTTTAGGATGGGCATGTGATCCAAGTCAGCACAATGAGATCAGCTTGACAGAAAACACCTTCTTTCTATTAAGGTTGCTAAGTGGATAACACATGAGACCACAGCTGCCTGATCCATCCTTGGCAACATTTGGGGAGAATTTGCCTGGCAATGATGTCAACACACAAGAAGGAAGAGCTGAAAGATTTTGTCCTGATAGAGTTTTTTGAGACCCTGAATACAGCTGTGTTTGAAACCAGAAATACCTCCTGACATCCTAGTTATGCTAATCGGTGAATTCTTTTATTCAGTCTGGTTTGAGCTAAGTTTTCTGTCACTTGCAACCAAAAGAATCCTGACAATAGACTGTGCTTCCAAAGCACACCCATGACTCTCATTTCTACTATCACATTCATTATCCTTGTCAGTTAGTTTGCCTACCCCAGCCACTGGACTGGACTCTCAAGAGAACAGTGGCATGTCTCATTTGTCTTCAATGTCTGCAATACCTACCTCAATGCCTAGAATAGTAGTGTTGAATACATATTTTCTGAATGAATGTTGGGTAACTAACCGCCTCTTTTACAAATGCTCATTTCCTCCTTCCTGGCATCCCTTTTGCCCTCTCACCTTCACCCCAGCATGGTCTCATTCACAGGGTAACAGAGAGGAAAAAAGACACCAGCACAGGGACCGGCCCCGTGGCCAAGTGGTTAAGTTTGCGTGCTCTGCTTTGGCGGCCCAGGGTTTCACCAGTTTGGATCCCGGACGCGGACATGGCACCACTCATCAAGCCATGCTGAGGCGGCGTCCCACATGCCACAACTAGAAGGACCCACAACTAAAAATATGCAACTATGTACTGGGGGGCTTTGGGGAGAAAAAGGAAAAATAAAATCTTTAAAACACCAGCCTAGAAACTGAAAGAATTGAATTATAGCCCTGGTCCTGCTTTTCTTCCAGATGTATAAGCTTAGATGACTCTCCTCTCTCTCTCGCTTCAGTTTCCTCATCTGTAAAGTGAGCAATATCTGCAGATCTTCCAAGGGAAAACTTTCTATGACTTTAATTCTTACTAAATTCCTAATTGAAAACTCAGGCAGTGCCTGTTAAGGACTAAGATACAAGTTGTCCCTGGAGTAGCTGTATTCTAATAGATGATTCGTGAAGACTGAGAAACCTTAAAGGATTAAAGAGGTGAAACTGCAAAGGTGGAAGAACAAGCTATGGAGAGAAATGTGTGATAGGCGTGTGCAGCTCAGAGGCCCATACGTCACGCTGGGATTTGCTGTTGAAACCACTGTTGGAAAGCTCTCGGGCAGGACTAACTGCAAAAGGCGGAATCTGATCAAATCTATCCAATATGTGCACTACCTCACTCCCAACTCAAATCCTCAGAACTGGACCGAAAACAAGAAACTGCCCCAAACCCATTGGTTGAATAAGTGCCCGATTCCATGGCATTGACACTGTGTCCCCAAGCTCAAAAGGAAAGTATCTGTCACAAGAAAAAGAGGGAGAGACCCAATGAAGAAAACAGACTAAACTCAACTCTCAGCCAACAGAATAACACCTAGACCTACCGTCTCCTGTGAGATTGCCACAGGCCTCTAGGTTCTGATGGACAACAATGTCTATTTTTCCTGAGGGTATGAACTAAAATGTCTTTATTTCAGGCCAAATTCCCCTCAAGGGTAAAACTATAGAAGAGTTTCAAGAGAAGAACCATTGAAAAGGACATTTGTAATGAATCTAGTGTCTCCCACCCCGCAGTGGCCTCCCCAGACGGAGTCCTGACAGGGATCAAGAAAGTGAGCTTTGACGGGATGGAATCCACTTTTGTTCCAACCAAACCCAGAGGCCGTGCCTAGAAGATTAGAAGCAAGTGGAGGCAGAGAGGATCATCTCCATCATCCAGTCCCAGGATGACTCCCACTATCAGCCTAGGGGTTGAGGGAGGATGGCCATTGAAAAGGGGAGGAGGAAATAGAGAAGAAGGGCGATGTTTTCAAATTATCCAGACCAGATCATTATACAATTTTCACACTTTTCTTCTGAATAGACACAAACGACACTACGAGGAGATTCCTAGGGATGGTGATAAAGCACAGGCCAAGTACACGACCATTCATGAGAAAATGACTTTTTAAAACTCCAGGGAGAAACTACTGTCCCCCTCACCCAGCTCCACTGGAGGCTGCTCCATGTGTCTTTAAAGCTTCAGTTCCTGATTTAAGACCTCAATTTCTGTTATAATGCATCACTCGAAGAGGGTAACATTTTAAGTGAGTGTCGGATACTTGAACCTCAAGGGGAATGAGTTCCTATTCTTTACTGTAGTAACTTTGAAGAGCGAGAGAGGCCAGGAGGGAAAGAGGATGGAGGGAGGGAAAGAGAGAGTGATCGCGAATGAACCTGTGCACAGAAGAGAACAGGAAAGCTGAGATGACGGCCATCATAACTACAAAAAAGTTCTCCTAGTGAGGTGACATCAAAATTCTTAAATATGACCCTTTGAGAGTATTTACAATGAGCACCTACGAATCAACTAAGAATCACCCCTGGGGAGAACCCTACGGCTCGTGGAAACAAATCTTGCATTAGAACAGCAGGAAGGACTCCTTCCTTCTTCAAACATTGCAGAATAACTGTTTCTGAACTGTCTGCTCCTCCCTCCCACACAGGCACAATTGGGGATTATTTCAGAGAGAATTAAGCATCTCCCTATACACCTTGCCTCTCTGACACAGGCTGTGTGAAGGCTGCAGGTCATCGCCCCATGCTTTGCAGTTCTTGGGTGACTGACTACCTTCAGGTTCCTCCTGCAGTTTCTAAAGAAAGAACCTCAGAGAAGAAACACGAGCAGAGTTCTTAAACTGTGGGAAGGACTGCCAACTTTCTCTTGGGTAAGAGCACCCTCTGGTGGTCTGTATTGTGCCTAACAGCTCATCTCTGGAGGTCAGCTGTCTCCTAACCAGGCTCAACCACAAATCCTTCCCGAAGGAAATGTACTCCAAGATCTCTCTTGGCAGCATAATGATCCACTGAAATCAGTTATAAAGTCTCAGCAGAGGGCCTTGCGCTATTATTCCTAGTGTGTGACTTTGCCTAGGCACCTCTCTCAGCATCACTGTGTCTATTCAAAGCAGGAAAACAATGCCAACGTTAGGATCAAATGAAAATAATAACACCTGCTACTCAATAAAGTCCTATATACATTAAAATAAGAGACACCATTATGGTTTACCAGATATCTACAGATCTCAGATCCAAACAGAAAGATTTTAATATTATGTTCTGATCCTGAGAGTCGGTTCGTGCTTTATGAGTGTTACCCTTACAAATCTCTACACCGATATGTTCCATCCGGATGCCTGCCTTTGACTTTCATCTACTCCCTTCTTCCTTGAAATACTTTTTCTCAAACTCTCACTTTGTATCTTATCTCCTGACCCCGCCAGGCTGCTGTCCTACTCTGGCCAGGTCCCTGACCAGCCTGGTGCTTGCTTATCACTCAATTTTGTGCTGTCTTCACACACATCACCATATGTTAACTCTCTGGAAAGTGTTTCTTTTTGGTCCACCCTTACTAGAGTGTAAGTGTATCCCCACACCTAATACCATGTTTGGTGTATGGTGTGTCCCCTATAAATGTGTGTTGAGTGAAGAAACGAACTCACTCATGCTGCATATTCAGGATCCTGACATAAATATTAGTTGAGGAATGAGGGGTGATGGGAGAAGGAGGAGGTGGCAAGTCATTGACAGCACCAAACGGCTCCTGGAGTCTAAGTGCCAGGAAACTGAGCAGGCCCCACGCTGTCATGGGCTCTTCTTCATGCAAAGATCATCAGAAATGAAAACAAGTGAAAATCTTTATACGTTAGAGGAGTTGAAATAAAAAGGATGAATGTGTTCTAGAAATCAGGGTTCTCCAAAACGTGGGCAGCAATCTTCAGAAAGAGACGGACTTCTAAAGCCAATCAGGAAGAAAAGGAGAGGGGATGGTGGGAGGGGCTTCCCCGGGAAAGAAGAATCTGGTCTGAAAAAAGTTAGAAAGGAAGAAAAAGAACAAACAGAAAACTCTTGAAAATGGAATTGGTGGCCAAACCAGTGAGACCTCCCAGCCACCTGGAGAGACAAGAGCCCAAGCCGACAACATCACTGAAACCAGAAACACATTCCTGAACAGAGGTGAAGTTAAAATCTCCTGAATAACCAAAACCACGAGTTACTGATGACAGGAACTTGGTTACCAGACAAAGCTGCTTTTATTTTCTTACCAAAGGGAATGTGAAGTCATTCTTGAGGATTATGCAAATTACAAGAAATCTCAAGGAAATACAGACAATGAGGAATATTTGTTAGTGAAACGATGGCAAACATAAATGCACACTCACTACGATGTTGGGCACTCAGCCACTCTACAGCTCTGAAACCACAGTATTCTAGAAACCTTGCAGATCACTCTGCTGCACCCATATTCCAGGTTTATCGAACACCACATCTACTGAGATCATTTGTGTGCATCCAGGCGATACTGGTTTACGCACCTCTGGATGTAACCACTGAATGAGAAGAGCTTTGCTTTAAGGTTCAACTCTCTGCAAGATTTGCAGAGCACCTAGCAGAGATTTCTGCAACTTTGTATAGTGCCAGCAGTTGTGAAGTGTCCTCAGAAAGCCGTGATGTGTTGACACACACTTACGTTTGGATCTCCGTGGTGTGCTGGAAAATGTTGAACAACCAGCTCTTTTTTGTGGTAGGGAGGGGGGTTCGGTGGGGGGAGGGAGCCTGGGTTTGTGGCATTTGCCATCATGATCAATTACAAAATATAATTGCAATGTCACTGAACAAGGAGTTGGGAAGAGCTGTGTACACCTGGCTGTCGTGAGCTGGTGCAAGCCAACTCCAATCACCTCCAGCCCCCATTGTCGATAAACATATTTTTGTTCTTGGTCTTTCTTTTGTTCAAAAGTATACTTCACAATTGTTAGTACTTGACAGGAGTGATTAAGCTTGTTTTCTGATTGCTTTTAAACAGAAGGGGCACAGCTCCTTTTCTTGCTTCGTAATTGCTACCCATGTACGAAATGATGAGCTTTATTGTCTACTTGACAAAGCCGCTCTTGCACTATGCATTTTATTACATGTGCTAATGCTACATGACAAAATATTCTGATTCCTGGTGCCGAAGATTCGATTCAAAATATATAGCTGAGAACACATCCATTTGTGCTCGTTTTTTAATGGTCCTTAAAATAAATAGCCCTTCCTTTGTAAGTCATGTAGGTTGCTAAGACTATTGAATAATAATGGCTTATTTTGTGGGTTTTAATATAATGTGGTAATGTGTAGTTACAGTTTTCTGGAAAAGTTGCTTGTTAGCAATTTTTCTTCAGATATTCAGTATTTTTCCTTAAATTATACATATAAGGGTGTGTGTTTTGGGTTTTCTCTTGTATTTTTCATGGAACCAGGGAAGAAGCCAAACCTGAATGTGCAATAAAACCATTTTCACGTTGGCATGCTGGGGTGCTGTTACCAAATTCCTGAAGGAAATAAACTTTTGGACTAAAGTAAAACACAGCTCTTATGCAGCTACCAGAATCAGGAACCTTCCAAAGGTAACTGTGGCCCCCACTCCGACATGCTTGACAGTTTTCAAAGGGCTTTAGAAGCAGCCACATCTTCTGGTGGACTTCTGCCGAAGCATGCGTCTGAACCTGGGGTGCAACATCCCGCACGTGCATCATTCAGAATTTTGGCAGAAAAGTAGCCAAAAGAAATTAAAACAAATACGAAGAATTCAAAATTGGAGGAAAGAGTGAAATAGGTGATTGTTCACTTCAAGCTGGGCTTTGACGCAGTGGGCGCCGTTATACTAGGGGAGAAAAGCCCCCAAATAATCCTGATTTAAATTGGTCTGAAGCAGCAGGAATCACGGCCTCATCACCCACAAGAAGGGTGACCTCACTGGATAGCTAATCTGCACGACAAAAGAGAGAAAGGCCAGGAGAAAACAAATTTGGGAAGTTGACATGGAGTCCTAGAATCTGACCAGATTATAGCATAAATAATGAGATTTTATTTTTAACCCAATGGAGCTTAAATTTCCGTACCAATCTCCAAGGCAAAGGTATGGCAGAAGTAGAAGAGGAAACAATGGGAAAAGAAATCATGTGACTTGACCTCAAACTGCAAAGCCAACAAGACCTGGTGCCTAGAATGCCCTGCGGTGGAGCCATGGCTTGTAAAGTCTGCCACGACTTTTTAGAGCTAGGGTTGCTATTCGGCACAACAACCACTAGTGGCAATTTGAATGGCATTCTTTGAACCGGTAGTCATAGAGAATCTGGTGCATGCAAGAGGATTCAGAGAAATATGGTGATTTCTCTTGCCACCAATGAAAATACGGTCTTGTTGAGGAGACAAAGCAATTGCACATTTGAAAGTGACAAGCCAAAATAGGACATCCAAGGTTTCAGGACAGGGCGAGAGTCCAGATAAGACAGAGTGTTCGAGAAAAGCCTGATGTAGTGCCTGGAACTTGATCTGGGTCTTGAGTGACAGCTAGACTTAGACGGACAAACTAACAGGGAGGAAGAACTTTGAGGCAAATTGGAGCAAAAGCGTGCACGTGGAACCATACGGCGGGTACACGGGGAACATGAAGTAAACCCCAGAGTGGACACTGAGGCTGTCTTTCAACTAAGGGTGAAAGTATGAAGAACAGATGTTTTTAAGAAGCACCTGTTCCTCCCCCTGCTACAGCATGAAAATCTGAAGGCTGGGTGTATACAAAGGCCCAAAAGCTTGAAGCATCTTGGTTCCTTCATGGAACTGTGAGCAGTGGCTGGCAAAATATGAATGAACAAACAAACTGTAGAAAATGTCAAAAGTTCTGAGTCTTTTCTAATAAGCAATACAGAAGGGAAAAAGGATTGTAAACTGCATCCCATTCTACAGAACACTTAAGAAGAGAGCCTAGGGGCCGGCCCTGTGGCCTACTGGGTAAGTTCAGCACTCTCCACTTCAGCGGTCCGGGGTTCAGTTCCTGGACGAGTAAACCATTGTCCATATTTTCTGAGTCAAAAAAGAAATGGAAAAAAATAGGAGTTTGGTAGGTAAGATTATCATGTAGCATAAATTACTTTTCAAATTAACATAACCCTTCAAAGCCAGCTCCTCAGCTCTCACTCTGCCAGTTTCCTTAATTATGACATGTTTATTCCCCAATAAAAGGCTAATTAAGCCTGTCAGCACCTTTCTAGAATAGTAACTATTTTATTCTTCAAAAAGCTAGGCTTTATTTAATCGAAATGCTTTATGGAAGAGTAGTATATTCGAATGACCTCTTGACCTCTCATTTCGTTTGACTACACCATACTAAACAATACCTTTAATTTGATCAAAAGTGTAAGATTAATTTTACTGCAGTCAAGCAATTGAACTTAGTTAAAAGCTTCTATTAGAACTACACTAACATAATAGCTAGTGGCTCTATGTGCCTTTTGGTAATCCCTGTTCCTTTCCCACAAAATAACTTAGCTTGATGCTCTCAGACTTCTATTTTCCCCTGTAGCACTCCTGAGCCCACATATTTCATCTCTATTTGGGTGTGGAGGTGGGTACAAGTTAACTTTAATTTTCCCTGCTTGGCTCCCTCTTTCCTAGACTCTCTCCATTTTCGGCTGCCCGGGGATTTCCCTTTACACGGCACCTGCCCTGACTCTGGGCTCCACCCCAGCACGGGCCAACCTCGTGAATGTTTGCGAGACAGTCTGCAGCAGACCATTGGCGCCAACCAAGAGCACCTGTCGTTTCCTCACCCTTCTCCTGACCTTCCACGCCCAACTGCTGGGCTCAGGCATTCCTTCCATCCAGAGGATTTCTGGGCTTTGCCTATCTGCATAATCATCTAATCATCATCTGCCAGTGAATTTATTTCCAGAAAAAAGATTGGACACTAAATGTTTCAGGCAACTCAGCTGGGCACTTACACTAAAGCATTGCCTAAAAGGGCTCTTTCTGTGAAATCCAAAGGCTGCTGGCAATCCTATCCTCTTTGGTCATATTTTTTCCAAGGTTCTTGTTCTTCTGATTTTATTGTCAGTAACCACTGAAGAAAAAGCAAGGTCTAATCAGAATCCAGGGGAAGAATGCATGTTTCTTCAGAGGAAGTATCTAGAATTTCCCTTAGGAACTTGACATTCATGTGTTGCCTGCTCATTTCCGCGTGACTGCCACTGCCACCACCCCAGGACTTTGGACTTGGTAATTTAGGAATCCTTTGATCCCTTTGCTTAATGTTTTCTGGACTCAAGTACTTCTTTCATCAGATGGTTTTATGTGTTAGTAGCACTTCAGCTCAGTAGACTTTTAAAGGCCAGCCCAGGAACCTAATCGCTATTTGCAATACTGATCCTATGGAAAACTGTGATATACACAGAGAAGCAAACAGGCAGCAACAACAACGTCTCCGTACCTCATCTCCACGCTCAGACTCTACCCCTGATCCGATGGAAGGCGCTGGACACCCAGCAGCAGTAAGAGGAAAAACAGCAGCTCCTTTTCTCACCACTCCTTCTCACACTTTCCCTCTCAGTTTAATTTTCGTCCTCCCGAATTACATCCTTCAGTAGTTTTGTCATCAAGGTTGTTTTGTGCTAAATTCTTTCAGTTTTATTTTGTCTGAAAATGTTGTTTTGGGGGTAAAGGAGACTTTAGTATTAAAACAGAGTTTAGCTGGCTATAGAAGTAAGGTCAATATTTATTTTTTCTTAACACTTGGAGGATATTTTTACACTGTCTTGTGACTTCTTTTATTGCCTATTGAGAGGTCTCCAGCCATTCCTTTCTTGTTAATTTGTCTTTTTTCTAAAGTTGCTTTTATTATATTCTTTTTGTCTTTGGTGTTCTGTAGTTTCACTAAGATGCATCTAGATGTGGATTTAATTTTTTTATTCTGCCGAGAACTTTGCTGTGCTTGTTGAGACTTAGGACTCATTTTTTTAATCAATGCTGAAAAAAATTCTCAGCTACTTTATCCTTGAATAGTACTTCTCCACCATTCTCCTTATTGTTTCTTACTGAAACTCCTAGTGGATGCATGTTTCACCTTCTTATAGCCTCACTGTCTCTTGACAATTCATATTTTCTAACATTTTCTTTCTTTTCAGTGCATTCCAGATAATTTTCTCAGATTCATCTTCTAGTATACTAATTCTCTTTTTAGCCATATCTAGCATTTTTAACCTATCCAAATTTCAATGTCTACACATTTCCATTTCTAAGTTTTATTTAATTATTTTTAAATGTACCTGTTCTTTTTCAGAATCCTCTTTGCTTTATATTTTTATTTCCTCTTCTTTGCCACTTTATGCATAAGTATTTGATAGCTTCCAGTTGATTGTTGTATCAGTTGAGGCACTGTCACTCATAAAGAATTGTTTCTCTCATGTTTTATAATTTTGGAATGTAAGCTTACCTTCCTTGTGGCTTTGTCTATGGAAATCTTGTGTACCCTGTGTTGAAGAAGTGTCCCTCCAGAGAGGTTTCGCATTTTCTTCTGCCAACTGTGAGGCCCTGATCATTTATATACTATTATTTCCGTTTAGGAGTTCCCTGCCAATCATTCATTTTCAGAAGGTTTTTGTGTGCCCAGTGATCAAAAGTAAGGGAATGGCTACACTTGCTTTGAAAACAATTCAGTAAAGAGTAAAAGGAAGTCCTTTAACAGGAAAGTTTTCTGTAAAGAGGCGTCATTTGGCCATTTAGTACAGGAAGAAACTCTACCTAAAGCATCCAATGCTGTTGGCAAGCTTCTAGTGAATTGAAATAAAACCAGACCTTTAATTTATTCAAATAGCCAAAATTAGGACCAAAAGTTTTTAATCTTCACGTCTCTATGACCTGTCATAGACAAGTTATATAACTTAAATCCATCATGTCTTTTTTTTTAAAGATTGGCACCTGAGCTAACAACTGTAGCCAATCTTCTTTTTTTTGCTTTTTTTTTTTTTTTTGCTTTTTCTCCCCAAATCCCCCCAGTACATAGTTGTATATCTTTAGTTGTGGGTCCTTCTAGTTGTGGCATGTGGGATGTTACCTCAGCATGGCCTGACGAGCAGTGTCGCGTCCACGCCCAGGATCTGAACCAGCGAAACCCTGGGCCGCCAAAGTGGAGCACGTAAACTTAACCACTTGGCCACAGGGCTGGCCCCCCATCATATCTTTTGAGCAATACTTACAACTCCAGGAATCATGAATTTTTTCAGAGGGATTTATTTTCTGTTTTTGATCCATAATTCCTGTTCAAACAGACTCAGCATGCTGAAGTGCTTCCATGGCCCCCCTCAAACAACTGGAGACCACCAGCTTCCTTTGAGAAAAACTCCTGCACCTCTCCTTTCACTTCTCTACCACCACCCCCCATTAACCAGCTTAGAACCTCCCACTTTTCTGGGGTTTCTTTAGTGCCTGCCTTTCAGCTTCTTTTCCTTCTTTACCCAGCTCCTTCAATCTGAATAATAAGTTTGAGCCTGGTTTTCAATTTAGACTTTTCTTCATGTTAGGCTCTCTCTCTTACAACTCTCTCTTCTCCATTAGCATTAAGCATAAAAGTCTAGAGCAAAAGACCTCAAATTTCTTGGCCTAAGGGCTCTTTTATACTCTTAAAAATTATTGAGGACCCCAAGGAAATTTTACATGAGTTTTAACTATTGATACTTTTCACATTAGAAATTAAAACTGTGGGGCTGGCTCAGTGGTGCTGAGGTTAAGTTCACATGTTCTGCTTCAGCCGCCCCAGGGCTCCCCAGTCTGGATCCCAGGTGTGGATTTATGCACTGCTTGTCAAGCCATGCTGTGGCAGGCGTGCCACATAAAATAGAGGAAGATGGGCATGGTTGTTAGCTCAGGGCCAGTCTGCCTCAGGAGAAAGAAGAAGATTGGCGGCAGATGTTAGCTCAGGGCTAATCTTCCTCAAAAAAACAAAAAAAAAAGAAATTAAAACTGAGAATTTCTTAAATATTTACTTACTTATGTTTAAATGACAATAGTAAACTCATTACATGTTAAGATAAATAGCAAGTTTTTATTTTTAAAAACTACATTTTCCAAAACAAAAAGAAATGGTACAAAGAGCATCACTGTTTCATATATTTGCAAAATTTGTAATATCTAGTTTAACAGAAGACAGGTGAATTCTTATATCTGCTTCCACTTTGAATCTTTGTGATAGCACATTTCATGTAGTAATTAAAAACTCCACTATTCAGTCACAAGACATTGAGAATAAGAAAAGAAATAAGAAAATAATATTAATATTATTATGAAAATAGTTTTGACCTTGTGGAGATCCTAAATGGGATTCAAGGACCCACAGAGGTTCATGGACCACACTTTGAATACCCCTAACCCAGGATAAGTCCCGCTCACCCAGCCCAGGCCTGGAGGTGCCACACCCTAACCTGATCCCAGCAATGTCACCTAAGATAGGAGTTTAAAGAGTATTCACATATAACCCGAATGGCTTGACCATTGTACAGTTCAGCTTGCATACTGCTCCCCCCAGCATCACTTATCTTTGGAAGATGCCTCACATGTCGTATTTGCATGAGCCTGGACAAGTGGAGAGCTGAATCACTGGCCAGTGAATGGAAAAAATGTCTACAAATAACATGAAATTACAAGACTCTTTTTCCACTTCCCATAACCCCAAGCCACTCTCAAGCCATTTTTCTCCCTAATTTCTTTTAAACACCATTGTTCTCCCTAACAACACAGTTAGGTTTATTATTCTGCTTGAGCCAACCCATTCATTGCCCTGGGCTGCTCTTTGCTTTTATAGACACATTCTTGTTTGTCTCCCTCACTTTCCTGTAGTGGTTAAGAACATAGACTCTGGTATCCGATAGACACGAGTCTAAATGCTAGCGTTTTCACTTTATCAGTGAGGATGCATTCAGCAACAAGTAGCTGAAAAACCAGCCAAAAGTGGCGTAGGGGGTAAGAATATTTACTTTCTCTCCTAATAAGTTCTGAGATAGGGTGGCATTAGGATTGGTCGCTTCAGCAGGGCCTTCCCATCCCTTCACTCTGCCATCTGCATTATGTCACCTTTGTCCTTTGGTTTTCTCCCTTCACATTTGCTTCATGTCTTCACGTGCTCCGTGTACCACAGCCTCACACCAGAGCATCCCAAGGCAGGGAAAGTGCAAAGTGTCATTTTAACAACAAGGATAAGCTTTCCAGAGGCCCCACCTGGATTTCCTCTCCTATCACATTGACCAAAATTGTGTTTCATTCTCACGCCTGAACCAATTACTTGGCAAGGGTAAGAACATCCCCATGATTGAACTAGACCAATGAAAAATCACCCCTGGGGCTGAAGAGAACCTGCCCCCCATGATGAAAAATATTGGGGTTCTCTTTGCAAAATAAAAGAGAGAATATCTGTTGGGTGGTAACCACAGTATCTTCCCATCTTCTTTCCAGCTGTGTTATCTTGGAGAGGTTACTGAATATCTCTCAGCCTCACTTTCCTTATCTATTAAATGCAAATAATAATAGTAGCTACCATCTATGTTTTTATGAGTATAAAATAAGATTGTTCATGAATAGCACTTAGCACAGTGCCTGACAAATAATAAGGACCCAAAAAATGTTAGCTATTCATATGCCATCTAATCTCAATGAATCTTGTAATTACACTCACACGTTGCTTAACAACAGGATATGGTCTGAGAAACTCATCTTTACGTGAACATCATAGTGTGTACTTACGCAAACCTAGATGGTGTAGTCTGTTACACACCCGGGCTACATAGTGCTAATCTTATGGGACCACCATCGTATATGCAGTCTATCGTTGACCGGAACGTCGTTATGTGGTGCGTGACTGTAGACATTTTTTCTGCTATCTCATCTGACCTTCTCTGTCTTCTAGTAGCTAATAACATCTTCTATAATAAAGTAGCACATGACTGAAAGGTTTTCGTCTTTGCATTTTAATCACTGAACTCCTTGTTTTCTACTGTCTCTATGCCATTTATCCAATTTCCTTGAAGAGAAGTACAAAAGAAGACTCAGTGCTAAATTAAAGGACTGGCAAACACTGAGGATAATAGGAAAATTACTATAATTCTGGCTCCAATACAGCTTTCCCCATTTGAAACGTCCAAGTAGAATATTTGCTTTTACAATAAACTATTGTAGGTTTATATTTGGCTAATCATCCACCATGACCCCCAGGTCTTGCTCTGTCTAGGCCATTCCCTGGCGATGGTTTTTCACCACCATGTATTTCCTTCTGGTTGGTCGGGGGTAAGTGTTTACGTTATGCTCCACACAAAATAGAAGAGTTCTTTCAGAGAACTGCCTCAGATGCCTGTGAAACAACATCAAAAAGAGAACTCTTTCAAATATAGACTTTCATCAGCTTGATATGGCAATATTATCTTTGCAATTATATATAACTCTCAGAAGGATGCTCCTGAATTATGTATGCATGGTACATGTTGGTTTAAAAAATGCATTGCTAAAATATCCACTTGTCTTATATGAGGTGAATGAAAAATAGATAAATCATCTCAGTGCTTCAGAGGTTTTGTATTCTTTCGGTGTTTCATGATGCTTTCTTTGAGCAATTCCTCAGGATAATTTTAATAATGTCATCTTTGTAAATAAAGTTGCATGGACCAAGAGAAAGAGCCCTGGCCTGGGAATTAGGTGAGCTGGGCTCCAGCCTGCTTCCTGCTGATTATCTGTGCAGCCTCAGGCAAATATGTGTCCTTCCTGACCCTCAGTCTCCTCATTCTCCACATCGAACTTTGTAGCTCTGATATTCTAAGCAGAGCTGCTATTGCTAACCTTAGCTGCATCCCGGGATTAGAAAATCCCTCTGCAACACTGTGCTCATGCAGGGTCCACTCCAGTGACGTACCCGGGGTGCTCTCCAAACACAAATACAAGCTTCTTCCCTCGCAGACCACATCTGGCTGTGTCCACGTGATGCCCTCTTGATCCAAGGCTGTACAGTCTGTTTTTGCACGTCAAAAGAACAGTTTCTGGTGTCCTTTGAAGATGTGCTTCAGCTATGTGGAAATGTAACAGTAGTAATCTGTTAATAAGTACCTGAAGAAAATATCTCCGTTGTTTTTTTATGGAAGAGTGGCCCTGAGCTGGCATCTGTTGCCAATCTTCCTCTTTTGTTTTTTCTCCCCAAAGCCCCAGTACATAGTTGTATATCCTAGTTGTAAGTCATTCCAGTTCTTCTATGTGGGGTGCTGCCACAGATGGCTTGATGAGTGATGTGTGGGTCTGCGCCAAGGATCCAAACTAGCGAACCCTGGGTCACCAGAGCACAGCACACGAACTTAACCACCAGCCAGGGGGCCAGCTCCAATATCTCAGTATTTTTGATGGTCAAATGGCACAGAGGCCTAGAGATCATTTAGAAACCCTCCCAAGGGCTGGCCTGGTGGCATAGTGGTTAAGTTCACGTGCTCTGCTTTTGCGGCACAGGATTCACTGGTTCAGATCCCGGGCATGGACCTACACACCACTCATCAAGCCATGCTATGACGGCATCCCACATACAAAATAGAGGAAGATTGCCACAGATATTAGCTCAGCAACAATCTTCCTCAAGCAAAAAGAGGAAGATTGGCAACAGATGTTAGCTCAAAGCCAATCTTCCTCACCAAAAAAAAAAAAAAAGAAACCCTCATTCCACATACATCCCTCATTTGTCACGTAAGAAAACATTGCTGCAACAGGCTGGAGATGGAGCAAGACTGGAACCCAGATCACTTGTCTCTGAGACAGTGGAATTTTCATTAAAGCACGCTACTTCTTCCAAATATACCACAGTGTCAATATCGGGGTTAGGCACTAATATAAATATAAAACAGAAAAATTCTGTTCAGAAAGTTTTACAGTCTACAAGCAACTTACGCCTCTATGATTTCATTTGAGCCTCACTGCAAAGAAAGCTTAAACTTGGAAGGGTTAAGTGACTTGCCCGATGTCACTTAGCCAGGTGGTGAAAGAGCCAGCCCTGGAGGCCAGCTCCTCCGATCCTGGTCTTGTGTGTTCCTGGAATTAGCCCTGCTTTCCATCAAACAGGCTGATTACCAAGGAATTAAGTAGATCTTTCCACTGCCTCTGGCTGCTGCGTGATCAACCTGAAAGGGGTTCGTCCAGTTGGCAATATACTCCAAGCCGTTCATATGTTCTAATCTACTAAGATCAACACTATAATTAAGTTTGCTTTTAGGAACTCCTGAACAGGAAACCAACCAGAAGCCAGATGTTCCAGATGATTCCTTTTTTTTTTCTTTCTTGGTGCTCTGAAATGGCTCATTACTACACATTTAATCATGTGAATACACAATTATATGAATGGCTGGTTCACACAGACAAAATCACTAGATAAACTATTTTTTGATCCAAAGTTTTTTTAATCACGTAATATTGATAATTTCGTACACTTACAATAGGGAACTGCAGTATGGTGGTCAAGCAGGAGGACGCTAGTGGTCATGTCAGGTTCAGATCAGAGCTCCTCTCCCGGCTGTGTAACCTTGTCGCAGACCTCATTCATGAAATGGAGATAAAATTGTAGCACATACGTCAGAAAGTTATTAGGAGAATCAAATGGGGTAACACTTAGAAAGGGCTTCAAATTGTACCAAGCACACAGGAAGCACACGATAAATGTTAGGTATCGTTGTTACTATTTACCTAATGAGGTGTCACATTATCCTCGTTTTACAAACAAGGAAACTGAGACTCAGAGAGGTGAGTGATTTTCCCAAAGCCTCAAAGTCTTAAGTGGCTAAATTCCCCATAAAGCTTATTAAAGATTATTGGTGTCAGGCTGAGAGCAAAAACAAGAACAGGGGAGAGGCCAGGAGGGATAACGGGCTAGCTGGGCGGGGGGGGCCTCTGAAGGACCATGTGAGGGAGCGCTGAGCTGAACGCTGCCAACTTCACACTTGTGCTGCATTCAGCAAGTGGCTAGTCTGTGCCACCCTGCATGGCTCGAGTGGTTTGGCTTTCCCTCGAAGCATGACAACCACAGAAGAATCAGATCAAACAGAAAGACACATTTTAGGTCAATTATTAAGACATCCTATAAGCAGAAGGCCTGTTACGTCCAGGTCTCTACTGTGTGCCATAATAAATCTGTTTAAATTCAAGAGCATATCAGTCACGTGGATGCAACCTTCTTTTCTTAAGAGGTCTGTAAGTTAGGAATACTCTTAGCTGATAGTAAGAAAAAATTCAACTAAATTATCTATGGCATTGTTGTTGTTATTGGCATCGTTGTTTTAATTTCCAATCCATCCTGGACTGGTCAATATCTTGTTCAATGAGACAGGTCTATTGTCACTGGTTTAACAGCAATGTCAAAGTACTATAGAAGTAGCTAAACCCATTTTGTCAATTTCTGTCCTAATCTCCTCACAGAGCAGTAACAAATGGTTTGTGGACCCGCATACACTTCCCACATTTTGAGTAGTATTGGCATAAATATAAGGACATTTACCATCAACTTTCTGAGAAATTCAAAAGTGGTCCAAGGGTTAACTTGGGGACTCCATAACATTAAAAAAGACCCAGACTGTTTTTTTATTTTCCCCTTTTGCCATACACAGGATATTGATTTCCATCTCAAGCTGATAATCTCATGGCCACAAGCTTCCAGACCCCAGATGTCACCTCTTCACTCAACATTACCCAAAGCAGGAAGAGAAGGAGGGCAAACGGGCTTTCTCTCCAGGTGGCTCTGTCTTCACTCAGAGAGGAATATCTTGTCGAGAAGCTCCTCAAAGATCCCCCAACTCACCCAAAACTGCCCCTATACTAAACATGCAAAGGAGAATGGGATTGCTATGGTTGAATGAAGCCAACAAGGATCCAGTCGCTTGGGGCTCCACAGCACATTGCTACCTGAACAAAAATCAGGGACTCTGGCAAGGAAGAACAGGGAATGGCTGTTAGATAGGAAAGGAAGTGTCTGCCACAGAAGTCTTAACTCTGCCCAGACCACATGAGGCTTAAAGACGTCTGCCCTCAGAGAAAATGTGGCATTCTGCAAGGAGGATGGAGGATGTACTCAAATTTTTTAATGCAATGTAGCCTTCTTATCCACTAGAAACTTCTGGAATTCAGAAAGGACCAGGAGGCAGATCTCTCATTCATTACCTCCTGAGCAGATTTTTTAACATCATAAGCCTCCTTTTCCATGTTTGTAAAAGGAGCTTATAACAGGACTTTCCTCAAGGGTGTGTTATGAGAATTTTAAAAGTTAATAGAAAGCACTTAGAACAGGTCTTCACCTGTGGCAAGCCCCAAATAAATCTTACCTCACTATTATTGCTCAGTGGTTATGGGAAATAATTTTGAGTTTCTACATAACCCGGGGCCACTGTTAGAAAATCATAAGAGCTTGAGAATTTTGAGATACCTAGGGCAGTTTCTGGGGCTGGTTTCATAGAAACGCACAATAAGGAAAGACTGAACATGAAGAGAGAAATTTTACGGGCTACACGTGTGACTTCTGACAGAAGAAGCTCAAAGCACTCACTCTGAACCAACAGAGACTTAGTGGACCCAAATCTGTCTCAGAATCCAGCAAAATCCAGGAAGCTAGCAGTGTGAAGTTACGGACCCTTACACAGTCTTGCTTTCTCTAAGTCACTTCAGGGGCCAATCTGAAGAAGTTCCAGTAAGAACTGTGGAGCACCAGAGCTTTGATCTGCCCTCAGAGGTGGTGCTGACGTTGTGACGCTGTGCTGTCTCCTTGCCACGGAGCTATTCCAGGAAGCAAGAGACTTTGAAACGACCCAGACGGCCTTTCAAGAGCTGTTGACAGGAGCAGGTGGGAGTCACCACAGCCAGCAGAAAATGCCGCTGGGAGTCACTGCAAGCAACAATATAAAGAGGAATGGCCACCAGGAACTGGAGCCCTGGCATCTCCTGTCACTGCGGACCGTGATCCACGAAAGCTGGCACCATCAATAACAATCTCTAGAAGACAGTGCTAGAAACTGCCGATGGAGTGGCTCCTCATCATTCAAAGCAGCAGACCCTAGGTCAAAACTGGGAGATCTTACTGCTGGGAAGTCCTGGCCCTCCTCACCATCGGTTCAATGGATCAAAGTGCTGGTCATTGAATAGCAAACTTTAGAGGGAACAACACGGTCTTGGAGTTAAAAGACCTGGACTTGAGTTCTGGATTTTCCATTCTGTGACCTTGGGTAAGTCCTTAATCCTCTGAGCTTCCAAGGATTTAATGAGCTAATATAGATGAAACTGCTTTATAACATAGAGAGTGGCAGGAAAATCAGAAACATTGTGATCATTATTTTTTTAAGTATAGTCCTCAATGAAGAGCAAAATTAACAATTTTGCACAAGAGGATCTGAAGGGAATATAGCCCCAGAAAATCTGAGGCGGGGCCCAAGCCAGTTTTAGAAACCAGTAACAGGAACCTGGCTGAAAGGATGAGGTTTGGAGAAGGAGAGTCTCACTAAAGAACGGGATCAGATTCAACTTTGCATTCTCAGGTCCTCGGGCCTCTGTGTGGATGTGGTACATGTTTTCAGTTGCTTAATGTGCTTGAAATCCCATTTTGTTTCAAACAAAAAGCCACCTGAAAGTTCCCTGAAGAGGGTTTTTTTTAAGGAAAATTTCAGCATGACATGTCTGTGGTTGATCTTCTGTCAGTGTAGTCCCTTCCAAAGTTCCTTGAGCAAACCAGAAGGCAGCAATACTTCAGCAGTTGGGAGAGAAGGACGCCTTACAAGATGCCATCACAGCTGCTGTGTTGCGCCAGGCCACCCTCCGGATACGTGCAGACGGGTGCTCTCTGCGCACCCCCGGTCTCGAGGATTTCCTGCACAGAGCAGAGCGCTCCCTCCCCGCCTCCCTCGCCTTGGGCACTGTCTTCTGTTTTGGCAATGAGCGGTGCTCCTGACAGACTCCATCTGCCGATCCACTTTGAGTTTCCACTGCACTGACATCTGGGATTCAAAACTATTCAATCTACTGTCAACAGAGCCTTCCTTTAAAAAAGAAAAAAACAATCAAGAAGTGAAAGAATCCAAACACTATCTAAAATGAAACAGAGAGCATTCCTTTTGTCTTGTTTTTTAAATAGAGCTCCCCGCCTCCAAATGTTTATTCTAGGATTAGGAAGCATGTTGTAGAAAGGGTGTTATGATCACCCTCTAAAAATCTTGTTTTTGTAATACTGAATTTACCATATGATATTAATTTGGGGAAAGAAAAAAAACAGGAAAGCAGCTCCAGCACAAAGAGTTCTGCAATGCAGTGCTGTGGAGTTTCAGTACTATGGCAAGAGGAAGAGCTCGAGAACTGATAATGTCTATTAACGTTTTCAGGCACAAAAGTGATGAAATTGTTTTGTTCGCGTCCACATTGACTCTTGCCTAGACTACTGCAATAGATTGAATTGGTACCCTACTTCCCAATTTTCTCCTCCTCTGATTCAGTCTCCAGAAACCATGTTCCTTAATCCCAAATCCGATTACACCCTGGCTCTGGCCAGAATGGTTTAGTTGACACCCATCACCTACAGAACTAGGGACTGTCCCCAACCTTGGTATCCAAGACCCCCTCAGTCATTCTCTACAGAGGTGATGCTGCCTCCCCCCCGCAGGGGGTATCTGAAAGTGTTCGGGGGATTCTTTCCAGTGGTCAAAATGACACGGAGCACCGCTGGATTTTAGAACGCTGGGATCAGGGCTATACGTTCCTTGAGATGACCAAAAACCATCCACCCCGAAATACAAATAACGTACCCATGGAGAAACTCTGAGCCTAACTTTTCAACTTTTCCTAACTTTATTTTCTACTCCTTCCTCTGTCATATCCAACAGCCCAGCCACCTTGACTAGTCCCACTTCTAATCTCAATGGCTGTGCTCACTCTGTTCTCTAGGTCTGAAATGTCCTTCCCAACTCACTGATCTTTGCCGCCTTCAATCCCTCAACACCCAGAATAAACTATTCCTATCGTCCGATCAGCATTAACTTTTCCCACTTCCGTGGTCCCACATCATTTTGCTTATACCGCTGCTTTCACGTTTATTGTATTCTGCTTTCTATTATTGCCATTTATATTCATCTTACCTCCACTCCCAAATAATATGTTCCTTGGGGCCAGGATCCTCCTTCTGCAGCTTTATATTCCTCAAACACTGAGTCCTCACTTCGTGCCTGGTACTTAGTAGATTGGTTCAATTTAATTGAATTAAACTCATTATTTTTCAATATTTTTTCTATCAAATATATGTTGGGACATTCTAAATTTTTTTAAACTCCTAGTGGATTTAATATGTAGTCTTATTAGTTCTTCACGGGCAAAAACCTGTTTGAGTAAATTGAAAAAATGGTTGGTTTCCTGCCCCTATAACATAGACAGGGTTAAATCCTTTCAAAAGAAACAACCAAAAGGAGTTAGTCTTCCAAAAGTCACAAGGGAAACGAAAATGTAATTTTTTGGTGTTACCCAGCGAGATGTTTGTGTACACATATCTCCCCAAATGACTAAACTTTACAAATTTCACTTGACTTTAACTCAACTTTCCAAAAAAAATTTTTTTTTAAGTCACCTTTGGATTGGGATGAAACGTGGAAAGTTTCAACTCAAAGTAAGATTTTTTTTTTTTTTCCTAGGAAGCTGTGAGCAAATGAAAACAGGGTTTGGCGGGAGCATTTTGCCACCTCTACCATAGGACGGGTCACTGCCGACAGCATCCTTGTTGATGCGACGTTTGGCAAAGGGCCTACTGCAGAAATACAGTCTGCGACTTTATTTTTCTGGAGATTTCATCCATGAAGATTTTCTTTTCCAGTTACAAAGTTCTCCCAAGAGGGACAGAGCTGCTTTTTGGAAACCTGTGACGTCTTGGCAAGGCCTACCCTGTTTACCATGGAAACTTGTCCTCGGGTAGAATTACAGCATATGACCTGGTACCAGCATAGATGGATGTTTGATGCCTGCTATTTTCTCTTCATGTTCATTTGGAAATTATAAATCATGGAACCAGATCAAATAACTTTGATCTTTCCAGGTCATTCATTCATTGTGGCATACGGTCATATCTGCATGGACTTGAAAACACATTGGCAGATGACAGAACATATGTTACGATTAAAATGTTCAGGTTTGATTCTGGTTAATCTGCATAGGGTTGCCTGAGAAGGGCATTGATGTTTGTGAGCATGGATGGCTTATCTGTTGTTTTTTTCGTAGAGAGTTCTAAAATATCGTATGGCTTCGAAATTACATTGACGGGTTATATTTTTTTAAATGAGAAAGAGAGAAATTAACTAACCCTGCCTGCAAGCAGATGCTATCTGCTTTCTTCTAAATAACTGTTTAAAACATCTGGCCCAGGATTGTGGAGGAGATTTGTTTTTATGTCTTTGGGAAATAGTCTGGTTCGGGACCTCACCACTTCTTTCCTGGGTTACTGCAATAGTTTTCTAACTTGATCTCAGACTACAGCTCTTGCATCCCACCCTCAATCCGTCTGCCATACTCCTACTGGCACTGTCATTCAAAAAAAAGATCTGATCGCCCCAACCCAGTTGTTAAAACCCTCCAAAGGTTTTAGGAGAAAGTGCCAAATTTGCATGGCATGCAAAGTTCTATCTTAGCTTTTCCTCTTGATTCACACTACTTTCACTCTACATGCCGCATACCACATGCCACTCTCTCGGTTATCACTCAGTTGTGCATCTCTGCCTTTGAACCAGCTGCTCCCATGCATATAATGTCACCTCTGGAACACCGCACCCTTTCCATGGCTTGCTCCTATCCGTCTTTTAGCTCACATGCCACTTTCTCCAGAAACCAACCCAAATTTTCTCCTCTAGGAAAGGTGACCCCCACAAGCGGTCCAGTAAGACTTGTGTGTATCTCTAGGATGGCGGCCATCACACAGGACTGCATTTTAATAGCCATGGAAGTTCCAAGAGATCACATTTTACCCAGAGTCTAACAAATATCCTGGCATATAGATGGTACTCAATAAAAATTGGCAAAATTATGAATGAACAAAAGGGTGAACGAAGGCATAAAATTTTTGCATTTACATTATACTTGTTTTTCTGGTTATGCTTTCAGACATTGATATTCTTGAATTTGTCATTTTGAAGGAATCTAAGTGATCAGAATTATTTTTTCCCTTCCTGCAATTTTGAGAAAACAAAGTAGGTTTAAGAACCAAATTTGTCTCAAAGTTTAGACAAGCTAAAAAAAATTGAAGAATGCTCTTTTCATGGCTAGCACAGCCACAGCTCGTGGTCCCGAGGAGCATCTGAAGCATGGAGCAGCTCCAAAGCACTGGATGCTGATAAACTGACCAGTGTGTCTGCTCCCTGTCCATCTACCAGTCTCCACAAGCTGACAGAACGTCTTCCCCTCATTTTCTAAGGAACAGACTTAAGTATGCTCTGACAAGAGAAGAACTACAGAAGATTCGCATGCAGCAGTTCGTTAAGATTGACTGCGAGGCTGGAACTGATGTAACGTACCCTGCTGGTTCAATAGATGTCACTAGCATTGACAAGGCTGGAGAGGATTTTTGTCTTATCCACCACACCAAGGGTCGCTTGCCATTCATCATATTACACCTGAGGAAGCCAAGTACAAGTTATGCAAAGTTAGGCAGATCTTTGTGGGCACAAAAGGAATCCCTCATCGGATGACCCATGATGCTCACACCAACCACTACCCTGATTTCTCATCAAAGTGAATGATGTGATTCAGATTGATCTGGAAACTGGCAAGATTACTGATTTCATCAAGTTTAACACTGGTAACCTGTATATGGTGACTGGAGGTGCTGACCTTGGAAGAATTGGTGTGATCACCAACAGAGAGATATCCTGGTTCTTTTTCTTCTTTTCTTTCTTTGGTGAGGAGGATTGGCCTTGAGCTAACATCTGTTGCCAATCTTCCGCTTTTAGCTTGAGGAGGATTGTTGCTGAACTGACATCTGTGCCAATCTTCCTCTATTTTGTATATGGGACGCCACCACAGCATGGCTTGATGAGTAGTGTGTAGTTCTGCACCCAGGATCTGAACCCACAAACCCTGGGCCACCAAAGTGGAGCGCATGAACTTAACCACTACACCACTGGGCCGGCCCACCATCCTGGTTCTTTTGAGGTAGTTCATGTGAAAGATGCCACAGGCAACAGCTTCGCCACCCAACTCTCCAACATTTTTTTATTGGCAAAGACAACAAAGCACGGATTTCTCTTCCCCAAGGAAAAGGGATCCTCCTCACCATTGCCTAAGAGAAAGACGAGAGACTGGCCGCCAAACAGGGCAGTGGGTGAAATGATCCCTTGGTGACATGACTGGAGGGTCTTTGTACTTAATTAAAGATAAGATGGAGTGATTAAAAAAACAAAAAGAATTGAAGAACGGCACAAACCACTCACCAACTAAACGTTATCTATGCAGTCATCATGCAAATGATGTCGTGACCCTTTGCACTGTGTGCATTATATTGACCCACTCAGAGCAGCTCGAATAAAAATGCCAGCCTTGGCTTGTGACCAATAAGTTGCCTCCAGTTATTCATAGATATTGGTAATTTTTAGGATAAAATCATTTTAAATTCACTTAAATACAAAAGAATTAATGTAAATGATCTTCTTCAGCACTTTTGGTAAGAAGTATGTTATTAACCTGAATCAGCAGCAGGGGTTACAAATCCCCTTCAGATTTGAAATAATCTGCTTTCAGGATTTGTGGCTTTTCCACTTGTTCTCTTTTATTCCTGCATGTGCATTGACGATTCAAAGAGCCCAATTCTTGACTCCAGTGTCAATAAACCCAACTCCAGTCCAGAACTTGTGCTTCCTGATGTCTTCCACCCAGGCTCCAAGGGGTATAAGCAGTGTTTGAAATCAGCCTTCTATGTAGAAAAACAGTCTACAGTGTGATATGAAGTGCAGCAGACTTTCTAGCCCCGAAATACATCCCACCCTGCCCCCCGCCCTTACTGGTCAATGTCTGAAACCACTTTGACAAACACAAACACACAATAAGACTAAGGTTTAAGAGATAATCCACTGACCTAAATTCACACTGCCTATTATGTTTCTCTTTTTGCCTTCTTTGCCAGGAATCTCAGAGCCAATTTATTGTTTAGTTTGCAGTAAAACTTTTCTACATTCTGTTTCAGGTAGAAACCCCATCTTTCTTCCTATATTTTATGGATTAAATCTTTGCGTCCCCCCAAAGTTTGCATGTTGAAGCTCTCACCCCCAATGTGGCTGTATTTGGAGATGGGGGCCTCCAAGGAAGTAATTAAGGTTAAATGAGGTCATAAGGGTGGGGCCCTGATCCCATAAGATTAGTGTCCTTACAAGAAGAGACCCCAGGGAGCTAGTGTGCTCTCTTTCTCTCTCCCTTCTTCCCTCCCCCCCTTCCCCCCGACACAAGCAATAAGGAACAGCCATGTGAGAACACAGCAAGAAGGCAACCAGGAAGAGGGCTCTTGCCAAAAACCAAGTCAGCTGGAACCTTGATCTTGGACTTCCAGCCCCCAGAACTGTGAGAAAATAAACTTCCGTTGTTTCAGCCGCCCAGCCTCCAGAGATTTGCCATGGCGGCCCAAGCCGACTATTACACACAGTATTCCCCCCTATCCGTGGTTTCACTTTCTGCAGTTTCGGTTAACTTGTGGTCCAAAAATATTAAATGGTAAATTCCAGAAACAACAAGTTTTAAAGAAGTTTTAAATACCATGCTGTTCTGAATAGCATGATGAAATCTTGCACCATCTCGTTCTGTCCCACCCAGGATGTGAACCATCCCTTTGTCCAGGGTGTCCATGCTGTATGCGCCACCTGCCTGTTAGTCACTCAGTAGCCGTCTGGGTTGTCAGATCAGCTGTCGCGGTATCACAGTGCTTGTGTTCAAGTAGCCCTTACTTTCCTTAATAATGCCCCAAAGTGCAAGAGCAGTGATGCTGGCAGTTTGGATATGCCAAAGAGAAGTCGTAAAGGTACCTCCTTTAAGTGAAAATGTGAAAGTTCTCGACTTAACATGGAAAGGGAAAAGATCATATGCTGAGGTTGCTAAGATCTCTGGTAACTTTTATTACAGTATATTGTTGCAATTGTTCCATTTTATTATTAGTTATTGTTGTTAATCTCTTATTGTGCCTAATTTATAAATTAAACTCTATCATAGATGTGTATGTATAGGAAAACACCGTACGTATAGGGTCCGGTCTTATCCGCAGTTTCAGGCATCCACTGGGGGTCTTGGAAGGTGTCCCCCAAGGACAAGGGGCCTGCTGTACATGATCCTGTCCTCTCCCTTTCTCTGACCCTTTACTGCTTACCTGGCGACCAGTCCCTAAGCTCTGGCTGCCGCAAACTCGGCTGTGCCACATTTCCCACTATCCAGCTACCAGTCACAAAAACTTTGAAAAAATATTCCATAAACTGAATGAAATTAAGAAAAGTAATAACTAAGCATAATAGTTATTGGACTACACTCAATCTAACTTGCAACCTTAAAATTAACTTTGTCTATTGTTTTTTAAAGAGCATCCTCTATAATTTGATAAACAGCAATGATAACTTTTTCCCTTCTTATACATTAGTGTCCAGTTTTATAAGTGGTGTTTCTGTAAAAATGACAAAATTAACAAGTGTGCTACTGTGACTTGATTTCACTGGATGCTGTGCCCTTATTGAACAGTGAAAACAACCTCACTCCCACTCTGGTTCCTTTGTTTTCATGTTTTTCTCTTTTTTCTAATCCTTAATATGACCCACAACCCGGTCCCACTGCTCCATTCTCAGGCCTTCTCTCCTAATACATTGTCAACAAATGATCTCAATATTGCCTATTCCCCTGCTGTCATTCAGCTTAATTTGTGAAAACTATTTTTTCTCGTAAGACATACTCCAGATAGCTGTCTTATAAACTTTATGAACTGTCAGATCTTCTAAGGGAAGCATAGATGTTTAGAGCTATAACAAGGCTAATAAAGTTCAATTAATAGTTTTTGTGTCAAGAAAAAAATCATTGATTAAGATAGTAAGTTTCCACTACAGCTCACATGCTTAAAACTTTCTTTAAAAGTTCTCCTTCTGGGGCCAGCCCGGTGGCACAGTGGTTAAGTTTGCACATTCCGCTTCTCAGCAGCCTGGGGTTCACCAGTTTGAATCCTGGGTGTGGACATGGCACCGCTTGGCACGCCATGCTGCGGTAGGTGTCCCACATATAAAAAAAAAAAGTAGAGGAAGGTGGGCACGGATGTTAGTTCAGGGCCAGGCTTCCTCAGCAAAAAAAGAGGAGGACTGGCAGTAGTTAGCTCGGGACTAATCTTCCTCAAAAAAAAAAAAAGAAAGAAAGAAACTGATATATAATAATGTACACTTGAAATTACACAATGTTATAAACCAATAAGACCTCAATAAAATAATTTTTAAAAAAAAGTTCTCCTTCTTTATCCATTCATCTGTTGATGGGCACTTGGGTTGCTTCCCAGTCTTGGCTGTTGTGAATAATGCTGCAATGAACACAGGGGTGTTTATATATTTTTGAATTAGTGTTTTCATGTTCTTTGGATATACAATGGCATACTACTCAGCCATAAAAAAGACAAAATCATGCCATTCATGACAACATGGATGGACCTTGAGTGTATTATGTTAAGTGAAATAAGCCAGATAGAGAAAGACAAAAACCATATGATTTCACTCGTGTGGAAAATGAACAAACACGTAGATAAGGAGAACAGATTGGTACCAGAGGGGAAGGGAAGTGAGGGATGAAATGGGTAAAAGGGTACATACGGATGGTGACAGATAAAAACTAGTCCATTGGTGGTGAACATGATGCAGTCTATCCAGAAACTAAAATATAATAATGTACACCTGAAATTTACACTATGTTATAAACCAATGTGACCTCAATAAAATAACTTAAAAAAAATTCTCCTTGTGAGTTAAAATATTCTGTATTTGCATTGCATGAAAAATTGTATAGCTTGAATATTTGAGATAAACCCATTTTGATTATTTTTAGGTGTAGAAGTAATGACACACTTATTGTTTTTAAATTGTGTTTGGTTATTTTTACAGAAATACCTGAAAAGTGGTTAAACCCTGTAGATTCCTGTGTAGATAGACTTCAAAGAGAGGTAATTTTAGTGAAACACAGGAAAAATAATAAACTGAAATTAAATGTGATTTGAAAATACCTTACGAGCAACTAAGAAAATTGTTAAAGATCTGCTGGACGAGCTTGTGAAGATCAGCCTTTTGGGCATTTGAAGTCCAATAAAGTTAAATGACTCAGATGTCACAGTGTCCAAATATAGAATGACCATTTCCACTTCGCTGTCAAGCATGGGTACAAGCGTGCCCCTACACATGGTTCTGGAATAGACCAGTGGTCAGGAGAGTGAGCACTAGATCTCACTTCTATGAGAATTAAAGTACTTAGTGTTTTCTAGAAATGCCCAAAAAGAGCTTACCAGGCCCGACATTCAAGGTGTTTCATGGATTCCCCAGTATAAACTTTTCTGGGTTTCTACCCCACAATACCGTCACACTACTCTCTAGTCAAGCTAAACTCCTCCCTGACCACACTACCTAATGTTTTCTGCCCGATTGGTGCTCTCTATTACCCTGCTTTGTTTGCTTCACAATACTTGCCACTATCTGAAATTATCTAATTGATCTGTCCCTTGCCTCTCAGAATGTAAGTCTCAGGGGAGCCAAGATTTTTCCTTGTTTAGGGCTGCATCTCCAGGGTCTAGGGCTGAGTTTGTCACACGTAGGTGTTCTAGAAATATTTATGGGAAGAGTGAGTGAATGAAATACTTCCCATAAACACCTGAACTTCATTGTCTCAAGGCCTTGACGTATGAAGAACCCATGCACTAGCTAGGATTCCTGCACTCCCCTTCCGCTCTACAGTGTCATGGTCCAATTAAAATTCTACGGCATCTAGGCCTGTGTCAGCGTTGCCAGTGTGCAAGCTTCAGCTCTCTTCATCAAGTGGAAGATTGTTAAGGAATCAGTCTTTGATGGTTTCTTTTCACACACACACACACAAGCATGTGCATGCACACACACACTAGCACAGTATCACTCACTAAGCATTTATTACATTAACTAATGAGACTGATGAACCATTCAACTTCTAAATGTGTCTTCACCTTAGCAAGAAATTTAACAAGAAAAGTGGATCTATCATTTGGTTAGCCCTGTGAAATGACAGAAGAAATATATCAATTACATGTGTTTGATCCACACAGAAGCAGCCAGAGTGGCAAAATTCTGATGTAAATTCAGATCATTAGCTAATAAACCTGGATTTGATTTTGTCATATTAAGCTCAGTTGTCCCCTGCCTGGCTCCTGGGACATATCCTAGACTGCCTATGGCATTCCAGTGGGAGTTTGGAAAAAGAGAAGGAAAGACGAAAAAGCAGAATCTTCCCACACCTACATCAATTTGCAGGGGCCTCCTGTCCGTGGGTTTATTTCAGGTGGACCTCTGCTCTGCCCCAGTTGGAGAATGCAGCTTGAACGGGTCAGTCGCGGTTTGTGAAGGCAGAAAGAGAAACGCTTTTGTCCATCCCTTGACCTGAAGAGTCTTAGTACCAGGTCAGTCATTCTAGTCCCACTCATTTTTCCAACTACCAAATTCCCTTTTCTCACCCCCCTCCCTCCACAGACTCAGTCTCTAACAGCCTACACAGTGATAAGTTCTTTCAACTGCACTCTGAAGAAGAATTCTCATGACTTGTGATGACAGTGAGTCCTCTGACCATAAAAACTCTCAATGTCTAATCTCACGCTTTTTTTCGGTGCTACTTCTATGCTCATTCTTTGCCTCATAACCCAGAAGTATGTACTTTTTATTTCGAGTAGCTATTTAATATCTCTGACTGGATCTAGAGGTGAATGAAATCTATGGATGATGGCATAGCTGGTATATTCATTTTGGTTTTTTGGCAAGTGTGAACGGTGAGCTACAAATTGGCCAGTTATTCCCAACGTTAATTTTGTGATACCACAAAGGACATCATAAAATTCTTAAAACTAAATTAATTTGTATTTACCTTTAAATTTCTGAAATAAATGTGGACAAAAGCATTCCTTGACACAAAACATAACAAAAGTTGTATCTCTGAACAGATTTGGAACTCTTGTTCCCAGAGACAGACCTATTCCATTTTATGAATACTGTTCAGTAACTTACCACAAATTCTAGATTTTTTGTGATGATAATAAACAAACTCATATTTGCTGAATTCAGAAGTCTTTATATTTTAAAATATTCACCCTTCTGTAGGCCCTGGGGTTAGAAACCTGGTGTGCGTGGGAGCGTTACGCAGACAACATTAGGAGTCGCACCAAGCTTTACTTTCAGGCTTTAGGTTGGCTTGCTAACGCTAGAAGATAGTGCCAGAGTTACCCTGTGGTCCAGATAGGAAGACACATGCTCTTTGACATTAGGAATTGTTCGAAGTCCTTTAGCACATTGGTCATTTCAATCTCACAGCAGGTAGTAGGTGCTAGGCTACTATTACTGTTTTCAACATTTTGCAAACAAAGAAACTGAGACACAAAAAGAATAGGCAACTTGCCCCAAATCATACAGCATCAAGTGGTGGAGCGAGGGTTCAAAGCCAGGGATTTATGGCTCCAGAATCCATACTATTAACCACTGTGCTACCTGCCTAAGGGGTACAAGCCATCTCCATAAAACTTTTGTGAAAGCTATCTTGAAGTTACAGAATATTCAAGAAGCATTGCACAAGAATGAGGAAAATGATACCAATCCAAGGGGTTGCATTGCTGCAAACAACTTCCGAGAGGCAGCAGGCTGGTCTGATCGCTGGAGACTGGTCTTACCGAGATGCAGGCAGTAGCCACATCACCACGGGAGGAAGACATTCCACAATCGCCAAATAGGAAGCCATTAAAAACCATCCAGAAAAAATGGTGCATTTGTCGAAGACAGATCAGATTCCTAAGAAACATGGTAAATACTATAATGATGGATTTTTCTCAATGCATTTAAGGGGGAGTTAGATATACCCTTCTTGGCATGTCAGCTGTAAACAGGTATGCAAGAAAAGGAATGAACAAATATCAGGTACCACAATGAGGCCTCAATGAACTAATGTCACAATGATCATGTAGGCACTGGAGGTGTTTGGAAGAAACATCATTACTCCTTCAAAGTCATTCATCTCTTAAGACTAATGGACTATATCCATGATCAGCATAAAAACTCCTTCAGACAAGGTGAGGAGCTGTAATCAGTGAAGATCAGATTAGAGCTCCATTACAAGTTAATTGTTTCTTTGGTTTTTCACTTGTGTCATCATTTCCTATTTGTTCATTCTTCTCTCTCCTCGTGGCATTAACATGTATGGTAATGACACACAGTTTTATAAGACAAGCACTCCATTTAAGCCAGGCAAGCCCAGATGAGGCACCTAGACATGCCTGGATTAATGAATAGTACCATACATTGGTATCAACTTGGTAGAAGCAACCAAAATAACAGAGATTACTTCAAGGACCCGGCTCTAGGGGATCGTGACTTAAAAACCAATGCTTTAAGCCTAACAGAGACTCAAAATTGTGGATATTATTAAATACGTTAAATTCAACTATTCTGTCCTCAGGAAATGTCACAGCTATCACTATAATTCTCACAGATGATAGTAACACCCAAATGCCCATGTTAACAACCAAGACAGTGAATGAAAGGGACCGCTTGCCTTACGAGATATAGGTTTGATATTACCATCAATGAGATGAGATGCACTGTTTCTCATCTATTCAATTACTTAGTAGATCACTTGGGCAATTATATAGCCTTAACTAAAACTCCTGTTTTGCATGTAAGAACTACAAATATTTCATTAATATTGATTTATTTTTGTAAAAGAAAAATACAAAATTAAAATTTGAATTGAACCTGCAAATGGAAAATAAATGATATAAACATATTTAATCATCTAGATCCATATTAAGACACTTGCAGATATGCAGAACATTTAGTCATATCTTCAAATGACAGCTTTGTCAATGGCACATGAATTGCTAATAAAAATTCATTTAAGCCTTTCTTATTTCTAATAAACTCATAGACTCAAAGCTTCAGCATCATACTGCTTTAGCATTTACTATCTTGCTCAGGCCAGTGATTACATAAATTAATAAAATTGTAAAAACAACAAATATTCCTAGGTATCTTCCTGGATATATTTAATGAATTCAGTGATGAAACTCTTCATATAATTTTCTCAAAATGTTTTCCCCGGGACCAATTTTTTTTGGTAGAAAATACATATTTAAAAAATTGGGGGCAATGGGCCACATCAACAGCTTACTTACTCCCAAATGTTTCAAAGGAAAAAGTTATTGTGCTGGACTTGAACCTTTTCTGTGTGAGATTTCCTTTTTAAAATAGATCTTTTAAATATTGAAATTGTATCCTTTGAGACTTTTGGATAGTTCCACGGTAGAATTAAGTCTTAAGGCTCTCAGCTTTCTTGCTTTCCTTCCACTTGATAAATCCTTGTCCACTTTAGGGCTTTTTCATTTGCGTTCCTTCTGCCAGAAATGTCTTACCCTGAACATGTCTGCAGCTTTGTTCCTCACCGCCCTCAGGTCTTTGCTCAAATAGCATCTCCCCCGGCAGTACACTCCTCCATCACTCTCCATCCTTTTCCCTGCTGCAATAGACTATTTCGTGAATCTGCTTTGGACCATTGTGCTTGAAATAACAAGAAGAAATTCACGTGTAATAGACTCAGCATTAAGATGGTACTGTGACATGAATCCTGAAGCAAATTGTAGCATTACTCATCTTTATACATCAATAAAGTTTCTATTTCCAGGCATAATGACATTTACTGGTTTGGAAACTATTTTCATCTTAATATTAAAGAATATTACTTTTATTAAAAATCTCTTGGAGGTCTGATGACATTTGCTGATTGAATTTCAAAGTCAAGTACAATGAGATGTTCCCTTTCAGGCATTGTATATGTGGCTTTTTAAAGTTAGACAGACCTGGCCTCAAATCTCAGATCTGCAGCTAATTACCTATGTGAGCATAGCCCTGAAACTATCTACTCTCATTAAAAGCACCAAAAACCTTCTTCTGGCTTAATCTAATAGGTACATTCCAGTTCTATGTTATTGGACCACTCTGAATCATTTGATGCAGATGACAACTTGTTTTTTCCCAGAAATTTGGTTTTCTTTCTATGTTTTGAGCTGCTCCTTATCAGTCACCTTTGCAGACTCTTCCTTTCTTTGTCTTTCAAATATTGATGTTCGTCAGAGTTCAGAAGTGGGCACTCTTTTCTCCTCACTCTACATGCTTTCTTGGTGACATTGATACTATCAATGAGCTGGCTCTGCCCACCTTGATCTGAGCCAATTAATCACAACGAGTTAGACATCAAGAAAGGAAGTTTAATTAGATAAGCCGACCAATTGGAAGACGGGTGACTAATGTCTCAAAAACCCATCTTGAAGGATTAGAGAATCTTGAAGTAGTAATATAGGGGAAATGGGCAGTGAGGACGGGGCCAGTGATGTTGGTCTCCAGGCATGATGGGCTCCAGGCATCACATTGTTCCATTCTTCTGTCAGCTGCGATGGATACCCTGTAGGTGTGTTTCCCGCCTGTGGTCAGCCTGTTCCTGGAGAGAAACTCATAGAACAAAGTTTTAGTTTATCAAGGTATCAAGGAGTACATACATAAGTTGAGGCCATAAATCAGGAGAGCATGTGAATTTTTTTGAGTATGTGCAGAGCAGCAAGTAGTCACACAGAGGGGGATCTAGGGTCATTTAGCGTAATAAGATGGCCTCACTTATGCTCACTTACACTATCATCTTCTCCCACGCTCACACTTCCAATGTAGCTTACAGCCGTTTCTTAAGGTCCAGATACAGGTATAAAACTGTCTACTTGACGTCACCATATAAATTTCCCGGAAACACTTCAAAAAATCATATCCAAATGTAAACTTGGCACTTCCTTCACACCTAGCCCATATTCTCTTGTCCCCTGTGCTAATGAAGGCACCATGATCCATTCGGTCACCCATTTCATAAACCTGTATGATCCGCTCCTCCACTCTCACCTCCACCCTTCCTTCCCTTCTCTGATCAATCACCAAATCTAGTCACAGTTACCTCCTATTTTTGTATCTCAAATCCCTTCATCTCCTCTGACCTTATCCTAGTTCAGGGGGAAAAATCCTCTCTGTCCTGAATCACCTCTTGAGAACAGAGGCTGAAGCTTGCAACACTACAATGGGAAATTGTTAACGAGCAACTTCAAGTATTTGGACTAAATTAATGGACTAAATTACTCCACTGATTTCTGACTCTCAGGGAAGTTGAAGGTCATACCCCCAAAGGCCTTTCTTAGGAGTCAGAGACTACAGTGTTTCATTAACTGATGCTACAGCAGAAAATAAAGGCATTTAACCTTTGAGGCCACTGACTGTGATAACTAAGTGACCCTATGCAAGTCCAGAAAAAAATCTAGCCAATCTAAGTCTACTTGCCCAAAGTTGGTTAAACTGAGAATGTTAGCTGTTAAAATTTAACCAGAGATTTAGGACTAAATATATTTACAATGAAATGCTCATACTAGTTAATTATTGTCCCTTCATATTGATGAAAATGTAATGCCTATGCCTCTTGGGACTGACCTGAAAGCATCGATATGAGAATTGCATAAATATCCTATTTTGTTTAAAGTACACTATGTTATAGAAATAGTTACTATTTAAGCAACTATTTAAATCATTACAATCTTACAACTTAATAACAAAAAGACAATCCAATTAGAAAATAAGCAAAGGATCTGAATAGATTTTTCCAAGAAGATACAAATGGGCAACAAGTTCATTATGATGTTCGACATCATTAGCTATTAGAAAAATGCAAATCAAAACCACAAGGAAATACCGTTTCACACCGACTAGGGTGGCTATCATCAAAAAAATGGACAATAACAGGTGTTGGTGAAGATATGGAGAAATTGGAATCTTCATATGTTGCTGGTGGGAATTTTTTGTTTGTTTGTTTATTTATTTCTTTGAGGAAGATTAGCCCTGAGCTAACATCTGCTGCCAATCCTCCCCTTTTTGCTGAGGAAGACTGGCCCTGAGCTAACATTCGTGCCCACCTTCCTCTCCTTTATATGGGAGATGCCTACCACAGCATGGCTTGACAAGCGGTGCCATGTCCGCACCCAGGATCCGAACCGGTGAACCCCAGGCCGCCGAAGCGGAACGTGCAAACTTAACCGCTGCACCACCGGGTCCAGCCCCATTGGTGGGAATTTTAAAAGGTGCAGCTGCTTTGGAAAACAGTCTGGCAGTTCCTCAAAATATTACCATTTGTCCCAGCAACTCTACTTCAACATAGAGACACAAAAGAAAGGAAAACATTGATCCTACACAAAAAACTTGTACACAAATGTTCATAGCAGCATTATTCATAATAGCCCAAAAGTGGAAATAACCCGAATGTCCATCACTTGGCCAATGGAGAAAAAAATGTGGTAACTCCATACAGTAGCATGTTTCAGGCATAAAACAGAGTGAATTACTAGTACATGCTACAACATTTATGAACCTTGAAAGCATTATGTTAAGAGAAAGAAGCCAGACACAAAAGACCACATGTTGTCTGATTCCACTCATATGAAATGTCCAGAATATGCAAATCTATAGAAACAAAAGGTAGACTAGCGGCTGCCTAGGGCTAGCGGATGCTTGGGGGAGGGAGGAGACAGGTAATGACTGCTGATGGATAAGGAGTTGTGGGGTGAGGGAACAAAAGGGGTCTAAAGTTAGATTGTGGTGATGGTTGCACAACCTTGTGAATATATTTTAAAACGCATTGAATTGTACCTTTTAAATGGATGAAGTGTATGGTATGTTAATTATATCTCAATAAATTTCAATTTCTTCATAAAAAAGAAATAGTCACTACACAAAACCTATTTGTGAAAAGCATTGGTTAGAAATACGTTTAACTTTGAGTCAAACCCTACTCATAGCAACTTGAGCCAAAAGTTTACTTTTCTCACAAAACAAGTCCAGAGGTAGGTGATTACTCGGCTCTGCTGCTCCACAGGGCTTTCTTGGATCCAGGCTTTCTGGATTCATGGATCCTCATGTTTGACAGCTGATGATTGCAAGATGGATGCTGCAGCGCCAAACATCATGATCACGACTGGAACAACAGGAACAAGCCATACCAGTCACTGTGACCAAGAAAGCAAAGCTTCCTGAGATGCACCCAGATGACTCCCGCTTACATCTCACCTGTCAGAACTATGTCACTTGGCCTCTCCTAGCTTCATGGGGCTTAAAAAGTGAGTGATTTTCACAGGACAGCCCCAGAGTAAGAGTTCTATAGACAAGGAAGAAAGAAGGAAGGAATATTGGGTAGAGAAATAATAGTGTCTGCCACAACCTCTCTTTCCACGACCATACCTTGAAAATCCTACTAACACAAAATTATATTAACAACCTTAATTTTTAAAAAACATGAAATTTATTGGGGCTGGCCCCGTGGCCGAGTGGTTAAGTTCGCATGCTCCACTGCAGGCAGCCCAGTGTTTCGTTGGTTCAAATCCTGGGCGCGGACATGGCACTGCTCATCAAACCACACTGAGGCAGTGTCCCACATACTACAACTAGAAGGACCCACAACTAAGAATACACAACTATGTACTGGGGGGATTTGGGGAGAAAAAGGAAAAAAATAAAATCTTTGGAAAAAAACCACGAAATTTACATTAATGCCTTGATTGGTGTATTATGTAAGCAAATCACCCCTCCCTTCACCTTTACTCATCCCTTTCCTGGCCATTGGGATGGCTTTCTTGCCACTGAGGCCACTTTCCGGATGCTTCACTTTCTAGTATCTGGAAATCCCCAGACAGTTTGAGTGTATGTTGATTAAAGAGAAAACACAAACAAACAAAAAAATATCCTAACTACATAGAAAATACTCCCTGATTTTATAAGGAGGAAAGAAACTTGATTTCTCTTTCCATAATCTGCTTGCCTCTCACCATCCAACCTCTGCCCCGACACACAAGCACACACAGACACGTACATAGACATATACATATAAAATCTCTTTTGCTTTTCTCTCCAGAGAGTCACCTTCAGTAGCTCTTAGGGCTGCTTTCTTCACGGGTACATTCCAATATTTTAACGACATTAAAATAGTCCTAACTTTATAGAAATAGCAAAATGCAGTGCGACTGTGGGCTGTCATCAGGTTCTCTCAGAATCCATTCGGTTTCAGAGCTGCATGTGGACCTGATGGTTTCCACCATCCCATTTGGAAGTTTACCTTTTATTGAGGAAATATCATGTGCTAGACACTGTGATAAATGCTTAGGATACATTATCGCTATTGCTCATATTACCCTTTGAGGTTAGTATGCAAGACCCAAAGTAATAAAGTAACTTTCCAAAACTCACACAACTAGTTAGTTGCAAACCTGAGGTTTGAGGCCAGGTCTGTCTAACTTTAAAAAGCCACATACACGGTGCCTGAGAGGGAACATCTCATTGTACTTGACTTTGAAATTCAATCAACAAATGTCATCAGACCTCCAAGGGATTTTTAATAAAAGTAATATTCTTTAATATTAAGATGAAAATACTTTCCAAACCAGTAAATGTCATTATGCCTGGAAATAGAATCTTTATTGATGTATAAGGATGAGTAATGCTACAATTTGCTTCAGGATTCATGTCACGGTGCCATCTTAATGCTGAGTCTATTACACGTGAATTTCTTCTTGTTATTTCAAGCACAACGGTCCAAAGCAGATTCACACAAAATTTTGTTTCCTAAAAATGAAATGCCAAACATATTTACAATATAACGTAAAATAAAAATTATCCATTCCAATCATTTGAATAATTGTATAACAATTTACCCTATTCATTAATTTTTTAACACTTATAGTATTTCTAAATATAAATTCACTGAATTTCCATAACCCTTAAATTATAAAGGAATTTCAAGCACAAGTTTTTGAAAGATAATTAAATAGAACACCTTGATAGATTTATTTTTTTTTTTAAATCATTCAAAGGCTAGAGATTTAGGCAGGTAATATATTTCACAAACTCATAAGGTATAATGCTTTTGACTCCTTTATTCACTGAAATAGACAACTGTACAGCTCATTTATTCTTAGAACAAAGTCTATCTTTGACACATTTCATTATATTGTAGAAAACAATCCGTAAGAGAGAAAAGTAAAATAATTACCAGACTTTCCAATAAGCTTAAAAAAAAAGTCATGGCTAAGTCAGTATTTTGGAACTTGAGATGCTGTTTTACATGAGAATGTGATCCATAACAGGAGACCCCAGGTCACACCAAAAGTACCATTCGGGAAATATATAACATTCCAGAAGCCAAAACCAAATTCTTCTAGTAAATTTAGTTGCTATATACTATAGTGTTTTAAAGGTAAAATACATATTGAGTGATTATTTAGGATGTCAAGGTCATATGTTTCCCCATTGTACCTCTGAAATAAGATCAGGATCACTCTTTCAATACACTTTACTTCAAAGAATATTTCTTGATGATCTGTACGCCTACAGCTTCTTTCTTCACCTCCTACCTAATAAGCAAAGAGAGAAAGAAGTCCCTTAACACCAAACCACAGCTCATGATTCCACAAATTAACGTTGAAAGCCCAAGAGTGCAGATTCTTGAGAAAGAGTATATTAGTCAAGTTTCTTTTCATTGCAGATGTTAGACACCCAACTCAAATTAACTTAAAATAAAAATGTTAAAAAGAATCTATTAGCTTGTTTATCAGAAAAGCCTAGAAATAGAACTGGTTTTAGGCATGATTTGACCTGGGGGTCCAAATGATGTAATCAGGCTTCTTTCCCTTCCACCTTTTAACTCTGCTCCCCTCCATGAATTGGTTGATCTCCTCTCCTAACCACAGATAGTCTTCCTCCCCGTGACTCTGGAAAATGGCAGGTGGCAGCCCAAACTCACAATATCCTAGCGCCGTTACAATGAAGGAAAGAGACAGTCTTCTCCCACTTGTTCTAGCAGAAAAGTCCCAATTTGGTGTGTCAGTTTGGATAACATACCAACCCCTCTAAAGAGGTTGGGGTATAAAATACAATGATTGATAGTTCTTATGGGATCCCATAAAACAGGAAAGAACTGTTCCCAAATAAAGATAGATGCTGGGTAAACAAATAAGATCCAAGCATTACAGAGAGTAAGAAGTGGAGGCAGAACTCTATTAAAGAAATCAAACGGCCAGCACGGTGGTGTAGTGGTTAAGTCGTGCACTCTGCTTCAGTGGCCTGGGGTTCGTGGTTGAGATCTTGGCCATGGATCTACATACCACTCATCAAACCATGCTGTCGTGGTGTCCCACATGCAAAATAGAGGAAGACTGGTACAGATGTTAGCTCAGGGACAATCTTCCTCACCACCTCCCCCACAAAAAATCAAGTATGTAATTGAAAACTGTCACACACAAAAAACCACTCCAGATTCATATGGCTTCACTGCTGCATTCTACCAAATATTCAAAGAAGAAAGAATACAAATCTTACATAAACCCTTTCACAAAACAAGGAGGAAGGAAAAGTTACCAGTTGGTTTTATGAGGTCAGTGTAACTCTGATACCAAAACCTGAAAGCATGTTTTAAAAACAGAATTACAGACCAATATCTTTCATGAACATGGATTCAAAACTCCTCACAAAGTATTAATCAGTGGAATCCAACAGCATAGAACAGGATAACATACCATGACCAAGTGGGATTTGTCTTAGGAATGCAAAGTTGGGTCAACGTGAGAAAATCAATCAATGTAATTCACCACATTTACAGAACAAGAAGGAAAAAATAATTATCTCAATAGAATGCAGTAAAAGCATTTGACAAAATTCAGTACTCATTCCAGCTAAAAATCACAGAAACTAGGAATCAAAAATAATTCTCTCGATCTGATAAACGACAACAGCTAATATCCAGTAGGGGTGTATTGAATGCTTTCCTTGTAAGATCAGAAATCAGACAATATCTGATCTCATTTCTACTCAACATTGTATTGCAAGTCCAAGACAACAAAATAAAATGTCTTAGTTACATTTGAAGAAAGGAGTTGTGGGTTTTGCATTGATGTGTTTTTTTCCCCTGTTATTTTGATGTTAGACAGTCCTGAATCTGTCAACTCATTCGTCTGATCCACAAAATTATGGATTAGGGAAGCTATTTCACTAAAACAATCTTCAATGAGATAAGATGGGATTATTTTGAAGAACATATGGTCCTGTATGACTATCTAGCAGGAGAAGAAAAGAATAATGCCTCCAAGAATAGACTGACTTTACTGTATCAGTGTAATTTGCCTGCAATTGCCCCTTGGTCACCAAACACATTCACATCATCATCTTCTGTGACAGGGGACAAATAATGACTGTTTCAACTCTCCTTCCATTTCTCTTCCTCAACTTTTCTCAACCTTCAAATCTCCACCTCATTTGAAAAGTAACAGTTCCTTATCAAAAAGTGTTTTGTACTGTAAAATGTTGTCTGCACTTTATAACAAATCTATTTATTGCTGTGTGCTGTTTATTGTCACTATAAAGTTTATGGTAAAGCTTGTAAACTTTTTTTATGTTACTGCGTTCAAAACAATTGTTAACAACCACATTAGTTATTTGGTGATCGGAAGATGTTCTAAGCATTTTGCATTCTAATATGATAGTTTGCTATATATGTGAACAATGGCCCAAAAGATGTTACACACACATAGGTAGGCAGGTAAGTAGGTAGGTAGGTAGACAGAGAGATAGAGAGACAGATACAGAGACATAGATAGAAATAGAGACACAGATAAATAAAGAGATAGAGACTCAGATAGAGATGATAGAGCAAGAGACTTCCTGGCCAGATGGTGGACACCGTGGCTACACTGGCGAGTCCTCGAACCCTGAGCAAGCCAGCGGACGCCCGGCACACACAAGGACCCCTGCCAGTGCTAAGGTGACTTCTGAGAGCCTCTCTGCACAAAAGTCTTGCACCAAAAAAGGAACTCTGCTTTTTCCTGAGATTATATTGTGCCTGGTGAGTCTCACTGGCTTCAGTGCCTTGGCACAGTTCCAGGGTACTCCACCCTGTCGGTGGCTGAGAGGCTCCTCGCTGCTTTCTTCTTTTTCATCTGCATGTGGGACTTGCACGCCAAGATGCAGCTCATCATCGAGCCTGGAGTGCTTTCTGCCGAATCCTCGTTGCCGCGAACCTCAACCTAATCACATCCATTATTGTCCTTGTTAAGAAAAGAAACACGTCCAAAATCACTGCCGGGGAACTTGGCCTAACGGGGCTGGCCTCTTTGGTCAAACTCCCTTTCCCTTGTGGCAATAAAGACATTCCAGCGCCTCCACTGACTTTGCAGATGGCAACTAGGCTGACGCCCCTCATTTCAATGCCACCTGCAAGCAACTCCGCCATCCGCAACGACTTCCCGCCCCGATAACGCCCGCTGCAGACCGCCAGTTCCCTAGTGAGGGGAAAGCGGCTTGAGAGGGATAATGAGGTTTCTGGTCTGTCCATCAACCCCACCCTCCCGGGTGTGGCCATCCTTAGGCCACCTTCTGCAGGAGCCAAAAGGGGATACCGGTTCCACCTCATTCATGCCCTACCTAAGCTACAAACGGAAGGGAGAGGGCCCTCGGATTTCAGACTCCCAATCCCGGGATGTGACGCCGCTCCAAATAACTTCCTTGTTGGGGGTGATTCTAGGGAAAGATAAATAAATAATAAACAGATGGTTAGGAAACAGGAGAATGAGTAAACTAATTCTTTGATGCAAAAAAAGAAAAGAGTCCTACCAGAAGAAAATTTAACCAGGAAGTCCTTCATTAGTGTGCACCTGGAGTGCATGGGAGGAGGATGAGGGAGCAGCAAGAAGCAAGAGTAAGACACGATCTAAATTGCAGACGGCTTTGACTGAATGACTGGCTCTTTGTTTCATACGCCTGTGTAAAAAAAGACTTCAATGGCAAAAGGCCTTGCCTACAAAAAACTAGTTTAAAATGCATTCCATTTTTCAGAAGCTGAATTCAGTCAAATGCCAATTTTTATCCCTCTCTTCTAAGTTCATGTTTCTCACACTGAAAGAGGTGGCTATGTTGCCGAGTACACATACCTCTGAAAGTACACACATTTCTCCCTCTGTCATCACTGTTTCCAATTTAATTTCAAGTGTCCCTACACATGGACCAAGGTTTGCAGTCCGTGGCTCATCGCTACTTCAACCCTGGAAATGACCACCCATAGACTGAGAGCCAGGGGTCAGATAAAGACACGTAAAATACAGACTGTCTTCACCTCTCTCCTTCTGTCCTCATTAGCGTTTTCACCCCACCTTCTAATCATCTTATCTGAATTTTCTCCTCCAGAGAGCCAAACCAAAAGTGAGCTGATTCTACAAGGCTGAAGGGAAACAGGATTGGGGTAAAAAGTCGGATCTTAATGCTCTGAAGTCGATTTCTGGCAATCACAAATGCATCTTTGGTTGAGTAGAACGTGAACCATAAAAACTTGATACAACCACAAAGAGATAAATGAGTCACTGAAATATTTTATGGCGTGCTTTATTTGGAGAGTGGCCATTCTGGAAAAGGTCAGCAAGATGGCTTCTCTCCACAAGACACCAGAGTTCCTAAGGTGATCAGGTAAGAGCAATTCATTATTTCTTTTTCTTCGTAAATAAAATAGCACAAGTGCAGGGGAAAAAACTTCAAACAGACAACAGGGAGATCCTTCCTACCCCAGGCCCTTGGCCAGTTCTATGTCTCAAAATTACCTCTATCAGGAGTTTCTTACATATCTTTCCAGAATTTCCATGCATTTATTTATGTATTTGTACTTTAATAGCAGTCTACCTAATTCCTTTGTTTTACACAAATGGAGGGATATGATTTATTCTGTATTTTTTAAGATCCATCTCATTTTTTCTAAGAGCTGCAAATTATTTCCCTATTGCTGTATATTTAGGTTTTTTCTCATTACAAATGATCTTGTAACAACTTGCATATACATCTTTTCAGACTTGTGGATGTATATGCATTGGATTAATTCCTAAAAGTGGAATATCTGGATGAGAAGCTTTGTGTCTGGCTAATTTTAATAAATATTGCTAATTGTCCTTCACAGGGTAATTTGTGCCAATCGGTAGTTGCACTAACAGTGGATGAAAGTACTTCTTTTCCCATATCCTCATTAAGATTACTATATTATCCAACTTTTTGATCCTTTTCAATAATCTGATAGGCGGAAAGTGACACCTCTTTGTGTTCTTTTCTGTGTTTCAATATGCATTTCTTTATTTATGAATGAGGTTGAGCATACTTTGATATGTTTATAATCTACTTGCATTTATTTTTCTGTAAAATACCTATTTATATTGTTTGCTAATTATTTTCTTTTTTATAGCTTATGTTTTTCTTATTAATTTATAAGAATACATGTATATATTTACACCTGTTAGAATGGCTATACCTGCCGAGATAAAAAATAACACATGTTACAGAGGCTGTGGAGAAAAGAGAACCCTCATACACTGCTGGTAGGAATGCAAACTGAGGCAGCCACTATGGAAAATAGTACAGAGATTTCTCAAAAAATTAAAAATAGAAATATCATACGATCCAGCTGTCCCACTACTGGATATTTATCCAAAGAACATGAAGTCAACAATTCAAAGAGACTCGTGCACCCTTATGTTCACTGCAGCATTATTCACGATAGCCAAGATGTGGAAACAATCCAAATGCCCATCAACTGATGATTGGATAAGGAAGACGCGGTATATATATATATATATATATATATATAAAATGGATACTACTCGGCCATAAAAAAGACAAAGTCATCCCATTCACAACAATATGGATGGAACTTGAGGGTATTATGTTTAGCGAAATAAGCCAGACAGAGACAAACACTGCATGATTTCACTCACATGTGGAAGATAAACAAACACATAGACAAAGAGAAGAGATTAGTGGTTACCAGAGGGGAAGGGGGTTGGGAAGTGAACAAAAGGCATAAAAGGGGACATACATATGGTGACAGATAAAAATTAGACTATTGGTGGTGAGCACAATGCAGTCTATACAGAAACTGAAAAATAATAGTGTACACCAGAAATTACACAATGTTATAAACCATTATGATCTCAATAAAATAACTGAAGAAAAACCTCACAGAACTGTATTTAAAAAAAAAAAGAATACTGATATATTAAGAAAATTAATACTTTTCCTGACATGTATATATTTTTACAATTTGCCAATTGTCTTTTGACTTTGTTTAGAATATTCATTGCTGTACAGAAAGCTTATTTTCTTTGACATATAGTCATTTATCAGTATTTTTCTTTCTACCTTTGAGTTTTTATATCTTCATCAGAAAATTCTTCCTTCACCAAAATTACTAACTTGTTAAGTGTACACATTTTCCTCAAATACTTTGTTTCTCTTTTCCACTTATTTCTGACAACGTGGAAGTTGGTAGACATTCAACTGTATTTTCCCAAATGGAAGGTCAGTTGTTGCAATATCAAGTTCATCAATAATCCAGTTTTTTCTCATGGGCTTGAAATGTGAGTTTGGGGTAGTTGTTTCCTGCTCCGTAGGGAATATTTGGAAGCTTCTGTTCTCTGTGCATGGGAGGAGTTGCAACAGCATTGGGATTGTTCGTTCTTCGGAGGTTGAGAGATACCATGTGTGATCTCTGGGCTTGATGCTTCTTAGTGGATAACTCTTTGACACCTTCTTCTATTTCTTCCAAGAAAATCAGTCTATTTACATTTTATATCTTCTCTCTCATCAATTTTGGTGATTTACATCTTCCTAGAAAACCATCTATTTCAACCAGTTTTTCAAATTTATTTGTTCATAGTTGATCAAAAGAGTTTATGATAATTCACTTCATTTCCTCTGTGTCCATGGTGATTTTTCCAACCTTGTATACAGTGAAGTGGCACACCCATTCATATAATTTATTAGCTAACATTAGAATCTAATTCCTCCAATAAATCTACTGAGGTTACAAAGCCTTAACATTATAGCTGAACACTATAGCAAAACTCTAGAATTGTCCATGCATCTCCTTTTCTCTTTTAGGATTTGGTATTTATCTCCGTCAACAAATATTTATTGAGTATCTACTAAATACTGTTGGAGGCAAAAGTAATGTAGAGGAGAACGGGTTTAAATACTCAAATGTAATGGGAACTTTGTCCATAGCCCTCCAATCAGATTCATATATCTCAGTTTACTGAGAGAGATTCATTCCAACAATTTTAAAATAGGGCGAAAAAAAAAAGATGTTTGATGACTGAATTTAGCTTGGTGCTGACACCCTGATGTCCCTTCACACCACAAAGAAATACTACCTGGCAGAACCCAATGTCAGTGACTTGCCCAAGACAAGGCTTATAAAGTCTAAGGACCTACCTACTGACTTCTTCAAACACCTTTGCCCCTCTCTTTCATGTAAAGTACAACTAGTACTTTTCTTAAATCACAGCATGTTCAATGTCATAAAATTCTCTTATATATGAAAAATTCAATTCAACAGAATACATATGTAAATAACATACTTCAATAACTTGTTGATGACCTCGAATGCCTCTCCTTGCAGGGTTCACAGTCTGGGCATCCCCTCCTACTATATTTTCTGTCCCATTTGTTGCCATTTCTTCTTCAGTGACACCAATGCTTTTGGACCTCCTTTGCCTGTTGTGCCAGTTATTAATTTATTGCCTTTCCCCTCCAAATCCATCCTTCATTGCCTGTTCTCTGATAATGTAGATGGACCCTGTAAAGATCTCTCTTTGTCAGCAGGCACAATGTTAATAGAAGGACACTGGAAGAGTAAGAGCTTTCCCTTCCTGGCTCCAGGGTGCTCTTCTGGGTGGGCCCCTGCCGCACAGGCAGCAGTCTGATCCAACAACACACATGGTTTCTGCAGCACCAGCTTCCAACAGCTCTCAGTGACCAGAAGCGCATGGCACCTCCCCATGGGAAGCTTCCCCTAGAATGTTCTCTGCAAGCCCAGCACCTCGTGGCGGACAGCTCCATAGCCTCAGTGGCCTCTGCCTTCCAGTGAGCCATAGCACACCCTCTCCACAAGATCTGGACCTCAGACTCAGGGGGTGAGGAAGGAGGTCCCCCAGACCGTGAGTACCCTATCTTCCTTGACTAACATACTTCATTCCTAGGGGCAGTAGCTGCTACCTGTAGCTGCTATTTATGTATCTAGATTCTCTTTACTCCTTACTAGCTATTACGAGCTGAATTATGTCCTCCCAAAATTCACATTTTGAAATTTTAACTCCCAGTACCACAGAAAGTGACTACATTTGAAGACAGGATCTTTAGGAAGGTAATTAAGTTAAAATGACGTCATTAGGATGGGCCTTAATCAAATATGACTGGTGTCCCTATCAGAAAAGGAAATTCGAACACAAACACAGAGGTAAGACTACGTGAACACACAGGGAAGAGACAGCCATCTGCAAGCCAAGGAGAGAGGCCTCAGAAGAAACCAAACTTGCCAACACCTTGATCTCTGACTTCTGGCATCCAGAACTGTGAGAAAATAAATTTCTGTTGTGTAAGCCAGCTAGTCTGTGGTACGTGTGTGTGGCAGCCCCAGCAAACCAAGACACCAGCCAATCCCGTTATTCCAACCTCTTGCTATAGTTAATACTTTGTTATATTATATTTTCCTAATTCCAATTATTGACTAGTTTCTGTCTCACTATTGGACCCTATCTCCCATACATATTGTTTTCTTGAACATTTTTACCTCTTTGTTCTTTTTTATTAACTTTTTATTTATCTCTTATTTTGCAAATTTTCTCAAATCTGTCTTCCATACACCTGATTGGTTTTCCTGATTTTAATACCACTTTTATTTCTGGAACATGTTTTTGTCACCCTTCTGTTTCTTTCCTGAATGCTTCCAGATCACTTCTCAGCTCTTTTATGTTGTCTTAGTAATTATTTCTTTAACACTGATATCTCTTCCTGTGCGCTTGTTTCAAAAACATCATTTAAAAAGTTTCTTTGATGTCCCCAACAAGTGTTTGTTTGAAATGTTCAATACTGCTTAACATATCATCATCTACCTTTTGTTTATTTTGTTCCTTTTCTCCTTTGTACTTATTGTACAAGTTTAAGCCTTGTGCTGGTTCATTTCTAAGACATTTTTCTAGGCTGCTTATTTGCTGAAGAAAAAGCCAGGCAAGTGAGTTGGTACAATAGGCAAGTTCAACAACTACATGCTTTTCTCAGACATTTTCCCACCATCTTGGGTGCTCCTCAGTACATCTCCATGCTCTCAGTCTGCGTCATTCCACAAAATGGGTTGATTCTTATGTGATAACATCACTTACTGATGCAGCTCAGTGCTCGCACACGCAAAATCGACTGTCACCTTCACTGCTCCACGATGTCCTAGCAATGCTTTTCTCCATGGAGGCATGGCTTTGCTTTCAAGTTTCTTAATTCCTCCTCCCCTGCCCCTCTGTGAAGGTAGAATGAACTTCAGAGTTCCTTCTAAAGCTTGTCTGTTTCCAAGACTTTGCCATTCCAATTAAAAGATTGTTGCTTAGGGGCCGACCTGGTGGTGCAGCGTTTAAGTGCACATGTTCTACTTCGGGCAGCCCGGGATTCACCGGTTCAGATCCCAGGTACGGACATGGCACCACTTGGCAAGCCACGCTGTGGTAGGCATCCCACAGATAAAGTAGAGGAAGATGGGGACAGACATTAGCTCAGGGCCAGTCATCCTCAGCAAAAAGAGGAGGATTGGCAGCAGATGTTAGCTCAGGGCTAATCTTCCTCAAAAAAAATAAAATAAAATAAAAAAGATTGTTACTTATACTCTTCACGTCTGAGCCATCCATTTTGGGGAACCTTGAACACTGCTCAAAAATATAGAGATATAATCCTTTCACATTTTCCCTTTTGTCTGATTTGACTAATTAGTCAGTTGTCCTTTATCATTAGGGTTGTGAGTGATCGCTATTTTCATCAAAGGTGTTTCCTACCTTTGTGTTGCTTTTAATTATTTCAGAGATGAGAATAGGGTAGAACGACCTTTACTCTACCATCTTTTAATGATGATTCCCTCATAATTAGTGATTTGAACTAACATTGACTCTTCAAACATTCTAACCATAGTTGAGCACAATAGGTATGTGAGCAGGCTGTCTCCCCAGCACTGTGTGCTGCCTCTGATCAGCTGTATGGTTCTGGGACTGGAGTTAATCTCAAAACCCCTCTCAGCCTAGCTTTCCAGGCACCCCACCAGTTGATAAAAGTAGGCACATGACAAGAAAAGCATTTGTCATTCTGTGTCTACATTTGCGGTTCCTGCATAAATAATTAACTTGTGAACTCCCTCCTTTATAACTTCAAACAGTGCCATTTGTCCAGTTAATCTTAGGGAAATTTTTCCAAGGACATCACTGGTGGATCATCTTTGCTGATGTTTGGGCTCCCAAAAGTTCAACTTGAGTCATAGTCTTGACTTCCAACGTGATCCATTGTCAAAACAAGTTTTAAAACTTCTGACTTAAGGGTACAGACATGTATCTGAGAAAGTCAAGAGAAGGCATTACCAGAAGCTAACCCCAAAGCATCTCTCCATCTGCGAGCCAGAGTCTAATAAGTTCCACTTTCACACTCTTCAGCGACTCTCAGGGTTTTAGCTGGAATTTATAATCTGCAAATGAATGGAACAAATTACTAAAATAAACCACATTTCCTATTCGTTCGGGACTGCCTAAGATTAGTTAAACTTCTAGCCTTGGATTTACAGTCTTTGCTCTCTGAAAAATACATGTATTTGTGGACATCACCATTGAATGATAATCAAAAAACTTTGCATTTATTCTCTTTGTAAAGATAATTTTAAAATAAGTTAAGTTGATAGGATATTAAATTTGACATTTCTTGTTTTTTGGTTTCACTTTTTTTAATACAATCGATGCCATATATATGTACACATCATAAAACAAGGTTCTTGATGACTTTTTCATTCATTCATGTGTTCAACATACATCTATTGAATGCCAACTAAGTGTCAGGTATTCTTCTAAAACCTAATGATACAGCAATAAACAAAACAGACAAAAATGCCTGCTTTATTGCTGCTTACATTCCAGTGGACATCGAAGACACTGAAACCAGCTCTTCGATCACTCACTTCTTGATTGTCTGAGAGATGGCTAAGAATCCATTGGGAGGGTGAAGATGTTGCTAATGAGGTTTTTTTTCAAGAATATTGTTAGAGTGTTCCCTCATGGGAGGGAAGGGAACCTCCCTCCTCACCTTGAGCCAATTAAAGTTTCAAAAGGACCATTTGAAAAGCTAATATGCATTCTCTGGAACTAGGTACCATGATCAATGACTGAACAAAAAAGCAAGGGTAAGTATAAGAGTCACCTATAGAAGAAAAAGGTTGTACCAATAGTAAGGTATCCATCCAATGAGAGCAGGGCAGACAGGTCCGTTTCCATGGATCGGATACAGACCCTGTGGAATGGAGCTGACTTATAGTCAAGTTGATTAGCTGGCCATGAGTTCCACCAAAATCTCCTGCCCAGAGTGAGGCAGCCTCAATAACAAGAGGGTGAAGGTGTCCTGTGGATGCGAAAGTGGAGTGGAGGCATGAAATTGGCCACATGGAAGCAGCATCATTCACGCCAGGAATTGCAGGCCAAGGTCTCCAGGGAGAGAATTGCAAAACTGAAAGAAGCACCCCAGGAATAAAGGGTGAGCCTGGGACTTTATCCTGCTCATTGGCATCATCGCCGCATTATAACATTCCTGGTTCAGAGGATTTTCCTGCCCCTCACTTCTCCATCCCCTATTCTAATATTAAAGTGCCTGAAACAGCAACTATTAAGTAGAGAATGCAGTGAAACAAGAAAAGGGGAAAGTCAGGTCACACACCCCCTACCCCACCCTTTCAATCCTCTAAGCCTGAGGCAGACCTACACGGGGGAAGAAGAGATTTTAAACTGAATGAGACTCTGAACTTTTGGTATTTGTCTGTACTCTACTTTTAATTATTTAATGAGACAGAAAAACCTTGGGACCTGACTGAGATTCTGTCCCAGAGGCTGGAAATAACTAACCCAAAGAACAAGTGACAAAGAATAAAGGAACTCTCTGCTTCACGCTACTGAGTGCAGCTCATTCCGTAAACGAATTAAATTAGTTCAGCTTATCATAAGTAGGAAGAAATCCACAGTTAGGAAAACTTCTGAATTAGACTTACCAGGAGAACAGGGTGACATAACTGTGGACTCTTCTGATATGAAAAGCAAAGCTCAACAAAGCCTCCTTGACCAATTTCTAAATACCCGATGGCAATAGAAGATTAGAGCTTCATGGAAAAATATTAACATATCCTCCACTATTGGGCGTCTTTCCTGAGTTTTTCCAAATACTTCTAATTATTTCTATTACCTAATCTCCAGACAGGGAGATTGTGAACTGTGAACTACAGAGCTCCCGGGTGAGTAATTGTTTTTCTTTTTTTCTGAAGGCGAATTTAAGTATGAAGCCTGTTAAAGAGTTCAACTGTGGTCAAATAAACAAAGTTTCTACCACCTTTGTAATAGAATACAAAGTTTATCCAGAATAGGAGATAAAGGAGTCAGAGATTAAATACAGTGGGTGTTTTCAGATCAGCACGCCCTGGTAGCATAGATTCAGGAATACTTAAGACACATCCTGAACTTATCATAGAAACAATCTTTCTGAACACATGGTGGACAGCTATGAAGCCTAAACACAGAGAAAGGACACAGGTAGGGCCTACTTCTAACGAAGAAAATTAAGTGATAACTCAAAAAATTATAGCCTGGTCAACTTAACTTTGATACCTGAAAAGACCAAATGCATCAATCATTTCATTTATAGAATACTGAAACATCACAGGGTGCCAGTGAAAAGTAAGCAGGACTTTGGGTGGGAAGGATAAATCAGTCAGACCTATGTAATATCATGCCATGACACGCTGCCACGCAATATTGATGAAAGGGAAGAAAAAAGACTTTACTCCTGGTCTTAAAGGACATTCTCACAAATAAAGCTGGGAAAATGTTTTCAAAGTCCATCACTATATGAATTCTCAACTTATTAGAAGGCAGAACGGATGGAGTTTTATTCTCTCCTTTTCTTTTCTGGAGAGAGGACAAGAAGAAGGATGGTTAAGCCTTAAATAATATGTGTGTGTTGGGGGGGGGGGGGCGGGGAGTGGCCTCCACCAAATTTTTGTAAATTTGGATAGTGTCATTCATTCTGCAATTGGAGAAAACGTATTTTCTCCACTTTGAATATTGTAAATATTCAAAGTCTGCAATATCCATCTGTTAATGGCTTTGCAGATGGATTTACTTGATGCTACATCAATCTAAAAAGAATCAAAAGGTAAGGGATGTTGCTCCCAAGAAAAAAGGAGAGCGGTTCAAGGGATTTAGAAAAAGTAAGCTAGCTGGGGAAAACCAGGACAGCCTGAACAAAAATAGAGGCATTCATGGGATCTGAGTAACTTTTTTCATACCAAGGAAATGGAAAGAAATGTAATCCATGTAGACAGAATCACAAGACAACAGGAATTGAGTGCAGAATTAAATTGACTTTGAGACACTTTGGCCTGAAGCCAAGGAGGTATATGCCCACAGGGACCACAGAGGTCTCGAGGAGTTTACTCAAATTGTGAGAGACTATTCTATAGTCTTAGAATTTTTCACAAATGTTCCCTCAACTGAAACATGGCTTTGCTGTGATAAAACAACTATGTCATGAATATTTTCTACCAGTGAAAGCCATTCTTTTTCCCAGTCTTCTCATTAAATGGGCAAGAGGAGATACAGTTCTGAATGTTCCTTGCTCCAAAGTGTTCTGTCGACAATTCATGACAGCTTTTTGCCACCCTTATTACTGTTACTACAGGTCTTACCACCATTCTCGATGACTTTGATCAATGGACTAGGCTTTCTATTCGTCTGATGCCCTACCCAATCTCATTCCCATTCTTATTGACTTAACACCTAGCTCCCTGGCTACAAAATTCTTCAACTCCAATAATATTTACTAATATTTCACATCAGTTACAAGATGGCATAGCCACACTTTGGACTTTATTATATAACGTTTCTCACCTCCAAATTCATAAGATCTGGGTTTCCTGTACACAACTTTCATTCCCTCACTTGGATTGAACTCTTTCTTAAACTTTGTTATGATCCCTGAACCATGGACACTACAGTAAGCAAAACTAAATTGAAATACAAACTTTCACATTTACAGGCCATATGACTTTATGAGTTATTCCACAAACCTCAGGCTGTTCCTTCGTGTAGCAACATACCATCATTGCCTGATACAACTCAACTCACACTCAACTCACCATTACAAATCCATGACAACACACAAAATGACAAAGACTAGCTACAACATTGTAAGCTAAAAATGAGAACACCATGTGACATCTCTGAGAGGAACTTCCACTAGTTGCATTGTTATTTAAAATGGATTAAGAAACATTCTTGAACTATAAATCACATTTTCCACAGTCTAAATATAACGTCATAGAAAATTCCAAAAAAAGGGAGGAAAAGGCTTTTCCTCTCCCTCAATGTGTGTCCACTTCTGAGATACAGGGAATGTAATAACCAGAAAAACACATAACTGCCCCTCAACTTTATCAACAAAAGCCAGAATCACAAATAGCCATGTTCTTTGATTCATTACGTTAGTATCTCCTTTCTTCCTGTATCTATTCAAAGACAACAACTGCTAGTGCTCAGTGTGGTAGAAATCAGACAGGGTATCTGGAGGCATATTGCATCCAATCATCCTTAGTTACCTAAGCATATCTAGACAAAGACATTATTGGGGATACAATTTTTCATATTATACTACACCATAAAAAAAATTGTATCTTATGTTCTAGCAAGTCAGAGAACCCAAAAAGTTAAACCAAGAAAAGATCTAATGATAGTCCAGCAGGCACACAGGAGATAAATGTATGCTAGTCATTGTGGATACTAACCTACTCGTAGTAAAATAAAAAGTTTAATTTTAAAAAAAGAATCTGGGCCACAACTAGAAGGACCCACAACCAAAATATACAATTATGTACTGGGGGGATTTAGGGAGAAAAAGCAGAAGAAAAAAAAAGAAGATTGGCAACAGTTTTTAGCTCAGGTGCCAATCTTTAAAAAAAAAAAAAAAAAGGAATCTCAGGCTGGCCCGTGGCGTAGTGGTTAAGTTCACACACTCCGCTTTGGCACCCCAAGGTTCACAGGTTCAGATCCCAGGTATGGACCTACACATCACTCACCAAGTCATGCTGTGGCAGCAACCCACATGCAAAATAGAGGAAGATTTGGGCAGATGTTTGCTCAGCAACAATCTTCCTCAAGCAAAAAGAGGAAGATTGGCAACAGATGTTAGCTCAGGGCCAATCTTCTGCACCAAAAATAAACAAATAAAGTAAAAAAGGAATTAATTTGGTATCTTCCAAGAGAAGCTAGAAGATATGGTCTTTATAAAACAGGAGATGGGAGTGACATCAGCATCATGGCAGACTGAGTTGTTCTCTTAGTCTCTCTCTTTTAAGTTACAGCTAAATGGACATTCATTAACCAGCAGAGGATTCCCTGCACAGCACAAGAGGACATCTGAGAGATCCATGCAGCTATACATCTGAAGGTGGGTGGACTGGACCCCTGGGAGGCACTGGAACCACATGAGCACACCCTCCTCCTCCCCAGCAGCAATGTTCTAGGTGGTAGGTCCTCACACAGTGGCCAGCACAACTGCAAGTGGAGGTGGGGACAGCCTGGTCCACACAAACACTTTCAGAGTTGTAGCCCAGCCCACAGGAGTGCCCACCCTGCCACAGTGGCCTCACCCATAGGAAAGCTCCCCATTGGGTGGTGTGGCTCAGCCCCTGAAAGGGGGCCCCCACTAAGCACAACAGCTCAGCCAAGCTGCCCTGGAGCACAAGGCCTACATGTGTGAAAGAAAGCGCCCCTCCCCTCTCTCCTAGTGAACCAGCTTGGCCAGTCCCCTGCTGAGCACAGTGGTCCCACAACACAGTGACCCACCTGTGAGCACAGAAGCCCTGCCTGCACATGCATGAATGTCCTGCCAAGTGGCTGTGGCCAGCACACAAATACAGAGAAGCCCTACCAGTACAACTTCCAGCAGATGGGGTGGGATCAGAAAACACAGCTCCTGCGCCCCCTCCCCCATGGGTGGCAGGTGGAATCTGCAACCTGTTATTACCACAAATGCACCAGCAAAAGATCACTTCTTTAAACACCATGAAGAACTATATTAACACTTCACAACAGAAGGAAAATGATATCTCCAGAAACCAATCCTGAGCTCACAGAAATTTACAATCTAAACAAAAGAGAATTCAAAACAGTTGCCATAAAGAAACTCAATGAGTTACAAGAAAACTCAAAAAGACAGTTCAATGATCTTAGGAATAAAATTCTTGAGCAGGAGGACTATGTCACCAAAGAGATTGAAATTCTAACAACAAAAAAACCCAGAAATTCTGGATATGAAGAACACAATGAGATAGAAAATAATCTAGAAACCATAAAAAATAGAGCTGACGTTCTGGAGGACAGAATTAGTGATTTAGAGGATAAAAATATAGAAACGCTTCAGGTGGAAGAGAGAGAACCAAGATTTTTTTTTTTTTTAGGAAGATTAGCCCTGAGCTAACTGCTGCCAATCCTCCTCTTTTCACTGAGAGAGGCTGGCCCTGAGCTAACATCCATGTCCGTCTTCCCCTACTTTATATGTGGGATGCTTACCACAGCATGGCGTGCCAAGTGGTGCCATGTCTGCACCCAGGATCTGTACTGGCGAACCTCGGGCTGCCAAAGTGGAATATGCACACTTAACCGCTGTGCCATCAGGCTGGCCCCAAGATTTTTTAAAAATGAAGAAATTTTTGAAAAATATCCGACTCAAATAGGAAAAGCAACATAAACATTATAGATATCCCAGAGGGAGAAGAGTGGGAGGAAGGAGCAGAGAGCTTGTTCAAAGAAATAATAGTTGAGGTCTTTCCAAACCTGGGGAAGAAACTAGACTTACAAGTACATGAAGCCAATAGAACTCCTAATTACATCAATGCAAAAAGACCTTCTCCAAGGCATGTATTATTAAAATTGGCAAAAGTCAATGACAAAGAAAAATATAAAGTAGGAGATGAAGCCATGAAGAAAAAATAAATGGAAATAAAGGAAGAGGTAAAAGGAAGATGAGTGAAATAAGAGTGATGCAAGGAAATCCGAAATACAATACAAAATGATGATGCAATGCAAAAATCTGAGATGGTAAAGAGAAAAACAATTACTACATAAACTTGAATCAGCAAATTTGATCCAACAATAATGATAAGGATAACACTTCCTGACCAAATAAGGTTCATCCTAGGAATTCAAAGCTTTTCTAATATTTAAATAGCAATCAATGTAATCATTATAATAAAAGACAAAAGAAAAGTCATAGATACAGAAAAAGCATGGAACAAAATTCAACAATCATTCATGATAAAAGCTCTCAGCAAGCTAAGAATACAGGAGAACCTCCTTAACCTAACAAAAGGCATCTACAAAACATCTACCACTTTCTCACCTCTCTGATTCAATATCACGTTGAGTGGTGAGAGATTGAATGTTTTCTCTGAAGATCAGGAAAAAAGCAAGGCGTCATCCTTCACCACTCCCATAGAGCATCATACTGGGAATCCTGGCCAGTGCAATAAGACAAGGAAAATAATAAAAAGGCAAAAAGATTGAAAAAAAAAGAAATAAAACTGTCTCTATTCGCACATGCCATGATTGTGTAGAAAATCCCAAAGGATCTACAAAACATCTCTTAGAACTAAAAAGCAAATTTAGCAAGATTTCAGAATGCAAGGTGAATATACAAAAGTCAATCAGATTCTGATATATCAACAATGAACAGCTGGAATTTCAAATTAATAAAAATACCAGTGACCATATCACAAAAAATTAAATACTTAGGAATAAATCTAACAAAATATAAATAGGTTCTGTATATTGAAAACTACGAATCATCAGTAAAAAAATCAAAGACCTAAATAAATGGAAATATTGACCACAATCGTGAACTGGCAGAGTCAATATTGTTAACATATCAATTCTCCCAATTTGGTCTATAGGTCCAACACAATCCCAGTATATATCCCAGCAATATCTTAAATATCTTACTTTCACAAATTTTACAAAATATGTGACCATATGAACGTGTTGTCCACAGCCTCGGAAGGGGCATGTATTAGTGGGAATGTCTGAATCTGAAGCTTCATTCAAGGTAAATCCACCTCTGGTAAGCATCACGCTTAATTCTGAAACACTAACAACATCTTCTTCAGTGTCCCAGAGAATTAATGCCTGCTCTAACCTTACTATATAATATTGTTCTAGGTATCTTGTCCATAAAGTAACAATAATGACAGTATATTTAATGTTTATTATGTATCATACACTACACGATGCATTTCACATGGGTTATTTCATTTAATCATTACAACAACCTCATAAGGTAAGGACTCTGATAACACTCTTCAGATGCAGAAACTGAGGCCTACGGTGGTTGCTAATTGCCCAAAGTAACATGGTTAGTACGTGCCAGGTTTGTGTAAAGTCTGCACTCTTAGTAACTATACTTTGTAATGCAAGAAAGATAAATGAGATAAAATTAATGGAAGAAGAATATTTTATTTCCAGTATTACACATTTTTCCTGTAACTTGAAGGGGATTTTTTTCTAATAGATTTCTAGATACAAAGGAAAACCATTTATGTTTACATTTATTTTAGAGATAACCACCTTGATCTCTCCAATAATTTTAAGTTGATGCTCTAAGGTTATATTGATAAACAAATATATCACCTAGAAATAGAGATGAGTGTATGTATTTTGCCCCATGTAGACAATTCTATGGGAATAATGGGAAAATATATTAGAACTATTAGAACTAATAAAGGGATCCATGAAAGTGAAATATACAATACAAATATTTTTTTAAAATATAGTTTTCCTCAAAGCCATCAATAAATGGTGAAAATATAATAGAGACATAGTATTTGGAGTAGTAATTAAATATAATACACTAGGAATAATGCATGAAATATGAAAACCCTATGTAAACAAATTTTCATATATTTAATCAGCTGCATTAAAAAATATATAAATAAATGACCTTACATAATAATTGCCTATATGGGAAGTTTGAATGCCACAAAGTTGTCAGTTCTTCCCAAATGACTGTATGAGTTTAATTCCAACCCAAGAAAAGCCTTAAAGTTGTTTATCAGTTTCCTTGTTTGAAATTTTTGGAGGTAACACAATCACAGTGTTCAACATGTCAAAGATACCATACAATGGATCAAAGAACCTAAATATAAGAGTTAAAACTATAAAACTCTTAGAGGAAATCATAGGGAAAAAGTTTTATGATATTATATTTGGCAATTATTTCTTGGATATGACAGCAAAAGTACAGGCAACAAAAGTAAAAATAAATTGAACTACATCAAAATGAAAAACATCTGTACACCAAAGGACACAATAAATAGAGCAAAAAGGCAACCTATGAAATGAGAGAAAATATTTGCAAATCATATATCTGATAAAGGGTTAAGGTCCAGAATATATGAAAAACTCCTACAACTCAACAACATAAAAACAAAAACCTGATTTAAAATGAGCAAAGGGGGCCAGTCCAGTGGATCAATGCTTAAGTTCGGGCACTCTGCTTCAGCAGGCTAGGGTTTGCAGGTTCAGATCCCAGGTGTGGACCTAGCACCACTCATCAAGCCACGCTGTGGCAGCATCCCACATGAAAAAGAGGAAGATTGGGACAGATATTAGCTCAACAACAACAATCTTCCTCAAGCAAAAAGAGGATAATTGGCAACAGGTGTTAGCTCAGGGCCAATCTTCTCACACACAAAAAAAAATGTGCAAACGACTTGGAAAAACATTTCTCAAAAGAAGATATACAAATAACTAACAACCACATGAAAAGATGTTCAACATCACTAATTACTGGGGAAATGAAAATCAAAACCACAGTAAGACACCACCCATTAGGATGGTATTTAGCAAGTGTTGGCAAGGATGTGGAGAAACTAGAACACTTGTGCTTCGTTAGTGGGAACATAAAATGGTACTACTGCTATGGAAAACAGTACGGCGTTTCCTCAAAAAATTGGAAGTAAGATTACAACATGATCCAGCAATTCCACTTCTGAATATATGCCCAAAAGCATTGAAAACAGGGTCTTGTACACACCTTTATTTGTACATTTATAGCAGCGTTATTCACAATAGCCAAGGAGCGGAAGCAACCCAAGTGTCCATTGACAGATGGATGGACAAAGAAAATGTGGTATATACATACAATGGAATATTATTCAGCTTTTAAAAGAAAGGAAATTCTGATATATGCTACAACGTGGATGAACTTGGAAGACATTATATGAAGTGACATAAGTCAGTTTCAAAAAGACAAATTCTTCATAATTCCATTTGTATGAAGTATCTTGAGTAGTCAAATTAATAGAAACAGAAAGTAAAATGGTGGCTGCCAGGGGCTGGGAGAAGGGGGAAATGGGTAGTTGTCGTTTAATGAGTATAAAGAGTTTCAGTTTTGCAAGATAAAAAGAGATCTGGAAATAGGTCATTCAACAATGCAAATACACCTAACAACACTGAGCAGTACACTTAAAAATGTTAAGATGGGAAATTTTATGTTATCTGTATTTTACAATAATCAAAAAATTTTAAAACATACAAACACAACCTTCTATATAACAAAGATACCATATGATGGACTAAATACTTAAATATAAAAGCTAAAACTATAAAACTCTTAGAAGAAACCATAGGGATAAGTCTTTACGACCTTAAATGGGGCAATGGTTTCTTAAGTAACAAAAGGAAAAATAGATAATTTGGACTTTATCAAAATCAAAAACTTATGTACATTAAGGGATGCTAACAAGAACGTGAAAAAACAACCCACAGAATGGGAGAAAATGTTTGTAAATCAGATATCTGATAAGGCATAGTAACCAGAATATATAAAGAACACTTACAACTCAACAACAAAAAGACAATCCAATTTTTTAAATGGTAAAGGATTTAAATAGACATTTCTCCAAAGAAAATATATAAATATACAAATACATATATAAACACACAAAAAGATGATGAAGATCTCTAAGCCATGAAGGAAATGAAAATTAATGGAACAATGAAATATCTTACATATCCTATATCCTATCAGAAAAACTAAAATATTAAATAGTGACAAAACCAAATGATGGTGAGGATATGAAGAAACTGGGTCACTCATATATAGTTGGTGAGAATGTAAAATGCTAAAGCCACTCTGGGAAACAGTTTATCAGTTTCTTATAAAACTAAATATGTGATTATCTTACAACCCAGCAATTTCACTCTTAAGCATGTATCCTAAAGAATGTAAAATTATATTCACACACAAAAAAACTGTACATGGATATTTATAGCAGTTTTGTTTGTAATAGCCAAAATCTGGAAGCCACCCAGATGTCCTTCAAAGGGCAAACTGTTAAGTGAACTGTGGTACATCCGTGCCATGGAATATTATTGAGCAATAAAAAGAAACGAACTATTGATATACACACAACAATTTGGATGGATCTCAAGAGAATTTTGCTGAGTGAAAGAAGCCAGTTTCAAAAGATTATGATTCCATTTATGAAGCATTTTGAAAATGACAAAATTATGGAGATGGAGAACAGATTAGTAGTTGCCAGATGTTGGGTGATGAGGTAAAGGAGGGAAGTGTTGGTGGCTATAAGAAGATAACATGAGGGATTCTTGGATGGAACTATTCCGTATCTCGACCGGAGGTGGTCACACAATTATACACATGTAATAAAATTGCATAGAACTAACTATACACACAAAGATGAGCATGTGTAAAACTGGTGAAGTCTTAGTAGGGTCAATAGATTATATTGTCAATTTATTGGTTGTGATGGTATACAATAGCTATGTAATTTGTGTGATCCCTGGACCAGCAGCATTACCTGGAACTTGTTAAAAACACAAACTCTTAGGCTGCAGACCTACTGAGTCAATAACACTGGGAAGGGACCCAGCAATCTCTTTTAACTAGCTTTCAGTTGATTCAGGTGAACGTGAAAGATTCATAAAGATTGCTTTAGCTTATAAGTTGCTGAACCCCTGGAAACCATATCTGGACCCAATAGAAAGAATTGTTTATCACCCAGACATCAAGGTTTTCAAGCTGGAAGCAGTGAATGCATGAGACTTCGGGGATGTTGAACTTGGGGAAGAAATGAACGTGTTCCATGAGAAAGGATAAAGGGTGCTGCCACGTGATGAGGGAAGTCTTGCATGGGAACCAGCACAACTCTGGAAGTTTTTGGAGACGGTGGAGCTGCAGATCAGCTTGAAGAACTATGATCCTCAGAAAGAAAAGGCTTCTCAGTCACCATCGGGCTTAAGACCACTCCCACACCCCAAGTTCCCCATGTGCATCCTAGAGGACCAGCAGCAGTGTGACAAGACTCTAATCAAGCAGATCCCATGAATCCGGGGCCCAGACCTGAATAAGGCTGACAAGTTCCCCTCCTTGCTGACCCACAATGAGAACGTGGAGGCCGAAGTTGATAAAGGGAAGTCCACAATCAAGTTCCGAAAGAAGAAGGTGCTGTGTCTGGCAGCGGCCACCAGCCGCATGAAGATAACGGATGATGAGCTTGTGTACAACATCCACTTAGCTATCAATTTCCTGGTGTCATTGCTCAAGAATTAGCAGAACTTCTGGGCTTGATACATCATGGGCAAGCCCCAGCCCCGGCAGTAAGGCACAGCTTAATAAACGCTAGTGCCACCATCAAAAAGAAAAGGATAAAGGGATGTAGGAAAATTGTATAGCCATAGGGATGGACGCCATTTGTTGGCTCATCCGACTTTTTCTCCCTTCCTACCTTCTAGTCAGGAATGGCCATTTGACCCTGTTGTGGCCAATGAGATGTAAGTGGAAATCTGCTGTGGCTTCTAGGAAAGTTCGCTTTCTTCGTCCAAGTGTTGCCCTTTGCCTTTTAGGATCTAGTGAGTCCACACCCAGGGGGTCCATCCTAAGGAAATAATCAGATATGTATATAAAGACTTAGCTCATTGTGTATTTATTGGAAATAACCTTAATATTCAGTGATAGGAGAATAAACACGAAATAATAAACAAATTTTGATGTTTTCACAAGATGGAATTTTTGTGGCCATTATGGATGATTACTAAGAATTTTGATGACATGAAAATATTTTTCAAGTGAAAAGTCAGAGTCCCATGGCCGAGTGCTTAAGTTCATGTGCTCTGCTTCGGTGGCCCAGGGTTTCTCCTGTTCAGATCCTGGGCGTGGACCTAGCACCGCTTGTCTAGCCTTGCTGAGGTGGCACCCCTCACACCACAACTAAAAGGACCCACAACTAAAATATACAATGTATATTGTATATACAATGTACTGGGGGACTTTGGGGAGAAGAAAAAAAAATTTTTTAAGATTAAATTAAAAAAATCGGAATGAGAAGCTATATACATATTTGATAAACAACTTTATACATATATATTCACATACACACAACCTTTAAAACTTAATTTAACTTAAAAATAAATGTATATTATTAATCAAGGTTTTGAGGTAGGGCTAAGGATTATTCTTTAGCCATTATTTAAGTGACTGGAGTTTCAATTCTTCTTTCTTACATGAAGCATACTGATCATGATTTTTAATGTGCAGCCAAGATTGAGAATCACCTGCAGACCCTGTGTAGGTGTGTGTTTGTGTGTGTGTAAGTTTTTTTTTACATGTAAGAACACTCCAAAATGTTGACAAAGCTATAACTGGGTATAATGCCCCCTTACAATGCATTTTATAGTTTTGTGTACTTTTATAATTTTCTACCCCATATGCATGATAATTGCAGGAAAAAATAATTTTTTTAATGTTAAAAACGTCAGAGGAAATAATTCAAACTCACGCTAAATCAACACAGAGCCAGAGAAGCAGCTCAGAGAGTGAAACAAGCTACCTGAGGGTCTAAAATACCTGCTTTCAAATCGGAGCCTCTCCTCCTGAGGCTCCAGTTTACAGATTAGCAGCTACGTGCCTGTTAGCTGCTCCTCCATTGCTCCAAACAATGGAATTAGATTAATTTACTGAGTCTTTCCAAAAATTAAAAATTATATATGCATACACACAAACACACACACACACAAAGAAGTATAAGTTTCTTCTATTCACACATAACTTTTTCCCCAGTATGAGATGCATCCTCCAATACCCCATGTTTTAGCCTTTGGGCAGCCTCTATTTTAAGATTCACAGAAAACAGAAAGTAAAAAACACACTGAGAAAAAAATAGCTCTTCAAGGAGTGGTGCGATCAATGCTCTTTCCAGGCCCCAGCTCTCAGCTCCATTTCCACTTAGACGATGTGGTCCAACAGGAGAAACTGAACCTTTAATATTTTATCAGATGTTTTTCAAACAGTTCATGATTCTAGAATTCAAATTAGATTTTTTATGTTAGAATAAGGATTTAAAACCATTAAAATTCTTCAGAAGTTTCCACTGCAGAGCTGGTGATGCTGACTGATCATTGAAGCGACAGCCATCACTCCCAAGGCAACGCTCCAGCCATAGCCAATGCGTTTGATGACCACAGGAGTAAGCCCTTTGTTTCCCTTCCTCCCTTAGAGTCTTGCCTTTCCAGTAGAGAGTCCAACTTAAAAGGAACGAAGTTCATGGTCTACTTTTTACCACCAATAGAATGTAGAAAATATATTGAATGGAATATATAATTTCTAAAATGAGCTATGTTGATGAATTTATTAAAACACTGAGTTATGAGATGACTTGTGGGAGATCAAGGTAAGTCCATCATTACTGAATGCAGAACACAAACTGGAATTTCAAAAGGGAGGAAGAGATGAGAAGAAACTTACTCTTCTGCATGCCTGATAGACCTGAGACTCTGCATCGGTTTACATAGCTCTCCAGAGCCACAGCATTCAGCTGGTTGTTTATTGAACTCCTCTGTTCTTTTTCGAAATATGACCTCAAACTTTTGAATGGCTACATGGCCAAAAAATACCTAGCTTATGAAGAAGAGTAAATTCAATTTGTTAACAGGCACCTTATTTTTCGAAAATAGTTACAATTTTGCAAACCTTCAAGGCAGATGTAATTGAAGTCACCTGAAGGCCAAATGGTTGCTGCCATTTCTACACTGCAAGTCATGGGAACCAATAACACTCATTTGAAGGCCATTTTTCCAAGACCAGGGCTCTCTTGGAAACCCAACCGCCCAATCCTTGCCTGAGGCTTCTGACAAGCCTTGGATTGGCCAGGGGATTTACAGGACTAGTTAAGTAGAAAATGTTTCGGTAGCTAATTCAGTATGCCTTCTATCCCTGTCCTGCTGTTCTCTGACTGGGAGGCTCCTCTGGGAATCTGTGTCTTCCTGCGCTGCTCGTAGCTTCCTCCCGCTGATCCAATTCCCAATGCTATCCTTGCTCACAAACCTTGCAGCTGTGCTCTCTGAAAGGTCCAGGCCGTAGAAAACAGCCTTGCCTATTATCAACAGTGAATGTTCCTCATGGACATTTCTTCCCTAGAAGCCTTCTCAAATGGTGCCTCTCACACCCCACTAACCCCTGAATCCTGTGTAGAATTAGTGTTCTCCTTACTCCTCAGTGTTATTTGAAGACCTTTTTTTCACCCTAATGTAACACACCCTCCTCATTATGTAAGGTGATCAAGCGATGTTGGTATGTTAATGATCAAGGTGCCATATAAGGATAATGGAAACTTCAGGAGAAGGGTGTAGCCTTTTTTTGAATGTGTTTACTATTTTTTATCATTCTATCCTGCCAATTTGTAAATTATGTATTGTTTCTGGGTTTTTTAATTGTTATGCTAGAGATTACAACATGCATCCTGATCTCACCAAAGTCTGATAATTGGTCATTTTAACCTCTTCCAGGACAGTGCAAAGGTTTGAGAATACATTAACTACATTTACCCTCATTCCAATTCCCATGTTTATTGCTGTGGCATATTTTATTTCTCTAGTTAGCTAACTAAATTTTAAACTCCATAAGACAGTTCTTTTATCGTTTTACACGATGTTCACTTACATTTTCCCCTTTCATTGCTCTTCATTTCTTTCTATATCTCTGACCTTTACCCAGGGTCATTTTCCTTCAGTCTAAAGAATATCCGTTAGAATTTCCTTTTGTGTGATTAACTCAGTTTCTGCTTATCTGAAGACCTCTATATTTTTTTCTTATATACAAAGGATTCTTTCACTCTTTAGAGCCTTCTAGGTTGGCTGTCATATTTTTCATCTCCTTGAAGATGTCATTCCACTGTTTTCTAGTCCTTATAGTTGCTACTGAGAAGTCAGCTATAAATCTAACTGCTGCTCCTTTAGGTAATTTGTCTCTTATCTCTAACAGCTTTAAAAGATTTGCTATTTGATTTTTTTATGCAAATATTTGAAAAGATAATGGCTGAGATTTTCTAGAACTGACGAATGACATCAATACACAGAAGTCCAATGAAACCCATGCTAGATAATAAAAAGAAATGCACATCTAGACATTTCATAGAGAGATGACAAAATGTCACCTTTTATATTGCTAGTTTTATGATATTTTTGGATGATGCTTTTGTATATTTATGTGTATATGATGTATATTTTTAGTTGTCTCCAGTGGGAGGGTTTGTCCGAATTACCTAGCCTGCAATTACTGGACTTTCTTGTCTGTAGTTAAACTCATCTTGATTTTGAACCTCCATCCTACTACGTACTGAGGGGAAGTAATTTAAACTTTCCAGCCAAGGCATCTTTGTTTCTTCAGGTTTAAAATTGTAAATTCAGTCTCTTTTGGAAAAATTTTGTCTTTAGGAGGTAAATATTGAGAACTTTAGAATTTATCCCATATCCAAGATGGAATTCATTGTATTTGGAAGTTTATAAATCTTTAAAGAAATGAGGGATGTGCCTTAAGTCCATGTGTCTGATCTTAGGTTAGCCTCTGAAACTCACTGGCCGCCAATATTGAAATCCATGGGTGATGACTCACTTGGTCTGTTTTCTAGATACAATCAGGTCTGATGGTTCCACCTCGGCTCTTTCTCGAGTTGCAGTTCCTCTGAGTCTCAGCCACATCCTCTATCTTGCCCTCAGATCAAACCACTAATCCACGAGCATCTGCTGTAGAGTCACCCTTGTTCCTTGCCAAGGTGGCCCCACAGCAGGCCCACCTGTTCTCTACTTGACTATCTTCTGTGTCCCCTATGTGGGGTACACTGGGCTTTCTCAGTCTTCTGAACTACACAAAAGTCATGGGGACTCTGTCTTTTACGATGCTGCTCTCTTGCTGCTGAGTCATTTTAGGTGTGGTCCTATCTGAGCATGGGTTGAATTGGAGAGGCCTCCCTTATTCACTGGATATGCCTAGGAAAGCAGGTCAGTAGCTCTGATGTCCTCTTATTTCCCTGTGCCCACCTAGATATACCACCACTTCTTGTGATTCCCAAGGTTTGGCCCTGAGAAGGGGATATATGAGGATGCTAGCTTTTGACCTCACCCAACGTTTTTTCCTTTCCAAATCTTTTTTTTTTGAAGAAGAAGAAGATTAGCCCTGAGCTGACTACTGCCAATCCTCCTCTTTTTTGCTGAGGAAGACTGGCCCTGAGCTAACGTCCATGCCCATCTTCCTCTACTTTATACATGGAACGCCTACCACAACATGGTTTTTTGCCAAGCAGTGCCATGTCTGCACCCAGGATCTGAACTGGCGAACCCCAGGTCGCCGAGAAGCGGAATGTGTGAACTTAACCACTGTGCCACCAGGTCGGCCCCAAATTTCCAAATCTTTTATGTGGAAACTTTCCTCATCTTCCTGACTAGTAGATGCTTCCCATCCTTAAATCCTAAGTTTTTTCCATTTCACACTTATGATAAAACTTCAATTCAGGGCTGGCCTGGTGGCACAGCAGTTAAGTTCCCATGTTCCACTTCAAGGGTCTGGGGTTCACCAGTTCGGATCCCGGGTGCAGACGTGACACCACTTGGCAAGCCATGCTGTGGTAGGTGTCCCACATATAAAGTAGAGGAAGATGGGCATGGACGTTAGCTCAGGGCCAGTCTTCCTCAGCAAAAAGAGGAGGACTGGCAGTAGTTAGCTCAGGGCTATTCTTCCTCAAAAAAAAAAACCCTTCAATTCAATGCTCTAAGCTTTACTTTTGATATATACAGGGAAGGGTTTGTTTAGAAATCTTTTTTCACACTTAATGAATTCTAGCCATCAGACTAGTGTTTTGCTAAAGACTTCAAAAAAGTCAGCTACGAGCCTTCCAGTTGATTGACGCCTTTGTTCTGGATGGAATCTGCCCTGTCCCTGAAGGGGACAGCTTCTGGGCAACAAGATTTGCAGCTGATGAGAGTACATCTGAAAATAGTTCAAATGCAGTGAGCTCAAAAATTTGATAACTACCACTGAGATATGCAAAACATGCAAGTTGCTTTTATTTTCCATAACTGATCCAATGTTGCTCTTGGGAACCCATCCCAGTGAGCAGTGCAGGAAGATAAGGAGAAGATAAACTAGTCAGTTTAAAGCAATTCATTCTCTTCTGATTTAAAATATTCTCTTTCCGTTTAAAATATCTCATTTACCTTTTCTCTGCTCCTCCTCCCAAAATGCAAGCTCTGGATTTAGTGGAAAGCGTAGACATCCTCAAGCAGTGGAGTGCAGCATGGGCAATGGCTCCAGATGTTGCCACGTCAAAATGAGACAACCACGCAAACGAGAGTGAAGTCTATAGAATGAATTCACCAAAGAGACAGAGAGCCAGAGATAGTGCTAAGATCCTAAAGGATCCAGAATTTCCTGTGTAGCCTGCAGAAAGATGTAGAATGTAACTAATGAGTGAACTTGCCAAGGGATTGCTATAGAAGAGACAGAGCAAAAAATGTGGTTGAGATCCTCTAGGCAGATGGCCTCAAGAGGAGTCACAGAGACGTCTTAGCCAGATCTCAGAGGGTCAGAAACACGAGCAAAGACTGAAGAAAGGCCTGCACACGTGGAAGCTGGCCAAACCCCCCAGCAATAATCCTCACACTAAGAGAGCAGACCAGGAGTTTCACCAGAAGCAAAGCTCAAGGGCAGAGGCCACTGAAGAGCCAGAGCCGTGCCCTGTCCGTTCCCCACCACCAAACAGTGCCAGAGTTTCCAAGACAACTATATCCAGACACTCTCTTGGGGAAGAAGAGGCATAAGAAAATCAGAAAGACTGAGCATGTACCCCAAAGTCTTAAAGAAAAGAGACTCTTGTTTCAAAGGGAATGACATATTTCTAATTAGCAAGTATACATTTGATTTTTAATCACTCGTTTGGATGTGAGTTCATGAAAATGTTCAGATCACTTATAGAAAATAAAGAAGCTATAGGTTTTATACAATTTGAACCACAGTATATAAATTTCAATACCATTCCACATTTATCAAACTCACTGAGTTGCAAAATATTTGCTTATAATTTCTTTAATTTTTTTCCATATCTATTGTTTCTCTTTCTACATCCTGAGTTTTGTATATTTACATTTTCGTGTTCATTTCTTCATAGGTTAAACTAGTGGGTTTTCTATTTAATAAGGTTTGTTTTCAAGGAACTAGTTCTTAGGTTATATATTTATTCTTTTTTTCTAATTTATTAATTAGTACTTTTATCTTTATTTGTTCCTTCTGTTTTCTTTAGGTTTATTTGTTATTTTCTCAACATCTGAGTTCAATATTAATTTGACTAATTTTAGTTATTTCTCATGTGATAATGAAAGTACTTAAAGATATGCATTTTCTTCTGAGTCTAACTTTTTCACATGAGGATATGAAGAAAAGTTTATTTCATTCCCAATCAGTTGAATCTTATTTGCGCCCACTCTTGTAAATAACAATATCCATATTTTTTTGCATCATAATAAGAGAATATGGTCTATATTATTTTGATATTTTGGATTTATCCAGGTTTCTTTGTGACCTAGTGTATGAACAAAATTTGTAAATATTTTTTTTTAAGATTTTACTTTTCTTTTTTCTCCCCAAGGCCCCCCGGTACATAGTTGTATATTTTTAGTGTGGGTCCTTCTAGTTGTGGCATATGGGTTGCCGCCCCAGTATGGCCTGATGAGCAGTGCCATGTCCATGCCCAGGATCCGAACCTGAGAAACCCTGGGCCCCCAAAGCACAGCACAAGAAGTTAACCATGAGGCCACTGGGCCAGCCGCCCCCTCAAAAAGTCTTTTTTTCTTTTTTTTTTTTTTGAGGAAGACTGGCCCTGAGCTAACATCCATGCCCATCTTCCTCTACTTTATATTCGGGACGCCTGCCACGGCATGGCTTGACAAACGGTATGTACGTCCGCACCTGGGATCTGACTTGGTGAACCCTAGGCTGCTGAAGCGGAACGTGAGAACTTAACCCCTGTGCCATTGGGCAGGCCCAAAATTTGTAAATATTTTATGAGTGAGAAGAAACTGCATTATTTGTTTGCTACGTATAGAACTGAAGAAATGTGCATCAATTAATCAATTCAATTTTTATTTCCTTTTGGCGTTACATATTTTTTGTCTATGCTATCATTCAAGGATTTAAAGAGGTTAGATAAAATTTTCAATTACTTTTATATTTCTGTGCATTTTTTCTATATTTCCAAAAAGAATCTTTTGGCTCATACATTTCAGTTATATCTTCATTTTGGATTATATCATTTATGTTATAAGTGATATTTTTCCTTCTCTGAATTCAACTTTTTCTGTCATTATGATTAAAAGGTTTTTTCTTTGGGCTGGCCCAGTGGCAGAGTGGTTAAGTTCGGGTGCTTCACTTCAGTGGCCCAGGGTTTCGCCAGTTCAAATTCTGGGCGCAGACGTGGCACCACTCATCAGGCCACAGTGAGGCAGAGTCCCACATGCCACAACTAGAAAGACCCACAACTAAAATATACAACTATGTACTGGGCAAATTTGGGGAGAAAAAAGCAAAAAAACGTTTTTTTCTCATTGCATTTTTGCACACTCCTTTTTGCATTTCTCAGCCCACTCATTTTCAATTTCTCAGAGTCACTTTTTAAAAATGTTTCCTATCGGGGGCTGGCCCCGTGGCCGAGTGGTTAGGTTCGCGCGCTCCGCTGCAGGCGGCCCAGTGTTTCGTTGGTTCGAATCCTGGGCGCGGACATGGCACTGCTCATCAAGCCACGCTGAGGCAGCGTCCCACATACCACAACTAGAGGAGCCCACAACGAGAAATATACAACTATGTACTAGGGGGCTTTGGGGAGAAAAAGGAAAAAATAAAATCTTTAAAAAAAAAAAATGTTTCCTATCGACAGCATATAGCAGGGTTTATGTTTTTACTTGATCTGTGTATCTTTTCCTTTATTAGATAATTTTACCCCTTTTAAGTTATAAATGTGCATATGTGTGAGTCCAGAGAGTAGGCCCTAATTTTTTATTATTTCATAACTTTCGTTTTCATGTTTCTGTCATATTTTCTTTGATTTCTGACTCTTATTACATAGTTTCTATTAACTGCGTTTGCTCCCTACCCCATCCTCTGCCAAAGGAATTTGGAAATTACAGTCTGGTTTTGGTTTTTGTCTTTTAACTAATGGCAAGCTTTATGATTTTAAATACATTCTTATATATACGTATTTCTCAATCAGTTAACTTCAGAAACCAAATAGACTTAACACCTGTCAATTTTTGCTCATGTTCGAAGATTCTTGTATTGTTCTCTTCTTGTCAAATTATCATGTTTGCGTTGTATAGCTTGTGTTTCAATAATCCAACAACTGCCATCTGTTTTGCGCTGGAAAAATTTCTGCTTTACTGGATTTAATGTGGACAACTGATTTTCTATACTGCATCTTCTCCAGTTATGCATGATTTCTTGTTTTGTTTTATCCTTTGACTGGCTGGATTACAAATTCAGGTAATATTTTCAAATATTACGTTTTAAAGACTTTCTGTTATCACTGCACACTGAAGAGAACTCAGCTAGATATAGAAGGGTCACATCTCAATCAATCAGGTGTCAATCAATAAATTATTCTCGAGTACTTACCTTGGGCCAGGTACTAGGAAGACAAAAATGATCCTTGCCCTCACAGGATGACATTGAAAAAGCAATTTCAAGGGAGTTAAATATTACAAAGGGTGGTATACAGGGGACAAAGGAATATAGAAAAGTGATTTAACCTAGTTTAGATTTAACCTAGTTTAAAGGGTGAGGAACATATTCTTGAAGAAGTAAGATTTAAGTTGAGACCTGAAGGATGATTAGGACTCAGTTGGCGAAGCATGAGAAGGGAGGTGGTAGAAAAACAGATGGATGGTACAGTTTATGCAAAGGGCTAAAGGGGAGAGAGAAGTGGTTATCCTAGATGAAGCAATAATGCGTACATTATCTGTAGGGAATTAAGAAAAATAATAAAACCTACTAAAAGTCAGTCTGCTTTTTACTAGCAGCATGAGTCAGCCATTCTCTACAATATCAGTGACGAAATACTCCCCAGACTTCTGCTTTTAGTTGGGATATGTAAAGAGCTTAAAAGTTGTCACTTCTATACTTAAAACCAGAAAAAGCTGGGCAAACAGAAAAGCAATTATTTTTCTTGGACTCATTGGAGAACTGAGGCTGCAAGACAAATCACCACCCCTAATTCTGGAGAGACAGGCTCATTCAGAGACACAGCTCAAATCTTACCTGAAGCATAAATTGCTGGAGTCACCAGCCGGTAGAAACATTTAAATGGTTATTTTGACAAATTGCCAGTCTGAGTGTGGACTGTCATGAGAGTGAGAAAATCCTGGGGGCTGTTGTATTGGGGGGACTCCCACATTTTCATGTGTTTTACCTCCAGTAACCCTATAGGTTCTCATGGCTGAAGATCCAAGAAAGATCTCCTGTGGTTCTGGCGGTGGGTGGGGGCAGGGAGAAGGGACAATGATCATATAGTCCAGAACTTTCTCCATGACGAAGGCCTCTTCTCTAGGAGAGAAGACTATCAGAGACATATCCCATGTATGACAGAGGGAATTATAAGACAGGAGGACGGGGGGTCAACCACCCTGCCTGCCTCACCTTAGAGAGGAAAAAAACTAAGAAACACTTGTGAAGGTGATAGCCCAGGGACACATTAGAAATCCACTAAAAGATTAGCATTTAATTACAAGATTATAGAATGTTTCCCTTCCCCACACCCTATCACCACACCCACAGGGCTCTAGTATAATAACAGGAGATCACAGTTGAAAGAGTGGCAAGGTACAGGCTCTCTCTCATAAGGAGGTCTTAGGGAAGCTCAAACACAACAAGGAAAATTAAAAACAGGACATTAGAAGAATTTGAAGCCTCTAGTACCTATACCTACAGCAAATATTAAACATAGCACAGCTCCCAGCCAGATTAACATAAAACCTCATACTAAAGGCCTTCTACTTCAGTTTCTATTGCCTGATATGGCACGTCTAATTTCACCAAAAAATTACAAGTCATGTTAAAGGCAAGAAAAGAAAGAGTCTGAAGAGGCAAAGCAAGCAACATAATCACACTCAGATATGAGAAAGATCTTAGAATTTTCAGACTGGGAATTTAAAACAACTATGATTAATATTCTAAAGACTGTAATGGAAAAAGTAAATAACATGTAAGAACAGAGGGGTGATAGAAGCAGAGAAATAGAAAAACTAAGAAAGAAATCAAAAAGAAACGCTAGAAATCAAAAACACTGCAAAAGAAAGAAAGAATGCCTTTGATAAGTTCATCAGGACGCTGGACACAGCTGAGGAAAGAACCAGTGAGCTTGAAGGTCAATAAAAACTTCCTCACTTAAAATGAAAAGAAAACAAAGAATGAGAAAAAGAACAGAACATCCAAACTGTAAGGAAATTTCAAGAGGTATAAAATATGTGAAATTGGCAGAAATAGAAGAAAGAAAATGAAGCAGAAGAAATATTTGGAGTAAGAATGGCCAAGAATTTTCCAAAAGACAAACATTAAAGCACAGATTCAGAAAACTCAAAACACACCAAATGGGATAAATATCAAAATATCTACAACTGGGAATATCACATTCAAACTGCAGAAAACCAAAGACAAAGAGATCTTGAAAGAAGATAGACTTTTTTAAAAAGCAAAAATAAAACACCTTACCAATAGAGTTTAAGATGGATAAGAATAAAGTGAACTTCTCAACAGAAACCATGCAGGCAAGAAGAGTGTGGAAGGAAATCTTCAAAGTGTTAAGAGGAAAAAAGAAACCAACTACCCAGAATCCTGTATCCCGCAAAATTATCCTTAAAAGTGAAGGAGAAATAATGACTTTCTCAGATGACAAAAACTAAGAAAATTCACCACCAGCAGACCTGCCCTGCAAGAAATGTTTTAAAATTATCTTTAGAGAGAAGAAAAACAACATAGGTCAGAAATGTGGATCTACATAAACCAAGGAAGAGCAACAGAGAAGGAACAAACGAAGGTAAAATAAAATCTTTCGTTTTTCTTATTTGTGATTAATCTAAAAGATAACAGTTAAAAGTAGTAATAGTAACACTGTATTGGGTGATTATTGCACATGGATAAATGAAATGAATGACAGTAATGTCATAAGGAATGGGAGAGAAGAATTAGGAATTCTATTATAAGTTACCTGCACTACGTGTAAAGTGGCACAGTGTAATCAAAGATAGACTTAGGGGGTCAGCCCGGTGGCACAGCTGTTAAGTGCACGTGTTCCGCTTTGGCGGCCTGGGGTTTGTCAGTTCAGATCCCACCGCTTGGCAAGCCATGCTATGGTAGGCATCCTGCATATAAAGTGGAGGAAGATGGGCACGGATGTTAGCTCAGGGCCAGTCTTCCTCAGCAGAAAGAGGAGGATTATTGGCAGCCGATGTTAGCTCAGGGCTAATCTTCCTAAGAAAAGAAAAGATAGGTTAGTTAAAAATGTATATTGTGTTCATTGCAGCATTATTTACAATAACCTAAGTGTCCCCTGGTGCATGATGGACAAAGAAAACATGGTATATATGTGCAATGGAATATTATTCAGCCATAAAAAAGAAGGAAATCTTGCCTTTTGCAACAACATGGATGGACCTTGGGGGCATTATCCTAAGTGAAATGAGTCAGACAGAGAAGAACAAATACCATATGATGTCATTTATGTGTGAAATCTAAAAAAAACAAAAAAGCCAAAGCAAAGCTCATAGATACAGAGAAGAAATTGGTGGTTGCCAGAGGCAGGTGACAGAGGGTGGGCAAAATGAGTGAAGGGAGTCAAAAGGTACAAACTTCTAGCTATAAAATAAATAAGTCATGGAGATGTAGTGTACAGCATGGCGACTATAGTTAATAATAGTGTATTACGTATTTGAAAGTTGCTAAGAAAGTAAATCTTAAAAGTTCTCAGCACAAGAAAAAAACATTCTTTATGTATGGTGACAGATGTTAAGCAGACATATTGTGGTGATCATTTTTGCAATATATACAAGTATTGAATCATGTTGTACATCTGAAACTAATATAGTGTCATATGTCAATTATACCTCAATAAAAAATACGTATATTCCAAACTCTAGGGCAACCACTAAAATAATTTAAAAAGAAGTATCCCAAGATCTGGAGCAAGGCAAGTCGTCCTCTCTCCTTACTACTATTTAACACTTGTCTTAGTCGTTCTGGCTGCTACAGCAAATTACCATAGACTGAGTGGTTTAAACAAAGATTTATTTCTCACAGTTCTGGAGGCTAGAAGTCTGGGATCAGGGTGTCAGCATGGTTGTGTTCTTAGCGAGGGCCCTCTTCCTGGTTATGTCCTCATGTAGCCTTTTCTTAGTGTGTGCAGGCAGAAGGAGAGCTCTTGTGTGTCTTCCTGTTTTATAAGGGCACTAATCCTATCATGAGAGCCCCACCCTCATAACCTAATCTGACCCTTATTACTTCCCAAAGGCCTCACTTTCAAATACCATCACACTGGGGATTAGGGTTCCAACATACGGATTTGGGGGGAACATAAACATTCAGTCCACAGCAAGATTATATTGGAGGCCCTAGCTACTGCACTAAGATAAGAAAAGGAAATAAAATGCATACAGATTGGAAAGGAAGAAATAAAATGGTTTTTGTTTGCAAATATATAGAAAATCCCAAAAATCTTATACAGAAAATCCCAAAGAACTAACAAAAGATTTTCTGGAACTAATAAGCAATCACAGCAAGGCTTCAGGATACAAGGTTAACATATAAAAACCAATTTCTTTCCTATATATTAGCAATGAACAATTAGAATTCAAAATTTCTGGTTTTTTTTTAAAGATTGGCACCTGGGCTAACAACTGTTGCCAATCTTTTTTTTTTTTTTTTCCTGCTTTATCTCCCCAAACCCCCCCTGTACATAGTTGTATATCTTAGTTGCAGGTCCTTCTAGTTGTGGGATGTGGGACGTCACCTCAACATGGCCTGATGAGCAGTGCCATGTCTGCACCCAGGATCTGAACCCTGGGCCGCCGCAGTGGAGTGGGCGAACTTAACCACTTGGCCATGGAGCTGGCCCCAGAATTCAAAATTTCTTATTTTTTTATTATTTATTTTTTTAAAGATTTTGTTTTTCCTTTTTCTCCCCAAAGCCCCCTGGTACATAGTTGTGTATTTTTAGTTGTGATCCTTCTAGTTGTGGCATGTGAGATGCCACCTCAGCACTGCCTGATGGGCAGTACCACGTCCGTGCCCAGGATTCGAACTGGTGAAACCCTGGGCCACCCAAGTAGAGCGTGCAGACTTAACCACTCGGCCACAGGGCTGGCCCCTCAAAACTTTTTAAAAACCACTCATAATAGTTCCCCCAAAATGATATACTTGGGTGTAAGCCTAACAAAACATGTGTAGAATCTATATGTGGAAATAACAAATTCTGATTTAAAAAAAAATCAAAGAAGGTCTAAATAAACAGACGGTATTCTACATATATATATTAAGACTCAATATTGTTAAGATGTCAACTCTTCCCAACGTGATCTATAGATTCAAGGTAATCCCCATTAAAATGCCTGCAAGCTATTTTGTAGATATTTTGTAGACAAAATGATTAGAAAGACAAAGATCTAGAATAGCCAACATAATACTGAAGAAGAACAAAGTTGGAGGACTCACATTATCTGATTTCAAGATGTGCTGTCATGCTACAGTAATCAAGACAGTATGGGATCAGTGAAAAAGTAGACACCTAAGTCAATGGAATAGAACAGATAGCTTAGAAATATGCCGTGCAATATATTTAACTTATCTTTGACAAAAGAGTATCAAAGAAAAATTACACGTGACACTTGTTAAAGATGATATGATGGGGCCAGCCCGGTGGCGCAGCAGTTAAGATCTGGCACATTCCGCTTCTTGGCAGCCCAGGGTTCGCCAGTTCGGATCCCGGGTCGGACATGGCACCGCTTGGCAAAAGCCATGCTGTGGTAGGCATCCCACATATAAAGTAGAGAAAGATGGCCATAGATGTTAGTTCAGGGTCAGTCTTCCTCAGCAAAGAGAGGAGGATTGGCAGTAGTTAGCTCAGGGCTAATCTTCCTCAAAAAAAAAAAAGAAAAAGGAGGGCCAGCCCAGTGGCGCAGCCATTAAGTGTGCATGTTCTGCTTCGGCAGCCCAGGGTTCGCCGGTTCGGATCCCGGGGGCAGACATGGTACCGCGTAGCAAGCCATGCTGTGGTAGGCGTCCCACATATAAAGTAGAGGAAGATGGGCATGGATGTTAGCTCAGGGCCAGTCTTCCTCAGAAAAAAGAGGAGGATTGGCAGATGTTAGCTCAGGGCTAATCTTCCTGGCGGGGCGGGGGGCGGGGGAGGGTGGGAGGGGACGGGGGAAACAAAACAAAACAAAAAAGATGATAAGGAAGACTATTCAAGAGGGACTACTGCAATGGAGATTTTGTAGCAGGAGGGAGAAATAGGGCTCAATCCTGAAAACAACAAGCACCAGTGGAGATTTATAGCCAAGGAGTAGGATGGGAGTCAGTGGATGAAAAATTACTAAAAGAAAACATCAGAGGCAGATTCTTGCTAGACCTACTCAACAGGATTGTTGCTGAAGGTAAGCCATGGTGATAAGATATTGAGGGTGGGGAATGAGGGTTTTGCTTAGATATCAAAGGTGATCAGATACTAAGGATGAGGATTCTCTCCAAACTGACTTAGCAGGATGCTTACTAAAACTGAACTAAGCAGGCCCAGAATAGAGCTCAAGGTTGGGGCCTAGTAGAGAAGAGGGCTCCGAGGAACCTGACTCAGGTTTGATCAAGGAGAGAGTCTTCGTCAGGAGTAAAGGCGATTGAACAGAGAAAGGGAGTCTCTTCAACAAATGGTGCTGCAACAGCTAGATGCCCATATGCAAAAAAAAAAAAAAAAAAAGGAGATGCGCCAGCCCAGTGACGCACAGTTAAGTTCTCACGTTCCACTCCGGCAGCTGGGGGTTCCGTGGTTCAGATCCCGGCTGCGGACATGGCACTGTTTGGCACACCATGCTGTGGCAGGCATCCCACATATAAAGTAGAGGAAGATGGGCATGGATGTTAGCTCAGGGCCAGGCTTCCTTAGCAAAGAGAGAAGGATTGGCAGCAGTTAGGTCAGGGCTAATCTTCCTCAAAAAAAAAAAAGAAGCTGGATGTAGACCTTACACCTTTTACAACAATTTACTCAAAATAGATCATAAACCTAAATGTAAAATACAAAACTAGAAAACTCCTAGGAAATAACATAGAAGAAAATCTAGGTGACCTTAGATTTGGCAATGAATTTTTAGGTACAGCATGAAAGCAACATCCATTAAAAAACTGATAAATTGGACTTTATTAAAATTTAAAATTAATGTTCTCTGAAAGACAATGTTAAGGGGCCAGCCCAGTGGTGCGGTGCTTAAGTGCGCACATTCCGCTTCGGCAGCCCAGGGTTCGCAGGTTCAGATCCCAGGTGCAGCTATGGCACGGCTTGTCAAGCCATGCTGTGGTAGGCGTCCCATATATAAAATAGAGGAAGATGGGCATGGATGTTAGCTCAGGGCCAGGCTTCCTCAGCAAAAAGAGGGGGATTGGCAGCAGTTAGCTCAGGGCTAATCTCCCTCAAAAAAAAAAAAAAAAGGAACCAGTGTTCCTTGGAGAATTGGCTGATTCTAGAACTTGGACAGGAAATATCCAAGGCCAACCTGGACCATCTTTCAGTACCAGAAAACAAGAAATACCAAAAACAAACAGACAAGAAACCACACTGATGAGGGTATGTCAAAGGGACACAAGAGCCAAATGAAAGAGCTCCTAATGGCAAAGCTGTAAAAATTCAAGCAACGAAATAAATGAAGTAGTGTTGGATTATAAGCCAAGTATAAAATAAATACCCATGAGTCCATAGTGATACTAAAAAATGATTGATTGAGTAAATAAGTAAACGGTGGAGAAGAGACAAAGCTCCCGGGTAGAAGAAGGGCAAATAATTTATGTAGATACTTTGCCCACGTGGAAGTGGCGCATAACTCTGTACTCAAGTCTGAGCTGTGCATAGTGACTTCTTTCCAAGGATGACAACATGGAAAGAGGGATGACAGGGGGAAGAAATTTCACAGGAGAAAAACTTGACAAACTCTGCCTCAGCTGGGTCATCAAGGTGATCAGTGATGTCATGTTGTTAGAAGGCATTTTTGATATAGTGTAATGAAGATGATAACCCACAAACTCAGTCTAATCAAGAGAAAAACATCAGACAAATCCCCGTTGAGGAACATTCTACACAACAACTGACCAGTACTCTTCGAAAGTGTCACAGTTATAAAAAATGAGGAAAGTCTGAGAAACCATCACATCTAAGAAGAGCCTAAGGAGACAGGATGACTAAACGTAATGTGCCCTGGATAGGATGCCAGAGCAGAAGTACATTAGGGAAAAGCTAAGGAAATCTGAAGAAGTACGGACTTCCATTAATAATAATCTAGCAATATTGGTTCATTAGTTGCAACAAAAGTACTATACTAAGGTAAAATGGTAACAATAGAGCAAGCTGGGTGTGGATAACTCTCTATTATCTTCATAATTTTTCTGTAATCTAAAACTATTTTTAAAAATAAAGTTTATTAGGGCTGGCCCCGTGGCCGAGTGGTTAAGTTCGCGCACTCCACTGTAGGCGGCCCAGTGTTTCGTTGGTTCGAATCCTGGGCGCGGACATGGCACTGCTCCTCAGACTACGTTGAGGCAGCGTCCCACATGCCACAACTGGAAGGACCCACAACGAAGAATATACAACTATGTACCGGGGGGCTTTGGGGAGAAAAAGGAAAAAAAAATAAAATCTTTAAAAAAAAATAAATAAATAAATAAAGTTTATTAAAAACACACACACGCCACTTCTCCCTCTCTGGGAGCAGATTCACGTAGTGCCACTCCCCACCCCACCATTAGCACTCTACTGGACAAGGGATATTTCTTTTAAGAAATTGCTACAATAGGGCCGGCCCCATGGCCGAGTGGTTAAGTTCGCACGCTCTGCTGCGGTGGCCCAGGGTTTTGCCAGTTTGGATCCTGGGTGCAGACATGGCACCGCTCATCAAGCCATACTGAAGCGGCGTCCCTCATAGCACAACTAGAAGGACCCACAACTAAAATATACAACTATGTGATGGGAGGCTTTGGGGAGAAGAAGAAGAAGAAAAAAAAAAGATGTTAGCTCAGGTGCCCATCTTTAAGAAAAAATAAAATAAATTTAAAAAAATTAAAAAAACAAATTGCTACAAATTCAATACAAACTTTACATTGAAATTTTTAAAAGAAATAGCTAGAGCAAGGAGAGCAAAGGAATTTAGGAGACGAGGCTAGAGAGCTAGAAGAAGCCCGTCAGACTGTAGAAAGATTTTGGACTTTACCAAAGGCAGTGGGAAGGCACTGGTTTCAGCAGGAAAGTGACAAAATATGATTAGCATTTGCAGCAGATCTGAAATTTATACATGACAATGCATGTGCAAAAATATAACTTTATTTTCTGTAACACAACTCAACTAGCTTAAAAGTCCTCACTTCCTCTTAGTAGCAGAAATAAAGACACATTTTTAGGAGTAGAAATCACTCTGGAAAAAAACTTAATTACTTCTCAATTAACTCAGTTTCTTTGAGAATAAGTATTTAGTGTTTTTCCCCCTCTTCTTTTTATGCTCTTATCCCTTGGTAATAGGGGATGCAAGTCCTGGGTGACTTATGTGATGTCTGTTATTAGACAGAAAGATATGGTCCAGCTACCTTCCTTTGGGATTTTGACGTGTTGTTTCCGTGTAATTCTCTTGTCACATCTTGTCCTTCAATATACACTGGCATCTACTGAAGCATAATTGTTCCGGTCTGGCCTTAGGGAGTGGAGAGCAGCATTTCCTGCTGCTAACCAGAGCAAATGCTGCACGGTGATTAAAAGACAGAATGCCGGAGCCAGACTGCCTAGATTAAGATTCCAGTTCTGCCACTTATGAGTTTAATCTCTGTGCCAAAGTTTCCTCTTCTATAAAATGCAGATAACACCTGCCATACAGGGTTGTTTTCCTGGTGAAGAGGCGTGAGTTAACATATGTGAAGAACTTAGTATCCGGCATATAGTAAGCACTATGTACGTGTTAGCTACTGTTATTAATGGTCATAGCATTCAACATTACATCTTTAATAAATGATTTATTTTAAGATAATTTTAGATATACAAAAAATTTGCAAAAATAATAGAGAGCTCCCATTTACCCTTCACCCAGTTCCCCTAAATTTAATATCATACATAACCATGGTACATTTGCCAAAACTAAAAGATTAACATCAGGACATTGTTATTGAGCTAACTCCAGACTTTATTTGGATTTTTCTTTTTAAATTAATGTCCTTTTTCTGATCCAGGATCCAATCCAGGATACCATGTTGTGTTTAGTCCATTACATTTCTAAAATTATCACACAGAAACTTCTGCTTTTAGCCATGGCAAAGGAATCAATACCAGACTATCAAATACGGACAATGCGGACAAAATATTATGTTCAGGCAGTGAACGACCGTCAGCGCATGACCGGAAATTGAGAAAACAGAAACACTCAAAGGGAGCCCCATGATCACCTCAGATGTTTGTCAGGAGACACTTGTGCAATAGACGAGGGAAGTAGAGAGCTGGGGAGGCAGAGACAAAGTGAGAGACTTCTGAAGCGGCTGCAATTTGTGGAGCAGAGGACCCCAGAAGAGGGAGCTGCACAACGTCAGAAGCCCAGACGTCTGCCTGGGACTCACCATGGGGCCAGGTCCATGGGCTGGGCTACAGAAACACGGGACAAGACTGCGCAAGGCCTAGCAGGAATTGTCAGCCGCAGAGCTAAGAGCTAAACTACAATCATACATTGTAGCCCAGCCAGAGTTGAGAGAGCTCGCTGACCATCTCAGATCCATCCGTGGAACTTCCGTAAGTCCTTATCTGAAAGTAAGAACCACGCTCCAGAGTAAGGGGCACATCCTGGGACTAAGCTCAAAACTGGAGCCTGATAAAACCAAAAGGATCTAGAGTTCAATTGACAGCCAGCACAAAATTCAGTGCTCTTTACAGAGGAAAAGTCATAATCCAGGCTCCCCAGAACATATCATCCACAACCCATATATTATAATAGATACACGTGTGTGTATAAATATATAGAGCACAAAGGACGGGACCGGTAAAAGGAACCACGCTGTTACAGGGTCACTCATTTTGTATAAAGTAGCACGCAATATCAGCTCTAAAGAGACTATGATCAGTATGCATGTTGTAATCCTGATAGCAACCCTAAAAACTAATGTAAAGAAGTATGGCTGAAAAGCCAATAGACTGGTTATGCTAGAATGCTAAAATAATACTCGATCAACCCAAATCCAATCATATCAATAATTTCATTAAATGTGAAAAAAAAAACTCAGGTAAATTAAAAAGAAAAGGATGAAAAGATATGCTATGAAAACAGTAGGTAAAGGAAAGCTGAGAGAGTTTTATTAATGTTAGACTTAATGGACCTCAAGACAAGGAGAATTATCAGAGAGAAAGAGAGACATTTAGAATGATAAATAGGTCAATCCATGAAGAAGACAGAGCAAACCTAAAATGTAGGTGGCTGATAACCGAGCTTAAAAATAGATGAAGCAAAAGCTCACTGAGCTAAAGAGACAGACAAATCTACAATCAGAAGTAGAAATATCAATTTCCTCTTTAATAACCAGATCAAAGTCTAGAAGGATGTGGAAGATCTAAAAATAATTATTAACCACTCTAACCTCACTGACCTTTATAGAACAATTTATCCAATAACTGCAGAGTTCACATTCTTTCCACGTGCACATAGAGCACTAACCAAGATAGACCTTATGCTGGGACATAAAACAAGTCTTAATATATTATGTTTGAAATTTTACAAAATATAGTCTCTAAACACACAAATTACATCAGAAATCTAACAATTAGGTATTTAGAAAAGCCTCAAATATTTGGAAGTTAAACAACAAATTTCTAAATAACCAGTCAAAGAAGAAATAATAAGAAAAGTTAGTAAATATTTGAAACTAAATAACAATAAAAATACATTGAAATGTTTTGGACAGACCTAAGAGTACTTACAGGAAATTTATGAATCTATCCTCAAGTTGGTTAATTCTTTATCCTGCCATTCAAATCTACTGCTGAGGCCCTCTAATGAATTTTTTATTTTTTGTTATTGTACTTCTCAATTTCAAATTCAAACAGAATTTGCACTTGTTTTTTCTTTATAATTTCTTTCTCTTTATTGATATCCTCCATTTGATGCAAGCTCATCATTATACCTTCCTTCTCTAATCATGCTTTCCTTTAGTTCTGTGAACATACTTCCAATGGCTACTTGGAAGTCTATTTCTATTCAATCTGGCATCTAGTTGCTCTCGCAGGCAGTTTCTGTCATGTATATGGCTCACAATTTCCTGTTTCTTTGCATGCTTCAAAATTTTTCATTGGGAAATGGACATTTTACATTGACGTTTGCATTTTACAGTTTACAAATGGACAGGTTACAAGCAACTCTCATACTGGTCCTCCCGCCCCTTTTCTGGGGCTGTTAGTGTTATTTGCTTATTTATTTGTGTCAAGAAAATACTGTTTCCTTTAAGCACTACTCACAGAATACTTCTGTACTCTTGGTACTACTTCACTTCCAGGCACCAAACGTGTGGAGGTTTTTGCCACACTACGCAATTCTGCAACACCTGCTTGGGTGTCCTACAATTCAATTCAGTTCTGACACGTTCAGCCCGGAGTTAGGATCAGATCCCACAGGTTATGGGCTCAGTCTCACAAGACTGTTCTCCCAGCCCACATCAGACACCAGTCACCAAGTCCAGATTTATTACCTGTGCTTCTGCAGGACTGGCTACAAATCAGAGATTCCCACAACCCCTTCCTCGGGTTCGATTAATTTGCTAGAGCTGCTCACAGAACTCAGGAAACAAGTTTACTTACTAGACTATCAGTTTATTACAAAGGATATTTAAGGATATGAATGAACAGCCAGATGACGAGATGGATAGGGCAAGGTCCGGAAGGATCCCAAGCTCAGGAACTTCTGTCCCAGGGGAGTGTGTGGTGTGCCGCCCTCCTGACAGATAAATGTGTTCTTGTTCACCAACTTGCTCTCTGAACCCTATCCTTTGGGGAGAGGGGCTTAAAGTTTCAACTCTAATCACATGGTTGGTTCCCCCAACAACCAGCCCCCATCCTTAGGTTATCCAAGGACTTTTCAAAAATTACCTCATTAACATAAACTCGGGTGTGATTGAAAGGATTTTTTATGAATAAAAGAAGACCCATTTCACTTTCATCACTCAACAGCTATTTCTGGAACCAGAGACAAAATCCAAACGTCGTAACAAAAGATGCGCCTATTGCTCTAATCACTTAGGAAATCACAAGGGTTTTGGGAGCTGTGGGTGGGGAAACACAACTGAAGACCAAAATACGTATTTCTTCTTATATCACAATATCACAGGCCACCCCCTGGTTTTTGAACACAGCTCCCTTTCAGCAAAATGATCATACCTATCAAAACACTTACATATGGTGAAGCATTTATAGAACAGATCTAGCAATTGTGGCAACACAAATATGCCTAACATTTGGAGAAGCCAGTGTGGAGTAGGGATAGATTTAAAGAAACAACAAATTTGTCTTATAAAGCCATTACAGACATTTTTATATTCTTGTAGTAGTTTGATTATTCTTCTCCCTCTTTAATCTAGTACTATTTGTACCTTATGATAAACTTGCGCAGAACTATTTAGCACAGAAATCAGCTGATGGTTAGCTATATCTGGTTCCTTTTCAGGCCAGTCATTTTCCATTGGTATTGCATCCTGCGGAGGCTTTAACTCAATCTCCCAACACATTTGATCATCAGTATCAGTTTTATCATAAGACTTATTGCCATGAGGTAGTTGAAGCTTCCCAGTAATACCAGTATTATACCATATAGCCATATGGTCATAGTGTAATTCAGTTTGATTACAGGACAAATCAGTAGAAATTACAGAGGTATATGCTTTGTGTTCCAACAGAATCTACCCTTGCCCACATAACCGATATTAATAAGGACTGGTGTCATTGCAATTGGCCATAACTTGGTTAATTCAAGTTAATTGGGGAAAAAGTCAATCACCCTGCCTCATCTCACAGGCTTGTACTGAGACTGGTGTTCATTGTATGTAAATATAGCAGGGCCCACCTCTCTCCAAAGGGGAGGATATGAGTGGTATTTAGAATACAGATCTTCCTTGACTTACAATGGGTTTACGTCCCAATAAACCCATTGTAAGCTGAAAATATTAAGTCAAAAACGCATTTAATATACCTAACCTACCAAACATCATAGCTTAGTCTAGCCTACCTTAAATGAGCTCACAACACTTAGATTAGTCTACAGTTGGGTAAAATCATCTAACACAAAGCCTATGTTATAATAAAGTGTTGAATATCTCCTGTAATTTATTTAAGTCCATCCTGAAAGTGAAAAACAGAATGGTTGTATGAGAATAGTTCTAAGTGTATCAGTTGTTTACCACCTTGATTGCATGGCTGACTGGGAGATGTGGCTCGCTACTACTGCCTATCACCACGAGACAGCATTGTAGCACATATCACTAGCCCGGGAAAAGTTCAAAATTCAAAATTTGAAGTATACTTTCTACTGAATGCATATCACTTTCGCACCAATATAAAGTCAAACCATTGTAAGTCAAACTATTGTAAGTCGGGTACCATCCACAGCTCCTATCCCTACTAACTAAATTGCAGGACATGATTTATTTCAATCTATTCCAGAGGCAAGGGCAGTCATGGTACACGGATGTAAATTACAAGAGCCCCTAGAGAATGTCCATAAGCTTGGAGGGCCCTAAGATTCCCATAGGTGTGCCCCTTGAGCTGGGGGTAGGGTGGGGGTGGGAGGCTGGGATAGAGGGTCATTGCCCCAAAGTCACTTCTGCCTCCATCTGGTGGGGCAGCTTACAAACCTTTTTCCAAGGCTGGGTTCTAGTGTTATCCAGCATTGTTTGTTGAGTCTGCCTGACCCACTTTGCTAAATGCTTCATTGTCTCTCCAGACTGACTCCTATCCTTTGCCTTCCTCCTGGACAAGAACTCCCTCTAATCTGCCTATTCTAGTTAATAAATCTTTTTCCTTGGAATGTTGTTCCTCATTAAAAGCAAACTCAGCTTGTCCCAGACTACATAGGCAGGCATCTACCTCCCCTAAGGCCCTTTTCCGATTTGTGAGCCATTGTTGTTTAATCCACCATGTATGTTGTTGCCATTGTGTGCTAATGGCCCAGGTGCAGATAGGATACATATTTTGTACCCAAAAGTGTTGGGTCCCCCATAATAGGGTTTAATGAGTGGTAGTCAAATCCAGATGTAATTTAGTTTGATTATGCCCTAAGGCCTCCCACAGCAATTTCTCTCCTCAGGGTAAGGCTGTTCCCCAGGGGATCCCAGATCTACCACAGGGTGCCCACTGCTTTAATCCCATCAGGAGCCCATTGTTTTCCCCATTCGGCTTAATAGCTTTCTCTCCACAAAAACAAGGGTGATTGTGTTTGTGCATAGCACACTGTGGCATGTTGGGTGTACTGCCGTTATATTCTAGCCCATTATAACCAGAGACCTTTCTAAGCATTTGATGATCAAGGTTTACAGTTAAACAGTAATCAGTCTGCTGGAAGCCATCTACCACATGATCTGAAGTCTCAGTAGAAAGGAGTTCTCCGAAATTCCTTCCAAAATGATATCCTTTGTAGTAGATGTAACCTGAAAAATAGTCAAAGATACTGGGCATTACTAGGGCTCGATTTAGTCAATAACAGTTGATCCTGTTCATCAACATATCATAGGACCAGAAACATCTCCCAGACTCGGGTTTACAGACTGCTTTTCAACCTTGTCAGGTTCCCAAAGCAGGGGTTGTCTCGGCAAACACAGCTTCACTCTTTTGGGCATCTGGTATAGTTACGCTAAGAGATAACATTATTCTCTTGCTCTGATCCTCTCTGGTGGTATTAATATGTTCAAAAACGAAATTCAACCAAGTAAATTTGAAGATCTAATTGGCTTTATTAGGCAATTCATGAATCTCAACTGGCAAGTAAGGGCTCCAAGGAGTTGAACAAAATGGAAAGTTTTTATCAGCAGAAGGGTGGGGCAAGGAAGTTATTAGCAAAAGAAAAGAAAGAATTATTTTGAGCCAGGACATCTTCTCCTGGGGGGAAGGGAACAGGCAAGGGTTTTATCATGCAGACTACTGCTTCTTTTTGTGGCGGGGATGGAGAGGGCTCACTTGACAGATTGCCTCATTGGTACCGACCGGAAAATTCCAGAAGATTACATTTCTAGGGAAGGGTGAAATTGCAGTTAGGTTAGGTGTTCAGTCTAGGTTTGGTATCATGGGCTTTGGCACAAGTGACGCCATTTTCGGCCTGTGGTTTTCTCTTTAACAAACACAGTGTTGGATTTCTCTCATTGCATGACTCACTTATACATTCCTTCATGCTCAGCTATTATTTCTCCTTCTCTCCATTTGTCACTTATTTTTACCCACACTTTTCCACCTTTGGAAGGGACATTCAATTCAGCCACTGTGCTAGTCCAGATTCCTAGCAACAACACTAGTCTTGCAGCTGCCTCCCCTCAGTTTGTTTAGTGATTGGCCAGATTATTTTAGTGAAGTTTAGTCCCATTCCTCCTCTACCATTCCCCCTCCCCACCTGGTGTCCCCCCCTCCTCCCTGTGACCCCCAGCCTTGTGTGCACACACACACACACACACACACACACGCATTAAACCTCTCATATTGCTCCTTAAGGAGGTACAGCTTTGGGTATGCCCACAGTCACCCAGGGATGACTTTGCTCTCTTCCTCTCTTTTCCCTGACCATACCTAGCAGTTAAACTAATTGCTGGCTAATTGCCCTATTTTTTTCACCAATATCCTGGGGCACAAAGTGCTCTACAAACTAATCCAATCAAATTGTGCCTTTTTGAAAGGAATAGTTTCTGAAGTCGGTGTTTGCTATTTTTTCTGACTCCAAGAGGACTCCTCCCTGCTGTCCCATTCCTCAGTCCTCTCTCACAAACTAGCCAGCCTTCAGTGTGGTCTGTCTCTTCATTAAATCCATGAATCTCTTTCCAATTGCGTTTCACCACCACCTCCAGTGTTCAGGCCCTTAGGCTTGAACTTCTACACGCTCTGTTACAAATGAAGTCAGCTCCTTGGGGAAGAGATTAGGAGCTATCTGTTTAATGCCTGCTTCTCTCCCTAGGCAAAATTTCTGAGCCAGAGTTCTGGAGCTGGGGCTGGGAACAATGGCAAGCTTCTCTCTGAGCGACACCCCTGCTATAGGAGCTGAGTACGCAGTGAAGTGGAGGGGAGGCAGCAGCCTGAGATCCTCTCATCTTGCCTTTCCTGGCATGGAGCCCTCACTTCGAAGCTGTGGCAAGGACTACTGGGCCCCAGTCTTCTCAGCGTGCTGTGCCTAAGGCCCTGGATTGCTCTTAATTCACATAATAGCCCCTGCTTCCCAAGTTAGCATTACGTCATTAATACATCATTGACACAGCGGTACCATAGACAGCCACACATGTTCCTTTATTAACAGAATATCTCAGTTCATTCTTTTTCTGCCTATTGATGAGGGCTCGGTGAGTCAAGGAGTTGAAAGAAAGATTTCTTGGACTCTCAAGGTCTGGCAGTAGTGCTCCTTTATTCAGAGAATAGCATGGAATAGCCTGGGGACAGGACCCATGGGCAGTAAGAGCTGCTATGTGTTGAGGGTTAGAGTTAAACTTATAGGGCATAGGCATGTGAGTTATTTCTTTACAAGACAAAGGAAAGATCATGGAAAAAATCATTAAAATGATATCAGTGCAGGTGGGGTCTGGTTATCGAGGGGTCCTGTAACTTTAGGTAAGAATCAGATCGGATTAAGTCAGGATGTCCTATGCTTCCTGGAGGATGGTATAGATCAGTATGCAGGACAGGACGCCTTGGACTTCTCTCCCTGGGCAGTCTTGATCCTCATCACCTACTGCCATCAGGATGTCCACATTTATAAATTTTTCCCTCCTAACAATCAAAAATTCTTCAGTTAAGTTGGGAGAAGTTGGCCTTCCTGCCTCTTTCCTTTGGAAAGTATGAAATAATCGTAACTTCACTGACATGCAGGACTCTTTCTTACCAGAATGAAGGATCACCTTCCTCCAAGGCTGTATTTTGCTTATCCATTCTTGGAAGGCAGGACTTTCTGAGATTTAGTATAATCAAAACAATTTAACATTTTGAAGGGTAGCAGAATATGCCACCCCAAAATATGCCTCTTTGGCATAGGGATTATTTTGAACTGATCATTTTTAAGAAACTGCAGACACAGGAGAAGCTCTGAAAACAGAAGAGAAATTACCCTTTTGTAAGAGAAATCTACATTTATAAAGGAAATTTACATTAGAAAGAGTCCCGTGCCAGGAAGAGAGCTTTTACTAGACATCACTTTTTCACGTGGGAGACTTATCTGCATGGCAGGCAAGCTTTGCTTTCCAAACATGTCCTTTTCTCCACTTCCCTTGAGTTGCCTCCCTGTCTTTGAAGCCCCAGACTCCTAGGCCTTTCCTTAGCCCGGAATGGTACATAAGCCTCAATCCCCTGCCTGCCTTTTGAGTCTCACATCTTTGAGGGGCTCCTGTAAGTAAATAATTAAAATTAATGGGTTTTTTCCTGTTAATCTATCTCCTTTCTCCAGGCGACTAAACTTAGGCTCACCCTCAGCCTGAGCCAGTATTCAGCCCCTCATAAGAACAAACTGGCCTCAGGGTAAATAAAATATTCTCTGATCTTCTACTTGAACGTGCCACCCACTCACCCCATTTCCCCACGCCAGGTTCTTTCTAGCTTTGTTTACTCTTCTCTTTTTGCCTAACTCTCAAGTTGCTTGCAGACCTTGTGGTCAAAGTCTTCTCCCTATTGTGACAATCTCCCTTCCCCATTTGCAATAGTCCCTTTCCCTCCCTTGCAATAATCCTTTTGAATACAGTCTCTCCTTCACTAAATCCAGATTTGATTTTTATTCCTGTCTCATGGGTAATCTCTCTTGGTAGTGCCTACCTTGTGACATCCTGAACCTAAGGGTTTTATATTTTATGGTTAGCCTTGTGTTAATGCTCAGGATAAAGTAATGAAATACCACATGGAGCACAGGCTTGCTGTCCCATTTGAGGTCGTCATAGACTAGCTGGCCTCCAGCCAACCCATCAGACACACGAGAGAGTCCAAGTGAGACCTGAAGAACTTCCCAGTGGAGCTCACTGGAAACTGCCAAACTTAGAGTCGTGAGCTCAATAAGTAGCGTTGTTTTAAGCCTCTAAGTTTATGAGTATTTGTTATGCAACAGTAGGTTGATGATACAGCAACTGAACACATGAACGAAAGAATGAACACAAGTGAATGAACAAATGAATAAATAATGCCCATCTGGAGATTGTGTTCCTTCTCAGGCAGAAAGAAGGTAAACAAGGATTTTCAAGTAAGATTGCTACTGGGGCTTCTGGTCTAAGATGATATATAGTATACGAGCTGACAAGGATGAAAATAGGAATTTTTGAAACTTCAGTGGCTATGGGGGTGTTTGGATGTGTATCAACTGTATCACTCACCAAAACTGTGGAGTCACGATACTAAGAGGGTATTAGTGAGTTTTCTGTGAGTCACGCATTCACCCTAGACTAGCAAATATCTTCATGATGTCGTGAAAAGTCAAAATCACATGGCAAGTTGGATTAGTCTTTAAAGTATCTATATGGGCACAGATGTTAGCTCAGGGTCAGTCTTCATCATAAAAAAAGAGGAGGATTGGCAGCAGTTAGCTCAGGGCTAATCTTCCTCAAAAAAATTAAAAAACAAAAAATAAAGTATCTTTAAAATATGAGAGCATCTTAAGGAAACATTCATTTAGTAAAAATTTATGAAACTTACCCTCTATATTCTAGGCTCTTTTCTAGATGCTGGGAATAGACCAGAAAAGATGTAGTCATTGCAATCAGGAATCTGACAGTCTAGTTGAAAGATACCAACAATCATAACGCTAAGTGCAATGACAGCAGTAAGGAATTTATTGCCTATGTAACTAAGTATTTGGGGTTAGTGCTGATATCAGGTATGACTAGAATCAGGGTTGAAATGATGTGGCCAGAAGTTCATTTCTCTCCATTTATTAACTCTGCTTTCCTCTATGTTGGTTTCATTCTCAGATTCCACCTAGTAGCAAGATGGTACCAACATGGTGGCAACGGTTTCAGTCCCATCACCTCTTTGGCTTTAGATCCAAAGAAGAAAAAACAAGCCTTCCTCCCAGATCTCCCAGTAAAAGCTCCTCTTTCTTGAGTAATCTGTCTATTCCTGAACCAATCATTTTGGTTGGAGGGGTGGGGAAGACACTAAGAACGTGACTCATTGATTAGTTTAAATCTGGATTATTTGTTAAACTGGCTGGAGTTTTGGAGTTTGGGCTCTCTCCAGAACCACATGGACTGAAAATGAGAAAGGGCACAGATCCCCACATATCACCAGAAGTCGGGCAAATAGACGGTGGTATTCAAAACACAATCATTGAGAGGAGGATTGGCAGCAGATGTTAGCTCAGGGATAATCTTCCTAAAAAAAAAAAAAAACCACAATCACTGTGGATTATAGAGGGCCTAGGATTTGTCATTCGTATTCACTGCAGAAATTTACCCAGTTTTTGGTTTGACTTTTTATGTTGGCGTTTGTCTTTTGACATGTGGGAGTTAAATTTTTGTTGTTCTTGTTAAATATATCCATTTTTTTCTCATTGATTATTTCAGGACTTTTAGCCAAATTCCCCATAATTCTTACCATACCTTTGATTATGCTTTTTTTTTCTCATGAGAAAAAATGGAAATGAACAGTGAGTCTTCATATTATTCTCCAGAAAATCCCACCAAGTACCCCATTAAAACAAAGGGAAAGTATAATTTTGCACAGTTTCTATGAATAAAATCTCTATTGTAACAGCCTCGTTTTAAAGGTTTACTGTTACAAATGGCTCCTGGCCACCTGTATCAGTCTGCCAAGGCTGCTGTAACAAAATGCCACAGACTGGGGGGTTTAAACAACAGAAATTTACTTTCTCACAGTTCTGGAGGCTGGAAATCTGAGACCAAGGTGCCGGCAGGGTTGATTTCTCCTGCGACCTCTCTCCCTGTCTTGCAGATGGCCACCTCCTTGCTGTGTCCACACACAGCCTCTCCCTGTGCATGCCCCTGGTGTCTCTCTGTGTTCGAATTTCCTCCTCCTATAAGGACACCGTCAGATTGGATTAGAGCCCACCCTAAAGGCTCACTTTAGCTTAATCAACTCTTTAAAGACCCTATCTCCACATGAAGTCACGTTCTGAGGGTCTAGGACTTAGGGTTTCAACATATGAATTTGAGGGGATATAATTTAGCCCATAACACTACTTTTCTGACCCCATTTCTTCTCTCTCTCTCCCTCCTGACGTGCTGCTCCCTGCTTCCCCCTGACACTGGCTTTCTGGCTTCAAATACTGTGCATTCCCCCTACTCAGGGCCTTTGCACATGCCATGACAATCTCTGCCTAGAATTTATACTCTTTTGCTGTTCCCTTGGCCCACTTCCTCTCTTCATTTAAGTCTCTGCTCAAATATTAGTCTCAGAGATGGTTTTGACCAACTTAATCAAAATGGAATTTCCATCAGTCAACTTTGTTTCATAGAACTTATCTACTGACTTAAATGTTAATTAATTTATTTCTGAGCACATAAAGCACATAAAGAAGACAGCTTAACTACCATATCTCCAGAACTCAAGACAGTGGTTGACATATGGCAAGTGTCCAAAAAATGTTTGTTGAATGAATGAATGTTAATCCTGAGGAATAGAGAGAGACTCGCCCACTGCACCTTCTACAAATGAGTAAGCAATTCATGATTGGATATTAACTGCTAATCATATCTGTCTCAGGAACTAAAATTTACTAAAAAAGAACCAAGTGGAAATATTCGGTAGGAAAAGTATAATAATTGATAGGATAATAGCAGACGGATGCAGCCATAAAACAAATTAGTGAGATAAGACAGAGGAACTCTAGAGCCAGCCCTGATGGTCTAATGGTTAAAATTCGGTGCTCTCACCTCTTTGGCAGCTCAGGTTCATTTCCTGGTCATGGAACCACATCACCCATCTGTCAGTAGCCATGCTGTGGTGGCAGCTCACATAGAAGAACTAGAAGGACTTACAACTGGGATATACAACCATGCACTGGTGCTTTGGGGAGGAAAAAGAGATAGAGGAACTCTATTAGAAGAAGAAGAATATAGATATAAAAATTATATATATAATAAATAAATATATAAAATAAATATAAAAGGGAAGCTAGAAGTAGGGAGGATAGAAATAAAAATGCCAAATCCAATGAATTGAAATCTCAGAAGGAAAGAAAAAAGAAGAGATATATGATGAAATATATGATGATTAATTTCCCAGAATTAAAGAAAGATAAAATAACTCAGATTGAAAAGGCCCAGAGGCTGGCCCCGTGGCCGAGTGGTTAAGTTCGTGTGCTCTGCTGCAGGTGGCCCAGTGTTTCGTTGGTTCGAATCCTGGGCACGGACATGGCACTGCTCATTAAACCACGCTGAGGAAGCGTCCCACATGCCACAACTAGAAGGACCCACAACGAAGAATATACAACTATGTACCGGGGGGCTTTGGGGAGAAAAAGGAAAAAATAAAATCACAAAAAAAAAAAAGAAAAGAAAAGGCCCAGGGGCTGGCCTCCTGGCATAGTGGTTAAGTTCATGCACTCTGCCTCAGCAGCCCAGGGTTTGTGGGTTTGGATGCTGGGCGCAGATCTACACACCACTCATCAAGCCATGTCGTGGTGGTGACCCACATATAAAGTGGAGGAAGACTGGCACAGATGTTAGCTCAGGGCTAATCTTCCTCAGTAAAAAAAAAAAAGAAAGAAAGAAAAGAAAAGTCCCGTAGAGTGGTAAGTAAAAGAGACAAGAAAACAGGATCTGATCTCAAGTTTAAATACTAAAAGAGGGTGAGGGATAGAGGCGGGGAATGACACACACACAAGCAGTTTTACCCCCAAATCTGCATCCTTATTCACTATGACCTAAAGGCAACAACATACTTAGAATGTCGTGAAAAATGTTACATTAGGCTCAATATGAAAGCTCAAAAATATGAGCTGTTATTTGATAATTACTATTTTATATTGAAAACTTCAATTTACCTGAAATGTATTTTTTGCATGGTGTGAAGTAGGAATTTAGTTTATAATCTTTCTAAGTGGACAATTTTCCTAGCACTATTTGTTGAATAATGATAATAACATCCCTTTGTCTAATATTTATACATCTTACTTTTATTTTTCAGTGTTTGCTAGGAATTTGAAGAGTGTGTTGAAATTCTTGTGAATTAGCTAGAGTAATTTGCTCTAATTGCTGCAACACACCCTCACATTTCAGCACCCCTTCCCAGCTCTGTGTGGGCTTTGGGAGTGATTCCCTAGCTCCTTTGGTGGTTCTTTCCCCAGCCTCAGGCAGGTTCCTCACACGCGTGCACTCAGCTGAATTAGGACTCAGCTGAAGAATTGAGGAAGGTGCTCTTCAGATCGCTAGAGCTCTCTCTCTGTACAGCTCTTCCCTCTCTGCAACTCTGCCCTGAAAACTCTCACCACTGGATTCTCCACCACTTCTCAGACTCCCACTTCTCTTTCCTCAACGGAGAGAGACCACCTGGCACTGCCTTGGTCTCCCCTCCCTGCAGTGCGACTGGCAGAGGTTCTTCAGGCAGTAAGCTGGGGCAATTATAGGGCTCTCCTCGTTTCTTTCCCCTTTCTCAGGGGTCACTGATCCATGCTACCTGATATCCAATATCTAAAAGCATTGTTTCATATAGAGTGTCTGTTTTTTCAGTTGTTTCATGTGGGAGGATAAATTTGGTCCATGCTACTCCATAGTGGATCAGAAGCGGAAGTCCTCTGGATTCCTTTTGTTAGGTTGTAAGTTGGAGTTTATTCTTAAGCAATCTTCTTTTCAGAATTTGTAGAGTATTAAATTGGGCTCCCTAGAAGTAGAGGCTGAGGTGGGAATTCTTATGAAACTGATTTAATGAGAGTTTGCTCTTAGGAGATGGAGAGCGAAGGAAGCAGGATAGGGCAGGGCAAGAAAACCAGGCAGGGATGAGGTCTCAGCTGGAGACTAATTTCAGTTTAGTCCTTCAGGGAGCCCAGGAGCACCAACTACACTGCAATCCTCCAGAGAAGAAGGCAGCTGCAGGCCATTAGCAGCCAAGAGACAGGCTGGGCGCCCTGCTGGTGGGAGGAGTCTGGGTTAGGCACCCTCAGTATCTACTACAGGAAGTAATGCATTTCAAGTACTTTTTTTTTTTTGAGGGAGATTAGCCCTGAGCTAACTACTGACAATCCTCCTCTTTTTGCTGAGGAAGACTGGCCCTGAGCTAACAACCGTGCCCATCTTCATCTACTTTACACATGGGATACCTACCACAGCATGGCTTTTGCCAAGCAGTGCCATGTCTGCACCCAGGATCTGAACCAGCAAACCCCGGGCCACTGAGAAGCAAAACGTGGGAACTTAACTGCTGTGCCACGGGGCCGGCACCTCAAATACTTTTTTTTGGTTGTTTTTTTTTTGTTTTTTTTTTTTCCTTCTTGAGGAAGATTAGCCCTGAGCTAACTACTGCCAATCATCCTCTTTTTGCTGAGGAAGACTGGCCCTGAGCTAACATCCATGCCCATCTTCCTCTACTTTATATGTGGGACGCCTACCACGCATGGCGTGCCAAGCAGTGCCATGTCCACACCTGAGATCCGAATCGGTGAACCCTGGGCTGTGGAAGCAGAATATGTGCACTTTACTGCTGTGCCACCAGGCCGGCCCCTCAAATACTTTAATGTATAAAAAAATCTTTATTGTCCCCTCACACGTGACTGCTAATTTGACTGGTTTTAAAACTTTAGGCTCAAAATAGTTTTCCCTCAAAACTTTGAAGGCATTTTTTTCTATTAGCATTTAGTGCTGCTTATAAATACATCTGTCTTAGCTTGGGCCACCATAACAAATTTCCGTAAACTGAGTGGCTTAAACAGCAAACATTTATTTCTCACTGGGCTGGGAAGTCCAAGATCCAGGTGCTGGCAGATTTGGTGTCTGGTAAGAGCCTGCTTCCTGCTTTGTAGATGGCTGTCTTCTCCTTGTCTCCTTACATGGCAGAGAGCAAAGAGAGAGGCAGTGAGTGAGGTCTTGTGTCTCTTCTTATAAGGGCACTGATGCCATTTTTATGACGGCTCCACCCTCATGACCTAATCAACTCCCAAAGGTCTACCTCCTAATACCATCACATGGCGGGGTAGGATTTAACGCGTAAATTTGGGTGGGTGGGGGGACACAGAAGCATTGGTCCATAACAACATCCAATGCTAATCTGATTCTCATTATTTTTTTCTTTCTTTTTCAAAGTTTGGCACCTGAGCTAACATCTTTGCCAATCTTTTTTTTTTCTTCTTCTTCCCAAAGCCCCTCAGTATAGTTGTGCATTCTAGTTATTGGTCCTTCTGGTTGTACTATATGGGATGCTGCCTCAGCTTGGCCCAATGAGTGGTGCCACATCCACGCCCAGGATTGAACCGGTGAAACCCTAGGCTGCAGAAGCAGAGAGTGCAAACACTCTGAGTGGTTAACCACTCAGACACCAGGCCAGCCCTCATGATTCTCATTATTTTTAAGTAGTAGTATTTTTCCTCTAAATTGGGAATGATTTAATATTTTCTTTTTATCCCTGATGATTTGAAATTTCACTGGCAAAATATTTTTTCATATTCCTGCTTGGCACTTATTGAGTTGTCTGAACTTACCAGCAAGTTTTTATTCTGGTCTGGAAATTTTTCTTCTAACATTTCTTTGTCTATTTTTTCCTTTAAATTATCCTGAATCTATTCCTCAAACCTCTGAAAATATATTTCATTTTTTTATTTCCATGTAATGTTTAAAATTAATAGGCTTTATTATTTAGAGCAGTTTTAGGTTTACCGAAATATTGATTGCGGAGTACATAGAACTTCCATATCTCCCTTTCCTGCCAACAGTTTTCCCGTTTATAAACATACTGCATTAGTGTGGTACATTTATTAAAAGTGATGAATGGAATATTGATACATTATTATAAACTAAAGCCTGTAGTTTACATTAGGGCTCAATCTTACTGTTGTACATTTTTATGGGTTTTGATATAGGTATAATGTCATGTATCTACCATTACAGTATCATTCATAATAGTTTCACTGCCCTAAAAATCCCCTATGCTTTACCTCTTTATCCCTCCTTCCCTCTTCCCTGAATCCCTGGAAATCACTGATATGCTTATTGTCTCCATATTTTGTCTTTTCCAAAATTTCTTGTAGTTGGAATTATACACTATGTAAACTTTTCAGACTTGCTTCTTTCACATAGCTAAAATGCTATCCTTTTAGGATGCATGAATGTGGGAGCAAGCATATAAGCTGGGCACTCCCATAAATGCCAAAGGAAGGAGGGTTTCATTTTAGTAGTAATTTTCTTTTGAGTATTTCAGTGCTGGGTGAAGATTGAATTTCCGTCTTCCTCTCTCTCTCCAATACTCCCAAGTCCATTATGTGAGTTCAGTGTTATCTCAGGATTTGTCTGGCTTCTTTCTCTCCATATCCTCTACCCATATCAGGATCTCTACTTATCTAGATGATTCACTTTCTTTAGGGAGCTCTTCAGTCTTTAGCCTAGGGCAAATACTATTACTGCTAGCCTTCTTAGGTATAGCTGAAAGGGGAAGGGCTTAATCACAGAGCCCTTGGTTTTGATCTGATAAAGGTGGGTCAGTGTCCATCATCGTTGGCATGTATTAGCTCTAGAATTATGCAAGTAGGAGAGGAGTGAGGGACCAAAGGAACCATAACTGATTTAAGGAGCCATTTGTAGTTTCGCTGTACTAGCCTTGGTACTCAGACCAACTGTTCCACAGGTAGTCTTTGAATTAATTAGCATAATTAATGCTTGAAGGCCTCATCATGCTTCGGGCTCTTTTAGGAAAAAAGGCTTGTTGCTCTCCAGTAACTTTTCTTCTTAATATGCTTTGGGCTATGGTCTTGTCTGCTCCAGATTCTTCATTAGTCTGTTACAATCTACTATATATAGTATACCATATTATATATACTATTATATATATACTAGCTTACTAATATATATACTATTATATATCTAGCATACCAATATATTATATATATATACTATATCCTGTTACTGTTATATAATATATATATTAGTCTATGACTATGCTATACATAGTTTACACACACATATTCATATAGATAGAAATATACATATATGTGTATATTTGAGAAACTCCCACACTTTTCTTGTTCACTGTTGGTCTTCCATCATGTTTGGACTTATTCTTTTAAAGATGTTATTTCTTTACTTTTCAAGGTATTTTCAGAAAGTGAAGAGGTGAAATATGTGATCTCAGTCTGCCATCTTGAACCAGGAATCACAAGGAGTTTTGTTTTTGTTTTTCTCCCCAAAGCCCCAGTACATAGTTGTATATCCTAGTTGTAAGTCATTCTACTTCTTCTATGTGGGACGCCACCACAGCATGGCTTGATGAGTGGTGCATAGGTTCGTGCCCAGGATCAGAACTGGTGAACCCTGGGATGCTGAAGCAGAGCACATGATCTTAACCACTTGGCCACGGGGCCAGCCCTTGTTTTTTCTGTGAGGAAGATTCACTCTGAGGTGACATCCATTGCCAAACTTCCTCTTTTTTTTTTTTTTTTGGCTTGAGGAAGATTAGCTCTGAGCTAACATCTCTGCCAGTCTTCCTTATTTTGTATGTGGGGTGTGCTTGGTAAGTGGTGTAGGTTTGTGCTCAGGATCTGAACCTGTGATCCCCGGCCACTGAAATGGAGTGTGCCAGACTTAACCACCATGCCATGATGGGGTGGCCCCATCATAAGGAGTTTTTCACTTCTGTCATGAGTTCTAGTTCTGGATTCATTTACAGAGTAGAATAGGAGGGATAAATGACATGCTGGCTCAACAAACCAGAATTTCAAAGTTCCCCAGACTTTTTTGTCTCAGGTGAAAGAATCTCTTACAACATAAAAATACACTAAGCATAAAAAAAAAATGGGAAGAAAATTTCCAACAAGGAAACAGAACCATTGTTCTCCCATGATATACAGAGAAATGCTCAGTAATGATGCCCAGAGATGCAGACCTAAATTTAGCTGTCAATGTAAATCTACACGGATATGTTATCAATTTATTCAATATTTGATAAGTGTACTGAAAGAAGGGCAATTGATCTACCTTAATGTCAGAGGGTGAGAGGATCCATACAAAAGGAACACATTTTGTCAGTATTTTGTTTCTCTAAAAGGACCATCTAGAGCCAGCCCTGATGGTCTAGTGGTTCAAGTTTGGTGCTCTCACCACTTGGGCGGCTGGGCTTGTTCCTCAGTTGTGGAACCTCTGCACCCATCTGTCAGTTGCCATGCTGTGGCAGCGGCTCATGTAGAAGAACTAGATGGATTTACAACTAGGACATACAACCATGAACTGGGGCTTTGGGGAGAAAAAAAAAGAGGAAGATTGGCAACAGATGTTAGCTCAGGGGGAATCCCTCCCTGCAGAAACAAACAAACAAACAAACCATCCAAGGGCATCATTATCTTATTAAGTGGGTCTTTGGAAGAGGCAAATTCTTACTGGTGTGGATAGGCCAGGAAGTACTTCATATTATTCATATCACCTAATCAACCAACTAGGATTCACTGAGAATATGTGCTCTATAACTGCACATGGTAGGTAGATTCAAGCCCTGTCAAAGAGGTCCATCCGCTAATCCCTGGAACCTGTCAATAGGTTAATGTTACCAGGCAAAAGAGATTCCACAGATGGAATTTGTTGACTTTAAAATAGGTAGACCAGCCTGGATTATTTGGATGGGTCCAAGGTAATCATACAGGCCCTTAAAAAGGAGGAGGAAGGCAGAAGAGTCAGTCAGAGAGATGCAATGTGAGGACTTGATCACTGTTGCTGGCGATGGAGAGAAGGGGCCATGAGCCAAGGAATGTAGGTGGCTTCTGGGAGCCGAGACTAGCCTGAGCTGACAGCCAGTAAGGACGCAGAACAGCAGCCCCACGACCACATGGAGTTCAATTCTGCCAACAACCTGAACCAGCCTGGCGGCAGTGTGTCCCCCAGAGCCTCCAGGATATACAGCAGCCCTGCTGACACCTTGACTTCAGTCTTGTGAGACTCAGCCAGGGAAACCAGTGAGCCTAAGTCCTGTTGTTTCAAGCTGCTAAATTTATGTTAATTTGTTATGGCAAAAATAGAAGAGTAATACACGCTATTGAAACTGCAGTGGATACCACTTCTGAATTCGATTTCCAGTATGGAATTCAGCTTGTGGTTTCTTTGGAGGTGTTATTAACCTCAATTATATCTTGGTACAAACGAAGTGTTTGAGAGTGATGTGGTATTGTCCAGTAAAGCAAGAATGAAGAATGGTGTATGACACTCAATGTTTATTTGTGACTTGGGTTTAACTGACTCAATATTTGCTCTTGTATCAGTTGAACTATTGTCAAACAGAGATCACCCAGATTTGGCAACCCTCAGTTGTTGACTGTAGGGTGGAGTGCCAGGATTTTGGCTAGCAGCTTTACTGCGTTGACCTAATTTTTCCAAACTGTAGATGAGATAATACCAGTTTCTATTATCTCACAATAAATTGATACATGCAAATGTGGCTGATGAACTGGTTTAATGGTAGATGCCCAGGGTTCTGTGTGGGAGGACTCGATGGGGTGAGTAAAGTAAATTAAGAATAAAATGGGGCCAGCCTGGTGGCGCAACGGTTAAGTTCCCACATTCCACTTCTCGGTGGCCCGTGGTTTGCTGGTTCAGATTCCAGGTGTGGACATGGCACCGCTTGGCAAAAGCCATGCTGTGGTAGGTGTCCCACATACAAAGCAGAGGAAGATGGGCATGGATGTTAGCTCAGGGCCAATCTTCCTCAGCAAAAAGAGGAGGATTGGCAGTAGTTAGCTCAGGGCTAATCTTCCTCAAAAAAAAAAAACAAACAAAAAAACAGAAGAATTACTATACGTCTCAGAGAATAAGAGGAAACATATTGTCAGAAGGAATACTTATTTTACTTGACATCATCTTCAAAGGTTAAGAATAGGCTCCCAAACTAACTTCTCTTCCAATCTGATATATATCTAATTATAATGATTATATCCAAATACTCCTCATCCTTCATTCTAGATAGTTTATAAAAGCTCACAATTTAGTCCTGCTTTAGCACTCTCAGTTTCTTACTGAATTCAGTGGGTGATAGGGGTGGGTATTGGAGGAGATATCATAGCATGATTTGCCAGCAACTACATCTGAATACCCAGGGTCCTGGGCAGAAAGAAATATCACTCACAACATAGGAAGGAATCTGGATGCAAATTACTGTGTACTGTGTTGGGGCCCAGGGGCAGGCCACCCCAAAATATCCCACAATGGCATATTGATTATTTTGAATTAAAGTTACTTCAGAAGCAAAAAAGACATTCTGAGCCTCCTGTCTCTGTTCCCCTGAAAGTAGGAAGTAAATCTCCCATGTGAGGGATGCTCTCCCTGCATCCTTATCACCAGAGCTGGGGATTCAGGGCAGAGAAGTCTGCAGAAACAACCCTGCTAATTTACTACCTAAACTATGCTTCAATTCCCCACTAATTATGTACCCTAAACCTGAGTTTCTTTGTCCTGTCATTCCTGGCAAATTTATTGTTTTTTGGTGTAAAAGATGTGTATACTGCCTGCTTTGTTCACTCGTCGAGCATCTTTTCATGATTCTCCCATGTGCACACGTAAGTAAAATGGGTTTTTCTCCTATTAATCTGGTCTCGTGTCAATTTTATTATTAGTCCAGGCATCAGAACACAAGAAGGGTAGAAGGGGGATTTCCCCCTCCCCAACAACTGTTTTCAACATTTCTTGATTCTAGCTAGAAACACTTTCCAAAATCACTTAGTTAGGCCACATTACATGCACGGGTGGTCAAATCCGCAGAGAGAAAGACTTGCAACGTTATCTGCCTCAGTTTCCATGTGAGGCGTTTTTTTTTTCTTTTGCCCTTTAACATTACCTGGTCTCCACCTCATGATGACACCAATTATTCTGATTTTGGAGAATTCATTAGACTTCATTTTGTTTTGGTTTACGATCTTCAAGTGGATCTAAACCTATTCATCTATTCATAAAATAGGTACACATTCACCATATATAAAATGAGTAAATGCTGTTTTTTCCCAATGTTGCTCTTTTTGTTTTAAGCTGACTGACCCTATTCAGTAACTTGCATTCACATTCACACAGCTCTACACATAATCCTTCATTGTTACACTTCTCATTGGCCTAGGCCGTATTTTACAACTACCTACACCCAAAGTGCCAGCAGTAGCTTGCAAAAGTGCTTTGAGAAAGGAAATTAACTTCTTTTAATATGATGACCGACTTATCAAGGTATTAGGTGCTATTAGTTTACCTTTCCTCAAAAACGCTTGTAATTTTATATAGGAAGACTCGGAGAGGAATGAAAGCTCATGACGCAATTCTAGCAATGAAAACAGTGTGCTAGGCACTTTCAGAAAAGAGACTGCCCTCAGATAATAACTCTAAGAAATTATAGTTGTCTATAGGTAACTGTCTACCTCTGGTTTTAACATATAAATTGGAGCTTTTCATTTTACCAGTAGATTATGGATTATTTTCTGCTAGGTACATTATGATGCTATTGGGTTACAGAAACTTTCCTATATCTTTTCTGTCCTCTCACACTGACATAAAAATTTTCCTTTTTTCTTCTCAATTTAGCTTTTTAATACCATGTTTATTTCACCTCTCATTTTTTTTAAAGGGCAATCATATTAAATTAAAAAAAAATTAACAGGAAGCTATTATTCACTCGGAGATGTGGTTAGACAGCAGACAGGGCTAACAGGTAGCAAACCTTCAGGTGAGCTGGGCAGAGAAAGCTTTTTTGGGAGGATCTCTTTGGGAGATTGGTTACCAAAGGACAAGGCTAGCTGGAGATGGAAGCCAGCAGTCTTATTTCCCTAAAATAGTATATTTGGATAAGACAACTTAGACATGTCTGGGAAACTCAATCCTCTTGGTAATTCCATTCCAGCTTAACTCCATTAGACTTGACTTTAGTAGCAGTGTTTTGTAGACGACTTTGGGTTTTGTCTTGTCATTGTTGTCATTCACAGGATTAATATACTTAACAACACGATGGGATTCTTTTAATTATTAGGGCTTAGTGTTCATTTTACATTTACTTTCATTTTTCATTAACGTTTTCTTCTGTTCTATTTGCTACTTCTCCTGAGCTGTCTGACTTCCTTTGTGTGCATTTTGTCATGCTTCCTCTTTTCTCTTCTGCTTTCCCAGAGAATCTTGCCAGTAGATACTGAGAAGTCTAGTTGCCATCCATCACCCTACACATGTGCCCCTTTAGCCCTTTCACCCTCCCTCTCCCCCCTTCCCCTCTGGTAATCATCAATCCTTCTTTGTATCTATGTGTTTCTAAGCTCAGGGTTCCTCTCCTAGAGGGAAATCTGAGCATCTGGCCCTCGTGGCCCCATGGGAATTGGGGCTTGGTGAACTGGCCCATGAAAATGATGATACTCCAGCCAATACTATTGCTATGAATAATAAAGTCCTTTGTTTCTGGAAAAAAAAACAAAAGCAAAAAACTAATAAGGATCGTGTACTTTCAGAATAGTCTTTATACATTTATCTGGTATAAAAGGGCAATTCCATCGTATCACACCCGCTCAGTTTCCTTTTGTGAATTTAGATTTCACTGAAGATAGGTTCCAAAGAGGTAATACTAAACTCTGATGATTTTTTTCTTAGGAGACTTCTCAGCTGGGGTCATATCACTTTCTGTCTCCTGAATAAGCTACTTGGAAGGAAGAGACTATTTTACATATTTCTCTTACACTCCCTACACTGTCCATCACAGTGTTTCTCAAATGTTAGTCACCTGCATCGAATTCACCTAGGTGCTGGTAAGAATGCATATTCATAGGCCCTAGCCCAGGCCCAGAGTCAGAATCTCTGGAGGAAGAGCTCAGAAACATGCAGTTCTATTTCTCTCATGTGTTGAACTTTCTCCTGTGCTGGATATGCTTACTCGAATGTATTTTCATCCCACACTCACTCAACCCTTCCAAAACTAAACCATCCACTGGCCGTCTCCAATTCTGTCATCATGCTATTATTCCTGGAGTTATCTTTGGAGTCATTTCTCTTTGTGTTTCATCATTTTTACTTAATTAACAAATTGGCCTTTGTGCTAAGCACTGGGAAAGATGGTGATGAACAAGACAGACATGGGTCATGCCCTCAAGGACTATAAAGATTCTTGTACCAAGAGTAGTTTAATCTTGGTATTTCAAATAGCAGCAGGGTCACCCATGGTTGACAGGTTTCATTGGAGTTTCCAGACTAGACAGAGTAGGAAGAACCTGGCCACCCACTTCCCAAAAAATTGGCCCTGAAAACTATGAATAGCAGCAGAGCATTGTCTGATACAGTGCTAGAAGGTGAGAGGATGGTGCAAAAAGACGGGGCAGGGTTCCACTCTGCTGTACACAGGGTCGCTAGGAGTTGGAATCCACTCAACAGCACTAATAACAAAAGTTAATCCTATAGATTCTTTTGCATTTTTCTCACAATACTCCCTTACTTTCCTTGTCAGCACCCTAATCTAGAATCTCATCACTTACGCCTGGACTGCTATAATTTTTTCCTAATTAGTCTCTTTGCTCCTAATCTCCCACCTCTTCTGAAAGATTAATGTGCTGAAAACTTAATCTTTAAAACAACACTTTGAATATATTTTACCTCCACATAATGCCTTCATTGTTTCCAACTGCATATACGCTATCTCCCAAAGTGGATTCAAGGCTCTTTACAATCTGGCCCCCAAATGAATTCTGACTGAATAAACTCTTTTACCCCTATCAAACAGGTATCTGAACTTGATGCAAGCATTTTTACCTACTTGTTTTCTGGGCTCATGACTTTAATTACACTTTCTGATTGATCAAGCCATACTTTTCACTTAAGGCCTTTTTCTGCACCAACAAGGCTGGCCCTCAGCACTTGCTCTTGCTTCAGTTCCTATGGTGACTCTCCGCTTTACTCATTAAGCATTCAGCATGTCCTCCTTGGTAACATCACTTACCTTTTTATGTATTTTTCTACTTCTTCCATTATTCCGTAAGCTTCCTGAATGTGGGAGCAACGTTTTCTAAACTTCCTTACCTCTTCCTTGTCTAGTCCAAGTCTATGTGTAGTAAATGTTCAATAAATATTATTTATGCATTCTTTCATCAAAAAATTATTGAATGCCCACTGAGAACCAATACATGGAGCTTACAACTTACTTGGAAAGATAGACTTTAAGCAAATAATTAAAATAAAAATGCACTCAACTGCTTTATTTGTCAGTCAAGAGATATTTAATAAGCACCTATCACAGGTCAGGTACTGTTACATGCTGGGACTACAAAGCGGGAGCTGAAAGACTAGTAGAGGAGAATCACATATAAATTCCTAAAATACAGTGTTATAAGTGCAAATAAAACATCCTAGGGGCACAAATGAGGGTGCAACTATCTCTGCCAACGAGTCAGTAAGGCTTCACATTTCAGTGTGGTCTTGAAAATGAATGTGAACAAGGGGTTGGACAACGTAACATTCACACAAGGAGGGAGGTTCTGGGAAATCTGAGAAGCCCATTCCTGTGTCATTATTCTGAGCAGAAACCTGAGCTGGGAATACAAGGGTGAGCAGCCGAGGCGGAAGTGAGGAAGAAGGCAGCCTTATGGCCTTTCACTGCCCAGGTGAGCGGCTAGGTCTTGGCCCTGGGCTGGCCCCGGCCCCTCATGGCTAGCCCTTCCTAGGGAGAGGCCCTAGTTGCCCCTACAGTCTTCAATACTCAGGCCAGAATTAAATCTGGGATTCTTCCTTCTAAGAATCATAGAAATGACATAGTTGGAAAGGATACCGAAAATCACCCAGTTCGGTTGTTTCTAATTTACACGCCCCAGAATCCTAGGGATTCTCACAATGGCTAATGAAAATAAATCTGTAATCAATTTTCAATATTCCAAAGAGCCTACCAGAAATTGCACATTTTGCAGCGGTATTAACTGCCAAGTTTCCTTGTTTTGTGCTAGAACTATATCAGATCCATATTAAACCGAGGTTCTGACGGAGCCTTGTTCTACATTAACTTTTCTCATTATTGTTATACTTAACTTGGTAAGTAAATTTTCAAAATACAAGAGTGAGATCAAGGTAGAACCCATAAATCGGTAACATTTGCTACAATGTCTGCAATTCACAAAGAACTGTTCACTGACTTCATTTATTCCTCACAAGAACGTGCAATGTCTTAAAAAGCAGTGCGCGACTCCTTGACTCTCAGCCCAGTGCTCTTTTCAACTGCTCGCAGCTTCCAGGTTCTTCCTGTGTGTCCCAGTTTACCGAGCCTTCAATTCCCGAGTCGCAAGCACCTGTCGCGCCGCGCCGCGCCCTCTCCACTGGTCACACTGCCGGTCCCTCTGGTGACAGCGACCGCTCCCTCTCCACGTTCAGGAATGCGGCTCGCCCCCGCGCATGCCTGGTGCAGCCACTCCGCGCCGCGGCCGCTCCTCTCCGCCTGAAGGGGGACACTGGGTAACCTGCGAGGGTCGACGCCAGGGCGCGCGTGCGCAGTCGCTTTCTGGGCGCTCCCCAACCTCCGCCTCCTTCGTCCAAACCGTTCCGCCACCTCTACCATTCATCCGTCTTCCGCAGCCCTTTCACCCATTAAGGCGGCCTGCCCCCTGGTACGTCACGAACGAAAACAGGTCCCGGCGAGGGCGGCCGTCGTTGCTAGGCCGCCGCCGCCGCCGAGGGCGCGTCGTGCGTGGCCGAGCGCCGCCCGGGCCGCGGCTGAAGTTGTATCCCGCGCCGCTCCCGCCCCTTCCGCCGCTCGCGCGCGCGCACGGCCGGCCCACGGCGCGCTCGGGTTGGCTGCGGCAGGGGCCGCGGCGGCGGCGGCGGCGTCGGAGCGGTAGTGGTTTCTACTCCGCTTTATTAGTTTCCTCCGCCCCCTCCCGTCGGACGCTGTTGTGTGGTTGCCTTGAAAAAAAAATCAACTTTATTGTTCCTCAGCCCCACCTCCCGGCGGCGCGCCTCCTCAGGATGCATTGAGGCTGTGGCGGGGGAGGCGGCGGCGGCTGGCGGTCGCGGTCCCTCTCCTCCGAGCGCCCGGCCGGAGGGGAGGGAGTCACGATGTCTGGGAGCCGCCAGGCCGGGTCGGGCTCCGCCGGGACCAGCCCTGGCTCCTCGGCGGCCTCCTCGGTGACTTCCGCCTCCTCGTCCTTATCCTCCTCCCCGTCGCCGCCTTCCGTGGCGGCCTCGGCGGCGGCGCTGGGGTCCGGCGGGGCGGCGCAGGCCGCGGGCTCGGGCGGCCTCGGGGGCCCGGCGCGGCCTGTGTTGGTGGCGGCCGCCGTTTCTGGCAGCGGCAGCGGCGGCGGCGGCGGCGGCGGGGCGGTGTCGGCGGGCCTGTCCCGGCTCAGCTGCGCGGCCAGGCCCAGCGCCGGCGTCGGAGGGAGCAGCTCCAGCCTGGGCAGCGGCAGCAGGAAGCGCCCTCTGCTCGCCCCGCTCTGCAACGGGCTCATCAACTCCTACGAGGACAAAAGCAACGACTTCGTCTGGTGGGTTGAGGGCACCCCCTCCCCCTTGCGGAATTCTGAGCTGCTGCGGGGCGGGCTGCGGGGCGCGGCGGAGGGTGGTCTGGGGGTGCCTGGGCGGCGTCCGCAGGGTTCGAGCGTTCGCGGAGACCTGCGGGCGGGGGTCGATGGGGTGAGACGCGGGGATGTTGGAGTCCCGAGGCAGGGTGGGGGTACCTAAGAGGTAAGTGCTAGCGAGGAGGGCATGAAGGCAACAATATTAGATGAGTGAGGCGAGATGGAGGGTCAAGTAAATGTGCATAGAAGAAAGTTGGGCAAGGAGATTGGGCCTTGAATCTTCTGGCGAATTAGGCACCTATCGGTCCGGATTGCTTGTTGAAGTGAATTAAACTTGTAAAGGGAGAGAATTAAGCTTCCTGGGATGTTGAGCGACGGAGTGGTCGGTCAGAATTTGCTTCTTGAAAGTATGGTAGCTGGTGCTCTAAGCATGGGTATAGGTGTTTTAAGGAGAAGTAGTATTTAATGTAAGTAGCCGTCGTGTGTATGTATAAATACCTCCTCCCACTTCAAAGGGTGGGCCACTTTGAAGACTGCTGCTGAGGCTACTGCAGTCAAGAAAATCTGTTCACAAAAAATTCCACTTCTCAAGTGGATGTCTTGAAAGAGGGAACCACATTTGTTATTATCCATGTGTCGGCTGTAGCTACTACACTTGTATGACACATGAGCGTATACTGGAACTTCTGAGAAACTAGGTATTAGGCATTTTGTCATCATATTTGGCATCTTGAATGACACACACTAATATTCAGTGATGATATTTGGTGTGGAGGGGTTATCCGTAGTATGTGAAAGACGGAGTTGATTGTCTGCTGAGAGTGTTTGCGGATTCTCATTGTGTTTTGTATCCAAAACCCAGTCCAAGTAGTAGAATTCTGAGAAAGGAATTGCTTTTAGCTGAGTGAGAACTGGTAGGGTTTTGTGCTTTTCCTCTGGAGGAAATTGTTGATAGACTTAGAATATTAGTGATGTAGGAAGTTGGCTTGCACTGTCATAGGGGAAGTTGATTCACTTCAGGGTTGAAGATCGGAGTTGGTGTCATTAACTATGATAGGGCCAGAAGTTGGAGCTATAGGAAGGTTATTCATTAGACTTAGAGTGTCTGGTTCTTGCTGTAAAAATGTCTTTGTTTATATTTTTACTTTTATCTTAAATTATTTTGGATTCAAAATTAATTCATTTTTTAGTGAAACTGCATTATAATGGTGATTGTTGTTTGTAAATAATTTAAGCAGCTTTTGGTTGGGTCTAAGAGGTTTTGTGCTCATGTTCAGTAGAGAGTGCCTTATGGTAAAGTAGAAGCTAATGAAACAGTGAGGGTTTGAAGAATTTGTCATTTTAGCCGCCGTTTGCTTTTCAATTTTTAGTGGGCTAAAAGAAAATAAATATGCCAGCATCCATCTAGGTAAAGTAAAATAGTGTGAAAGATGTAAGAAATAAGGGAATCAGTCATTCGTTCAACAGATATTTATTTGATGCTCACTGTCTGCCAGGCATCACATGAGTTTTGTCGTGTTTACTGTAGGCCATACTATAGGGAATTGGAGAGGGACATTGAAGTATAAGCAGCTGACACATTTTTTTTTTAAGGGTAAGATTATTAAAATTTTTATTTGTTTGTCACCTAATTTTAAAAAATTTCAATCTAGTTTCTGAGTCCTAATCATGTTGTTTAGATTATTTTGTTTTCCTTTATATTCTAATGTGGAACTGTCCAATGAGAGTCTTCAGTTAAAAATTCTGAATATTTCACTTTTTTAAGAGTCTTCTTAGACCATTATTTCTTTTTCTGGTTAGGTTGAACATTCAGAAGAATTCATGAGTAGGTATCTATTTTCCCGACTCTCAAGCTGGATTTGATTTGGCCAAGTTTTGGGGTAGGAAGATGTGGATTAGGCAAGGCCCAAGGGATCCTTTTCATTTCTAATTGGCTCTGGGTGGTTGGTCTGGTCTTGTATGCTTCAAGGTCAAACTGTGAACCAATCCAAATTACTCTGTGTGTTTACATCTAAATGAGGCTGAAGTTTGAATAATGATAATGGCCTTATTCATCACATTTTAAAGATATGTTTATACTTCACATTTTATTTTATCCTTAGAGTAATTCTGTGTGAGGTTGTATAGAACTTCACTTTTCATATAGTACTAATATAATTGTATTCCCATTAAGGTAGAGAGAAGTTAAATAATTCTGTTTCAGATTGCATAGTTAAGTGGCAAAATGAGAACTCAAGATCTCCAGTTCTCAACTTAGTTCTCTCTTTGTATGGAATTCGAAAATTTCAGATCTGTAAGTTCAAGTACATGTATTTAGCCTAGTGGTTCTTAAATGTGGTAGATTTGAGGGGCACAGCAGTTTCATAATTACGTGAGATGTGTTATCCCTAACCACTCCCTCCCCCTGCCTGTCTGCCTACCCAGGTTCCCAAGAGGACAGATCAGACTTGGAGGCTGGAGGGGGCAGTGTAGTTTGCGAAAGCTCCCCTGGTGATAAGGATGTGTCGTCCTCTTCTCCTCTTTGAGAACAGTTGACTTAAAGTCAGATTCCTAACTTTCAGTCACACACATTGGCTTCTCTTGACTTATATCGTATTTGAAAGTAAGTTTATATTTAATTGCAGGATCGATTGACATTTTAGGGATTTGTAGTTTCCCTTTAATATTTCTTTCATACAAAGGATTGAAAGTATTGGCAAGTTGTAGGTAATTCTAACAGTTTTATGGATAGGGAATCTATAGTACAGGAGGAGTAGTATTTAGCTTGAAATTGGATAAATCTTTGACATTCAGAGGAAGTCTTTGTTACTTTGGTTTTTCAGATTTTTCTTACATGATCCATTTAACTAAACTATGAGTCTAGCCTGTATTTGGAGGATGACTTCTTTCATTTATTCTACCACATCACTACTGCCTCTGTGTTAGCTTTTCCAACTACCTTTTCCTTTTACAGACCTTTTCTGGTAATAAACCAGCATTACTTAGTTGATCATATTCCATCTAAGAATTGTTATTGATTAAAGTAACTTACAACCTTGAACCTTGTTGCTCACTTTTTCTCCTTGCATATGTATGTTGTTCTTGATGGTGATTTCTTTCTGTTTTAAATAATTATTTTAGCCTGCAACTCTTTTCCTCAAAGCTTCTGTAGCTTGGGAGGAAAGGCTTTGACAGTGGAATTAGTCTTCTCTTTCCTGTTAAAATTTGTATTATACAAAATAAAATGCTTCTTAAATTCTTGATTTGTTTTACATGTGATGTCTCCTCATCTTTGCCCTCCACCTTGCTTGTTCTTTGCCCTCTGTCTTTCTTCATATATATATATATATATATATATGTATTTATATATATATATATATGTATTTATATATATATATATATATTTATATGTACCAGCTTCTATTTGTATAGGTCCCTACCATCTCAAATAATATTTTCATTGAGAGTAACATATTTTCTCTTCATATCCTCATATATAAGTTAATTGTCCTTTTGTTTTTTTATAATTAAGTTTCATGAACTGATTTTGTCTCTGTTTCTAATAGGTGGTCTGATTTCTGTTCATTGTATTTCTGGCATTACCTTTAGGAATCCACCCTTCTCTCTTCCTAGTCTGTGTGGTTTAGGGTGGATATTCTTCTTCCCCACATTCAGAGCTGGAACACATGATACAGGCCCAGGTAATCTAGTGCATTGGAATTCTCTGGCCTGAGTATTAGTTCAAGGATTGACATTTGGCTCAAGTAGAGATAATGAGGCAAAGTGGGTTTAGTAAAAATTTTGTTGTTAGTGCTCTTGAATCGATTCTGACTCCTAGCGACCCTGTGTACCACAGAGTGGAACCCTGCCTGGTCTCACCTTCTGGCACTGTGTCAGACAATGCTTCGCTGCTATTCATAGGGTTTTCATGGCCAGTTTTTTTGGAAGTGTATGACCAGGTCTTCTTCCTAGTCTGTCTGAGTCTGGAAGCTCCACTGAAACCTGCCCACCATAGGTGACCCTGCTGGTATTTGAAATACTAGTGGCATATCTTTCAGCATCACAGCAACATGCAGCCACCACAGTATGACAGTTAACAGACTGGGTGGTGTGATTCCCTGATCGCAAAACAAACTTGTGCTGCAGCAGTGAGAGTGCTGAATCTTAACCACTAGACTGCTGGGGCTGGCTTTAGTAAAAATTATAATTATTTTGGGGGCTTTTTTAGATACTTGAAACTCAAAGTTCATAAATGACAAGTTCACTCTAAAGTGAAGATTGAATATGCTGTATTAACAATGGGTTTGGCACACATACTCATAATAATATGTGCTCCAATATAAGCTGTTATTTTTTGCCAGGCATTGTTCTAAGAGTTTAGCATTACTTATTCAGTCTTCACAACAACTTTGATACAGATACTTTTATAATTCCCATTTTATAGATGAGGAAATGAGGGTCAGAGAGGTCATGTAACTTGTCTCAGTTCATACAGTTAATGATGATCCTATCAGTGTTTATATCCAGAGATTCTGAATCAGAGCTCAAGTTATTAACCTTTATATTACCTTGACTTTATTCAGAGGCTGGAAATTTTGTTTAAAATCAGCTTTATTATTATTCTTTCTTTTTGCTGGGGAAGATTTGCCTTGAGCTACCATCTGTGCCTGTCTTCCTCTTATTTTTTTTAGTATGTGGGCCAGCCGCACAGCATGGCTGCTAACAGAGCAGTGGGTCCACACCCACGAACTGAACCTGGGCCACCAAAATGGAGTGAGATGAACTTAACCACTAGGCCACTGGGGCTGGTCCTAAAATTGACTTTATTAAGAAATACTTTGGGGCCGGCCCGGTGGCACCGCGGTTAAGTGGGAATGTTCTGCTTTGGTGGCCCAGCGTTCGCCGGTTTGGATCCCAACTGCGGACATGGCACTGCTTGGCAAGCCATGCTGTGGTAGGTATCCCATGTATAAAGTAGAGGAAGATGGGCATGAATGTTAGCTCAGGGCCAGTCTTCCTCAGCAAAAAGAGGAGAATTGGTGGCAGATGTTAGCTAAGGACTAATCTTCTTCAAAAAAAGAAGTTACCAGTTTTAAGTGTATATAGTTCAATGAGTTATGACAAATGAATACATCTGTGTAACCACCACCCTAATCAAGATATAGAACATTTCCATCACCTTAGAATGTTTACTTGGGGCAACACTGCGTTCTGTCTTCTACCCTCACACCTGACACCTGGCAACCACTGATGGTTTTCTATCACTATAGTTTTCCCTTTTCTAGGATTTTGTATTAATAGTATTCAGTATGTAGTGTTTTGTGTCTGCTTGCTTTCTTTTGGCATAATGTTTTTGAGATTCAGTAATGTTGAATGTATCATTAATGTTTTCTTTTAATCACTGGGTCGTATTCCATTATATGGATATAACATGACTTGTTTATATCTTTGTGGGTTAAAGATATTTTAGTTTCTTTGTTTCTAGTTTTTGGCACTTGTGGAGAAAGCTGTTGTAAACATTCACATTCAGGTTTCTGTGTGGACATGTCTTCACATCTCTTGGGTAAATATCTAGGATTGTATTGCTGGATTGTATGCCAAGTATATGTTTAACTTTATAAGAAACTGCAAAACTGTTTCCTAAAGTGGCTGTATCATTTTGTAGTTCTACCAGTGATGTTTAAGAGTTCCAGTTCTACATCCTTGACAATGTGTGGTGTTTTCAGTCTTTCAAATTTTAGTCATTCTAGTGGATGTGTTGTAGTATCTCATTGTTATAACTTGCATTACCTAAATGACTGATGATGTTGGGTGTATTTTCATGTGCTTATTTTCCATTTGTGTATCTTTTATAAGGTGTCTGTTCTATCTTTCTGCCCATTTTTCTCTTTTTTGTCTTGAGTGGGAAGGGTTCTTTATATATTCTAGGTATAAGTCTTTGGTCATTCCTATGTATTGTGATATTTTCTCCAAGTCTGTTGCTTATCTTTTTTTTTCTTTTGTTTTCTGAGGAAGATTAGCCCTGAACTAACATCTGCTGCCAATCCTCCTCTTCTTGCTGAGGAAGACTGGCCCTGAGCTAACATCCATGCCCATCTTCCTCTACTTTATATGTGGGACGCCTACCACAGCATGGTGTGCCAAGCGGTGCTGTGTCCGCACCTGGGATCCAAACCAGTGAACCCCGGGCCGCCGAGAAGCAGAACGTGTGCACTTAACCACTGTGCCACCAGGCCGGCACCTTATTTTCTTAACAGTATCTTTTGAAGTGCAAAATTTTAAAGTTTAAGTTGAGTTTATTGATTGTTTCTTTTATGGTTTATAGCTTTTATATTCTATATAAGAAATTGTTGTCTAACATGAAGTCACAAAAGATTTTCTTGTATATTTTCTTCTAGAAGCTTTATAGTTGTCTTGTGGTTAGGTATATGATCATTTCATGTTGGTTTTTATGTGCTGTGTGTGGTAAGGGTTGAAGATTTTCCCTTCCACTATGGATACCCAGTTATTGTAGCACCCATTTGTTGAAAGACCATCTTTGTTGATTGAATTTTCTTGAACTTTTCTCAAAAATTAGCCATTTATATGAGTTTATTTCTGTAGTCTTTATTCTGTTCCATTGATCTATATGTTTATCCTTATGCCAATACCACACTGTCTTGATTACTGTATCATTATAGTAAGTCTTGAAATCAGATAGTGTAATTTTGTTCCTCTATTTCAAAGTCATTTTGATTATTTAGATCCTTTGTATTTCCACATAGATTTTAGACTTAGCTTACCAATTGCTTCAAAAAAGCATGCTAGGATTTTCATTTGGCTTACTTTGAATCTATGACTCAACTTGGGAAGATTTGACATCTTAACAATATTGAATCTTTGAATCATGAACATGGTATATTTGTCCAATTATTTAGGTCTTAAATTTTTTTTTTTTAAATAGCTTTGCTGAGATATAATTTACATCCATACAATTCAGTCATTTATTTATTTACTTTATTTTTTTTAAGATTTTATTTTTTTCCTTTTTCTCCCCAAAGCCCCCCAGTACATAGTTGTATATTCTTCGTTGTGGGTCCTTCTAGTTGTGGCATGTGGGACGCTGCCTCAGCGTGGTTTGATGAGCAGTGCCATGTCTGTGCCCAGGGTTCGAACCAACGAAACTCTGGGCTGCCTGCAGTGGAGCACGCGAACTTAACCACTCGGCCACGGGACCAGCCCCAGGTCTTTAATTTCTCTTAGCAATGTTTTATAGTTTTCAGTGTTTGGATCTTGCACAAATTTTGTTAAACTTATCTTTAAGTATTTTATGTTTTTGATGCTGTTATTAAAGTTATTTTAATTTCAGTTTTTACTTGTTGCTAATATATAGAAATAAAATTTATTTTTGTATATTAACTTTGTATTCTGTGAATAGTTAAATTCACTTTTTAGTTCTACTAGTTTTTTGGTAGAACCAGTGGGACTTTCTTTCTTTTTTTTTTTTTTGAGGAAGATTAGCCCTGAGCTAACATCTGCCGCCAGTCTTCCTCTTTTTGCTGAGGAAGATTGGCCCTGAGCTAACATCTGTGCCCATCTTCTTCTACTTTATATGTAGGATGGCTGCCACAGCATGGCTTGACAAGCGGTGCGTAGGTCCTCACCTGGGATCCGAACCAGCGAACCTCAGGCCGCCGAAGCAGAGAGTGCAAACTTAACTGCCGCGCTGCTGGGCTGGCCCCTCACTGGGACTTTCTGGGAAGATAATCATATCATCTGCAAATCAAGACAGTTTTACATCTTTCCTTACAATTTGTATGCCCTATTTGCTAATTTTTTTTAAAGTGATTTTTTGCATTTTTGTTTATGAGTGATACTGGGCTATGGTTGTCTTGTTTTATATATATATATCTATATATTATAGGTGTATATATAACATATATAATATATAAATATATTATATATATATATATATATTTGGTTTTGGTATCAGGGTATATGAGTTTGCTAGGGCTGCCATAACATAATAACAGACTGGGTACCTTAAACAACAGATTTATTTTCTCACAGTTTTGGAGGCTAGGAGTCCAAGATCAAGGTGTCAGCAGGTTTGGAATCCTCTGAGGCCTCTCTCCTTGGCTTATAGATGGCCACCTTCTTGATGTATCTTGACATGAGCACCCCTGGGTCTGTGTGTTGTCTGTGTCCTGCTGTCCTCTTCTAAGGACACCAGTCATATTGGATTAGGGCCTACCCATATGACCTCATTTTACCTTAATTACCTCTTTAAGGCCCAATCTTGAAATACAGTCACATTCTGAGGTACTGGGGCTTGGGATTTCAACGTTTGAATTTTGGGGGAACACAATTCAGCCAATCACAGAGTAATGCTGGACTTCTGAAAGGAGATGAGAAATCCTCTGTTCTCCCTTCTCTTCTCTTATGTTTTCTGAAAGAGTTTGTACAGAATTGGTATGTTTCTTAAGTCTTGGGTTGAATTTACCAGTGAAGCCACAGTTTTTGTGGGAAGGTTTTTATTTACTACGTCAGTATCTCTTTAATAGATAAAGGGTTATGTAGGTTCTTTATTTCTTGCATGAACTTTGAGAATTTGTGTGCTAAGGGATTTATCCATTTAACCGAAGTTATTGAACTTATTGGTATAAAGTTTATAATATTTCCTTATGCTTTTAATGTTTATGGTATTTGAAGGGATGTCCCTTCTTTCATTCCTGATACTGGTAATTTGTTTTTTGTCCTTTTTTTCCCCTTGAACAGTTTAGCTAGAGGATTACCAGATTTGTTAATCTTTTAAAGTAACTGGCTTTGGTATTGCTGATTTTCTATATAGATTGTCCATTTTCTGTTTCACTGATTTTTGGTTTTATTTTTTTTATTTTTTTATTTTTATTTTATTTTTCGAGGAAGATTAGCCCTGAGCTAACTACCGCCAGTCTTCCTCTTTTTTTTTTTTTTGCTCAGGATGCCTGGCCCTGACCTAACATCCGTGCCCATCTTCTTCTAATTTATATGTGGGACACCAACCACAGCACGGTGTGCCAAGCAGTGCCATGTCTGCACCCGGGATCTGAACTGGCACACCCCGGGCCGGTGAGAAGCAGAACATGCACACTTAACCACTGTGCCACCGGGCTGGCCCCTGGTTTTATTTTTTATTATTTCTTTCCTTCTGCTTTGTTTCCTCTTTTTTTGGTTTCTGAATATTGAAGCTTAGATTATTGATTTTTTGCCTTCTATCTAAGAAAAACATTTAATCCTATCAATTTCCCTTTCTCATCCTTGCATTAGTTGTATCTTTTAATTTTCATTCAGTTCAAAGTACTTTGTCACTTCCATTGTGATTTCTTATTCGAACCATGGGTTATTTAGAAATATATTGTTTAATTTTTAAATGAGAATTTTCTGGATATCATTCTGTTATTGATTTCTAATGTAATTCACCTTTGTTCAGAGAATATGATTTGTATGAATTTAGTTAAATTTATTGATAACTTGTTTCATGGTCCACTGTAAGCTTTATCATGGTTAATGTTCCATATGCACTTGAAAAAAATGAGTATTGTGCTCTGTGTAGGCTGATCTGTTCTATAAATCTCAAATAGTCAAGTTGGTCGATGTTTTGTTTAAGTTCTCTAGTACCCCTGTTGATTTTCTATATACTTGTCCTATCCATTACTGAAGGAGAAGTGTTAAATCTTTAACCATTCCAACTATAATTGTGGGTTTGGCTTTGTCTCCGTTTAATTCTGTCAGCCTTTGCTTCATGTATTTTGAAGCTATTTTAGTAGGGCACACACATTTATAGTTGGTGAATTGATCCCTTTATCATTTTGAAACGACTCTCTTTTTTTTTTTTTTGTTTCCCTGTGCTGAGGAACATTCTCCCTGAGCTAACATCTGTTCCAGTCTTCCTCTATTTTGTATGTGGGTCGCTGCCACAGCATGGCTGCAGATGAGTGGTGTAGGTTTGCGCCCAGGAACTGAACCCGGGCTGCTGAAGTGAAGCGTGCTGAGCTTAACCACTAGGCCATGGGGCTGGCCCTGAGACATCCTTCTTCATTCCTGGTAATACTTGTTCTGAAACCCATTTAGTCTGATGTTAATATAGCTCCCCAGCTTTCTTTTCATCAGTGTTTCCATGGCTTTTTTTTTGTCCTTCACTACTTCGATATCTGATTTAATATTTAAAGTAGATTTCTTGTGGATAGTATATGGTTGAGTCTTCCTTTTTTATTTAATGTGACAGCTTGCCTTTTAATTGGGTTAGATTGTTTACCTTTTAACATAATTATGATGTGCTTGGTTTTATGTGTATATTTTACTTGCTCTTTATTTTCTATTTGTCCCCTTAATTCCTTTTCTCCTTCTTTTCTTGCCTTCTTTTGGATTAGTTGGATACTTTTAGGATTTCCATTTTATTTCCACAATTGACTTAGTAGTCATAGTTGTGTGTGGGGTGTGCGTGGTGTGTGTGTGTGTTTGGGGGAGGTGCTTGCTCTAGAATTTACAGTATTCGTTTTTAACTTTTCACCTTCTACCTTCAAATAGTGTTACATCATTTCATATACAGTGTAAAAATTTTGCAGCAGTATGCTTCCATTCTGTAGGATTCATTCTGTTGCTCCCTCATGGCCTGAAGTGTAAGTTCTTTATTCCTTTTTTTAAAGAAAATTGAGATAAAATTCATACCATAAAATTCACCATTTTAACCACTTAAGGTGTACAATTCAGTGGTCTTTAGTACATTCGCAGTGTTTTGCAATCATCACAGCTGTCTAGTTCCAGAGCATTTTCATCACACCAAAAGGAAACCCTATATCTGTTAAGCAGTCACTCTCCTCTGCTTCCCTTGGCAACCACTAATTTGCTTTCTGTCTCTATTGATTTGCCTGTTCTGAACATATCATGTAAGTGGAATCATACAGTATGAGATCTTTTGTGTCTAGCTTCTTTTACTTAGCATAGTGCTTCTAAGGTTCATCCATCTTAGAGTGTGTATCATTTTTTATGGCTGAATAATATTCCATTATAGTGATAGACCACATTTCTTTTATCCATTTATCACTTGATGGACATTTGGGTTGCTTCCACTTTTTATTTATTATGAGTAATGTTCTTGTGATCATTAGTATAAAAGTTTTCTTGGAACCTGATGTTTTCCAGGCTCTGTGCTGTTTACCTAGGAGTGTAACTGCTAAAGTCATATGGTAATTCTGTGTAAAATGTTCTGAGGAACTGCCAAGCTGTTTTCCACAGAGGCTGCATCATTTTATATTCCCACCAGAACTGCAGGGATTTCAGTTTCTCCAGATCCTCACCAATATGTATCATTTTTCTTTTTTTTGATTGTACCCAATGTAGTGGGTGTCAAGTGGTATCTCATTGTGGTTTTGATTTGTACTCCCCTATTGTCTAGTGATGTTGAGCATCTTTTTATGGGCTTATTATTGGTCATTCTTTTATTACTTTTTAAAGGTTGTGCTTTGGTCTTCAATAATTAACTTGGGTCAGTCAACAGTATATTTCTTGGTAGTCAAAGTAAAGTAGAGAGAAAACTTGTGGTCTAGATTTTCACTGTTTGGTTGAATACATTTTCTGTAGAGGTATATGTTATGTATAGTGTTTGGGTTTTCAGTTCAAGAATAGGAGACTAATTTAATTGGTCTATATTTTAAATTCAGTACTGTATTTATAAAATGAGACTTTACTAAAACAATTTTTTAAAAAGTTACTGTAAAAAATCCAAATAAGGATACAAGAGACACATTTTGCATGTAGTTTGGGGATTTCTTTCACCCCTGGATAATGGGATGGGGATACTGTCTAATGGAACATGTTGGATATGGTACCTCCCCTGTCCATGCTTCCTTATATTAGAAATTTCTGTTTCTGTAACCCTTCCTGCGTAGGCAACTATGTCTTTCTTCTGTGTGAATTTGATGTCATCCACAAATGATTGGCCTGTGACGGGTGCTTTTCTGAAATGTGACTAAAATATAGCAATTACATCTTGTTGGAATTGACTTGAAAAGATATTTTGGGCCAATCATATTGTCTGTTAGGAATTTGAAATAAAAAAAGAAACACCTACATTGGCCTGTTTTATTTTATGTTTTTAAAGGTTGGCCCTGAGCTAACATCTGTTGCCAGTCTTTTTTTTCCTTCTTCTTCTCTCCAAAGTCCCCCAGTACTTAGTTGTATATTCTAGTTGTGGGTCCTTCTGCTTCTGCTGTGTGGGGCGCTGCCTCAGCATGGCTTGATGAGCTGTGCTAGGTCCGCGCCCAGGATCTGAACTGACGAAACCCTGGGCCGTCAAAGCAGAGTACATGAACTTAACCACTTGGCCATGGGGCTGGCCCCTAGAATTGGCCTGTTTTAATTAAAGTTCCTGATGTAGTGGTGGTGCTGCAAGGGCTATATAGTGCAAGCTGATATCCTTGAAAAGTGGAAAAAGAAGCTGTCAGTCACATTAATCGTAGATCACTTGTGAAGATCTGTGTTCTGTATTCCTGGGCTGAGTTCTCTGGATTCACCTTGAATCCAACACCCTAGGTCCTATGAGGCCTGGTCCTGGTGTTTGCTATGAGATAATTCTAAGTGCTCCATCTGTCTTAGAACTACACAAGCCTAATTAAAATTCTTCTCCAACTTGAAGCCTTTGCTGGTGGTTAGAACTGATGCTCTGTTTGAGTAAGAGCCTTGGAAGTGTGTGAATGGAATAAGGTCCAGGAAGAGACTGAGAGTGTATTGGGGTGATTTTCATGCTTAGAGGAACCAGTATTGACACTTGTTGGCTATATTTGGTTCCCTGATCCAATCTGTTTTTTGTTTGTGCATATCAGAGATTGACTCCCCTGCTTATCTTTTCATGTGTATTAGTTGTTCTATTAATCATGATGTCTTTTCTTTACTAGCCCATTGTTGTCTCATCTTTCTTAAAGCTCTGCCCTGAAGCTAGCATATAGCTATTTTGAATTCTCCCCCATTTTAAAGATTTCATTATTAAATTATAGAGTCTAAAAAGTTTGCCTTCTGTTCCTTTTCTTCATCTTTCCTGTCCTTACTCAGAGAACCTGTGACGTAAGACAGTGTTAAACATGGGTGCTAATGGAGATAGGTTAGGGAGGAATCTCTTTACAAAATACAAATAAATTTAATCTCTACCTTTGGAAAAAGAGAGGTTTAAGTTTTTCAGGGCTTTTTATCATACCAAATGAAACTAGGAAGGAGTCAAATGATGGGACAGAGGCTGGAACCTGACTGCTGCCTGTGAAAAAGTGTTCTGGGGATCTATAGTTATAGGTGTAGGTATAAAAAAGGATTTGAGGTTTATTTTTTCCTTTTTTATTCATTTCCTTGTCTTCCAGTCCTGAATCCAGTTGGGGCCAGTTGAGAATGGAGGATGGCTTGAGGATGGTTGTATTACCACTGGTGTAAGAGGAAGGAGGAAGCTAAAGAAATTTTAAGTTTTGGACATTTTGAGAGGAAGGAAGAAACATTCCTGTGACTACTGTCTTTCGTTGAGTGTCTTTAATTCTTGAAGGATGTATATAAATTTCAGCATATTCAAAATAATTTTTTCCAAGGTCTTCTATACATTGATAGTGATTTTAATTTTCACAGTCACAATGATGCGTATTATTTGTTTCCTTTATCTTCTGAGATCATAGCATGGGGGAAAGGACACTGAACTTGGAATTAAAAGCCCTGAGATTTAACTTTGGGCAAATGAATGATTGACTTGGAGTCTATTTCTTCACTTATAAATTGAAATATAGTAATATTCCATCGTAGGATTGTGAGGCTTAGACTATATAATACATGTATAAAGAAACTGTAAATTATGAAATCACTGAAAAGAATCAGGTGATAGTTGCTAGGGTTTGGCATTTGGCACCAAAAAAGAAAGTGGTTCTTTGGTTTTGTTTAGGTAAGATGTAAGCCCTCCTTGTTTTCCTAGGTGATTCTAGATTGTTCCTGGCTCTGATTATCTTGGTAATATTATGTTTTTTAGTACTTAACCTTTGAAAGATTGTGTACTTGGTTGGTTAGAACCACTACTGCTATGAGACAGTTGCCGCATTTTGTGAAAGCTTAATGGAGTTAGTGTCAGTACCAAAGTATACATTGATTGAACAATGTGTTTATTGTTTTTGTTAGAAAGTTCTGAGATTATACTTTGTATCATTTAATAAGTTTGGATGCTGCTTTTGAAGCAGGTGATGCATATAAAATTGAGGGAGATTACAAATAGGGCCCTGATTAAAAATGTAAACTGAGAGTCAAACTGATTATGATATGACCTTTGCTTAACTGAGATGATGTGCCTTATAAATACAAAATAGTAGAATTTTAAAAATAATTTTCTGTATCTGTTCTGCAATGTTGGCTTTTAAATGCACTTAAATGACATAGTTAACTCTTCGGCAAGCTTAAGGTTGTGAAGTATAATATCTGCCCTTAGTTTTGATGATTAGTATTGAAATGTCTTCTTAAAAGATTTAATTGAACAACATTATTTCATTTTGTTTATTTTTTTTAAGTTTTTTTTTTTTTCCTTTTTCTCCCAAAGCTCCCTGGTACATAGTTGTGTTTAGTTGTAGGTCCTTTCAGTTGTGGCATGTGGGACACCGCCTCAGTTTGGCCTCATAAGCAGTGCCATGTCTCTGCCCAGGATTTGAACCGGCGAAACCCTGGGCTGCCGAAGCGTAGGGCGCAAATTTAACCACTCAGCCACAGGGCTGGCCCTATGAAGAACATTATTTTAATAAAACAATGACAAGAGGCAAAAGTTCAAAATAATCACTACTGATAATGTTTTGAATAGTACCCGTGTGGTCAGTTTTGTGGTGTATTTGAAGTTCTTTGGTTGGGGTTGCAAAATCAGTTGCCTAAATTGGCCATCGTATTTTCTCTTAAATCAGTATCCATTATGTTTATTTGCTCTTGTGTTCTTTCTTTTTCTTCTATTTAGAATACTTTCCTGAGTTCTTTCACTTCTCTTTTCAGATAATTCTTTCTTCCTAACACCTGGTTTCTGAGGTTTTCTGGTGAAGAATTTTCTTTTTTTCCAAATGCTTTTATCATTTTCTTTATTCTTTTCAGTCCACTTTAAAATATTAGATTATAATTTCTATTAATTGCTGTTTTCCTGTCCTGTTTTCAGTGTTTCTAGGGACGGTATTATGCTCCTTATTCGAACGTGAACTTTTTCTGTTGCTAATGTTTTAGAATGATTAAGCATGGAAAATATATATTTTATATTTATGTTCATTGTTACCATTTTTAGAGCTCTTTATTTCTTTATGTAGATTTTCTGTCTGGTTTCATATTCCTTCTGTAAGCAGAACTTATATTAATATATCTTGTAGTGAAGGTCTGTGTGCAATGAATTTTCTCTGTTTATGTTTGTTTAAAAATGGAATTATTTTGCCTTCATTTTTGAAAGGTATTTTCTGGGGGTATAAATTTCTGAGTTGAAAGTTTTTCCTTTCAGTATTTTAAAGAAGTCACTCCATTGTCTTTTTGGCTGTCATCGTTTCTGATGAAAAGTCTGTTATAATTCTTATCTTTGTTCCTCTTTATGTGATGTCTTTTTGTCTACAACTGCCTTCAAGATTATCTCCTTATCTTTGGTTTTCTCTTTATCTTTGCAGTTTAAATGCAATGTATGTGTCAGGATTTAAAAATTACTTTTCCTCTGTGTGGGGTTTTCTGAGCTTCTTGGATCTGTGGTATTATGTCTTTAAAAAAAATGTTGGGGCTGGCCCAGTGACGTAGTGGTTAAGTGCGTATGTTCCGATTCTCGGCAGCCCGGGGTTTGCTGGTTTAGATCCCGGGTGCGGACATGGCACCGCTTGGCAAAAAGCCATGCTGTGGTAGGCGTCCCACATATAAAGTAGAGGAAGATGGACACGGATGTTAGCTAAGGGCCAGTCTTCCTCAGCAAAAAGAGGAGGATTGGCAGCAATTAGCTCAGGGCTAATGTTTCTCCAAAAAAAATAAAATGTCAGCCACTGTCTCTTCACATACTTCTTCTGATTTGTTCTCTCTGTCTTCTCTATGACTTTGATTACACATATGTTAGACCATTTGATATTGTCTCACAGTTCTTGGATGCTGTATTTTGTTTTTTCTTTTTCTCTTTGTGTTTTACTTTGGATAGTGTTGGTTGACCTATCTTCAGATTTGCTGGTTTTTTTTTGGGGGGGGGGGCGATTAGCCTTGAGCTAACATCTGCTACCAATCCTCCCCTTTTTTTTGCTGGGGAAGACTGGCCCTGAGCTAACATCCATGCCCATCTTCCTCTACTTTATATGTGGGATGCCTGCCACAGCATGGTTTGACAGTTGGTGCCATGTCTGCAGCCGGGATCTGAACTGGCGAATCCCGGGCCGCCGAAGCGGAACATGCGAACTTAACTGCTGCCCCACTGGGCTGGCCCCAGATTCACTGCTTCTTAATTTGTGTTTCATGTATTGATGAACCCATGAAAATAATGCTTTGTCTCTAATGTTGTTTTTTTTAAATTTCTAACAATTACATTTTACTTTCTGTAGAGTTCCAGTTGGTTCTTTGTAGATCTTCCATTTTCCTCCTCAGTATGTTCGTTTTCCTTTAAATCACTGAGCTTATTTGTAATATATGTTTTGAAGTCCTTTTCTTCTAATTCCATTATTTATGTCTTTGTTTCTATTAACTGGTTTTTATTCTATACATGGGTTACATTTTTCTGCTGTTTTACTTGTCTAGTAATTTTTTTATTGGATAATAGACATTGTAAACTTTCCATTATTGAGTTCTGGATTTTGTTTTTTTCTTTATAATGTGTTGGACTTTGTTCCGGCAGAAAGTTAAGTTTCTTACAGATTAGTTTTATCCTTTTGAGGATTTTTTAAAAAAAAATTTAAGTTAATTTTTTTTCGAGGGTGGATTATGAGGAGCCATTTTTCTAGAACTAGTTTAGTTTCACTACTAATGACTCTTTTGGGGGGTCTCTATATTGAATGCCCTGCATTTTATATCCCCCTTGACATTTTTTTTTAAACTGATCTTGTGGAGTTTTACCCTGAATGTGTGTGACTAGTATTCAGCAACAGGCTTGAGGAGAACACTGTGTAGCTTTCTAGAATTCTTTCTCCTTGTAGCTCTTTCTTCTCTGGTGTTCGAACCTTTGAATTCTTTTCGTTTTAGCCTTCCTGAATTAGTGAGATTGTGGTGCTGTGTTTGTATTCTTCCTCTTCGGGCCTGTGAACTTTTCTGTGAAGGCAGAAATCTGGGTCTGTCCAGTGTTCACTTCGTTTGTTTCACTCCTCTGAAAGATCTCAGTACTGTGCTGCCTAGTGTCCAGTGTCTGAAAGCAATTGTTTCATGTATTTTTCCTCCCAGTTTTCTAAGTGTATATGGTAAGAGGGTAAGTCTGATTGCAGTTAGATTTTTACCTTGAGTGCAGAGTGAGCTAATCATGTTTTGCATCATCCCTTGGCCTATCCAAGGCTCGTTTCTTACTTTGTTTTACTTTGTCATATTTCTTTGGTCCTAAATTGAACTTTTTTCTTTTGTGCTTTGACATATCTGAAAGTTGGGTTATATGTTATAGATGATGGAATTTTAATATATGTAAATGCATATATACATGTGTATGTATTTATGTATATATATGTGGCTGTGTATGCATGTGTGTGTGTGTGTGTGTAGCCAAGAAAAACATCCACATCTATCAAGAGGGATCATGTATGAGGATACTTGCAACAAGCCAGATACCCATTGTGATAGCAGGGAATTAGAGGCAGGCTTAATGCTCATAATTACAAGGACAGAGAAGTAAAATGTACTTGGATATATACTATAAAACACCATGCATGGGGGCCGGCCCTGTGGCCGAGTGGTTAAGGCTAGATGGCAGTTGGATGTAGCTGTCATTTCGTGCAGATGTATGAGCCTAGAAAATGCCCACCTCAAAACTTGATATAGGTTTCAGCAGATTGAAAGAAAGTTTCTGAGATAGTTGTGAATTACTCTTTTATTTCCTATGAACTTAATGTATGTATGTGGGAGGTAGGAGTGGAGGAGATTCTCGGATGTGGTGAATTGGACATGTTTAGCAACATTCCTAAAGTTAGACTCAGATGAAGGTTAACTGGCTAAATGTCAGCCTGGCCTAAGAATCTAGTACCAATAGCTTTTAGTTCTATTATTGATTCTCTTAATAAATGCTGCCTCACCAAAGTAATGGATAGTATTGTGTGGAAAAATCTGGATGTTAGTGATGAAGTAAAAAACAGATTCAGAAAAGTTAGATGGTGAAGAATGAAAATTTGTTGGAAAACTCTTATTTATGTGTGTGTGTATTTTTTTCACAAGAGTGATATAAAACTTGTCTAAAAGAACTTTTTAGAGAAGCATAAAGTAAAATTCCGAACTGATAAGAAAGTACTATCGTAATTTAATGAACAGAGTTGTTTGTTTTTTAGTAGTATATAATGGTACATCTTATTATTGATATTCTTTTTTTTTTTTGAGGAAGATTAGCCATGAGCTAACTGCTGCCAATCCTCCTCTTGTTGCTGAGGAAGACTGGCCCTGAGCTAACTTCTGTGCCCATCTTCCCCTACTTTATACGTGGTGTGCCTGCCACAGCACAGCATGCCAAGCAGTGCCATGTCCCCACCCGGGATCCGAACCAGCAAACGCAGGCCTCTAAAGTGGAACATGCACACTTAACCGCTGCGCCACCGGGCCAGCCCCTGTTGATGACATTCTTATTGAATAAGGGATTGTATTCCTTCCCCTACTTCATTTCTTATTGCCCTGACTTCTTCTCTTGGTTTTCTATTGTGATTATATATGTCTTTGAATATATGTATCCTTGTGAAATACATATTTTTCCATGTTTTAAGTTTATATGAATTGCATTGTGGCATACGTCTCATTTTCATGTCTGTTTTCACTTGATAAAACATCTAGCCATGTTGCTCCAGGTACCTTTGGTTCATTCCTTCTGACTGTTGCATGATGTTTTTTTCCTCTGCTTTTTTTTTTTTCCCTCCCCAAATCCCCTCAGTACATAGTTGTGTATTTTAATTGTGGGTCCTTCTAGTTGTGGCATGTGGGACGCCACCTCAGCATGGCCTGAGGAGCAGTGCCATGTCCGTGCCCAGGATCCTTAACCACTCGGCCCTGGGGCGGGCCCCCATGCATGGTGTTTTATAGTATATATCCAAGTACATTTTACTTCTCTGTCCTTGTAATTATGAGCATTAAGCCTGCCTCTAATTCCCTGCTGTCACAATGGGTATCTGGCTTGTTGCAAGTATCCTCATACATGATCTCTCTTTATAGATGTGGATGTTTTTCTTGGCTACACACACACGCGCACCCACGCATACACAGCCACATATATATACATAAATACATACACATGTATATATGCATTTACATATATGTATACAGACTTACTACACACATGTATACTCAGGAATATGTAGATGTATTTAGCTGTACCTATTTACATATAATCTCAAAAGTAAGATTACTGGGTCATAAGTATATGAATACTTAGTGTAGGTTGCTTGCTAGAATATCTCTGCATGGACATTCTTGTTTCTCTATATCCTCCCTAATATACTTGGAATTCCAATTTTCTAATAATTTAGTGAGGATAAAGTTATTTTATTGTCTTAATGTGCATTGTTTGATTACTAGTGATTTGGAACATGCGTATACTTGAAAGGCAGTGTGTTTTCCTCTTCTATGAATTAGGAATTGACATTCTCTCCCTTTTTTTCCTATTGGATTTTGTGTGTTGAATGTTGGTTTACAAGAAATGCTGGTATTATGGTGGTGCCAGAGACATGAACAGTACCAGGGGGTGACTTAATCCATACGTGATTTCTTCCCCCTTTTTGATGATGCCTCTGTATTGGGGGATCCATAAAAAGTTTTTGGGGTTTGTAAACATTTTGAGGGATTATATAAAATTTCAGGTATATATATAATGTTTGGCCTGGCTGCCAATTCATATACTTGCTATGCCTGTGCTTTTGGTTGGGTCTTCTAGCTCGTCTTCCTTGAATGCTGTTGATTGGCAGAGTGGACGGGGTTCTAAATGAATTGTTTGCAGTTTTTCCCAAAACTTGCTCTGGGTATGTGCTTGTTTATCAAAATTAGGGAGAGTTAGGGGTGTTTTGTTAGGACCTCCTCTGTATTTCCTATGATAATCTTCCCTTTTTTGGGAAGGGTAGTGGTCATGAGTCCTTATATTCCTCTATTCTGTTCTACCCATTTCTGATAGGAATTCCTTGAAGTTTTTAGCTTGGGTAGATACCACTCTTCCCAAGTTTCTGTCACTGATACAGTTTTTTTCATATTCTCTTTTTGTGTATTCTACCATTTATTGCATATTATAAACCAGGAATTGTACTGAGTACTTCATAGATATTTTGTTAATCAATACAGTGATCCTATGATATAAATACCATCTCAGTTAGACAAATGAGGAAGCAGGATAACTACTTGCCCAAAGTCAGAAAGCTGTAGGTGGCATAGCTAGGATAAATTTCAGTTGAATTCCATTTTTGCTGAAACTCTTGACCTTAACTCTGGTTAAAAAGCTAGCTTTTGGTGAAAAGAATGGCGATTCTCTTCTCTAATGCACGTGTTGCTCAGAAGTCATTATGTAAAAGCTGGTGGTTTAAACTGATCTGATAGTAATTTTTAGGTATTGCATGCAACTTTTAGTATTAGTGGAACATATTATATGACATATGTGGTAGTCTTGCTCGCTCTTTTTCCTTTTGTAATTTTATATTATTTTAAAATTTTATTTGTTTTTTATTGTGGTAATATTGGTTTATAATGTTATGTAAATTTCAGGTGTATGTCATTATATATTTCAGTTTCTGTGTTGATTACATCATATTCACCACCCAAATAATAATTACAATCCATCAGCATACACGTGTGCCCAATCACCCCTTTCACCTTCCTTCCTCCCCCCTTCCCCTCTGGTGATCACCAATTCAATCTCTATCATCTGTTTGTTTGTTGTTTTTTATCTTCTATTTATGAGTGAGATCATACGGTATTTGACTTTGTCCCTCGAATTTACTTTGCTTAGCATAATACCCTCAACATCCACCCATGTTGTCACAAACGGGCCAGATTTCATCCTTTTTTATGGCTGAGTAGTAGTCCATTGTGTATATATACCACATCTTCTTTATCCATTTGTGCCCTGGTGAACACCTAGGGTGCTTCCAAGTCTTGGATATTGTGAATAATGCTGCAGTGAACATAAGGGTGCATATATTTTTACACATTTGTGTTTTCATGTTCTTTGGAAAAATACCTAACAGTAGAATAGCTGGATCATATGGTAGTTCTATTCTTAATTTTTTGAAGAATCTCCATACTGTTTTCCATAGTGGCTACACTAGTTTACACTCCCACCAGCAGTGCAGAGAGTTCCCTTTTCTCCACATCCTCTCCAACACTTGTTATGTCCTGTCTTGTTAATTAGAGCCATTCTGACAGGTGTGAGGTGATACTGTAGTTTTGATTTGCATTTCCATGGTAATTATGATGTTGAATATCTTTTCACGTGCCTGTTGACCATCTGTATATCTTCTTTGGGGAAGTGTCTGTTCAGATCTTTTGCCCATGTTTTAATTGGGTTGTTAGTTTTTTTGTTGTTGAGATATATGAGTTCTTTATATATTTTGGATATTAAACCCTAATCAGTTATATGATTTGCAGATATCTTCTCCCAATTGTTAGGTTCTCTTTTTGTTTTGTTTTTGATTTCCCTTGCTATGCAGAAGCTTTTTAGTTTGATATAGTCCCATTTGTTTATTCTTTTCTGTTGTTTCCCTTTCCTGGTCAGACATGATACTTGAAAATATGCTGCTAAGACTAGTGTCAAAGAGCATACTGCCTATGTTTTCTTTTAGAAGTTTAGTGGTCTTACGTTTAAGTCTTTAGTCTGTTTTGAGTTACTTTTTGTGTATGGTGTAAGATAATGGGCTACTTTCATTCTTTTACATGTGGCTGTCCAGTTTTCCCAACACCATTTATTGAAGAGACTTTCCTTTCTCAATTGTATGTTCTTGACTCCCTTGTTGAAAATTAGCTGTCCATTGATGTATGGGTTTACTTCTGGGCTCTCAATTCTGTTCCATTGATCTGTGTGTCTGTTTTTGTGCCAGTACCATGCTGTTTTGGTTACTATAGCTTTGTAGTATATTTTGAAATCAAGGAGTATGATACCTCCAGCTTTGTTCTTTTTTCTCAGGATTCTTTTGGCTATTCGGGGTCTTTTGTTGTTTCATGTAAATTTTGGAATTCTTTGTTCTATTTCTGTGAAAAATGTTGTTGGAACTTTGGTAGGGATTGCATTGAATCTGTAGATTCCTTTAGTAAGTATGGATATTTCAACTATGTTAATTCTTCCAATCCAAGAGCATGGAATATCTTTCTGTTTCTTTGTGTCTCCTATTTCTTTGCACAATGTTTTATAGTTTTCAGTGTGCAGGTCCTTCACCTCTTTGGTTGAGTTTATTCCTAGGTATTTTATTCTTTTTGTTGCAATTGTAAATGGGATTGTATTCTTAATTTCTCTTTCTGCTACTTCGTTGTTAGTGTATAGAAACACAACTGGTTTTTGTATGTTGATTTTGTACCCTGCAACTTTACTATAGTTGTTGATTATTTCTATTAGTTGTCTGATGGATTCTTTAGTTTTCTATGTATAAAATTATGTTATCTGCAAACAGCAAGAGTCTCACTTCCTCATTTCCTATTTGGATTCCTTTTATTCCTTTTTCTTGCCTAATTGCTCTGGCCAAACCGTCCAGTACAATGTTGAATAAGAGTGGTGAGAATGGGCACCCTTGTCTTCTTTCTATTCTCAGAGGGATGGCATTCATTTTTTGCCCATTGAGTATGACGTTGGCTGTGGGTTTGTCATTTATGGCCTTTATTATGTTGAGGTACTGTCCTTCTATACCAATTTTTAAAAGAATTTTTATCATAAATGGATGTTGGATCCTGTCAAATGCTGTCTCTGCATTTATTGAGATGATCGTGTGATTTTTATTCCTCGTTTTGTTAAATGCTGTCTCTGCATTTATTGAGATGATCGTGTGATTTTTATTCCTCGTTTTGTTAATGTGGTGTATCGCATTGATTGATTTGTGGATGTTGAACCAACCCTGTGTCCCTGGTATATATCCCACTTGATCATGGAGTGTATGATCCTTTTGATATATTGCTGTATTCGGGTTGCCAATATTTTGTTGAGGAGTTTTGTATCTCTGTTCATCAGCGATTTTGGCCTATAGTTTTCCTTTTTGCATTGTCCTTCTCGGGCTTTGGTATCAGGGTGATATTGGTCTCGTAGAATGTGTTAGAAAAGTGTTCCATCTTCCCCAATTTTTTTGGAATAGTTTGAGAAGCATAGGTATTAAATCTTCTTTGAATGTTTGGCAGAATTCTCCAGGGAGGCCGTCTGGTCCTGGACTTTTATTTTTTGGGAGGTTTTTAATTACTGTCTCGATTTCTTTACTTGTTATCTATTTCTTCTTCATTCAGCTTTGGGAGTTTGTAAGTGTCTAAGAATTTATCCACTTCTTGTAGATAGTCCAGTTTGTTAACATATAGCTTTTCATAGTATTCTGTTAGAATCTTTTGTTTTTCTGTGGTAGCCATTGTAATTTCTCCTCTTTCATTTCTGATTTTATTTATTTGAACTTTTTCTCTTTCTTCATGAGTCTGGGTAAGGGTTTGTCAGTTTTGTTTATCTTCTCAAAGAAACAGCTGTTTGTTTCACTGATCCTTTTTACTGTCGTTTTTGTTTCAGTTTCATTGAAGCTGATTTTTATTATTTCACTCCTCCTGCTGACTTTGTTCTTCTTTTTCTCATTCTGTTAGGTGTAGTTTGAGAATGCTTATTTGGGATTTTCTTGTTTGTAGGCCTGCGTTGTGATGAAGTTCCCTCTTAGGACCACTTTTGCTGTTTCCCATATGAGTTGGTATGGTATGTTTTCATTTTCATTTGTCTCCAGATATTTTTTGGTTTCTCCTTTAATTTCTTCAATGATCTGTTGGTTGTTCCGTAGCATGTTTTTGTTTTTTTGAGGAAGATTAGTCCTGAGCTAACTGCTGCCAATCCTCCTCTTTTTGCTGAGGAAGACTGGCCCTGAGCTAACATCCATGCCCATGTTCCTCTACTTTATATGTGGGACGCCTACCACAGCATGGCTTTTGCCAAGCGGTGCCATGTCCACACCCAGGATCCGAACCAGTGAATCCTGGGCCGCCGAGAAGTGGAATGTGCAAATGTAGCCGCTGCGCTACCGGGCTTGCCCCTCAGTAGCATGTTTAGTCTCCACATCTTTGTCTCTTTCTTAGCTTTTTTCTTGTAGTTAATTTCTAGTTTCATAGCATTGTGGTCGGAAAAGATGCTTGTTATTATTTCAATCTTGTTAAATTTATTGAGGCTTACCTTGTTTCCCAGCATATCGTCTATCCTTGAGTATGTTTCATGCATACTTGAGAAGAATGTGTACTCTGTTTTTGGATGGAGTGTTCTGTATATATCTATTAAGTCCATCTGGTCTAGTTTTCATTTAATTCCGCTGTTTCCTTATTGGTTTTCTGTCTGGATGATCTGTCCATAGATGTAAGTGGTGTGTTGAGGTCCTGTACTATTATTGTATCATTGTTAATAATTGTAAATAACTCCTTTTAGGTTTGTTAATAGTTACTTTATGTACTTTGGTGCTTCTGTGTGGGGTGCATAGATATTTATATAAGTGTTATGTCTCCTTGGTGGAGTGTCCCTTTTATCATTATATACTGCTCTTTTTCTCTTTTTACCTGTTTTATCTTGAAGTCTACTTTGTCTGATATAAGTATGGCAACACCTGCTTTCTTTTGTTTGCCATTAGCTTGGAGTATTGTCTTCTATCCCTCCACTCTGTGCCTCTGTTTGTGTTTAGAGCTGAGGTGTGTTTCCTGGAGGCAACTTTCCTGGAGCTTTTCTCTCCATTTTGCTTCTCTTCTTCCTCTTGACTACCTATAATCCTTATGTTGCATTTCCTAACTGAATTGGATCTTTCTTGGAGAATTTCTTCATTTCTTTTTAGTCTTAGTTCATCCTCCTCATCTGTCTGAAGCATTTCTGTATTTCTGTCCTCAGTATTGCGGATGCATTCCTCCATAATATCAGCTTTATTGTTCAGGGAATCCATATTCTTGTTTATCTCTCATTGTGTTTTTCATCTCCACTATTTCTGATTGGCTCTTCTTTATAGTTTCAGTTGGTTTTGTGAAGCAGCTCCTGAAGTTTATTGAACTTCTATCTGTATGTTCTTGCAACTTGTTGAGTTTTTTTATGGTAGCTATTTTGAATTCTCTGTCACTTAGATTATAGATATCTGTGTCTTTAGGATTAATTTATGGGTAATTGTCATTTTCTTTCTCTTCTGGAGATTTAATATAGTTTTTCATTCTGCTAAACATCTTGGATTTGTGCTTCCACATTGTGGTAGTATTTGATTGCTGCTTCCACCTCCCGCCACTGGGTGGGGGTCAAGAGCTGCATATTCTGAACCTGCCACAATCCGTGGCACAGCTCCCAGCTGCAGAAATGGGTTACCAGGCTAGGGGGAGGGGCACTTTCTTTTCCCTGTCCAATCTTGGGGACTTTTTGCTCTGCCCTCACTATCTGCTCTCCTGGAGCATTAGCTTGATGAAGACTCCCTTGCAATAGCTAGTGACCTCTGTGTAGGGCTTTCTTTCCCCTGGGCTGTGAGGGACCTCAGAGGGCAGTGATGTTCCCACGGAGGGCTGTCCGCCTCCCTTCTTTCCTCTCGAAGCTATGTGCAGTCTCTTGGTTGCTGTCCTTCAGGAGGAAGAGAAGATTTCTCTTACCTCATTCCACATTCTCAGTTGGGGGGGTGCTCTTGGACCTCTGCCTTCTGATGTATGGCTGCATGGGTCTGTCAGACATCTTTTGTGTTGTGTGGATGTCCCCTGTTGGAATGTGAATGTCCTTTTTCTTGTATCTTATAGGGGAGAATTTATGGGGAGAGCTCACTCCTCTATGATGCTCACATTACTCTGTTCAGTAGCATCTTGTTTAATCTCCACATTTTAGTGGCCTTTCCCATTTTCTTCCTGAGGTCGATTTCTAGTTTCATACTGTTGTGGTCAGAAAAGATGCTTAGTATTATTTCATTCTTCTTAAATTTATTGAGACTTGTTTTGTGGCCTAATATGTGATCTGTCCTGGAGAATGTTCCATGTGAGTTTGAAAAAAAAGGCATATTCTGCAGTTTTTGGATGGAGTGTTTTGTATATATCTACGCAGTCTATCTGGTCTAATGTATCATTTAAGGCCAATGTTTCCTTATTGATCTTCTGTTTGGATGATCTATCCATTGGTGTAAGTAAGGTGTTAAAGTCTCCTACTATTATCATATGCTGTTTGTTTTTCCTTTTATGTCTGTTTATGATTGCTTTGTATATTTAGGTGCTCTAATGTTGGGTGCATAGATATTTACGAGTGTTATAGCCTCTTGTTGGACTGTTCCTTTTATCATTATGTAGTACCTTTCTTTCTCTCCTACTACAACTTTTGTTTCAAAAAATGTCATTTAGTCTGATATAAGTATTGCTACCCTCGCTTTGTTTTCTTTGCCGTTTGCATGGAATATCTTTTTCCATCACTTACTTTCAGTTTTTGAGCATCTTTAGGTCTGAAGTGTGTCTCTTGTGTCCAGCATATGGATGCGTTTTTGTTTCTTTTACACTCGTCCACCCTATGCCTTTTGACTGGAGATTTATTTCATTTTTTTCTGATAATTTTCTTATACCTATTTGTGGTCTGCTCCATTTTTTTTTTCTTTTGAGGATGACTAGCCCTGAGCTAACATCTGCTGCCAATCCTCCTCTTTTTGCTGAAGAAGACTGTCCCTGAGCTAACATCCGTGCCCATATTCCTCTATTTTTCGTGTGGGACACCAACTACAGCATGGCTTGCCAAGTGGTGCCGTGTCCACACCCGGGATCTGAACCGGTGAATCCAGATCCACTGAAGCAGAGTGTGCACACTTAACCACTGCACCACTGGGCTGGCCCCTATGGTGTTTTCTTTTCCACTTAAATACGTCCCTTTAGCATTTCTTGTGAGGCTGGTTTCTTGGTGATAAACTCCTTTAGTTTTTTCTGTTCTGGGAAACTTTTGATCTCTCCTTCCCTTCTGAGTGGTAGCCTTGCTGGGTAGAGTATTTTCGGCTGTAGATTTTTTTCCTTTCAGCACTTTAGATATATCATACCACTCCCTTCCAGCCTGTGAGGTTTCTACTGAGAAGTCAGCTGATAGCCTTACTGGGTTTCCTTTGTGTGTAACTTGTTGCCTTTCTCTTGTGGCTTTTAGGATTTTCTGTTTATCTTTAATTCTTGACATTTTAATTAAAATGTTTCTTGGTGTGAACTTCTGGGTTTATCTTGTTTGGTGCTCTCTTGCTTCCTGTACATGGATGATGTTCTCTTCCTTAAGTTAAGAACGTTTTCAGCTGTTATTTCTTCAAACAGATTCTCTGTCCCTTTGTTCTCTCTTTTCCTGAACACCAATAATATCAGTGTTAGCATGCTTGATGTTGTCCCAGAGGCCCTTAGACTGTACTTGTACTTTTTAATCCTTTTTTCTTCTATCTGTTCAGTTTTGGTGATTTTCTCTAGTTTTTCCTCCAGCTCACTGGTCTGTTCTTCTGTATCATCGGCTCTGCTATTGAGTTCCTCTAGTGAATTTTCCATTTCCAGTATTATATTCTTCACTTCTGATTTGTTCTTTCTTATGTTTGCCAATTCTTTTTTGATGTTCTCACAGAGTTCATCCATTCTTCTCCCAAGATCAGTGAGCACCCTCATGACTATTGGCTTATACTGTTTTTCAGGTAGATTGTTTATCTCTTTGTTTTGCTTATTTCTTTTTTCGTGTTTTGTCCTGTTCCTTTACTTGGAATGTATTCCTTTGCCTCCTCATTTTGCCTCTTTCTCTGTACTTATATCTATGTATTGGGTAGATCAGCTATGTATCCCAATCTTGGAGAGGTGGCCTTATGTAAGGGATGTCTTATGAGGCCCAGCAGTGTTCTTCCCTCTCGTCACCAGTTCCAAATGTTCCAGGAGTGTCCCTGTGTTGGCTGTGTGTATATTTCTGTTGTGGCAGGGTTGCTCTTGCTGCAGGTGCCTGGGGAGGCTAGGCTGTCCCCTTGGCTGGCTGTTTGTAATGCTCAGCTGCATGTGGCTGCTGTGAACCAGTTGCTTTATCGGGTATGGGAAGCCCCAGCACTTTTGGCCTCATTGCACATTTCTGTTGCATTTTTTCTGTTACGTAAGTAAGTCTTCAACGTGGCTGGTTGCTAGGCTCAGGGGCTTAGAGTTGGTGTAGGCCCCAGGCCTGTAAGGCTGTGGTTAGCTCTCTCAGGATTGCAGCTGTGTGGGGCTGGCGTCAGGCACAGGACCACCCAGTTGTTTCAGGCTTTGGGAGGTCAGGCCAATCCCCTGTGTGACTCTTTGAGTAGTACAAGTCTGCTGTAGCTGACAAGCCCCACTGCCCACAGCACCAGACACCCTGTCAACCTAGTCCTACCCCCTGCCTGCGCCCTGACCCAGACCCAGACGTTTCACTGCAGAAGCCCCACACACTCCACCAATGCAGGCCCTCTCCTTCCCCACAGAATCTTCTGCCCTGCAGAGGTTCCAGGTACCCCACCTCTTTGGGCACACAAGTTGCCCCTTCGCTTGCAGTTGGTTGGGGCTAGTCCCTAGGGTGGGCTCCCAGCCCTAGCTGAACTGGATTAAATCAGTGCTCTAGTAGGTGGGGTAGACCCTTGGGCTGACAGGTCAGGGGAAGAACTCCAATTGCATCTGCCAGTATCTGTGACAGCAAGCCCATACTAGGTCAGAGTGATTGCTGCTGCTAATGTCTCAGTCCCTTGAGAGGTCTCACCTCTTACCAAGATGCACCCAAAGCCTGTCAAGTGAGTCTCTGTTTACCAAAGGACTGTGTGTCTTTCTTTTTGGTGATTTTAGGTTACTTTCTGAAATTGCTGAATTTGCTTGTGGGCCCTTTAAGAGCAGGCTTTTCTTTCCTCTTATGTCTGATAGGTTTTCTGGGAGCATTCCCTGTTGTAGTTAATAACTAGCAAGGCCAGATATAATGACAGTCTTCTTTGTTGTGCTGAGTCCAGAAGCTGCTTATTGTGGTAATGCTCCCCAGCTCAGGTCCCGCACTCCTCCAGAGAGGGCTGTGTACCTTAAGATTGCTTCCAGCTGGCTGTGAAGCACCATGGCTTGAAGGTACCTTTTTTCTCTCCAGAAGGGAATTTTTGCCTCTTTCACCTCAGTCAGCACTGTCCTTTGTTGTCAGCGTTTTTATTAGCCAGTTTTCATTTCTCTTTCCAGGGGTAATTGTCCCAAGAATTGTTGTAAACTTCTCATGTCCGTGGGAGGAGGTGAGTTCAGAGTGTGCTTACACTGCCATCTTGAGACCGTCCTCCCTTTTTTAAAGAGAAACTAATAGTGATAGAGCTCTATTTGAAATAAACTTACTGTCAGTTCTACTTTTGAAGTCAAAATCCCTGATTCATTTTTGTCTCATAACCAACATCTGATTCATAGCAAACCAAAGCTGTACCTTCAAATCATATCTATAATCTGATGATTATCACCAACCCAACTGCTACCACCCTAATTTAATCCAACAACATTTCTCACCTGGGTTATTATATAATAGCTTCTATCTTTACCTTGTTTTTTGTTTCCTTTTAGTTTCTTCTTTTAGTCTCCTTTCAACATATAAGGTAGAATGATCTGGTTCACTACTTTATGAAATCATGTCACTTCTCTGTTCCAAATCCTTCAATGAGTGCCCGTTTTATTCACTGTAAAAGTCAAAGTCCTTAACATGATTTTAAAGGGTTTTTTTGATATGGCCCCTTAATATATCTGTGGCCTCGTCTTCTACTATTTTCCCACTTGCTTATCCTCCTTTATATTGACCACCTTGCTAATCTTTGAACACTGCAGATATACTCCTACCTCAGGACCTTTGTACTTGCTCTTACTGCTGAGTTGCTGTTCCCCCAGATTTCTGTGTAGAACATTTCCCTACTACCTTGAAGTAGTTACTCAACTGTCTTCTCATTGAGGCTTCTCTGACTTCCCTGTCTAACCCAATCCAACACTTCTTATCTCCCTTCCCTGCTTAATTTTTTCCCCTTCTCCTTTATCACTATCCAACCTTACTATATAATGTCTTTCTTATTTGTCTTGTATTGTCTGTCTTTTCACTAGATTCTAGAAGCATGAAGGGGTTTTTGTTTGTTTTATTCACTTTTCTGTCCTTGGTGTCTAGAACAGTGTCTTGTGTGTAGTCAGTACCTAGTATATGATTTGTTGAATGTATGAATGTTTAAAGAAATTTTCTGAGAGACTATTGATAAGTACTCACAGTTGATTCATTCTGGGTGCTAGGGTCAACCCTAAAATGTCATTGGTGGCTCTGAACTGAGAGATCAGTCAGTTTAGACATTTTGCATCTTGCTTCTAAGCTTCATTTAATGCAGCGTAAAACAGAGATGCGATGGTATTGTTATTAAACTGATAAACATATTTACTCTGGAAACAGAAAGATCTCTTTCCCCAAATCTTAAAAATGCTTTATTTGAGGTAGCGTTTAAAAGGTTGGTGTGTTGGGGCCAGTCCCGTGGCTGAGTGGTTGGGTTCGCGTGCTCCGCTTCGGCGGCCCAGGGTTTCACCAGTTCGGATCCTGGGCGCAGACATGGCACCGCTCAATGAGCCATGCTGGAGTGGTGTCCTGCACCCCACAACTGGAGGGACCTACAACTAAAGAAGTACAACTCGGTACTGGGGGGCTTTGGGGAGAAAAAGAAAAAGAAAATCTTTAAAAGGTTGTTGTGTTAACAGAAGACTTTTTGTGGAAGACAATTTGGATGTTTGCTGTTGTCCATGTAAAAATTAAGTTTCAGAAATTAATCAGTATTGGTACTTCAGAGTTTCGTCCAAGGAGTTTTTTTAAATCAAAATAATATATGTAGTAATTAAGATTGTGTGGTATTGGCAAAACAATAGACAGATCAGTATTACACAATAGAGAGCCCAGAAATAGACCTACATAGATATAGTCAACTGATCTTTGACAAAGGAGCAAAAGTGATGGAGAGAGGATAATCTTTTCAACAAATGGTGCTGGAACAATTGGACACCCCCATGCAACAAAATGAATCTAGACACAGACCTTATACTGTTCACCAAAATTAACTCAAAGTGTATCACATACCTAAATGTAAAATGCAAAACTATGCACACTCCTAGAAGATAACTTAGGGAAAATCTAGATAACCTTCAGTTTGGTAATGACTTTTTAGAAATTTACTCAAAATGTATCACACACCAAAATGTAAAATGCAAAACTATAAAACTCCTAGAAGGTAGCATAGGGGAAATCTAAATAACCTTGAGTTTGGTAATGACTTTTTACATATAACACTGCTGGCCTGATATTTGAAAGGATCAATAAACAGAACTTCTTTAAAATTAAAAATTTCTACTCTTCATGAGACACTGTCAAGAGAATAAGATAAGCCACAGATTTGGAGAAAATATTTGCAAAAGGTGTATCTCATAAAGGAATTTTATCTAAAACATACCAAGAACTCTTAAAACTCAACAATAAGAAAACAACCCAATTAAAAAAACGGACAAAATACCTCAACAGACACCTTACCAAAGAAAATATACAGATAGCAAATGTGCATGTGATAAGATGCTGCATATCATATGTCATCAGGGAAATGCACATCACTGTATACCTATTAGAAAGGCTAAAATCAAGATCACTGACAACACCAAATGCTAAGGAGGATGTGGAGCAACAGGAGCTCTCTTTTTGTTGGTTGGGATGAATAATGGTACAGCCACTTTGGAAGACAGTTTAGTGGTTTCTGTAAAAGTTAAACCTACTCTTACCATACCATTCAGTGATTGCACTCCTTGGTATTTACCCAAAGGAGTTGAAAACTTCTGTCCACACAAAAACCTGCACATGGATGTTCGTATCAGCTTTGTTCACACTTTACAAATACTGGAAGCACCCAAGTTGTCCTTTAGTAGATAAGTGGATACATAAACTGTGGTACATCCAGACAATGGAATACAATTCAATACTAAAAACAAATGAGCTATCAAGCCATGAAAAGACATGGAGGAACCTTAAATGCATATTACTAAGTGGAAGAAGCCAATCTGAAAAGCTTATGTATTATATGAGCCCAACTATATGACTTTTAGGAAAAGACAAAACTGTGGAAACCAGAAAAGATCAGTAGTTGTGAATAAGGGGAGAGAGATGAATAGGCAGAGCACATAGGATTCTTAGGGTAGTGAAAATAATCTGAATGATATTATAAAGATAGATGTGTGTCATTATACATTTCTTCAAACCCATAGAACGTACAACACCAAGAGTGAACCCTAAGGTAAACTACGGACTTTGGGTGATTATGATGTGTCAATGTGGGTTCATCCTTGGTTAAAAAAAGTGTACCATTCTGGTGAGTGATGTTGATAATAGGGGAGGCTGTGCACGTGTCGGGGCAGGGGATATATGGGAAATCTCTGTACTTTCTTTTCAATTTTGTTGTAACCCTAAAACTGCTCTAGATAAAGAGAGTGTTAAAAAAGGGGGAGTGCCTAATAAATGTTGCTCCACTCAGGGTTCTGAGCCTTAAGATATCTGCCTGGGCACCCAGTGTCCAACTGTGCTTGTGAAATAAAATCTGTCCATCCCAGATCTGCTCTTCGTCATCGTTCAGCCGCAGAGGAGCTTGCACAGCTCATCCACATGCAGGAGGCAGCCTGAGAGCTTCCTCCTTAACACCATCAAGCAGGAGCAAGATGGACTTTGTTTCAGAAGAAAAATTACTGAATCCCCACGTTTAGGAGACTTCTCTTCTCAGTCTAGCAGAGTGAAGGCTAGCAAAACCAACACAGTCTAAGCCTACACACTATACGTGGCGAAGCTGAGCTTGTGCTACGTTAAGCTTTTATAACTTTTTTTTTTGTTGTTTTTTTGTTTTTTTTGGAGGAAGATTAGCCCTGAGCTAACTACTGCCAGTCCTCCTCTTTTTGCTGAGGAAGCCTGGCTCTGAGCTAACATCCGTGCCCATCTTCCTCTAGTTTATACGTGGGACACCTACCACAGCATGGCTGCCAAGCAGTGCCATGTCCGCACCCGGGATCCGAACCAGCGAACCCCGGGCCGCCGAGAAGCGGAACGTGCGAACTTAACCGCTGCGCCACCGGGCCGGCCCCAGATTTTATAACTTTTTTATAGCCTCACATTCTAAGATGGTATTTATGCCCAGGAAGTTTTTCTTGAAGGAGTGGGTGAATTTTCATTTACAGTTTGTGTCGTGTATCGCCAATAAAGAGTTGATTTGTATGCCAGTAACAGAAAACTTGATAAATACTGACTTAAGCAAGTGAGGATTTACTTTTCTCATGTAATGTGAAGTCCAGAGATAGGCAGTCCATGGCTGATGCAACTGCTCAAAGGATGTCATCATCAAAAGCTATCTTCCTAGCTTATGGTTTTTGTCTTTATGGTCACAAGATGGCTGTTGTATCTCTGGAGACTTCAGTTTTTGGAAGGAAGAAGAGGGAAAGATAAAGGGAAGTCTCTTTTTACGAGGTTTTGCATTTTTCTGGTAGACAGTGCCCTCTCAGAGATTGCTCACTACATTTTGTTGGCCAGAACTGTCATAGTTGGTATGACTTGGTATTTAACTTACAGTATCTGGAAGTAGTATAGAGTAGTGGTTAAGAGCATGGACCTGAGGGACCAGCCCGGTGGCATAGCAGTTAAGTTCGTGTGTTCTGCTTTGGTCGCCCTGGGTTCACTGGTTCGGATCCCGGGCGCGGACCTATGCGCTGCTTATCAAGCCATGTGACAGGTGTCTCACATGTAACGTAGAGGTTGATGGGCACAGATGTCAGCTCAGGGCCAGTTTTCCTCAGCAAAACGAAAAGGATTGGCAGCAGATGTTAGCTGAGGGCTAATCTTCCTCAAAAACATGATAAACTCATTTTTTAAAAACAAGAATGTGGACCTGAGTTTGAAAATTGGCTGTGTTATTTCCTAGCGATGTAATTTTAATACCTCTTGTGCTTCAATTTCTCAACTATAAAATGGGTCTAGTAATAGGTACCTACCAACACTTTGTTGTTGAAAGGATTAAATGAGTTAATATTTGTTAGTGCTATTTTAAGTATTAGCTATTATTACCATTTTCATTATCTAGAACTATTGAAATTAGAATTGTAAATTTATCACACAAGAAATTAATTTTCTTTGATATAGGAAATAAAAGAAAGCATTTAGATTAGCAGATCTGGGCAGGTGCTTTTGAGTGCAAGGATGATTGAAGAAGATGGTAGAACTTTCTTAGGGACTCTCCTGATTGCCTTGTACTATTAAAAATTATGGGTGAGGGGGCCGGCCCAGTGGCACAGCAATTAAGTGTACACGTTCCTCTTCGGCGGCCCAGGGTTCCCTGGTTCGGATCCTGGGTGCAGACATGGCACCGCTTGGCAGGCCATGCTGTGGTAGGCGTCTCACATATAAAGTGGAGGAAGATGGGCATGGATGTTAACTCAGGGCCAGTCTTCCTCAGCAAAAAGAGGAGGATTGGCTGCAGTTAGCTCAGGGCTAATCTTCCTCAAAAAAAAAATTATGAGTGAGTTAAAGTATTAGGGCCATTTTAACTTATCCATTTAATTCATCTTAGAGCTTGATGGGCCTTACATCTTGAACAGATTGGCATTTTACTAGCAATCCTCTAATGTTCATTCAGCTCAATAGAAATTCCATCTCTCATTGATAGAATGTTTGAAGACTTAGCTATGTATTGAAACATAATTTTGTTGGTGGTGTTATTGGCCTTTTTCAGTTTGTAATTACTTTACTTAAAAAAAATGTATCAATTTTTTTCTATTTTCTTTTTAGCCCTATCTGCTTTGATATGATTGAGGAAGCATACATGACGAAATGTGGCCACAGCTTTTGGTAAGATGACTTTGTTTTAGCGAAATTGTCTTTTGGCAGTTTTTAACTTGTGTGTAAATGGAGCCTGTAAGAAGTTAGTTTTTTAAGTAATTTTGGTCATCTTTTAATCATATTATTTCTTTGACATATCCTTACAGGTTCAGCAGCTCAAGGCAGTTAGCACATGGTTGGTGCATAATTTCTGTGAAATACTTAGATTTACCATTGGCTTTACAGATGGATTTTAAAATTTTCGCGTTTGTTAATTGTTAAAGAGCTTTGACTGCTGTTTTAGAAAATTGAGGGGTTGCTGGGCCATCAGGACAAAGCACGTAGTCCCTGCGAAGCACTGTTAACTCACTTGTGGGGCTAGATGTGAGGCCCAGTAAAGCAGGCTAGAAAGTCATTGGGAAAGGATATAGAGGATTAAAGATTGTGTGTTCTCTTCTTTAACACATTCTCAGTTATATGTCACATTAATCTGTATATTATAAAGGTGTTTTAGTTGTGGTAAAATACACATAACGTAAAATTTACCATCTTAACCATTTTTACCATCTTAACCATTTTTAATTTAGGTAGTGTTAAGTATGTTCACATTGTTGTGCAATCAATCTCCAGAACTTTTTCATTTTACAAAACAAACTCTATATCCATTAGACAACAGCTCTCCATTTTCTCCTCCCCGAAGTCAGTCATCATTCTACTTTCTGTTTCTGTGAATTTGACTACTCTGGATAACCTCATATAGGTGGAATCAAATGGTGTATGTCATTTTGTGACTGGCTTATTTCACTTAACATAATGTCCTCCAGATTTATCCACGTTGTAGCATGTGTCAAAATCTCTTTCCTGGGGCCGGCCCCATGGCAGAGTGCTTAAGTTCGCGTGGCTCTGCTTCAGCAGCCCAGGGTTTCACAGGTTCAGATCCTGGGCGCTGACATGGCACCGCTCATCAGGCCATGCTGAGGTGGTGTCCCACATAGCACAACCAGAAGGACCTACAACTAAAAATATATACAACTATGTATTGGGGGGGCTCTGGGGAGAAGAAGGAAAAATAAAATCTTAAAAAAAATTTTCTTTCCTTTTTAAGGCTAAATAATATTCCCTTGCGTGTATGTATTTTGTCCATTCATCGGTTGATGGACACTTGTGTTGCTTTTACCTCTTAACTATTGTTAATGGTGCTGCTTTGAACATTGGTATATAAATAAATCTTCTTGAGACCTTGCTTTCAGTTCTTTTTTTTTTGAGGAAGATTAGCCCTGAGCTAACATCTGCTGCCAATCCTCCTCTTTTTTGCTGAGGAAGACTGGCCCTGAGCTAACATCCGTGCCCATCTTCCTCTACTTTATATGTGGGATGCTTTCCACAGCATGGCATGCAAGCGGTGCCATGTCCACAGCCGGGATCCGAACCGGGGAACCCCGGGCCGCTGAAGCAGGACGTGCACACTTAAGCACTGCGCCACCAGGCTGGCCCCGTTTTCAGTTCTTTTGGCTGTATATCCAGAAGCAGAATTGCTGGATCAAGTGGTAATTCTCTGTTTAACGTTTTGAGGAACCTCCATACTGTTTTCCATGGCTGCAGTTACTATCTTACATTCCCACCAACAGTGCACAAGGGTTCTTATTTTTCTAAATCCTCGCCAACACTTATTTTCTGTTTTATTTTTAATAGTAGCCATCCTAATGAGTAAGTAATCTGTCTATGTTTAATTCTTTTTGTTTGTTCATTTACTTATTTTTTGATTGAGATGGTATATTCTGCTTGCAATCAATCATCTTCATAAATTATTGTTGGTATATTATTTTAATCTTAGTATTTCTATTGTGTTCTAATAGTCCTTATATTCTAATTCTTGTTGGAGTAAGACCCATAATTTTATACAGAAGTTGAATAGTTGAAGATGCTGTCTAGTAGGTTGATATCCATTAATTAGGAAGAGTACTAGGTGTTAATCAGCAGTCTGTAAGTACTTTAGTTTGATTTGGAGCGTGATGCTTCATTGATAGGTATATCCAATCTGCTAGTCATTTAAAAAAGAAGTTTAGATTAAAAATAGCTTTCTTAGCTTGCATCATCTATGTTCTTTATTAAAATAAAAGTTATTAAAGTGATAAGAGCGGTATGTATACTCTTGGCTGCAAAAGCAACTTTTATTGTAACAGAAAGATGTAGTGTGAAATGTAAATGTCTTCCTTCCCTTAGCCTTTCTTGTCCACCTCCTCAAAGGTTCTTACTGGTGAGGAATGATTGTGTATTCCTTTAGAATCTTTCTGCTGGTGTTTTAAAAAAGGCCATCTTGCCTGGTATATCATTGCATTGAGATTATTACGGTTCATGAATCACTTTCTGCTGTGTATTGCTACTGAAACTTCGGTCATGTGGGTCTTTGTTTTAGGCTGTTGCGTGCATGCTCTTGTTCTTTTCAGGCTGATTGTTTAGCAGTAGTGTTCTCTTTGGTCCTTAATTGATCCAGCACCTTAGCATTCCGTAGGAAACCATGTACTTCTCTTAGACACTTTGGATTTTGATCACTCTGAAAAATTGAGTGATTTAGAGTAGGTTTTCTCAACCTTGGTGGTATTGACATATTAGACCACATAATTCTTTGTTGTAGGTGACTATCCTGGATGTTGTAGATTGTTTAGCAGTTTCTCTTGCCTCTACCCAGGAGCAACTCCTCTCCTCCCAATTGTGACAACCAAAAATTTCTCCAGGTATTGCCAGGTATCCCTTAGGGGACAAAATTGCCCTCAGTTGAGAACTACGATATAGATACAGAGCTAAAAGAGCAAGCTCTTGAAGTTGGTAGACTAGAATTCTAGTTCTGGTTCTAAAACTTTACCTTGTCTGGTCACTCAACCTCTCCTGCTGCTGCACTTTACCCTGTCCTCCCATCCTCTTCCTGCTGCTTCATCTCCTTTTCTTTCACAGATTCAGAGGTGTTGAAATGTGAAACATTATAAAGTGAGGTTTTAATTTTTCCTAACTGCCTCTAACTTATATATTCTAACATATATTCACTGTGGCATTTAAAAAAGGCACTGAAGAGTCTATGTTATGAAGTGTGATAAATTACTGATTGGCTTTACAACTAGACAGGCCTGGCCTTTTCAGTGAGTCCTATAATCTTAATGATATGTCTTCAGGTCATTGTTGGAAAGCCACATTGATTTCTTAAATACTTTTTTTTTCTTCAAATAAAAATAGTTTAAGCTTAGATCGTTGTTACAATTCATGTTATCATGTTACACCCGAGGTGAATTTGTTTTCAAATACCTACCAGAGAGCAGATTTTGGTAGGATAGGGACTGTAATGTTCGCAGGAGCTAATAAACCTGGAGGCTGGCAGTCCCATTGTCAGGCTTGCTAAACTGAGAAAGCATTTTTGCACTTTTATTTAAAGCAAAAGCTCATAATTATTTACCCTATCCTAACATGTGAAGCCTCTGGAATTTCATTCATTAACAATAGCCTGTTGAATCAACTCTTTGCTAATTTGTACCCTGGCTGATAATCTGGAGCCAAACAGTATACCACTTCGAAGCTCCATCCAAATTATCAACACAATCAAATTGGACCACATCAACTGTTTATCCTTTGTCCCACTTATAAATGGTGAGTCTTTTCTGATAACAAGTTAGAGACAATATAGCAGGAACTTCTTTTACTTTATTCATTCCCATTTGGCAGTCAGCCTGCTATTGGCTGTAGTCTAACTGAAACTTAATGAGATAGCAAAAAATCTAGCTTCTGTATCATATAGAGAGAAGGTTTGCTCTTTTCTTTTTGCCCCTTTGCTGCCTCCAGCTTGTCCCCTGCTCTTTGCTTCTCAGACCTCATGTTTACCAAGCCCTGATTTACTATTTAGCTTTAATTATAAATTAATTCTAATTAACAGGGTCCCTCAGCATTGTCGTCTCCCAGCATACCTGTGAGCATATGTGACACCCAGCATATCAGCCTGGGTGTCAGCTTGCTTTTTGGGACTTTTGGCTAAATCCATCATCTTGCACTTTGCTATTAGTCTTTATAGCTGTTTATTATATGTGACCACTGGTATTGATTTGTCCTTGCTGTTCTTATTATGATCCCTTCTTTTTTTGAGAATTTTCTGGTTATTTACAGTTTTCTGTCTATATATACTCATCCCTGTTTGCACAGACAGAAGAAGATATTTCTGTTTTGTAGGCGAGTATATACTTAATAGAAGAAACAGAGCAGCCATATACATCTGTAGAGAAATGTTCATATTTTCTTATAGTTATACACTTAGTAGAGGACACAGGCACACGTTTATGTCAGCACACTCTGGTACTGAATAATTTTTTTAAGATTTGCAGTGTGATTAGCTATTGAAAACTTCTCAAGTGGACCCAAGATATATATCCCTCTTAGCTCTTTATGCCCTCCTATTTTGGTCACTAGTGTAGGCGCTTATCCTTCTTTTGGAATCCAAAGCATGGTGTCTGGGCTGGTGTTGGTCACGTAGATTAGATGAATGAGAAGAGTTAATGCGGTAAGGAATGTCAAGATTTTCCAATAGCATTTTATATGACCCAGAGGGCAGCAGAAGTATGTTTCTTTTTTGCTTATATCTGTTTTTTTCCACGCATTCAGCATTTATTGAGTTCGAACACTGTAGCAGAATATTGTGTTGGACGTTGAGGGTACAGAGATGAGTAAAACAAATACATCTCTGCTTTTAGTGAGCAAGTAGAAGAGGGGCTGACAGTCATGTGTACAGAAAAGTACAAAATACGAGAGTTACTGTTTCTCAAACTGGGGTAGGTCCACCCTGGGGTGGTAGTGAGGTAGTAGATGCTTTAAGATAAACTTGATGCATCTTGTTGTCACTTTAGTTTTACTCAGCAGAGTGTAATTTGATAGGTTTTAATTTTATAGTATAGATTGATGGATATTATCAAGTGCATTGCAGAAAGTCACTCGAACTTTTGTTGCTGAGGGCAGTTCCTTTTGGCTACGTCCCAGAGTATTTTTTCTGCTAGGAAAGGATGATGTGGAAGTAGGCCTACTGACAAAGGATATGATTAGGATGCTGAAGAAAGGAGAGGATGATGTCCTACTAGATTCTGCGATAACTTCTTATATTGACCAACTTTTTCTCTGGCTGAACAACTTAGCTTGTTCTTATTGTCATATTATTTGCTCATTTTCCAACTACCATTTCTTTACAAAGTCAGTTGCTGAAATTTGAAATGTCCTTCTTCTGTTTATATGTCAACCTGTCTCCCATCTTTAATAACCTTTCCAAATTCTCTCCTTCATGACTTGCTTTAGTTGGACTTGCAGATTTTTTTAAGGGTTAAATCTTGTCATGTGGGAATATTTTCTGGTATTAACTCATTTCCTTTTTTTGTAAGCAGACTATAAATGTTTCCATGTTTGGGCTCTTAATCTGTTGTATTTGCATATCTACTTTATGCTTCTCCCTTGCAATAAAAATGAAAACAAAAACATTTAGTCTGTTATTTCCTCCATTGAAATTTTCGTGTAGGAAATTTCCTGTCAGATATGGAGCTTGTCTTCTGGTAATATCGTGATCCTAGCATTGTCGTAGTTGCAAGAGGTGATGATACTGTTTCTGGAACACTGTGCAAGTCATTTGTTCAATATATATTTGAGTATTATGTGCTAGGCATTTACTCTGATCTTTAGGCCCCTATGCTATGCTAAAGACCACTGCTACATTGATTCTCTATAATGTCCTCCTTTTTGCTTATCTTAAAAAGTGACAAATGTGAGATGAGATAGTAGTTGGTAACCAGAACAGAGAAACTTGGTGGACTTAGGTTTTGTTTTGATAAGGTGGAGGGAAGTGGGAAGATATAAAAATCAGCTTCAGTTTATAAAGCAAAGTAAATTTGTTATAATTTGGATACAGAATGAAAGAGGTGCCATCTTTTTAGAAATCATCTTTATAAATCCCCCTTGTAATTTCTTAGAAATAATTCTTTTTCTGATTGTTGGGGGCAATACATGTTTACTATAGAAACTTAACAGACATGTACAAAAAAATAGTTTCCCATAATTATGTGACTTAAAGACATATACTGTTAATATTATGGTGAATATCTTTTTTGTTTTATTTTAAATGTACACATACATAACTTTTTAAGGCAGAAATGGCAATATGCTGTATCCACTGTGTTAGAGATTGTCATTTTTATTCAGTAATAGTGATATAGTGATTTTTTTCGTAATGTCAATTTGATATTTCTCTGTGGTTTAGTTGAACAATGTTTAAAAAGTTTTTTATTGTAAGACACAATTGGAAAAAGTCAAACATTACAGAAATATATAAGAAAAATTTCTTGCAATCATATTTCTCCAGCTATAGCTATTAATAGTTATTACATTATTTTTTATGACAGATAGTGATGTTGTAATATGATTTTTTTTGGCTGTTTACATTGCATTGGATTGATGTTTATTTAGTCAATTTCCTAGTGTTTTGGTTGCTTCTAATTTATGTTGTATTTATAGATAACATTGAATTGAACACCTTTCTACATATGTATCTCTGCTTATTTCCTTAGGTTAAATTCCTAGAATTAAAATCACTGTGTAAAAGGGGATGCACAGACTTAAGGTTTTCTGTTTAACTTGCCTTCTAGAAAAGTTGTGGCAGTTAACGTTTCCTGCAGCAGTGCATCAGATTGTTCATATTCACACGTATGCTCCTGAACTCTGGCAGTGTTTTCTTTCCTTTTTCTATTCTGATTGGTAAAAACTAGTATATAGTTTTAAGTCAATTTTTCCTCTTAGTGAAAGTGATGATTTTCTCATGCTTATTGACTAATTTTTGTCCTGTTAATTTTTCTGTTTTTCTCTTAGTTTCTTTTTTTATTTGAATAAGCTCTTTTTTTCTGTTAAGGATATCAACACTCCAAGAACAAGAATAGTCTGTTTGCTTAACTAAATCATAGGCATTTACTTTTCTTGGTGCTATTATATACTATTTTAATTGCATAAACTTAAAAGTACTTTCAAAAAAATTTTAATTAATTAACTTTTTAGATTTTTAAAAAATTTTTTCCTTTTTCTCCCCAAAGCCGCCTGGTACATAGTTGTGTATTTTTAGTTGTGGGTCCTTCTAGTTGCGTCATGTGGGATGCCGCCTCAGCATGGCTTGATGAGTGGTGCCATGTCCACGCCCAGGATTTGAACCGGTGAAACCCTGGGCCCACGAAGCAGAGCTTGTGAACTTAACCACTCGGCCATGGGGCCAGCCCCTAAAAATTTTGTATTGAGTAGACTTGCTGTTCAAGTTTGTTTTTAAGTAACTTTTGTATACTATTATCTAATAAATGCCCGTTGTATCTTCTTTATGATGTAAAAATATTAAGCTAAAATAAATTTGATAATTGTTAGATTACTTATGTTTAAAATGAAGAATAGAAGACTAATAGGCATTATTTTGTGACCAGCTTATTAATCTTTCACTGATTTAATCAAACTTATTTTATTTTTTTCTCTGCTGATAGCTACAAGTGTATTCATCAGAGTTTGGAGGATAATAATAGATGTCCCAAGTGTAACTATGTTGTGGATAATATTGACCATCTGTATCCTAATTTCTTGGGTGAGTCTTTGGAATGATTTTTAATTTTTTTAAATATTCTATCCCCAAAAGTGTATGCTGTCACTAATTTTTTCAGAAAACATAGCTTTGAGGTAAGCAAGTCTCTTTCTCCTCCCCACCAGGGTGCTTTTCTTAATCGTCCTTGGGTTGTGACATAGATCTCATACCTTATGTTGTTAGTATCATATCATTATTTTTAAGGTGCATAAAAAAAGTTGACAACACAACTCTTAGATTCTTACACAGATGGCTGGACAGAATATGAGGCCGAAGGAGAGTGCTAGAGGTCTAGAATATTTCTTTATACAGTGTTGTACATTCCTGCTGTTTCTGCCTCTGGGTCAGAAGTGAGAAGCAATGGAGGAAAGAGTTAATGGAGAGGGAGAAGGGGGGAAAAACCTTGGGTATGAGGATTCCTGGAAAGGGGAAGGAGAGTCTGTGACCTAGGGATGCTATTGAAATGTTAGAACGAGGTAAGGAAGACATGGATATAGAACTATTCAGAGAGGATTGGTAACTGGAGAAGAGACACGCAAATGGGGAATCTTTAAGGTAAATGATTGGAAGTAATATGTAGTCAGAGACCAATTGTGAGTATCTAAAAGTTCTACAAGTTGAAAAGCCTAAGATACTGTGGGAAATTTTTAGTCTGATTTTTTAGGAATGAAGATTAATTTTCCAAAGATTAATTTTCAGATATGGGGGTAGTTGTGAAGTAGGGCAGTGTTGAATATGTATATCAAAAAAGTTAATTCCTCATTCTAAAGAATAACATACTCAGAGTTAGGGTGTGATGTCTATTTGTATATTAGATCTGACCTGCCAGAGCTTCTCTTGCAATTTGATTTTGCTTAGCTCAAATGGTGGTTTATAATAAATCATGAATTTGAAACTTTTCAGCTTTCCTTTTTACCTCTGCTCTAAAATTACATTAGCTACAATCCTTTTACCTCTTTCACTCTTCACTTCAATCCAGTATCTTTTCATGAAGGGAAATCAGATTGCCTAGCAGAAAGGAACTCTGAAGGAAACATTTTGAAGATTTTCTATTGGAATACCAAGTTCTTCTAGGTAGATAAAGTTTTATGGCCATCTTGGAGAGGGAACTTAGGAAAAGAAGAAATATTGAGTGATACGCTACTCTGCAGGATTGGACTTCATGGGCTGGGTTAGGTAAAAGGGAAGCCAAAGCCCTGCAAAGCAGAATCCTTTGTCAGTGTTTGTACCTGAACTTGCAAACCTGGATTCACTGATGCTGCTGTGTGGCCTCTGGAATTATTTTTCTGTCAGTTGTCGTAACTTTAGAAAACTGCTTCTTCTTTTGGAATAGTTAAATACAGAAAGCAACCTAATGTTTTGAAGATTTTGGTATTTACTAAATTTTTCAGGTGATATTCCTTAATGAGTCCATAAGTTAGAAATTCTACTATATGAATTTCTAATTAGTGAGAGAAGGAGAGCACTATAACTAGTATGGAAGGAATTTAAAAATATAGTACTATTTAAGTTGGAAAGTGATTTCATATATTATATATTCTGAAATATATATATCTAGTGAATAAGGAAGTCACAATTACTAATTTTCTAAGCTAGAAATTATCTTTTTGGTGATCTCGTCTTTAACCTTCTCTTTTCATGGATAAAAATTAATGTTTTGAGTAATTGGAGTGTAAGTATTTTATGCCGTTATTTGAAGCCTTTTAATTATAGTGCAGCTTCCAATATGATTATATATGTCAGCCCATGGAAATAACATTTCATCCTGATGTATCTATTTTTGTTTTTCTGCCTGTCACACATTCCAGTCTTTGCCTTTGTACAGTGATGGTCAAATCCTAGGTTTCCACAGTAGGAAGACAGGGATTATGTCTCCAGTGCACTCAGGATGCCACTGGGATCTCTTTCTTTCTTTCTTTTTAATAGATTGGTACCTGAGCTAAAATCTGTTGCCAATCTTATTTTTTTCCCTTCTTCTCCCCAAAACCCCCCAGTACATAGTTGTATATTCTAGTTGCAGGTGCTTCTAGTTGTGCTATGTGGGATGCCACCTCAGCATGGCCTGATGAGTGGTGCTAGATCCACACCCAGGATCCAAACCGACGAAACCCTGGACAGCTGAAGTGGAACATGTGAACTTAACCACTTGGCCAGGGGGCCTGCCCCAGCACCCTTCACTTTTAATGCTGTACATTTATCTGAGTCATGGGTAGAGGACTGGGCTACACATTTTCTATAGCAGTGGTCTTCAAATCTTTTTGCTTGGGTTACCCGTATAAAAATTCTGAAAAATGATGTACTTCCTTATACATTGATGCCACATTTTAAATTAGCATCCAGAATTTTTCCTTATAAGATTAAGTGATTGTAAAGGATGTAATTTTAGGAGTATTGTAAATATGGTTATTTAAAAATAAAACTTTTAGAGTCTGGCCCCATGGTCTGGTGCTTTAAGTTCTGCGTGCTCTGCTTTGATGGCCCTGATTTGTGACTTCAGATCTTGGTGCGGACCTACTCCACTCATCAGCCATACAGTGGAGGCATCCCACGTGCAAAACAGAGGAAGATTGACACAGCTGTTAGCTCAGGGCTAATCTTCCTCAAGCAAATAAAAGAGAGGAAGATTGGCAATGGATCTTAGCTCAGGGCAAATTTTCCTCACCAATAAAAATAAAATAAAAATAAAATAAAATAAAATAAAATGCATTTAAAGGGGCTGGCCCCGTGGCCAAGTGGTTTAAGTTTGCGTGCTCCACTGCAGGCGGCCCAGTGTTTCATTGGTTCGAATCCTGGGCGTGGACATGGCAGTGCTCATCAAGCCATGCTGAGGCAGCGTCCCACATGCTACAACTAGAAGGACCTACAGCGAAGAATATACAACTGTGTACTGGGAGGCTTTGGGGAGAAAAAGGAAAAAAATAAAATCTTTAAAAAATAAATGCATTTAAAAATAAAACTTTTTGGGGCCAACCTGTGGGCCGAGTGGCTAAGTTCGTGTGCTCTGCTTTGGCGGCCTAGGGTTTCACCTGTTTGAATCCTCGGTGCAGACCTATCACCACTCATCAGGCCATGCAGAGGCGGCATCCCACCGCCCTCATCCCCCTGCAGTTCTCTCCCCGACTCCTGCCAAGGCTTGCTCTCTAGCTCTCCCTATCCCTTTATGGCATGAGACCTCTCTCCAGCTGCCTCTGTCTCTCTCTAGGAGTCTCTTTTCTAGCTTTCTCTTTATATAATATTTGTAAATTGAAATAAAAATCTCCCTAATGAATGACCCTCTTACTCTTTAATGTAAAGGACAGCATGCATGCAGAGTCTAAAATCTGTGTTTTAAAAAAAGTACCTAATGCATGTAACATCCTTACTACTGCCAGGCATTGTCTTATGTGCTTGACATATGTTAAGTCATTTAATTCTCAGCCCTATGAGTTGAGTACTCTTGTTGTCATCCTCCTTCGTCAGGCGAAGAAACTAAGGCACAGAGAAGTTGAGTAATTTGCATAAAGTTATACAGCCAGTAAGTGGCGGAATTGGGATTAGGTCCTAAGCAGTCTAACTCAAGAGTATGTGTTTTTACTATACTATCCTGCATTTAAAAAGACAGTTACTAGAATGGAATCTTTAGCAGTAAAAATGCATTGTTTGTTCTTAGTACTATGGCTGTTATAAGGATCTAGAGAATTATAATTATGGATATGGAATATCTTTCAGATTCAGTGGTATAAGAGATTTCTCAGAATGCAGTGTGGTATACACATGTATAAAGTGTTACAATTATTTGTGACAATTTTTATGTAAATAGTTAATTCGGTGACTGAAACATTAAACTCTTATTCACATACTCCTCTTTATTCCCGCTATGTTATTTCAAGCTCTTTTCCTTTATCTTTCCCAGATTATAGTAATAACTTTGCTTATGAGATACGTACCAGGCTTTTCAGAATCAGGCTCTGTTTCCAGCCCTAGTTCTTAGCCCCTCTTAATCATTAACAAAATCACTGACCCTGTATTTCAGTCAGGTTGATTTTAAAACATCTTATCTCTTGCTGTTTTATGACTTAACGCCCCCCCCCCCCCGCCCCCCCATCTGAATTATTTTCCGCTTCTCTTTCTGTTTAGTGAATCTATATGCCTGTTATGGTCCAATTCTAATGTCACCTTCTATGCGAAGCTTGCTCGTTAACATTTTGATAACAACACAAAGGTCTTGTGTTTCTTGTAAATCTATTTCAGTGATGTTACTGATTATCATGTTACGTTACTACTGTATCATATGTATTTGTCTTCCTACTCTGAGTTGCTTGAGTCTTGGATTGAGCCTTTCTTAGTTTGAGTCTTGTCTTTGAAGCTTAGATCCCTAGTGTGGGCATGGTACCTCTCTGGTTTGTTTGCAAATATTTATGGTTGGATTGTGATATATAGTGGAAAATATTAAATAGTTGGGTTTGTCCCAACTCTGTCTTGTGTTATATGTCACCACAAGTAAGTTCCTTCATGTCTAAAGTGGGGAGAATAATCCGTACCATAATGTTTATAAACTAAAGTGCCTACCTACCCTAGTGCTCGTTTCCCTTTTCTTTATCAGGTTTTTTTTTTTTTTTTTTTTTTTGGTATCATTTGGCTATTAAAGACAAAAATCCAATTAAAAGTGGCTTAAACATTAAGGAAACTGTATTGAATCACACAAAAAGAATTTCTACAACTAGTTAATTCATTGGTTCAGTGATACTGAACAACTTCAGCAAGTTCTTTCCATCTTTCTGTTCCTCCATCCTCAGGATATGCATTGGTGCTTTGGCTAGCTACCCTCAAGCTTGCAAAGTGGCTCTAATCACTTCCAGATATCATCCGTTACTGAAGGCATAGAAGAAAGTTGTTTTCCTCCTATCCTCTTCTTTCTGAAAGACAGCACACCTCTCATTGATCAAAACTAGGTCACAGGGGCTAGCCCCGTGGTGCAGCTGTTAAGTACGCATGTTCTGCTTCGGCGGCCCGGGGTTCACCAGTTCGGGTCCTGGGTGCGGACATGGTACTGCTTGGCAAGCCATGCTGTGGTAGGCGTCCCATATATAAAGTAGAGGAAGATGGGCACGGATGTGAGCTCAGGGCCAGACTTCCTCAGCAAAAAGAGGAGGATTGGCGGCAGATGTTAGCTCAGGGCTGATCTTCCTCAAAAGAAAAAAAAAACTTAAACCCCATGTCAATCACTGGCAAAGGTATGAATGACAAGATTGGCTTAGGTTAGTCGAGAATTATACTGTGGGACTTGGGAGGGATCTAACCTCTCTGAAAGTATGTGGCAATCTGACACTTGGATGAAAAAAATCATATTGTTGTTAAAACAAAAGGGTAGGATGGTTTTTGAATAGCTAACTGACAGTGTCTGCCATGATACTTATAGAAAAGTCACAAGCAAAAAGAAGAACTAAAAATCTTTAGTGCCTACCTCATAGAATCTACCAGTTACCATGTAAAGCATGGAACAGTCTTACACAGTGAAGGATTCTCTCTCTCCAAGTGCCAGTAGTGTCGTCATCGAGACGTGTAAGAGAAAGTACAGATTCTGAAGAACTCTCCTCCTGTAGTAATGGTAGTAGTAATAATAGCAGTTGTAGTGGTAATAACTGTGGCAGAACTGTTTCTAATTTGAAATAAAAGAAAAACCTAGCATTTTCTGCTTAGCATCTTTTAACTTTTGGGCTTTTTAAAGTTAAAATAGAATCCATCGATATAGAACAGTTAGGTGATACATTTAACAAAAATTCAAATTATGTGTGCTTTTTGTTTTGTTTCTCTTTTCAGTGAATGAGCTCATTCTCAAACAGAAACAAAGATTTGAGGAAAAGAGGTTCAAATTGGACCACTCAGTGAGTAGCACCGTATGTTTCAACTCTTATTACTATTCTTAATAAATTTCAATTTATTGTTTTTATTGGTTTACTATTAGATATTAAAGTTTAGTATATTATTCATTTTTTAAAAAAGATTTGTTTAAGATTGTTCTGTTCAATAAAGAACTTTCTTAACTGCATTGTCTAAAATTTGCTCTGGTGATCATCTTCTGAAAGGTCTGCTGGGATCACACTGAGTCAGAGTTGGCTTGTAGTACATGACATTTGAAGGATTATATGGCAGGATAAAACCATGGGTGGTAATTTGGAGAAACTCTTGAAAGATTCTGGATTTAAGAGGATTAGCCCCAAATTATTGAGCAAGTGAGCTTAAATTAATACCTTAATTTATAATAAATAATAATAATAAATTCATAAATCCAGGCATTTATTTTCAAGGGAATTATACCTTCTGAGATGCTGACTTGACATTTGTCTTTCATGTCTGTTATCTAAATTCATTTAAGGGAGAAACGTTGTTCAAATTATAATTAGAAGGCAGTGGGCAGCCACTAGCTGGGAAGGAGTAGGTTGCAACATTATAGTATATTATTGATATCTGTGTAATAAACATTTTTGGAAATAGTTAAACATTTGGTTTAGACTTTCTAAAACAATCTTTTTAGGAAGTTGATTTCTTTTCTTCCTTTTTAGAATGGCCATAGGTGGCAAATACTTCAGGATTTGTTGGGAACTGACCAAGATAACCTTGATTTGGCCAATGTCAACCTCATGTTGGAGTTACTAGTGCAGAAGAAGAAACAACTGGAAGCAGTAAGTGGCTGCTGCACTTTAAAAAATTTTGTTTTAAGTGTTGCTCTTCGCTGCATTGGAAAATATCTAGAAATGTTTAAAAATTATAGGGTAGTGCTGCTCAATCCATGCAGTTTTATTCAGCAAGAAACATCTGCAAGGTATCACTTCTAACAGATTCCCCTTTTTCAAGTAAAAGAAAGAATAAATTCCTTATATTATAATATAACTTACTTGCAGTGGCCAGTTTGTATTAAAAGCTGAGTCTTAAGAAAGATCATGAGAAAGTACAGTTTCATTTTAATAGGAAGCAATTTTATTCGTCATTTTTCTTCTAATGAATATCTTCCTTGCCAAATCTTCCCTCTTCACATATGAAGTTTGGAGGAGAAAATAGAGATGATTGTTATCTATATAAAATCCTTCCAGCAGGTGTCCATTGGCAGCAGCAGTAGTCTATAGCTTAACTAAGGGCATTTAGAAAGATGGGAACTAGAACTAAATATATCCTTTTTCATGTGATGAAATGTAAATCTGCATTTATTCCATGTAAATAAATGTAAAAATGCAAAATGTAAATTTGCATGTATTAGTCAAGAATTGAATATGATTCATTATAAGCAGCACACACCCTAGCATAAGCAAATACCTACCCTGACCTAACTAAACAAAAAGGTAGTATTTATTGACAGGAGAAGGGAGTGAGTAGCTCACACTCATAAAAAGGAAGAGCTTAACAACCAGCTGTTGGGAAGATTGGAACCATGGCTTCTCTGGAGACTATAAGGAAATGAGATCAGGCACTTGAATGTTGTTGGGAGTCTTTCTTTTGTGCTTGTTGTATCAATTTCTTTAGGACAGGTCTGGTTTTCTTTTTGCAGATTTTTATCACATGGTGGATAGTGTGCTTATTTGCACTTCCTCATTTATTTTTATGTTTTTTGATAAAAGAAGAAAAGGAGTTTTTCTTTTCAAATTTAGTTTAACAAATTCTGTGGCTAGATTCTGGTTAACATAGCTTGCATCTGGATCTCACCTAATAGAATGGGAATCGTTTAGAAGGAGAAAGGAGTAGCTGAGGGTGAGCTGACCAAAATGAGTCTCCCATGCTGTGTCTTTTTGGGGGGCAGAGTTGAGGGAAATTCTCCTTTGTTTTTTTTTGGGGGGGGTTATCTTTTATTTTTTCTTTTAGTTTTGTTGAGATGTAATTGACATACAGCATATGTCAAGGTGTACAGGATAATGACTTGACATTCATATATTGGGAAATGATTACTGCAACAAGTTTAGTTAACATCCGTTATCTCATACAGATATAAAACGAAAAAGAAAAAATATGTTTTTTTCCTTGTCACGAGAACTTTTAGGATTTTTTAGCAGCTTTTAAATATATCATCCATAGTGTTAACTATAGTCATCATATTGTACATTACATCCTCAGTACTTATTTATAATTGGAAGTTTGTACCTTTTGACCACCTTCATCCAATTCCCTCATCCCCTGCTTTTGGTATCCACAAATCTGATCTCTTGTCTACGAGTTTGGTTTCTTTTTTAAAGTTTTTATTTCTCCTTTTTCTCCCTGAAGCCCCCCAGTACATAGTTGTATATTTTTAGTTTTGCGTCCTTCTAGTTGTGCTATGTGGGATGCCGCCTCAGCATGGCCTGATGAGCAGTGCCATGTCAGCGCCCAGGATCCGAACTGGTGAAACCCCATGCCGCCAAAGCGGAGTGCACGAACCTAACCACTCGGCCGTAGGGCTGGCTCCTGAGTTTGGTTTTTTTTGGTTATTTTTTAAGATTCCCTATATAGGTGAGATCATACAGCACTTTTCTTTCTTCGTCTGACTTATTTCACTTAGCATAATGCCCTCAAGGTCCATCCATATTGTTGCAAATGGCAAGATTTCCTTCTTTTTTGTGTCTGAATAGTATTCCATTGTATATATACCACATATTTATGCATTCATGCATTGATGGACACTTAGATTGTTTCCGTGTCTTAGCTATTATAAATAATGCTGTAGTGAACAAGGGAATGCAGATATCTCCTCAACATAGTGATTTGTTTTCCTTTGGAAATATACCCGGAAATGAGATTGCTGGATCATATGATTGTTCTATTTTTAATTTTTTGGGGAACCTCCATATTGTTTTCCGTAGTGGCTATACCAGTTTATATTTCCACCAAGAGTACACAAAGGTTCCCTTTTCTCTACCTCCTCACAAGCATTTATCATCTCTTGTTGTTTTGATAATAGCCATCCTAACAGGTGTGAGGGGATATCTCATGGTTTGAATACGCATTTCCCTAATGATTTGTGATGTTGAGCACCTTTTCATGTACCTGTTGGCCATCTGAATATCTTCTTTGGAAAAATGTTTATACAGGTCCTTTGCCCATTTTTAAATTGAATTTTTTTCTTTTTTGCTATTGAGTTATATGAATTCTTTATTTTTTTTGGATATTAACGTCCTATCAGATATATGATCTGATATTTTCTCCCATTCTGTAGGCTGCCTTTTTATTTTGTTGGTGGTTGCCTTTCCTGTGCAGAGCTTTTTAGTTTTATGTAATCCGACTTGTTTATTTTTTCTTTTGTTGCTTATGCTTTAGGTGTCATGTCCCAGAAGTCATTGCCAAGACTCTCCTATGGTTTTAAACATAGTTTTTTATTAGCATCTACCATGTGCTAGGTATTATGTTAAGGGCTGTAGAAAAGACAGACAGGGTTCTGCTTTGCGTGTGTGTTGGGGATGGGATGAGGAGATAAACTAAATCAATTAAGTAAATATTTTCACATAGTGATAAATGATATAAAGAAACTTCTCTCTGATGGATTGAACATATGCAGTTACCTTGTTCCTATAAAGCTATGAAAATGAGAGTGAAGAGATTTTAAGAAGGCAAAAGAATGGGACAAGAGACAATGGCAGCAGCATTTTGTAAGCTATAAAGCAGATGGATGAAAAGTAGTCGATTAGGAGATCTGAGAAGGCTGAATACTGAGCCAGCAGTGGGGGAATAGCTAAGAACCAATCCTGTTTGTATTGTGGAACAAAGGCCTTGGAATTGAGAGCATTAGGTACCTCATGTAGTAAGGGCTGAAAACATGTTGATTGATTGAGAATCAGATTAAGAAGCAATTGGAATCTCTGATCCTTTCCTATACAACTCACAGCAAATGATTCTCCGTTTTCTACCTTAGAACGCTAGAATTTTTTCCCCCTGGTGGTGGTAAAAGAGGTTCTCTGGACTATTGCACGACAGGCACACTTCAACATGGGGGTACCATACTGAAGATAGATAAGCTTACATGTCGAAGGTGAGAACTGTTAACTTTCTTCCCACCTTTTGATTTGCCAACATTAATTTTTGCTTGCTTTTTGGCTTTTTGTCTTAGATTGAAGAAATACACGTATCTTAGTTTTAGACCACAGATCCTTTTCTATTTTTTGAAGAGGAACCCAGTTCGGAATCAAAGTTCCTATCACAGGTTTTATAGCTTTCTTTCATTATTGTTTTCCTGTTTAACTTTGTATTATTATTTAACTTGAATATTTCCAACATACAGAAAAATACAGAAAATGAGACTCTTGAAATACCTCATCTCAGTTTTAATAAATATTTACAGTTTGCCATATATGTCTTAGATCTGATTTTTTGAGAATTAAATTTTTTTATACTTAAAGCCCTCTCATCTCATTCCATTCTCCCAGAATGACCAACATATGAAATTGGCAAGGATCCTTCTCAAGTGTCTATATGCTTTCTTCATATATTTGTATCTACAACTATATAAAATGTTGTATAGCAGTTGTATAATTTAGAAGTTTATATAAAGAGTTTCCTACTGTAGTTATCCTTTTGACATATGCCTCTTTACTTTTTGAGGTTCATCTTGATAAATATATAGCTAGTTTATTTATTTTAACTTCTCCATAGTAATCCATTGCATGAACATATCTAGTTCCCTTTTGATGGACATCTAGGTTCTTCCCAGTTCTTAGCTATTATTGTCAGTACTCCATTTAATATTGTTATACATGTCTCCTTGTGCTGAAATATATACACTTAGTGATTTAAGGAGTGGAATTGCTGTTCATAGGGTTTGCATGCACATTTTAACCTTACTAAATATTGCCAAATTGCTCATCTGTGGGTTTGTACTGTGTCAGTTCTTGGTATTTTTTCTTTTTTAGTTTCTGCCAATCTGATGGTTGTCAGATGCTTGTGTGTGTGTTTGTTTTGCATTTCTGTGTTTACTAGTGAAGTTGAGAATTTCATTTGTTTGGCTCTCTTGGTTTCTTATTGGTGAATTACCTATCCATATCCTAAACCTATTTCCTTACTAGATTATTTGTCTTTTTTCTTACTGATTTGTAAGACGGGGTATGTGTGTGTGTGTGTGTGTGTGTGTGTGTGTGTGTGTATTTTGGATATTGCTACTTTGCCAAATATATACTTCAGTAATTGAATTCTGGTTGAATTGCATTGTGGTTAGACAACATGATTTATGTGATTTTAGATTGAATACTTTTCATGATTCCATTTTATTTGCATTGTTGGCTTATCAAATAGAACTTTTTGTTCTGTTCTTTAGTGGTTTCTTTCAGGTTTTTAATACAATTGTTATTACATTGTACCTTCAAGTAATATTGTCCCACTTCATCTGTATTATAAGAACCTTACAACAATATGCTTCCATTTCCTCTCTCCTGACCTTTGTACCATTTTTTGGTCACATATTTTATTTCTAAATATCTTATTAACCCCAAAATAAATGTTACTAATTTTGGTTTAAACAGTAAATTATGTTTTATGGAGATTTTTTAAAAGTCTTATATGTACCCATATATGTACTATTTCTGGCGCGCTTGTTTTGTTTTCCATTCATTCTTTTGCATTGTGTCAGTAATTTTCCTTCTGCCTAAAATACTTTTCTTTGGGGCAAATCTGTTGGTGATGAGTTCTTTCAGCTTCTATGCCTAATAAAATCTTTATTTTGCTTTTGTGTTTGAAAGGTACTTCCAAATAAGTACAGAATTCTAGAATTACTTTTTTCCCCCAGTATTTTAAAAATGTCTCTCCATTGTCTTCTGTCTTGCATTGTTTCAGATGAGAAGACTGCTGTCATTCTTATCTCTTGTCCTTGGAATGAAATGTGTTTCTTCCAGTTTAAAATGTTCTTTTGATGTTTTTAAGCATTTTGATTTTGATGTGCCTTGCTATAGTTACCCCCGCTACCACTTATTTCTTGTTCTCGGGGTTCTTTGAGATTCTTGATCTGTGGGTTTGTAGTTTCCATCAGATTTGGAAAAGTTTTAGTCATTATTTCTTCAGATATTTTTCTGTCCCCTCTTCTACTTTGGCGATTCCAATTACACATCTGTTAGGCCAGCTGAAGTTATTCCACAGCTCGCTGATAAACATCTGTATTCATTTCTATTTTGTCTTTTTTCTTTATCTACTTCATTTTGGATAGTTTCTGTTTCTATTTTCATGTACACTAATCTTTTCTGTTGTTCATGTCTCTCCTTAACATGCTTATGCTTTTCTCTAACTTCTAGAGCATATATGTACTTATAATAACTCTTCATTGTTTTTGGTTACTAATTTTCTATCATTTTTATATCTATTTTCATTGATTGATTTTTCCCCTTATGGGATGTATTTCTTTCTTATTTGCATGCTTATTAATTTTTTGATTGGATGCTGGAAATTGTAAATTTTACCTTGTTTAGTGCTGGGTATTTTTGTATTCTTTTACACATTCTTGAGCTTTGTTCTGGCATGTAGTTAAGTTACTTGGAAAAAGTTTGATTCTTTCAAAACTTGTCTTTGAGTTTGTTAGATTGGGCTCAGAGCAGATTTTTGGCTAGGCTAATTTTGCTCCACTGCTGAGGCAACCTTTTTGAGTATTCTACTGATGCCTGTGTCTTTCAAGGTTTTTCCACTCTGGCTCCTGGGAAAATGTACTATTTCTGGTCTTTTTTCTCAAAACCATGGTTTCCTATAACTGGCCTCTTGTTTTGTTGTTTAAGGTAGGAGTGTGAATTCTTTCTTACTGCATTTTAGTGAGATTTGTAAGTTCAGTTTTTATACTTTTGGCCCTTTGAAATTCATTGTGATTTTCTTTATGGCTCAGTATATGGTGTATATTGTTGAATGCTCACTTGCATTTGAAAACTGCGTGTTATTTGTTGTGGTGCTTTATAAATGTTGATTATATAGAGTTTGTTATTATTATTCAGACCTTTTTTTTCCCTGCTTGTTCTACCAGTTACTGATAGGAGTGTGTTAAAAATATGGTTTTGATTGTCTGTTTTTCATTGTTTTCTGTGATTTTTGCTTCATGGATTTTAAAGTTCATTATTAGGTGTATACATGTTTAAGATTGTTATGTCTTCTGGATGAATCATCTCCTTTATCATTATGAAATGTATATGTTTATCACTGGAAATATTCCTTGTCCTGAAGTCTGCTTCTATATTTTCTGTTGTTAATATAGCGTCAGTAGCTTACTTAAGATTAGAGTTTCTATTGTATATCTTCCTTCATCCTTTTACTTTAATTCTTTCACTGTCCTCATGTTTTAAAAAAGTGTCTGAAGAGTATGTAGTTGGTTTTTTTAAAAAACACAATCTAATAAGCTCATTTAATTCAAATGCTTAAGTTTATTTAAATGTAATATAATTATTGATGTAGAATAGGGGATACCAGCATTCATTCCCCTTTCAAAAACAATTAGATAGCTATTTATGAATGAAGATAGCTCTAGGGAGCAAGATGTGAGTCCTGGTAAGACAGACAAACAGCAACACAGCAGAGCAAAAAAAAGGAGAATAACCACACTGAAGGGATTGCTGGAGAGACTGGTTTAGCAGAAACGTCTGAAGATGGCTAGGATCAGAAGGCAAGGGTGGGAGCTACTTCTGTCAGCCAGTGGACTTTTGCTGTCATGGTCTCTAGCGGCCTGCTCTGTGGAAGACCCTGGCAGTCTTTGTCGCTGAGGGCCTCAGGAGCACCTGCAACAGCTGTGGACTCCCCACAGTTTTCACATCAAATTTTAGATGCTTAGTGTATTTTTATTTGGTGTGTTCCACATTTAAAAAATGATACACCTCATAGTTCATGAGAAGGGAAAAGCAATATTGCAAGCACACCCTTTTATTTCACTTCTCATTTGGGTATGACTATTTTTGCTATTCTTTTTTTTCCTGTTTCTTCTTTTTTGTCTTCTGTGTGATGGGCGTTGAGGTATATCGCATCAGAGTTGAGGTCTACCACTTTGGTATTTGTTTCTATTTTTCCATATATTCTTTATTCCTTGTTCCTCATTTCTTGCCTTTTTTTAGACGTCATTGACTTTTCAGGATTCCATCTTAGTATTCCATTTTGTTTTCTCTGTTTTTGATGTACTTCTTTTTATTGTGTTTCTAGTGGTTTCTCTAAAGATTACAAAATGCCTCTCTTACTTTTCAGAGTCAACCTTGAGTTTGTAGTATGCCACTTCAAGGACAATGTATTCACAGTCAACATTGAATATATACCATTTTATGAAAATGTAAAACTTTAAAATAATTCTACTTAACCAAGCTGATGTGATTTGTGATCTAGACTGTTATAAACCCCACTAGACATAGTTATTTTTGCTTTGAACACTTAATAGTCTTTTGAAGATGTGATGCAAAAATGAAAACCCCTTTTTATACTCAAATATTTACCCTTTCAGGTATCTTCATCTTTTCTTTTAAATCCCTTTTGTCTGTATAACTGTCTGTACTATTTCTTGTAGTGCTGATAGAAGTCTAGTTTTTTTTTCTCTTAATACTTTAAATATATATTTTCATTGTCTTCTTGCTTCTTTGTTTCTGATGAAATTAGCAGTCATTCTTACTGTTCTTCCCCTAAGGATAGTATATCCTTTTTCTCTTTAGCAGCTTTTAAGATCCTCTTTTTGACGTTGGTTTTCAGTAGTTTGATTTTGATATTCTTCGGTTTCATTTTAAAAATATTTATCCTGCTTGTGTTTCACGGAACAAGAGGATCTATTCTTTGAAGATTGTGAGCTCTTATTTATTCAGCTCTGTGCTCTCTCTCCTTTCCTCTAGGATTCTAGTCATTTGTTATAATGTTTTATATTATCCCACATATTTCTGATGCTCTGTTCTTATTTTTAATTTTTTTCTCTCTGTAGATCGGTTTAAACAATTTATATTGAACTGTCTTTGAGTTCATTATTCCTTTCCTCCACTCTGTCCAGTCTGCTCCTAAAACCATCCAATGTCTTTTTATTTTTATTTTTTTACTTCTTCAGACTTTGTACTTCATTTCTGGGATTTACATTTTGTTCTTTCAGTTTCTTTTCTATAATTCTCCATTTTTTTCACTTGTTCTCTTTTCCTGTTAATTCTTTAATGCTTTATAGTAATATTTTAAAGTTCTTTTTGCTCATTCCAGCATGTGAGTCATCTGTGAATTTCATTCTTTTGCTTGTTTTTTCTCTTGAGTTTTCTACTTCTTTCCATGTTTTGTAATTTTTTAATTGTATCTTATACATTCTGTATTCAAGAGTGGTATAGAGACTAAAGTAGTTAATGCTTTCTTCCTAAAAGTTCTTGCCTTTTCCTTTGCCATGAGCAAGGTTAAGAGACTGATCTCTTTGGTCTAGTCAGGAATTTAGTTGAGTTGGAGCTCAGTTGTTGCTTGAGTTAGTTTCAGTTCATTGACTTTAAAGAATAGTATTTTTTTTTACTTTATCTGTATTTTTATTGTTAACTGTGGGAGCAGTGTTTTACATTTTAATCTGGAGAGGATTGGTCACTAATGTTTTTTAACTTAAATCTTTTGTACTATGAACATGTTGTCTCTATGATACCAGCTCATCCAAATTTTAGTCACTCATTCTGTGAACTATTTATAATGTCACTCTTTGTAAATATTCCTCTTGTGCTTTGAAGCACGTTTTCTGAAATTGTTTCATTTATTGTTCTTTTCATTTAATTTGTTAATTGGGTGTTTACATCTTCTATTTAAAACTTTTCTATTAAAAATTTTTCAAAGTAAAAACCTATTCAGTGTAGAGAGAGGTATATTAATTTACTAATATGATCATGGATTTTTAAATTTTCCTTCTAGAGCTGTCAGTTTTTGGTTCATAGCCTAAATTGTGTTCAATGCAAAGAATTGGCAACTACCTGAGTTATAAAAAAGATTTGTTATCTAGTTTTTATTTAGAGTAATTCGCTTTTTAAAACAGCAGTACAGTTTTGCGTCGCTTAACAATGGGAATATGTTCTGAGAAATGTGTTGTTAGGCCATTTTGTTGTTGTGTGAACCTTATAGAGTGTACTTAGACAAACCTAGATGGTATAGCCTACTACACACCTAGGCTATGTGATACTAATCTTAGGGGCCTGTCATTGACTGAAATGTCATTATGTGGTGCATGACTATTTTATGTTATGTTATTTTATTGTTCCAGAGACTTTCATACCCCAAGGCCATGTATCAAGGTAAATTTCTGGATGGGTAAAAGATATGCCTTTCCTTCCCCTCCTTTTTAAACCCCTTTAAAGAACGAAAAGAGAAATTTTGAAAGAACATATTGGAATTGAGAACTGGAGTGATGTCTGGTGAGCAGATCAATTTTAGAAAAGATAAATATTGAAGGTTGAGGATTTGTGAATTATTTCCCTTTAAATCTTGTGTCCATATATACTTTGGAAGATCTACTTGCATTCTCAGGTGTATTGGTACCCCGATTTGAATGCTTTGGTAGTCACTCATACTACCAGAAATAATATTCGTTAGAATTTTTTTGACAGTAGATTTAAGGAAAAAAAATATAGAGAAAAATAATCACCTAAATAACATTTGCAAAGGATATGACAAAATGATTCTTGTTTTTGACATGTCATCTGCTTATTTTATAGATAGGGAATCTGAAGGCAAGTAGGGGAAGCACTCATACAGTTTTACAGTGTTTTTGTGTTAGATTCCTAGAACTCTTCTACTTCCTGTCACATCTGGAAAGTACCCACCCCTTCTCCCCCTCTTGCTTTTCCTTTCCCTTAAAAAAAAATCCAAGTAATAAATACTCCTAATTTACAAAATCAAATGATACGACAAGATTCATAGAAAAAATCAGCAGTCCTCAGTTCCATTACTCCCTATCCCTTATCTTAACTCCCTAGGAGCAATCTGTTCAACTTTTAATTGTTTTTATTTACTTCTATACTGCTAAATAACATGTCTATTTTGTGCTACTTGGGAAGTCTTATGGAAGGAAACACTTCTTCCCTCAAAATGCCACTTGCCCTTGTGTTGAGCAACTACTATAGAGTTAACTGTACTTGGGAGGATGAACTGGTGGCAGGTAAACTCATAAGGGCCAACATTCATTTATAGTGAAGTTTATGAAGCTGAGTTAGAGTAGCTGTGTTTTGATAGGTCTGAGCAGTGCATTTTCAGCCAGTTGGAAAGTTCTCTCAAATGCCAAATATCAGAAGGATACTAAACCATGGAGTTGGAACAAGAAGATTTAATTTTACAATTCACATGTTTAATTGTTCTGGGCTCAAATCAAGCAGTTGATTCATTTTCATAGTAGGGATAATCTTATCTGATCTTTAGTATAAAAAATTAATTGCAGAAAAGAATAGGAAAATATAGGAAAAAACCAATGTGTTACTGAAGATTTGAAGCATATTCCATTTCAGAGGGCAGGCATGCTCCCTTTTAGGTAATAGACTGGGAACCAAAGGGGACAAATGTGACAGAACTTGCTGTATTAGAAAGAGCACTGAGAGTGGAGAATAAGATTCTAAATATTTTTTTTTTCTTTCCCCTAAATATGTTTCTTTTCACTCTTTCTCTTACTCCAGTTTCCTCATCTGAAAATGAGATAATTGGGATAAATGATCGTTATACTTTTGTGGAAGCTTTGACAATTGTAAGAAATGTTTAGAAAATCAACTTCTTGGACTTGTATTTTTTTTTTTTAAAGATTTTATTTTTTTCCTTTTTCTCCCCAAAGTTCCCCGGTACATAGTTGTATATTCTTCGTTGTGGGTCCTTCTAGCTGTGGCATGTGGGACGCCGCCTCAGTGTGGTTTGATGAGCAGTGCCATGTCCGCGCCCAGGATTCGAACCAACGAAACGCTGGGCCGCCTGCAGCGGAGAGTGCGAACTTAACCACTGGGCCACGGGGCCAGCCCCCTGGACTTGTATTTTTAGTAGTGGGTTAGATGACTTTAGGGGATTACCTTCATGTTCAGTTTCTGAGACAGTTCTAACAATTTTATATGGCTAGACTTATTTTGATACAATTGGCTATACTCTTCCCATTTTTAAGTGTTCTCTTTTTACTCCACTTTTTATTTTATATGATTTTTTCATATTTACATATGAAATGATAGTTTTATAAATTTGCCATCTATCTCCTTTCTTGAAGTTATTCCTTTAAAGATTTAAGTTGTAGAAGCAGGTGCCATTAATGAATTCCTCGTGTACTTAGTTGGTCCCAGTTTTCCTTTGACCTAGAGGCTTTGGGGAGCTTTTCCCCTTCCCTTCTGTAAATCTGTTGCATTCTCACCCTATTAACATATCCTAGTTGATAGACTGAAATGAAGTATTCAAACTTAACTATTTTGAAGGTAGTTTGCACAATTCCTTTGCAAATGAGCTGTTATTTATTAACAGTTTTGGCTGTACACGTTCCTCTTATATAAATATGTGGTCTTTGCTCTCTAACCAAATAATCTGTAGACAGTTATAGATAATCAGTGTAAAGAAGTCCTAAGAAAGATGCAGAGGATTCTGGGATACTTTGTTATCATTGTTGGGACTCAGGGCCCCTGTGAGTTTGTTCTTTGTGAAAGTTTAACTTCTCAGGAATGTGTCTGACCTCCAATCCAGTTTGTTATGCAGGAAAAAATTTCACTTTTAAAGCTTTATGATACTGTGTTTTACAAATTTTTTCAGTTGTGAAACATTAATTCAGTTGAGTTTGTTAATTGGAATATCCTAATGTGATTGTCACTTCATTTGTCCTCCCTTGTCTGTTTGTCTTGACTGAAACATTTCATTGATCTATTTTGCCTTTTATCCTTGAAAATGCAAAGATTCCCTCCCTCTCCCCAAAGAGGGTAGACTCTAGGAGTGTTGATTAAGCGGCCATACTTTTGTGTAGTATGTGTAATATCTTAGTGATTCTTCAAATGTTGATGGACTGATTCTTACCATCTGGGGACTTGTTAAACATATGGATTCCTGGAGTCTTCTCTAGAGTAAGAGAATCAGATAATATCTGTTCCAGTGTCATTTTAACAAATGCCTCAGATAATTCTGTTGCATAGCCTGGTAAATGAAAATTTTATTAATCTCATTTATTTTTGTTTGTTTTGGAAGTACTCCACTGGGCTTTTTTATTCATCCTTCTCAACTATATGTTAAAAAATAGAGTTATATTTATTCATAACCATCTCCTATTGTTATTCCATTTTTATGTTTGGTATTTTTTTACATGTATTTATCAGATTCATCTGGAATTTCTTGGTTCTTTTTGTAAAATTTAACAGTAAAAGATACATATTTGTAATTTTATTTTTTGATACCCAGAAAATGTCAAGTTTATAGTTATCATTTATCTCTTATCTCATTATTTCAGTTACCAATTTGGGTTATTTACCTCTCCCTCCACTTAATTATATTAAAATTTTTGTTTTTATATGTTTCTATATGACTGAAATCTTCTATAGAAATATATTAATTCTCACATCTGTGTAAGTAGGTAATAACTAGAAATAGTAAATTTGACTTCTGAAATGTGTGGATTTCTTCACTTTTATTATGCTTCTTATTCCCCTGCCAATGAAATTCTTGTGGGGAAAGTGATATTAGTCTCTAGGAACTATGTTAGTTTCACTATGATTTTTGGTTTTGATGTCTTACTAGTTTGATTGGAGAAGAGAAGGCTAGGACAGGTAACAGAATTGCCATTTCCCATAAATAGTTTATTCAGCATGGTAGATGAGGAATGTAATTTGAAACACTTGTTTCTTAAAATTAGTTTTAGTTAGTTTTGGGGAAAATGCCTTTTAAAAACGCCAATTTAGTAAATGGGAAAACTGATTAAATAGCAGTATAGACTGACTTAAATCGATGTATAACATTGCTTCATACTGGTTATACTGTGGTGTTAAAGAAAACTTTGAACTCGTAGTTATATTTTTAAAAGAACAATTATAATTTTCTATTATAGGAATCACATGCAGCCCAACTACAGATCCTTATGGAATTCCTCAAGGTTGCAAGAAGAAATAAGAGAGAGGTATATTATTTTGTGTCTTTTACATAATGTTTCATTTAATATTGTTGACTAGTCCCATTTCCCCCCTACTTTTGTAAAGGCATTTCATGCTAAAAAATTTATTTAAATATTTAAAAAGCATTTAAGTTTCCAGGAGTTTTTCTTAAGCTTTGTTATTTTAACCTCTTTTACCTTTACAACTTGATACTTTAAAAATCCACGTTTGGAGATGTGCTGAAAAGTTTTGTATAAGATTGAATACAATGGCTTACCTCAAAGCTGTGAAGAAGAAAACAGGATTATCAAATGACAGCTTACTCCTCGCCCTGAAAAGAAAAGTTAGGAAAATGTGCCTAATAAAGCCTTAAGTAGAGAGGGTTGCAGTCTTTCTCATGGTAAAAATGCACGCTGGGGGAGAAAACATGTGAAAACATAGCTACCTATTTAGAATCTGGAAAGTGTAAGCATGCAGGATAGCCAAAAGATAATTTTTATTAACAATTTTATAACCAGAATGTTCTAATTTTACATTTATAAAATTCGTCGGTCATTTCGCACTTGTACAAAATATGGGAAAATCAAAGGCAAAATTCTGTGCTCTGGGTAGCATCCTAAAATAGCTTTAAAAACTTTTATATTTAAATTCCTAATGTGTCGCTTCTCTTATATTTTTACTTTGAGTTGTCTAATTAGGATACTTTCCACTCATTAAAAAAAATATAAATAACCGTCTATTATGTGCTAGGTTCTAGGCTATCTTTATTAGTTGAGAAAATAAAACGAGTTTTTATTTTGATGAAATACTTTCAATGCATTGACAGATCCTTACGTTATCTTAGTTTGATATTTCCCTTTTTTCTGATTGTTCATGATGTCAATTTTTTTTCTTGATTCAGGTTTGGTTTTTCTGTTTTATGCTAGTGTTGATAATTAAATATTCTTTACATGGTTTATGACTGTATTTTTCCTATCCTTAACTTTTGCTTACAGTTGTGCTTTTAATATGTCTATTAAAAACGTTATCTTCATTATAAATTTAAGACTTATTCCTTTTTTTTCTTTTTGAGTGGGTGCTTCTTAAACTTCGGTGTGCATGAGAATCACTTGAGGGGCTTGTTAGAATCCAGGTTCTGATTAAGAAGTGTGTGTTGGAGCCTGATAATCTGCATTTCTAGCAAGTTCAAGGTGATGATGCTCTTGGTCCTTGGACCACACTTTGAGTAACAAAGTTGGAAATTTTATAATGTATGGAAATAAAATTATTAATTCAATATGTAGGCTCAACATTTTTTGCTGTAGAAAATTCTTTGGAAAAGTGGTAATTTTTTATATTCCATACATACTCCTCCCACCTTTTAAAACAGAGTGTAAAATTGTTTCGCAGTAGTTTTGCATGTTTCTTTCTGCTTTAGACTTTGAAAACATTGGGAGTGAGACTTAAAACATAGGAAATTACTTAATAGTGAATGAGTAAATGAATCAATTAAATGAACATTCCAAACATGAGGATATCCGAGGGTTAAATGTAATGCCTGGTCGTTATCTGTGTCCTGAATTATTTAAGATTTTCCTTAGCCCCTGAGGTTTTTCAGTGTTTCTTTAGGGGTCTATTAATGCTTGTAATAAATTGTTAGATTTGAAATTGTCTCAGGTAATAAGGATACAGCACATAACTGTAAAAAAACCCCAGAAAACTGTGAACGTTCTGAGAGTTTTACCCTACTAGCAAGTTAGCCTGCCACAGTTTCACAGATGCTGGAGATAAGGACTTTTATTACTCATGTCACATCTGGCAGCATCAGCTTCATATTTGCATCAGTTCCACCTGACCTCCAAGGGGCGATGTAGAGATGGGCCCAGGTGGATTCTGCACATACTGTAGATTTATGTTACAGCTGTGGAACCCTGAGCTTAGGAAATTCCAATCTTTTAAGAGAATCTGCTAGCAAACCTGTCCAGTCTTTGCCCTGCAGGGAGACACTATATATATTATACTGATCAGAAAGTAAATATGCCCTCTGTCCTGGAGGAAGTCAACACAAACATTCTTGAAAAGATAATTTGGAAGAAAAACTATCACAAGATGTGCAGAAATGGGAGAGATTAGTGGAAAATTGTTTCCCAACAAGATCCTTACCTTGTGATCCTAATTTGTCCTCTTTCTGATGTGGTGGCTGGTGGCCTTCAGTAACACCTTCTATCATATTTGCCTTTGATCACATAGCTCTTAATATGAGTGTTTCCATTTTTGTTATTAAACATTTGGGTTAATTATGCTGTAGAGTTTTTCAGTTTGACTCTAGTTTGAATCTAATATGATTCTTGTGAATGATTGATTTTTTCCCCCTTAGAGGTAGTTTATCCAAGAAATATACTAGTTCCAAGTATTCTGGATATTGGTGCCTCTTATGTGCACTAGTTATATTGTCATTAATACATTTTGGTTTTCTTGTTTTTAATGTATCCATGATTGAGTGATTTTGAGTATTTCAGATTTAATTACAGAAGGGACTTTGAGGAGCTAGGTTAATAAAGTTTTGAAAATTTGAAAATCTGAAGCTAAGTTAACAGATTTTTAAAAATTTACCTATTATTTTGATTAAATTTCATAAATTTCTCCATAATTGGAGTTGGGTACAGTAGTGATTTGTAATTGTAATAAACTTTAGTCTAGAAAGTATAGTTGACACATATCTCATGATTTAGTGCAGACAGAATGGAGTGGTTATATTTTCTTCTTGCATACATTATAAAGCATATTTGCATGTTTAATCCTCAAAATGAGTATAGTTGTTAAAGGTCTTATCTCCCGCAGTATAATTTGTACTTGAACTTATTCAAGCAAAATATAGACTGACCAGGAGGGAAACTACTACTTTGGAATTTATTTTCCTAAGATTAACATTCAGACTTTGAAAATTAACTTTATGATTTCATACGTAACTTTTAATTGGGATTGTGATGAGTCTTGGTTTAGACATTGATATATACCAATCAAAGAAGTTAAACTGCTTTTCAGATTTAACATACTACTTATTTACATCAGTGTCACATCTCACTGCTATTCAGGGCTATTAGAATCCTACATTTAATTTTCGTTTTTTATTTTTTTCCTACTGACTTTCTTTTGAATATTATGAACAGGAATGTGCAAGGCACATAGAAGATATTTGCATAAATTATTTATTGCTGTGTAGCAGATTTCCTCAAATTTAATGGCTTAAAACATCAAACATTTGCTATCTTGGGTCAGGAATATTGGTGCAGCACACCTGAGTGCCTTGGTTCAAGGTGTATCGCCAAGCTACACTTGAGGTGTTGGCTAGGGCAGCAGTTATCTCAAGGTTCAACTGGGATAGGAAGCCTTCCAAGTTCACTTGCGAGCTGTTGGAAAGGGACCAATTTCTTGCCTCATGGGCTTCTCCTTAAGATAACTTCCTATGTGGCACAATGGCTTCCCTTAGAGAGGGCAAGTGAGAAAGTAAGAGAGGGTTTTGAAGACAGCAATCACATACCTGTTGTAACTTAATTTTGGAAGTGACATCCCAACACATGTGCTGCTTTCTCTTTCTTAGAAATAAATCATTAGGTCCAGCCTGCACAAAGAGAGGGAATCACACAAGGATGTGAATACTAAGAGGTGAGGATCTTTGGAGGCTATCTTAAAGCCTGCCTACCACAGCATTTAATGAATGTGTATATTTAAATGAACACGTTATTCTTTCTTCCTGGTCAGATTAAACAAAAGGGCTTTGGATTCCATATAAAAACCAGTCTCATCTGTGTAAATTTGTACCAGTATTTGAATAATTACTTTATATTTCGTTTGATTTAATTTTAAAGTATACTCCTGGATATTTGTGGTACCTGTTTAATTTACTGTAATAGGGCAGTTTTGATGAGTCTTGGTTTCATTTGGAATTTTAATGAATTGAATTTTGCAATGTTTTTGTGTGAGATAAAACACAGAAAAGTCCATTGAACTAATTTACAGTTTAAAGAATCACAGTAGAGTGGCTGACCACGTAACCACCGTCCTTACTAAACAATAGATGATTGCTAGGACCCCCGCATCTCCCTGCTGACCCTTTCCAGATTATAGCCTTCTCCCTTGCCTATTAGGTAGTCAGTATTCTGGTATGTATGGTAATCACTTCCTTGTTTTTCTCTATTGTTTTAATGCCCAAGTATTTGTAAGTTTTTCTTTTTTTGAACCTATATAAATGCACTTCTGCAGTACGTAGTGGTGTTGTCTTCTTTGGCTCAGTGTTAAGATTCATTGATGTTGTATATGGCTGTAGTTGAATCATTGTTGTTGTTGTATGGTATTCTATGAAATAAGTATAACCCACTTTTGTTGTTGATGGACTTTTTAGATTTTTTCAGTTTTCGGCTTTTCGCAAACAATGCTACTATACATGTATCCAGGTATATATTAGTATATATATCTATATGGTATGTATGTAGAAGTGGAATTGATGAGTCATAGGATATGTATATCTTTAAATTTAATAGATAAAGCCACACTGTTTTCCGAAGTAGTTGTGTTAGTTACTCTTCCTACAGGCATTCTGTGAGTGCATGTTCCTCTTGCACTGTATTCTTGCTGGTACTTGGCATCGATAGACATTTTCTGGTTTAGCTGATCTTGGGGTGTATATGCTCTCTGTGGTTTTAATTTACATTTCCGTGATGACTAGTGAGATTGAGCACCTGCTACTATGTTTATTGGCCATTTGGATTCTTATGTATGTGTGAAGTACTTGCTTAAGACTTTTTGCATCTTTTCTATTTAGTTGATTTTCTTAATGGTTTGTTGTTTATATAATCTAGATAAAAATTCTTAGTTCTGTCTGTCTCTGTCTTTCTCTCTCTCTATTGCAAGTGTTTTCCCTCTCTAATTGGGCTGCTTTTTTCATTATCTTGATGTCACTTGATGAGTAGAAGTTTCTGTCTTTAATAGAATGAAATTTATTAATCTTTCCTGTTATGATTAGAGCCTTTTTGTGTCAGGTAAAGAATTCTCCACCAGAGGTCATGAAGACATTTTGCTATATTATCTGCTTGAAGCTTTATTCTTTTATCTTTCATATTCTATAATCTATTTGGTATTTTATTATTGTGTATAATGTGAGGGATAAGGAACTTTGATATCCAGTTGTTCAAGCATCCTTAATTTAAAAGTCCATCCTTTCCCCATTGCTCTGAAGTACCACTTTTGTCATCTATCATGTGAGCACATAGGTATGAGTCTGTTTCTTACGCTCTCTTTCTATTCCACTGGTCTATTTGTCTATCTTTTTGGCAGTACCACACTGTATTAAATATAGAACTTTAAGTTACTGTTCTTCCTTAGGAAAGTCTCAGCTATTCATGGCTTTTTGTATTTCAGTCTAAATTTTAGAACCAGCTGGTACATTTCCATGGTAAACCTGCTGTGATTTTTATTGGAATTACTTTGACTCAGTACATCAATTTGGGAGACTGTCTTTACAATATTGAGTCTTCTAACCCATGAACATGGTATTTCTCTCTCTATATTTAGGTTCTTAAGGATGTTCTTCAAAATTTTGGTATTTTTTAGTGTATTTGTTCTTATACATCTGTACTTCAGAGTTGTTCTTAAGTCTTCAATCATTTTTTGTGCTATTGTAAATGATGTCTATATCTTTAATTTCAGTTTGTTGCTGGTATATAGAAATACAGTTGATTTTTACATATACTTTTTTTTTCATATCCAGCAACCTTATTAAACTCTCTTTAATTCTAATAATTTGTAGATATTTTTTCCTGTGTACACATCATCATCTGCAAGTAATAACAGTTTAGTTTCTTTCTTTATGATCTTTATATCTTTTATTTATTTTTCTTGTCTTACTCTGCTGGCTAGGACATCCGGTACAATGATGAATAGAAGTGGTGATAGCGGGGCATCCTAGTCTTGGTGCTGATCTCAAAGCGAAAGCTTTCGGCGTGTCACCATTTAGGTATGATGTTTTTTGTAGGTTTTTTGTAGGTACTTTTTATTATTCAAGGAAATAAATTTCTATTCTCAGATTCCTAAGAGGACTTTTTTCTTTAGTCGGGAATGTGAGTTGAGTATTCTCCAAAATTTTTGTGCATCTGAGATGATACGAATTTTTCATTCTGTTAATGTGAATAATTACGTTTGTTTAACATTAAAAAGTCAGTCAACTTTGCACTTAGGGTGACCAACTGTTCTGATTTGCCCAGGAATAACCTAGTCTTATCACTGCACAGTCAGCATTCTAGGAAACCCCACTAGTACAGTTGCTTGCCCTACTTGCATGCCTTATGTAAACTAAACTTGGTCATCATGTATATCCTCTTCTATATTATTTGCTTTGCTGATACTCTGTTTAGAATTTTTGCATCTGTGTTCATTAGTGAAACTGTTTTATAATTTTTTTTCTTATCCCAACCTTGTTCAGTTTTGCTGTAAAGATTGTTTTATCAGATGAGTTGGGGAATGTCCCATCTTTTTCCCTTTTCTGGGAGCATTTGTGTTGTCTAGGAAGGATGTCTTTGGTGAATATTTAAATATCTTACTGGAGAAGCTATCTGTACCTGTTGTTTGTTTGCAGAAAGTTTTAAACTATTGATTCACTTACTTCAATAGTTATATCCTTATTCAGGTTTTTGTTTTAGATATCACTTTTGATATGTCTACTTCTTCTAGACATTGTCTGTTTCATCTAAATTTTCAAATTTATTGGTATAATATTTAATTTTTAATGCCCCCAGAATTTTTAGTGATATCTTTTATTCCTGACTCTTCTTATTGGTGCTGTGCCTTTTTTTCTTGATCAGTTCTTGCCAGGGATGTATCAATTTTATGAGTCTTATTTAAAAACCAACTTTTGGCTTTGTTTATGTTCTCTACTTTATTTTTGTTTTCTATTTTAATAATTTATACTCTGTATAATTTCTGTCCTTCACCTTTCTTTGGTTTTAATTTGTTAACTCGGATGTACATATTACTGTGCAAACTGTTTTTTCTAATATAGGCATTTAAGGCTGTAATTTTTCTTTTAGCTGCATCTAATGATTTTGGTACGGTATTTTGTTTGTTATTTATTAGTTCAAAATAGTTTCTAATTTTCCTTACAGTTTTTCTTAGGCCTGTGGGTTATTTAGAATTGAACTACTTGGACATGGGTATTTTCATGTCTTTATGTTATGGATTTCTGCTATGGTTGCATTATTATTAGAAAATACTTTTTGGTTTTATTCTTTTGAGTATGATATTTGTACTATCACCTGGTAGTTAGTTAAATTTTGAAATGTTCATGCTTGAAAAAGTGTTTTCTGCAGTGGTGTGGTGCAGTGTAAAGTTGGTTAAATGTACGGTGAGAATTTTCTGCATCCTTGGTGAGTCTTTGTTTCCTTGTTATATCAATTACTGAGTCATTATGTTTGAAGCATTGAAGGAAGTTGAGGGAAGTTTGCCTTCCTTCAAGGGGAAGGAAGGCAATATACATGGAGATGGAAATGCAAATGGGCCAGCTATAGACTATGTGACCTGAGAGATACATTTTACATTACATTACAGTTATCTTATGGTATTAGCTCCTTCCTGGAACAGGCCCTTCTATTTTAAATTCTTTTAGGCAGTTAGGGAGGAGGACAAGCTTTTTTCAGTCTTTTATTCTTGAAAATAATCAAGCCAAAGAGGCACATTTTGGGGTGGCCAATTGTGATCCCCCACATAGGACATTAGAGTTTAATATTTTTGGGATATCAGGTGGTATTAGAATTTTTTTCTGGCATTTCAAGTTCAAAAGTGGAATGAAAATTATTAATTTGATGTTAATTATGTATTATGTGTCACACAAGTGATATTGGCTATCTCTGGATGTTGATATTACAGATGATTACGTTTATCTTTCCCTTTTTTTTTGTTTTTGGTGAGGAAGATTTGTCTGAGCCAACATCCATTGCCAGTCTTTGTCGTCTTTTTCTTTTTGCTTGAGGAAGATTTGTCTGAGCCAACATCCATTGCCAGTCGTTGTCGTCTTTTTCTTTTTGCTTGAGGAAGATTAGCCCTGAGCTAACATCTGTGCCAGTCTTCCCCTATCTTTTGTATGTGGGACCCACCAAAGCATGGCCGACGAGTGCAGTACGTCTGCGCCCCAGATCTGAACTTACGAACCCAGGCCGCCAAAGCAGAACATGTGTAACTTTAACCACTTGGCCATGGGGCTGCCCCTCATCTTTCTTTTTAAGTGTATTTTTTTAAAGCAGTCATACTAAAGATCTGTCAGCATTTGTTTAAATAAGGATTTCAAGAGTGAAGATTTTATTTATTTATTTTTTTTTAAGGAAGATTAGCCCTGAGCTAACTGCTGCCAATCCTCCTCTTTTTGCTGAGGAAGACTGGCCCTGAGCTAACATCCATGCCCATCTTCCTCTACTTTATATGTGGGCCACCTACCACAGCATGGGGTGCCAAGCGGTGCCACGTCTGCACCCGGGATCTGAACTGGTGAACCCCGGTCTGCTGAAGTGGAACGTGCACACCTAAGCGCTGCGCCACCGGGCTGGCCCCCAAGAGTGAAGCATTGTTTTTTTTTTTTTAAAGATTTTGTTTTTTCCTTTTTCTCCCCAAAGCCCCCCAGTACATAGTTGTGTATTCTTCGTTGTGGGTTCTTCTAGTTGTGGCATGTGGGACGCTGCCTCAGCGTGGTCTGATGAGCAGTGCCATGTCCGCGCCCAGGATTCGAACTAACGAAACACTGGGCCGCCTGCTGCGGAGCGCGCGAACTTAACCACTCGGCCACGGGGCCAGCCCCCCAAGAGTGAAGCATTTTAAGTAATTAAATGAAAAAGGTTAAGGGATGACCATGGGATGCTTTGCTAAATTAGAGGTTGAGATTACTGGAGTTGAAAATGTGTGTGAACCAAAAGACAAAAGGCTTCAGTGTTGGTGGGAAGCAATTAGGATGTTTATCAATGGCTGAGATCAGTAAAGAGAGACGTGGCTGCTTGGATTGAGCCAGACCAGAGTGGTTCTTATGTGAGAGTGGAAGACTAATGATTAGAAATGGTCATGGAATACAGTACAAGTGGTCAGTTCCCACCTAGTCCTGAGAAGCCTGGTGCATGAGAGAATTTTGACCAGCTTTTATTTGAAAGCGTTCCAAGACAGACTGTCTTTGAGGAAGAGCAGGGTTTCAGTGTTAAGGTTAGGAGTACCGTGAAAAGTGTTCAGGTGTAGGAAAGATTTCTGTGATAGTGTGCTCTCCCCTTCTTGATAGTTAATGCAGGGCTTGCTCCATCTTCCTTTGCCAATCTCTTAAACATTGGCATTCCCTACTCTCCAGGTTTTTTTCCTTATCTCTTCTGACTATACTGGTTGGTATTGGGTATTTTCATTCATTATCATAGCTTCAAATTTGTTATTTCCCTTTCTCATAGCTGTTATGCCTTTGTACATATTATTATTTATCCTGCTTATTCTGTCTTTCCCTACTGTTTTCCACCTGGCACAATTCTATTAGTCCTTCAAGGCTCAACCTTTCATTTAGTTTCAGATCTAATTTCAGTTATCCAGTTGCCTCTGCTATCCTGCTGAGTTTTCCATCTAGGTTAGGAGCAATCTATGTTCCCTAAATTCTGTGTGCAGACCATCATCCTAATGCTTACTGTGATATTTCAACCGTTGGCTTACTTGTTTTGCGTTTCCCCTAAACTGAGTTCCTTGAGGGCAAGGGCTATAGTTTTCTAGATCCTATTTTCAGTATTTTGCAAAATGCTTAGGATTGCTAAGTATTTGAATTAGTAAATTATTAATTGTATTATCTACTTTGCATGTATTCCCACAGAAGAGAAGATGCTGATGTTAATAAATCTTAAAAGTCTATTATCCTTACCAGTCATTAAAGAAATGAAAGTTAAATAATGAGGTACTGCTTTCAAGAAGTAGTATAGCTTAGGTGGTTAACAGCATGACTTCTGGAGCAAGAAGGCTGCTTTGATTTGAACTCAAGTTCTGCCACTTACATGCTCAATGATCTTGGGCAAGTCATTTAATCTTTCTGTGCTTCATTTTCCTAATGTTTAATTGACCTGTTTCACATCTGATGATAAGTATTACATAAGTATTCATTATTGTTTTACATTTTAAAAATTGGTTCAATATATTTGGGTTAGATTAAGGTAGTCTTATGTATGCTGGTGATAGAAATTTAACTTTGTATAGTGTTTCTGAAAAGCAGTTTTGTTTTATATAGTGAAGAGTTTCTAACTCTATTTCTTTTGATCGAATAATTTCATTTTTAATAATCTCTTAATAAAATTTGAAGTACAGACTCATATGTTCCAGAATTACTTATAATAGTTTGCAAACAACTTAAATCTCTATTGAAAGGGGAATGGTTAAATATATTATTGAATATGATTCCACAATAAAAATGTTTGCATTTTAATGGCATGGGAAAAGGTTATGATGTAGCAGATATCAAAGAGAAAACATTATCTTAAATATGTTTTTAAAAATGCTTAAGAAGGAAGTGTTAAGATCCTAACCCGTGATTGCTTTTGAGTGGTGGGATTTAACGTCTGTGAGACTAATTTTTATTTTTAAAATGGGATGAACAACTGACATGCTGACATTAATTGCTGACAGTTAAATGAGGTAATTTGAAAGACAAGTTCTTTGGGTGTCTTGTATGTTTATTAGGTCACCTTGTAATTATTGTTCGTCTTTCATATGTTTATTGTGAAGTCGATCCTTGTATTAAAGAAGGACAATATTGTATTTTCTTAAATATTAAGTCTCTACATTTATATTTTAACATGGGGACTTCCAACTCTTTTTGTGTGCAGGTTTTCATCCCTACAATTTGTCAATAGTGCCCAGTTTCCTAGAAATCATTTTCCAAATGTAAAGTTATTTTATGATCCTGGTGATGCCAGTGTGGTTTGGTTTAAGCTTTTTCTTTTTCTTTTATCTACAGCAGCTGGAACAAATCCAGAAGGAGCTAAGTGTCTTGGAAGAGGATATTAAAAGAGTGGAAGTAAGATATCAGGAATTTCTCATCTGTACCAGTTTTTCAATTTCATGAAATTGTCACTTTTCCTTTAAATTGCTACATTATATTTATGGGATTGGTCTTTTTATGTAGAAAGTGACAGATGTTACTTTGGTTTTAATTGAGAGTACATTTTTGTAGAAAAAGCTATCCGAACAGTTTCTTAATGATAAAATGCATTCTAAATTTGTTTTCACAGTGTTTTATTGCCATAATTATTCTTAGGTAGATTGAAAAAAAAAATCATTCAGTTTTCTTGGTGTGCTTTCATATTAACTTAAATCAACTCCCACAAAACCCTCAATTATTACTATAAAAGTGATGTGTCACAATGTTGTTGTTTTATTAAGTAGATAAGTGTTTACATATCTTCTGTGCAGTCCTAGGTGCTAAGGTTAATTTAAAAGGAAATATGAGAATACATTACTAATTAGCTAGGAATTTATAATATAATATAGTTTACTTATAGAAATCCATTGGAGAATCTTTGAGAGGCTCATAGGCTACTGTGGTGGGAGGTTATTGTCTTCAGCTATATTTAATTTATGTTTTTTTTAAATTATTCACGTTATAATTTTCTTTTGCTGATAACATAGAACATGTTAAATGGTCCTGAGTTTAATATTCAGTGGAAATTCAGTATCCCATGTGGCATTCCTGACTTGTTACTGCCATGTTTATGCCCCTTACTGGGCTGTGTGATTGAGCTGAGCTTGGGTTAGTCAGAATCATTCTGCTTGATTATGTATCTTTAGTGACGTTTAAAATTTTGCTGTTTTTTCATTAATCAAAATGTAGAACATAAAAAAGAGGCCAGGTTGTTAGTATGATTCAGAGGCATAATTTATGCAATAATGGTTGATTAGGTGGCCTTTTTCTCTAGGTTAATGATCAAAAGTTAGAATTTAAGTCATTATTAAATAAAGCTAATATTTGAATCAAGATGAAATGTTACTTTTCTTACTATTTGCAGAGGGTGTTTTTTTTGTTCATTTGTTTGTTTGTTTTAAGATTTTATTTTTCTCCTTTTTTCTCCCCAAAGCCCCCCGGTACATAGTTGTGTATTTCGTTGTGGGTCCTTCTAGTTGTGGCATGTGGAATGCTGCCTCAGCGTGGTCTGATGAGCAGTGCCATGTCCGTGCCCAGGATTCGAACCAACGAAACACTGGGCCGCCTGCAGCGGAGCGCGTGAACTTAACCACTCGGCCACGGGGCCAGCCCCTGCAGAGGGTATTTTTAAAGCAGAGACTGGCCTATCCTGTTGTTCTGTACTTTAGAGAATTGAACCTAATGATTCAGTAACCATACTGTCATATTTATCTTAATATTTATTAGTAGGTTCTTACCTGGATTAGTGATTAGCTAGTTCACTGTTCTCATAGTGTACTGTACATCTCATTTAAAATACTTATGTTTGTCTTTTTCTGTGTTGGTGGCTTTATTAGTGATGAAAAAATTTATTAAAGAGTTTTTTCTTTTTTTTTTTTTGTTTTTTTAAAGATTTTATTTTTTTCCTTTTTCTCCCCAAAGCCCCCCCCCCGGTACATAGTTGTGTATTCTTCGTTGTGGGTTCTTCTAGTTCTGGCATGTGGGACGCTGCCTCAGCGTGGTCTGATGAGCAGTGCCATGTCCGCACCCAGGATTCGAACTAACGAAACACTGGGCCGCCTACAGCAGAGCGCACGAACTTAACCACTCGGCCATGGGGCCAGCCCCTAAAGAGTTTTTTCTTTTAAAGATTTTATTTTTCCTTTTTCTCCCTAAAGCCCCCTGGTACATAGTTGTATATTTTTAGCTGTGGGTCCTTCTAGTTGTGACATGTGGGATGCCGCCTCAGCATGGCCTGACGAGTGGTGCCATGTCTGCGCCCAGGATCCGAACCAGCAAAACCCTGGGCTGCCACAGCGGAGTGCGCGAACTTAACCACTCAGCCATGGGGCTGGCCCCATTAAAGAGTTTTTAGTTCTTTAAGAATATGTACCATAGAAAAGACTTATCTCTAAACTTTTTCGATATCCTTTTGTACTCTGGAGAAGAAGCCTTAAGGAATTTGGATGTTGAGACAAAAAAGGACTGATAAAAATCTGGGACTGGAAAGGAATATAATATCATATCTCATCTTGACTTATGTGTCTTCTGTTTGGAGTACCTACTATAACTCAAAAAATTGTGTTTTCAGGAAATGAGTGGCTTATACTCTCCTGTCAGTGAGGATAGCACAGTGCCTCAATTTGAAGCTCCTTCTCCATCACACAGGTACAAAGCTCCAAACTTGTAATTGCTTATGATTTGTGTTACAAAGTACACTTAAGGTACTAGTCCTTAGTACCTTAGTAGGGAGCCTTTTCCATGTAATGTACAAAACCCCTAAGAAATTACTTTTGATCATGATCTAGAAATAAGATTCACATAGCCCGTCTGTTTTCTTAATGCTTTAATTTTCATGCCAGAAACAGTCATTGAGTAGAATATTGTAATATTGTGAATTCACTGTTGGATTAAAAGTTTGTTGGATTTCTTGAAATAATGATAGCTTTAAATATCTCATGAATTAAAATCAGATGACATTAAAAATCTATACTTTGAGAACATGAAATGGTAATATTAGGGAAAAATTTGTTCAAGTAAAACCTTGGGTTTTTCCCATAATTTGTTGAATTTTCTTGGGCAGATTGCTTTCCCAGATTTAAAATGAGGGCATCAGATAGATCTGTTAGTTGAGATCTCCCTGGTGTCTTCTTGTGACTCCCTGTTAGTAATTTAATTAAGTCTTCCCTTCTCTCTGCTGTGTTAGAGCAGGGATTACATTTGTCTTGCTCACAACTGTTTGCTGAGGTTTTAGAGTAGTAGTAGTGACTGACCTCATTCAGTAAGTATTTGTGAAATAGAGTGAATGTCTGTGGTCTCTTCTAAAGTTCTATTTGATGAAATATGTACTACCTAAAATTTGAATTTGAACTTTTTTGCTTGAATTCTTCAAAGAAAGAGCAGTTTTGTTTTTAATTTGCTAATCTATTTAGGATAATGGTCCAGTGGAAACTTTTCAAACAAATAGTTTTAGGATAATGTGGATTATCAGGCTGTCTAATGCCAGTACAAGAGATTACAGCACCCTCAGAACCTGTGTCAGTTCAGAAAAGCAGCTGTGGATCTAGTTTGGTAGCATATGTGGGGAAAGGAGCGATGGGGGATGTTCTAGTTCAAGAGCAGTCTTGGGATGTTTGATATTTTTCCCATTAACCATTTTATGGAGAATTCTCGTGAGTTCTAGTGATTCTGGGGTCACGTTAGCTGTGTAATTCAGCTTGTTTTCCTCCATATTTTCTTTTAACACACTTGGGAATGACTCACTCTCAGGGATGTGGTTATCTCTGAGTTTAACATTTACTTCCTGATATACGTGGGATCTTTGTCACTGGAATATTTATTATGTGAATGCATGCAGGCAAGCGAAAGTTGTCATCTCACAAGATATTTGCTAATAAACTGATAATTCCCATTGTCATATCCCTCTCTGTTTAGTAGTAGCATTTCTATCTACTGTGTCCAAGTTTTTTTTTTTTTTTTTTTTTTTAGGTTGGCACCTGAGCTAACATCTGTTGCCAAACTTCTTTTTTTTTCCCCCTCCTCTTCTTCTCTCCAAAGCCCCCCAGTACATAGTCGTATATTCTAGTTGTGAGTGCCTGTGGTTGTGCTATGTGGGACACTGCCTCAGCATGGCTTGACGAGCAGTGCCATGTGCGCACCCAGGATCTCAGCACCTGAAATCCTGGGCCGCTGAAGCGGAGCACGTGACTGTAACCACTTCGGGGCCGGCCCCCTGTGTCCAAGTTTTTGTTATTCAGTTTCTCACTGATGGCTTGTGTTAACATGTGACAGTATAGTATTATATCCATTTAACTGGCTCTGTTTATTGAATGCCTCTGATGTGTTTGGCACTGTTGTAGCTGTTGAATCCAGCTGGCAAAGTCCATGACCTTAGAGAGTCCCTTTTCAGGGAGTGTATTTGTGGAGGTTGGGGGAGATATTAAATAAGTAAATATATAATATAGTAGTAGTACATAACATGAAAATAGTACCTTAGGAAGAAAAAATAGGCATACTAGGGGTTTAGTTTGGATAGTCAGGCATCTCCAAGGATGTGACATTTAAGCTGATATATGAACGAAGTGAAGTGTAAATATAACAGAAAGTCATGGGAGAGTTTTAAGCAGGGTCTGATTTAGATTTTAAAATGTTTACTGAGGTTCCCATGTGAAGGATAGAAGAGACTATCCATGTTCCTCCCAGTCCCCTGCTGTTGAAGCCAGGAGGAAAGTTGGGAAGCATTGCAACAGTCCAGAAGAGAGGAGATGATGGCTTGGATTAGGATTTTATTGGCGGAAGAGACCAGAAGTGGTTGTATTGTAAGATAAAGTAGCAGATCTTGTAAAAGATTTAGGATTTCATGAAGTGTATGAAAACGTTGTTGGAGAATTGTTGGAATTTTATGTAAAGCTATCATCCAGTGATTTTCTGGCAGATAGATTGGCTGACAGTTGAAGGGAAAATAGGCAAACATGGTATTTTTTTCAAAAGAGTGCTTTTGTGTTTTCTTAAATAATTTGAATGTCACTTGAGGTTTGAGAGATATACTTGGGAAAAATGACGTAGCCCTTAAATACTGCTGACAAATGACCCTTAAGATTAAGATGTGAAATTAAAGGTGCTAGGAAGAATGTTATGTTATACTGTCCGTATTTGATTTTTCTTTATTTTTAAGAAGTATGTGGTTGCAATTATAATAACTTTTCTCCCCCACAATTATTAGCTTCATTATTTAAATTTCAGACAGTTTGTTTGTATTCCTGACGGTAACATTTTGGTCTCTCGCTCTCTCTTTTTTTTTTTTTTTTTTTTTGAGGAAGATTAGCCCTGAGCTAACATCTGTTGCCAATCCTCCTCTTTTTGCTGAGAAAGACTGGCCCTGAGCTAACATCTGTCCCCATCTTCCTCTACTTTATCTGTGGGACACCTACCATAGCATGGCGTGCCAAGCAGTGCCATGTCCATACCCGGGATCTGAACTGGCGAACCCCGGGCCGCTGAAGCAGAACGCGCACACTTAACCGCTGCGCCACTGGGCCGGCCCTGGTCTCTCTTTTAAACAGGTTTACTTTAAAAAGCCTTTTTGTAGATTCATGTATTTTTTTCTGTAATGAGGACTTTCTTTATATGCCAGGTCATTGAATCCCTTACCCAGATTCTGGGTTTATGATTAGATTGTGTATTTAAATGAAAAGAAAAACAAAGGCAAGCAACGGTATTCTTGCCTTCCTCGACTTCGTCTTCCATCTACTTTGATGAGCTGTAATTATCATATCTTGTTTGTTCTCTTCCTGCTGCCTTGTTTAGACCCTCAATATCACATGCAGTCTAGCAGTGATTTTTTAGCTGTCCTACAGTGTGTTGCCAGAAGTCTGATCATGTTTCTTTCCTGCTTAAAATCTTTCCATGGCTTTCCATTGCTTGTTAATTGGTTTAGATCTGACTTTTTGCATGACCTTCCATATTCACCTGTACCTTGCCTACTATTTTTGTGCTTTAGAATTAAATTTAACTCCCAAAACAGGATGTTAGGGCACCTTTGCTTAAGCTGTTCCTTTTGCCTGGAAACTTCTGGATTCATCTCTGAAGTAGCTTCTCCCCAAGGTTAGGTGTTTACAACATATCTTAAGAAATCTCTGCTATTCCTGCATTGAGGACTGCTTTTTTCTTTTAAAGATTTTATTTTTCGTTTTTCTCCCAAAGCCCCCCAGGACATAGTTGTGTATTTTTAGTTGTGGGTCCTTCCAGTTGTGGCATGTGGGACGCTGCCTCAGCATGGCTTGACGAGCCGTGCCATGTCCGTGCCCAGGATCCGAACCGGTGAAACCCTGGGCCACCAAAGCAGAGCATGTGAACCCAACTACTCGGCCATGGGGCTGGCCCCGCATTGAGGACTTTTGAATATAAATGATGTTTTGCTGTACTTTAATGAAGTTTATCTATGGTGTGGGAGAAGTCATTAAACCAGTTGATTATTTTATTGTTGAGAGTACAAGGGTTATTTGCCTTAACTCTGACCCTGTGCAAAGGAGTTGATGCCATAGGTGATGGAGGATACTGAAGAGTCATGGAAGTCAACATAAACCAGACAAAAAGAAACACAAACACAGAAAACAAACTTCCTTGGCAATAATGTAGAGGGAACTTTCATACATCTGTAACTTCTCATTGAATTGATAAGTAATAGAAATATAGCAAGTTATGAAAACCATTTTTGAAACAGTACAATTTCCTTTATTTAGAATATTTGAATAATTTGTTCTTCAGCCACTCATCCAGTTTGTAGAGTGTGTCAGGCATGTGTAAAACACTCTTTTAGGCACTGCGGATACAGCTGTGACTATGACAGACCCTAGAGTCCTGCTGTCATGGCTACATAGCCTTAGGATGGAAAATAAGTTATGCTGATAAATTAATTATTCTGCTTAAAATATGGTATAAGTAGACTTTCTGATTCCAAGAATTAAAATCATCAAAATACGTTTAACTCTAAAACCTTTAGTAATTATATTTGATTAGTAGGCATTTCAGGATTTTTAAAAAAACACCTTCGGGTTCTTGTTACAAACTATAATTGTCACTGCTTGATGATGATATTAACATCTATTCCAATTCTGAGATCTGAGATGTGACTAGGCCAAATTTCAGTGCGCTTGAGTCTCAACCAAGACTTTTGTTTGAAATGCGAATTTTTGAACCCTATCCTCAAATCTGATCATTAGGATTGGAGGTGGTCTCGTGATTCAAATGCAGCCCTGGGGGATCATACTTTAAAAATATGTAAACACTGATTTGGTAGATAGTGCATATGCCTGTATTACTGACACTTTTTTTTCTTTTTTTTTTGTGAGGAAGATTGACCCTGAGCTAACATCTGTTGCCAATCTTCCTCTTTTTGCTTGAGGAAGATTGTTGCCAAGCTAACATCTATGGCAACCTCCTTCTATTTTATGTGAGATGCTGCCACAGTGTGGTTTGATGAGTGGTGCTAGGCCCGGGCCTGGGTCTGAACCTGCAAACCCAGTGCTGCTGCAGTGGAGTGTGCAAACTTAACCACTACACCACTGGGCCTGCCCCATACTGACATGTTTTTAAATAAATCTCTATATCAGATATCATCAGATATACTTATTTTCTTTCTCATAAGAGAAAGCTCAAATATTCAGCACTAGAGTTTTATAACTATCTTTAGCTTCTTTTATCTTTTGGGGAGAAAAGGGTAAAGATTTCTATTTATTTTACTCTACTCTGTAAAATAACATATCCTTCTGTAATGTCTGAAAAACACCTCAACTCAAGTTTCTTGGCTTGGGAGAGCCGGAAAAGTTAAAATTAAGTCTCTAGGAAGAAAGCAAATTATTGGTATTTAGCAGCCATTCTCTGTTGATTCCTTTCATCTACTGTGATTAGATTCTCTTGCTTACGGCTTTTTACCCCTTCAGGTTAGAGTCATATGGGAAACTTTTCACTCCTTTGGTTATTATAGGTGTACCTTGATTCTGGGAGGTCAGGGATGGGAGAGACTGGGAATCGCAAAGCTATTTAGATTAGTAACCCTGGCTGAGATAGAAGGATAACTGAATATGAGTGTAAAACTTCATGGCTGTTACCATTTTCCATTTCTGCTAATTACTGTCTCTTGCCTACCCAAGTCCCAGCATATTATGCCCATTCGCCAGACCTTCTACCTTTGAATCTTTTGGTATTGTTTTTGGAATATTTCGTCTATTTTCTTTGCTTTTAAAGCCTTTTCCTGAGGCTATTTCAGATAACTGGGTTTTTGTAACACTGAGATTTATAGCAACTATATCATCCGAAATTAAAAGCTTCTCCTCTGTGAATTATAACTAAATTGTAGTCTGTTCCCACTCCTTGGAAAGTGATAGTAGAATGTACAATAGTCAGATACAGCACTTTGCCTAACTAACTGGGACTGTGACTAGTTTTGTTGGAAGCAGATCAGTCTTGTCAGTCTTATTCTTTTGAGTTCATTCTTTTCTGTTTTTGAAATTCTGCCAAGCAAGTTATTCAATTCTAAAGGCAGTAAAGTGGTAGATTCAGACTTGTTCCATCTTTCAGAAATTTCCATATTTGCTTTTTACATCTGCCAACACTAAGTTTCTCCCTTAGGAAACTCTTCTTACAAAGAAAACTTTAAAATGAGTTGCCCTTTTGCTTTTTTTTTTTTTTTTCCTACTTTAGGTATATTATGGAATTGCAGACATTTTAAAAGGCAGAATAAATATTAAGTTCATACAGTCCCCCATGCACTTATGTAGTCACAACCGTTCCTAACCATGTACAATAAAAAGGGGACAAAAGATGTCGTGGAACATTTTTTTTGGAGTTCTGAAATACGCTGATATCTTCTGTTCTTTGAAGAATAAATTGAATCTCTGTCTTTTTCCTGGAGACCATAGATACGCCCTCTGGAGCCCAATATTTTTATTATTGGACTAATCTTGCATTCCTCAAGTAAATCCAAACTGGTATGATGTATAGATTCCCATAACTTTTTTGGAAATCTTTGGTGGCCGAAGTGTTTTAGAATGTGATGTTCTCTCTACCCTCCCGCTCCCATCCCCACTTTTAGAAAGGTAATGCAGTCCATATGCCATACATTATTTAATACTGATGAAGGAGTGACAGTTCCACATCATCAAGCACGTTGATAATTCAACTTTGAAGCGTGAATGTTCATAGTTAGTGAGATAAATGGTATCAGAGTTTTTCAGGTCAGGTTCTACCTTCTAATAGGTTACAAAAAAAGTATTTGATTGTCAGAGTTTTGGGTTTTAAGAATTGAGGTCTTATGTAATCTTTTTGAGCCCAATATTTTTAAAAGCCAAATTATATATTGCTGAAAAGGCCATTGTAATCACCAATGTTTATTTATACAAATTTTGTTGTATAAAATTTGTCGTGAAATATCTTACTGAAATTCTTTCAAATACGAGTAGTAGTACTGTTTGTTTCTAAAGAGTCTGACATTGTATAAGAAAAGATTCTGTTAATTTTCAATTGGATTTTGCATCAAAATCAGGAAATTATTACTGTTCTAGAGGAGAATTGTGTTCGTTTGCAGAAGTTGTAACTGTCAGAATAACACAGCATTTGTGCATTAGGTAATGTTTTGTAATTATACATATTATCTCACGTAACCCGCAGGACAAATGCCATGTACTAGGTTTTTTTATCCTTTTCATCTTAGAGATGAGGAAATTGAGTCATAGAGATGCGGTAATTTGCCCAGCATCACACAGTTAGTGGCATAACTGGTACTCTGACACAGACATCCTTACTCTGGAGCCTCTTAGGAAGTGAAAGAGTTTTGGAAATCATCACAGAGTTGAGAATAAAACCTTGAAAAGAAGATAAATAGAAACTTTCAGTTCCAAAATTACAGGGCAGTGCTTCTTCAAGAAGAGAAAACATGTCACTTTGGCAGTCTTACGTGAGGATTCTGGAATTATGCTGCCTGGGTTTAACTGTCACCTCCACAACTCATTAGCACTTTGACCTTAGGCGAGTTTACTAACTTCTGTGCACCTCAGTTTTCTCATTTATAAAATAAGGATAATAATACCTGTCTTGACTGATGAAATGTGATAGTACATTTAAAGAAATGAGAATAATGCCTGTCACATAGTAAGCACTCCGTAGACGTTAGCTGCTGCTGTTTTTGCTGTTGGTAGATAGAGTGATCACATTGATTTTGTATGATTTGTTTGAATAGTTGTGTCAAGTGTTGAAGGGTATGTAGAATTAGAAAGGAAAAAATGAACCCAAAGACTGATTTCTAGTATCTCTTGAGGTGTTTCCAAATTGAGACCACAAGAATTTTGGTTCTTTAGTAAATGGGATTTACCTTTAATTTGACACTGAGTGCTTCAATTCTTATATAAACAATAACACAATATATTCTGTAGCAGAGAAAAAGCTCTGTGTTAGGGAACTGATAGAAAAGCATTATTTTGAGAAAAGTCATTTAGCTCTGATCTGTTTGTAATACTCAGGATTATTGCCTTGGTGGAAAGGGAGTAAAATAGTGACAAACTTTACTATTTTAAAAAATTAAAACCATGTTTGGTTTTAATCATTATTAAAATTTATAAGCCAGATGATTTTCAGGTTACGTGTTGCTTAGTATGTTTTATTTTGGGAAACTGGTTAAATTTTATGTAGAATACATAAGAGAGGAACAGTTTTTGGCTAAAGCCCCATATAGTGTGTTAAAATTAGAAGTTTATTTTTTCTGTCTTAAGTTTATACTAATGAAAAACAAATCAATGACAGCCGTTAGTCTAATTTCATGTGTGTACACAGCATTTTTTTTTTTTTTTGGTTATTCACTTCACTTATTTATTTAAAAAAACCTTATATTTATTTTCTGTATGTTAAGCCTTAAATGATCTCAATATGCTTTATTTTGCTGATATATTAAAAATTTCTGTGTAATTTAGCTAATGTTGTGTCTATTTATAATTTAAATATGAATAATCCTTTTTCAAATAAAAGTCCAATATAAAACTAGTCACCTATTATTTTTACCAAGAATGAACCACTGTTTTCTCTCTTACCTACCTATTTATTATAGATATAGCTTATATGCACAATTGACTTAAGTCTGTCTTTTAATTACAAAGTATATCTTTGCTCTTGGAAGCAAATAATTTAAGTGAGAGTAGTTGTGTGACATCTAGTTGCTTAACTGTGAATTTCCTTTGCAACTTGGATTAACAGCTGTATAGTTTTCATTTATGTTTTAAGGTAAGCTTCTTGTCACCAGCAAGAACATTAAGAATTTTTTTGTCGTCTTATTTTTCCCCATCTTGATTAAAGTGTATTTTTCCTAACTCAGTTTTAGTTACTACCTTGAAATTTTCCTCTTGCACTGGCCATTTTTTTTTATGTCTTTATTCAGTTTCTATAACTTTGTTGACATTTATTTGAGATAATTGATGATTCTCTTTCATATTTATAGGTTGCTATTTTTTTACTTTTCTCCTTAAGTTATGTCTGTGGAATGAGTTGGACTAATCCAGGGTTTCCCCACTCATCAGTTAGACAACATGATGTGCCTAGTGTGGTGGTTCACTGTAGACTCCTGAACCTGACTACATGGGTTTGAATCCTAACTCTGCTGTTTGCTAACTTTGGCCAAATAGATAATCTCTCAGTGCTTGAGTTTCCTCACTTGAGAAATGGGAGTGATGATGGTATCTACTTTAGAGTTATGAGGTTTAAATTATTTCAGCCAGTGCCTAGTGCATAGTAAATGCTTAAATGGTATTACTGTTGTTATTGTTGTTGTTACCATCTGGTGATTGTGGCTAAATCATTGTTAAGAAGTAGTATAGCATCAGAATCAAGAGGACCCAGCCCAGTCAGTGCTTTCTACTATTCTCTTCTAAACCTGTTACGTTACACACACACATAAAAAAACAGAATTAAAGGGTTTATTTTTCATATTTCTGTGCATTAATAAATTTTTCTTAGTGAATAAGATTAAGATCTAATGTAAAATAAATTTCAAACTTTGTAGTCATTATCGATAAAATACCATTTAAAACCTGTAATTTCAGTATCTTCAACAAATTGATGAGTATTTTTTTTAACATATATTTGAAATGTAGTGTTATCTCGCTATACACACTGATATATTCATATCATTGTTCAGGCTTACAGCCAAAGAAATCTGAATTAGAACACCATAAAAAAATCCTATCTAGAAATGGCTGTGTTCTGTTGACCTCTATGTGCAGCTACATAATTTTATTAATGTTTATACAAATGGTAGGGGATTGGATTTCCTTAGTAAAAGGAACACAGATTCTGAATGCCTGGCATGTCTTCATTTTCTTCATTCCTATTACTCCCTGGGTGGAGTATACTGAAAATACCGTGTGATCTTGTCATACCAGTGCATGATTTTGTGCAGGGAAGGTGAGCATTGGTTATACTTCATTGGAAGAAACCCATTACAGGATTATGTTCATTCTTTAATTTGTAGTGTAGTGCTTTGAAGGCTCTTTTTTGTATAACTGAGTCTTAGTATAGGAACAGTTAAGAACACGAGTTGAGACCTATTAATAGGTGTTGCTTTTTCTTTTAAGACTACTGTGAGAACAGTTCCATTTGATTTATTGTATTTTTGAAAACAAGAAGTTGTATGTTATTGACTGATTTTATTAGTAGAGGGTAAAATTTATTGAATGTTTACTCTTATGTGGCATTGTACTGAGAACTTAATACTTTGATTAAAATCTCATACATCTCTGAAGTGTCTTTCTCATTTAATAAATGGAGAACCTAGAGGCTGACTAAGATTAATAACTTGCCCAGAGTTATTTAGCTGCTAAGGGATGAAATTCAGATGCGCTCTGTGCTCTTAAGAGTGCCTCTCATGTTACAACCTTCAAGGTTATTTGAGTACTAAACAGTGATTTTGTGTATTTGTGAAGAGAGAACCGTTTTAATCAGTACGCTCAATTGCTTAAATTTCATTAGGGTAGACAAGAATATAAACATTTTTATAGTAGAGATAGGGAAGAAGAATTTTAAAAATGTAAACTTAGTTTAGCATGGTTGATATATATATATATTATGCCGTTTTCCGGGATTAATAGACCTCATAGGGTAATTTATTTTGTTTAAAGATGGGAAGGAGATAGGTGTGATGAAGTGATAAGATAGAAATGGTAAGATAGAACTAATAGGAAGAAAAAGGTAGTCGGGAATTCTAGAGGTTTTTCTAGAGTTAGGTGGGAGAATGTATAGAGGATATAACCAAATAAAAAGAATCTGTGCAGAATGCAGATTATGTTTGATCAGGCCAGAGAGAACTAGTATGTAAGTTTTGGGTTATGAAAGAAAGATTATTGGTATTTTATCATTTATTCCATTCCTTTGATAGTTTTCTTTCATATGAAATGATTATCATACATTTTGGAGCTAGAAGGGACTTTAGATAATCTAGAGAAGGCTAGTCCCCACATATCTCACTTTGCAGAGAAGGAAATGGAATGATTATAAGGTACTTGTCCAAGGCACATAGCTCTTTAGTGGCAAAGCATGTTGTGTTAACCATAGCTTTTGATTGCATGATTGTGCTCTTTTCCCAATACTCTGTCTTCTTTTCCTTAAATAGAGTTTCAAACAACTTATTAAACTTTCTGAAAACAAAATTGAAGCAAATACATCTATGTATACACCTGTCTTGTGATTATTCTCTATTGACATTCTTTCATGGTGTAAATATTTAAATTGGGGGGGGTGAAGGGGTAAATTGTTTAAATATTTGCTGATTTTTTTGTTTATGAGTTGTGCATTTATTTGATGTCTGATGAAATTATTGGCAGTAAATATTTTCTCTGCTTAGAAATGAGAAATACTGGACTTATATGTGATATGTTTCAGATGTACTTTTTCTGTTGCTATTATAAAATGTAAATACTGAAATCACATTTTTCTCTCTTCATTTTACAGTAGTATTATTGACTCTACAGAATACAGCCAACCTCCAGGTTTCAGTGGCAGTTCTCAGGTAAATGATCTATTTAACAGTATGTTTTAGTGGTACCATGAATATAATCACCAGAGCTGTAAGGTCATAGATTCATGAACTGGAATGTCTTGTCTAAAGACAGCTGTTTGGAATGCTGTAGCATTGATTAGGACTCGAATAGCTCTGGTGCATGATCAGCTATTTATTTGCTCATCAGTGGTGAGTTAAAGTTTTGTTTAATAGACTGGTAACATCAGACCTCAAGAAGAAAGAAGTACTGTAAGAGGAAATTCTGAATAATCGACATTGTTTCTGTCAGGGATAAAGTTATAATCTATTGATGAACTACCCGTCATTATGTTGAAATGCTAAGCTTTTTTGTGGAAAGTAAACTATGGGCTTGAGTAAAATAGACTCTAGCTTCACGTCTCTTCTAATTAATTGTTTGATTATTTTGACTTTTACTTTCTTTATCTGTGACTTGGAGGTGCTGATGTTTGTCAAATCTAATTTTGATGCTGGACATTTTTTTTTAACGTTTCATATTGAAATAATTTCAAACTTAGAGAAAAATTACAAGAATGATAAAAAGAATTCCTTTAAATCCTTTATCCAGATTGTCAAATGTTAACATTTGACCACATTTGCTTTATCCTTCTCCTCTGTCTCTCTTTTACACATGTACACATAAAATTTTTTTTCTGGATTGTTTGAGTAAGGTACAGACATAATCTTCCTTTACTTCTAAATACTTCAGTGTGTATTTCCTTAAAAACAAGGATGTTGTCTTTATGTAATCATAATATAATTTTAAAATTCAATAAGTTAACATTGATACAGTACTGTTATCTAATTCCTATATCTCATTCAGATTTTATAAATTGTCCTAATACTATGTTTTATAATAAAAGAAAAAAAATGAAGCATTTTTAATGCATGTTCATTTGTATATTCACTTTATATGATAGTGCAGTTATTTTTATCAAAGTGAAAAGAGAATTCTTTTGTATCGTACAGCTTTTGTTTATGTTTTTCTTTTCCCACAACTTAGATGACAACCTCTATTAGTTTTGCGGTTAGTTTCGGTAACTACTGTGCATGTCCTGTGTTATCTTCATATCCAAGCATGTATTTGGCCTATTCTTTTTTTATAGTAAGTTCATAGATTGGTTTGTGTCTATTTCTGACCAGCCATGAAAACACCAGATTTGGGTGTCTTTATAAGACATGAGGGGACATATCAGGAGAAATTTTAAAGCATTAAATTGAAACATACCTTAAGAACTTGAGAGGGAAAAACAGTCTCTGAATCTGGAAACAGGCTTGACATTCACAGCTGGGCCTTGATGTTCTCCCTTTGAACGTAATCTGACAGATCATAAACATCAGACATGGCCACTCTGTGACTGTGATGAAGTGAAGCAGTAAACAGGATCACTTCATAAACTTGTCTAAACACATACAAAAATAAAGTCATTGTGCAAGCCACAAAAAATACCAAACACACCTTTATCCTGGGTGATATGAGCAATTACTGCTTCTTTACTAATTACAACTTTAGTCTCACTATGATCCTCTGTCCTTCTAGGTAAGATTTATTAGGATACTCAGTCACAGAATTATCCCCTCTTCTTGATGGTATTCAATCCAGAGCAAAGCCTTCCTTCATTGAACCCTCCCCCAGATCACTTCACATGAGCCAGAATCCTATAAATTGTTTCCAACTTCTCTTACTGAGACACCTCTCTCTCGCCTTAGTGTGCTGTGTTCTTCCTTGCAATGAGCAATAAATAAGACCTGTTCAACTACAGATGTGTTTCTATTGGTCTTTGGCTGCAGGGCATTGATAAACTCTACAAAGAGGAACGAGAAAAGGTTTTCTACTGTTGCCATTTATATAGCATTGATTTAGAATTTCTAGCAAATTTCATGAGCTAAAAAGAATAGGAGTTGAATCTAGTTGAAAAAGAAAAACAATCAGAATAGTGGGTTTTTAAAAAAATTTTTAATTTTTAGATCAGCACTTACTATTATCATGTAATAGAGGAGACTTCTGGTTTGAGGTAGTACTCTGAGCCATGTGTTAATCTCTCTCCAACCTCCAACCACAAGAAATCCCATTGACACATTGCTGTCCTCCCACTGAAAACTTAAAAGAATTTATAGAAGGTATAAAAATACTTAGGAAGGCATCCTAACATGTGCGTCACCGTATGCAGAGTAAAAGCTTGCATAACGGTTAAATAGTGTGGGGTCTCCCCGAAGACTCCAGGCGTAGCAGCTGCTGAAGGGCAGGGAGGTTGTTGAGGAGGAAATCCTACTAGTATTTCCAGGATAGAGCTGACATGACAGATTGCACTGAAGACCTTCCCCTTCATTTCTAGTTGTACTTTTTAGAAGAGACAGACTAAAAAGGATTGAAAATAGGGGCCGGCCTGGTGGCACAGTGGTTAAGTGCCCACGTTCCGATTTGGCGGCCCAGAGTTCGCCGGTTTGGATCCCGGGTACGGACATGGCACCGCTTGGCATGCCATGCTGTGGCAGGTGGCCCATATATAAAGTAGATGAAGATGGGCACAGATGTTAGCTCAGGGCCAGTTTTCCTCAGCAAAAAGAGGAGGATTGGCATCAGATGTTAGGTCACGGCTGATCTTCCTCAAAAAAAAAAAAAAAGAGGATTGAAAATAGAGGTATAGTTGAGGATAAGCCCAACAAATATATGAATGCTAAAGAATATAGGCAAAACTAAAACAAATAAACAACAACAACAAAAAGACAAGTGCAAACAAAAGTAAAACTCAAAAAAGCATGAGACAGATACAGTTTTTCACATAAATAAAAGGTATAGTCCCCTTAAAGAAGTAGTAATTTGTGTGACATTATATAAAGCATTAGAATTTATATAAAGAAAAAGTTGTTAGAAATTTGAAAAAATTGATTAAAACTCAAACATGGTGAGAGATTTTAAAGTATTGCTCAAGGAATTAAAGTAGTATTAATAGTAGTTATGTAACATTTATTTCGTACTTCCAATTCGTGGGCACTGCTCAAAGTATTTTACATGTATTAACTAATTTAATTCTCAGAATTTCCCTATAAGTACTATTACTATTATTTTCTATTTCATTGAGGAGGAAACTGGGGCACAGAGAAGTTAAGGAGGTTGCCCAAGGTATTATAAGTAGTAAGAAGAGGGAGCTGAGATTTTTAACCCAGGCGTTATGGCTTCAGAGCATATACTGTTGAAGACTTGTGTATTCAACCAACAGTTTTTTTTAAGTACCTACTATTTACCAGGTACTTTTACAGGCTCTGGGGATATATTATTGAACAAAAACAAAATAGGCCCAAATCCCTGCTGTAATCAAGCTTCTAGTCTAGTTGGAGAGATACTAACAGTAATAAAAATAGATTACATTTCAACAAAGAGGAAGTGAGAGAGCAAGCCATGTGAATATCTCTGGGAAGAAGTTCTAGGCAGAGAGATAACAAGTAAATAAGCCCTTAGGTAGGAGCATGCCTGACATAGTCCAGAAGTCCACTGTGGCTGGAGAGGAGTGAGCAAGGAGGAGAAAAGGAGAAATGAGGTAAAAAACATTACAGAGACCAATTAGTGCATGACTTTCTTAGGCCGTTATAAAGACTTTGGGTTTTTCTTTGAGTGAAATCAGTTAAACTTGGTTTAATAGGTAACTGTCTCACTTTAGACTGCATCAAAGGATACACATTATTGATAGCAGTCTTGGAATATTAAGAAAAAGGGATTGATTCTAAAACAGGATAAATTATATCGTCTACATTCTCTAAATCAGAACCCCGAATAAACAAGTATTTAGACAGAGATGGACAGACAGATAATGTAGGAGAGAGTAAACTAAAGACTCCTCTGAATACCTTTGTGTCACAGTAGTTCTAGATGCTGCTACAGACAATTCAAAAAATAATGCTAGTGAAAATATTACAGATCAAAATTTATGAAATGTCAGAATTGTCCTTAAAAATTTATAGCATTAAATGGTTTTACTTTTAGATATGAATGAAAATCAATGAACTAGGCATTTAACTCAGGAAGCTGGGAGAAACTTAAGATGGTAAATATAGAGAGATGGAAAAAGAGCCCATATAAAATGTTTCCGTATACAATTGAAATTGACTATTATAATACGGAGTAGATTAAAATAATTTAGACAGTGCTGATGTATACTACTAAAAATCATGGTCTTAATGAAATGTATAATTTTCAAGAAAAATAAAAAATATTAAAATAGATTAAAGCAGTTGTAGAATAATTCAAATAGACTAATAACTATAGCTGTTAATTTAATGTGATTCCAATAAAAAAATCTCAAGAGTATTTTTTAACAGTGTGCAGAGAAATGTGACCAACTGACTTTTTAAAGTTCATTGGTAGAGTGAATGATTCAGAGGTATAATAATACGAGGTCATTTAGCCAATAAGTTATTAAAGTGTATTCTAAGACTACTGTAAAAAAAAGAGTACAATGAAAATTTAAAAACCACTGAAAGGTAGTTAAGAGTTTATCCTGTGGTAAAGGTGGTCATGCAGATCAGTTGTGAAAGGGAAGATTAAGTAAATGGTGGTGTGATAGCGAGGAAACCATTTGCAGGAAATTTAGCTTTCTGTTTTATCTCTTACTGTAAGAGTCCAGATCAACTAGATAATGATTTAAATAAAAATAGAACTCTGGAAATTAAGAAAGAAGCCTATATATAAGAATGCACCATAAGCAAAATTTTAAACCCAATTTGGGAAAAGTCTAGTAAATATAGGTAAATAGCTTAATTGCTTCAAAATAAAAAAAACTTTATATCAATTTCATCTTTTTGATGAAAGCTCCAAATGGGGTAAAATAAAATGGATGAAGAACACTTTTAAAAAGGTGAAAATTCAAATGACCAGATCACATATGAAATAATACTCAACTTCCCAAATAATAAAAGCAAAACATGAAGTAATGTGAGCTACCAAAAAAATCACCTAGTAGATATAGCTAAAGATGTTTCAAAATGGGAAAGACTCTTACTTATTGTATGCGTGTGCATTTGATTGTACCTTTTGAGGGCAGGGTGAGGGAGTGGGTAGGAGGGAAAAGGAGGAGAGAGAGAAAGTTGATAGTCTTCCAGAAAGATACTTGGCAATATATATGTATGACAAATGCTAAAAATGTGTGATTTTGTCGTTATACACATAGGGATTTATTACAAGAATTGATTCAAAGTACTATGTCAAGATTATATGCCAGTATTATTTATATAAGCAAAACTTCTGGAAAAATAAATATGCCCAATCATAATAGAATAACTACAGAAACTGTGGTACAGCTATAGGTTGTATTATTTTACTATCCCTAAAAATAATGTTTAAAGTTGAAATTGAATTGAAAAAAATGGTAACAATATAATGTAAGTGAAGCCAGAAACAATTATTTTATATCTCTGCATTTTTATAATTGTTGATTTTGCTTTAGAATTTTTGTATAACCTTAGTACAATTAGCAATATACTAATATAATATTATTATGTGAGATAACTTGTTTAAATTTCAGCAGTTTTGCCACTAATGTTCTTTTATAGCAAAAGAAAAAAATTTCGTTGTCTGGTACTAAGGTATAATCACTTGTTGCATTTAGTTGTCATGTTTCTTTAATGTCGTCTAAATTGTTATAGGTCCTCAGTCTTGCATTTTTGAAGAGTATAAACTGTTTATTTTGTAGAATGTCCCTCAGTTTGAGTTTGATGTTTCCTCGGACTAGATTCAGATTATCCATTTTTTTTTCAAGAATACTACAGATGTGATACTGTGTCCTTCTTTGTTAGTCATTTCTGGACACATGCTATCTGCAATATCATATTGGTGATGTTAACTCTGATCACTTAAGGTGATGCCTGCCAGATTTCTCCACTGTAAAGTTACCATTTTCTTTCTTTTGAACATTTGTCAGTAAATCTTACTTGAAATAATTATTAATATGGTTGTTGCGCAAATGATTCTTATTTTTTTTTGAGGAAGATTAGCCCTGAGCTAACATCCACCCCCGGTCTTCCTCTCTTTGCTGAGGAAGATTGGCCCTGAGCTAATATCTGTGCATATCTTCCTCTGTTTTATATGTGGCATGCCTACCACAGCACAGCTTGATAAGTGGCGTGTAGCTCCGTGCCCAGTATCCAAACCAGGGAACCCTGGGCGACCAAACCATAGTGTGCCATCTTACTGCTATGCCACTGGACTGGCCCCGCAAATGATAATTTTTTAATTCCTTATTTCTTCCACATTTATTAGTTAGCATTTCTACTGTAAGGAAGACCTTTCCCTCCTCTTTGTTTGTTTATATCATTAGGGAATCATGGATTCTTAATTTATTCTGTTAGTCATTTTGAAAGTCAAATTGTCCCATATTTGACTATTCGGAACTCCTTCAAGCTGATTTCTATATGTTCTTTTGATATGTTCTATCATTCTTTAAGTACTTTCTTACATTCTTAGACAAGATATTCCAGCATCACCTTATACTTATCTTGCCTCAGTCCTGGAATCAGCCATGTATCCAAGAAGCCCTGTTTTCTTTTAATGGAGAATAGTATTTAAAAACCAAGATTTGGGTTTTAAGTGTGTGCTCATTGTTCCTAGTGTGTCATTGCCTGTAGCCCTATTCAGTGGACAGAGCTAGGAAACATACGTATAATATGCATATTTAAGATGCCTTAATTACATATTAATCACCTTAAGTGTTTGATTAATGAAAAGACTCACAGGAATCAAACAATTTACACTTCTGGAACAGCTTGATCACATTCAATGGATACAATACAGCCAAGCTGAAGAAGGATGCTTATTGAAAGGGGTATGGACAGTTCAAGAAACAGTCTTCTTTGTCCTTCTACCACCAGGTCACAGAGGAATTGTTTTGTCTCCAGGTTTAGAACCACTACTGGCTTGCATCTCAAACACCTCAGTAATAGGAAATCTAGAGTTGACTTGTGGTCAGGATCTCTTATTTTAAGCTAGTCACATAGGCATTGCATTCCACTTATGTGACAAGCCTTTACAGCCTCCACAGTAACCAGGTACAGTTTATAAATTCAACTATTATTACTAAACATTGCTGACAGACTGATAGGTTCTGCTTCAAAACAACTCGCTGACCTGTGGTTACACAATATCATTTACCTTTAGTTAATACATTCCATAGTGTAGGCAAGAGTCAATAGCTCTGGAGATAACCATGTGGGCAATCCGGACTAGCTGAGATTAGTCCATGCTGTTCAGTGTATCATACATAATATTTATATAATCACATATATTTATAACATGTCTATATATATTTCTGTATCTTCATAAAAGCTGTGAGTTCATACTGATGATCTCCAATTAAAGATCACCATCACAGGATTCATTCCAGCTTTTTTTTTTCTTTTTTTCCTTTTTCTCCCCAAAGCCCCCTGGTACATAGTTGTATATTTTTAGTTGTGGCATGTGGGATGCTGCCTCAGCATGGCTTGATGAATGGTGCCATGTCTGCGCCCAGGATCCGAACCGGTGAAAGCCTGGGCTGCCGCAGCGGAGTGCGCAAACGTAACCACTCTGACACGGGGCTGGCCCCTCATTCTAACTTTTCACCTTTCCATATTTGTTGTTTTCTTTTCTGACAGAAACTTAGCTTTTTTTTTTTTTTTTTGAGGAAGATTAGTCCTGAACTAATATCTGCTGCCAATCCTTCTCTTTTTGCTGAGGAAGACTGGCCCTGAGCTAACATCTGTGCCAGTCTTCCTGTACTTGATATGTGGGATGCCTACCACAGCATGGCCTGCCAAGCAATGCCATGTCCGCACCCAGGATCCGAACCCAAGAACCCTGGGGTGCCGAAGCGGAATGTGTGCACTTAACTGCTGTGCCACTGGGCTGGCCCACTAGCTTTCTTTATTAAAATGCATTTTATTTATCATCATAGTCTTAGAATATATATATGTAAAGTGGTATGGGAATTGCTAACAAAACAAATCTAACTGGAGGTGAATATTTATTTAAATTCTTTTTGTATTTAGCCTGAGAGACTATGTAGTGAAAATGTGTTGAGAGGTTACTTGGATTTGATTGATAATTTTCCTTTAGTATTAATTATGATATTTCTTTGAAATATAGTTAAGTTCATTTGCTTCTGTTTGTGTTCCACCCATCCGCATCCATATACATTGTTTTTTTGAATATAAAAATATTAACCTATTCTAAAGTTATACAAAAGTCATATTCAATAAATACCACCCATCCAGCCCTTTAACCAATTCCCGTACCCCCATCTTTTTCCACCACATTCCTACTTACTCCTGTAGGTAACCAGTTTCATTAGTTTAGGTTTACAGATATACATGCATCTTCGCTTATTTTTCCTTTTTTATATAAAGGGTAGCTTTTTAGTGATTCTCTTCTGCAATTTGCTTTTTTTGTTTGTTTGTTTAACAATTTATCGTGAAAACAAATCCATAGAGAAGTTATAGAAATCCTCCTCATTATTTTTTACAGTTGCCTAGGCGTCCTTTATGTGGTTGTGCTGTAATTTATTTAATCAGTTTGTTACATAAAGGCAGTTAGGTAGTTTCTGTTATTTTGAAATTACAAACAGTGCTGCAGTGATTAATTTGGGCATATATATTTTCATATTATTGGAGGTGTATTTTCAGTATAAATTCCTGGCAGTGGTATTGCTGAGTTAAAGGTATAGATGGATGGATAGATGGATGGATGGATGGACAGACAGACAGACATTGATATTCCCAAATCCTCTCCTTTTCCCAAGTGTTGTACCAATTGGTGTTTTCACCAGTATATGAATGTGCTTGTTTTCCTAGAGCCTTTCTCTTAGTCTCTCTAATAGAATGAGTTGCACTTAAAAATTTTTGTCAATCTGTTAGGTGAGAAAAGAATCTCAGAATGGTTTTGTGTTTCTGTAATTATGAGTGAGATTCAACATCTTTTCAAATGATTACTGGTGTATTAATATACTTATTAGTGAATTATATCTGCATATTTCTGGCTTTTTTTTATATGAGGTTTTTGATCTGTGTTGTTCAATTTTTAAGGTTTTTCTGTATATTAGGAATATTAGGCCTTTATTGGTCATCTCTGTTGCCTGTATCTTTTTCGAGTTCGGTTTTTTTTAATTATTCAAAAGTTTTTTATTTTTACTTAGTTAAAGTTTTACTACATCTGGGTTTTGAGTCTCAGTTCAAATGTCTGCTTATAAGTAGGATGTAGGGAAATTTACTATGCTTTCTTAAAATACTTGTATTTCATCTTTTACATTTGCATTCCTATTCTTTTTGGAGTTTATTGTTGTGAATGTTTTCAAGTGTGGATCTAATTTTACCTTCATCCAAATGGCTAGTCCCTCCTTAAAAAGTCTATCTTTGATTGAGTGCCTTGATGTAGGCTTTTCGTATCAAAAATTCTGTATATATATGAATTTATTTCTGGATTTTCTCTTCTATCTGCTGGTGTATTTGTCTCTTCGTGTATCATCACTATCACTTCTTTTTATTTATAGAGGCTTTGTGGTATGTTTTAATGTTTGATAAGGCTCATTCCCCAAGCCCCCAATTTTTCTTTTTCAGGGTTTTGCAGAACATCCCTTCCTGTCTACTTTTTTCACATGAGCTTTAGTATCAACTTATCTAGCTCCATAAAAAAGCTTCCTGGTGTTTTTATTGGGACTGCCTTTAACTTAAAAAGTACTTTGGGGGGAATTGATATATTTATGATACTGACTGAGTTTAGGTTTTGCTCATTTCTTCATAAGTTTATTCCTAGGTATCTTTTAGAGTTGTAAAAATTAATAAAAACTTTAAGACAGTTGAGTCACATGCAGTTATGAGAAATAATACAGAGAGATCCCATGTACCTTTTACCCGCTTACCCCAGTGGCAACATATTAACAATATTGAGCTTTCCAGGCTGTGAATATGGTATATCTTTCCATTTATTTTGCTCTTGTAAAAATTTCTCCTGTCAGCGTTTATAGTTTTTAATATAAAGGTCTTGCATGCCTTTTGGTAAATTAATTTCTAATTCTTTTTTGATGCTATTATTGATACAGTTTTTGTTTTCTACTTTGTCTGTTGCAAATATGTAAACAATTGATTTTTGTATATTAACCTTGTTTCTTGTCAGCTTGCTGAGTTTACTTATTCATTCTAGTAGTTTTGTAGATTTCTCAGGAATTTCTATGCAAAAATCATGTGATCTGCAAATAAACATTTTACCTATTTTTTTTCTAATTTCTATATATCCTCTTCTCCTTTCTCCCTTTTCTCCTCTTTTTCCCCATGCTCCCCCTTCCTCCTCCCTCCTTTCTCCCCTTCCCTTCCCCTTTCCTCCTTACTCTTCAACTAATACAATATCAGCTCTACATTTTGGTGGATGCCCTTTATCAGGTTGAGGACATTTCCTTCTAATCCTAATTTGTTGAGAATTTTTCACATGAATGGATGTTGAATTTTGTCAGATGTTTTTTCTACATCTTTTGAAGTTATTATATAGTTACTCTCCTTTACTCTGCCCATTTGGTGAATTCCATTAATTTTCTAATAAGAAAGCAACCTTCCATTCTTGGACTAATCTCCGTTTGGTCATGACGAGTTGTTCTTTTTATGTGTTGTTAGATTTTATTAACTAATATTTTCTTGTGGGTATTTGTGTTCATGAATGCTCTTATTCCCCACCCCAATTCCCCTAAAGTCTTTGTTTGGTTTGGGTATTAGGGTTATGCTGGTCTCATAAGCAAGTTGGGAAATGTTTTCTGTTTCCTAAAAGAGTTTCTGTAAGGTCGATGTTATTTATTCCTTGAAGGATTCCCAAGTAAAACTATATGGGTCTGGATTTTTCTTTGTGGGAAAGCATTATAGAAGGAATTTGTTTTCTGTATTAGGCAGATATTGACATTCTCAATTTCAACTGTTGGCAAATTTGTTAAGTTTTCTTTTTCAAGGAAGTTGTCCATCATCTTTGTTATAGAAATTTTGTTCATATTTTCTGTTTAATGTCTCTAGGATCTGTTAGTGATATCTCTTCTTCCATTCCTGATATTGATTTATTTTTCTTTTTTCTTCAGCATTCTAAGGGTTTATCAGTTCCTTTCTCTTTTTAATAAATTTTCTTTGAAAGTTTTTTGTTTTTTTGTTTTACATTTTGTTTTCCCTTTATTATTTCATTTTACTTAGACTTAGCATATATTGTGCTCTCTTTAGCTAGAACCTTAGGTTGTTTATTTCAGATCTTTTCTAATATAAGCACTTAAAGCTATAATGTTCTCTTCTAAGCACTGCTTTAGTTGTAGCCCATGAATTTTGGAGGTTTTCTTTTCATCCTCCTTGAATTAGAAATATTATCTAATTTTTCACATTTATTTGTTCTTTGACTCATGGATTCTTTATAAATGTGTTTTAAGATATCCAAATGTTTGGGTTTATCCTGGATATCTTAGTGATTTCCAATTAAATTGAGCCGTGGTCAGAAAACACACATTTTAATCTTGTTAAATTTATTGAAATTCGTTTAAATTGCTATGGTTTGTGTTTGTGAACATACTGTGTACATAGAAAAATAATGTTTAATTTTCAGTTGTTTGGTTTATTGTTACATACATATGTATGAATTAGGTCAGAGGGATAGGTAGTTTGTTCATCATCTGTTTACTGTAGTACTATTAATTTCTGACAGGACGTTAAAATTTATAATCACTGAAGTGTCTTTTTCTTTAATTTTATTACTTTTACTTCATGCATTTTAAAGCTCTGTTTTTAAAGTTAGACACATTTATAATTGTTTTTTGTTGTTGATAAGAGAAACTTTTATCAAATTACCCTCTTTATCTTTGAAAATACTCTGTGTGTTAAAGTCTCTTCTATCTGGTATTAATATAGCCACTCTAGCTTTCTTATTTTATCTGCACAGTATATCTTTTTTTCATCTTAACGTTTATTTTAATTGTGGTTTACACTTAAAGTGTATTTCATTATATATGATTTTTTTTAATCCTTCTGATAATCTCTGCCTTTTAATTGTAATGTTTAATCCATGGACATTTAGTGTACTTATTGATATATTTGTACTTGTCTCTTATTTTATTATTTGTTTTCTCTCTGTCCCTTTTGTTTCTTTGTTCTCATGATCTCCTTATTTGCCTTCTTTTGTATTATTTGAATATGTTTTATAATTAAAATTTAATTTTACCTATTGACTTTTTAGCTATACTTCTTTGCATTATTTTTCAAACTATTCTCTTGGTTACAATTTATGTCCTTAACTTGTCCCAGCCTACTTACAGTTCATTTGCATCTCTTCACGTAAAGTGTAGAATCCCTGAGGTTTGTACATCCAATTACTTCCCACCCCTCGTATCCTTTATGCTCCAGTTTTTATATGTATTATATCTATGTAAAATGTAAATCCTAGAAGATAAGATATTTACTTTAATCAGTCATATGTGTTTTAAAGAAATTAAGATAAAAAAATAGTTCTTTTTATTTATCCGAATACTTGCCATTTCCCCTTCTATTATTTCTTCCTGAAGATTCATAGTTTCCTCTGGCGTCCTATGAGGGAAGCAGCTAATTTAGCTTGTGAATTAAGCAATCACACAAGTACTCTTTCTTACATTCTACTTTGGTACGTAAGTAAAGTGCTTTATGCATACTTTCCATTTCATAACAGAATAGTAAAAAGGTGTATACATAAGGGTCAAGATTTAATAAAACTTATTTTAATGGCTTTATTAAGAGTATCTTTAATCATGAGAAATAGAAAATTTGAGGAGACTGATTACTAGTTAGGAGATTGAATCAGTAACCAAGTATCGCCCAAAAAACATAAGTTCAGGACCAGACAGCTTCACTGGTGAATTCTACCAGATATTTAAAGAACAATTAGTATGAATCCTTCTCGAATCAAGAGTACCAACTCTTCCAAAAAATAAAAGAGGAGGGAGCATTGTTCTAAATTCATTTTATGAGGCCAGTGTTACCCTGATAGCAAGACCAGACAAGGACACCAGAAGAAAAAAGTTAATAGGCCAATATCTGATGAATGTGGATGCAAAAATCCTCAACAAAATATTAGCAAGCTGAATTCAACAGTGCATTAAAAGGATCATACCTGATAATCAAGTGGCATTTATTCCAGGGAAGCAAGGATGGTTCAGCCTTCGCAAATCCATCAATATGATATATACCACATTAACACAATGAAGGATAAGAATCATATGATCATCTTAGTAGATGTAGAAAAAGTGTTTGACAAAATTCAACATCCACTTACGATAAAAATTTTCAGTGAAGTGGTTATAGAGGGAACATAGCTCAATATAATAAAGGCCATATGTGACAGGCCCACAGCTAACATTATACTCAACAATGAAAAGCTGAAAGCTTTTCCTCTAAGATAAGAAAAAAGACAAGGATGTCTGCTCTCTCCACTTTTATTCAACATAATATTGGAAGTCCTAGCCGGAGCAGTTAGGCAAGAAAGAAATAAAGGGCATCCAAATTGGAAAGAAAGACGTAAAACACTCACTATTTGCAGATGACATGATAATACATATAGAATACTCTAATGACTCCACCAGAAAATTGTTAGAACTAATAAACAAATTGAGGAAATTTGCAGGATACAAAATATAGAAAAATCTGTTGCATTTCTATAGCAGTAATAAGTATCAGAGAAATTAAGAAAATCTCATTTACAGTTGCATCAAAAAGAAGAAAATAACTAGGGATAAATTTAATCAAGGAGGTGAAAGATATACACTGAAAACTATGACATTGTTGAAAGAAATTGAAGATGACAGACAAATGGAAAGATATTCTGTGGTCATGAATTGGAAGAATTAATATTGTTAAAATGTTCATACTACTAAAAGCAATCCTACCAGAATTCCAGTGGTATTTCTCACAGAAATAGAACAATCCTAAAATTTGTATGGACCACAAAAGAGCCCAAATAGTCAAAGCAATCTTGAGAAAGAAGAACAAAGCTAGAGGCATCATGCTCCCTGATTTCAAACTATATTACGAAGTGATAGTAATCAAGACAGCATGGTATTAGCATAAAAACAGACACACAGATCAATGGAACAGAATAGATAGCCCAGATTTAAACCCACACACATATACCGTCAATTAAAAAGGAGCCAAGAATATACAACAGAGAAAGGATAGTCTATTCAGTAAGTAATGTTGGGAAAACTGGACAGCCACATGCAAAAGAATGAAAATAGACCCACTATCTTACATCGTACACAGAAACTAACTCAAAATGGATTAAAGAACTTAAGACCTGAAACCTTGCACATGCCACAACTAGAAGGACCTGCAACTAAGATATACAACTATGTACGGGGGGGTTTGGGGAGATAAAGCAGGAGAAAAAAAAAAAAAAGATCTGAAACCTTAAAACTCCTAGAAGAAAACAGAGGTGGTAAACTTCTCATCTGTCTTGGTGATGATTTTTTTAATTTGACACTAAAAGCAAAGGGTGTTTGACACTAAAAGCAAAAATAAACAAGTGGGGCTGCATCAAACTAAAAAGCTTCTGCAAAGCAAAGGACCATCAACAAAATGAAAAGGCAGCCTATTAAATGGGAGAAAATTTTTGCAAATCATGTATGTGATAAGGGGTTGATATCCAAAATACATGATAAACTCATGTAACTTAATAGCAAAAAAAAAAAATAATCAGTTCAGGGGCTGGGCTGGTGGTGCAGTGGTTAAATTCATGTGCTCTGCTTCAGCATCCCGGGGTTTGCCAGTTTGCATCCTGGGTGCGAACTGGTGCACCGCTTATCAAGCCATGCTGTGACAGACGTGCCACATATAGAATAGAGGAAGGTGGGCAGAGATGTTAGCTCGGGGCCACTTTTCCTCAGCAAAAAGAGGAGGATTGGTGGTGGATCTTAGCTCAGGGCTAATATTACTTCCTTAAAAGATAAAAAGTAACCAGTGCAATTAAAAAATGGGCAAAGGCTCTGAATAGACATTTTTCCAAAGAAGACATACAAGCGGCCTACAGTTACATGAAAAGAAACTCAACATTACTAATCATCAGGGAAATGCAAATCAAAACCAAAATGAGATATCACCTCATACCTGTCAGAATGGCTATTAACAAAAAGACAGGAGATAAGTGTTGGTGAGGATGTGGAAAAAAGAGAACCCTTGTGCACTGTTGGTGGGAATGTAAATTGGTATGGCCACTATGGAAAACGGTATGTAGGTTCCTCAAAAAATTTAAAATAGAACTGTATGATCCAGCAATTCTACTTCTGGTTATTTGTCCAAAGTGAACAAAAACATTTAACTCATAAAGATAATACGCACCCCATGTTCATTGCTTCATTATTTACAATAGCCAAGACAGAGGAACAACCTAAGCGTCCACCAATGGATGAATGGATAAAGAAAATGTGAGCTACACACACACATACACAGGAATATTGCTCAGCAGTAAAAAAAAGAAATAAATCTTGGCGTTTGTGGCAACATGGATGGACCATGAGGTCATGAAGCTAAATGAAATAAGTTGGACAGAGAGAGACACATGATCTCACTTATGTGGAATTAAAGAAAAATGAAAAACCAACTCATAGATACAGATTGGTGGTTGCCAGAGGTATGGTGAAGTGGGCAAAATGGATGAAGGCATCAAAATATAAAAACTTTCATTCATAAAATAAATGTCATGGGAATGTAGTATACAGCATAGTGCCTATAGTTAATAATACTTTATTGCACATATGAAAGTTACTAAGAGAGGAGATCTTAAAAGTCTCATCACAAGAAAAAAAATTCTAACTGTGTGGTGACAGATGTTAACTAGAGTTATTTTTGTCCTCATTTAGCAATATATACAAATGTTGAACCATTATGTTGTACACCTAAAACTAAAGTTATATGTCAATCATACCTTCAGTTTAAAAAAAAGTTAAAAAAAAGAGTATCCTTGAGGGAAACTGACTTTTATAAAATGTATGTATGTATTTTTTTATTGTTATTATGAGTCATGGTGAAGAATATAGTGTTTACCAGTGTTGCTGGTGCCATTGCCTTGATTTGTGATGAGGCTAGCAGTTTTATACCGACATTTGCTTTTGTATCACAAGTACGTACATAAACACATTGAAAATAGCGTATTTTGTATCACAAGTACGTACATAAACACATTGAAAATAGCGTATAATGTCTTACTATATTTATGAACAAAGGTTTGACCTCACAGATATCCTGAGGGAGCCCTCAGAGACCCCCAAGGGCCTAAAGACCACTCTTGGGGGACTGTGCTTTGAGAACCACTGTTCTAAATTGTGTAGCTTTCTCTTCTTAAGCCATTCTTTAAATCTGTTTGTTTGAAAATATGCGTGTTTAACAGTTAATTTGTTTTATTATTTTCCACTTGGTCCTTGATCTTATAAAGATTACTTACTGTGTAAATAATAATTAAGTTTTCATTCTTCATTGTTTCACTTACAAAATTAGTTTGAGTAGAAGAGGTGTTTATATGTTGAAAAATTAGCAAATTTTGGTTAACCATTCAGAACACATTCAGCTTCGTTTACAGTAGGGCTCTCTTCTTAGTGGAATTCATGGGGAACTTTGCTATGGTAATACTTATTTCTTTCATTGTACAAACATTGATTTCATTCATCTTCTGAAGATCTCATTGGTTTTGTATTCTTGCCCATTAGTTTATATGAAGTATGTGAAGTGGAATATTCACTTTTGAGTGCTTCTTTTCTATTTTCACTTTAATTCTGTTTATTGGGAATCGGATTTTTGTTAAAAAATAAAGATTTTTCATAATTTCCAGGCTGACACTAAATGATCTTTCTGGATAATCATCAAGTCTAATTTGCTCTATTGTAGTATGCCTATTAACTTTTTACCATTATGTGAGAAGTGTTTTACTTTCTCATTGAGCAAATAAGGTATTTATGTGCTTTTGTTTTTGCTGTGGTGAAATTTATCTTTGAGTTTGGTAAGTGCAGCCATTTTTCTTTAGAGCTTATATAGATAAACACAAGGGATGAGCATTTCCTTTTGATTTCTAACTATATTTATATCCTACTTACGGGTTATAGAGCTCATCCTGAGCTTATGTTCAATCTGCTGATTGACCTTGTGTATTATCTGCAACGAGTTTGTATTCTCAAAACATTTATCCCCTCACTGTTAGCATATTTCTGTTCATTGTATTAATGTTGTTTGCGAACTTAATAAACATATATGACAGTGAGGCAAGTGATGCGTGTTTACCAACAATTATGAGACAGCCTAGTTTTGGATGAATTAAAAAGGAACTGCAGTGAATAAATAAATCCAAGAAAAGCTAAGAATAAATATTAGCAAAATAGTTATGAAGGTGTGTTTGTTGTAAAAACTGGAAGCCAAATCAAATGATGTTTTTGACTACTTCTCATTTGCTTTATGTCATATTCCTGATTTTTATTGTAATCATTCTCTTGTTTGACACTATTATGTTTTTTCTGTTTTTCCATTGAGCAGATCACTTTTTAAAAAATCTAGACTCTTCTGCTTAGAATTTATAAAAAGTATGTTGGTACATAAAAAGAAACATATTTATGAATATGTAAATTAGAAGCATAATTATAAATTATATATAATAAAAGAAACTTTATGAACCCAGCTCCTATGTTAATTACTAGAACATTAACTGTACTATTCAAGTTACCCACGTGCTCCTAACAAATTCCATCAGCCTGCCTCGTGTCCAGAGGTAATCACTTTTCTAATATTTGTGTTTATCAATGTGTTGACTTTTTAAAATAGTTTTACTGTACATATATGTACCCCTATGTTATTTGGTTTGGCTGTATTTGGACTTGATAAAAATGGTATCATAGAACATAGCTTTCTGAGACTTGTTTTTTCAAAGATTCATTCCTGATATCTATGGCTGTAGTTGATTTGTCTTCACTAATTTGTAAAATATTTCATTTTGTTGGTATGCCTCAATTTATCAATTGTCCAATCTATGTCCATTTGATGTATTTCTAGGGTTTCTGTTTTTACTGTTAAGGGCATCTTTGTACATGTATCCTGATGCACAGGTGCAAGAGTTTCCCTAGATTTTGTACCTGGGAGAGGAAGTGAGGGTCATTTGGTATACACATCAATGTTTTTTGTGTTTGGAGATAAAATCTCAGTTCTAGTACTTCTTTTGTAGGTATTTGTGCCCAAATAAGTATTGTCCACTTTCTCTTTCCCCTCCTTTGCACCATTATATTTTGTTTAACATCACCTTTCTGAGTCCGGTTTCCTGTATGGTTGTTTGTCTGTTATGTCTTCGGACATAGTCTTACTTTCTGGTGATCCAAGCACTGCTTTAAAATATTATTCTTACCTACCATCTGGTTTTATTTATCTTCTCAGGAGTTCACTTTAGAGTGTTTCATTCATAGTAGTACTTTAATATTTCTTAGTACATTTGCAATTGTGGTATAGTTATTGGTGAATTGGTGTCGTCTCAGGGTCTCATTGTATGTCTTATCTCTGTTTCTGTTTCTCTGCCTAAAGCACAATAGGTAACCATTTGAGGGAGAACTGTCTTATCCTTTCAGTTAACATGGTATAGGTAAAATTATGTATTTAGGATCATAAACTTGTTTTTTATGGGATTTATATGCCAATATATTTCAGGTTTGTTGTCTTAGTCCATAAATATCTGGTTTAATTATTCTGATCTTCTAATGTATATATCAAACTATTTAACCTATATAAAACTGCCGCTTATTTTAATAACTTAAGTACATATTCTGTACAATCAAGCACTATTCCTGTTATACAAACGGTACAAGGCTGCTATATAGGGATGATGAAAAAGCAATTAGTTTTCTTTTGATAAGTGTTTTCTAACAATTCTGCATATTAAAATTCTCTAAATTTTAGGATGACAGTTATAATGCATTCTATCTTCACTTAATTTGGAGAGTTGAAAGAGACTTTTCATTTCATTCTTGCAAAATTGGCCTTTAGAGCCTATTTTTCACTTTAAAATAAAAATTGGAAAATATGATCTAAGAACTTTGGGTTTTTACCATTTGCAATTATTTTAATATGAAGAACTTTTGAAATTAAATATGCAAGCATTTGGATATTCTGTGCAGAAAAAGAGTATGGTTTATTCTGAGTTATAAGTGTCTTTTCTTGTTATCACCTTAGACAAAGAAACAGCCTTGGTATAACAGCACATTAGCATCAAGACGAAAACGACTCACTGCTCATTTTGAAGACTTAGAGCAATGTTACTTTTCTACAAGGATGTCTCGTATCTCAGGTGCGTATTCAGGACTTCCTAAAATATCTCAAACTCGTATTTCAGATCCATTTCTAGCTTCTTATGGTGGATTTATGGAAAATCCTGTTCTTAAAGCAAAAGTATATATACATGTTTTTTCTGTTTTTAAAAAGTGATCTTTATTTTTTCAGAGCAATTTTGAGGGGAAAAATTGAGGGAAGGTACAGAGCATTCTCCTCTACACACACACAACTTCCCCCACAATCAACATTCTGCACCACCATGGTGCATTTGTTACAATCGATGAAACTAATGAGTCAATTTACACATCATTATCACCTGAAGTCCACAGTTTACCTTAGGGTTCACTCTTGGTTTTATACATTATATGGGTTTTGACAAATGTATACTGACAAATATCCACCACTGTAGTGTTATAGAGAATAGTTCCACTGCCTTGAAAATCCTCTGTGCTCCACCTGTTCATTTTTTCCCCCACCCCCTAACCTCTGGCAACCTGATCTTTTTAACTGTCTCCATAGTTTTGCCTTTTCCAGAGTGTTGTATATTTGGAATTATGCAGTACATAGCCTCTTGGGATTGGCCTCTTTACTTAGTAATACACATTTAAGTTTCATCCATGTATTTTTTTTTTTTTATATTAAGGTTATGATAGTTTACAACCTTGTGAAATTTCAGTTGTACATTATTGTTAGTCATGTTGTAGGGTACACCACTTCACCCTATGTGTTTGTGCCCGCCTCCCACCCCATCTTTCCCCTGGTAATCACTGATCAGTTCTCCTTGTCTATATGTTAACTTCCACCTATGAGTGGAGTCATACAGAGTTCGTCTTTCTCTGTCTGGCTTATTTCACTTAACATAATACCCTCAAGGTCCATCCATGTTGTTGTGAATGGGAAGATTTTGTCCTTTTTTATGGCTGAGTAGTATTCTATTGTATATATATACCATACCTTCTTTATCCAGTCATCGGTTGCTGGGAGCTTAGGTTGGTTCCACGTCTTGGCTATTGTAAATAATGCTGCGATGAACATAGGGGTGCATGGGACTTTTGGAATTGCTGATTTCAGGTTCTTAGGATAGATACCCAGTAGTGGGATGGCTGGGTCATAAGGTATTTCTATTTTTAACTTTTTGAGAAATCTCCATACTCAAAAGTATGTATTTTTGATGTAGTTGACCAGAGCAGTATGGAGGTTTTTAGAGGTCTTGGAGAACATTCCTTTCCCATAGCTATTTTTGTTCTCTTTCTCTGTTTGGAAATTTTAATCTTCATATAGTGTGCTACGTAAAGTTAAAAAAAAAATCAGCCATGAATATATAGCTAGCAAAAATAAGTTCCATTGAGTTGCCTCCAATTACTCAACATTTAATAAGTTCTAAGCTCTGTCCTCTGTGCTACGAATAAAAAGATGCAAGTATCAGTTCTTATTGCCAAGGAGTATTGTAAATTTTGTGGGGACAAGCAACAGGCAGATAATTCAATGTGGTATTATATTTTACATAGATATTATGGGAAGGGAGAAAAATATCCACTAATATAGCTGGGAGTGAAAAAGTCAGACAAGTTGAAAATGGGGAAATGTAAGGGAATGATCACTGTAGGGATTTCAGAGGAGTTGTATTTAATCAAGGCTAGTATATATTAACTTAAAAAGGTAAGTAGAAACGCGTTCAAAGTAGAGGAATTAACTTAATGCAAAGATGTCGACGTGATAGCATAGGATATTTTTATTGCAATAGAAAAGTAACGTAGTTCTGCCCCTCTTTGTTAGCTCTCTGATCTTTAGCCTTTCTTACTGTCTTTGCTCACCAATGAAGTAGGGATATTAATACCAACCCTACAGGTTTTGTTTTTAATGTTTATAGGTGATAGATATAAAATAAAATGCCTGGTATAAGTCGGGTGCTCAGTTAATGGATGTCATTAGTAATACACTTGCTCAAAATGAGGGCCACCAGTGGAAAAAAAGTCTAATATTTTATTTGTTGTTAAAAATTTGGCCTTGGTTTTCTCTTGAAGAGGCATGTTTCTATTGTAATCTACACATTGCTTAGATCCTTTGGATGAATTTGCCTGGGGCTTGGTGGTGGATACAATAATAAAAATATATTGGATTTACATAGCATTTTTTCTGTGAAGACTAGGAGGAAGCCAAACTTTGTTTACAAGTGTGTTTGAAGTTAACAATCAACAGTTTTTATACAAATGGAAAGCTTTCATTTTATTGCCTGAGAATCAAGTCTTTTATTGAGCCTGTGTAATACTCTATAAACTGCCATAGGAAGCTTTTAAGTTGATTGTCTGAGGCCTACATTCTGACTGATAGAGGATTCATGTTAACTCTTTCAGATGTTGTGTTGGTATGATGTTGAAATACAACCACAGATGAGTGGCAAACATTAAACAAAAAGAGAGATTGGAATAGGTTATTGTTATTAATAATTTTTTTGTTTTGGCTTGAGAAAGATTTGCCCTGAGCTAACGTCTGTGCCAATCTTCCTCTACTTTGTATGTGGGATGCCTCCACAGCATGGCTGACGGATGGAGTTAGGTCCGCACACAGGATCTGAACTTGCAAACCCAGGCCACTGAAGTGGAACATGCTGAGCTTTAACCACTTGGCCATGGGACCAGGCCCCTTGTTATTAATAATTTTTAAGTGGCTAGCACCATAGGCATGCTGTGAGATAGTAAAGGTAATCACAAACCAATTTAATTTATTTTGGGGCTGTAGCTTTACAGAAAGGTAGAATAATAAGTTAAAAGCAGGAGGAAGATTAGATTTTAATTTTTGTAGGCATGGCTATATTGTGCTTAAAGCGTGTTGTCTTTAGTTGTTAGGAATCTCAAGTTTAACTTTTCAAATTTGCATATCGTCCACACTAATTATATTGCTGAATATGAAGTTTCTCCTACTATCCTTGACTGTGAAGAGGAAATTTTACCTTCTGTGTGATGGGGTACCTAAGAGTTTCATTGTCCTTTTGTAAGTTTTCAAGTGAGACTCCACCTCCCTAACATCCTCAACTTTTATTTTCAACTATGAAAATAAGAGATGAAGATCAAGAAATTAATGCCTTGGACTCTTAATTGTAATTGAAAGAGAAGGTAAATTATAAAACATTAGAAGAGAGAAGAGATACCGGACACACTTTTACAAACTTATCTGTAATTAGAATAGGAGAGGTGATATGTCAGCAGGTATGTATGGATGTTGATCATAAACCAACCAAGCAAATAAAATCCTACTTTTTCATAACCAGATAAGTGAAATCTAATGCCTATACTTTCAGATACTGAAATAACTCTTTTTAGTGTTTTCTTTATAACTTCTGTTGCAGGTAGGTGTTAACGAGTGAGTATGAAGGCCAGAAGTTCAGCTACTCTAGAAAAGGATTATGGTCTTGAACAAAATGCACATTCTTGAATGCTTGTGAATTTTATGTACTTAGGAATTGATGTAAACATGTGAAAGAATAGATTAACATTAAAACAATTTTTAAATGAATAATGAAGTTACTGTCTTTCCAGTAAGTATTTATTATATTGAATAGCTCACTGTAATAGGATTATATATTAAAAATCTCAACTGTTACATTCAAACCACTTTGTAATACACTTGTTGGTTTTGCAATAACTCATGTTTTATTTATAGTTTTTTGAATTTCCTGAGAATAATTTTTGTGGAGCAGGAGCTTTATCTCAATAACATTATGATACTGCATGCTAATTGGGTTTGTTCCTTTGCTGGTTTTAAAATGGAAATACTACAAAATTGGACTATTTTAATATAGTTTGTTAGGTGAATCTGCTAAATTAGTGTTTAAATCTTTAAAATGTAAAATATCAGGGACAGAAGCTTCTTTAGTTTCCTCCTGTAATTGTTTTCCTTTGTAATATTTGTTAGAGAAATTTCTTCACGTCAACAATTATCTTTAAGATAACCTAATATCTCTGGACAAAATAAATTCTTTACTATGCTTTATATACTATAGTAACTCTTTTGACTTAATGATTCTTATATCTTAATTTCATTATGCCTGCTATAATTTTCAGAGGATATTTAAGAAGAGAAATCATGAAAATTTGCCTTGAAAAGGTTGTGTGTGTGTGTGAGCTTAGAAGAGGGAAGAAGGTATGAAAACACGATGTTGTAATAGGCTTATTTCAAATTTCAATCTTGGAAGCTAACTAAAGTAATTGTGTATTTTACTTTTAATTCTTTGGAAAGAAAAATACAAGTCCAAACTTAAAGCAGTTTCATAAAAAGAATGACTTTTTAATTTATGCTTTTACTGCAGGCCTGTTTCTAGATTGGAGAATAGATTAGGTGTATTCTCAGGTACTTTGTAAACGGATTTTGTGATTTAAATTCTACATAATTTATAGTTTACTGAATAGTTTACTGAAATGGCCTTTACTTAGAATATTTGTACAGTGTTCTATTGGATGGAATTATTGTTTTCCATATTCCACCAAGACATTTGAGTGAAACGGTTTTGTTTTTGAGAATTAATAATTCATACATTGCAATTTTCTACTCCCTTCTCATAATTGGATTTGAAACACTTCAAAGTATTATGTGAACAAATACTTCACCTTCTTCTTACTTAAAAACCAGTTATCTTTTATCTAAATTATGTTATTATAAATTGTGTTTTAACAGTAAGTAAACATTGTCATGAGGACGTATCTCTGTAAATATGTTCCCTCAAACTAATAGATACCCTGTCCATATATATACTCCTCTTTCCATCCTCACTTTCTCCATTGAAAAGAGATTTTTGTTTTAATAAATGATTTAATTTCTCTTCATCTGAGGTACTTTTTTTGCCTTTCCAAGGAATTATTGCTTAAAAAAGAAAGAGGGTGCCGGCCCCATGGCCTAGTGGTTAAGTTCAGCGTGCTCCACTTTGGTGACCTGCGTTTGGTTCCCAGGCATGGACCTACACGACCTGTCAGCAGCCACGCAGTGGAGGCGACCCACATGTAAAATAGAGGAAGATTGGCACAGATGTTAGCTCAAGGCTAATCTTCTTCAGCAAAAAAAAAAAAAAAAAGAGAGAAAGAAAACAGTTCACACTATGTTCTTATTGGTGTTGAAAGAGAATATCTTTCAAAGAACTACTAAAAAATTTTTATTAAGGCTAAAAGATCAGCTAATTACTGTGTGCTAGTCTTCTCTAAATACCTTTTAAGAATTGTGGTTTGTATTTAGAATATAATTTATAATCTGTGGATATTGCTCTTTGGCTTATGTTGCAGTTCAATTAATTTATTTTGTTTTCTTCTTACAGATGACAGTCGAACTGCAAGCCAGTTGGATGAATTTCAGGAATGCTTGTCCAAGTTTACTCGATATAATTCAGTACGACCTTTGGCTACATTGTCATATGCTAGTGATCTCTATAATGGTTCCAGCATAGTCTCTAGGTAAGTATTGAGCAGCACTCTTTACTATTTTCTTTTGCAATAGTATCTGGAGTTTAATTGAATTTGGGAAGCTGTTATAGTGTTATGCTTAAGAGCCTGTGTTCTGAAGTCACTCTGCCTGCCAGTTTTTAGTTCTGTGGCCTTAGGCAAGTTTCTGAATCTCTTTAGTCCTCAATTTCTTCATCTCTAAAATGGAATGATTAATAGTAACCACCTCATAGCATTGCAGTTTGTTTTCTTGTGACGTCTCTGTGTGGTTTTGATGACAGGGTATCATGAGTGACATCCCTCTTAAGTCTCCCTCCTCTTCAGTTTTCTGGAATAGTTTGTAAAGAATTGGTATTATTTCTTCCTTACATATTTTGTTGAATTCTCCAGTGAAGCAGTGCTGGCCTTGAGGTTTCTTTGAGGGAAGATTTTTCAATATAAATTCAATTTTTAAAAGAGATGTGGAGCTAATCAGTTTATACGTTTCTTCTTGACTGAGCATTATTTTTAGTTTGTGTTTTTCAAGAAATTTGTCTGTTTTATCTAGGTTGTTGAATTTATTAGCATACAAGTGTTCATAATATTCCTTTTAATATCTTTAGGTTCTGTAATGATGTTCCCTTTCTCATCCTTGATATTAGAGATTTGTTTTCCTTTATTTTTTTCCTTAATAGCCTGGCCTACAAGTTTATCAGTTTTATTTATCTTCTCAAAGACTGAACTCTTGGTTTATTGATATTCTGTATCATTTTGTTCTTTGTTTCATTGATTTCTATCAACTTTATTATTTCCTTTCTTTAGGTTTAACTTGCTCTTATCTTGCTAGTTTCTTTTTTTTTTAAATGCAGTTTTGTTTTGTTTTATTTTTTTGAGGAAGATTAACCTGAGCTAACATCTACCACCAATCCTCCTCTTTTTGCTGAGGAAGACTGGCCCTGAGCTAACATCCATGCCCATCTGCCTGTACTTTATATGTGGGACGCCTGCCACAGCATGGCTTGACAAGTGGTGTGCAAGTCTGCACCTGGTATCCAAACCTGGTACCCACCGTGCTACTGGGCTGGCTCCTGTTTTGTTTTTTTTTAAAGATCAGCCCTGAGCTAACATCTGTTGCTAATTTTGTTTTTATTCTCCCCAAAGCCCCCCAGTACATAGTTGTATATTCTAGTTGCAGGTTCCTTCTAGTTCTTCTATGTGGGATGCTGCCTCAGCATGGCTTGATGAGTAGTGCTAGGTTGGCACCCAGGGTCGGAACCAACAAAACCCTGGGTTGCTGAAGTGAAGTGCTCGAACTTGACCACTCAGCCATGGGGCCGGCCCCTCTAGCTTCTTAAGACAGAAACTGAAGTGATTGAGTTGAAACTTTTCTTCTTCTCTTTAAATTAATATAGTTAATTTGTGCTATAAACTTCCCTCCAAACACTGTATTTGCTGCATCCCACAAATTTTGATGTGATATCTTTTCTTTTTCCAAATTTTTTTTCATTGTGGTAAAATATCTGTAACATAAAATTTACTATCTCAACAAGTGTACTGTTTAATGGTATTAAATACATTCATAGTATTGTGCAGTTATCATTACCATCTCCTTAATGCTTGACATGTTGTAAAACTGAAACTCAGTGCCCAGTAAACAACTCTTCTTTTCCACCTCCCCCCAGTTCTGGCAACCACCCTTCTATTTTCTGTCTCTATGATTTAGACTACTGTAAGTATCTCATGTAAGTGGAATCATGCAATTTTTGTTTTTTTGGACTGGCTTATTTCACTTAGCTTAATATTGTCAGTGTTCATCCTTGTGTTATAGCATATGTCAGAATTTCCTTTCTTTTTAAGTCTGAATAACATTCCATCGTATGTACTTAGCACATTTTGCTTGTCTCTTTGTCCCTTGGTGGATACTGGGTTGCTTCCATGTTTCGTTTTGTTTCTTAATTAATATTTTCATTGGGATCACAGTGGCTTTATAACATGATATAAATTTCAGGTATACATCATTATCTTTCAACTTCTGTATACTACATCATGTTTGCTACTAAAAGTCTCGTTGCCATCTGTCACCATACAAATGTGCCCTTTTACTACTTTTGCCCTCCCCCCTACCCCTCCTCTCTGGTAATCACTGATCTGCTCTCTGTATCTGTGTGTTTGTCTGTCATTGTTGTTTAATCTTCCACATGTGAGTGAAATCATATGGTATTTGGCTTTCTCTGTCTTACTTAGCTTAGCATAATACACTCAGGGTCCATCCGTGTTGTCACAAATGGCAAGATTTCATCTTTTTTATGGCTGAGTAGTATTCCATTGTATATGCACACACCACATCTTTATCCATTTATCTGTTGATGGGCACTTAAGGTATTTCTAAGTCTTGGCTATTATGAATAATGTTGCAGTGGACATAGGGGTACATATGTCTTTTTGAGTTAGTATTTTCATTTTCTTTGGATAAATACCCAGAAGTGGAATAGCTGATCATATGGTAGTTCTATTTTTAATTTTTGAGGAATCTCTGTACTATTTTCCATAGTGGCTGCACCAGCAGTGTATGAGGGTTCCCTTTTCTCCACATCCTCTCCAACACTTATTATTTCTTGTCTTTCTAATAATAGCCATTCTGTTGGGTGTGAGGTGATATATCATTGTGGTTTTGATTTGCATTTCTCTAATAATTAGTGATATTGAACATCTTTTCATGTGTCTGTTGGCCATCTGTATGTCTTCTTTGGAGAAATATCTGTTCAGATCTTTTGCCCATTTTTTAATCAGGTTGTTTGTTTTTTTGTTGTTGAGTTGTATGAGTTCTTTATATATTTTGGATATTAACCCCTTGTTGGATATATGATTTGCGCATGTCTTCTCTCAGTCAATAGGGTGTCTTTTTGTTTTGTTGATGGTTTCCTCTGCCATGCAGGAGCTTTTTAGTTTTATGTGGTCCCATTTGTTTATTTTTTGTTTGTTTGTTTCCCTTGCCTGGGGAGAAATGATATTCAAAAAGATACTGCTAAGACCCATGTCAAAGAGTGTACTGCCTATGTTTTCTTCTAGGAATTTTATGGTTTTAGGTCTTACATTCAAGTCTTTAATCCATTTTAAGTTAAATTTTTTTTAAACATTTATTTTTTAAATTTTTTTTTTTTTCCTTTTTCTCCCCAAAGCCTCCCAGTACATAGTTGTATATTCTTAGTTGTGGGTCCTTCTAGTTGTGGCATATGGGACGCCGCCTCAGCGTGGCTCAATGAGCGGTGCCATGTCCACGCCCAGGATTCGAACCGACAAAACACTGGGCTGCCTGCAGCGGAGTGTGAGAACTTAACCACTTGGCCATGGGGCCGACCCCTCATTTTGAGTTAATTTTTGTGTATGGTGTAAGTTAGTAGTCTACTTTCCTTCTTTTGCATGTAGCTGTCCAATTTTTCCAAGTCTCTGAAGAGACTTTCCTTTCTCCATTATATGTTTTTGATTCCTTTGTTGAAAACTGTCTATAGAGGTGTGATTTTATTTCTGGGCTCTCAGTTCTTTTCCATTGATCTGAGTGTCTGTTTTTCTGCCAGTACTATATTGTTTTGGTTACTATACCTTCGTAGTATATTTTGAAATCAGGGAGTGTGATACCTCTGGCTTTGTTTTTTCCCCTAAGGATTGCTTTGGCTGTTTGAAGTCTTTTGTTTTTCCATGTTTTAGCTATTGTGAATAATGCTACTACGAACAAGGGTGTAAGAATATCTCTTCAAGACCTTGCTTTGAATTCTTTTGAGTATATAGCCTGAAATGGAATTGTTGGATCATATAGTAATTCTTTTTCAAATTTTTTGAGAAATCGCCATACTGTTTTCTACAGTGGCTATACCTCAACATTCCCACTAACAGTTCACAAGGGTTCCAGTTTCTCCACATCCTTGTCAGCACTTATTTCTAGTTTTTGATAGTAGCCACCCTAATGGGTGTGAGGTGTTATCTCTTAGATTTGGTTTGCATTTCCCTAATGATTAGTGATGTTGAGCGTCTTTTCATTGCTTATTGGCCATTTGTGTATCTTCTTTGGAGAAATGTTTATTCAAGTCCTTTGCCCATTTTCGAATTGAGTTTTTTTGTTGTTGAGTTTCAGGAGTTCTTTATATGTTCTGAATATTAATCCTTTATCAGACTTGTAAATATTTTCTCTCATTCTGTGGGTTGCCTTTTACTTTGTTCATGTTGTCTATTGATGCACAAAATTTAAAAATTTTCATGAAGTCTAATTTGTCTATTTTTTCTTTTGTTGCCTGGGCCTTTGGTGTCATGTCCAAGAAACCAACGCCAGATCCAAAGTCATAAAAAGAGTTTTATAGTTTTAGGCTTTAGATTTATATTTTTTGATCCATTTTGAATTACTTTTGGGGGGATCTGCTTTTAGGGAAAGGCTCCACCTTCATTCTTTTGCATGTGGATATCTAGTTTTCTCAGCACCACTTGTTGAAAAACCTGTCCTATCCCCATTGAATGCTCTTGGCATTCTTGTCAGAAATCATTTCACCATGGGCTGGCCCCGTGGCGTAGTGGTTAAGTTTGGCATACCCCACTTTAGCAGCCCAGGTTTGACCCCAGTCTTCAGCCATGCTGTGGTGGTGACCCACATGTAAAATGCGGGAAAACTGGCACAGATGTTAACTCAGGGCTAATCTTCCTCGGCAAAAAAAATTAAAAAAAAAATCATTTGATGGTAAATGCAAGGGTTTATTTGTGGGATTTCTCTTTTATTCCATTGGTCTGTATGTCTGTTTTTATGCCACTACTGCACTATTTAGATTACTGTAGCCTTGTAATTAGTTTTGAAATCAGGAAGTGTGAGTCCTTGAGCTCTGTTCTTTTATTTCAAGATTGTTTTGGCTTTTTTGGGTCCTTTGAAATTCCATGTGAGTTTTAGGATGCGTTTTTCTATTTTTGCAAAAAATGTCATTGATGTATTGATAGGAATTGCACTGAATATGTAGACTGCTTTGGGTAGTGTCGACATTTTAACAATGTTCAGTCTTCCAGTCATGAACATGGGAGTGTTTCATTTATTTATGTGTTCTTTAATTTCTTTCAGCAGTGTTTGTAGTTTTCATCGTGCAAGTCTTTCACCTCCTTGGTTAAGTTAATTCCTAAATATTTCTTTGATGCTGCTGTAAATGGAATTGTTTTCATAATTTTCAGATTGTTTGTTGTTATTATATTGAAGATATGATATCTTTTCATTTTCATTTAGTTCAAGAACTTGTTAATTTCAGATTTTATTTTTTTTTTTTGACCCATGGATTATTGAGACATATCTTATTAGTTTTCAAATACTAGGATTTTCTAGTAGTCTTTCTGCTATTAATTTATATTATTTTTTCTTTATTGTTTTGATGGCCATTCTTTAAACATTTTTAATCAGAATTTAAATTACATAAAAATAGAATGGGATAATAATCCTTTGTACAACCACCAGCTTTTCCTATCCTTGCTTCATTTATACTTTTCATTCTTAGTTCCTTTGCTTAAGTATTTTGAAGCAAAACCAAGATACTCTGTCATTTCACCCTTACATCCTTAAGAATCTTTGTGTCTTAAAATATGGACATTGTAAAATCACAGGGCTATGTCACATCTAACACAATTAGCCGTAATCCTTTGGTATCATCAAATTGCTACTCCATGTTCAGATTTCCTAGATAGGATGAAAAGCCTTAAAAGGAAGTTTTTGATGCAGATCAGAAATTTGGCAAGTTTTAACTTGTCCAATATTACTAAAACTATGTATGCTTTTCCCTTTGCATGAGTAAGATTTTTATTTATGTATATGAATATTGATCTTGAAATTTAAGCCGTTAGCTAAAGAAGCTATTGCAGTAAACCTTTTATTGTGCTCTAGCTGGTGGTTTAACTCAGTAGTGAATAAGACAAAAATCATACATTAGTTTATTTTTTATATATTTCCCTTTTTATGCACTAGAGTGATTAAAATGTGAAAATGCAGTAGATTATGGGGCTCATTTAACTAATTAATTAAATGAGTAATTTATTTAGCAAAAATTCATTAATTTCCTATTGTGTGCTGGACTTAGAGCATAACTGTGAATGAGCCCAATATGATGCTTGGATTCAAGAGAGTTCTCAGTCTTATCTCAATGCCTTTATAGAAGAAATAGAAGTTTTTGAAACAATTTAGTGTAGAGCAATACTGTAACACTATTACTTAAATTCTTAACTAATATAAGGAGGTATAATATATGCTTTAAAGACTTCAGAAATATAGCTTGAATGAAATGGCAGAAATGACTATGGATATTATTTGTAATATCAATCCAATATGTATACATTTACCTATAATTATGTGGCTCTACTCACCTAAAATGTAATGCAGATTAGAACTCTCTTGTAATATTGATTAATGTCCCTGAGCATTGTGAATTCATCCTGTATTGTATTTCCTTCTCCATTAAAAAATGACCAAAAATCCAAAAACAAAATAATAATTTCCTTCTTAATCTCATATTACAAAAGCAGGATTTCTAGTTGGAAAATGTAGGAATGGTTATATATCTTAGGTATTCAAAAAAGAGTAAGAGCCATTCTTTTTTCATCATTTTTGAAAGTCATTTTATCTTGATTTAATATAATTCTGTTTCTGTTTTTTTTAATGCTAATAAACCTTGATCATACACAGACATTTATATCAGAATGCCATGTGTTCTGAGGCAGAAGTGTTCTGTTGTAGGAAGATTTAAGCAAGATTTGAGTTTGGGAATATCAGTATTATTGAAGTGAGATTGATTATATTAGGATATTTCAATTAAAATAAAAATTTTAAAAGATACCTTTACTTGTGTCATCTTGCCTGTTAACATCCATTCTTTTCTCTTATTTACATTGAATTAACATTTCTGAAATAAAAATTTCCAATTTTCAAAGTTTATTAGGCAGGACCAATGAAGACTAGTAGGTAGCAAGAAGGGAAAATAGTATCCAAAGAAGTAAAGGGACTTTGAAACTTTCACAGCCCTGGTGAGTTTTCGCTTTTCCTAGTTTCTCACATTCAAACATATCATTGATAATGAATTCATTTTAAAGACTTAATTCTTCTCAAAATAGGAAATTTGATATATTTCTTTTGGAAAGAGAGATAAAGACATGTTAGAGATGACAAATAATGTTGAATTTGGTGTATTTTTTCATTATATTGTAGAAGAAATTATTCTTCCTGCAAAATTGCATAAAGTGCATCTAGTGGTGGTCATTTATTGCATTGAGAATCTCACTGAGAGAAAAAGCTCAACTAGAAAGTTTGCTTTAAAAATTTTTCTTCCTTTGCTTATGGATCACTTTGGGTTATTTAATACCATACTCATAAGCCCACAAGGTGGCAGCGTTTGTTTACTGTGACAATATCTAATAGACAGTAGACAAGGTATGAAAATTAGTGCCTTATACTGAAGTGCATTCTCACGAATACGACAGGGTCTTAGCTTAAATGGCAAGTGATGGGGAGAATAGAGAACTCTTCTTACACATAGCAATAATGTCACATTTTGCGTTTTTTCTTAAATTAGGTATTTAGTGACCACCATAGAGGAATGGTTGGAAACTTATTGAATACTTAGTAGCAATGGCCTTTTGAATCCTTGGTTTGAATTTTACATACCTAGATTGTTACGGTTAAAATTGTTATAGACTCCATCTGTAGTTTAGAGATTATTTTGACATTTTTGCTTATGTTTTCTCAAATTTTTGAAATAGAATTACATCAGGCCTTATTTAATTCATAAGGAAATGGTTATATATTGTGGCATTCGTTGCTGCTAGATCAGTCACTACACTGGTAATGTAGTATTTACTTTTTTCAGACACCATAGTAAATATTTTACATGACATTGTATTTCACTAACTCATACCTCTTTATATCAACCCTATGGAGTAAGGCATTGCTATTAATCCCATTCTACAGATGAGGAATTGAGGTAGAGAGACATTTTCTAACTTGTCCGAGATCAACACAATGCCAGTAAATGACAGAACTAAGATGTGAACTAAGACATTTTGACTCCTGAGTTCTGTTGATCTATTAGTCTCTTCAGGATCTGTTGAAACCTTGGGAAAAGTTTCAGAAAATACTTTACTTTTGAGACACCCAAAAGAATAAAAAGGTTAAATTCTTTTGAGATTCTGATACTTTGTCTCTCTTTTACTGTCTTGTTTAACTTGGCCTTAATAATGAACATTTTTTTCAGTTTTAATTTAATATAGATATGTTAAGATGCCACTTTTTGCTATAGTTTGAAACTGTTCAGATTAAACACATTTTTAAGCCACTTATACGGATTGTTTTTACTAAACTTAAATTTATAATGACAGTGCTGATCCAGATTTAGGGTAACTTTTTTTTTTTTTTTTAAGATTTTTATCTTTCCCTTTTCTCCCCAAAGCCCGCCGGTACATAGTTGTATATTTTTAGTTGTGGGTCCTTCTAGTTGTGGCATGTGGGATGCCACCTCAGCATGGCCTGACAAGTGGTGCCATGTCTGCGCCCAGGATCTGAACCGGCGAAACCCTGGTCTGCTGAAGTGGAGTGCGAGAACTTAACCACTCGCCATGGGGCCGAGTAACTTTCAATACATTTTTTTATTAATGTGCAGAATGCTATGAGTTTTTAATTTGTACTTAAAATCAGATCTCCAGGTAATTATTGATTTGTTTTCTAAGGAATAAGTATGATTTTTAAGACTGCTAACGTGCTTTCTCTTTTTGTCAGAAGGCATTTCTGTTATTGTCTTAGGAGTTCTTCGACCATCTGGGGTTGGTGGGAAATGTGAGCAGTGAGAGTGCAAAGGAAAGGCTTTCCTTTCACAATTTTGCCCAGAACCAATCTTTTAAAGCAGTAATTTTAACAACTGTGTTCTAGGCTTGAAGCTCCATCGGGAAAGGGATCTTATCTGTCTTATTTCCTGCTGCATCCCCATGTCAGGCACGTGGTAGGTGCTCAACAGTAAATATCTGTTGAATGAATGCATGAATGAATGCAAAGCTCTTTTGCCTGCTCTGGGGGAGTCTGGACCCATTAGGGCTCTAGCAGTTGTCCATCTTAACCAGCTTTTACATATTTGCTTGCTGATAGTATTCCTTTAAGAAAGCATTCCTAGGCTATAAAAGAAGTTTGTAAATCACCAACGGCATGTGACAGAAAAATTAATGCTAACAACTTAAAATAGAGAAGTCCAAGATTGTCAGCATGTGTTGATGAGTTTCCTACATCTGTGACAATCCAAGATATAGGTTAAAGATGAAACTCAATCTGAGCTTAAGGTTTACAAATTCCTACATCCTCTCGCTCCCCCATAGCCTCTATTCTAAAATTTTCCTGTTCTCATCTCAAATCCTCTTGTTTTTCCTGTTTATTTTCCCTTACCCGTTCTTGGGCTCAGACTTGTCAGTAGTACAGAGTGAAACCATAAACTCAAATCATTTTATGCTTACACCACAAAGAAAGCATTAATTAGGTTAGGATTTGAGGTTTTAGTAGACTTATAGAGGTATGTCAGAACATAATCAGAACATAAAATAGATGCCTACAACAAAGGTTTGGAATTAGAATGTTGCCTTTTATTCATGGTAAAATTACTTGTCTGGAAAGGAGTAGAGTTTGTTAATCTAATGGCTCTCTTCAAATAATCAAAGCAGAAGAGGAATTAGAATGGTTCTGTTTGGTATCCAAGAGATGAAAGTAGGTCTCATGGCTGGAAGCCACATTTTAAGGTTAATATAAGGAAGGTCTTTGTAGTCATCAATGTGGAGAAGTGGAATAGGTTTCATCAGGAGGCAGTTAGTTGCCATATGCTCTTATAACTTTTTAAAACTAAACTTTAGTTTTTTTGCCTAGAAAACCTTTCTGCAATTCTGAGATCAGTGATACAGTCACCTGTATTTGTCTAGAATATTTATTTTTGTTTTGATTTTTTAAATTGTACCTATTCATACCAAAAACTCTAAGTGCTGAGAGTACAAATAAGAATGATGTACAGATTAGCAAAGAGACAAACCTATAAGCCAATAGCTACAATAAAGTGTTGTAAGTGCTATAAAAGTATCTACTGGGTCCAGTGTAGAGAATGGATTTGAGAAAAGCCAGAGTGGAAGTAGGGAGATCTGATATATAGGTGGTTGTTGAAATTGTCCTGGCAGTGCATGATGTTGGCCTGTGGCTCATACTAGGGTGAGGTCAGTGAGGCTTGGCTGAAGAAGTATTTAAGAAATATTTAGTGACTAGGGTAGTCAAAACTTGATGATTGATGGATGTTGTGTTTAAAGGAGAGGAAGATAACTTCCAAGTTTTTGGCTTGAGTAGCTGGGCAGAAAAATAAGAGTGTCATTTACACAGATGGAGATACCTGAGAAAGAGCAGGTTTAAAGGCGATGAGGCATGGGAGAGATAACCAACTAGAGATTTTGTATAGGCTCTCTGAATGTATAGGGAAGAGGTCTGTGCATTTGGGAATTTGTAGAGTTGGTAATTGACACCACAGTTGTAGATTCATGGAGCTCCAACATTTAAAGGTCGGGGAGATGAGGAGGAACCAGTGGAGCAGACTGAGAAGGTTCTTAGATGAGAATGAAAACTAGGAGAGTGTTTTGTCACGCCAACCAGTGAGGAAAGGGGAGAGGATCTGCAGTTTAGATCATGGGCAGGAAGGACAGGAGGGTTCAAAGCCAGGCATGTTTGTAGATTTAGTGACAGAGAGATAAAGGAGTTTTTCTTGGAGTTTATGCTTTTTCCATGTCATCTCAGAGTGATGGGTAGAAAGGGTGGTTAGCGTTTATGTCTGACTTTAAAAGAAAGAAATATTAGATGATTGATTAAATTTATGGACCATGGGATTTAAACTGAATTCTGAAGGAAATAAGATAGGATAAGGCTGAGAAAGAGACTCGAAGTGATAGGATCAGCTGTATGGAAGTCAGGAATGAAGGGTTGCGGGGATAGTGAGCAAGCAAGGTGGAGCATTGTGGAGACTGTGGTCAGAGGTATTTGCGTCCTTGTCAGAGAATGCTTTTTCATTTTCGTACCTGTAGCACTGCGTAGATGACTCGATATCTAATGGTTACTCCTGTTTGTTGACTCAATTGGAGAATAAAGTGCAAGGTAGAAAGTAAATAATAAATGCTTGTGGGGATCTGATAAAATGCTGAGGGAGTTGACTAAAGAGGGAGGTCACTTTAGGCTGTGACTCAGGATCCTGGAGGTATTTGAAGTGGTTCTTCTAAGTTTTTTCTTCTAAATTTCTACGGTTTATTCTTTCTGTACTTGATTTTTAAGATAGGTAGTGGCATCAATATAGTTTCCTCTCTTTCTTCATTATGTCCATAACCATGCCTAAGTTTGTGGTGAAAGTAGTAATTGTTGTTAAAGGCTAGGCTGTCATTGTACTTGCTTAAGTTTAAGGGGAAGATAGAGCTTATTTTGCGCCTTCTCTGGATAAAATTTGTGGAAGGGAAATAAGAGGATATAATCATTCACACATATCATGTTATATAGACTACCTGTGTGGGAGAAGGCCTTTGTAAATCTTTACAGTAAAACTACTGATTGGGAATAGGGGCAAAGCAAAGCACTCTGAGTAAGGTCCCGTGTAGTTTAAAAAATTTTTATTTCTTTCAGCTATCTAGCCTAATTAAAAATAGTTTCAATTAATCCTGTTTAAGTGAGATAAAATGAGAACTTATTTGAAATTATTCTAACATTTTGTGTAGCACATTATAACTACTAAGTAAATGTTAGGCAAGATTTTTGTTGTTTCAGATTTGCTTTCATGCCCTTGGACAGTGGTTCTCAAACTTTAGTAGGGCCTCAGATACAGCTGGAGGGCTTGTTAAAACACAGATTGCTGGGCACTACTCCCAGACTTTCTGATTCAGTAGCCTCTGCTGGGGCCAATAATTTGCATTTCAAACAAATTTCCCAGGTGGTACTGATGCTGCTGGTCTGAGACCACACTTTGAGAACACTGTCTTAGGTTAAGAACTTTAAAAAGAAGAAATTTACTTCTGCTAGGAAATAGTTACAATTTTAATTCTTTAGGTAAAGATCATGATTACTTATGTTTTTAGATTTTATGAATCAAAGAAAATAAGTAAAAAGCCATTTAGTTTATAGAGTTTCCTAACCAGTAAGCTGTCATGTGTGCAATGAATGGGTTGCATATGTACCAAGATCTTTATTCTTTCTGTTCTTGGGGCATTTGGGTGGGACCTGGGTTGGGGAACCAGCTCATAGTCAACTGTCCTAAGGACAGAGGGCGTTAATCACGTTTAGCTAATTTGCATTGACTGCTGCGCAGTGATAGAGAAACTCTCTAAACTTGTTAGAGAACCCAGTACAAATAAAGTTATCTTTGTTTCTCTCAAAGTTGTTGTAGTCATTTTTGGTCAGTGAATTTCATAGTGAAAATTAAGATTGAGCTCTTTAATAATATAAAATGTTGATATTCCATGCTGATAATTAGCCTGCAAAGCTGAGTTCTTAAAAGGAAGCCTACTCTTATTCTCACTTTGACATAGAGATGAGCCATTGGGATGCTGTTAAAAAGGGCACACATTTTCGGGTGCTAAGAAATAAGTTTTGAAGCTTTTAAAATTTGAAAAAAATACATCCTTAAATTTAATCTCTTTATTCATTTTTTTAATACTATTGACTTAATTAGGGTATGTAGCAGGAGGAAAATTGTTTTCCTTGTACCCTTCTAAGTTCTTGTCTGGGACCTCTAGCAAAAGACAGATTAACGGGAGAAAAACGGAAGGTTATTAATATGTATATTTCATATGTACGTGGGAGAAACCCAAGGAAATGAGTAACTCGAAGAGGTGGCTTAGAACGCGGGCTTGTATCACATCTTCAACACAGAACAATAAATCTGTAGAGAAATGACAGGATAAAGGAAAGCAGTTTTGGGCTTCCAAGGTTGGCAAGCTGTGGGAAGGTAAATACACAGGAGGAAACTGGTGGAGTAAGGTTTGTATGTGGATTCCTCTGGTACCATCTCAGGGCTGATGAGAGTCTGGAGTGTCCAGTAAAGCAGAAGAAGGGAGAGGGTAGAGAGAGCTTTTCCTGCTTTTGCTGCTTAATTGCCTTCAGTTCAAAATAATTTATAAGTCAAAGAGGCATGTTTTGGGGTGATGTATTCTGATTTCCTTCAGATAAAAGCAAAGTCTCTGTCCATTTTATCACTAGTATGCTAGGACTTCACTTTGCTGCAACTTAGAAATAACTGTGATAGTAGTTTTTTACTATTATGAATAAAGCTGCTATGACTGTTCTCACACACGTCATTTTATATATTCATAGTCATATTTATTTCTTTTGGGTAAATACTTGGAGTTGAAATTGCTGTGTTGTAGGATTAGTTTGTGCTTAATATTTTAAGAAACTGTCAAACTGTTTTCCAAAATGGTTGTGTTATGTAACATTCCAGTCAGCAATGTAAGAGAGTTCCAATTGTCCCAAATCCTCAATAACTCTTAGCATTGTCAGTCTTTTTATTAATGAGTATGTAGTGGTCTTTCCTTGTTGTTTCACTATTGATTTCCCTTATAACTAATGGTGTTTAATGTGCTTATTGGCCATTTGTGTATCTTTTGTGAAGCATCTATTCAAAACTTTTGCCCGTTAGAAAAAAATCAGGTCCTGTTATCATTGAATAGTGAGAATTTTTTATATATTCTGGATACAAGTCCTTAGTCAAATATTTGTACTGATGGTATATTCTCCCAGTCTGTGGCTTGCCTTTTTATTAAGTGTCTTTCAAATAACGCAAGTATTAATTTTGATGAATTCCAATTTATCAATTTTTTAAAATGATTTAAGCTCTTTCTATTCTATAGAAATATTTGCCTGCCCCAAATTTTGAGGATTTTTCTCTTTTGTTTTCTTCTATAATTTTAATACTTTTAGCTTTTATATAAGTCTGTAATCGATTTCAAGTTAATTTTTGGTTATATTGTGAAGTAAAGGTTGAGGTTCACCCCCCCACCCCCCGAGTATGGATAGCCACTTGTTCGAAGTACCGTTTGTTTAAAAGGATGAACTTTTCCCATTGACGTTTTTGTTTAAATCAGTTGAACATGTATGTATGAATCTATTTCTTGACTCTATGTTCTGTTATATTGATCTTTGTCTGCACTTAGGCCAGTACCACACTCTCTTAATTATCGTAGTTTTATACTAAGCCATGAAATCAGGTACTATAAGACCTCCGACTTCATTATTCTTTTCCAGAGTTGTTTCAGCTACTGTAAATCCTTTGCATTTCTGTAGAAATTTTAGAGCAAGAGCTCTTTTTTCCCTGCTGTGATAGTTTGAAAGGATTTATCTAGTAAAAGTCACATTTTCTCTTGTAGATTTTTTTCAGTGGTTTTGTCTACTTGATCCTATAGCAAACGTGACATGGATTCCTGATTTGTTAAGTCTATCTGGCTGATATTTGGGGGGACACACTTTAATATATTTATGATGAAAGTTTTCCTAGACTGTAAGTTTTTCCAGGTTAGTCCTCTGCAGCATGGAATAGTTACATTATATCATAGTTCTGTTGTTTTCTGATGAAGCGTCACAGGAGTGACATTAAGGATTTAATATTTTAATTTAACTGGTTGTTTTGTAAATAGTACCAGAGGACACAAAACTGAAAAATTAGATGTATTTTCTACTTCAATTTCAAAAGTAAAGAATTGAAACTTTTGCTTCCCTGTGGATCGTCCACTTTTACTAAATACAAACACATTCCAAAGAGCACAAAATGTCATTGTAGTCTTGGGGACAAAATATACTTTGTTTTTCAACTCTTGTTTTTTTCCTCTTGTCGATGTTTTTATTCAATCTTTCTGTTAATCTTTTACTTTACAAATTATTATCAGTTTGCCGAAGTTCTCTCATAAACACCATCTATCCATAAAATACTGTTGTACTGTGCATAGAATAGGTGTTTTAGGACAGATGAAGGATCTACAACTAAGTTAATTTAAATGAGTATAAACTATAACTTGCTATAAACTTAAACGAGAAAAATTTAATAATCAGTCTGTTGATCTTAAAGGGCCTCGAGACATCTTTAATTTTAAGTGACAAGAAAGACGTTTTATCACGGTCGTAAACACTTGACATTTACGTTAGTGTTTCAGATTATAGTTTGTCAGTAGTTTATTTGTTCTAGCTATTCAGTAATAGCCAGAGGGAACAGAAGAATAAAATTTTTTTAAGTAGTTGTTTTAAAGCACGATCTTTCGGCTTTATGGGATTAAAAACAAAACCAGCCAGCTAATAAAAATAATCAAACAAAAATATACATAGACTTTAAATGTGGCTTCATTTTAGTGCCTGTGGAATAAAATCCAGTGTATCCATTGATTCAAGACGGTCAGTAAATTAAGACCTGCGGGCCAGTCCCACCCATTGCTTAATTTTGTACAGTCCACAGGATAAGAATTGTTTTTACATTTTTAAAATTTTGAAAAAATATAAAGAATAATTTTTGTGATGTGAAAATATATGAAATTCAAATTTCAAGGTCCATAAATAAAGTTTTATGGGAACATTGACACTATTCTGAAACAAAATTAATAGATATTGCAACTTCCCTATGTACACATTAAAAAAAATTATAGTGCCCTAATTCTAGTATAAAGGAAAATAATTTAAAAAATAAGATACATATTTTAATATGTAAATACTTTGGATATGACTGCATTAGACAATATAATGGAGTAGTCAGACACTTGAACTTACTTATGAGTTTGGAATGTTCAGTGAATATTAGAAATGCAAGGCTAGTTTGTCTTTATATGTGTAATGGAATTCATTTCTATACTCATAATTATTACTAGGTTTTTCATTTGCACAAGGATGAGAAGTTTAAATATCTTTGAAGTAAATTCTAAGACAGTCAATAGGATTGGAAGAGGGAAGAGGGAGGGCAAAATAACTTTGTCCTTTGCTCAGAATAGAGACTTAAGAGAGACCTTGAATCCTTTGTTTCATTCTATAGTAATTCATAAAGTCATAAAAATAGCCACTAGACAGGGGCTGGCCCCGTGGCCGAGCAGTTAAGTTCGTGTGCTCTGCTGCAGGCGGCCCAGTGTTTCATTGGTTTGAATCCTGGGCGCGGACATGACACTGCTCATCAAACCACGCTGAGGCAGCATCCCACATGCCACAACTAGAAGGACCCACAACAAAGAATATACAACTATGTACCGGGGGGCTTTGGGGAGAAAAAGGAAAAAAATAAAATCTTTGAAAGAAAAGAGAAAAAAAAAAAAATAGCCACTAGACAGAAATACTACAATTCTGATTTACGAGAAAAACATACAGAAAGCAGAAAAAAAATCAAATGGTCAAAGATATTTTAATTAAAAATGCAATTAAACTCATGGATTGGTAGAAGGAGTAACAAGGAGCAGTACTGGGTGGTATAAGTTACCTGAGATTGATTTTGAGCTGAGAGGCTTTAGTGAGGAGTCGGGGGAATGGGTGGAAGAAGCTGTTTTGGAAGGAGGACACTGACTTCATCTCTAGGCCTGCTTGAACATGGAATGTGGGAGGACTTCAGGGGAAGTAACATTTTCAGGGAACAGCTGGCTTTCAGTTAGATTAAGAAGGCAAACAGAACATTTAGAGAAGAAACTGAGATTGTTAATGGTGTTATCTGGATGGAGAGATGTTTAACTTTACTTGAGTATATTAAAATGCACATGATTTTTGACCTAGCACTTCTAGGTATATTTAAAGATATTCTTGCATATGAGAAAAATGACACACATAGAAAGCTTTTTATTTTATTGCAGCATTGTTTAACAGTGAAAAACCAGAAAGTAAATGTTCCTCATTAATAGGCTGGTTAAATAATTTATGATACATCCACATGTGAAAACTCTGTGCAACCACTGGGAAAAAATGAGGTAGCCCTAGTATCTACTAATAAGAAATGCTTGTCAGGATCCTGTTAGGTGGGGATGAGGGGAAACAAGGTGCAAATCAATATGTATGTAATCATCCCACATGCTTAATTTAAAAAAAAAGACTATGAGTGCATACATGCTTGTTTATGCGCAGGGTAGCTCTAGTAGGATGCAGGAACTGAAATTATTGGTTGCCTTTAGGGAGGGCAGTTGGGTGCTTATTTGGCAAGATTGGGAGAGAGACTTGCTTTTCTCTGTATACTTTTTGAACCGTTGGCTATATACATATGTTTTAAAAATAAAATAAGTTTTAAGAAAAGAGTCAAGCCAGGTTGTGACGGATCCTTTGTGATACTTGGAGTTTGGATTTCACATATTAGTAAATGAGGAGAATTATGTGAACACAGCTATGTTTTTGGAAATTTACCCTAATTCAGTCCTTCAAATGGATTAGAAAAGAGGAAAGTCAGGAGTAGCAGAATTGGTAAGGCAGCTATTGCAGTAGCCCAGTTTAGCAGTAGTGCAGGCCTAATTCATGGTTCCATGAATTTCTCAAATGTTGTGTTCTGGTTTTTTAACATCCTGGTTTTCCATCAGCTAGGTCAGTATTTGGCCAGTGACAGCTACGTTGGATATTTGATGACTGAGAATATTCATGCATCATCCATTTTCTTCCAGCAGGCCTCAGTAATCATAGAATCCTGAATTTCCATAGCATATTTTGTTCTTATTATTTGGCATTTGCTTGTATTGTCGATAATATTTCCCACTAATTATAAACCCTGTGAGGCTACCTTACTCTCTATCTCCCTATGTTTAATTTACTACACAGGTTAAATTATTATATGTCATTACTATCATATATATGATGTAGTATATATCATTATTCTGTGTTGCTATTCTTGTTTATTTTGCCTTTGTATGTGTTCTTTTTTTTTTTTTTTTAAAGATTTTATTTTTTCCTTTTTCTCCCCAAAACCCCCGGTACATAGTTGTATATTCTTCGTTGTGGGTTCTTCTAGTTGTGGTATGTGGGACGCCGCCTCAGCGTGGCTCGATGAGCAGCGCCATGTCCGTGCCCAGGATTCGAACCAATGAAACACTGGGCCGCCTGCAGCGGAGCACGCGAACTTAACCGCTCGGCCACGGGGCCAGCCCCTGTATGTGTTCTTTGAGGAGCAGTTCTTCTGTTCTCATTAAAATGGGAATTTTGCATAGTGATTGAGAGCACAGACTCTGGAACCAGACTGGGTGAATTTGAATTATCTAGTGAACCTGGGTAAATTACTTAACATTGATATACTTCAGTTTCCTTATCTATACAATGGAGATTTGAAGATTAAATATGTTTTATGTGAAGTGCTTAAAACAATACTTGATACATAGTGAGTAGGTATGTTATGGAAGTTTTAGCTATTATTAATGATTGATTGGGGAGAAAGTCAGTTGAATAACATGAATTCTTATTTACTTTGCTATGTTTGTGTTCTTTAAAGATCTGCCCATTTCTTTTCATTAAAATGGCTGATTTCTAAGCTCTTAAAGTTATAGTAGCCTCTGTCTCTTGAGGCACACTAACATCATGATGAATTAGACCTTTAACAACTGTGTTCACACTACGTTTTGTCTTGATAAATTGGATTCTAGTGTTCAGGGATATTAATCCACCATGTTTGTTATTACCTGTTTTATAATTGCAAAAAATATGGCAGACAGAGAGAACCTTGACACTTCCCTTCTTAGGATATTGATGTCTTTGCATTGCTTTGTGCCACATTGTGCTAGAGGTACATGTTAATCAGCTGTCGTGTGGTCTGTTGCCTTGATACTTAATCACTTGACTGATGGCCCTTTTGACAAAGAATATAGCCAGTTTCTGCAGCTGAATTATGTTTTACAGCTGTTTAAATAAATCACTTTTTAAAAACAGTTGAAATATTCCAAATGTGAAATAAAAATGCAGTTTCTTTCCATGTTTAAAATAATTTAATATTATTTTTCAAAGAGAATATTTTTACTTTAAAATTTAAAAAATTCTATGAAACTGAATTTACCATTGAAATGAATTTTCATAACCACTTGTTTTAAGAATTACTGGTGATGGTGGATAACAGAAATGAATTTTGTATAATAAGCAAGACTTATTACAATTCTTTTTTGAATTTAATTGCACAAGCAGGTATATTTCAATTCATTTATTTACCTTTTGTTTTTGTTTCAACCTAATTAGTCACTATTTAATTAGTATTTTTGATTATGTTATCAGATTTTGTAATTAAAGCAGCTCAAATATTGTATTGTGAAATAAGAGGCCATCCATTTTAGATTAGCTCTGAAAAGCTCTCTGTACCTGAAAACTGTCTTGCTCATTTGAGTTATTCCATGATCTGTTTCTAGAGTCTAATTACATTTATGTTTGGGAACAGATAGTAACTTTGTCAGAGATTGGGAACAAATAATTCATTGTTTGGAAGTACTTAAATCCTGAGTCTTAGTGATGTGGAAGTTGCATTTTTTTTAAAAAAGGCAGCTGTTTATCTTCCTTTCCCTTTTAGCCAAAATTTACTAGAAATAATACTGTTCTTTATGCTTTTTGTTCAGTATTTCTGTTAAGATCCTCTTGTTGTTAAACTATAAAGGACCTCAGTATCCGAGAATATTAAAAAAAGGCTACTATACAAGTTCTTGATATCTCAGTATATTAAGAAAAAAACATAACCAGAATGTAAGAAAATAATAGCAGTGAAGTCAAAACAAAAAGTTAATTTTTTAACGTTAGAGTTCAGAATGAGCTAATATAGCTAATTACTTTTGTTGATAAAAGGGAATAACAAGGTAGCAACAGAAGAAATAATAGACTTATTTACATCATCAAATCAATTCTTTTGACAGATAGCATTTTTATTTACATGTCAGTTTTCTCCCTGCAGTGTCTTTGGACTATTATTTTAATAAGTTAGTGTTTAAACTTCTTTTTTTAAATTAAAAACTAATTCTTTGGAAATGACATACTAACTTTTACTGGTACAACATTCCAATGCTGTTGACTCATTAGCCATGTATGTTTGTAGGTGCAGGGAGAGTCTTTAGGTATAATAAAACTGGTTCTCTCTTGAAGTCTCAGGCCCAGACCTTGTAAGGATAGGATTTCAGTTCTGATAACTTGTCTTTTGCCAGACACAGTAATACTTCTGCTTCAAGAGCATCAGCCTGTGGGTATAACTTTGAGTCAGGATAAATGAGTAGTTGCCATCGATATAGTTATGATGCATTAGAATCCACAGGGCAGATAATAGTAACTGAGACAGCAGTTCAGTTGAAGTTGTTGTACAAATAATCTGTTGTAGGCATAGTTATATTTTATTGGAGGGAACATTTTCTGCATTGTGCTATAGTCAATGACATTTAATGATATTCCTTTAAAAATTTTTATGAAATTATCAAAGGATTTAAAGCTGTAGTGAAAAGTGAACATCTCAACATGTGTTTTTATGGGAAATATTCTTAAAGTGTACTTATTTTCCTAATTCATCATCATCAGCTCAGTAAGTTTCTTACTAAATTATTAACTAATCATTAACAGTTCTATAAAAGGATATCACGGGTAATCCATGAAGAAAAGTATGTCATGTAGCATGTGTATGCATTTAGTGAATGCTTAAAATATGCAGAATACTAGCATATCATTTTTGCCACTTAGAAGCCAGCTAACTTTCAGCTAATTACTTCACCACTAATCCTCGGTTTTCTCATGTGTAAAATGTGGATAAAAATAATACCTGGGGCTGGCCCTGTGGCCGAGTGGTTAAGTTCACGCACTCCGCTGCAGGCGGCCCAGTGTTTCATTGGTTCGAATCCTGGGCGCGGACATGGCACTGCTCATCAAGCCACGCTGAGGCAGCATCCCACATGCCACAACTAGAAGGACCCACAACGAAGAGTATACAACTATGTACTGGGGGGCTTTGGGGATAAAAAGGAAAAAATAATAATAATACCTGTCTTATAGGGTTATTATGAGAATTAAATGAGTTAATATGTGCAGTCGTTATAGTTAGTGGTCAGTGAACGTTAACTATTACTATTATTATGTAATTAATTGTAGATCATTCAGAATTCTCATGTATTCTCCAGTCTTATGGCTGAACTTCTAAATAATGTATGTGATGATTCGTTTCACTCTTAATTCTATTAGGTCACTTTATTTCTTGCTGATTATACAACTTTGTTGAGTCTCCAAGTTAAGCTCTATAAAGGTGGATAAGGTCTTGTGCTTTGCTTTGATGTAGGTTATTTTGGAACTTGTATAAAAAGTCAGTAAGAGAGGGATGAATTCCCTGAGTCACTCTAAAAAAAGGGAGATTTTTAGTTTTTGTCTTATTTGTGGTATAAGGAGTCTGTATTGGGGGTTCATAAGTCAGAAAGATCATATTTGATTAGCAAGTTAGAAATGGATTTGGGAAAACATAATGATAATTTAATGATTCCATTTTATGTGTATTTTATTCCTTTGTCATCACCCCTTCCTTAATTGCTTCAGTAATTCAGCTTGTATACTAATTTATTTATTAAAATAATATTAAATACTGTGAAATTCTCTTATCCTCACAAAATGGTGGGAAGGGAAATACTTAGAATTTTTGAAAAGGTAATTTGGTAATTCTCTTCTGATGTATTTTTAGTATACCAAACCATTAAATCTTTCCTCTCTACTTTTACATTATAACTTTTTAGCCTTCACAATTGGTAAGTTGAAATATGTTTACTAAAGCTAAATTGAAAAACATGTCAAGTTTCTAGGAACAAAAGAACCATCTATAAGCAGAATTGCGTAGCTGTGCACATTTCACTACCATTTGTAGTTTGGTATGTCTTGATAATGACTTAATCTGAACATAGATAAAGCCTGGTACAATTTGAAGCATTTCAAGTAGATCTCTTATCTTTACAGACAGAATCATTTTAGAAACAGAAAAAATCAAGTTCTGAAGTGTTGTCATTGTAAACATCACAAGGATAGGTAAATAGTCTTATTGACCAAGTATCTGCTTTTTTCCTTAGTATTGAATTTGATCGGGATTGTGACTATTTTGCAATTGCTGGGGTTACAAAGAAGATTAAAGTCTATGAATATGGCACAGTCATTCAAGATGCAGTGGATATTCATTACCCTGAAAATGAAATGACCTGCAATTCCAAAATCAGGTACTTACATTATTTTCTTGGCATAATGCAGTGTATATATCACAGTTAGTATCTATAATTAGAATGAGTTTGTTATTTTACCTTTCCATGAGACTCCGTACTCATTCATGGTGAACAATTATAGTGTTCACTATAATTGCTTAGAGAGGATACATCAGAATATCTTTGTTATAGATAACTTGTTGCTTTTCCCCTGTGTGTCTTAGTAGTTATTGTTTTTCTATTTGCCAAGTGAAAGTCTTCTTTCTTTCAACTTAATCAAATAAAGATCTTTGTTGTAGATAGCTTTTCATGGGCTGTTGAATAAAGGATTACTGTAGCTTATGAGTAGTGTCTGAAAGTCAGAATTTTTCCCCTAGCATGCACATGTCTCCAAATATTATAGTTATTTATAGTTCTAAGAGTTATTTTCTCAAGAACATTCTTTTCATTGAGAAGATAATATTTAAGTTTCATGTATTAGGGGTTAGAGTTCATAATGAGTGCTCTTCAAACCTGGAATACTGTTAAAAATGCAGGCACTGGACCCTGCCTCTGATCTGCCACCTAAACCTCAGAGGAATCCTAGAATCTGCATCATTTAAATAAGTTCCTAAGCTATTCTCAAGTTTTGAGCACTGGCTTAAAAGGGAATGATATAAGGAAATCATCTTAATAAGACATTTATTTAGAACTTTGAACATTTCCCGAGTATTCATCCTTGTGCCTTTTTTGTCTGTATGAATGACATATATTGTGTGTGTGTGTGTGTGTGTGCGCTCATTTTAATAATGTTAATAATATAGCAGGTATTACAGTCTTTATATAATTTGTTACAGCTTTCCTTTCTGTTTCCTAATTCATCCATACAAACGGCAGACTGATAATTTGTGAGCCTGCTCATTCATCAGTGGTGATCATCATTGGGAAGCCGTTATAGTTTTTGTCATAAGTGGAAAGAATGCAACATGAGTATGACATAACTTCATTGAATTCTTATGTGGCAGGCTTTGTCCTAAGTGCTTTGTCTTTAGTAGGCCTATGAGAGAGTTACCGCTATTTCCCCATTTATGCACAAGGAAGCTGAAGCACAGAAAGGTTAGCTAACTTGCTTAAGGTTACACAGCTAATCTCTGGAGGAGCCAGGATTCAAGCAGAAGTAGAGTCTGTCCTCTTAACCGTTTCATGTTCCTCATTTATGTCATGGAGGCCATAATAGTAATATGTGTTGCATAGGATTATACTTTAAATAAATCCATGTAATGCACTCAGCACAATACTTTTCCAGCTAGGCCCATATCAAGAATTCAGAGTAAACGTTACTGTAATGAAAATGTAGATTAGAAAGTTTACCTTTTCTGTCTTGACACATGTAAAAATATGGCAGTACTTTATGGCACCTTGGAGTAAACAGATGAAGCTATTCAAGACTGGAAGCTGTGGGCTTGGGACTGAAAAGATCAGTATGTAAGCATGCCTAAAACCAATTTGGAGCACACCAACTGTGAAAGTGAGCTAAATTACCCAAAGCCACAGCTAGTAAGTGGCAGATCTGGAATTTGAACTCAGGTCTATCTAAATCCAAGATTTAGCTCTTAACTCTTCTATATAATTTCTCCCAGAAATTCTATTAAGTATATTTAAACATGCAAATGACTCTTCCAATCCCTGAAATTTAGTATGAATGCAAGTAGTAGAGAGCAAAAGACTTTATTGTGTTCATAAGCTTGTAAGTCGTCTAGGTTAATTGCTTTCTAAGTGGCTTCTTCCTTAATTTACATTAGCTTTACTTATATGCATGATTTGCATATGTGTCTCACCAAAAGCACACATTTTTAGATGTTGCATTCTCAATTTTGGAGCACTTGAGAATAGCTGAAACCATAAATGTTAAAAGTTTGATTTAACTGTTAAATGCTTTTAATTGGAATTTCAGTCATAAGCTTATACTAGTTAAGAGTTTTTTTGGATGTAAATACAATTCAAATTAATTTATTGGCTTCTATGATTCAGCATAACTGGATCCAGGGGCCTGAACAACCTGATTAAGTCTCTGTCATTCTGCCATAGCATGCTTTGTGCCCCCTTCGCCTCTATTTTCTTCACTCGTAGACATGCTCTCCTCATGTATCACAGATGGCCAGTGGTGGCTTTAGGCTCAGATCCATTTTCCAGCTAGTATTCAGATGAAAAGTGGTAAGGGTCATTACTTGGTATTTTCAATAGGAAAATCTGGGAATTATTTGGTACATTTCTTCCCAGATGTATTGTGGGCGGAATAATGATTGTGAACTCATTAGACCATTTTGAAAGCATTCTGATCTTTCTGAACACGTGCAGATTCTTTGTATTTTTTATTTACTTTTACATAAATAAGTAAGGCTTAACTATATTTTCCTCTTTCAGCTGTATCAGTTGGAGTAGTTACCATAAGAACCTGTTAGCCAGCAGTGATTATGAAGGCACCGTCATCCTATGGGATGGATTCACAGGACAGAGGTCAAAGGTCTATCAGGTAAGTAAGCCCACTAGTTATTTGTTTTAAGAATCTCTTTTACTTTTTTCCCTTAATAATTCTAGAGCTTCATGTGCTTTAGAATTACAAATTTAAAGTCAGTAGCGGGGCCGGCCCCATGGCCGAGTGGTTGAGTTTGCGAGCTCTGCTTGGGCAGCCCAGGATTTCGCTGGTTCGGATCCTGGGCACGGACATGGCACCGCTCATAAAACGATGCTGAAGCGGCATCCCACATGCCACAACTAGAAGGACCCACAACTAAAAATATACAACTATGTACCAGGGGATTTGGGGAGAAAAAGGAAAAATAGAATCTTTAAAGTCACTAGCATTTGTTTTGTTCCTACATAATACCAAATAATACTTTCTGAAGCGTCTCCTCAGACTTTTGCATTTGTAGAATGTATCAAATGAATTTCCAAAAGCAGTAATTTTAGGAAATGTATATATAAAAAGTTTGGGAACTGCTTTGCATCTCATTTATTTTCATAGCCTGTTGTTTCTCCCTTCCACCATAGCAATAAATTGGTATCCAGGGTTTTTTTTTTTTTGCTTTATTTATTTTAAGATCTATGTTCTGTTTGAGAATACTTTGTCTTTCTTCTACATCCAGGAGCATGAGAAGAGGTGTTGGAGTGTTGACTTTAATTTGATGGATCCTAAACTCTTGGCTTCAGGTTCTGATGATGCAAAAGGTACTATTTGAACACCATCCCGCTCCCCTGCCCACAACCTTAATTCCTTTTACTGGCAGAGATGCAGATATTTATTGAAACTCATAGCAGTCTTTTGTGATTACTGAATATTCCAACTAAAATCTAAGCACAAAAATCTATACCTCTTTTGGAGTGAAAGAAAAATGAATTTACTGCATCTTCATTATAATGTTTTCTGGATTCATGCCACATGATGACATTTTTATAACCAATTCTATTACATGTACCATCAAATGAACTTTTTTTGCTGAAATACTTAGATATCTCAGTATTCTGAATTATATTAAATTTCCAGTGTATATTAAAAGTTTTTTAGTGAAGTTTATCATGTTTCGGGGAAAAAATTCTACACCTCTTTCTGCCAATTTAATTGACCTCTCTCTTCTTTTATTTCTTGTACATCCATCTTTATAATTCATTCTTTTCTGTTATCCTCACTGTCTTCGTTTGGCCTGGTTCTTCCCACTATTGAATTTATAGAGAAAAGAAAGTGAAAAATGATTCTTAAAACAAATAACTAGTATCCTATTTAAGTGATAGACCTTTGACCTCTGTCCTGTGAATCTATCCCGTAGGATGAAAGTGCCTTCATAATCATTGCTGGCTAACAAATTCTTATTGTAACTACTCCAACTGATACAGCTGAAAGAAAGACGTCTTTTATCTTAGAGTTAGTAGCTTTAATTTCTTTGCTCTTTCCTTCATTTCTCCATGTAACTTCCAGACTGGTGGTTAGATAGGCAAGGGATAGCTCTGTTGTTGAAAACTATATTTCACAATGATACAGGATGCCCTGTTTTCTAAAAGGGAAATGAACATGACTGGACTGCCCCCCCCCCCCCGAAAGTTTTGAATCAAAAATTAGTAGGTTTTTTACTCACAGTATATATAGATTAGAATATAATCTTGATTATTTTAAGAAATTATCCTTAAGTTTCTAAATTATTTAGAGCATCATGTTCCAATTGATATTTGAATACAGTGTTTTACTAATTAATGTTAAACGTCCTTTTTCTTCATAATATACTAGGGATAGCCTTTGTTGAGTTGAATACTTGTGTTTTTGTACTGAAGGTTAACATTTGTTCAAAGGTGGTAACTGGTCAGAGTCTTCATCAGGAAAATAAAAGCCATTCTAAGCACTTTAAGTAGGAAGGGATTTTTCAAAAAGTTATTCGTTTTAAATTGTATTAAAATACACATAACATAAAATTAACCATTTTTAAATGTACTGTTCAGTGGCATTAAGTACATTCATATTGTGCAACCATCACCACCATCAATCCATAGAACGGTTTTCATATCACACAACTGAAACTCTATACTCAGTGAACAATAACTGCCCAATCCCCTTCCACCCAGCCCGTGGCAATCGTCTTTCTACTTTTGTCTCTATGAAATTGACTGCTCTTAACTACCTCGTTTGAGTGGAATCATAGAATATTTGTCCTTTTGTGTGTGGCTTATTTCACTTAGCATAATGTCTTCAAGGTTCATCCATATTATAGCATGTGTCAGAATTGCCTTCTTTTATAAGGCTGAATAATAATCTATTGTATGAATATATCACATTTTGTTTATCCATTCATTTGTTGATAGATACTTGAGTTGCTTCCACCTTTTGGCTTTTGTGAATAATGCTGCTATGAACATGAGTGAACAAATATCTCTTTATGTTCCTGCTTTCATTTCTTCTAGGTATATGCTCAGAAGTAGAATTGCTGGATCATGTGGTACTTATACATTTAATTTTTTTGAGGAACTACCATTCTGTTTCCCATAGCAGCTACATGACTTACATTCCATACCAGCAGTGCCCAACTATTCCTATTTCTCCATATCATTGCCAACGCCTATTTTCTTTTCTTTTGTTTTCTTTTTACTTAGATAATAACAATCTTCATGGGTATGAAGTGGTATCTTATTGTGGCTTTGCTTTACATTTTCCTAATGATAGCACTTTGAGCGTCTTTTCATGTGTTTTATTGGCCATTTCAATATCTTTGGAGAAATGTTTATTCCAATCCTGTGCCTGTTTTTTAATTGGATTTTTTTGTTTGTTTTTGAATTGTAGGAGTTCTCTGTATATTCTGGATATTAATCCCTTATCAGATACTTGATTTGTGGATAGTGTGCTTTGATGCATAAAATTTTTTCATATTGATGAAGTCCAAATTGTCTCTGTTTTTCTTTTGTTGCCTGTATGTTTGGTGTCATATCCAAGAAGTCTCTGCCAAATCAGTGTAACGAAGCTTTTGCCCTATGTTTTCTTCTAAGAGTTTTATAGTTTTAGCTCCTACGTTTCTGTCTCTGATCCATTTTGAGTTAACTTTTGTATATGGTGTAAAGGAAGGATCTGACTTCATTCTTTTACATGTGGATATCCAGTTTTCCCAGCACCACTTGTTGAAAAGATTCTCCTTTCTCCATGAAACGTCTTAGCACACTTGTCAAAAATCATTTGATCATATATGTGAGGATTTATTTCTGGACTCTATTCTCCTTCATTGTTCTGTATGTCTGTCTTTATGCTATTACCATACTGTTTTGATTATTGTAGCTTTGTTTTAAAATCAGGAAATTTTTCCTTTTCCAAGATTGTTTTGTCTATTTGGGATCTGTTGAGATTCCATAGGAATTTTAGGGTGGATTTTATTCTATTTCTGCAAAACACTTCATTGGGATTTTGATAGGGATTGCATCAAGTCTCACTGATTTAATTGATCTTCTTGAAGAACTAGCTTTTGATTTCTCTATTGATTTCCTGATTTTAATTTACTGGTTTTTTTGCTCTAATTTGTATTATTTCTTTTCTTCTGCTTACTTTAGATTTAGTCTAATTTCCTAAATTGGAAGGTTAGATTATTGATTTTAGATCTTTTTTCTTTGCTAATATATGTATTCAGTGCTGTAAATTTTCCTCTGAGTGCTGCATCCCACAAATATTTGTTGTATTTTCATTTTCTTTTACTTCAAAATATTTTTAAATTTCTTTTGAGATTTCTTATTTGAATAGAAATAAGACTTTTTAATGTATTATTTAGAAATGTGTTGTTTAGTCTCCAAATATTTTGGAATTTTCCAGCTACTTTTTTAAATTGCTTAAGGTGTCTTTTATGGCCCAGAATATAGTCTGTCTTGATGAATGACATGTGAGCTTGATAAGAATGTGTATTCTATTGTTAGATAAAGTAGTCTGTAGATATCAATTATATCCAGTTGATTGATGGTTCTTTGAGTTCAACTGTGTTCTTAGTGATTTTCTGCCTGCTGGATCTGTCTATTTTGGTAAAGGGGTGTATTTTTTAGATTCCACTTTGATCTATGTATTTCTTCTTCTTCGTCTTTTTTTTTTTTTTCAGTGAGGAAGATTGTCCCTGAGCTAATATTTATGCCAGTCTTCCTCTGTTTTGTTTGTGGGATGCCAGCACAGTGGTGTGTAGGTCTGTGCTCAGGATCCAAACCTGCAAACCCTGGGCTGCCCAAGTGGAGCATGCCAACTTAACCACTACACCACTGGGCTGGCCCCAATCTATGTGTTTCTTCTTTTACTATACCAAATTATCTTGATTTGTAGCTTTATAGTAAGTCTTGAAATCAAGTAGTATGAGTCCATCTTGTTCTTGAAAATGATTTTAGCTCTTTACTTCCTCTTCTTTTCTATATGCATTTTAGAATCAAGTTGTCAGTTCCTACAGAAAATCCTGCTGGAATTTTGATTGATTTGGTGTTAAATCTGTAGATCAGTTTGGGAAGAATGGATATCTTAATATATTGAGACTTATGAACATGGTTTGTCTCTCCATATTTAGGCCTTTTTCGATTTCTTTTATCATAGTTTTATGGTTTTCAGCATAGAGATCTTGCCCATTATTACAACTAAATAGTTTATGTTTTTAGTGCTATTGAAATGGTATTTAAAACATATTAGTGTCCATTCATTTTTTTTACTAGTTTATAGAAAAAACTGATTTTTTAAATATATATCGTGTTTCAGCAACCTTGCTAACGCCACTCTTTGCTTTTAAGAGATTATGTTTGGAAATTCCTTGGGCCAATCGTGTTAGCAAACAGAGACATTAATACTTTTTTATTTCCAATGTATGAGCCTTTCATTTCTTTTTCTTGCTTTATTGCACTTGAAAGAACTTTCAGGATGATGATTTATGGGAGTGCTGACAGTGAATATCCTTGCATTGTTCCTGATCTTAGCGAGCAAAGCTTGTAGTCCTTCCCCATTAATACAATGTTAGTTTGGTTTCTTTTTTTGAGGACGATTAGCCCTGAGCTAACTACTGCCAATCCTCCTCTTTTTGCTGAGGAAGACTGGCCCTGAGCTAACATCCATGCCCATCTTCCTCTACTTTATATGTGGGACGCCTACCACAGCATGGCTTTTGCCAAGTGGTGCCATGTGAACCCCCGGCTGCCGAGAACTGGAATGTGTGAAGTTAACAGCTGCGCCACCAGGCCAGCCCCCTAGATTTAGGTTTTTATTGGGCATATTTTATCAAGTTATGGAAATTTTCTTCTATTCCTATTTTGCTGAGAATTTTTATCACGAATGGATGTTAAATTTTGTTGTGCCTTTTCTGTGTCTGTTGAGATGATCATGTTTTTCTTCTTTTGTTTGTTAATATCGTGAACTATAATGATCTATTCTTAAATCTTGAGATAGCCTTACACTCATTCCCAGGATAAAACTCATCTTGGTCATGAGGTTTATCTTTTTGGTATTGCTAGATTTAATTTGCTAATTTTTTGTTTTTGGAGGATTTTTGCATCTGTGTTCATGAGGGGTATTGGCCTTCATTTTTCTGTTCTTGTAATGTCTTTTTGTGTTTTTCATATCGGGATAATGCTAACTTCATAAAGTGATTTTCCTCTTCTGTGTCGTGTCATCCCCCTCCCCCCCCCCCCCCAGCCCCTTGGGCGGACATGGTGGGAAGTAATTGTGTAGAATGTTATCATTTTGTTCTTAGATGTTTGGTAGAATTTGTCATTGAAACTTTGTGAACCTGGAGTTTCTTTGTTTGAAGGTTTTAACTAAGAATTTAATTTTTTTAGTAGATTTAGGACTATTCAAATCATCTGTTTTTTCTTGAGTGAGCTTTGGTAGTTTGTATCTTTCAGGAATTGATATTTTATGTCCGCTCATTTATTATTTATGTATTTGGGTCAGTGTGGCATTACGTTTGTTTATCTTATTCATCTTTTCAAATATCTAACTTGTATTTCATTGATTTTTCTCTGTTTTTTCTATTTTCAGTTTCATTGATGTTGTTCATTGATTTTTTTCCTTCTTTTTTTAGGCTTAATTTCTTCCTTTTTTTCTGGTTTGTTAAGGTTGAAGTTTATGTCATTGCTTTGAGCCTTTTATTTTTTCTAATATAAATATTTTCTGTTATGTGTTTTCCTTTAAGAACTATTTTAGCTGATCCTGCACATTTTCATTCAATTTAAAACTACATCCAATTCCCCTTGTGTTCTCCTGTTCAGCTAAGAATTATTTAAAGATGTGTTTCAACATTTCCCAACTTTCCTTAAGATTTTCAGAAATCTTACTGTTATATATAGCTTAATCCTTTTATAGTTAGAGAATATGTTTTATATATTGTTATTTCTTTTAAATTTGTTATGATTTGTCTTATGGTCCAGAATATGATCTACCTTGGTAAATATTCCGAGTGCGTTGAAAAGAATCTGTGTTTTGCTCTTTTATGGAGTGTTCTATAGGTGTCAATTAGATCAAGCTTGTTGATAGTGATTTTCTTGTTTTCTGTATCTTTACTGATTTTTCTTTTTGTCTTGTTTTATTGGTTATGAAACAAGAGTATTGAAATCTGGTTTTATTTCTCCTTTCAGTTATCTGGGGGCAAGGTTGTTTGTGTTGCTCATTTATTTTGAAGCTGTATTGTTAGGATCATAAACATTTAGAATTGTTATGTATTCTTGGCAAATTGACCCTTTTACCAGTATATAATGTCACTCTTCATCCCTATTAATATTCTTTCCTTTGAACTGCATTTTTAGATATTCTTCAAACCAATAATCTCTTTGTCTTCTTCTGTGAGATTCCAGTTGCATGAATGTTAGACCTTTTCGTTTGTCTTATAGGTCCCTGAGACTCTCTGTCCTTATCTTGTCAATATTTTTCCTCTTCTTCAGATTAAGTAATTTCTGTTGTTCTGTCTTCTAGTTCATTGACTCTTTTATCTGTCCATTTCCATTTTGCTATTGATTCATTCCATTGAATCTTTTATGTGAATTACTGTATTTTTTCCCTAAAATTTCCATTTGGCTCTTTTTTTTATAGTTTTTCTGTCTCTGCTGAGTACCTTTATCCTTTCATTAGTTTTAAATGTGTTTACCTTTACCCCATGGAGCATAGTTACAATAATTACTTTAAAATTTGTTTCATACTTCCAATATCTAGAGTTTAGGGTTGATTGTGTCTTCCTTTGAAAATTCTTCACACTGTCCTGGAGTTTTGTATGTTGAGTAATTTTGGGGTTGTGTCTTAGGCATTTTGGATATTATTTTGTAGGACTCTGAGTCCTGTTGACATTTTCTGGAGAGTGTTTTTTGTTTTTTTAAGCAGGTGATCAGTTGGTTTAGATTTTGGCTGTAAATTCTGTCTTGCCTTCTGTGGGTGCTAGTTCCATTGTCAGGTCAATTTTCAAAGCCTTTGCTGTGCTGCATTGGTTTGTTCAATGCATTTGCCAGTCAGAGGTTAATCTGGAAATTGGATGATCTTTTCAAATTTAGTGCAATGCACAAAGCCTTTGCTATACTATACTTTGTATCCATCTTACACACAACAGAGCTCGGAAATGACTGCAAGGTCTTAGGCCTGTTCATACACAGAATTATGGGATCTCCTTCTCCAGTGCTTTCTTTTCTAGGTTTCTCCCACACTCTTTGTCTCCTAGAGTCTGTTTCACTGAGGCTTTGTCAACAAAGTTGGGGTTTCTCTACAGATGAGCTACTGCTTTTTATGATCACAGAGATGGAGTTTCTCTCTGGGTATTAGCTTCTCATACTGCTGCAGCTCTGTGACTGAGGCCCACCCATGGGGAAAAGTTTAGAGAGGAAAAGGGCAAAATGGAAAAAATGAAGATTACTCCCAACCCTGTGGCTTGCAGGGACCCTTTTTGTCAGTCTTATGGCCAGAAACACAGGGAATTTTCCCAGTTTTTGCTGATCAAGGTCCTGACTTTAGCTTGCCGTGGGATGAAAAAAATGGTATTTTCAGCCTCATATTTGTCACTTCTTTTAAGTTTTGAATTTTCTCCCCAAAATGACCCTTTTTTCTTACTTTTCAGGTTTCTCTGGGTTGCTTTTTGTTTTTTCGATATTGTCTGGAGTAAACTCATAATGAGAGAGGTTGGCTGTGGTGGGCTTACTCTGTCTTGGTTGGTACTAAAAGCCTCAAATGCATTTAAGGCCATCTCAAAAGCATTATTTACTGCTACTTAAATACTTTTATCATTCCTTCACTCTCTGGTGATTTTACTTATAAAATAGTACCTTTGTGATAATTTTATAGTAAGAGAATATTTTAAATTCCTTTTAATGTATTTTATAGAAATATATTAAACATTTTGTATATTTTATATTTAATAAATTTTTAATGGAGTCATTTATTAATGGAAGTTATTATTTCATTGCAAAGTTAAAAACTTGAGTTCTTATATTTTTCCTATTCATGCTGTGTATTTTAAAAATAGTTTACTTTCAAATATATATGCACATATTTGCATGTTAAAGAAACATCAATATGTAGCAAGCTAATTAGAAAAGAATTGCATGAGGCATTTTATAAGCTCTTTTGGAGAAATATATTTTCCTTTTTAAATAACCTAACAATTGCTTGCAATAAGTAATCTTGCTTTTGAATTAGAGTAAGCACATTCTTGAAAAGTTTTTTCCTCCAAATATGAGTTTTAAGAAGTTAGGTTTTAAGACAGCAGAAGTTACAGGTTCTTATTCATTCCAGCTTTTCATAGTTGTGTAAGTTAATGTAAGAGTGAAGCATTTGAAATCTTGGTAAATTTTAAAGATTAATTGTAGTTAACTCATTCTGAATGAAATGCTTCCACTTCTTTTTTCATCAGAGGACTAAAAAGTGAACTGCAACATAAATAGCATTATGACAGCAGTTACTTTTCCTGTAATTTATAACTTTAGGCAGTTACCTTTCCTATAAGTTATAACTTTACTAAGTGTAATATCCCCTGGATCTAAGTGAAATTGAAAGGCTTTTGTTGGCCATTGTCCCAGATGGCCCCCAGTGATCTTTGTCTCCTGGTATTCCCACACTTGTGTAGTTCCTCTCCCTTCCTAGTGCTTTAGTCTGCATGACTGGTAGAATACTGCAGAAGTGAAGGTATGTCACTTCTGAAATTAGGTTATAAAAAGCACCACAGCCTCAGTCTTCATCGTTCTTTTTCCAGTCGCTTGGTTTGGGAGACATTAGCCGTATTGTCACAACCCCAGATGGTGTAGAACTGAATCCTCATGCTATGAACAATGTTGAATGAGCTTTGAAGTGGATCCTCCAGCTCGGCTTAACTGTGTGAGACCTCTGAACCTTCAGACTCTGAGCCAAAAGCACCCAGCTAATCTGCTTGGGGATTCCTGACCCTCAGAAACTGTGTGACATAGTAAATTTTGTGTTAAGTTGCTAAGTTTTGCTGTGCAACATAGCTAACTAAGACAACAAGGCCTGTTTCCTCTATTTAATCAAGTTTAAAAGGAAACTTATGTTTGATAATCAGTATTGTCAAAGTGCACATTTTTGTGTTTAATCTTTTGTACTTAGAGATTTATAAAATAGTGCAGATATCCCTCAGGTTTACGGTAGTTTTTGGTGAAACAACACTGTCTCTTTTTATTCATTCTGTTTTCTATAACATCTAAAGAGTAGTTCAGAAGTGGGTCCAGGAGTATGAGCTATCAGTCATACTCGTACTTGCATGTCCTCACTAAAGACAGGTTTTCTTACTGTGTCGTACTCCTGTGCCTGTTTTCTTTTTCTTTTACAATGAATTCATCTTAAGAAGCTTTGGTGCAAATAGACATGTGGTAGGCTCTCCCTGAAAAGCTCAGAAACACGTAAATCCTGCATATTGGAATTGATGCTGTTGTTATGATAGATATGCAGTGTGTTCTGTTTTTGGAAAAAATAATTTTGAACAAAAGAACTTAAGGACCGTTTAAGCCAAATTTTACAGATTAGTAGATAATAAACTTCACTCATCCTCTAGGGTAGTTGGATTTTTAAAAATTTGGTATTTTTTAATGGGACTTAAGATTCAGGTGCCACTTAAAAAAATCTTTTCTTTAGCTTTTGACATTAAAGAAATCAAACTTGTATAAAACAGTTGCCTTTTTTTTTTTTAAAGATTGGCACCTGAGCTGACATCTGTTACCAATCTTCTCTTTTTTTCTTCTTTCTTCTTCTTCCCAAAGCCCCCAGTACATAGTTGTATATTCCAGTTCTAAGTCCCTCTGGTTGTGCTATGTGGGATGCTGCCTCAGCGTGGCCTGATGTGCGGTGCCGTGTCCGAGCCCAGGATCCGAACTGGTGAAATCCCGGGCCGTTGAAGCGGAGCTCACGAACTTCACTTGGCCCCGGGACCTGCCCTAAAACACTTAGTTTGAAGTAACATTCATTTCCTACAGCCTGCTTAATAGTATTTAGAACAGGTTTGTTTTTATCTTTAGCCTCCTACATTGCAACACGATTTTCCTAGCAATATAGAACTATTTTGATGTTTTACTGAGTATCAAAAGAGACTATATATAAATAAATGAATTTTGTTTGATTTAATTGTTTTAGCTCTTCACCTTGAGGATCGTGTTTTCTTTTAAATTCACTTTTACTTTTTCTTATAAAAGGGAGTTTTCACAATAAGTGTTGAAATTATAATTTTTGAAGTTCAATGAAATTCTTACTATCATCCTTTTAAAGAGAAAATAACAATGGGTCTGTTCGTATTGATTTACATACTGTCTCCTTATTTTGAGGACCATCTCATTTATTTTTGTCTTGGACATTTTCTTCCAACGCTTTTATTAATTTCTTCTACACTTTCTCCAAAAGATTATACTCTTTTTACCTTTTGATCTGTGATGCCATCTTAGGATATTGAGTTGATTTTAATGTTATTTCATCATATCTATTGTATTAATTTCCTAGGGCTGCCGTAACAGAGTACCCCAAACTGGCTGGCTTTCACAACAGAAATTTATTCTCTCACAGTACTGGAGGCTAGAAACCCAGAATCAAAGTGTTGGTAGGGCCATCCTCCCTCTGAAGGCTCTAGGGAAGAATCCTTCCCAGCTTCTCATGGTTAATAGCAATTCTTGGTGTGCCCTGACATGTAGCTACATCCAATTTCTGCCTCTCTCAACACATGGCCTTCTTTACTCTGTGCCTCTATATTGAAGTCTCCCACTGCTTATATCAGTCGTTGGATTTAGGGCCGATCCTAATCCAGTATGACCTCACCTTAATTAGATTACATCTGCAAAGATCCTATTTCCAAATAAGATGACATTCATAGGTACCTGGGGTGAGGACTTCAGCATATCTTTTGGGAAGATGGTTTAACCCACAGCACTTGTTTAATTACCAATACCTTAATAAAGTGTATTATATTCTTTATGCAGTTTCCTTTTCTGTGTTGTGTATATTCACTGTATCTTTATAGTATTTTAAACCTTAGTTATACTTATAGCTCATACAATTATATTGAATTGTAATATCTTAAATATTGAAAATTATAATCATGGTGGTTACTGTTGTGATTTGTTGTTAAAATGTTTACGATTACTTCATTGAGAAAATTACTGTGAAGTGAAAAAAAGACCTGACTCACTTCTAATTTAACTGTCATTATGTTAGGTTCATTTTTATGCTTACTGATACTGAATTGTCATAAGACACTGATATAGAACCGTTGTTTGTGAAGGTTCTTAGTGATTAGTAGTGGGGTTATGGGAACAGTAAGGTGCTCCATGAATATTTATCATAGATTAACTTTGGCCTGCTAGGCTGTTCGACTACAGCTCTACCACTTGATATTCAAATCTGTGAATGCTGTGTTTGACATGCAGGCTTTTCATTACAGCTAACCATCTCATCTCAGAATTGTATATCTTAATTGCCTGAACAATTATATATTGATTGAAATAACATATGACTTTTATGGGAAAATAACATGAGACAAATCAAATACTGCTGTTTAGAACTCTTATTTTTTTATTTTAATAATGAGCGTATTATTTTTCTGTGGGAAGGCTAATAGATTCATCAGATTGTAAATAACTTTTATTAATGATTAATTTTTATTCAGAGATTACATATATTTAAGGAAATTCTCTATTATGAAATCCCATTCATAGAAGGTAAATTATCCCATTCACACAGAGAAAGTCTCTATTCCTATGAAGTATCGTTTCATAGAAGTGGTAGTTGTTGGAACCGTTTTCATTCCTATTTACAGGTTACTGTTTTAGTATTTGTAAAAAGATTCTAAAATTTTGCTATGCCTGCATCCCTAATATTGGTTTTCAACCCCAAATACACATTAGAATCACCCAGAGAGCTTTTAAAAAACACTAGTACCTGGGAGGCTGGCCAGGTGGTTTAAGTTCACGCACTTTGCTTCTGTGGCAGCCTGGGGTTCACAGATTCAGGTCCCAGGTGCGGACCTCGCACTGCTTGTCATGCCACACTGTGGCAGCATCCCACATAAAGTAGAAGAAGATTGGCACAGATGTTAGCTCAGTGACAATCTTCCTCAAGCAAAAAGAGGAAGATTGGTAACATACGTTAGCTCAGGGCCATTCTTCCTCACTCACGCAAAAATAAACATAAAACCACACCAATACCTTGACCCCATGTGAGTATTGTCCTGGATAGGACATTGGGACTGATGGAAAGATGGAAGGAAAATTTTTGTTGTTATTATTGTTAATATTTATTATTAATTCTAATGTGTAACCAGAATTGTAACCTATATCCTGAAACTTTATTGTATGTGTGTATTCTAGTGTCTACTAAGACATTTTTGTTTAGAAATGATATGGTTGCTCTGGTACCTTATAAGACAGCAGCTCACCTTTCTACTTCTGCTTTCACATCTGACCTGCTCTGATCAGTCAGCTTTCCACACCCTAATCATTACAGATCTCAGTCGATACCACCAGAATGGACTGAATATCAAATATTAAAACAAAATTTTAAAGTTTAGCTAACCAATTCCATAATCTATTACTTTAGACATACTTAAATCATGTAACCAAGTTCCTATGTAAAATTTTAAAATCATGGAATTCTTAATTGAAAGATAAAATAAGAACGTATCCCAAGTCTTTTAAATAACATTTTTATTCTGATATATATCATACAAATGAAAGTGTGTGTGTGTTTCTTAAAAGTGTCGTGTGTTAAATCATATAATCACCCTACTCCTACAAACACACATACAGAATTTAAATAATACTAAAGCACATGCACATATATCTCCAGATTGCTCTTTTTACCCCTGTCTTTTATGCCTTAGTTATAGGATCATGTTACCTCTCAGTATATGTTGATTATCTGTGGTGTTTTCTGACTTTAAAACTAAGCTCTCTTGGTTTCAATACATTGTTCTGTTCTTCATTTGTTCAGTTTAAACATTTTTGGTCCTAGTAACCAAAATGCTTTAGATTAGACAGCTGTCGCAATAAGCAAACTTTCTGTTTTACAGAAGCATTTGCTAATGTATTGTTTATTTCTTTTTGTTTTTGTTGTCCTTTACTCTTAGTGAAGCTGTGGTCTACCAACTTAGACAACTCAGTGGCAAGCATTGAGGCGAAGGCTAACGTGTGCTGTGTTAAATTCAGCCCCTCTTCCAGGTACCATTTGGCTTTCGGCTGTGCAGGTAAGAAGTGAAAGCAGATTTTCTTCTTTTGATGTTGATTGAATATCATGGTTAGGATAAAAGAGCATTTTAAAATGAATAGCTTGCTTTGTAGGTTTAAATTTTGTTTTCATCATTAAACTCTAAATTAGAAGTATATGTAGTATACCGTCGTTATTCATTTATTGTTGTGCCTTAATTTCAGTATTCTTCACCCATGTTTAATAAAACATAGAGATGAATTTGTTGAGTTTTTTTTGTTGTTATTCCTCTAAGTCTTTGCATGCATGAACTAATGTTTACTTACTCACAAACTTAGGTCATAATGATGTTTAAACAATTAAGCTATAGTGTATAGACACAGGAGTCTTTTTTTTTTTTCTTCTGCATTGTGAAATCTCTTTGATTCTTTTTTAGTTGATAGTCTCAGATTTTTTTTAAAAAAAGGTAAGCCAGCACCGTAACATGAGGACAATATCGCTTTTTACAAAGGAAAAGCACAATTTAAATCTTAATTTATCACTACATCTTTTCCTTATTTCAACTTATTGTTTATTTCATTTAGGTATTGACATAATTTCATGGTTAAATTTGAGGAGACTATAGACTAACATGTATATGTGGGTAGAATTCTTTTTTTATTAGCATATAGAATATTTTTTCATGGTTAAATGCTCTTTTATTCCATTTGAACCAACTACTCCCTTATTTAAATCCCTGTTTTGTCACTGACTAGAAATGTGAGCTTGTGCAAGTTGAATAACTTATCTTCTCAAGTTTCTTATCCTTAAAATAGAGATAGCCCTTTGGGACTCTTATGAGGATTATAAAAGAAAGAGGCTATGTGTAAAACTCTTATAATAATATGGTGCTCAATATTGTTTAGTTATGTTCATTATTAATATTTTATCATGCATTTAATTATAAATAGTGTATTGAGTTTTAGTGTTCTGTTTTATAAACACACTCACTAACTATTGGCCATCATTTATGAATAGAAGTTATTCTCAATATTTAATATGTACAAATGCCAGATATGAGCATCTTCAAAATTTCTCCTTCTTGGAAAAGGGGAACCTACTTAAAAAATGCTTCAGCTCTCTGGCAGGCAGTTTTGTCCCGCTATTTTAAATTTTCATATTTTCTTAGTTAATTTTTGCATTTTCTTTTCCATGTAAGCTTAACATTTATATTTTTCCAATTCTGGAAACATTCTTTTGGGATTCTCATCTGAATTATGTTATATGTATTTGTTAGTTTTGGAACCACTGACATCATTAAGATAGTATGTCTTGCCACACGATTACATGGGGTATCTCTCTGTTTGGATTATTTTCTGTCTTTTAATGAGATTTTATGGTTTACTTCATTTAGGTTGTAGGCCTTTCTGGTTAATTTTTTTCTCTATATAAGTTTTGTTACTATCTTAAAGAAAGTATTTTTTTTTCATTCCTTATTTTAGGTACTATTTGCTAAGAGTAGATAAAAGCTGTTGATATTTGGATATTTGTATTCTATCTACGCATGTTATACATTTTTCTTATTAAATCTGGTAGCTTTTTAGTAGAGTCTTTTGGGTTATTTATTTATACTTCATAATAGGCAAAAGTGATGGCTGTATTGTTTCTTTCCCAGAGATTTATTTCATTGTCTTCTTACAAGGCAATGTTATATGATATAGTGATAGTTACTTCCCCCATCTGTTTCATTTAGTTGAAAGGGCTTTAGACTTTTTCTGTTTAGGATATCTACTTTTGGAAAAGTCTTTACTAAATTCAAATCATTTATTTTGCTGTTTCCTAGGAGCAACTTCAGTATTTTAACAAGTGCCTTTTCAGCATCAGTTGATATAATCATGTGGTTTAATTTGTTGACATAATGAATTATGCTTATACATTTTTTGATACTGAATTATATTTATGTTTCTAGAATAAACATTGCTTGAGCATAAGTGGAATTCTTTTGATAAATTGCTGCATTTCATTGCTGGTATTTTTACATCTATATTCATAAATTGGTGTATAATTTTCTTTGTCTCTTTTTTAACCGTTTCTTAACATCAGTGTTTCATAATTTTCATTTATATGAGTCTTGAACTTCTCTTGTTAAATTTATTCCTAAGTATTTTATTACTTTTAGTTATATTGTACATAGAATTTTCTTAATTTTATTTTTTGATTGTTTGTTGCTAGTATATGGATATACATACAATCAGTTTTTGTATATTGGTCTTGCATCTTTGAGTCTTGCTACTGTTGTGTATTTTTTTCTTGTAGTTTTATTGTGGATTTCTACTTTTTTTAGGATCATATCATCTGTGAATTAAAACAATTTTGTTTCTTTATGAGATTAATGCCTTTTTGCTTTATTGCATGAGCTTAAAGGTCGTGTGCAATGTTGATTTGAAGTGGCAGAATGGACTTCCTTATCTTAGAGGGAAAGTATTCAGTCCTGCACAGCTAAGTGTTTTTTGTGTCTTTTGAAAAGCTGTGAGTTTTTTTGTAGATATCCTTGATCAGGTTAAATTTTCTTCTGTTCCTAGTTTGCTAAGAGTATTTATTATGAGTTAATGTTGGATTTTGTCAAATGCTTTTTCTGCTTCTGTTGAGATGATCTTGTGGTTTATGTCCTTTATTGTTGTAAAATGGGATATGGTATTGGTGTTGTTTTGTTTTGTTAATGTTAAACCAACCTCCCGTTCCTGGGAAAAATCTCTCTTGGCCATTGTGTAAAATCCTTTTTATATGTTGCTGGATTCAGTTTGCTAATATTTTAAGTGTTTTTGTGGATAGTTGTCTGTAGCTTTCTTTTCTTATGATGATGTTTTTTAGCTTTGATAGTGAAACTATTGGCCTCATAGAATGAGTTGGGAAGTGTTTCTTCCTTTGTTTATTGAATGAGTTTGTAAAGGACTGATAATATTTCTTCTTTGATTATTTGATAGAATTTATCAGTGAAACCATCTGGACTTGGACTTTGTGGGAAGATTTTAAATTCCTAATTCAATTTCTTTATTTCTTTTAAGTCTATTCAGATTTTCTATTTCTTCTTGAGGTCAGTCTTGGTACTTAATTGTTTTCTAGGAATTTGTAAACTTAATTTTCTTATTTGTTGGCGTAAAGGTGCTCATAACATTCTCTTATAACCCTTTTAATAACTGTAGTCTCCTTCTTTCATTCCTGACTGGTCATTTGTGTCTTCTCTCTTTTGTCTTCTTGGTCACCCTACTTAAATATTTTTCAATTTCTTCAAGGTGTACGGTGTGTGTGTGTGTGTGTGTGTAGCGGGTATGTGTGGGTGGAAGGTGCTTCAGACCAGAACGTCACATATTTCCACTGTTCTCAATGTTCTTACCCAAACTTACTTGTTGGAAGGGTTGAAGATCTGTAGGCTGAACTTCCTGGAATGACTCTTAACTCACGATAAATATATATATAGGCCAAGAGAGCTGTTATTTCTTTCTCATCCATTGAAACTATTGAGATCAAGAACTGTCGAGATTAAGAACATGATGCCATTGCTGTAATCAAGTGATCAGAAATCTTTCACCATTACTGCCACAACTAGAGACTGGAGACTGGAACATGACAGCAGAGAACCACCACACCTTTACGACAGTGCTTGCAACAGAAATATCCAAAGCAGATTGAGCACAAAATTTCTACCTTTCAAGTCTTACATAAGTGCATCCCATTGGTAGCGTCCAATTCACATCTAGAAGCATAACTGCAAGGGGATCTGGGCAATATTGTTTTTAACTTTCCATCTTCCATAGGCTGTAAATACTTTAAGGTGGTGGGAATGGGTGCTGAATGTCATTGGCCCTATCCAGCAAATGCGGTTTGATATGAGTTAAGAACTTACTTTTCCTGGCTTTGAAATAGGGGTTGGTATCAGAGCAAGACGTTAATGAAGCCGGTAGTCCTTACTTTATTCACTAACTTTAATTGTACCAATGGCTGATGTTGAGTCATCTTTATTTAGAATTGAAATGTTTCTTAGAACATAGACTGTTATCTAAATATTTCTCTTTAAACTGTAAAACATCACTCTCTCTTTAGCTGTAATGTTTATTTCACCACTGAGAGCAGTACAGTCATATTCTTGAGGTTGCTTGTTAAATATTATTTGTGATGATGAACTTGGCATTAGGAATGGGCTGTACATTGCTTTGGGGTTCCAGGGAATAGATAATTAATATGTGAGCTACCCGCCATCTACAGTCAGGCTCCCAGTCGCAAGGGTGCTGTGGGTCCTACATGGGTAGTGATGCATTGTGCTCACTCTAGACTTCCCGCCTGCCTTCGTTTGATTCATTTCTCTCTTTGTGCTTTTACTTTGTTATTTTGCTCTTTCACCTTTCACCATAATGTAGAAAGATGTCTGGTTTTTGTTACTGGAGTTTATAGCATAAAAAGTTTCTTGAATTGAACTAAAAATTTGCAAGCATTTCTTTTAAAATATCAAATCCTAAGTCATGGACCCCTTGAAAATAGGAGGCTGGGAATTTTAAAATACCTTTTCGAGGTTAATATTGAGAAAAAGGCTTTACATTTTATTTTAAACCATTTAAAATCTATTCTTAAGCCCTGAGATTATCTGAAGCCTGCTTTTACCAGAAGAGAGGATGATATTTTTAACATAAAAGTAAAGGTATTGTTTATTAATTATCTGTTACTTGATTACTACATGAAATTTTCTTATTAGTAGGAAAACAATTTTTCTCCAATATATCTTCTTTAAAGCCCGTTTGGGAGAACATTGTAGGGCTAAAGTAAATAAAACTCCTAGCAATTTGTGATTTTAGTAGAATATTAGAATTACTTGCATACTTACTCGAAGCATCTTGCAGTTTTTTAAACTGTAATGATTATGACAGATAGGAAATATGGGTACTCTTAAGGTATTCTCTAAAGTAATAACAGTTTTGGGGCTGGCCCTGTGGTTTAGTGGTTAAGTTCGTGCTTTGCTTCGGCACCCCGGGGTTTGCGGGTTCAGACCCTGGACACAGACCTAGCACCACTTGTCAAGCCACCCTGTGGTGACATCCCACATAAAGTAGAGGAAGACTGGCACAGATGTTGGCTCAATGACAATCTTTCTCAAGCAAAAAGAGGAAGATTGGCAACAGATGTTAGCAATAACAGTTTTTCCCCCAGAAAATAGTGATATAAATCAAAGGTAAAATTAGTATTATCTTGATTCAGGAATGGCATTTATGCTAATAACGTATTCACTGAGAAGCAATACTGTTCTTCCAACAAAGAAACAGGAATTCTGGAATATTCTTTTTAACTGTGTTATCTTTTTCTTGGTGACTTTTAAGGTATTACCATGAAAACTTTTTAAAGTTGACTGATGTTTTGGCAGTTGTAAGTGGAAATGGTTTAAGTGAACAGACATGATAATCTCTCTCAAATCTTTATTTATAAGGATTGAGACTTCATCAAAACTATTTTTGTTGTTTCCATTTTCAGTAGGTCACTAAAGTTTCAGGTTAGCTATATCATTCATGTTCCTTTCGATAAGCACCTACTGCTAGGATGAGTTATGTTTAAGGGAATTATTAGAATAAGCCCAATGCCAAAGTAAAGCAAGATGGCCATTATTTATTCAGATATTCACTCAGTAGGAGAAGGTTTTTAAATCCTGATGTATGTGATTTACTGAAAGAAAATGTGTTTTTCCTCATTGAGGTTTTAAAAAATTGAGTTCTAAGTATGACTGACTTGTAGATTATTGTAAATCTGTCATTTGAAATACTTGATTTTTGAAAAACCCATGTTAGAAAATTGAAATAACTTTTCTGAATTTAAACACTGATTTGATGTTTTCGCATTCTGTTTGCAAGGTTGGATTCTTTTTTAAAATGTACTAAACACCGTAGAGTGATGAATCAGGTAACTTACAGATTATTTTTTTGGTGAGAAAATTAAAATGAAGATATTGAGAAGAGGCTATATTTAAAAGGACTGCTGCAGAAAATATAAAATTTAACCACTAGTATCTGAGTTACAGATACTCATTAGACAGAGACTGTGGTTAATATATTATCTTAAAGGGCTTAATTGAATTAAATAAAATGTGACTATTTTTTTTCCCTCAGAGATTCTAGTTTAAGAGAGAATATATAGATTGCCATGTCAGTGTTACAAGCTAAGACCTCGAAAGCCTATATAAGCCAGCTTTCTTTCCTTTTAGTGATTATTATCTCATCTTTTTGTGACCTTCTGATGTATAACTTGTGATGTATAACAAGTTACACTTGTTAATATTTTAAGAGTCACTTCCTCTGCTGGTGGTTCTGAATTAATCTTAAGCTATATAAACCACGTTTTAGACTCTGCTAATTTTATTTTAATAACAGAGCCAATTTCATTGGTCTGTATGATTCAATATTAAGCTATTGTTGTAAGATGCTGAAAGATGTGTTTTAGATTTTAATATTTATAGTAAGTTGCATTAATGGTCTCAATTCTTCACCCCTCCCTGTGTCTATGTGCTTTGCCATGAAGCAGTGCTTTCCTGCTGTGGGAAACAACTGCACCCTTTGACTCTGGGCTTAGCGATGTGACTTGCTTTGGCCCAAGTGATGTTAGGTGTTTAAAATGTGCTTGCGCAAGTGGGCTTGCTTGCCCTTGCCCCTCTGCCATCACCATGAGGAGACCATGCTCAGGCTAGCTGCTGGTCCCAGGGGGAGGGAAAAAGACCACACTTGGAGCAGCACCTACTCTCCCCAGCCAAATCATTCAACCTCCAGTCACTAAAACAATCCCTGTTGAAATCAGTCAACCCCAAGCTGTCCCTCACATCAGTGAGAGTAAATGAAGGTTTTAAGCCACTCAATTTTGGAATAATTTATTACATAGCAATTTTGTGGCAATGGCTGATTAATTCACTGTTCTGTGAAATTTTGTGATATTGAATGAATAAAGGCAACTTCTCTATGTAATTATCAAGGCTCTAACTAATTATCTTCTGTTTATAAAAAATCATTCCATTTGGATTAACAGTGTACTTACAGCCAATATATCACCTTCACTTGTTTCCACTTGTTTGAAAACATAGAAAAAAATCTACATAAAATTACACTACTGCCTCTATAGACATGCTTTAAAAAATCTTCGCATATTGAGGCTGGCCCTGTGGCATAGTGGTTAAATTCGCTTGCTCCACTTCCATGCATGGGGTTCATGGGTTCAGATCCTGGGTGTGGCCCTGCGTACCACTTATCAACCAACACTGTGGTGATGTTCCACGTACAAAAAAATAGAAGAAGATTGCTACAGATGTTAGCTCAGCAACAGTCTTCCTTAAGCAAAAAAGAGGAGGATTGGAAATGGATGTTAGCTTAGGGCTAGTCTTCCTCACACACAAAAAAACTTCACGTATGGAAAGACATACTTAAATACTTGACATGTAATCTAAAGCAAAGATCTTCAAACCAGAGTAAGAAAACCTTGATTGAACACTGAAAATATTCAAGGCGTGTGTAGAAACTTATGGAGTTAAGAAAAATAATTTTTAGATCCTCAAATTTCATATGTAAGTTGATATGCCTGATAATGAAGCTTAAAGTGTCATCCCAGTTCTCCTTTTCCACTTCAACTTTTATAATAACTTTTCTCCTGTTTTACAAAGGAAAACATAACTCTCATCATCATGAATCTTAGTATGGTACCTTATTCCAGGTTGTGCAGACCTTAGGACTATCAAACAAAGGGATGATTCTAAATGTTGTTACTAGAGTAACTTCTTGTCATTCTTTGTCTTATAGATATTTCTATTGAATGAAACATGCCATTAGAAAAAGTATGTATACCATTTATAGCGCTTTTACTTTAGATATTTATTGAGTGAAACAGTGGAAGTGGGTGAAGTTTTTTCTTTAGAGGACTTCTTCCTTCTGAGTAGTATCAAAAAAATATATGCATTGTTTCTTTTTCTCAAGTCCCATGGGAGCAAAACAGAGAGCCCGTTAGCACCAAATATTGAGCGTGGATCTTCTTGACTTCTTGGTCAATAAACTTTACACCCTATTTATTCATTAATCTATCATAGAATCAGAATTCAGAAGTGAGGTGTTTGCAGGGATGCATATTAACACTTTTTTTTCAATTGAAAAAGATAATATGACCTTAAATCTAGTCGTTCTTTATATATAAATCGATGAGCTAAATCTGCCTTGGGAAGGTTTTGATAAAAAATGTATTTAAAACATGAAACAATATTAAAGCAAAAAGTAAAATAGTGCCTCCAAAATACTTTGTTGGCTAAGTTATATTAGAATGACAGTATTTTGTTTTTTTGCAACCTCTTTTGAAAATATGTTCATACAAGTATAATTAATACTGGTCTGTGGTCCATTATCTACGTTTTGAAAATCCAGAAAGCCCTGAATACCAGAAATTCATTGCTCATTTGAGGACATGAGCAGATCTAGAGTGGAGCTACTTATCTTTGTATATCCCACTTAGTATAATTGTTCATTGGGGCCGGCCCCGCACCTGAGAGGTTAAGTTTGAGTGCTCTGCTTTGGCGGCCCAGGGCTTCGCCAGTTCAGATCCTGGACACCAACCTGGCACCACTCATTAAGCCATGCTGGGGCAGCGAGCGTCCCATGTGGCAGAGCCAGAAGGATCTACAGCTGGAATTTGCAGCTATGTGCTGGGTGGCTTTGGGGAGAAGAAGAAGAAGAAGGAGAAAAAAAGACTGGTAACAGATGTTAGCTGAGGTGCCAATCCTTAAAAAAAAAATTGTTAAGTTTTCCAGCAAAACTACTAATATTTTTGATTACAAGGTGCTAACAAGCCTTCTTGGGAATGTTGCCTAATATAAAGCCTATTTCCTTTCAAAATCTGAAAAATTCAGAAATATGGAACTCATCTGCCCCAGGTGCTTGGGATGAGGGATTGTGGTCCTGGTACATTTGATTTGACTTTGGCAAAACCATTTCAGTACTTTGCAAAAATTGTGATTTTAATTACTCTTAATTACTAGGTAACAGGAAAGATTGGTTCCAATTCTTTTCATTTAGTAAAATTGAAGGATGGTCTAATCAAGATGGCAGATCATTAAAAGTATTTTTTGGTAATAGCTTACTATGTGATTTTGGGGATAAACTTGGGATTTAAAAAATCGAGTGACATTACTGTGAGAAAATTTTCCGTTTCTATGACTGTATTTATATAAATATAAAAATGATCAATGGGAATATAATTAATGCTGAACAATAAGAATGGAATTCTAAGAGTATGTAATAATTCGTTTACAGTTACCAGAATGAAGCTGGGACAAAGGGCAGAGGGAGAGGGGATGCCACAACCATCTTACGAAGACTTTTTCAGTAAAATACTGCTTGCTTAATAATTATCAAAATTTGTTGTATTTTTTTATCAGTTGTATATTACTAGTAATTTTAATGGTAACTCAAATGGAAAAAAATGTCTTGGTCACAGGAAATGAAATTAATGTTTGTATGTGTATACATATCTTTTTTTCAGAGGAGAGAATGCTAAATCAGACTATGAAAAGCATAAAATCAATTGGATAAATTTTATTTGCAAGGGGAATGAAGATACGAATTTAAGGAAAAGATTATGTAGCGTTTTCCATTATGAAAGAATAGCTTGTTCATATTTTTTTTGATGGATGATGTTGAACATCAGATCACTATGGTGTTTAGCTTTCATTAGATATACTTAATTCGTATTTTAAAATGTCACTATTTAAATATGTTACAAATGACAACTCTAGCAAATACATTATGAAAATTTTAAGGCATTGATTTAAAATTTATGAGGGCAGAATTTTTCAGTATTGTTTTATGTGAGATGTTACAAGCCTCTGAATCTGCCTGAAGTAAATTTAGGGGCAGATGAAGGTGGATAGTTGTAGGTGGTAGAGAGTCAATGAATGGTTATTAGTAGTCAAAAAGTAACTGCTAAATGTTTTAACTGACGGATTAGTCTTTAAGATTTTTTTTTTCTAATTTTTCCTTTTTCTCCCCAAAGCCCCCCAGTACATAGTTGCATATTTTTAGTTGTGGGTCCTTCCAATTGTGTCATGGGGGATGCCACCTCAGCATGGCTTGATGAGCGGTGCCATGTCCGTGCCCAGGATCCAAACTGGTGAAACCCTGTGCCGCCGAAGCGGAGTGCGCGAAACCAACCACTCGGCCACGGGGCCAGCCCCTGGATTAGTCTTTAAATGAATTATTGCACAGTGTTAAATGAAAAGATAAAATATTCTTGATTGTAAAGAAGTGTGTATTTTTATGACATAAATGAGGGAGTTTCAGTAAGATGTGAAGTTTTTTCATAGAGTCATACGTGCGTCTGAAAACCTAGACTCTACTATTATAGAGCCATTGTGGTTATAGAAAGAAGTTCACAATCTCAGAAACTTCTTTCTTTTATGTGCACGTGTTCACTCACGTTCTCTTTCTCTCTCTCTCAACTCCACTTCCTTCCTTTCCTTTCTCCTCTGTTCCTCCCTTTCTTTTTCTTTTCTCCTTCTTCTTGTTTTTCCTCTTCCCTCTTTCCTTTTTCCCTACTGTCCTTTTCCCCTTCTCTTTCTCACTCCCATACTCTTCCTTTCCTCTCACCTTTCTTACCTTTCTCCTTCCCTTCTTGTATCAGTCTCCCTCTTTCTCTTTCTGCCTCCCTGTCTTCCTCTTCTTTTTCCTCTCTGTTTTTCTCTAGTTCTACCTGCCACTCTGCCCTTACCAATGGTTCTCAAACCTATGTTTGGGTCTCTTCCCCATGGTCTTACACATAGGTTTCCTGATTTCTTTTCCTTGCTACCAATTCAGTCTTCAGTTCTTGTCAACTCTGCCTGTACAGTTCTTCTGTCATGCCAGAAAATTGAATAAACCCCTTTTTCTGATTACTAATCAAGTAACAATATCTGAGATTTTGCTGACAAAATATTGTTATTCTAGCAGCTTAGAATTGACTGCCTTGTATTTGTTCTTTTCCCCAATCATTTTATCAGACTTTATTTCTAACTGAATATATAGTGATACTGATGTCAAGGAGACAGCTGAGTGTGAGACTAAGGTTGCCTATATATATTAAAATTTCCTAGCCAGGATACTTAAAAGATGCTACTACAAAGTGAACAAGGAAAGATTGAACTGTTACTGTCATAGACTCATGTGAATGAGAAGGAACACTGCACCAGGCAGGATCAGTGTAGTTTTCTTGTAAGTATGCGGGAATTTACAATGTGTGTTCTGTAGATGTGACAAGAAATACTGTTGAAAGATATGCACATTGGTATATAGAAGGCCACCAGAAAATGTTACTCCCATCTTAAAAACAGAAAAAGCTGTATGAACTACAAAATTATAACTTTTCTTGATCCGTCAGAGAGCTGAGGTCATAAGGCATGGGAAGGAATGACAAGCCCTTACAAGGAAAGATGGGACACATGAACTGTTTCACCATTTGCAGACGACAAGAAGTAGTAGTAGCTGCCACAGAGGCTGGTAAGAAGAAATGAGCTAAAATTTAAATGCATCCTTAAAGGCCAAGTGTGGGCTGGCATATCAGTGTAGAATAACTGGAAGCCCGAAACACAAGAGGAGGCACTTTACTTGTAAACTGTTCTCCACGGCCCACCACTGGCTGCTGACAAGAATGAATGGGGCAGGGCAATAGCTTCCATCATTGGCATGCAGGAGTTCACAAAGTGTGATCGGTTACAGCTGAAAGACCAGCATAAAACATCACTCTTTTCCCTGGACCCTCTTTTCATATGGAGCAGACCTTTAAGCTAGTAGAAGAGGAGCAAGAAAACTTCTTGGGCCCAGGATCCTGTGTCAGTACAAAGCGGAGATCAACTATGACTGATGGAGTGGCCTGAAACTTTCTCTTGCCTTAGACCTGCCTCAGATGCTACGTAGAATTTGGCTGCCATGATGGTGAAGGGCTGGAATGCTAAAAAGGGCCTGTCCTGGAAGCTCAGGCCTATAGGGCATGCCTAAGACTTAGGATGGGCCAGAAGAACTGAGAACCCCTACTCCAAGCAGAATCCCAGCATCAAAAAAAACTAAGCAAGAGGCATTTCCCTCTGAGGGAGGAAAAGTAGCATAGAGAAAGACCTTCTCTCAGGCTCAGACATGGCAAGAATGGCTAAAAAGTAAGGGTAGAAAGGAATACTGAGAGAAATTTCTGTGCTCCATAACTACACTAAGCACGACATGATGATGGCTCCTTGCTGGAAAAATTTGAAGCCTGTGGTATATTCAACAGTGAACTTAACCAAAACCAAAATGCAGCTCAACGACTGACTAGATTGATTGATCCCCTCACAGTAATGGCCTGACAGAAAGGGGTGTGTGCATTTCCAGGCAAAAATACCATTTACCTCAATGTCTACTATTCTCTTCATGATCACTTACATTTAATAAAAAAGTATGTGGCACGCAAATAAAAGTGAGCATCCCATTGCCTGTAAGGAATCAATATATTTATAGATGACCCAGAAGTTGGGGTATGAGACAGAAATTTTTAAAAAACTGATTATATGTTAAAGGATCTGGTGGGAAAGGTAGACAACATGCTTGAAAAGATGAAGAGTTTTGGTTGAGAGATGGAAAATATTTTGAAAAACTAAAATGGAAATACTAGAAATAGAAATCTTGATATCAAAAATGAATTATTTGATGTGCTTATCAGCAGATTAAATATAAACTAAGAAAAAACTAAGTGAACTTGAAGGTAGGTCAACAGAAATTATCCCAAATGAAACACAAAAGAAGAGAGTGGGAGGAAAAAGCAGAATACAGTAGCCAAGAGTTATTGGGCAATATTAAACAATGAAACACATTTGTAATTGAAGTTGTAGAATGAGAGAAAAAGAAGAAATATTTGAAGAGATAAAGACCAAGAATTTTCCAAGAATGATGAAAGATAACAAACCACAGATAAAGGAGTTCATAGAATTTCAAATAGGATAAAAACTAAAACAGGCCAAAAATACCTAGTCTTATAATAGTTAAAGTACTGAGGGGCCGGCCTGGTGGCACAGCGATCAAGTGCGCACGTTCCACTTCAGCGGCCTGGGGTTTGCCAGTTCGGATCCCGGGTGCGGACATAGCACCACGTAGCAAGCCATGCTGTGGCAGGCGTCCCACATATAAAGTAGAGGAAGATGGGCACCGATGTTAGCTCAGGGCCAGTCTTCCTCGGAAAAAAGAGGAGGATTGGCAGATGTTAGCTCAGGGCTAATCTTCCTCAAAAAAAAAAAAAAAGAAAAAGAGAAATCTTGAAGGCAGTCAGAGTAAAAGAAATATTATGTACAGTGAAAGATAGAAATTATAACAGACTTATCATAAACTATACAAGCCAGAAATCAGTGGAGCCCCCACACAAAGGGGTGAAAAAAAAGTTTTAACCCAAAATTCTATATCCACCCAAAAAATCTTTTACAAAAGAAGACAGATTTTTTTTGGACAACCAAAAGCTGCATTTTAGTTAACTCAGACACTGTGATGAGTCTAAGATGTTAACCCTACTGATAGATGGCTGGAGGGATGGACAGATGGTTTGGTGGATGATGGATGAATGGATATAGAAAGATTGATCTATACCAGATCTAAATTGCAGAAAATAAAAAGTAAACCACCCACTTGATTTTGTATAACTCTAGAATACTGGATTCTGAATAAAAACATATTAGAAGGTACATGGAAAGGGAATGGCAATATTAGGAAGCGTGGTCATTCTGTAAGACCAGCAGTTAAGTGATACGCAAGTGTGCTCTGGATCTACAAATAGAATGCCGTGATACTGATAAGCATAAGCACATATACTCAGGGCATTTTGTACTCTCCACTTTAACTGTAGATCTGCTTATACAATGTGGAATATATATTTAAAGTTTTCTCATAGTCCCTAGAAGGAAAGCAAATAATATTTACTTACGGGAGCTTGATCATGTACCACTCTAAAAGAAAAAGCAACTTTTTTTTTCTTCCGCTATCCCACTAATCAGGGTATCTGGAATTCTTTTTATCAGGATTATATGATTCAGTTATTAACTTTACAAACACTTAGTTTTTTAATAAAACTTTATACTTATTACTATACATACAAAAATAAAAAAAATAATTCTCTCCTTCAAGGATGTCACAGTTTGTTAGATAAGATAGATAAATAAATAAATTATAAGACTGTGAAAAATCACATAAGAACAGTGTTTCTTTAATCTGAGGCACATATCAATCTTTTTTGAGAAACTGAAAAATTGTTCATGTCTGGGCCGTATCTGAAACCTACTGAATTAGAATCTTTAGAGAGGAGATAAAGCATTTGTATGTTCAAATTGCTCCTCAGGTCTTTTTCATGTCTACTCCTCTCTCTTCCCCTGGGACAAGAATAGCTATGCTAAAAATAATTACAGCTTCCTGAATTGGTAGAGCAAGAATTTGGAAATGTAGATTGGTGCTAAATGATGAAGTCCTTTCTATGTCCTTGTAAGAAGGATTGGTTTGTCTAATGAATGTAATTGCGTTAAAATATTGTTTCTTTTCTAATGGCATTGAGCAAAATGTAAGGACCAAGTGTGTCCAGTAAAAGGAAAAAAGCATTATTTTTCCACATGAACTGGGAATCATTATGGCTCTTTAAAAAATGGCATAAAGAAAGTCATGAAATAGGCTAAGCCCCAAATCTACATTTTGCATGTAAATTCTCCATTTTAGATTAGTTTTTCAATCATATACTTGCATGGAGTCTACCTAATGTATTCCTACTAAAGACTCTTAATACTTCTGAAACACTGGGTAAAATTCAGATTTGTACCATGGGTTGGATGAAAGTGCCTCTGGAAATGGAGGGACAGTTGTGAAATTCACCAGAAAATTAGTTACTTGACGTGAGTTGGGGGTTAATCAGTCTTTTGTTTTGAAACTAGCTTCAGATAGTTACACCAATAAAAGTAATTAGATACGCAAAAGGACGTTCTGGTCTTAACAATATGATTGCCCAGATAAACTGAAAATTGTCTGTCAAAAAACATTTGTATTTTAGATAAACATTATTTTAGATAAAATACATAAAATATTATTTTAGATGCATAGCTTATAAAGTATTGAAATCACAAAGGATCAGAAACAAGCAGAATATAGAAACCAGAGAAGTAAACGTGAGCTGAAGTTATGCTGCCTGGCCTCAGTAATCCAGGGACTTAGATATTGAGGAGTTAGTGGGAGGGGAGAGGGTGGTGTGGACTAGCAAGTGTCTACCTTGGGTGCTGTAATTGTCTGCCTATCTACATGGGGAAATTTAGATACTGTCTTAACCTGGGTTCTGAGTGGTGGATAGGAGTTGTTCCTGTGAGAATTCCAACCACTCTTTGCATGGTATAGGATACTTTTTCCCACTGCCCCTAGCACAGAGAAATAAATGAAAGAAAAAACCCTTAAGAATTGAATAAAATATGAGGAAAGAAATCTTGTGAACAACAATAAAATGGAAAAAATCGACTAATTTTGGGGTTTTAAAAAAGATGGAAATAAAAATCTGGACAATAATAATGTAACCTGGGTTTTGGAGGAGTATTGATGAAATGTAAAGCAATCTAGGTTTTTATTATCTCTGTAACAGTATTAATTAATTTTGTCCTTAATATATGCATTCTAAAATTTTTTTTTTTTTTTAAAGATTTTAGTTTTTCCTTTTTCTCCCCAAAGCCCTCCGGTACATAGTTGTATCTTCTTCGTTGTGGGTCCTTCTAGTTGTGGCATGTGGGATGCTGCCTCAGCGTGGTTTGATGAGCAGTGCCATGTCCGCGCCCAGGATTCGAACCAACGAAACACTGGGCCGCCTGCAGCGGAGCGCGCGAACTTAACCACTCGGCCACGGGGCCAGCCCCTATGCATTCTAAAATTTTAAGCATAATCATTAAAGAATAGAAATAGAATCTATACTGTACTTCCAAATCTGCAGTTGGAAGGAAAACTCAATCTATAGAAAGCAGGAAAGAAGGAAATGAAGAGCCATGGAAAAAGCAGAGTAAACAGCAAAAAGTAAGATGACTGAGAGTAAATTCAAATATTTCATTGATCTGATTACAGTAAATTTAAAGAGATTAAATTTACCAGTTCAAAGACCAAATCTCTCTGATTATTTTATTAAAAATGTAAAAATTTTCAGCTAAATGCTGTATGAAAGAGAGACCAATATTTAAAAGGCACAATAGGACTGAATAAAGGGATGAATGAAAATATATTATGAAATAAGAGAATTATTGAAGCTATATTCAATGAGAACAATTAGACTTTTAAGTATTAAAAAAAAATAGGGTTGGAATTACATCAGCGTTATGGCGGTGAGCTCTTTCCATAGACTCTCCCATCTAAGTTACAATGAAAAAGACATTCATAAATCAACAGAGGACGTTCACACAACACAAAGGATATCTGAGAGAACCACAGAGTCATAAGTCTGAAGATGGAGGTGCTGGACCCCCAGGAGGAAGTGGAAGGCAGTAGGGATCTCTCCTCTCCCTCCCTGACAGCAAGTGAGGGCATGGGATTGTGCATGGCTTTGAGAAAAGAGGAGGAAGTGGCAGCTCTCCATAGTAGTGCCTTTGCTTTCCAAGTACCCTCATAGCCTATGGGAAAGCCCCCCATACAGAGGAGGGTAAGCTGTTGCAGGGGTGTCTTCATCAAGACAGCACCATAGGAGAGCAGGTAGTGAGGGCAGAGTGAGAATGCCCCCAGGATTGCACATGTGAAAGAAAGCGCCCCTCCCTTTGCCTGATGCTCTCATTCAGCCAGTCGGCCAGAATGCTCACATGTGCTTTAGAAAAGCAGCAGCTGGAAACAAGGGAGCTGACAATCACAACCAGGTCCTATCAGCATAGATTCCAAATGACAGGCACAGACACAAGGGATGGCGGCAGGCTCAGAATACACAGCTCCTGACTACTCCCCACCCCAGTGGCCGCAGGTGTAATCTGCTACCAGATACTATCATTATGTGAGGGCACAAGTCATGCCATCAAACAGTATGAAGAAATATATTAATACTCTAGACAAGAAGGAAAATGACTAGCACCCAGAAATCAATCCTGAAGCACAGAAATTTGTAATCTAGATGACAGAGAATTCAAACTAGCTATCATAAAAAAGCCTCCAGGAATCACAAGAAAATTCAGATAACACAGTTCAATAAAATCAGGAACAAAATTAATGAACAGAGGAAATTCTTCACAAAAGAGATTGAAACTGTAAAGAAAAAGCAATCAAATTTTGGAGATGAAAACACAATGGATGAGATAAGAAAAATCTAGACTCTCTGAATAAAAGAGCTGACACTATGTAGGACAGAATTAGCAATCTAGAGGACACAAATATGTAAATGCTTCAGGTGGAGAAGGAGAGAGAACTGTTCTAAGGCTAAAAAGAAATGAAGAAATTCTTAGGGAAATATCTGACTCAATTAGGAAATACAACGTAAGGATTAAATATATTCCAGAGGGAGAAGAGACAGAGAATGGAACAGAAAGCTTCTTCAAAAAAATAATAGCTGAGAACTTCCTAAACTTTTAGAAGGAGCTGGAAATACAAGTAAAAGATGCTAATACAACTCCTCATTACATCAATGTATAAAGACCTTCTCCAAGACATATAGTAGTAGAACCAGCAAAAGTCAGTGACAAAGGAAAAATATTAAGGGCAGCAAGACAGAAGAAAATAAGGAACCCCTATTAGGCTTTCAGCAGATTTCTCAGCAGAAACCTTACAGGCTAGCAGAGAGTGGAATAATATATTCAAAATTCTGAAAGACAAAAACTTTTAGCCAAGAATACTCTCTACAGCAACAGTATTCTTCAGATATGATGGAGAAATAAAAACTTTCCCAGATAATCAAAAGCTAAGGGAGTTCATCACCACAAGACCCCTCTACAAGAAATGATTAAGAAGGCCCTCATACCTGAAAAAAAAAAGCAACCTTGAGCAAGGAGATAAACAGACAAAATCAGAAAATTGCAGCTCTCTATCAGAACAGGTTAGAAAACACTTCACTATAACATTAAAGATAAAGGGAAGGAAAACATCAAAAATATCTATAATCTTGTCATTTTAACGACAAACTCACAAGGTGGAATAAGTTGTGACAACAAAAACTTAGAAGTGGAAGAGGAAAGGGATGGAACCTGCTTAGACTAAGGAAATAAGAGGCTATCAGAAAATAGACTGTCTCATCTATGAGATTTTTTATACAAACCTCATGGTAACAACTAAACAAATAATCAGAACAGAGACACAAATGATAAATAAAGAGAAAACTGAGAATGCAATCATAGAGAACTACCAGACTGAATTGGTATTCTGAAATACGTGGGATAAGAAACAAGGGAAATACAGAACAACCCGAAACAAGTGATAAAATGGCAGGAATAAGCCCTCAAATGTCAGTCATCACCTGAAATGCAAATGGATTGAATTCTCCATTCAAAAGACACAGAGTGGTGGGATGGATTAAAAAACAAGACCCAGGAATATGCTGCCTCCAGGAAATACATCTCAGCTCTAAAGGCAAACACAGGCTCAGAGTGAAGGGATGGAAGATAATACTGCAAGCTAATGGCAAACAAACGTAAGTGGATGTTGCCATACTTATGTCAGAGAAAGTAGACTTCAAGATAAAACAGGCAATGAGAGACAAAGAGGGGCAGGATATGATGATAAAAGGGACAATCCACCAAGGAGACGTAACACTTACAAATATCTATGCACCTAACACAGGAGCACCAAAGTATATGAAGAAACTATTAACAAGCCTAAAAGGAGATATTAACAACACAATAATAGTGGGGGATCTCAACACCCCACTTACATCAATGGATAGGTCATCCAGACAGAAAGTCAACAAGGAAATAGTGGAATTAAACAAAAAACTAGACCAGATGGACTTAATAGACACATGTAGAACATTCCATCCCAAAACAGCAGAATACACATTCTTCTCAAATGCACATGGAACATTCTCAAGGACAGACCATTGTTGGGAAACAAGGCAAGCCTCAATAGATTTAAGCTTGAAATCATATCTAGAATCTTTTCCAACCATAATGCTATGAAACTAGAAAACAACTACAAGAAACAAGCTGGGAAAGTGACGGATAACGTGGAGAGCAAAAAACATGCCACTGCACAACCAATGGATCATTGAAGAAATTAAAGGAGAAATTTGAACAACAAAGCTAACAAGTATATAGCAGACAAAAATCTGTCAAGTAGGCACATTCATATTCTTTTCAATCACACATAGATTATTTATGTAAAATTATTTTTTATTCTGTTCTTCTTTTCAAAGAAAATCAAGCATCGATTCCTATCCTTGTTTATCAGACTTGATTCCAAATGTTTTGCCAGTTTCCCAGAATAAATCTTTGCTTGAGGATATTCACAGAAAGCGTCCCTGCTGTGGCAGTGTTCCATTTACTCTTTTTCAGTTCTTTCCTGCCACCATCACTTTTGATAACCAGTTTCCAGGTTTTTAAAATAAATCTATAGACTTATAACTTTTACATGCCTTACATGGGTTTTTAAATTTTCACTTAATGCCTTTCTAGTAATGAAAATTAAATTTTAAGTATCTCTAATGTTCATTAGTCATTACTTAGCGTTATTTTCATTGACTCCTTAAAGCATAATTGTGTGAAGAGAGATTGAAGTAAAGCAGATGAGTAAACTTTGAAGGAAATTAATTCTCACAAAAGAAATGTTTACTATGTTCACAAACTGTTGCAGCTGCTTAGTTTGGTGATGTAAACTTAACAGCCAGGCCACAATGAGGAACTAATTTTGCGCTACGTTGTGACTATGTATTTCAGTGCTTTTATTTCTCTCTAGTGTGGGCATGCTAGGTTTTACATTTCTAAAAGCTACTAAGATTTGGAAGATATTGCCTCTAGATTTAGATTTGTTATGTTTGAACAATATTATAAAATTCCAATTCTAACCTTTTTTTAATATCACCTACTAAATAGAAGAGGAAAATAAATCCTTAAATTTCCCTGGTAACCAGCACATATTTTATTGTATAGAAAGTGATTCCTGAGCAGACAAAACTGTGAGACCAGGAATTTTTCCTCTCAGCTGGTGCTTATTTAATATCTTAAAAGCCACTGTGAATATTTTAGATAGTGTGGTTTATGTGTGTCTCTGATCTTTTTTTACAGTAATGTTATAACTGTGTTTACCACAAGTAATTTGTTGTGTATACTTTCAGATAAATTCATATAGCAAACAAATTTTAAAACGTTTTTCTACATTTGATATGTATTTTTCTGCATCTCCCAATGATGTCATTGTTTAGCCACTAATGTCTGTGTGTGGAATATTGTACTGGGTCCTATTAGTGAGTATGAAGATTTCAGCACTATTCTCCATGTTGGCAGTCTAATCGAAAGACAGCACTGGGGAAACTGTTTTAGGGCAACACATTTTCTTCCGTCAGAGATCATTGAGTCAAGAAATCATGAACATATATATACAGGTAGACGTTATTGGAAACAAATAGGTGTTATTGATGTGTTGAATTGGAATGTTTTTCATTTTGGTGGTAGTAGTGATTTGTAAAAGTTTTTATGTGCTCATGAGTTTTGGAATTAAACATTAAAAATTCATTAATATACTCTCTCTGCAAAGTAAGGCAAATAAAGAATAGTTTTTCATATTGATCAATACAATTATTTGTTTTCAAATTCGATTTCTTTAGATTCCTTAAGAGATGGCAGCTGGAAATAAAGACCAGGTGGATAGGAAAAGAAGAGGCGTAGTAAAAAGGGCTCCTGTTTGTTCTTGGGCTGTAACTGGAGCAGCTCTACTTTAGTGTGTTTTATATCCTGGTGTGGTTCCAAATAAGTCAGGCAAGGGAGGACTTTGTTATAAATGTTTCTGCTTTCTCTTCACTGAGATTTCATTTTTTAATTTTGGGAAAATGTACATGACCGAGATTTTTATCTTTCTTTTTTTAAGAAGGTTTACGGTAACATTCAGAAGAAAATAAAGAGATTTCCCATATACCTCCTGCCCCTACACATGCATAGCCTCCCTCCTTATCAACATCCCCCATCCAGAGTGGTACTTTTTTTAAAATTGATGAACCTGCATGGACACCATATCACCTGAAGTCCATAGTTTGCCTTAAGTTTCACTCTTGGTGTTGTCCATTCTGTGGATTTGAACAAATGTATAATGACATTTATCCATCATTATAGTACCTTACAGAGTATTTTCACGGCTCTAAAAATCTTCTGTGTTCCACTTTGAGAACCTGATCTAGCTCCTGGAAAGAAATCTGACAAAATTGTGGAGGACTCCTGTGACTGGGTCCCCCTGGTGTTTTTCACTCTCTGACTTGTCCACGCTGAGCCTCCAGTAATTCATCAGTTGCAGTTCAGATTTTTCCCATGGCAATTTTTCCTCATGAAAAATCCTCATGGATCTCTGCTCTGATAAGCTGTGGCTCCCTGTATTTGCCTGTCTTTCTCTCCAATCTTTGGACAGAGGTTTGATCTGGGCCCTCACCTCTCATTTGGATCCCAGAAGAGTTGTTGATTTTTTAGTCTGTTCACCTTTTAGTTGTTGTTAGGATAGAGTGTCACCTTACAAGCTCTTTACATGTGGAACTCGAGACTGTTTTCATTTGTTTTTGACTGGTGATGATTTGATGATTGCAGTTCCATCTAATGTACAGGTCAGTAACTGCTGCTTCTGTGACACTAGAGGACTATCACAATTGCTTTTATATCTTTTGCAGATTGGTAAGGATTAGAGGAGTGATTCATAAAGTAAAGAGTATACAGCAGTGCACTAAAGTTAGTACATCTTTCTAAGGTTTTAGTAGGCTGGAACCCAGGGCTCATTGTATACAGTAAAAATAAGCAGTGACAATCTCTGATTCTTTCTCAAAAGATGAACAAAGATTTAACAATGAAATTTAGAGCAGATGTTGAAAGGAAATGCTTACCAAGTATTCCATATGCACTTGTGTTATGTGACGTATACTTGCTTAATCTTTCTGTTCCCAAATAAGCTTTCTCTCAGATCTCTAAGGAGGTGTATTAGGATACCAACAAAGACTTAAAGGAAGTAAAAAATCATATAATTACTTTTAAATTAATAATGATAGTTATATGAAGTAAATATCAGTAACCAGTGGACCTGTGTGTTTTTAAATACTCAGAAGTTATTTTCCCTGGCTAAGGAAAACTTTATAAGGATTTCTCCAACTTACTTTCTTACCGCAAATCCATCATGGTGATATCCAAAAGCTAGGACGTTGAGAACTTTTATAAGCCTTCTGGGAAGCCTGAAAATAGAGTTCAGGATTTCTGAAATTCAGTTTGATCTCTGACTGGCCCTATTGTATATGGATTAAGACTACTTCTTTGTCTTCTTGCTTTTTAGAACATAGTCTAGAATGGCTGTGTCATAAATTCTACTTAAAAACTTTGACATATCGGTTACAGTTCTTTTAGTCTACTTTAATAAAGATAACAAACTCTTCATTAAACATTAACTTCAATAACTTACTCCTACATCTGTTCCATACATATTTTTTTTAGTGTCTCTACAGGAAAATTATTCATTGTGGAAATTGTTCTGTATTAGCATTCCTCTTAATGGTTGTGTTAAGTAGCATAGTTTGGCCCAAAGGTTGAAAGAAACAGATTCTCTTTACATTGACAAGGCCGTGGGGGCATTTAATTAAGCAGTCAAATTTAACATCATCTTTGGAACAAACGTTATATGCTTCCTGATGTGATACAAGAAGGACCATCACCTTTACAGTATTCTTGTCAAAAATATTTAACATGAACATAATAACGAGAAAATATTCAGACAAATTCAGACTTGCAGAACATTCTGCAAAATAACTATCTCATATACTTCAAGAATAACAGTATTATTAAATTGTTATATAAAACAACAGAGACATGGAAACTAAATACAGTGAGTGACCCTTGAGCAAAACTAAGTAAATAAATACCTAGTCAGGATATTTTTCAAACAATTGAGATATTTGAATATAGAATGCATATTAAATTATATTATTAAGCCAATATTAATTTCTGCTGTGTGATGTAATGGTGTTGTGGAGAGTCTTCTTGTTATTAGGAGATAGTTGCTGACATTTTTATGGGTAAAATGTTCTGGTGTTTGACACTTACTTACAAATGGTTCAGGGGGAAAAAAAGAGCGAGTCTGTCTGTAGACAGGGTGATAAAGCAAATATGGTAACATTTTTGCAATTTTTCTAGATTGAAAGGTGCAAAGATGTTCATTGTACTGTTCTTGCAACTTTTCTATAGGTTTAAAATTTTTCAAAGTAAAACAGAAGGGGGAAAAGAAAAGAAATGGAAATGAGATCGTATACCAAATCCTCAAATTATTAAGAATATTAAAAAAATGACGGTGGCATTTCAGAAAGACTTTCCATTTATAAAGGAAGGAAAATTATTGAAGACCTTCCCTTCCACTGACCTAAACTATTTTTATCGTAACGTTACTAAAATATATGTACAAATATAAAACTGTAGGTCACCTTTGTATGTTCATAGCTCTTAAGAGAATATCAAATCAAACTCTAATTAAAGAAAAAAATATAAAATCCCAAAAGATGAAAATAACAACATGATGACATAATAACAATAATATGATGGATTAGTATATATTTTGCTGAAAATGAAACACCACTTCACATAGTAAGCTGGTTCTGAGTTCTGCATTGCAATTTCTTTTGAGATTGCCATGTCTATAGAAACATCTGTGATTTGATACTCAGTCTCCACACTACTTTTCTCATTTCAGCTACTGTCAAATCTTTTTGTATTGCACAATGATATAATTCAACATTTACTTGTATCCCTACATCTTTTACATATTACATCCCCTTTTGTGTTTTTTTCAGACTGAGCATAAGGTAGTATATTATTATAGTGTACTATGCTATTTTTATAATATCAAATTATTTTCAGCTTAGAAAATAACTTGGGAAATTAAAGACTTATTTTGTGAAAATGTTTTTCAGCTGTGAATTATTACAGGAGAGAAGTTTAATCTTTGTAACTAATAAATTTAACATGACCACAGCAGTTGAAACAGGATTTTTTTTTCCATTTGTACCTCCACAGTATAGGCTGAGTGATGTCATTTGATGTGATCACTTAATACAATTGTAATAGTAAACATAAAATGAAATGTGGAAATACTCTTCTGTATAAGCAACAAAAATACTAACAAATTTATAAAAATGAACCAACTCTGTGATATGGAAGCCTTAAAAGCCAGCAGCCTTGTAGTCACCACTGGGAAAATACTGGTTTTGGAGTATCTCAAAAAGCCCCATTTCAGGGCCAGCCCTTGGCATAGTGGCTAAGTTCAGTGCTGTCTGCTTCAGTGGCCCAGGTTCACTGGTTCTGATCCCAGGCTTGGACCTACACCACTCATCAGCCATGCTGTGGTGGCAACCCACATACGAAATAGAGGAATACTGGTACAGATGTTAGCTTAGGGCTAATCTTCCCCAGCAAAAAAAGAAAAAAAGGCCCCATTTCCAAATCATTGTTGCTATTCGACCTGACTCACAGCTTGCTGGAAAAAGCCCCATTCACAGGATGTTATTTCTGTTTCATCTGCCTCAGAGTCTCCATAGGAAAAGACCTGTACCCCGGGTATTGTTGAAAACAATCAGATGCAGTATCACAGCTGTCTAAGGCTAGGATACCAGTTGGGGCAAACAAGAGCTCAGTCAGAAATTTAAAAGGAAGATCTGGGCAACAAACAACCATAGGGACTTTGAAAAAGATCTCACATGTTCCTGGGGTGTAGAATGCTTTGTGCATGCCCAAGCCAGTGTACCTATCCAGGAAAACTCCATTCGCTTAGGTCTGGCTGACCCTGAGGCTCTGTTAGCAAGAGGAAGGCGAAGTCAGGTTAATAATTTGTCCAAGCTTTGAATTCATGCCCTAACACACGCACATCCCCTTGGCAAAGGATAGAAGACATACTGGCTCAAAGCAGTTAAGTAAATCTTGTGACTAAGTGATACTAACCCAGGAGCAATGTTGACTCAGCTAGGTTAAAAAACTAAAAACAAAAATTAAAAAAAACTTATCAGAGACGTCAGTGGTTTTATACAGCAAGGATTATAGACTCTACAGAATTAATTCTGGAAAAGTCACTAAACAAATAAATGGCAACAGTGCCACCAACCACAAAAAGTCTGGCCACAACAAACCAGGGAGAGGAAGGTAGGAACTGATTCTGGAGTTACTACATTATATTATCTAAATGTCTAGTTTTTCACAAAATAATTATGACATACACAAAGAAGCAGGAAACATTCTGTCAATAGAAACTGCAGAATTTCTATTTTTTAATCTTTTTTTTTTTTTTTCCCCCACTGAGGAAGATTCACCCTCAGTTAACATCTGTGCCAGTCTCCCTCTATTTTTTAGTATGTGGGCACAGCATGGCCACTAACAGAATGGTGTAGCTCCTTGGCTGGAAACAGAACCCAGGCCACTAAAGCGTAGTGTGCTGAACTTAACCACTAGGCCACCAGGGGTGGCCCTCTAGTTTTTTTAAAATACTCTCTATGTGTTGAGACATATTTGTCATAGTTTTCTTTAATTCCTTAATTCTGTTTTAATTCATTGAATCTGATAGCTCTTGAGCAAATTTGAGCTGGCAGAAGATTCAGTGAACTTTGAGATAGATCAATAGTGATTATCCAGTCTAAGTAATAGAAAGAAAAATGAACAGAGCCTTAGAAAGCTGTGAGACACCATTAAGCATATCAACATATATAGACACCCAGAAGATAAGGGGAGAGAGAAAGGGATAGAAAAATATTTGAAGAAGTAATGGCCAAAGTTTTCTGAAATTGGATGGAAAACGTCAGTTTACGGTATCCAAGAAGCTTAAGGATCTCAGTGTAGGAGGAACTCAAAGTAGGATAACCTCAAAGAGGTGCACCCCTAGACACATCATATTTAAACTGTTTACAGCCAAAGGCAGGGACAGAACCTTGGAATACAGTGAGAGAAAAGCAACTCAGCACATAAAAGGGATCCTCAATAAAACTGGCAACTTAGGTCTTATTAGAAACCAGTAAGGCTAGAAGGCAGTGAGGTATGTTTAAAATGCTGAAAGCAAGATTCTCAAGGAAGATTTTCATATGTAGCAAAACTACCCATCAAAAATGAAGACATTCTCCGATAAATATAAACTGAGCAAGTTCTTTTCCAGCAGACCTGCCCTACAAGAAATACTAAAGGCAGTCATTCAGGCTGAGAAAGAAAGGATACTAGATAGTAATGCAAATCCACACAAAGTAAGAAAGAGCACTGGGTAAAGATAATTATATCGGTATAATAAAAGATAGTTTAAATGTATTTTTTAAATAACTCGTAACTGATTTAAAAGACAACTGAGTAAAACAGGAATTATAAAATTGTGTTCATAGGCCTATAACATAAAAAGATGCAATAAATGTGGCCATAATAGCACAAAGGATGGGGTGAGAAGGAAAGGAGAAGAACTATATTGGAGCAAAATTCCTACATAGTATTAAATTAGATAATCTGATGTGGATTATTTTAAAGTCCCATACTAATTATAATCCCCAGGAAAACTACTATGGAAATAACTTCTAAAAATATATAGTAAAAAGACAGCAAGAAAGGCACTAAAGTATTACCCTAGAGAATATCTAACACAAGGCAATATGAGGGACTAGCCTGGTGGTGTAGTGGTTAAGTTTGTGTGCTCCACTTCAGTGGCATGGGGTTCCTGAGTTCAGATCCCGGACACGGACCTCCATACCGCTCATCACGCCATGCTGTGGCAGCATCCCACATACAAAATGGAGGAAGTTTAGCACAGATTTTAGCTCAGCGACATTCTCCCTCAAGCAAAAAGAGGAAGATTGGCAATGGATGTTAGCTTAGGGCCAGACTTCCTCACCAAAAAAAACAGCAATAATATAAAAACAAAAAAGATGTAACAGAAGCAAATAGCACAATTGCAGGTGTAAATCCTATCATATAAATCATTATACTAAGTGTAAGTGGATTAAACACTCCAAAATGCAGAGATTGGCAGAATGGGTCAAAAAACAAGATGCAATTATATACTCACAATAAAAGATGCACTTTAGATTCAAAGACAGAGATAGATTGAAAGTAAAAGGATGGAGGAAGATATGCCATGCCAATAGTAACCAAGAAAAAGCTAGACTGACTGTATTTAAATCAAACAAAATAGACTTTAAGTAAAATTAGTGCTAGAAACAGAGAAAGTCCTTGTATAATGATAAAAAGCTCACTTTATCAGCAAGATATGATGACTGTAAATATATATACACTTAAAAACAAACTATTTTGAAATACATGAAACTATTATAGAATTGAAGGGAGAAATAGGCAATTTAAAAAGTAGTTGGAGACTTAAGTACTCTACTCTTAATAGATAGAACGACTAGACAGAAAATCAGCAAAGATATAGAAGACTTGAATAACATTATCAACTTGACCTAAGAGACGTCGCTCACTGCACCCGACAACAGCAGAATACACATTCAAGCAGACTTGGACTATTCTTTGGAATAGACCATGTTTCAGGTCATATAACAAGTCTTAACAAATTTAACAGGATTGAAATTATAAAGATCATTTTCTCTGACTAAAATGGAATTAAATTAGAAATCATCAACAATAGTTAATTTGGGACATCCACAAATATTTGGAAATAAAGCAGCACATTTCTAAAAAACCCATCCGTCAAAGAAGAAATTACAAGGGAAATTAGTAAGTATTTTGAAGTGAGTGAAAATGAAAACACATCATATTGAAATCTGTGCTAGCAGCTGAAGCAGTACTTGGAAGAAATGTGTAGTTTTAAATGCCTATATTAAAAAAGAAGAAAGATCTCAGTAATCCAAGTTCTCACCATAAAAATGTAGAGAAAGATATAGCAAACCAAAGATAAGCAGAATGAAGGAAATGTGAGTGATTAGAGTGGAAATGAAGGAAATAGCAAACAGAAAAATGATAGAGAAAATCAGTAAAAGCAAAAGTTGGCTCTTTGAAACGATCATCAAAATTGGAAAATCTTTAGGTAGACTTACCAAGAAAAAAGAGAGAAGACACAGATCGCTAAACTTAAGAATCAAAGAGGGGACCTTACCACTGACCTTTCAGATATTAAAAGGGTTAAAGGAAAATACTATGAAAAACTCTGCAAACTTATTCAGTAACATAGATGAAATAAAAAAATTCCTAGAAAATCACGAATTACCTAAACTGACTCAGAAGAAATAGAAAATTTGAATAGACCTATGAAAAGTAAAGAAATTGAGTTAGTAACTAATAATCTACTACAAAGAAAAGCTAAGGCCTAGATGGTTTCACTGGTGAATTTTATCAAATGTTTAAAGAAAAAGTAATTCCAGTATTTCACAAATTCTTCCCTGAAGGAGTTCTAAAACCAAAAGCCAAAGATGTCTCATGAATAGGAAAACACAGACCAGTATTCTTCAAGAATATAGCTACAGATGTTCTCAACAAAATAGTAGCAAACCAAATCCAATGGCATATTTAAAAGATTATACACTGTGACATTGTGGGATTTATCCAAGAAGTGCCAGATGTGTTTAACATCCCAAAATCAGTTAATGTAATTAATAGAATAAAGGACCAAAACCACATAGTTACCTCAATAAAAATAGAAAAGGCATTTAACTAAACCTACACCCATAAAAACTGTTAACAAACAAATAGCAGGAAACTTCCTCAACCTGAGAAAGGGTTTTTATGAAAAACTAGCAGTGAACATCCTACTTAGTAGTTAGTTAAAGGCTGAATGTTTTTTCCTTGCAATTAGGAACAAGAGAAGGATGTTCACTTTTGCCTCTTCAGTACAGCATAGTACCGGAGGTTCTAGCTAATGTAGTAGCTAGGGAAGGCAAGGAAATAAAAGACATCTAGATTTGAAAGGAAACATTAAACTCTTTGTTTGCAGGTAACATCATCTCATATGTAGAAAATTTTAAGGAATCTTAAAAGATAAAAATATTAGAACTAATAAAAGTATTCACCAGGGCAGTAGAATAAAACATCAATATAAAAAAAATCAGCTGTTTTTCTATACATGAACAATGAACAATCCAAAAATAAAAGAATATGATTCTATTCAGAATACCATCAAAAGGAATAAAATACTTAAGGAGTAAATTTAATAATATAATTACAAGACTTGTCCACTGAATATTACAAAAGTTTGCTGAGGGAAATTAAAAGAAGATGTAAGTAAATGCAGAGACATTCTGTGTTCATACATTGCCTGGTATTAACCAGCCAGTGTTTTTAAGATGGCAGTGTTCCTGAAATTGATCTAATGATTCAGCTCAATTCCTGTAAAAATTCCAGCAGACTTTTTGTAGGAAATGGTAAGCTGATCCTAAAATTTATGTGGAAATGCAAACAAACAGGAATTGCCAAAAACGGTTTTGAAAGGGAGCAAAGTTTGAGGACTTCCTCTTTGCAATTTGAAAATTATAAAGCCACTGTTATCAAGACATTTTTGTACGGGCAGAAGGGTAGACATGTGTAGATCAGTTGATTAGAATTAAGAATCCAGAAGTACATCCTTGCTTATAGTCAATTCATTTTTGACAAAGGTGCCGAAGCAGTTCATTAGGAAAAAGTAATCTGTTCTCAAATGATGCTGGGACAAGTGGATACATATCCATCTACATGCAAAAAGATGAACTAGACCTTATACTTCACATTGTACACAAAAATTAACGTCAAGTTTATCACAGACGTAAGTGTAAGAAATAACACTTTTGGAAAAAAATAGGAGAAAAATCTTTAAGCCCTTGGATTAGAAAGAGTTTTCTTATCTGTAACACTGAAAGCATGGCCTATGAAAGAAAAAAGAAGATAGATTGGACCTTATCAAAATTCAAAACTTCTCTGCTTCAAAATACACTGTTAAGAAAATAGAAGACAAGCAACAGAATGGTTGAAAATATTTGCAAAACATGCATCTGTATCAAATGTGTGTCCAAAATTTTCAAATATTCATGTAAGGAAACTGGAACCATCATGTATTGCTGGTGGAAATGTACAATGAGACAGTCAGCAGTTTGTCAGTTTCTTTAAAAGTTCAACACAAAATTATTACATGACCTAGAAATTACACTTGTTAGGTATCTACCTAAAACCTGAATACATGTTCACACAGAGGCTTGAGTGTGGTTGTTCCATAGCACCATTACTCATGATAATCAAAAAATGGAAACAAATATCCATCAACTGATGAGTGGTTAGACAAAATGGGGTATACCCATACAATGGATACTATTTAGTGATAAAAAGAAATGAACTGCTGACACGTTAAAACATAGGTGAACTTCAAAAAACATTATGCAAAGGGTAAGAAGCCATCCATAGAAACCTTGTATTGTATGATTCCGTTTATATTAAGTGTGCAGAAAAGGCAAATTTATAGAGAGAGAGAGATATAGTGGTTGCCCAGGACAGTTTGTGTAAATGGCGATGAGGGATCTTACTGGAATGAGAAAAATTTCTAAAACCAGTTTATTGTGATGGTTGCACCAGTGGGTAAATTTAGTAAAATTCATTGAATTGTATACTTACGGTGAGTGGCTTTTATTATATGTTATATGTGTCTCAAGAAAGTGTTTTTTAAAAAGCAAATGTGGGAAATAAAATTCTATAGCATTTTTAGCCAGAAGCCCAAAATATTTGTATTACCTTTTTTATAAAGCCGTCAAATGTAAGGATACTTTTTTAAATTTCCAGTTACTTTGAACCCTTACTACTCTGTTTCTAGAGCCAGGATCACAGGAAATATCAGTGGAACTCCCTTTCAGACTGACATTGACCTATGTGTATATACTTTTTTATGCAACTATGTCTTCCTGGATTCAAAACAGAAAACCCAGTGTATCTTCCTTATCTTTGAAAATGAGTCATAGCCCTTCGCTTTCTGGCTGTTATAGGTTTGACCTTGTCTGTGAAACATTTGATGAAAATCACCAGAACCAGTTAATATTAGCTTTGCTTTTCATTTCTTTGTTCACTACATTTTTCGTGTTTTGTTTTGTTTTAGATCACTGTGTCCACTACTATGATCTTCGTAACACTAAGCAGCCAATCATGGTGTTCAAAGGACACCGAAAAGCAGTCTCCTATGCAAAGTTTGTGAGTGGGGAGGAAATCGTCTCTGCGTGAGTATCACTCTCTTCAGAGGTTGAGCATAAGACAGATCTCTGTCATCATCAGTTACCGTTGGTAATGTCACCATGGATATACATCTAAAGAGTAACACTATGGTGTATGCACTTTTTCTTAGTAGATTTTTATAACTTGTCTAATTAAAATACATGTATATTCTGGTCTCTATTGCTCACTTTTGTATGTTATTTATGAAAAAATCCTGATGATACCAGTATTTAATGTAGCTCCCTTAAACATTTGAACTCCACATTGGATTTCAGCCCTGCTTCTCCTTAAGAAGAGAGAAACAACATAGTTGATGCAATATGAGAGTAGTGTGTTATTTATTAAAGTCTACTAGTGTGTTATTGTATATGTATCTGCATTGGAGTACAGTAGTAGTATTTTTGGTTATAAGTAATATTTGGTTGACTTTTTAAAAGTCCATGTTACTCGATTTCCCTGTGATTTCGTGGTGACTTTTAAATATGTTTTGAAGAGAACTTTCTAAGTATGGCTGCTAGTACCCAACAACTATCCTTTGAGAAGCCTTCTGAACTGGAGAATCATAGTATAGACTTTTAGTTGTCTTTTATTTTGTTTGAAAGTAATAAGATGTCAACTAGGTAATAAATCTCAATTGCCAAAATATTATTGACAAAGTTCTTCTACTAACAGAGGCAGTCCCTTCTTTCTTTTATCCATTTCATAGTTCTCTTTATTTTATATAACCGTAGTAAATACTCATTCTTAATTTCTCTCTTTTTTATATCTATTACTTCTTCTCAAGTTTAATGATACACTATTTTTTTTTTTCACTTAGTTTCTAATCTCTCTTAGGAGATTATTAATGCCACTGCCTTGTACTTGGTATCTCCTACCACATCCATACTGATTGCTCTAGATAAGAATTTGGTAACTTGAATTGAATTACGAAAAAAGGAAAAAAATAAAGTGGAAACTGAGCTTTCCAAGGGGAGGTAATATAGATAATTAATTCACAAATCTAAATTACGTGGTAACCAGTCAAAAGTATTCCATCTTTAGGAGTAATAATGGCCAGTAAATAATTAAAGTTTCATTCAGATTCAAATATGGATGATGGATTGTATGGCAAAAATATTTTTCTTCAATTTCAGATTTATAAATGTTGAATCAATTAGTTTGATTTCAACTAATTGTGGTATATGTATACTTAATTGTATAAATTGGAAATCTTAGTTGACCTTATTAATGTGGATATATTCTTTGTATTTTCACCAATCTTTTTTCCTTCTTAGTTTTTATGAATCATGATGGTTTTTCTCTTGGACATACTTGGAGTTTAGAAGTATTTAGAATCCACAAATATATTTGGAAATACTAAAAAGTAATATTAAAATATACACATATTGCTAAAACCCTGAACTGTTGGCCAGTAAAAAAATACATACATATATTTTACATACATATATACCATAAAATACATGTAATGGGATAGTCAATGTAATATTGTTGAGCAAAAAATAAATTTAAAACAACCTAAATGTCTAAGAAATGAGAAGAAATAGGGAAGTATTTAAAGAGTTTAGAGTTTGGCCTCTGAAATAAGACAGTTTCAGTTTTGGCTCTGCTATTTACTAGCTGTGGTATCTTAAAAATGTCCTTAACCTTCTGAATTTCAGTTTCCTCATTTCTAAAATGGAGCTAATTATAGTACTTATGTTGTGAATCTTTAAATAAAATAATGTATATAAAGCATTTATCATAGTGCCCTATTCTTTGAATGTAACAGTAAGAGAAAATATTTATTGCATAGTCATTAATGAAGATATAGAAACAAGGGTCGGCCCGGTGGCACAGTGGTTAAGTTTGCACGATCCGCTTTGGTGGCCCGGGGTTCACTGGTTCAAATCCTGGGTGCAGACGTGGTACCACTTGGCAAGCCATGCTGTGGTAGGTGTCCCACGTATAAAGTAGAGGAAGATGGGCATGGATGTTAGCTCAGGGCCAGTCTTCCTCAGCAAAAAAGAGGAGGATTGGCAGCAGATGTTAGCGCAGGGCTAATCTTCCTCAAAAAAAAGGAAAAAATATAGAACATTTATTTTACAGAAGAAAATGTAAAACAAATTGTCGAATGAGGGAGAAACAATTTACAAAATAATATGTATGGTATGATCCAATTTTTGTAACAAGAAGTCAGAAAAAACCAACAGCATGGTGTTTTATTCATGTCCTAAGACTGTCTCTGTATGATAGGATTACCAGTAATTTTTATATTCAATTATTTTTTGTTAAATAACTGCATTTGCTTATTATTTCAGTAAGATAAACTACTTCATATAGACCATTTACCATTCATAGTATTCCACCCCATAGGTTAAATAGTTTATGTTCAGAATACCAATACAATTCAGCAGTTGAAAAGTAAATGAAATCAAGTGGACCAATTGTATCCCTGAAATTAAGTACAGCTCCCATAGAGCTCTTTTGTTGTTTGATGATGGTGTTGATGACTGGTGTTTATAAGCACTTCCTACATGCCCAGGTACTATTGAAAGTGTTTTAAATGAATTAATTTAATTTTCACAATATTTTATAGGATTCATCTAATTCTATAAGGTAATTATTTTTCACATTTAACTCATGAAAAAACAGACCAGAGAGGTTGTATAACTTTCCCAAGGTCAAAAACAAATTAATGGCATATTGAACATTCTAACCCAGACAGTCTAGCTCTAGAGTCTGCATTCTTAATCCGCAACTGGATTACCTGTACTACTAGTACTGATGAGTTTCATGCCTCGAAATCTTAAATGCATTCTAACTTTTTGTGTTTGCCTCAGCTCAACAGACAGCCAACTAAAGCTGTGGAATGTAGGGAAACCATACTGTCTACGTTCCTTCAAGGGTCACATCAATGAAAAAAACTTTGTAGGCCTCGCTTCCAATGGAGATTATATAGCTTGTGGTAAGTGAAACCTGGAACTTTTTAGCTGGTGACTGTCACTGAAATTGCCTTCAATGGAAATAGAGTACACGCCAAGTCACGAAGTGGTTTGTACATTCAGAAGGTGGCGTATAGACTCAATGCCTCAGCACTTTGGATTTTTCTTAGGTTTTACTGGAAGAAGTGTCGCTCTTTCCCTTCTTTACTGAGCAACAAGCCCTGACAACAGGAAATAGCATAAAATTGTTAAATATGTTTTGTACTTTTTCTCCATTTTAACATAATTTCTATAGATATTAGGTAGAAGACAGACAATATTAATTTCTGCTAATATCCTAATTTTGGAGACATTGTTTGTCTTCTTCATTTCTTCTATTTCATATTTCTTAGGCTTGATATTCATTTTCCCCTATATAGTGTTCTTTTCATTAAGCAGTCTGTTTGCATAGTCTTGATATGTTATTCTAGGGCTTTTATTGTTGATAATTTATACAAATTTAAATCTGAAGTAGAAAAATTAAATTTGATACTGTTCAAATGCTCTAATATATCTAATGCTGAATATACGAACTGTCCTCAGTACTTTGAAGTGACTTAGTCTTTGGTCAATAAAGTTGACTCTCTCCACACGTGCATGAACCTAAACCCTGCCAAAGCAAATCTCTGTCACATTTATCCCAGTTTGATAGACTGCTCAAAAACACAGGTTTTTAGACCACTCATCTAGTAGAGTAATGCCTTTATTGAAAAATGGGAAATAAGTTTTGTAGCTTATTAAAATTTGCCTTTGTTAGTGGTATAACTTTCTTTTTCCTCTTTAGATAGAAATCTTTCTAAATGTATTTTAAGATTCATGATATAATAACAAATTCTAGACCCCTGCCATAAGTGATTTTTATATAGTAATTTCAGCCTTAGAGTTATCAATATTGTTATATCATTTAACAATGATTATTTCTTTAGATAAATAAAGTCTTTTTTCTGTGAATCCTTTTTTCACATGATTCCCAAGAAACCCTATGCTCTGGTCTTTCATATTTAACCATAAAAGATTATGTCTTTGAGCTTAAACACCAAATAATAATTACCTTATGAATGTGATTTCCTAATTCTGAGTTCTCTCATTCTAAAAACTTATGTTTTTCTTTAATTTTTTTTAGGAAGCGAGAACAACTCTCTTTACCTGTACTATAAAGGACTTTCTAAGACTTTGCTAACTTTTAAGTTTGATACGGTCAAAAGTGTTCTGGACAAAGACCGAAAAGAAGATGATACAAATGAATTTGTTAGTGCCGTGTGTTGGAGGGCACTGCCAGATGGGGTGAGTTTTTATATCAGTGTTTTCACTTTGGTGTCTCCTATAATGCTTATGTTTATATATACGGGTGAATTTTTTTAAGCTTAAAATATGAATTGATGTGTGCTTTCTCTTGTGCGTAGTATTGCATCACCCAAGGAAACAGGCGTTTTAGCTAGTAATTGAAACATCACTAATGAAACAATGTTGTGCTGACATGTCTCTCCCATATGCAACCATAGCATCTTGTACAAACCTCTGTTACACCATTATCACATTGTATCTTTATATTTTTCCTGTAAGACTGGAAATTTCTCCAGAGTACTCACTGTGTCTCATTTTCTTTAGTGATCAATTTATGCTCAGTAAACGTTCAGCTGAATTTGATACTGTATTAGGAATAAGAAAATTTGATGTAGGTAAAGGAGAGTGGCTTATAGGTACACCTAATTAAAGGCCATTTCAAGGCAGAATTGGTCTCGACAAAATATATTTATACAAGAATATTTAAACACATTTAATTTCTTAACAAGAAAGTTGCACTTCTAGGTAGCCAAAAAAAGTTTCCTCCAACTTGTCACTTACTCTTACATTTTTAAGTATAAGCTTTCTCATAATTGTTTTATTATCTTGATTTTTATAAACATCAGTCATTCATTAATGTCATATTTTTTTAAGTAGTTTTTTAAGTGCTAACTTGGGGTTAGTTTTAATTTTGACACAAAAAATTCTTACTTGATGCCTACTTTAAGATATCTGAGTTCTAAGTACAGTTTAACTTTAATTAGATATATTTCATTGCTATCTTGTTTAAAGTTCTGTTACTCAACTTTTAGTTTTGGTAATGGCAGAGTAGGTGATTTAGACCACCCCTCCCTCTAAGTGGAACTAAAAAACTTGGACCAAATGTATGTACTTTACAAAACCAAACCAAAACTGTCTGAAGGCATTGGAAAGTAAACAAGATAGGAAAGAATTACCAGCCCAGGAGTGTGACCCTGGCTTTTCCCCTGGGAGCATTTGCCAGTTTTGGTGGCATGGCTGAAAGCACTTACGGTGCCTCACAGGGGCACACGATTGCAGTCTAGTGCTCACTACTGTGTGAGGGAGCTCACTGTGGTTTAGGTTCCCAAAGAGCTATAGTCTAGGATCCACCAGTAGAAGATAAGCCCTCATAGCACTTGCAGCTCAACTTCAAATCACATCAGCCGTGACATTAAATTGAGGTAATCCAGGATTGCTAGTGTCCACAGGATACAAAATTAAATCCTCTCTGAAAGAAGATATTCTAAAAAAGATCATCTAAGGACTTCCTTTATTTTTTCAAAATTGTAAATACAGTAACTAGGGCACCATAAAAAATAAACAGGCATGGGAAAAGCCAAGCCAGCATGAATAGACCCAGCATAAGCAATGAACAATAGAAACAAAATCACAGTGAGTCTGGATATTAGAGTTATCAGACATAGCTTGAAGATAACCATGCTGGCAAGTGAAAGACAAGATGGAAAATTTCAACTGGGAACTAAGAACTATTTTAAAAATGAAAGTCCAAGAGCTGAAAAAATATCATTACCAAAATTAAGAACTTGGTGGATTGGTTGAATGGCAGATAAGACACAGTTGAAAAGAGAATTATTGAACTTGTAGGTAAGTTAGAAGAAAATATACAGAAGGAAGCATGGAGAGACAAAAATTATGAAAAAAATACAGAAAAGAGATAGAAGATGGGTTAAGAAAGTTAAACATATTCAATAGGAGGCCTAAAAGGGGAGAAGAAAAATAATGTAGCTGAAGCAAATGTTAGCATTATTGTTGAGAACTTTACAAAATTGATGAAAGACATCAAGGCAGAGATTCAGTAAGCTGTTGCACCCTAGAGAATAAATGACTTGAAATCTGCAATGTGAGTGAAGATTTAATATCCGACCTGGATTTAGGAGACTTAGAATTTTATGTGCCAGAGGAGACAAAAAACAAAATAAGTAATTATATGAGAAGCTGACAAGTGCTTTGGAGAAAAACAAAGCAGGAAGGTGGGATGGGGAGTGTTGGAGTAGGGGGTTGTAGTTCTCAGTTGGTGGTGACAAAATGCCTACCTGAGTAGCTAAATTAGAGGAAAGACTAGAAGGAGATGAAGCCGTAATCCATGTTTAAATGTAGGAGGAGAGTATTCCGGGTGGAATAAATAATTCAGAGGCCTTGTGATTAGTAAGACTGTGATTAGTGTTCAAGGAATGAAAAGGCGGCCAGTGCTGCAGCACTGGAGTGAGCTAGGTGGAGAGTAGTAGATGATTTTAGAGCAGTGAAGAAGAACCATGTCAGTAAAACATTGTTTACCATTATTAGGACTTTGGCTTTTATTGGGAGTGAGTTGAAAGCCATTGTGAGATTTTGAGCAAAGTAGTGATATAATCTGACTTAAATTTTTTTGAGAAGATCGGCTTGGCTGTTTTGTAGAATACAGACCAGGTAAGATAAAATAGTGGTACACCGGTGAGAAGTAGTCAGATCCTGTTCACGTTTTGAAAGAACCAGTAGAATTGCCGATACATTCCATGTGGAGAGTAAATGAGAAAAGTCTAGGATGACACCAAAGTTTTTTCCCCAAGCAACTTTAAGAGTGGAGTTGCCGTTAATTCAGATGAAGACCAGCAGAGGCAGCTGTCTTAGGGGAGAAGACCAAGAGTTGACTTTTAGACTGGCTAAGTTTGAGACTTACTAAAAATGCCACATGGAGATGTCAGGTTTGGAATTCATAGGAGACTTGTGAACTTCTAAAGTTTGAGATGTTTCCTGCCATCCATGTGGACATGCTAAGTTTGGCATTCACAGCAGATTGTAGGGCCAAAGATACAAATTTGGTAGCTGTTGGCATATGGTATTTAAGCCAAGAAACTGGATAGGATCTCTCCAAAGGAGTGTAATTAGAGATTACAAATATTATGAGTACCTTGCTTGAGGGCACTTCTTTGTTCAGTGATTGAGGCAGTGAGGAGGAATCAACAAAAAGACTGAGAAGGAGTGGTTATCAATAGTAGGAAAACTGGTGCCTGGGAAGCCAAGTGAAGAAAGGTTTTCAAGGAGGAGGAACTGTTCAGTTTTGTCAAATGCTACTAATACAAGTAATGAGCAAAAAAATGAAAGGAGTGATAAGACAAAAGCTTGATTCGAGTGGTTTTAAGAAAGAAAGGGAAGGGAGAAATTGGAGATGGTGAAGTATGGAGAACTGTTTTGGGGACTAATAAAATAGTACCGTGTTTACTCTCATCTAGATTACTTTTGTAAGATTTGAGATCAGTAACTGTCTCTAGAAAAGCCAAACATTTCATTGTCTTTCTGTTTTTTATTTCTATCCTATCTAATTTTAATCACAAGAACGAGATCAATTTAAGGACACTTACAAAATAGCTTAACTTTGAAAGTTTTTGGACAAATGTAAGTGGTATATCAATTTACTCTATGAATTAACAGAAAACATAAAACTCCTCAATTAATAATATAAAAAATTGCATATGCCTTTATGTTATCATTTATGGCAGTGATTTAGTCATAGAGGGAATGAAAAATTAACAATGAGTGGTAGAGGGAGAAACACAAATACAAATAGATTCTTTTAGGGCAGTATCTCAATGTTATAAAAATTTAGGCTATTTTCCTGCAGATTCACTTTTTGTCTAGCCTTGATTTTTCTTATAACTTAGATACGCATATTTCTTTTTGGCCACTTCTAGCTAAAAATGAACCAGTAATCTCAAGCCCTGTTTTGAACAATCACCCAGGATCATATGTAATTTCTAACTTTATTTCTACGATCTTAGTATAAACTGGAAGGAGTGTTATACACCGCCCTTTTTTAAGATGTTGCTCAATTTCACTGTAGCTTCCACCCTCCTACTTTGTTCCACAGTGCTGTGGAGGTTAACTGCACGCTGCTCTCCCACCTGCACATTTGCCATGTGGTCTACTTTTGCTTTAAGGTTTCCCATTTTTTTCTTTTATTTACTCCTGTTAAAGACAGAGAATATTTCTAATACTGTTTCTTTTAATCTGAGAGATAGTACTTTGTCTTTTGTCTCTTTCTTCCAAATATTTTCCCTCTGTCTAAAAACGCTTTTATTCAGTCACCTTAGGGTTTGGTGACAGATTCTTCTGTCCTTTGTTCCTTAGCTTTGTCTTGCCAAGGTCGTGGCTCTAGCATTTCTACACTAAAATGCTGCAACCTCTTGTACTTAATTTTCAAAGGAGTCGCCCGAGCAGAGCCTGTGGAACTTCAGCCACTCGGCCGTGTGAGAATTCTCTTTTTTAAAAGAAATTCTTGCTTGAAAGGGGAATACCATGCAACTGAGATATTATCTTATAAGCATAGTCCTCTGGCAATTTGATGTTAGTAATTTAAGTCTATTCTGCTGTCTCCCACATTCCACATCCACCTTGAGAGTAATACTACTAAGCTAAGGTAAATTTTGGACAATATTCTTTATTTCTGTTGTATCTTTTTTTTTTATTATTATCATTGCTTTATTCAGACACTGGAGTTAGGTAAAGATTATATATGTTCTGTATCTGTGCATCCTTCTGTGTTATGACTCTTATCTGAAACTGTTGGAATGAAATATAAACTAATTCAAGAATGCAAATGACTATTTCTGTTCTTAAGTGACCATGTGTGTGTAAAGGGACACTATATTTTTGTTGGATGCAGATCCTGAGTCCATAGTAACTCCCACTGAGGCTGCAGGTACCATCAACCTTATCTCTGAACCACATCATACATAATTATCTAGTCTTGGATCACCAATTCAAATGTGTTTTAATGGTAAAAGGCAATACTTGTAAAGGACACTTAAAACTCCCTTAACTCTTCACAAGTGACCGAAAAAAGGGTCTCTAGCCTCAGAAAAAAACTTTGGTTATTAAGGGTGGATATTTTCTCTTGTGGCTTGAAACACCAGGAAACATATTAAGTTTTTGTAGCTTTAGACTGAAGGATGTCAGGATAACGATTTCCTAATTTCTCTTCCGTGAAACCAGATCCAACAAAACTTGACTTGGGAATCCGTCAACTGTTATCACCCATACTATACAAAGTTATAACCATTTTAGGCGAGAGGGTCTTCTTCAATCATATAGTGAAATATGTTCTTTCTGTTCTTATTTCTAATGAATAAAACTTTATGTAATGAAATGCTTATTCTAAAGTGTTTTTTAACTAGATCTTTGTATTCTTAAGCAGATCTTCTTTTCTTTACCTAAATCTCTCATGATTCCTATCCATTAAAAATATTTGCTGAATGAGTTAATATACTGCCTTGTACTGTTATTTGTGTTTATGTCTCATATCTCCTGCTAACCTGCAAACTCCTTGAAAAAAAGGCATCATCATATATTGAGTAAGAGCACAGACTGTGGAGCCAGGTTCAAATCAGGTTCCTACTTATCAGCTCTGTGACCTTGCTCAAGTTCCTTAACCTGTACTGTGCTTCAGTTTCCTCCTCTATAAGGTGCTGATGATAATAGTAAGCTACTTCTTAGAGTTATTATAAAGTTAAAATAAGTTAATTTACGTAAAGCGTTACGATTAGTTTTTGGCAAATAGTAAGAGCTGTGTTTTCTATTAGCATTATTCATGTTTTAATTACCCTTAACACTAAGCAAAATATTTTCACATAATGTGTAATTAATATATAATTTTTGTAATGAATGATACAGTCCTTCACGCATGACTATTACCTTGTTTTTTGCATAATTAATTAAATATTAATTTTTGAAATGAAAGAAATATTGGAGTAGAGGTGGGAGATACTTCTAATATCTAATAGATGCACTTAAAACTCAGTGGTAGATCAAGATTACATTAATTTAAGAAAACTAGTTTTCCTGACATGAACATTCATGGCTACCTATATGATTATTTCTTAATTACCATTTGCCCCTTGGGATATAACCTCCAGGCTTTTGCCTATTTTCAAAAGCAACAGTTTTAAAGTGCGTGCAGCTATAGGGAAATTGATATTTATTGTTGGCTTAATATTTTTCTTAGATTTATAGCCTGTTCCTCCTTCCCTTTCTCCATTGCATTAGCACTATTTCACAGTTCAGTCTTCTCTCAAAAAGACTTATCTGTTTTTCCAGTGTATATATGTTTTTTTCTAAGAGATAAGCATCCCTCTCTGACTTACTAAACGCTGTGTATAAAGCATCAGGTTGTACCAAACTAGGAAAGTTAAAGCAATGTGAACAGCCAGTCTGCTTCTGTGAAAGTGCAGAAGGCATCCATACTACGATGTCTTTATACCAGTGGTTCTCAAACCTGACTGATCATCAGAATCACCTTGAGATCTTTCCAAAGAAAATAACAAACAGTTCTATTCTTAGACCCATGAATCCATCTTTTCAGGGAGAAAGGGAGAAAGGTAGAGATTTGTAATTTGAAAAGTTCCCTAGGTCTCCTTGGAAAATTATATAAACAATAAAGTTTGGAAACAGATGATTCAGTTACCGCTGGAAAGAGATTTGTTAAAAAATGTTTCTTTTGCATCTGCTAAAGAGGGAATAATTGTAATTATGAATACCTAATGTCTGTTAGATTTTGCTACCTTACCGCCCTCAGGAAGAAACGCAAACAAAAATATAAGATGTGGTCTTTTTTCCTTTAATTATATTAACTTTCCACGCTTATAAGCTATTTCTTATCCTGAATTCTTCAGTCAAGACTAGGAAGACAACATAGGACTTTCTTTTTCTTTTCTTCTCTCCTTTCTTCATTTCTGTTTCTCTTTTTCCTTTTATCTTTCCTTTCCTTTCTTCTTTCCTCTAGCCCGATGGTTTATAACACTTTAGAAAATTTTCCTGACTGGAAGAGGGCCAATCTGAATGAACTCTTGTCTATCTTGGGCGTGGAAGGAAAGAAGATTCTGAGCATGGACCCTGACTTCCAGGAAGACTGTGGCTCCCATCTCCTCCTAAGGGCCCCACTGTTCCCTTACTGTCCAGACTAGAGTGGGGTGGGAAGTAGAAGAGAGAGGAGACAAGAAGGTAGTGTGATACTGAAGCAAACCTATAATTTATTCTCCAAGGAAATTACATTGTGCAAATATTCTTTAACCTTAATATCCACTACTCTATGGACAGCGTCTGTGAAAACATTTGTTGCATTAGATATTTTGTGGTGAGTATTATAATGAAATCGACAAAATATGATTTAGTGGGTCTGCTAGTCGACATTTAAAATATTTTTTTATTGTCATTTTTATATGTACTGTAATGGAATTTGACCAATATTAAAATGGCTCTTATAATTTTTTTCTCATTAAATACTTTTTTGTTTGTTTTTCTTTTTTGAGGAAAATTAGCCCTCAGCTAACTACTGCCAGTCCTCCTCTTTTTGCTGAGGAAGCCTGGCTCTGAGCTAACATCCGTGCCCATCTTCCTCTAGTTTATACGTGGGACGCCTACCACAGCATGGCTGCCAAGCAGTGCCATGTCCGCACCCGGGATCCGAACCAGCGAACCCCGGGCCGCCGAGAAGCGGAACGTGCGAACTTAACCGCTGCACCACCGGGCCGGCCCCTAATTAAATACTTTTTTAAAAATAGTGTCTATCCGTCTGAAGTAAGCCAATTTTGAAGCATAGAATTGACACAAATCTTTAAGCTACTTGGTTTTTGGGTTTTTTTGTTTTGCATTTTGCAAGGGAAAAAAGAAATAATGTGGGAATGCATTCTGAAGTACGCTGTTAACCTGTAAATAATTTTAATTATTACGCCATCATGCTTAAACTTGTCCAAAATATTTTGAGATCGGAAGGTATTTAACTTTGGTTTCTAAATGTTTCTCTTTTGATAGTTCATACCAAATTACCATAATAGTAGTAGGAAGAAAGAGAATGAATATTAAATATCATTTCCTTAACTTAGAAGTTAATAACTTAAAAGTTTATTTCCTTAACTTAAAAGTTTCCTTAACTTCACGTTTACTTGAATTGGTTTCATATGCCAAATTGTATGTTTGGGAAAAAATGATTGTTCTTTTCTAATTGAATAGAAATATATTTAACAGTTACTTAAAGCAGAATTAGCCAAGGAGAGCAGCTGTTTAAGAGAAAAGTGTTTCCTCCTAATTCAAACTTGCATCCCATCTGGGGAAAAGAAATATCTTTTGGTCTTTTATTTCACAGTGCCGCATTAATCCCTCTTGTTCTCATGACACTCTCCTATATTGATGTGATCGTTATGGGAGTTTGTGCCTTTCATATCTCTTAACTCCATCAATTCTTAAATCCCATTAAATGCAGCATTTTTCCAAATAAAGCTATCAGAAATTGGCATTGACTGTTCTCAGGAGGTAGAAGAGTTATTACTGCTGAACATAGGAATAATTAGGTTAAAGAAAAGTCAGTCTGTTATAATTGCTGTAAAGAAGCCATTTAATTTTGTGCCTGTTTAAATTAGTCTTTTTTACTATAAGTAAGATTACCTTGGACGAAAATATAGATTATTTGTTATAACTGTGATAGCCAACCAAAAGATGAAGATGAAGGCAGAAAATAAATCATTTGGTTTAAATGACAAAGTGTTTACACATTGTTGAAATTAAATAGGCAGTTGGTCTTGCTTCTATTTGTCTTCAAGATCTTTGGCTCTCGAATGAAATTAGGAAGCTTTGGGGATAGATTGTGTAGAAAGTAAATATGAGTTCAAGATTCAGTTCCTTTTTGTTGATTTGTTGTTTTAAATTCTAAGTATCTAGAGTTGAGGCTTTATGAATCACCAAGCATAGTTTTGTGAGATGTTTTCCAGAGAATGGGATAAAATTGGAGGAGTTGGCTTTGTTTTTTGGGGTTTTTTTTGATGAGGAAGATTGTCCCTGAGCTAACATCTATTACCAGTCCTCCTCTTTTTGCTTGAGAAAGATTGTCTCTGAGCTAACATCTGTGCCAGTCTTCTATTTTGTATGTAGGATGCTGCCACAGCATGGCTTGATGAGCAATGTGTAGGTCCACACCTGGGATCAGAACCTGCAAACCCTGGGCTGCCAAAGCGGAGCATGCGAACTTAACCGCTACACCACTGGACTGGCCCCTGGCTTTGTTTTTAGCGTGTTTTTATTTCTTACAACATTCCAAATATTGGTTTATTTTAGGAGACCCAAGAGTTTATCTTTTTATTTTAAAATTGCTAAGAATGATTATATCTCTCAAAAAAAGTCCTCATAGCTCCCAAAGTAGTAAATAATAAATAAGAAATGAAACTAATAAATAAGGAATGAAATATTTCATTTCATGCTAGACATCTAAATACCTTTGTCTAGTTTGAAATATGGAACTGAGTGTATTTAATCCTTATTTTTAGCAGCCAAGAGTCATTTGTTTCCTAAGTCATACTCCCGTGCTCTTTCTTATCATCTTTTACTAACTAGCCAAATCTGTAATTCACATGATAATCCTTGATGTCTGTACTAATGGAAGATTATAGTGGTTCAGATTAATCCAAGGTGTCAACTAACAAGGATGGATAATTGATGTAGAGACTTATTTGAGTATTTACATTTCAATTTTATCTTATGTTCTGAAAAGAATAAAAGGAGGTTTCTGCCTCTCCCAATTAGTAAGTTAACCTTGCAACTTCAAAGTTCAGTAGGAGTCCCTGTTTGTAAGGAGTATTTTCATTTCCTTAAAGTTTTCTGTTTTATAAAGGGTTAAAGATCTTTTCATTCTAAAACTTTCACATTTTGCAGGCAGGATTTTTAAGATGTGACAACTTTGTTTTCCTTTACTAATAGAAAGGGTGAATTATTGATAGCAAAACAAATTCTGGGATCCCTCATGGGGATCTCACTGGTCTTATTGATAGAGAAAGCCCAGTCACCCTTGTAGACTTTACGTTCTCCATCGGACTACTCACTATTTTTAAAAACAAGTGTTCAGTCATCCTATAATGGAAGAGTAGAATGAAGAGAACCACTTAATTGTGACCAGTGTGTGATTGTTCTCTATACATTAAGTGCATGCTTTTACTTATTTCTCTTTTTTCCTTTTCATTCTGTCCTTTCCAAATCATTATGTTAGGGATATGGAGAAAAAGATCACTTCTCAAGGGTAACAACTGGTGGGTTTTTTTGTTTTTTGGCTTCTGGTTTTTTGTTAGTCTTTATTTAAATGTCTTATTAACTCTAAACTCATCCGTTTGATATGACTAATGTGGGGAAAAGGTTTTGTTTTCTTTCTGGTAATATTAGTAAATTGTTTGAAGGTATATTTTTTCTGTCGAATGAGATTTATGAAAAAAGTGTTACTTTTAAGCTTTTGTATATCTGTGTTTTTCAGGTATGAGAATTTGCATCAACCTGAATTGTTAAGGGTGAAACTATTGGCTATGAATAGGTGGGAATAAACCCTTAGGAAGAGATTTTCCCACCTGGTTTAGGTGCCATGTTTCTTACCAAGTGATAAGTGGCAATTACTTTTTTAAACAAGCATGAGGTTTTGCGTCTTTGTATGAATATTTGCATTTGAATTATTATGCAGTTTCCTCTTATGCTTGCTAACATATACAAGTTGCATATCAGAAGAGTCAAAACAAATAAAAATAACTACAAGCTTCCTTCTCAGTCTGTCCTAACATATAAAGTAATGCCTGACTAAGTAGAAACTTATTATCTTAGCATTTGGATCCTCTAAATCCAGTTATATCTTATTCAGGAAACCTAATGACCTTTTTTATCCCTTCGTCATCTGTGCTTCAGAGTGTTATAGTTTTCTCCACTAATAAAGAACTTTTAGAAAATAGAGCAGGGAAAATCGACCTGTAATTCTACTACCTCACCCAAAGCACAGTTAATGTTTTGGTGTTGCCCTTCCAGTCTTCAGCCAATATTTTTTAAATAGTTTTACGATATAGATATATTTTGTATCTAGCTTTTTACATCCATCACTACATCTAAGCATTTCTCACCTTATCATAATAGTAGTAGAAAGTGTCAATGCAAATAATCCATAAGCAATCTGTAAGTCAAAATTGGGGTGAGTTTATTATGAGCCAGATCTGAGGACTAGCCCAGGGTCTTCCTTCCCCAAGGAAGGAAGGGCACCAAAGAAGTGGAGTGTACAGAGTGGTTATATACGGTCTTGGAACAAAAAGTATACATCACATATGATAGGGAGTCTAGTCTAGGGAGAGTTGCTTATCCTTAAGGAAATACCAATGTGTGGGAAGTTTCATCTTTATGTTAAGGGCATTTATTTTTGTCTTTGGGACATAGCAAATGCTTAAAGCAGATATACAATGCATCCATGGTCAGGCCCTTTTAGAAAAACAAGGTCAGACCAAATTAGTTTTATACCAAATGGCTTCCTCATATACTCCACTATTTCCTGTTGCTGCCATTTGTTTATCAAAAGCATTTATATATATTATCAATTACTATTTGTTGTTACTAAACATTTAGGCTGCTGCTGCTTTTTTCTCAGTTCTAAATTTGTAATATTTTGGGGCCTATTTTTTTTCTCTCTTATCTTGCAATATTGTTTGGAATACAAAATCCCATAAGTGGGTGAAACAGCTGGATCAAAATATTCAGATTTTTTTAGCTTTTGATATCCATTATTATGTCGATTTCCCAAAACAGACATTTTTTAATTGCTTTTTCTCCCCAAATCCGCCCAGTACATAGTTGTATATTCTAGTTGTGGCTCAAAAGACATATTTTTTAAACTTCCGTTTCTCTTACCCATGCCAGCACTGGTTGTTGGAGAGAGGGAGATGAAGGTGAGATAAAGAGAGAATTTGTGGCAATCTATTTATATTTTCATGTAGCTCAGACTTTGAGAGCTGATCTCTGGGTATAAACCTCAGTTCTGTCACTCTGTGACACCTTGGGAAAATTCCTTATCTTCTCTGAGTCTACTTACTCATTTTCGAAGTGGATTAATAACTAGTCTTTAAATACCTCAAAGTGGTGTTTGGAAATAAGTGAGATTATGTATATGAAAAACTTGTGCATAGTAAGTTTTCAATAAATGGTAGCTGCTACTAATAATAAATTAATGTGTAAAAATCAGGAAATTAACATTGGAGCATCAATTTGCGTTCATTATCTTACTTAGTATTTTGCATAAGTTATCCTAATCTATTCCATGTATTTCTAGGCAGAAGGAACAGCATGTGCAAAAGCTTGAGACTATGAAAGTGTACCATGTGTTTGGAGGCTGCTAGGAGATGAAGCGGGAAGTGGTAGATTAGGAAAAGTGATTTTTAAGGAGCGTTCTAGACTGTTTTAAGGACCTTGAACTTTATCTGTGCAAAAATAAAGGCCTTTAAGAAGTGTGATTTACCTCAAGTTTTGATTCATGGTTTTAGTTTAATTTAAAAAAGAAAAAACAAAGATAGTGCTAGCTGAAGTGCCTATGGTAGGCTAAAACAGAAAGACACTGGTGATGGGGTTTTACTTTGGCCCAAGTATTTAGGAGATGTGTTTGAGGTTAAATTGACAGGATCCATTGTTTCATTAGAGGGATGACTCCTCTAGGTTTATAGCAGTTAGTTAGCGTTTTTCATTTTAGGTCAGTCACTTAACATGTCTGAGTTTCATTTCCCTCTTTAATTTGAAGGAGTTGTATACTTGATTTCTGTTGCCCAGTGGCCGTTTGTAAGACCAGCTATGCTTATAGTAAGATCATATTGTTTATAGGTAGATAGCTAACAAATCAAACCTCGTTTTACCCCATGCATGACAAACTCACCAAAACATTGACTGTCTGAGAAACTCTTAGGTTTGCTTTAGTTCTGTCTTGATTGAGCTCCTAAAACTCGCTTAAAAATGGAATAGCTGCTCCGAATTCTAGGATGTCGCTTAACCAAAGAAAAGAACTCTTCTGCCACTTGAACATAACCCACCTCAGGACAGAAACTTTCTTGATGTTGAGAAGATGGGGCAAAAAGTTTCCTAAAGACAACTTTCTAAGAAAAATTGAATTTTCTTTGACTAGTTTTAGAAATCCTTATTGAGCAAATTGCAACACCTTCCAAGGACTATTGCTCTACATATGAATATTTTACAAATAATAGTGGTAAGAAAAATAATTTGTTTTTAAAAATCTCTCTAAAATGTCGTGAACTTCCTTTGTTCCCATGTTCTTTACCAGTTCCCCTTTAATGTAATGTTTCTGTTACTGTAATTACTGCATTATTTTTTGTTTTAATTTTGGCATCTTCACGTTGTCGGTAAGTCTTTGGATAGACTCTTACTGCCACAGGTTAATAGAAAGTTATTGTCTTTGAGTTTATATCGCATCTTAATAACACCTGCATCTGTCCTGTTCCTCTGATGAAGAGCTTCTGTTCTAATCACTTAATATTTTAAAAGATTATTATGAGATGAAAAAACAATAGACTGACGCTCTTTTCCTTTCTAACATTGTTCTGAAGTTTTGATTGTACAGTTGAACCTAGTGTAAAATGAAAGCATTGATACAGAGGCAATCACGTTTTCTAACTATGTAACTGGTCTTTAAATATTCACATGAGTTAGCACCCTTCTCACTGCTCTGTTAATACTGAAATCGGGAAAGGAATAGAATGGATGGTAATGCTAACACTTCAGACTAGTGCTGAGTTAGTTGATGTGATTGACTAGTGTTCTAGAACTAAGCCTTTTTTTTAAAGCTCCTTATTAAATCAAATGTCTATATTAGTTAGATTACCAGTTACCAGTTATCATGTTTGATTACTCTATGGTCCTTTGGGGCTCTTCAGTTCCTCTAGTACAAAATTCTTAACTTAGAATTCATGGAACTTAGCTCAGAAGGATCTCCAGGGCATTCTTAGACCCACTAAAAGCATATGAAAAAGTTTGTCATGTCCACATCATTTTTCTAGAAAGACAGGTTATTGCTTTTATTAGATTCTTAAAGGGGATCAAAACATTGATAATTAAAAATCAGTGCTAAAAAATGTAATCTGGCAAGTTGACTTGACAGCTGTGAATTAAGTTGTACTAGCAATACCAATTACTAAAAATTATAATTGTTAGTTTTCTACCCTCGCTTTGAAATTTACATTAATTTTTGTATAGCTTGGCAGACTTAAAATGAAACAAAGAAAAAGTCACAGAATAATTGTATAGAAGCTCTTTATTTTAATTCTTTCATTCTTTTGCTCTACCTCTTGCAGTCTAAAAATAGATTTGTGTATCTATCATGCTATGAGAGAGAAAGAGAGAATGTATGTGTGTGTGTGTGTGTGTGTGTGTGTGTGTGTGACCTTAAGCAAATCACTTTGCCTCTGTTTGTTTCCTCATGTTTTATAAAAGGAAGTAACATCAGATTTACTGCCTCACAAAGTTGTTTTAAAACTCAAATGAGTTTTTGGCTGTGAACAAAACGTTTTAACACATATAACATCAGGTTAAGGCAGGATACATCTGTCACATGTAGAACAGACCAGTTGTAGTGAAGAATTTCACATTAATTTGTTAATACATTGTTAAGAAAAAATAACTCCATAAAAATTGCTAATAATTTTGTGCATAATCTCACAAATGAAAAGCAAGAACAGGTAAATAAGATTATAAAACATCTTTTTCCTCATCTAAGAGTATGAAATCTGTTTATGGAAAGAAGTTTTGGCTGGGCTTGTGTATCTCAGATAGCTGTATTTAAAGGTATATTTTCTGGGATTATGCCAAGAGTTATTAATATATCTTCGAATAAATATAAAACATGTCTAAATCTTAACATGAACTTTATAGGGAGAATTGTTTAGCGTAAAATATCCCAAATTTGAAATAAAAGGAGTGCATCCATAATTGTGTACTGTTTCAGTTTGTTGATTTATTAGTATGCCTCATGGTAGATTCTGAGAGTATTTATAGGGAATGTAAAAAAGAATGTGACAAAATTTTCATGTTGTATAGGTAAAAAATGACAAAAAAGGATGTTTATTATATATTTGTTACTCTTTTTTTTTATATTTACTAGTTTTATAAGTGAAAAATTGTTTATTGTACAAATATTTGTCTTACTACTCTGCATTATCACATGAGTTTTTGATGTAATAATCTTGAAAACAGATGATCCTTACTTGGGAAGCTTAATAGGTGAGTTGTTAAGAAAATACAGTAATTACACATTTTGCATGAGCAGTTATACAGTACACATCATTTTTCAGTAAGATTCTTTTTTCTGTTTTTAGTGCATAAGATTCAGTTTTTGTCCCTCTCAAAACAAGTAGGAAGACACAGTTTCACTTCACCGTTTGTTAATGATTTTTACCTCATTGTAAAAGCTACCTATAAAAATTTAAAAATCTTCATTCTAAATTGTTTTAAATTTGGAAGACATGTTTACTGTGTAGACTGTGAGTTAATAACTGGTACAACATCGTTTAGGATCTAGTGTTTTCTGCCTCATATCGTCCTAAAGTGATGGATACGTAGTATTTCAGAGTATCTAACAAACTTTGTATTTTTTATGCATTCCTCTGCCTATTGCCACCACTCCTAAAAAAGTGTGTTTAAAAGGAACATGTACATAAGACTTAAACTGACCATCTAATTTTTAACTTTCATTCAGTTCAAAATATTTTTAAAATTTCCCTTGACATTTTCTGTTTGACCTTTGGGTTATTTGGAAGTGTGTCGTTTAATATCCAGATTTTGGAATTCTTCAGATATCTTCATTTTATTAATTTCTGGTTTGATTTTGTCGTGGTCTGAGAAATATATTATATGGTTTCTATTCTTTTAAGTTTAAAGTTAGTTTCATGGTTCCAGGTGCGGTCTATCTTGGTCAGTGTTCCATGTGCACTTGAGAAGGATCTGTCTTATGCTTTTATTCAGTAGACTATTTTGTACATGTCAATTAGGTGAACTTAGTTGATAGTGTTTTGCAATTTTTCTATGTTCTTGCTAATTTTCTGTCTCGTTCTATCAGTTATTTAGTAGGGATATTAAAATCTCCATCTATTAATTGTTCAGTTCTCTATTTCTCCTTTTAATCCTGTCAGTTTTTGTTTTATGTATTTTTGTGCTCTGTTGCATATATAATTGTTATAGCTTCCTTATATGTGTTAACTCTTTTGTCATTGTGAAATGTTCCTTTTTGTCTATTATAACATTTTTGGTCACAAGGTTTATTTTGTCAGACATTAATATGGCGATTCCAGCGTTCTTATGGTTACTGTTTGTATGGTATAATGTCTTTATGCCTTTCAATTTCAACCTCTTAATATTTTTTAATGTAAGGTGTATCTCTAATGGATGGCATATACTTGAATGTTTCTTTTTTATCGAGTCTTACAATCTTTGCCTTTCGATTGGCGTGTTTTGACCATTCACTTTTAATGTAAATATTGATCTGATTTCATTTGCATTTGCCATTTTGGTCTTTATTTTCTAAATGTGCCCTTTTTGTTTCTCTGTTTATATTTGAGTGCTTTGTTGTATACTTTTCAATATGCCTTTCTTATTTCAGTGTTGTGTTTTTTTTTTTTTACTATTTATTTTTGTAATGGTTGCTCTAGGAATTACAGTGTGCATCTTAACTTATCATACTTTACTTCAGATTAATACTAATATAATCCCGTAAAATATAAAACTCTGATCCAATATAGCTACCTTCCCTTCTGCCACTTTTGTGCTGTAATTATCATATTCCCTTACAGGGATTTTCTCCCAACTTCCTGCATCAGTTATTGAGAGGGATATTGAAGACTCCATCTGTAATTGTGAATTTTCTATTTCTCCTTTTAGATCTATCAGTTTTTGCAAAAGTATTTCAATGCACTATTGTTAGGTGCGTACATTCAGGATTGCCATGCCTTCTTGGGGGAAATAACCCCTTTATCATAAGGTAACGTCCTTCTTTATCCCTGAAAATATTCCTGTTCTTAACTCTGCTTTCTCTGAAATTATTATAGCTACCAGCTTTCTTTTGTTTAGTATTTGCATGATACAACTTTCTCCATCCTTTTACTTTCAATTTATCTACATATTTATCTTTAAAGCAGATTTCTTAGGGCCAGCCCAGTGGCACAGCGGTTAGGTTCATGTGTTCTGCTTCGATGGCCCAGGGTTCACCGGTTCGGATCCGGGGCATGGACCTACACACTGCTTATCAAGCCATGCTGTAGCAGGTGTCCCACATATAAAGTAGTGCAAGATGGGCACAGATGTTAGCTCAGGGCCAATCTTCCTCAGCAAAAGAGGAGGATTGGCAGCAGATGTTAGCTCAGGGCTAAGCTTCCTCAAAAAAAATAAGTAAAGTGGATTTCATCTAGATAGGTATAGTTTGGGTCTTGCTCTTTTACCCAATTGATGATTTTTGCCTTTTAACTAGTGTATGATTATTGATATGTTTTTATTAAAATCTACCATTTTCCTGCCTCCTACCTATTTTTTTCATTTATTTAGTTTTTTTTTTCCACTTTTTCTTCCTTCTCTGGACCTAATTAAATATTCTTTGTGATAACTTTTTATTACTTTAGGAACTTATTAAATATACCTTTCTTTAAAATTTATTTTGGTGATGTCTTGAAGTTTACAGTATACATTTTAAAACAACCTGAGTCTGTCTTCAAATAATATTATACACTACTTCAAAGGTAGTATAAGACCTTATAACAGTGTATTTCCAATTCCTTCACATTATCCTTTGTGCTGTTCTTGTCATGTATTTTACTTTTACACATGTCGTAAACAGAATACGTTACTATTTTTTATAGTATCATTTCGTGCAATTAAAAATAAAAGAGTAAATGTTATTTTACCTTAATTTTATTTCCAGTTTTCATCATTTATTTGCATAAATCCAGATTTCTGGCCCACATCGTATTCACTTTATATGTGGGATGCCTACCACAGCATGGCATGCCATGCAGTGCCACGTCCGCACCCAGGATCCAAACTGGTGAACCCTGGGCCATTGAAGCAGAACGTGTGCACTTAACCACTGCACCACTGGGCCGGCCCCTGTTTTTTTTTTTTAAAGATTGGCAGCTAAGCTAACATCTGTTGTCAATCTTCCTTTTTTTTCCTTTTTCTTCTTCTCCCCAAAGTCCCCCAATACCTAGTTGTTTATTCTAGTTGTAGGTCCTTCTGGCTCTGCTATGTGGGACGCCACCTCAGCATGGCTTGATGAGTGGTGCTAGATCTGTGCCCAGGATCCAAACCAGTGAAACCCTGGGCTGCCAAAGCAGAGCGCACGAACTTAACTACTCGGCCACGGGACCGGCCCCTTGAAGTGTGGGTTTTAATGGTGCTTGTCCTGCTTGGTGTTCTAAGTCCCACTTGGACATGGGTTTTGTCTCTGTCATTAATTTTGGAAAATTCTTGGTTATTATTTCTTCTGCTTCATTCTCACTTCCAGAATTCCAATTATTATGTGTATGTTAGCCTGCTTAATATTGTCCCACAGCTCTTGGTTAATCTGTTCTGTTCTGTTTTGTTTTATTTTTTGTTTTTTACTCTTATTTCCCTTTGTGTTTTAGTTTGGGTGATTTCTATTGCCCTATCTTCAGGTTCACTTATTCTTTCCTCAGCTCTGTCAAGTCTACTGATCATATCATTAAAGGCATTGTTCACCCTGTTACTGTATTTTTTATTGTTAGCATTTCTATTTGATTCCTTCTCATAGTTTAAATCTTTCTGCTGAAATTACTTATCTGATAGTATATTTTTTCCTACCTTTTTCATTAGACTCTTTAACACATTAATCATAATTATTTTATTTCAAATAGTCCCATCATCTGTGTCATACCTGAGTCTGGTTTGATGATTGCTTTGACTTTTCAGACTGTTTTTTTCCCTGAATGCTTTGTAATCTTTGGTTGAAAACCAGACATATTGTATGGGACATTTGATAGTGAGGTAAATATTTTTCATGCTTGGAGATAAACATGCTTTTCGTTCTGCCAGACTTTCAATGTGGGGTTTGTGTTAATTTAGTCATGATTGTTGTTTTGGAGTTTGTTGTTGTTGTGATTATCCTCAGTACACTGCAAGTTTCCATTTTTCCTATTAATGCTTTGTGTCTAGAATGTGGCCTCCTTTGGTAGAGGAATGCTCTCGCTGTGCTCTGTCTGTTGGGTCTCAGTCCTCCCCTCACTGTCTCCCAGCAGGCGTCTGTCTCTCGCAGCAGGCCTTCCCGTATTCCTTTGGTTTCCTCAGTGCTTGTTAGGTGGTGAGGGCGGTTGTGGGAGGAGAGGTTCTCTGATGTTCTGATTAATCCTCAGGCTGAGTCAGATACTGTGAACCTATTTCTTGGGGGTGTGGGCTTCCCAATTATTTCTGCCCTTCTTCCAATTGTAATGCTGGATCTGGCATATGGTGCTGCTCCTTGACCAAGAGTAAAGCTTTTTTGTTTCCTGTTCCTCTCTCCCAGCTGCAGTAGGTTTCTACCAGTGCCCTCAGGCTATAATTTTTTGCCCCTCCCTGTCTCCTACAGACTAATCCTTTTGTTGCGTAGGGAACATAGTAGAGTGGCTCTGGGTGATGTTTAGGGAACGGTTGCTGTTTCCTTCCTCCAGCTAACACCACATGAGAAGTTTGCTCAAGATTCTCTCCAGTCTTTCTTGATGGGGTTCATGGAGGAACAGTTTGCAAAAGGGTGCTACTTCCCTACCCCCAATTTTTAGGACTGCAGGGGCCTCACAGTCTCATGCTAGCCATCCTGTAGCATTTTGTTAAACTTGAGCTTAATCTTTCTATTGGCTTATCCAGCTGTTTCTGTGTCAGGTAAGCAAATACTCTGGTATTGTCTCTCCCTACAGGTACCAGTTTCTCCTGATTTTATGTTGTTTTACCAGTGATTCAGTTCTTTAATACGTTCAAGAAATGTCATTAATTTATAGTTTTCCAGCTTTTTTCTTATTGTAAGCCTAGGAGCATTGTTCTTTCCAGCTTGTTCAGTTCTCTACTTTTTAACATTTGTATTACTTCTGCAGATATAAATATAAGGGTTTTTTAATAGTCACTTTTAATTATCTTAGACTTACTTTTTGCTGTTTAAATTTGTGTGTTGTTAGCATATTTCAGAACTGTGTTAATAGTAAATAATATTTCATTTCTTATAATATTTTTGGGATGATTAGCCTTTTTTGAAGTATGGCTTATAATATGTATCCATCTGTGACCAACGCCTCCCAGCCCCGCCGCTAGACTGAACATATATCATTCAGTATAGTGACAAAAGTAATCTCAATTACAAAAGATAATTAAGTCTCTGAATTGTTAGTAGCAATGAAATCATCTACTTGAAATTTGTTTTCTAGCCTTCATACAAATTTAGCCAAGGGCACGAATTTTTAAAATATGGAGGAAATATTTAGGCTATCCAGAAGTTTTGATATGACGTGATCTTAACCATTAAGAACTTTTTAATTTTTTAGTCTCAAATAAGGAATGTTTCTATAAAAATTTGCCAGACTTCTTATATGCAACTGACAGATATGAAGATATATTTATGCCAATTTGGCATTCTACTTATGAACCCAGAGGATTGCTGTAGAAATTCAAACAATATAGACTATTGCTGTGTTTTATTATAACTTGTAAAATGTTGAGGTAGTTTAGTTTTATTAAGCATAGCCCTATTCTTTAGCATTCTGTACATTTAAAATCAAATTTATTTAAGTACGAAGTTTTCACCATTAAAGACTGGAATCTTATCAATGTAAAATCAATTTTGGTATGTATCTAAGAATAAATCTGATCATTTTCTTTTTAATATGTCTTGAATTCATCATTTTTTCCTACCCCTGCTACTCTGCCACTTAGTACAAGTTTAGACTTTCATCATTCCCTGCCATTACTTCTTAATAGTGCTAGGCTCTTTTATCTGCACTTGCACTGTTAAAATCCTTCAGTGGTGTCTTGATGGCCACAGAATAAAATCTAAGCTTCTTTATGTGATATTTAATGCCCCCTCTCACGTCCCTTCTTCAGGCCGTCACCTACCTCTTCAGCATGATCACCTCCCACTTGCATAGGCCCTTTTTACACTCCAGCAACATTGAACTACTGATAGATCCTCAAACACCCTATGTTGGTTTCTCGTCGTTGTTGTTTAACCTTTGACCTTGCTGCTCACTGTGCCCAGATATCCTTTCCTGCACTTCTCTTTGTTACATATTGTAATTCCATTAGACTGGAAGCCCTTTAAGTACAGTGCTGAGTTTTGTAGCCACAAAAATAGTAAAGTGTTCATTGGGTAGATAACTACCGTTAGATTGATCTAGTCTTACCTTTTGCCCTTCATAGAAGTGATTTATGTATCTGATGGGGTATCCTTCACACTTTTTCAGTACTTCTGGTGATAGGGAGCTCCTGTTTCACCAGGAAGCCCATTCTATTTTTCTATAACTCTAAATCTTACAAAGTTGTCCCATAAAAACAGCTTTTATCTCTTCTTCCCATCACCTAATAAACAGTAAATGTTAAAAAAATGTGTAATGTTCAAGAACTTATGGCTCCACGTACAGTAAAAGTCAACATTTTCTGAATTAATTTTCATCGTGTTAACCGACTGTTTACCTCAGTTTTACTTTTATCCTTTGGGGGTATAATGTCACTTGAAAATGTAGGCGAAGAGTTCAAAACTGCATTTTGTGAGGTTGTACTGATTTCATGTATATGGACTAGTTTAAAATATGAGAAGGGGAGGATGAGAGTAAAGAGAAGAATAGGACATTTACTAGTGTATGTAAACTACACTAGTACAGTAACAGCCCAGTTCTCAGCTTCTCGTTCTATTTCATTTTAAATTCTCATAGATTTCCATTTGTGAAGTTAACTTTTATACTAAATTTCTGTGAACCGTTTGTGTAATTCAAGTTCCAGTATTAAATTTAATATCTTTTTTAACCAAATAAATTTATATAGATTTGTAAAAGCATTACAAATAAGCTTTACATGTATAATTATTCTCACTAAACTCAAAAACTTACTTAGGTTAAAAATTCCTATTTATCTTGGTATTCACTTTGCCTTGCATGAGACCTGGTAAATTGGCACACAATTTTTTTTAAAAAATGAATAAGTAAATCTTTCCTCTCCACTCCCTCTCACCAGCCCCATGACCAAAAGCAGAAAAACGCACATTTCTCCTTTCTCTGAGTTCAACATTTATAGACAGGTTCCAATATCTATACTAGTTTTTTTCAAAGTATGGTTTACTGATCATCTACTTTGAAGTTACTAATTCCCTGAGATATGTATTAAAAATGCAAATTTCTAAACCTCAGATTTAATAAGTTAGAGTTTTGAGGGTGGGACTCAGGAACCAACATTTTGTTATTGTTGTTTTTTCTTTATGGTATGCATAGTTCTCTTTTTTCATTTTACTAAATAGCCTATAATTACATGGGAGAAGCAAAGATTCTATCCCTGATACATCCTGTCTTGATCCCACCTGTGAGAATTTGTAGAGCTCCAACAGTGTTTCCATCTGGGACGAAAAAGAAGTATTTCCAAAGTGTTTCCAACAATAGCTGCTACAGACTTGTTCTTCCTTTCATGGGAGTAATTAGGTACCGTCTCAAGACCTTCTAAGAGCCACATAAGGAGGCTCTCCAAGATCTTTTTTGAAGTTCGTCACTTTGGAAGATGTAAAGACCAACTCCAAGGGAAAGATTGGATAATAGGCTGGAGCTTGTTGATCTCCTCAACAGCAAAAATAAAGGCTAGAACATTCTTGTAGTGCTTGTAGTACATCAGGATCTTAAAGCTGGAGTCAAAGATCTGTCTCCCAGAAGGCAGCACGTCCTGATGTTTCATCAGCCAAATTTGACCAAATGTTTACCAATTTATTATAAAGGATACAACTCAGGAATAAGCAAATAGAAAAGATGCATAAGGAAAGGTATTGGTGGGGATGGTGGTGTGGGGCTTCCATGCCCTCTCTGGGCAAGCCACCTTCCCATCACTTTAATGTGTTCGCCAACCCGAAAGCTCCAGAACCTCCATTTTTAACACCGTTCCCATGGGATTCCTGTGTAATAAAGTGCTATAAAATACCAGTTTTAGAAATTTCTTCTTCTATTTGTTTTCTAAGGATTTGTTGAATTAACAAAATAAATTTTATCTAACTAAATTTTCAAAGACCCTAAATGACCATAGAAAGAAGTGAGGTTAATTTAAATCAGACAGTGAGCTCTTTGGGAATTTATTGTGTACAACCAAAAGAAATTTATTATAACATGCTATTCCTTTGATTTTTTTTCTTTCAACCTTTGACATATTAACATCCTTGTTTTCTTTTGGCTTTGTCATTCTTCAAAGTCATTTAAGCCTAAAACTCCCACATTATTATTGTTGCATCTCTTTGTATCTTCCCTGTAATTATTCATCAAATAACAATAATAGTTTCTTTGAAATATCTCCTATATTTGTCTCTTTTCATTCATTTGTACTTTTCATCTCCTCATTCTTGTTCCTTCCTCCACCCCACCCTGCCGTAGGTTAAACACCTTTATATCCCCTTCAGTCTACCTTTGTACACTGCTACCACATGTCCTTAATCAGTACACAGAGAATTCAGATAGAGTCAGACCTTGCTTATTAAATTGACCCCTAGGTCATTCAGAAAAGTTTCTTTCAAACTCAGTATTTATATGTCACTACAACTTGTATATTTGACCATCATTAAAAATTAGGGGAAAATTTGATAAATATATTACTGAACTTGTCAATTATTTTATCTGTTTCACTTCAAATACCTTTATCTAATTTAAAAATTGTATTTTACTCTCACTGTTAAATATGATCCTTAAGAAAATCCAATTCCAAGTATAGAAAAAAATACAATAGTAGAAATGATCCAAAAGTAGCTCAGATTTCAAATTTTGTAGTAATTAATTAGGAAATCAGCCTTTAAAATAAATATAGATTAATCATAGTGTAATTTTTAAAGGTCACTCCTCTCTCTACTCCGTTAATTATTCCTCTTTCCTCATGTGTTTGATCTTAGGCATCATATCTAAACTATCACCTGTGTTCTAGATTTTCAAGAATCTGGCATAATGCTCCTTGTCCAACCTTCTTCCTATTTTCTGACACAAAACATCTATGAAGAAAGTTTCTGAATTGTTCTGTACTGTTCCTATTCTTAACTCTGAACTTGTGGTCCTGTTTGTTCCTCATATATTTCTATCTTATCCTTTCTCTCCTACTTATCTGAATCTGTCATCCTTTCTCAACCCAATCCCTACTTTTCTATTCCTCTCTTAACCATTTTATCTCCTTGATTTCTGGTTTCTCATGGCTACTGATGCATCTATAGAAAGTACTCTACCAGCTGCCATTAAAGTATATTCTTCTCTAATTGTACTTCTTTAGTGTTGCCCCAGTTGTATTCCTTGCTTCTACAATACTTTGAGAGTAGAAAATATCAAGAGCAGCTGCCATAATAAGATCTAATTAGTTTTCTAGAAAAGAATTAGAGATAAGTTAAAATTTAAGTCCACTTAACTTGGAGAGCCTACTTTACGTTTTTAATCTAGTTCGTAAGATCATAACTCTGGTGACTAGAATGATAGAATAGTATAGTCATACTTGAGACAACAACCCTTTAATTTTAAAGAAATTTAGGTTATAGTATTTTAATACGAATAACTGCCACTTATTTGTTTGCTGCCTGTAATATGTCAGTTCCTTTTTGGTTGGATACTTTACTGTGTTTTCCTTGAGTCTTCATAAAAATTCTATGAAGTACCTAAGATTATCTGTTTTATAGTTGAAGAAATTGAGTGTCTGAGAGGGTTAAAGAGTACTATGGCAGAACCAAAATTGCAGGGCTTCATGTTGTAAATTCATTGTTGTTTGTACCTTGTTACATGCTATCCCTAAAATAGTGCAGAACTCCTGAAACAGCTTTGCCAGAATATTCTGGAGGAATCTTGCAAATGGTGCCTTTGGAAATACACAGTGTCATGCTCAGAGGTCCACCTCAATATTAATCAGCAATACAGTCATTTTTCCCTGTCAGAGATGCCATTGCAAGCATCCAAGGTCTTAGAGGTATTGACATGGGAGGGAAGTTGTAGGTGTCTGGAGGATATATTTGAGTGCTGTGTGGCAAGGAAAATTACATTGACTAGGGCTGCTTGGTAAGAAGAGAGAAGACTTTGGAAAGCATTGAGAATGAAGGAAAGGTGGTGAATGTATGTGATATTTTTGAGTATCTCAATCCTTCCCTTGTACATGTTCATTACAACCTTTTCTCCCTGAAAAGATCACTTTGACCTTGTATTCTAAATGTGCCTTTTTAATGGTTCTTTTTCTGTTATCTGGATCCTGGGTTTTTTCTTTTAATAGTTTATTTGAATGCATTAAAGTGTATTTAAATGAGAATTTGATGCAGACAGGAAGTTGGGATAGAAAAGACTGGATAACAAAAGCCTTCTTAATAATGAAGCACAACAAAAATGGAACCTGCAGGAACTAACCATGTGGACAAATGAAAAAATGTCTTTTGTCTACAAATTGCAGTGATCCTACATAAACATGGAGGTCTCTGTCTGGCTTAGGACAGATGGCTAAGTCTGATCGTTCCCCTCCATACAACCTTTAAAACCAACGCTCAAAGTCCCGCTCTCCTTGCCATCTTGTTTAATATCTCTGCTGATTAAGTGTACTGGATTTATTAATAGACAAACAAGTGAGGTTACTTCTACATCCATCTTAACTGGTTTTTGAGGTTTCTTACGGTTTTTGAAAATAGGTTATTGTTTGTTTGTTTGATTAAAGGACCCACAGCCAGGAAGTGAAATGAATACAGAAATATTATTTTTCTGAGGGGCTACATTAGCTTAATTAATCCAGGGTTATGAGAAAGGTTAATCAATATTTTAGTTATAAAGAAGCTAATCAGAGGTACCTCCCATGAAATTTTTCTCATTAAGAATTGGTTTGTCATTAAGAAAGTGATTTTTCCAAAATACAGTTTATGTAATCTTATAAGTCTGTAACCAAATTTCAGAAATGATCATTTCCAGGGAAGAGCTGGCTACTAACTATTAACTTCTTGGTACTAAATTTGAAATCTTAGTTTTTCATGGTGTATGTTCTGCTGTAAGTTGAGGGAGTGGCACGGAGCAGGGGAGGGAGCTGCAGTGGCATTTCTAATGCACTGAGGTGTGGTAACAGCACCAGAGTGCCAAGAAATGTAGTATTTTCCTTGTGCTCTTAAATCCTTTATAGTGCGCCCATCTTTTTGAGTCTGTTGGCTGCCATGTTCTTCTGTTTCTTCTTCCGTGTAACTGCACGTGTGTCCTCACCCTTTGCTGCCATATCGTATGTGCCCCTTAAAACTATGTTCTCCACAAACTCTAGTCAATGTAGTAGATGAGGCTGGCTTCTACTCAGACCAGATGTGTGACTATAGGAATCCAGTGATCCTCATATATAACAAATCAAAGCTGATTATGTTAATTAAAGGTGAACTTAAATTTGAATTTAAATTTGAATATGAGTTATTTTGTACACTGCACCAATACCGTTAGTTGCACATCCTTCTTTGCTGTTTGAGCTTTTCTGGAAGGTCAGACTTTGATCCTCACAATATAAATTTTAAATCCCATTATAATATAAGAAGGATATTTACTATGTCTACCTATATTATTATACTTAAAAATTGGGTGGAACTATATTTTTATGGCCAAGGATATGCTAAAATCAGGGACAATCAGGTATGTAATGGTAGAGTTGTACTAGTTTTTTATGATAGGTTGATGCCTGTGCCTATTGTTAAATATTTTTAATATCCACCCCTGAGAACAGCTGGTATTGTGTGTGCTCTAATTGTGAACACAAGTTCCTTTGGATACCAAATCAAAAGATTAATTCTTTTTTTTTTTTTAAGATTTTATTTTTCCCTTTTCTCCCCAAAGCTCCTCGGTACACAGTTGTATATTTTTAGTTGTGGGTCCTTCTAGCTGTGGCATGTGGGACGCCACCTCAGCATGGCTTGATGAGTGGTGGCATGTCCGCACCCAGGATCCGAACCAGCAAAACCCTGGGCCGCCAAAGCGGAGGGCAAGAACTTAACCACTCGGCCACAGGGCCAGCCCCCAAAAAAGATTAATTCTTAACAGAAAAAAAAGTTTGGGGCAGGGAGAAAACATGAGGTTCTGGTGATTCTGGTGGAGGTGAATCTTCTTCCTTTTCCTTCCTCTGTGTGTGTGTATGTGTGTGTGTGTGTGTGTTGGTCTACACACATGTATCATTCTAAACTGATACTTAGACATGATTTCTGACTACTTTGAAGTCTGAGTTGTTGACGTATTAAGTTAGCCTTTAGAAATGGTAAAATTTCTTAGAAGAAGCTCTACAAAGAAAATTGTACTTGCTAGACCAATCTATATGTGTACATGGCTATTTTCCCAGAGAGAGAAGCAGTTTATACCAAAATATTTTTAACGAATGCTAATGTTCATATTTATTTGGTAGAGACAGATTCCAATGGTAAAATTATTGGGCTGATATATTTTGTTTATATTCATGATCATATTAAGCTCTTTTTTTAGATAACATTTGAATTTTATATGTGCTCGTGTCTTCTGTTCAGTTTATACTACCCCTTTTAAAATCTCGTCATAAGGTATAGGAAGTGTCCAACACTTAGAGCACCATGAGTTTGCCATAAAAAAATCTGGTCCACCTTGTCTTAGAATGATTATAAAAAATCTTCAGTATGGAATGTTTCCATTATTTATTCAGAAAAATCTATTTATAAAGCTTAAGAATTTTGGAATTGAAAATATGTCAAGCTACCAAATCTGGAAGTCCTTTTGATTAGTAGTATAGTTCATTTCCTTCTATTAGGTAAGTTAGTTAAGAGCTGGTATTTGTTTGAATGAATCAAAAAAATTGAAGTATATGAAGATAATATGATATTTTATTGAAATAATGACCCATTATTCTATTAATCATAGATTGTGACTATATCATTCTATTGATATTGATCTTTATAGTTTAGGATTAGAAAGGGATTTGGCATTCCTAAGCAAGGATACCAGTGGGGAGGAAAGAGAAGATTTGGGTTTAACTGGATGATCTTGAAACTGTTCCCTTGTGATAAAGAAACTCCTATCTCCCAGATCTTAGATTGGGATTTTGGGGGAAGGTAGTGGCCTGGCAAGCCTTATATACTGACTGTAGAACGTTCTCTCTCTCCTTGGTTCTGTGGCCCAGCCCTTTCCTCTAATGACATCCCTTGAAATCATACTTAAAGGGAAATATAATAGACAAAATTCTGCATGCAAGAAGGCTTTTAAGAATCTAGGTATGTAAGATTTGAAATGTAATATCTATATATAATGTATGAGAGCCAAGACTCCCCTGTCCATATCAAATGCTCACCTAAGACCCCTTCCTCCTTCTGTTCTGATTTTGAATATTCATGTCGGCGCAAGGCACGTGACAAGCTTACTGAATCGATATGCTGCAAATCAACGACTGGTGTATTGCATCAGTCTTCACAAGTGGATTTGTAGCTTTGCTGTTCCATAGGTGTGGCTTTGAACAAATTAAGTCTCTCTAAGACCATGTTTTCTCTTTGTAAATTGAGGATAAAAATAGTATTTTCCTCAATAGGTTACTGTGTGGATTTAGTGAAATAATTTGTATAAAGTCCTTAGCACAGTAACTAGCCATAGTGCTCAACAAATGGTTATGTGATGATGATAGAAGTTTGTTTTTTTTTTTTTTACTATCTCTGTAAGATAGTAAAATGAGACAATGGTAAAATGAGAATATTAGGTCACAAAGTTGTTTATTATCTGTCTTACAAGTACAGTTCAAACAACTAATTCGCTCAAGCTTAGATCCTTTGTAGAATGCAGGGAGAACTAATTGTAACATTTTAGTTTAAAGAGTAAGACCTCTTATTGATAGGTTGTGATTTTGTATTCATTCTTTCTTAGACATGTTTACCTATATTTTTACCAAGTCAGTTCTGAAAAACCACATGCTGAAAGAAAGGTCAAGGACAAAAACTGTTGGGTTTACAAACGGCATTTATTTAAAACCTTTAAAGATCATCTTGGGGGCTGACCCCGTGGCCGAGTGGTTAAGTTCATGCACTCCACTTTGGCGGCCCAGAGTTTCTCTGGTTTGGATCCTGGCACCGCTTATCAGGCCATGCTGAAGCCATGCTGAGGCAATATCCCACATAGCACAACCAGAGGCATTTACAATTAGAATATACAGCTGTGTACTGGGGGGCTTTGAGGAGAAGAAGAAGAAAAAAAAAGAACATTGGCAACAGATGTTAGCTCAACTGTCAATCTTAAAAAAAAAAAAGATCATCTTGGAACCTATGTTTGAATAGCTTTGTGTGGGCTCTCACATACTACCCACATCAGCATAGATTTGTGTCTATATTAAGGTAAATGAACACTCTGGTCAAATTGGGGGACTCTCCTGATGAATCAAATCCAGACAAAAATGAAATGCTTGTAACTCCAAGATCCAGAAAGAATAGAAGCTTGATCAAAGAAGAAAATCTATTATAAAGTGGTTTTAATAGAAGAATGATTATGCATATCAAGAAAGCCACTATGGCTCAATAAGTTAAACGACAAAAATGCCAGCACTTCAATTATTTTCTCTCTTTTATATTTAAATCAGAGGGTACTGTGGGGAAGTATATGAAGACTTTGGGATGGTTTGAAGGAAGTAAGAAGGAGTGGAGAAATTGGACAGTTGAATAGTATCGCTTAACAGAGCATTGATGGAAGAAAAACTGTTAAGAATCTCTGCATATTATATTTGCATCTCATCTCAAGGGAGAGGAAGAGGATGTTCATAAGGCAACTGTATATATATCATGCATAAACAGAAAAGCTGAAAGGGCAAATTCATTTGAAAGTGTTCTGAGGCTGCAGGATCCTGAGTGAAAATCAGATTTGACTGTACACAGAGTCTGTGAACTCCCACGTAAGGAAAAAAGCCATTGTGATTTTCAGTCGTTGTGTTGCATTTTGAATACAAGTATTACCACCCTTCCACCTCACCCCAAAGAGAGAAAACATGAGGCAAAAGCCCTACTTCTAGGTCTGTAATCTTGATATGAAAAGAGCCTAAAGTATTTGTGGTCTTTTATTTGCAGTGACACTCCAGTCATCACTCCAAATTAGCACTCTCTTCTGGCAATGAGAAAGCAAGATAAGTGTTCATAAAAAAGAGAATAACCAAATAAGACAAGAGACTCTATGGAGAGCATGTTAAGGAATAAACAGATATAATGTAGATCGTGAGCTGTTCTTGTTTGAAGCCTGGTTACCTCAAATTTTTATATACTTCTTCCTTTATATTTATTTGAGGAAGAATATTAAATTCAGCCATCTTCCTCACTGTTCTGTGTCCTCTGGGGGAGTTGTATTTACAAATACTATATGTTGTACTTAGTGATTTACCATTTTCATTGTCCCAAGTCCTTGTCTAAAGAGTTAAGAGGATATACAGTTTTAACTTGGCAGACACTTTAAGAAGAAAAGCAAGTGCTTATAGCACAAACTGTTGAAGACAGAGCACTTTTTTACCAGCTATCTCAACTGTAGCTCTTGCTTTTAGAGGACAAATGTGAATAGTATTTCAGTGTACTTTACATTTGCCATGTTACTAATAGAGTGTTCTACCACTTGAAGGGGCGATTTGATCTTCAAGATCATACGTGTAGGCTCACTCCACCTCCCATCCCCACATTAAAATTTTCAAGGCACTTAATTCCTTCCTTAGTTCTACAACACAGACCATAAGTTTGTTTTGGGAGAGGAAATGTTTCTGAATTTTCTGAGATCCTTCTTTGGCAAGGTTCTGCTTTTAAACATCTAAGTTTAGATGGGGGGCGGGGGAGGGATGTCGTTCATAGCTTCTGTCTTGAGTAGTGTTCTGATTAAGAGTACTGGAGTCAGGTTGCCAGGTTTGCTTCCTGTTGCCACTGAATATTAGCTCTGACGCTTTGGGCAAGTTACCAACTTTTCTGTGCCTCAATTTCTTCTATGAATTCAGAATACTAGTATGTTCTGCATAATATTGTGGAATAAAATTAGAAAATATATGGAAAGTATTGAGATAGGTGGGAAACTCAAGGTAAATGATCAATCAATAAATAATAAATGTTGCTGTCATCATCTTCTACATTTTATACACAAATCCACGTAGCTGGACAATTGGACTTGTTTTTAATTTGTCAGATATTAATTTTGCAATATGCAAAATATATTCTCTGCATTTAGGTGATTTACAACCTAGTAAACATAAGCATTTATAAACAAATAACTATGGTATAACCCTGAATGAAAGAAATCCTTATAAGAGAATTACCCCTGAAAGTATTGACCCTAGAGATCAGAGATTACTTCTAATTTGGAAAATTATGGAAGGCTTTTTGAAAATATCGGCTTTTGTGCTGAGTTTCATAAAGACATAAAGAGTTTCAGAAGGCTTAAGACAGAGGGAGAGGACATGTCTGGACAGAAGACCATAAACCAGCTTCTGTTTAGTACCAACCAGGCATTATATACTAAGTACTATCTTAATTCAATATCATCACCATAAATCTTTTAAGATAGGTACTCTTGACCTCTGTTTACGGGTGAAATTGAGGGTCAGAGAGGTTAACTGATTTACCCAAGATAGCACAAGTAAATAAGGAGTAGTAGAGATGGAATTTGAATCTAGGTCTAAATGGCTCTAAAACCCACATCCTTGGCTACACTGCCTTCAGCTAGAGAACAGTATGAACAAAGGTGTAGGTGAGGGAAACGGCAATAGATGTTTAGGAAACTTCTAAGAGAATAGTCTAAGAAGGTGGGGTAGAAATCTCTTGGGGAATGAGGCTGGAGAGGTACCACATTATATAGTCTTGAATGCCATACCAAAAAAAAGTGTGGGCTTTCTTTTGTATGCATTAGTAAGCTCCTAAAGCCCGCGGTACGGGGGATGAGACAATCACATGAGAACATTTTCTTTTTTTTTTATAAAGATTTTATTTTTTTCCTTTTTCTCCCCAAAGCCCCCCAGTACATAGTTGTATATTCTTAGTTGTGGGTCCTTCTAGTTGTGGCATGTGGGACGCTGCCTCAACGTGGCTTGCTGAGCGTTACCATGTCCCCGCCCAGGATTCGAACCAATGAAACACTGGACTGCCTGCAGTGGAGTATACAAACTTAACCACTTGGCCACGGGGCCGGCCCCAGAACATTTTCATAGCATCTGCAGAGTACATTGTAATGAGAGGAGATTGAAAGTAGAGTCCAGTTAGGTAGATTATTAAATAACTTAATCAGTATTTTTTCTGTATTCAGTTTCCTTTTAAAAATGTTAAAGTCAACCTCACATATTACAAATATGTTTAAAGGTATTTCAGTATAATCACTTCAAAAAAGCAACTTTTGCACCTTGTTTGAGGATACAGTTATTTTCTCCCCCCTATTAGCATACAACCTGAAAATCTTTTTTGCTTTCTCCAAGAATTTCACTTGCTTAACTTAATACATGTGAATTGAAGAGCTTTGTTAAGGGATAGGATTAAAGAAGATGACTCTAGGTGCTTGAGGGATGGGGATGAGGGGGTGAGACATCACTGAGGCAATAGAATACCAGTGGAAAAATTAGTTCTGTCTTTTCCTTGCCACTGACTCCTTGTTATCCATAAATAAAACCCTAACTCTGGTCTGGGAGAATTAGTTTGCATATTTGCCCCAACCTGTTGTTCTCATCTCATCAGCTGATACACAAGCTGATTAACAATTTCTCATCATCCCAAAACACCATTTTTTTCCAAACTCATTGCATTTTCATGACCTTGTGTCTTTGCCTAAAAGATCTTCCGTCCTTTCTCTTGAGGAATTTCCACTGTTATTCTTCCATGTTCCATTTGTGGCCTTGTCTATGAAGCCTTTCTTGTCTCTCCTAGGTAGAGGATCACTTCCCTTTTTGCTTCCGCAGTTCCCCCTTTGAACTTTCTATTTCTTATAATAATATAGTAGTTTTCTGTTTAAAAATCTGTTTCCCCTGCTAGTCTATAATCTCAAGACCAGACATCATATCTTACTCATCTTTAGAACTCCAGTACCCAGCACAGTGTCTGGCATATAATATCTACCCTAATGATGATAAATGGATGTATAATGACAAGTGAATAAAATGGCATGAAATTAATAAACTTTATGCTGAATCCACTATTGTATCATGAACGTGCTATGATAATGGACATTTATTCTCTCTGTGGAAGTAATTTGGAGAGTTACCTTATCACCTTGGAGATCAGGGAAAGATTTTTCCAGAAGCTTCCATCAAAGCCAAGTTCTAAAGGCTGAGTTAGCTTCAGGGACTTGTGGAAAGGCCCTTTACACTACAGATTTGACCATTAGGTAGAGTTGCTTTTGATGTCACCAATACCATTTAATTCCCAAATTCAGTAACCTGTTATTACTAGGCAATTTTTTCATCTTCTCATGATTTTTGACCATTTTGGCTACTTCCTCTTTCTTAAACTCTTCTTTTAGCCTCAGCTAGAATCAACTTTCCCTCATTTAAAAAGGATCACTTATAAAATACATACTGTATGCCTGATATTTCCATACGTATCTTGTTTGATCACAACAACAACAACTCTATTAACTCAGATTTCTTCCCTTCATTTCCCACTTTCCTTCCCTTCCCCTCCCATTAGCTCTATTAGCTCAGTTTTATGTTATGGTTGAGGAGACTGAGATTCAGAGAGGTTAAGTAACTTGTCCATGATGACATAGTTTGGGAATGTTAGAGCTTGGAACTCAAGTGTTTCTGACTCCAGTGACTGTTTATTCCACTACGCCACTCTGTCTATATTTTGTTACATGGTTTGTTAATTTGATTTTAGGGAGATAGATTGTCTGGTATAGTCTGGCCCATTTTATCCTGAAGGCCACTTGCTCACATGTGTGGGGAAACAGAATTGAACTCTCTCAAGTTGGTTTTTCTGTAAGAGAAGCCCAGAGCCTCTCTTAGGTGATCATGGGGCTTCAAATTGAGTATAAAATATGACTTGTCACTTTAACAAGGATGAGATCCCAAGTTGAAAGTGGGTTCCTTGTTGCCTGAAACTCAAGATAAGGAGAGAATAGAATCACCAGCTAAAAGTTCATGATTCTTTACATCTTGAGAAAGCCCTGAAGGTATGCTTGGTCTACCATACAATTGAAGTTCACAGTAATGATGCTAGTTTATCTGGGAAGATTTCGCATTTGATCATAGTCATTGCTTCAGGGACTCAGAACAGCCGGGTGACAGTTACTCACTTTTCCCCCCTTTTTGGTACTGTTTAAATTTTTACCACATGTATGTATTACATATTCATACGATATTTTTTTAATTGAGGTCATAATAGTTTATAACTGTGAAATTTAAGTTGTACATTATTATTTGTCAATCACCATATATATGTGCCCCTTAACCCCTTATGCCCACCCCCTGACCCCCTTCTCCTCTGGTAACCACTAATCTGTTCCGTTTGTCCGTGTGTTAGTTTACCTTCCACATATGAATGAAATCATATGTGTTTGTCTTTCTCTGTCTGGTTTATTTCGCTTAACATAATGCCCTCAAGATCCATCCATGTTGTTGCAAATGGGGCTATTTTGTCTTTTTTATAGCTGAGTAGTATTCCACAGGGGGCACTTGGGTAGCTTCCATGTCTGTCTTGGCTATTGTGAATAATGCTGCATTGAACACAGGGGTGTATAAGTCTCTTTGAATTGTTGATTTCAAGTTCTTTGGATAAATACCCGTTAGTGGAATAGCTGGGTTGTATAGTATTTCTATTTTTAATTTTTTGAAAACTCTCCATACTGTTTTCCATAGTGGCTACATCAGCTGGCACTCCCACCAGCAATGTATGAGGGTTCCCTTTTCTCCACATCGTCTCAACATTTGTTGTTTTTTTGTCTTGGTAATTATAGCCATTCTAACAGGTGTAAGGTGATATCTCACTGTAGTTTTGATTTGCATCTCCCTAATGGTTAGTGATGTTGAACATCTTTTCATATGTCTGTTGGCCATCTGTATATCTTCTTTGGAAAAATGTCTATTCAGATCCTCTGGCCATTGTTTGATTGGTTTGTCTTTTTGTTGTTGAGTTGTATGAGTTCTTTTTGTATTTTGGAGATAACCCCTTATCAGATATATGATTTGCAAATATTTTCTCCCAGTTGGTGGATTGTCTTTTCATTTTGTTCCTGGTTTCCTTTGTGTTGCAGAAGCTCTTAAGTCTGGTGAAGTCCCATTTGTTTATTTTTTCTTTTAGTTCTCTTGCTGAGTAGACATTGGATTCAAAAAGATCCTCCTAAGATTGATGTCCAAGAGTGTACTGCCTATATTTTCTTATAGGAGTTTTATCATTTCACATCTTACCCTCAAGTCTTTGATCCATTTTGAGTTAACTTTTTGTATATGGTGAAAGGGAATGGTCTACTTTCATTGTTTTGCATGTGGCTGTCCAGTTTCCCCAACACCGTTTGTTGAAGAGACTTCCCTTTCTCCATTGTATGTTCTTACATACAATGATTAGCTGATTAGCTGTTCATAGATGTGTGGTGTTATTTCTGGGCTTTCAGTTCTGTTCGGTTGATCTGTGTGCCTGTTTTTGTACCAGTACCATGCTGCTTTGATTACTATAGCTTTGTAGTATATTTTGAAGTCAGAGATTGTGATGCCTCCAGCTTTGTTCTTTTATTTCAGGATTGCTTTAGCTATTTGAGGTCTTTTGTTGCCCCATATGAATTTTAGATTCTTTGTTCTGTTTCCGTGAAGAACGTCATTGGGATTCTGATTGGGATGGCACTGAATCTGTAGATTGCTTTAGGTAGTATAGACATTTTTACCATGTTTATCATTCAATCCACGAGCGTGGAATATCATTCCATTTCTTTATGTCATCATCGATTTCTTTCAGTGATGTCTTAGAGTTTTCATTGTATAGGTCTTTCATCTCCTTACTTAAATTTATTCCAAGATATTTATTCTTTTTGTTGCAATTGTAAATGGAATTGTATTCTTGAGTTCTCTTTCTGTTAGTTCATTATTAGAGTATAGAGATGCAACTGATTTTTGTAAGTTGATTTTGTTCCCTGCAGCTTGGCTGTAGTTGTTGATTATTTCTAATAGTTTTCCAAAGAGTTCTTTCAGATTTTCTCTATATAAAATTATGTCTTCTGCAAATTCTGAGAGTTTCACTTCTTCATTGCCTTTTTGATACCTTTTATTTCTTTTTCTTGCCTAATCGCTCTGGCCGAAACCTCCAGTACTATGTTGAAATAAGAGTGGTGAGAGTGGGCACCCTTGACTTGTTCCTGCTCTTGGAGGGATGGCTTTCAGTTTTTCCCCATTGAGTATGATTTTGGCTGTAGGTTTGTCATATATGGCCTTTATTATGTTGAGGTACTTCTGTACCCATTTTATTGAGAGTTTTTATCATAAATGGATGTTGGACCTTGTCAAATGCTTTCTCTGCATCTATTGATATTATCATGTGGTTTTTATTCCTCATTTTGTTAATGTGATGTATCACGTTGGTTGCTTTGTGGATGTTGAACCATCCCTGCATGCCTAGTATAAATCCTACTTGATCATGGTATATGATCTTTTTAATGTATTGCTGTATTTGGGTTGCCAGTATTTGGTTGAGGATTTTTGCATCTGTGTTCATCAGTGATATTGACCTGTAATTTTCCTGCTTTGTCTTGTCCTTGTCTGGCTTTGGGATCAGGGTGACGTTGGCCTCATAGAATGTGTTAGGAAGTGTTCCATCTTTGTCAATTTTTTGGAAGAGTTTGAGAAGGATAGGTATTAAATCTTCTTTGAGTGTTTTGTAGAATTCTTCAGAGAAGCTATCTGGTCCTGGACTTTTATTTGTGGGAGTTTTTGGTTACTGTTTCAATCTCTTTCCTTGTGTTTGGTCTATTCAGATTCTCTATTTCTTCTTGTTTCAATTTTGGAAGGTAGTATGAGTCTAAGAATTCATCCATTTATTCTAGATTGTCCAATTTGTTGGCATATAGTTTTTCTTACTGTTCTCTTATAATACTTTGTATTTCTGTGGTATCCATTGTAATTTTTCATCTTTCATTTTTAACTTTATTTATTTGTACCTTTTCTCTTTTTCTTAGTGAGTCTGGCTAAGGGATTGTCAATTTTGTTTATCTTCTCAAAGAACCATCTCTTAGTTTCATTGACCCTTTTTACTGTACTTTTGGTTTCAATTTCATGTATTTCTGGTCTAGTTTTTATTTTCCTCCTTCTGCTGACTTTGGGCTTTGTTTGTTTTTCTAATTCTGTTAGGTGTGGTTTAAGATTGCTTATTTGAGATTTTTCTTGTTTGTTAAGGTGGGCAAGTATTGCTATGAATTTCCCTCTTAGGATTGCTTTTGCTGCATCCCATAGGAGTTTGTATGGTATATTTTCATTTCTATTTGTCTCCAGATATTATTTATTTCTCCTTTACTTTCTTCAATGATTCATTGGTTGTTCAGTGGCTTGTTATTTAGTCTCCACATACTTACGACTTTCCCAGCTTCTTTTTTGTAGTTGATTTCTAATTTCATAGCATTATGGTCAGAAAAGATGCTTGATATGATTTCACTCTTGTTAAATTTATTGAGGCTTGCCTTTTTTCCCCAACATATGGTCTGTCTTTGAGAATGTTCTGTATGTACTTGAGAAGAATGTGTATTCTTCTGACTTTTGATGGAATATTCTATGTATATCTATTAAGTCCATCTGGTCCAGTTTTTCATTTAATTCCACTGTTTCCTTGTTGACTTTCTGTCTGGATGATCTATCCATTGATGTAAGTGGGATGTTCAGATCCCCTACTATTATTGTGTTGCTGCTAATTTCTCCTTTTAGGTCTGTTAATAGTTGCTTTATGTACTTTGGTGCACCTGAGTTAGGTGCATATATATTTATAAGTGTTATATCCTCTTGGTGGAGTGTCCCTTTTATCATTATATACTGCCTTTCTTAGTCTCTCATTGCCTGTTTTATCTTGAAGTCTAGTTGGTCTAGTGTAAGTATGGCAACACCTGCTTTCTTTTGTTTGTCGTTGGCTTGGAGTACCATCTTTGATCCCTTCACTCTGAGCCTGTGTTTGTCTTTAGAGCTGAGATGTGTTTCCTGGAGGCAGTATGTTGTTGGGTCTTATATTTTAATCCATCTTGCCACTTTGTGTCTTTTGATTGGAGAATTCAGTCCATTTACATTTCAGGTAATTATTGATATATGAGGGCTTAATAGTGCCATTTTATCACTTGTTTTCCAGTTTTTCTGTATTTCCCTTGTTTCTTCTCCCAGGTATTTCTGATTGCCAATGCAGTTTGGTGGTTCTCTGTGATGGTATTCTCAGTTTTCTGTTTATTTATCATTTGTTGTCTGTGTTCTGATTTTTTTGGTTAGTAGTTACCATGAGATTTGTATAAAAGATATCATAAATGAGATAGTCCATTTTCTGATAGCCTCTCATTTCCTTAATCTAAGTAGGTTCTATCCCTCCCCTCTTCCCTGTCTAAGTTATACTTGTCACAACTTATTCCTTTTTGTGTTGTTAGTTGGTGGTTAAAATAAAGTAATTATAGTTATTTTTGATGTTTTCCTTCCCTTTCTCTTTAGTGTTGTAAGTAAATGTTTGCTAATTTGTTCTGATAGAGAGCTGCAATTTTCTGATTTTGTCTGTCTGTTTATCTCCTTGCTCAAGGCTTTGTAAACCCTTTCTCCTTTTTTTCAATATGAGGAAGGACCTTCTCGAGTCTTTCTTTTAGGGGGGGTCTTGTGGTGATGAACTCCCTCAGCTTTTGTTTATTTGGGAAAATTTTTATTTCTCCATCATATCTGATGAATATTTTTGCTAGACAGAGTGTTATTGGCTGAAAGTTTTTCTCTTTCAGAAATTTGAGTGTATTATTCCACTCTCTCCTAGCCTGTAAGGTTTCTTCTGAGAAATCCACTGAAAGGCTAACAGGGGTTCCTTTGTAAGTTATTTTCTTCTACCTTGCTGCCCTTAATATATTTTATTCATCATTGACTTTTCCAGTTTTACTAATATATGCCTTGGAGACGATCTTTTTACATTTATGTAATTAGGATTTCTCTTAGTTTCATTTACCTATAGTTCCAGCTTCTTCCCCAAATTTGGGAAGTTCTCAGCTATTATTTCTTTGAACAAGTCCTCATCTCCTTTCTCCCTGTCTTCTCCTTCTGCAATACCTATAATTCTTATGTTACATTTCCTAATTGAGTCGGATATTTCTCGGAGAATTTCTTCATTTCTTTTTAGTCTCATTTCCCTCTCCTCCTCCATCTGAAGCATTTGTATATTTTTGTCCTCCAGATTGCTTATTCTGTCCTCCATAATGTCAGCTCTGTTATTCAGGGAGTCCAGGTCTTTTTTTAATCTCATCCATTGTGTTTTCATCTCCAACATCTCTGATTCCTTTTTCTTTATAGTTTCAATCTCTTTTGTGAAGAATTCCCTTTATTCATTAATTTTGCTCCTGATTTTATTGAAGTGTCTGAGTTTTCTTGTAACTTGAGTTTTTTTTTTTATGATAGCTATTTTGAATTCTCTGCTGTTTAGATTTTAAGTTTTTGTGCCTTCAGGATTGATTTCTGGGTACTTCAGGATTTTCCTTCTGGTCTGGAGTGTTAATATACCTCTTTGTGCTATTTGCTATGGTGGACTTGTGCCATTGAGTAGTGGTAGTATCTGGTCTCAGATTGCGTCTGCTGCCATTCAGGGAGGGTGGCAGGAGCTATGTCTTCTGAGCCTGCTGCAATCCCTGGCAGCTGTGTCTGTCTTTCGAACCTGTGCTGATAGTGCCATCTGTGTTTGCCCACTGGCTGTTGTTGCCTCAGGCAGGAGGGGAGGGGTGCTTTCTTTTGTGTGTCTGTTCCTGGGCGTTCCTGCTCTGCATCTGCTGTCTGCTCTCCTGGGCTGCTCTGCTTGGTGAAGACATTCATGCAGAGGCTGCCCTTCCTCACCCTGCTCAGAGTCTTGTGCCGCCTGCCACTCTCAGTCCCATGCCCTAGATTGCTGCCATTTGGGGAGCAAGAGGAGATCCCCTTAGTTCCTTCCAGTGGGTCCAGTCCCTCCACCTTCAGATGTATGGCTTTGTGGGTCTCTCAGACGTTTATTTCATTGTGTGAATGTCCTCTGTTGGTTTATAAATGTTCTTTTCATTGTATTTTGGGTAGGGAGTCGCTGGGAAGAGCTCACTGTGCCATGATGCTTATAATTTTTTTTAAGAGAGAAAGAAAGGTGTGACAACAATCCCTAAGGAATGGTGCATTATTGTTCCCATTTTTTAATCCAGCAGTCTTGCTACACTCTCTTTTTAATTTTGATTATCCATTTCTACACTCTTTGATTTTTTATATATACAATAATATGATCAACAAACAATGAAAGCTTAATCTCTACCTTTCCAATTTTTATTTCTTTATATCTTTTATTTGTTTTGCCTTATTCCAATGGCCAGGACCTCTAGTATAAAGTTGAATAGACGTGATGGTATCTGTCATCCTTCTCTTGTTACATAGGGAAAACTTTCAAATATGTCACCCTTATGTGCAATGTCTGCTCTAGGATTTTTGTAGATACACTTATAAGATAGTTTCTTTCCATTTTCCGCTTGCTAAGAGTTCTTACCTTATTATTGCTTTCTTTTCTATTTATTGAGGATAATGTAATATTTCTCTTTTAAATATTGATGTGATAACATTTTTATATCTAGTATTAATCCAATCTTACATGATTGGAATAAGTGCAATTTGGTCAAGATATAATATCCTTATATATTGTTAAAATTTTGTTGTTACTATGTTTTGGGTAGGATTTTTAAATATATTTTCCTGAATAACATTGGCTTGTAGTCTTCCTTTTTTGCCTTGCCCTTGCCACATTTTGATTTCATAGTTATGTTAGCTTCATAAAACAAGTTAAGGCATGATCCTTTCTTTTATATGGAAAAATTTGTCTAAGATTAGAATTACTCCTTTCTTGAATATTTGGTTGAACTTGTAGGTAAAGTCGTGTAAGCCTGAGGTAGAAAAAATTTTTGACAGTTGATTCTTTTTTTCAATGCCTGTAGGATGATTCATGTTTCTTATGTCTTCTTGATCGATTTTGGTAAGTTTTTTATAGGAATTTTTCCACTTGGTTTAAATATTCAAATTCATTAACGTAAAATCTTTTTTTGTTTCCATTTTTTCTGTAAAATTATTCAATATTCTTATTCTGAGAGAAGTAGAAGTCAGTTTAATACAAACTTAACATTTGGAAAAAGAAACTAAGGAAAGGGGTATATTCTGAGTTTATTTAATAGGTTTATATTACTTCTGGTTAAGAAAAATGTTGTTTATCATCATGGGTACCAAGGCTTACACATAAAACCATCCTTATTTTATGGGAGCCTCTGGTCCATGAACTTGATATATCTGTCAATTTATTTAGATTTTATTTAATATCTCTCAGCATTGTTTTAGAATTTTCAGTGTGCAGGTCTTACTTATATTTTAGGTTTGTCTCTAATTGGTTCATGTTTTTGCTGCTATTATAAATGATTGTTTAAAAAATTCCGTTTGCTAATTATTCGTTCCTGACTTATAGAAATATATTGTCTTTGATATAGTGACTTTGTATCTGACAACCCTGCTAGCTCCATTTATTCTAGTAGCTTTTTTTAAGATTTGTTAAGATTTTCAACTTAAGCAATCATGTCATTTACAAATAAATACAATTTTACTTTTCATTTCTGATCTGTATGCTTTTTCTTTCTTTTCCTTGACTGTTGCACTGGGTACGACCTCTAATAACAGCCTTAAATAGAAGTGGTGAAAGCAAGCATCCTCCCCTTGCTCCTAGTCTGAGAAGAAAGAGTTCAACATTTCACTGTTAAGTATAACATTAGCTGGAAGTTTTTCATAGGTGTTCCTTATCACCTCGAGGAAATTTCTCTCTCTTCTTAGTTTGCTGAGAGTTTTTATTATGAATAGGTATTGAATTCTATCCGTTGCATTTTCTGTGTTGATTGTGATTACATGATTTTTCTCTTCTTTTCTGCTAAGGCGGTGAATTGCATTCATTATTTTTTCTTTAATCTGGATAAATTCCATTTGGGCATGATGCATTATTCTTTTTCAATATCACTGAAATCTGTTACTGGTATTTTGTTGAGTTTTGACATCTGTTTATGAAGGCAATTAGTCTGTAATTTTTTAAATAATGTCTTTCTCTAGCTTTGTTTGACTTATAAACTGCATTTGGAAGTGTTCCTTCTCTATTTTCTGACTTACTTTCTTCTGTCATCTTTAGGAATTTGCATCTTTCATACAATTTATTCATTATCTGTCAATTTTATTAGCATAAAGTTGTTTATATTAGTTCTCTATCTTTTTAATATCCGTTGATGTCTAGTGATATCCCCTCATTCATTCTGATATTGTTAATGTATACTTTCTCTCTGTTTTTGTGGAGATATATCAATTTTGTTTCAAGAATTAGTTTGGTTTTCGTGTTTTTATTTTTTTTATTTCTACTCTTTATTACTACCATGTTTATACTTATGCCGTGTGTACTTTGCTTTATTCCTAGCATCTTAAGCTGAAAGTTATTGCATCATTGATGTTAAACCTTTTTGCTTCACTAATATAAGCATTTAGAGATATAATTTTCTATCTAAACACTGTTATAGCTGCATTATACAAATTTTAATATGTTTTCACTATCTTTTAGTTCAGTATAGTTTCTCATTTCCCTGTGAGTTCTTATTTGAGCCCTGGGTTATTTAAGAGTGTGTTTTTTAGTTTCCAAATATTTGGGGATTTTTCCAGGTGTCTTGTTGTTGTTTTCTACTTTGCTTCTGTTTGGTCAGAAAACATACTTGTATAATTTCAGTCTTTAAATCTATTGAAGTTTGTTTAATGGTCTGGCACATGCTTCTCTTGCTGAATAGTTCAGATGTCCTTGAAAATAATGCATATTTTTGCCCCTTAAGTAATATGTTATGTAAATATTAATTTGCTTAATTTGTTTTTGATAGTATTATTCAAGTCTTTTATATCTTTATTGATTTTCTGTCTACTTAACTTTGGGACTTATCTGTTCCATTCAGTTCTGTCAGTATTTGCTTCGTGTATTTTGATGCTCTGATTTAGATAAATATGCATTTAGGATTTTTTTAAAAAATAAGTTGACCCTTATTTAATTATAAAATGTCTCTCTTTATCCCTGGTCATATTCCCTGTCCTGAAGTCTACTTTTTCTATATTAGTAGAGCCATCCCAGCTTTCTTAAGATTAATGTTTGCATGATATATTTTTCTTCTCCTTTTACGTCTTTTTTTTTCAGTGGGTATTTCGTGTGGATATCATAGAGTTGGTCTCGCTCTTTTAGGAAGTCTTATATCTCTGCCTTTCAATTATAGTATTTAGACCACTTACATTTACTTTTCAATATTGTTGGGTATTTGTGTGTCATCTTGCTATCTGTCCTGTCTGTTCTATGTCCCCATGTTCCTCATTCTATTTCTTTTTTTTTTTTGAGTATTTTTAGAATTCACTTTAATCTCCTTTACTAGCTTACTAGCTATACTATTTCTTTTACTTTTCTAGTAGTTTCTCTAAAGTTTATAATATTCATGTTTAACTTATCACAATCTGCCTTCAGATTACACCACTTTGTGTGTTATGGAAGAACCTTACAATAACAGACTTCTCTCTTCTCCTTTTATGCTGTGTACTTCTGCTATCATACATGTTACTTCTGTGTTAGAATAATCATAATACATTGTTATTATTTCTACTTTAAATAGAAAATTATTAAGAAAATAAAAACCAAGGAAGTAAATATCTTTTATATTTATACACATATTGATCATTTCCAGCACTCTTCATCCTTTTGTTTAGATCTGAGTTTTCATGTGGTATAAGAACTTCCTTTAACAATTTCTTACAGCACAGATCTGCTGCTATCTCAGCTTTAGTTTACCTGAAAATATCTTTATTTTTGAATAATATTTCTAGATTGACAATTTTCTTTTTTCTTCGTCTTAAAGATATCGTCTTACTGGCTTGCATTGCTTCTGATGACAAATTGGTAGTCTTGTTCCTCTCTATATAATGTGTGTCTTTGTCCTCTGGCAGTTTCAAGATTTTCTCTTTCTTACTCTTTTTTGTGCAGTTTATAATGTGCCTTGATGTGGTCTTTCATTTTTTTTTTTTCCTGCTTGGATATTAAGCTTCTTAGATTTGTGGGTTTATAGTTTTCATGTTTGGAAAACCTTTAGCCTTATATCATCATATAATTTTTCTGTGTCTTCTCCTCCATTTGGGATTCCAGTTACAAAGTTTTAGATTGCATGTTGTCCTGTTGGTCACTAAAATGCGAATCTTTTTCTTTTTCCTTCCCAGCTTTGTTCGCCTCTGCTTCAATTTGGATTCTTTTTGCCAGTGTTGGCAAATTTGTTGGTGCTTTATTTATTGGTGTCTCTTCTGTTGTTATGCCCATCCAGTAAATTTTTCATTTCAGATAGTATATATTTTTCATGTGGAAAAATTCCATTTGGTTTTTATAATGACGTCTTCCATTTCTTTTCTCATTAAGTTTATTGTTTCCTTTACGTACTTGAACATAATTATACTTGCTTTAAAAGTCCTCATTTGCTACTTCCATTGTCTCTTGTCATTTCTGGGTCTGTTTCTATTCATTGATTTTGTTTGTTTGTTTTCCTGGTTATAGGTCATGCTTTTTGCCTCTTGACTGCTGTATATTGTGAATGCTTCATTGTTGAATGTCTGGATTTTGTTGAATTTTTTAAAGAGTATTGAAGTTTGTTTTGGCGAAAAGTTAAGTTTTTGGAGATAAGCTTGATTCTTTTGACTCTTGTTTTTAAGCTTTATCAGGGTGACTCTGAAGTAGCAGTAAGCTTTTTCTTAAAGGACCACATTGCAAATATTTGAGGCTTTGTAGGCCATGATATCTCTGTTGCAGCTCCTCAGCTCTGCTACCGTAGTATAAGAGCAGCCTTAGACAATATGTAAACAAGTGACTGTGGCTGTGTTCCAGTAAGACTGAAATACGAAATACAAGCAGTGGGCTGGATTTGGTCCAGAGACTACAGTTTGCCCATCCATGGTCTACAGAAGCATTTACTTAAGGCTAGTTTAGCCCTACTAGTAAAGCATGGCCCTTCTGGGGACTCTGCTAAATGCCCTGAGTATTCATTGAGGTCTCTTGACTCTGGCTGGTCAAATTCAGACAACTCCTAACCCTGTGTGAACTCTGGCGTTGGTTAATGTTATAGATTCTCAATAGTTGTAGTTTCTCTGTTCATTGTCATTTTCCTGGCCTTCTGTAGTTTCACCGTATGCATGTGCAGTTTATTATTCTGACATGCAGTCAAGAGGACCTCTGTGCAGATTCCTGGAGCTCTACTTCACGTAGCTTTCTCCTCTATGGTGCTTTGCCCTACAGATTCCAGCTGCCCTACAGATACCCTGAACTTCCATCTCTGTCTCCGCAACTTAGTGAGTCCGCTGTGGTCTGCTTAGATTCCTGTGCTCTATTTGGATTCCCCTTCTTACTGTGGGGTCCAGAAATTCCCTTCAAGCAGAAAGCCAGGGTGATTATAGGACTCACCTCATTTGTTTCTCTTCTCCTAGGGATCACAGTTCTGCACTGCCCGTTGTCCAATGTTATCTTATATATTTTGTTCAGTTTTCTAGTCGTTTATAGTAAGAGAGCAAGCCATTCCATTTATTCTGTCATGGCAAGAACTGAAAGTTTGTTTTTTTACATATTTATATCTATAGTAAAACTAACTCACATTTGAAATCAATTATACCTATATCTAGGAATAAATACCCCAATTGCAAACTAAGTGAATAATTGTTATTTCTCAACTTGCTCAGGATTTTAATGTATTAGCTATATAGGCACTTTTATAAGCAAGCTAGCAAAGAGAAAACTGTTCCAGTGGGTGCTCGTTTTGTTTCAATATAAGTTAGTATTATTACTAGCTTTATAAGCAAGTTGGTGTATGTTTGTGTATGTATCTTCTATTTCTTTAAAAGACTTGCTGCTAGTTTTTCCATTGTCGTTACTTAATCTCTTTATATTAAGAAGATAATAACAGGTACATTATTACCTAAACCTTGAGAGAGTTTTGCAGCAAAACTGCCGGTCTCCAAGAAAGAGGGAGAAAATAATGAGAATTAGTGGCTGGGGTTTTTATTTTATTTATTCATTTGTTTATTTATCTTAAGGAAGATTAGCCCTGAGCTAACATCTGCCTCCAGTCCTCCTCTTTTTTGCTGAGGAAAACTGGCCCTGAGCTAGCATCCATGCCCATCTTCCTCTACTTTATATGTGGGATGCCTGCCACAGCATGGCTTGCCAAGCGCCACCATGTCCGCACCGGGGATCCGAACCAGTGAACCCCAGGCCACCAAAGTGGAATGTGCGAACTGAACTGCTGCGCCACTGGGCCGGTCCCTGGCATTTTTATTTTGTTTGGCAAGTACAAACAACCCATTGACAGGCCAGTCCAGTGGTATAGTGGTTAAGTGTGCACATTCCACTTGGTGGCCTGGGATTCACGGGTTTGGATGCCATGATGAGTAGACATACACACTATGCATCAAGCCATGCTGTGGCAGTGTCCCACATACAAAATAGTGGAGGATTAGCACAGATCTTACCGGAGGACCATTCTTCCTCAAAGAGGAAGCTTAACTACAGATGTTAGCTCAGGGCCAATCTTCCTCACCAAAAAACAAACAAACCAACAAAAACACCCCATTGAACCAGAACTTATTTACATTAGAGCTCTGGCAGACTGCAGTTACAGCTAAGAATTACCAGTTATTCAAAATGTAAACAAGAATCACTCAAAACCTGCAGTAATAATCTTATACTGTAACTTCTCTACCTCCATGCTGAAGTAAAATACCTGGTTTTATTTTTCTGCAAAAATTATTTTATCTTAAGCCAATATCTGGCTATCTGAAAGACAGTTTAATCCTAAATCTCTTTTTTATAAATAAGTTCATGGTCTTTGGAGGGAGGGGCATACTGAGATGTGAAGCTATTATTTTTATTTCGTTGTTTGTCAATTTGAATAGTTTTTGAGTGTTTCTAAGAATTCTTAGGAGAGTCTGTCCACCTGTATGTTAGTCCCAAAAGACAATTCCAACTGGGCAGTCACTTCCTCTGTTGGCTTATTAATAATGAGATATTTGTTTGTCTCCACAGGTAAAGGTCTTTAGAGTTAACCTTCCAGTAACATCTAATATGGCATCACCTATTAATGCCACAGTAGTCCTGAGGTCACAAAATGACATTGTTTGTTCACATTAGATAGTTATCAGATGTCTTCCTTCTTGGATTTAGTGTAGTAACTGCACAGGCTTCAAACCCCTCTTATGTAGTGATTTAACTAGATTAGGTTCTCTTATTTATATTGAGCCTAATCTTTGTTATTGTATGGTAGTATACCACACTTTTCCAAGCTTTCCTTCTGCCAAGAATTAGAATTTTGAATTATGTAATATGTGATCTCTCTAACAGGCAGAAGTGGATTCCCCCCACCCTAGTCTGAGTCCTCATCTCCACCAGGTTTCTCTGCCTTCCTCCTTTGTATTCAAAGGTAACTAGAACCAAAATGGCAGAAAGAGAGAGGTTTGGGCTATAAATTTTTCATCATCCTGACGTTGTATTCTCATAGCAGAAGGAGCAGTTTCTGGTGACTGCAGCATCTAATGATAGTGGCAGTAGCTTTCTTAGAGTCTGTAGTCTTTCCTCAAGCAGGAACTAGATTGATCCGTGCTATTTGTAGCTGCATTTCTGGATAGTGTTCACAGAAGAATCGTTTCTGGGTTCTCTGGTGGCAGTTGTGATATCACAGAGGTTGTTTAAAGTTCTTGCTAGAAAGAAATCCGTATTACACCACACAGTGCCTCATTCTGTTGTTTTCTGAGGCAGCATAGGAATTCTGCCTCTTGACCAGCCGAGTGACTTATTACCCTAAGGATACCCAAAACTCACTCCAACCACTTTCTGAACTCAGGTCACTCAAAGAGTAGATAAATCTCAAATTTATCTTTCTGCCCCGTCATCCCACCCAACCCTCCACCCCCCGTGGAATCATTAATTCTATGCACATTCAGTCCTAGAAGTAGCCCATAATTTCCTCAAAGTGAATTTTGAAACTAATTCTAATAGAGAATACTATATTACCCATGGTACTATTTTCAAGAATACGTGTGCCGATTTAAAGGAAAACCTCAGCTAGGAAAATAGTGTAGGGGAGGAAAAAATTTCCTAACCCTCTTGAGTTCCCTGGCTAGATCTGAAAATTAAACTGACAGAGACAAATTAACAGGAGAAAAGCATGCAAATTTATTTAATGTAAGTTTTACGTGACATGGGAGCCTTTAAGGAAATGACGACCCAAAGAAACAGACCTGTGTATTTTACGCTAGGTTTGATGAAGAGTGGACAGTCATGTAGAAATGTGACAGGGCAGGCAGTATGAGGTAATTGTTGTAAGCCAGGGGAGACCTAGCAAGGCCTGTTTGGATTCTTCTTGGATCCCTTTGTCTCTGGCAATAAGGATGCTCCTTTACTCTGCGTATAGGGAGGGCACCTCTCACAGGAGGGTTTTATAACCTGACTCAGGGGAAAATGGTGAGAGGGGTGGGAGGTCAGAGAGCCCTTCCTGCTTCTGCCATTTTCTCAAATTCCTTCTGCTTAAAATAGTATGCTAAGGTGCCATATTTTAGGATCGTGTGACCTGAACGCCGTCATCAGCATTTCCCATGCCCACCCTCAGAAAAACGTGTCTTTATTCCTTCTTGATACAACTATGTCCATTGATGCTGTCACTACTGACTACATCCAAGGAATATTCTGATCCGAAAAGTGGGGGGGGATGGTAGAAAAAGTTATTTATTTCCTCTTAGACCACTAGCAACAAGATGAACGTTTTTCAAAAGTACCCTTAACGGGAATCAAAGGGAAAGTTAAAAAATAGAAATTTATAAGTTTGCAGAGCACAGATTTCTTATATCAAAGAAACTGCAGTTTACCTCAGATTGACTGAAGTCGCTTTCCAAGCATACTCATTAAGAGTTTTCTTCATCACTTTGCCATGAAGCCTGTAGGATATTCGGGCAGGTCCTGTCCTTCGTTGAGGTTTGACCACTTCATCTGTTTCTCATAGCTATTATTTGGACTTAGTCTTTCCATCAGCCATGTGGCCCTGTGGCAGTTTTGAGTCCGTTTACCTCCTTTTAGCTGCCTACTCTGAAAAGCAAAAAGACTTCTGTCTACTTCCATGTATCAGAGCTCTATTGGACTCTGTTTCCTGCAGAAGGCATGTCCTAACTCTGCCTACTTAATGAGATTCTCTCTGGGAAACTCAGTCATGTCTGTTCCTTTTCCCACCCTTCCTACTTTCCAGAGAAATCGTTTTTTTCCTAAGGCTTAGCATATAAAAAATACATTACCGTGTGCATTCTATTTCAAGTAATCATCGAGGTTACTAATACTGAGTGATAGAATAATTAAAAAGAAAGATAGCCTTCCTTCTCCCAGATGAATATTTACATTTTTTTGTTTTCTTAATACCAAATAGCTATCCATAGAGATTTATGCCAAAGATGTTGGCAGCATTTACATCAATTACTGGTGTTTTATGGGAGAAAGTGAATGAAGGGGGAGGTTTGTGTGGAAAGGATTGTGCACTTTATTTTTCTCAAGTTATTCTTATTTATATTTTATTTCAGTCTTTGTTTCTCTTGACTTTCCTTCTCTTGGGAATCTGTTTATTTTTCTTTACATTTAAAAGTTTTCTACTCTGCTTCCAACTTTATTTTTTTGTTAAAATTTAATCATCAAAATATAGAATTTTGTGTTTAAAATTCACAGTTAAAAACATGCTGAAGTTGGTTCTCCACTTTAGATACTGTTGGTGTCTTAAAGTGAAGAAAGAAGAACAAAGCGGAAATCATTCTCTTATACTGCCCTCCAGGAAATCCTTCTCTGTACTTTAAAAGTTCTTGTTCTTTTCTAGGAGTCCAATGTGCTGATTGCTGCTAACAGTCAGGGTACAATTAAGGTAAGCTATTTTATCCATCTCTATTTTAAACTCAGATCCATTTTTAGACTATAACCATAACATGGAAATATAGAGTTATACTGGGCCTTAGTGGTCATTCCAGATCATGGGTCTCTGTCTGCTTGGAAATGGCTTTGATTGAAGGGAAAAGAATAGGTAGCTTGCAGCTCTGGAGAAGATGACAGTACTTGTTAGAGGTTATGTGAATGCTGAATGGATTGATAGGTGGTCAGAATGAAAATCAGAGGAAGACTCTTAAGCATTCACTGTGGGCCAAGCACCGTTTAGCTTCTCTTATGCCAGTGCAGCTGCCCCACAGGGCGTTCAGTGCACAAGGTCCAAGACGTAGCTGGAGATGCTTAGACGTTCACCAGATTTAAAAATCTCTCACTCTTCTTTTACTCTCCTCTTCCACATGTTTCTCTTCCTTCTCTTCCCTGACAAGTAAGTTTTTCCTCAGTTGCCAAGGGTAGAAAAGATATTTCGGTGATCAATTGAAAATTGATTTATCTTGTGATCATGCCATTTGTGTAATCTGCAAACTTACATGTCTCTTGGTACACAGTCTCAGTCACAAATTCATACATTGTTTTCCATATACGTTTTTTTCTAGTTAGGAGCTCCCAAGAGAGTAGAAATTTTGTTTAATTTGTACCATTGGATATTTATCACTTGGGCACGATACATTGGATAAATAAATCCAGAGCTAAGCAGTGAACTTTTTAAACAAAACACCATTTTGGAGGAGGTTTAGTACATGGGTTTGATAAGGACTTATTCTGTGACTACCAGTTCTTTCCACACATTCTCTGCTGATATAGGAATATCAGGACTTTTTTTTTTTTTTTTTTTTTTTAATATTTATCTATTTCCCCTGCCACTTAGCATTGATTTTGCCGTGGCTTCCCTTCCACTCATCCTGAGTAGAGAATGACCCAGCACCCAAGGGAGCAAATCCAAGCCTAACATATTGTCCATCAGAGATGAAATAAGCAAGCTCAAAGCAGAAGAACTGCACTGTTAGCCAGTCAAAGTAGTATACGTGGTGCACTGCTTTGTGTGCAGCTAGTTTCTCTATTTGGAAAGCCTGATTAGAGAGACATGGGCAACTTAAATGAGAGCCAGGCTTTTGAACTGTGATCAGCATTATGTTCTAGAAGACTCAGGCAAGATGGTAGAAGATCTTAGAATCTCTGTTTTAAGTGGCTCTCTACTGTCTCTAAAGTCTCTCTCTCTCTTACTCTCATGGCAAGGCATATATTGAAAAAGCTGCACCTTATTCTTCAACAAGTTTGGCCTTTGTGGCTATTGGGATTGCTAACATATCTGCAGAAGCTCAAAGCTACAGATGCACTTATAGAATCTCAGTGACAAATCTTACGATTTTGCTCAACAGCATTGACCTCTTATTTTGGTAGCCTGTTTGCCAAATATAAAGACAAAAAGCATTATGGAAACACAAGTGTAAGTCATGCCTTAGCAGAGGAGGAGGGGAGAAGTTCCTCCTTTAATTCCTTGCCACCTAGAATTGCAGTCTCCATGCAACATAGTCCTTTTTGACAGTGTCTCATAATTGTCTGCGTGTTCTATGTACATTCTTAGCCATTTCTTCTAATCTTTTTATAACTGATGATTGCTGCTTCTTATTTATAGTTTTAGCAATATCACAACTTTCTTGTGGGACAAGATACTACTTTAATAACTAACAAAATATCTTGACACCGGATGATTGACTAGAAAATGAATGAATCAATAGGAAAAGGCAAGATTTCAGATCCTGTAAACCTTGATCACTATAAACTGTTTATCAATGGAAGAAATAAATAGATTAAAATCCTAAACAGCAGTACTTAAAATTTTCTTAAGAACATGGAAAGATAACATATATCTCAAAAATGTTATTCCATGCTATGCATCAGCCAGTTCATTTATCCATTTGTTTTGTATAGTTTACTTTGAAGGCTCCCTAGTTAACTTGTAAATAACTAATCTGAAAGAGTTCGTGCGGCTGTTGAATTGGAAGTAAGAAAGGATTAATGTCTTATCCCTTCAAATTCTTTGGCATTTTAGCAGTTGAGAAAAGTTATTTGGTTCTCCGTTTATAGTATACTAAAGATTCATTAAACTCTTTCTATATTTTAAAACTATTTTATTGAACTGATCCTTTTTTTCTCCCATTAGGTGCTGGAGTTGGTATAAAGTGTTTACTCAAGTTAAATTGTACTTGATCCTGCTGAAATACATCTGCAGTTGACAATGAGAGAAGACAGAGACTGTCGTGTGATGTTTCTCCCCAAAGTCCTCATGGGTTTTGGATTTGTTTTGAGTATTTTTTCTTTTCCTTTTTTTTCCCCTCTGTGACCTTTGGGACATTGGGAATACCCAGTGAACTCTCCACCATCAATGTAACTCCACAGACTTTGCTGCTGTTGGTGGTGTGGTTATCTAATTTTTGTGATAGGGAAACAAATTCTTTTGAATAAAATAATAAAAAATAATAAAAGTTTATTGAGCCACGGTTGAGCTGGAAAAGTTTTGTCAAATGTGGCAAGAGAGAATTTTTTCAAGAAGTAGCACACATGAGCTATAGAATTAATGTATCAGTGAATAATCTGTAAGGTTTATACTTCTCAACCTCTTTGGAATTATGCATATCAACATAAACAAAATATAAAGTGTATGGACTTCTTCCAGTGAATTTAATGTTTACAGTAGGTGAGAAGATTGATAACTTTACCTTATGAATTCCTTACTTCATTCTCTGACCAGATTTATATCATCAGCCAGTGCCATACTCCTCAGTCCCTCTGGATCTGGCCAAGGATCTAAAATTTTGACCTTGAGACCAGTTCAGACAGAAAGGGAATGTCAGTCTGTGACGGCTATCTCTTTCTTTGCCTTTGAAATGTAATTTATATGTACCATAAGCCCTAAATACAGACAAACCAACTTATTTTATAAAATCATAGCTATCAGATGGTCATAGTTATTGGTATCATCCTGGGCTGAACAGTGAGTTAGAGCAGGGGTCAACAAGCTTTTTCTGTAAAGGGCCAGAGAGTAAATTTTTTTCTGCTTTTTCTCCCCAACCCACCCCCCCAGCACATAGTTGTATATTTTAGTTGTGGGTCCTTCTAGTTGTGGCATGCGGGACGCCGCCTCAACATGGCCTGATGAGCAATGTCATGTCGGCACCCAGGATGTGAACTGGTGAAACCCTTGGCCACCAAAGCGGAGTGCACGGACTTAACCACTCGACCACGGGGCCAGCCCTAAGAGAGTAAATATTTTAGTCTTTGCAGGTCATGTGGTCTCTGCCACAAGCACTCAACTCTGCCACTGTAGCAGGAAAGCAGCCACAGGCAGTATGCAAACATGGGCATAGCTGTGAAACAGGCAGAAGGGTGGCTTTGGCCCACAGGTCATAGTTTGCAAGCCCCTGACTTAGAGAAAAAGAAGTTGAAGCCCTATTAGCCAAATTTCTAAGCCATATGATCTCTTAGACTGCCTAATTAATTTTCTAAGTTGTTTTCAATCTGTAAAAGGAGAGAAGTTAATAGTTGGAGTAGCAGGTCAAGCCAAAGTAATGTGAAGCTTTCTGTTTGAGCCATTTTAAAAGTCTGGGCACTTTTTAAAAAAGATATAAGCAGATTTATACTCCACACATATTTTATAAAAACAGACACTTGGAGAAACTTGGTATGAATAACTATATAAATGATAAGGGTAATCAGAATATCCCACTGTATCCTTCTGCTCAAAATTATGGAAACCTACTACAGGTCCACATTTCATTATCTGAAACCCTTGGGCCAAATACATTTTGGAATATAGAACTTTTTCAGTTGTAGATTTGTAATAGAGTACATAGTATACTATGTATTATGCAACACTCTCCAACAGAGTCTGGAACAATACTCTATTATCAAACACATTAATATTTCTGCAGTAAAATGTATGAATTTTCATATTATATGGGATTAATAAAGGCTAAAAATAGTCTTGCATCAGTTCAGGTCAGTTTTTACCACCAAATGAGCTTGCCTCAAACTTATGTGAAATTTTTCAGTTTTCAGAGCTTTAAGATAATTATATCTTACTAACCTCTGGGACTGAAGATCCTGATAAACTTTTGGACTCAATTCTGAGAGGAAAGGTCACTGTCATTCAAAAGTTACCCATGTCATCAACCAGAATATTAGTTGGGCTTCATTTTCAAGATTAATTTATGACCTTTTGCAAAAATGTAGAAAGAATATTCAAATGTAGATTCTTCACTTAAAGAACTTCATTTAGGCAGATGTGTCTAGAAAATCATCAAAATAGGAAGCAGAGAGTTAATGCCTCTCTGAATGAATCTAAATAGAAGCAGATTATTATGGTTTTTAATTTGGTCTGACTTGTTTTATGTTTTATTTCAAGGTGTCAGCATTGTTAGGGTCATGTTAATTTCCATGTTTGGAAGGATGCAATAAAGTACCTTTGGTTATCAAAGGGACAGGCTTTTTAATAAATTATTATTTTAAGAAGGCAGTGCTTTATTTAAATTTGTATTTTAAATAACTTTTTCTTGTAAATAGTGAGGAACAGTTTTTAAATTTAAGTTAATCTTTGCAGGATGTCAACATCAAACTAATTTTACTATTCCTTGGAAAAATAACAATAATTAAGTAAAGCTTAAAGATAATGTACAATTTAACACCAAAAACACTTCTAACTCAAGAAGAATATGGGTTTTTATGTTTCAATCTAATCTTGATTTCAGTATATTTGTAGGGGTTTCTTAGAGTTGCCTTTGTTCTTAGGCACACAACTCATGCATAAGAAACATTAAAGATTAAAGAACTTTGTAAAGTTCTTCTAAGAAGATTGAGCTACTAGACATCAAAAAGATTATGGGACTGAGCTACACTCGAGAAAGGTGAGCATGGCTGGACCTTGGTACCCAAGGAAGAGACGAGAATGGGATGAGTTCAAAGAGTTGGAGGAGCCTAATAGATATTTGGAGACTTCTAGGGCATGGTTGAGAATTTGAATTTTGTTATAAAAGCAGTTAAAAGGAAGGGTTAAATGGAATAGGATGATCTCATTTATGGTGAATGGATAGATGAGGGCAAGAGTACAATTAGGAAGGTGCAATTGGAAAGGTGATCTCATTTCTCATCATAAATGAGAAAAATGTCAGATAAATCCCTTTTGAAGGACATCCTACTGAATACCTGACCAGTGCTCACAACTGTCAAGGTCATCACAACAAGGACAGTGAGGAACTGCCACAGCCCTGAGGAGCCTAAAGAGACGTGCCTAACTGTAACGTGGCACCCTGGACGGGCTCCTGAGACAGAAAAGGACGGTACAGAAAACTCAGGACATCTGAATGAAGTGTGGACTTCAGTCCATGTTAATGTATCAGTATTGATTCATTATTGTAACAAACGTACCATACTAAAGATGTTAATAGAGGAAACTGAGTGTAGGATATATAGGAACTCTTGCTTTCTTTTCAACTTTTCTGTAAATCAAAAAAAAAAAAGCTGTTCTAAAATTAAAAGTTTATCAAAAAGAAGGTATGGGGATAAATCCAGTGTATACCAAACAAAGTGCAAGACAGTAGTATGAGTGAAACCTGGAGAAGTACAGAGAAAAAATCACAATGACCTGTTCCAGCTGTTGTATTTTTAAAACGTAGAGGAAAACATGGAGTTTACAGGAGATTTAAGTTACAGTCTCAACTTTGGCACTAAGAAATTGTATAGTTTTCAAAAGAGAGTAAACCTCCATACTCCATATTTATCTCAAAATTCTACTTAGCGAGAGTGATAGTCTCATCTCTGCTAATAAGTAAGATTACATGACGAAGTCCATAGTCTCATCCTCGTGGTTCAGTCACTCAGGTGTCTGAGTGCCTGCAGTTATTTGTTTCTTCTTTTTACCTGAGGTCGTTGCAGCTTCTCAATATGAGAATCAAGAAATCTTTCTACTTGTTTCTGGTTTTCGTTTGTTCTCACTTCTCCATGAATCCTTTGTCCTTGATCAGTGTTAGATGCAAACTCCCTGGTGCCAAGTTCTGAAGGAGATCTTGGGTTGGAACTGGGCAGGTATTCTCCTGAGTTCTAAGTTAAAGTTCCCAAAGTTGGTAACAGTCCTGGTTAACCAATTACTGTGTAAAATGTTTGCAATCTCTCTGAAGATGATTTTATGGTTTTTTCCTATATGCACTGCTTTTACCGTACTGTCGGTGCTCATCTGTGACCAGAGGTTTAAGAGTCTTTTGGAAGAACCACATAAGGAAATAATCTTCACGAGTTTTAAGAGAAAGAACCAAAGCAAACACTCAAAATGTAACAATTCACCTTTAGTTTTATACACCTGCAAGAATGTTTTATCCCAGAAACTTTTGTGAGTGATGTTCCATGGGCTAGCAGACTAGTAATAACTCACTGCACTCCCACGGTTGGTATCCTCAGTTAGTGGTCTGTAGTGTATATAGGCTATTGCTCTAAAGGGATAAAGAAGGTCATATAGTCACTTACATATGGTGGTTCTATTGTTTCTACAAAAATTTGAGTGCCTACTATGAGGTAGTCTCTTCTAGGCTATGGGTCAGCAGACGTTTTTTTCTTTTTTCCTTTTTTTTTTAGGAAGATTAGCCCTGAGCTAACTACTGCCAGTCCTCCTCTTTTTTGCTGAGGAAGCCTGGCCCTGAGCTAACATCTGTGCCCATCTTCCTCTACTTTATATATGGGACGCCTGCCACAGCATGGCTTGCCAAGTGGTGCCATGTCCACACCCGGGATCCAAACTGGCGAACCCTGGGCCACCGAAGCGGAACGTGTGCACCTAACTGCTGCGCCACTGGGCCGGCCCCAGCAGACTCTCTGTAAAGGGCCAGAGAGTGAATATTTTAGACTTTGTGGGCCATACGGTCTGTCACAACCAGTTAACTCTGCATTGTAGCATGTGAAAGCAGCCCTAGACAAAGTGTAAACAAATGAGTGTGGCTGGGTTCCAATGAAATGGTGTGAATGGACACTGAAATTTGTCATTTCATTTTGTCATGTGTCACAATATTTTGTAAAATTATTTTCGAAGCGTTTAAAAATGCAGAAACCATTCGTTGCTCATAGCCATGCAAAAAAAACCTTCCAGCTGTGCTTGGCTCGCTGACCACTGTTCTAGGTGCTCCCCGTACCGCAGTGACAGGAAGAAGAGAAAACCATGAAAAATCCAGTCTCGCCTGAGCTTGCGTTCCCATGGGTGAAAGTCTTTCTGCAACGATCGTGTCCTCTGTCCGTCATGGTGTCTCCAGCACGGGAACCTGAGGGGCCATTTGGGAGAGCACACCTCACGAGTTGCGTAGCAACTTGGTATGTGCGTTTTCAGAGCACCAGCGGACACACTTTTCTGTGAAAGCTCAGTAAGCAGTAAGACATTTCAGACGTTTTGCTGTTGGATTAGAACGTGAAGATCTCTACAATGCTTACCCCTTGAACAGAGATGCCTGAGAGGATTGTGGTTGAGATTATTTTCACTGGATACTCTAAAAGGTGTGTGCTTAAGGTAGCCTGTTGAGTGTGGAAGAGCAGAGGATATTCTGCAAGGGTGACTTTTTTCCCCTTCTTTCCTTTCTGGCTTTTTCATCCTGAGCTGTTGAAATTTCCTGTCTGAGTCTGAAGCTTCTCAAGCTCATAGCACTTATGTGGAGACTTAGAACCCGACTCATGTTTTCCTGGAGTGACTGAGTCTCTTATCAGTGTTCATATATATTTTATGGCTAATGTTTGAACTCTGCCTAATTTTGAGGGGTTAAATTTTGAAAGATGCAACAAAATTACTTTTTTGCCAAATAAACCACTGTTAAAAGCCAGCCTAGTTAATAAGCACTTTATATTTTTTCAATATTGTTCATGTTTAAAGACCAAACTGGTCAGTGTTCTGTTTATACTATAAGAAAGACTCCTCCCTCCCACTTCCCATTTCTCTTTGACCAGTCTCAGGAGAGACTTCTCATGAGCTCTGTGGATCCCCTGGGAAAGGCAGGCTTCTCTTCTCAGGATTGGGGTGTGGTGTTCCTAGGTTATTGAATTGCAAAGCTTTGCAGTACGGTTTTTTTTTTATAAGATTTTATTTTTCCTTTTTCTCCCCAAAGCCCCCCGGTACATAGTTGTGTATGTTTTCTTTTTAGTTGTGGGTCCTTCTGGCTGTGGCATGTGGGATGCCGCCCCAGCACGGCCTGATGAGCAGTGCCATGTCCACGCCCAGGACTTGAACCAGCGAAACCCCGGGCTGCTGATGCAGAGCTCTCGAACTCAACCACTGGGCCATGGGGCCGGCCCCTGCAGTACAGTTTCAGTCACATATCTTCTCTGGAAAGGCCTCTAGCACTCTTGGAAATTAAAAAGCACCCCATGAATACAGGGCAGTATTAGCATATGCATATTAAAATTGTACTCACTCCTCTTCAGTTTCTTTCCATTGTGAAATCTAATGAAGTATGTGGTATAAAAATTGCGAACAACACCAACAAAAGGATGCAAGGTTGAAAGGTTAGATTAGCTGTTCTGGGAGTTTCAGTGGGTCCATAAAATGGCTTTATTCCTTGTGCTCTTTGAACATGACATCTGCCTGTGAGCTGACCTGCCAAGGCCACCGTCACAGCTGCCATGAAAAGCTAGCTTTTGAAATGCCTGTAGTGAAATTTCTGAAATGTCTCTTTTCCTACCACATGCCACGTGCATCCTCCCCCTAGAGAAGGTTCAGAGTAGGATTTAAGTGGCTACGGGCTGAAAACCTGCATCACCTCTACTGGGTCTTCAGTCTTACTGTCTCTACGGGCAATAAGAGTGGAGAAGAGAGGGGGATTGTGGCTGCAGAAAAGACTGGTAATCAGGGAGAACAGTCACAGCCAAAGAGCCACAAGTGGGGGCCAAAGATGTTTTCCCAGTGTTTCACTCCCCAGGAAGTGCCCTCACCTGCCAGCATCTACCCACCCTCTGGTTGTCTAACTGCATTGTAACAGATCTTTATGATGGAAGAGCAATGTCTCTTTTTCGCTTTTCTCACCTCTCTTTGGATGTTAGCGAAGCCATTTAACTGTGCATTCTTGTTTCTCCATTATGAGACTCTCCAGGGAACCTTGACATTAGTTCTCCTCTCCTCTTGGCGGAGGGATGTGGAAGTAGAGCCATTTGGTCAGAAATCCAGCCCTCATGCCCTCAGTCTCAGTACATTTCAATGACTAATCCATTTCTTTTTCCTCTCAGTCAAAAGACCAGTGCCTAACTCTCCAAAGCAACCGGTGAAGCAAATACCCTACTGAATGTAGTAATTCCTCATGTAGCACCATCGTGGGCAGTCTTATAGCTTCTACTTAATACTTCTAGAATTTAAGAGAGTTTGCTGGTTCCTGAGACGTCCCTGGCTCAATGGTTCTAATTGTTGGGCAGTCTTTTCCTGGATTGAGCCGAATTCCATCTCAGTGGAATACTCCTTCCCCAGCACCGCTAGGCCCAGTTCTTACTGCCAGGCATTATGGGAGATGCCAAATAGCACAGGTCATGATTCCTTCCTGGAGCTTCAGGCAGAGAAGATGGACACTTGAAGATAATTTATATGTAATATAGTAATCCTGTGAATAAGCATTTTTTTTAAAGAAACGAAAACATTCAGAAAGGTTAAATTAATTACTGCATATATTACAATGAAAAGATTGTTAAAAGGGCAGATTAGAATGTTAAATGGGTTTTATAAAGGATGTAAGATTTAAGTGGCATTCTAAAAATACTGAATCATGTGTCTGGTTCACTTCCACTGACCAAAGAGGTGCTAAATGACACAGCTGAGAGTTATCTTCAAGGAAAACAATGTGTGCACGTCTTGACTCTGTTAAGACAGTAAAGAATCTTCTAGGTCTCATGATAAATTAATTATCTTATGATATTTATCTGTTAATTTATAGTGGGAAGGACTTCAAATAGACAAAAGAAAACTCTGACCCTGTCAGGTTGCTGGAACACTGAGAGGTACCTCCATCAGAGATGGGTGACATCTCCATCCTGGGAGATCAGCAGAGGTGATCAGACAACCGTTGGTCCTAAATGCTTCACTTAGCTGCCAGAAGGCAGGGCCCTAGAAGGAATCATCCCTTCAGATCGCTTTCAGATCTGAGAATCTGATCCTGACTGACTGATTCAGAGGGAGAAGAAAACAGATGGAATATTTGCCTGCCTACTGTAAGGACAAACACAAATTAAAATAAGAGGCTTAACTCTTCCTGTTGAAAATAAGGCAAAAGACTTTTTTCTCTCTCATTTCTTTCAGCATTTCTTTCAAATCTTCATAATGGTAAATAAGCCTCTTGCCAGTCTCACGACTCAGAAATGCAAGAATTAAAGGTGACCTCTTTCATGGAAACGCCCACCTTTCTCTACCGTGCCACTCCCTCTGCTCCTCCTGCCTCACTTTACCCTCCCTGCCTCAGACTGACTCCTGGGAAGGGGTAAACGATGATCTTTTACATGGTGGTTCCTTTCCTTGCCAGGTTTCCCTGAGAAGGACATAACTTTTCTAGCTGATAATGTGTTGCCTGCCCTGTTTGAAGATATAGAATTGTGTGCCTGCTGGCCCAGCCCCGAGTCCACTTCAGGTCCTAGACCAGATTCCACCTCCAAGAGTCCCCTTCCATGCACACACCACTTCGCTGGAAAGGCAGAAACGGTAAAGATAAACGATCAAGATCACGGGATGATGAGACTGTGTCCCCATACGAAGGCAACAGGATGGAGAGTAGTTGCACTAGTTACTTGGGAAAAGATATACAAGAAAGGAATTAGGCTGATAAATATCAATATGGGAAAAGAAACCAAGGTGCCATGTAATCCTACCCTTTTCCCATCTCCATGCGAGGAAAACCAGCCCTTCCTACTCAATCTCCAGCAAAGTTGATGCTGCTGAGAAGCTATCCAGGCCTCTCAGGCACAAAGGAAATATTAAGAGTTCATGTGTTCTCCTCTCCTGCTGATAACATTAATCTAAAGGCTTTTTCCCAGTACCCTGGGAAGATCCACAGAAGTTTGCGAAAATGCTCTGCGGCGTGTTTTCAGTTTACAGCCACACGTGGGGATGTTGTGCTAGATGCTGCAGGGAATTCTGCAACCAGCAGATTTCGCTTATTTGATGGAGCATGCTCATCGTGGACCCGGAGATGGGGCGCTGCGGCCAAGAGAAGTCGACTCTCCAGCACTCCATCCAACCATGGAAGGATTAGGTGCATTAGAGACCCCCAAGAGGGGTTGCTAAGGACAGGACTTGAAGCCTCTCCGATAAATGTGCCCTGGGAGAAGTTGCAGCAGTGCATGCAGAAGATGGGTGAGTCCTCCACTGGTTTCCATCAGCAGTTTGTTGAGGCTTTCTCAACTTTCGCTGGCATGGACCCGGGACAGATCAAAATTGCACACTATTGTTAACTCCCTTTGTCTCGACCGAGTTAAGGAAAGGTGGCAGGATGGCAAGGACAGACTTGCTCAGAGCCTAGCAGCAGCTGCTCAGTTTTGGGATAATCTAGAGAAAGACAAAAAGAGATTAAAGACTGCTGTGTTGGCTGTGTAGTTAGAACTCTTTACTAAAGGGAATAATCCCTATGCTGGCCAACCTATGAAGGTAGCAAAGGAAGAGGAGAAAGCTATGTCATTATTGTAAATCGCCAGGGAATGGAAGAAGGACAGTAGAGGGTGGCTGCAGCATGTGGAGATCGCAGAGAGGGGCGTATCAGGAAGGCCTGGCAGGACCAAACCCCCAGCCTGGAGCTCGCAGGAGCAGGTTGAGGGACCCTCACAGAGGGGAGGGTGAACCGTCCACGTCCATACCTTTCACTCAGCTTAATCTCTCCTTGCCTTTTCTGGTAGGTATTGGTGCTACTTTCTCTGCAGTTTCCTCGGAAACTTCCCGCTTTCTTCCTGACAACAAATAGTACAAGTTGTTAGTTTCCAGCCAGCCCTCTTGTTCCTCTCCTCTGGAGCCCATACACATGGTGCGCTTACTGACGAGCACGTGTTCTCGCTCTTTCCTGATTTCCTGAAAACCTCCTGAGGAGAGACCTCTGCAAACTGAAGGCCACAACATTCTGTCCTCTGGATGGAGTATTCATGGAGCGCCCTGAAAAAAAGGCACCTGAACTGGTTATCGTGTGCCTTCTGGAAGAAAAGGGGATGGCAGAAAGCAGCAGTCTCCTGCCACGCTGGAAAAGCCCCCGAACGACCAAATCGGTGCATTGCTCTGAAGCCTAGGGGTTAATGGGATTGATTTAACACGAGATCTAGAACCAGTAAAAATAGGTGACAAGAAAGATAAGCCATGGCCACGCGTAAACAGTATCCACTGTTGAGAGCTCAATTAGAAGAAATAAAGCTGGTTATAAAAGAATTAGAAAATTAGGGGTGGGGCCACCCAGTAGCCTAGCAGTTAAGTTCGGCAGCCCAGGTTTGGTTCCTGGGCACCAACCTACACCACTCCTTGGTAGCCCTGCTGTGGCAACAACCCACCTACAAAATAGAGGAAGATCAGCTCAGGGCGAATCTTCCTCAAGCAAAAAGAGGAAGATTGACAACAGATGTTAGTTCAGGGCAGAATCTTCCTTAGTAAAAAAAAAAAAAATTAAGGATAATTAAAAAGGGACATTCACCCTTGTAATACTTCCAAACTTCTAGTAAGAAAGGAAGGTAAATTTGATAAAGCTGGCCAGCCACTATATGAATATAGATTTGTAGAAGATCTTAGAGAAATAAACAAATTTATTGTCCCATTGACCTTGTAGTCTCTAACCCTGCAGCTATTCTGACTTTGATACCATCATCTGCAGAGTATTTCTCTGATGGATCCATGTTCTGCTTGTTTTTTTCTGTTCCTCTAGTGGACAAGTCTAAATTTTTGTTTTGTTTGCTTTTACTTATGAAGAAGCCCAATATTTGTGGCAAAAAATCGCTCAACGGTTTCAAGACTCCCCTCCTATCTTCTCTAGTCATTTATAGGAAAAATTTGTCCCACCAGAGGGATCTGTGATCATACAACATGTCGATGATTTGCTGGTAGCCTCAGAAACTAAAGAACAATGCAAGACTGATACTTGGCTTTACTGCAGGTCCTTGTTTCACAGGGTCCTAAGGCCTCATTAGACAAATTGCAACATTGCCAAGCTGGAGTAAGTACTTATGGCATCTATTGTCAGCTGAAGGCCATAAAGTATTACAATCTGGGAGGCAGCCAAATTTGCATATGAAACAGCCTACTACAAAAAAACGACTTAGACAATTTTGAGGACTAGTAGGGTACTGTAGACAGCGGATCCCAGATTTTGCCAAGCATGCACAGCCTCTGACAGAGCAATTGCATGATAGCTCTCCAGACCCTCTGGTCTGGTCCTTAGAATCTGAAGAGGCTTCTGAACAACTGAAACTGGCTGTATCCTCTCCCCCAGCTTTGGGGATTCTGGATTTTGAAAAACCTTTCTACTTGTTTAGTCATGACAGTAATGATGCTGCTGGTGGAGTATTAACTCAAAGATTGGGACTAGACCACAGACCAATCGCCTGTTTCTCAGTTCTTCTAGATGCTCTAGTACTGTGAATGCCTGGATGCCTCTGAGCAGTGGCAGTGGCAGCAGCCACCATTCTTTGAAAGGACCCAAGCTCTTACCTTGGGTCACCTGACTTATTTGCATGTCCCATATGCTACGACAGTGATCTTACAGGTGCATAAAACCCAGCATTTGTCAGTGCGCCATCAAACTGACCATGAGCCAGCATTGTTCAGTCCCAATATTGTGCTTCGGAGGTGCGGTCTCCTAAACCCTGTGACCCTCTTACAAGATTCTGATCAAAGAGATGATCACGATTGTACAATAGTGATAGAAGAAGGTACCAGGCCTCACCCTGATTCGTCAGACGGCCCAGTTCAAAATGCGGGTTTGATCATGTCTGCTGGTGGGTAGGTACCCAGAGTACAAATGGCCACCTTAAGGCTTCTAGTGCTGTAGTGACTTCTCATGAAATTTCGGAGGCCTGTTGTCTGTGTGGAATTACATTGGCACAAGCAGCTGAGTTCATAGTTATTAGCACTATAATTCTTGGTTCTGGACTTAAAGTGAATATATATACTGATAGTAGATATGTATTTGGCGTCTGTCATGCAACAGATCAAAATTTTTAAAAATCAGAGTACTTTTGACATGAGTGAGAATTTTAAAGTCTCCCGTCCAATTGATAGCTGGTTTGTTAGGGGCTTTACAACTGCTTGCTCAGATGTCAGTAGTTCATTTTGCTGACAGAGCTGCAAACGCTGCTGTTAAAACATGGCGGAGTCCAAACTTAAAAGCTCCACTTCTAATACAACAAGAAATGTTTGTTCATTTTCAAAACCGTGCCTTGCAGAAGAAAGTGGACAAAAGGATTATAAAAAGGATTAAAAGAAATTTGGCTGGACTATGGGAATTACCGACCAATCTAATTCCCATACCACAGTCCCTATCTGCTCCGTTGGTGGTGTGTCATCAAAAGAATCACAGAATAAAAGAGGGGTTTTAAAGACTCAAAAAGGTAGAATTATTCAAAACACATTACAAAGAGATGTGCTGTTTGTCAACAGAGTTCTTTAGAGGCCTCTCCCAAGGTGAGCACAGAAACTTCTCCCTGCCTGCTTCACCAGGCACCTGGGGGCAGCTGGATTTCACAGAGTTAATGCCTGTGGAAGGTAAGACATTTGTGTGCTTACAGTGTGTGTGACATCTGGATGACCTGGAGTCTTTCCCTCTTCACAGGCCGATGCCCAGGTGTGGTCCAGCCTCTCTTCCTACGTTCAATCAGAGGAAGTCACTCTATTCCTACTGTTGTCTGGGAATTATGCAGATGTTTGCAGGTTCCTGGAAGCCCCAGTCCTCTGGACAGGGAGACCCAGTGAATCAAACTCTAAAGCAAAACAAACAAAACCTCCTTGAATAAGATTCAGCATCTACCTGGTTAAAATTGGCCTAGAGCACTACCGTTAGCCTTATTAAAAATTAGAATGGGCCCTGGCCCAGTGGTGCAGTGGTTAAGTTTGCATGCTTCCCTTCAGCAGCCCTGGGATTTGCCTGGTGGATCCAGGGCACGGACCTATGCACTGCCTGTCAAGCCATGCTGTGGTAGGCGTCCCACATATAAAGTAGAGGAAGATGAGCACAGATGTTAGCTCAGGGCTAATCTTCATCCAGGGAAAAAAAAAGAAAACACAGAATGGCCCCTGTAAGCAAGGATGGAATGTATCCTTTTGAACTTAGTTTGTCAGGGCTATAAATTTGGGTCTGAGGCCATGTTCTGTGTCCAATTTAACAGAATCCTCTCATAATTATGTTCAATACTTAAGAGGACTTGTCTTCCCCAGAAACCCTGAGACTTAAAGTCGTAAAGATCTGGAAGGACCTGCCAGAGGAAGTCGGACACCCCATCAACCGGGAGACTTCATCTACCTAAAGGTGTTCCAGAAGAGAGACAGCTGTCACCGAGTTGGGAGGGACCCTTTCTGCTGTAAGCCTCTCAAAGTGAAAGAGCTCAGCTGGAGTCTTGCTTCCCGTGCGAAGCTGGCATTACAGGAGGACTGGGTGGGCTTCCGCAAAGGGCCTAAAACTTAACTTTTCCAGAGTAACCAACTGGTGTTGACCTCAACTGAAAAGAAGTATTCTAGAAAATGTGTTACAATTCTCAAAGGCTGCCTGGCTGTCCTGCTCGCAGCCATGGTTATTCCATTTAATTCAAAAATCACATTTAGTAGAAAACAATGTTTTTTGTGACACTGCTCTTTCTTTCTGCACTCCCAGTGATGGTTCCCACAACCACGTAGTTCTCATCAGCTCTAAACCGGGCGCTCAGTATGGACGTGCTCTGGACTTAAGTCCACTAGTTTGATTATTAGCAGAGGACACGTGGGACCATCTTCACCAGTGATCTTTGATAATAAAGTAAAAGTAATTAATATGCACCAGGTGCTCAAGCTCTAAATTTGGCACAAAAAATGTTAACTGATTGGAAAGATGATGTAGAAAATAAAAACATCTAATTAATAGACAGACAAATAGAAACTGCAAAAGGCTGGTCTAATGTCACTAGGTTAACATTGGGGTACAGGTTCTTTCTGGTCCCAGTATGGATGGATAAACAAAGATGAATGCCTGTTATGGAGAGATTATTCCCCCAAAGCAAATACTATACTGAATTTTTAAGTTCATATTACATTAAATTGTCATTCTGGAAACTGCTTTATTTACATTTACTCTAGACGTGCTGGACATTTAGGTGCCTGCAAGTTGCCCAGAGAAAGGTTGAAACCACAATGGAAATAATTAGAAGATTGTGTTGTCATTATTTTATAGAACACAGGGAGGAAACTGTAAGGACAGATACAAATTAAAAATAAAGCTTAACTCTCCATGTTGAAAATGAGGGAAAAGACACACCCCCGCTTTGTCATTCAGAATGTCGAGTCTCTTACTTGGGGGCTAGTGACGGACCATCCTGGGACACCACCACCACCGCCACCGCCACCGCCACCGCCACCGCCACCGCCACCGCCACCACCACCTCTGCCACGTCCATCCACAGCCCTCTGGCGCGTGCCTGCTGTATGTGCGCACACGTCTCCCCACCACACTGGGGCGTCGCAAGGGCTCCATCTGCGGCTGACTCATCTGTAAATCTCCATATGCCTGTGCTTAGCAGGCGACGGGGACATGTCTGCACGGAGGTACCGTATCCTTCCCTCTCTGCAAGAGGAACACCGAGCCCCCAGCGCTCCCGCCCTCCCGGTCTCCGCGCACGCGCCTCTCTGCTCTGCCCCTGGAGCGGCCTGTGCAGGAGCTGCCCTTCAGAGGGGGAAAACGAGAGATGATGACAGTGTCACAGACTGAGTCACATAAATATTTACAGGCTAGGTTTATTCATAGACCCGAGGAGCGTGACAGTTCTACTCCGTTCCCTTCGCTTTAGCCGCTCAGGTCGAGGCCACGGAGGCAGCCCTCTCGCCTCTGGGCTCCTACGAGGGCGGTGGGGGCGCTCAGCAAGCCCCGCCTGTCGTGCTGACCATCTGGCCTGAGTCGCGGGTTCCTGAGATGCTGGTGAGGCTGCCTGTGTCTGCAGAGCCTCATTCACCTGCAGGGAGGAGGCAGGTCGCGTGCTACCTCCCCCAGCTGCGGGCCGGTCCTGGCCACGAGCACATTTCCATGCACCCGTCCCTGACAGCGGGCTGCTCTGCCCCGGGCTCCTCACCAGTGGCAGGGCCTTGCAGCCGGAAGGACAGACCACTGCTTTCCAAGGCCACAGAAAAGCCTTTCGTCTGATTCAGGCAGGTCCCTCCTTTCCCTCCTTTTCGTGGGTTCTGAAACCCAGAGGGCTTGACAGGTGGTGGGCAGCAAAGGACAGACAGGCCCCACACTTAGGCAGACAGGTGAGGAGGCCTCACATTCGCATTGTACTTAATATTTCTCCAGCTTTCCAATGTGCCAAGCTCTGTGCTGAGCACTTTACATGCATTATTTTAATTCTCAAAAAAAGAAAAGAAAAGAAAAACCCCTGATAAAATGGGTGTGTTCCACGTGTGAGGCCTAACGGAGTTACATGAGGTGCGATCGGGTTTTGTGCAACTGTCCGTATGCATGTTACTCTAGAATTTAAAAAGCCCTGCACAGTACCTGCTAGTATCCCCATTTTAAAGAGACCCAGTCAGTTTGATCCCTGCGTCTTAACCACTATGCACTACCAAACCCTCCTTTTGTTTCCTTTGGTTTTGACTCTCATACAACCCTGGAAGGTTGTTAGCTCAATCGCACAAATGTAGAAGCTGGAGCTCAGTAAGGTTAGTGTAACCTTAACTCAAGCAAAGACGTGAGGACATGGTGAAGCCAGGACTCAAGTTCTGATGGAAGGCCAGACTCTTCCTAAACTCAGGGTAGCTTCCCTGAGTGAATAAGAATTTGATGGTTGGTGCTTCAGCAGCCATGCTGTAATCATGAAGGAATGATCAAAAGAACCTCAGAGACATTAGCCCTGACTGCACAGAACCACCGAATTAGTACCAGCAGCAATTATCCACCTCTACACCTCTTGTTGAGCAAGAAAATTAAATCCTTATTGCAGTCTCTGTAATATGTTTTCCATTATTTTCAGCCAAAAGCACTATTGACGAATATACATAGGCACCTGGAAAATAGGGGGAGAAACAATCCCATAGCCACTCCTGCCTACAGGGACCTGAAATAGCCATTCCCAAAGTCGTTTCTGGGTTCAGACCTGCTGGATAAAGGGCAGGGTCCTGAGTGACTCTGATCCCTACTTTGAGACATGGTTTCCAGACCAACTAGGTGCCCTTGGGGCCTGGACACAGTTGGTGCCCAAAGACGTGCTGCCCATGAGACACTGCTGGGACCGTCACGATCCAGGTCCTTAGGGGTGCCCTATTTAACAAGAGTGGGTCATTGCTTTCTTTTCTTGAACTTCTTGAAGGGAGAGAGGTAGACCACAGAAAAATTCTTAAAAATCTTCTTTTCCTCTCATAACAGCTTCCCTCACACACTGTGGTCTATTTTCTCCTGCCCAAATCTCTCAGAGAGGCTGAGGGGAGGGTGGAGAGTCCACCTTTACCCCTAAATGTGACTGCCCCCATCGGTCCTCCTTCCCTGTGCCCCCGTCCCGGGCAGGGCCAGCTTTCTCAGTGGGCAGGGAGGGGACTCCGCCGCGGGGCAAAGCCCGAGGTCTCTCTGTGCTGGCAGGAGATGGGACAGCGGGCACACGCATCCCCTAACGATGCATGAGAAGGAAGGGAGCCGAGCAGGGAGGAAGACGTGGACTCTGCTCTCCCACCCACCGTCACGTGCCCCAGAGCAGGTCACTCCCCACTGCTGGCCTCTTTCCTTGTCCTTGGAATGAGGATGGTGCTTGGCCTGGCTCATGTCTAAGGGCCCTTCTGGATTTTTCAGTGTCTGGATTTGTCTCCTTGGGGTGTCCCTCCAACTTGATCTCTTTTGTCTTCTTAATGCTCGGAGGAATTGCAAAGTCCTAGGAGGAATGTATCTTTGAGAAGTACCAGGGTGTTACTGCTGGGAACAGAGCGTTTAGAAGGAGGCAGAGCTGGGCTTTGACCCCGGGTTCTTGGTGCCCAGAGCTGGGCTGGCTCCACTGTGCTCTGCCACTGCCAGTGCCTGGTTACCAAGGGGCAGGTGCCAGCTCCTCTCCCGCCTCCTTCCTGGCGCTTCGCGGGAGGGAGGAGGGTGGAAGCACCCGCAGTCACTTTGCATCCTAGTCACAGCTCTCGGACAGGTTGGGAAAGTGAGAAGGTACAGCGCTGGCTTTGGTGTTAGACTGCATGGAGCCAGGTCCTGGCCCCTCCATTCACTGTGTGACTTAGGGCAAGTTCCTTAACTTCTCTGTGCCTCCAGCCTCATCTATAAAGTGGGGACATGCCTATCTCGTGGCATTCTTGAGGAATATGACACGGAAAAGCACATGAGCTGTTGGGCACACAGTAAGCCTCTCTCAGTGTGAGCTGCAAATTGGTGGATTATCAGTGGGTTTCAATTCTCCTTGTTCTCCCTGAGGTCCTGGCTTCGCTTCCCAGCAGCCTCTGGGGAGAGATGGAGAAGGATGCTGTGCTTTGCTGCAGGCTCCGCGGACTGCAGGGGTCGGAAGCGGTGCCTTTGAGATGGGCGAAGTGGGCTGTACATCCGACAGCCCAGAGATAAGAAATCTCTTTTAAAAAACAAAGCAGCCACCTTTTTCAGGCCCACCACACAAGCCCTAATTCTTTAAAGAGAAAATGCCCCGTAAAAAAGCGTTTTAGAAATTCCATAGGATGGTCCGTGGGGGCCTTGCTTAAATAACCAGTTTATCTTGATTATGGTGTCTACTCCACCTTGTCAGAATTCCCAGAGGACAATTTAGGAGGAAAATAACAGACAGCAGGGGGAGGACCGAGGGGCTCCTGGGAAGCCTCGGCTGCTCTGTCTGGGGCAGCTGGGGGTGAGGCCCCCCAGGCCTGGCCACCTGACGTCGTCAGCAGTGCCTGGGGCAGGGTGGGGTCTGTTAGTTCATTCATTGATTCATTCATCCATAGTCATTAGGTGCTCACTAGATGCCAGGCAGGGGACAAGACAGGTCAGATCTGACCCTCAAAGAGCTCACATTCTCATGAGAGGAAATGCTACATAAATGAGCAGATGCCACAACCCTCATTAACCAATGCTCTAGGGAATGGTAGGGTGATGTAGGGGTAAATTCACCCACGCCTGGAGCACCCTCTGCCCCTCAGGGACCCCGCCCCATGCTACTGGTCACTCTGCCTCCTCCCTCCCGCATCTTCAACCTCTCCCGCTGTATCAAATTATCCTCAAATGTCCCTCACCCAGAAAAGCAAAAACCATAACCCAATCCCCTCACTTTAGTCTCTCCTCCATCTTGCAAAGGTTGCCCACTTCCTCCCCTGACCGCCTGCCCCTCCACCCGGGAAGCCATGAGCAGCAGTGGACAGTGTGACCACATCCCAGCAGGTCCCTTGCAGGCTCCCTCCCCAGCCCCTCACCTTCCGGAAAGCTCTTCCTGACCGTGGCACCACTGCCCGCCCGCCTGCCTCCTCCCTGTAGCCAGCCTGCTATTAGAATGCATCGTAGTGGATGAAACCAGTTTCTTTCATCATCTCTGCCACCCAGACCTGCCATCGTTCACTTGTCAGTTCCATGATAGGGACATGTATCTCACTCCCTAGCGTTGTTCCTGGCCCAGAGTAAGCTCTCAAAAAACGTCGTTAAATGAATTAATGAAAGACATGCTCTCTGCTTTGAGGGCCTGCTTTTTATTGGAAGGGACAAGCTGTAAACACACCGTTACAAAGATAACGTGTAAAGTGTCAGATGTGCTGTGGATCTTACACGGGGGCCCACGGCGTGCTGAGCTCCCAGTGCAGGAGCTTGACGTGTTCCCGGAGTGACAGCCCATGTCTGTGAGCTGCCTGTTGGTGGCCGGGCACCAGGCCTTCCCCGGGACAGACAGCACCGGCAGCTGGGGAAGCTCTGTCGGCACTTGGAATGTAAACATCTCTGTGTTGCTGTGAATAAATACACAATGCAACAGTTCTATGGCCCTGGAGAGGGGACCCGCCTGATGGCACAGCCTGTCTGGCGGCTCCAGCACCAACAAATGCCCTGTGCCGTCTTCTCTTCAGTGTAGGTCCAGGACCCATTTTCATAAAAAATAAAGCCCGTGTCACAGGCTGGAGCTGCGCTCATGCCCCCATCTGCCTGGCCTGGCCCCTCCTAGCCGTGCGGGCTTAATTCTCGGGTCCCTCATCGGTAGAGTGAGGGTAGTCACGGCCTTTCCCTTCAGGGGTTGTTGTGAGCAACGCGTGAATTAATATGGGTAACAGGTCACCACTGAGCACAGTGCCCAGTCAGTAGAAAGACCTGGGAAGCACTGAGTGTTCGCTGTGCTTGTGCTTTCACTGTCTCTGCGAGCAGCACCCACCTCCATACTTGTGCAAACACTCTTGACAGGGTTTGGAAAATGCAGGCTGGTGGTTCCCTGGGGGCCGTGGGTCAGGGACGGGGGCCCCGGGAGGTGAGGTTACCAGATGCAGCAAATAAAAGTACAGGGCACTCAGTGAAATTTAATTTCATATAAATGGCAAGTAATTTTTTAGTATACGTATGTCCCATGCAATATCAGGACATAGTTATACTAAAAAAGTATTGTAATAGATGAGACATATTTACACTAAAAGTATATTACACTGAAAAAGCAGCAGGAGCCAGGATATAAAACTCAATAGCTCCATCCCCGAGGCTCTGAATCTGGCCTCTCGTGGCCTCAGGCCCTGGCTAGGACCCTTCTCTGTGTCTCCCCAGGGCCCAGCATTACCTGGCACAGAGCAGACCCTCAGAAGAAACTGTCCACTCACTGCCTGATTGACTGACTATCCGAACGAGCTTACAGAGGGGCCTTGGGCGGCTCCATTCCTCCACTTTTATAGCCCACATTCCCTGGACATCTGCAGACTTTGCCACCAGAGAGCCAGGCCCCTTGGCTCTCTGTCCTCAGAGGCTCTGTCAGAGTGGAGTGGCCCCAGAGAGCAGTCCCATGCTCAGACACTAACCACCATCGGCTGTCGCACGTTGGCACGCTCCTAGAGCCTCGCAGGGTGTGGTTAGGTGGGCGACCCTCGGGCCTCCTGGCTCCTGGATGTGAATTCCACCTCCACCCACTGAAATAGGTGTTCATTCTCCCTACATTTTTCCCATCTCCCATTTCAGCCTGACAGCCTCAGGAGTTGCTCAGAGTGACTGTTCTGCATGCCCTGGCACGAGACTAACACACGACAAGCCTGTGCCAAATGCCACGGAGGGTACCAAGAGAAGGGAGAGACAGAGGTTCCCCTAGAATGGACTGGGACAGAGGGAGGAGCTGGGAACTGTCTAGCGAAAGCAAATGGCAAAGACGACAAGAGCTTAGAGGGGCTTTCTGGCTTCTTGCTGAAGGTTCCTGGGCCCTAGAAGTGGTATGGGCATGGAGCAGTCATGAAGGCAGGAAAATGGGTGTCTCAGTAGTAAATAGTATAGACAGATCAACAACAACACTGACGATGTTTATGGAGTGCTCTGTGCCTGGCACCATTCTACATGCCTTATAAGTGTTGATTCATTGCGTCCTCACAGCAGCTGCTTCTGTTTCCCCACGAGGAAGCTGAGGGGCGGATGGTTTAACTTAGGAACCACCGGCAAGTCTTCTTTGAAGCCTCAGCTTGGGGAAGATCTTGGGTGAGAGGAGAGGCTTCCATAGTGACTGAGGGTAAATTTATCCAAGCTGCAGGAGATGGAGACTCAAATTTGAATTTGAGTCAATTTAAGAAAAAAAAATGTGACATTCTGTTTGTCAACTGAAATTCAAACTCCCTGTCGCGTTCATTAACAGATACTCATTCTTCTGACTCCACTTTGCCCCGACCTGACCTGGCTCGCAAGGGCCAGGAGGAGGGTTCTCTGGCATTAGGACTGCTTCTTCCACCCTCCCGAGGGAGGGGCTGGCTGGGAAAGGGGGCAGCTGCTTTAAGAGCCAGCACCAAGTACGAAGGTGCCCGCGTCTCCGAGGCCGCTAGGGGCACCGTGAGCCTGCATTCCCGCAGCCAGCCTCTGCTGCGGCATGAGAATCCCTGGAGATTTCAGAACAGCCAGACTCTACGCAAATGCTGGGATCCTTGCTCAGGGTCTGGGGCGGAGCTCCAGGAATCTGTATTTTGTGAGCCTCCCCCGACTGATTCTGATGACCAGTAGGTTTGGGAGCCGCTGATCCACTTTCTACCAGTCCAGGCCTGCTCCCGGGCCCTCCCCAGGCCCAGCACCCTGACCACAGGTCACCCAGCCTCAGCTTGGACACTGCCCACATCAGGGAGCTCATTGCTTCCCAGGCATGTGCTGTCAGAGGTTCTGAATGCCAGCAGGTTCTTTCTTACCCTGAGCCAAAGGTTGGCCTCCCGCTGCCACCTCTGCTCCATATTCCCCCTCCAGGGCCGGGCCGTACCCACCTTCCCAGCACCTCTTCTGCCAACCCTTCACCTGCGAGGACCGATGCGGGTCACCAGCTCTTGCACAAGACTCCCAGACTGCCCCCAGGTGCCTGCTCCCTGGACCCTTTTGTCGACATCACCATAAAAGACGCATACAGCTAAACCTGGGCCTCACCCTGCAGGAAGGTCTGGTCGGGAGAAGAGGCAGAGACCCCACCGTCTCCCTGTGTCAACACTGCCCTTCCGGTGAGGCACGCTTAGGTCTAAAAGCGAATAAAATGAAAGGAAAAGTTACCCACAGAATAGCCCCAGCCTCACTCTCACACTAGCCTAATTCCACAACTGCTTAGCTTCTTTCTTTATCACCTTCACGTTTTCGTTCAGTTGCGACTAGAGGATGTGCGTTATCATTTTCCTAAAGTGCATCTTGGTGCATCTCCGCACAGTCTTTCTAATCATTGTTGTAGTGACCACGCAGCGTGGCGTCCTGTGGCCTGGCTTCCAATCCTGTCTTCCGCCAGCGCTCGCAGGCTCCCCTGGCAGGCCGCTGCCCCGCTCCATTAGCTGACCACGTTCCCGTGTGTCAGGCCCTATGTCCATCCTTGTTTTATCCTCCAGCACCTGTGCTCTTAACCGTGCTGCATCTCTGCCACTTGGGGCAGCGATAGGATGTCACACCTTTTATGACACTGTCCACGGGAGACTGCAAAAACAGCTATTTTAGATGTTACCTATTAGATCACCCTTTGCCAGTAAGCACAGCCATTTATGGAGATGGGCTACCACGGGCCAGCACTGGGCTGGGCATCTGGCATACATTATCCCAGGCAATTGTTAGGGCAACCTGTGAGATACTCTGCTCCACATTACAGATGAGAAAAGTGAGATCAGAGAGGTTCAGCAAGTTATCCAAGATCACACAGTCATTACAAGACAGCAGAGATTGAGTCTCAGATCTGTATAACTTCTAAGCCTGTGCTTATGTCACTATCCTACATTCAGAAAATGTGATCTGGCTCACTGGGTATTTGAGCGCTTGTGAAAATGAGCTTCAATATAATAGAGTTGCAGCAAACCTTGCTGATTTTGTCCTTCTCCATTCCAGGCTTAGAGATGGTCTTTTTCTCTCTTATGATGGGTGAAGGACATACCTTCTCAACCCACTGCGCCGACTGGGCAACTAAGGCACAGACAAAGGAGGACTGGAACTCAGGTTGCACAGTGCCAGACAGCAAGTGGAAGGCCAAGGTGAGAATGAGGTCCTCAGAGCGGGGGAGATGCCCATGGTGGGCGGGTCCATCTGCAGTTCAGCTCCTGTGAGCCCCCGGCACAGAGTCAAACCATCCCCCCTCTGCATCTTCCTCTGGAGTACCTCTGCCCAGGCTGTGCCCAGCCCACCGCCCTCCCTGTGGGCCCAGCTCACACGGCCCTCCTCGCTGGCCTCTCCTGCCCCTGCCTGCCCGAGGCCATTACGCACTCCTCTGAACTCCTCTGCAATTATAATTTCAATAATTCATTTGGCAATTAATCATATCTAGCCTTGTGACATCTCTTCTATTCCGTGTTGAACTGTTATTTAGAAGCGCAATTGTTTAACTTCCCATGAGCAGCATATGCTGCCTCGCTAATCTAGTCGGGGTTTTTGTTGTTTATTTCCTGGCCGTCAATCAAGCCAGGAGATGCTCGAGGCCCACACTGGGGGGTGGGGGCCGGATGGAGGGTGAGCGGGCATCCTCCCTGAGGAGGCAGTGGGAGCAGGGAGTCAGGGACCGTTCTGACAACAGCTTCTTGGAGAGTCAGACAGCCCATCACACTCCTCAACCTCCTTCCCTCCTGATTCCCCAGTTACGAAACAGCTCTGGATGCAAACGGTCTCAGGAATTTTCCATGCATTTGTACAGTCTTCTTGACTACATTACATTTCCTGTGGGCAGGACCATTCGTTCTGTTTTCACTGAGGCTGTTTGTCATGGTGTGGCAAACTCTGAAACTGGAGAGAAGTCCCAGATTGGTCTTGGCTCTGCCTCTCCCTAGCTGTAAGCCTGGGGAAGTTGCTTCACTTCTCAACCTCAGTTTCTTCATCTCTAAAATGGGGTAAAAACGCACATCTCATGAAACTGTCAGGAGAATGGTGAAAGAGATGCAGTGGCACTCTCAATGTATTCTGAGCACCCTACAGACATCAACCCTGTAATCTGCACAGTAACTCTCAGGAAGTAGATTCTTTCATTATTTCCATTTTGCCCAAGGAGATTCAAGGGCGCGGAGCAGAAGCAGCATGGAGGGGGTGCCCTGGGGAGCACAAGGAAGGCCCAAAAGAGTGACGGTGAAGGAGAGAGTTTTCATGCGTGTGGGTGTCTGGGTGGGGGTGAGGCAGAGATGGTTGGAAGGAGGGGTGGAGGGGAGCTGGGACCAGGTGGGGGGCAGTCTCCGAGTGCCCCCAGGAGTTTCCAGGCCTCAGGTCTGATATGAGTAGGGGAGGGTGGTGGGTGGTAGTGGGGAATATCACAGGCTTAGATGAACTCCAGGATCAATGAATTTGCTTTAGATGAACGTGACCAGGAGGAGAGGAGGAGCCTGAAGGCAGGCCACAAAGTTCTGGGGAGAGTGGAAATGCAGGAAAGGGGACTGTGCCCGTCTCTTTTCGAATCCCACATCCTCCTGAAGCCAAGGACCAGAAGGGGCCACAGTACTATACCTCTAGCCTGGGAAGGAGTCCTCCCCATTTTAGCATCATCAGGGTGGGAGTCGCACGAGTAAGGAGGTGATCTCTTGCAGGGAGTAAGGAGGGGATCTCTTGCAGGGAGTAAGGAGGGGATCTCTTGCAGGGAGTAAGGAGGTGTGATCTCTTGCCTGCAGGAGATCTATTGTTCTTAGATGTGCTCACAGCACCCGGACCAGCTTGCCATCCTCTTCCCTCTGGAGCAGAAGGGCCCCGTTTTCCCTTCCCCAAGTGCAGCTGCCTAATCAGACAGACAGACAGGGACCGCCACTACGTGCTGGGTGCTGGACAGGTGCAGATGGGCTCCTAGAGGAGGAAGAGAAGGGTTTAGAGGAAGGAGAGGGTCTGGGGAGGCTCCCTCCGGGCCAGGGAAATGGCCAAGTGGACGCCCAGGGATTCAGGACCAAGAAGGGCTTGGAACAGCTGGGGGACTAGCAAAACTATTTCTGACCCTGACACCATCGGGGTCCAGTATGGTAGCCACTAGCTACACGTGGCTAGTGAGCCCCGGAAATGCGACTTTTCCTAATTGAGAGGTGCTGTCAGTGTAAAATACACACCAGATTTCAAAGACTTGATATTAAAAAAAGAATGTAAAATACCTTATTGTTACTGTTTTATGTTATAGATTGAAACAATATTTAGGATATATTGAACTAAATAAAATATATTATTAAAATTACTTTCACTTGTTTCTTTTGATTATTTTCCTTTTTACCAGAAAATACCTATGTGGCTCACATGGTATTTTAGCTGGGCAGCGCTGCTCAGGCCCTGTGGCCCCCAGATGATTGACTGGCTGAGGGGAAAGTGTTCTGTCATAGACTTTACCCCACCCCCAGCCTCCTGAGTGAGCTCCCAGGAATTCAAGGGCTGCCTGGAGCATGACCTTGACCTACAGTGAAAGAGCAACGGGATGGGGGAGGGGAGGGAAGCCGGAGGAAGTGAGGGAAAGGGGCCTCAGAAAGACAATTCTGGTTCTCCAGTCCATCTGGATGGCTATCTACAGAACCCAAGGCACTATTCTAGAAGCTACGGGTTAAAGAGATGGGAAAAACACAGCCACTTGTCTTCTCGGGGCTTACAGTCGGGTGGGGGGTGGGTAAAGCGGAGGCATCTTAAAAGAGCATTTGTAAGAAAGTCATCAAGAACAACAGCCAGTCCGGGGGCCCTGGGTGAGTCAGAAGCATTTTAGCTGAAAGGCAGGATCTGGAGAAAGCCAGGACCTGGAGTCAGGAGAGAAGAGAAGGGGGCCCAGCATTTAGAGACTCTTTTCTCATTCTTCCCTCAGAAGAAAATGATGTTTCCTGTATTGTCCCCAGTCCTGGATGGGGGAAACTGAGGCTTGGACAGCTAAAGTAACTAGCCCAAGGTCAAGAGTCACTGCCTCCCAGAAAGAAGGCTTACTGGCTGTGTGATCTTAGGAAACTTGCTGAACTCTCCTGAGCCTGTCTCCACCTCACTCAAAGGCATTTGTGAAGACTAGATGCCATGATGAGCAGGGAATGCTTTAGAAACAGGAATTCTAATGGCCCCATGTCCTGCTCGTAGTGGACGCTCAACCTCCACCGTGTAGATCTGTTCCCAGACATGGGCCTCAGGCCTGGACCTCTACCTCCTCGGCATCTCCATGTGGATGTCTAACGGGCACCTTAAACTTGATGCCCTCAGCATTAGGCTCCTAATAGTCCTTTCCAAACCTGCTCCACCCTCTAGTAGCTAGGCCACATCCATGGAAACATCGTTGACTTTTCTTTTTTTCCCCACCCCCCGTTGCTGAGGTATCAGCATATCCTTTTGGCTCCTACCTTCAAAATAGGTCCAGAATCCGAACGCTGTCAGCTCTCCCTTAGGTTCCTGGTGTAGCTTCCTAACTAGCCTTTCCACTCCCACACTGGCCTCCTCGAGTCAGCACTCCACTCAGCAGATGCGTGTTTAAAACACACATCAGATCGTGACCCGCCTTGAACAATCCAGTGGCCCCATTGCACTGCCAGTAACAGCCAGGTGTTCACAGCCCCTAGACCCACAGGGCCTGGCCCCTCACCGCCTCCCCAGCCTCACCTCCCACCGCTTGCTCTCTCTCACTCAGCTCCAGTGCACCGGCCTCCCTCCTGCTGTTCCCCACATAGGGCAGGCACGGCCCCCTAGGCCTCCACTCTCTCTGCATTGCTCCCTCCCCGGGTTCCTGCATGGCTTGAGTTTTCACCTCCTTCAAGTCGTCTTTAACCCTTCACCATCCCCCCACCCCAGGCTTCCCTGTCATCTCCTCTTAGTTTCTTCAGCGAGTATAACATTTCTAATATATTATATAACTTATTTATTACCCTCCCCAACTCCTCTGCACCCCATAATGCTTCAGAATTTTGTGCGTCCCTGATTTTCAGAACAGTATCTAGTGTGTAGTAGGCTTTTGGGAAATGCTTGATGAATGAATGAACGTGAGTGATTGGCTGAGCCACGGCAGACACGCTGGGGGGTAGGTGAAGACACTGCAGACCTAGGGGAGTCGGCGGGGGCGGGGGGGATGGGAGGGGGTGCTGGGGATACCACAGTGCAAACCTGGCCCTCTGCTGCTAAAACCCCGAGGCCTTTCCATCCCGTTCTTTATCATAAGGGCACATCTCTCCCTTTCTAGCACAATCAGTCTCAAATCAGTAAAACAAATGCTCTCTCTTGCTCTGCGTAGGAGCCCATTGTTTTGGGCAAATGCTGCAAGGCCAGGTGGCCTGGAGGCTGGGGGGCTCTGCATCCTGGGTTGACCAGGGATGTTTTCCTGTTTCAGTTGGAGACGGTGGCCCTCTGGCAGGGCACCTGGGCTGCTAGGTCTGAGTGGCAGGGCTCCAGAGAGGGTGGCTGGGGACAGAAGCTGAGGCAAGCTGCAGAGCAGGCTCACGGGACAGCTCGGGGAGACAGGTATGAGTGTGGGACAGAGGGACAAGGCAGCTATAAATTGGACCCGTCTGTGCCCTTGTTAGACGTTCTAAGTAGGGCCAGACTTCTGGAACAAAGAAAACAGCCTTCAGAGAGAGAGAGAAAACAAACAGAGCAGCCAGCATCCTGCTCACACACACACACACACCCCCTCATCTAATCACACAAGCATATTCCAAACAGGTTGCAGAGCGTCCTTGGGAGAGAGGTTTGAAATATATACATATCCCTGAAATGTTAACTGTCACATCTCCCAGAAAATGGCTCTGCTTGAAAAGACTTGCCTGGACCTTCATTTCGTGAGTGTTGAAAACAGAATTTTTATAAGACAAAGCCAAACAGAACCCGTGGTGATGTTCTTAGGGCCTTTTCCTATGTCTCTCCGTCAGGATCCACCCCGCGGCCTTGTCCCCGCACCAGCCGCATTTCTCTCCCTCCCTGGAGACCACCATGGCTCCCTGGAGGCTGGAGGGAGATCTTTTCATCACACAGGGCAGGGCTCCGGGGAGGGAGGGGTGATTGGGGCGAGAGGCTCAGAGACGAAGAGCTGCAGTCGGAAGTCCTGGGTCCCCCAGGGCCGGTGAGCTCAGCCTGGGGCCATTCAAGGCCTCAGTCTGCACATCTGTGTTATGGGAGCAATAGCGCTCGCTGCACAGGGCTGTGGTGAGGACCTGAGGACGTGATGGATGCAGACGGGCGGTGGGTCGTCAGGTCCCAGAGAAAGGCTTTGCCGTGAGACCGCTTCTTCCTGAGCTTGGTGGTGACCCCAGGACGCCTCCCCCAGCCTCTTGTGCCTGGGTCGCATTCCCCCAGGATCGCTGCTATCCTCTTCTTTAAAACTTCTTGATGAAAAGAAAAAGAGGTGGGCTTGGACGCAAGTAAAGGAAAAGAGCGGAGGGGAATGAGGTGCAGGAGTCTGGGGCAGTTGGCAGGCAGGGAGGGGACGGGAACAAACGTGCATTACGAGGTTCCTTTGGGTCAGACGCTGAGTGCGACCATTTGTGAAATCTCACCCGAGCCTCCCAACCCTCACCCCGTATTCCAGAAAGGGAAGCCGAGGCTCAGAGTTGAAATGATTCGCCCTGAATCACGGAGCTGGGTTCAGTTCAGATCTGTGTCTTCTTGGCCCTGCTCCCACCTCCAAAGTGGAAGGTCATCAGCACACTTGGATTCTAGCCCTTCCTCTTCTGCCGATTGCTGTGTGACCTCAGGCATGTCACCTAACATCTCTGAGCTTTCTTCTGTGCACCTATAAAATGAGAGGAGTGGCCCAGAGGCCCTCAGTTGTAAGGCTTTGTTATGGGGTAGACTGTGTCCATCCCTGAGGGAAGGTATGACACTTGCCCCACTGAGGCAGGCTTGTCCGTGTGACTTGCTTTCGCCAGTGACGTGTGAGGGGAAGTGATGTGTGCTAGGCCCAAGCAGAAGCCTGAAGAGCCATTTCATGGTCTCTCCATGAGTCTTCCTCAGCCAGGTGGGACTGCTCTCCATCAGCCTTGGTCCTGGAGGAAGAGGATGGGGAGCCGACACACCACGGACATGAGAGTGAGCAAGGAACCAGTCCTGGCTGTTCCAGGTCCGCTGAACTCCTGGTGACCTTCCAGAACAGGGTGCCCAAAGAATGTGGGGCAGACGAGAGCACTGGCGTGGCGAGGGGCCCTACATCCCAAGAACAACGGAGCAGCGTCCTAAGGGGGTTTGAAGTCAGCAAATCGTGTTGGAAAAGAGTAACGAATAGACGAGAGTACTTAGGAGGATGTTGCAAGATGTCTGTTTTGTTTCAACAGGAAACAATATTTTTAGGGTAGGAGAGACTCTTCAAGCCTCTTAGGACTCTTAGGACAGTCCTCTTACTTGACAGGTGAGGCAGTTGGGGTCTGAGAGCTGAAATGATTTGTCGGAGGTCACACTGCAGGTGACCCAAGCCTGATAGATGTGAGTTCCACTTGCACCTTCTGTCTCCCTTTAGTCATGAAAAGTACAAAATCTCCCAGAGAACGGGGCAAGTTATTTGACTTGAAGGATAGCAAGGAAGGTGGGAGCTGGGGTGGGGTTCCCCAGCCCACTGGGAAAGGGGAGTCTCAGGAGACAGTTGAGGGGGACAGGCAACCAGCTCCAGCCAGCGCGTGAGCCTAAGGGGTCCCAGGCATTGTGGGCTCCCTGGGAGGAGCCCACATCTCACACAGGCCCTATGACACCATTGGAAGATTCCCTCTTATTCTGAGTCATTTGAGGTTCAGGGAAGTTAAACAATTTGCCGAGATCTCACGGATCATAAGCGGCCAAGCTGGGATTTGAACCCATGTCAGTAAGACTCTGAAGACCCCGACAACGGAGGGCAGTTGGGAGAGGATGGGAGCAGCGAGAGCGCAGGAGGAAATGTTGCTCATGCCCAGGCCGCCCAGGCTGCTCTATACCTGACTCAGAATGGCCCTCTGAGCGCTCAGCCACAGCTTCCGGCAGAGGCTTCTGGAATGCACAGGAAGGGCTCAAGCCCACGGCCAGACCAGCCTGGGCTCCCTTTGTCGCATTAGCTTGTGTGATGTGGCCAGAGTCTCCCCAGTGGTGCCCCCACCTCCCTTTCAGCAGCCAAGGAGTAAGTCAAAGTTGCCAGCATGTTCTTGGCTGTGTGGAAACATTCATGTGGTCCCTGCAGCCCCTGGGCCACCCGCTCCTGACAGACCCCAGCCTATGGATCCACAGTACGGGAGTTCTAGGGGGAGGGACCCAGACGGCGAGGGCTCTCAGAACCTGGCTTTGGCCCAAATGCACCTTTGTGGCTGGACATTTCTTTCTAACTAATAAACAAACAATCATTATTTTTCTCCGGCCAAATGGAAGTGGCCTCAGAGCGCTCAGCAAGAGAGCAATAACAGCGAGTTATTGACAGGCAGGGAGCGCTTAACAGGCCACAGACCGATGAGCATCCGAGATGGATGAGGCCATGCTATCGATCCGCGGGGCCCCGTCTAGCCTTCCCCCAGGGCCTCCCTGCTCTATTTTCTCTCCCAGGCAGGGCGCCAACAGCTCCCCAAGTGATTAGCTGGACTGTGGGGAGGACTGTGCCCCATCCCCCCAAATCCCCAGGGGAGGAACATATTCGTAATTGTGAGAAACATGATTGTCAGAGGTACACGACTTCAGCCGCAGGTCATGGTTCTACCTCCCTTCTACAGCAGAGCAAAAATAGCAAATTCTCCATTAAGATAGAAAACAATGACCACAGACGTAGTGTTCCCCACCCATCTTTTTTTTTTTTTTTTTTTATTAATGTTATGATAGATTACAACCTTGTGAGATTTCAGTTGTACATTTTTGTTAGTCATGTTGTGGGTACACCACTTCCCCCTCCGTACCCTCCCCCCACCCCCCCTTTTCCCTGGTAACCACCAATCAGATCTCCTTCTCAATATACTAATTTCCACCTATGAGTGGAGTCATATAGAGTTCGTCTTTCTCTGACTGACTTATTTCGCTTAACATAATACCCTCGAGGTCCATCCACATTGTTGTGAATGGGCCATTTTCGTCTTTTTTTATGGCTGAGTAGTATTCCATTGTGTATATATACCACATCTTCTTTATCCAATCATTAGTTTCTGGGCATGTAGGCTGGTTCCACGTCTTGGCTATTGTAAATAATGCTGCAATGAACATAGGGGTGCAACGGACTCTTGAGATATCTGATATCAGGTTCTTAGGATAGATACCCAGTAATGGGATGGCTGGGTCATAGGGTATTTCTATTTTTAACTTTTTGAGAAATCTCCATACTGTTTTCCATAGTGGCTGTACCAGTTTGCATTCCCACCAACAGTGTATGAGGGTTCCTCTTTCTCCACAACCTCTCCAACATTTGTCGTTCTTGGTTTTGGATGTTTTTGCCAATCTAACGGGGATAAGGTGATATCTTAGTGTAGTTTTGATTTGCATTTCCCTGATGATTAGCGATGATGAACATCTTTTCATGTGTCTATTGGCCATATTCATATCTTCTTTTGAGAAATGTCTGTTCATGTCCTCTGCCCATTTTTTGATCGGGTTGTTTGTTTTTTTGTTGTTAAGTAGTGTGAGTTCTTTGTATATTGTGGAGATTAACCCTTTGTCGGATAAGTGGCTTGTAAATATTTTTTCCCAATTAGTGAGCTGTTTTTTTGTTTCAATCCTGTTTTCCCTTGCCTTGAAGAAGCTCTTTAGTCTGATGAAGTCCCATTTGTTTATTCTTTCTATTGTTTCCCTCAACTGAGGAGTTACAGTGTCCGAAAAGATTCTTTTGAAACTGATGTCAAAGAGTGTACTGCCTATATTCTCTTCCAAAAGACTTATTGTCTCAGGCCTAATCTTTAGGTCTTTGATCCATTTTGAGTTTATTTTGGTGTGTGGTGAAAAAGAATGGTCAATTTTCAATCTTTTGCATGTGGCTGTCCAGTTTTCCCAGCACCATTTGTTGAAGAGACTTTCTTTTCTCCATTGTAGGCCCTCTGCTCCTTTGTCGAAGATTAGCTGTCCATAGATGTGTGGTTTTATCTCTGGGCTTTCAATTCTGTTCCATTGATCTGTGGACCTGTTTTTGTACCAGTACCATGCTGTTTTGATCACTGTAGCTTTGTAGTATGTTTTGAAATCGGGGATTGTGATTCCGCCGGCTTTGTTTTTCTTGCTCAGGATTGCTTTAGCAATTCGCGGTCTTTTGTTGCCCCATATGAATTTTAGGATTGTTTGTTCAATTTCTGTGAAGAATGTTCTTGGGATTCTGATTGGGATAGCATTGAATCTGTATATTGCTTTAGGTAGTATGGACATTTTAACTATGTTTATTCTTCCAATCCATGTGCAAGGGATGTCTTTCCATCTCTTTATGTCATCGCCTATTTCTTTCAAGAGAGTCTTGTAGTTTTCATTGTATAGATCCTTCACTTCCTTGGTTAAGTTTATCCCAAGGTATTTTATTCTTTTCGTTGCGATTGTGAATTCCCCACCCATCTTTATCCCTTAGTAGCCAGAGCCAAATAGTCTGAAGGAAACCGGCTCTTGTCTGGCTGAGCCCAGGGTCCTTGGAGGGCCCTGTTATTGGGAGCTGGGGCAGAAGGAGGGAGATGACCACTGCCCACCCCAGTCTGCGCTGCGTGGTCAGTGCATGGAAGGACAAAGAAAGAGGGAACCAGGGAGGCCAGCCAACCAGATCTAGGTCCACAGGGCCCCGGAAGTTCATCCAGACCCCTAAAATTGTGGGCAAAATCTTGGATGTGTGGTCCACAGTGTTCATGAGATTTTCAAAAGGGTTGATGCAAGCTGAGTACCAGGATCTTGGCCACCCCCTCAGCTTTACTGACGTGGGGTGGCAGCTCCTGTTGGTGCTTATCTGCACAGCTGTGAGAAGAGGCCCCCAAGCTGCACCTGCCCCCACCCTCCCTTGGCCTCCAGCACCATGAGCAGCTCCACACCGTTTCCTGAACTCGGGAGCATCTCGTGCTCTGCCAAGGAAGCCAGCAGGATCCTGGTCTCAGTGGCCCACCAGGCCACGACCTCCCGGCCTTCCTAGGGGGACAACACAGCCCCGCCCACTCCCAATCTTCAGTACACATGAAGGGACAACTGGCCCTGCAAAAGCAGCTCCTGTGTGTCCCCACGACCCTCATTTAGAGAGCCACCAGGACCCCACTGTGAGTAGTCCAGGCCCCACTCCCGCTGTGGACAGGCAGGGCCTCTGCAGGGTGGGCCATGTGAGCTGTGGGCAGTGCTCCTAGGTGACGAGACGCCCAGTGGCTCAGATGATGCTGAGGAGAAATTAGCCTCCGCTCAGGCCTCCTTAAAGGAATCACAAGCCGGATTTAATTACGGCCTTCCGGAGTCTTCAGAAGTGCGTCACCGGGATGATGAGGGGGCCTGGAAATGGTCCCCGGGGGAGATGGAGGAGATGGAATCAGCCTGAAGAGCTCTTAGCACTGAAGTCAAAGGAGGAAGTCCCTGAGCCCGTTGACCCGGCGCAGCCTGATCAGGAGCTGGTCTCCGGTGGAGCGGGGGATGCTGGCAAAGGACCGGGGGGCTGTCACACCACTCCAGCAGGAGGGGAAGGTAGAAGACCATACAATGCCCTCTCAAACCCTGTTCCCCCGGCCCAGCCCCACCCCAGGGTGCTGGAAAGGAGTCTGCAGCTGAAGCAGAAGCCGCTGTTTCCCAAGGACCTCTGTGAGGAGGGCAAAGCCCCCTCAAGGCACAGGACGTCTTGCTGGCAGTGGTGCCACGGACGGCAGCAGACTCCAGGGGCTTCACCTTGCCCATGCTGGGGGGGAGAGTGGGAGGACCCGAGCAGGCATCACACAAGCTCCGGGAGACGTCTCAGGGCCTCCAGGACGTGCCTGGGGAGGACTCGGTGAGAGGAAGGCTCTGGAGACGCTGCAGGCACTGGTGGAGCCCCAGCTGGAGACACCCAGACGAATGTGGCTCGTTGTCCCACAGGTTTATGAGGCCAGGAACCCCAGGAAGCATGTCACATCTGGGTCCTCTCTCTGTGTCACACCTGAAAACCAAAGGAGACCCGACAGCTCACACAGGGAAGGAGAAACTAATGAAGTGCCTTCACGTCTCATGCTAGACAAGTCCGTTAACTGGCCACTTGTCCTCTTCAGGTTGTGCTTCAATCCCGGCCGCTAACGGTCATTAATAAGTCATAAAGGCCGCTGAACATCACAATCCTGACCATCGGTACCAGGGAACCTGGCCACAGATGACACGTAAATTTGTAGACTGTTGTGAATTAGACCAACATGTCTCCCTTCTGCCCACCCCCACCACGTCCTTCCACGCGGTTCTTTGCCGGAATCCTTGCCCCATCTCCTCGTCTTGTCCAAATTGCACAAGGAGTGTGCTCCACTCCATAGGGCTGCTTGGGCTAGACTGCCCCCTGCCAGCCTCTTGCCCGAACCTGAGATCTGCTGTACGGTTCAAGAAACTGGCAGAGGCCCAGCTCCGGTCAAGGCTTCTCAGTCCTTCTCAACGGCCAGTTCCTGCCCCAGAATCTTGCCCTGATCCTAGAGCCCACCTGGATGCTCGGCCGTCACCTGGTCTGGTACGCGCATGGCCTTCCCGCCACAGCTGCACCAGGCATCCAGATAAAGGCAGATGCAAGCTCTGGGGATCAAAGTACAAATAAAAGGACAATTAGCACATTTCTACTTGCTCTTTCCTACTGTGGACAACAGGCAAAGACACAAAGTGCCTGCGTCACACACACAAGCCACACTCTGCACCAGACACAGGAACGGCGAGTCCGCAGGGCACCCAGCTGTTCGGAAGGCACGTCAGGAAAACTGGAAAGAGCTATGACCGACTCTCAGCCGCTTAGCATGCCCGGCAGGCCTGTCTGCACTGACTGTCGTATCAGAGGTTTATATCTGTCTCATAAGTATCTTTAAATCCTTGGTCTCTTGTGAGGTCTAAAGCCAAGAATTGACATTTCTTCAATGTAAATAGGAAATATTGCAGAATGAGTTGAGGTCAGTTTTTCAAAAAATTGCTTTCTTGACTTTTAACCCTGCGTCTTGCTTACTGTTTAATTCTACTTGCAGTCATGCAGGAACAAGCCTGTGATCTCCTCAGTGTGACTCCAGGGTTTCAAAATGAACCACCCGCCTCTCCTAATAGTGGCTCAGGTCTACTGGTGCCGATTTGCAAAAGGAACCCCAAAGTGACTAGAGGGAGGAAGGAGGGGTCTCAAGGGAGGGTCACCTGGCCACAGGTGTGTGCAGTGCCCCTGGCCTGTAAATAAATCCCCTTTGTCCGCTCTAGTCAGCTGGGCACATGGAAGGCCTTTCTCAGGGAAACTAAGTTAATGATGAGACCTGGGTCCTCAGGGCCAGTTCCCAGGCACATCCTGAACCCCAATGTCTTCAAGAGAGTTCTGTGCCGCTGCTTATGGCCCTTTGTTGGAGAGCTGCTCTGTGCAACGTCGTCTCTTCTGATGCTCACAGCTGTGTGGGGCTGGTCTCAGGAGCCCCCAGTAGCAAGGCCAACACTGAGGCGTTAGAGGCTAAGGACCTGGCTGAGGCCACACAGCTCTCCAGCCACCTGTGACTATTGTCCTGGGAGTTGTACCTGGAGAACAATGCCCCACCCATGGCCGCTGAGAGCCCAGCCCATGTGCTGGTCTTACATCTGTGGTGCAAAGCTCGGATCCCAGGAAGTGAGGACTGAGGGTAGGGTGTGTGCACACGTGCACGTAGCAGAGGTGGGGGCTCTGTGGGGAGGAGCAGGATGAGAGGAGAAGGAACCGAGGAAACGGGATGGAGAGGAAGAGAAGTGAGGACCACTTACCTCCCTCTTCTCCTTCTGTCTGAGACCCTGCAGTCCCAACTTTCCTCTCCTTGTCCCAATCCTCCCCACCCTCCTCTCTCCTTTCCCCCCACCTCCTCTCCATCCCTCAGCTGCTGTCCCTGCCTTGGCCAACTGCAGGGAGTGGGGAGGTGGTGGGGAGAGGAGGGCCCCCCAGGCACAGCCTGATGACAGCTGGAATGGCACAAGACACATCCTCCTTTGCAGGCTCACAGGGGAGGAATCCACACAGAATGTGCTGGGGACGGGGCTCCCTTCTTCAAAGAGGCCCACACCTGGGGTGGCTGGCTTCTAGAAACTCACAGTGAACCTCTTAGGCTGACGAAGCAGATAAGGTGTGGTGCATGTGTGCGTGCGCGCATGTGGGTGCATCACAGGGGGCACAATTAGCTTCATTGCAGACAAGGGCCCCTAGGTTACCTTCCACATGGAGCTGGCCTGGTGTGTTTACAGCATCATTCAAAGGACAGATGGTCCATCTCCCACGGACGCACAGAGATTCTGCACCAAGGGAGAGGCACTGAGGGACAAGGAGACGGAGGAACCACAGACTTTTCTGTGCTTTCCTGAGGATTTTCCGCTTTCCTCTTTCCGCTCTTTTTCCCAATCACTAAGGTGTTCAGGTTTCTGTTCCTCACTGAAGGAGACCACACCGCCCCGGATTGCCTGCTTCCTTCTCTGCCAGCTCGGTGGACTCTGAGCTGTCCAGGGCAGGCCGGGTCTGTCTCCAGCATCGTGGATCAGGAGCTCAGGGAGCAGTAAGGGAGAAGGGAGCCCTGCCCCTCCCGCCCGGCTCTGCCCTCGCCCTCCCTGCCGCTTGCAGCCCCCTCTCCACCCCCAGCTCAGGGACATGGCTTTATTCTCTGTCTTTGCCTTCCTTCCTGCTCCTGGGCTCTGCAGGAGACTTGTGAAGGGCAGTGTGCGTGACCTTTGGGGACACGACGGGAGGTGGAGCCCTCAGGGCCCTGCGCGGGGTTGGCACTGCTTAGGGCTCCTGGGCTGGCTGCATCCAGGGTTCTGAGAGGAGGGGCTGTTTCTGGATCGGAGGAGAGAGCTGCTGAGGCCGGCTGGGAGGGTATTTATAGAGCCAAACTTGGAGCGCCAGGATGCTCACGTCCCTGGAAACTTCCCTCGTTTCGGAGTTTCTAAAGATAGAGCAGTGTGGCATCTGGTCTGAGACGAGGTACACTAATTCCTTGTAAATCCACCAAGAATTCTCTCCTAATAAGTACTGACCAGTTTTCTCAGTGCTGCTTCTTCCTCCCTCCAACCCCAACTCCGTCCTGCCTCCAGTCTCAGTTACTGGTGGCTGAGAGTCCACTGGCAGGGAGAGCGCGGGAGGGAGCAGGTGAGCGACTGGCAGGGTGAGGTGGCATCTCCAAGATGCTGCCCAGTCAGGGCTGGAATCAGCAGCAGATGGAGGAAAGAGGAAGGCAGCTCACGTTTTTGAAAGCTTGTAGTTTGCGAGCACCGTGGCAGTGAATCCTTGCAACGTCTCTGTGAAGTAGATGTTATGATGCCCATTTTGCAGATGAAGAAACTAAGGCTCAGGGACTTGCCTAAAATTGCTCTAACTTGGAGTTAGGATGCTACTCACCCAGCGCAGCCTAGGACGTGGGGAGGAAGGCAGGAGAACGGGGGCACTTGTCTCCAAGTTTCAGATGTGCATTTAGAATCATTATCCCCACAGCTAGTGGGCACTGGGCTGTGTGTGGTGACTGCTCTTCTCTCTCATCTTTTGCCCTGAAATGAGAACAATTTCTGCAAACCAGGCCTGATGGGCACAGCTTCTAGGGGGTGAGAGAGCCTCCTCCCACCCCAAAGGTGGGCCCCCTCCCAGGTACCTAATGACGTGCCCCATCCCACCACTTGGCCAGCATCCTTGAGGAAATGAGGACACAGAATGAATGGATGGGCACTTGTCAAGTGCTGCCGTGTGCTCAACAGCATCTGTGACTCATGAGAAAACCCACTGCTCTATCTGCTCCCACCCTCCTGGCAACCCCATGACGGAAGCGTTTTCTCTCCTGTTCGTAGACGAGGAAATTAGGGTTCAGGGAGGTCAGGTAAGTGCTCAGTGTCCCACAGACAGTCAGAGGCCCAGCCGAGAAGCCCACCTCGCAACATCTGCCCCGGGCAGGCAGAGCCTATCGACTCCTGGCTCCGGCAGCATCTGGGCTCAGTGATCAAAGCCAGCAGACGCCTGTCCGGTCTGGTGTTTTCACCGCTTCTCAATCGACCGCTCCACATCTGTCAACATAGCCTGTGCAGTGGGAAACGGGATTTGATGACTAAGGTGACCCTGTTCAGCCAAGCCACAGCCCATCGGTCCCTATCCTGAGCACGCGTTGCCTTCCAGCTCGGGCTTGGGGCACGTCAAACTGCCCAGGGTTTAAACACGGAGCTGAGTGGCCAGGGCTGCTGGAGTGGGGGGTTGGATCCCTGCCCCTCTCCAGGAGCTCCTCTTGAGGGCTTGACCACCTGACCTCCATGTGCCATCTCGACACTTCTTCCAGGAAGGCAGGAGCGAGAGGCCAGGGTGGCAGGACCATCCACGGGAAAGATAACTTTAGTCTGCAGCTGCCGGTAGAGAAGCTTCCAATCCATCCTTTTCGATGACTTAAACTCCACTCCTTAAGGGCCTGTCTGAGGCCCCCTGTTTGTGGGAAGCTCCCCACTTCTCCTTCTCTACCCGCCAGAGCACACGCTGTGTGCTATACATATTGTGGAACGGCAAAGTCAGTGAGCTTCAGGGAACACCGTCCGGTCTCCTAGCCAGCCCTGGAGTTCCTTCCCCAGCACCCCTGCAGCGTGTGTCTTCTGCTTGGCTCCCTGCCTCTCAAGGCTGCCCACTCCTTGATGTGACAGCGCTAAGCATTCGGACTCTGCTCCTCTCTTTGAGCAGACACATGCCTCTGGTGGCTGGTCACTAAGACCAGCCTTCTGGCCTTGGCCCATGATCAGCCTCCAGATCTTTGACGAGAACTCTCGGGGCCCCTCCAGCTCTTCTCTTCCCCAAACAAGACAGGGAGAACCTCAGCAAAACCCAAGAAGCATGTTTCCTAGAGGCCGCGCCTTCAGACGATGGTGCCAAGAGGGGCCTCTTGCTGTTGCATCGGGGCGTATCTATTCCAAATATTTAAATTACATCATTTTAGCAGCAACTCATAGAACACTAGGATAGTCTCCATTAGCGTTGAAGAAATTACCAAGTTTCATTAAAAGCAAAATCAAGGCTCGGAATGTACAAATTAACCGACCATAGTTAAAAAACCCCTTTCTTGCTAACATTTCGCACCCGCCAGGCTGGAGGTTTGGTATCAGAGGGTGGGGCCTGCGCGGGTTTGCAAAGATCTGTTCCCCAGCTCAGACCACGATCTGAACGGAGACCCCTGCACAGTGACCCAAAGATCAGCAGGATTGGTAGGAGACCAGCATCTTGGCCTTCTGGGGAGAAGCTGGCGGGAGAGAAACGCGGCAGGGGCACGTGGGAGCGCGGGAGTGAAGGACCGTGGCTGCATGCTGCCACGTGCCGGGACACAGCTTATCCTCAAGACCACCCAGAGAGGGGGTCGTCACCATCCCCGTGTCGTGAGTCGGGGACTGAGGCTCAGCACAATCAAGGCATGAGATACGGCAGGTCTGTTTACTCCACATTCACACTCCTTCCCTCCACCACGACACTCGCTTGCTCATTCTTTTTGTTTCGTGTGTGGAAATCTCAGGTCCCCAGGAGACCAGGGTGCCCGAGGCCCAGATCATGCCTCGTACCCCTCCTACCCTCACGGCCCCCCCCCCCCCCCCCCCCCACGGCTGGGCAGGCAGACCACAGGCACTCCGGAAAATGTGTGAGGTGAGCTGCACTGGTCCCAGCGCCATATGATCCCCCAGGAGGAACAGGAGGAGAAGGCAAGGATCAAGGTCCTTACTTGTCCTGCTGCTCTGTGGCTACAGACAGCCGCCCCTCTCCACTGCCCAGTGCCTCCAAAGCTGGGAGGAAATGTCCCTGTCCCCTTCCCCTCCCTGGACAGTCCTTTGAATTTAACAAGGCAAGGGTAACGCCTGCCCCACCCGCTCCTCAGGGATGTTGAGAAGAGTCTGGTTAAAACAAGGTGCTGGGCTCAGTGGCATCATTCCTCTTCTTATTAACAGCCATAATAATAGTCTTCGTAGCCATGGTTGTACTGGGGCCCCACTGTCACTCAGAAGGAGACCCTCCCCTCCCCCTGACCTGGGGCCTCTGCTCCCTACACAAGCCTGTGCCATCCGCTGTGGACCTGAGTCGAATCGCTCAGGAGCTCTCGCTGGAGCATCATGGGATCATCATCAAACTTCACCTCAAGAAGCAGTTTAACAGTCAGCTCCATCGTCCTGCGTGTGGAGTTTCTTTTCTCATCTCTGTCCTCAAATGTCACCCCCGCCCACCTCTGTCGTGTGTTTCCTGTGATTCGGAGCAAGCATAGGTGGCGGCAGAGGGCCCAGATGTTTTGCACCTTCCCCAGCGCAGCCAGGGGAAGATCCTGTCACTCACCTGTCCCCAGGGTCCCCATGAAGCAAGAACAGGGGGTTGCCAGACGTGGGGCGCCAGCTTGGGCAAGTTAGAGCTGCGGGAGGGAGGGAGGAGGACGGGAGGCAGGAGCTGTGAGAACTGAAGAATTTGGGGCAGTGGGGCCCAGGCCTGTGGATGGATCATAGCAGACTGCACTGTTTGACACAAATACAGACTTCTGGGCCTCTCACTGGAGATGCCAACACAGGAGCTAACTGTGCCCTGCTCACCCTGCCAAGAATGTTCTAGGGATCTCACCCACTTGGTCCTCAGAGCCAACCCTGGAGCAGGGGTCCTCCTCTCTCCCTGTCCAGGCGAAGAGGCTGAGGGGTTCAGAGTTGTCGTGACTTGTCAAGGGGCGGAGCCAGGATTCGCAGAGTCTCAGCCCTTTCCCATTACTGGTTTGGGAGTTTGTGAAGGGCTGTGGAAACTGCCCTTTTAACTGGGGCGGGCGACCTGGGGAGCACGCTTGGAGAGCTGAGCTGCGAGGCGGGGACGCTGGCACAGCCTGCCTGCCCCAAAAGACCAGGGAGGCAGCTGTTTAGTGATGTCACCTCCTCTGGAAAATGCCCCCGGGCCCCATCTTCCTGGGGTCCTATCTGCCCAGTGACACAGCAGAGGGTGCCAAGAGGGGCCGGTCCAGGAGGGCCATGTCGGGGCGGTCTGGTGAGCATGTCCCACTCCCCGCACCACAGAGGACCAGCCTCTTTGTCCTCATCAGCAGATTTCTGTTGAATCACCAAGAGCCTATATCCGCTAGGCCCTGGGGACAGACGGAGGAGGAAGCCTGGGTCCGAGCATTTATGTGGGGTGTCAGGGAACGCTCCCTAAATTACACCAACTCAAGTCCTTCATCAGCATAAACTCTTGTTTCTTTTACCTTTCTTGTCTCATAGACTCAGACTCTTGGATTCACGCTGTGTATGTTAATCCAGGTTTCCCCGAATGTCAGTCATTTGCATGCCCTCTTCAAGGAAGTTCATCATAGCTGAGCACCTGTGCAATTATTTACTTTATATATATATATATATATATATATATTTTTTTCCCCTGAAGAAGATTCACCCTGAGCAACATCCCTTGCCAATCTTCCTCTTTTCTTCTTTTTTATGTGGGCTGCTGCCACAGCATGGCTGCTAACAGACAAGTGGTGTAGGTCCACCCCCGGGATCAGAACCTGAGCCGCCGAAGCTGAGCACACTGAACTTGACCACTAGGCTGCTGGGGCTGGCCCTACTTAATATTTTTTAAATTGACCCACACTCTTTTATTTAAAATTAATTTTTTTAAAAGGAAATTTTTTGTGCTGGTTATATGTATTTCTTCATACATAGTCCAGTGATTCCCAAGCTCAGGATCCAGCCAGGGTGAAACCCTGTCACCCGACTGTTCCCACAGCCCCAGTGGAACACAGGCAGGGATCACGCAGGGCAGGGCTCCAATTGCAGGAGGTTAGCACTGGAGGAGGAGGGGGAGGAATGTCCTCGTACCAGCCAGATTCGTCTCATGTACATGCTCCATGCTTTGGGAAACACTGCTCGGGCCGCACTCTCCAGCCTGTGGTTTCTGGAACAATCTATGCTGTCCTGCTCCTCTGAGTCTGCACACGCTGCACTCCCCGGAGACCCTTTCCCTGGTCTGTCAGAAGAACTACTCTTCCTCAGCCCTTCGCCCTACTGTGGCCTCTTGGTAACACCATCCCGGCCCCCCAGACAGAGCTGCTCTGTCATTCTGCCCCCAGAGCCCTTGGCACATGTGTCCCAGCTCCATTAGCAAGGCAGGAACGGGGCAGAGAGAGCACAGGTCCTCTCTGCATCCTCGTGCCTAGCAGAGTTTTTTTTTTAATGATAACTCTGGAATGGTTATCACATGCCAGGGTCCATGCTAAGAGCTTTATATATATTCCCTCACTTAATCCTTGCAACAACTTTTATTCCCATTTTGCAAATGAAACTGAGGCCTACAGAGTTTAACGTTGCCCACCATCGTACCGAAAGTACAGAGTGGGGATTCAAACCCGGGTCTGTTGGATTTCAGGGCCTACACAGCTAAACACTGCCCTCTCCAGCAATGATCGTTGGAGGGTGACGTATGTTTGGTGAATGAATAAATGGTACCAACAAACGAATGAGTAAGCCACAGACCCAGAATGGTGTTCTCCAGGGCTGTGCATGTCCAGTCCAAAGGCCCGGCCACCAGGCTGGCACTGATCCGTCGGGTGGGAGGTGTTGAGACTGGAGAAAAGCACACTGCGGTTTTAGGCCACTAAGAAAAGGCCCCGAGTTTGTGAGCCGGTGGAAGTGAGAGGCAAGTAACCTTGGAAGGCGGTGTTGCTCATGCACGTGCTCCAGCCTCGGCTCTGGAGGACGAGCTTCCTGGGAGCTGGGCCTGGTGGTGTTCTCACCTTCTAATCCCAGTCCTGGAAAAAAGGGTGCTCAGTGGATGCCTGCTCAGTTCATTCATTAAATCTCGGGTTGTCGATTTTATTCACTCGTTTGTTCATTCCTGATAGGCTGTCCTTGGTTCAGTCTACTGTGCAGAGGGCTCCCAGCTGCCCTCCCCCTGGGCCTTGGTTCTCTCTCTATAAAATCCCGCTGTTAGACTGGTTCTTGGAGGTCCCTCCAGCTACAACATTCTCGAGCCTCGGATCCAGCCAGGTGTGGGGTGTGCGGACCTGTCTCTCTGGGACACCATGGCTGGCCTTCCGGAACAGGGCTGGGGCCATTAAAACCTGGTCCTCATGCCCCGGCCTCTGGCAGGTGACTCCTGCCACAGCTGGGAGAGGAGCCACTTCTTCTGCCCAGACAGCAGGCGTTGGAAATTATTCAGGAATAACAAACAGGCCAGAAACATTTGCATAAGGAATCACGCAGAACAATACATGTTATTTAAACCATCTCTGGTTGGCAACAGGAGCAAAAAGCAGCTGAGATAAATCTGCAATGCAAATCAGCCTCATTTGGAGCCGAGCTTCAGCTCGTTTGGGGGTGGGGGCGCTGCAAGAGATGCAGAGAAGAGGAAGCATCCTTGTCTCCGTCCCCCAGCTCCGTTCTCTCGCTGCCTTCCTCTTGCTCATGTGCATTTTCTCATCTCCCTCCTTCCCTCCCTTCTTTAGAGATTAATGGAAACAATTTGTCTTCTAATGTGACTACAGCTTATGAATTCTTTGTCTCCCTCTAATCCTTTAAATTATCCACATAATAAAATATGTATCCAGTGATTTCAGGTCACAATTTGATCTTGGAGGGAGTGGGGAGGGGCAGGTGAGCCGAAGTGAGCCCGTCTCCTCGTTTGCTCCCCTCCATTCATCTTTATTTGCCATCCTTTTTTCAGCTTAATGATCTTCCTCTTGCTTCCTGTCTGCTCTCTGCCCACCGCGCCTCCGTGGTGTGCCTGGTGTCCCTGCTCAGGAAGGGGCTGCCCCGGCTGTGAGGTGGGAGCTCCCTGCTGGCTTCCTGAGCTGCCAGAAAGTGGCCTCCCTCTTAAGAGCAGCAGGAAGATTCCTGACTGCCCTGCGGCAGCCAGTTCTGGAGAACTAGGCTTTGACTACCTAAGGTCCAAAGGGGCCTCTAAACCCCAGGGCTCCCCAGTCCACGGGTCTTAAGGGGGTGACAACTCAACATTCACTGGTCTGGGTGATGCCCCTCATCTGCACAAAATCAACTGACAGCTCCCTGAAAAACATGACACCCGTCCTTCTGGGAGCGTCTGGCAAACTCTCCATCAGTCTGCCGAGACCCCAAAGTTGGCTGCCCTCAGAGCCATTTAAAGGGGGCCTTCCCCACTGTCCATTCTGAGGGAGGGGTCTCCCTCAGGATGCCAGTGGGCCGTGCACTCGGCCTGCCCTCCTGAGAGCCCATGGGCCCCCTGGGACCACAGTATACACTGATGCATCTTGTGGCCTGGCCACAGGTGACAGCCAAGGGGTGGGCTGACCACAGACCTTCTGGCCACCCCTGCCCGGAGCGGGAGGCTTTTTATAATTTGCACAAAAGCATCACAAGGACAGGTTTGGCCCTGTCCTCATCACCATTCTAGTTTGCACATTGAGTCCTAGTTCCCACAGCGGCCGTGCCTGTGGTCCAGTGAGTCAGGGCATCTTGGTGGATGCTCCCTCAGGCCCCACGCTGAGCTCACACCCTCGTCCATGGAGCAGGCAGTGTTAGGGCCAAACACCGGCCCCAGCGAGCTGAGCATCTTCCTCAGTCTCCTTTAGAGATTCCTCCATCTCAACCAACACCCCTGTCTACACCCCGTCCCACCATTAATGTAAACCCCTCACGTCACCAGAAGAAGAATCGCTCAGCTTCATGCTCGGTGGAGTCTGTGAAATTCGAGACCCCTCCGTTGGTCAGGGAGGACCAGGGAGCCTGGCGCCTCCTTGGGGAAGAGCAGGTGGGGGAGGCGGGCTTGGTGTTCTCAGGGCCCCTCTGGAAGGTCTCCAAGTGATGAGCAGCAGGACGAGAGAAATGGGCTGCAGGAGACCACTGGGGAGGCAGCAGGGAGCCTGTGGACAGAGCAGGCAGGTGACAACTGGCTGGTGACTGAGTAACAGCCCGGGTGTAAGGTGAGGCCAGGGCTGACTGAGTGGGGCCCTCACACTCGTACCCACAGACACTGGGAAACAGGGAGTCTCCATGGGACTCATTTGGAGGCCAAACCTGCCCTGAACTGAGCTATTTATGGGCTTTTATTTCTCTCTACTTGGCATGAATATGCATGGCTCTCCCTGCAGAGGTATTAATGTGCTGACAGGGGGAGTCGGCCCAGGCCTTGCTGGGCCCTTACACTCCAGAGGGGTTAGTGATCGTGGCACCCCCTAAAATCTGAAGCCTTTAGGATTCTGAAACACACGAGGCCCCGTGGGTTTGGGCTAAGGGGTGTGGCCTGTGACGTATGTGTCTGAGGGGTGGCCCTGGGCACAGAAGGGCGGGAACAGACGGGCCAGACTGGATCAGGGAATGGGGGAGAGGCTGAGCGGACCAGGGGGCATGAGGGTGCGGGGGAGCCCAGCTGAACCCTGGAGAGTGGGGCCGGGAGCTCCTCTTCGTCTCCCAGGAAGGGGATGAGTTTTGAGTTAGACACTTCCCATCAGAAACTGTCTTTAGAAGGGGCCGCCTGAGTACACCGTCTCCCCTGAGAAAATGGGCTAAAATTGTGAAGACGAGGCTCAGATGAGGTGCCAGGAAGCTCTGCTGGGTCCTGATGGTTGGACCTCAGCGGGGCGGGTGCGTGTCTGGGGCCCAGTGGCTGGCGTGATGGGGCTGCTCCCTGCGAGGTGCTGCGAGGGGCTGCGAGGAACACACAGGGTTCGGCCAGGACTGAGAAGCCCCTGGGCCCTTTGCTCAGGATTCTCTGCACAGACGTCTGGGTGGGGTCCAGGGCCTGGGGCTCAGTGGATCCCACTTTGGAAAACAGGGCCGCAGGCGGTGCTCTTTCCAGAACCAGGATTCAATCCTTCCCGGGAGCTCTCTGCCTCCCCATCCTCCCCGCTCGCCCTCCAGGCCGAGTTTTCTCACCCCAGCTAAAGTGGACTTCGAGGCAGGGAAGCCAGAGATGCCAAGAAGCCACATCCCACGGGTGCGGTCCCCACGGCATGGGGATGCCTCAGGGAACTGTTCCGTCCTCTGCTTCCCCCAGGCACAGACAGCGCCTTGCTGTCAGACGTAAATGCTTTTTTGTTTTTCAAAGAACAGAGCTGGGCTGACCTTAGAGGATATTCAATGCACTCCCTTCACCTTACAAGGGGAGAAACTGAGGCAGAGCCAGGGAAAGTGGCTCAGGGCCCCGCTTCTGGGTCCCTTCTCCCTGATGAATCCTGTACCCCCTCTCCTCACAGCCCCCTCCCTCCCCCCCAACCTCCCCTCCTCATTCCAGGCTGAAAAAACTTCTTCCTGAGGACGCACACGTTTTAAATGTTCGGGGACAGTTGTCATGTCGCTCTGCGGTTGTTGCTTAGCCCAGCAGTCCAGCAGTGGATATTTAAAGACTCTTTTTTGGTCTGAGGCGGCCTTCCCTGCCTCTCTTCTCCCGTCCTCTCATCCTGGGGTTGCCCGGCTGGTCGCAGTCCTTCCAGATGGGATCCGGGAGCCTGGGGGTGCTGGGCCGGCCTCTGGAGACATGTGGGAGAGGTTCTCGGGGGAGCTGGGCACAGGGAAGAGCCTCCTGTCCCCTCAGAGCAGGACTGGAGCCCACCTCCTCCAGACGCCAGCTGGGACACTGGGTGCGGGCAGCCGGGGTTTCCCGGAGGCCCTGCATGTCAGAGAGGAAGTTGGAGGAGCGCAGGTTCTGGATCCAGACTAAAGGCGGTGGACTCCAGCTCCTGTGTGACCCTGAGCCAGTTAACATCCGAGCCTCTGTGTCCACATCTGTCAAATGGGATACCAATTGCCACCTTAGAGGGAAGTCAGGACCAGGACCTCCATGCTTACCTTCACTCGTTTACTGATGGTATCTTCTGAACCCTAAAACAAGACAGGCCTGATGAGGCAATTTAGGGGGACAATGGGGTGATTACTTGAAATTGGATTTTCCATGAAAAATCCAGAATGCACAGTTTGGCTGTTATTTCCTTTGGTGACAATAGATATTTAATTATATTATCTAGTAAGTGTAATTGCCGTTTATTCAGCAGGTTTTGTTTATTTTAGTTTACATGCCACATTTTCATTGAATTCCCACAAGTATTAAGGAAAGTATTATTCTCGTGATTGAGATTCTCATTTTACAGATGAGAAAGCTAAGCACAGAAAGGTTGTGATCTTACCAAGGAAATCTAGTGGACGGAACCAAGACTAAACCACCACGTCTTGACTGCTGGACTAGTTAGGGCTTGTTCCATACCACCTCACTCTAAAACCAGGAAGGTAAATCATTTCCTTACCTACCAAACCCGTTCCCCTGTAAAGCTTTTCTGTCTTCTGGAATTGGAATTAGAATGAGTAAATAAATTGCAGTATATTCCTACAATGTAATACTATCCATCAGTCCAAAAAAACCAGAGCTACGCATATCAACACGAGTCAGATTGAGGGAACATATGTCGAGAGAGAACTGAGCTGCGGAAGAACATACACAGTGTGACGCCGTTTTCTGTTTAAAAGAAGTGAACTGGTACCATATTTTTAAAATAATAATATGTCCTTACCTTATAACTCAGCAATTGCAATTTTAGCCAACACTTTAGAAGAATGAAAACTTCCACTCACACAAAAGCTTCTACCCAAATGTTCATAGCAGCTTTATCTGAAACTGCCCCAAAGTGGAAACAACCCAAGTGTCCTTCAGTGAGCAAGTGGTTAAACACAGCTGGTACGTCCATACAGTGGAATACTACTCGGCCACAACAAGGAACAGACTGTTGGGAGATGCAGCATCTTGGATGGGTTTCAGTGGCATTCTATTTAGTGAAAAAGAGCCAATCTTAAATGATTGCATATTATATAATTCCATTTATATAACTTGAAATGGCGAAGTCATAGAAACGGAGAACAGATCAGTGGTTGCCAGGGGCTGGGGAAGGAAGAGAGAAGAGAGTGGCTTCGGTCATAAAAGGAGTCTTTGTGACAGAACCGCTCTGTATCTGATTGTGCTGGAGGGTCACACGCATCTTCACATGAGGTAAACTTGCATACAACTAAACGCACACACACATATGCACACACGCACTCATGAGTGCACGGATAACTGGTGAAATCTGAATAAGGTCTGCGGGTTGCATCAAAGTCAGTTTTTGGATTGGGATATTGCACTATCGTTTTGCAAGATGTTACCACTGGAGGAAACTGGGTGAAGAGCACACGGGCTCTCCCTCTGCTATTTCTTACCATGCACGTGAATCTACAAGTATCTCCAGATAAGAAGTTTAAAAACATAGTGTGAAGCATAAAGACACAGAGGGACAGTATAGACCCAGTTCAGGATGGGGTAACAACTCGTGGGGTGGGAGGGTAGGAGAAAAGAGAGTAGAATTGATTTTCACCACAATCAATATTTCCTTTTTCACGTTGGGTGGTGGACACATGGTTGCTTATAACACTATTTGGTATTTCTTTTGGGAAGTCTGAATTATTCCATAATTAAAAAATAATAATCCAAAAAAACTCCCCTCCGTTTTAAGAAGCAGGACTGAAGCAGAGTAAACAGGATTCAAACCCGGTTGTGAGTCTGTTGTATCTTTTTTTCTTTTTTTTTGGAGGAGGATTAGCCCTGAGCTAACATCTGCCACCAATCCTCCTCTGTTTGCTGAGGAAGACTGGCCCTGAGCTAAGATCCATGCCCATCTTCCTCCACTTTATATGTGGGACGCCTACCACATCATGGCTTGCCAAGTGGTGCCATGTCTGCACCTGGGATCCAAACTGGTGAACCCGGGGCCGCCGAAGCAGAACGTGCAAACCTAACCGCTGTGCCACTGGGCTGACCCCAAGTCTGTTGCATCTTGTGTCCTGTGCAGAGCCTTTCTGAGTGAAAAGCTGCCATCTTTTGCTATTTGGCAGACAATCTTTGACGAAGCCCTGGAGCTCTGTGACATTAAGCTGGTGGATCTGCATACCCCAGCGCTGTCTCAGTCCCTGGATAAAGCTCTTACAACCAGGCGATGTTATTTTGAGCGGCAGAAATCAGGGCCGCCTGCCCTGTCTGGCCAGCTTCTCAGAGGGCTCGAGGAGCTTCCCTCGGCCTCCCCAGCAGAAGCAGGGACGAGGGAGCAGGAAGAGAAGGGTTAAAAGACAGGAGGGCGCGACCTCACTCAGCTGGGCTTGCTGGCAATCAGGGAGGACCAGCGAGCAGAGCCTGGGGAAGCAATGGACTGTTTCCCGGGAGCCCTGGGACCGGGGCATCAAGGTTTTGTTTGGAAATTGCAAGGATTTGGTGTCTGTCAAGTGTCATTAGTGCACTGGGAGCTGGGCCGGCCTTGAGAGCCCGGCGGTGTCCTTGCCTGCAGGCTCTCCCGATAAATGACTGGGGGATTGAGACTCAACAACGCTTGAATCAAAATAGCCGCCACACAGCCTCCAAGGGTCTCGCTCCAGCTCTGCTGTGAGTGAAATACCCCAAGAGTCCCCAGCTTCCTTGTTGCCCCTGGCGGCCACTGTAGCCCAACGGCCCCGCAGCACTGGGGCAGGAGAACCCAGACCCAGGGCCAGAGCTGGCAGCACACTTTGTCTCAAAAATCAGCCTCTGGCCCTAAAAAATGTTAAGAGACTAAAGATTTATGTAAACCTTGAGAGAGGGAGGAAAAGAAACAGACTGCACTTGGTTTTGCCCCCACTGCCTTCCTGGCTGGCTATATCACTTAGGCTCTGCACCAGTAGGGTGATCTAAAGCTGGAGAACGAGCTAGTGAAAGGATAGGAAGGCCAGTTGAGAGCCAAAGCCAGAAGGGATGTCCTGGAGTGGTTTGTGTCTACTCTGAGTAAGGGGCAGGCCCACAGCAGACCTACCTGTCTGGTGGTGCAAGATGTGCACTGTGCAAATCCAGGAAGCACCATGTACATCATAGTCTGTGGGAATGGTATCTCCTGGAGTTGGGCACTGCACACCTGCATGGCTGTCTGTGAGTGGACCTGGGAGGGGCCCAGGACAGTCACATGTCCCTAACGTCTGTTAAGCAGCTGCACTGTGACAGGCACTGTGTGAAGGGTTTTATGTCTGTGATTTGCAAGTGGGGATTTCGCCCTCTGTTGTAGATGCACCAAGGAAGAGGCCAGTGTTCGCTTTCCAAGTAGAGGGCTCTGGTTTCCATCGACTTCAGTGCGACTTTCAGACGGCTTCAAAATTGTGTGTCCAGCCTGCCTTAGGTAGTATCTACACAGGTGTCCACGTGCACACATGTGTGAGAAAGGATTAACAAGCATAGGTTGAGTCTGGATTCATCTGGGAGTCGGCTATGAGAGGCCTGAGTCCTCACTCTTTCTCGGCTTCCATCCCCTCCCAGCCTGTCTTCCTCTGGACGGGAATCCCCTGGCCCCTTTCCCTGCGCCAAAGGGCTGTGAAGCTGCGGGAGGTCCGGTCTGATGACGACAGCTGTGCTTCTTGGAATGGGGGTGAGAAGCCCCCAGAAGGTGGCATTGTCTTGGCGAGGTTGAGCAATTCGTCCAGGAATATCTAACTACTACAGGGCAGAGACGGGACCAAGCCGGAGCCTGACTCAGTCTAAACCCTTTGTGACATGTTGCCTCCTCCGAAGCCTGCTGGGTGCTCATTCCCAAGCTGGAAAGACAGGAGCGGGACCTTCGCTGTGTGTGATAACCGCATCCCCGCAGCCAGCATCTGAGGACACAGACCCCCCCTCCTTGGGGCCATCACCTGCCTCCAGCTGCCCTCGCCACCTGTGCTCCTGTTTGCGATGCTCCGGGGAGGGGCCCAGGGCAGTAATGTGTCGCTACCATCTGTCAAGCTGCTCTCGCAGCAGGAGCTGTGTGAGGGGATTCCCGTATGAGAGTTTATCCTCCAGCGATTCTGCAGGTGGGGTTGTCGCCCACTGTACTGCCGGGGCAGGACAGGGGCCGAGAGTTTGTTTCCCCCACCAAGGGCATCCAGCCCTCGCTGACTCGACGCGTCTGACTGCTCGTAGGGTGGTGGAGACGGGAGCGGGTGCTCCTATCACCTGTCAGCTGCAACTCCAGAAGGTCACAGCTCCTTCAAAATTTACCGCCTGCCAGCAGCCTGACCTCTCCTGTCCCGGAAAATCATAAAAGTCTGTGAGGAACCTTCTAAGATGCCCTCAGATCAGAGGATCTCTGAGCCAGTTAGAGGCGTCGGGCACTGGGGGAGCCAAGGAGAGAGGGGCTCCCTTCTGCAGAGCGGGGCCGTGGGCGCCACCTATTCTCATGCTCTGAATTGAGGTGCCCCACATGCTGTGCTCTCAGGCGCCACGTGGAAAGCAGGAAGCGATTACGGGCCCAAGGGAGTCCTGGGGAACAGGCACAGACTCCTAGCAAAGCGCAGATCTGCAGCCTGCATGAGTCCCGGTGGTCCGGCTGACATCCTTTCGTGGACCTCCAGGGCTTCTCCTCTATACCAGCAGGCTCCCTCTCAGGGGCCTCAAGCCATCCGAGGTCCCTCTGCCACTCGAGTGCTCACATTCTCCTTCGGGGGGCTCCCAGCCTGAGTTCCAGCAGCCACTCTTCTTCAGCACCTTCGTCCCCACGAACTGACACCTGTCCCCTCTCCTGTCGCCTCGGTCAGCCGCATCCAAACTTCAGGCTGGTTCGTCTCCTCCTGGGCCCACTCAACCTTATCTTGGATTCCCGACATCCCAGGACGTCTGTTGCCATCACTCCATCTCCAGTGGGTTAACGTCTCCTTCGTTGAGCACGGTGCTTCCTACACCCGCAGGACAGCGGCCGTTTGCGGTCACAGGTGGTTCTTCAAAGAGTTCAAAACACGTGTAGGTGCCTGACCCCCTCTTCTCCCTGTGGGGGCGTGGTGGGGGCCAGGGAGCAAGGGAGCAGGAGAGGTTTCTGTTTCACAGCATTGCCCGCCAAAGCATGAGTCAGTTATCTGACTCGAGCTAACACAGCAATTAATAATGTAATAAGATGCAATTTATAGGCACTCACGCCTGAAGGCCTCTGGTCCCAAGGCCCTTGGTAAAAGGCAAAATTAAAAGCATCCATAATCTCAAAGAGGACAAGCGCCACCAGAGCTCCCCGGGGCTGAAGACAGGTTGGGGCCGCCGGCACTCCACCAGGGGACCGCAGCTCAGGCTCCCAGCTCCCAGGGGAATGTCCACCCCCCGTCTCTGGACTTGGCAGGGTGGGAAGTCTGTCCCGTGCATGACTGCCAGCCTCCCCCCACAACAGACGCCAACAGACCTCAGAAAATCCTGCCACGTGTTCTCTCCTGTTGGAAGGGGAGGCCCAGGAAAGGCAGAGACGGGCGTCCCTTGGAATCCCAGCTCTATCATTTAGTGGCTATTGACCTTGAACACCTCTCCGTGCCTCAGTTTGCACTTTTCAGCATTGCAGCGAGGGTGAAGGAGAACAGCGGCAGAGGCGTTTTGAGTTTACAAAGTGCTTATTCTCAGGCGTCGTTTTCTGTAATTCTCTGACAACCCTCTGAGGTCTTACAGCAGAGACCCGCCGGCTATCTATTCTCCAACAGACGCCTCCCTTTACTGCAGGCGGCAATGTGCAAAGCTAAAAGATATTTCTCAGCCTTCCTTACAGCCAGGGATGGTCAATGAGATCTAAGCAAATGTTGTTGGGGGAGAGGGGTGGGAGGGAATCCCAGGAAAATTCTTTAAGGGGGCTGACTCAGCTGGGAGTGTGCCCTTTTGCACATCCCTTCTTGCTTCTAATTTCAACCTAGAATTCAGATACGATGGTTGGCACTCTGACAGCCCTTCTGGACTACTAGGTGAACTTGAAGTTGGAAGCAATATGCCAAAGCTAGTAAAATCATCAGATAGAACCTGGAGCCTCCCATGACTATGGAACACCCATAGCAGCTTCGAACAGCTTACCTCTAGATTTTCTTTACGTGAGAGGATAATAAACCTCTATCTTGTTTAAGCGAGTGCAATCCATCTTATACTGGGATGTATGATTATCCTGCCTTTCAAAGGGGGACACTGTGGCTAAACAAAGTCAGTGTGACTCCACCAAAGGCCAGCCCTTCAGGTTGAAGGGGCTGCAGTCACATCCCTGAAAGAGAGAGTGCTGCCTTCCCACAGTCCCAAACTGTTCTTCAGTTTGCAGACGTCTGTAGACGTTGCGAATCCTGAGATGCTCTTCTTTAGCCTGAAGACAGAAGCCGGTCCAGCTGCACTTCAGCGCCGCCGTTTCCTGCAGGCTCTTTCACGGCTCTGCCTTTCCTTTCTGTTTCTCTCTCCTCTCACCCTTGGTCTTCTGCCACTCAGTGCTTCCCCAAAACCATTTTACCCACCAGTGGGAGACTACTGTCTGGCACCCCTGAGTCCTGGACTAAGCGTGTGTGTGAAGGAGAGGACAGTGGCAGCATCTGCTTTTGCCTGTCCCCAGTGGAACCGAGACAAAGCCATTCGTGTCTTTTTTTTTTTTTTTTTTTGAGGAAGATTAGCCCTGAGCTAACTGCTGCCAATTTTCCTCTTTTTTTTGCTAAGGAAGACTGGCCCTGAGCTAACATCCGTGCCCATCTTCCTCTACCTTTTATATGTGGGATGCCTACCACAGCATGGCTTGCCAAGCGGTGCCATGTCCACACCAGGGATCCAAACCAGCAAACCCGTGCCGTTGAAGCAGAACGTGTACGCTTAACCACTGCGCCACCAGGCCGGCCCCTGAGACAAAGCCATTCTGCCCCTGGAGCTGCCTCTTGGATTTCATGCCCTCGCTGCCCACACTGCCAGGCACTAGAGGGCCTGTGTTCCAGTCCTCAGTCAGCCTCCTCCTCCCACTGGAGTGAACAAGGAGTGGCTCGGTCTGCGGAACCTCTTGGAAGCCCGTGAGAGGTCGGCAGTGGGATGACAAGCATGGCTGTCACAGGAGGGTGGGCTGGGGTCAAATAGGCCCTTGGTCCTCTGTGGCAGACGGACAAGGAGACTTCCCACATCCTGGGAAGATGCACAATTTAAGAAGGAAACGCAAAGTTTCCATAATACCTCTCAAAGTGAAGCTTGGAAACGGACTTGTGGCTTTTGCCATCCTCTGATCCATCCACTGGCTAAAAACACCTGGAGTGTTGGTCTTTGGTTTGGCGGATGGATTCAAGAGTGCTAAGCCAGACAGGGGCATCCTGGGAGAGCCCTGAAGGTGGAGTTGGCAGTCCCACCACGTGAGGGGCAATTCCCATTCCTGGACCCGGCTGGGCAGGGAGGGAGTGGTGGAGGTGTCCTGAAGACCTGGGGACTCAGAACGTAAGAAAGACTTTTTCCTGGTACACAGAGTGTTCTGAAGGGAGAAAAGAGGTCCATACTGAGCTTTTCACTCCTTACTCAACCCCAAAGCGGAGGAGCCTGGGAAAATGCTCCTCTCTCCCGCTGATCGACCAGACAATCGAAGCAGATAATAATAATAGCCAACACTTACATACCACCTCCTGTGCGAGGTACTAGCATGTTTCACATGTATTAACTCATTTAATCTTTACAATAACTGTCTGCAGGAGGTGCTGTTATTCTACCCACTTTACAAAAGAGAGCAGTGAGAAGCAGAGCAGTTAGTAACTTGCTCATGGTCACAGAGCCGGAGAGCAGTGGAGACCCTAACCGAGGTCGTCGGTGTTCCCAGTTGTTACAGGTGCTGCTTCTCAAAAGACACCGGCCTTGGGGGTTTCTGGGAAAGCATGGATGCACAATCACTTCGGATCAGTCCCCAGCTCTGCCACTTAATAGACAGGTTTTATCATTAAGGTAATTAGGGCATTAAAATCTGTTTCATATGAGGAATATATGTAAAACGCCTGGCCCCACTTATTCCACGATAACCCATTACTTTTGAATATGGTCTCATTTTTTCCAAGCATGTGTCCATTGCCACTTCACTGTGCTCATTTGAACCTCATCATCTCCAGAGAAAGAGCAAGGTTGGGTTCAATTATCCTCGCTTTGAATATGAGAAAAATGAGACCTAGCAATTTTTCCTGAACTCCTTCCAGAACATTCTTCTATCTCTTTTCCTTGCCTTTTAAAAGTCAAATCTTTTAAAAGATTCAAACAGTACAGACGACTATAGAGCAGCTTTCCCATGCTCTTCCTCAGAACTCACCACTATTATCTCCTGGGACGCATCCTTCCAGTCTTTTTTCTCAGCACAGAGCGTACTCACACATGACTTTTAAGGAGCACACATGCGGCTGTGCTGTGATCTCTGTGTGTCACGTGTGCTTCACATGTCACTGTCGAGGGTCTGCTCCACTTTGTTTGGTTGATGCCTCCATGACATTCTGCAGCATAGATGTATCGTTATTTATCCCCTCTCCTGTCGTTAGGTGTTTAGGTTAGTCCCAATTTTTTATGATTAGAGTGAATGCTGCAATGGCTACTCTCATTCATACATTTCAGCGCACCTGTTCAATGGTTTTTGTGGAACGGATTTCTAGAAGTGTGGCTGTGGGTCTAGTAGCATGCATATCGAAAAATTTTAGGTGCTACCAAATTGTACTCCAAACGAGTTTTGCCGTGTTTGAATGTTCGCCAACAGAGGCCAAGAGTAGCCGTTCTCTACTCTCTTGCCAACACTGGGTATTTTCGATTTTCTAAACTTTTATTTCTCCAGTGGGTGAAAAATAACAGCCTATTGTTTTGAATTGAATTTTCTGAGCATCTTTTAAAAATATTTATTAGCCATTTGTATTTTTCTACAAAATCTCATTTGTATCCTTTCCCTCTTCTTCCATTGGGTTTTGTCATTTCTCTATGGATGTACAGTAACTCTCTCTATTCTAGATGTTGATTTTTTTCCTGTGGCATATATTGTAAGCATTTTCCCTCTGATCTTTCTCTCTCTCTCTTTTTTTTAACTTTTTGATGTCTTTTGATGCATAGATCTTTTTTTTTTTGAGGAAGATTAGCCCTGAGCTAACATCTGCTGCCAACCCTCCTCTTTTTGCTAAGGAAGACTGGCCCTGAGCTAACATCCGTGCCCATCTTCCTCCACTTTATATGTGGGACACCTACCACAGCATGGCTTGCCAAGTGGTGCCATGTCCGCGCCCGGGATCCAAACTGGCAAACCCAGGGCTACTGAAGCAGAACGTGCAAACTTAACTGCTGTGCTACCAGGCTGGCTCCTTGATGCATAGATGTTTTAAATTTCTATGTAAGTATTGCCTCTCTTAATTTTTCAAATTATGAAGTGTTCCAAACTTACAGACAAATATAAAGAATAATGTAAAATCTATATACTCACCACCAGCTTTATAAAACCTTAACATTTTGCCATGCTTATGTATTCCAATCATCTTCTAATTTTTATTCACAGTTTTTGTTTTGCCCTTTTAAAAAACAAAAGATAATGTTTATTTTTTCCAGCAAACTGCGATTGTATTTCCTGACATGTTTTGTGCATTTCTGTGCTCACCATCACTTCTTGTGGCCCACCTCTTCCCTCTGGGTTTCCTTTGTTTCTAAATGATGTGCATCCTTGATAGGGCTTTTAGTGAGAGGCTGTGGATGTTAATTCTGTCAGTATTTTTTAAGGCTAAAAATGTCTTTATCTTGCCTCACTCATAGGTAATAGCTGTGGCAGTGACTGCTAGCTGCCCCGCCCTCACCCTTGTCCTCCTTCTTTCTTAGAAACAGAACTGGAACAATGCTTTGTTTCGGGCAGCTGTGTGCTCAGCAGAACGACGCCATTTTCTGGACTCTCACAGCCATCAGTGACCAACGAGATGTAAGCAGAAGACACTGAGTGGGGAAGTCTTCCTAAAGGGGGCTGACTTAGCTAAGAGGAGCACACTTTCACCCTTGCCCCCCTTCGAGGGACACAGCAGCCTTCACGAACAATGAAGAGAGAAGCCACAAGCTAAGAAAGCAGAGCAGAAGCACGGGGCGTGGAACTCGGGTTTTGTGATCCCCCATCCCACTCCTGGGCTGCCACTTCTCGTTCCTTTGATGTGAGACAACAAACACTTTACAGTCATGCACCACATGACGACGTTTCAGTCAATGAGGGATCACATTTACGATGGTGGTCCCATAAGATTAGTACCGTACAGCCTAGGGGTGTCATAGATTATGCCAGCTAGCTCCATGTAGGTACACTCTAATACGTTCGCACAACAACGAAATCACCCAGCGACGCAGCTCTCAGAACGTATCCCCTTTGTTAGGTGACGCACAACTATATTTGATTTTTTTAAGCCTTATTAGGTCTTTGATGCTAACAGCAAAATTCAATTCTAGGTTGAAATTTATTTTTCTTGCACCCTTTCAGAGTGATGTTCTCTTGTCCTTGGCATTTGTTATTATGCGCCAGAGGTCTGCTGTTAGTCTAATTGCTCTGTTTTCTTAGCTGGTAATTTTAAAGATTTCCCCGTGATCCTTGTTATTCCTTAAAGTGTCTGTGAGTGGATTTATTTTTATTTATCTTGCTAGTTACTTAGAATGCATTTTCCATTTAATGACTCATGTCTTATCAAATTTTGGAAAGATTTCAGCAATTGTCTCTTCAAATATTGATTTTCTGCCATTCCTTTCATTTTCTCTTTTTCTGGAATTAGATTAATGTTAAATTCTCTCTCAATGTTCCTTCTTGTCTTTTAACTGTAATGCATTACACATATTACAGGTGTGTGTGCATATGTATGTGGGGTTCTGGGAGAATTCCTCAGTTCCATCTCCCACATTACGAAATCTTTCTTTAAGAGAGTCCTGAATTTTGTTTTCCTCTAATTTCTAGGATTTCTAATGGATTCTCTTTCTTTTCTTACTCTCCTTATTTTATTGCTGCCTAGTTTTGTTCAATAATTTCTATTTTTTTCAATATGGGAGTTATGGCTTCACTTTTCTCTAAGAACATACTAAAGATACTATACTTAAAAGTCTTTGTCCAATTTCATCTAAAAAGTTCTCATCACAAGAAAAAAATGTGTAACTCTATGTGGTGATGGATCAAATCATTATGTTGCACACCTGAAACTAATATAATGTTATATGTCAATTATAGCTCAATTAAAAACAATGTTCTGCCATAAAAAAAGAAAAAGAAAAAGCCATAGCTAATTATTAAAATACTATTGGAAAAATATAAATAGAAGGATAGTTGCTAAATATATACACCCACTTTTGCTTAAAATCATTTGCAGCTCTTTACTGCACATAGAATAAAATTATAACTCTAAGCAAGGCTTGCATGAACTGGCATGGTTACTGCACAACCTCATATCTCACTGATATCCTCTTCAATACAGCCATGTTGGCCCATATTTAGTTTCTTAAACACAAGACCTTTCCTACCTCAGGTCCTTTGCTTATATGGCCCACTTTTTGTAATGCTCTTTGCCCAGTGTTTGATAAGACTGACCTTTTCTTTGTCCTTTGTGTCTCAACTAAAAAGACACCAAAATGTGAGCATAGTAGAATTTGATATAATTTATTTATATTTCCTTGTTTTTATTTTTTTGGTTTGAATTCTTTAAATTTTTAAATCTTTAAATGTTAAAATATTTATTTCATATATGTTATGTTTTCAAAAGGAAACAAGACACAATAAGTTTATTTTACTCTTTAGCATGCTTGAAATGTGTTTGGTAAGAAACAAAAAATTGATATTACGTTGCCCCCAAAATAATTACACAGCTGTCTTAACGCCATTTATTGAAAAAATAAAATTAAAAAAATTAATTTGACCTAGAGTAAATTTGTGTTGCAACTGCTTTGCTGGCTGTCTGTATTAGCTTTGGATTTCTTTATGTATACTGGAATTTGGTATGAAGTTTCATTTTGAGTGGGAAGTTTTTGTTCTGGTTTTTTCTCGTCCTTCCTTATCCTTCCTTATCCTCTCTATCTAGCTGTTTGCTGGCTGCCCTGCCCTGGCTGGCATTGCCAGGTGACATACAGGATGCCCCATGACATTTGAATTTCAGCTAAACAACAAATAGTTTTCTAGTGTGTGTCTCAAATATTGAATGAGCTGTAATTATACTATAAAATTATTTATTATTTAACTGAAATTCAAATTTAAGCGGGTATTTTGCATTTTTATTTGCTAAATCTGGCAACCTTACACCTGAGCCCTCTATAGCCCCACACGGAGCCAGACCGTATATGGGGATGTGCATTACCACTCAATGCAATATTTAGGTTATTGAGAAAAACAAAATAAAACAAAACAAAAATCTGCCTTTTTAGGTCACACAGAAAAATCTCGCTACCTGAAAATTGAGAATTTCCTTTTATGGGACAGGACCTTCTGTCCCCCTTGCCCAGCGTGGAGACCACCGCTGGATGCTCCGCGGTCCCCAGCGCCTGCAGCCGCGGAACCGCCCCGCGCGTCTGACGTCACCGCTCATCATTTGTAAGGCCACCCGGCAATAGAGCGTTGACGGGTGTCCACACAGGTCAAGATGGTTAGATGTTGTGAAATCGTGATTTACAAAAGAAGGGGAAGAGGCAGTTCCTGGGCCCGAAGAGTTTATGATCTATTTTGAAGTCAGAACAAACACAAGAAAAAAGATGAAAGGAAGTTTTCAAAATAGAAGCAAGAGTCAGTGCCAAACAATTAGACTGAAGAAAGCAGTGAATCGAGACAGTGTTCTAGAAAAGGAAACCAACATTTACTGAGCATCTACTGTAAGCCCCCAAGATGATCTCACTTAATTCTCATTACGGTTTTATGATGCAGGATTTGTCTTGATTTCATAGAGGAGGAAGTTGAGGCTCAGAATGATTGAATGTCTTGCCCTGTGTCACGTGATGAATAAACAGGTCTTCTACCCCCTCCCTCTTTTCACAAAGCTCTGGGTCAGTGTTGGTCAGTTAGCACCAGGAAATGCTGAGAAGGGAGGTCAAATAATAGCGGTCACATTTTAAGACCTTAAAATGCCAAAGTTAGAAAAATACGAGAGCAATCTTATTTGAAAAGGACTAGCCTGCAATGTTTTCTACCAGTTTTTCCCGTACTTTCCTAAAGACAGACCTTGGATGGACCAAAAGATGTTGGCCAAGGTCTTAGCAGCAAAGGAAAGGAGTTCAGAACTATGGCTACTGATGTTTGCATTAGTCTCTTTGGATGTCGATGCCCTGAGTTCTTCGAGCCCTCGACTAATTCTGGAGGGCTTAGAGTAATCTGAATCACCACACTAAATGCTGCTATGAAGTAAACTGTGGCCAGGTTTGATGAATTCCATTGCGGGGTGAGTTACTATGCTCTGGGAGAGCTGGCTGCCGTAAAGTTTTATATCCTGAGCTGGGAATGACTGTGTTTCCTCAGAGCGGCAGACACCAGGAACTTATTTCTGTCTTCCCAAATACGTGGCAGTGAATTTTATGGCATCACACACCATCAACCTGTATGTAGTCACAGCTCTTTTCTGGCGCCTTCTCAGCCTCTTCCAGATAATTTGGAAGGCACAAGCCAGGGGGATGTTTGCCACAAGTTGAGCTTGCTGGCTGCCCGCAAGTAAGATGGAAATTTCCCTTGTGCTGCCAGTGTAGAAAATGACGATATTTATGTGCTGTTACCCTGAGCACTGAATTGGGGGAAATGGTTAATCGTGTCGGAAGCAAGTTGGGAAACCTGACAACGGAGTTTGTGGGCCTGAAGAAAAGTATAAGAGAAATTGGAGAGGCGGAAGGATGTGGTCCCAAGAGCCTGCCCCTCCTTCCAAAAAGCCTTGAGAAAAGCAATAGAGAGAAGTGAGCCAGGAGGGCGCACACTTTGAATCACGCACACCACTGCTTCCCAGGGCTAGCCGGTCTGATCAGAGATAGGGCTGAGTCTAATCAACCCTTCAGAAAAAACCCTAATGTTCGTGTTGACTCTATAATTTCCCATTTCCATACATTCAATCTCCCGTGCACGCATTTATTCAGTGAGTATTTATTGAGTGTCTACTGTGTATCAGGCAGATTACTGTCACCTGGGATACAGTGAGGGGTAAACACTAAGATGGTCCCCACCCTGATAGTTCAGAGGGAGAGGCAGATATTAATCAGTCAGAACCACAGTGATATTACTACCAACAGGAGTTCCTGGTATTCTGAGGTCTAGTCTATGTGTCAGGCACTGTTCTAGGAGCTGAGGATACGGCAGTCAACAGGGTGAAGTCCTGCCCTCATGAAGCTTACATCCTAGCACAGGAGACAAAACACAGATAAACATATGATTTCAAAATAAATCCATAATGTAATATTGAGTATTAATAAATGCTATGATAAAAATAAAGCAGAGTAAGTGATTGGAGTGTGACTGTGTGGCTACTTTAGGTAGGAATGTGCAGAAGGGCCCTTCTAAAAGGATGACTCTTGAGCAAGGAACTGGAAGAACTGAGAGAGGATCCCACAGAGATCTGGCAGAAGATCGGTCCAGGCTGAGTGAACAGCATGTGCAAAGGTCCTGAGGCTGGAAGGAATTTGGCTGTGTGTGGAAACAGAGTGTAGGTAGGAAATAGTGGCAGGAATGAGGTCAGCAGAGGGCTATTGCAGGAGCACAGGGGGAGATGGGGGGCCTTGGACCGGGTTGGTGGTGGTGGAGGAGGTGAGATGGTGTAGGCTTTGAAATTTCCTCCGTCATAGAAGATCCAGCCTGATCAGGGCGGCCAGGGCAGACTTTCCTGAGAAGGAACACTTGCGCTGAGGTCTGAAGCCTGAGTAGAAGTATCTAGGTGAAGAGGGAAGGACAGAATATTCCAGCACATAAATAAGCAGGCCCTGTCGGGAGAAGCTGAGTCTGAGGTACTGAAAGAAGATCTGCGTGCCTAGGCAAACATGAGGAGGGAGGTGACGCTGGGGAGATGCGCAGGGCAGACCGTGGGGGCTGTGTGAGCCGTGTGGAGGACCTCGGGCTTCTTTCTAAGTGCTGTGGGGAGGCACAGGGGGTCTTTCAGCAGGAGGGAGCCAGTCAGAGGTGTGTCTTGGAAAGCTTCCAAACGCGGAGTGGAGGAAACTCCATTTTCCTACAACGTTCACCCTCTGCGGGGGCGCCTCCTCTCCCGGTTCTGCGGACAAGGAAACAGTCCCAGAGAGTCGACGGCACTTGGCTGGTACCCAGCGATGGCGGACTCCGAGTCTAGAGGGAGAGCCCTTTCTCCCTGTTCCCCCTCACTGCACCTTCCGCTCCTCTCCCCAAACACCCCACTCTTGACTAGAGTGCTTAATAGTGAGTGACCCGCGTGGTGACGGTTGTTCCGACCTGTTCCTACTCAGACAGGGGGCGGGTCACTTACCATCTTTCCAGGACTTTGACTTCTTTCTCTGTGTTGGAAAATTCCAAAAAGGATGCGGGCGTGGTCTTCGTGTTCCTACCCCAATCAGCATTTTTGAATTAAGCACGGTCTTTGTCATGGAGTCCTGGAGGGGTAACCCATTGTGAGTAACATTCATTTATTCCTGCCAACATCACCCCTCCCGCCTTGCCTCCCTCTCTCTCTCAGACTTCTACTGGACTCTGTCTAGGCACCAGGAGCCCCTAGTTTACAGGAACAACCCTCGGCCAGTCTGGAGAAGAAGATATGAAAACCAGCTGTCACAGATGAGACTGATAATGGTGTGTGAAGAAGTTGGCCAGATGTTTCTCCTTGCTGGAGTCCCGGGGGCCGTAAGGACTGTGGAGGGAGGCAGGGACTGGGCTGTGAAAGAGCAAACAGGATGCAGAAGGAGCTTCCCAAAGACGATGCGACTTAGCCGCATCTAATCCAATAGGAGACACTGAGTAGAAAAAAACCTCTTAAAAAAACGGTCTTGGTCCTTCCAGTCCTCACAGATTGTGATAACAAGGAAGATGTGGGCGGATGGAGGATGGAGTTTTCAGCTGCTATGGAGGAGAGGCCCAGAATTGGTGGCTAGTGCTCCCTGAGGCCACCAAGGGAGAGAGAGACCCCAAGAGCAGCAGCGGCTCCGGGGGCCCGGGGTCATCCCGCGCCTGCCTCTCCCCCCTCCGCCAGGCGCAGAGGGCATCTGATCCTGCGGGCGGAGGGGCTGCTTGGGTGTTACTGTTCCCAGTGGCTGCGGGCTGTGCTTATTTATTTACTGATTTATTTTGCCAGTCAAACTCAGGTTGATTGACAGGACTCAGCCTGCCCCGGGCTCTTCCACCCGCCCACCGCAGCGCACAGAGAAATAATTAGCTCCCGAGATGTCGGGAACAGATGTTGAACTGACATCTTCCTTTACTGGTGTCAAATTCAGCACTTTTCCGGCCTCCCCACAATTTCCCAGGCGCCTGCTGCCTCCTCTGACGCCGCCTGCCCGTGGGGCTGTCCCCTCCTTCAGGGAAAGCCAATGCCTCCGCACTGGCCCGGCCCAGAATGGCCCCTTCCTCCGCTCTAAGCCCTTCTCAGCCTATTTGTTCTGTTGTGATGGACATGGGGGGAGCGAGTGGCTTGGGGAGGGTCCAGTTTCTCCCTCTTAGAAAAAGCTCTGGCTCTCGCTGGTTCTCAGAGCCCGGGGCTCCCAGCCCTGGCAGCGGGTAGGCCATGCTTCATGTCAGGCAGTGACCTTTGTCTCCTTGAGGCAGCCTGAGGCTTCTTTGCAGATGCCATCAAAGTGGGGTGCCCTTTCAAAAGCCATACCCAGGTCTGAACGGGGTACAACTTCTGTGTTCAGAACCTACTGGAAAAGGCAGGGTGGGGTCCTGGGGGTGTGTCGGTTATGACACGAGGTTGGGCTGGAGAGGCTGTGAGAACACTTGAGAAGGCAGAGTGTACTGGCATTTTCTCTAGGGAAGCTGTCAGTCGGGGCTGACACAGAGGAGCCTCTCAGGGCTGGCAGGAAAGTTCTTTATTCCCTCGCTCAGCTAGTCCTCTTCTGTGTGCCAGGCACGGTGCTAGGGCCTGGGGTGCTGGAATGTGCTGCACGCGGTCCCTGCTCTTGAGTCTACAGCTGGCTGGCCGGGGAGTCTGGCGGCCGTGCTAAGGGGCTGACCTTCATCACGAAGCTACCGGGGAGCCCCTGAACAAGTTTAAGCAGGAGAGTGATGTGATCCGATTCGCAATCTAGAAAGATCACTCTGGAGGCCGAGCGGAAGATGGATTGGGAGTGGGACACTGAAGGACACCAGGGACTTCATTAGAGAACTCGTCATTGTCTGGCTGAGAAATGACCGGGGTCCGGCAGAGGCTGAGGCAGCAGGTAGGGAGGGGAAAGACAGTTTGGAGCTACAGTCAGGAGAATTTAGGGATTGGGATTAAAGTAGGTTTAAACTCATTATCTTACAGCCTAGAGAAAGTTAAAGGATCTATTTCAGGTCATGCAGCCTGTAAGAGGCGGCAAAACCAAGATGGGACTTCATCACCCTGACGTCCCTTGAGGATTCTGTTCGCTCAGAAGCGGCTGCCTCTCCCTCCAGATGAAGACGGGGAAGTCACCCTGCCCCGTTACCTCATCTCGCAGAACCTGAGGGTTGGAAGGTGGTCTCATCAACACTTTACATAATCACCGAGCCTGTCTATGGTCTTCCCACCAAAGACGTGACCCGCCCCTGGACGCAGGGAACTCACCGCCTCCTGGGGCTGCGTGAGGGCTTCCTCCCAGAACTCTACCCAAATCTGTCCCCAGAAGACTCTGCCCATTAGTTCTGCTCTGGGAGGTCACAGAAATGCAACACAACACAACACACCACACATCAGGCTGGAAAGCTCCTGTGGAAAGTGAATTCTCACCCCAGGAGCGACATCTACTTGGGAGAGGGGTATGAGCTCAGGCGTTTGTCAAGCATCAAACATCAGGGGTTGGGGAGGGTGGGCGAGTCCTGCTTCTCACACCTGCCACCTGGTTCAGCCTCTCCCATCACTGGATGTGGGCACTACTCACCTGGGTGGTGCGGGAACCACGTGGAGAATGTTTCGCTCTCCACAGCCTGGATTTCTGGATTCCACACCCAGTATCTCCATATCCTGCTCCCTGTGATGTGCGAAGCCATCCACCAGGACCTTGTCTGTCCCATTAACTACCTGCTCACCCACTCCCACCTGCAGATGGGGAGTGAGTCAGCGTGAGATCTGAGAGCTGCAACGTTGTCCCGTTCACTAAAACTCTGCAACCAACCTAATTACCTGATTTATCGGCTCAGATACGAACGGCAGCTCCATTTCTAACTTTTAATTGGCTGTAAAGTCGTGTGCAATCATGACCTCTTACTAAACTCTTCCCATTAAGCTTTCATGTTTACAGAGCACCGTAAATTCGGCTCATCAGTCCTCCAGAAACTTCCCCAATTTCTGCCTCTTTCTGTGAAGCCAATTAGCTTCCTCTTTGTCTTGCGGGTTTCTTTGAAGTCCCAGACTTCCTGAACTACAGACCCAGCGTGTGTGAATCTGCTCTTTCCTCTTCCCCCTGCCAACCTGGAGATGCTCCGGCACTTGCCTTTGCCCCACCAACGTACTGCTGGCCCATCCTCTGGTTTCCCCTTTTTCAAGCATCTCTCTCACTTAATTAACCCTTCTCCTGCTTGGGTCACCTAGGCCTGCTACCACTTGAACCTCACCTCAGCCAGGCACATTTCAACATTGTTCAAAGGACCCTGTGCCCTCGCCTCCTCAAGTGACCCAAATTTATTAATACAAGTTTTGCAGTAGAAAAAAATAAACAAAGTTGCAAAGGTACCCCCGAAAAACATGGATAGTGACAGAAATGAAACAAACATGCACCCAAACCAGGGTCCAGGAAACAGAGAAAATATGCCTGGAAAAAAATGAAAGAAAACTTGAGGCTTAATAATAATAATAACAATAGCAATAATAAACACAAACAGGTCAAGAGTATAGCTGCGTAATAGATATGTAAACAGCGGAATATTGTTACAAATGAAAAAAATACTAGAATTGACTCTGGAACAACAAATGAGTGCCATATAGGATGAGTTGGGAAATTAAGTAAAAACATAGAAGGATTAAGTAAATAGATAATTGTAATGCATAAAAGAAAAATAACAGACTAACCAAATAGGAAGATTACTCTATGGAAAACAGAAAGCAGGTAAAGCTTAACAAATATGGAAATAGTAAATAAAGACGTAATAGTAGATAGTTTCTCAGAGCTTTTTTATAAAAAGCTAAAAGACGAAGAATTTAATCTGTATAGAGTCTCTTTCAGGATTAATTACCAGAGAAAGATGATCAGAAAATACCACTGTAAAGCTTTAAAGACAAAGAAAGGATATATCAAGTAAACAGAAAGAAGAGAAAGACAAAGTAGCTGGGACCTTGCAACCTGAACAGCAGAAGCAGGGGGAATGAGGGTAACGTGTATAGACTCTGAAATGCACTGTCGCATATCTACCTCCTAGACTCCAATAAGAAAGAAGGGAAACTCCTCCTGAAGGACAAGGCGAGTACAGTAGATGACGGTATTCTTCAAGTTACCCTGCAGACCTGGTCCTGTTAAATTGACAGTGAAAATACTCCATAGCGTCAAAGTTATTGCAAATTAGGATACAAAAGAAGAAAAATGCCTCGGCAAGCTCTGTCTGTTCCTTCCTTCCTTAAACGTTTACTGAGCCTCCACTGGGCGCCAGGGACTGGGCTGGGTGCAAGAAACTCGCTCTCTCAGGTGTTTTTTATTTCATAGTGACAGTGATTAAGATGCTATAGTATTGGCTTAAAAACAGAATATGGGAGATAATGGAGATTCCAGAAATAGACTCTAAAGAAGAAATAGTTAAAAAAAATGTGACAAGTAAAGTAAAAGGAATCACGGGGAAACAAATAATTTGTATGTTTTGCTGGGATCGCTAGAAGCATTGCAGAGAAAAATTCAGATCCATAACTTACACATATAGCGCCGGATGCCTAGGTGGATTAGAGACACAATATTAAAAAAATAAGAAGAAGAAAATAGAATCTTGTCCTTACTCAGCTGTGGAGGAGGGCTAATTACTTCCTGGCTTGAAGCATAACATTTTCAATAATAAGGATGACAGGTTAAGATTTACACAGATTCAAAACTTCATGAAAAACAGCAAAACTCAGGTATAAAGGAAATGAGTGGGAAATACGGATCACAGAGATGATGGAGAAAGTCTGAATTCAAACTATAAAGAGCCTACACAAATCTGCAAGGGGTGAAGCCACGTGTCTGTGGAACCTGCAGCTGGGGAATGTAAAAAAATATCTGTGCAATAGTAAAGTTAGCGAGGAAGATAATCCATCTGATGTAATTAATTAAAAAAAAGAAAAGGAAAGGAGAGACAGATAAAGCAACCATGGGCCCCTGCTTCATATGTATTCAAAAAAACAAACTAAATCAATAAAACCCAATGCTGGTGCCGCTGTCTGCAGACATTTCTTCCCACCACTGCCGTCAGTGTTAGTATTCTCGAGGACAGCCCAGGAATAAATACCCAAACACGAGTACATACTTTGAGCCAGCGTTTCCCCTTCTAGGAGAGTCAAGGAAAGCATTGCCTATAGATTAAAAATCTAATGTTAAATAGCTGTTTATGGGAGCATTGCTTATAATAGTGAAGATCAAAATACTGACAAACTGGGGAGAAGTTAAGTAACCAGAACTTCATCAGTTCAAAGGAATGTTATCAAACCATTGGCCGCAAACCGAAAGTTTTTCAAATACTGAAAAAGTGTATACAAAAATTTTAAGAGAAAAGCGTAAAATGTAAGGTCCACTAATTAGCATGATAAGCGTAACTAATTAGAAGTTGTACATATTTATGGAAAATGATAGAAGACACTGTAAGCAGTGGTGACGGCTGTAACGATTTTAAAAAAGCCAGCTTTCATCGACGCTTTACTGCTTTGCCATGCTCTGTGCTATGTCTTCTAGGAAGATTATCTCATTTAATCTCCTCAACGACATATGCAGCAGGTGTGACCGCCAGGGACAAGTGATGCTCTCCAAGGTAAGTAACGTGCCCAAGGCCACACAGCTAGTAAATTGCGAAGCTGGGATTCAAACTCCAGAGTCTGAACGAACACTGCCTAATCCACCCCAGTTATTTCTTGAGACCTACATTCTACGTGTTCCCTACTTTCTTTCTTAGAGCAGCCCCCAGCTGACTTGTTTTGGGGAGCTGTGGGGGCTCCTCCAGAAGGTGCTAGCTGTGGCCTTGCCTGGGGAGTGGGGGTGGGGGAATGTCTCAGCCGAAGGTGCAGAGTCCTCGTCAGGGGGTGCTCTGCTCCCTAACTCCCCCTCACCGCCCTGCTCTCCCTCCTCCCGACCTGCAAGACCCCCAGCCCATGACCATGAGATGGTGTGTGGGCTTTCTTTTCCTGGGACCGCCTCTTCCAGCCAGGCCACTTCTGAAAGGTCCGGCTCCACATCACTCCCTACCAACCCACTCACTTCTCTCTCACACACCTCCTGCTTCCTGATGAATATTTAGCACCAACCTTCTTTAAAACGATTCTAAAGCATTGTTTTATAATCAAGCTCTTGGTCTGAGCCCAGTATCCCCCAGAAGGGCCTTGGCCACCCTCCCTCCCTCCAGCACACTTCAACCACATTCCAAAAGGCAGAGCAGAGCACTTCTGAACACTCACGTGTGGCTTCCTCTCAGGATGCTGCGTGTGAGGTCAGGCGGCACAGGAAGCCTGAGCAGTGATGGAGACCTCCTGCAGGGGGTCCGGCAGCAGCCCCAGGGGGCAAGGCTGCGAGGAAGCAGGGAAGACCAGATCAGCAAGCTGTTCCCGGCTAAAGCAGAGGTTGGGGAGCTGAGGCCCGCCCTCCCGGCTAAGAATGTTTTTTACATTTTTAAATGGTTGGGGAAAAAAGCAAAAAGAATATTTTTCCTGTGATATGTGAAAATTATATGAAATTCGAATTTCAGTGTCCATAAATAAAGCTTGACTGGAACACGGCGACATCCGCTTTGTGCCCATGGGTGGTTACCCCACTGCCCTGAAAGCCCAGAATGCTTGCTGTGTGGCCCTGCACAGAAACCCGGGCCGACCCCTGGTCTGGAGGAGCAGCTGTCTGCTTGAGGCTGCCGCGTGACTGCCCGCCAGCTCGGTGCTGCCACGAGAGGGGAAGGAGCCGTGGCTGCGGGATCAACCATGCCCTGTTCTGAGCTCTCAGGTCTGGGTCTCAATGGAAGTGACTCCTGCTCTCTCTCTTTTCGACCTTACACGGAAGACCTCCCATCCACGTAACCATGCAGTGACACACGGCGTTTCTTTCCCTGTGACCTCCTCTTCCATTCTAGGGCTGTGGCGTGAGTTCCTGCAGAGGAAAATAATGCTTGTGACCACAGGGCCACTTACCCACAGCTCAGAGACGGGGCTGAGGCTTGGGTGGAGAGGTGAAGGCTATCTTCAAGGGGCTTTGATGTTGTGCTCCTGGTAGAAGCAGAATGATTCTAGCGTGTTCCCAGAACAGGCAATATGTCCCTCCTCCAATGAGAGTGGAGTCCTAACCATGAGGACGCAGCAAGCTGGCTTTCTGCATCAGAAATACTTCTAGGTCCACCCACTGGGCTCACCGGCACTAGAGGTCCGTTTTTTGTTTCTCTTGATCTCCTGTCTCCCGACCCTTTCCTTAGGATTCTCAAGAGGGGCTTTTCACTTAAAAAAAAAAAAAAAGGGAAATTAGTCCCTGCTCTCAGCCCAGAGAGTTTATTTCATAAAGTTGTTTCAGCAAGAGAATAGAGAAGTACTATGACTCATTGTAATAAGGTAGATATTGTGACAAGAAAGATGTTAACATCTTAATGAAAACCCTGAGGGGAAATTTGCATAAAGCAGTCTTTTTGTTGCTTAAAAAGAGCCACTGATGCCTTATTAAAAAAAATCGAAACCTAATTTTGTTAAATATTCAGTCTGGGAATGATTTGGAGTATTTTCCTCATCTCTCGGGTGTTTTTTGCCTTGACAGACTCACATATGCTTCTAGTGGCAGAGGCTCCAGTGTTCTGAGAGCCCACCTTCCTTGAGGGCCTGCGGTGGGCGCACTGCCTGCTTCCTTCTGGAGCCCCATGTGGTCTGAAGGCCGGGAAGAACCAGAGGAGAGAGACTTGGACCTCTGAAAAGACAGCAAGAAAGCCCTTTGCTCAAGTCTCCCCCTCTTCCTACCCTCACCTATTCTTTCAACTGCACTGAAAGAAAAACTCAATTGGATTTTGAGTCTCCTGAAATTTATTTTTAACTTTGAAATTTCTGACATTTTTGACAGATTGTTGCTTGAACATCCCTAGTGACAACGAGCTCACCACCTCTTGAGGCAGAATATGCTATATTGGAATGGAATCTACCTCCCGCTAGCCACCCCCACTGGTCCCAGCCCTTCCTTCAGGATTAATATATCACCCAAGTCCTCTTCTTCATGGCAGCTCCTCACACGGTTGTAGACAGTGATTGTATATCTTTTTAGAGTCATTAAATACAATAGCTGAGTTTGTTTTCTCCCCCAATCACATAGTAACATTAAAAAGTTCCACTGAGCCCCATCCCTCTGGCTGGTTTCTGGTGGCATCACAATGTCAGTAGATCTTCCACAAGAGAATGTCTCCTTCCGTGTTAGCCAGGGTGTTCTCTCTTCTTATGCAGATGCTCCTCCAAAAGAAAAGACTGAGGGAAAAGTAGAAGGCAAATCTGTATCCTCCCCAGGGTTAGCAGCAAGTGATCCCAGGGCCAAAGGCTTCAGCTGCAATGGAGTTGGTAGCTGTCTAAAAGAAGAGCTGAATTTACACTGCACCCCCCCAGGAGGCCTGGCAAGTTCTTGGGGGGCTAGACTCTATAGCTCCAGCTGGTGTCAGGCACTATGGGAAGTCTGGGGAAGATACCTGTATCCTCCTGGGTGTATACCCAGGAAGGGGACTTTGCTGAATGCCAGGGGATAAGGAGAGCAGAGCATCCTTGCTAGGGGACAGGGACGTTTGATCAGTGGGGGCTCACTGGGTAGAAGGAGGAGGCAGGTCCTAAATAAACCAAGTCAAGGTTACTGGCCTTGCTCAAGGTCAGGAGGTAGCTCAGAAAGAGGTGAGTGAGCAGAGGTTTCATCCCTCATTCATTCACCTCGTCACATCCTCCCTCCCCAGTCCAAGGAAATCTGTTTGCCAGTTCCACAGATCCAGAAAGCACCAATGGCAGCCTGACCACCAGTGGGTACCCGGGATCCCTGCTGCCTTCCCTGCCTCTCCACACTGCCTGGCCCTGTGTCCCGGCCCATGGCTGCAATCACTTCTCTTTGCACGGATTCTGCTGGGGACAGGAAACAGACAAAAACAAATGGCCAGCCCTTCTGTGGCCCAGTTTCCAAGGTAGGACATCTATATATAGCAGGTCAGCTCCAGGGCGAGGGCCCTGCTCCCAGGCAGTCGGACGCCCAGGCCGAGCCAGACCACAGAGGAGAGATGACCTCCCAGGGGAATATTCTGGGGTCTATTTTATTTTAAGCCAATAGCCAGTCTCAATGTGACTCTATGGATAAGGCAAAAAAAAAAAAAAAAAAAAAAATCCTGCAAAAATGATCTTTGTTTGTCTCCTGCTTCATAGCCCTACCCAGCTCAGTATCCCATGAATAGCGTACAAGGATAGCAGTCAGAATTGGACCTGTCCACTTCATTATCTTTCTTCCTCCTCACTGAAAGACCATCCAGGGGGAGACAGAGTATGGACAAATCCACTTTGACAACCGTGGCTCTAGTGCCCTCAGGGCTGCCTAAACCTGGGAGGACCTTAGTGTCCATTTGCTCAACCCTCGTGTTCTTTCAAATGAGAAGAACAAGAGTCTGAAGGGTCGAGAGCAGAGCCTCTCAGATGTTAAGAGAGACCTGGGCCACTTCAATTTTTTGAGGCTCCTTGTATATTAAAATAAAGGAAGCAATTAAAAAGGAGAGTTATAACAATTGTGGAATATCCTAAATGTTTGCATTTTATAAATTAGAACTCTACAGAAAAAATGCAGCACAATATACTTTAATAGTCACAAAATCTAGAAAATATTAATTCACAGTCGTCCTGCACCACAGGCAGTGTTGTATAGTCACGAACCCAAATTCAAAGTTGAACAATGACCGACTGTCTTCTTCCTCCAGGCCCATCCGTGTATCTTTAGGATGGGATGAGTAATTTTATTTGGAGAGAAGGTCAGAAGTCTAATTTGAGGCCATCATGGTGTAAAGGCCAACTGGCTGTCCTGCCCTCTTCGTCTCTTCTGAGCTTTTCCGGAAACCAGCAGTGTGCTCTTGACCCTTCATGTCTTCGTCAGGGTAGAGGACTTAACTTTGTGTTTTTGGCTTTCTTTGATTTACTGTCTTACTAAAGGCCTGCTTGTTTAAAACACAAAAAAATCAAAACTTTTATTTTGTGGCAGAACCATCGCTGAAGCAAATTTAGGGGCAGAGCAAACCAGCAAAAATCCTGGGTCATAGCAACCTATTGGGATTGTGGTAGCCACCTCCAAGATGGTGGCCAATGATCCTCTCCTCCTACATACCCTCCTACATTGACTAGGGCTGACCTTGCAACCAATAGGATACTGTGGAAATGAGGGAGTGTGACTCCTAAGGCTGGATCAGCAAAGACATTGTGGCTTCTGCCTTGCTCACTCTTGGACCCCTCACTCTGAACGAAGCCAGTAACTGTATCCTGAGGATGCTCAAGTAGCCCACAGGCAGGCTCAAGTGGGGAGGAACCGAGGCCTCCTACAACAACTAGCACCTCATGGGTGCACCATAAAGTGGATCGCCCAGTCCCAGCCAAGCCTTAAGATGACCACAGCTCCAGCTATCAGCTTGACAACAACCTTCTGAGAAACCATGGGCAAGAGACACCCAACTGAGCCACTCCCAGATTCTTGATATTCAAAAAGCGTGTGTGATAATAAATGCTTACTGTTGTCATTAGTTGCTAAGTTTGGGAGTAATTTGTTATGTAGCAAAATGACTGATACTGTCATTTTACATAACATGGATAATAAGTGACTAACCTGGGTCACCCAGATTACTGTTTATAGTTATTCACCACCTTCTTCTTGCCTGGTCTGGCATCTGAAATTCTTGCACTTGAGGGTCATTCTTTTCTGGGCATCTGTTTTCAGGAGTATCGTCTTAAAAGGCAAAGACCTCTCTCTCTCTCTCTTATTTTAACCCCTACACTTCAGTGAACCAACCCCTGAATGGACATTAGTTCATAGCCAGCTGAGAGGAGGGTACTTCTGGGAGGTCAGGCTTGTGGGTAAGAGATGGGAACAAACTTTTGCTGTTGATTAGAAAATAACTGAGTATAGACTCAGAGTCAGAGAACTCAGCTTGAGTTCTTCATCTGTAAGCTGTGTAACCTCATGGACCTTAGCTTCCTCATCTGTACAATGGGAATAACACAAGTATCTGATTCATTGTTCCTCCCCCAACAAACCCACAAGGATAAGCAATAATAAGACATATGAAAGCATTTTATAAGTCAGAAAGATTTACACAAAAGTTGGCTTATTTAAGTACAATCTCTAAACAAAAATTCAGCTGCCAAAGATGGGAATAGGTGGGCTCTTCCCATTTAAGTGCCTTTTCTGTGCCATGAATTATCAGGAGTGGGGACATACAAATGAATAAAAGAAGTTTCCTGTCCTCAAGGGGTTCACGATATTGGTGTGATAAATAAGAAATCAGGCAATTACCGTAGAGTGTAAAAAGTGCTAAGCTTTTCATTTCTTCATCAAGCACTTATTGAGTGTCTTTCTCCACAAATCAATGTGCTGGACGCTACTGACACATGAACAATGAGTAGGAAGCCCATTGAGAAGGCTGCCAGGAGGAGGTGTCACCGAGTTCAGTCAAGAAGTTTGAGGAGGAGAGCGTCCATGAACTTTAAGGATTCAGGCACTGCAGGACTCAAGGAGCCTCAAGCTGTGGAGCAAGCACCAGCATGGGGACTTGGGGCCACTTCCACATCTCAACACCCCAGGTAAAGTCAACACCGCTGAGAGAAACCATCCCTGAAGGATGACTGGAGAGTTTGGGGGGCCCGGTTGATTTAGAACCCTGTGTAACCAGTTTCCACCAGGTCAACAGTGTGCCTGAAGCCCAAGTGGGAGAGACTGTCAATTTCCAGTTACCCATTAGTGTTCTCTCAGCCCCAGTCCTCCTGGTTCTGCTCAGTTATGGGCCCTTTCGCACCTTGAGCGACTTAGAGAATATCAACTAATGTAAATATTAGCCCAACTCATAATTAAGTTAATTAAGCTAATAATTAGGAGGATGAATTTATTGCACAAGGAGTCATCTAGAGTATGCCAAGGCCAATTAAAATTAAAATTAAAATTAACTACCGTTTGGGGTTCCCTGTATCCCCGACCTCACTGTTGGCTCAGACCATCCATCCTTGACTGTGCACATTAAGGAAGCCCCTTTTCCTTCATGCTCACGTCCACTGCTTGGAGCTTACAGCTGCAGAGACGAAGTGGAGAGAGCAAGCGTCCTTCGGGATCACAAGCCTGTTTTCCGATGCAGAGAAATGTCCCGTTGCTTTCAAATGAGCAAGGCAAAAGATCAGTTGATTTCATTTCCTCATCCAGATGGACGATTTCCAAGTGCTGAAACTGAACTAGATGCTTAAACCCATTTCCTTCCTAGGCGCAGCCCTGGCAGCGTCTTCTCTCTTTGCTGCTGTCTCCAGCCCTCAGTGACAAGCGAGAGGAGCTCAATGTGTATAGGCATTGAATTTGATTTCCAGGATAATGTATCTCTCAAAGGTGCAGAATCCCCTAAGGAGGCTTAATATAGGCTTTTATTCACTGGGTAGAGTTATCCAGAGACCTCTGAGCATAAGATGGAGCAGAGACAAGTCATATAAATGGGTACTAGGAGTCCAACATCTTTGCCCAGAAAGACACTTTTTTGAGGGATTGTCCTTCTGGGTGAGGAGCCTGAGGATTTTGTGTCCCTCCTGCTTGTCTCTTACAGACAAGCCTCTTCCAGCTATCACATCCTGGCTGACCTACTCTGCTCTAAGTCATTTCTACTTAGGATAGTAAAAGGAATATGACTCTTCATGCTGATGGGGAAGAAAGGATGTCAGCTTCCCTCTTTGGGTTGGTCTTTGTTGTAAGCTGCACTTGGGCCTTGCTGAGCTCAGTCCAGCTCTGGGTCTCCATCTCAGGCTCAGATCAGCATATCTTACTCTCCTCTCTCTTTGTCAAAGTTCCCAGGGACTCAGCTTTCCACCAACAGCCACTCTGCGCCTGGGGTTCTCCCTCCATGAGGTTCACTGTGAAGGTCAGTACTGCCGTCTCGGTTTCCTCCCTCCTTTCTGCTCCCTGAATGACAAGTACTCAGGCCCCCTTTGCCTGTGGTCATCTGCTACAAATCCTGGGCTTGGCCTTCAGTTTTCATTCTGGAGTGTGTGACTCAACAACCTCTGGATGTCTGGCTCGCTCACTGCTAAATAATTCACTCACAATCAGCAGCCTCAAGGCGTATGTGGTTGAGATTTGTGCCTCTGCAAAATCACACATTTCCACATGTCCAAGGTCTTTGGGGCTGCTGGTAAATGGTGAAGGTGATAATGTTAGCTTCTTGGATGCCAAGGGTCTACTGAATCAGAGTCATTGGGTCACCAAGTGTAAATAGGAAATAAAGATTTAATTGGGAATGGCTACCGTTATTGTTTGTCTGTGCAAAGGATCACTAGCATGAACAGATGCCAGTCCTAGGAACTCTCAAAAGTCTATCTTTGCCCTAGTAGTAATGCTTGGGCCTTCTTGGGCAACAGTAGTGCTTCAAGCCCCCTTGTTTCTGTATCCAAATTCTCCATTACCCTTCACTGCCTGGGCTGCACAGTTGTCAGGTGGCTGTTAGTTTTATGGTGACTTTGAATGTGGATCTGGTGTTCCTTACCTGGGAGAACCCATCCATCAATGCTATATAGGAAGAAAAAGGAAATGTTAACTACCAAAGGAGAGATTTTTATCTGGAAACTTAAGATGTGAGATCAAATACACGGAGATCAGGCAAAAGAAGACTGTCATAAAACCGTGGGAGAGGCAGGGGGTGCTTGAAACGGGGCAGTAGTGGTGGGTTTGGAGGGGAGGAGATGGTTAGGAAAGGTGCTAGTAAGCCAAGTAGTCAGAGCTTGGTGACTAATAAGCTGGAAGAGGTCACTGAAGGAGATTTCAAAGTTTCTGGCTGAGGCAATTGAGGAAAGGGTGGTATATTTTTAGATATAGGAGATATAAGCAGGATGAAAATGTGGTGGGTAAGTTTTAAGAAGTTTGTGGATGTGGTAGGACTGGAAGTCAAAGGAATTCTGATTAATTAGTAATTAATTTTTGCATGTAAGTTTTATCTGGTCAATTTACTGGACTTCTCTTTGATCTCATGAATAAATACAGTTTTGGATATGTTTGAGTACCCTTGTCTGCACTTGAGAATTAGAACTATGGACTGGAAATAACATTTGGGAGTCGTCCACAAATACAGGGCATTAAAGGCATGGATCTAGATAAGAGTGCCTAGGAAGACTACGAGGCCAGAAAAGAGGAGAAAAAGAAGGCTGAGGAACGGATCCTGGGGGAGGAGAGTGAGCAACTGAAATGGAGCAGTAAGGATAAAATAAGAAAAACCAGAAGGGAGTGCTGTCTTAGAAGAGAAGGGAAGGGAAGTTTTAAGGAGTCAGTGGCTGAGACTGTTAAATGCTGGAGGAAAAATTAAGTAAGGTCAAGTGGGATAAAATCCATCACATTCGCTGTTTAGGAAATTTGGGAGATCATCAAACCATTTTCAGGAGACAGCAAGAAGAGAAGCAAAAATACATTTCCCCTTTTCTAAGAGTATTTTATGTTAAAAATGGATGTGGAATTTTGTCAATGCCTTTTCCATCTATTGAAATAACATGGAGGGTTTCTCTTTATTAATGCAATAATTTGCATTACTAGATTTCCAGTTTTAGCCATCTTTGTGTTTTCAAAATAAACCCAACATAGTCATAATGAGTGAGGTGTATGAGTATGCTGAATTAAATATTTTATTTTATTTCATTAAAATTCCATCAAAAGTCATTTTGATATATAGTTTAAGACTACCGCTTTTTATGCTACCCACATGCACTGTTAGTATCATAATTATACCTGTTTTATGAAGTGAACTGGAAAGCATTACATCTCTTCAAAGCCCTTGAAGAGTTAAAATAAAGAAACTGTCTGTTTGAAGATTTTATAGAATTCATCTTTAAAACTGATCATAGTGCCTTTTTTTGGGGGAGGGGGGAGGTTTTTTTTAAGGTATGTTTTTTTGGTGAAGAAGATTGGCCCTGAGCTAACATTTGTTGCCAATTTTCCTCTTTTTTTCTTTTGGCCCCAAAGCCCCAGTACATAGTTGTATATCCCAGTTGTAAGTCATTCCAGTTCTTCTATGTGGGATGCCACCACAGCATGGCTTGATGAGTGGTGTGTATGTCCGCGCCCAGGATCTGAACCAATGAACCCCAGGCTGCCAAAGCAGAGCATAAGAACTTAAATAGTCAGTCACGGGGCTGGCCCCAGGAGATATTTTTTAATTATATTTTCTATTTCTTCCATGGCTATTGATCTAATTTGGATTTATATTCTTTAAAAACAAGGTTAGTAGTTTATATATTTTCCTAGCAAATAATTCTTTTGTTCTAGACTTTTAAATTTAGTGGTGAAGATTGTACACAGTACAGTTTTATAATCTTTTATCTTTATTATGTTTTCTTTTCTTTCTTGACCATATATTTCAAAAAGTTGTCTTTTTTTAAGGAACCAAAATTTATTAGGTCTATTTTAAGTAATTCATTGTTTTTCTGTTACCTTTATTAATTCCTTACTTCTATTAAAAATTATTTTGCTGTTGTTGAGCTTCTAGCTCCCTCATTTATTATTTTAATTTGAATCAGATTTTTTGTTTGTTCAGTATATTATATTAAATTTTCTATTCTTTTCTTTTATTAACTCAGGTAAAATGTACATATAGTGAAATAAAAAGATCTTTAGGGTACAATTTGATAGGTTTTGATAAATGCCTACAGTCATGTAAGATATAGAACTTTTCCCTCCTCCCATCTTCCAGTCAATTCCCACCCTCCCATTCACAACTACTATTCTGATTTCTATTGCCTTACAATAGCTTTGCCTGTTGTTGAATTTCATATAAATAGACAGCCAAGCAAATGTTTGAAGTTCCTTGATTAGGACTGAGTCCTACTCATTCTGAAACTTATTCTCTATTGTTCACAGCTCTTCCCTCTGGGCTCTTGGTTCCACTTTCTGAGACATCCATCCTTTTTCATGAAAGGTAACATGTGTTTGCAGATGAATAGTTGTCTTAATTTTTTTCTTGTCAGTAGAATTTTAAGGGTCCAAACATCTCTTTTTATTTTGTATTTTCTCTCTTTTCCACCCAACTGGCAGTGTTTTTGTTGATATAATTCCCTTGAAAGCTTTGTGGATCTCCTGGGAATCTTATTGAGATCACTCCATTGGACAAAAGCTACCCCATAAATCTCCTTGATATAAGCCCTTCTCTACTTTGGGGTTTTGCTGTGGGACATCACCCTTAAGCTTCTTAGAAGTCCTATTATTTGTTTCAGAGGATTTGTTAGGGATATTCTTGAAATTTTTAAAGGATCTTTTTTTTTTAACGTAATGGTATACTGAGGTACCACCTTTGATATTTCTGAGGTTTTAACAAAGAATATTACAGCTATACCCTTGACTCATCTTTAGAAGATGTTTTTATGGTAGAACCCTGGGCTTAATCTTTGCTCAGAAGCCGTTTCTTAATTTTATCATCCTTCGCTGTCTAAAGAAGATGAGAATTTTCAAAGCTGTAAGCTCCCAGTCCTCCCTTTAGTTGTCTTCCTCTTCTTACCTTTCCTATAAATACCATAAGCATTTTGCCTGTAAATACCTCCAGCTAGATCACCCAGTTTGTTGAGTATATTTTTTATTTTCCACATTACTGCAAGTGACAGTATTGCTAAACTTTCTGTCACTGCATAACAAAGATACCCCTTCCTCCAATTTCCAATACTCAGTGAACCATATGAAACTGCTATATTTCCAGGTAAAAAGTGGTTGAATGTTGGACAATTTCATATAGTTCAACCTAATAGATATCCCATTTCTCTTAGTTTTGTGAGTGGGAGGAATTACTGGCAGTTGGCTTCTATTTAGCCGTTCTCAACCTTGCCTGCACTAGAATCTCCTTGGGGAGCTTTTAAAAATCATGATGGTCAGGCTGCATCTCGGAGCAATTAGATCAGACCCTCCAGAGGTTCAGCTCGGGGCTCACAAGTTTCAAAGGCTACACAGATAATTCCAAGGTGTGGCCACGCTTGAGAACTATGGATTTAGGGCATGTATGTAGCTTATTTTCTGGGATAAGACTATCCAAATGTCACTGTGGCATTCAGTCATCTGGGACAGGACCCTGATTCTCCAGCCCTAACACTGACTGGAAAGTTGAAACTGTAATGCTAGAACTCCCCTTTTAGAGGGCAGTATTTAAAATCTGACTGAGGTAAACACTGGAATAAGTTGTTCTGAAAGTAGGAAATTAGAACAGCTGTTCTATTACCCTGTGAGTAATTAATTTCCTTTATTTTGTACTCTGGTGCCCATGATTTTAAGGGTTCACTGGAGGACCAATGGAAAATTCATTGGTGTTTTTAGAGCTTTTCTTTTTTACCTGTTGGATTCATGGCTTCCCTAGTTTTGTAGATTTCTTGTCGATCTTTCACGTCTTACCCTTCAGAAAATTCTTTCGATGTAACTACTAGTTTGCTCCTTTCTTGACTTCCCAGTGCTGGATTGGATTTGTCCCCATATTTTGTTTGTCATTTCTGTGATTAAGGAATAGAAGCAATAGTACGTGTTCAGGCAGTTAACACTTACTAGCACTTGGTAGGCACCAACTCCTTTTCTAAGAGCCCTCCAGCTATCAAATCATTAACCTAACTTTTGAGGAAGGTATCATTATTTGTATTTTCAGGGTTCTCCAGAGACACAGAACCCACAGAAAAAAATTTATTATAAAGAAATGCATCATGTGCTTATGGAAGCTGATGTGTCCCAAGATCTGCCGTTGGCAACCTGGAGACCCAGCAGAGCTGATGCTGTTGTTCCAGTCCACGTCTAAAGGCCTGGTAACCAGGAGAGCCGATGATGTGTTTCAGTCCAAAAGCCAACAGGCTTGAAACCCAGGAAGAGCCAATGTTTCAGTTTGAGTCCAAAGGCAGGAAAAAGCAACGTCCCAGTTCAAAGGCAGTGAGGCAGGAGGAGTCCTCTCTTGCTCAGGGGAGGGTCAGCCTTTGTATTCTACTCAGGCCTTCAACTGATTGGATGAGGCCCACCCACATTATGGAAGGCAATCTGCTTTACTCAGTCTACCCATAGAAATGTTAACCTCATCCAAAAACGCCCTCACAGAAATACCCAAAATAGTGTTTGACAAATAGCTTGGCATTCCGTGGCCCAGGCAAGTCGACACATAAAATTCACCAGCACATTTTTATTTTATTTTGTAGATGAGGAAATCAAGACACACGAGAAGTTAATTAACCCAAGCTCATGCAGCTACTGAGTGATGGATTCAAACCCAGGTAGTCTAGCTCAAGAGCACACGTTCTTAACCACGATACAGATTGCTCTCTAACCACAGAGCCCAGTTTTATGTGCATTTTGAGGAAGGCTGTGGTTGAGTAGGGAACTTGTGAAAATGTTGAATGTTTGGAAAACTCCTATGAGTAAGGAGAAGAGAAAGTTCATTAGGGATAAGGGAAAAGATTGCCACCCACACTGAGAGCACTGGTGAACCTCGAGAGCCAGGGTTAGTGGGGCAACTTAGATTTGCAAATCAGAGCTCTCCGGGCAGCCCATGTTTCTAAAATGGGATGGGACACAGTCTGCCTAGCTGCTCTCTTCTTTGTGGTCCCTTGATATAGACATACAGACCTTTTTTGCTTAAGGGTTCTATTGCTAATACTTAGGTCCCTTGATATAGACATACAGACCTTTTTTGCTTAAGGGTTCTATTGCTAATACTTAAGAGAGAGCAAGAAGAAAGGGGTTGGAGGTATTAAAAAAGACAAATTTGTGGGAATTAAAAAAGTCTGGAAACTTACATCATTCTTACATGAAATCATCCTGTTTCTGACTCTTTGCCTATGTTGGTAACTGGAAGCCCTGACAGTTCCCCGCTCTCTTTTACAATGTATGAGGGTAGGACTGATCAAAATTTCCCTCCTCCTCAGTCTGCTGGATTCTTTAACCAGCAATTTAAAAACAGCAGGAGCATAATTTTTTTCCAGACAAAATTTTACTCAGGATCTCAATACATAAAACACATAAAAGCAGCATGTGGTAAGGATAAATGTATAGAATAAATTCAAACTTACACCTTTTCCTAATTATTGCAAAGCGAATCAAAGAGAATACTGAGTCTATTTTGATGAACACAACAATTGGAAATCATGATTATGGCTGACACTTGCAGTCTTACGCAAGTCTCAATATCCAGTTTATTTCTGTGATCTGTTTTGGATATACAATATCAAGAAAATCCCGATTCAAACAGATAAGTAGCTTACCTTGCAGTCTTGAGAATCTGTTCAATCAAACAGATCCAAAAGCATTAAAGAGGATTTGTAGGATTTTTTCTGCTTCAAAGTTGAATCACCAACAATATTTAACAACTTGCTCACTCCCTTATCATAAATATGAAAGTCAATCAATAAACACCCCACACTTACAATAAATGCTAAGCCTGTCAATTTTATGACAGTAACATAATGAAAAGTATTATGATTTTGCCTATTGCATATTAATTATAGCTCAGTTCAGGCTGAGTAAATGTGCCTGAACCTTGTTCACAGCTATAGAAAAGTGCCTCGAGAAGAACTTACCACCTAGTGGGCATAAAATAAATGTTTGTTGAGTGAATGAATGAACATACCAACCTTGCCTGGTATCTCATTAAGTATTGACTTATATATATGCATTTTTATTTTTACTTGTGCATGTCTGATTTTCAAAAAGATCATTGCAGAGCTACAATCTTCATAATCAATGACTCATTTACAAGACTTTCAAATACACCCCCAGATCTGGCAGCACAAGTTTTCTCCAAGATCTGCATGAGAATGAGCTAACAAGGCAGAATGAAGTTGATCCGTTGGTTGGTTATCTTCAACGTCAAAGCTAGCATAGCGCATGCTTGAGATTGTGTTGAGTCTTACTACAGTTTAAAAAATTATATTAGAAATTTGAGTCAAAACATTTGTGGAACCCAAACACGTCATGGAACTCAGGGTACACTTGGGTTCCAAGGAGCGCCACTGGAACCCACTCCTGAAGGTTATGGAGGCTACCTCCTCCACAAGAGCCCCTCCTTGCAGCACGCAGCTCTGAAGGCAGTGAGGGCACGCAGAGGGCAGTCACGAGCAACCGTTCCAGTGTCCCCCATCAGTTTGAAGAAGTCGCCCTTAGCTTACTAAAACCGTAATAATTTCATGACCAATTTTTTTTTTTTTTTTACCTCTCTCTATGTGCCAGGCACTGTTCTAAGAACTTTACATTTATTTAGTCATTTAATTCTTAAAACAACCATACTTAGATATTTTCATTATTATTCCCATTTTACAGTTGAAAGAGCTGAGGGTGAGAAGGCACACAGCTGGGTGATGGTGGAGCGGGGATTTGCTGTGTGGACTGACTCCACAGCCTGCCCGGGGAAGCACCACCCCACACTGATGGATGATGGGGCTTCCTGAGGGCGACTTGTTGGGTTTAAGAGTAGACACTGACAGCCTCCCATTCACTTTTATATTTAATTTATTTCCTTATTTTGACTTCAACAATAATAATGACAAGAATGCACTTAAGTATATTGGTCCAAATGATGTTGGTAAATTCCAGGCTGAGTTTGCTATTTCAGGACAATCAGATCTCAAAATTGATCAAAATGACCAGCATGTCGTCAATCTCAAATGCCAGTTCTAGTGAGATGTTATTTAAAAATTCTATAGAGGTATCTTATTTACTTGAAGAAAGGATTCGTATTACAGATTTTATTTAAGGCAGATAAACTAAGTACAGATTAAATGCACTATTGTGCCGGAGCAGACGTGAGGACTCTTCTCACAACAGTCGTTTTGATTTAAACTACTTGGAAACCTTTGTTCACACAGTGGCTTGAAACAATTTGGTGTTCTGTTGGCACAAGGGTTAATACCAGCATGGGATCCCACCATGCCGCTTATGATTCCAGCATGTGATTCTATTATTTTTTAAGGTTGTGATTAAAACAGAAATACAAGAGCCAGCCCTGATGGTCTTGTGGTTCACATTCAGCACTCTCACCACTTTGGTGGCTTGAGTTCATTTCCCCATTGCAGAACCACACCACCTGTCTGTCGGTAGCCATGCTGTGGTGGTGGCTCACATAGAAGAACTAGAAGGACTTACAACTAGGATGTACAGCCATGCACTGGGACTGTGGGGAGAAAAAAAAATAAGAAATACAAAATTAAAAAAATCATTAAGGATTTTTGGGAATACTGAGACTATATCTAGGGACAGCCCCACGCCTAGATATCTGAGGATCCTGGTTTGAGAAGCACACACATCACAGTGTTTCCTTGCATCTCAGCTTTCCGCATGATGTTCTGACCCCACTCCATGGAAAGAGAAGAGAAAAAGCTTCTGTAACAATGCACTGTTTCTCAGCTTCCTTTGCTGGGAGGGCAGCCACACTGAGGTTCACCCTTGGATAAGGAAGTGGGGAGGAGTGATGTGTGAGTCAGACAGGAGCTGAAGGCTCACGGCCTCCAGATGCTCCATGGGCCCATCTGCCAGACCCAAATGTCAAAGAAGGCCTTTTGCTCTGCACCTGCATAGGCAAGATGGGCGTCTTCACTCACCACCCACAAATCAAAGAACAGTTGGGTTTTTGGCTTGAAGAGGCAGTGGAGAGGCATCTGAACTTTATTATATTTGTTTTGTTTTTTTAATTACCTTTTTTCTTAACTGAGCTGGAAGTGGTACTTGTGTTTCATCATCCAAGAGGCCCTAATTAACATGCACTCAGAGCCACCCCCTCCTCTGTGGCATCTCCGATTAAAGTTTGCTGTTGTTTCTACCACCCTCAGCCCAGCGGCTTACACCTGAGCAGTACCCTCACCTTCCCCAGCATAAAGTGGGATGTGTTACCCTGGAGGTCCTTTAAGTAGAACTGAGCCAGTGTGCAGGGTAGAGCCCAGCAGCTCCCTCCATACCACTTCCAACCCCCAGGGGGCTCCTACTTGCCAGTGCAGTCTCCTCACTGGGTGGGTCCACAGATTCTCTGGCTTCAGGATTGCACTCTCCGTGCCTGCCCGCCTCTGGTCTGGCTTCTGGCCTCTGCTGTCTTGCTCAGTCTCAGCTTTGACAAGTCTCTTCAACTTCAGATCCTCCTGCTTCTGGCAAAATACACCACCGCTGCCTCTTTGTGGTTTCCTAAAGCAATCTTCCATGTCTTTTGTCATGTTATCCCTCTACTGGAACGTTCTTCCCCCTCTCTTTCTATCTGACCAACACAGCTCCAAGAAGCTTATTTAATATTTCCCCTCTACACTCCAAGGCTGAGTTGAGCCTCTCTATTCCATGTTTCCATAATGCCATATTCTGTTATAATCATCTTTTTAGATGTCTGTCTCTCAAAGTCTATTCAACTTTGAGCTTCTTTTCATCCTCAAGATGTAGCACAGTGCTTGGCATGTAGTCACCAGTACATAATATTGTTTTTATTGGATGAATAGGTAAATGAATGAATGAATGAATAAAAAGCTGTACTGGTCCAGGAGGTCCCACCTTCCTGGCCACATCTATGTCTCTTAAACCAGCCAAGGAGATTCCAACCCTGTTCTGGTCTGTTTGATCATCTCCTCTTTATCAGACACCCAGACCCATTATACAGGCTTATCTTCAGTAGGAAACATCCTGGATGTATGCATCTTCACCCTCCTAGAACTAAATACATTTGGATAATGATGCTGCTGCTGAGAATAACTACTATAATAACAACCCTATCCATTTGTATAACATTTCATATTTTAGGTAGTTTTAATGTGAGTTATCTTATCTGATGCTACAGGCTTTTTAAATGCCTATTTTATTTAAATAAGTGGTAATTTATTATTCTATCTTCACAGAGGAGGAATCATTTGAGGTCCAGGGAGGTTAAAGTAAGTGGCCTGGTTCATACTGTTTTATGATTCCTTATTTTGGTTTCATTTCAGTGGAATCATACCAAGTTGTCAAAGCAAGGACATGTTCTTAGCTTTCTGTCACCTAATGTAAATTAGTTATTTGGATCATTTCTGTGAGAGTGCTTCCCAACTTTTTCAAATATAAAGATCATTTTTTGTTGCTTAAAAAAAATCTTTATAATGGAAAATTTGGCACAAAATAAGCAAGTAGAGAGAAAAAACAATGAATCCCTGTGTATTCGTTGCCCAGCTTCCTAACATTGGCCAAGCTGTTTTCATCTATCCATCCTCCTGCCATCTCTTAACATAATTAAGACACTAAAACTATTATCTCAACTAGCAATATTAACAAAAATTCCATAATATAATCTAGTGCCCAGACTGTGTTCAAATTTCTGCAGTTACCTCAACAATTTACTTTCCTGTTTGTTTCAGGATCCTGTCAAGATCCATAAATTGAATTTGGTTGACATCTCTTTAAACCTGTACAGTTCTCCCACTTATTTTTTTTATTATGACATTTACTTGTTGGGAAAACCAGTTAATTTCTCTGCTAGAATTTACCACATTTTAGATTTGGCTGATTTCATCTTTCTGCTGCCATTTGATATGTTCTTCAATCCCTCATTTTCCAGAAATACTTTTTTTAAACATAAAAACTTTTATAGATTTCCTTCTCCCTGTCTTAGTCAGCTCAGACTCCTATAACAAAATACCATAGACTGAGTGGCTTGAACACCAGACGTTTATTTCCTCACAGTTCTAGAGGCTGGAAGTCTAAGATCAGCGTGCTAGTATGGTCGGGATCTGGTGAGAGCCCTCTTCCTGGCTTGCAGCAGTCTGCCTTCTCACTGGGTACTCACGTGGCCTTTCCTCAGCGTGGGCGTGTAGAGAGAGATCGTTCCCTCCCTTTCCTTATAAGGCCATGAATTTGATCACAGGGGTTCCACTCCCATAACCTAATCTAAACCTGATTAACTCCCAAAGGCCCCACTTCAAAATGCCATCACATTGCGGGTTAGAGCATCAATGTGTAAACTTTAGGAGGACACAAACATAAATCCATAACATCCCCCAAACCCCATCCATAATCCATACACAGTAGTGGCTGGTGTCTTTGCATGTTCACTAAGAAAACTCAGAATGACAACAAGCCACTGTGAATTCAATAATACTATAATCCAAAATTAAATATTGTTAATGACCATATTATTGCATATATTTTGTTTTAATGAAGTCCAGCTTTCTTTCTTTCATGGATCATCCTTTTTGTGTTGTATCTAGAAGCTATCCCCAAACCCAGGGTCATGTAGATTTTCTCCTATGTCATCTGCTAGGAGTTTTATAGTTTCGTATACTACATTTAGGTCTTTGATCCATTTTGAGTTAAGTTTTGTGAGGAGGGTAAGGTTTGTGTCTAGACTCATTTTTTTTTTTTTCGTGTAGGCATCCAGTTGTTCCAATACAATTTGTTGAGAAGACTATCTTTTCTCCATTGTACTGCCTTTGCTCCTTTGTCAAAGATCAGTTTGCTATACTTATGTGGGTCTATTTCTGGACTCTCTATTCTGTTCCGTTGATCTGTCTGTTCTTTCACAATACCACACTGGCTTGATTCCTCTAGCTTTATAATAAGTCTTTAACCTGGGTAATGTCAGTCCTCCAACTTTGTTCTTCTCCTTCAATATTGTGTTGGCTATTCTGGATCATTTGTGTCTCCATATAAACTCTAAGATCATTTTGTCGAGATCCCCCAAATAACTTTTGATTGTGATTGCATTGAGTCTGTAGACCAAGTTGGAAAGAATTGGCATGTTGATAATATTGAGGCTTCCTATTCAGGAACATGGAATATCTTTCCATTTACTTAGTTTCTTTTTTATTTCATTCATCAGAGTTTTGTTGTTTTCCTCATATAGATTTTATACACATTTTGTTAGATTTATATCTGTGCATTTCATGTTTTTGGGTGCTAATGTAAACGGTATTGTGTTTTTAATTTCAAGTTCTACTTGTTCATTGTTGGTATACAGGAAAGCAATTGACATTTGTACACCAATCTTGTATCCTTCAACCTTGCTGTAATCACTTATTAGCTCCAGTGGTTTTTTTTGCCAATTCATTTGGATTTTCTATACAGATAATCATGTCATCTGTCAACAAAGACAGTTTTCTTTATTCTTTCCTAATTTGTATATCTTTTATTTCCTTTTCTTGTCTTATTGTATTAGCTAGGACTTCCAGTGTGATGTTGGAAAGTAGTAGTGAGAGGGGACATTCTTGTGTGTTTTTGATCTCAGTGGGGAAGTTTCCAGTTTCTTACCGTTAAATATAATGTTAGCTGTATGACTTTTGTAGATATTTATCAATTTGAGGAAGTTCCCCTCTATTGCTAGTTCACTATGAGTTTTTTTTTAATCATGACTTGGTGTTGGATTTTCTCAAATGCTTTTTCTTCATCTATTGATATGGTTATGAGATTTTTCTTCTTTGGCCTATTGATGTGATAGATTACATCAATTGGTTTTTGAACACTGAACCAGCCTTGCATACTTGGTCATGGTGTATAATTATTTTTATACATTGTTGGATCTGATTTCCTAATGCTTTGTTGAGAACTTTTACATCTGTGTTCATGAGAGATATTTGTCTGTAGTTTTCTTTTATTGTAACATCTTTGTCTGGTTTTAGTATTAGGGTAATGCTCGTCTCATAGAATGAGTTAGGAAGTATTCTCTCTTCTATATTCTGAAAGAGACTGTAGAGACTTGGTATAATTTCTTCCTTAAATGTTAGCAGAATTCACCTGTGAATTCATCTGGGTCTGGTGCTTTCTGTTTTGGAAGATTATTATTTATTGATTCAATTTTTAAAATAGATGTATAGGCCTATTCATATTGTTTCTTTTTGTGTGAGCTTTGGCATCTTATGTTTTTTGAGAAATTTTTCTATTTCATCTAGGTTATCAAATTTGTGGGCATAGAGTTGTTTGTAGTATTCCTTGGTTTCCTGTTGATGCCCATGGAATCTGTAGTGATGTCTCCTCTTTCATTTCTGATATTAGTATTTGTGTCCCTTCTTGTTTTTTTCTTAGTCAGCCTGGCTAGAGGCTTATTGATTTTATTGATCTTTTCAAAGAACTAGCTTTTGATTTCACTGATTTTTAAAATTGATTTCCTATTTTCAATGTCATTATTTCTGCTCTAGTTTTTAGTGTTTCTTTTCCTCTGCTTACTTTGGATTTAATTTTTCTTTTTTTCTAGTTTCCTAAGGTAGAAGCTTAGATTACTGATTTCAGATCTTTCTTCTTTTCTAATACATGCATTCCACACTGTACATTGCTCTCTAAAACTGCTTTTGCTGCATCCCACAAATTTTGATAAGTTGTGTTTTTGTTTTCACTTAGTTCAATATATTGTTAAGATTCTCTTGAGATTTCTTACTTAACTTCTGTATGTTTAGAAGTGTGCCATTTAATATCCAAGTATTTGGGGGATTTTCCAGTTATCTCTCTGTTACTGATTTCTAGTTTAATTCCATTGTGGTCTGAGAGCAGACATTGTATGATTTCTATTCTTTTAAATTTGTTAAGATGTAGTATATGGGCCAGAATGTGGTCTATTTTGGTGAATTTTTCATGTGAGTTTGAGAAGAATATGTGTTCTGCTGTTGTTGGGTGAAGTAGTTTATAGATGTTCATTATATCCAGTTGATTTATGGTATTGTTGAGTTCACCTGTGTCCTTTCTGACTTTATGCCTACTAGATCTGTCCATTTCTGATAGAGGGGTGTTGAAGTCTCCAACTGCAATAATGGATTCCCATTTCTCCTTGCAGTTCTATCAGTTTTGGCCTCATATATTTTGATACTTTATTGCTGGGCTCATACACATTAAGAATTGCTATGTCTTCTTGGAGAATTGATCCCTCTGTCATCATGTAATGCCCCTCTTTATCCCTGATAACTTTCCTTGCTGTGAAATCTGCTGTCCTGAAATTAATATAGCTACTCCCATTTTGTTATGATTAGTATTAGCATGATCTATCTTTTTTATCCATTTACTTTTCATCTATATGTGTCTTTATATTTAAAGTGGATTTCTTGTAGACAACATGTAGTTGGGTCTTGTTTTCTGATCCACTCTGACAATCTCTGTCTTTCAATCAGTGCATTTAGGCCATTGATGTTCAAAGTGATTATTAATACAATTACCATATTTGTTACTGTTTTCTATTTGTTGTCCTTGTCTTTCTTTTCCCCCCCCTATTTTTGTCTTCCACTCTTTATCTGTCTTTTGTGGTTTTAATTGAGTATTTTACATGATTTCCTTTTCTCTCCTCTCTTTGCATATCAGTTATACTTCTTTTTTTACTTTTTTGAGTGATTGGCCTAGAGTTTGCAATATACATTCCACTTTCCACAGTCTGCCTTCAAATAACACTATTCTGCTTCACAGATAGTGTGAGTACCTTATAATAACAAAATAATTCTAATTCCTCCCTTTTGTTCCCTGTATCATTACTGTCATTCATTTTGCTTATACATAAGTGTCCATAATATAATACGTTGTTGCTATTATTATTTTGGAGAAACTGTTATTTGTTATATCAATTAAGAATAAGAAAAATGAAAGCTTTTATTTTCCTTCACTCTTTCCTTCTTTTATTCTCTTCCTTTCTTTATGTAGGTCTGCATTTCTGACCTATATCGTGTTCCTTCTTTCTGAAAAACTTTTTTGAACAGTTCTTGCAGGCAAGTCTACTGGCAACAAATTCCGTCAATTTTTGTTAGTTTTATGTATATTTGAAAAAGAACAGTGCACAAACATACAAGACATCTTTCTTATTCAGATAATGTCGTGGTACAGAAGAAGCCAGGGGTCCCTGGGCTCATTTAATGCCCCTGCCCCACTTCCACCAGAGGCCACTAGCCTCAGAACAGGTTGGCAACCACTGCTGTAAAATGGTAATTACTGACAACGCCTTGATAGGCTGTTCCTCTTAGAGGTGTTCGCATTTAACAGGAGAAAATGCTTCATACCATAGGAAGGCCTTTGGTTTCGGTCCATTCAGCGAGGCTCGTGGGATTCCTAGCTGCTCTTTCTCTAAAATGGATTTAAACACTCAGCCTACGGTGAGAGTTAGGAGGAGGCCACTTGAGTGGAGTTTCCAAACAGGTGTGTCTGAGATGTTGTTTCCTTCATGCCATGAGGCAGCTAGAGCCCTTGGACCTGTTGTTCATGGCCTAGTGCCCTAAATGCCATCCCTGTTAGCCTAGTGTGCTATGTCAATATTGCCATTTTATCTCTGTACTTTGTCTTTAAAAGGATTGGAGGCACTGAGGAAAAGCTGTGTCTGAGAAGGAGTTTTTGATGCCCTGAGAAGCTGCTGCTCTGGATTTTCCTGGATGACAGTCTGGAGGGTCTGACGCAGGAGGCAGTGATGGAATTCATGTCTTCTTGGTTCAGCTGGGGATATCATCCTTGTGTACAAAGAGGGAGGCTTTTGGATGACTTGCCAAGTTTTCTCAGGAAGTTGAGGCTGCAGGTTAAAAGGGTGTATTGGGAGGATGTTGCAGATATGTGGGGGCTATTGTTTAGAATACACACGCGCCCAGAGCAGTAAGAGAGGGAGTTATTTTCCGAGCTCTTCAGTTCAGTGATGGGTAGGCTCACAGTTCAGTTGGTGAGAGCTGCACTAATCTGGAACTTAGTAAGTACTGGCCCAAACGCTGCTCCTCTTCTATCTTATTTATCCACGGTACCCAGACACTGTCCTTCAGACTCATGAGGACCTTTGGAAGTCACAGGAGCAGCTCAGGACCATGGTGCTCAGAGGCACAATTTGGGGCCTGCGGAAGAGGGAAGGGAGATGACAGGGAATGTCGCAGACTTGGATAGCACAAGAGTTGGAATGATCTATGTGAAGCTGTTCTAAAGATCACAGCTGTTTAAAGGACCTCTGTAGAGAGAATCTCCATAACCTCCTTGAGTTTAGCACCAATAATAGGAAGAAAGCCTGTGGGTATTTTACCACGGCTTTACTGATCAATCAATGGATCGTCTATTTGTCCCTGTGTGTACACGTCCGTGTGAATGCTGCCTTTTGCAATGCTTACCAGAAGAAATGTAAGTTCTAGAAATGGACTATCAAAAGACTTGTTTTTGCAAAACAGCTTGGGAACAAGGTCATTGTATAAAGGAGTTTTGGCTTTTCCTTTTTAATGGAAATTAGCAATTTATCTTAAGAAACCTATTGAAAGGCCAGTTGTTTTATTTGCATAATGATAAAATGTGCCAGCATTTCTCCTCTTTGCTATTATCAATGAATAGAGACACACAAAGCCTCAGTAAAAAGACATTAGATGCCCGAGCATCTTTTGGATCTCCTTTATCAACCAGTCAGCTTCACCAAACGAAACTGGTACTTCTGTAAAAACATATTTCTATAAAAATCTCATGCAACCAATAAATCCTGTTTAAATGTATGCTGGGCAATATACGACTTCCTTCTCCTTGTGTGTCATCTGCTTATTATGTTATCTTAACACAGAGAAACACACTCCTCTCTTCTTCCAACAACTGCATTTAACTACTCCATAAACAGATTAACATTGATGCAGGAAATGGAAGCACTTCCTGATAACTTGTTGGACATGGGGATCGAGAAAAAGGAGAAGCCCAGGATAATTCCCTGGTTCTGCTCTTAATGTCTGGAATAGCCGCTGACTGAGAGAGGAAAAACCCCCAAAGCTCAGTTGCCTTTTAAAGTTAAATACTTTCAGAACAGAGTGAAATCTCTGTGATTGGTTTTAAGATCTGATATCAGATTGAGCTAAAAGAATTTGTTAAATATTTTCTAAAGCCCAGACAGAAAGAGCTGACCTCCAATAAAAACACTGGACTTCCAGGCTCAGGTGAGCTTTGCAGCTTGACAACACTTCCCACGTGCTGTCACACATCGTTGCTGGGAGGATTAAAAGTGTCCCCATGTGACTCCACCGGGAGAGGACACCTGGGAGCTTGTGCCTAGTTTCTCTTGGACTTTGCCTTATGTACCTTTCCCCTTTGCTGATTTTAAACTGTATGCTTTTGATGTAATAAGGATGAGTCCTTAGTTGTTTGTCCTTCTAGTAACTAACTCACTGAGCTTGAGGGTGGTCTTGAGGACCCCCGACATGGAACCTCAGAGGCAATAATTTGGGTGGAGAAGGTGGACTGGAATAAACTTGAGACTGTCCCAAAAGACCCTGAATTGCATAGGAAGGTAGAGGGGTTTGCAATAACCATGGATACTGAACAAGTTCTTGTGGAGTGTATCCTTAAAGTTTATCGTGAGAAAATAGATTGGACTCCAATTTGGTCCTGCAAGCCAAGAAAGGGGTGAGTCTGTTGGGGACTCCAGGAAAAGACTCTTCAAATCCTTCAGACAGCATTAAGGAGCAGGTCCTGATACAGATGTGACTTTGGCTCCCACCTCATGTCTGTGAATGACCTTGAGCCAGAAATAGGAAATTTGATATGTAAGCAAAGACTGGAAAGGGAGCTAGATCCATTGCCAGATATCCACAATGTGGCTGAACATTTTCAAAGAACATTAGGACAAAAGCAGAATAAGGCTAATGGCTTGCAAATAAAACAGCTAGATAGCCTCACCCTAGTCAATAAAATCTGATAAAGGATCCTCTTAGTTCACACACTTGTAGATGTTATAAGCGAAAAGGACATGGGACAAACAATTGTCCTCTGCTAGCTAAGAAACTGTACAGAAAAATAATCAAGTGGGGCATGGACAAGTGCCCAAGTTTCAGGTTCTGTTTGAACACCTCTGAAAGAATTTCATATTACTCTGCAGCAGGTTAGAATATGACCATTGCTTGCTTCTTCACAGGATGAGTATATTCTTTTCCTTGTGAGAGAGTTATGGCTCTGAACACGGTGAAAAATTCCTGATTTAGTTTTCCCAAGCTTGGGAATTCCAGTCTGTCTCTCAGGTAACAGGAACATCCATTTTACTAGGACTGTCATTAAAGAGTTTTGTAAAGCCTTTTCACCTACGCAGAAACTTTCCTAACCACGTCACCCCAAATCGTTGGAAAACTGAAAAATACAGATGGAACTTCGAACTAAAATTAACAAAACTCTCAGACCTCTGGAACTTCCTTGGCCTCAGGTCTTACTACTGGTTTTAATGAAAATGAAACCAACTCTTGGGGTTTATAAACTCTCTCTTTATAAGTAAGTACAAGGCTGACCCATGTGACTAGAAATATCACTTCTGATCCTAGACTCGGCTCTGTTTCATGAAAATTAGTCCAAATCTGCCAGAAACTCGTGTAGTACATCCAATTTTAGCATCAGTAAATATGGGCAGCCTTTCCTCAGCATCCTTTTAAACAACACTTGCATGACCTAAACTCTGAGAATGTGCTTTTCTGGAAGAGACATCAGAGGCAGACAGACTTCAAACTCCAATAAAAAGAACCTTATTAGGTTCTGTCAAGAAAGAACTAACACAGGAGTAAAACTCCAAGGCGTTGACCTTTGGATTTATGTCTCTCAAATAAAGAGACACAAGCCATTCTGAGGTCACCGGAAGACTGTCCTGGCTGAGGCTTTAAGTGAGGATTGTGACAATCTTAAGAAAGGAAGAGACAGCTTCTCCCCAATACCTGGCTCAATGGAGCAAATTGCTCCAACAAACTTCCACCCAACAGCTGCAAAAACATCCAGATTTCTAGAGTCAGATTATCATGCTTTAACTTGCATTTCTTGGTCTTTGTTTTCCTAGGTAATTATTCTTTCCTCTCTGCTAGTTAAAAAAATCTGCTCATGGACACTTGTGAACCCTTAGCTATGACACCCACAAGGCCCCTGTCGTAATACTGCTCTTTGCATCCCTAGTCACTTCTTTGTGAGAGTCCAATATCTGCCTATGATTTGCTCCTGATGTGGCTAAGATAGACAATCAAACCAACTGTTGGCTTTATACTCATTTTTCTTTGATTGCCACCCATCTTTCTTCAGTACTAGCCCTTTGTTAATGAATCAGTTGGTTTCCTCAACCATTTGGTGACTTTTTAGACGGCAAACACCAAAAGAAGCCAAAGAGCCAAAAATGTACTGTCACATCACACCTTAGAAGGAAATTTCCTATAACCTTTTATAGGAACTGGCCTGTGTAACTGAACGTTTCCAGAAACAAACCTTGGAAAGGGCTTTGAACCATATGGGCCATGGGGCTGTGAACAGTTGGGAGGAGCTGCCTTCCTTTTGCAGACCTTTGCTCACCACTCAAGCCCAACTTCACATTCTTTCATTTCAGATCCACCTCATGATCTCTCCTCTATAGTCTCACCAGCCAGTGCCAAACCACTCTTGTCGAGAGTTGCCAAAACCAGATTTAACAACTTCATTGGGATACTTTGGCTGATTACTGATCTTTGGGAGGCTCCCAATAAGTGGGATTAGATTTGTGGCCAGAAAGCCTAAAACTCACAAGCCAGATGGGGATTTGTGATCCTGAAAAACTGACGCCTGCCTTCAGATAGTCTCCGACAGCACCCAGAGTTTGTTTTGGCTCAACCCACCTCCCCTCTGGAAGAAGAGATTTTTAGGTAACTTGAAAAGCTGAGCCTTGATTTGATACCACAAATCTTAATCAGTAAGGAGAATTCTGAACTATTTTCTTCTTCTTCAAGCCTCTTTATTATTTCATGTCTGAAATAAAGGCCCAAAAAGTCTGGAAATTCCTATAGTATTTTATGGCTCACGCGTTGACAGGGGAGCTAGATGATGCTACTAAGGCCAGAGAAGTCCTGACTCGAGAGGTTTATAAGATTGGGCAGATGGTAACTCACAACAGAGTAGCCTGGATACAGTATTGACCTTTCAAGGGGGATCATGGGCTATCTTAGGGGGAGAATGTTGTACCTAAATTTCTACAGATCTGAGAAACCAGCATAGAAATTAGAAAAGTAGGTAATTTAACTAATACCTCCATATCTGGTTCTGTAGGCTGTTCCCATTGGAATGGGATCTTTGCTCTTGGATGTAGCTGACTCTTAGCTTAGAAGTGGATTGCAAACTCTGAGCATAATCCCTTTCTTTGTATTAGTCATATTGCAGTGCTCCAATTCTGCTGTGCACTTGCTGCTCCATCGAAAGTTCCATCAAATGATCAGCCAGCAAAAAGCAGTGTGTCAGTTTTCTATCACTGCCGTAACAGATTTCCATTCACTCAGTGGATTAAAACAGCGCAACTTCAGGTCACAGTTGCGTGGGTCAGGAGTCTAGGCTGGTTTAACTGTTTCTCCTGCTCAGTTTTCAAAAGGTTGAAATCAAGGTGTTGGTGGACTGGGCTCTTATTGGGAGGCTGTGGGAAGAATTTGCTTCCAAGCACATTTAAGTTGTTGCCAAAATCCTGTTCCTTGCAGCTGTAGACAGAGTGCCCCATTTCCTTTCTGGCTCTCAGCTGTGGATACCCTTAGCTGCCACAGGCCTCCCTTTGGTCCTTGCACGTGGGCATCTATGTTTCAGAGGCAACAAAGGCACGTCAAGTCCTTCTCTGACTTGGAATCTTTCTTCTTTTCCTTCTGCTGCATCTCTTCTGCTTCCAGCTGGAGAACTGGGTCCATCAGATCCTCCAGGATCATATTCCTGTTTCAAGATGAGTAGCCTTAATTACATTTGCAAAATTCCCTTTGCCGCATAACATCACATACTTGCAGGTTCCAAGGATTAGGGCGAGGATATCTCTGAAGGCTGTTATTCTGCTTGCTGCAAACAGGAAAATCTGATGCCTATAGAGGTAGAAACACCTACAATCAGAACTTGATAAATGGCCATGACACCTCAAACATGAGTGCACATCGGGGTTGATCACAACCCTAGAAGGTAATGGTTTATTCTCCAGCTCAGGCTGGAAATGGCCACAAGGAAGGGCTAGGAATTGAGACACATGTGACAACGCAGTCTCACTGTTTGCAAACCAAATTATGGAGGCAAACAGTTTTCTTATATGCGCAAACAGCTCTTTTATCAGAATAATAATTTGCTCAGCTAAATAAACAAATTGCTTATCAAACAAGGTGGCGCATTTCAGGATTCACATTGAGGCCCTCTCTTTGCTGTGTCCACTAGATTTAAACTACTATGACAGGAGCTTTGCCTAATTCATTTAGGTGCTTCCCTAGCACCTTAAACTCTTTGAGCCCAGACTCCAACGTGCTATGACTACTCTTCCTTAACTTCCCCTTTTGAAACACCGCTACGACTCTGCCAAGATGGTGTTCTCCTTTCTGCAGTAAGTTCAATAAACTCAGTTTTGCTTGTTCCACAGGTTAATCTGATGGGTTCTGAGGGGCAGTTGAATCTCCCTGTGGGCACCTCCTCTCTCCTTGATTCCTGGGAAGCAGAAGTGGAGTGGGGAGGGGACACAGCAGAGACCCATCCAAGGTCCAGGCAGTATCGTAGGTTTAGCCTGTGTCATTGATGAGATGGAATGCCTGAGGGGCCATGTCTGCATAATCGTTAAAGCTCTGCCATCCTATGACAGCTCTGCACAAACTCTCAAAATCCATCTTATCAGCACAGCCGCACATGCTCTAGCCCAGGGCAAGCCTTCAGTTTTCTGAGAAGATTGGTGTTGTGTAACTGTGTCATTCAGGCATGGGGGCGCTGCTCAAGCTTTCCTTCCCCACCGAGCTGGGTGAGTCTAAGGGAGAAGAAGGAAACAGTCCTGTCCTTGACCCTTCACTCCAGGACAGCACCCAATTGCAGGAGATCAAGAGGGGGTTGTTTACTGGGCTGTGAGAGCTTGAAAGGTGGAGATCCTTAATGTTCCCAACTTCCCCCCACAAAGAAATGTAGGCAGGAGCTCAGGGAGTGAGGAAGAGGGTGTTAGGGCAAAGCCTGAGGACTTTCTAGAAGTCTGAAGTAAGGGGAAAGCAATGACAGATGGAACTAAGAACTTGACCTCACCTCTGAGGACTCAGGGCTCCAGGATCCTTTCCAGAATGTTCAGACCTTAGGAGCGGGGAGGATGGGTGTGTGGGTGAGGGGAAGGGGGATTGTTAGAAGCTTGACTTCCGTTCATGGGCTCATGACTACTCTCCAGAAAAGAGGGCTCTTTCATTTCCCAAGTGTCTCATCACTGAGGAAACCCATCTCCCCCGTCTTTCGTTACACCAAGATTCTGGTCTCTTGGTTCAGGGGTCATAGGTAGGTGCCCCACTCACTGGGACTGAGGCGGGGTGCAGTGTGGTCCCTGTTCTTCGGGGTCTGTTTGATTGGGAGGAACTGACATGACATCTATGCCATATCTCTTGTGGAGACCGCCTCACGGACAGCATTGGCTCTGCACACTCCCTTTGTTACTCTTCCATTCCAGAATAAATAGCCCAGAAAGGAGGAAGGAAGAGGGCAAAGGAAGTGAGAGTTCAGAGTTTCTGAAGCTTCAGGGCTGTTATGGGCTGAATTGCGTTCTCCCAAAATTCATCTGTTGAAGTTCTAACTCCCCGTATGTCAGAACGTGACTACATTTGGAGATTGTCTCTTTAAGGAGGTAACTAAGGTAAAACGAGGTCCTAAGGGTGGGCCCTAAGCCAGTGACTGGTGTACTGACAAGAAGAGGAAATTTGGACACAGGCACATACAGAGAGAAAATCTTGTGGAAGCTCAGAGAGACGACGGCCACCTACAAGCTGAGGAGAGAGGCCTCTGGAGAAACCAACCTTGTCCACACCTTGATCTCAGACTTCCAGCTTCCAGAATGTCAGACAATCACTCTGCTGTGTAAGCCACCCAGTCTGTGGTACTTTGTTATGGCGGCCCGAGCTGACTAATACAAGGGCTTGAGGCCATTGGTACCTAGAGGGGTTGGAATAACGGAGGGGCATCATCAAACTATCAATTATGCTCTACTTGAGGACTTCTCTTCTACTATTGTGACTTTTCTTCCTCCCTGTCTCTTGCTATTTCCTTTTTCTCATTCTCCTGTCCTTTTTATTACCAATGTTTCTACTTTCAGACTTGAGTATAAAACAAGTGTTTAAATTTTTTTTTTTTGGTGAGGAAGATTGGCCCAAGCTAACATCTGTGCCAATCTTCCTCTATTTTGTATGTGGGACGCTGCCACAGCATGGCTGGATGAGTGGTGTATAGGTCTGCACCCAGGGTGCAAACCCACAAACCCCAGGCCACTGAAGCAGAGTACACAAACTTAACCACTATGCCTTGCGGCTGGCCTCTGAGTATACAACAAGTCTTGACGCAGAGATTCAGAGAACTGATCTATTCTTTATGAGTTGGATAAATGCGAAAAACAGAAGGAAAGAAAGAAAAAATAAGGAAGAAAGAAATAGTGAGAGAAAGAAAGGGAAAAGGCCAAATATCACATAATATCAAACTTAAAACATAACATAAAACTTCCTTTTGCCTATTACCATGGGCCCTGGCAAGTTGAATGGGGGCAGAGAGAGTGGATATTTAGGACGGCGGAGGGGTAACAATTCCTACGTGTTAACAGAATATTTTGCTGGAGGAAATCTTAAATCCATCAGATCCAACTTTCTTACTTTTGAACTGTTGATAGGATTCCCCTCAGGTGTTTGACCGAATTTCCCTCCCTCTCATCGAGCGTGCTTGGGGGAGCGTTGGTAGGTAACGGTGACCAGGCCAAGACAGTAGAGATGCTCCAGCCAATCACAGCAGTGCTATACTCCACCCCTGGCCCCATCACTGATGTGCTCTTGGTGTGTCTGAAGAGGGTATGGAAAGGGATCAGAGGATTTGGGTTCGCTCAAGTATTTGGATCCCACTTTGCTTTTTCCCCACCAGCTGGAAGCCGGAAAACAAGATGGCACGTTCCTAGCAAGGGCCCAGTGTCCCTTCAGTTGACCCTGGTGGAGACCAACCACACCACCTTTGAGGACCCCTCTCCTGGAACAGTGGCTAAATCGGAACCATCCCAAATCAAGGCAGGGCGGCTGTGGAATGCTCATTTGAGGTCAGTCTTCTTCTCTGCCAGGTCTCTGCTCAATGTCACCTCCCTAGCCCACAATGACCACGTCATATAAAAGATCAACCTCCTCTCCACTTCCGGGGACTCCCTTTCCCCTTACCTGGCTTTATTCACCTGCCGTTTTACGTGTGCGGAGTTTATTTTTGTTCTTCATTTTCATGAGGAATGGGTGGTTCCCCCACTGGAAGGTGAGTCTTTGTTTTATTTGCTGCTATATTCCTGCTGCATGCCTGGGACACAGCAGTCAGCAATGTTGCCTGAACGAATGAACTAACAAAGCTGAGACATTTATTCAGGTTATCGTTTCAGCTAACCTCACGGACAGGTCACCCAAGGGAGCAGGAAGCCCTGAGAAACCACACTGTGGAACTCCATTTTCCCCTCCCCCACTGTAGGGGGGGAAAAGTTTCCCTCGACTCTCTTAGGCTCCCTGACTGGGTCTGAAAATTAAACTGACAAAGACAGATTAACAAGAGAAAAGTGCACAAATTTTATTAAGATTTGACCTTGTACGTGGGAGCCTTCGCAAGAGAATCATGACTTGAAGAAGTGACCAGAGCAGGGAGCTATCTGCTGTATGTGCTATCTATCTTTTAGCAAAGAAACAATAAGTTTGTGAAGAATTGACAGGACCGAGGGGTTTGGGCTAGGGGATGTAAGAGGTGAAGAAGTCACTAGGAAGATAACGGTTAGTTTAACAGGGTTTGCTTGTACAGATTTCTCAGCCCCACGTCCCCTGTCTCTGGTGATGAGACTGTCTTCCTTCCTCAGTTCAGGGTGGGAACCTGACACGGGAGTTTCACGACTGTTTCAGGCAAGAAGGGTTGGGGTGGGAGCTCGAAGTGGCCTTTCTGCTTCTGCCCTTTTCTCAAGCTCCTTCAGCATAAAATATTCAATATACCAAGCTGCCACATTTTGAGGTACAGTGTCCTGAACTCCATCTCCACTCCATATACTTTTATGCAGGTGAAATCAGCTTAATTTAATAGCAATAATAATCTATGCTGGTGCATTTAAAAAATTTTAGGAGAATTTTCTTTTTTTTTTTTTGAGGAAGATTAGCCCTGAGCTAACTGCTGCCAATCCTCCTCTTTTTGCTAAGGAAGCCTGGCCCTGAGCTAACATCCGTGCCCATCTTCCTCCACTTTATATGTGGGACACCTACCACAGCATGGCGTACTAAGTGGTGCCATGTCCACACCCAGGATCCGAACCTGTGAACCCCGGGCTGCCGAAGCAGAACGTGCGCACTTAACTGCTGCACCACCAGGCCGGCCCCTGAGGAGAATTTTTTTTTTTTTTTTAAAGATTTTATTTTTTCCTTTTTCTCCCCAAAGCCCCCCGGTACATAGTTGTGTATTCTTCGTTGTGGGTTCCTCTAGTTGTGGCATGTGGGACGCTGCCTCAGCGTGGTCTGACGAGCAGTGCCATGTCCGCGCCCAGGATTCGAACCGACGAAACACTGGGCCGCCTGCAGCGGAGCACGCGAACTTAACCACTCGGCCACGGGGCCAGCCCCCTGAGGAGAATTTTTTTAACGTTAGTGGATCTCCATCCTTTTTCATAGTCGGCCCCATGAGTCTCAGCAGCAGCTTTTCTACCATCCCAAGAGAATGAACAAGTCATAGGACTGACAAAGGGCAGTACCAAGATTGCATCCCCACCTGCCATCAGTCATGATCTTTCTGCTGTGTCAGGATACCACGCACGAGGATCCCATGGAGGTTCCCATCATAGTGTGGAGGTTCCCACAGTGAGGAGGTTCCCACAGTGAGGAAGATCCCACAGTGTGGAGGCTCCCAGTATTGTGGAGGATCCCAGCATCCTGCAACTTCACCCTGCCCCAGTCCTTAGCTGCTGAGGGACCCCTGGGCCTGGAAAAAGCATCATTCCATTCTTTCTTTATTTACTACAAAATATTTTTTACCTTCTACTCAGACATAGTTTTTCCAAGATGGTTTATCCTTAAAATGTGGAAAATAATTCCTACCACACAGGGTTTTAAGGTTAAAACAAGATAACATACATGGCAGTACCTTGGAAGCTCCAAAGAACCAATGGCTGACACTTTAAGCATCCCAATACATTCAGAAACCCAACAGAATGGATAAGAGACTTGGCAGTGGGGTGAACAATAAACCCGAGTGTAGCTCAGAGGAAGGAAGGGTAGGTGCAACCCAAACAGATGTGCAGGGATGTCCATTTCCTTCCCTCATCTTAGGGGGTGGGCAGAGAAGAACCCATGGAGACAGGGGCTTGAGCCGAGCTTGGAAGGTGGGAGGAAGACAGGAGACATTCCTGAGCCTGGAACAGCAGAGGGCATCACAGAGACCACAGCACGGTTAGCGTGCTCAGGGGACAGTGAGGAGCGGACACACATACTTTGAGAAGGAGAGATCAGTGGGGAGAAACAGAGTGGGGCCTACTGTGGAAAGTCTGCACAGCGGGCTAAGGAGTTTGGTCCCCAGGTGATTGGTGACGGAGAGCCCGTGAAGCTTGGGGGTGGAGGAGTGGCGCTACCACGGTGCTGTTTGAACAGTCTTGTCGTGGAGCTTACGACGGAACTGAAGGAGAGAAGTTTCAGTGTTAGGATCCCAGGCGCACAGTCTAGGCGGGAGGCGACGAGACCCAGGTGACCTCAGTAGATCATGTTGGAATGGAAAGAGAAGCAGGAAGAGACAGGACGAAGAAGGAACGGGAGGACTTAGGACCTGACTCAGCCAGAGAGAGGGAGAGGGAGGTACAGCCAGGTGATTTCAAATCTGAGTGACTGGGTGAATGGGGGTTCGTTAATAGAAACAGAGAGGCGGCCCTGATTTTGGAGGGCAAATAATGAAATCCCAAACTAGGCATTGTGAGTTTAATTTAATATTGGAAGCTCTGAGTGGAGGGGTCCTACAGGCAGTGGGAAGTGAAATGCTCAGGAGAAAGATCAACCCCGAAAATAGTGTTGGGCAGTATTCACACGGAAGGTGACGGATTTGCAAGAATAAAGAAGCATTTCAAGTGTGAAAGTCTAAATGCCACCACCCTTTCTTTTTTTTAAATATTTCCTTTCCAAGGGGAAGCTTTTACGAATTATTTCATATACCAGGTAATTTATAGACAAGATCAAAATAAAGGCCAAACAAAACTCCAGACCTTTGAAAGGGACCACGCTCCCCTCACCACGCCTTCTGGCCTGGAATTGGTGCCCCTCTGCAGGGTCCAGCAGAGAAGAGCCAGCTGCCAGGGGGGCGTTCAGGCTTCCCGGCAAATGTGAGGCTTATTCCATGCCTGGGGTTTGTCTCAACAAGCATCCTCCCAAGAGACCAGAGAGGTGGGAGGGAGGCAGCATCTTATCTTGGGGCCGGGGAAGGAGAAGCCTATCAGAATCAGTGGAGGTGGGGGCTTTTAAAAACAACACATATGCCCCCGAGATTTTAGTCCACTCTTCCCTCTGGTGAGGCTCACTCCATGGGGAGCTACTGGTACTGAAAGGAGAAGAGGTCTGTCTGATGTGTGGACAGGATAAAGATCGACAGTGGCTGGCGGACGGAAGGCTGAGCAGAGCGACGGGGAAGAAGGCAATCAAAGGATTTAGAGCAGCAACCATCAGAGAGCGGCTCAGGGACTCAGAAGGGAATCAGACAGGGATGGAGGCTGAGGGGAGGATGCAGCTGAAAGTGTTGACGCCTGGAAAGGAGGACAGAGTGAGGCTGTGTGAGGATGTAAAAAACCTTTGGATTGACTGCCCCACTGTGGTTATGCAACCACCTAAGAATTGGCTCTTTTGAGAATAAGATGCATTATAAACAATTTATTTTAGGAATTGGTTATGCAGAAGTCCGTCCTGAAGAGAGTTAAAGCCTTTCACTGAAAAGTGGTTAGTTTAATGACAGCGTGTAGCTGTGTCCTCAATGAGCAGGAAAAAAATCAATGGGACAAAAATGAACTATTTTCCATTCATTGATTTTGTTGCCCTTCAGAGTCACATCCACTCACTCAGTTACGTTTTACACTTTTTGGGCTCCTCATGGGGAGCCCTGTCAACACTGAGGGCACCTCAGAGACACGAAGGGCCAGGACTTCTCCCCAGAGAAGACTCCAAGGGGTCCCCAGGCAAGTGCGTGTGTGGCCACAAGCCACCTTTCTGCATTTCTGAGCAGAAACAGGCACTCCTGAGGGACCTGGCCCCTGCACTGTCCCTGACTCTGCTGTTCTGTCATGTCACCTCCCCGAGCCCCAGCTGCGATGTTTCTCTCCCACTCCCAGGCACTGTGGCCCTGGGTCACCACAGGTCCCTGCTCCCTGCTTTCAGCCAGGTCCTCACTGTATTACTCAGCAATCCTCCCTCTTTTACATGGTGACTCCCTCCACAAGTTTACAATAGCCGTTCCAAATGTTTCTCATTCTCCTTAAGCTCCAGGTCTATTCTATTCCTGGGGAACTTGAGCAAATCAAGACCTCATGTGACCTCCTTCACCTTCCTTCCTCTTTTCCTGTGCATCTCTTCTCCAAGTTTCAGGGGGCTGGCAGACCAGCATATTGATTGCAAAAATGGCCTTGACTCTTTTCTTTCCTGTATCTGTGCTCCTTGCAGTGTGACATTGTACTTCCTCCAGTCGAGGTGGACTTTCCCCTGCTCCCCTTGAATCAAGGATGGCCTTGTGACTTGCTTAGACTAAGAACATGCAACAGAAGTGATGGTGTGCCAGCTGGAGACCAGGCCTTAAGAACTTGTATGGGCTTCTCCAGCTCTCTCAGAACCCTTCCACTGCCCTGAGAATTAGCCCAGGCTAGCCTGCCAGAAGATGGGAGACCAGACATGAGAGCCGAGGTGCTCCAGCAGAGCCAATTCACCAGCTGACTGCACAAGCACAAGCCAACCTAGCTGAGATCAGCCGAGCCTGGTCTAGAAAACACAACTGACCAGCCGACTTGTAGACCTGTGACACAAATTAAACGTAATTTTTTAAGTCACCCAGTTTTGAGGTGATTTGTTATGCAGCAATAGCTAACTGATACAGAGAATCTTTTCCTTTCTGGAGCTACTCTGTTCCCAGTCACCTCCTTTTCCATCTCTGGAGGGTCCTGGCTCCCTGACTTCTCCCTTTTCTTGAAGCCTTCCCCCCCCGCCCCCCGGCTGCCTCCTCTGTTCATGCCCCTAGGGGCCAATACACCATCCTTCACAACTTCGGCATTGCTTCCTTTCTTCTTTTTATTGCTGAGTTTGGTGAGGCGGTGGTGATTTCTTCTGTCAGGTTCTCCCTCTGGTCTCCAGCAGGTTGACCTTCATCCTCAGTGCTCTCCTAAGGATGTCTTTCAAAATGAGCCCCCAAGGGGCATCGACCAGGCCACCTTCCCTCCAGAGGATCTATCAAGGTCACTTTCAGAGTTAGGGTTTGAAGACCTCTCTGTGGCCGTTGATGCTGTTTGTCACACTCCCATGGATTCTGCTACCCTGCCTTCTCCTCTCCCTTGTCCTTTTCTAGCTACGCCTTCTTCTCTCACCATCCTGTTCCTTCCACTCCTGTGACCACAGACACCTCCAATTTTCTATCTCACGCTTCCCTCTTGCCCTTTAATTTCCTTTAGGCAAATGGCTCACAAACACAATCTCGAGCCCTGGCCTTACATCCCATCACGTGATTTTAAAGTTCTCATTAGACACTTTCACTTGGCTGTCTGGCCGTCCCCTCAGCCTCAGCGTTTCTGCATTCTTCTTCTTTCCTTCTCCTTTAAAACTACACCCCCCTTCATTATTTCCACCACTTTCACCATCATTTTCTCTATCAGCCAAGCTTGAAATCTTTGATTTCCCCCCTCCTCTCGGCCCCAGATGGAAACCTTTGTGGAGAAGCCCTCAGTTTTATTTTCCCACCATCAGCACGGCCACCTCTCTCGTTCAGGCGGTTATGATTTCTTGTCTGCCTACATCCAGTTCTTCACCAGCAACTCACCCTGACATTCCAGCCGGATATCCTCCTAGAACATCTCTTTCATCATGTCAGTGTTCGGCTCCCAAACCTCCCATGGCTCCTGTTTTTCTTTCTACACCTGATTTGCCAGGACCCTTCTGTGGAGAGCCATTTAAAACTAGGCTATTGGAGTCCCCCGACTTGGGAGGGGGTACAGGAAGATGTAAGTTGACCTAGCTTCTCCTTTATAGGGATCGTGTTCTGAAGCTTTCTTCCCAGTAGACCATCCCAGAAGCCGAATCTGACAACGAGGGTCTCAGTGGTGATCTGTGAGCTACAGACCGCTGCCCTCCCTGTGATGTCCTTCTCTGATAAGGAGGCTCCCTACACCCAGGGCCCCCCTTGCTCCGCTTTGTCTGGACTCTTCTCTGACTTCTGACTTTCTCTGTAATCTGCCTGGACAATATGTGGACCTCCCCAGCCCTTACGGTCTGCGTCTGGTTCCCTCCGGCTGCCACTGCAAGCCCTGTGGAATTACAATGCCTGCATCAAGACTGCCCTCCTTCCTGGGAGGTGTAAATTCTCACGGCTGCGCTGTCCTGAAAGCGGCCTCTGTGGAATGAGCTCATTTTATGGATCATCACATCGTCCCAGGGCATCAGCTGCTTCTCTCTGCCCCACGTTGACCCAGCTGGGAAATGCGTCTATTTTCTTTGATTCATGATCTTTGCGTATAAAGCAGACTTTGATGTCAGTTTGGAAGGGGGATTGAGGGTGATTATTTACATTGCAGCAATCCACATCTTCAAATTAAATGGTAGATTTTTCTGTTCTGAAAAGCTTGTTGGCCATCTGCCCTGAGACTGTTTCAAAGGCTTCTTTGCCTCTGTCTAGCACCATCCTCACCCCTCACTCCAGGCTGGGCTGCTGGACTCTGATCTCTTCTTGTTCTGTTTATACAGAGCCAGATAGAAGAAAGGCCCACCCTTGGTTTATTCATATCCACCACATGCTCAGCAAAACTGAGAGCTTCTTTTAACCAGACACAGCCTCCTCGGAAAGCTGCCGTGGTCTCAATACCCTCTCTGTGCTGCCCCCACTGTGCAGCATTTCCTTCCTGGGCCTGGGGTCCACTCTGCTCCTTCCGGCCTTTCTCTCTAACCCCGTTCCTCATCATTCCAGCCTGGCTGCCACTATGGCTCTGAGAATCAGCTGCTGCCTGGATTCCCTGCTGCTGCCAATTGTGAGAGTGTTCTGGAAGTTCAAAGGTTCTGTGTACACCTGTGAATATGGCCTCCTGAAACTGTTCCTGCTCTCAGGCCCTGCATCTTTCTGAGGCAAGCTTGCTGGTAGAGGGGATGTGCCTCCCCATCCTCAGGTGTAGTTCACCCAGATTAATTTACTGAGGGTTGGTAGCACCCTGGCTCCCTGCCTCCAGCACCTAATGTGCTGTGTCCCTGGCAATGGGCTGGGAACACGAACTCTCGCCTCTGTGTCCCGGGCAGTGATTTTCCCTCCAAGGCACAGTGCCTTAGGCTCTTGGGGGTTCTGGGAACTTAGTGGGCTAGCTTCTTCCAGAGTGTTCTTAAGACATAAGCTGATGTGTTTGTCTCGGATTTAAAACAGCCATTTCCTTGGATGAGCTCGTTATAAAAATGGCGGCCACCTCTTGGAAGGCACACGGCAGTGGTTTTGCCCTTCACTGAGGATACTGTAACAATGACAGAGCGTGAGCCAATGGGGTCTGCGGTGTCTTCCCTGCTTAAAGTGACACCAGATCCTTGGCCTTAAAATGAGCATTTCTGGCTGCTTAAACTTAGAAACTGGTGGTGGCTTTGCAAAGTGGGGGCTCACAAATTGCACAGTGGAGCAGGAGCTACAAGTCTAACCTACAAGCTGCAGGCAGATTACGGCCTCTGCACAGAGCGGGAGCCCGCAATGGGAGCTCCCTCCTTCCTCTTCCTTGGCTCACGACTGCTGGTGGAGAGGCCTAACAGATAAGAGGTCATGGACGCAACTAGCCTGTTGTCTCCCATGCCTCCCTACGATGAAAAGGCTGCCCTACGGCCCAGTGGCAAAGTGGTTAAGTTCCTGCTCTCCGCTTTGGCCACCTGGTGTTTGCTGGTTTGGATTCTGGGCGCAGACCTGCACACTGCTTATCAAGCCATGCTGTGGCAGGCATCCCACATATAAAGTGGAGGAAGATGGGCATGGATCTTAGCTCAGGGCCAATTTTCCTCAGCAAAAAGAGAAAGATTGGCAGTGGATGTGAGCTCAGGGCTAATCTTTCTCAAAAAAAAAAATAATAATAATGGCTGGAGTCTCTCCTTTTAGTCCCTCATGTGTGGCTCTCTATTTTGTGACATGTTTGCCTTTTAGAGCCTTGATGCTCATTCATGGATCTAAGAAAGGATCGTCTGGGGTGAGGAGGAGGCAGGCACTGAGATTTTCCTCTGTCTCTTCAGAGACAGCCACATACAATGAAGTAATGAGGGGTGGTCTCTGAAATCAGGGACCTTACAATCTAGTTGAGGTGATGAGATGACACAGCCGAAACATTCCTCTGTCTGAGTCATTCCTTCAATAAATACTGTACCAGGCACTTGGACATGCAGAGCTCGGGGAGAAAGACACCCTCAGGGAGTTCATGTGTGGTTGGGGGACACAGCTATGTGAGGGGATCATTGCCACCCAATGTGGTAAGTGTGACGAACACACTCACCGTGCCCTGGTTGGAATCTCTAGGAAGAGTTCACAGGAGTAGTGAATCTTTAGTTTAATTTTTAAGGATGAAAGCAGTTTTTCTCACAGAGAAGGTGGTTCTAGCAACACAAGCAACATGTGCAAGATTATGGAAGCATGTTAACGGCAGTAGCTTCTGATGAGACATGTGGGAGAAAATGGGACTGAAAAAACCATGTAAAGGATTGGCATTTAATATAGACAAAGAGCAAGGATTGAAGGATTTAGCCTGAAAAAGAACAAAGTCTGATTTGTGTTTTATTTTATTTATTTATTTTTTTCTAGGAAGATTCGTCCTGAGCTAACATCCATTGCCAATGTTCCTCTTTTTGTATGTGAGCCGCTGCCACAGCATGGCCACTGATAGAAGAGTGGTGTGGGTCCACGCCTGGGAACCAAACCTGGGCTGCTGAAGTGGAGCATGCCAAACTTAACCACCAGGCCACTGGCCAGCCCTAGATCTTTATTTTAGAAAGAAAATTGAGAAAAGGTGGAGAGAATGGATTGGTGGGGGAGGGGTGACACTGAGCTAGAGACCAGGATGGAGGTAATTATGATCATCTGGGTGGGCAGCGATGAAGATGAAGGGGACAGATGGGAAAGATGGCCATGAACCTGAGTCTGCAGGGCTTATCGGCTCCCTGGAAGTTGTGGGAAGAGAGAGGGCGGTGGCCTGAGGCTCCAGTTTGGGTGTCTGGACGGCCTGAGCAAACGCTTGGAGGAGAGAGCACCTGGCGCATCAGGGAAGTGCCCTGGGAACGTGGAAAGGAGTTCCACATGGTTGGTGCACATCGCAGGAAGGAAGGGGCTGGAGGCGACGCTGGAGAGAGGGTGAGGGGCAGATCTTGGAGCATTTTACATGCTTGACTAAGAAGTGTGACATTCATTCTGCAGATTCTAAGTGCCACTGAACGGCTTTAAGTAGGAGCAAAATGTGAATGAATTTGTGTTTCTGAATTATCACTAAGTTTATAGGTGATGGTGGACAGGATGTCCTGGAAGGGGTATAATTTGAAAAAGAGGGTCGAAGACTGAACTTTGAGAAATATTCTCATCTAAGACATAATGTGAGGGACCTGGGAGAGAGAAACAATGAAAAATCAATTGAAATTCTGAAGTGGGTGGTTCTGAAGAGCAGAGAGGATCATGGATGGGTTGGCAGCAAGACCTCATGAATAGATGGGACTTGAAGCATGGAGGGCTATACACGCAATTGGAATATCGGAGGCAGGGCATGGCTGGGGTAAGGTAGTTAACTCAGGGGCTAGATTGGGCTTCTTTCTCCGTCAAAGAGGATACAGGAAAGCTTAGAACCAGCCATTTACGTGGCTGCTTTACCCACAAGATGATGGGAAGGTCTTAACCACAGTGATGCCCAGGACCACTGTTTGGGGTAGAACTTCAAGTCTTTCCCAGGGAACTTGCATGTCATACAGAGTAGGTCCCGCCAGGTCCCCAGGACCAACCCAGACTTGCTGTGCTGGCTTCTCTTCCTAAGAAGACTTTGAAATAAAGCAAAGAAAGACCAATGGTGAGACCAAGGAAAGTCTAGCTTCTCTTAAACAGAGAGGCGACTGAACCTGGGGCAGAGTTGGGGATGTGGGAGCGGCCAGGACCCTTGTTATCTGGGTCTAGCTTTCTCTAGGCTGGGGCTGCTCCTGGGCTGTGTGTGCTCTGGCCTCATTTGCTCCTGTTGTCTTTGTGACCTAACTTCCAGCTGGCCAGTGGGCCACTGCAGCTCCCTCGACTTCACTGCACAACAGACGATGATGTCATGGGCTACGCTTATTTTTAATGGCTCCTTAAAATTCTGGTCCCATGTCAGCGCTTACACAGCTATTTCTGCTGAGTGTCTAATCAGTAGGACCAAGATGTGAGCTGGGGTAATGCGCAGGGGAGCAATCGTGCTTGCTAGCTTTTTACATGAATGAGCACCTCTCTGTACCCCATGCCAGCATGTCCTGGTATTCGCCTCCCTTTACCTCAGGAGCAATTCAACGCAGCAAATATTTACCAAGAACCCACTCTACACTGTGGGCTGGTGCTAAAAATGTGCACCCTATTCTTTGCCTGTCTTTTGAGAAATCAGTTAGGGCTGGGAATGAAGAAACGTGGCTGTTAGAAGCACTGGCCATCAGGCCCACCAGATTCTCCCCTGTTTGTCACAGCCTGGAACGCTCACAGAGTATGGTTTTGTGGGTGCCTGGGCATGACTTTTAGCTGAAAAATATGTGTGTGCACATACCATGCACCCAACACATATATACTACGTACTGTTTTTTTTTTTCCCAACTGAAGTGAATAAAACTGGAAAGAATCCTACGGTTCAATTATCGATGGAGGGAGTGACCACTGCTATGATGTCAAATTAGTTTATCACGTGAGGTGGTTGTCACCTTAGAAAGCAGACGCTTTGGTCTTTGGAGGCAGAAAGATCAAGGTTCAAATCCCAGCTTTACCAGTTACCAGCTGGGACACGGGGAGGGTCAATAATCTTGCCAAGCGAGCATTTACTGGGTGCCGATCGCTGCTAAAAGCCCTGTGCACAAGCCATCGCATTCAATCCCCACCACAGCCTGGCCCCACTGGCGGCGATGGGGTTAAGGGTGGCGATGCTGAGAGCACCAACACAACGCCTGCAAACCCAGGTTGCACACAGCTGGACTTTGCACACCGGAGTGGGACACAGGACAGGTAAACTTTGGTAGGGACAGAGGACGAGCCGCAGGAGTGCTGCAGCTGGAGTCTGGGGTCGTGGGTCCGCTCCAAGACCAGCTGAGGAGGAGGTGGGGATGGGAGGAGGAGGAGGATGGCAAGGCTGTGCTCAAATGGGCTCTGAGGAGGCACCCGAGGCATATTTTGCCTGCGTCCCAACTTTCTCCTGCTTAGTGCCCTGCTGGAGGGTAGCCTGGTGTATGAGTCTGCTCAGGCTGTGGAAGGAAAATACCACAGCCTGGGGGGTTTAAGTAACAGACATTTATTGTTTCACAATCTGAAGGCCAGAAGTCCAAGATCAAGGGGCAGGCAGAGCTGCTTTCTGGTGGGACCTCTCTTCCTGGCTTGCAAACAGCTGCCCGTTCTCTGTGTCCTCCCGTGGTCTTCCCTCTGTGCACATGTGGAGACAGAGAGCTCTCCGGTGTCTCTTCTCCTATTAATCAGCGCCCCATGCCTATGCCCTCATTTAACCTTAATTGCCTCTTTAAAGGCCCCATCTCCAAATACAGTCACATTGGGGGTTAGGGCTCCAACACATCAGTGTTGGGGGACACGAACATTCAGTCCATAACACCTGGTGGTGTCAGGAAGAGATCAGCCATCAGCATCCACACATGCCTTTCCTCTTCTGCCTGAAGTAGTGGGTAAGAGTGGGCACTCTCAGGCCAGACTGCCAGATTTGTATCCTAGCTCTACTACTTGCTCTCTGGGTGAACATGGGCAAGTTTCTTAAGCTCTTTGTGCCTCAGTTTCCTCCTCAGTGAAATGGGGATAGTAATATTCCAGCCTCATAGACAAATTGTGTGGATTACATGAAATAAAGCATACAAAGCTATGAGTGAGGAGCCGGGCACACAGTGAGCACTCTGTAAGTGTTTGTCCATGAACCCAAACTAGGGAGTGAATCATTATTTACTCAATTTTTTTTTTTTTTTTTTTTTTTTTGCTGAGGAAGATTTACCCTGAGCTAACACCTACTGCCAATCTTCCTCCTTTTTTGCTTGAGGAAGATTAGCCCTGAGCTAACATCTGTGCCAGTCTTCCTCAATTTTGTATGTGGGTCGCTGCCACAGCGTGGCTGACCAGTGGTGTAGGTCCATGCCTAGGATCCAAACCCATGAACTTGGGCTGCCAAAGCAAAGCTTGCTGAACTTAACCACTATGCCATGGGGCTGGCCCCTACTTAAATCTTTTTTGACTGAGTATTTTTCCTATCTGTGTAGCTGCCTGGCCCCATTTTAGATTGTGTATGCATATGTGTGTGGCAGGGGTGGGGGAAGATGCAGATTAATTCAAAGACACAAGCTCTTCCCTCAAGAACCTACAGTTTTCTTTGGATAATTTATACCCAGGAAATGATTAAACAGCAACAGGAATATCATTCAGCATCTGAGGCAGTCCCCCTGATGTCATATTCAAGGGCTTTTTCACTCTACAAGGCCGGTCCTGCTTGCACATCCCTGGAAGGAAGCTCCGGGGGCTCCACTTACAGTTACAGGTGAAGGAATCTTGGGTGAACCCCCAAGGAGCCTGTGACCCAAATCCTCCCTTGCAGGAGGTTTCCGAAAGGAGAGTTTCTTTTTCTATCTGCTTGTTTTGGCCTTGACTTTTGCCTGTAGCTGTTCTAAAATCCTGCCAGGGAAGATGTCCTACATCCCTCCCAGCTCGCTTTCTTATCAGGGCCATGGGACAGGGCTACCTTGTGCTCCTGGTCTGTCAAAATCTTTCCAGTGTGCCTGGTCCTTTACTTTTCCCGGGAGTTAAAACATGAGAGTCCGACCACCCTGGGCAATTGTGCATCTCAACCCTTGTCCCCCACCTCCCCCGACCCTACACACCCTACACACTCAGGGAGCTTCTTCCCCATTAGGTTTATTTCTAATTAATTAATTATTTGAGTACTTTTTAAACATCTTTAATGTGCCAGGCATTGTGCTGAAAGGCGAGAACACAGAGATAAACACAGAATCTTGTGGCGAGACAGACAAGGCCACAGGTACAGAGGAGAACGGCAGGTCCTCTTACCAGGGCCATGCGGAACCGTGTGAAGGAAGGGAGCGTCTAGACCAGACAGAGGGACAAGGGAGCCTTCCCGGCAAGCTGACGCTTGAGCTGAGTTTTAAAGGATGAGTAGCAGTTTGCTAGCCCAGGAAAGCAGCAATGGCAGAAGGAATTGTGAACGCGAAAGCTGGGCGGCACAGAGGTCAAGCCTGGCTGAAGTCAAGAGTGTGTAGAGGGAGGAAGAGGGGACAAGGCTGGAGAGACGGTCAAGACCAGCTTTTTATTACTTGTGGTAGAGATGGCATTGTTCTTATTTATGGATGGGACGACTGAGAGTTCACCTCTGATCACAAAGCTAGGTCGTGGCAGAGCTGGACAGAGGCCCCGGGGGCACTGAGTGTAAACCGTGAGCTGGAAGGAGCAGAAAAAGGGAATTCTCACTGCTGATGCATTTCCCTATTTTTCTGGATGGCCTTTCTCCCCTCCTCACATGACTTCCTTGGCTTAGGAAAATTACCCCTTTGCTCCCTTTCGAGGACTTACTATCCTTCCTCTATGCTCTTCCTTTCTCCTCTCTCTTATCTTGGGTGCTGCCCTTGAAGGCAGTAACAATTTTTGGTGGATTTAGTCCTGTTGTTGTGCTCTGGCTCAGCACCCATCTTTCAGATAAGACATAAAATTAAAGTCCTAACTGTAGTTCTGAGCTAAGATTTCCCCCAGATGCTATTCTCAAGGGCAGGTGGACACTTCGAGCATTCGAGCAGCATTCCTAAATGCCTCCTATGTTCCGGGAGCTGGGCTAAGAGCTGGGGCTACAGAGAGGAGAAAGGTTCATTTGCTGCGCTCGGTGAGTTTGCATAGAGACCCACAGACAGATCATTTCCATACCACGTGGCAGAGGCCTCTTCCTAGACATTCTGAATGAATCAGATTCTCATGGGGAGGAGTGGGTTGTGGCGGTAGCTGTGGACTCTGCATTTCTAATAGATGCACTGGGTGATTCTTCTGTTCACTGAAGTTTGAGGACCACTGCTCAAATGGCTAGGGAGGAATGGTCACTCAGTTCTAACTACTTTCCACGTAAGAAGTACATATATATTCTTCACTTGGGATGACGAATATTTAAGCTCCAAAAGAATCTCCAAATATAAAAATAGTGCTAGTTATTACTTAATGTTTACTGGGCTCCAGGCATTGAACAACACACTTTATTCTCCGTCTCAGTTAATTGTCTCAACAGTTTCATGACACCTATATTATTACCCCATTTCACAGATGATGATTAATGAGGTTAAGTAACTTGCTAGTCAATGTTCCCCACTGGAGCCCCTCTCTAACCCTGAGCAAGGCACTTCTTCCTGGAGTTCCTCATCTCTGTGTTGTAACTCCAGGTCCACCGCCACATCTCTTTCCTGCCCCAAGGCCTCCTGGGAGTAGGAGCCCATTAGCCTTGCGGTTGCCTGTGTGGGAGAGAAACAGCTGCGGGCTGGAAAGTAAATGGCCAAGACAGCCATGGAGAGGGGATCTGATGAGTTCCCCTGCCCTCCCAGCCCTGCTTGTTGTCTTCCCTCTTTATGTGTTTACATTCCACCTTGTAATTAAGCAATCAGCTTTTCTCAGTGATTATTCATGGTCTCAGCTGGCAAAAGTCACCAGATCTTTGGCTTGATGCCTTCTAGTCAAAATGTCACCCAATGCATGTGCTAATCACCCAGACCCCCGCTGCCCTGCATGGCGTGCACACTTTGGAACCGAGTCAAGCATGATGCCCTCAGTTGCAGCCGCCCCACCTGGCCTGGCCAGGGCGACTGTCCTTTAAGTGTCTCCCTAGGACAGCAGGCATTGTAGATTTTGTTCAGATCCACCCATGCCCATTGGACTGGGGGTGGCGGCGCCTGCCTCCTGTTCACACTCTGTGGGGAAGGCACTGTCAGCCCCTGAACATGGAATGAAGCCCACTTGGGAGGAGTTCACAGATAGGGCCCCCACCGGCCCGTCCTCACAGGACTCACTCTGTTGCCAGACAAAGTACTGGAGAAGATATGGTGCCGAGTGTGGGCACCCCAGCCCATGGGAGTAGACTTAATCAGAGCCATCCACCCTTGACATTTATGTGAGGGCTGAACAGACAGTCTGCAAGCTCACAGCTGAAGTTTCTCACCTGCTTAATAAATAACTGCAAGGTGGAGGGTTTTAAAAAAATATATGCTAAAGGTTTATAGTGTGAAAATTTTACGGCTGCAGAAGCCACTCTTTCTTCTCGGTTCCCTTTTCTCCCTTATCTCTACATTTTATCCTCCTCTTTGCCAGGGCAGTCAGTTTCCATCCCTGAGTTTTCTCTCCCTTCCTCCCCCTTTTAATCACACTTTGACAATCTTTCAGTCCTCGTGTACACTGGGCAGGAACTCAGTTTGATTTCGTGTCATTCACATGAGACGGAGCGCTACGGTAAAAGAAAGCGGCAGACACAGTGGAGGTGTCTGGGGATTCATTGCCTGGGCTTTTAGAAGCTCCTGGAAGGCATAATTTATTTCTTATTATTCTTTACGTCTTCTTCCTCCCCTCCCCTGTTGCTAGTATTTCATACCTGTGCATTTAATTAAGAAAAGGGTGAATGCAGAGGCAAACTGGAGCTCGGGTTTCCTGTTCCTCGGAACCAGCATTTGTCATCTCTGAGAGGAAAGGATCAGCTTGCCTCCAGGCCCTTTCCAGCTCCCTTTTTATGTCTGAGCTTTGCTGGTTGATGAGTGAAGAGGATGGGATGGGAGCGGGACACCTTTCCTGTTCTGTGTGGGGGTCCTCTCTGCGGCTCACCTGTAGCCTCATGGTACCTTCTGCTGGAGTCGCTGATCCACCTTCAGCACGTTCCTCTCCCACACACCAATCTGATCTTGTCCCCGATGGCAGAGGAGTAGGAGAATAGGGAGTGGGAAGGGCAAGATGAAGTGTGATGCAGGGGGTAAAAACGAGTCAGTGTCTCTTAGAAGAGGACGTAGTACATGAGGTCAGAGAGAAAAGCCCAGAAATCCACCCATTCAGGTAAGATTTATTGAGCATCTCCTATTTGCCAGGCATAGTGGCCAGTGCTGGGAATACGATGTGGCCAAAACAATCAGGTGCTGGCTGTCGGGAATGCTTCTTCTAATTTAGAGTGGAGGTAGAGTCAGGAATGCCTCTTCTAACTTAGACTGGACTCGCTCAAGCTTTAACCTGCACACAGGTGACCTGGGCATCTTGTTGCAATCAGGATTCTGATTCAATAGGTCTGGGTGGACCTGAGATTCAGTATCGCTACCAAGCTCTGAAGTGGTGCCTATGCTGTTGGTCCAAGGACAACATGTTGAAACCAAAGATCAAGAGGAGAAGGTGAGTCTTGAAGGGGCTGAAAATCCTGGAGGGAGGAGGAATACCCAAACTGAGTCAGCAGCCAGACCGGACAGAAGAGCAGTATAGAACAAAAGCAGGGGCAGGGGTTTGAGGAATCAAGGAAGCGGTAAATGGAAATGGAAGGAAAAGGCAGAGACTGGTAGAGAAGGGAAAACAGAGGAGGAGACTGGCGGTACGAGCAGTCCAATACGCGGAGTGTATGACTCTGGAGATGAGGGTTCAAGGCCAAATGCCAGTCTTCCTCAGAAGTAGGCTCAGCACGGAGGCCAGGTCAGGAAGGACAAGGCCGTTGTCTGAAGCCAGAGGAACTAGGAGGACAGAAACGGAAAGGGCCTCTGAATTTGGGGCTCCCAATCAGAAGAAGAAGGTGAGAGACAGAAGACGAGCAAGTCAATAACACCTAGCTAACACGCAGCAAGGGTAGGGGAGGGCCAGCACGACTCAGTGAAAAGTGCCCATTAGGGAGAGAAATGAGGCATTCTTCTATTGTCAAGGAGATCCTGTAACTCGAAGTAGGCAAATAAAGGCAAACTAGTTCTTCAGAGACTTCCTTAAATGAAGGGGTGAAAACTGTTTGTAGTCAGCCTGATAATTTACGGCTACTATATAGCCTGTCCTTTCAAGGTGGCTAACGGGACTTGAAAACAGTTGTTCCTTCTACCGTTGAAACATTCTCCCTGCAGTTTAAAGCCATGAGTTAGTGATGTCTGAACGAATGAGGCTCTCGGGTCTCCATCTCTGTCACTCCCATCCCTGGCAGAGCGAGGGTGGTTGAGCCAATCTTGGTTCCAGGGAATGAGAGGACCAGAGATGGTTCTGTATGAATCTGCCCTTTCCCTTCTCACTTCTTCTCCTGCCTCGGCACATTCAGTGGGCCCTGCCACCAGCCAAAAACAGTGATGAGACATGGAGTCCTATGTCTGGCTGTCAATAATCAGAGGAGTCTATGCAACCAAGCATGGGGTCAGTGGCTCAGAGGCTCTGTCGCCTGAACTCTACTGCTGTAGAGAGAGCACGTCACTGCGCCCGGGAAAGAAAGGGTCCCTTCTGTGCCTGTCTGCACCCGACCAGCCCTAGAAGACCAGCCCTGTGTTCCTAGATCCCTTGTTCTTTCTCTCCCTCACCTCATGGGTGGATTTTCTTTGAGTCTCTTGCTCTCATTAGCAAATGGCACAGTTGTCACTAGAGAAGGAACGGCAGGCAGGAAGGGAAAAGACCAGGAGTCTACTGTGTCTGCAATGAGGAACACGGTCACTTCCATGGCTCCTGAAACAGGCCTCCCATAGAGGAGAAAGCAGGTGGGCCAGCCTTGCTCCATTCCCTAAAAGAGAGAGCTGAAGCGTGACAGAGACAGGTTGGATGTGAGGGAGGGTTTCCCCGAAAGCACGAACCTTTGGGACTGCAGCGGACCATGAGACCATCCCAGGGGTCTAGAAAGGCAGGAGGGCTTTTTGTTTCTCTCGTGATGTTGGAGTGTGACCCCCACAGAGAGCCCACCTGAGGGTGCTTCCCTCCTTCTGATGCTGGGTTTCTCCACCCGTGTCATTTGGGGGTGGCAGGGATCCTTCACCAGCAGCAGGACTGATGGAGCCCATGCTCCCCATGTCAGTTTGCCCAAGTCAGGCCTTGACCTCCTAGGTGTGGTGACATGTTTCCTGTAGGGCTCATAGTAGTAGGACACCTGGTCCTGGGCCCAGTCCTGATGTACCTTCTGCTCCAGCTGCTGAGGAGGAGTCCCAGGTCCTAGGGGTAGACTCTCTGGGTTCAGATGCCAGATAGCCACTGAAGATGATCCTCTTTAGTCACTGCTGGTGACTCCAGTCCTTCTCCTAAGGGACCCAGGGTAGGAGTCAACCAACAGGTGCAGGATTCTCTACGCCTGTGCAACCAGGCTCTGAGTTAGGAAGTATGGGGGCCACAGGGGAGCATGGGACCTCATTCTTATGTGAGTACCTCAAAGAATATTCAGGAATATACTTGAAAAGGCCAAACATACTCACGAAGAGGTGAAATGCCACCTGCCAAAGCTCATGAGCCCCACCAAAGGGCATGATGCTGTCAGCAGACGAGCTCTGAAGTGGAGCCGGCTCCCGCACAAAGGCTGCGGATGACCACTGGGGTCATCATGCTTCACCCGCATAAACCAACTGTCGGTTTGGGGCTTCCGTGCCCCTTGAAATCTGGATGAAACTGGTTTGATATTGGCCCCCAATTCCATAGATCATTAAAGTTAAAGCGTTTTCCAAGATTTTCACTGATCTCTGAAGCAGTGGATGGGTAGGCTTTTGGCAAAGTGAAATTTCTATTGTCCTTATTTCCTTTGCCTCTTGGATTCTACCTTTCTGGAAGGACCTCTCTGCCCCTCTCCATACTGATGCCAATGTGAAAGTCATCTTTTTAAAGCCTTTCCTCTCCAACCAAAACTGTCACTCTCACTGAGCCCTGTGCTTTCGCTAGATTCTAACGCAGACCTTGGAAAGCACCATCAGGCAGGACAGCCCCCTGCCATCTCTGCCCCCTTTCCTCCCCGGCCTCCCGCTTCCCTCACTCCTGTCTCTGAGGGTCCCAGTCCACACTTGCACTCCTCAGAGCAGCCTGCCCTCCTCAGAGCCTGGTGCCATTTGATTTCCAGGACACGGGGGGAGGGCCTCGTGCCATCATGAGCTCTTCTCTGAGTACATGCCCAACAGAGACTGCTCTTTTCTGAAGAAGAACTTGGCTACTGGCTACACAGTGACACAGGCTTCTCCACTTTGCTCCCTTATGTTGTATGGACTTTGGGGATCATCCTCTTTTCACAAATAAGGAAACTGAGACTCAGAAGTTAGGTGAGATAAGAGGTGAGAGGCCTGTACAGGGTAGAGGAAAGACCACAAGTTAGGGGGTTAGGCAGAATTGGTTTGAATTCCAATTCCGCGCTTTCCCAGTTGTAGAACATCAGGTAGATTACTTGATCTTTCTGAGCCTCGGTTTCCTCCTCCGTAATTCCCGCCTAGCATCTTCTTGGGAAGAGCAACTAAGATAAAACAGGTAGGGATGTCTAGCACAATGGCTGGCATAGAAAAGGCATTCTGTCATGGCGGATTTGGCCCGGGATTTAGACTGGGGATGGCAGGCCATGTCTCCTGTTGGCCAGGGCACTATCTGACTGTGGCATCCCCCCCATGTCAGTGAGGGTCAACCACACAAACAGACCGGTAGGAGATATATATTGAGTGACTTATTGCAAGGCATTGGCTTATGTGATTGTGGGGACTGGCCAGGCAAGTCTGAAATCCACAGGGCAGGCTGTCAGGAAGGGCACGCTGGAACTTTCTGATGTGGCTGGAGCTGCTGTCCACAGGGGGAATTTCTTTTTCATCAAAGACACTCCAGGTCTGCCCTTAAGGCCTTTCAACTGATTGAATCAGGCCCACCCAGATCACTGAGAATAACCTCCCTTACTTAAAGTCAACTAATTATGGACTTCAAAAACATTTACAAAACATCTTTGCAGTAACACCTAGGTTAGTGAATAAGTGGAGACTGTTGCCCAGCCAAATGTGATGCATAAAACAGACCATCATACCCACTAAACCATGAGATTCCCCAAAGGCAGAGCTGTGACTCCATCTCTGCATTCACAGGCTTGACATCAAGCCACCACAAGGCAGGCACTCAGTCCCTGTTTGTTGAATGAATGCATCAGTGGAGGTCAGATTATAGAGTCTCTTGAGGGTCCTTCTAAGTAGGTTGAGTTTTATCCTAAAGGCAGTGGGGAGCCATTGCAGGATCTTGAGCAGGAGAGGAAGGGATGTCACTGCTGTTTTCTCTGTTGAATCCTGTGCCAGCAGGCAGCTCCTCTCTGAGAAAGGCAGGAATGAAGTCTGATGCCCACATCCCTTGTGGGTGGATTGCTTCTGCTTGGGAGACATTTCTCTTGAGTTCTTTCTAAAGGGTAGAGACTCCCTGGGGAATGTGTTCCAGACAGGCCGCTAAATTTAGTCCTCTGCCTTTTTACAAAAGCAAAACCAAACCATGATATCTTACCCTAGAATTATGCCGAGGCTTTTGAGGAGAGTGAGTCTCCATGTGGCTGAGGCAGAGGGGTCCCTCTCAAATGTGATCCTGGGGGTCCTTTCTTATGGCTGCTACTCTGCGGAGGGTGGGGGTTACATCGTTTCCACTGGGGACTAGATGGTGACTTGGACCAGGCAGCCAGTGGGCTCCCAGGCCCCACGTGCAGAGAGGAAGCGAGAGCAGACGCCGGCCCGACTGGAGTCCTGGCCTCGATTGTCTCTCCCAGAGGAATTAGTCATGCTTCAGTAGACACAAAGCGAGGGCGTTTCACATCTCGATCAGAAAACAAAGGACAAGAGATCTAATTTACTGCTCTGCATCCAAGCGCCTGCACGGTCTCAGAGCCTCAGTAAGTCCCTGGCTACAGGGGAGACCTGGAGGAGCTACGGGCAGCGCCGGTCCTGCATGCTCTTGCTGATCTTCCGGACAAAGCAGGCTCACTGGCCCTGGAAGGAGCCAGACTGAACGGCCACCAACAACTCCGAACGTGGATAAATGTGTTTATTTCTTCTTTCAATGATCTGGTGGGTGAATTGTCTCATAACCCCTCCTCTCCCCAAAGACATCACTTTTGCCTTTGAAAAGACTTAATATTGCTTTCAATCACATCAGTATCATAATTCTTAATGAATTGGAGGGGGTTTTCTTGCTGCTTCTGGGGTGTCTTAAAGATGTCTGAAGATTCCCCATTGGGTCTAGAGACCCATAGAATGGAGCCTCACACACGCTCCTACATGTGATCATGTTGAACCCGAGGACCAGGAGGCCCCTGAGGGGCTGGTCAGTTCATCCTGTGGGCCTGGGCTGCTCAAACTAAGTGAGTTCAGTTCCAATCAGTTCAACCAGTATTTACTAACCCCTCCCATGCCATTCTCTGTGTGTAAAAAGATAAGTTGGATGTGTGTCACTGTCCCCAAGGGACACTGCTAAGTTGAGGAGACAGATACAGACCGTGATGATGTGGGATGGTCTGGGGAACAAGAAAGATGGCCCAGGGTGCCACATGAACCTGGAGGAGGGCACTGAATCCGCTGTGGCTGGGACAGGCTGCTAGAGGTGGAAACACCTGGACTGAGTCCTGAAGGATGAGGAAGAGTTTCCAGGTGAAGACAAGGATGAAGTGGAGGAGAGGAGGGCATTCAAAACAGAGGGAATAGAATATGCAAAGTCGCAGAACTGAAAACAGCATGAGTTGGGGCAGAAAACAGAGACTAGACTGGTGCCGCTGGAAGGCGAAAGCGTGAGGCCACAGGGCTGACCTCTTGCCCTCAGCCTGGGGAAGGGAGTGGCACGGTCAGCCTTGGCTTTACAGGTCTTCTGTCTGCTGCTGAGAGCAAGACCAGAGGCACTTAAGACTAACTCTGCTGTTTAGGTGAAAGATAATGTGTCCTTGACCTTGGAGAAGAGAGGACAGACTAAGGAAATATTTGAGAGAAATCATCAGGCCTTGAGGATTTGGATAGCATCTCCTTAAACCTTTTGAAACAGCATGTCTGATACTGTGACTCTTTCTCCTGTTTAGCCTGTGTCCTTCCCGAGACAGGGTCAGCTTACTGCCCGACACAGCCGTGGCTTCTTCACGCCGAGGGCTGCCTCTTCACAGTTTCAGGAGAGTCTGGAGCTAAGACCCTCAGAGGCACCCTCTGCTTTTCTCTGTTGGATCTGATGCTCATCTCTGACTCACTGTAACTCCAGTAGAATGCACAGGTGTAGTGGGTGTGGAAACCCTGGCTTGGGGCCTCTGAGGGCCCAGGACTCCTGTCCCAGGCCTCTCAGCCATGCTCGGCTTCTCAGCAGAGCCCCTTGCAGCCTCACATGGGCACGCTTCCAAGCTCCCTCAGAGTCGGGGGGGAGCAGTACTCAGTCAGATGATTCATAGTCTAAATTGGGGTGCAGAAGCCCTGGTGAGCACATGTCTGCCAAAGTCCCCAAGCATGATGCGGGTCGAAGTCTTATCCTTGGTGGCATCTGTTTGCTCATCTGTCAGGGGAGCTAATAATACTCTTACTGCGTGATCCTCCCCAGAATCCGGTGGATCAGGATGTGCCTGGGCAAGGCTTGTGCCCAGAGAGGGTGAGACACGTGGCGTGTGCTGCTGGGGCAATGGGTAGGGTTTGACCACTTTCCGTCCCATACCCTGAAGACACCCTTCCTGTCCCTCTCATGCTTGGGAGGCTCTGGAGGTGAAGGTGGCGATGTCCAAGTAAAGCACCTGGATGTTCTTAGATGCCCCTCATCTCCAGACAACAGAAAGAGGGAGGAATCTGCTTTTGCTTCTCTGCCCATTTCCAGCCCCGAGAAAGACCACAGCCTTCAGAGCTCACCTTCCCTCCACCTGGAAGGCACCTCACCCTCGTCCTCACCCTCACCCTCAGGAAGAGGTGGAGGGCTGCTTGCTTAAGGAGCTGGTCCTACACCTGCTAATTGAAGCCCTGGGCGAGCAGCTGCTCATCTTCCCGGGAGGCAGACACTGAAACATAAAGCTAAAGCTTTAGGAGGGAGCGGAACTCCAACCACGCAGCCCTCAGGTACTTAATGCAGCTCCTCGCCCCAAACAGTAAGGAAATGGGGCTTCTGAGACTTTCCTGAGGAATCTAAAGCTCCTTTTAAATAGCAAGGAGACAGTCTGACAGTGGGGAGGGGACTTCTCCGAGGCTATGTCTCCTTCAAGGAGACTGAGCCTCCCTTCTGAAGCACCCGTCTGCTCCCTGCACCCAGAGTTGGAGATCCTCTTTACGGGAGCCTCAAACTGGTCTTGAAGCCTAGTTTCTCAGTTTCCCTCTGCGCATGTGGAGATGAAGGAGGAGGAGTTTGAGAAGGAACAAGGAATGTCGAGGAAGCACCATCAAATACAATTTCCTTATTCTAGAATGCAATAATAAGAGCATTAGGCTTTTCATCATGCTTCCACACGCCCTTGATCCTCAGGGAGCCCCTTGGTAGGTGGGGTAGATACTTTGGTTCTGTTCCCATTTTAAAGATGAAGAAACTGAGTCAGAAAATGGCAAACTTGGTGGAAAGAGAATTGGAGTGGGGATGAGGAGACGTGTGTTCCGGTCATTAGCACGGCTAGACATGCCAAGTCTCAGATCCTCCTCTATAAAGTGAACAACTAGCTGTGTAGATCAGCAGCTTTGGGACTGGAATTCCCAGGACAATGAGTGCTTCTGGACCCACCAAGAGGGTGAAGCATGGGCCAGGAAGCCAGAACCCAAGAATTTCTATGCCTACTTCAATCAGAACACCCCACTTGTATCTGTCACGTATTAGGATTCCACATGGAATTTCATTTGAAGACAGTTTTCTCTGTTTGAAAACCATTGGACTAAATAGTGTCTAAGGACCTTTCCACTTCCACATTCTGTGACTCTCCTGGGTCCGGTCTCCCCAGCCGTGATCTGATGGCCTCTCTACCCCTTCTCCTGGACAGGCGGGTGACTGAGAAGCAGCACAGCATGGGCTGTCTGCCTCAGCCTGGTTGCCTTAACTTTCATAGGAAGCATCTCCCCCATGGAGATGGAGTGTGGACTGGAAGCTTTTCATCTGGGCGTCTCCAGCACCTATCACATTGTAGGCAGTCACTAATGAGGGGGGACAGCTCCATGCCATGTGAGAAGACTTTTAGAAGAAACTGCTCTCCAAAACATTCACTTGACCTCTGGTCTCTGGAGAGGAGAGGACAGTGGCGTAGCCTGTGGAGCTGAAGGGAAGAGTGCCACTAGGGCACTAAGCTCCAAGATTAGTGAGTTAACATGAAATTGCTACTAGCCAGCAGGTGGGGGTACCATTTGTGACAGACTTCTGCTCATAAAGGAAAGTATGAATAGTGCAGTGGGTGGTCGAAATATCTGTTCATCCCATGGATCTCTGGCTTTGGAATCTTTAGATTGTTTGCCACTGGCTTTCTTCTCATTCAAAAATAAAGGGAGTTATGATAAAGGTGAGATCTCCCAGAGTTCTTTCATTATTGGTTACAGGGGGTGAGAGAGAAAGTATTAGGTGATTTCCAAGGATATCTCTTTACTTCCCATGCAGCCATTCACAGTCTTTCTTTCTACTCTAAAGCAAGGTGATGACCTTTAGATGCTGGAGGTAACCCTATGGCACCATGGAAAGAAGGACCAGTGGAGTGGGTGTGGGAAGCAGAAGTGAAGACATCAGCCTGGGATCCGCTTATGACACTGGACATCTGAATGCTCACCAGAGGCCATTACCACCACCACCTACCACCATAGTGCATTGAAAATGACCTCCAAATGCTCTCGTTACCTTTTGTTGCATTTTTCACATCTTTTGTTCAAGACTCTAAGTCCTGATAGAAAATATGTGATTGGCTGAGTGCTAAGTAATTGGATTAAGTCTCATGGTTGGTCCCTGGCTGTACAAGTAGTAGAAGAAATTTCTTGCCCCTTGGTTTCTATAGTGGGAGGTGGCCAATGAAAAGGAGAACCAAAAATTACCCTCTATCACGATTTCATAGAATAAGGAAAAGGTAAATCCATGCAAGTAATTTGGGACATGTGGCAGAAACTACTAGCTAATTAACAAAGTTCTTTCCTCTTTTTCCTGGACACAGAGTTGGACAGTGTTTTCTAGCCTCCTTTGCAATTGGGTGTGGCCGTATGAGTGAGTTCTAATCAATGTATATGAGGAGAAGTGGGCCATTCCCCGTGTATTTCCTCTGTGTACACTCCCATACATGCTCTTCCATGCTCCTGTCCCCTCTGGCTGGCTGCAGTGGAGATGATCACCCAGGGAGACCCTGAGAGCTGTATGTTGAAGACGGCAAATCCACATGAAGGAAGGAGGTTAGGTCTCTGAATTACCTCCTGGAGGAGAGGTGCCTGTCTGGGCTTTTACGTAGAAAAGAGACATGTTTATTCTGTGAAGTCATTGAAGTTTTGAGGTTTATCTGTTACAGCTGCATGACCGTAAGTGAAGATTGGGTGCTGTTAGGATGAGGGATGGAAGCTAGACAGTAAAACAGTGTGCACACCTCCATCTCCAAGAGAGGCAGGGTCGATAACAGTGTTTGGAATCAGACTGTAGACGGTCTTGAAGGCCTAGATATCCAACAGGAAGCACAAGAAGTCGGGTCCGCTTTGGTCATCGTAACACCACTCGGTGGATCAGCAGTGCTTTCTGGGTTTAAGGCAGTCTCCTGCAGGAGAGTTCAGACAGCTTTATTAACCCACTAAGAGCTGCTTTTCTTAGGCAAGCAGGAATATCAGCAATTCATCCACCTGGCTTGGCAACTTGGGGATGACCTATTAACGGTGAAAGGAACTATTGGCCAGGTTGTCAAGGTGATGTTTTGGAATGTGCCGGTTCCTCAGTGTCCTCATGGGACTGGGCATCCCTATGATTCTTGTCTTTGCTTTGCCACAATCCAGACTATTTTCCCTTCTCTGGTCACAGTCCCAGAAAGAACACTAGACCCGGAGTCAGGGAAACTAAGTTCTAAGTCCCCATTCTGCTACAGGTGGTGGTATGGCCTTAGGAAGTTGTTTCACTTCTTTGGGCTTTGAAGGGAATGTGTTGGACTTGTTGGTGGCTTGGTGATTTTTTTCTTCCCACTCTATCATTCTGCCACGATGGATTCCTAAAGGCGGTGTGGATCTGTTGGCCCTAGGGAGGTAAATGAACAAGCACCCTGGCTCGATGCAACACCTCCTGCACTGACCCTGTGCATCTCTTTAACTCAGTTCAGCAAACCTGTCAATCGGCAGCATTACTGAGGTCCCCCCTGAGCACGGCACCATGAGGAGTTACAGAAGAGGACGGCAAGTCTGTCTTAGGAGAGCTTGAATTGGATACAAGTCTCTGGACTTCTAATTGTAGTTTAGCGGGGTAGGGAATGGGCTGGTATTTATGGGCATGCCAAGTTTTTGGAGGGGGACTAGTGATGCAAATAAATTCCACAAGGGCACTGAAATCAAGCCTTCTGGGTGCTAATCCAGTGTGCAGGTCCTGCGTTTTTGCCTGCTGAGTGTCTATGCTCTGAGGACCTCTTAAACTTCAAGTGAACCTGTGCTCTCATGAAGGAGCTTGGAAGGGCCGAAAGGGAGAGCCGAGAGCCTCAGCTGCCAACTCAGGATGGGGGTGGAAGCTAAGGAGGAGCCTGGGGCTCTCCCCCTTTCATGACATCCACCTTCCTGGGTTGCTTGGCCTGCTGTGGGGAAGGGTGGAGCCAGCCCTCACAATGGGCTCTGCCAGCTGACAAGGGGCTGAGATGGTCCTGCAAGGCCCAGTCTGGGGCTGCGCTGGCCTGGAGGGAAGATACTGCTATTCTCTCAGGAGTCTCTGCCCTCCCTCCGAGTCTTCTCCCTCCAGGGAGCAGCTTATTCTTTGGAGACCTCTCTGCTGACCGTATCTGTTCTTATGCTCTCAGGCACTACTGAGGTGCCTCTTCCAGCTTCCTTGTCAGCCTTAGGGTCCCTCTGTCACAAAGGCCCGGGGTTAGGAATGTGTGAATCTTGGTCAGCTCCAAGTCTTAACTTTAAAACAGCTTCCTGTTTTCAGAAGTGGCACCAGCATTGTTTGTGTGTGTGTGTGTGTGCGTGCGCATGCTGGGGGGGCAGTGGCAGGGGTGGAGAAGTAGAGGTTAGGGAAGTGTGTTAGTTTCCTAGTGCTGCTGTGACAAAGTACCACAAACTGGGTGGTTTAAACAGTAGAAATGTATTGTCTCACAGTTCTGGAGGCGGGAAGTCCAAAGTCAAGGGGTCTGCAGGGTGTGCTCTTTCTGAAGGCTGTCAGGGGGGTCCTTCCTTGCCTTCCTAGTGTCCGGTGGCTACCGGCAATCCTCGGTGTTCCTTGGCTCATAGACGTATCACACCAGTCTCTGCTTCCATCATCAGATGGCGTTTTCCCTGTGTGTCTCTGTGCCCAAACTTCCCTTCTCTTATAAGGACACTAGTCATCAGATCAGAGACCTCCCGAATCCTCTATGACCTCATCTTAACTTGATTGCACCTGCAAAGACCCTACTTCCAAATAAAGTCACATTCATAAGTAGAAGGGGTTAGGATTTTTGTGTGTATATTATATATATATATATATATTTTTTTTTTTTTTTTTTGAGGAAGTTTAGCCCTGAGCTAACATCTGTGCCCATCTTCCTCTACTTTATATGTGGGACGCCCACCATAGCATGGGATGATGAACAGTGTGTAGGTCCACACCTGGGATCCGAACTGGAAAACCCTGGGCTACTGAAGCAGTGTGGGAATTCTACCGCTGCACCACCAGGCCGGCACTAAACATATACATATATATATATATATATATATATATATATATATATATATTTTTTTTTTTTAAAGATTGGAACCTGAGCTAACAACTGTTGCCAGTCTTCTTTTTTTTCCTGCTTTTTCTCCCCAAATCCCCCCAGTACATAGTTGCATATGTTAGTTGTGGGCCCCTCTAGTTGTGGCATGTGGGATGCCTCCTCAACATTGCCTGATGAGCAGTGCCATGTCCATGCCCAGGATCCGAACCAGTGAAACCCTGGGCCGCCAAAGCAGAGCATGAGAACTTAATAAATCGGCCACAGAGCCAGCCCCTAAACGTATATTTTTTGAGGACACAACTCAACCAACGTCAGGAAGGTACCTGCCAAAGTAGGATTCTCGCCAGTTAAAACCATTGAGTGAGGTGGAACCCGACTCGCTGATCTTTTATTTCACACAGGCATTAACAACGTTCAATTTCCCAGTGCCAGCTCTTCACATCTCATTCCTCGAGGAGTCATTCAAAGTGAATAAAGAACAAGAAAAGTGGGAGCTGAAGCTACTTTCCTGTTTTTTTCTGAAGCAAATTCTTACGAGTGAAAACTGGAAGGTGAGTGGCTGGCCTTTCTATGTGTCCGTTGTTCATTCACTGGTGTTCCATGGGTTACTGTTGGTCATTAAACCCACTCAAGAAGAATCCAGCCCCTGAAGACAGGAGCCACGTCTTAAACTCCCGGCATCTCTTAAGCACATAACCTAGTGCTAAATGCACATAGAGTGAGTTCTTCACGCTCGTGAAAGGAAAGATTTATTTCTAGGTCTTTCCATCCCTGTCCCCGTTGTGCCTATGAAGTCATTCTCTCCACTCTGAGTGAAGGATGAGGGTCCCAGAGTCTTCAAGCCAGATCCACGGCCTTCCTGTGCATGGCCCCCCAGTCAAGCGGCATGATGGGAGAGGATGGTTTGAGTCTGGTCCCATTATTAATGTTACGCTGTGCTCCCAGAGCTCTTCCTGTCTCCACTGAGACCTTCCGTCATGTCGTGCTTAGTCCCGCAGATCAGGAGACGTCAGTCCTCAGCGAGTTCCAGGCAAGGACAGCCCAGGAGATCTCTGCATTTCACCCAAGCCAACGGATCTGCTGTGCCCTTAAGATCATAGACGGAGGTGGCGTACAGACTTGTAAGACATTGATGTTTCCTTATAAAAAAAAAAAAGGTAAATGAATAGAACTTGCTAACACCAGTCGTGTTCGGCCTCTGGGAGTGGTTTTGGCAGAGCCAGCGGGCTACCGGCCTGTGACCCTTATCTTATCCCGCACAGTTTGGCCATTTCTGATTGTGTCAAGGCCCAGGCTCTTGCTCTGAGCCAGTTTCCCCGAGCAAGGACTGTGGCTGTAGTCAACACATTCCGAGTTCCTAGAGAAGCCCAATGCAGGGAGAAAATGGAGCCTCGGGGATTCTTTTCGCCCATTGCTTAGTCCTTGTTAGGCCTGCGGCAGACTCCGTCCTGTTTGCCCCTAGGCCCTGCCACTATGCCTTATTTTCATACCTGGAAAATACATTTTAGGCAAAAACTAAGCTGTAATGGACATGTTAGGATTTATAGCCTCAGTTTTATCCAAGTTTCTCTAGGATTCAGGTCTGTTGGGGCATCCAGGGAAGCTAAGCCGCAAGGGACCTGCAGCAGAAAGAGGGGGACTAACTGCGACCACAGGGAGAAGGGGGCACCTGTACCTGATCCAGGATGGGGAGCCGCCCCCAGAGTGAGGGACCATTTGAAAAACAGCCATGGGCTTCCATTCAGATTGGCTTCATCAGCCCCCGTGGTCTCATGCCTGACCCTCAGGGTGAGGAGGTTGCCAAACAGGCATGGTAAATACCCAGAGAGTTATTTCTAGACCCTTCCAGAGACACTGAGGGGCCAGCCTGACAGCAGCCTTGGGCTGGCATTGGCTGCTTCAGCAGCAGCTTTGCTAACAGGGTTTGGAGTTTGGGGCAGTGATACCAGCTCTGTAGGAAGCAGTGCTGGTGACAGTGGTGGTGGCCTTGGTATTGTGGGTTGGCCATGGCAGCCCTCCTCGCTGGGGTTAGTGATGCTGCAGAAGTACAGGCCCAGTGTTGGTGGCAGCCCCTTTAGCTTTCTGGTGCCAATATTGACAGAAGTGTCACCGGGGGGAACTTGGGGGATACCAGCAGTCATGTGGTGACAGAAGTGGACATCAGTGGTACTGCTGCCATTTGGGGGTAATTAGAGACACCACCAGAGTGAGGCAAATTTGAATCCGAGGGAATAAGCACAGGTCCATAGAGCTAAGGTGTTTTCTCAGAATCCACAAGACACCCCCTGGCGATGCCTGGGTGGAGCGTAAAAGGCAGCAGAATTCCACAGAACAGAAAGGTGTGGAGTGGGAAAAGTCCTGCTTTGTGCCTGTGGTCACTGTGTTACCCATGAAGGCTGGTGGAGAACATGAGTCACTCTGCAAAGATGGAGCATCCCAACATGCAGCTCGAGTGGATGGAGACATGGTTCCATCAAACCAGATGTCACAGATCTCAAATAGAGACGCCACTTTTTAAAAAGGCAGACATTTTTGAAAATGCAGAGGAGGTGCTGGACATGTACCCTTACTGAGAGGACAGGAGACGTGGACCCTTGGAAAGATAATGTGCTCAGAGAAGAGCTGAACAAGTCGCATTGACCCTGTGGGCCCAGCTGGTGGCTTCATCAGAACTCCGGGGGAATCATTTTCTCTCTGTCCCAGGCCCTTGCTCTTCTCTTAGCAAATTCCTTTTTCTTCACTTTCCAAGGCCAGAGGAGTATTGGCATGATTTGTTCCCACAGCTCAATTTAGTTTCATTCTGTTCAATTCCACAAATATTTGTTGAGCGAGGCAGTCCTCAGCCTGGGATATGGAGAACACACAGATGAGCCAGACACTGTTCTTGCTCCCAACAGGTTTATCATTTCCATGGGCATGGAGATGGAATAACACGAATGCACAGGTGTCAACCTAACTCACACACACCTTTCAAGGGTCATCTCCCTCCAAAATATATCGGGAAAGAGAAGGAGTAAATGAGGGAGTTGCTGCCACTCTTCTCCGCCTCCCTCAAGGAGGCTTAAATAGGACTGCTCTCTCTCCCACTGTAGACGGCAGGCAGGCTGCACTTACTCTTTGTTCTGTCAAGGCCCGGTGAGGTTTACCAAAAGGCTAAGGTAACAACAAGGCGATGGGGTTGAACCAAAAAGATATGTTCAAGGCCTAAACCTCACCACCAGTGAGTGTGACCTTATTTGGAAATAGAGTCTAAATGTAATCAAGTGATCAGGCTAAGATGAGGGGGCCCCTAAGCCAATGACTAATGTCCTTATAAGAAGAGGGAAATTTGGACACAGAAGGGCAGACACAGAGGGACGATAGAGGCAGAGGTTGGCTTGCTGCAGCTGTGAGCCAAGGAACACGAAGGAAGGCTGGCCACCATTGGAAGCTAGGAAGAGGTGAGGGGGTCTCCCCTACGGGTTCCAGGGAGCACGGCCCTGCTGACTTCTGGATTTTGGGCTTCCAGCTTCCAGAACTGTGAGACAATAAATTTCTGTCGTTCTAAGGCACCCAGCTTGTTACGGCAGCCCCAGGAACCGAATGCAGGTGGAATCAGCTCATGGAACGGGGAAACCAAAAGCTTTAACTGAGTACCACTTCCCCCCAGTTGAGGGAAGAAAGCTACCCAAGGAGCATAATCCTCCTCGGGATCCCATCGTTGGCACCCCTCAGCCCCGCTCTCACTCTGTTGTCCTTAGGACTGTGTCTTTGTCGAAGTCTCTCCTTGTTTCTTGTTTTTTTGGTGGCTCTCCACACATCCACATGTGGCCCACAGGGAGCCATCTTTCCCTAGGATTTGTCACCATCCCCCAGCAGTTCATTCCTTCATGCTTGATTTATTCGTGGTAGAGTGCCACCCAGGGTGAGAGCCTTCAGCATCAGGGGACCCTGCCTCTCTGGAGTGGGGACAGTTGCTTGCAAGGACATGTATACTCCACATGTGGCACCTTTGGGCTGGCGCCCAGTGTCCACTGCGGACCACTTCATATTTCCCAGTTGCCCATAGGTCACACACACAGTCAGTAATGCTCAGACCCCATATACTCTCTCAGCTAAGGGCAGCAAGCTCTCGGCTTGGGAGTCTGACTGAATTACATATGCAGTGCTATCTCTTAACTTGTCTGGAGCCCTGCTCCTCTTACCACGTGAGCAATTCATAAAACAAAAAATAGTAAGTGACAGATTCGGAATGAGAGCTCCTCGAGTAGAAGACACTTTAAAAACCTGCCAGGGTTTTAGTCTATATTCAGGTTGCATATTTCTTCCACTCTGCAGAACCTATGAACTGAGCAGATGCTTGGGGTCAAGCATGACTGAGAAATGGGTGATCTTATTATTGGACTTAGTGACCTGGGAATGGAGAGAAATGAAAACATTTTTTTTTTCCTTTTTTAAACCGTCATTTCTGTTTCCATCTCCTCCTCGGGGTTGGCGCCACATGCATGTCACTGATCACAGGATACCAAGGCCCTGCAGCCCGGCTTTCCCGGCCGTACAGGAGCCCAGAACTGGAGAAGCAGAGGCTGGAGCCCACCCTCCTGAAGGTCAGGCAGATTCCCCCCCACGCTGGTCTGCCGTGGTGAGCTGGCACCCCAACCACACCGTGCTAAGGAAGCACATGCCGTTCCCACCCCCATCCCGCAGCTCAGCTCTGTTCAAACATCTCATTTTCTCTCCTGGGCCTCTTGCAAATCCTCTGTTTATCCTGCTCTTTCTCTCTCCCACCTGTTGACTGGCGTGTTCTTTCCGCCCTGGATTCTTCTCTCCACCGCCCACCCCTTCTCTTGCCGGTACGCACTATCTACTCAGTTGCTCTTGATACCAGATAATTTGGTTTCTGATTGTAGGGCATTAGATGGATTTAAAGATTTCAGTTCATTGCTTTCTAGATTACAGTCAAACCCTCTTCATATCACTGGCCTGCTCAGCCTGCTGGAGCCTGGGTTCTGCCACTTCCCCGCGCGCCCTCTAGAGGCGCCCTTGGCCCAGTCTCACCAGAGCCTCACTGCAGACCTGGCTGGACAGCGAGTGCCCGCTGCTTGGTGCTCACCTACGTCCGCGCATCCTAAGAAGCGCTGGCCCCTGGTGAGGGTTGGCCCCGATGTCCGGCTTTCTCAAGCTGAATTTTCTTTCCTCTTCTTGTTATTAAGCTTAAGATGAGAGACCCGGATGACCCAGGAAAATCACATAAGGTTCGTGGAATCTCATCTGGGCTTTCCCGCCCCCTTTGGAAGAAACTGCCTGAGTGCGGGCCGGGTGGGGGGCGTGGGCGATGGGGAGGCGCTGAGGGAAGGGAAGTTCTGCTTACCATTCGATGGTTCAGGAGCAGGGAGCTGTGGACGGATTCCAAGAACGGAAAGCCCAGAACGAAGAATCGCTATTTGAATATGGTTTTGTTTTGAGCTTTGTTTTAACCTCTCCGTCCCTCAGTATTTTCTTCTATGAAATGGGGATAATGATGCCTAACTTATAAGGCTGTTAGGAAGAATGCATGAGAGTATATATGTATATATAATATATAATAAGTATGTATACCATACTTTCTTTGGTCTTTCTCCATATATGCATATGAACAACAGTATCTGGTACCTGGTAAATGGTAAATAAATGTTATTTATTATTCCTAACTTTGACTGTAGGAAACACAGCCCTAGAAAGGGACCCTCAGACTCCATAACTTACCTGATGTGTGAATAGAGTCAATTATTCAATACTATGTTATTATCATTGATTATGTTGTTTATATTTTTGTCGTATTATTATTTATTACCAGATAGGTGTTATCTTTGAGCCTACACACTCTCATTGGGAAATGGGGTGGAAAATTGCTGCTCTGCATCCTTCAGAGGCATCCCATGAGACGTCAGGGGCTGCTCAGTGCAAAGCTAGGGTCTGGGCAAATGCGGGTAACAGTGCGCCTGAGCAGGTACGCAGTGGATAAAGGTCCACTGCATGGATGCTGCCCTTCCCCACCAGCAGGGCCCCCGTCACCCTTCCACCCCTCTTCCTCATCCTGTGACCCCAGCAGTGGCCTTCCCCCAAAACTCACCAGTGCTGGGTATCTACTACTCCCAGTAAGCTACTGCAATCACACTGGTACTTTCCTACGGGAAGTGGCATCAGCAGTTTTCACCTAGTTGTATCATTTGGGTAAGTCATCTTACTGCTCTCTAGTTGGCGAAGTTGAGCCGGATGATATGTGGGCTCTGCCACCTCAAATGTTCTGTGAATCTAAGTTTCCAAGAAACACAAACAGGTTCAAAGGACAGATGCCAAGTCTGGCTTTCTCAAGTTTGGGGACTAGTCTTCAATAATGACACTGAGGCTATAATCCAGGACAAAGCCCACTGGCTGCACAGGCAGATGCACATGGATGCCAGGGAGAGCATGTCATTCTGAGAGCTGGATCACTAAGCCTGGAGGCCCGCAAGAGCCTTGCCATGTAATGAGCCGCAATGATGACAAAGGGCAGCTACCCATTCGTAGGTTAACAGGTGGCTCACAGGGGTGCATACAGGACTCGGGGAGAAATGACCCTTCCATCCATGAAACATGATGACTTCAAAATCTGGCTGGTGGGGGCATGGGGACACATTGTTAGATTTCCCTGAAAGATCCCTGGCCAAGGAGAGGCCACTGGATATAACCAGCTGTGTCAGGGTGGGTGTGGCACTTTCCTTCTGTGGACCCTGGCACCCTCACCTGTCAAGTGGAGCAGATAGTGGTTGGAGGAGATCAGTTATGAGGCTCTTTCCGGCTCTGACATTCAAAAGTTCATTACTTCCCTCCTTCTAGACTCCTCTGGCTAGCAGCCCAGACTTAAAGCTGGTCTCCGTGTAGGATCTTGTTACCTACCTCCTTACCGGGCCTTCTCATTCATCTTCATCCTCTTGTACAGGATAAATGCATGCTCTCAGCTACTTAGGAAACTCTTTTCCTTAACTTTTCTTCTGAAGCATTTAAATAAATGAAATCTAGTATGTAAAGTGCTTACCACAATGCTTAGCTCGTAATAATGTATTCATATGTATATGTGTGTGTGTATATATATATATATAGTACTAATATATGTCTTCCTCTAGCCTAAATATCTGTGTCGTTTAAAATACTTTTTATTGTTTGAAACTCAGAGTCACTTAGCTTGTTCTTTGCAATAAAAAGCTTTCTTTCTAAAGCAGCTCGTACGTTCAAGTTCACAGCATGGTGGGCCCTAGTCACTTCAAGGTGCCCAGCACCATATCAGATTTTGACAAAGGCAAGGCCCTGTCTTCAAATCCGACAGAGGCCCCAGGATCATGTTTCCTCAAGATGCAGCCCTGGCTTATGTCAGACGGGATGTGCAAAGTTGGGATACTGATACAGGAAGGGATGGCTTGCTTACAAGGCCAAAGAAACTCAAAATCTGACTTTGAGCTGTTGAGTTAACACTTTCCAATAGTGCTATTCCAAGTGAGAAAATACAGCTCCATCTCAGAGGGGACTTGAGCTGGCTTCTCTGACCTGGGCTACCGTCAAAATTGCAAAAAAAAAAAAAAAAAAAGTGTTCTGGATCCTCGCTCACCCACGTTACCAGTGAGGAGAGCAGCAGGCTTTCACAGACCATCTCGAGGCTCGCTCCTCCCTGGCTGCCCAGAGCCTCCCCTGCAGCCTCACACTCCATCCTCGGAATTCACTCTTAGGGATGCAGAGCCCGGAGCGGAGATTATTGTTCTCATTTTTTTGGAAGAAGAAATGTAAACTCAAGAGGCTATAAATGGATGACAAAGGAGAAGGCAACTGGGTTTGGGGAGAGGACAGGTACCTGGCTAGATGAAGATTAGAACCTGTGTCCTGTGAGCAGCTGTGCACGGCTTAGAAAAGCCTCGCGGACTGACTCCTGGACGGGGTAGGAAGACCATACAGTAAATCAGCCTGGCCCCAACAACCCTGACCCCTCCTTCAGAAGCCTCACAGGGAGGGCGTTGCCTTTGTACTTGTTCTAACCGTGCAAGCTTTTCTACTTATTAACAGAGGGTGTAGAGAATGTGGCGGCAGAGCAAACCCAGAGCTTCCCTCTGACGGCTGAAATAGGGAGGATGGGGAGCCGAGAGGGTCAGTGGTCTCCCATGACACAGCGGGGGGCCTTCCACCTGCTCCAGATCTGAGTCCTGGGGTCTTACCGCACTCCGGCCAACTGGAGAGAGGAAGTCAAAGAAAGGATGGTGGGGGAGAAGGTGGGAGGAGATTGGAATGATAGCACTGGGACTAGCCCGAGAGGGGCTTGCTTCTTAAGGAAAGAAGAAGAAAACAAAAGTAGAAAAAAGAGGAGCTGTAAAAACAGAAGAGAGGAGAAGGAGAATGACTCTTCACTTAAGAGTGATAGATAAAAAAGATGAAGAGAGATACGGGGAGTGAATATTAAAGGCCTTCTGGAAAAACCAAACATGAAGCCAAAGTGCCAATGGGTGCCAGTGATGCTTTTCTGAAAATTGGAAAAGCGTTCCGTTGGCCACTCTGGTGCCTCTGGCAAAATTCGTTCCATATTTGTGGCACTTGAGCTAAACTAGTGGCCGACCCTTGCTTTAAAGGGTAATAACTTCTAAGGCTGATCCAGATTGCTATTGCCAGCAGGGACTCAGAGACAGACGCCTGGTGGCTGAAGGATTAGCAGGAGTCCCAGCGTGCCAGCCTCGGGGAGGGGAAGGAGAGGAGGAAGCAAGGAGGAAGAGAAAGGTTGAGAGGGTAGGAGATCAGATAAAGGGCCCATCCGAGCAGTCATCCTTCCTCCGTTTATTCATTCGCTGAGGATTTAATGAGGTTCCTCTGCATGTCACTCACCGTTCCGGGAGCCATTATCTCAGTTAATCTTCACTATAACCCTGTAGTATAAATATTATTTCCTCCATTTTACTGATGAAAAAACAGGAGCTCAGAGTACATTTCTTAAGGAAGAAAAGAGAAGGCTTAAATTCTGTTCTGCCTGACTCAAAACCTTACTGCTTGCAATAAAACATGCTATGAGGGAGCTAAAAACGACTAGATATAAAATATGCTCTCAAGTGGCCATATTTATTGAACCTGTTTGCAAGGACCAGGTACTGTTCTAGCCTTGGGGGTACAACTCAGGCAGAGGCCCTGCCCCCCTGGGGAGTCGTAGATGCGGTGGGGGACCGGACAATAAGCCAACAGGAAGATGGACTGTAACAGGCCAGCTGGCCACTGGAGGGGGGGTGTCGGGAAAGCCCTCTCTGAGGGGCGCGTGTGAGCACCCAGGGAGCATGATCAGGTGTGCGCCCACAGAGGAGACAGGGACTCAGTGAACAGCTGCTGAGCTTCTCCTGTGTTTTAGACACTGCTCTTGAAATTTCATTCATTATTTCATTTGATCGATACAACACTGTGGAGAGGGAGTCGTCCTTATGCACCGCGCCCTCCCCGCCCCCGTTTTTTTAATGAAGGAGTTGAGATGTGGAGAGAGAAGTGACCAGCCAGTGGCTGCACTCTTGTAAGTAGTTTAGCAAAGGTGAAACCCAGGTCGGTCTGAGCCCAGGTCTAGGCTCTCAGCTCCTTCCGATCACAGTGGCCTCTCGAGGCTCAGAGCCGAAGCCAGAGTCCCATCGATGTTCAGCCAAGCAGGAGCCAAGGGGCAGGTGCTAAACCCAGGAGGGATGTTAATTCATAAAACCAGGACCAGCCAAAGCTAAGAGCAAGGGGGATTTCTTTTAAATGAGTATGTTCAAAAATGTTTACAGAAATAATAGCTAGCATGGATGAAGCACTCACTGGGGAGCAGGTGCTGTTCTGGCACTTTCCATGAATTAACTCACACAGCATTTACAGCGACCCTATGATGAAGGTACAATGATTGTCCCCGACACACATCTGAGAAAACCAAAGAGCGAGGTACTCTGCCCGGCTGACAGAGCCTAAGTGCCAGAGCGAGGATTCAGCCGCAGCAGGCCAGTGTGGTGATAGGCTTCCCTCTGGCTCTCCCTTACCTGCAGCGAAGGTAAGGGCTGAGGAGCGGGAGGTGAAAGCTGGGCCGTCAGAGGCGGGAAGCTTTCAGCCGCTGCAAAGTCAGACTGAGAAACCAAGGAGGGCGAGGATCGCAGAGTGGTGGCCACAAGCCAGGATGGACCCTGGCCGCTCCGCCCCGCTTAGGCTGCCGCTGAGGGACTTAGGATGCAAAGCAGCAGGGAGGCAGCAGCAGTAGAAGGAGGAGCCTGGTCTCTCAGACTAAGCTCTCTCCTGCAGGAGCGAGGGCTCAGGGAGGAAGGGGGAGCAAGGATGTGAAATGTCTAATATGGCCAGTGCAGAAGAAGCTGAAACCTAAAGTAAGGCCTCCATTTTCCTATTCAGAGACCAGAGCAAATGAATACTGGGGCTCCAGGAGCAAATGAGAGTAAGAAGTTTGTGAGGAAGGAAACCCATGCTTGGGACAGCCAGGGAGGGGAAGAGTAGGGGAAAGGGGTAGTTTTGACTCCAGGCCGTCCCACCACAGTGTGGCTCTGGAACTCCCAGGGAAAGGCGCTTCCCCCGGGCCCCACCCTTGCCCTTGTCTAGCAGGAAGGGGAAGGAGGCCGGCTTTCTCCTGTCTAATCCTTTGCTGCGCTGAAGGGAGACATCTGCTCTGCTCTTGCTAATTTAGTGTGGGAAGCCTGGCTGGCTCTTGGGTGCAGATAATGATTCCGCTGGCTGGCAGGCAGGCTGGGGAGCCAGGGGCCCAGCTGCATCCCTTCCTGGCCAGCATTCCATCATCCAGCAGCCCGCCCTCCCCCAGCAGGCTGCAGCTGGTCAGGCATGCTGTATGCAAAAACAACCGGGCAGGAGGACAGGCAGGGTTCCTGCCTCACATGCGCTCAGGTCTGCAGCCTCCCAGAATATGAGGACTCTGATTAGAGCCCTCTGAGGTGGCGGTGCTCAGACAGGAGCCAATGGAGTGGGAGGGGTCTGGAGGAGGTCTTCAAGGCTGGACATGCTGAGGATCTAGGGGGATTTGTCAGGGATGGACATGGCCCCTGGGACTGCCATCCTCATCAGGTGGGCACTCCACAAGCAGGACAGCAGAGCTCTGTGATGCCAGTGGTAATGGGTCCTGGGTTCTCCTGGAAAAACACAGGTAACCACACAGGCTTCAGAACAACCCATGCTCATGTCATCTTTCTTCCTTGCATCCTAATGGTGTCTTCACTCACCCCTACTCTTGCTCCTGCTCCCATGCCCAAAGCACCTACCTCTTCCTGGGTTCCTGGTTGAGTACTCCTCACCTCAGCTGAAAGAAGACCCTTAAGAGGAATTTGAATTTTCCCAGGAAACTTAGAAGAATCAAAAGTTAAGCCAGCTTGACAAAAACCTGACACAAATCAGCTTAAGCAAAAGGAGAATTTATCAGCTCCCCTGACTGAGAGATTCAGGGCTGGCTGGATCTAGGGCCTCAAACAACGTTGTTCGGACTCCCTTTTGCCCCCTCTTTGGCTCTGTTTCCTGTTGGTGTTGGCATCATTGTTTTTAACTGTGGATGGAATTCTTCCAGAAGGCCAAGGAAGATGGCTGTGGTCAACTCCAGGCTTACATGGGCCCTGCTTGGCAACCCCATTGGGAAGAGAACTTCTCTTTCCCCTTTTCTAAGAAAGATTCTGATTGGTCCTGCTTGGGACGTATGCCCAGCCCTGAACTCATCTCTGGGTTGGATTTTAGTTGGAACTAGGTCAAGTGTCCAGGTTGGTGCCTGGGGTGGGGGATGGGCAGGTTTTGGTTCTGGAAGAAGAAGAAGAAGCGTGGGGGAGAGGTAGTCAGCAGGCGTAGTAATAACTACTATTCCCCACCACAGTGCTGTTTGCCATCTTGTGGCACCAGAGTAGGAGAGAGATTTGGGGCAGGGGTCCCTTCCCTCCCACTCCACTAACACATCAGGCAGATCCTGGCTCTTCAGTGGGCAGACAGAGCTTACAATTATCCAACTGCCCACCTTCTTCTCCAGCTCAGGCAAGCCCCCACTTACAGGGCAGAGCTTTGCTAGGCTCCTTCTACCCATCAGTGCTCTAAAACCTTCTTGGGGCCACTTCCTCATGCTCCCTCCCCCAACCAGTGCCTGCCTGTAACTCCAGCCTTCCTGTCTGGGTGGCAGTCAGTCGGCTCTCCAGGCATCCCAGACATCACCCTCCTTGTGTAATGAGGTCACCAAGGCCTGCTGAGTCAGGCTGGGGCTGAGCCTGTGCCTGGCCCTCTGTAGGAGGACAGAGCCTTCTCTATCTCCTTGTGAGGGTAAGCTTTTGAGCTACACTGTTTTGTGGTCATCTTTAAGAATTCCTTCCTCTACCTCCCAGGAAATAAGCCCCAAATGTTGAACTAGTTCTTTATAAGCAAATCTCTCGGCCCTTTGGTCAATGCAATCCCATGAGTCATTTACTCCAAGCACCCAGACAAGGCTTAACTGTCCATACAATGTCGTAAGAAGTGGCTGTCCTTCCTGAGCTGGACCGCTTTTAGGAAGTCCTCATTATCAGGCAACTCTGACTGTTGGCAACTTCTGCTCTCCTCTCTTCCTTTCTGTTGGCTCTCCTCTCTCCCCTTTCTCCCTGGGCCCTAGGAACAATATCTAGCCCCAGACCCCCACTTTAGAGGCAGCTTCCCCAAGCTGCCTTCTTTGGGATGGCCTGAATGTTTGACTCCTGGTTTGTGTATGATAGGTGCTGAGAAGCCTGGCCGTTGTGGAGGCTCCTCCAGTCCGCACGTGGTCAGGGCTGTGGGGACAGGACCCCACGGGAGTTTATGGGACACTGTACAACACTCTTGTCCTCCCTCCCCCAGGGCGAGACTCTGAGAGGGCAGAGCTCTTCCATTGCTTTCCGGGAGCCATTTATTTCCAGGGCTGCTGTGCCTAACACTCCTGGGCCCCCTCCCTACAGAATGTCACTGCTGGGCCCCCATCTAAGGAATGTGGCCATGAAGGGTCTGTTGTAATTAGGTGTGGGGGTGCACAGCTCACAGCAGGCTCTTCTGTTCAGTGCGGGGCAGAGTCGTGTTAGGATTGTGAGGGGTGCCCGGCCTCCTCACCTTTGCTATGAGGAAAAGATTTGGGGTGAGGAAGATAAAAGAGGAAAATTGCCTCCCAAATAGAGTTTCCAATCTGGGAGAAACTTTGTTCTGTCCACTCAGCTCTCCCCTTCAACCTAGCAGACTTAGTTGGAACCTCAGAATCAATCTCTCTCTCTCTCTCTCCGCCTCCTGACTTCCTCTGTCTCCTGGGCCCAGCCTTGGAGTGGAAGTGGGCAGAGCCCTCAGTGCACTGCTAGATGCTTCCTGAAGGCCAACCAGGTCCCAGCTGTCAAGGAGTTTACATCCTTATAGGAGGAAAGAGCAATAATTTGTAATTCTACATAGCTGTGGCCAGGCAAACACAGACTTTGGGAAAGGACAGAGGGCAGGGTCAGAAATTGTGTAAGAGGGAAGGGCTGGGGACCTGGAAGGCTTGCTCAGGAAGAGTTACCTGGATAAAATGGGCTTTGTGGTGGTGATGAATAACCTGGATCTTGCCCACTGCTCCTCTTCCCTTTCTCCTCCTTGGTCAGAGCCCTGAGGCCATCAAGTGTCCTATCTGGTGTTTACACCAAACTTCCTTTCTATGCTCTTTGAGGCAGCGGTATGATGTTGGCCTAGGCTAGCCTGGGAAGTGAGGGCTCCCCATGGCTGTTCTGGACTTGCCAAGTCCCAAAGAATCCTAGGTTCCCTTCCCTTTTCTGTCAAAAAGCCACAAATGTATGTTCTGAGTCCCAGCATCCAGACCTCAAGTTCTGGAAGGTTGGATCCCAGGGACCTTCTGGATGCTGACTACGGTGTGTATTTTCCTTGGGAAATTATGCCAGTGTGATTGACAGACTGTGGTGCCTGATTGTCTGGAGACAGCTGAGTGCCTGAGGAGATGCTCGGTTTGGTCCAGCAGCATGAATGGAGAACTAATAGCAACACGGAGGAGGGCTTGGGGACTGGAGTGCCAGGTCAAAAATAAAAAGCAGGGTGGGGCTGGCTTCATGGCATAGCAGTCAAGTTCGCGCACTCCGCTTTGGCAGCTCTGGGTTTGCTGGTTCTGATCCTGGGTGTGGACGTAGGCACTGCTTATCAAACCATGCTGTGGCAGGTGTCCCACATATAAAATAGAGGAAGATGGGCACAGATGCTAGCTTAGGGCCAATCTTCCTCAAAAAAAAGAAAAGAAAAGAAAAGAAAGAAAGAAACCAGGTGCCAGTCATTACCAGCTCCAAAGGAAGATTGTGACAGAGGCGTCTTGCCTCTGAGAGTAGATCAGAAGTTAAGGAACCCACAACTTACCTTGGTCTCAATATCGTCTTCAACTAATACATTATTTGGGTGGTTGTTATGAGCCAATCCACAGTATTTTGTGGATATCCACTGGGTACCAAGTACTTTATCCACAAAGATTAAAGAATATATAAAAATCTTGATCCAAGAATTGAGGAAATAGAATTGAGATTCTGTCCTCAGTCTTCTTAGTTGTCTCTCCTGCCGATGGGCCCCATCCAGCAACTATCATGTCCATGTAAATGGCTCCAGATCCACATCACCAACCCCAGATTTCTAATCTGAGCTCCAGAGACATACTCCAACCATTGCTTAGACATCTTATTATGATACGTAGTCACACCCTCCGCAAACATGGCATGCCCCAAACCAAATCATCCACTAACCTCACTTCCCCTCCGCCCCTCCCAAACCTATCCATTTCCCAAAGTTTGGCATCCTTCAGCCTACAGTGATCTTTTACTCTCCTCTCCCTATGTCCTGCTATCCTTCAAGACAACTCAGATCTCATGTTTTCTGTGTATGAAATGCCTGGGGGCAGTGGAGCACAGTGGAGTTTGGCTTGCCTCTGTCTCCTGAGCCCACACTCTTAAGGTCCAGGGGAAAAGCCACTTCCTGTGTGAAGTCTCCCCAAATCCCTCCCAGGCAGAAGGAGCTCTTCCTCCTCTGGGCCCCCAATATGAACCTGTCTTAGCCCTTTCTATAACCCTGCTGCTTTCAAATGTGAGTCTCTGATGACCTCAAATATTTCATTTCTACTTCCTAATACATTTAGTAATTTCACATTCACCAGAAACAGTTCTGCCATCCTGAATTTCTCCTTTTTGTGCATGGACTAGTGCCTTCTTGCGGCCTTCTCCTCTCACAGTAATGGATCCCACTTCCAGCTTCCTTGTAGATGCCACCTCAGCACTTGGTTAGTGTAGGCATTTTATTTGAAACATCCTATGAAATCGTGTGATCACTTCCATGTGAAGACAGAAGACAATGTGGTACTTCACAAAGAGGATGACTTCAGAATCAAATAGATGTGCGTTTAGTTTGAGCTCTACACTTAATGGATGTGTGACCTGGATCAAGCCACTTAGCTTTTCTGAGCCTCAGTTTCCCCATTTGTAAATTGAAGGGTACTGCTTACCTTGAAAGTTCACACTGTGCTCTCTCTCACCTCCAAGTCTGCACATGCTGTGCCTTCTGCTTACCTCTCCCTCACACTTTGCTGAGATAAATTCTCACTCTTCAGGCCTAAGCATAGAGGCCAGCTCCTCAGAAAGTCCCTCGGCCCTCAAGGATTGGGTGAGTAATCTTTTCGATGTGCTCAGTTGTTACATGCATTTGCCCATGTCTCAGCACTTACCCCCTGAACTGTAATGGTCTCTCCTGCCCACCTCTCTTGAGGAACTGGGCATTCTATGAGGACAGGAACCACAATTTGTTAACCATCACATTCCGTCTTTGTCCTGCTCTGTTGACTTTTGATCCAAAGAAAGTCAGACAAAATGAGCCGCGTTAGGTAAGGAATTCATAATTCTGAAATTCCAAAGAATTGTCAATAGCTCACTGGGTGCTTATTGGCTGAGTGCATTGCAACAGTTCTGCTCATCAAATTGCTGCCTGCATCTTAGCACTGCATTAGGCGCTGGACAACCATCTGCTTTTGGTACAGGTATTGAGTGACCTGTCTTCTGAACTAGTGTTAAAACCTAATAGTTTCCAACTTCATGAGATTTCCAGACAGTTTTCTATATGTGAAACTACCCAATTCACCAAGAAAATTAGTTTGCTTAGAGGATTCTCATCAGTAATAGCAATTTCCACAGTTTATTTGGCACCCATAGTTGCAAATAATTCATTTTAAAAACTCAGCTACATAGAAATTTGTGGTAACAATCTAGGCATTTATCATAAACAAAAGTAATGATGGCTATGGTGCTATCTTCTGTTTATATCAGATACTATCACATCTGAAGTGTACATTTGTTGTATAGGATACACATTAATAACAGAAGCTCCAGGGTCAGATGGCCTCTGTTGCAACCCCATCCCTGTTATTCACTAGCTGTGTGATCTTGAGCATGTTTCCTGATCCCCTCTGTGCCTCAGTTCCCTGACTTATAAAATGGCAATAGTAGCATCTGCATTATGGGTTATCCTATGGATTAAGTGAGCTAATATGTGTAAGGGCTTATAACAGTGCCTGACACCGGCTAAGTACTCTATAAGTGCTAGCTATTATTATTTGCTAAGAGTGAATAAAGCCTAAGAAAGGTGTTTGGATAGAATTATCTTGAAATTCCCTGTTAGCTGCGGTTGTCTGTCTCTATCATTCCAATCCCTCAGCGTTTCTATTCAGTAGGGAGGGGGCAGCATTATCCACATTTTACAAACAGTGAAATTGAGCCGTAAAGAAGCAAAATGTCCAGTGAGTCGCAGTTGAAACTGGAACTCAACTTTGTAGATGGAAGTGCGAGGACCCTTCCCACTAGGCTGTGAGACTGTATATTTTAAGAGAATGTAAAGTATCCCTTAGGAGCCTGTGAGCAGTGACCCTTGATGGCCTTTCTCTGCTGCAGTTCTCCAGGGCTGCTCAACAAGGTCACTTCTTTCTCCATCTCTGAGATGATCTCAGGCCATGACTTCCCAGATATTTTTATTACCAGCTTTCAAAAAAAGCCATATTCAGGTGATAGATGGGGTCCTGGCTAGATACCCCCCTCTGGTTCCTTACATCCCCTGCCTCTTTAAGCATACAATTTCTGGGTTGTCCTGGGTATAGACATAGCTCACTTGGCTGCAGACCCTAACTCTTTGGAAGATGTTTCTCTGCTAAGCAAGGACCTTAAACCACTCGGGAACCCCACGGCTGATCTTTCAAAACATTGTCTCCCCAACCCCTCCCCCCATCCTAGTGCATTCTTCTGCAATCATCGGCAAAGGATCTTCTCCCCCTTCCTCCACCTCCCTCTCCCTTCCTGTCTGGGTTGGCCAGAGGGGAGACGCTGGCTGTACAGGACCCTGTATGTGCAGAAGCAGTCCCCAAGAGTTTGTGGGTACAGGGAGTGTTCCTGTGTCTGAATCTAGACTGTTCAAGAGGAATCAGGATGTTTTTCTTTTCTGTCCACTAGGGGGCTGCTTGTAGGGGGATGGAAAAAACGGAGGCTTAAAAAAAATATCATGCTGCTGAAATTTCACCAAGAGGGGAAAAGAGAGAGCGCGTGAGAGAGAGACAGCAAAGCAGTCCCAGGCTTCCTCGTCTCTTTCACGTCAGAGGCAGGAACCGACTGTGCTAAGGCTGTTGGCTCAACACGCAGAGACGGAGAAAGGCACAGACACAGAGAGTGAGAGAAGAGGGGTCCTCCCTGACCCAAGGAATTACCACTAGTGGAGTAAAGCCACCTGACTTTTTGATCTTATTTTGGTTGCCTCCTCTTTCTCCTTCCACTCTAGCCCTGCCAGCTGGGGTTTCATTTCTTTCATAGAGCCTCCTCACTTCCTCCCAGAAAAGGAGGAAGGGAACAGAAGAGAGAGGTGGGTTCTCTAGGTGAGTGCATCAGCTGGCTCCAGCCTGAACAGACAAGAATTCTCTTCGCAGGAAGCTCCTCTCGTTCCCCTGCCGCCCACCCCCAGCCCCGGTAAGTCCAGCGCACTTGCTCCTTCGATTTCCGTGCTAGCGTGATTTCAGCACCACGGAGAGCTATGAGATGCAATCGGCTCCTGTGTGTCTCTGTGTGTTCCCGCAAGGCGTTTGGCACTAAGGTTACATCTGTCTCTCTGCTGCCAGTCGAGCCGGTTTCTGCGTAGGGAAAAGAAAGGTGCAAAACTATGTCTGCCTCATTAAAGGTAGATGTGGACTATGGCCTTATGGGTGTGTGTGTGTGTGTGTGTGTGTGTTTGTGCTGTTGCATAAGACAGGTGAGGTCTGAGCTAAATTGCCAGTGGGTTTCTGTGTGTTTCCATGTAGGACTGTTCTTTTTCTATGTAGATAAGAGGGAGGATTTGGGGAATTAGTCACGCACCTTCTTTAACTCTTTCCCAACAGGCCATCATGGAGGGAAAGTGTTTCAAGGAAAGTCTGGGGGGTTGGGAGTGGGGGTAGAGTTAAAAGTTATGCTCTTCTGAGACAGCTCCGGAGGAGGTGATTTTTAAAATGTCAATTTCCCCAGGATTCTCTGGGCTCTTGCTGTGGAGAGAGCCCAATCTGACCTTTTGCTTTCTCTCTTAGTATGAATCCGTGGCCAGTGGCCAGGTGCAACAGGTGAACATCAGGTTGGGGCTGAGGTCCCCCTGACTTCATGGTGGTAGGAAAGCGTCAGTATCTTGAGCTTTGCAGAGGCTGGCCCATGTGGATTATACTACATTTGCAAGGAGGCAGGAAGTGCCCTCTGCTTTTCTGTCATCCTTGACTATGTATGGTTGGAAAGAGGACAAAGTCTATTCTGCCTTTTCTGCCAGTGAAAGACAGCTCAGGAGAAAGGTTTGTCTCCATATGTCTGGGGAAGCAGAAGTAAACCTGACTCGGGAGGCTTGAAGTAGTGCTATGTCCTTCAGTACTGAGAGGCTCCACAAATGGGCTCAACATTACTTTAGGCTTCATTGCTATGACTCTTTGCAAGATGCTCCTCCAGCTCCTCTGCTTCCTGCCTCTCTGAAATATGTTCAATAATTCCCTGAAGTTGTGTTGGTTCTGCCTTGGAGACACTATCTACCTGCACCCTTCTTCAGTCCTGGCCACACTTGCTTGGGTGGGGCCATTCAACAAGTGGTGCTGGGGACTTCCTTCAATCTCAAAGTCTCTATGGAGCCAGCATCCCAGGGGGCTATTTTAAAGAGATGTCGCTTCTTGTAAAAGCAAACCTTGCTTTGACTGGCCCCTAACTATTTAAGGTTCTGGTCACTTCCTTCAAGTATGTTGGGACAGGAGAGAGTAGAGGTGTGGGGGTTCACTCCTTCCAACTGCCAATGAACTTGAGTGGTGACTCTCTGTCTTGCTTTTAATTCAGCACCTTGGGCCCCTCCTCTAAGCTGAACAAAATAGTCTCTGCCTCTGGTTGGGGAGCCTTCTGGATAAGAAACATAGTCCTGAGTGAAATGGTACCGCTGTCTTTTTTTTTTAAATGCTTGCCATTGGATCCAGAAACCTCAGCCTCTCCCTAGAATGGCAGGAAGTACAATGCAGAGAGGAAAAGAGTGAAGTCAGAGGTTGTAATGGTAGGGAAAAAAGACTGAAATAGACAAAGCAGAGCATCAGAAACCAACACTGACTCATTCATATTTCAACTCTCCCAACTTCTCTCATTCTTAAAATCTCCGAATTTGAACAAGAGAATGGATAGATTTCTGCATGAATTTTAAGCCTGAAGGCTTAAAAAAATCCATGCCCTTGCAGTGGACCCTATCCAAAGCCACTGTCTATTACTGAAGTCACCATACGTAGTGGTAATTATCTCAGTAATGCCATTAAATTCTCTCTGAAAGAAGTGCTCAGTGCCATTACTGGGCCCATTTAATAAATGGGGACAGATAGGCACTTAAAGTGGTAGGCCAGAGGGTAACAAAAGTGGAAATAGAATTTCTGTTCTCCTAATATCTCGTCACCTGTGAAATGCATAAATGCTCACGTGTGGGAGAGCAGGGATGGATTGCTCCCCAGTGGATAGATTTGCAACCGAAGCTTTTTAGTGAACTCAGTGTGGAGCACTGGCTTCTCCCTGGTGAAGAGTGAGGATCAGCCAGGAGTCTCAAGGTGTTGCTGGCCTTAGGTTCTCAGCCAATAAGATGGCTAGGAGCCAGATGAAGACCTCTCTGGGCTTACTGTGAAGAGAGAACCCCAGGCTGGTGGCCTCCAGGCTGAACTGATGTCACACACCTGATTGCCACACTCACCTTGCCCCAGAAATCCCAGTTGAAGGCACCCTTGTGGGACGGATTGCCATGTATGTCTTGGCTTTAGGTGTTTGATGACTTTGCTCTCCTCCAAGTCTTCTCTGGGAGACCTCTATCCAGTTCTCTGAGGCTCAGAATGTGGGGAGGATGATTGAGGAGCAGGAGAGCTGGACTCTGAGTAGCCACAGAAACTCCTAGGAGAGGAGTGGGAGACTGGACACAAGCCCACCCCACATCCAAAACCTCCACTCCCCTGGCAGCCCTAGCCCTCATGTCTGGTCAGCATTTTGGAGAGAAAGCCATCATGTTCTCATATCCAGCCCTTACTCATGGAGCAGGAGCAACTCTGATGGGCTGCCTTTGAGATCTGGTAATACAAGAGATGTGGGAGAAGGTGGAGGGAAGGAGAAGGTTGGTATCCTGCCCTATTTCCTACAGCCACAGGTTGCCATCTTTTACCTGGTGAGTGCCACTGTTCCTTTTTTTCCCCCCTAATTTACTTAAAAAGAATTCAGGTGTAGTTTGCATGTAAGAAAACACACTGATCTTAAGTATTCAGATTAGTAAGTTTTGACAATTGTGTACACCCACTTGACCACTACCCCAAATAAGATATAAAAAGTTCCCTTGTTCTTCTTTCCAATCAATCTTTCCCTCTCTAAACCCAGTCACTTTCTGACTTCTCTCACCACAGCTTCCACTGCTCCAATTTGCAGTGGAAATATATTGCTTAATGTGTTACTTAATAGATGTGTCATGTAGAACCTAGACTTTTAAAAGAACATTTCAGAGGTCTGAGGCTATCACTGTAGGGTAGGTGGCAGACAGGGTTGGGGAGGGGTGCATTCTTCATCCAAGTTTATGGTCATGATGTTGGGAAGTCAAGTGGTTATTTCAAGTGTGTATAAGTCACAATAAAGTCCAAATAGGAACTGTGGAAGCCCCTGCAGGCCCCTACCTCTGCGCTGAACCTGAGTTATTTGATGGTACAGCGCATGGAGATGATGTTGAAATTTCTATTAAAAACTTGGAATTCAGCATTGAGGTGGCAGGGCATGAGTCATCCCATATGGGCTCCAGGAGGGTGAAGTGAGGAAAGAATATCCACGTGAGCTTACTAGGGAAAGAGAGAGGAGAGTTCACTGAGGAGACGTTATGCCGTGAAATTCAGCTCTGTCCAAAAAGTTTGTGGCTGAGAAGCTGCCAGTTCTTCCTTATTCAAGAGTGGCTTTAGAACCAGAAGATGCTTTGCAGAGACTCTTGTACCATCATACTATCATGACTCCATCCAGGGATGTCTCCATTCATCCTGCTCCCATCCCTAGTTGTAGGCTGGGGCATGGGGTCTCTTCTATTTTACAATGAAGAGACAGAGGAGTTATCACAAGGTTTTGATGACTTTGGTAAATATATATATATAATATACAAATACACACACATATATATATGTAATTGGTAAATATATATGTACACACGCAATACATACATAACCAGTCCTGATACCTTGCTTGTCCAATTCTCTCTCACTCTGTATCTGTAGATGCTCTGTGTTCAGGGAATGTTGGCTAGAGATGGGGCATTTTGTGCACAATTCGAACATGAGGTCCTCAACTGAAAAATCAGAGCTTCTAGCAGATCAACCAGTATATCGGAGTCTTTAGTAGACCTCAAAATTTGTCCAAGTAGGTCATAGAGTTGCTTACATGCTTGGTGGGAAAACATGTCCTCTGCCTCCCTCTGCTCTGAGACGTTACTTCCCTGTCCCGGAGCACCTCCTTCTCAGGCTCTGCCCCTTTGCGGGATTGCCTGCCTCAGAGAATGCACCCAGCCGGCTCAGTTATGGGAAGGCTCCTTCCTGAGTCAGCTCTCCCGGCTGGGGTGCCACAGAGGCAAGAGCGCATTACTAAGCCACTGGGTCACGGCAAGTTAGGGAACAGCCACAGTGAGGATTCACTAACGTCTAGGCAGAAGTTTGTGCAGAAATGCAAAATTTGAATAATCTCCACAAAGCCAATTCCAGTAGATGAATTGGGAGAAGTGCAAAGAAACACCTTTGCCTCCTCTTGACTATAGGCTGTGTTAATAAAGATCAGATGAGATTCCCCACGTAACTGGAGTATCATCTGAAGAGCAAGTTCAATGGGAAGGGGAAACTGGAACAGAGGTGTTTAAAAGCTATTTTCCAACCAAAAATAAGCATCACTACATCTTTACCTTGGAACAGGACTTTGGACCAGAGCTTTATTGATACATTTAGAACTTTATTGATACACAGCAAGTAACGATTATGTCAGCTGGCAAAGGGAATTTAAGCAGCCTTGCCCTCTTCTCTTTCCCTCCTTTGTATACATAACATAAAATTTACCATTGTAACCATTATTTAAGTGTACAGTTCAGTGGCATTAAATATATTTACATTGTTGTGCAACCATTATCACCATCCATGTCCAGAACGTTTCCATCTTCCCAAGCTGAAACTCTGTAACCATCAAACAGTAACCCTCCATTCCCCTCCTCCCTAGCACCTGGCAACCACCACTTTACTTTCCATCTCCACGAATTTGACTACTCCTGGTACCACATATAAGTGGAATCATTCCATATTTGTGCCTGGCTTATTTCACTCAGCATAATGTCTTCAAGGTGCATCCATGTTGCAGCATGTGTCAGGCTTTCCTTCCTTTTTAAGGTTGAATAATATTCCATTGTATGTTTGGACCACATTTTGTTTGTCCATTAATCCCTTGATGGACCTTTGAGTTTTTCCTCTTCCCCTCCTTTAATTCTGGCCAATTCCCTCTGCTTTGCTCTCCAACCAAGTGGGAACAGGAGACTCTGGTCTCTGGAGTTGAAATTCTTCCCCTTGCCTGTGAAGACCAAGCAGGTAACTTCCTGGAGGCAAGTCGAGGAGGATAAGGAGGGCAGGTGCACTCCCCCGCCAACCACATGAGTGGGGTCTGTTTCGCGTACTCTGGCCCTCATTGTTAACTGTTCAAAAGATACAGTTCAAGTAGACTAGGATCCTAAACCCTCCTCTATTCCCCACTTTAAGTGCCCCAGTCTTACCTCAGAGAGGTACCAGGAGACAGGGAGAGCCCAGCTCTCATCTTTGATGGGCCTGTCTCCTGGTCCTTCCCAGCTTACTTATTATAAGGTGAGACTCCACAATGAGAGAAGGAGTTGTGGGGTCAGGGATCAATGAGCCAACAGACTCAGTACAGTTTTTGACGGATTCTTGCCGTGACCTCCTAGGGACCCATGTCCTTAGAACAGGCACTGCCCAAGCCCTCCCCCACTTGGCTGCTATGATAGCATCTTATGCTCTGGCTGTAGATGACTCAATAAAGGGTATTACAGGACCCAGGAGGAATTCATGGTTCTATTATTCTGGGTGTGTCCTCATCATACCATGGTATGAAAGAGGAAAAAGCTTAGAACACTGATCCCATAACAGTATCACCCTAGAATGGCTACCATTTGATGACAGCTTGGCAACATCTCTGGGCTGGAATTTGGTCTTTGATTCTAGTGCACGTAAGAATTCACGTTCCTGGGCCCTGGCAGCTTGGATCTTTCTATTGCTTAATGATAATACCAGCCAACATTGACTGAGTGCTTGCTATGAGCTTTGGCCAAGTGCTTGGCACCGAGAATGCCCTTAATAAATGTTTCCTGTTATAACTATTAGTAAGCACTTAAATACTTTGTGTAATTTAGTCACTAAAACATTAACACATATACGGTTACCCCATTTTACAGATGAGGAAACTGAGGCATGTTGATGGAAGTGACTTGTTCAACTTTTTACAGCTAAGATGTGACACAGCAGGGACTCAAACCAGGATTCGAAGCCTGTGCTGTAACCGCTGTCTTATTTTGCTTTATCATTTGTTTGGCAATTAATGATGGCTCCCTTGTGATTTTTCTTAAGCACTTTTAGAGGAATTTTACATCTTGCATTATTGCTAAATCCAAGTACCTCTCCATCTAGATTACCTGTTCTACGGGGGCTGGGAGAGTCCCACACAGGACCTGGCACATAGTAGGCCCGATATAAACGGTCTCATTTGCTGCTGGTTCAGCTCACGAACCAGGAGCAAATGGTATAGGAGTTCCCACGCTTGTTTCCCTTGTGCAGTAATAATAATGGAGTGTCTCACAATGTGCCAGGCACTAGACCAGGCCGTGCAGTCCACTATCTCGCCTGCTTCTCACGGTCATGGGAACCAGCCGCTCTCATTTGCTGGAGGCGCCTGTGTGGAAGGCGCTCTGCTAGGTCTTGTCCATACCTCCTCTTAGTCAATCCTCACAACAACCCAGGAGGAAGGTTGGCAAGGGAAACCCTCGTCTCCAGCCGAATGGGAAAGGGAGACTCTGGTCATGGCACAGCTTGAGTTGAAATAGTTGCTTTTCCCAAAGAAGACCGCAGAGAACACACAGATGAGGGAAACAAAGCTCCTGAATTCAGAGAGGCTAAATAGCTCGCCTGAGGACACACAGCTAGCAGGTGGCAGGGCTGGTTTTGAACCTGGTCTGTTTGAAGCAGAGCCCAAGCTCTGTCACTCCTCTCTGCTGCACCCTTTCCCACCCTGGGTCACGCATGCAGCAAGAAGCAAGACCTGGGGATTTATTACCAGGATGCTTGGCTTCAAATTTCTGCTCTCCCTTTTCAGGACCTTGTGCCCTTGGGCCATAATTTATCTGTCTCAATCTGAGGTTCCTCATCAGGGCCTCTCCACCCACCCTCCCCACCCCAAAAAAGCCTACAGAAATGAACATGTCTTTTTTTTTTTTTTGGTGAGGAAGATTGGCCCTGAGCTAACATCTGTTACCAATCTTCCTTTTTTTGCTTGAGGAAGATTGTTGCTGAGCTAACATCTGTGCCAATCTTCCTCTATTTTATGTGGGGTGCTGCCACTGCGTGGCTTGACGAGTGGTGCTGGGTCTGTGCTTGGGACCTGAACCTGTGAACCCCAGGCCACAGAAGCAGAGTGCGTGAACTTAACTGCTATACCACCAGGCCTGTCCCAAGCATATCTTCTTCAAAGGGTTTTTACGACAATTAAATGGGGTGCAGGTGCCTAGGATGGCATCTGGCAGAGCAAGAGCGAGTGTGCCACCTGCTGTTTCCTGTGTCCCCGGGGCTGGGGGCAGCCAGTGGTACTTGGCATTTTAACAAGCTAACAATTATCTGGGCTGACCTGGATTTTATATTCTCCTCAAGTGCTAATGGGCTGGGCTGGCCCTTGTTTTACATCACCTTGATTTTAGGAGCATGTGTTGGCTATTTTTTCTTCTCCTCCTTTAGCACCAAGAGCCCGGCAGGCTGGTATTTAAAAATATCTGAAAGATGCCTCTTGCCAATTAATTGCCTGGAAACTGTACCAGACTGACATTAATTTGAGCCTTAAGGAGACCCCGTGTTTTGAGCCCCATTCCACGCTCAGCTGGAGACCAGCCACGTTTGGATCCGAGTTCTCTCGCCTTGCCCTCCCTCCAGATTCTTCTGCCATTCTGAGTTTTATTTATGAAACATTTTCTCTTCCTTTATAATTATGTTTTCCATAAGAAGAACATCTAACAGCTACCTCCTGGCTGGGCTAGAGTAATTGTTTGAGTTTTTTGATGGCGTGCAATTTCAAGGGCTTGACTTTATATAGATTACCTCAAATTTATCTCAGCAAGCCCTCAGGAGAGGAGCTCTGCCGGCCTCACATGGTGGGGTAAACCCCGCAGCCAGCGAGGGCCTGCATCTGGTGGGTGATCTGTTGATCTAAACGGAGTTCTGTAAAACAGATACCTTACTAGAGCAGGTTTGCCGGCCTGTTCTGCTGTCTCCTCTGAGCTTGTCAGTACCAAGGTTGACAGTGGGGCTGGGGCCAAGCAACAGGTGCAGAGAGATGACAGCCCCCTGCCCCTGCAGCCTCGCCCGAGAGCGGTGGGCGCGTACAGACAGGGAGAGCAGAGCACCGGGCCAGCAGCCCCACCAGCAGGAGGGGCAAGGCCCGAATAGCCGAGGAGAGCCCTGCAAACGGCTCTGTTGGAAAGGGCAGAGGCCACGCGGTCTAGAAGGGGCTGGCTCCTTGCGGTGACCCAGTCCGTGCCTTAGGGAGACGGAACTTATAAAGCCAGCCATAAGCCTCCCGTTCAAAGCCATATATATTTATAGAGGTATAAATGAAGTTTAATGCCGGTGAAATCACTATAAAAGCAGAAGACTTCATCTGTTTCTAGACGTCAGGTGCAGAGCAGTTCAGGGCTTCCTGCCTTCCTCCAGCTGAGAGCGCCGTGCCCACAGGCTCCCACGCGGCCCAGCTGCAGCTCGGGAGCAGCCGGCGGGGGTGGGAGAGGCAGAAGGTCTTCCGAGCATCTGCGAGCGAGGCCCCCAGCAACGAGGCCTTCCCCTATCTGCGAGGGCTGTTTAAAAGCAGCGAGGAAAAAGAGAACGAGGAAAAAGCACTGCCAAAATCAAGAGGCTTCAAACAGTCAGGAGTCTGGCTTTAAATAAAACAATTTGAGGAAGGTTGGCTTTTCATCTGCCTCGGAAGCTGCCAGGTTTCGGCCTCTCATCGCTCCAGATGGAATCCAGCAACGAGACTGCAGGGCCAGTGAGGACCGGCCCCACGCCTGGCGTGTCTCTCCCTGCCTGCCTTGAGTCCCCTTACTGCCCATGCTGGGCTGGCAGAAATGCTTGGTGAAACCCTGCCAGACAAGGGTTTGAATCCTGGCACTGCCACTGACTGGCTGTGTGGCCTTGGAGAAATCATTTGACTTCTCTGAGCCTCCATTTCCTTGCCCATAAGATAAATAGTTCCTACCTCTCAGAACTGCAGTGTGGGTTAAACGAGGTGTCATTTTCTATGAGAAGGCTCCTAAAAGCCCTGAGCACATGGAAAGTCTTCAGTCAATAGAATTTTCCAGGTGGAAATGTCTCTGGCAGAAGGGGTACGTTTCGAGGGTGGAGGTTAGGGGTCACGTGGCTCCTTTGACAGTCATTCTCCCCACGGGGTTGGGGAGGCCTGAGACAGGCAGTGGACCACTCTCTTTTCATCTGGTTGCCAGCTCTCCCCAGTCCTGCAGAGGCCTCAGGGCCAGAAAGCCTGGGGCAGCCACTCCAGAGAAGGTTAACTGACCAAATAAGAAAGGCCTTATCTCTCTGGGATTGCCTGGGGCTGGGCTGTCTGCCCTGCAGATGGCTCCCTGGAGAGATCAGAGGAGCAATGCTGCCCACCTGGGGTAGGGTTCCCCGGGGAGCACGTGCCCTTCCAGACCTGACCCTCAAGAGGTCAGCAGATCATGCCAAAGATGTGGGTTTCACTCCTGGGTCACCCTCCATCCAAGAGAGGGGCCAAGTGGAATATTCTGGAGGAGAAGAAAGGGTGCTATTGATCTGGACTCTGATATGAACTGAGTGGGGCGGGGTGGGGAGGGGACCACTATCTGTCAATCTCTTATTAAAAATGGCTGAGGCACAGTGCAAGAGATATTAAAATGCAAAATAAGGGTGCCATGCCCTCCTCCCCACCCCCGCCCCTTTTTTCATTTGTATTTTATTGGCTTAATTTGTTGAGAAGGAAAAGCTCAGGCTGCCATCCTTGGAGAGTGGGAGGGAAAGGGAAGAAAGCCACCAAGAGGGCCTGTGGTGGCTTCCTGGGCAGCATCCTCCCTCTGACCCACAGGGGTCCCCTCCCAGGCGCCTGTGGCATGGCTTCTCTGTGGCTGGAGAGCAGGAGATGGAGGAGTACGGAGCTTTCTCTCTGCACACGCATCTTTCTGTTGCTTCCATGCTTTCCGGGCGGGGTCCTGTGGGCCTTTGGTGACCGCATTTCACAGCGGGGCCAGGGGACCCTACCTGACATGCCCCGACTCTGCCACTGTGGGAGCCCTGGGAGGAGACCGGCTTCTGCTCCTTGACACGTTTTGCCCCTTTCCTTTCAAGTTCTTTAGGTGAAATGTTGCTGAAGGGGCTCTTCACCAATGGCAGGCAAAAGGCTGCCAGAAAGGGTATAAAATAGCTTTTTCATTTCTGAAGTTTTGCGTCTCAACCCAGCTAGGCTTGGCAACTGGCCTGACCAGATCCTGTCAGTGATGAGGGAAGAGCTGTGGGCAGTGGTTACCAAGACCCGCTTCCAGAATGTTTAGGATCTCCTGGGTCCAAAAATCACCAGCTGGGTCCCAAATAGCTCCTGGTCTCTTTTTCAGCAGCGTAATAAATCCTAACACCTACATGATAGGAACAATTGCCAGGCAGTAATCTGAGTACTCTACACACAGAAACTTACTAAATCTATACAGCCACCTCTGAGGCAGCTCCTATTATTATCTCCATTTTAAAGATGGGAAAACTAAGGCACAGAGAGATTATTTAATTTGCCTGAAGACACACAGTAAATGGCAGAGCCAGGATTTGAACCCAGAAACTCTGTGCACTTAGTGACCATGCTATCCTGAGCATCACTCAGAAACTGCCCAGGTTCCCTGTTGCCAGAGAGAGATGCAAAAACTGGACAGTCATAGTCCTCACAAGCTTGGTTTGGATCACTAAGTTCAGTTTAAAAATAAGACCAGAGCAGTCACTATGTCTCCCAGGCGCTCAGGGCTGTCACTTCTTCCACTCCCCCTCCTTTGGGGAGTCATTCTGGTTTTTTTTTTTTTTTAGCAAAACCTCATCTAACTCCTTCAGGATGAGAAAAGAATCCAGCTCAGAGCAGGTGAGTTTTTGTCAATGCATTTTCCTTCACCCGATCTCACAAGGAGGTGTCAGTTCTCATCTGTCCACAAATGCCTCATTTGCTTTGTGGTTTATCCACTTCAGGGATTATATGGGCCACACTTGTAACTACCCATTCACTTGTGGGCCACTTCTTTTAACTCTCATCTGCGATTGTGCAAAATGGAGTTCCTGTAACGGATCCTCAAATGATCGGTCCAGCTGGGAAGAGCGTGGCGGGCAGATGCAGTGAAGCCCCATTTGTTCCTGTTGAGGTTCCTTGTTCAGCTGTGGGGACTTAAATTGAACACCTGGCAGCCAGGACCACCAGAAGATTGCAGGGGAGGCAGGGAGTGTTGGCCGGGGACATAGGGAAGTTCAGTGTAGCCCAGGCGTATCCCTGCTCTGTAGTCAGAGATGGAGATGGCGGCAGAGCATCAGCCAAAGGAGCAGGTGGGCCGTGCAGTACTTAGAGCCCCCCCACAATGTGCCAGACGCAGTGGCAGACTGAGCAAGAGGCAGCCTCATCCCAGAATAGAAGCACTGGGCACAGGAGAGGCCTGGGCACCCCAGTGCAGGTTTGGTTAGAGGCTAGTGTTTAGTTCTTGCATCAGGGCTGAGGGGGAACTTGGGGGCAATGCACATCCCAGCTCTGGGAGGGGTGATTCAGGGCAGAGAATCCATCCCAAGCTTGGGTCAATCTCCCACAGGCATGAGGACGCAGGGAGGGAGAAAGAATGTCAGTTCTGAAGGTAGTTGACCTCATCTTGGGTCTTGGTTCTGCCTAGCTCTGCCCCCTTGGTGAAGTCACTGAACCTCTCTGAGCCCCTGTTTCCTCTGCTCTAACATGAGGATGACAATACCTCTGAGGAATTTTGTGAAAAGTGAATAAGGTAACATCAACGGGGCTCCTGGCAATTAATAGATATTCAATAAATGTTGATTCACTTTCCCCAGTAGCGATAATTTCTTGCGTTTTTGTTGTGCTTTGTGATTTTCATAGCGCAATTATATATATCACATTTGATCTGCACAGCCATTTGTGAAGGAGAGCAAAATGACTCATGAATTACTCCCATTTCACAGATTGGGGAATGACTATATATAGAGTTGCAGTGGCTTGTCCAAGATAGCACAGGTGGCAAGTGACAAAACTGAGATCACGACTCTTGCAGCTTGGGTTTAATCATTTCTAGCCCTTTTTGTTGTGCTGTGACTGGGCTGGTAACTGAACTCACAGAGATCGAGAAGACCCTCTGCCCAGATGCCCAGAAGACAGAACCCGCTTCCGTGGCCTCTGTAGCATCTCTGGGGGTACTGGGCAGAGGCTGGGGTGTCCTGCAGAGGCTTTGGCACCAGGCTCTTCAGTCCTTTCATTTCTACATGTGTCCTGAGATAGCTCCCTCACTAGATTAATGCTGAACGCTATGGCAGCCGAGTTTCCTTTGGGCCAGATTGTCTTGGTTTTCCTGCCTCCCCAGCCAGCCATCTTGGGGACCCGAGTCACTCATCACAGCCTCTCCACAGGGACCAGCTCCCACCTCGTTCCACCACCAGCAAAGGAACATGAAGCCCGTGTCCCGCAGGCCAGTAGCCTCAAACGTTACCTCTACAGAGAAGCCCATCCTAATAATCTCATCTAAAATTGCTCTCCTTGACACCAAAAGTAAAGGCAACAAAAGCAAAAATCAACAAATGGGACTACAACAAACTAGAGAGCTTTTGTACAGCAAAGGAAACCATCAACAAGATGAATAGGCAACCTATGGAATGGGAGACAGTATTTGCAAACCACAAATCCAATAAAGGGTTAATATCTAAAATATACAAAGCTCTCATACAGCTCAATAGCAAAAACACCAAATAACACAATGGGCAAAGGACCTAAGTAGACATTTTGCCAAAGAGGACATACAAATGGCCAACAGATATATGAGAAGGTGCTCAACATCTCTAATCATCAGGGAAATGCCAATCAAAACCACAGTGAGATACCACTTCACACTGATTAGAATGGTTTTTTTCAAGAAGACAAGAGATAGCAAGTGCTGGTGAGGATGTGGAGAAAAGGGAACCTTTGTGCACTGTTGGTGAGAATGTACACTGGTACAGCCACTGTGGAAAACTGGATGGCTATTCCCCAAGTAATTAAAAATAGAACTACCATAAGTCCAGCAATCCTACTTCTGGGTATATATCGGAAGAAAATGAAATCACTATATTGAAAGGTATCTGAGCTCCCATGTTCAAGGAAGCATTATTCATCATAGCCAAGGTATGGAAACAACCTAAGTGCCCATCAACGGATGAGTGGCTAAAGAAGATGTGGTACATATATGTCTATATGTACAATGCAATATTATTCAGCCTTGAAAAAGAAGGACATGCTATCATTTGCAACAACATGGATGAACCTGGAGGGCATTCTGCTACGTGAAAAAAATCAGACAAAGACAAATATTGCATGATATCACTTACATAGGAAATCTAAAAAAAGTTGCAGTCGTAGAAACAGAGTAGAAAAGTGGTTGCCAGGGGCTAGGGGGAGGGAGAGAAAGGGAGAGGTAAAAAAAAAATAATAATAATATCAAAATAAAATAGCTCTCCTTGTCACTCTCTTTATTTTTATTTGTCACATTTATTACCAGCCAACACAATATATATTTATTTGATTTCTTCCTTATTATCTATCTCCTCTCAGTAGAATGTAAGCTCCCTGAGAATAGGGACTTATTGTGTCTTATGACTTAAGAATTCTGTCTTATTCACAGTCACATTCCTAGCCTGGAACACTGTGTTGAGCAGATATTTGTTGAGTGAATGAATGAATGGGTCTTCATCCAGTACTCCCTACTTCAACGAGACGTTGCCAAAGACCGACTCTGAGCCAGGCATTGTGTTAATGGCTGGATGTGGAGTTGGATGAGACATGGCTCCCTGTCTTTGAGGATCTCCCAGTCTGGCTGGGGTAGAGGGGAAGGCACAAAGATAGGGAACTACCTCACAGCATAATGAAGTGCTAACATCTGGGAATAAGCTGTGTGTGTGGTGGGGGGGAAGGGGGAAAGCGGTGGGGTGGGGTGACTCATGCTGCTTGGGGTATCTCATTAAGCTCCGCAGAGGAGATGATAGGTGGGCTGTGTGTTAAGGGTGCATAGGCCTTTGCCAACCAGAGAACAGAAAAGGGGCACTCCAGGTAGAAGGAACAGCATATGCAAAGGCTCAGAGTCATAAAAGGGCATGTTGAAAGTTAACTGTGATGTAGCTGGAACACAGGATCATTGGGTCATGGTGATGCGGTGGTGAGAATCTTGGAAGATGATACTAAAGAAGGAGGTTGGAATTTGGGCCTTCCTCTTGGGATACCCATGGGGAGAATTACCACCTGCTTGGGTGCTGTAGGTGTGAAATCTTAAGCTGTATTGTAGCGTGCAAACTTGTTTCCTCTTTCATCAGAGAACTAAAGGTGCAGCCTAACCAAATTTTGTTCACCATTAAGATATTCTTTTATTTTAACCATATCTTGTACTGCAAGATCTCGAGCCAGGGAGTGATCGTGGAGACTTGGAGGTGGGCGGATGGGGCCTGCAGACCCCGGATCCCTTGTCTCTGGGAGACACTGGGGAGTGCTGTTTGGCTCTCAGTGTAAAAACACGAGGCCAGTTCTCCGCCACTCATGCTGCCTTCTCTACTCCCCCCGTAAAGATGACATCACTCTGATTGGTAGTCCAGAGGTTAATGGTGAGATTGTTCAGTGAGAATGAGGGATAGACAGCCAAAGAAAGAAGAGCCCTGAGAGCAGAAACCTTGAATGCTCATTCTGTTTCCTTCAGCTGTGGCTTGTTTAAGAAGATTGTCTGCTCTGTTTCTTCAACTCCTTCTCTTCAGGAGAGAGGATGCGGCTGGGAGCACCCATGCCAGGGCTCCGGTCCGAGAAAGTGCTTCCCTATTGATTTGTGTGTCAGCAATTCAAATAGGGGTATTTATACTGCGGCTGAGCACCTAATAAACATTTAAATTATCATTTAAAAAAACCCGGAAGGGTGTAACAACTGTTCAAGGAACAACCTCCTAAGGAGAGTGGAAAAAACAGCCACATGCACAGTTCTAGGGCCTCGGGAAGAGAGCTGGAAGGCGAGGGCTGTGAGGTTAGCCAAGATGTGCCTCCGGCCCCTGCATTTCTCCTTTTAAATGCTTCTCCCTCCCATCCAAACCCCTCTCCCAGGCTCTGCAGCTCTGACTTCAGACCCGGGCTTCATCATTCGTTAGCTGTGGGGCTTGGGCAAACGACACACATTTCTCTCTGAGCCCTCCTGTTGCATAAATAGGAGGAAATGACAGCATCTCAAATGACATTGCATAGGCAAAGCTCTTGGAGCAGAGCCTGGCTCATAGTAGGTGCTTAACAAATGCTTAGTTCCTAACCCCCTTTCCTTTGCAGGAGCGCCTCTTCCCATTCTTCCCTAAAAGCCATGCCCTGCAGCCTACTAAAATTGGATTGCAGCCCGCTGCTGTCTTACTTGAAAGGGTCTGAGCCGCTAAATCACACCTATGTATAAACGACTGGTAATGAATTAATAGGTTAGGTGGTGGCACTTATGGAATGGAGAGGAGAGAAATGAAGGAAGCTTTAATAGCAGAATGTCAGAAACCAGTTGCAGGCCTCCACAGAGATGTTTTGGGTGATGGGGCTGCTGAAATGTCCCTTAAATTATGCCTGTTAGAAACCACCTCTCTGCTCCTCTGTAAGGACAGGTAATACACAGCTCAGGAATCAGGGGATGGCTCTCTCAAACTTTAATGAGGGCAGCAGAGGGCTCACCCACCGCCCTGACCATTTCCATGCCCTTGACAGTGCCATTAACTGCACCTGCTCCAAAGTCCTGACCACGAGCTGCCCAATTCTGGCCACTCCTCTTTTCTTCTGCTCTAGCACTCCAAGTCCAGTGACCTCACAATTGCGTTGCTCTCTCCGAGCCCCTGACTCTGCCTTTTTCACTCTCCACCGCCTCATTTTACCAGGCTTAGAGTCCATCCTCCATCTTTACCATTAACCCCTTGCAAAAACCTCTCAGGACTCTTGTCCTGTACTCAACTGGAAAACCCCAACCTGGCTAAGTCCAGTTACTGGCCATGCTCACATCTGAACAACCACACTTTGCCAGAGAAGAATAGATCGTTGTGCAGCCTGCTGTCGCTTTACAGTTATGACTGTACATCTCAAGTGCATGCTGGAAACAGTCTGGCAATTCCACAACATTTCCCTCATCCGTTTACTTTTCCACTCTCCAAAATGACAATTTTACATCTCCTTTCTCCAAAGACTGCCTACCGTCCCTTTTTAATGCCTTCCAGCTGATGACCGTACCTGGTATTTGACAGACAGGCACTCCTTCATCTTCCTGCCACTGACTCCACACCTCTTGCTGTCACTGTGCCTGTCCTCTCAGTCTTCCCTCCTTACTCATGGGGGTCATGACTCTGCTCCTCACAAAGGCCAACCCTCCTCCTGTCTTGTGACTTCATCACCTCACCCTTCCTGAGGACTTTGTTCCTGCAATGGTCACCACTCCTCTCTTGAATCTTCTATTTCTCCCTCACGACTTCATTTTCCTGTAAGTAAATAAATGTGCTCTGATGTCTCCTACTTGAAAAAACATGAAAGCCTCTCCTGATTCCACTCTCCTTCCAGGTTCCACTCTATTTCTCAGCTGTCAGCAAAACTTATTGAAAGCATTGCTGTCCCCAATTCTCATTACCATTCTCTCTTCGCCCAGTTGGGCTTCCAACGTCACCACTCCACAGAGACAGCTCAAGGGCACTGGTGGCCTCAAGTTGCCAAATCTCATGGTCATTTCTCTGTTACTTTCATCCTTGGCCTCTCAGCATCATTGAGCAATTATTCCTCTCCTTTAACCACTATCTTCCCTAAGCTTTGGTGACATGCACTGCTTAGGTTTTCCTTCCATCCCAAGGGCCACTACTTTGCTGGTTTCTCTTTCTGTACTCAATGTCTAAAAGTTAGAGGGCTCCAGAATTCAGTCATGGATCTCTCTCTCTTCTCTAGTCTCATGTTCACCGCAGGTGGCCACATACCACTTGTACGCCAATAGCTACCGAATCTATGCTTTTAGCTCTGACATCTTTCTGGAACTCAGCTTAGAGAACTCAACAGTCTACCTGGTATCTCTACTTTGATATTTAATAAAGTCCTCCAACTTAAAGTGTCCAAAGAGAATTCCTGATTCATTGATGTCCTAAGCTTGTTCTTCTAGTCTTCCTCTTCCTGGTAAAAAGTACTACATCCAGCTGGTTGATCAAGTTAAAAAAAAAACAAAACCTAGACGTCATCATTATTTCTTTTTTCCTCACTCACCACTCCATGTTCAGTCCATCAGCAAGTGCCGCTGCCTCTACCTCTAAGGCACTTTTCAAATCCTTGCTTTACTACTAATGCCACCCCCCCCCCCCAACTTGGACCACTGCAAAGCCCCCGACTCTTGATCCTGATAGCACTTGTTTCGGATTGGCTCTCCCGGAGCCAATCTATACTGAAGCTAAAGTGATCTATTGAAAATTTAAATCAGATTTTCTTCCTTCCTTTCTTAAAATGCTCCACTGATTTCCCCCACACTTAAAGTAAAATTCAAATATCTTACTCTGATCAGCAAAATTCTACATATCTCTTTGACTTCCATTTGATACCTCTCTCTAACATTCGCTGTATTCTACTCATATTGGTTTATCAAAAACATCAATCTCAGCACCTCAGGACCTTTGCAGTATCTGTTCCCTAGGATTTAGAGAAATCTTAGGAAGCATCTAATTCAACTCTCTCACTTTGTAGACAAGGAGACCAAGGCCAGTGGTGGGAAGTCTCATAGCAAAGCAGTGATAAAGCCAGGACGAGGTCTTTTGATGGCCAGCACAGTGCTCTTTCCACCAGAATGTGCTGGGTGATTGCTGCCTTCTGAATGCTTCACCAGTGTGTCATCTTGTGAGTTGCAGAGACCCTCACCTTGGTAGAAACATAGATCTGGGATCTGGTTCAGTCTTGGCTGTGATTTTAAGCAAGTTAATCTGGTTGGCCCTAAGCACTGTTGTGGAAATTGTAGTCCTTGAATGTTACTATGGAGAGATTTGGGACTTTTAACAAAAATCTCATAGATCCAAAATTTCTGGGCAATATATGACTCCCTGAGAAAAGATTTGCCATTTTTTTTTTTTTTTTTTTGGCTCGAGGAAGATTTTTGCTGAGCTAACATCTGTGCCAATCTTCCTCTATTTGGTATGTGGGTTGCCGCCACAGCATGGCTTGACAAGTGGTGTAGGTGTTTGCCCAGGATCCAAACCCATGAACCCAGCTGCCAAAACAGAGCATGCAGAACTCTAATCACTAGGCAATGGGGCCAGCCCCTAGATTCCCCAGTTTTTGGTCCACATGGACTGTTTAGTAGATAACAAGGTCAAGCTGTCGTTAGGGTTCCCTTGTTATTCCTTAAGCAAGTCCCTTATCATTGCTTGGTCTCTTCCTCTGGAGTCATCCACGACCTGTCCTGTAGAGAGGATCTTCATTTCAGTCTGGCATAGATCTATGGCCTCTTCACACCCTTATTTTCATTTAGCTGTCACTCCTCACATGCCACATTGGGGCTCATTCAAGCTGATTTCCACAGTCCCGCCCTCTTCCACCTCTCTGTTGACTTGCCTATAATCAAGGGTTATTTGTATATCAGACTTACCTCAGTGAAAAACAGTGTCACTTCAAAGGACTTCATATCATGCTATTATATAAACTGTTTTGGAAAAATAAGAATATTTTAAAAATACTCAGCCTTCGTTATAATTTGTGATCATATTTTTCTTTCTGCTTTTCCACTTATATTCTTTATCATTGGCCTGACTTTGAGTTTTAAAAGTCTACACCTCAAATGCAGATCTTGCCTAAGCATTTGTTGACCTACTATCAACAAAAAGAATGTTTGCTCAGTCACAGAGCATATTCTGCTTTGTCTATCTACCTTCTCCAAACACGGTCAGGGAGGGGAGAATGTCCTTCTTTGTGCAAACCATCTGAACAACACCCTCTACCTCTTATTTGGCTCCATGTACTTTAGGAGATGGAGGGATATTTGGGGTATAATTTTACTTTCATTTTGAGGTTCAGATCCAAACCACAGAGAACCTCTCTAATCAAATTTTAAACTTAAAAACTATTAAATAGCAACAACCCGGACTTCATCTTATACCCCCAAAGATTCCACTAGTTTATTTCTGCTCTCATTTCTTGGCCTTCTATTCTCCTGCAGTACATAATGTTGAGTGGATGCCCATATCATCTGTTTGAGTAAAGATTAGTTGGCTAGTGTTGGTTTGGCCATTTACTCCTCATCTGGATTATCTTTGAGATGTTCTTGAAGACTGATGTTTTAGCATACCCAATGGCACTAGTAACTTTATATCTTCTTCTTTCATTATATTTACTATCATTTAAACAATCTATTTTCTGCTTCATTTACTTGCCCATTCTATGAAAGAAGCACTGGAATCCTCAGGGTGGCTCCTAAACACTCTAAGCTTTCTCTCCCCGTTGCATTTTTTATGTACTTGGCACCTCAGAAGCTTTCTCCCCTCACTCCACTTCCATCTCCATGACACATTCTGGAATGCAGAAACGAACACATCGAAGAGTCCTGAGGTGAGAGACACCAATGGTTCAGGAACTGCCCTAGGTGATGAATAGCCAGCAGTGACTAAGACCTCTGAGCTCATGAGACATACATACATTCTAAGGCAGACAAATCCATGGCCAAGTTCTCTTGGCTTTATCTCCTCAATATCTCTTACATCTGTCCATTTCTCTCTATCTCTAGCCTGCTAGCACTTTATTCAAACTATCATCATAAGCCCCTCACTGTCCTCCCCACATCTTCTCTTGCCTTCTTCTAATCCATTCTCTACACTTTAATCAGAGATCTCATCAATATGTATATCTGATCATGTTACTTTCTGCTTAGACCTTTAAGCACTTCTCATTGATCTTAGGACATAAATAAAAATCCTTAACAAGGCTCTGCATGGTCCAGCTCCTGCCTCTCTCTCTAGGCTTGCTCCTCCTCACTCTGGCCTTTAGACACCCTGGACTGCTTTCAGAGTCCCCCAGACTCCTGAGGCTCTGTTCTGTGCTGTGCTCTTCCCTCTTTGCCTCCCTCCCCTCCCCTCCATCCCATCTCTACATACCTTCCTTCCTCTGCCTAACTTATCTTCATCTGTAAATCTCAATTCAGCTGCCCCTTCCTCCAGGGAGCCATCCTTGGATCTCCAGACTGGGCCAGGTGCCCCTGATACATGCTCTTATAGAACCTTGTAAGTGTCTGTTTATCATTTAAAGTGTTTTAGTTGTGAAATATATCATACACACAGAAGTGTACATAAAACTCACACGTCAAATTTAATCAATAATAATTATTCAAATTTAATCAATAATAGATGCAACCACCTTTAAGGTCAAGCAATAGAACATTGCTAGGACTTCAAGGACACCCCTGTACATCTTTTCCTGATCACAAACCACTCCCTCCACCAGAGATAACAGTTTAACTCCTTTGCTGACTTCATGGTCATAATTTCCTTACTTTCAGCAGGTTTAGAATTTTTCAGCTTAGAAATATATATATTTATAGTTTACATAATATCAATTTTATCAAACTTGATCAAAATATTAAAAATAAAAATATCAAATTTCATATAAATGTATCAAATTATCAGTTTAGAAATATACACACATATATAATTATATATACATAAGATAACTTAATTAATACCCAGTTTCCCAGTAGTTAGTAAGCTCCTAAGGATCAGGGATGCTGTTGTTTATTTTTTTTGAGGAAGATTAGCCCTGAGCTAACATCTGCTGCCAATCCTCCTCTTTTTTGCTGAGGAAGACTGGCCCTGAGCTAACATCCATGCCCATCTTCCTCTACTTTATATGTGGGATGCCTGCCACAGCATGGCTTAAGAAATGGTGTGTAGGTCTGCACCAGGAATCCGAACTGGTGAACCCCGGGCCGCAGAAGTGGAACATGCAAACTTAACCACTGTGCCACAGGGCTGGCCCCCAGGGATGCTGTCTATTTTGCTCACCTCGTACGCCATGGGTCTTGCCTAGCCCCTGGGACACAGTAAGCCCTCAGGAGACATTTCGAAACTAGGTGAATGGAGATGATACCCAGGTGGACTCCAGATAAGAGCTGAACTATTATGAGAGTCCTTATGAGGCTACAAATTGGGGGGTTAGGACATCTACTGCATACGAGGAACATGTTCAAAGGCATCTGCCACTTTCTCCCCAGAAACTTTAAATAAATAAGAAAGGTGATTGAGCAAGCTCTAGGGGGAAATAATTATGTCTGTCTATTTGCATCTATTTATTTATGTAACTATCTATTTATGTATCTATCCAACCATGTAATATTATACAATATGCAACTATTAAAATAGGCTAGAAAAATAGAGCATCGTAGAAAAGCAGGGTGGAAAAATGATAACTACCTCGTTAGCTGGCCTAAGTGTTGGCCTCCATTCATGACCTACAGGAATAAACCCTGTACCTGACAGCAACTCAGACCAGAAGACAGTGAGAAATAAGGTAAACTGTGTCTCAGGGATTTGATTCATGAGGGAGAAAAACTGTGGCAGGATCATGGAAACACATGAATTATTCACAATTCAAACCAGATAAGAGGAAAGAGGAGGAGGGAATGACCAGAAAACACACATCAAGAAAATGAAGCTCTCCACGGCCAGGGAGAGGCCAGGGAGGGTGGCGGTGGGAGCAGCCTAACACGAGGGCTGAAACCAGGAGTGACAGAAGGAGGGAAACCAACTCGTCCCTCGGGCAGGTGAGCCGAGAACTCCTGGCGGGAGTGAGGGTGGCTCTATCATCCCGGGGCCAGTGAACTGAAGGAGCATCCCTACCTCTGACAGCCAGGGAGTAGTAGCCGGCGCCCATGATTGAGTTTACGATAAAAGCTGGTGCCAGGTTCGCTGCTGTCCTGTGATTGCCAAGGAGGGGAAGGCATATCGGACTGGGGCGGCAGGTGGAGCAGGGGTGGGGGCTGGTGGGGCTGGGAGTGGGGTAGAGAGGGGTCAGGAGGGTGGAGGGGTGTCACCCTCCGGAAGCACTGCTTTGTTCTCCAGTTGTGTGTGAGTGTGTGAGGAGAGTGGGGAGCCACGGAGAAAAGACAGGCTTGTTCCTTAACATAAAAGAGAGATTGCGGGTTGTGCTGAAGTGAGAGGGAGCCCATTGTGAGGAAGAGACCTGGAAGGGAACCTGAAGCCAGAGGTCAGGAGCCCGGTGAATGCAGGAGCAGAATGAATGAGAAGCCAAGGTATCTTCAGGAACAGGAGGACAGCTCAGCTGCTTCCAGCGTGAGTCAAGTGAGAGGCAGCCGGGGCGTGGGAGCGGGTCCATCTGGTTTAAAGACCCCGGTGGGGCGGACACGGCCGGTGCCTGCTTGGTTCTCCCCTAAGAGCACAGCTCGGTGTCTGCAAGTGTTTATGGAGCACTTACTCTGTGCCAGGCTGGGCGCATAGAAATAGGTCTGCTCTCAGCAAGGTTACATTCTAACTCAAGGAGACAGGTAGTAAACGTGTAAACAAATAATCGAATAAGGTTATTTTTACATACCAAAAAGTGCTACAAAAGCAATGAGATCAGGTAATGTATTAGAGATGAACTGGGCAAGTGGGGAGGTGGAGGGCGCTGCTTTAGCGAGGGTGGTCAGGGAAGATGACATTTGAGTTTCACCCTGAAAGATGAGCAGGAGCAGCCTTGTGTGTGTCTGGGAGCTGCACGAAGCCAGGCGTTCAGAAAGTAGCTGAGTAATGAAGACAAATGCAACCAAGAGGACAACTCAAACCCAGGGCATGTGCCTCACGGAGCCTGGGTTGCCTTAATCTGTAAAACAAGAAGGTTGGACTAGCTGACTGCTAAGTCCTGCTAGATCTCGGGAAGTCTTCATGGAGAAGGTGGGACTTGACCTGGATCTTGAAGAAAGATCCTCAAAGCACTAGTGAGGTCATCTAAACCAGCACCAAAGGTGCATAGTTTCCTAGAACCTTTAATGAGAGCAAAACAGGAATCTCTGCTTCCCCTCTGCCTGAGGCGTGGTCATCCTTCCTCCACCAGACACGAGATCTTTGTCCTAAAACGCAGCCTGTGTTCCATCTCTGCTGCCCCTGGAAACTTCGTTGAAACTAAAATCCATTACTTCCTGTTCCCATTGCAAAATACTTTTATTTGGCCACTTATCTCATTATGCCTTTTAAAATAGTTAACAAAGCCACCAACCGATCTGTACATCTTTTTCTAGTTGTAAACTCCTTGTTCATGTCTGAGCCCTGAGCACAGTGCCAGGCTTGGGGTAGGTGTCTCCGCGGAGGTTGAAAGACCGAAGGAACTGCGGATGGGGGGGTGTTCTAGTCTGTTGGGCCGCCATAACAGAATACCACAGACCGAGTGGCTTAACCAACAGGAATTTCTGTCTCACATCCAAGATCAAGGTGTCAGCGGGTTCAGTTCCTGGTGAGTACTCTCTTCCTGGCTGGTAGATGGCTGCCATCTTGTTGTGTCTTCACCTGGTAGAGAAAGAGGGAGCTCTGTGGTCCGTCTTCCTCTTATAAGGCCACTAACACTGTCAGACCGGGGACCCACACTTATCACCTCATTTAACCCTGGTTACTTCTGTAAAGCTCTGCCTCCAAATACAGTCACACTGGGGTTAGGGCTTCAACACATAGATTTTGAGGAGATACAATTCACTCCATAACAGTAGGTAAGGATGTAAGTGAGTGGGAAAGCTCTAGAAACAGTTTGAATCTCTCTCTTTGGGCAGAAATGTGTTGCTCAGAGGGGGAGTCCTGGAAAAATGGCAGGGAAGTCGCCTGCCGGGAACCTGCCTCCACGTGTACTGCTCCCCTTGCTGAGGCCGGGACTGCTTCACCTATGTTTTTTCCCTCTGACTGTGGAAATGAGAAAACTTAGGAGGAAAACACACTTGGCTCCCTCAGGGTTCACCCTGGGGCGAGTAAGAGAATCAGATGCTTGTCTGAGCACTGGTTTTGGCAGTGAGGAGGGTGTTGGGAGAGTGGGAGGGAAGGGACAACAGTGGGGGAATAAAGGAGCAATTGCTCTGTCTCCCGGCAGGGCTCCAGGCCAATCATCCCATCACAGCTTTTCTAAGGAGGAATGCTCGGGCCTGGACATCTTTGCTGCAAGACTAGTCATTCCAGGGGAGCAGCCAGGGGCCAGGCAAGGAAAGCAGAATTAATGAATGCTTTTTGAATGCTTTCTTTGTCCTAGGGCTATTCTAAGTGCTTTGCATGTATTAACTTATTACATCCTCATATTGGTTGCCTCATTTTCATGGGAAGACTCAGGGAGATGAAGTAACCTGCTTGCACTCTCACAGCTGGTGATGACTGCTGTGAGCCTCAGATTTGCGCTTTGCAGGCAAGACCCTAACCACTGCACCATGCTGCCGAGGGACCATGGCATCGGCTGTCGTGTGCACCTTCCAGTCGGAGGGCTGCAGAGGGGGCCTGAGGACCTCTGCCAAGCAATGGTAGCCTGGTCTTTTTAGGTCATGCCCCGACTCCCCTGACATTGCCGTGTCTGAAGCCCATGGTGGGCTGCAGCCTGGACAGAGCTGCCACCTCTTCTGAGGCTTGGGGGCTCTAGGTGGGCTGGTGTCTGCACTATGGGCTTTTTTTTGGGGGGAGCTTTTCCTCACCCAGGTTTCTGTAGGGTGGGGGCCAGAGATAAGGAGGGACATGGGACCAGAGGAGAATGGAGAGAGAGGACAGAGAAATGAGGCCACAGAAAGACCTGAGTGGCCACACGTGACAAACAACTGCAGCCTCACGTGACCTCCTTATCTGTAACTGGGCAGGTGCAAGCATCGAGAGGAGGGACAAGTAAATGTCCCTGATAGTAAAATTCAGAGAGGCCCCTGGCCAGGAATAGTCTTCTTGCCCAGCGCCCTAAGATGGTGGTGGAGATGGAAACGTGGACTCTCTTATAGGGGTGATGTCTGCATCCTGAGAAGCACTATATGGACTCAGGAGACCTGATTTCTGGGCCCATCTTGGCCATGAACAACCCATGTAACCTTGGACAAATCATAATCTTCCCGGGCTTTGTTTAAATAAAGCGGCCATATGACGGATCTCCAAGGCCCTTCCAACTCTTACAAGGTTTAGGGCTTGTCTGACTCCTTGGGGTACCAGAGTCTCAGTTCATCAGTTTATTCAGGACAGGATGAGAGTGTTAATGCACCCATCAAGGAGAGAATAAAAGTCCCCATGACTCTGCCAAGCTCCCAGGCCAACTCAGCTTTCTAAACTGCCCAGACTTGAAAAGCTGCCCTGAGTGACCAGCACCGCGGGTTCTGCCCGCTCCTCCCCTTCTTTGCCCAACTGTGACCTTGGCCACCTCATCCCCCATCCAGGCCTCCAGTTCCCCTGCTTCAAGGGGGCAATGGCAGTCCTTGCCGCCTGCCTTCCTCTTCTGGGTTTTATGGGATGAATAGGATAATGTTTTCTAATTACTTGGTGCTCCTCGGAGCACGAGTGCTGTGAGTCAGGATAAAGGACTCTTCTAATCTAGTTGCTTTCAGAGATTATTCATCCAGAAAAATAAATGAGCATTTAAATGAGTGTGGAGGCTGGGGAATGCAGGCCAGAGAAGGCCACGACGGAGGCATGGGGGCAGGGGCCAGGACGGAGCACTGTGGGGTGGCTTGGCAGACACCCCCTGCTCTACATGATATTTTATTTGACCTATGACCCCCTGCTCCTTGAGCTTCCACTTTCTTTGCTCTAGAACTCCCCCAGACTCATGCCCCTCTCTTGTAAAATACATGTTATTAGCTCATTAGGTGGCTGTCCCAGCAGAGACCAGCTGCTGTGGGAACCTTTGGTACTTAGCAGACAGAACCTCTGCCACTTATTACAGAGGGAGGTAGACCGGGATCTCCAGGCCCAGCCTGGTCTCCGGAGTGCTGGCTCTGAGAATGTTCGCTGGGGAAGCTGGCCTTCTTGATTATACGGGTAGCCATGAGAGGGCAACACAATTTATTAGCTCTGTATATATGTGCACACACTCACCCATGAGGCCAGTCTGCATGAAGACAGCGACTGTGACATCCATACTCTTGACTTTGACACCTGACAAAAGGGACATGGTTTAAATGTCACAGCAAGGGCCTGTGACAAGGGTAGTTAGGAACGCAGATGTCTCCATGCTTGACTACACCGTAGGAGGTACTGGGCCCCTGACCCTAGGTGCCACACTTTGGTGGACTGATTTTCTAACTTGGAATTATTTTTAGGAGGAGAAAAAAAGTCTGTGATAAAAATCCTAATGTATTCATTCCTTTATTCAACAGCCAGTTAATTTACAAAGTAGTTAATTGGTCCAAGCCACTGTTAAGCAACATAAAGGGCAAAAATTGTTAGACTAATAATAATTATGATTAGTGCTTTGATGAAATAGATAGGAATCGTGGTTCCCATTTTGCAGCACCGGAAACTGAGATTTTAAGTAACCTATCCAAAGTTTCATAGCCAAAGTTTTGTTCATGAGCTGTCAGAATGCAAGCTTAGCTCTTCTGGCTCCAAGTGAGACACTCCAAAGGAATGGTTTTGGTCTTTCAAAGAGGTGACAATTAGATTAAGGGGCTATGACAAGACCATATACCACAGGGCAAGGAAGAGCAGGGCATGTACCATGAGTGACGTGTGAGTAAGTGCTACAGGAGTTCTGGAGAGGGATCCGGAAAGGTTCCACCGAGAAGGTGAATTTTGACTGGGCCTGGAAGGATGGGGAGCATTTCCCTTGTTGGAGAGAGAAGTGGAGGTCACCCTAGGCAGAAAGAAGGGTGGGGGCCCAGTTACAGAGGAGGGAGTAGACAGAGGGTAGTTGCACGTAGCAAACACCCTGGCTTGGCTGGAGCAGTGGTCCGCAACCCTGCCTATGTATTAGAATCACCTGATAGCCTTTCAAATTACCAGCACCTAGGCCCACATCCAGCTACTCTGGTTTAATTGGTCTTAGTCATTGGTCTCATCATTGGTGTTTTATGAAAGCTCCCTGGGCGGTTCTGCTGTGCAGCTTGTATTGAGACCCACTGGTACTGGGGGAGGACTGGGGGATTCCAAACTAAGGCTATCACGTGCACCCAGGTTTGACACAAACAGAGTCTGAATAAAGGTGGTGATAATGTGAACAGGAAGGGAGACAGGGTGAGAGTTCTTTGAAAGGCAGTGCCTCTGGGCTGATTGTCTATGGAAGTGTACAAGTCATGATGACTAAGGTTTGATCGTGGGTGCCGTTCACAAGAATGAGAGGTACAGGATGGAAAGCAACAAGGTTGGGGGTGGGGGTAATGTGGGAAGAGGATGATTTATTTTTAGACATCTTGAGTTAAAGGAAAATAATTACTGGGCCATCAGACAGGATTGCCCAGCAAGAGTCATGTAAGTGTAAAGCTTGAGCGAAGAACCAGGAATGGAGAATCTTGAGAATTTAACCTCCATTAGAAGTGGTGGCTTAGGCTGAAGGAGTGCATGAGCTTGGAGAGAAAGCAGAGAGAGAGAAGAGCAGAGGGCTCAGGTGGGAACGCCTACATTTGGGAGGCAGAAGGACAAAAAGAGCTTTAGAAGAAATTTCTAAATGGAGAATTGTCGTATTTGCATTAGCCAGTGTCTGGGTCGGGTGGGTGATGGGCAACAGAGTCATTTTTCATGGGCCTGGCTGCCTGCGACTTGGAAATTGATCAGCTGAGTCAATAGCTCCGTGCTCAGACTCAAAGCCCTGGCTGATGTGTGTGCAGGAAGTAGGGCAGAAGCAGTCCTGCTTTCCCTCATCAGAAACCCAGCCTGCTCAGGCATCTGGCGGAGAAACCAAGCTCATTTTGCCACCATCCTTGGCCTCTAAGTCCCTGTAGCCTGAAGGAGGAATCAATTCAGAGCCACATAGGTTATGAATTCACCCATCACAAAGAAGTCCTTTATTCTGAGCTGTCTCAAAGATGAACTCCTGTTTTCCTGGGGGAGACAATTCTATCCACTGTTGCTGTTTTAAATGGATCCCACGACAGCATTTCTTGTGACATCCCAAGTGTCACCCTATGGGACCAACCTAGTCCCTGAGAGGAACTCTGAGGATTTCGCTGAGATCCATCCTTTGAGGGTCCCAAGATGAACGAACTCTAGCAGCAGAGCTGAGGAGGGCAATAATCAGGAGCACATGAGCTGTAGGAGGCTTGGGGCATAGCAAATGGCCAGTCTTCGTCATGGAGGACAGTGGAGAAAAGATTCCCAGGTGGACAGGCAGCTCTCAAATCCTAAGTTAACCTGTCTTTGGGAAGAGCTGTGGATGTGGAAAGAAAAGAATTAAGATGCTGTGGGGGAGAAAGAACATTTTAGCATCTTTGGGCCCCTCATAACCTAAAAGGAGTCTTGGGAAGCCTCTGTAAGTGGCATAAAGACTGTCGGGCCATGGAATGGGTACCAAGAACATTGTCCCCCCTCCCCACCAGCCCTAGAAAATTAAACACATGCCAGCATGTATTTTAAGACAGTACTTCTTGTCCTTTCATGTGAGCATCTTGTTAAGCACAGAATCTAATTCAGTGCATCTGTGTTGGGGCTTGAACTCCTACGCATCTGACAGTTTCCCAGGGCATGCTGAAGCCACTGGTCTACAGTCTACCCCTGAGCAGCAAGGTTTTGGAGATAGTTGACTGAATGAAAGCCAGAGAGACAGCTGAAGGGTTGGCTTTGTCTCCAACCTTTGCACCCATCAGTTCTGCCCTCGGATGGCTTTTGGAACTGCCTTCCTGAATGCTGGCCAGGGAAAAGGACCCGGGAAGCGGGCGGCAGGAAGATGGGCAGGTGGTCTCAGCAGGCTCCTTCCTGGCTGAGTCACAGACTCTGACTTCTCGTCATCTTGCATATTACCCAGTGGCTGGCTGTCTCAGTTTATTGGCTTCTGAGGCTCCTGGCTCAGGCAGAGTAATTACAGTTGAGGCCCTGATGAATTGGAGGCCAGTAATTAAAGCGCCTATTGATTTTCTACTTAGGAGTTCCCTGTAGCTGGAAACAAAAGTGGGGAGGGGAGAGAGATAAACAATCCGGGCAAGGTATTTTGAAGCAGGGGAGTGTTCAGTGTGTTAGCAGGGCCCGGCAGTCACTGAGGAGGGGCTGCGGGGTAATCGTTTATCACTGGCCCATCTCTTTAGAATTTGAGAATTGATCGGCTAGTCAATATGCTTCTGGGGCGCAGTGCCAGTGGAGTAAGGGGAAGGAGGATTGTCTTCTGCAAAGAGTTCATCCTTAGATCTCCAAACCATGAATCTGTCTCGTTTTGCTGCTTCATTTGGCTTATTTTAATTATGAATTGAAGCCATCGCCTTGTTTATATCATCTGCCTTCTTCCGGCAACAATGAGCTTTCCATCACTAGAAATTTGTTTCTGGTCGCTTCTGAGGCCAGACACTGGAAAGCGGGGGCTTGGGAGAGGGGTGTGATGGGGAGGAGAAGGTCTTAGAGGGAGAAGGGCTGAGGGCAAGTAGGGGGAGCTGGAAAGAGAATGACTCCAAAGAGGGTCCTGGAGGCTGGCCAGGGCTGAAGGGTGGGAGGAGAGTGGAAGAGAGCGGACAAAGTCATTAGAGAGAACAAACTGTATAAGCAGAGGGCGGGGAGAATCCAGAGTCCAGAGAGAGAATGGAAGCAACAGAGAGAAAAGAGGCAAAGAGAGGAGGGAGAAAGAAAGGCCCGGAGGTTGATGTGAGCTGGAGAGAGGTGAACAAGACAGGAAGAGGGTTTTTGGTGGAAATATAAAGCGCATTTAAGTCTTATTTCAAGATTGCTTAAGTTATTTTGGTGCTTTTAACTCTTAATTCATCTTCCTTTCACTGAGCTAATGTGAAGTGTGAAAGAACAACTAATGAGAGGAAGGCCTAACCGGCAATTTTATTTTTGTCAGCTCCAGGGAGCTCTCTCTTCCTCCTCTCCCGCTGGGTCACTTGATCAGAGACGATTCTTTTGTTTCTCAGAGAAACGTTGCTCTCCTCCTAAGCCTTTTCCTCTCACCCCTCTTCACTGCTGCAGCTGGTTTGGCTGCTTAATGATGATGAAGTTAGATTAGGATCTGGGTTTTGATAATGATTGAAGCTGGGCAAAGAGAAGCATTTTAGCATAAAGCAAGCTGGAACACAATTACCCATTTTCCCAGTCAGGACAGACAATAGTGGTGGTGGGGAGGGCTGAGTTGTGGAGAAGGAAGTGGGCTGTTACTTGTTATAAGTTGCATTTAAAAAAAAGTTCTATAGAAATACTGAACGAATTTATTCGCCTTATTCAATCTAACGGCACAATGTGCTTGCATTGGAAAAAAATCTGCCTCGAGTATGCCCAGTAAATGGCAAAAGGGGGTGGGGGAGAGAGTGTTGTTTTGTGTTAAGTAGCTGCTGTGTGTAGACGGTTGTATAGGGCGCTGCCCACAGCAAACCCAGGGCCTGCCCTCACAAAGTTTAAAGGACTCCAGGGCTCGATTCTTATCTGTGGCAACATTTATGTGGCGAATCTTAATGGTTCCCAGCCTATCCCAGTGTCACGTCCCTGCTTCCTCATGTGCCCCTTTGCACCAGCCTGCCAGGTCCCGACCATTCTCCTGTGTTTCCCACCCTTCACCCAGTTCCCTCAGCCGGAAGTCCATAGACATGGTGGATTTTTCCCTTATGCCCCCAATTCGCTGGGTCACCAAGCCTTGTCATGCTACCTGGTCACTCTTGGACCCTGTTCCTTCCTTTCCATCTCTGCACCCCAGGCCTGAGTTCAGTCCCACATCGTCTCTTACTTGGACTCTTGGGTTATTGCGACGGCCTCCTCACTGGTCTCATACTATCCTGTTCGAACTTCTGTGCTACCCGCAGAGCAGTTTATCCAAAATGAACACCTAACAATGTTACTTTCAGTTTTTTAATGGCTCCTCACTGCCTGCAAAATGGAGTTCTTTGCAGCCATGTGAGATAGGCAAGAGACGCAAATTCTCTAAGCCTAAGATCCCTCACCTGTAAAGTGGGGATTTTAATGGTTGCTCCACGGGGTCCTTATGAGAAGGAAATAGGTAACGTGAGTAATGTGAGCACAAGGCCTGGCACGTAGAAATTACCAGTAGTGGGAGGAGCTGATGGTGGTGCTGGTAAGAGGAGGAGTGGTTCTTATTTTTATTGTTACAGAGGAAATTCTTTATGATCTGGACCCAAATTTATACCTACAGCTTTGACTTTTCTCCCTGAACTCCAGATTTATATATGTGTGTGCGCGTGTGCGCGCACGCACGTGTAACTGGCCGCAGCTTTTTTCACTTGGCTATCTAATGGACATCACAAATTTAACGAGTTCAACACTGAAGTCCTTGCATTCTGCCTCCCGTACGTGCTCTACCTCAGTTTTTCCAACTCAGTAAATGACGATTCCTCTCTTCCAGTAGCTCAGAGCAAAACCCTTGACTGCTCTATTTCTCTCACCTTCCATATTCAGTCCCTGTGTAAGTCTCTATCTTCAGAATCTGTCCAGAATCCAGCCCCTCTCACTCCCTCTCCCACTTGGACCCTGGTCCCAGCCTCTCTTCTGCCTGGATTACTGCAGTGGCCTCCTCCCTAGCCTTCCTGCTCCTGTCCTACCCTTTATGGTGTGTCTCTTCGCAGTGGCCAGAGGGCTGCCTTTATAACAGAAGTTGAAGCACTCCTCTGCCCCCAACATTCCAGGGGGCCCATTTCAGGGCACTTCTCCATGTGATCCTCCATCCCCGTGCTCTCTAACTTCATCTCCTACTGCCCTGGCCCTCGCTCACTCTGCTCAGCCAAACTGGCCTCCTTCTGATTCTTGAATGTGTCTGGAAGCTCCTGCCTAGGGCTTTTGCGCCGGCCGTTCTTCCCTCTGCCTGAGACACTCTTTCTCCAGAGATCCACATGCCTTCCTCTCTCATCTCCTTCAAGTCTGGCTCAAATGACACCTTCTTCATGATGCCTGCCCTGGTGGCCTTATATAAAATTGTACCCCCATCATTCCCAATCTCCCTTACTTGCCTCTCCTTTCCACTCAGCACTTAGCATCTCCTAACATAGTATATAATCTACTTATTTACTATGTTTCTTGTCGATCTCCTTCCTATAGAGTGTAAGTTCCATGAGAGCATTGAATTTTGTCTAATTTGTCCACTGTTTTATTCAGCAAATAGAATGGTGCCAAGCATATAGTAGACACTCAACAAATCTTGTTGAAAGAGGCTTTTGCCATTCATACCACCTGTCAGCACTAATATTGTACCCCAAGGAGCTCTGCTTCGGGCACATTTGGACCTTGGTTTACAGACATTTCTCTAAGACTCCAAGTTCCATTTGCTCTCCAGGGCCGGCTCACAGTACTAGATGAATGCTTAATGTATAAATACTATTGATACATTGGCCATAAGTAACTTGTATAATTAAAGATGCAAATAGAATTTTCTTTCATAAAGTTCCTTCAAAATGGACCAAGGTTCCATTTGTCTGAAATGGTTGCCAGCAGCTGAAATGCTTCCCTCATAAGGGCCAGAGTGTGCCCCCCATTTCCCCCTCACCAAGCTCACAGTTCATTTGTCTGTTGGCGTCATAGCAACAGACCTTGAAGCCTGGGGGAAGCCAATGTCCGAAGGTAGACGTCTGTCTCTGAGCAGTGGCACGTGTCCTCTTATTCAATGCAGTGAATTCCTTCGTCAACCTCTCATAGGATGTAAGAGACGGAGAAGTGGAGAGGAGAAATGACTTACGCGAGGTCACATACATCAGCCTTGATGGAGAGCTGCGTAAATAGTAGGCAGCAGCAAAGCTCTGTCTGTGTCCGAGGCCATCTCGTGGGAGGCCTGGAGTCCCAGGGTGAAGAAATGATACTTTATTTGGCAGGGAAGGGGGAAACACCGAAAGCTTTTGAAGAGAAAAGTAACGTGACAGTAGTCAAAGCCTTAAGAAAATTCATTTGGCAATGATAAGAAAGGGAAATAGGAAGGAGAGAGCCTGAGACTGGACTATGGCTGTAGTCTTTAAGAAGTGGTTAGGGCCTGAATTTGGAGAGCAAGAATGCAGAGACAGGCAGATTGAGGGACCGGCTCTAGCTAAACGATCATTTACAGGGCTGGGCAAGTAACAGGTCTTAGGAGGGCTATCTGGAGGGCTCTGGAGCATGGCCTCTTCATTTATCACTCTGCACACTTCCAGGGTGATCTCTGCCATTCTCATGACTTCAGCCACAGTGCCACAACTCCCAGGTGTGTAACTTCAGCCCCAGACTCTCCCTGACCCATGCACATTTCCTAAGCTGCTCCCGTGGGAGACCTCACAGAGACCTCATGCTTAGCACGTGCACCCAGAGCTCACCATCTCCACCCCTTCCACCCCACGGCTCAGGAAAGGCTTCACTGTCCAGGCAGGAACTAGGCAATCATCCTCAGTCCCTCCCTCCCCATCTCCACCCACTCACCAAGTCCTCCAGCCATGCTTTATACACCTGTAAAACCTACCCACTTCTTCCTCTCTCCTGCCACTGCTCTAGGCCTGGAAACCGTTCTCTCTTTCCTAGATAATTGCAGTAACCTCCTACATGATCTTCCAGTGGCTACTCTTGCCACCCTCCAATGCATTTACTCTAATGAAGTTTTATGTGTTTTTAACATAGCCTGAGTGAGCCTTGAATAATGCAAACCTAGTCATACTTTTTTCCTACTAAAATGCACCAATAGTTCCCATTGTCCTTAGAATCATCGGCTACATCCTTAATATGGCTTCAAAGACCACTGCAATCTCCACCCACATCTGTCTCTTCCTCACTTTGTATTAGAGTGAGTTGCAGAGATGTTGATCTCACCTGAAAGCCGCTGAGCTCTCTGAAAGTGGAGATCACATCTGAACACCAAGCAGAGTACCTGGCACAGGGGAGGTGTATTAGTCAGGGTTCTCCACAGAACCAGAACCCATAGGATATGTATATATGTATAAATATACATATATATAGAGAGAGATAAAGAGACAGAGATAAGAGAGACAGAGAGAGATTTATTATAGGAATTGGCTCACATGATTATGGAAGCCAAGAAGTGCTGCTGAGACTGGCGAGGCAGTGAGCTGAAGGTACAGATGGAATTAATAGACAGAACACAATCTATATATTCAATGGGACAGGGGACCATCAAGGACCGAGGTGAGGTCCCTCTGATCAACACGTATTTATATGTGGGTAAAGAATCACAAGCATAAGCATGTACAAGAGCAGGAACTCATGCCTGCAGGGACACACAAGCCAAAGTCCAAAGGTTCTATTCTTCATCCTTCCGACACACACCAGCCCTATCCCAGGTCATTCCCTTGGGGAGTATCTTAAGAACAATTAGCAAGGTATGCTGGCGGCGTTCCATTCCTGCAATGGCCCGGTGTTCCCAAGACCCTTGCCTTCATGCTCGATAACATACTCCCCTCCAGCCTTGGATTCCAAAGCACAAGCCATCTGGTATAATAATTATGAGAGTCAGCAGATCACAGATCTCTCAGCCACCCATTTGGAATTTATTTTTCCTAGGCTTAAAGCCTAGCAAGAATGCTGCTATGATCTCCTGCAGCAAAGAAGTCCTATGATCTGCTGTCTGCAAGCTGAAGAACCAGGAAAGCTGGTGGTGTAATTCAATTCAACTCCAAAGTCCTGAGAACCAGGGGAGTCAATTGTATAAGTCTCAATCCCAGTCTGGAGGCCTGAGAACCAGGAGTGCCATGTCCAAGTGGAGGAGAAGATGGGTGTCCCAGCTCAAGCAAGAGAACAGATTCATCCCTCCTCTGTCTTTTTGTTCTGGTCATGTCCTCAGTGGATTGGGTGATACCCACCCTCATGGGTGAAGGTCATCTTCTTTACTCAGTCTACTAATACCAATGCTAATCTCTACCAGAAACAGCCCCTCAGACACACCCAGGAATAACGTTGACCAGGTACCTGGGCATCCCTCAGCCCAGTCAAGCTGACACCTACAATGAACCATCACAGGAGGTGCTAAAGGTATCCCTGAAGGAAGCAGTGGGGTGTTGAGTAGGCGCAAATACTACAACAGGTCCAGAAGATAAGGGCTGAGCAAAAGCCATTGGAATTGACACTGGAACAGAAAGTCTGTGGGCCCCAGCACAATGTCTAGGAGACATCACTGAGCCAGGGAGACCTTACCCGCTTGGCATGTTAGGGGAGTGAGCATTCTGGCTGACTAACGTGTTTACTTCTGGTGAAGGTCCAAGTAAATTTTGTTTTCAACCCTTGCTGGCAAAATTGCTTCGTTCTACAACAAATGTGTTGATTATCTTGCCGTTAGAAACCGTACCAAGTACAGAAACCCAACTAGTTAATAAATGAATGGTTTTCTGGTAATTTTCGGGTAATTTGGACCTTGGTCTTCTATGTTCGAAGCAAAAGTGGAGGATGCGTCCTACCTGGACTTTTGAATAAACTTCTGATTTCCCCTTGGGCGATGTGTGTTATGTGTGAGGGCGAGGGAGGGAGTCCTATCTGGGCTGTGTTACAAAGAAGCTACATGGCATCGGGAAAGTCCTTCATTTTCTCCCTGGTGAGTTCAGACTTGCCGCACCAACATTGCAGAGCTGTCATGAGGATGGCATGAGATAAGGCGCTTGAGAGACCCTGCCGCCCCCTGCCTGGCACGTGGGAGATGCTCACTTCCTGTTCCATGGCTAGGCACCCGAAAATGTGGGACAAAACATAAAGCGATAGAATATGTCCTTGCAAAGCACAGATGTTCAATGTGGGGACTTCAGTTTTCTTTCTCGCCCTTAAAAATCATGGAATTTGCATTTTATTCCTAAAAATTAAGAGCACAACAAAAATAGTTAATTAAAGTTGTTAGTTAACCCAGGTTGTACTTTTCATTATCTCCCTCCTGAGGATAGCAGGGAAGTGTAGTGGTTTGGAGGAAGGGAGGAAGCTGCACTGCAAGACCATTACTCTTCCCTCTGGACCTCAGGCCGGTGCAGGGCGTGGCCAGGAGATCCTGTCCTTGCAGGGGAAGCTGAAGGGAGAAAGGAAGGAGGAAGACCAGCTGGAGGCCAACGCAATTCTCCCCGGGAGCCCAGGGCAGGGGCCAGTGGCCTCAGCTCTGCCTGAAGCGGGCGTTCCTGTTGCTGACTCTCGGTAAATGGAAAATAATGTTATGCTGTGCTAACGTTTTCCCAGCGTTGCTGCATAAACAAGTTGGGAAATTATACCTGGGTTTTAAAAAATTAAAAAAAAAATAAACATGCAGTGCTCTTTGTACCTGTTCTTAGTCATTAAAAATGTGTTTCTGAAGTGCTAAATTTATAGTTAATTGCACAGTTAATTCATTATGTAGCACTATTTTTCCTTTGTAAAACTCCACATTAAAGCAAACCCAACCAATTACTTGAAGTCTTAGAGATACCACAAAAGGAATGACTTCATTTAGTAAATAATTTTAACTTAAGTAATTATTTACTGAAAGCAAGAGTTTGTTGATTGCCTCAGAAGGCTGCTTGCTATTGGCCTCATAATAAACCTTCCATGTAATTCTTGATTAATTACTGGCACCAGCAACATTTTATTTACTTTGAAGAAGTTGGGTTTTACTAAGAGGTTATAAAATACAAAATATCTGTGAAGCAACCCCTCTTGGTCTTTTTCAGGCCCTTGAACAAAAGGGAGGGGAGTGGTTCCCATTGCGTCCCCCTCAGAAGGTGAGACACCCAACTCTCCTGTCCCTCAGCATTTCTTTATAAACTAGGCTACTGTTCCAAACCAGGGTATAGACAACCCCCTGTTTTTTCCTTTTGTTCTTGTTTGCCACATGCTTCAAGAGGTCATGCACATAGTAGGTACTCAAATAAATCAGATAAATGAAAATATATAACAATACCAGCAGCAGCATTTAAAAAAATATACATGTCCGTCAAATATAGAATAGGAATCAATAGCATTCAGAGGAGTTTTTTTTTAAAGGCAAGATAATTAAAGTAGTTCAGAAATAGAAGAAAAGTGGCTAAATGAGCCAATCATTTTCAACTTGTTTGGAATTGCAACCTGGAATTTTGATAGTGTTCCTACAGTGCTCCAGGGCATATGCTTCTTTCTAAAATTAATGTGAACTAGGAGAGTGTTCTAAGAGTTTTGTGTATGTCAGAAATACCCTGAAGGATCAGAAAAGTCACACTTAGGGATCATTGCTCCAATTTTTAAGCATCTCTAGGCCTCAGATGACAGGCTCGAAGCAAGACCAGTGAGGCCAAGCCAACGGGCTCCTCACTGCTCAGGTCTGCTTCTGAACAGTGCAAGGAGGAAAGAATGACGATGGGGCCCTCATCTCTGGAACAGATAACCTTCTAACCATGAGGAGCAGATGGCCAAAAAAGGATCTTGAAGATTAATATTAGAAAACAGCCCGGTTTTACTTAGAAACGTTTCTTGGGAATGACCATTCATTCTCTTGTCTTATTTGAAGGGCTGTTTATATAGAAGAGGAATTAAAATTGACCTGCATGGCCCTGGGGTGCCAGAATCTGGAGCAATGGGTGGAAGAGTCATAGAGAAGGAGATTTCCATTCAGGGTAAGGGAGAAGTTTCCAATAGACCAGGAAATGGTGTGTTCTCATGCTAACATGTTCAAGCAAGGATGTACATCCCAGAGATGCTGAGAAAGATCTAAACCAGGTGTGGTGGGGTGACGGTGAGGTGGTCAGGGGGTGGGGGTGGCTAGAAGAGTCCTCTGATCCTTACCACATCCTTTGAGACGTCTTACCCCATCTTTTCCTGCTTCCCTGGATATTCTTAGCTTGTTCATGTCCTTCTTAATGGATGGTGCCCAGGTGAACATGGCACTCCAAACTCAGAGTGGAGTGCTGAGTAGGGCAATGGCATCCTTTGATTTGGACTTCATATTTTATTAATATAGCCTAGACCATATCAAGTCCTCCTTTTCACCCAGGCCTGAAATACAGTAGTCTCCTCTTACCCTCAGTTTCACCTTCCTAGGTTTTAGTCACCTGCCGTCAACCGCGATCCAGAAGCAGGTAATTCTCCTTCTGACGTATGGTCAGGTCAATGGTAGCCTAATGCTCTGTCATAATGACTATGTCATTCAGCTCACTTCATCTCATCACATAGGCATGGTATCATCTCACATCATCACAAGAAGAAGAAGGGTGAGTACAGTGCAGTAAGGCATTTTGAGAGAGACCACATTCACATGACTTTTACTACACTATATTGTTATAACTGTTGTAGTTTATTATTAGTTATTGTTAATCTCTTACTCTGCCTAATTTATACATTAAACTTTGTCATAGGTATGTATGTATAGGAAAAAACAGTATATCGTAGAGTTCGGTATTATGGGGGTCTTGGAACGTGTCCCCCACATATAAGGGGGGGACTACTTTATGCCATTTGGATGTTTGATACGGAATTTAAAGTCAACCAAATCCCCGTGATTTCCTTAGCTGAACCGCTACCAAGATAGATCTCCAATATGCTGACCTTACAGAATGGATTTTTTCAAGCAGAACTTTATGCTGTTACATTTTATCTCATTAGTTTCAAACTATGATGTTATTGGCTTGGGAGGGGGGAGTGGGTAATTCTGAAGGCTGATTCTATCCTCTGAGACAATAAATGTTCCTCCCTCTGGGTCTTCTGTGGCATTGTAAGCATGTCTCCCACATTTTCATCCAAGTTAGGACAGGCCTTGGCAAATCGTGGGAAATATCTCTTGGGACCTTCCTCTAGGTAAACCAATCACAAGCTGAAGAGGTGGCGAAGATCTTAGTGGATGTCTAATTCAACATTTTTATTTTATAGATTAAGAAACCTAGATTTAAAAAATCAACAATCTTGGGGCAATGTTGTTTGGTCAGTTGCAAATCAATCTATCTTTATTAATATCTTGACCACATATTTCCACCTTGTCCTTGAAACATTGTGAAAAATCTTGCTGATCCTTCAGTCAAACGCACACACACACACACACACACACACACACACACACACACCCTTGGTTTGTTATCTATTTTTGTCTTATGTTGGCTTGAACGGATCAAGTTTTTCTTTCCAAAGGCTCACAAGCCATCTCTTTATCCTTCTAGAATTTAGATCAATTTTCAGTGTAGAGAATACTTTTATATTCAATTTCATAAATTCTAGAAAACAATGTAACTTCTAGATCAAAGTGGCTCACTAGTTGGTTTTAAAAAAATTTTTGGCCAAAACCAAAAAACAAAACCATCAACCTAAAATCCAATTCAGAATATGTTTTAAACATTGTTCTGGAATTGAGGAATCTACAATAGCTGAGTTCAAGGCTTTATTGTGCCTCCCCAAATTTCCCAAAGCCAATGTGTCCTTCTCTGGAGAGTCTTTCTCTCTCCCACAGTGTGGCCGCGGTATTAGGCTGTCCCGGGCAATGGGTGGCAGAAACTGTGAAACCTGGGAGTTAGTGACTATGGGAAGTGGCTACATCAGCAGGCTAGGTTGGACCCCGTCTGTCTCAAGCACTGGACGAGCTCAGCCCTCGATGGGCAGCTTCTGAGACCATCCTGCCCTCATCCCAGCTGGAGGAGACTCTGGACTCCAGCTCCATCCCCATAATACTCTTTGCATTTTTATTTTCACCTTCTTGAGGAAATAAAACACCCTCCAGGCCCGTCGCCTTCCTCCCTTGCCTGGATACACTGCAGAGGAACCTAAAGGAAATTATCCAAAGAAAGAAGGGAGCCGTGGATGAGCGTCTGCGGGTGGGTGTCTGTGAAGGCACACATCATCTGAGTGACAGGTTTGCATGTAAACAGCCGCAACTCATGAAAATAGTTTTTAATCTACTTGAAAGGCATATTCTGAGAAGGAAATCAAGTTCCCTCCAGGTGCGGGGAAGCTCTTTGAAAGAGGAGCTGCTGCAGCGAAAATACAAGCCATTATGCGACTCTACTTTCTATGACCCTTTCTTTTCTTCCTTCTGGGCCACCTCCTCTACCCCTCCCCGTCTGTGAACTCCTCTCCAGAGGGCTTTTGACTGGAGAGAGGGAACAGAGTCAGAGGAATTACTTCTCTCTTTCTCAGCAGATCAAGGCCAAGCTCCATCAACTGGGCGCTGCTTGACTTTCCACCGAATGTCTATCTAATCCTGTTTCCCATCTTTTTTCAAGACCTCCTTCTCTTGGCAGGCCGGTCTCCCATCGCCTCTCCTTTCCCATCCTCTGTGCTGCCCACCAACGGTCCCCACCCCAATCCCGTGCTCCTTCAAAGGCTCCACGTTGTAGTCTGTGGCACAGGCTAATCCTTGACTAGAGTCGTCCTGTTGTTCCACATTATGGTGTAAAGGATTTTTAAATTGAATTAAAATTTTTATTGTGGTAAAATAGACATAACATAGACTTTACTATTTCAGCCATTTTTAACCATACAGTTCTGTGACATTAGGTAATTCACATTCTTGTGCAACCATCGCCAGTACCCATGTCCAGAACATTCTCATCATCCCAAACTGACACTCTGTCCCCAATAAACAGTAACTCCTTAGTCCTCTTTCCCTAAATTTTAATTATATAAATAATAGAGCAATACATTGTCAAAATAAAATAATACAAGTAAGGTACAGTCCTCTTTGACTATCACATTGATACCAATCCCTCTCTGAGATTCAACGACTGTACTTACCTATATAAATATGTATATACATATAAACATATAAAATAAGGTTTGTAGCTTTTAGAAAGTGATACATACATAACTATCATATCATATCATAAATGATTTTTACAATGATATCATATCATTGTACTGATACTTGCTATTTTCACTCAGCCATATGTCTTTAAGATCATTCCATGCCAGTACCTAGAAATCTACCTCATTGCTGGGGTTTTTTTGTTTTTGTTTTTGTTTTGGTGAGGAAGATTGGCCCTGAGCTAACATCTGTTGCCAATCTACCTCTTTTTGCTTGAGGAAGATTGTTGCTGAGCTAACATCTGTGCCAGTTTTCCTCTATTTTGTATGTGGGACACCGCCACAGCATGGCTTTGTGAGTGGTGTGTAGGATCAAAACCCATGAAACCCAGGCCTCCCAAGTGGAGTGTGCAAACTTAACCATTATGCCACTGGGCTGGCCCCTACCTCATTGTTTTTAAGTGCTATGTAGTATAGTTATGCCATAGTTAGCCATTCCCCTATTTAATGGTTTCCAGATTTGTATGTCTTTAATTTCAATAGAAGCCACCAGATTACCTTCCAAAGTGGCTGTACTAATTTATAGTCCATCCAACAGTATATGAAAGTATCTGCTTCCCCACAGTCCTCAACACTTGAGGCCAATAAAAGGTAAATTTATCAAGGAGTTCCTTTCTGCCTGACACTGTTCTGAATGCTGTATGTGTATGAAATCACTGAATGCTCACAATGACCCATGAAGGTGGGTATTCACATTATTCCCCCTTTAGAGACCCAGAGAAGCTAGGAATCTCGTGCTGGGGCACACACACTGGCAAGTGGTAGAGCCAGGAGCCAGCCCCGGATAGTCTGACTTCAGAGCCCCTGCCCTCATCCATGCCGCCATTTTACCTGATTGCTGCCCATCCAGTGGTATACCAGGTGCCTCCTGGTGCTTTAATTTGCATTTCCCTCATTGCTATTTGGAGCGAGCACCTTTTCACAGGTTTACCGGCCATTTGTCTGTTCTTTTTTTGTGTGTTGCCTGTTCGTACGTTTTGCTCTTTTTTCTATTAGGTGGTTTACTGAATTGTAGTTTAACAAATGATTCTGTCTGATTTCTTTGGTGAAGGATCATTATTTATACCTTGATAAAATGATCAGTACAGCCGAGTGTTAACTGAGTCTAGACCCTAGCCTAGCTATGAAAGGTGACATATATGAAATTTAAACATTCTTGCAGACATTCAAGAAATTTTCGTACAAACGTGGACATCCATTCATTCATTCATGGAATATTTTTTTTTAATTGAATGATACTCTGAACCCAGCACTGTTCAAAGGAACATCACAGATCATAGAAGGGTTAGTAGAGATCTTATTCAAAACCAAGAGCTGTTAACCTTTACAGCAAATGGATCTAGAATGAATGTGGTACTAATTGTTTCCACCTGCTTTTACCAACAGCCCCTCTACTGAAAAGACATGGACTGTCAATTAACCCCCCCAAGAATCTGCCAATGTAAATATTTTTGAAGTTTATATATTATTAGCCTTTCAGTGAGGAAATTACTCTCAGAGAATATTTATTTTAATCCTCTCCCTCTCCTTTCTTTCTTTCATTCTTTTTTTCTTTTATTTAAAAAATTTTCCTGGAACATCAAAATATAGAGCCCTGTACAGAGCAGATGCTAAGAATTATGGAAGGGTATTTTGGATTACCATGTTTGAGCAGGAAACTGTCTGTGGTAGCAAACTGAAAACTTTAGGAGTAATTGTGCCTTTTAAATGAAAGCAGATCCAAAGGATTTTGTGTGTTTCAAGCACGTTTTCACCCCCAGTAGAAAGAAGAAACCTACATCCTCATTTGGTATTGATCCAGAACAGCCCCGAAATGCAGGGCATTTAATGGCTCCAGATGTTTATCGCTGTGCATTGGGCAGCTGCATCCAACTCTAACCCGAAATCTCACAGAACTGTGATGCAGACCTGCCGTTCAGACGGAAAGCCTTTCTTCCTCGAGGCTGTTTCTTGGTAATGCTCTGTGCGGGCACACACACCTGCTGAGCCTCGAGGTAGGATGGTTGGGAGGGCGTTTCTGACCCTTTACCTCATTTCAGCATGGGATAACCAGACCCTGTCCCCTCTTCATAATGTTTCCTGCCCCTCATCTGCCAAGAGGCTGGGTCCAGGCTGCCTGGTCTCTTGCCAAGGACGCCTTTCTTCCTGTCTGTGGGTCTGGAGGAAGGAAGATTCTCATGGATCCAAAAATCAATGTTTCTAGGGACTTCCATTCTTTACATTACAAAGAATGCTGGCCTGGTGACAACCCAGAGGCGGCATGTCAGTATAAGAATAGCTTGGGGCACTGTGCAGGTGGCTCCGTGGGTGAGGGAACTGAGGAGAGTCTGCAATGCTGCTATATTTGCTGGCTTCTTCTCACCGAGTGCATGCTCGTGACCTGCAGTGTGGGGTCCCAATGTGTGGCCGTTTAGCACGCATGGAAGATGCAAAGGCCACAAAGTATGCCTCGGAGTCACCCTCAGAGTATCTTCCTTTGAAAATATCCCTGGAAAAAGAGTAACTGGACTTGCTATTTATAGAAGACAAAATAATTAAGGGACAAGACTGTTTAATCAGGGTGCCAGTAAATAAAATTGATTTAGCATCTATTGTGTTACAGAGAGCTCTCTGTACTCCACTATAAATTGGCTGAAATATCTGTGTTCTAGAGCCTGTGATCTGGCTAGTGAAGTCAGAGTGTTGGAGCTGGGAGGCGTGGCTGAGGTTCTCTGGCTCAGTCCTTCTTCTGGTTTAACATGTATGGGAATCGCCTGGACACCTGTGAAAGTGCAGACTGTGGCTCAGTAACTCTAAGTGGGGCCTGCATTCTGCATTTCTAACAAGCTCCTTGGTGAGCCCCATGTTGCTGCTCCTCCACCAGCACACTAGGTTGTTGAGAGCCCATGTGCTCACCCACTGCTGGGATTTCTTAATTGGAAGCACTGGTAACATATAGTTGAACAACATATTGGACTGCGTGTCACTGTAGCCGGGTTCTAGCACTGCCACTCAGTAGTGGGTAACCTTGAGCAAACCACCTGTAGAATCCTCGCTCCAAACTTTATTATTACTCCAACTCAAACCTCATCCCTAATCTTTAAAAGCCCCCCTCTAGCAGGTGCGTGCGGTGGGGTGTACGCTGGCTCACTGGGGGCTGGGGAGGCAGGACTTGTTGAACTAAGACTTTGCTCTAAATGGCCCCACTACTGGAAGGAGTGTTTTTATGTTTTGTTTCTGATTTTAGGAGAAACAGTTTTGAGAGGTATGCGTGGGGCCTTAAGCAAGGCCAGAGCGGGGAGAAGAGGTGGGTGGGGTAAGTGGATCTGGGAGGCCCATTTGGATGGTGAAGAGAGGGGAGTGGCAGGGGACTTGTGAGAGAGGGAGAGGAGGTAAGCGCACGGTGAGAGGGGAGGCAAGAGGAAAAAGATGGAAAGAGAAACCGTGAAGGCAGAAAGTGATAGATTGTGCAGGTTGAGGGCAACAACTGAAGCATGAGCCAGTGTTTTGGCAGCAGGCATGAAAGTATAGGGAGAGACTGGAGAGAGAGCGCACGGATGACAGGTCAGGCGCTATCGAGGGACGTGGAGTGAAAGAAATTGCAGAGGAAGAGAAAAATCAAAGGCGCATTTTATGGCAAAGACGCAAACTGCCAGGGGCTGAAGATGGAGTTTATTTGGGCCAGAGGCCTGAGAAATCAGGCTGAGGGAGGAGGACGAAGCCTTTGAGGTAAAGTTTTCTGAGACTGGAGTTTGCAGGTATCAATGAGAGGGAAATATGGGACAGAGGACTGGGCGGAACATGGAAGAAAACAGCCCTTTCGTGGAGATGTGGAGCCTGTCGGTGTCACAGCAGGGGAGCCATAAATGGGATCAAAGGAGGCCCTGATTCCAGCTCTGTGGTCTGCTTGCCCTAATGCTCTCCAAGCCCAGCCTTTGCAAGCCCAATGCCCATGTCCACCTTTACATTGGCAGCTGGACAGGGGCGTGGCAGGCAGCATGCGCAGTGCAGCCTCCCTGAGGGCGGAGAAACTTCTCTGAAGTGGAGTCCATGTGGAGAACACCACTGTGCGTGGAGGAAACCAGGCAGCTGCACTTTGCCCACATGCTTCTCTTGTGGAGGGCGCAGCACCCCGATCTTAGCAAAAGGCTGAAAGCTACAGGATAGTGAGTTTGAAAGCCACGCCCTCAGTCCTGAGCTTGGTCCTGCGGCTGCAGTAGTGGTGTCTGCAAGAATATGCCTCATAGAACCCCAATAACGGGCCATGGAATTGACCAAGGGCCCCAGCAGGTGTGCTCTGAAGTCGACTGCTGAGTTAGCTGGAGCCCATGCTTCCATGGCTGCTCCCAGCCAATGACTGAGTGTGTCCCATTCCTGGGGGACAGGGTCTCTGACAGATGCCTTCAGCTAGAGGCCTGCCTGACAGCCTTGCCAAACTTTTTTTAAAAACTTTTCTTCTACTTTTCTATTTATTTTTTTAAAGATTGGCACCTGAGCTAACAACTGTTGTCAATCTTTTTTTTCTTTTCTTCTTCTCCCTAAAGCCCCCCAGCACATAGTTGTGTATTCTAGCTGTGAGTGCCTTTGATTGTGCTATGTAGGACGCTGCCTCAGCATGGCCTGATGAGTGGTGCCATGTGCATGCCCAGGATCCAAACTGGCGAAACCCCAGGCCGCTGAAGTGGAGCGCATGAACTTAACCACTCGGCCCCAGGGGCCAGCCGCCCTTGCCAACCTTTAAACCTTTGTTAGATTGCACAGCTATCTAGATGCTTCCACCCAACCTACCCTCTCTCCTTCACTCAGGGTCTGGCGTGCTTGGTGGTGGGACAGCTCTCCCAGCCTTACCCAGCTCCCCCCGTTCCCTCTCTCACAGACATTTCCCTTAATGAAATTCTTGTGTGTTTAATCTTGTGACCTCAGCTTCTCAGAGGACCCAGACTAACACAACTAGGGACCAACGGGAACAGAGGGAATGAGCCTGATTTGCATCAGTTAATGACATAAATATCAGAAAGGGAAAGAATTCTTGGAAAAACATGCAAGCAGAAGAGAAGGAGGAGAGCCCAAGATGTGGGAGATGTCAGGGAAGATGATTCTGGGAGTCTCCCACTCCCCTAGTCATTCCTTTGAACCTGTTCCTGCTGATTTCTGCACCCTCCATAATCTCTATTTTAAGCCTTTCAGTCTTGGACCACCAGCTCCTGACTTTCCCGCTCACTCCCTCTAGCATCCCCAAAAAGCACAGCCGGTTGATCCTGCCTGCCAGTTGATCACTGTCCTCACCCCTCTGGCCTGGCTCCCTCCTTATCCTGCTTAGAGTCCCTTGATCTTCATTGTCACCCCTTGCGTAAATTCAATTCCCTCGCCCATCTCATCCTCCAGGGGGCTGGCTGGCAAATCCCCAACCTTGGTTAAGTCCAACTCTACTCCACACTTGTACAAATTCAGCTTTAAATGGCTAGAGAAAAAAACTTCCCCAAACTAGCCGTGATGTCATGGCCACAAATCTCAAGTTAGCCCTCCTCTCTGCTGGGCACTCCACCTCCACTGTCCTAGTCCATTCACTCTCCTTCTCTCCTGCATGGCTATTTCTCACCTTCTCTCTCTTTGCAAACCTCCCCTCTCCCTTTTTGCTATCATCTGATTCTCCTCCCCTCATAGTCTTTCCCTCTCAGTAGTGGCAACTTCCTTCTTCCAGTTACTCAGGCTAAAATCTTGAAGTCATCCTTAATTCCTTTCTGTGTCTCACATCGTACATCCAAGCCATTGGCAAACCCTGTTGGCTCCACCTTCTGAATATCTCTAAAATCGAACCACTTCTCGTTGCCTCCCCTGTCTCCATCAGCTTGCACCTCATTACTGCAGTGCCTCATGTGGGTCTTCCTGCCCTGATCCCGCCTCCTCACCCCCAGTCTATTCTCCACACAGCAACCAGAGTGATTACGTTAGGTCACATCGTTCTTCTGCTGACAACCGTCCAGTAACTTTCTAGCTCACTTAGAGCAAGATCCAAAGCCCTTACCACAGAAGGCCGTCATGTCTCCTGCCTGTGTCGCCCACCTCATCTCTTGCTGCTGCCCACTCTGCTCTTTCGACTCCAATCTCACTTGTCACACCTCCTTGCCCCTTCCGCTCCAGCAACTCTTCTCACTGTCCCTCAGACCCACCTGGACTTCAGCACCTCTGCGCTTACTGTTCCCTCTTCCTAGAACACTCCTCCCCCATGGCTGACCCCTCAGTTCCTTCAGGTCTGCTCTGAAGTGTCCCCTTTTCCATGAGGCCTTCCTGCCCACTCAGTACAGACCACTCAAGCCCCTGTTCCTGCCCCAGTGCTGCCTCCCTCTGCGCCCTGCTTGGTCTTTCCCCTGACTTAGCACTTATCGCCAGCTGACACGGCCATCTTTGCTTGTTCGTTATCCATCTTCCTTAACTAGGATGTTAGCTCCACCAGAGCAGCCTCACGGCGTCACACAGCAGGTGCTCAATGAGTAGTTGTGGAATTAATAAATTAACGCAAGTTGAAAGAGGTAATGGAATCTAGCTGATGGGAGAAATACAAGGGGAGAGATTTAGACCACAGAGGAATATTCTCTGGGAGGATGTTTCCATGGGGAAAAACAAGTAACACAGAGGTAGAGTCGGAGAGCTCACTGTGGAAAGGCAGGGCTGACTCCAAAGTTGGGATTCCCTCCATGAACAGGAAGCTGGCTCTCTGAGCCTCGGTCCCCTTATCTGCAGCTTGAGGGTGGGAGTCCCCTACCTCCCCAGGTGATTGTGAGGCTTAAGTGAGATAGTGCTGGCATGAAGCCCAGCAAGTGGTGGGTGCTCACAGGGATCAGCAGGGCCAAGTGCGCCTGTCCCACCCCAAGTGGGACTGAGGCTGAGTATCAGCCACCATCTGCTGTTTGCAAGATTAGTTAAATCATGGAAAACCGGCTCAGGTGAGGGGAAGAGGCCCTCGGGTGGAGACGGTCTCAGGATTTGAAACTACTGTAGCGGAGGATGAGAGTAGGGGCTGGGGGTAGTGGGCAGGCCCCCTCAGCCTGCTGGGGGCTGCGCTGGGCTTTTCCCTCCTCTGTCTGTAGCCAGAGGAAGGAGCAACCTTAATGGGAAACAAGTGGTGATGTATTTCTGTATTCAGAACACTGACATTGCTCCAGAAAGAAATGAGAGGAGATTATGCAGGAAGGGAATTGAGTCTGTCAGGAGCTTCAAGAAAGAAAGAAAGAAAAAAAAGATGTAGAAAGGAGCTGTTTGTTGCTCTTTGTTCTGGTTTTTATCTCAAGAGTCTGTTTATAAAAATGTTCTTTCCTGCCCAGCCTCCTTCACTCCTGCTGGACGCCGCCCCCCGCCCCCCTTCCCTGCTCTTATTTGAGTTAAAGCTTTTTCCTTGATTAAATAGTGAATAAAAGCTCTTCCCAAGTCTGGCCTTCCTGGTGCTAGGGAGAAATTACAGATATATGTACATATATATACATGCAAAATAGCCTGAGATAAAGAGGCTCAAGACAAACAGGTTTCTGGTCGTTTTTTTCTTTTAAAGAAATGTCATTCATGAACTACAGTTATAAACAACACAAATTCAAACTAGGGCAAACCAGCCTAAGTGCAGCTAAATAGTTTGATTTAATAAAGCTCTTGGATTTAAAAGCATCTATTTTTATTTAAAATTATGATATTCATTTTAACAAATGGGTTGGGACTTTCTCCTCTCGCGATGCGGTATCTGCCAGGTACTGAGCTGCCCCTGTTATTGTCCATACCAGGAAGGATGATCCAGTTCATAAGCAGTGTTTCTCTTTGGCCTTCTTTTCTCAAGGCTCATCAATTAAGGCAAACTGTTTGCAGTGAATCATGTGCACAGATGATCTGTCTTCGCTCTGGAAGGACTGGCCTTGCACACTCCTCTCCCATGTCGCAGCTCTTCAATCATGTCCCGCAGCTATAGAGAGGAGGAGCAGCAATCCTCCCAGCTGCGCCCACCCCCCTGGCCCCGGACCTGTGGGGCCTTTGCCCTTCCGTCTCCCAGCTTCGGAGGAGAATCCCTTCCCTGTCCTCATGCAGAAACAGTGACATACAAAATGGACCTTGGAATTTTACAAAGATACTAAAAGAAGGCAAAATAATTTTTAGTGGCATAAAATGAATGAACAAACAATGTACAGGTTTCTGAGCCCTAGTTAACTCATGAGTAGTTACAGGTTGGTGAGCAGGTTTTTAGGTTCACAGATGGCTCTGTAACTAGGAGAATGAACAGAAGCACAATTCTGATACTTAAGACTTGTTTCCTGCAGATACTGGCTAATCTCTCTCCATCCATCCATCCATCCATCCATCCAACAATTTTTTATTGGTTGACTAAATTGTGTAGGTACTGGGGATGTAGAAGTGAGCAGAAATAGCTCCGTCTCTGGCCTCATAGAGCTTGTAGTCTATTGGGGAAGACAGTCATCAATTCAATAATCACCCTAATGAACAAATAATAATAAACTGAGGAAAGCGTGCTGAAGGAACGGGATATGGTTTGATGAGAGCACATTACTAGATGAGGGGTCAGGAAAGAGTTCCCTGAGAAATTAATGCTTGCAACGTGATCGAATGGATGAGTAGGACTCAAACAAGGAAGAATGTAGGGGTGCATTCTGGAAAGAGGAACTCGGGGAATGTAGGGAATTTGAAGGCCAGCCAGAAAGTCAGTGGGGCTGGAGCTCAGAGAGTAAGAGAGGGTGGTAAGAGGCAAGCCTAGAAGAGGAGTTCAACTTAAACTGTGTAAGTCATCTACTGCTGCATAACAAGTTGCCCCAAACTTAGCAGCTTAAAACACCAAACATTTATTATCCCACAATTTCTGTGGATCAGGAACTCAGGAGCAGGTTAGTTGAGTTGTTCTGGCTCAGAGTCCCTCATGAAGTCACAGTCAAGACATTGGCAAGAGCTGCAGGGCCGCTGACAAGATAGCGGACTCCCTTGGTTGGGGGCAGGAGGCCTCAGTCCACCATGCAGACCACTCCACGGAGATCCTTGAGAATCCTCATGACATGGCCACTGGCTTCCCCCAGAGCAATGATTCAAGAGAAGGAGAGTAAGAAGGAAGCCATTAATGCCTTTTTAAGTCCTAATCTGGGAAGTCAGACACTGTCACTGCCGCCACATTCTATTTGTTAGAGGCGAGTCACTAAGTATAGCGCACACTCAAGGGGAGGAGAATTAGGCTCCAACTTTTGAAGGGAGGAGTATCAAAAAACTGTGGACATATTTTAAAACCACCCCACAAGCCATGGAGGCCTTTGTAGCCTGATTAAGATGCACTCATTTGTTAGGGCTGTGATAACAAAGTACCACAGACTGTGTGGCTTAGACAATTGAAATTTTTCTCATAGTTTTGGAGGCTAGAAGGTCAAGGTCAATGTTTTGGCAGGGTTTGCTTCCCCTGAGGTCTCTCCTTGGCTTGTAGATGGCCATCTTCTCCATGAGTCTCCACATGGTCTTCCCTCTGCCTGTCTGTGTCCAAAGGTCCTCTTCTTATAAGGACACTAGTCATATTGGAGGGACCCACCCTAATGACCTCATTTTAACTGAATTACCTCTTTAAAGACCCTATGTTCAAATCCAGTCACATTTTGGGGTACTTGGTGGGGTACAACTTCAACATATGAATTTTGTGGGGACAGAATTCAGCTGATAACACAAGGATTTTGGTATTTATTCTTCGAGCAACAGGAAACTATTGAAGTAAATTTAAGCATGGAGGGTAGCACTAACAGATTTGCACCTAGACATTTCTTAGGTTGTAATGTGGGGATCTGATGAGAGGGGTGGCCGAGTGAAGGTTGACTGGAAATCTTAAAGTTGTCCAAGTGAGAAGGGATGGGTGTTGGGTGTAAGGTGGTGGCAATAGAGACAAAGGGAGGTTGAGAGATTTAAGAGACATTTAGGAGGCAAAGTTGTTAAGACTGTGGCTAGATTGAATATGAGGGTGAGAACAAGGAGAGTCAACAAGGATGCTTGACTTTCTGGCTTGTTCCCCTGGATGGTGGTGAAGCTATGGCTGAGACAAGGAATGATGGAAGAGGTCCAGGCTCGGGGTGTTGGGGGAAGATTATGAGTTTGTTGGTTGTGTGGTGCTGAGGAACCTGGTTGTGAGCCAAGTAGAGATACCCTCTAGGAAGTTGTGGAGTACTCAGTTCTAAGACTCAGAGGACAAGTCTGACTGCAAATATAAGTAAGTCTGTACATCATCAGCAGGGAGACGGTATGTGAAGAGAGGGCGTAGGTGAGATGGGCCAGGTCTGAGGGATGAGTGAGAAGAGAAAGGGGCCTAGGGCTGAACCTCAAAGAACCCTGGCTCACACACACACTGGATTTTTAAGCCTTATGCCTCTAATTTTCACATACACTGAATTTGAAAGTAGGGCTTAGCTATGTCTTTGTAGAACTTGACATAATATATATGAGAAGAAGTGAAGGGCAGGAGAGCAGGCCACATGCACATCAGATGGTCCATGACCTTATTATGCAAGAATGTTTCAAGCCAGCCCTGATGGCCTAGTGGTTAAAGTTTGGTGTGCTCCACTTCAGTGGCCCATATTCGCTTCCCTGTCACAGAACTGTACCACCTGTCAGTCAGTAGCCATGCTGTAGTGGCAGCTCACATAGAAGAACTAGGACTTACAACTAGGATATACAACTATGCACTGGGGCTTTGGGGGTGGGGGGGTGGTAAAAAAAGAGGAAGATTGGCAACAGATTGCAGGGTGAATCTTTCCCTGCAATTAAAAAAAAAAGGTAAATTAAAAAAATAAAAAAGACTGTTTCTGCCCATCTCCCTTGTGCTGGACACAGGAAGGATGGTGACTTCTCCAACTCACACATGGATGCATGTGTGCTGGACATGAGATGGATCCAAAGCCATCTCAGACCTTCTATATGGCAAATTCTAGAACAGTCACCTGTGGGACACAAGTAAGGACACAGTGTTTGCTTCATCCCCCATCTCTCCTTCTGGGTCAGGAATGAGCCAGGAGAGGGAGGCATCATGGGTGATGGGTAGAGATGGGGTTCCTGGGGGACCTAGGCAGAAGAGGAAGGGAAATCAATCATAACAGGAATGAGATTTCTCTCTTTTCTCCTGGTGTTAGAGCTACTCTCCTTGGATAACCACATTTCTCGCCTGTGTCCCAGGGGAGGGTCTGTGGAAAAGGGGCTCCGGGGTAAACAGATCATCTCAGAAGAGGATTTCTGTCAGGGGACAGAATTTGTGCTCCCAAACTAGGATGACTAATTCAATGTCACACGTGTGATTGAGCACCTTCTCTGTGTCCAGTATGTGTGTAGAGCACGTTCTTGGCGGAGGAGGGTACTTGATGGAATGAGAGAGAGGTGACAAGTGTGCCAACTCTGGCCTGAGATTCCTGAGGCGATAATAGGGAACAAACCGAGACGGTCCATGATAACATGGTATTCAGGATGGCACATACTTTGGGAAGGATGGTCTCTTTTAAAGACTTTGCTCTCATTACCTCTAACATCCCACATATTCTACTCTTTCTCATGGTGGTAGCTTATTGTCGGAGTCTCATCACTTGCGTAGAAGCTCCACAAACACAGGGGTCTGGGTTTGTTTTGTTCAATGATGTATTGCAAGGACCTAGAGGGGTGCCTGCACGTAATAGATGCTTGATAAATATTTGTCAAATGAATGAATGAACAGTCTTCAGAATCCCGTGAAGCAGGACTGCTGTGGATCTCCCTGCCTGTCATGATGGCTTTACAGGGCTTCATCTGTGCACAGAGCTGTGCATAATAAGAACTCTCTCTAACCTACTTGTTTGCACACATTGGAGGAAAGTAGGCTCTGTCCTGGGGACTTGTGAAATTTATGACACTTCCTCCCATGGCTCCCACTGTCCCTTGTATGAGACCTTCCTCTCCCCTCCCCCATCGATGACCCCATTCAGGGCAGAATCTCAGCACGTCCACACTGCTTACACCCATTTACCCCTTGGTGTGACTCACCTTTCCCCACCGTGCTCCCTCACCTGTGCTCTTGGAAATGAACCCACTTGTTTACAGTTGCAAAGTGAAAAGCTTTATTCCTCAAGTGCACAGATTTCATACACTAAGCAGCAGGGACAGTTGGTGGAGGGAACTTGGAGAACTCTTAGGTTACACTGCCTGTTGCTGGGGCAGGTTCCATGTACAGAGGAACCTGGTCCATTTCAGATGGATGTGACAAGAGCCCAGGTAGAAGGGACACCACAGTCAGGCTTACTTCCCAGATGGCCCCTGCTTTCCTCTCTGGAGGACAGCCAGGGCCCCGTCTAGCTGCATGAGATCATGTTCCAAGCACTTCCGGGGGCAGAGAGCCCAGGTCTTTCCCTGAACCTGGAAGGTCCCGCCCCAGCCCATACCCCTTCCTCCAGGTTCTCCTTGATGTCCCTGCGCTTGCGTGCCTCTGCCCCAAGGTTAATCGGAATCGAAGATCACTCTTTCTCTCCTAGCCCCTTTTCTGACACCCAGGGACACATTTCTCTCCCTTCGTTGTTATTTTCACTTCTGGTAATGTTTTTAACTGTGAAGTGTGTCACGGGAACCCAACTACTTTGCCAATACCAAGTGCAAAACAACACAATTAGGAATGAAAATTAATTATATATGAAAGAATTTCTGAGGGACAGTAGAGATGAATATGGGAAGCCCCCTCAGAGGAGGTAGGAGTTGGATGAGGTCTTGAGAAAGGATTTGGAGCAGTTTGGGGTGGCAAGGGATGGCCGGGTAACATATGATGTATTTAGCAGCTGGTGAGAGGACGAGCCTGGAGAAGAGGTTTGTGTTGGGGAATAGAGCGAAACAGGAAACCCGATTTCTCTGCACGGAGCTGCAGCCTGCTTGTCTGTCAGCTAAGCTAGCAGGTTTCCCTTGATCTGAGCATTGAAACCGACAAAGAGATTAATAAACCAAGTTCGGGGCTGAGAAAGGACAGGACCTCCCGGAGAACGCAGTCAGGCCCTGTTTGAGGCTCAGAAGCTGATTTGTAGGGCACGGAAAGAAGGAACTGGCATTGCTTAGTCAGTGAGCACGAGGGGTAGAACGCCAGCGATTTCCCTTTTTTCTTTTTTTTTAGATTTTTTATTTTTTTCCTTTTTCTCCCCAAAGCCCCCCGGTACATAGTTGTGTGTATTTTTAGTTGTGGGTCCTTCTAGTTGTGGCATGTGGGATGCCGCCTCAGTGTGGCTTGATGAGTGGTGCCATGTCCGCGCCCAGGATTAGAACTGACGAAACACTGGGCCGCCTGCAGCGGAGCGCGCAAACTTAACTACTTGGCCACGGGGCCGGCCCCCAGCGATTTCCCTTTGCAGTAGCCTCTCTGAGCCGCAGTTGTCTCAGCTACAGAAGGGGGAGAATAACAGTAGCTCTCCTAGGCTTGTTGCAAGAATTAAATAAATAAGTTAATAGATATGAAACTCTCAGAACTGTGCCAGGCACCCAATAAGCTCTTTATGCTGCTGCTGTTGCTACTGTTATTATTGTTGTTGTTGTTATTATTTTGAAACCCTTTAATCTCTTTGCTTCCTGGAACTCACTTCCTCCAGGTTCTCTTCCTAACCTTCTCTTCCTAACCTTCTCTGCAGCCTCCTCCTCCTCTGCTTCACCTCTGTGGGTTAAGGTGTGGCAGGGAGAGAACTGGTCCCCTTCCTCATCTGTAGCTATACACTCTCCGTGGTGATACCCAGCTACTTATGTGGATGTTTGATTCACATCTGGAGCTTAAAATGTTCCAAACACGAACTCTTGACTCCCTACCCCAAATCTCCCAACCAATTCCCCACCCAACCCTCCCCATTTCAACAAGTGGCACCGTGATTCACCAAGCTGCTCGTTTCCAAAACCTGCAGACTTTCCTGGTCTCTCTCCCTCATCTCTCATATCCAATCCATCGGCGGGTCCCGTTTGCCCCTTCCCAACCACATCAGGCATACATTGCTTCTCTCATTCCTTCAGTGGCTCCATCCCTCCCTAAGTTTCCATCACAGTAGCCTCCTGCTTCTCCTTTGTTCCACATTAACACTCCTCCACGCAGAGCCAGAGGGAACTTTAAATAATTAGATCGGATCAAGTCCAGTGACCTCTGATCACGATCAAAATTAACTATACATGGCTTCCCCAGACGAATAAGCCAGCAGGCTCCAGCTCCCTGCCTCTCCCACCGCCTCTCCCACCGCCCCTCCCTCCTCTCACTCCCTCACCTGCTGCTTCATCACACTGGTCTTCCCTTCTTCCCTCAGACCCAGCCAGCTCATTCCCACCCCGGGATTCCTAGCAGTCCCTCTTGAGGGTCAGGTGACAGGCTCCTTCTTGCTATCCATGATTCAGTACGAATGTCACCTCCTCAAGAGGACTTCCTGGTCACTCCATCTAAAAGTAGCCACCCAGTCACTCACTTTCACATCAGCCTGTTTTAACTCTGCACACACTTATCACCAGGTAACACTTTCTTGTTGATGTGTTTGTTGTCCTACAATGTACAGACACTGGAACAGAGACCTTGTCTGTCTTAGTCACTTCAGTATCCTCTGCCTATACCAGTAACTGGCACACAGTAGGTACTCAATAAATATTTACTACATTTATTGAATTTAAAAAACACAAGGCAATATAACTGAGTAAAAGTACATAGTGTCTGGGTCCAGGCATGAGCTGAAACCCTGGTTCTTCCCGCACAACCCGGTTACCTTGCCTGTAACCCTGGTTACAGCTGTGTGACCTTGAGCTTACTTCTCAACTGCTCTGAGCCTTGATTTATTCATCTGTTAAATAGCAGAACCGCTTACCTTGCTGAATTTCAAGATGATTGCATGAGATAATGAATTCATATAAAACACTGTGCCTATTATGGATCCCCACAAATATTACCTATTTTTATTAACATTGAACCTCTGGGTGGCAATGTAAACTGAGGCCTCAGGTAATGGAGAGAAGAGCTTCGGGAGAGAGAAGCCCTCTGCCCCTAGGCTGAATAGAAACAAAGTGGGGGGAGAAAACCCCAGCCGCAGCCTTCCATCGCCCCCCTGGCTGGCCACCCTGTGGCAATGCTGCTGTTGGCAGTGCTGTTAAAATGTACATAAATATTAGCGCATTCTAATGGGACTGGATCGAGGCTGATAAAGGCAATGAGAGGCAAGGTTATTGATGTCTGTCTGAGGGCCTCCGCGGGACCCAAGCCAGGGCTGTAACAAGGATCCAGAAGTTGCATCCAGCCAATTGATTCTCTATCACCGCAGGAAGACACACGTTCAGGGGCGCTGGCAGCCTGGCGAGCCAGAGCCCACTCTGATGGGAGCACGCAGATGGTCCCGCTCCCAGCGCACCCCACCACCCCTCCCCAGCCTGCCGGCCTCTAGTCTAAGAAGTATTCGGCACCTTGGATTTGTGTCACTGAAAACAGTGGAAGAAAAAGCAAGGTAGGCACAGATATTTGGCCATGCTGCGTGGTGTCCCTGGGGAAACAGCAGCTTTTGGTGACCTGTTTTCGATAGGAAGGAGGTAAATAGAGAGGCACTGGAGCGCTGCCTGGGGTCACCGTGGGTGGCCAAGCTGCTGCAGGGTCAAGGGCCCCCAGCAGGAGTCAGGAGAAGGTCCCTGAGGAGCTATGGTCCCAGCTCAGGCCCCTGGTCCTCTTTGTGCTTCACACTTGCTGTTGGTGGCAAGGTCCATGATGTGGTGCCACGGAGACAGGGGGCTGTGAGGCCTGCAGGGAGCCCAGAACTGTAATGATCTGTGTGCCTGCTGTGTCCCTACTAGACAGTGAGCCCCTTGAGGTCCGTATCTGTGTCCATCCATCTCTGGATGCCCAGAGCCCAGCACCGTGCCAAGCACTCGGAGGTCACGTGGTGATGTTTGTTGAGTGAATGCACAGACTTGAGCAGCACTGTCTCTGGCTCCCATCGCAGAAGATGCAGGCCTAGCCTGGTAGCATGGAAACAACTCTCTCTGAGAAGGGCAGATGGTGAGAATGCCAGCGACTCAGACAGCACCAGCATGTGGGTGGGGAGGTACTGGGAGAAACTACAGAAATCCAGGGCTTGGGCCCCACCGGCTCTGACTTTACCAAACAATGATGAACCCGCCCTCGCTGCCTCTGGATTCTGGATTTCAGGCAGCTTTAAGCATTGCTTATTGGGAAGGCCCAGCTCCCAGGCACTCCCAATGGCACTGCCATTTCCTCCTCCTCTAATTGGTCTCACCTCCCTCTACTTGGAACAAAACCAAACAAAACTTGGGTCTGAAAAAGCAAAGGCATTTGGGTCTCCAACAGATCCACTCTTTCTCTTACTGATTCCTTCCTTCCTTCATCTACTCAACTAACAGCCATTTAGCATCTGCTGTGCTCTAGGCCCTGAGATTCCCAGGCAGTCACACAAAAGGGAACAGCAAGCCTCATCATGGTTATTTAGAAAGCTCACCACTGCTTTTCCTCCAGGCCACTTCTTAAAGACAGGCTGTTTCTGCAGTGCTCATTCTCCAAGGCTGCGAGGCCGGCAGAAAGCACACGAGCCGCAGGTGTGCTTGTCCGTCTCCGTCCACCTGGGCGGGGGCTCCCCCTGCACCAGCCTGGAATGCCGTGGACCCCCACACACAGTGGAGCTAAGGGCTCACTTGGCACAAAGCATCCACGGCCTAGTTACTGAGATATCAAAAGGTGCTCACCGGAAGTCGGTCTCCGCTCTCAGATGCCTGTTCTACCATCGTGCAAAGGGGGGAAGCTGGGAAAAGGGAGTGCTCAGCACTCTGGCCCATCTAATTTAATTTATAACTTATGTCACAGCAGCAATTAGTATGTATTGTTTACATTCCTTCTTAACACTTTCCCCAAATCCCTGGGTGTTTGAGATGGCTGATGTCTTCACGCCCAACTTGGAAGATTCGAGCGTGTTCTGGGGGAGGGGGCGTGCGGGGAGACTGACAGCAGAAGATGGGGAGGGCCAGGCAGTCTTCAGCCTGAGCCATATGGGCCACATCTCGCTTGAAGTATGGGATCCTGACAGGAGCATCTGCCTCTCATTGTCTATGGCTCATGTTTTCTCGGTGCTGGGGAGCAGGGTACCCGATCATGAATTCAGTCCCCACCATTGTCTTCCAAAAAGGAAGGAAGGGGCACGGGAGATATGCCTGGGGATGAGGAATCTCAGCCCATCACAGCTTCGGTTCGTTTGGGGGTTAACCAAGAAAGATTCAGAGATGGGGGAAGAGGCGAGCTGGAGGTTGCCTGGGAGAAAGAAAGGAAAAGAAAAGAAGGGAAAGAACATGTTGCTTTATTTCGAGCGCTGTGTTCTTTCTATTACAGCTTGCTTCCTTCCCGTGGGTGTAAAGAGTTGACAGGACTCATGTAGACTGAGCTTTTGGAAAAATAAGTGTGTATAACAAGACCATAATGCAGGGACGAAGGCAGGGTAGGGAGGAGGGAGTGGGCAGAGGGGTTCTTGAAGGACTCGGAGGGTACCACTGGGGCTGTGAGAGACAAGAAAAGGCTGTGGTGGAGAGGAGAGAGGGCCCGGGGCAGGCTCTGCACCCCAAGATCTCTCCCACCCACGGAGGGAAAAGAATCAAGGGTCCTGGTGGTAGGTGGAGGGAGTGAGTTCTGCAAACTCAGATTGGTTAGGAACTCTTTGTGTCTGTACACAGTCTTCTAAATTAATGATTGGAATAAGTGTTGCTAGTGTTTTCTATGACACTTCTTAATGACTCTGGGGTAAGAGTGTTATTTGTCTTATATTTCAGCTATGCCAGGTGTACTGGGAAAAAAGAAGTAATAAGCAGTATTCCATTTAAATAATTCCCCAAAGGATTCCATGTACACTTAGGTGGATAGAAAAATCAAATTCTGAGGTTTTTCTTTCTATGGAAAAACTGTGTGTGTGTGTGAGTGTGTGTGTGTGTGTGTGTGTTCAGTCAAAATTCAGACCCACTCGCACATCTGATGGTAGCAAGTTTCATGCAAAAGGGACCATATTGCCGATAATCCTACTGCCAAACAGTGAGCATTTTTTAAGACCCCTTCTCTCATTTCTTCAGATCCAAATGAAATCTCTGAGCAACACATATGAACCACAGTGTCAGGGGGAATATAGAAGTAAGACAGTTAATGGAAAAAAAAACATTAGATTTGTTTGAGTAAAAAGGAATAAAGGACACATATTAGCTATTTCTTGATGAAAGGATTATGGAATTTTGCAGAGGGAGATGGTTTCAGAGATGACTGTGAACCTGGGAGAACTGAGTCGCTGGCCGATGCAGGGAGGGACAGCTGCCACTTGGACACACTTAACATGACGATGTCTTCAGTCCCAGGGCATGGGCTGTGACTGCTTTTCTCCTTTAGGGGTCACAAATCAAACCAAGCCAGCTACACTCCTTTATCCTGCCCCCTTCATGCCCAAGGATACCCATTTGAGAGAATACTGGCCAGAATTCAAGGTCACAGGCAGAATGAAACTTATGGGCCCAAAAGAGGTCAAACTTATGAACTTAACCTTATTCCCACAGTTTTCTAGCCAGGGGAATTAACTAGGCAGACATGGCTGAGAAAGTGGCCTTTAGTGTGACCTGCACGTCAGTGTTCAAGAAGTATTGTTCAAATAGATGAATGAACTGTTAGCTGAAGAAACAAGTCATGGTGGAGAAAGGTCATAGGTCAGTTATTGGATTTGTGATTTATGCGTAAGAAGATGACTGGTGAAGTTTCAAGTCATGTCGTTGATTACCTGGGAAAAAACAGGCTCGAAGTAAGTGGAAGAGCAATTACTGAGGGGCAGGAAGGAATGAGAAGTCCTGAGAAGTGATTGAGAGAGCAAAGTGAAGAAAATGCAAGAAAAGAGAGGACCCCAGAATTCCAGGGAATTGGGATATCCAGAAATGTGGAGTCTTGGAGAGCTGGAGAATGAAGAGTCAGATCTAACATAACCTAGAGAGGAAGACCCCAAGACTGCTTGACAACAAAAGGAAACGGGGAAAAGCCACCAAGGGAGGGCGGAATGTCTGAAATTCACAAAACTGTCACGAATTTGGGATTTCCCGAAGTTCTCAGGAATACTAGCGTGCGGTGTTAAGATGTGTTGCTTCAATAAAAGGGCCTCCATGGTCAGAGCAGGAAACTACCGGGTCAGACTATGATGTACAGAGCTCTTTCCACAGACCTCAGAGCCTTTAATACGATCGTGAATCCTGTCAACGTCCATAAGGAAGATACAGTGCGGGCATTTTCCACACAGAGTTGACAATAGAGCAGTTTTTCATGGAGCACGTGACAGAGTGGCTATTCAAAGAACATACTTCAGGAAATGTTGAATATGCTTGCTTCAATTGGGCCTCCTTGAGCTGTGGCAGTGTGGTGTGGCAGGAAAACTGTTAAAAAGGGAATGGAAGTTCTTGTCCTCGCCCCTGCCACCTGCCACCTGTGTGGCTTAGGATGTGTTATACCACCTCTCTGGGTTGCAGTTTCCTCATATGTCAAGTGACGATGAGCTAGATGATACTGAACTCTTATCCTGTCTGAGTCTTTATCATTCTAATCGGCTCCCTTTGAATATTTGGAACCACGTGCATATTATAGGACGGATGGGTGAAATCCGTTCATCACTTTATTGATTGTCTCCCTCACTAAGTTCTAAGTTCTGGGACGGCGGGGTCTGCTTCTATTTTATTTGCACTGTCATAAATGTAGCACCTGACGCAGGGCCTGAAACACAGTAGAAACCCAGTACATTGCGTTGAATGGAGGAATGAGTGGCTTCCTATTTGGTGAGCCATCATGTCATGCCTGCAGAAAGGGAGATGGCATGCTAACACAGGGGACTTTCAGGCTTCCTCCAGGGACTGAGTCAGCCTGATGCACGGCTCCAGCACAGAGGCGCCATGTGGACATTCTTCCAGACAGTGCTGGCCAGACATCAGAGTCCATGGGGCTCCTGAGTCCCACAGACGCTGGAGGCAGGCTCTAGAAAGAGTTACGGTCTCCCCTTCCAGGAGCTGGGTGGCTCCTCCCCACCGTGGTGACAGGCTCCCACAATCACCCTCCTGGACGTGCCAGAGCGCACGCGGCTCAGAATTGCCTTCTCACAGGACCGGAGCCGCCTGAACGCAGAGCTGACTGCTTCATTGTCAGTTTCTGCAGCTTGGTGGCTGGCAGCGCGAATCTATTTTCTCCCACTAAATTAATCACTGTTGGAAGCTGATCCCCTGGGGTTTCCCCAGGCCCGCACCAGCACGCACTCTCTCTCCTGCGCTCTCCCCTGTCCTCTGGCCACTCTCCTCAGTCTGCCCTCTCCTTGCCGCTTCCTCCCACCGTGGTGTCTGTACCTCTCAACTCTCATGCCTTCCCTCCCACTGCAGGTATTTGGGCTGAGGTGGGAGACAGCCAGACGGGTGCAGGCGTGGAAGCCACACAGGTCTCTGTGGGAATGTCCAGAAGATGGGGCACAACTGGCTGCACCGTACTGGCAGGTGTGGACAGAGGAGGCAGCTCAGAAGTTCGGCGTGCCAGCTCACCCCGGGCCAATCTAGGTGTTTTCAGGACCTTTTCTGGAGAAGGGTGGCGGCCCTAGAATCACTCCTTGAGGAAAACTGTTCCATTAAAAGCTGCTCTGACTTGGAGATTGTAGGGTTGGTCACACCCAGACTAAATTCCATCAGTATTGGTGACACATGACTACTTATAAGGAGCCAGGTATTTACCTGACTTTTCTAGGACAAGATTTTATTATCTTTCTTGATTATACCTCAGTGGGGTCCCTACTCTCTAACGGAATAAGCTCTGTGTGTGTATGTGTGGGGGGGGTTCAGTAAGGCGAGAAGGGCGTGGAAGCTCGTTCCAGCAGACCTTTGCTATAGGCTGAATGTTGGTGTCCTCTCAAAATTCACATGTTAAATCCTAATGCTCAGTGTGACAGTATTTGGAGGTGAGGCCTGAGAGCAGTGATTAGGTCATGAAGGTGGAGCCCTCATGAACGGGATTACTGCCTTTATAAAAGGGACCCCAGAGATCTCCCTCGCTCCTTCCACCATGTGAAGACAGTGAGAAGATGGCTGTCTCTGAACCAGGAAGCAGGTCCTCACCAGACATCGAATCTGCCAGCGCCTTGATCTTGGGCTTCCAGCCTGCAAAACTGTGAAAAATGGGTTTCTGTTGTTTGTAAGCCACCCAGTCTAGGGTATGCTGTTATAGCAACCTGAACAGATTAAAACATCTATTTGGGGATCCTATGAGCACCGTATGAAGACACTCAAGTACACAGCCAGAGAAAGGGAAGCAGAATCAGTTGTCATAGGCCCACAGACCCCTGCCCACTTGGTGCCAACCCTCTACCCCTAAACTCCATGGTCTTTAAGCTCTGGGAGTAGCTTGGAGTACTTTGAGTCTTGTTGCAAACAGAGGAATGGTGGCCCTACTGTTCTGCAGGCTTTCCTTATGGCTCCAGCTCATGTGGAATGCTTCCTGGAACAGGGAATCTTAAACTTTTGGACAATTAGAAGGGGGAAAACATTTCATTCTATCACCCACAGCTAGTGTGTGTGGGGTCTCCAGGAGTGAGGGGCACCAGGCTCCTGCTCTTTCTATTGCTACAAGAGTTGGAGAGAATGGGACCCTGGCACACCCCTTTCCTACTCCCCCTAAAAGTCCAACCAGCCCATGAGGGAGGGAAGGAGGGAAGAGAACTGACATCCGTCTCTGAGCAGGCACCTCTCAGAAGGATGTTCCTCTCCGCCAGAGTTCTGGGATCATGTCTGATTCATAAGGACAGTCTCGACCGAGCCCATCATTCCATCCTAGGGGGTAGAAGATGGCAGGAGTCGGGGAGGGCGGCAGGTACTGCCTTCCAGTGAAACTGAATTTAAAGTAGAATCCGAAATTAAAGGAAATCCATACTCCTTAAGAAAACCCGAGGAAGATTTAGATGTGGGAAAAGTGGAGGCTGCGGGGCATTACTCACCTCTCCGAGCCTGTGTCTTTGTCTGGAACACGCGAATTCTAATCCCCTCTCAGCACGGTCGTTGTGGGGATTTAGGAGCTTATGGATATAAGCACCTGAGCCCTGGGGAGGCTGGCGGTAAGTGATGGCAATGATTATAATATTCATAACCGCAAATGAGCATGGGCAGTAATTAATTCGTTTTAACTTTTTCAACATGCCTTATGTTTGTTGCTCCAGGCTCAGTTCCAGCACCAAGAGCCTGCTTTAGCAAACTGGGGGTTTAAGATACGGGATCCCTGCATTTTTCTCAGAGCCATCCGTGGGCTGTTGGAGGTCTCACCTGATTCAGGAAGCATCTCTGGTGACAAAACGCCCCTCAGGGAGCAGCACCTACTAAGTGCGGGACTGTGCACAGGTTTGCTGGGACTCTTGCATTAGCAGTTAGCTGTGGTTAAGGAGGGTGGATGGAGAGGTATCCTTCCTCAGCGCCCTACCCTTGGCCCGCCCTGAGATCACGAGAGCCAACCTCAGGATGCTGGGCGAAGCGCTGCAACACAACAAGCCTGCAGTCCCTTCTCTCCTTTCTGCTTACATGCCTGCCTCACTCCCCATCCTGCCCTGCCTCTTCCCCCGGAAAAAGTAGTTCAGGTCTGGGATTCTGCCCGAATGGCCTGTCTGAGTCTGGCTTACAGAGTGCGTCATCTTTCCCACAGATGGGCTAGTGGACACCTCAGCTCCGAAGGAAGTGACTTCTTAAGTCTATCCTCACGTTAGGAAGGAAACACCCCGTCCCCTGGAAGGCAGGAGAGAGGAGCATGCTGTGTGAGAGACGTTATATTTAATCTAATTCGCAGTCCTCGGCTTTCTGAAGGATGAGCGGGCAAGCCGCAGCATTTCCTCCCAGATGGAGTTCTGACCGTCTTCCTCCGCACTTCTCCCCTCTGGCTCCCTCTGTGCATGCGCAGTCTGCCTCGCGAGCCAGCTTCTCTCCTTGGCTTCAGCCTCAGCTGGGTCCCGCTGGCGTCCACAGTGAGTCAGCCCCCTTGTTGCCTCTTCAGAGTCTGTTTTGACCCCTGGCCCGGGTCTCCTTTCTCCTCCTTCTTGGCTCAGGTTTCCTCCCTCAGCCTGCTGCCCTGGTCCAGTGCGAGGAGCTCTTCTTTCCTCCTCAGCCCCATTGCCCACACCAAAACGTGTGTCGACCCAAAAGAATATATTTGTAAATAAAAGGTGGGCTCGCCTTTGGCCCTTGCCTCCCCCTGCCCCCCATCCTTCCTGTCCCTTTTTGTCTGTGTGCACCCACATTCTGTCCACACCTGCAGCCCCTCGAAGGTCTTCGTACATGCCAGCACTATTCTGAGTGCTTACAGTGTCTATAAAACCCTTCAATCTTCATGACGGCCCTGCGAGGCTGTACTAATATTATCCGCATTTGCACAGAGGGGAAACTGAGGTCAAATTGGTTCCCTAACTTACCAGAGGTCACACCACTAGAAATTGGTAGCACCAGGATTCAGACCCAGGCAGTCTTACTCCTGGGTCCATGCTCTTCCTACCGCGTGAAGTCGTTTCTTTACACAAGGACGCATGTAAGACGCGCGATTCTGCTCTTCTGTTTTGGGACACACGTTGGTATTTAGTCCTCACACTCAGACCTTTCCCTCCTCCCCTGCCCTCTCTCTGTGCTAGCTCCCCTCCATCTGTTGCTGCATCTCTCTTTTGACTTAACACATCCTTGGACTCTTTGCGGCTTGATCTCTGTCCCTCTTGTGTTTCTACAGCCCCAGTGCTTCGCCTGGAGCTGTCTGCCTTGTGTCTTCTTCTAGTTGCCCCCATCTTTCTCTCCCCTGCCTTGGTGTGAATTTTTCAGCTGTCATTCTGCCAGCATCTCTTCTCTATGTCTCTGTCAGTGTCTCCTTCTCTCACTGCCCCTTTCCCATATCAACACCCTCCCGCCTTCTTGCTCCCCCTCTGCCATGCTTCTCTTTTGTCTCCCTCTCTTGTTCATTTAGTGGCCCCATTCATTACATCAGGGGGCAACCAAGAGCGTCTCTGTCTGCGTCTCTGCCTCCCCGCTCCACCCCTCCGCCTTCGCTGAGACTCTCAGCTGTAGACGGGAACCACATTCAATCCAAGCCCTGTTCCTCGCCAAAGAAGAACAATGAACCCAGGAACCACAGAGGCACAAGACAGAACGTCTCTGTATTTCAAGAGACATCCCTGTCTCTTGGGACAAAATGGCTTCTCTTGGTTTATTTATAAACTCTGGGCTGGGTGGATGCCCCGCATACAGACGGAGCAGCTGGCTGGTGATCGGGTTCAGTTGGGGGCCTACGTGGTTCTCAGCTAGTACCTCCTTTCAAAGCCAAGGCCGAGTTGTGTTGAGGTGGAGGCTACACAGGCATGACGTAGGTCTGTCATCCCTCAGTCCTCAGGCAGACAGGAGCATGGTGATGGAGGACTTATGGGTTTCACGGAGGTCAGTGACCATAGACATGTCACTAGTACTCACATCACCCAAACTGGTAAAATACAGAAGCCAGAGCGATGAAATAAGTCAAGTTGGAAGCAGAATCCAGGCCCTCTCCTCTGTCTACAGGGTTCTCTCCTCCTCCACACTGCCTTCCGGTACCAGGCTGTGATCACATGGGTCACACAGCCTCCTGGTCCTCACTGTGGCTGATGCATGGATGCCCTTGAGTGGGACTTGCTCACACTTGCTCGAGACTGGCCTCTTCCAGCAAATCTCTGATTCTTGCAGCCTCCCCACAATCCCTCCTTTCCTCAGTACCCCCCATGCACTTTAGTCTTTGGTCTATGCCTTGTTGATCGTGGTCTGTGCCACCATCATTGTGGCTGGGGAACATGTCATGATAGAATGAACGGGTAAGTGGGCATTTGGCCTACCCAACTGAGCCATAGGCATTTTGATGATGGGGTCATGTCTCTGTTAATGTTGTGTCTCCCCCTTCTCTAGCACCTGGTTTAGCATTGAGCACCCAGTGGGTGCTCAGTATATATGGTTGATAGTCCAGGGAGCCTGCACCTGGCTGGAGACTTGGAGACCTCTCCCCAGTTCCCCAGCTGGCTGCTAAGGCAGCCTGTCCCACATGATGTCTGCAAGTTCAGAGAGGCAAAGCCGGCCTCAATAGCGTGGCAGATTTGTTCCCAGAAACTGGCAACGGAGGCTGGGGCCAGCCAAGCGAGACTGCCAAAAGCCCTCCCTTATTTTACCCTGACCCTTAAGGGTAAACTTTATCAAGAGCAAAATACACAGAATTAGCTGAAAAAGTTCTCTTTTCTTGAGCCCCCCTGCAAGTCAGAAGCTGCTTCTTGGGAACTGTTTTTCTCACTTCTGGGAGCAGAATGGTGTCCACCTCACTTGGGGATTCCCTGGGAGTATGGACAGACACAGTGGCAGGAAGAAGGGAGGAACCCAGTCACTGTCTAGAAAGAGGAGGGCAGCACAGCCAGCCACCACTACTGACCGCAGCTTTGCCTCTGTACTCTGGTGGTGGGCATGGTCTCACCTGGGTGGTGTCTCCTAGTCTCTCTACCTGCCTAGAAGGGCCAGGCCACTATGTGCCAAGCCCTTTCGTTTAGGCCTGTCTTGTTTATTTAATCGTCAGTGCCACCTTTGCCCCTGGATGCTGCCTTTGAGAGATCCCTTTGTCCAATGCCCTGCACCTACAAGCTAGTGCACTCCTAGGCACTCCTCCCAGAACTGTCTCCGGGTCGGGAGAGGAATATAGGGCGTGAAGAAGCAGACAGGAGACGGGGTAAAGCAGCGAGGCAGGATGGTCCCAGCACTGTGTCCATCAAAGGGGAACCCTCTCTGTGAGCTGAGGAGCAGCAGGAGGGCTGCCAAGCTTGCATAGCGGTCCGTGAGGCTGGAGGGCAGGAGATAGAACGGTGGTTTTCAAACCTGGCCATGCGTAAGAATGACCTGGGGCAGTTAAAAAAAATCCAGATGCCAGGGCCCCACCTTGGAGATTCTGATTCAGTAGGTCTGTGGTGGGGCAAGAGAATACGTTTGTTTCAAACGTCCCTCTGCACTCCCCCCACCCTCACCAGGTGTCTGGGAGGCACAGAATTATTCATTTCTACCCCAGCCCACCTCCCCAGAGGGAGCTGTCACTCGTCCTCCCTCATTTACACTTCCCTCATCCTTGGTACTACCCTTTTCTAGGATGGCCGAGGGTAAGAAAGAGGAGATTTCATGTACCACGCTGGGGTTGGGGAAATAATTGAAAGAATTGTAATGATATCTACCAATCACGGGTGCCACAAGCTAACTCTTGAATCTTCTAATTGATGCCCATTAGGAATAGCTTTTTCTTTATGATCATCTAGAAAAGAACGAACATTTGAAGGTGCCTAATGCATTTCTCTGTGGGGAAGCACTCATTTCTGCTGGCACTTACTCCTGGCTCTCTGGCTTCTTCCCATCTCTTTCTCTGTCATTCTTGATCTTCCTTTTTCTACTTAATAAAAAACAGCTTTCATTTCTGTAGCCCGTTACAGCTTTCAAACCTCTTTCCTGTGTATTATTTCTTCCCAACAAGAATCCGGCAAGGCATGCAGAGATTTTTAATTCCCAGTTAATAGATGAAGTTCAAAGTGTTCAGTGACTGGGCCAAGGCCACTGAGGGGTAAGTGGTAAGTACGAGCTCCGTTCCCCTCACCCAGGCCCTCACCCTGGCTCCTTCCCCTCCCTCCTGCCTCCGCTTGTGCTCCCTGCTAGAGTCAGAGTCAGACCAGTTCAGAGGTTTGCTGCTGTAACGAAAGGCCTGTGACGACGTGGGAGGGCGTGGCCCTGGGCGGCCCAGAGTGAGGAGAGAGAGAGGTGCTCCGACGACGTGCTGTCCAGCAAGGGGAGGAGTTGCCCCTCCTGCTGCTGCTTCAGGAGAGCGAGAGTAAAACTGCAATTACAAAGAGGACCGCTCCGTCCACGACCCAGGAGCAGAAACAGGAAGAGGCAATGGAGGGAAATCAAAGAAACGTGCCTAGAGGCCAAAGAGGGGGTAGAAAAACACGGGAGAGAGCCTCCTGGAACATGCTCGGGCCACACGTCCATCCGGCGCTCTCTCCCAGCGTTGTGTTCTGGCTCCAGGCGCCCTTTGGCAGTGGAGGAGTCAGTGCGTTTACACCACTGCCCACAGGTCAGCTCTTCTTTCTGGGTCTCCCTTCCTGTCTGTCTTTGCCGGTGCAAACAGCACACCGTAGGGAAGTGGGAAAGCACTGCCCCGGGAACACATGCCTGATCCCAATCCTGTCTCTGCTACTCATTGCCTGAGTGGCCTCAGCCCCCTCACCTGTGGAATGGGGACACTGGTGGCCACCTCCCGGCGCTGCTGTGGGTTTGAGCGAGATCACGTGTAGAGGAGCTGGCGCTCGTCTGAGACCCAGGACATCTGAGTCCTCCTTGGGGCCCTGCCTCTAACCAGCTCCAAGAGCAAGAAACTTCAAGGTTCTTTCTGACATGAGTGTTTAACAGCTCTACACATGTGAGAGCTCCTGAGAATGGTAAATGCCCTTACAAATGTAAGGAATGATTGATACGTACTAGGAGGAGACAAGTGAGGAAGGGGGCGCGAGAGAGCATCCTTCCACTTCTTGGTTGCTTTTCCTTCTTTTTCAGCTTTTTTGTTTGTTGCTGATGCATCCTCTGGCCTTTCCAGCTGTGATTCTCATCATCGGTCTTATTCTAGTCCTGTCAGGAGACCTGTCCTTTGTTTCAGTCCCAAAGAGAGTGGCCCTGCCAGCTGTCCGGGCCCCTGCACACAGCGGGTCTGCATGGCCCATCCCTGTTGTGGTCCTGGCACTCACCGGGTTAGTTATGAGCCGCCCCAGCTTCTCCCTCAGAGGTCAGTTGACTCCCATGAGGCCTCGAGGCAGTTGGAGCTAAGTGCCGAGGGGTGAGTTGTGCGTCTTGTCCTCCAGTAGCTCATGTTCACGAGGTCCAAGGCTCAGCTTTCCTTCTCCTGAGACAATCCTGTCCACCGCCGCCCAGGTTTGCTGTGGGGATTAACGCAGACACACGGTGGCTGAGCCCGCGGTGAGATATCGCACGCTTCAGACCCGCCACATCACAGCGTGGTTGCCCTATCTTATCACCTGCCACTAAAGATCAGGATGTGAAAGCCTCCCGTTTGTGAAGCTCAGCGTAGTAGCACCACTGTGCTGCCACAGGGGGAAGCTCAAGATAGTGCTCCTTCCTGGCAGTTTCCCAGGCACCATGTGCATCTGGGATTAATATTCCCAACACCACCCTCTTTGAACGTTAACCCTGACACTGAGCCTTCCCTGCACAGCCACCCACAATTAGGTGCGATGTCGACAGCATCCAGTGTTTCCAGGGCACCTTTCGTTCCCCAGAGTGGATGCCACTCACCCAGGAACCAAGCCCAGTGTCCTTCCGCAGACCCCTCTCCCCACTCCCCTGCATGGGGCCAACTCCCAGAGGGGAAGTGGCAGCTGTCTAATAGCTATGGCCCCATGCTATCAGGGAAGTAGGTGCTCAGACCTCAGGAAGATGGTGGGATGTCCCTGTTTGGATTGCAACACGGCCCAGCCAAAGTCCAGCCTCTACTGCAGACAGGAGGGTGTCCAAGCATGGTCATGTTCCCCGGGATGTTCAGGATGCACCATATTTGCATACCAGCACTGTTGATTTCATGTGCGTGTGTGTATTCTGTGCATGTGAGTGCATTTCTGCTGTGTAGACCCATGGCGATACCTTTGTGCTCGTGTGGACCGCATGCACATGGGAGCATGTATGCGCTGCACATTCACGTGATAAAGCTGTGTGTGGGTGCATCTGTATGGTTGAGGGGGGTTTTGAATGCAATATTTATATTCAAACTGCTATCTGCGTGACACTGGAGATCCAGGAAGGGTGAAGGGGCCCACCAGCTCTGAGATGGCAGTGCCAAGCCGTGCTACCCTCTGTGAGGCGGGTTCAGCCAAGAGGCTTGTAACACTCAGCAGTTATCTATACAGCTGCAGAAGATCCACACAGCCCTGTTTGCACAGGCATTGCTAACAAGCCAGTGGTGACAAGCTGATGTGTGCAATGGGAGAGAGCAAGAAACAGAAGAGAGTCGTTGGCCGCCTGGCTGCTCGCCACTCGCCACCATTCTGCTTCTCCCTTGCAACCTTGATGCACTCTCCCTGCCTTAGGTGTCTGGAATCCATTCGCCCTGAGAACCACACAAGCTCGACAGTCACTTTCCAACTCCAACCACCGCCATCTCCCAAATCCTGCTCCCCCTTCAAGCCTTCCCTTCTTTCTCTCTTTCTGAGCTCTCGCTGAATTAGATTAGTCACATTCTTAATTAACTGTGCTGGTGAGAGCTCTATTAGGTATTAAATGTTTGTCACAATCCAATTAAAAAATCCATCACAGTAGGATGGGTTCTCCAAGGCCCAGCAGATTGAGGCTGGGGGTCCTGGTGCTCTCCTCGCCACTAGCGGATGGGTCAGAGGAGCAGGGCCCAGGAGGCCAGGGGGGCAGGCGGGCTCAGAAGGCAGTGACGGCTGGGGGAGGGGCTCTCAGGGAGGCCACCTGGCCTGGTGCGAGGACGTCACAGTCTGAGAATCCCAGGTGCCTGGAGAATTCAGACTATCATAGGGTGGCCCGCTGTCCCAGATTACCCAGTACTGTCTTAGAGGGGGTGGTTGGTCACTTAACCTATAGCATCACAGCTTCCCCTAGCCCCACAGGGCAGTGGGGCAAGGCAAGTGTTGTGTGTGTGTGTGTGTGTGTTTGCATGAACTGGCACACTTATGGGGGTCGGCATGCGCTGGGATGGAGAGGGCCAAGATTGATGGCTTAAGCCCAGTGGGAAGCTTTTTGACTTGAGGAAAAAGAATGGAATCGGATGGAGCTGGGCTGTGGTTTCCAGGGGTCCAGCTCTAGGCCAGAGCTGCCATTCAGAACTGTGTCTTTCTGTTCCACTTGAAAGAGACTTGCTCGGGAGGGGAGCTCTCTCTGGTAAAAGGAGAAGAAAATGAGCATTCATTCCTAGATGCGCAGCCTTTCTTTCTGCAGTTCTGGGCCCTTTCTCCTTTTCCTTTAACCTTTTCCAGTTGTGGGTCCTCCCTCTGCTCCTCCTCCCTGACCAGGCTGGACACACACAGTCTGCTCCCTGACAGTTGAATTGGCCAGTTTTAGATTCCCAGTTCCCTGCACACCACACCATCTCTCCCTCTTCCTCTTGGCCACCAGGAGGGAGAAGAAAGGAAGCACACAGCATTGTTAGACCCCAGTGCTGGGCCCCAGGTGAGATGGTAAAAGGAGAAGTCTGAACGTCCGTGCCAGGCCAGTGTGTGGCCACAGTAAATGTGGCACGTGCCCCAGTGCCTCCCAGCCTTGATCATATCACATGCTTCGGCCCTTCAAATCTGCTAATGTGCTTTTTGAGATTCTTGTTCTTTGGGTGCATCTTTTGTGGCTCTGTTCACCAGTAATAACTGCACAATTATTGCTTCTTATTATGATTGGCATGCCAAAAAACATCTTATCTCTCTTAATTCTTTCTAGTTCTACCCCCTCATACCAGCAGATCTTGAAATCCGACTTTCCAAGAAGACTGTCTGGATTTATGTGGCCAAGGGAAGTGTTTGCTCACTCGATCGTGAGGTCCTGTGGGGCAGGAAGCGTGCTCACTCATCTGCACACCCTCAGCACGTGGCGCAGTGCTGAGGGTCATGGGAGGCGCTTAAAAGCATTTATTGACTGACTGAATGAATGAGCTCACATTCAAGACTTCCTTTCTTATTCTTCCAGGGCCCCAAATACGCTCACCCCTTTGCTTCCACGTAAAGCAAACATTTAACCATTGCCGCAGCACCTACGCCTTCTTCTGAATGCCTCTCCCTTCTCTATCAGAATCATCTTGTCCATCTTAGCTTGTAAATCCCCAAAAGGCAGGCCCCCTGTCTGTTTAATTGTCTCCCCACAAGACTTGGAGCTGTGCTAATTCTCTGGACAAATGAACATCCTGGTGGCCCTTCATGCTTTCATTTGCTCTGTAACCACCCATCGAGTGCTTAGTCCTGGGCCAGGACCAGCTCAGCCTTGAGGAGACCAGGAAAGAAATGTCACATGCTGCCTTCCGCTCGGAGAGCTTGCAGTCCGGTTGCGGAAGAAACAGCGAAGCAGCAAATCAAGGTAGATTTCAATTAAGGGCCGCCTGTGAATGATGCAGACACACACACTTTAGGATTTTAGAGACGAGGAGGGACCTGTTGTTCCAGTGGCCATAGGAGGCTTCACAGCCTGAGTGGGACTCGGAAGATGGGAGGCCCTGTGACAGTGCTGTGTGGGGCATTGCTTCCAGGCCAGGAAAGAACACAAGATATGCAGACTTAGAATCAGAAGTAAGTGTATTGATTGGGGGGTGGGGGGCGGGGGTGCAAAGAATGGAGCCCAGTCTAGTGGGAAGCAGCATTTGAGAATTGAAAGGAGTATATGAATGGAAGCTGATGACAATGATAAATCAGCCCCACAGCTCACATCCTGCAGGATGCACCTGCTTCCTCTTCCTTCACAAACCTCCAGCTAGCTGGGAACCCAGGGTCACGTGACACACAGAGAGGTTTGGAAGGTTCTCAGGTGCTGCCGGCAAAAGGAGTTGTGGGATGTCTTCTGGGCTGGTTAGAATTCACCTCTCTGAATTCACGGGGGTTTGGCCTGGACACAGGCTGGCCTCACTGAGAAGGCACACAGAAATTGCCTTTGGAGGGGGCAGGATGGGCTGTCAGCCAATGGATATTAAATGACAATGACAGTTCATCCTCACTCAGGGAGGAGAGCAACAATTAGGGTTGTCCCACCTTCTGCTCACTGCGCTAAGAAAATAAAACCAAGTGATCGATGTCAGCACATCTCTTTCCCTCCTGCGGCACCAGTGCCTGGATAGTCCCGACTCGTAGGCCGCAGTCGGGGTAGCTGCTGAATAAGGATGCCAGACCCACGAGGTTCTCCTTCCGGTCCATGTTGGCCATAGGTAGACAAGCCAGGAAATGGGAACCGGCAGACCAGGCGGGCAGGGCAGCAACGAGCATTTGTTGAATGCCCGTGCTTGACACTTCACCTGAGTTATTTCATTGGGTCGTCACAATAGGTCTGCAAAAATGTTTTACTGTCTCCGTTTTACTAGTGAGGCAATGGAAGCTGTGAGATAAGTAACTTGCACAAGGTCACTCTGTTTGTGGAGTGGGTCTGAATCTATCCAGCCATCTCTTTATTCAAATATTTATTGAGAGTCTACTAGGAGCCACCCACTGGGCCAGGCCACTGTACTGATGCTCGTTAGTGAAGATTAGTGTCCCCTGTCACACACACAAAGGTAGAATGCTCAGGCTTCTTTGGATAAAGGGAGCATATGACAGGGCCAATGATCTGGCCAGGGCTGCCCTGAGGACTTATTTGTCTACTAGTACCATGTAAGTTTCTGGGCCTAGTAGGGTCAGGGCTTCCAGATTTAGCACATAAAAATACAAGACACCCAGTTACATGTGAAGTTCAAATAAACAATGAATAATTTTTTTAGTATAATTATATCCTATGTAGTCTTTGGGATATACTTATACTAAAGAAAATTGGTTGTTTATCTGAGATTTAAATCTAACTGGGTGTCCTGTATTTTATCTGGCAAACTTACCTCCTTGCTGTGTCCCTGCCACCAGGCTGAGTGAAGGGTGGCATCTCCATATCCCTTCAGGGTCCTGGCAGCTACTAAAAAGCCTCTTCCAGCCCAGGAGTCAGGGTGGTCCCCACTCCCTCACGCTTGCATGGCCAGTGCTTCTCAGCATGGCCAGCTCTTCCACAAGACGGCAAATCTGCCAAGCTGTGCAGTGTCTGCTCCTGAGTGGGGCTCTGCTCCTGCTTCTCATGGCTCCTGAGAACTGAGCGTGGGGGAGCTCAGTGGGCACCTCCACCTGGATGGCCACAGACCTCCCAAACAGCAAACCCAACATGTCCCAAACTGACCCACCGTCTTTTCCTCCAACCTGCATCTCTTGCTTGTTTCTTATATTAGCGAATGGGCTCCCCCAAACCAGAAACTTTGGCCACTCTCTCTTTCTGGAACCCCCCGGATAGTCAGTGACCACATGCTGTCTTCTTCCCCCTGCAGGTCTCTCACTTTGTCCTCCTCTCTTCATCTCCAAAGTGCCAGCCATCATCATTCCTCACCTGGATTATTTCAAGAGCTTTTAACTCCTCCTTCTAATCCAGCTCCCGTGGAGCACTCTCAGGGTGATTTTTCCAAGATATAAATCTGATTCTACACTTGTCCATATTCAGATTGTCCCTGGCTCCTTAGCTCAGCATACCAACCTGTGCTGATTTGCCCACCTACCTCCTTAGACCCATCCCACTCCCGCCCACCTACGTCCCTCTCTCTATACATCTGAAACGATTGCACTTTCCTGAATGCATCATGCTCTTTCCTAACTTGTACTTTAAAATTCAGCTTAATTATCATCTCCTCCAGGAAGCTCTCCTGGCTCAGAGGTCATGGAGATGTTCCTCAGGGTTCCCCGTGCCCTGGGCATGCTCGCCTAATTACTTCTCATGCTGTTGTATTTACTTTGTATTCCTGTGGGGAGCTTGGTGTCTACACATGGTACGTGCTCAGTAAATGGGAGCTGAATAAGTCAATGAATAAGCAATTACAAGATTGAAAACTGATTTACTTACCAACTGTCTGAGTTCACAAAATGCCAACCTAGGCTAAAACCACTTCCTTTTCCCTTTGGTGTTTCCATGCAAGCCCCCTTCCCTCTCTTTTTACTCCCTTCTGTGTGAGGAGGCAGTACCAGCAGCTCACCAGATTTCTCACAGCAGGCTTCCCCTGGACTGGCGCCTTCAGACCCTGAATGGCTAGATCCTAATGTTATTGAAATCCCCAAATGGGCTTTGACAGCTCTCAGGGGTTAATGAAGTAGCCAGTCTTGTGCCCCCGGAGACAGGAAATATTGCTGGGGCGAAGGTCGCAGCATAAATTAAATGAATTTCATGACCCCAATCTGGTGCCTATGCAGATATTTTCCTGCACTCTGAAAACTCGGAGTGGCCTGTGACTGCTGGCTGACGGTGCCCGGGAGAGAGGACTAGGAGGAAAGAGGAGGTGGGGCTGTGGGTCGGGTGGAAGGACAAGGAGGCACAGCACTTGTGAGTCCCATGATGCCGTGCAGTGCAGGAGGACCGAGGGCCCACCCACCCCTGAGATTCTCCCTCCCCCGAGAGATTCTCCCTCCCCCGAGGGCTGGGAGCCAGATGCTGGGAGAGTCTCTGCTCCCAAGCTCGAGATGCTCAGATGCAGGAAAGGTGAGAGGCAGAGGGTCATTCTCTTCTGAGAACGTAAAGGCGATGAGGCAGATGGCTGCGTTCTGGGGGAACCAGCCCTCCTCTTTTCTTGCCCACCACCCAAAGCCCGTCCCCACAGCCATCTCACAGACTCCACATCAAAGGTCTTACAGGTTACCTCTCCACCCTCGCAGGCTGTGCCCGAAACCCCTGGCTCAGCTGGTGGTGGTGAACGTTAACACTCTTGAGGAGCCTTTTTTCGAAAACTTAACACATGTTTCTACTAGAAAAAAAGCCAGCTGGGTAATTACATGCCCTGTGACTGGGGCACCTACAGTTTTACTAAAAAAATGATGAACTGTTTTCTTCCTGAACTGGCGTGTTGTGTGCTCTGTAGAGGGGTGGGAAGGGGGGCACAAAGTGACCCCCACAGTGTTGACCACCACGTGGCTGCCCTCTTCCATGGCGGCGATGGAGGACGATGCAGAGGGCAACCGGGAGCGGGATTAGACAAGCTTGGAGTTTTTGTTCGTTTGTTTATTCAGCAACCACCTTGCTTGGCAACAGACCTTCCCAGAGAATGTTTCCTGCTCTCAATTACAGGGAAGAAGGGAGTTCCAGAAGACGCAGTGATTATAACGGTTACTACATTTCATCTTTCAAGTGCTTTACTGTCATTATCTCTGTAGTACTCATGGCCCCTAGTGAGATCACTAATTATTGCTTACTGCTGCCTGCTGGGAAAATGTGGAGAAACTGAGGTAGAGGCTGATGTGCTGGCTACAGGCTAAGGAGGAGTGCCATGCAGCTGCTGGGCAAGCTCCTGAGAGGGGCTGGCTCCTGGGGCAGGTCTCCCCCAGCCCTGGGAGCCACCTCCGTGGCAGAGGCCCAACACTTTGGGGCTGAGCAAATGGATCTGCCTTCCCAGGGAGGCTGTGCACACCGGACCTAGGAGGCCGGAACAGTGGAAAGACTGTGGGCTCTGGTGTCAACAGATCTGGGTTCCAGTTCCCACCCTGTCTTTTGCCATCTGTGTGAGCTTGTGTAAGTCACTCGCTTCTTTCAGCCTCAGCTGTTCACTTTTAAAAGAGAGGTGATGCTGCTGTCTTTGTAGAGCTGTTGAGGTCATCAGAGAGAATGTGTCTAATATTTGCACGGTGCCCATCACAGGAGTGTTCAGTAAATGCAATTATTATGCTTATTACAGCTATTCAGTGTCGGTCCCTGACTCTGTTTTGAGATGCCAGGTGGCAGCATCTGTGACTGCCAGCAAGGTTTGCTTGTCCCCTCTGCCCAGTCCCGGGGCAGTCGAGTCACCCCACCAGGGTGGACTGCATCCCAGTTCCCAGGGCGCAGGTCTCAGAACAGCTGTGGTCAGGTGAAAGCATGCTGCCTGCTGTGGGGACACCCCCCTGCGTGCAGGGACTGGTGCTGAGACGCGGCAGTTAGCAGGAAGCAGACACTGCGGCTGGCGGCTGACGGTGACATGAGACATCTCTCCTTAAACAACCTGAAAGTCACCTGACCACTCACACTGAGGTCCAGCAGAGGGTGGGGGCTCCCCCCTTGCTCCCGTGTGCCTCTCATTCTCACCGCTTTTCTCTGGTAAGATGCTTTCTATGTTAATTTCGTTTGTACAAACTTCTTGCATAGAGTACAAACAAGAGATGCCCCCAGCCCCCATTCCTCCTGAAGGAGGACCCTGAATCTGCTCCGATAAGGCTGGTTGAAAATATAGACTAGACCTTTGTTTTTCAAATGTGAATAATAAGCATGTGAATTACCTGTGGATCTCTTTAGAAATGCAGCTTCTGGGTTCAGTGGGTCTGGGGCAGGGCCTGAGAACCTGCATTTCAACAAGCTCCCTGGTGGTGCTGATGATATGGAGCTATGGTCACACTTGGAGTAGCCAGGGATGGGTCTTCTTGGCTGACCTTCTGCTGACTGGGACTCTCTCCCCAGGTTTCTCCAATTTGTCCTTCCATTCCCACCAGCTCGGGTGGCCAGATCCCTTTGCAACATACAAGAAAGGCCCATCTGATCTGGAGTGTGCAGGAGGGAGGGTAGAGGCACCTGGGATGCAGGGACAGTGGGGCAGGGTGTCAGGGGAGGGAAGGAGGACCTGGAGCTGTCGGTGCTGGACTTCTCCCTCCTCATCCGTTCCAAGCAGTTTCTCCAACAACACCCTTCTTCTCTCCCAGTTTGGGTTAGATTGGCCTCCTCAGTGCTTCTATATTCAAATTGCCTGTTTACTTATGTGTCTCCCCATCTAGACTGAGAACCCCTCAAAGAAGGACCTTATTCAACTTTGTCTTCCCAGCACACGGCATAATGCTCAGCACATCGTAGATGTTAATGAATGTTTGTGAATGCATGATGGATGACTCATTCACATACACGCTGGATGGGTTTCCCTTCCTGCCTCTTTATTCACTCATAGTCTATGAATGTTTATAAAGCATTAGACGTGGGCTGGGGTATAAATCGAAGGCTAAAGCATGGTCATTGCTGTCGTGAGGTTTCTAGCTCCTGGGGAGAGTGACTGTCCATAGGGAATCGTCAGCAGAGCAGACTACTTCGTGTTGTTTGGTGTGGGTCTTGGCTTGGGAGAGCACAGAGGATGGAGAGACAAGATGTGGCTTGAGGAGTAGAAGAAGGTGTCATGGAGAAGGTGATGTGCTGTCCAGGCCTTGAAGGATGGGCAGGTTTTCAAATGGTAAAGAAGGATGCGGAAGGCCATTCAGGAAAAAGAAACAGTGTAGTGAAAAGCGTGGATATGGGCAAGTTTTAATTCACAGCCAGGCTCTGTAGCATCTAGAGTGGGCTTCTCAAGGTGGAGAACTGAATACTGTTAGGGCCATAGTCAGGCCCAGCCAGCCGGACCCTCCTCCTGCTGGGAGCAAGGAAGCAGGCTTTACGAATGACATACTCAACAGCACACACCTCAGCTTCTCTTTTTCCCAGCAACGTTAGATTAGGAACGCCAGGTGGCCAGCCATGAAGAAGTCTCTGGAGCCATCAGGACCTGAGATGAAGATGGAGGGGAATGAGGAGGACAGCTGGCCTCACTCTGTGGGGCCTGGAGCCTCTTTCAGGGAGCCAAGGTTGGCCTAGAGCACTGGGGTTTGGAAGCTGGGGTTCCGAGAGGAGTCAAAGAGAGGCAGGGGCCGTAGTTCCACTGCAGCACATCTAGAAAGCTGCTCGGTACAGTTGTGCAGGACAAGCTGCTCTTGGCAGCCACTCGTGGTCACTGATGGTAGGTCCTTAGGAAAGAGGCAGGAAGGCAAAGAACCAATTTCTTTGGACTATTGGTCAGAGAGGTGGAATTGTCAGATGTCCCATCTTAGAAAGGACACTGCAGACAAGAATTGCCCCTGTCCATTTTGGGCAAGTCACACAAGCTCTCTGAGTCTTAGTGTCCTCATCTGTATAATGAGTATAATAAATACTGCCTCCCTCTCAGGGCCAAATGAAGTTTGAGTTCAGTTATATATGTCAAGCCCTTAAGACAGGACGGGTACTCAGTAGAAATTTAATATATGACTATTTAAATTTTTTATTAACTCATGGTAAACTAGGAGGCTTTCCCAAAAAACTGGCCCCTTCCAAGAGGGAGAAGTGATCTTTGTCATTAGTGGAATTCGGGCACATAGTAGGTCCTCAGTAAACAGGAGCTGCTGAACTCAGCTGTCCTGGCCTTTCTTAAGCAAAGTGAGGCACCCTTGTCTCCAGGTTCCATTGCACCATTAGGATGATGATGCAGGGCATTTCCTGTTTACAGCATGCCTTCCTACTGGACCAGAAAGTACTTAGGAGTGGAAGAGGTAATGAGAATTATTTACCTTTTTATCCCTAGTATCCAACATAGTACCTGGCACATAGAAGACACTCAAATGATTGATGAAGAAATGAATAAGAAAATGAGTAAAAGGTTAAGTGAGGGCTATTCATTTCCTTTTCATCAATGGAATCATTCTGCTTGTTTCCCAGAACAAATGTACTGTGAGGTGACCCCAAAGCTCTGTGTAATTTTCTTATTAACCACCCTGATGGAAAGATAGATGCCCCTCTGGGTCCCTTGCTCTCCAGTCGCAGTCCTCTGAAGCTGCCTCCAGGACATGAGTAGAACCCCCAAAGGGTAACGCAACTCTCCCAAGCTCGTGAGGAAGAAAAACAGTGCTGCAAGTGTTTCTTCACTTCAAAGCAATGTCCAGCACTTAGAAGACCACACTGGTTATTGTGGAGATCAGGTAGTTAAAGTTGCTGCTGGTGTGACTATTAGTGATGCCACTCACTCTCTTGGTGGCTAAGGAGTTCTATCCAACCTCTTCAAATTCTATCCTTTGGACAGTTTTATATTTCTATCTGGAAGTTTCGTTACTTTCTCTAACCAAGCTCACTCAGGTGTGTTATCTTTGGGCCATCCCTGGAAGTTTCCTCCTTCCTGTTATAGTTACTTGTTTTTGATATTTTGGGGGCATGGTATGTGTCAACCCCATGTTCCAGCCTCGTTGCTTTAGTCTTTGCTTGTCGGAGGTTTGTGCCATCACATTGACAAGATTGCATTCTGAATGCCATAAACAGAGGATGCAGGCTCAGTCTACCCTGGATCTTTCGTTGGTGGTTTATCGAAATGTTGACACCAGTTCCATGTCCTGTGCTCATTGGAATAGATATTTTGTTTGGAAAAAGTTCACACAGTTCTAGGGAGCCTTGGTAATTGTAGAAAATAGAAGGCTCACAAAGGCTCTGGATGGTCTGAGAAATTCTGCAATCCCAGATTTCTTCAGACTACCCTATCACAGGTCAAAGAAGTTCTGCCCTGACCACCTCCCCTCCTCTCTCCCTATTTCTCTGTCTCAGAGAGGCTCAAATCAGCTGTCAACAGTCTACTCCTGCTGCTCAGTCCTTCCTTCCTTCCTTCCATCCCCTGACACTCCAACCCATGATGTCACACCTGATGCAGGAGGCCCCTCCAGTCTCCTCCTGCTGTTTCTGATGGGAATTAACCCCAACAGATGACCAGGTCAGCCTCTCCTTCCAGGGCCTGCATGGCTACCCCACACTTGCAGGAAGACCAGGTCCAAGTTTTTGCCCAGAGGCAGGCTGGCTGCATCTGGTCAAGGAGAAAAACTGTTTAAAGAATTAACTAGTCAACAGATAGCTATTGAGGGTTAGGAGGGACCACTCAGGCCTAACAGTCCAACCTCCCTCCTAAGGCAGGAGTGATCACATCTCCAGTCTCACCCGGGTGAGGTCCAGCGTCTGCTCACATGCCACCCATGTGGCTCACCACCTTCCCTAGAGGTCCATCCTTGGACAGTTCTAAGCACTCGTGGGTTCACCTTTATTTTGAACAGAAGTCCATCCCCGTTTAGACATCCCCTGCACCCAGAAGCACTTTATCCTCTGCGATCTGAAAGAAGAGTGAAATCCGTCTCTCAAGGGATCCCTTCAATTATTTAACATGGATGCCCTTGGACTCTGAGTCTTCAGCTCTCCAGACTGGAAGCATTTCATTTTCTCAGTTGGCGTATGTAAGTCACCATTCCTAATCTTCTACCAGCCTGGGTGTTCTCTTCTCAACATGCTTTTTGTCTCCTCTGTCATTTAAAAGGTAGGATCCAGGCTTGAGAATCACAATCCAACACAGAATAGTGTAGAACTGTCACCTCCCTTCTTCTAGTCACTATACGATAATCGTCCAGTCTAGAACCCATTCAAACTCTTCTCTGTCTGTAGGTTGTTTTATTAAATGCTACTTATAGACATCATTTATAAACAAATAATATCATTTATAGCATTCATATGTAAGTGTTATTTATATATATATATTTTGCCGTTACATCACATCATTGGTTCATAGTGAACTTATAGTTAACGGAAACCCCTGTGTCTTTTCTGTATGTGCTACTGACAAGCCATTCCTCCCTCATCCACTACTTGAGCAGTTTGCTCATCCTTCCTGTATTGCTAGTAAATTAGCCATCCAAGGCAGCCCTCTGCCTACCTGCATACTACGAGAGGCTTCATTAGTAGAGTTTTCTTCTCCTCACTTCTAAAGTAGAGTTTTCCCTTCTTCATTCTCCTCCTGGAACAAACCCTGGCTATGAACTGGTGTGCAATCCTCTGGGAGGAAAGGTAGAGGGCAATGCCCTCAGAGAGGGGCCTGCCAAGGGGGCTAGTTGGGGAGCTGAAGGAAGCCTCTCTGGCTCTCAGAATCTAATATCTCCTTGACAGTAAGGTCCAGGCCGCATGGAGCCTAGTGACTTCAAAAGCTACTAGTCTCTGTCATTTTTTGGCACTTACCAAGGGCCGGGTACCATGCCAATGGCTTTACATAAACTACATCATTTAGTCCTTTTAACAAATCAGTGAAGTTGAAATTAAACCTACTTCACAGATGAGGAAAGTGAGGTTTGAAGATATTGCTAGTTCGGTTGGGATTTGAGCACAGCTGTGTCTGGAACCAAACCTCAAATCTTAGTCATTGTACTTGGTGTTCCCTCTGTGAACGTGGCCTCTATTCCAAGTAGCTAAGCAAGGTGAGACCCCAAGGGATACGAGCATCCTGCAGGAAAACCATCATAGAGGTTCTCGCTCTCCTCCACTCCTACACTCAGACTGTGACAAGTTTGCAGGATTCATGGAATAAATCTGTCCTCAGATCCAGAGGACAGGTAACAGATACCCTCCAACCCCATTCTGTTCCACATCATAATGATAGAAAGAAGAATTCCCATCCCTGCCTACCTCATAGGTTTGCATGAGACTTGTAATCAGTTAAGCAATCACATACCCTTGACCCTCTACCAGAGGATCGGCACCAAGCCAGGCCCTGAGCCAGGTATAGAAGGAGCATCAGGCCTGATCTGGACCCTAGATGAGCCTTAGTTGGGGGGTAAGTCTTACACACAAGAAACAGCAAGAGAAAGAAATAAGACAATAAATGATCAGGAGCCAAATTGTGAGGGGTGGATAGTGAGTGCTATAGGAATTAGTTCACCAGGTTTTGTGGAAGGGGTGGGACTCACAGAGGGTCCCAATGAGTGGGTGGGTTATGGTATGAGGCCTGGAGTAATTGCATGGAGATCCTATAGGAAGAGGGAAGCATATAAACATATAAGAGGGCTGTGAAACACCGAGAGAGCTATGCAGGACGCACGGGGTTTTCTGAAATGTCATACATCACCATGGTTATTGTTGCCCAAATCTGGATCTCTGACAACTACCCTCATATCCATGAGCCTAAATCCATCTTCCCTCCTGCTCACCTGTGGTTTTGGGTTCTAAGCCCCTGCTCCAACCCTGGTCTTTTCCTCCTGGGACATGGAGAGAGCAAGTCTCAGGAGACCAAGTTCTTCAGGACATTCACCTTTAGGGTTGGCTGGTTTCAGGGACTGGGGCTGGAAGCAAGAATGTCTCCCTCTGGGCTTGTCAAAGAGTAGTTTTGTCTGGTCCTAAATTTATAAGCAGTGAGAGCGTCCCAAAAAGGCCAGAGAGCTGCTGTGGAGAAAAACAACCTTGCTGTAGGTGGAATGTCAGGGTGGGGACCAGGCTGGTGAGGGGGCAGAGAGACAGGCAGGAGAGGAGAGGCCTGGGCAGAGGACCAGAGAGGAGAGGGGTGCCTGGAGCAAAGAGGGGAAGGGAGGAGAAAGGGAAGGAAGGAGCGGGAAAGAAGAAGAGATGTAGAGGGGAAGGAACTAAAGAGGGAGGAAGATGAAGTCAGAGGAAAGAAGGGTCCAGTAGGGGGAGGGGAGGGAGATGTGTGCAGCCCGGCAGCTGCCTTAATCTCTTTAAAGTTTTCCTCATTGATTAGGGATTTGCAGTCAAATCCCTTGCTATGGGAAGACATTTGCTTTACTCTCGCTCTGCTGTCAAACAGATGGAGGCCTCTCCCTGGGTGGGGCTGGCTGTGCAGTGCCAAGCAGGATGCAGAGAAGGACTTGGAACCCTTCTCCTGTCTCAAGGCCCACCCCAAATCCGCCTCATCAGTGACATCTCCTGAAATAAAGTGCTCCTCCAATGCTCGGGGCTCCTGTATCATTATTTATTTCACCAAAATTTAGTAGCTTAAAACAGACTTTTTAAATCATTTCTCATGAGTCCTAGGATCAGGAATTCAAGCAGGGACAGCAAGAATGGCCCATCTCTGGGGCTGGCCCGGTGGCGCAGCGGTTAAGTGCTCACATTCCACTTTAGCAGCTCGGGGTTCGCCGGTTCAGATCCCAGGTGAGGACATGGCACCGCTTGGCAAGCCTTGCTGTGGTAGGCGTCCTGCATATAAAGTAGAGGAAGATGGGCATAGATGTTAGCTCAGGGCTAGTCTTCCTCAGCAAAGAGAGGAGGAGTGGCAGCAGATATTAGTTCAGGGCTAATCTTCCTCAAAAAAAAAAAAAGGGGCTCATCTCTGTTCCACATGATGTCCACTGGCGCTGAATGTCTGGGATGCTTCTTCATTCACGTGCCAGTGCCTCCACGAGGATGGATCCACTGGGTGATGTGTCAGGACCTCCGTTCCCACTGTTGACTGCTTTCCTGGCTCTCCTCCATGAAATCTGGTGGATAGCAGGAGCTCAGAAAATACATGCTGGAGGAATGAATATGTGACTAAAGAATGGAATGAAAGAACGCTGGTTACTTGAGGTACCACCCAAATCCAAGGACTCTGATCACTGTGACAATGTCGACACATGTCCTGGCTCAGAGTTCTCCCAGCCGGCCTCTAACCAGCCATGAAGAGAAACGGCCTACCCAGTGTCTTTGGGCAAGCTGTGGGGTGAGTGATGTCGATGCCATTCCTGGAGGCATGCCCCTCACACTCAGGGCCCTGCACCATCTGGAGTCTCCTTCTCTATCTCTAAGACCCCACTTCTGGTTCTGCTTCTTCTAGAAGCTTCTGATGGGTCAGCAGAGGAGGGAGTGAACTTCCCTCCACTTCTGGGAACTCATTGTTGGCTTTGCACCCCACTGTTTGTCCATTTACTTTCTTAACTTGCTCCTCTCTTCTGAAATCCAACAGGAGCTCCAGGAACCCAATGCACTGTGTTCTCTGGATGCTTGCTCACCCACTTCTAACTCCCTCCCCGATGTCTAGTGATAACACTGGGCATTTTTTGAGATTTCCATCAACACTGAATGAAGAGAAACTTAGCATTGTGGAAAATCTGCACCTTTTAAAGGGTTTTCATAACCATCCTCACTTGATCCTCCTTGACCCAAGTCTGGGAGGTGTACAAGGCATTTTACTGAGTGAGAGCCTGAGGCGCACAGGAAGGCGAAAGGATTTGCTCAAAGTCTCATGACTGGTCAATGACATTAAGGAGGTCAATCCCTAGTAAAATTCTCTTTAGGCTGATTGGGTGCATGACTTTCCCGCAGGACCCCGTGTGATGGAAGTCCCCTGGGACTGCCCCTGGAGCTGTTCCCAGTTCATGGTGCTGCCTGGGGCACTGCAGGAGCTGATTAAACAGCTTGTGACCAAATGGCAGTTATTGATTTGCTTCACTGTGTCCCTTACTCCCAATCCTGCCTTACTCCACGAGTTGGTCAGGAGGTCTGACTCACATCTCATGTGGCCCTGCACCAGAGCCTGCTGCCGGTTCAACCTCCGCATTTTAAAGGTGCGGAAACGGAGAGAGGAGACAAGACTCGTTCAAAGTCACCCAGGTTATTAGAATGAGTGTCAGGAGGAGAAGCCAGGTCTCCTGCATGAACTGTGCGTCTGAGTCATGAGTCACTAATGTCCTAGCATTCTCTCCTAGTAAGAAGGGACCGCAGATCCGCCTCCAAAATTTATGTTTAGAAAAAATTTGGTGAAAGAGAAATTGAGAGTAGCAATTAAGAAAACATAAAGTCATGAAAAGACCCTATGTGCCAGTTCAGGTTATTTTTTTTTTCTAGCAAAATCCCCCACCTACCACCTCCTGGAGCTCTTACCCAGTTGCCCGAACCTGCGGCAGTGTGGCTTTTGCAGCTGTAGTCTCTGTGTGGCATCTAGGTCTTTATGATAAATGGAATCCCCTCCCCATGAGCAGTCCTTTAGGCTTTATAGACATCAGCTCCTTCAGCCCTCAGAATGCCTGCGTGAGGGAGGCAGGGCAGGGACCACTATTCCCATGTGACGGATGGGAGACAGAAGAAGCAGGGCTTGACGAAGTCAGAAGCCTCCTGATTCTCCACAGGCCTTCCTGGTCTCTTATGAAGGCATCATTCTGAGGGTGAAGAAGGGGGTGTTGGTGAGTCCACATGAACAAGCAAGAATGCACTGGGGCCTGAGGGGCAGTGCCCCACCCGGGAGAGGGTCTCCTCCTGGTTCTCTCCATCCTTGCTGGCATGCAGAGTGTCTAAAGTGTTTTTGCTCCTGGCTGATGTGCTCATCTCTAGCAGAGACTTCGGCCTTGCCCACCCTCTGCAGTGAGTTGAGAAGGGTCTGTTGCAGTAGGATTCTGATCCACTATTCTATCCTCTGCCCCCAAACCCTTCCAATCACCTGGATGAGCCACCGTCCTGGGCTCTGGGGAAGCCACATTCCTTTGCCAACCTGCCTCACTCAGTAAGGGTGGTTGACCTCAGACTCTTACAGCTCTGCCCAGCTGAGGCTGAGCCATTGGGTGGGGCTTCTGATGGGCTAGGACTTCTGGAGCCATGCTTGGCATCTTTGAAAGTGGAGTGGGGGAGGGCAGAGGCAGAGATGGCTTCCACCCCCACCCCCACTCCCTTTTCTCCCCTTCTCCCAAGCTGACAAGTGTGGCTTAGGCTGAGAACCCCTCACTGAACATCTGCTAGCTTCCTCTGGTCCAGCTCAGCTGGTGGTGCCTGGACAATCTACGTGCCAGCACCCAGTTCAGCACCTCATGTGCAGTTGGCGCTTTAGATCTGTTGTGTTCTTCCCTCCATTCCTCCAGTCTGGTCCGTTTCCTGAAATGGGCTCCAAGGATTGGCAGGAGAATGAAGGAGAAATTCTGTCTCCTAGTATCGATTTTGGAAAAAAGAGAATTTCCTATTTTCGTGAGCCTCTGCTGTCAAGGAATCAATGGAAATGTGTTTATCAGAAAGTCTGCCTGGCCTGGGCAGAGTGAGAACCATCGGAGGAGGAGGGGAGGGAAGAGGGATTGCCGGATCCTGGGCATTTGCTCCAAAAGAGTTCTAGCCACTGAGACCACTTGAGAATGTTATCTTTATTTGATAGAAGGTTTCGAAAGCTGCTCAGCACCTCCCCGCACGAACGTCCTGTTCTAGGCTGGGTCTTTGCAGCTGGGGATTCAGCAGCTGTGCCACTAGGGTGGGGGTTGGACAGGTGTGCGGTTTTCCTTTGTCCTCAGTATAGTTCACTCTGGGCACCCCCAGCATTCTGCACAGAGCACGTGGCACTGACTGACCCACCCGCAGGGCTGGTCTCCCCTCTTGAAGTCTGAGCTTCAAACCCTCTCATCCCTCCATGGACTCAGGGACGACGGCGTGAAAGGACTGCGGTGAGCCTGCTTAACTGCTCCCTTCCTCAGTTCCCCTCCCTGCAAGGGCGGAGGGAAGTAGTGTCTCCGTGTGGCGCTGTCCTGGCCCGGACCCCCTGACAGCTGAGAGCTTGGGCCTGGAGGGGTGGTGCCACCTGTGGGGAGCTGAGTCCCACCACCCAAGGGGCTGCTGGCAGGACAGTTGGGGAGTGAGAGGGCAGCAGCCTTGGCTCCAAACCTGGAGGTGCCGGGGCGTTGGCTGAGAGCCAGAGCCCTGGAGCTGGGGGCCTCCCCCAGGGGGTTGTCATGTGACGCAGTCATAGAATGTCTGCGATCTGTATGCTGACGTGGCATCCAAGTGGAGGCAGCTGATTTGCTGTTGCTTCTGTTTCTCTCCATGCCCTCATTAACTCGGGACCTTAAAATGAGGAGCTTGGAACATGCATCTGGTAAAGAACGTTCCAGCCCTCTGCTTCTGAGAACCGGCCACTAAAGGGCATTCTCTTCTTCTTCTTAATGGCTCCATTTCTTCCACCTGTGTCTTTTCTTCTTCCTTCCCTTCACCTCTTTACCTCCTGCATCTTTCTCTGTCTCACCTCCTTCCCCAATGTCTGTCTCTCCGTCTTATTCCTGCACTCAGTGCACACAGCCCCCTACAACCAACATAATAAGCACACATACATTCTCATTTTTTATTATGTTAGTAACATTCACATACTTTTACACACAACCATGTGCATGCCTCACACACACAACTTCAAACTCACTCAGACAGCCACATGTACCCTCACTCACGAACGTTCCTGCACCCACAGAGTCCTCATCTCCTCGCCTTGGCCAGCTGACATGATGACAGCTCTGCTCTGATGAGTTGTCACACTACGGGGACCAGTCACATCTCCTCCAGCGATACTCCCACCCCCAGCCTGGGCTAATTGGGGCAGGAGGGGGTGCAGGCAGCAGAGCGAGTCAGCTGAAAGCCCATCCAGGTATATGCCTGAACAGAGCACCTCAGTAAACACAAGACCCCCAAACAGTGGCTTTGATTTCAGAACCAAACCGCAGTCAGGAGCTGGGCTCTTGGTGGCTGAGCTAATGGAGTTGGGAGAGTTTTACTGAGAGGTCACTTGTTCAGACCCAGCTCTGGTCAACAGGAACTGAAAAATATTTTTATCTGACAGCTGATGGCCGCCATTAGCTGGTGGAGGGTCTCCTGCCTGCCCCACCAGGCAGGGAAGGCCACTGCGGCTCTGTGTGGCACCTTGGGGTTGGCACATGACTGGCATAGAGCTTGGTGAGCTGATGGAGGCGTGGGGCAGATTAGAAAAAGATGCACACACACACTGCAACCCTCATCCTCCCCTGGCCCATGAGGACTGATCTTTAAAAGGTGTCCTGTCTGAGCAGATGGCCTCAAGGCTTGGTGCTTTAGTGTGATTCTACCTCTTTCTCTGGGAGGTCACCGTCCTGCACAGGACACATGGCTTGGTGAGCAGAGTACTGGCTGTCTTCCAGCCACCTTGATCCCTGGCACCTGAGCACAGACGGCCTTCCCATACACGCAGCCTTGAATAAGCACCCCATACCATCTCCCCACCGGCCCTAATCAGCCTCCTCACTGTCATTGCGTTTTCATGACAGCTCAGAACCTAAGGGTGACAAACCTCTCCTAGACCTCTCTGTTCCTTTCCCCTCACAGGTGAGGGCATTGGTGAAGTGTCATGCCTGAGCTGTCCCTAGTGACCAGCTATAATTCACTCAGGACCAGAACAATTCACTCATTTAAGGCTGCAGCTGGCTCTTTGCTCACAGCGGTGGGGGGAGCAGCAATAATAGCACTCATTGTGATGGTTAAATTGAAATAATCCTTCACAGTTCCCAAAGCGCTTTGGCACACGTGTCCCATCCTCCTTGAGAGGAACTGTGATAATGAGGATTCCCGCTGTCCTCATTGGCTCATTCTACTTTGAGGGGCAGCCCAGGGTGGTGGCGAGAGAATAGAGTTGAGAATCAGGCCGATCTGGGTTTGAATCCCAGCTCTTGCCTATTTCTACGTTAGTGACAGTTTTATAGCCTCTCTGAGCCTCCGTTTATTTGTAAAATAAGCCTATTACTGCCTGAGAAAATTATATTAAATTTTTTTCATCCTGGAGTTGGACATAGAGTGAATTAATAAGAAAAGTTATGGAGTTCAAATAAGGAGTTAACTTTCTGGAAGGAGCAGAGATATAACAGGAAGGGTCTAGAAGGGACTGAATTGTGCTTCTGATTTACTTCATGTTGCCTATCGGATACTGGGCTGGGCGTGGCCTGTAACCACGGGCAAGCCACCATCAGGGCCTTAGAAACCACAATTCCAATGCACCATAACCCTAAGTCAGTCGTCGGCGTCAAAACAGAGGCGTAGGACCAAAGGAGGAAGGGACCGCACCCACTCAGTGGAAGAACACCTGTTAGAAATGGTGGAAGAGGTTTATTGAGATAAATCTGAAAAGGGATTGACAGATGGAGGCCGGGTGGGAGGAAGGAGGTAGTGTTCCAAGAAGAGGGAAGAACTTAAGACACAGGCACCGAATGTGGGGGCGTGAAATAGGCCACTTTCGCCTGACCTTGGCGTGTCATGGTCCTCACTGTGGTGACCTGGAAACTGTACGTTCACCATAAAGAGACTGGATGGGAGAAAGAATAGTTCCCGCTCAAGTTGGTATCAAAGGACAACATTCTGACCTAGTTTATATCGTCCACTTCTTCTCTTTTACCTTTTTCTGCTTTCGTGCGTTCTTTATAGTATACATGGCAAACGCCACTTCCGGATGCTTTCCAAACATCTAGGACTTTCTGCAGCTAAAACCAGCATCTTGATCTTGAAGAGTCCCATTGTGAAAAAATCTTTTCCCTGTACACATCAAAGGGAAATTGGGGGGTCTCAGAGCCGTGAAAGACAATAAGCAAGAAGAATCTGGGGAAATTCACAGAAATGCTCTAAAACAGGGAAGGAACAAAAGGAATATTTAGATGTATTGGGACATTAAACCATTGTGTTTTGAGATAACACTCAAACCTCCCAGGGAAGAGTTAGTCATTCTCCTCAAGCAGTATTTCACACGCTGGAGTAAAGAAGAAAATATTGTCTTGCAGAGAAAAATATTCCCAAGGACTCTAACATTAAATTATTTTTATTATAAAGGTACTTAAATTTATGCAAACATAAAGCTAAGTGTATATTTCGAATGCTTGGAAATCTTACATAATTATAAAATGAAAGTAAATTCATAAATTAAAACAAAAACCCTTCACGTTCAAATTAATCACATCAATTTAACACGATATGCTGTTGTTTGCTCAGAAGAAATCTGCTTACAAAGTAAAGAACAAGTCTGACTTCTGAGTAACACGTCCAATCCTTTGACTTCAAGGTATCTGTATATGTCGTATAATAACCCAACGTTTCCACCACTTGTCTTTTTTTCTGTAAACCCAAGATACAGAAAGCTGAATTAACTATACCCCTTAAATCATGGCGAACTATGCCAATTTGTCAGTGGGGGAGCCTTTTCTTCTATTATAGCATTTTCTTCTCCTTCCTTCCTCCTGCCTTCCCAGTCCCCTCTCATTCCCCAAAGCATCCACCTGAATGTGTGTGATATGTGTGCTTGGACATCTGGGGTTTTTGTTGGTTTGTTTGTTTGTAAAATATACAGCGTTGTCTTGTGGTTTGGCTTTAATTTATGTGAATGGTATTGAACAATATGCTTCATTGAGTTTCTTACTTTTGTCATTTCCTGCCACGTTTTTATGAGCTACCCATGTTGCAGAGTGAAATTCTGAACATTGCTTCTCCCTGTGCATACAGTGGCACACTGTGCATCGGCTGCGTTTTCGTCAGCTCGTTCCCTAAGGTGAACACCTAGGTGCCTCCAATTTCCAGCGGCCACATAAAGCTGTGGCAAATCTCCTCATCCATTGGTATGAAAGTTTTCTGGAGTGTATTTCCAGAAACAGCCTGCTGGTTATAAAATACTTGTACATAGATAATTTCAATAAGATTTTTCTCCAGAGTCCCTGTGCCAGTTGACACTTGCAGGAAAACATTTCTCTCCTCACTTCTTAGCCAATCCTTGATAATGTCTGACTTTAACCTATGTGCCAACTTGATAAGGGTAAAGTATTATATCATTGTTTTAATGGGCATTTTTTCCGATTGGCAGTGAATTGACCACCTCTTCAAATATTTGTTAGCCAGATTGCTTTCCCCTGCTGTGAATTTTCTACCCACAACTTCTGCCCACTTTTCTATTGGGTTTCCTTTCTTGTTCATTTGCGGGATTCTTTCATATCATAGATATTAATTTCTTGTTTGTCTTGTACTTTGAAACATTACCTCCAAGTTTGTGACCTATCTCTGAAATTTGTCTATGTGGCCCCATTGAATAGAAATCCTTAATTTTGATGTAGTTAAGTCTGTTCATTTTTCACTTCTTAAGTCTCATTTAAAGTGTCTTCCCAACTCAAAGTGACAAATATATTCTCATATTTTTTTATCTATTAGCATAAAGTTATGAATGACGTTTGCTCTGATTTTTAGTATATAGCCTTTTAGGTTGAGAAAGTTCTATTCTGGGGCCAGCCTGTGGCACAGCGATTAAGTATGCACATTTGGCTTCGGCAGCCCGGGGTTCACCAGTTCTTATCCCAAGTGCGGACATGGCACTGCTCACCAAGCAATGCTGTGGTAGGCGTCCCACATATAAAGTAGAGGAAGATGGGCAAAGCTGTTAGCTCAGGGCCAGTCTTCCTCAGCAAAAAGAGGAAGATTGGCAGCAGATATTACCTCAGGGCTGATCTTCCTCAAAAAAAAAAAAGTTAAAAAAAAAGAGGGGGCCAGCCCTGTGGCCGAGTGGTTAAGTTCACGTGCTCCACTGTGGTGGCCTAGGGTTCGGATCCTGGGCATGGACATGGCATTGCTCGTCAGGCCACGTTGAGGCGGCGTTCCACATCCCACTACTAGAAGGACCTGCAACTAAGATATACAACTACGTATCGGGGGGATTTGGCGAGATAAAGCAGAAAAAAAAAAAAGTTCTATTCTTAGTTTTTTGAAGGTTATTTTTAAATCAAATATAGTTTTGGACTTAATTAAATGCTTTTTCTGGGTATATTAAAGTAGTAATATAACCCATATATGAATACAGTAATTTGGAATAAATTTCTGATGTTAAACTACCACTTCTTTCCTGGTGTAAATCTTACTTGATTATCATCTTTTGAATGTTTCAATCCACTGTGGTATTCAGTTAGTGAATATTTTATCCAGAATTTTTGTTTCTATATGCATCAGTGAAATGAACCTATAATTTTTGTTCTTTCGTTGTCCATATCCAGCTCTAGGCTCACAGTAATATCAGCCTCATGGAATGAGTTGGGCATCTTTCTTCTTCTGTTTTCTGGAACGACTGGTGTAATGTAGAGATTATTTATTGCTTGAACGTTTACCAGAATATGACCAGGCCTGGGATTCTTTGGAAAGAGCTCTTCAACTATTTTTTTTCAATATCTGTAATTAATATTGCATTTTATATATTTTACGGTTTATCCATTTTATGTAGTTTTTTCAATTTTGTTGAAACATATCTGGTCACAATATTCTCATATTATTTGCAAAACTCTCTGTTGTGCTGGAATTTCTCTACTTTAAATTACTCATTCATTCATTCATTTGACTTAGGGCAAAAAGCCTGTATGTTCCTCTCTGGGTTTGCCCTTCCACATTTGCACCCATTCCTTCTCTCGCCCCAAGGTCACCCTCTGTGTCTGAGATCAAGCCGAACCCTCTGCCTGGTGAGGCTCTTTTCCAACACCTCTGTCTCTTGCTTCCAAGAGCCTAGCCCTGGTCTTTGTGGATCTGCTGCTGGAAGAGGAGCTAGTAATGATAAGGGGGAGGGGTAGAAATGAGGTGGGGGAGGGGTAGTAATGAGGTGGGGGAGGGGTGGTAATGAGGTGGGGGAGGGGTGGTAATGAGGTGGGGGAGGGGTGGTAATGAGGTGGAGGAGGGGTAGTATTGAGGTGTGGGAGGGGTAGTTGCTGTATTGTCTCCACAGCTAGTTTCTCATGAGCCTGTGTTGATTGAGCCAGCCCTACTTGTTGCCAAGGTTATTGTAAACAATAATGCAAACACAGGCGTTGTAGTCACATCAAAGTACTTGTTTATGTGCTGGCCAACTCTGTAATCCAGATTATTCTATTAACTACTTTTTTTTTTCTTTTTGAGGAAGATTAGCCCTGAGCTAACATCTGCTGCCAATCCTCCTCTTTTTGCTGAGGAAGACTGGCCTGGGCTACATCTGTGCCCATCTTCCTCTATTTTGTATGTGGGATGCCACCATAGCATGGCTTGATAAGCAGTGCATAGGTCTGTGCCTGGGATCTCAACCAGCAGCCCGGGGTTCACTGAAGCAGAGTGCGGGAACTTAAGCACTATGCCGCTATACCACTGGGCTGGCCCCACTATTAACTACTTTTTAAAGATTGATATCAAAATGAAAGCACAAAATTTAGAAATTTGCTAGGTTTCTGTTGATCCCACTTTGAGAAACAGTGTTTTGTAAGGATTTCTACTTGCCTATATGCTTTGCTCTATTTATTTTTAATAATAATCCTTTGCAATCTTAACACATGTTAACACGAGGAAATCATGGTATGCTATCAGCTTAAACAAAATGAGGAAACATCATCCAGGCGGAGAAAATGACACTTGCAAAAATACGAAGGCAGGAGAGGACGGGGGTGAACATGAGGTACACTGAGTAGAGGTTTCTAGAACGCACGTGCATGAAAAGTGGGCAGTGAAGGTGGAAAAACAGAGCTGTGAATGCATGAAGGGCTACGGAGAACAGAGGAGGATGAGGCTTCAGGAAGGTCGCTGAGTGCCAGTTAGGAGCAGCTTCAGGAGAGGGGTGGGGAAAGGAGGTCCGTCTACGGTGGAATGGAGAGCTGGGTTGTCGAGAAGAGACACCAGGGGTGGAAAGCTCACCTCTGGGTGGTCATTCTTGTATTGAGCCCACTCTGCATGCCAGGCTCTGTGCTAAGTGTGTCGCTGCATCAGGGAACAGGAAAGATGATGTCTGCCCTCTTGGAGTTTATGGCCTAATGTTGGGGATGGACATCGCGTAAGCAAACAGCACTGTGACAGAATGATTTCTGATCATGGGAAGTAAGGACGGAGAGCTGATACAGAAAAAAGCAGAGTGGGGTGAGGAAAAGTAGCTGCAGGCAGAGGTACTTTAAATAGGGGTCAAGGAAATGTTTTGGGAGGTGACTATAAGCTGAGACCTGAAGGCAGAGGAGGAAAGCACGGGAAAGAGCTTTTAAGCCAGAAGGAACAGCAAGAAAAAAGCTCTGAGACAGAGAAGTGATGGGCGCACTCAAGGAAAAGGGGGGAGGCCAGAGCAGCCGGAGAGAAGTGAGTGCAGAGGAGGGGCGGGTGCGGCCTGACCGTGTGGGGGCTGGGATTCGTCCTGGTGTGGTGGGGAGCCCTGGGAGGGCCGCAGTCCAGGAGGAACATGGCCTAAGCATGTCTTACAGTCCCTCTGGCTCCTAGAGATGTCTAGGTCACGGCGTAAGAGTGGAAGCGGGGGTCCTGTTTGGAAGCCACTGGGGTGCCCCAGGTGTGAGATGAGGGGAGAGAAGCGGGCAGGTTGGGGAGGTATTCTGGAGGCATCGCTGACAAGGATGGACTTGGACAGGGCGTGAAGGAAAGAGAGAAATCAGGGATGACTCTGGAGGTTTTTGGCAGAGTGACTGGGTAGATGGTGACACCTTTACTGAAATGGGCAGACTAAGGGTGGACCAGCCTGGAGCGCAGGTGAGCAGAATGCCCTGCTAGTGGCACAGAGGAGAGAGGTGACGCTGGGGAGGGGAGGAGCATTTCACTACGGGAGGAGACTGAGCTTGCTTGCAACAGAAGGAGAAAGGGCCATTGGACAGGGAAAATCGACCAGGCAAGTGTGCGAAGGGGCAGCTGGTGGGTGAGAGGAAGAGTGTGTGGACTGAGGAGTGAGCTGTCAGTGGGAGGGATGCTCCCTTCTTGGCCACGGAGAAAGAAAGGGAGGAAATTTGCAGTGGTGAAAACTAAAATTGGTCTGCCTCAGTCTTCCCAGGATGCCTAGCCACCTGCTGCCATGGATGTGGAGGGAGAAGCTGGTGTGAGGGCAAGGTTGCCCCCTCAAGTTGTTTGAATCTGGCTGAGTTACCCGAGGCTGTGTTCCCATGATTGACTTACATCCTGTCTAGCTGGTATCACACAGGTCCTTCTCATTCTGGCAAAGCAGCTCATTTTTTTTTTAAAGTGGAGCTTTATATTCATTAAACATTTATTGCATGCTTGCTATAGACAAAAAACTCAGGATTTGAGGGTACAAACACAGCCGAGGCTTTGTTCTGGGTTTCAAGGAACTCACCATCTAGTTAGGGAGGTGACAGCAAAACCAGAACACAAAACCAGGCAGAACAAAATGAGTGAGAGGAAGGAATTCCAAGCATCAGCCAGAAGGAGAGGAAATGAAATCTGACTCTGATGGGCTGAGGGTGCCATGGATCAGAACTGGCTTTGGGGTGAAGAGAATTTGGCTGGAATTTTGGTGAAAGGTGAAGGACGGGGAGGGTGTTCTAGAGGGGGGAACAAGGTGAGCAAAAGCTGACTCATGCCACCTGCACTGCACACGCTTGGGAAGGGCCATCTGCCAGAGGTGGAAGTGGAAAAGGTTGGAAGACCAGGGGTTCCACCTTAGAGAAGAAACCACGCCAAGCAGTGTGGAAGCAAAGGCATGGATGCTCCCTTTCTCTTGGGGGCTAGCTGGGGCTTCTCATTGCTGCTCACAGCCCTGCAATCACACAGCGCCGGGGAAGGGAGGCCCCAGGGCCAAGAACACCAGAGCACAGGAAGAGCTCCTGTCTGCCTGGGACGTGGGGCTTCCCACAGCACAGTGGGGACCGCAGTTAGAGGATTTTTATTACTGTTACATCCTAATTGGCATTTCACTCACTGCCTGTTGTCTCCTTCTGGTGTTGAGCAGCTTGGAAATGTTCTGCCTGTGATTTTTTCATCTGAGCAGAACCATTTACTCCAGCTTCTCCTCCTCCCTTTACTTTGCTTCTTTCTCCTAAAAGAGAGCTCGAGACCATAAACTTTTTTTATCACAAAATAGTAACAAACGTATTTTTGAATATTGTAACATAGAAAAGCATTATGTGGCTGAAAGAGAGGCTCTTAAAGAATTAAATAAAACCCCACATGCCTAAATTTTAAATCTGGCCCTCCCCCATGAAAATACACTTGAGCGATTTTTTTGTGTGTGGTGAACAATTCTGCTTGTTCATAGGTTAGGAAGAGCTTTAAAGAAAACACAATGCCCCCTTTTTTGCATATGCCAAACATTTTCACCCAGGGTGAAATCGGTTGCTATTTTAAACAAATTGATTTTTCTGGAGGATGCTGTAAAAATATTATTGCAGACAGAGCCAGCCCGGGGCAAAACAGTGTGAACCAAGCAAAACTCGTCTTTGGTGCTTTCCTGACACTTCTTCTCTGTCAAGGGGCTGATCTCCGCCGGCACCCGTCCCACCCTGCTTCCTTAGGGCTTAGATTGTGATGAAGAGAACTGGGAGCCTGGGAAAGTGGGGTCACCACTGGCTCAGCCACTAACCAGATGTGCAAACTTGAGTAAGTCCCTTCCTCTCTTTGAGACATAAAATGAGGGTATTGAATCATGAAGGATTAAAAACTCAACAATTTACGAGGCAGGTCACGTAAATGGGTGAATCAGGCTTGGCAGAAGACACTAGAGAGTGATGAGGACTGGGGCAGAGTAGAGAAAGCCTGCGGTGACTAAGGGGCAAGGGCTAGCCTGTTCCAGCTGATTGCTTCCCTGGGTAGTACAAGACTGACGTTACCAAAACTTCTAGTTTTTTTATGAGAAATGAAAAATTTGAATTTTATGTAAAAATTTCATATTTTAAACCACTCTTCAGGCCACACAAACACATCTGTAGGCCTAATTTGGCCTGCGGACAGTAAGCTTATAACCTCTGAGCCAGGTTATATCTATGACCCTTCTGGTTCTATCAGCAGTTGGTAGAGGATTAAGATTCTGCTATCTCTACTGAGTATTTTAACTTCACTCTCTTAAAGAAAGCAAACCCAAAGAACCTCTAACAGTGGGGCTGAAGATTTATGATAGGCCATTGGGAAAGTTATTTACAGCAACGATCTACCTGGCTCTGGGCCTGCTCCCCCAGCAGATGGTGCCATCCTGGCAGCTTGGGTGCTCTGCCCACACATAAGGCTGGCATTATTTATGTGTACTCTTTCCGTTAAAAAATGACCCAGTCAATACAGTCAAACACACATGCAAAGTTGGCCTTATGTCCTGAGTAACATTTTAACAGAATAACTACCTGAGCCAGACGGGAGCCCCTTTGGTGGCCATGAGGTGGGACATATGTAGAGAGTTGAGTTATGGGGGAGGAGGGGAAAACCATAGGGTCAGTCTGGTCTGAACTAGAACACAACTGGAATATCTTTATTTTGCCTCCTTGCCCCAAACACATTCACCCTTTAATCACCACCAAAAACTCTCCTTCTTGCTTTGGTTCCCAGGAATTAGGAAAACTGTGGCCCTGTCCAAAGCCCTTCCTGCGGTCCTTAGTCCAGGCAAGAATAATGGTCAGGTTTCATAACTTTCATTACAAAATATCAGTTTTGTCGTGTCTGCAAGTCTGACATCTAAAGCAGATGACTTTTCATTCAATATTCGAATATTTGCCAGCATTCAGCACCAAAGTGACTGCTTTTTAGTTCCAGCCAAAAGCTTACTTGAAATAACTGATAAATTTTGCGTTAGACCAAAGTATATGCCAATCATTTATTGCTTTGTGTCTATTAAGTTCTCTCCCTGACTCTTGTTGGGTTGTTCAGACAGCTATATTCCTGGACCATACTAACTTTGTTCCCTGCAGAAATATCTTCACTGAGTCCTGTTGGTTATCGTGCCATTTTTTTTATGGAAGCCCATTTTAAAAATCAGCCACATGAAGAACATTTCCACATTCTCTCCAAAAACTGTTGTGGAAGATATTGTCCATTATGTTGTTCAATGTTCCTGATACAATGATCCACATTATGAATTCCTCTTAGAATTTAATGTCAGGAAAATATTTGCTTCTCTTGGCACAATAGGATGCTTCCTCTCAAGTGATCACAAAGAGTCTAGACCTCACAATGCTCCCTTTCCTTTTTTGCCTTGGCTGATGGGAATCTTAATGCCTGCCTTCATGCTGGTGGCAGCAACCATATATTTCCAAATGGGGAGCACAATTATCTTTCTGTTTCATTTTCTTGGTGTTGACCTGTTTTTATTCTAATTGTTTACTGCATATATGTGTGTTATTATATGTTGATTAAAATAGTTTTGGGAGTAAGCAGTGCATAAATTATACATACATTTTGTGATCATTTAAAATCATAGTATATTATGTCATTTTATTGTTGTTTTCAAATTGCTTCATTTGTATCTCTTTAATCTTCTCAGCTGGAATTGTAATTAAAAAAAAAAAATCTTTCAACTGTGCTTAACACAGAGCTTTACACCCAGTTAGCACTCAATAAATACTTGTTAATGTGTTTACTTCACCATTGACTACGGCTGATGCCCAAGACATTGAAAGGAGGAAAAAAAGCTTAAATCATGTAAAGGATGAAAGTTTATTCATAAATATGAAGTGAGAGAATAGACAGGTTTCACATACTCTCTCCCTCCTCTGTAAATGAATAGGACATCTGACAGGGCAAGGAGAAGTGTGACTGACTCAGTGATTCCTGGATTCCAGTAGGAATTCCTGCTATGCAAGGACAATGCAAAACCAGAAAATGGCTTCTACTTGTTTAAAGATTTTCTGTATTTAGCAAACAGGCATTTAGTGTTTACCATGTGCCTGGCACTATGCCACGTGGGAGAAGACACGGATGATGCGGAGTGGTCTAGTCCCAGGGGTTGGATAGAAAAGCAAGCAGACCTCAGGGCCACAATTCAAAAAATGGCCCCAGGATATTGCTGTTAGGGTCAATTCTCTCTTGGAGTTGCCCAGCTTTGTGGAACTGGACGAGAGGTGCAGACGAAGCATGAAATGAGGAATCAACCACTGGTCTATTTCATAACGTACGTCATCACATGGCTCAGTCTCTCTTTATCTTCCAATTGTTGGAACAGCAAGTCTAGCACCACCATGTTCTTGACCCTTCTGCCCACAGCCACAATCTGGCTGGGGTGAGGTGTGATACAGCTCACTCTGGGGATAGAGAAATGCATGCTTGCTAGCAGCTGGGGATTACGATGAGGTGGTACTGATGAGATCCACAATAAACTGTGACCAGCTACCTCAAAGCTAAACATCTGCATGGCCAAGGGAGAAACGGCATTTTGTTGGGCAATGTATCTGTTTACAAAAATTGTTTACTGACCCTGTGGGGTAACGTGACTATTCAGTTGCTAACACACCCCTCCAATTTGTGGTAACAATCCCTTATACCAAGCATAGTATTAGCTCACTAAGCAACACATGTCTCTGTACTTTGACTTTTTTTAGTAATAATGTTCTCGGGAAAATAGCAAATGATGGTCACAATTTATTTCAAAGGGTGTTTAGGAATTTAGCATGCATCTGTGAAATGTTACTTAATCCTGGGTGATCTGTGTGCATAATTATGTTTTAAATTGCACATGATTGCTGACTCTCATATCACTTAAACAATCAGGATGCATCAAATGACTGGCTGTTGTCTTATAACATTTTGTTTTCCCCTTTGGAACTATTGGAAAGAGACCATCACATCTCACAACCATCTGCAATATTGCATGAATATTGAATAGATATTATGAGTATTGAATTTGGCAGCACTTCTGCGGTCATATTTCTATGTATTTTTCATTGCCTACTGAAAAGAAAATGAAAAGAAGGAGGGAAATGATTTAAAAGTTCTCTGGGCTCTGCAGAACTGCTCTTGTATTTCTAGATCCCTCCCTTAGCATCCTTTGTTTTGTTTCCCCCCCGTAACAATAGCAACAGTATCTTATCTTTGAATAGTACACATATTTTAAAAGCATGGTCCAATAAAGTACCGTGTTTGGTCTTTACATTGACTCTGTGAGATGGAGGAGCCGGCCTTGTCAAACATCCATTGTACATATGAAAACTGAAGCACAGAGAATTGGTGACTTGTGGTGACTAATATCACTTACATAGCGATAGCTTAGGAGAGGCCAAACACTTCCCACTTGATAGCACTGCCTTCTAACTAGAGGCTGAAGTAATGGGAGATAATTCCTACCACAACTTAGGGCATCTCTTCAGGATGTCAAGAGTGATATGGAATTGGACGTGAAAGGCCAACATCTATCTAAAACGTAGCCCACTTACAGGTGAAGGGCTGGGAATATGCATGTATTTCTCTTTCTGGCTCCCTTACTGTGTCATCACCCATCAGAAATGGGAGAAACATAGACTCCTTTCTTTCACCCCTCACCCAATAGACTACAAAGTTCTGTTAATGTTCCCTCTCAGGGATGCTCAAAACCATCTCTTTCCCCTCTTTTCAATTGTTGTTGCCCTATTTCAGTCCTCCATCCTTTTCCACAGACCACTGCAACATTCTAGCTAGTCTCCAAGTCTTCACTCTCCTCGTACCCCACCCTGGCTACCAACCCCAATCATTCCTCCATAAGACTTCGAAAGTAATGTAGAATTAAAATACGGTCATGTCCACTTCAGTGACTCCTTGTTGCTTACAGAAAAAGTTCAGGCTCCTTTCATGCATGATTTGGCCTCTTGGTGCTTCTCTAGATGAGTGTCCTGCAATTCCCTGCCCCTAGCCTCAAGTTCAGTGATGCACCAGTTTTCTTGCCATTTCATGCTTCCTTGATTTTGCATATGCTGTTCCATAGGTTTGCAACACTATCTGCCTCCAGCGCTCACTCCACAAACGTATACCACATGTATGTGCATGCACACAATGCCCATATGCTTTTCACACACTTTGGCTATCTGTTGTGGACTGGGGCAGGGGTAATGGAAATGTTCTTCAAGACTCAGTTCAGAGCCTTCCTCCTCTGGGTAGCTATTCTGTTCCCTTTGGACTGGGTTAGATGCCCCTTCACTTTGCCGCCAGAGTATCCTTAAGAGTTGACATGGCTGCGGGGATGGGATTATCAAGTCTACCTTCTCTGGTTATGACCTACTTGATAGCAGTGACAGGGTTTTATTAATCTTCATGGTATTAGCTTAATAATACCTAACATGTATTAGGTTCTTGATAAATGTCTATTGAACTGAACTGAATTGGGCATGAAAATTCTATTTTCTTCTGGCAGCAAGAGACTCCAGAACCTTGGATAGCTCATTTCTTTAACCTGTGCTATGAGGCTTTCCTGGTCAATAATTTACTAACACACCTTCCCCCCCTTTGTTTAACACAAAAGATTCTCAGCACAATTCCAGAGCCTAGAGCAAGCCCATTTGTAACCTAGCTTCACCAACAAAGGGCTAATTAGTAAAAAGTAGTTTTTTATTCCAGTGCCAGACATGGGAAAGATTTTTTTTAAATCCTAGCTGAAAGGCAAAATACATAAGGAGGGTCACTGCACTGCTGGGCAGCCTCCATCTCCTATCCATGGGGTAAAATCTCCTTGCCCATGGGTCATTCCACCCCCTGTACCCTCTCCACAGTGAGTAATGGAGGATGCTGTTGAGTATATTAATCCTTATATTACTGTATCCTCCCTTTGAGGACACTTAGGACTTATTTGGTGTTGTCATCTGGATACTTCTTCTGTACAACTCATTTCTTTCTATTTTATGGACAATGCAAACCATAAAACTGGTTTCTCTGTCTTGAACTGGCTCCTAGGAAGCTTGAAATCAAACTTGTGTTTGGCCTCTTGCTAGTACGTAAGACCTCAAAGCATGAATTTTGTGTATTAACCTCACTTGCAGATGCATCTTTTCCCTACTTTATTTTCCTTTGACCAATTTTCCAAAATTTTATGTATTTTTTTTTTTACTCTACAGTATGTCTCTTTAGCAGCTGCTTTGGATTCTTTTGTTATCAAGTGTATCAATAAATAAAGGTATGACTAAATAGATATCACAGTAATTAAAGTGAGAACACATATAATTTAGAAAACAGGATGATGTGGAAGTTCTACATCAAACTAGGTTGTCATCATCTTTTCAACTGCACCTGAGCCAGTTATATGATCTCACGCAGAGCACCTCTAGCTGGTAGGGCAAGGAATTGCACGTTTAATTCTGTGAGAGCTAATTAGCTTATTTTTTGTTTTGGATGTTTTACGGTAATTTCAACCCATCATCCTACTTACCAATATATATGTGTGTGTGTGTGTGTGTGTGTGTGTGTGTGTGTGTATCATTGGTTATAACATACTGTTGATTAGGTGGAATGGCTGAAACAATATCAAGCACTGGACCTTTAAATGTTGGCTGAGGGCATTATCTTGCAAAGGAGAGAACATGCACACAATCTGAGGCCCTCTGTGAGCCCAAGGGAAATCAAAGGGGATGGCAGATGATCATGGGTCCTTCTAAATAGTGAAAAAAAAAACCCCACTAAATATGGGCCCTTCATAAAGTCTTCTGAGGAAGGCAGTTCAGAGTAAGCCTTTGGAAGGAGGACTCTCAATTAGATGGACAGGTAAGCTTTGACTCAAACACCTGCCCAAAATCTTGGCAGCATTGGTGCTGGGAGTAATTGCTCCAACCATGTCCCTCTGAATTCTTTCTCCCAGGCAGCTGTCTGAGTACTTGAGGAGCTGGTTACCTTAAAGCCCACAGGGAGAATTCCAGAAAGGTTTGCTGAGTTTCCCTGGAACACACAGGCCATGTATAGGAGGGAAAAGAAGGAAGTTTGAGGACTGGGGACTCTTGTTCTTTGGCCCCAAACCTTTACTTGAGTCTAAGCTAAGTAAAAGACATCTAGGGCTAAAATCTTCAGGCTCTCCCTTTAAAGAAAATGTTTATTTCTGGAAGTACCTAGTTATCCATGTCACCTTCCAAATATACAAGAAGTTTTATTTCATTGATTTTTATTTATTCATGCAACATATATATATATATATAGAGAGAGAGAGAGAGAAATATATATATATATATAGATGTATACTACCTACCAGGCCCTGTTCTTGCTACTGGGAAGATAATAGTAAAACAAACTGAAAAAGTCCTTGTGCTCACTGTGCTCACATTCTTGGGGTTATCAAGTTCTACGGAGAAAAAACAGCAAGGTGAGCAAAACAGGGAGTTAAATTAAATAGTTATGGAAAGCTTCTCTGATAGAGGACATTTGAATAGAGACAAAAATAAAATGAACAAGGGAATAATTGGAATAGCCAGGAAAAGAGCATTTCTGGCTAAAGGAACAACAAGTTTAAAATTCCCAAAGTGGGAGTGAACCTGGAGGCCAGAGTGGCTGATGTGGAGTAAGGCTGGGATCCCGCGTGAGCTTGGAAAGTTAGCGGGACAAGATCTTAAAAGGCCTTTTAGGTTATGATACAGTGCCTGTCTTTTACTTTGTGTGAGCTGGAAAGCCAGGAGAGCAGTGACATGATGGGACTTGGATGTAAAAAGCATCGCTCTGGCTGCTATGTAGAGAATAGACTATAGTGAGGCCAGGGCGGAAACAGGACATGAGTCTCCATGAGAGATGCTGGTGGCTTAGGCCAGAGTGCGTGCTGGGGAGGTCCAGGAGAGATCAGGTTCTGCATATATTTTAAAGGTAAAGTTGGTAGAATTTGCTGATGGATTAGCTGTAGGTATTGAGAGAAAGAGAGGAGTCAAGAAGAAAATATCTCATTTAATAAAACTCTTGTGTTCCCCCAGAAAGAGTAAGAGTTAAAAGATGAACAAAATAAGGAAAATGAATACCTCTGTTTGGGAAAACAATATTCTGGGTGTAAACAGAATATGTAGAGATTATGGCCTAATTTAGCCCTATGGGTGAGTAATTTGTTGGAAGATGGACTTGGCCACTAGTTGCTTGTTACAGTGTCCCCATCAATCAATCAAGAGAGGGATCCTGCTGAAATGTGGAAGATGATTCAGTGATATTCTAACCTCAGCTGGAGGGCTTTGGCCCCCTAACTTCCCCTTCCCTCAGCATTCCAGTGTGCGGGCCTTTGTGATATGCAACCAACGACTTCACTACTAGTTTTGCCTCTTCCTCTAGCCCTGGGGCTGAGGTCCAGAGGCAGCATTTCGCTTGGTGGTACTTTTGTGCTAAGACCCCTTGAGGCCACATGCACAACACCCTATTTACTGTGAAACTATCTGAAGGAGAGTTGGTCCAAGTGGGGTTTGGAGTCCTAACACAAGAATGAGAGAGAGCCCAACATTTCCCCAGAAAGGAGGTTGGACATCCTTTGGAAGTCATTGAGGAGTGTCCCTGCCCGAGTGTCACAATTGGTTATCGTTAATGACTGAGAGACTTCATGTAATTCATTCTCATGTCCACTTGAACAAGAGCAGAATTGTGAGACATCTCTTCCAGGAGGATTCTGCATACAAAGAAGTTTCTTCTCACTGTCTCTACACCATCCTGAGAAGATCTCAGTATTAGAGTCTGAGGGACAATTGCTAGAAGGTCTGCAGTCCCTGAATGAGTTATGCTTCCACGGAGAAAAGCAATTGGATGCTCATATGCAGCCTGACAAGTAATGGAGGAGCCCTGGAAATCCATGAGGCTCTCCTAAGGTTCACTGCAGAAAGGGGTGGGGAGAAGGATCTTGTCACCTCTGTGGAATGATGCTCACTTCCCCCTCATTATATTCAGCATCTTCTTCTCTGCAGCACAGTGTCTGATGGTGATCATCAGGCCACATGTACAGATAAGAAGCCTGAGCAAAGAGGTCTAATCCAACGTCACAGCCGAGAAGGCTTTAGACAAGGAAAAGGAGTCTAGAAGACATTAGATTTGACATTTCCCCCTTAGTGGAAGATTTCTTCTTGCAGCCACACAGAACTTCATCCAACACTTAATTATCCAGGCACTGGTTAGCTGATACCTGGCTCATTCTGGCCCCTAAAGATGAACCTATCGTTAAAATATAAATGTGTGTTACCTCTCCCTCATTGTGGCCCGGGCATGATTAATCAGGCTGTGGGTTACCCAGGGCTTCTCTATTTTTGCTCCTTTGCTATTCTCTGTCTTTGGATGATTTTATAAATCAGTCCTATCTGCCTCCACCCTAGGGTAGATATGAGTAGAAGGAAGAGGTACAGCTCAATGTAGTCTATGTATATGTGAGTTAGGAGAAAAGATCTGGTATGGAAGAAACTAAATGGCTTACCAATGATATTGGACTCTCTTTAAGTTTTAATTATCCATGTTATCTCTGCTTTCATTATTATGGATCCCTGAACATCGGCATTAACGGCTGCACAGTTGACAACTGCACCATGTAATCACAACGTCTGCTCTGTGATCATGTTCCAGCACGCTATTTATCAGGGACCCTTAGAACTCAGGATGCTAGAGAGCAACAGAAGGAAACAGAAGGCAATCCCAGAGTGCTGTCTTGAATGTCCCAGCCATCTTTCATTATCACTTACTTTCTTAAACATCAGATTCATACAAACTGAGTCTACTCTTTCTGATGAATTTTCAGAGTCGAATCTGTAAGATCCATGATGGAAATGCATTATCGCTCTGTTCATTATTGGTATAAATCGAGTTGGCTTTAAGTCACATCCAATGCATGTTAATTACGGAGGTTCCAAAAGGAACTCACTGTTGGACAGTCTTGCCATCCTGTGATTATTTTTTTCGGGACTCTGGCCTGAGGCATCAAGTAAAGACCTGGCATGGGACCTACCCCAACCAAGCCTGGGTTTGTCAGGGCTGATGAGGCTCAGTGTCCAAACAGAAAGGTCATCTCGGTGAAGAGTCACACAGCAGAGAGCACTGTGGTTCCAGAGACAGGAGGCAGGGCTTCAGCAAAGACTGCATAGGGGAGCTTTGAAAATCAGGCAGAAGATAATGCAATCATTATCTGGGAATCCTGTCCATGGGTGGTTGGTCCCGGCCCTCAAATTGGGGTTCAGAGGGCAGATCTCTTGTCCTAGAAGAAGGACGAGGAATAGCAAGAGAACTGGGCAGTCAGCAAAGAATCAAATGGACATGCAGTTCTGGGACCTGGGGCCTGGGAAAGAGGGCAGGGGGCTCTCGGGGATGGCCCATGACTCAGCTGTTGCTGGCAGAGCTTAAAAGTGCTTATAAGCATAAAACAGTGTGGTTAGAACAGTGTGCTTAAAACAGGGTGTAGAACACAGTTAGCCATCTTTTAAGTGATAGCTATTATTATCATGACCATTATTATTCTCAGGTGACTATCCCAGGGATGCATTCCTGCTTCTGACAAGAGAAGAGGAAGTGGTTAATATTGAGCACTTGGATCTCAATTCAGCAAAGTGATGGATGCTAACCCAGCTGTGGTGGGTGAGACTATTGAGGTGCTGCCTTTTGTATCTCCGGACTGATGTGGAAATTGGAGCAGGGGTGATCCATCAGGTGGAGGGAGCAGAAGGTCCAGTGGTGGAGTCCTGAATAGAGAGGAAATGAGGGGTGGGCTTGGCACCCGTGTGTGACCTGAGAGTCGCCTAAATAGGTGACTCCCAGTCAGTGACATGTAATAAACAGCTTTTTTTTCTGAAGAAGAAGATTAACCCTGAGCTAACATCTGCTGCCAATCCTCCTCTTTTTGCTGAGGAAGGCTGGCCCTGAGCTAACATCCGTGCCCATCTTCCTCTGCTTTATATGTGGGACGCGTACCACAGCATGGTGTGCCAAGCAGTGCCATGTCCTCACCTGGGATGAGAACCAGTGAACCCCGGGCTGCCAAAGAGGAATGTGTGCACTTAACCGCTGCGCCACCAGGCCGGCCCTAAACAGCTTTCAAAAACTGAGTATGCCTGATTGCTGTGTGGCAAAATATAAACTCTCTTGGATTGAAATTGATTTTTTGTATTTCTAAAATAAACACTCAAGAATCCAAATGTGGATAATACCGACTCTCTTCTCAGTAATCTATAGGCCTCTATGGACTGTACCAGTCCAAGATGAATAAGACCTATTATTTGATTGAGGGTCTTCTGCAGCCGGGGTGAGCACAGCGTCGTACAGGAGCGTGGACAATGGGATGATTGCTGAGGACTCCATAATTAATTCGTCTCTATGGAGTTAATTCGGTCTGAAGCACACACTACCAATTCCGTCTGTATCTGTGCAACTGGATTTGGGGGACTTTTTATTAAAAATTCTTAAATCAGTTCAATACAAGAGAATTATCTCCTTGCCACTCCATATCTCCTGCCAAGTACTTGATAAAATGTGTTCTACAAATGTAGATATGGAGCCACGATAAGAAAACTCACTCTTGCTGGATATTGGAATTATCTGGCTGAGGTTGCAGGCAAACATTAAAACCAGGACAAATCCCCACTGGAGAACTTCCAAACTGCTAGAGATCATCCATCGCCCCGGGGCCAAGTTTGAAGGGAAGAATAAGAGACCCTTCCGTTTACCGGCATGGTGGTGGACATGTTCAAGCTGGACCTGCCCAGGCTGCCCAAAGTGGAATAACTTCCAGGTCTGTCAGGTCTAATCAAGGCTTCTAAGTCAGGGCTGACCTCTGGGTCAGTCCTGTCCTGTGCTGGGATGGGCTTCTTGCAGGATGGCCCGCCCACAGACCTTTAAGTTCAGCGTGTGCATGGACGTAGTAGACCTCTTGTTTTCTGGGGATGCATCTTGTTAACCGTCTAAGGAAGCAGGGCTCCTGTCCTTGCTGCCCATGGCCAGCCTCACCAGCACCTACAAAGGAGCAGAAGAGGGGCTGAGCAAGGAGCAGTGACAATAGGGTATTGATGTGGGAGCGTTGCCATTGAGAGAATGAGGAGGTCAGGGGCAACCTAGAAAAGCCGTAGCAACCTCTTCTAGAGTTTCTTTGGGAGGGTGTTGGTAATAAGTAGTACCGTATAAAATTACAACTTGCCATAAAAAAAGCAGTGGTTTATCACAAAAAGAGCATCAGATCAGAAGGGAAAATTGGGACTGACTTCCGGTGCTGTAGGAGTTATATGAGTACAAGTGAGTCGTTTTCCACGTCTGTGCCTCAGTTTCTACACCTGTGCCTTAGGACGGTGGAGACAGAGAGGACTAGGGGACATGTTAGGACTTTTCCACCTCTAATATTTCAAGTCCATGAGTCCTGTCCCTTGTCCCAATATACTAAGTCCCACCCAACACTCACATCTCACTCTGCTGAACACTTAGATTTCCTCTCTCATACAGTCCACTCTCCACACTTGGGCTATTGAGATAAAACACTTGCCTGAGATGGGCAGACAATCATTTAAGCTAAGAAAACAAAATGTGAAAGAAGATGAAGTCCCATCAGCAGAACAGATGACTCCGCACACAAGGCAGAGAGACTAACAGGTGAGACAGAGGGCAGGGCTGATGGAGAAGACGGATAAGAGGTGTCGGGTGGCTGGATGGATGGAATGGAGGGAGGAGGCACAATTGGAGCAAGCGTATCATCAGCACCGGCATCATCTTCTAGACAGACAATCATTCAGGGGAATTTGAAACGCAGGCGCATGCAGCTCTGCCCTCCTCCCCAACTTCCTCCCTGCTCCCATTTAAACAGCAAGCCGTTTTCAAAATCAAAGCAGAGAACCGACAATCACTGAGTGTACCGTGGGCCGTTTACGGTGTCAAGTGGTTTGTAGATATTAGCTTATTTCATGGGCAGAGTGACCTCATGGGTTGGCCTTATTTCTCTTATTGTTGTCATTCAAATTCTGTGAATGAAAAAACCAAGTCAGGAAGGTCCACTCAGCTAGCAACAGTTAGTGCTGAGCCAAACTGGGTTTGGCTGACTCAAGCCCACATCCTTTTCACTGTCCTGTGCTCCAGCAGAGCCACTTCTGGTCTATGGCACCTTAGTTTTGGTGCATTTCCCCAATTGTCTTGCTCTGCTCTTCTGCTCCTCCCCAATTCTGAGACCAAGGTCCCAGAAGACTCGAGCAAAAGGAGGCCTCTGCTGCACTCTTTTCTCCTCTTCTCTCTGCCTCCCTCCCCCACTTTTCTGGCCAAGAGATCCATTTATAATATGGAATGTACTAAGAGGACATCTATTCACCACCTCCCTAATTTTTATGGCATTTGTGATTAAATCAACTCGGAGGCTGTGGGAAGCTTTGGTAATTAAATAATTTGAGTAACAGAATATTTAATTAATTGTAATTACACATGCCATCTTGAAAGCCATTTCTATTTTAATTTTAGCACAAGCTGAATTGTACAAAACATGGTTTTTCTTTGCCATCAAAATTACTTGTCTCTTTCTTTCCTTCTTTTCCACCATTCCTCTAGCCCTTGAATCTTTACTTCCCTCTTTCCTTGTATTTGGAGGCATAGGCAGTTGAAAGGTGCTAGCCACAGCTTAGTTCTGTGTGTTGGGCATAATGGAAACAAAAAAAGATCTTAAGACAAAGTCTTGGCCTACAAGACACACATGGTCTAATTGAGGAGACAATCCATCAACACACTATAATATGAATCATACAAAGAGCCCCACAGATGACAATTATATGCCCAGTGTGCGGAAGAGGACAGAGGTGGGTTTGAACCAGGCCTTGAGATATGCGTAGCGTTTGTATCAATAAAGAGAAATAAGAGCAAGTTCCTAGGAAGAGCAGGTTTTGGATCTGTAAAAGGTAATGTGTATTCCTTTTCTCTTTGTCTCTCTTTTCTCTTTATCCTCTTCTTCATGTATTCACTCAACAAAGATTTTTGAACACATATAGATGCCGGGCAGTGGCCACAAAAGTATCTGTTCTGGACCCAAGGAAACTCCCTGCCTCACTCTGTGTCTTCCCACACAAGCTTGATGATGACAGCAGAGCCATGCCCCACTCTCCAGGTGCATTGGGCAGGCCTAGTACCTCAGAGCCCCCCCACTGTCACGGCGAGCTGACTGTGTCCACTGCTGGCCAGGCGGGACCCTGCCTAAAGGAATAGGGCTTAGCGCACAATGTACGGGGGACACAAGAGAAGAAACTCACCTGGTGGGTCCCCAGCTTTTTTGTTATGCCCTCCATTCAGCCTCCCCCTGGGATCTGAGGGTCCAGGGCCCTGGGAGGCTCCCTGCAGTGACTCTGTCTGGAATACTAGGACTTGACACCGTATCTTGGCTGGCGCGAGACCATCTCAAAGCTGGACTCTTAATCTGCCCTGGGGAATCTATATTTTCTGACTTCCATAGCTTTTGCCCTCTTAAACCATCCCATCAGGAGGAATTCTGATATGACTTTAAAAGGAGACCTGAGATTGGTGGCTATTTGTTTGTTTGTGTTTCATTCATTCATCTGCTCATAAAACACGTGTCAAGCAGCTTCTGTGTGTCAGGCACTGCGCTAGACTTTGTGGGACATAAATGAATACATGATTCTCTTCTCAAAACCCTGACAGACAAATGGAGTTTACCAGACATGAAAAATTACAATTCAGGGAAAGCTAAATTTCACAATCCAGGAAGGCAGGAGATATGTCTAGCTTAGTTTGGGGAGTTGAGCCAAGTCTTGAGATGAGTAATAAATTATCGTAAAGCAAAGAAGAGGAGGTGGGCATTCTAGATAGAGGGGACAGCTCATGCAAAGGCATGGAGACAGGTGCTCGGGGAATGGTAAGTTTCATCCCTGTAAGGAGTAATACGGCCAAGAACTATATCCAAGACTACTAGTCCCTCTGAGGGAAAGGGTCATCATAATCTCATATGGGAAGGTATCGCAGTACAGTGAGAAGTCTCAATGTAGTATTGGAAGTCTGGATTTGCATCAAGGATGCCAAATCCTCTGGGTTTGAATTCTAGCTTTGCTAAGTACCATCTGTATGGTGATGGCAGGTCACAAATTTCCCACCTCATTTTATCATCTGTCCAATAGGTACAATTAGACCTTGCAGAGTTATCCTTGGGACCAGATGAGACAAGGTGCACAGCACTAAAAAGGCATTTAATAGAGGTTGATGTTTATATTTCTTTTTTTTTTCAGGAAGATTGGCCCTGAGCTAACATCTGTGCCAATCTTCCTCTATTTTATGTGGGATGCCACCACAGCATGGCTTGATGAGTGGTGCCAGGTCCACACCTGGGATCCAGATCCACGAATCCCAGGTCACCAGAGCAGAGCGCGTGAGCTTATGGACTACGCCACTGGGCTGGCCCCATATTACTTTTATTTTTAATTCCAAAACTTTTTGTAAATTATTAGGTGCTTTACAAATATAAAGAATTACATACTCTCCGCAGGATCTAGCAAAACATCAACCCTAAATTCATGGTTACCAATGTTTTTAGATCTCAGTTTTGTTGTTTTGTCTCATCTAACCCTACAGACTCTATTTTCCAAGTAAAATCAAATAGTCTAATGTCGAAATAAGAGTTCACGTTAGAGCAAGGATGACATTAATGATCAGGTCATAAGAGCCTGGATGTCCCGCTTTTCCAGTCCATATGGACGGATGCGCAATAGAGTCCTCAGTTCTTCAGAGTGAACTGCTGAGCCTTGGGGACTGAGAAACCGCCTCTGCTCACACCGTCTATAATGATCAGATTTGCTGAGCACTTTTGCCAAAGCTGCTTTTGCCTTGTTGTTAAAGCTGCTTTTCTTTTATTTGCAAAGTTTATCAAGTGGAGCGTCTCTATTGATACTAGAGCTGTGTGAGGATGCTCCCCGCACCACCCTCTCTTCAGGAGCACTGTCTGAGCTTAGAGGATGCTGCCCTTGGAGGTCCAAGCCGAGGTGCTTTTACAGAGCTGAGGCTCCTCCTCACAGGGTCCCTTGGGATGCTTCGATGTTATTTATCTCATCCCACCCTGTCTCCTCCATAGAAAAATTATGTTAGTGAAGATTGCTTATTGATATTGTTGGCAATGATGGGCAGTAATGACCCTACATGCCTCCTGGTTTTCTAAATAGTTTTAAGCATGATTTAAAATTTTCATTTTTAATCAAAAAGCATTCTATGCTTTTTATAATATGTAAAACAGTGTATAGACATATAAAGAAAGAGCTAATATTTCTGACGCTTCTAATTCCACTCAACTGAGATGACTAATGTTTGCAGTTTGGTGCATGTATCCTTCCACAACTTTGTCAATGTTGACACACACACACACACACGTATATGCCCATTTTCCTGTTTGCTTTATTTGGCAAATGGGATCATTCACTACACTTTACTCTATAATTTGCCCCCAACTTACAGATCTATAGATATAACTCATAGACCCCACATATATACATATAGATTTCTGTAATTAAGATTCATAATGAGGGGTTGTTGATCAGACCTATGCAATTTTAATTGTAATAGGACATTCCAGGTCATGTTCCACAAAGATTGTACCATCAACATTTAAGAACACCCATTGGCCCACATCCTTCCTAGTCCTCGGTAATATCAGTCTTTTTAATTTTTGCAAATTGGAAGAACTAGGAATTAATGAAATTAATCTCCTTGACCCCATCCCTTCCCTCCAGAGTGGCCAGATGACCATGGTCTGGGTGCCCATAGATCACACAGAGGGCCAGGCCCTGTCCTGGCTCTCTGGTGTGACGGGAATTCAGCCCATCATACACAAGCTGTTCAGCTTACTACTGTTTGCCAGCAGAGCTCAGCTGAGTTCTCAGGCAGAGTTAAGAGCACAAGTAAATTTAGTGTGAAATAGCCCTGACATCTCTAAAAGGTTGTGTTTTATTCATTAAAAGGAGACCTAACAGTGAAGCTAAATACCGTGGGCGGAAGGGGATTCCCTCCACACCCCAGGAGGCTGATTTGAAACAGAGGCCAAAACCCTGTGTCTGCCAAACCCTCCTATTTGCTAAAGATGAAAGAGAGGAAGGGAGGGAAAGAGAGCAAATGACACTGGAGTCACGGCCTGAACCCTTGTAGGATTGTTGTAGGACTAGCAGTGAGCTACATACAGTGCTAACCCCATGCCTGCTACATGGTGAACACTTCATGAATTGTGATGCCTGTTATTATTCTCAAATAACAAAAACAACACAAGTTTTTTCAACTTGTGATTTGCAACTGATAGACACTTCCTCAATAAGGTATGATTTCAGGAAAGTTTCTATTAAAAAGCTTCACTGATTTGCAGTTTCTAGGGCTAGGACAAGAGTCCCTCTTTTCTGCATGCCTGGATAAAAGGCTCTTCTCCATGAAGCAGAATGGGACCTTGCTCCTCATCAGATCTGTCCTCGGAGTCCAGGTAACCTTTCACTCCTGACTTTTTTTAGCCACGGAGTCCCTAGAGTCTTCTAGCAGAAAGCCCCTTGTTCCCAGACCTGGGGAGCAGGTCAGCAGCCATGGAAAGGATGCCTCCAGGCCCTGGAGCACTCTGTGTACCCAGGCGGCCTGGGAATGACCTTTAGGCAGAGGTGGTACCAGGAAGTCCCTCCCCAGGACTTAGTATGTATGGGAGGTATCTGAAGTTCGTCCTAAAGAGCTGATCATAACTTATTTACACAATGAGTAACCATGTGCTCAACTATTGCCGCTTTCATTTTCTATACATGTATTCTGTATGTATTTCGATTCATGTCACCTACTAATGATCGCGTCTGCCCTACTTTAGCTCTTAGGACCACGCAAAAATAGAGGTGAGCTTCCAGCACTCCAAGGCAATTTTCTACCAGTCAAGTGGCTCTTGCTCTAACTCTATTTCCAACCTGTACATTTCTTGGCTTCCAAATCACAGCTTTGGCCTTTTGACTGTGGTGTTGGCTTAGGTCTCTCTGTGATGACCTGAGGTGTTTGCCAGGCCCTCAGGCTCTTGCAGCCCCTTGCAGCCCCCCAGCTCCACCCCTCTGATGCTCAGCGGCTGACCCCAGCCTCCTGACTGCAGAGGCCTTAGCCAGGCCAGACGCCCCTGCCCCCACCCTCTCTCACCTCCATTTCCTGACAGCAAGGACAATTGTTCTCAAGCATAAAATGCATTGGCCATTTCACTACATTTCAGTCTCTCCGGTCCTTGCTCCATATTTCTGCATTTCTTGTGTCCATAGGCCGTCCACCAGAAATCCTTTACAGCCCACTATCGCTGCCGACATTCCTGCCTGCTCCTGAAAGCCCAGGAGGAGGGCTGTGAGCCTGACATCCTTTCCAGCGGTTAGAAACTTTAAAACAACCCAGTTTCCGCTGGGAACCTGTAAGAGAAACATCTTAGCCTGGATCTGTAGGACCTTTCCAGTGCCTCGGTCCTGCTGACATGTGTTAAAGCAAAGGGACCACCAGATCAGTTGCTGGAGATGGAGGAGAGGTGAATCGTCTTCGCTCCCAGCGCGCCTGAGCTCGGAGCTCAGCAGACAGCTGGGGCCGCATGCCCCTACCACGCCGGAGCGCCTGGGCGCTATCGGAAATCCCATCTGATCCGCTCCAACTGGGCTATTACACTTCAGCCCTGATAGGATCACACTCTCAGAACACAGGGTAAAATTAAATTTGAGAGAAAATGAGATTTCTTTTGTTTTCTGCAGAGTCCCGTAGATAAGCGTTCTCCACGACTTGACCTTGATGATTGCAGAAGCCCCCTCACAGGCCCAGAGGGATCTGATAGACAAATTGAATAAATTGGTGGTTCCCTTGCTTTCCTGCTTGACACTACCACTTGGGACAACGGGCTCCACTTTCCAGCTCCCTCCAGGCCAGCACAGCGCAAAATTGCAAAGAACTGAAGAGGAAGTTTGTCCCCAGCCCCTCTCCGTCCCTTCTCTGCGGCTCCCCCTCCCACGAAAAATGGTTAACTCCTCAGCTCTTCCCCATACGTCCGTTTCAGTGGCCATCTCGCAGAGGAATAACTAAGCCACAGTTTTCAGAGATCCTGACAGGCTCTAGAAACCTGCAGGAGAGGTACCCCCGCCCCAAATCACAACACTTGGGCCCACTCACCTGGGGAGAAAGATGAGCCCTGAAAACATGCTTTCCTTGCTGGCTTATGGCGGCCTTTCTGAGTGGGCCACAGACAAGCTGCATCAGAATCACCAGGATACTGGGAAAGTGCATATTTTAAGTCCCCAGCACAGAATTACTAAAACAGAACCTCTGCCATGGCTTCCAAGGAAATAGCCTTTTTAATCTGCCTTCTACCACATTCTGGGGCACAATTTGAGAGTCATAGGCTGTACACTTGGAAGCATTTCTCCCTGTGGTCCAGGCTACTTCAGACCATCCCATGTCTGATGGGTTTTCACTAGAGTGACAGAGATGGCTGGCTCCATTGGCCCTTACGGACCTCCCGTTACGCCCAGGGACTACTATGAAAAGGGCCAGGGGTTCTTGGAAATCTGTGGCTTCCACTCAGCCCATCCTCTTAGGCTCTCTCCAAAGGGAAAAGTTGAGTCTTTCCAAAGAACATGTGTAGACATGTGAAAATGTTAGGAGACCCTCAGGTTAATTTGAATATAAGACTGAGTGTATTTATAGGTGGGCGATGATGATGATAATTATAATTACAACCATTACCTACTGAAGGCCGGTCAAGTTCTAGGCCAGGTGCAGACTACTCATAGTTCTCACATAATGAGGAGTATTATGTCTTTTTACAGATGAGGACGTTGTGGCTCAAAGTGACTGGTACAGGAGTAGAATCTGAACCCAGCTCTGTCTGAATCTAATAACCCCTTCCAGGGATTTGCAGATTTATGGAGCCAAAGCCCTTTCCCATATGCTCTTCTGAGTTTTACACCAACCCTGCAAGGCAGACAGAGCAGGTTTTACAAATGGGAGCGCTGGGGAAGGGAGGAATTAATCATTCCAGGCCAGGGACTGGCGAGAAACCCAGCTGGGATCTGAACCCGGCATTTGACTCTCAGTCCAGAGGTTTTTCTTTCCTGATCCTCTGCTCTGCCCTCCTGCCTCTCACGTCTCAAATTATACCCAAGAGGCAGCAATTCTGTTGCCTTAGATGAACAACTGTGCGAGTTTCCTAGGGCTGTCATAACAAGTTACCACACAAACTTTGTGTCTTAAAACAACAGAATTTTATTTGCTCACAGTTCTGGAGGCCAGAAGTCCAAAACCGAGGTGTCGGCAGGGCCACGCTCCCTCTGAAGTCTCCAGGGGAGAAGCCTTCCTTGCCTCTTCCAGCTTCTGGGGGCTCAGGTGTTCTTCAGCTTGTGGCCATGGAACTCCAATCTCTGCCTCTGTCTTCACTTGGCCTTCTGTCCCTCTGTGTCGGTGTCTTCTCCTCTTGTGTCTCTTATAAGGACACTTGTCATTAGATTTAGGGTCTACCAGGATAATCCAGGATGATCTCATCTCAAGATCCTTAACTACATCTGCAAAGACCCTTTTTCTAAATAAGGTCATGTTCATAGGCTTCAGGGGTTAGGACCTGGGCATATTTTTGGGGAGTTGCCATTCAATCTACTAGTTACTAGTATTTTAGAACATAAATACTCCAGGAAGTATAAATATACTAAGCTGATTAGAAAGCACATCCAGGTCTTCATTTCAATTTCTCTCCCAGTTGTTTCCTTCCCAGGTACCAAGTGAAGGCTGCCATGGGGACTGAATTTTGACAAGGATTAGGAACAGGGAGGGATCCTTTTGGAGAAAAGGAGTCTTAAAGTTAGAGCAACATGAAGGGTTGGAGCCCAGCTGGAAGGCAGAGGAGAGAAGAGGCCATCTAGAAAGGTAGAAACGGGGCTGGAGGTGGGTGGAATGGTTCTGGAGCCGCTAGTTCACAGCCCCAGCTTGCCTGGGTGGGATCTGGGGGGCTTTCACACAGCCATGGGTATTGAAGTCTATTTCTGGATTGGGGGAAGATAGAAAGGAGAGAGCGCAAATATCACCATCTTATTCTTGTTCCAGTTTGAGATTGCTTTAGCCTGTGGGGAGATGGATGAGGGTCTGGGGCGGGGGTGCTGGAAGCCCCAGACGCCCATGCCAACTGCAGAACCAGGCTCTCTGCAGAGGGGGAGCAGTCAGCTGAGAGCTGTCAACTTCTCCAGCACCCGCTCAGGTGTCGGGGGCGGGGGGGGGGAAGTCATGGGCCCTTTAATAGCGGCAGGAACATTCTCTAGCCCGGAGAGCAGGATTGGGACTCCCTTGGGGAGCCTCCACTCAGTTGCTCCCACTTCCTACCGCAACTGCAGAGCACGCAGAGGCACCGAGGCCTCTGGGAATTCCCCACACCTGGACTCTCGCAAGGAGCGGGGTGGCCTGCAGGCCAAGGAAACTTTTTTCCCCCAGATGCTGCCGGCAGACCCAGTGGGAGCCAGTGCTGGAGAGCCTTCCCCCGTCACCCTAGAGCTGTGCCCGACCTGGTGTCCCCTTCCTCAATATTTACACCTTCCTACGTATCCCCTTTGATCGGCCCACCTCCAGGTCTGATAAGGCTCTCCTTTCTGTGATATTCTGTTTTCCTGACACTTGGGAAGGGATGTTTTACAGACAGAATGCCCAGAAAACTCACCCCATTGTTTTCCACAGTTGTGGGTTATTTGAGAAAGAAAAAAATCCATCAAAAATGATTTGCAAGGCCGATGTGGGAATCACAGAAGCCAAGCTTGTGGCTATTGGAGGCTCTGGGAAGCTTTCCCAGCTAATAGAAGTCTCTTCCTCCCCAAAGTTCGTAAGCTGCTAGGGGTGGTTAACTCCTTGGTGTCAGAGCAGTGGTGGTCCTGGTCAAGCTGAGGATGAGACCCCAGAGGTGCCCTGGGCTTCCCCCATCCAGCAGTTCCCCAGAAAGAACTGTTGCCAGGAGACAGGAAGTGCCACCTGAAGGCTGGTCTCCCCGTAGGACTACAGAAGGGACACCATGCTGTAATAGTGAAGTCGAACATAGGTGTCTTTGGAACTCTATTTTCTTTGTACTTTTCTTTTAGAAGCTCCTCACTCCCCACCCCAGGAGCCTCTGCTCCCTTTAGTTCTGTGAGTTTCCCGTGGCTACAGTAACAAAGATCTGGCCGCTGTTACCCCTCTGGCTGCATTCCCGCTTATGTAGTTCTCCTTAACAGGGATGAGTGCCGGGGGTGCCACATGCCCCAGCTGGGTCGTGCACCTGCAAACACCTGATTCACTGCTACAAAGGGGTATTCCAAAAGGAAAGGAGAGCATGTACGGCTTTTCTGCCTAATGTGCTCCTTCTTGATTCAGAGTCTCCAAGACTCATTTATTCTCTAAATATTTGTTTAGTGTTCAATGTTCTACACTAGGTATGTAAGATACGGAAATGTATAATAACAATAATCCTTAACATTTACCCAACACGTATTATGTACAAAGCACTATGCTTAGTGCTTGCCATGGATTATCTTACTCAGTGCTCTTAACAACCTCATGGACTGCATAACATTACTATCCCTATTTCACAGAGAAGCAATCCAAGCCTCAGGAGGCTGAATAACTTCCCCAAAGTGTTTCAGCCAGGAGCTGTGGAGCTGTTATTTGAACCAGGTTAGACTCACTCCAGGACCATACCCTTAACCTCTGGGCAATACAAGTCTGTGCCTTCAAGGCGCTCATAATCTAGCAGGAAAGACAGGACAGCCATAACTCAGAGCACACTGAGGGTATCTGAATGCTTAGAGAAGGGATAAGATAGACTGGCTGTAAGAGTGGGGAGCAAGGAGGGCGGAGCAGGGAAGTTCTGAATGAGGTCAAATTTGAGCTGGACATTGAAGAGTAGGTAGTTAGTAACATTAACAAGAGCTTATCAAGCACCTGCTATGTATCAAATGTTGCGCCAGTGTTTTATAGAACAACCCTATGGCGTAGGACTATCATTAGTCCATGTAAAAGGTTAGGAAATTGAAGGCACAGAAGGTTGAGTGTAACTTGGATAGATGCATCTGGGAGTGGGCGCAATGGCCAGAGGGAGAAAGCATCTCTGAATGCGTAGAGTTGGAAATCTCAGGAGTGAGTGCGAGGACAGCAAGTAGCTAAATTTGGTGGGGGTGTCAGATCTATCAAAGGAAATGAGGAAGGTCAGATGGGGCCAGATCGTGGCCAGCAGGGACGATCTGAATTAAGGGTTTGGACTTAATTCAGTGGGCAGTGAGGAAGCATCGGAAGATTTTAATCGAGAAGATTAATCTGGCAGCAGGATTTGGGCTAGAGCGAGGGTGGATGTAGACAGGGAGCTGAGCGAGGGGCCAGCTAAGGTAAATCATGTCCATCATTTGGTCAACAATATATATTGAGTTGCTGCAGTGTGCCAGAATAGAGTGACCAGCCAGAAAGAAGAGTTCTCTGCCCTCCTACAGTTGACAGTCGAGGACAATGGCAACAAAGGCCTGAATCAAGGCCGAGCAACGGCAGAAGGAAGAGGGGAGGGTGGTAATAGTATTTCACATTTAGAATCAGCAGGACATGGCAACTGAGATGTTCACACTGCTCTCAGCAGTTGGAAAATGAAACGTGCCTGTGGGTTAGGGGCCAACCCACCCGGAAGGCGAGTATGAGACTAAAAATAACAACTCAACTTATAAAGCAAGTTGGAGTTTAAAGAAGAGAATTTTTTTTTGCACTCACACAGATTCGTTTGAGGTTGAGCTTCTGTGACAGGGCATTTCACACACCTGCCAACCCCAGTGAGGGGCTCCATGCTGTAACTGGGGGAGCAGTGGACACCAGAGGCCAGCCTTGTGCAGAGCATGACTGCAGGTACTCAATTTCAGAAGCGCATCTTGGGTCCTTCATCTCTGACACACCTATTTGCCACTGCTC